>NW_026570227.1:0-2892721 GCF_019649055.1 Paramacrobiotus metropolitanus | reverse complement strand
TTTCTGTTCACAGCCGTTTGTTTGAGAGGTCCGCTGTACCCACTCATTGTCAGACAGTATGCATACGGGTTTCAGGTGTTTCCTAGTATTCTTTCTGCATCCTAATTACCAGTTATATGACGTGTGCGGAATGAGATTCCCTACATCTTCAACATTAAGGATTCATAAGTCGTTAGCTCATCCAGTCAAAGAAAAACTGAAGCGCCACAGGCGTTGTGGGAGAGGGTATCTGCGCCACGATTTCTTGCAAGCCCACGAATCGAAATGCGAAGCTACCGAAACGAAACCGGATATTAAATAATGATAGTGTGGAGGCAGTGCACCTTCTAGCATTGGTCATCGTCACCATTTTATTCTTCAGAAATTATTATTTTTCCTTGTTATCCAATTTGTGCCATTTTCCGCTTTGTATACCATGTTCTACGCAGGCATTTTGTACACAGCTTTTTTTTTATTGGGCTTGGCCAATAGTACCTAACCAATTTCTCTTTGTCATACGCAGATACTCCACTTTCGATTGCAAAACTATAACCGTCCCAGGAGATTGTTTCACTTGTAAGCCTTGTGTTGATATACATCGTATGGGGCTCTAAATATTAAAAAATTAATTTAATCGAAACCCTATTTGCACATTTTACGTTTTTCCCTCAAGATATGAAACCCTTCATACAAGGTAATGGCACGCATCAGCTTACAATCTAGTTAATGAAGAACTTAATTTTACAGCCAGGAAAGGTAATAACTTTCACAGCATAGCGAGTATTAAAGTGAACTTCGCTTATAGTGAGAAGGGCGTAAATAGTTTCGGGGAAACATCTGTTTGCTTTGCTGAATTTTTCAAGACAAAGCTTGATTTTACCTGACCACGCGCTAGGTAAGCTTCCATGGATAGTATTGGATACAAGGTATCCTCGCGCATCCGCGCTCGGCGCTTTAGTAATGGATAGTACTGGTTTTATGTTCGAAAGGTCATTGAAATTGTATAAAGGATTTAGGAGACCCTTCGACGTGTTCAGGACATGTATTTATAGAGAACAGGTAGGTAATTGTTTTTTTTTGTTTAATGGAAATGTACGTTGATTCTGCAGTTTGATTTCAAAGATTTACACTTTTCTGTAGGTAACTTTTATTAAAGTATTGTTATTTGTTACGATTATAGTATTACACTAAATACCGCTTTCTCAGTTGTTACAGTCATTGTAAGTCAAGGCTTTGATTCCGTGTTCTTCGTTTCCTATACAGTGAAACCTCTCGTTGCATACACTTCTTTATTAAATACACTTCTCTATAACATACAACCTGCAAGGAACCGAATTGGCTCGCATGTTATAACGTAGGGGGGATTCTCTTTATAACATTCAACTCTTTATAAGCCTTACATACACCGTCCGCGGAACCGAATGTAGTTTAAGTAGTGTAGAGAACCTCTGAACAACATTCAGCTCTGGTTAAACACATTTGCATACAAGTAGCCGGATGTAAACTGATGTTATCTTAACATCGTGGAATAATATGGATCAACATTCACGTTTTTTGTGTAAATGGTAATTACTATATGCAGCAGTATATCTCAACAGAACAGGTATACTTATTTTACCAGTCTTCAAGTACTAATCATAGTTTATGATGACCTCGGAATGAAGTTCACAATTTTAAATGTACTTCGCTTTTACTCGCGTTCCGACCGCTTACAGATTACACTTTAACGTTTCGACCACCGGTCTGCATTAGTAAACCCCCCCAGCGCGCGGTTACATTTGAAAGGTAGCCAATATGAAAAATTGAAAATACTGGAATCCATATCGTATGGCTCACTTTTATTGCTCATCCCTCGTAATCTACGAAGCAAATACGCTAAAACAATAATTTAAGAAACGTGGAAAAAAATTATAAATTTTTCAAGCTTAAGTTAGTGACAATTCATAGAAATCAAAAGAAGTTATAGACATCGGCGATCTTTCGTGCGCTTAAGCATACAATCAACGGCGAAGAGCTACGCAGAGATCCTATGGTCTGTCTACGAGAAAGGAAAATGACTATAACTTTTCTTTATCGCCATAAATTTCCACTTATTTGGAATCCAAAATATTGTAAATTTTTTCTCCATCTTTTAGCCCATTGGTTGAGTGATATTATTCCGCAATGCATGGGGGATGAGCGTTTGAAGTGAGCGAATGATGCGGATTTAACAGTAAGCGAAGGCTAAGCTACGTAGAAAAATGTAATCGCGCGCAGGGGGGTTTACTAATGCAGACAGGTGGACGGAACGTGAAGGTGTATTCTGTAAGCGGTCGGAACGCGAGTAAAAGCGAAGTACTCGTAAGCCGTATGTACTACAAACATGTAATATGCTACACATTCTTGCTAGTGCCTTAGTGTTGCATTTATAAGAGACATGTACTGCGACGTCTCCACCCCAAATTATAGCAACACCCCCGGGGGGCAGTTTCCCTTTATAAAATACACCCCGGTATAACAAACGAAACTGATGGAACCGTGCCTGTATTTTATAGAGAGTTTTACTGTACTTACGACATGCAAAATTTCTTTTCCGACCAGAAACTACTTAAAAAACCTAAAATCAGTTGACAAACTTGAAACTCACATCCGAAACCTTCGCAATCACGCTCGGCACGTTCGTATCAAAAAGGCCTTGTTATAAGGCTATGTATTCCTGAAATTGGCATTTCAATACATAATACAGTGCCGCTTTTTGTAACTTTGTGATCGCGGTTCGCGGCGAGACGGGTTAATACTGTTAAAGTCAAAAGGTGATTTCACTTTTCAACCCTTTTGCTATTTGGGGTGACCCATAAAAAATTTCTGGATGACCCCACACTTAATCATTAAATTTTATCGTTTTCCATACATTTTCTAAACGTCAAAACACCCGAAACGCTTGCTGCTGACGTCGCTCGCTTAAACAAATTTAATTTCAGCAGGCTTACTTATGCAACATGAGGAATTTGTTTGACCTAGCTTGAACTTAACTGTACGGCACACAATGATGTACCACTCATACTGTAGAAATGTCTTTTGAGTGCAGGGTTATTGTAGATTACTTATTTTTATCAAGTACCGCTTTCTCGGAAGTAGCAATTAATATTGACTACTACTGACCAGGGACGCGTCACCGGCTCCCCTCTCAGAAAAATTTCATATCTTGTAGGATGACAGAGTAACAACAGGGTAGTCCTAAAAAAATAGTTTCAGCTGCTATGATCAACAGGGAGGGGCCATACAAAATTATAAAGTTTAAGATACGCTATGTTATAGCCAATTCATTGCTGCGTACGATTATGCGATATACGGTAATATGCGGCACTCGCTTGTATATCGTACAATGTAGGACTAAATAGCCGCATAGCCCCATACCCAGCATTCTGTACGCAAGCGGTGCAGTGCACTTGTACGAAACGGATATTTCGAACTCAGTCGTACAGTGCACTGCGCTGCATTCGTACTGAATGTGCAGATGTGGGGTATGCGACCATTTTGTCCTAAGCTGTACAAGGCATACCGGCGTGACTGTGTGTTCCATATTCTTTGTTAACCGGCTGTTGTTTCTGAAGCTGGTTTGTACTTTGTAGGTGATATAAGTTGACTTAGTTTTTAAGAACGTATCTGCAAGTGCTCATATTTCAGTTTCGGTTGGAGCTATCAGTTTTTAGCACGAATTACAAGTACTGCTAGCAGGGAAACGGAAGTAAGACCGATCTGTCTCTATAAAAATAAAAAATTGCCATTTACTAGAAATTGCCACTGCCACTGAATTTACTAGAAATTGCCATTTACTTAAAAAATTGCCATTTACTAGAAATGGGTAATAAAACAAACAATTTTAAGCCAACATAAGCCTCATACAAAAGCGTACGAAGTGGCTCATTGCCATAATTCTGGGTCGTATTACAAAGTTTAAGTACCTACTTAAATTAGCGTACAAAGCAATGCATTCGCTATAACATAGCGTATCTTTAACTTTTTACTTTTGTTTGACCCCTCCCTGTTGATTATAGCAGATGAAACTATTTTTTTAGTAATACCCTACTGTTACTCTGTCATCATACAAAATATGAAATTTTTCTGAGAGGGGAGCCGCTGACGCATCCCTGGTGAGCTGTAATCAGGCGATCTACATTCCTGTACTTCATCGACCTCATGAAATTATCTACTTTAGCTCACTAAAAAAATTTAAAATCAAGCGGCAAGCCTGTGACAAACATGACATTTTTTGAGACCAAGCTTTACTAAAACGGACGACGAATCCATTAACACGGCGCACACATTCGCGTTTTCCGATAATAATGTATGAAAATTGGTAAGATTTATGTTCGGTAAGATTATTCTAGCGATTTTGTTCACTGGGAAGTCGTGGTAACTCGGTTACTCACTAAGTTCAAAACACTTCGAACGTTCAATGATATACGAGGATATACGATATACTGAGAACATTTACAAAAAAAACATTTCTTTGTTGAACAGTAACAAAGTTTAAAAATTGTGAGGAGGCGTTGGAAAGCCATATATTTCTAAAAGCGGCTCGAGTAATTGTTTGCGGAGCGGTCCTAGCAAAATTACACGGTACGATAATCTTCAAGTACTGCAAATTCTACCGTACGGTGTGGTCTGAACCTTGGGATGAGTTTGTGCTTGGTGTGGCACGAAAATACGTAAGTACACTTAACTAAAATTTAATTTTGCTTACTGTTTGTGCAAATCATTTGTTAAGTGCGCCATCCATGCAAAAGTTTTAACGTCAGGTTCAAAGTGGGTTGGATCGTTTGCGGCCGGGCACGATTCTGGTGGATGGCGTCGCGCCGGCACGGTTCTGGCCAAACGAATTCAAAAACGAAGACCATGTGAGCCAGTTATGGATCGAGACCGATCTATTGGTAGTGTCAGTCTTAAAAAATGATTTGGTTAATGAGATCTCAAAACTATGCGGCGCCGCGCGTAGAATATAGTCGTCACTATAGACCTCGTACTTATTACAGGGATTTCGTATGATGGACGGTAATATTGTACTTAACTTGAAAGCCGGTATCTATGTATCCCCAATATTCTCCGTGGTTGTATTCATTATATTAATCACGCTGTATACAGTACTGGGCAGTAAGCATTTTTTCTAGTTCTCTCTACGATTTCAAGGCCTGGTGATACTGTCTTCTGCCAACTGCTTTATTAAAAACAAATAGAAATCAAGTTGCAAATCTGGGGAAATATGGAATTTTTAAGACCAAGCTTGAATAAAACTGACCAAGTGATAACGGGTCCATAGAAATTGCGTATAAATACGTTCTGGTCGGTAAGATTGTATGAATACAAGTGTTGGTCGCGCTAGCGCGCTCCCAGTTGAGTTTTAGGTATGGAATTGTGATTTAAAAATTTGGAATGTGGAAATATGTTGCTTATTTTGCTGAATTATTTCGTATAATACTATTTGACTTTTGTAATTATTTTTCACGCTAACCGATCTTTATTCATGTTTACATCGCGACATTACAGTCATGACTCGTATCACAACGGCTTACACTGCACAACCAAGAATTAAAAAAAACAACCAAAATCACTATTATCAATAAATTTATTCTTGCCCGGTAAAGTTCCCAAAACGACAGCCGCATTGCCTTTAATAATTGCAAGGCTTATACGCTGTTTTAAAAAAGCGGTGGACCTAGCTTCGCCGGATCTTTTCTTAATTTTACGCCCGAAAAAGCTGACCATCTCTTTGGCTCCTTCGCCGAGCACTCCGAGGGTTTCCACGGCAAAAGGATAGAACCAATACTGGTCGCCCAGAAGCCTGTAATTGTATCGTTTCCGGTTTTCTGCTTGGTGTGCCGCTGCTCCCGCTGCCTTTGCTGACCGTTTAACGTAAGACTGTGCTAACGTGTCCGCAAAGGTGGCGTCCCATACAAGCTGCTTTCCTTCTCGCACTGGCACCAAAGTCAATCCGTCCGGGCGCTTTCCGTTGTCTCTGAATATACCGTTCGGTTCCAACTCACACGGAATACCCGCTGCTACGCACCCCCGCTCCAGTATGCTGTTCAACTCCAGATGTTGGCTCCATCTGCCTTTGCTGTACAGGCAGGACAGTCCATGGTGGCCATCAGGAGTTACTTGAAAGCCACATCCTGCACATTGATGCGGGGCCACTACTGGCAGGCCAAATCGTAATCCTACAGCGACTCTAACTTGTTCGTCATTTACCACCGTTCCCAAACTTGCTGCCGGTAACGCGTGCAACCACGCCGCGGACTCTTTCTCGGACGCCGCTAGCAGTGCTGCCATTTCTTCCGGTTTTCCACTGGCCATCGCTTGAAGACGCAATTGTGAGTATACACGTTCCACTACCGGCCAATCCCAACTTTTCTGATATTTCCTAACATCGTCGGGCGGCATTTCACACTGATACATTTGCACCCATTTATCCACAGCTTGTTCCAGACCCGATAACCGGTCGATTGGAAGCATTTCCAGGCACACAGGCAAAACCGAGGATGCCGAAGCGATAAACGCCGACAAAGCTAGCTCCCCTGCTCGCCTCACACCCAGACCGCCCCGACCAACCGGGAGAGTCATCTGTAGCCATTTCTTGTCATCAATCTTCGCATTAACAATTGAGGTGACCGTCTCCCGCATTAAGTCGTCAAATTCACACAGGATCTCGGGATGTTCATAGCACTGGCTGCTGCGTAAAGTATGCATTAATTTCGGCACGCTGAGGCAGTTTCGGAGGAGGTACAGCGCTTGCTGGGATGGCAGCAGTTTCAGCCTTTCCACCAGTATCTCAATCTGTTGAATTTTTCCCCGCAAAAAAAGATGGCACTGCGACTACGCTAACGAGTGCTCCCAGTAGCGTAAGGTTATCCTTCTCTAAAATCTCAAATTCTGGCCATTCCCATACCAACCGGTGCTTGGCAGCCGCCCGCTCTTCATCCGTTCCCCCGAAGAAAAAGGCTTCACATTTACCGTAATTCAGTGCGAGGCCAATTTTTTTCCCTTCTTCTTCTATTGTACGAATATCTGCCACTACTTCTTCAATCAATCCCGCCAGAGTGACATCATCCAAGAAACCGGCCTTAAACTGGCTCCGAAGCTTGCGCAACAACGGGAATGTTCCCAGGCAGTACGTTAACGGTCCTCCGGGATCGCCTTGCTGTACACCACTTTCCGATGCTATAACGGTATCTTGGCAGGCCAAGTGGGATACGGTTGCATACGACTGATCGAAATAGGGATGGTATACTGGGATAACAGACTGCACTGCTTCCAAAACTGCACTTCTACTGATCATGTTAAAGGCATTTTTGAAGTCTAATTTAACCATCACCCGTGTCCCTCCATGTTCGCCTTCCAGATAGCTTCGCGCTGTATGTATGACAGCCTCCGCACCCCCCTTTGTTCCGTATCCCAGCTGAATGGGGCGGAATAGAGCACCCAGTTGTTCCTGGCACCTTGCGCTGACAATCTTCGAAGCAATTCTGCTCAGCACTTCCCCTACAGCGATAGGCCGAATCCCTCCCGTGGGCTTCTTTAGAGGGATCAAATTAGCCCCAAACAGAAAGGGTCGGACTTCAGCTGGCACTTTACCGTTCAAAACAATATCCATCAGGCCCGTCATTGCCAGACACAACTCGCTTTCAAAATCATCCCGACGGTTTAACATGTCTTTCAAGTGTTGGGGCTTCATTCCCGTAAATCCTCCAGCGGAACCAGCAGGCATACTGAAAACGGCATCCAGTAATTCCGCCGGAGAGACGCGCGGTATTGTTGGTGGGACTGCAGCGAGAGGAGGAAAAATTTCATTGATCGGCCGCTGGGGATGCTTATCTTTAAGCGCAGCTATGGTTTCATCATTCATTTCCGCTATGGTTTCTTCCGAAGAAAGGAATTTCACAATGTCTTTTGTGCGTCCATTTTGAAACATCTGAGCCACTCGTTTTCGAAGAAGCTCTGCGTCGTTCATTCCTTTCCCCCGCTTTCTTTGAGGCGCTTTTTGGGTAATTATTGTAATCAAAGTTCTTTATCAATTTTTATTTGAAATTTTTTTTTACACGCAGAAATACTGAAATATCGGGGTATTGGCCCCGCTGCGCGGAGCCAGCTTTGGAAACAATTAAAGATTTTCAGAAATTTTTAAATATAAGATTCCAAATTTTTGAGGTATTTTAATAAATATTTTCAAACAGCGCTTTGCAAATATAATATTCCGAAATGTTTAGAAATATTTGAAGATCCTAAAATCATATGGGTGCGATTCCTTCGCGGTTAATGAAGTCCAGTACGAGGAGGAGTTACCTTGGCCCGATCAAAGGCATAAGCGCGACCATGAACGATCACCATGCCCGTGTATGTGCACACTGGGCACGTGACTGTGCAACACGGCTAGCCACCCAGCGAAGGCGGCACAAACTACCCAGCACCAAAATTTAAACACCCTTTGCTTTTGCACTCTTTTCCGAAACTTTCTTATTTTAAAAGATGAAGAGAAAAATGAAAATTTTAAGATTAACCCTCCAGCGGGCGGTACCCGAAGGAGTGCGAGTTTCCTTATGAAAATCCGCATTTCCCCATGAAAAAAATTCAATTAAGAAAGGGAATTTTTTGTGAGCCTCTGTTGACCATAGGTCAGCGGTGGTTACTATGTCGCCTGCAGAACGCCAATGCCCATGGACGGTCTACAGCATAAAAACGTTTAATTCTGCAATAATTAGGCAAACAGTTATTACGTAAAAGCAATAGCTTTATTAAATTGTTAAAGAAAAGTGCTTTAAAACAGCACTATAGAAGTGGTCAACACGTTGACCACTGGTCAACAAAAAAATTAAAAGTTGCCAAAACCCGTTTCGATGTGTTTTGACCACTACTACCCAATAAAATACATAACAAATTACGCTGATGATATTTCTTTGCCATAACGTTTATTACAACTGCATATTATGGTACTGCATAAAGCACTCCCTATGAAGTTTGTCATTGCGCTTGCTGCACTTCGACCATTTTATGATGCTGCGTCGTCCGCGGTTGCACTTTTCCTGGGTTTAGCCGCAAGGGGCAGTATCAAAAAGCGTTAGGGATGGTGCAGCTGCAGTGGTGATAGGCGTAGATTCAGATATAAGCGGTCACTACGCACTAGCACTTTTTGAAACGCACAGGTATAGTGTATAGACATAAACAAGGTTGCCTCGCGCATCCGCGCTCGGCACTTACGTAATGGATAGTATGAGCTTTATTTTGGAAAGGTTATTAAAAAAATAAAAAAGCCAGAATTATGGAAAAAAAAGTATTTTAAGACTATGATTGTAATCGTATATAGGCTTTCGTAGTCGTATTTTATAAGAAGTATTGACGTTCTAACGTTCTAAAGTTTTGACATTCTAACGATTTTAATTTATCAAGTTTTAATGTTCTGATGTTCTGTCTTTCCAACGTTCTCAATTTTTTACGTTCTGACGTTCCGATATTCTGACATTCTCATATTCTGACTTTCTGAATTTTTGACATTCTAACGTCTTAAATTATTCACGTTTTAACGTTCTGATGTTCTGACGTTCTAACGTTCTTAATTTTTTGATATTCTGACGTTCTTAATTGTTTACATTTTGATTACCTGACATTCTATTTTCTGACGTTCTGATCTTCTGATATTTGTACGTTTTGACCTATGCAGATACTGCATATTGGACATAAGGTGCGCTGTACTTTACCTTTTATGGACGTTTACGAAATTGGGTCATTTACCATTATTGACACAATAATGGTTTCAAATTTATTGGGCAATAGCCGCCATAACAACACAAATGCAAGCGCGGGCACACTACTTTACAGTTAAAATTTAAACGTTAAAAAAAACAACCAAAATCTCTATCCGCCCGCGGGTTAAAAGGCAACGTACTTACGCAGTAGCATTAGCATTAGCATTAGCACGCAGTAGCATTTCCCTTAATGACAGCCAGACTAAAACGTTGCTTCATAAAAGCAGTAGAACGCGCTTCTCCAGTTAATTCCCGAGTTTTACGGCCCATAAAATGTACAAATTCACTTAAAGCTAGGCCGAAGACACCGAACGTTTCAACAACTAAGGGATAGAAAAGGTGTCTACTTTCCAGTGGGGAGTACTTCCGTCGCTTCTCATGTTCTGCCAGGTGAGCCACACTTCCTGCCTTCTTCGAACTTCCGTGGACATGGGAATCGGCTACTGTACACCAACTTGTGACATCCCATACAACAGACTTTCCTTGACGGACTGGAATAAGCGTCATGCCGTCAGGTCGAATCGCCGCACTTGGTGATAGGCCTGTCGGTTCCAGTTGACATGGGAATCCTGCACTCTCGCAACAGTTTTTGGCAATACTGTTCATTTCTCTATGTCTGGCCCATCGCCCTTTCGTTGATTTATTGCAGGAAAGCCCGTGATGGCCATTTGTTTCCACTAATTTGCCGCATGCCACGCAGTTATGAGCTGTCACTACGGGCAATCCAAAACGTAATGCCACTCCTACTCTGACTTCTTCATCTCGTAAAAACGTTCCAAGACAAGGCGCAGGTAATGCATTCAGCCAGGCCCCGGAATCTCTGCTAAATGCAGCCACACAATACAATAATAATTATCACAATAACAATTGACACAATAATAATTATTATCTCCACTAAAAAGCAAGTACGAGTATTTATGCATCCGCTATAGTCGCCGTGGTTACAATGATTATGTTAAGTACTTTTTATTGCTGTGCACTGAACACTTTTTTGAGTGCTCTTTACGTTTCCTATACTTCAGACATGGTGAAACCATCTTCTGACCACTGGTCAATAAAAAAAAATATATTGGCAAACCTATGGAAAATTTGGAATTTTTTAAGACCAAGCTGGACTAACACTGACCACGCCTTGACGAGTCTATAAAAACGGCGCATAAAAACGTTTTGGTCGGTAAGATTGTATGAATACAAGGTAGCGGTCGCGTAAGCGCGTGACCAGTTGTGTATGAGGTAATGGAGGTGTTGAAAACGTTTTGAACAGTTTTGTCTTCAGAAATTTATGGCTTTTAGAAATTTATGTCTCTTAAAATGGTCAGGAAATGTGCGTTTTAACAGTTTCTGTCTCTGTCTTGAGACATGTGCCTCTGTATGGGGAGCAGCACCAGCATCGACTAATTACATGAACTTTCTCCATAACTAGGCCGCCTATTTTTGCTGTCGGCTGAGGCTGTGTATTCAGCGAAAATTTTAATTTCTTAGAAAAATTGTGAAATTTTTATACCGCCATTCTAAATAAAAAATTCCAAAGCTGCAAGAACTTAAAGTTAATTGCGAAATACCGTTCACATCTTTTCCGGAACCTTGCGCTCTTCCACTTATTTTTCTAACTCCATAAAATTTTTGGCGAGCCCACCTTTAAAAATATTTTTAAATATTTAAAACTGTTTTGAACTTGTACAAATTTACAAAAATATACAGGTAACACTAGCGATCCCGCTGCGCAGAACTAGCCTCTTTTGATATTAATAGTAATAAAAACGTTGTAAGTTTTTTAGACTTGCGTATACAGTTATGTTAAAGTATACCGAATCATTTTTGACATTAGTTTTCTGGCAGAATTCCGGAGATTTCACATAGCGTGACCTTTGATTTGTTCATCAAAGAACTTTGTTCGGCGAAGAATTCCTTTAATTTTTTTGTCAAAAAATTTCTTTTAAACGTCGTAGCGAAATATAGAGGTATTGGCACACAGCCAAGGAAATCGTAGGTATTTAAGATTTTAGAGTGCCAAAATTCCAGTTCCAAATTAAAGATTCCAAATTAACGAATTAACGGTAAGGCAAAACATTATGTTAGAGGCACGACAGTCTGCGTGGTAGATACGCCACTTTGCGTATGCGTACCAACGCACACATGCTGATTCGCCCTCTCTTGTACGTACGTGAGTGGCTGCACTGCACTCTCCGCCTAGCGGATCTACCGTGGGTGCACTCACTGAGCATACTTGCTCTCTCGTTCCTCTCACTCGCAGTATGACTCAGCGCATATACGCTCGCGTTGGATACGAGCCCAGTCTGCGCATCAAATTCCACATGTCCGGACAGCACGACGTTGCCGCCAGCAATTTCTCACTTCTCTCTCACTTTTGGTACGCTCTAGAACTGGCTGTCAGTCACTACACGTGCTGATTTTCTCATGCCAGACATTGGCTGCATGGTTCTTTCTTCCCGCAATCACGCGGTATTTGCTCCCTTTATTTGTCAATAAAGCTCACTGTGAGTCGTCGGCGTCTGCCTGTCACAATTACTTAAATAAATTAAACCAAATCAAAGTTTCACAGATTGCTCGGACAAAAATTTTTTAATTTCTTTCAGACGTGACCTTCCAAGCGGTTGAGGCTGTAGGTCGTGCCACACGTTTCACGTCTTAATTACAATTGCTGAATTTTCATCCAGCAGATTTTAACATCATTCAGTACCAGAGATACTTATCTCTTATATTCCTTGGTACTGCCATATCATTTACTGTAAAATACTACTGGTGTTACTGTATTATTGATTTGCGTAATGCTTTCACTGGTTAAACACACAAAGAAAAGAACTCGAAGACATCTGCAACGTTCCAAACAGCAAACCGCAAATTTTTCAGATTTTCACGCTTTCAATCGTTTTAGCTGTTCAATTAACTGCATACAGGACTGCCTGTTCTGCAAAATAACTTTCCTTCATGATTTTTGCCCAAACGCGAACCGCCAGGTCAGTTGTCGCTTAATTTTTAACATAAAGTTCAACATACTTTTTGTATATTATTGTAGGGTTGAATAGGACTGGCTCAATCCGTACCAAGATCGTGTTGCGCGACAGTAGCGCCGTCGTAACGAAATGAAAACCGCTACGGGGCGCGACACAGTACATAAAGCGTGACAACGCGCGGCAGTGCTTCTGAGGCTGTCAGGGTGCCTTGCCGCGACGCCGCAACAGCCGCGACACGGCTTATAAGCCGCGACACGCCGCAACGGGCCGCAACCAGTGCTAGCGTGTGTGCTAGCATTGGGCTGCCGCGACGCCGCAACAGCCGCGACACGGCCTATAAGCCGCGACACGCCGCAACGGGCCGCAACCAGTACTAGCGTGTGTGCTAGCATTGGGCTGCCGCGACGCCGCAACAACCGCGACACGGCCTATAAGCCGCGACACGCCGCAACGGGCCGCAACCAGTGCTAGCGTGTGTGCTAGCATTGGGCTGCCGCGACGCCGCAACAGCCGCGACACGGCCTATAAGCCGCGACACGACGCAACAGGCCGCAACCAGTGCTAGCGTGTGTGCTAGCATTGGGCTGCCGCGACACGGCCTATAAGCAGCGACACGCCGCAACGGGCCGCAACCAGTGCTAGCGTGTGCTAGCGATTGGGCTGCAGCGACGCCGCAACAGCCGCGACACGGCCTATAAGCCGCGACACGCCGCAACGGGCCGCAAACCAGCGTGTGCTAGCATTGGGCTGCCGCGACGCCGCAACAGCCGCGACACGGCCTATAAGCCGCGACACGCCGCAACGGGCCGCAACCAGTGCTAGCGTGTGTGCTAGCATTGGGCTGCAGCGACGCCGCAACAGCCGCGACACGGCCTATAAGCCGCGACACGCCGCAACGGGCCGCAACCAGTGCTAGCGTGTGTGCTAGCATTGGGCTGCAGCGACGCCGCAACAGCCGCGACACGGCCTATAAGCTGCGACACGCCGCAACGGGCCGCAACCAGTGCTAGCGTGTGTGCTAGCATTGGGCTGCAACGACGCCGCAACAGCCGCGACTGACCTATAAGCCGCGACACGCCGCAACGGGCCGCAACCAGTGCTAGCGTGTGCTAGCATTGGGCTGCAACGACGCCGCAACAGCCGCGACTTGGCCTATAAGCCGCGACACGCCGCAACGGGCCGCAACCAGTGCTAGCGTGTGTGCTAGCATTGGGCTGCCGCGACGCCGCAACAGCCGCGACACGCCGCAACGGGCCGCAACCAGTGCTAGCGTGTGCTAGCATTGGGCTGCAGCGACGCCGCAACAGCCGCGACACGGCCTATAAGCCGCGACACGCCGCAACGGGCCGCAACCAGTGCTAGCGTGTGCTAGCATTGGGCTGCAGCGACGCCGCAACAGCCGCGACACGGCCTATAAGCTGCGACACGCCGCAACGGGCCGCAACCAGTGCTAGCGTGTGCTAGCATTGGGCTGCCGCGACGCCGCAACAGCCGCGACACGGCCTATAAGCCGCGACACGCCGCAACGGGCCGCAACCAGTGCTAGCGTATGTGCTAGCATTGGGCTGCCGCGACGCCGCAACAGCCGCGACACGGCCTATAAGCCGCGACACGCCGCAACGGGCCGCAACCAGTGCTAGCGTGTGCTAGCATTGGGCTGCCGCGACGCCGCAACAGCCGCGACACGGCCTATAAGCCGCGACACGCCGCAACGGGCCGCAACCAGTGCTAGCGTGTGTGCTAGCATTGGGCTGCAGCGACGCCGCAACAGCCGCGACACGGCCTATAAGCCGCGACACGCCGCAACGGGCCGCAACCAGTGCTAGCGTGTGTGCTAGCATTGGGCTGCCGCAACAGCCGCGACACGGTCTATAAGCCGCGACACGCCGCAACGGGCCGCAACCAGTGCTAGCGTGTGTGCTAGCATTGGGCTGCCGCGACGCCGCAACAAGCGCGACACGGCATATAAGCCGCAACAGTGCGAACATGGCTGACGAAGCTCTTATCAAATTCGCTTGATACAGTTCTCTTCTGTATTTCAGTGAAGGCTATGTGACCTTTGCAGTAAAACAGGTGGCACTGGTAAAGTGGATGACGTTTCCTTTTGTGATTTCGTAAAGGAACCTCTGGTGGTCCCATGTGCCTTTTATAATACAATCTCGTTCGTAAATCACTGGCAACGACTTTAGTTCTGTTTTTAAGCACACTTAATCCCACAAGGTCCGATTAAACACATTTTAGCGCAAACGACAGATTTATCAAGGCACTGCTTTGTCGGATTTTTCTTCGATTTTTCCACTAGTGCAATCTTTCCGCTTGCTTTTTAGATATCAGGCACAACACAAAACTCCTGTACTTTAACGCAAGTCTCATCCTTGGAAAACAGTAACATCATCTCCAAGTTAGCTATCTTTGCTGGCTAACTAACCGCAATCATCCTGAAGCCATTTTAACATTCGCAAAAATTTATATAAGTGCACGTTCATTTGGGATCTTCACAACAACCACCAACCACGCAAAAGTGAACAGTTTATAAAAATTTCTATGGAATTTATCGCTGGAAGGCCACAGTCTGGAAGGACAGCTATAAGCCCTCTAAAGGTTACTAGAACCCGATCCCAGCTTCAGCTGGCTGGCCGATTACTGCCACATAGCCTATTCGGATCCGCAATTATTCGGATTTAGATTTAATTTTAGCCTATTCGGATCCGCAATAGCTGTACTCGAAAGCACTTTAAATGCTTTCTGTACGATACAGAGCCGGAAGTTCTGTAACGTTTGGATCACACCCCCTTACCGCTGATTGGACGCCCGAGTTAAAGTGTTCTGTATCTAAAAGGAACTCTCCTGGCTCCGTTACGATACATAACTAGCATTTTTATACCACAAGTGAAATGATTTGTAATGAAAATGATGTTTCAAAATAATTCGTTGTGACTTTTTGATGTGCCAATCGTACGGCTAAAAATTATACTTGGAGTTTGAATTGGTACTTTTTGAGATAAACTAAGAAATTAGTGTGAAGATGAACGAGTTACCAGTCATCAGAGCAAAATCAATAACGGCTGCCAGCTAGATTAGCAACAACAGAGCGTTTTGTGTCTCATGGTGGGATTTTTCTGGGCAAAATTTGTTTAATTAAGCAGGCATTTTTCTGGAATGGTGTTCGCATTATAACTACTCGTATTACAGGAAGTTCGTTGCTAACATGCGGTGTTCAGTACAATGCTAAATCCACACAAAAACAGTTCCATCAGAAAAGGAGAAAAATAAAGATCACTATGCTGGAAGACTCATCGAACTCTTTTCCAACTATCTTAAGCTCACAAAGGGTTTGCAAGTTGCACAGGGTTTTTTTTACGAGAACTCATAATGGTACACTTTCTGTAGAAATCTTGCAAATGGGAAACAGATACAGTAAGTGTTGACGTGTCAAAAACCAAAACAAAGCAGGACTATCTGAAACCACCGACACGTGGTGAAAAATAAATAAAATTAATTCAAACTAACTGTAAAGGCACAAAATTTTGAGTTAGTGGTCTCGCTGTTCTGTAGCGCTCTGTAAGATTCAGCGGTGCACCATTGGCAAATTCACTTTTACAGAACTTTAGGCACTGTATCGTACAGAACGCATTTAAAGCGCGTTTCGAGAAGTAATGAAAGGTTATATTGGAAACCTGGGACAAATCTTACTAAACAAAGTACAAAAACATTTTTGACTTGATTTACGCAAATGCTTGAACTTCCGCGACAGGACTGGGCAGAGTACATTGGCGCTTGACAACGTAGCAGGCAAATTGCACATTTTTGCTAACACATCGCTGGCTAAAGTCGAAGAAGCCCAGATAGAAAGACGTAGATCTCTCCAATTAAAGCATGCCGTTTAAAAAGTCTGTTTGTGTGATATGATATGTGACGTTTCTGAGGTGTTTTATCTGTGTAATGCCTTTCACCGATCGCGCTTAACACAGAATGCAGTAAAATGGCCGATTAGCATTCTTAACAACAGGAGGTAAACTTCGTTTTTCTTGCACTCCGAGATAACCAAACATTTTAGTTCAGAAATAACCAGACTTTGACCAAGGTTACAGAACAAACATGCCAGCACAATACCTGCATCTGAACAACAACTTAGGCGGTTTATCTCGTGAAAGAAATCGCACTAAGGTCGAAAATTAAAAAAAGCAAGAACACTATTATTCTGGTCTAATAAATCATAACTGTAATCCTAAACAGCCTTGCGCACCCATATTACCGCTCACTTTTCTTTGAACGTGCGCATCGTACCCCCTACAGGTCGGCTATTTTTCGCCACACAGTGAGACATGTACTCATTTCTTCGCACTATCATTCGGTGGATAAAGAAAAACTGTCTGGCCTTGTTCATTGCATTTAACTGCTTCTTAAACTTGGCGATCCAGGAAAAGGTCTGTTCTGCTGCCATGGTGTTTCGTTCAGTGGCAGTAGGATAGCTCTTCAAGTACTTATCAGGATGGTACTTCTCTTTGCATCTGGGATCCTTGTGGTTTTGAATATGCAGTCCGTCAACAATTTTCGACACACGGTTCCAGATTTGGTCGAAGGGTTCCGGAAAAGGAAGAGGTTCACTTGCGGCTTTAAGTCTATTAAGCTGACAGATGTTGTCGTAGCACACAAAAATCTTGTCCCATTCTTCCGGCGCAACGTTTTGCAGCAAATCATAAAGCGCGCTGACGACGAACAGGTAAACTTGTCCAAGGCTTTCAGCCCTGAAAAAAAACCGTTCGTGATCTTTTGCATCCTGTTGCATACAGACAAAATTCACAGAACAGTTTTTATTCGCCGAACATTGTCATTTGTCATTGCAAAGTAATTTACTGGGCCTCACATAACATTATGGTGACCAAGCCGCGAGCTACTTTTCCTAAAAGATTAGCACAGAAACTGGAAAGTCGTAATGTGCTGAATACGCAGATACTTGTACTATGTAGTACTTAATAAATGCCGGTACTAAACTAAAGTTACTCCAACGCCACGCTTTGAATTCGACTGCAAATGCTTGGTCAACAATGCAGTAAGGCGTGACTGTAAACACACTGTCAAGTTTACCTGTAGATTGGGGCAAAGCTGAAAATGTGGCCTGTTGGACCCACAAGGAAAAGATATCCCCGGCTATACAAGTGCCCGCGCTGGTTTTCTCCTTTGTTTTTTGTGCATCCGGCTTTCGGATCAAACTTTCGACAATCGCTGTCCGGTGTCTCAGGATCCACTTCACCGCGCAGAATTGAGTTGATGTCACTCGTTGCTTTTGCCTGTAAAGCTCTGGACACTCCTGGAAGGCCACAGCACTTTGATACAAGCAGTAATATCCAGTTCACCAAACGGGCTTACAACTTTAACCAAAACTATATGCAATTTAAATCAGTTTCCTTACGCACGAAACCATTTACTTGCAATAAAACTGTGTGCCAAAATTAGCCGCGCCAGGGAAAGTACCCGTATAAAGCTTATGTTTGGCAGGCTACCCTTTGGTGTAGCAAGACAGGTAGGAGCAGTTGTTCTCGTAGTTGCAAGATAACAAGAAAACGACACCGGATGCTTTAATGATCATTTCTTTTCAATATTACATGTGCTAACTGAAACCAACCTGCCATGTGTATTGTGATGATATCGGTTTCCTTCTCGGTATGGCGGCCCTGGTGGCTGTGTTTCTTGCAGTACAGTTATTTTCCGGATGGCGAGTGCGTGCGTACACATGGAAAGTTCACGAGTGGGATCCCTTTCACAAAATTCTGAAAACAATATCACGTCGGTCTGCAATCACGAATTCATTATTTACCGCTATACTGTGAATTATTTATGCGATCTACATTCTTACACCAATACTGCTATTTGGTGTAATAGTTAATACAAGCAACGCTAATAAGACCAGGAACGGAAGGGGATACTAAAATACGCGACAAACTGTATTACAGCATGACGGATCTTCCGTCTCACCACTGAACAGCAGAAATAATGGACAGTCCAAAAGAAGGGTCGGAAGCGGGGACTGATGTACGTAAAGGTGGTACTGTATGCATCTGTAGAAGGATAGAAGGACGTATCTTTACTAGAACTCGGCAACTTGCAACTTATCACAAATAGCAGCAACCATAAAAAGGCAATTCACAGCGCTGCTAGGAAGAAAACGGCACTGAATCTCGAGATATCGTGTACACACGGAACGTATGTGCACTCCAAGAGTATACCGGTACAGCACTAATAAGTGCAGGAAATACCCAATTATAATTCCAATGCGCTCAACTGACCGGACCACCTTTTCCGGGCATTATTTCATAAAACTCGTATTTTTTGGTAAAAGCTAGAGTGGAATTATGGTTTTCTTAATTTTATCTTCAAAGGTCGAAATTAAAATAAGTTTATAGTAGTGATAAACATATTTTAAGGACTCCTTAGCATTATCGTAAGTAATAAGGAGTATTCGGTGCAATGGTACAATGGAGAAGTACTACTTCAGACTTTTTCAGTTAAAACTTAATTTTGCGGTATTGCACTAGCATTGAATGTACTTTTATCTTGTACCGATATGACTAATACGCGCCTGCGGTAGCACTGCCGATGCTCGGAGAGTATCCATCTAGTGCAGCGCCCGCAAACTCAAAATGACACTATTACAGAAAAGCCTGCATTTTGCCAGTGCACGATACAGTAATATATTATAAGCCCATCCGGAAACGAGGGCTAAAGTGTAAACGGTGAGGTATGTACGAGGCGTACATGTATGTACACGCACATGTAGCCGAGATGTGCAAGTGTATCTGCGTATGCGCCCTGTATACGCTCAACTGGACTGGCTGTAACGCGGAATATTATGTAGATTTCTGAAGGTTCCTGCTTTTGTTTTTCCATTTTTAAGCGCTATACTAATGGTCGCAGCCCATAACTGGTGAACAGTGCCCTAGGTCCGTGGGTCGTAAAGCATAATACGCCAGTACAAAAATCCCGTAACACGGTAGCACCCGGGTGTTAAAAGTCATTTTCCAGACAAAGACAAACTGTTTACTTTTTGAATTAGCACGCCGCTTTGGCAGGTACATACTTCTACTTCTGCTATACAATGTCGAAAAACGACTTTCCAGATTTCATCCATAATAAAGATTCTTCCGCACTGCTTCGCTAGGCAGGCTTCAGAACACCGGTGGTTGTAGGTGCTGGCAAAAATTTCATCCATGCGTGTGTCCAAGTATTGTAGCACACTTCTGTTCTCCTCGAACTGGTATGTGACCTTTCGCTCTTTAATGTCGCATTCGATCTCATGCCGTAAGAAGATACTGGCTACAGTTTTTCGTGAGAACACTACAAAATTTAGAAAGGGCTGATTTATTGGCGTTTTTACTAATTCTGATCAAAACCATGTGACTTTACATTTTTTCCAATCGTACGTATGTCTCATGGTTTCCGCAATACCGTCGTAAGTTGCGTGGTTGAAGAATCTTTAAGCACAAATAAATTAACAGTATTTAACGGCAATATTGCAAACACTATAGCCTCAGCATACATGTTATTTACGATTTCCAGTGCAAATTTTCGGCAGACGTATACTTCCTGGGAAATATCAAGGAATGGCTGCTCCGAATCGTAAAAAGAATATGTGGACGTGTCCCGATTCGTCCACGTACAGGGTGAATAACGGGAACCGCAACCTCGGCATCTTAGTTTAACTGCTAACCCATGAATAATTTTTGCGGCGCCGCAAAACATGGTGACCTAAAACAATGCGTAAACTACGTGTTCATATGTAATTCTAGATCTTAAAATCTAAGCCAACTGATCGTGGGCAAAATAAACCCCATAATTTGTAGGTAATCTTGCAAACCGTAATAGCAAACGAGGACATACTCGACCACCTGGCATCCGGATCAATTCGTGCTTAGTATTATTAAAATCCTCAAAATTCCTATAATGCTTTCTGAAAATCAAATCATTCCCGTGGAGAAAAGTTCAGTTTTGTATTTTCACGGAAGCCAGCGCGGATATGTTGGCTGATTTCGATCAAAACGTCTGCAGACACCGCTTATGCAGCCTGGCAGCAGGACTCCATACGGCGCCAGTATATAGATGCGTGCTTACGTAGCCGGCTTTCATCAAGAACTAAAAGCGAAGTTGCTTCAATAGCTATCGCATCTTTTACACCATGGCGCGCACTAGCATCGACTGGCTGCATCAGAATCATGCAATATCGGGAACTGACGCGTGTGACAAGGCAGAAAAGGTGAGGCGGCTATCGAGAAAACACAATACAGATTCGAAAGGTTGCAAAGAGACTACGCAAAGTATTTACTGCGCGCAGCTCCGTATTGTGGCTGTTGATTTTATGATCTAAGACAGCCATCGTATCCGCGCTGGCTTCTCTAAAATCTCAAATTTCCACTTTCCCTTTGATGAAGATTTACTCTTTGAAAAAGATTTAATTTCTTAGAATTATAGTGATATTAAGCACGGGCTGGCCTGAGTGCCAGGTGATCGGGTGTCGTCAACACATTTGGAAAAGAAAGCAAAACTCATGCATATTGTGGTGTCAAATAGTTAGGGGCATAACGTTACGTGCGGGAAGTTGGAACGCCTGCAAAAGTGGGCTATTATCTCTAGGAACGGCGGACACAGTTGCCGCTTCGTTAGAAAATGAAACGTTTTCGTTTAAACCGAAATATTTTAGTGGAATATGTGATATTGTGTCAGCCACATGGAATTACAACCCAAGCCGGGTTTCTGACCACCGCGTATCCAAATTAAGCAGTAAGCGAGGAGCTGAGGAACTATTAGTGGTAACATTGGTTATGCCTACTCCGACTTGGTGCGTCACCGAGCAAACTCCTACTCCCCTTATCGTATACTTAGGACATTCGATTCGCTTTTATCAAATATCTAAGCTAAACGTGTAAAAATATAAACATCGTCAAAATAAATCAAAATAGAGCACTTAAGGCGTCAAAATTTTTAATAATACAATACGATTACGGGCGTACATTGGTTGGATCACGGTGCCATTGCAAGACTCGGGGCATCCCTTTATTGGCTCCCTTTTTCCATACGCAGCCCTTCAGGCAGTGGACAACTGGTGGATACAGTACTTGGAATGGGGCAACAAAAGGACCGGTCTCCAGAAAAGCGGGAGAAAACGATTCAAAGTCTTTCAAAAAGGTGTTTGTTAACAACTTAGACATCCCCAGCATTTCCGATAATACCTGAAATCAAGATAAATCGAATCGCTCAAGAAATGCACGGCTAACGTTCTTACTACTTTATCTTAACATCCTCTCACAGCACGCTTCTTGAGTGAACAAAATCAGTATTTACAGTGATTCATATTATGTACATATTGCCGTGTGCGCTTTGTGCGAGCTGCAATATTATTTTTAGGTTTATGGGCACTTTATTAGACATGGCCCATTCCAGTCGTCGATCACTGGCCGGACCTGGAATGCCTGCAACTGCACGTACTAGTGTTATTGAGACAATCAGTGGTCCTATTGCACAATCAGTGGTAATGCAGTTGCTTCATTGTAAACCGTATTTATCAAATTTTTTACCCCGGTTGCGAACAGCTCTAGCAAGCACGAGGACCCAGTTGTGGTTGGACTACAGGTTCGAGCTTAGGCTCAAAATGAAGCTTAGAAAGTACTTTATTTTTTACCAGATTTATTAATGCCACTGATATCATAGATAAGTTTAAAAAAGCACTCAAAGTTAGTATTGATTAGCGTGCGTATTGAGTAGCGTGGTGCTTTTGATCTGCGCATACCGACGTCATGGAACGCTACTCAATACTAACTTTGAGCGCTTTTTTAAACTTATCTATGATATCAGTGGCATTGATAAAAATGGTAAAAAATAAAGTACTTTCTAAGCTTCATTTTGAGCCTAAGCTCGAACCTGAAGTCCAACCACAACTGGGTCCTCGTGCTTGTAAGACTATGACAAATTGGGTTCATTTCTGCGTGTAGGCGCAATTTTCAAGGTGTGGCGCTATTTTCAAGAATCATATTTTGGAAGGGGCATTATATTTCAAACAAGCTCCCATCCAGATTAAATATAGCTGAACGCAGTAGTTACCGGCTTACCGGCATGAGGAACTGCACAATCTTGCGAGCAACGTTGTGGAGCATACACCTACCTAGGCAACGTTTCGCCAACACGACATTATTCTTGATGTCCGCTTAACCATAATTCACAATTTTAGGAAGAAATTTGCGCATTATCACGAAAAAACTCAAAGCAAAGTTTACGGTTAGGCAACAGTGGCAAGAGTGAACCCGGGGTTTCGGTTTAGTCATCACTTGAAAAATTACAGGTTTATTTGCTGTTGGCCTACGGAGGAAGTGGCGCGCGAAACCTCCAATGCACTGTAGTTAAAACTAATCACTCAGTAACAAGCATATTACGTATACTAAATTCATATGGTTAACATGTTTACGCGATCACTCTTCTCAATTAGCGTAAGTAAGGTGGTTTATCTTTTTTCTGCCAACGATGACACTGTTTTGGATCTGAGCACTATAAATGCTTCCTGGGTAGTTGATCATTAAAATGGGGCAAGTTATCTGCACTGCACGCAGCCACCATAAATTTTAGGAAAACTTCTAACAGCTTAGCCACTTAAATTTGCTTAGCAAAAGAGCTCCGTTTAAAGCGAGAATATCTTACCTTCAGTCGACGAGGAAACGGCAACGTTTTCGGTACAGCTGCGCAACAAATCTTCAAGCGCTCCAGATTTTGAAATCCATATTTTTCAGCCATAAAAGAGGACGCTTCACGAGAATTCGCCTCCAGCTTGATTCTTTTCGCCATTGTGCTAAAATTAATGACAAGTTCATTCAGATCTAAACGGGTTAAACTACGTATCTCTAAGTGACTCTGTATGGTTGTGTTAAGACCTAATTCTGATTACACGCATGCAACGTATAAATATTTAAAGTTCGACAAAACAGACCGCACAATTGCCTAAGACCAAAGGCGCCGGTCTTCTAATGTGCCGCGCACAGCTACGTTTCCCGCAAGCGGTAGCGTGCCGCTCAGTTCATATACACAGAGCACACAGGGTCTGGCGCCAGTCACGTTTTCCTTGTCCACGTGCTTGCGCAGTTGACGCACGAACAAAATTACAGCGCGAAAAACGTTTCGCGATTGCATAGAACTGGTACATCTGGCAGACATTATGTTCTCAGTGTTGTTTTGCGGATATGTAGCAAAATTTTATCCTCCAAAAACCTTTTTCGTGGCATCTCTTTCACCTCAGAAAATCCTTGACCGGACGCATGGATTCATCGGTAATGATAATGTGCGAATATATTTAGGTAACGCTTTGCTCAACAAGTTCTTGATCAGGCCACCACCTCTTACACGTTTGGCGTGGAAAATGCGAAGACGTTTAAGATCGCGGCATTAAAAGAAGAAGATGACGGTCGACGGGAAGTGTTAAGCTGCGCAATCGAAATCATCGCCATTGTCTGCGGGGATGACAACGATACGGATGGCGGATATTTGGTGGAGGTTGACTGCGATGTTTTCGGAACATTGTGAGTGTAATGAGTCGTGACATTCAGAATTACTTTGGAATCATGACTGTAAAGTGCAAGCAGTGCACTACATTTAGTCGCTTCAAAATAGATGTAGAGAAATGTCATAATTACAACTTTTTGTCTGGCACTGCTTTCGGTCCGAAGTTTCTTAAATGTTATTAAGACAATGTACTTAGGCCGCATGATATTTGTTTCTCTCGAAAACGATTAGCTATACCGCAGTTCTTAAACTTGAATAATTGCGTCTATATCTATAGTCTTACTATTTCGATGTATAGACACATTACTCGTAACTGCAAAACTGCACGGCAACTTGCGGCACGAATAACAAACCGTGCCTTAAAATATCAAGCAACTCATAAAAGTATTACGTTTCAGCAAAGGTTTTCTTTCCAACACTGCTTGGAACTCCGCTGAATGCCTCAAAACGGCCTTGAAAAAAGGTTGTAAAGGATTGCCGGCTGTATTTTGCAAAATGAGCCAGAATGACCTTCAAGAATACGGAAAATTCTTGACCAATAATTTTGTTCTGTAAGTTCAAGTATTTAGTTTTTTCTCGTATTACCAGTTTCTCGTATTACCCGTATTACTCATATTAGAACGTTTCTCGTGTTACCCGCATTGAGAGGACATGATAGTAGGCATTCCAGTGAGGTTGCAACAATTCGCATATGGCAAATTAAGTTTGTAAAATTTCTATTCAATTCACTTGAACGGTCGCGTAAGCTGGATTTTCAAAAATGTTTCATTTTATTTTGCGACGTTGCGTTACCGTAGTGTGTGCTAACTGATGGCGAAAACAAATATATAAATAAATAATTGTGCACTAGAGCAGAACATTTTTCCGATTTAGTAAACTTTGACGTTTTTACAATAGTACTGCTGCTAAGCCCATTCGGTGGCAATGAAGCTGCTGCAAAACAGCCTTTTTTGAGGTAATTGCATCATTCCCATCGTTTCGAGCAGGAAAGCCAAAGAAAGCGGACAACCTATCGTTCGAAAAAGAGTTCTCCGTCACGGAAGACAGGGAGATGGTTCTACAATAGTTTTCGGTTCAGAAACAGCTTTCCGCCGAACCGAAATGGGATCCTTTGAAGAAGTTGATCTCCTCTCCTCTGAATACATTTGGATCCCTGGTGCCTTACCTGAGCTGACGGTTCCGAGAACATTTCCACTGGATTTCGATGCTATGAAGTTTCTGTCATCTTTAGTGCCCGAGAAGACGATGCTGGGACTGAGTCTTGCACTAGGTAACAAACATGACCTATTTATGCTAAAAATCTGGTAGTTAGCCAAGTTGCGACTCAATGTCAGTATCTCAGGAGAGGATGTTGGATAGGCTCGTTACTAAACTTATTCTGTCAGACAGTGTTGGTGAAAATGCATTTTAAGTTGAACTTGATTCATATAAGATGGCTACCGATCATTTCGGCCGTTTTTGTTACGCCCACATATAGTTCCGCCACAGTTTTTCGGCCGTCAACAAAGAATTTCCAGCCCATAGGTTACACAGGTGTGCATTTTGCTGCCCGTGGTACACCACGTCTGACCTATTTTCGGCAGAAGCCGCAAGTCTTTTGCCGTAGCCGTAAACAGAAGTTTTATCCTTCGGATAATAAGTGGGTGAGACAACCGATGTCACTGGATACTCGAAATGTGGCGCTTATATTGAGAAGAGGTTTCCGTGCGTTGTGTACAACGGCCCGCATATTACACGAACGTAACCTGTATCCAACGTGGTGAAATCTAAAAGTCCAGATTCACTTCGGTCGACGCTCATTTTGGCCTTCCCACATCAAGGAGAATTATGAAGCATAAGAAAACTAACCAAGACATCTAGGAAAGCTTCAAAAATGAAGAGGGCAGAAAGGAAATGTCCAGCTGCCGAAATGAGCGCCGGCCGAATTAACTGCTGGCCGAAGCGAGTCTCGGCCAAGTTAAGCGTTGGCCGCAGTGATTCTGTGCGGCCGAAATTATCTTCAGCACTCTGGGATTCACAGTACAGCAGCAGCAGGCCTTTATGTTTCGATGTTACGACCATCCTTTAGGAAAACTGATCCAGAAAATAGGGTTATCTCACGAAAGTAATTTAAATGAATATGCTGTTCTTATTAACGTTCATCACTTTAGGTGGAGCTTATGCAGGAGTTCATTACGACGTCACCATTGAAAACTTCCTTCGAATGCCTACCCCACTGCTGCACGGAGACACTAATTGTGGAAAATCATTCGCGGGTAGCATGGTGCTAGAAATGTATGCTCATGGTGCTTCTCAGCTTTCCGACATGAAAACAGTCACACCAGCGGCAATCAGGGATCTGGTCACTACACAGAATCTCCCGGTCGTCATACATGATCCTGTTGGGCCAGAAATTACGAAGGTGGCAATAGAAGACACATACCAAAAAAAGGCTTTGGTGAATTATAACGAACGACGATATCCTCAGACGTCAGTAATCATCACACTGAATTCCGACGCCTTGGCCGACGTTCGTAACAGCGGCCTGTGCGTAATTAAGTTTCTCATATTTTTAGCCACAAAAAACCTAAAATGTGTAATTTGCAGCATGCGCACCATTTCTCGAGGGGTTCTTGTGCCTTTTTCCGTGCAAATTGCGGAGCGCAGCGCGATTTTGCGCATTCGCGACAAGGCTTTCTTTGGGCTTCTTTGTCAGCACGCTCTGAAGTTATTCGTTTGCCGGGACGTTGAGATTGCCGCTGTTGCTCGCCATCATGATTCCATCTTCAATGAAGTTATCGCAACGCCGACGAAGTACGCAATGGGTCAATCCACACAACGAATTGGATCTAATATCGCTCTGATATATGGGTTTACTCGCGTGGTAAGTGATCTAGTTTGAGGCTGTGCTGATTCTTTTCAAAGTATTCGGATTTGCTTGGTGAGGGCAAGTCACGGCACAGTAGCAGTTACAAAGAACCGCCCGTAGAAAAAGCGGAAGCTGCATTATGCTAATTCTGTTGTATCTGGTGATTGTCATAAGGCATAAGTGGTATGGGATAAGGCATAAGTGGTACCTAACACAACCTAAGAACTTCTTAAGAATAACCTTAGATATTTAAAAAGATTAAGAAACATAAAAATTCTGAGAAACCTACGAAAAACCAGAAATATAAAAAAACGAAAAAACCTAAGAATAGCATTTTAACACTAAAAAAACACAAGAAACAGAACGATGACCTAAGAAACCTAAGAAAACTTATGTTTTATGGCTGAATCAGTGTTTTGGTGGTCAAAGAAATTGCGGTCAGATTCAGACTTTGAGCGGTCAGAGTCAAAGTCTGGGCCGTCAGAATCACAGTCTGACTGTAAGTGGTCAGAGTCAGATTTTGAGCAGTCAAAGTTTGAGTGGTCCGAATCAGAGTTTAAGCGTGGGCCAAAATTGCAACTGTACGCATGAAACACTCATGCCCATTCTCGCCTCGAGAGGAATATGGAGTGGGGCTTTTTTTGGCACAAATGTCAGGCGACCTTGGTGCCAAGAAGCCATTATCCCTGGAAGATAGCTGTGAATTTTGCAAAAATTGTTAATAAAATCTATACGATTTTTTTAATTATGTTGAAACAATCTTTACGCTTCGCTTTTGTAAGTGTAAGTTTTTACGTTTTGTATCGATTATTGTTTTTGATCAGATCCGTGCATTTTGCGCGAAGACTCAGGAGCTACAAGTAGGAAATTTTTCGGCTGCTGCTTTCCGACAGCTGCGCGCTGTAGCCTGTCCCTTTACATTTCCAGCTTGCGCTGGTCTCCTGGTGTCATAAAACGACTTTCAACGTCTATGTGGTTTCTGCTATCATAACCTTTACCCGTTTGTTAATCTTGGTCAGCACTCTCCCTTGTTCAAACGCAATTGTCTCAATGTTTTCGAGGCTGTTGCCTGTTAATGCTGCCTGTTAGTGAGAACTATACGCTTTCAGTCCGAACATGACTATTTATTGAATCAACTGCATCAATCTTTTACGATTCGCTTTTCTAGTGAAGTATAGGATTTTTGAATTAAATCGTTAATCGCTGGCTTGATCCGCGCATTTTCCGCGAGGGCTCATTAGTACACGAAATTTTGCTGTCCGAAACACAGCGCGCTGCAGCCTGGTCTTTCGAGCTTTCGGGTTACGTGACACTATTCCTCTCCAAGTTTCTTTTGTAATTTCTTGCCTGCATGGCCTTTCTTGGTTCGGCTCTCTGTTTCATTACTGTGCTCTTCGAGCGCGCTCGTGTTGAAGTTTTCTATATTTTCGTGCATCTGTCAGTAGAATTTGTGATTCTTAGCCGTGTACGGGATTGCCTAACATAAAGGCAGCTAAAGAGCAAGCAAGTTTTGTAGCAATAAGGAAGTGATGACGTAATAAAGGAATTATCGTCAACCTATTTAACAAACATACAGATGGACAGACAGACAACTTTCTGCTTCTTTTGAATTAGAGGACCTTGCCTAATCCGGTCGATGAGCATGACGTAACAAAAAAAGTTGCGGGTTAAGGAAGTGATTGCGTAATAAGGAAGTATTTTCGATTTCCGGGACAGACAGGCAGTGTGACAGACAGAAATTTTTTGGTTTTGCTGAATTAGAGGACCAAAATAATTGCCTAAAATACGACCAAAATAAAGTCGCTTTGCACCAAAATAATTGCAGTCACCGGCACACTTGTGCGGCTGCAGCACTTCTTTATCACTAGCAGCTGTTGCACATGTCCAGTATATCAGAATAACTGCATTCACCGCAATACACGTGATACAGCTGTGCCGTGTTAAAGAAATACTGCAGCAGCTTAAGTGTGGCGGTACTGCAGTTATTTTGTTGTAGTGCCATGGCTTGCGTGGCGTGGCGTGGACGTCAAGAATCTCGGGTTTGCACTATAACGTTGCTAGTAACTACAGTGCTTTTTATGTTAATTGGACAATTTCACATTATATTCACGTATTTCGTTCACCGGAGATCCGAGATTCTGGACGTTGCTTCACATGAAAGTAATGATTTATCTACTTTTCAATTTTATGCATACCTTTCTTATCAATAATGAATCGGTTCTAGATAATTTGTTTTTAGAAACGTTTAGAATTTCATGCTCTGTTGAAAACCACTCGTACAGTAGAATTTTGAAAAGCAGATACTGTTCAGGCTTCAAATATATCAAATTTAGCATTTCTTGTTAACTGGAAAACCCTTCGTGGCTTTTGGTTATAACACTAAAGATTGTCGTAAACACAAATTTATGCCTCATTGATTGTCCTAATTTTCTAGGAATCTCGGGCTTGACCGCTGATTCGATGGACCAAATTCCGCAATCTGCTGAGAAACTTGCACCGGCATCCGCGGATAATTTGCAGGACAAGACCGCAGAGCCCGCATTATCGATTCAGAGCGAGCCGGCATTAAAGACAGACGCTGCTAGTACAATTGCGAGCTCCTCGTCAACTGCAAAATGCGTCGAGGTGTCTGAAACGGAGCAGCACATTGTCCAACACGGACGTGTTTCCCCATCTGAACGTGTCCCATCGCCAACAGGTCAGAGAGATGGCGGTGCTCGCGGTGTACATGAGGAGCCCAGTTCGGTCGACGACCAGCTGTCAGGTAATTTTTATGAAATAGCTCTAAATGTTCCTCTGTAATATTGGTACTGGCCTAAATGTTCCTTTACTGCCATACCTCACGCAATGTGATAAGGACTAGTTTAAGTCGTTTCAGAGAGCACGAAATCGCAAGGCACCGCAAAAAAGCGAAAGCTTGTGGATACAGGTATGAAAAAGGCCATATACCAAGCAGCACTGAGCTTTATTAAATCTAAATGTAAATTCTCACGTCCTGCAATTCGAACGCTGATTCAGTACATGATATGTAAGATACCTTTACGATGTTTCTTCGTTTTCCGGACACGAGATTTTTGTAATGTTCTCTTTGATTTAAGTAACTGTCGCAAAAAAATATGGTACTTTTTAGCTCCTGAATAATTTTATCTTCTGCGACTTTTTGCGAAACCTTTATCCTGTTATGAATTAGAACACAGTGAATACAACAACATAGATCCAAGTTTTTTGCACGCTAAAGGGCACCGATGCTTTTCAGTCGTATCAAGAAAACTGTGCGCAACACAATCTACGTTTAGCAGTTTCCGCACCTCTCTGTTTGGATTTCCCCACATCTCTTTTTCAGGTTCTGGGCCTCAAACGCAAAAATCGAAACTTGTTGCAGTTGTTTCGCTCGATGATGAAGTGAAGGTCAGTACCAAAACCCTTCGTAACAGTATTTCTGGGTATAAATTTTACAATACTGTATCTTGCAGTGTGCCAAGTGTGCTAAGGCAACAAGTGAGAAGGAACGTGGAGTTGTGTGTACAACCTGCAGTCTTGTGTTTCACAAGAAATGCGGAGGCATTACCGGAAGGTTGACCAGCGCTAAGGAAAAGGCTTTCAGGTGTCTCGCGTGTGCAGAAGATTAACCCGCCGCACGGAAGTATGAACTGAACCGCTGTTTAAGAAGAGCGGCAATTACTTCGAAACGGATTTTAAGATGAAAGTGTGCACCGAGCATGTTATGTTTACCAATTTTGTTCGCAGTTTTAAGTCCTAGTTTTCTTTTCAAGTAAATAATATCACCAGAACCTGTATAAATTTTCATTCGCCGAATATACATGATATACATGATGGTGTAATGCATGATGGTACAATACATGATGACTCAATGAATATGTATTTTAGCATTGTGACAGGCAAGTGTAGTGATTCTGGCAGAACCTACGAACAGTACGAGATCCTGTAACTTCTGGTCACTCAACAGGAATGATCGTTGGTCACACAGCTTTCCCGTTTTGCATAGGTTTAGACGTTTAGTCAATCGAAGGCGTGACCCTTTGCGCGATTCTGTGCGTTCGGCAGCTTAAGCACTGAGCAGTGGGCAGGGTGTATCAGTCCGTTGTCATAGTACATATGGTCTAAATTTATGGGAATATCTCATACCAGTTTTAAAGTTTTCGTTTATGTATTCTACTGGCGTGATTAGTGGTTTCGTACTAAACATACAGTCTGTACACTGGGCAAAAAATGCATAGGCTGTTTTGGTGGTCGTGCTTCATAGTCAAACGCTTTTCTTGTGAATAACTTTCAGCATATGATAAGCAAATGAATTGTAGACGTTTATGTGAACACTGAACACCGTTTCTAATATATCCGAACCAGTCCATGTTGTAGCGACGTCTGCGGCTGGTAGTGTCTGACTGGACAACATGCGGAATGCTTATGCATGACCACAATATTACTAAACTAACCATAACATAATAACAAACTAGCCAGGATATTACTGAACTAACCATTATAACCAATATAATCTATCCACTATATTACTAAAGTAACCATAATATTAGTTTAGGAATATTATGGCATAACACAAGGCCAAAACTAAGGCTTCGTCCCCAATCTGTAGCAAAGCTAGCTACGGTACAGTACACCACCGTCCCAGAACAGCAGGTACGCGATACGGTATGGCAGTTTTCGATTCGCGTGCCCGGTTACCCGCGAGAAGATTCGAGACGGGGGTATGGCCCGTATCCAAATGCGTCTCGTATTCACAACTCTCTGATACGGTATCCTGCGAACCGTATCTCAGAACCCGTAACAACCCCGCGTCTCTTATCAGCCGAAAATTTTACGCGCGCTTTTTACGCATACCCCGAAATACAAAGAAAAACCATACGGTTCGCGAAGCCACTTCCAGAGGTGGCTTTCCCTGGTAACCTTCTGTTGATGAGTGAGCATTTTTTAATATTGTCATTTAACGTGACGACTTCTTTTCGTGAGTTTTTTGAGTTTTATGAAAATGAACGCTGTTTTTGCTCATATATTACACATATTACTTTGAAGATCGTTTCGGTACCGAACCAGCTCTCTACCATTTTTTTCAAATTTTAAAATGAATTTCAAAAATTTTAGAAATTAAATTAAAATTTGAAAAAATGGTAGAAAGCTGGTTCGGTACCAAAACGATCTTTATAGTAACGTGCGTTTTCGTGCATAATTAGAAAAGAATCGTTGCATAATAAGACTTTTGGTACACCTCTGCGCGTTTAAACTTTTGGAGTTTTATTTCGCTGATAACTCCCGAACCGGATGTTGCGCGCACAAACGGTTTTTTCGCCTATGTATACGAATCCTTTGGCTATACTATAAATATCATAAATCAATGCAAAAAAGTATTTGGGAGTGCGCGACAGCGAAAGTTGCCGTGGATGTATACAAATTTGGTGCTATATACCGGGCCAAATATGTGCTATGTGTATCTGTTATGAACGTGGTTCCGTTTTGGCACTGTGTTTGTACTTTCATTGTGCTATTTCTTGAAGTCATACGGAAGGAAATTATCATTCATAACTGACGCTACGCAGCTCTCTGCCTAAATGTAGAAGCGTGTTTCCCGCACGAAGAACATTACTGACAAATTATAGATGAAGAAAATATAAGCCGGTAATATTGTACCAAAAATATTGTATCTGCCTGCTACGCTTCGGTCATGCAGTGCCCGCCTAAAGCGAGTGCACTTTTCTAGTTTTAGAACCTATATGCACAAAATTTTAAACAAGAAATGTGACCAGCTCAAAAGAGTAAAAATTCCACTTGTTATAGCCCGTCAATATTACCAAAATTCAGAATCAGCTACAGAAAAGCGAAATGGAGACGAAAATCAGATATTGAATAGGAGAATTAAGAAACACTGGGCAAACGAAAATTTGAAATTGTGAATCGGAGCGAAGGGACGCAAATACAGTGATACAAGCTTAAACCTAAAGATTCGATACAGAAAACCGAAAGCGAGCCCCGTTTCGATATGCGTAGCCGGTACTGTACCTTGATGGCACTCACCAAAGTGTGTCCCATTTCTGTATTGCAGCGAAACTAGCTACGGTGCTGTATCGTAGCGAGATACGCTACAGTAAGGAGACGAAGCCTAAACATCTTCCACCGTTCCCCGGACTGCTGCCGTTACCCGACTTGAGTCTGACGTTGTAGCTGAACATGGCTACAACGCTAGCACTGTAAGCCTGTGCCGCCACATACGCTGGCACTGGTTGCGGCCCGTTGCGGCGTGTCGCGGCTTATAGGCCGTGTCGCGGCTGTTGCGGCGTCGCGGCAGCCCAATGCTAGCACACACGCTAGCACTGGTTGCGGCCCGTTGCGGCGTGTCGCGGCTTATAGGCCGTGTCGCGGCTGTTGCGGCGTCGCGGCAGCCCAATGCTAGCACACGCTAGCACTGGTTGCGGCCCGTTGCGGCGTGTCGCGGCTTATAGGCCGTGTCGCGGCTGTTGCGGCGTCGCGGCAGCCCAATGCTAGCACACACGCTAGCACTGGTTGCGGCCCGTTGCGGCGTGTCGCGGCTTATAGGCCGTGTCGAGGCTGTTGCGGCGTCGCGGAGTCGCGGCAGCCCAATGCTAGCACACACGCTAGCACTGGTTGCGGCCCGTTGCGGCGTGTCGCGGCTTATAGGCCGTGTCGCGGCTGTTGCGGCGTCGCGGCAGCCCAATGCTAGCACACACGCTAGCCCTGGTTGCGGCCCGTTGCGGCATGTCGCGGCTGATAAGCCGTGTCGCGGCTGTTGCGGCGTCGCGGCAGCCCAGTGCCAGCACACACGCTAGCACTGTTGCGGCCCGTTGCGGCGTGTCGCGGCTTATAAGCCGTGTCGCGGCTGTTGCGGCGTCGCGGCAGCCCAGTGCCAGCACACACGCTAGCACTGTTGCGGCCCGTTGCGGCGTGTCGCGGCTGATAAGCCGTGTCGCGGCTGTTGCGGCGTCGCGGCAGCCCAGTGCCAGCACACACGCTAGCACTGTTGCGGCCCGTTGCGGCGTGTCGCGGCTTATAAGCCGTGTCGCGGCTGTTGCGGCGTCGCGGCAGCCCAGTGCCAGCACACACGCTAGCACTGTTGCGGCCCGTTGCGACGTGTCGCGGCTGATAAGCCGTGTCGCAGCTGTTGCGGCGTCGCGGCAGCCCAGTGCCAGCACACACGCTAGCACTGTTGCGGCCCGTTGCGACGTGTCGCGGCTGATAAGCCGTGTCGCAGCTGTTGCGGCGTCGCGGCAGCCCAGTGCCAGCACACACGCTAGCACTGTTGCGGCCCGTTGCGACGTGTCGCGGCTGATAAGCGGTGTCGCGGCTGTTGCGGCGTCGCGGCAGCCCAGTGCCAGCACACACGCTAGCACTGTTGCGGCCCGTTGCGGTGTGTCGCGGCTTATAAGCCGTCTTGCGGATTCTGGTCCGCAACGAGACAGTGACGGTTAAAGCCGAACTTGGTACAGATTGAGCCACTTCTGGGGTTGAAATCATGATTTCATGCATTTCATATTTCATGTTTCATTTCAAATCATGTCATAATCATGCGGACCCTCCCGTGAAATGTGAAAAGGAAATGAAATGAAACGTGAAATGAAAGAAATCGTGAAATTGTGAAATCACTTGAAATACCATGATACCGCATGAAATTAACGTGTTTCATAAAATTGTGTGTAAAAAGTTAAAAAACCTGGCCCAGGTTTGACTGCTTTTCGTGAAAACGCGATTTATCCACCGGTATTAGCAAGTATGTTTACAGTTTAACTGTTTCTAATCAATCTAATGCGATCGTTGGACATCCGCAGATGGCAAGTAGCAAACGCCACTAGTACTTAGTGAAATAATCTGACTTCGCTTCCTGCTTATAACAACCAGGTACCCCAAATTTTATGAACTTATGGCAAATACAAAAATAAATCTTTTTGGAGCGGTATGTTTAACACAAACAGTGCAGAATCTCTAGAGATACGATAAAACCAAAATCGACAGGTTTAAACTCTTACTATACCGGTTTTGCGGTTGAGCATAAAGTATAGACATTTTGTAATCTCGGACCGTTTTTTTGGGAGTGGCGATAACCATATCTTGATTTGCTAATGATATTTTGGAAACAAGTATTTGATACAGCATAAAAAGTTATTAAAGTGTGACAATTAATATTACTTAAATAATCAATTTTTTAAATAATTTTATTTCACGTTTCATTTCATTTCTTTTCATTTCACGTTTCATTTCATTTCCTTTCAAAACGGGGTTTGAACCTCATGAATTTCAACCCTATATTATTGGCTATTTTGGGGATTTTTCTTCTTTGTTTTTCTTCGCTCAACCTGACTTTAAACACTTCCATAAACGAGAGGCAGCTGGGATTATTTGTGAGCAACAACTCCCTGAAGTAAACGATCAAAACACTGACGTGCGGAAAAAACAGCATGATGATGCTTGAAAAATGCAGCTAACTCACTAGGACATACCCTAGATACAGTAGTGTCGAAAAAACAGCGGCACAGGCATTTGCGTTTGGTATAACCAAAGGACTCTTGCAGATGAATTTGGCATCCGTATGCATACTGTGGGATACGGAGCGGGTACAGGGCGGTCTCTAAAGTGAACGGTGGGGATACAGGAAAGTCGCTTACGGGATACAGGTCGCATACGTACGCATACTGTGGGATACGGAGCGGGTACAGCGGGGTCAATAAAGTGAACGGTGGGGAATCACTGGGGATACAGGAAAGTCGCTTACGGGATACAGGTGGCATACGTACGCATACTGTGGGATACGGAGCGGGCAAGGGGTCAATAAAGTGAACGGTGGGGATACAGGAAAGTCGCTTACGGGATACAGGTGGCATACGTACGCATACTGTGGATACAGAAGCGGCAAGGGTCAATAAAGTGAACGGTGGGGATACAGGAAAGTCGCTTACGGGATACAGGTGGCATACGTACGCATACTGTGGGATACGGAGCGGGTACAGCGGGGTCAATAAAGTGAACGGTGGGGATACAGGAAAGTCGCTTACGGGATACAGGTGGCATACGTACGCATACTGTGGGATACGGAGCGGGTACAGGTGGGTCTCTAAAGTGAACGATCGGGATACACGAAAGTCGCTTACGGGATACAGGTGGCATACGTACGCATACTGTGGGATACGGAGCGGGTACAGGTGGGTCTCTAAAGTGAACGATTGGGATACACGAAAGTCGCTTACGGGATACAGGTGGCATACGTACGCATACTGTGGGGTACGGAGCGGGTGCAGCTGGGACCTAAAGTGAACGGAAGGGATACAGAAGGTCGCTTACGGGATACAGGTGGCATGCGTACGCATACTGTGGGATACGGAGCGGGTACAGCGGGTCTCTAAAGTGAACGATCGGGATACAAGAAAGTCGCTTACGGGATACAGGTGGCATACGTACGCATACTGTGGGATACGGAGCGGGTACAGGTGGGTCTCTAAAGTGAACGATCGGGATACACGAAAGTCGCTTACGGGATACGGGTGGCATACGTACGCATACTGTGGGATACAGCGGCAATAGCAATAACAGTGAACGGTGGGGATACAGGAAAGTCGCTTACGGGATACAGGTGGCATACGTACGCATACTGTGGGATACGGAGCGGCACAGCGGGGTCAATAAAGTGAACGGTGGGGATACAGGAAAGTCGCTTACGGGATACAGGTGGCATACGTACGCATACTGTGGGATACGGAGCGGGTACAGGTGGGTCTCTAAAGTGAACGATCGGGATACAAGAAAGTCGCTTACGGGATACAGGTGGCATACGTACGCATACTGTGGGATACGGAGCGGGTACAGCGGGGTCAATAAAGTGAACGGTGGGGATACAGGAAAGTCGCTTACGGGATACAGGTGGCATACGTACGCATACTGTGGGATACGGAGCGGGTACAGCGGGTCTCTAAAGTGAACGATCGGGATACAAGAAAGTCGCTTACGGGATACAGGTGGCATACGTACGCATACTGTGGGATACGGAGCGGGTACAGCGGGGTCAATAAAGTGAACGATGGGGATACAGAAAAGTCGCTTACGGGATACAGGTGGCATACGTACGCATACTGTGGGATACGGAGCGGGTACAGGTGGGTTTCTAAAGTGAACGATCGGGATACAAGAAAGTCGCTTACGGGATACAGGTGGCATACGTACGCATACTGTGGGATACGGAGCGGGTACAGCGGGGTCAATAAAGTGAACGGTGGGGATACAGGAAAGTCGCTTACGGGATACAGGTGGCATACGTACGCATACTGTGGGGGGATACAGGCAGGTGCAGCAGGTCGTCCCCAAGTGAACGATCAGGATACAAGAAAGTCGCTTACGGGATACAGGTGGCATACGTACGCATACTGTGGGATACGGAGCACTTGCGATCGGGTACAATAAAGGTCAATACGCTGGGGATACAAGTTTACGGAGTCGCTTACGGGATACAGGTGGCATACGTACGCATACTGTGGGATACGGAGCGGTACAGCGGGTCTCTAAAGTGAACGATCGGGATACAAGAAAAGTCGCTTACGGGATACAGGTGGCATACGTGCATACTGTGGGATACGGAGCATCACAGCGGGGTCAATAAAGTGAACGGTGGGATACAGGAAAGTCGCTTACGGGGTACAGGTGGCATACGTACGCATACCACAGGGTAAAGGTCTCTAAAGTGAACGGAAGGGATACAGAAGGTCGCTTACGGGATACAGGTAGCATACGTAGGCATACTGTGGGATACTATGGATACATCCGTTAGAAAGTGTCCTTAAAAATTTACCGTGTACTAACCGTGCCATAGGTGACAAAGCGACAACGGAGGAAGTCGTCGTAAGACCATAACATCACGTGATTCTTTTTATACTTTCCAGACAGCGTCGGTTCGCAAAAGGTTCTATTTGTTTTAAGCGATTGACTCATAAAATTAACACAAAGCGAAGCCCTACAAAACAGGCGGCATATGTCTGATAAAATATTGTAATGTGTCTGTAAATTGCCCAGCACTGCCGTTGGTCATGGTATCGGACGCCTAGCGTGCGCCCATATTACGTGCTACGTAAGTACTACGTAGCGTATGCGTGGTGCCAAACTTCTGCATGTTGGTTAGAGGGCAAAGCACCGACTATGGCGGTTGCCATTCCACTGAAAGTCCATTTCACTGATGTCTGTCCTGATTGTAATAGTAAACTTGAAAATACGGCAGCTTGTCTGCTCTGCTGCATTCAAGTATGGAGAGCCAGAGTGCACGTTCTTAATTTTCCAGAATTCTAGTATAAACGGTTACAGTTGTTAGGCATTTGTTTGCACGTGGTCCCTGCTTTCTGTTGAAACCAGCTTTTTTGAAGTGTTTTGCTCCTGCTGCACACGTGTCAGGAAGTACGTACCGACTGTATGCTCTCTATGTACAGAATAGCTGACGGAAACGCTGGGATATTCTGTCCATCTTATTAGCAGGATCGATTGTGACAAGTGGTCTATTTGATTTAGGATTTGTAGCATTCGACAATGGCCCCATGGAGTCGCCCGTGGAACAGTGTGGACGTGCTGGGCGACGACGGCCTCTTTCAGTACGGACGCGTGGTGGATGTGGCGGACCATGGTCTCTTCATCGACTTTCTGTGCCCCAGTCGCCGACGTGAATTTACTCCTTTTGATCGGGTGTTTCTGAATGATGACCTACGATACCGGAACGGAAGCGACATGGGTGGTCTACATACCTGGGCTGATTTGCCCGCCGAAGTCCTGCTGCGCGATCATGAATCGGGTGCGTGGACATGGGTCCCCGCGGAACTGCTCATTTGGACCGCCGAAATGGGTCATGCAGATTACATCGTAGCTGTTGTTCATCGCGGGAAACCACAGGAGTACGCAGATGTTGTTCCCAAGGCGCGGATTCGCTGGAAGGCGTACGGTGGCGACCGTGGCGTGCAGCCGCCGGTCGGCAGCCAGTTCTACTGTGAAATTGCGGAACTGGCAAAATGCGTGAAGAAACGGACGTTCGTCAAGCGCACAATGCCGTTACCGAAAGGTTGTCCCGTGGAACTGGCTACAGCAGCGCTGAAGCAGCAGAACAAGGGAACGAAATGTCGTTCATGGTACGCTGCCAAAGCGGACTGTGTGGATGTTGTGGACGGCTGCGTGGTGTACATTCAGCGTCCATCACATACTGGGACGGAAGCCGACGTTGTCCACGCGGCAAGAGAACTGGTAAGAGGGAGTGACTGACGAGCCTAATTACCCACATGTTTAAGTGCCAGGGCAGTGTTGCTCTAACGAAAAACAAGCATGCCAAATGCTTATTCCAGGCGTTGGGTGACCCGTATTTCGTTTCATTATTTCACAGAAGTCGTCAGTTTCATTCAGTCTTTTTATACTACGACAGATGAAAAGCAGAAAAAAGTTTTATTATGGCGCATAAAAGTTTTGCAGATAAACATTTTTTGGAGGGACAAAATATTAGCGACGCGAACAGTTTGCCTTATGATTGCGTAGACGCCGTTATCGAAATCGTCGAATTGTCTTTTGTTTCAAGTCCAAACCTGATTACCTGCGCAATTTAGGTTTTCCTAGATCAAATTTCGTCTGCATTTCTGGACTGTAGTAGAAACCGATGGAATAAAATTTTAAACTTTAAAATTACGTTTCTATGAAATTATTCACTACGTTTGGGAAATCTCGACCTGCAAGGGTGGCTTAGTACGCAGCAAAGGAACACACATTAGGCATGCTTATTTTTCGGAGCAAAAAAACTGCCTTGGCCAAAAAAGAGGCATCCGGGTATGTGCTTGAAACTGAATATCGGGTAATAATGTTGCAGGAAGCACTCAAACGTTATCACAACGCGTTGATGGATTCCGTCAGCCCGATTCCCAAACCGATACTCCAGATTCCCGTAGTGGACGAAGCCGCTGTATTGCCACCCGAATTGTGGACGGAAGTCTTCTTGTATCTGGACACGGTGTCGCAGACTAAACTGCGCCCGGTCTGCCCCACATGGCACGCACTTCTGGATTCAGTTTCTATCACGGAGAACCTGGTTCTCGACAGCGCGGCCCTCGACACCGATAACTCCCGGGAATTTGGACGTCGGTATTTTATGGTCGCTGCTCTTTGGAAGCGTCTTTCCACATCCACGCAGCACCTTGCTGTGGCTGATCGAGGGCAGTGTATGAGCGAAGCGGACGTTGTGGAATTGCTCGATATGGCTAGTTTCATTACACAGCGCAATAGTATCAAACTGCAAACTGTGTACTTGTTCGGTCTGGAGTGTTCTTTGGGAAAAGTTTCGTATTGCGATCATCATACATCTCCATGCCCACGGCATGGGTTGTGTACTGATAACGCCAGCCATATACTGACGAAATCTACCCTCAAGTACCGCTACCTTTTATGCGCTAATATTCGGCTGATTAAATGTAATTTCACGGTGGAGTGTATTCTTCGCCTTCACGACCAGTTCAGTCAAGGCACCCAGTTGAAGCTATGTGCCGATATTTGCGTGCATCGACACGGTATTACTGGGGATTCGAGAGGAGCCCTGTGGGGTGCCTTGGAAACGGGAATCCTAGCGCCGAGCAACGTGGAACTAGCACATTTGTCCACGTGGTTAGCAGCACTTCAATCGCACGACCAACGGCAATGGCGTGATGCAACCATGGTCTGTAAGGTGGGTCTTTGCTGACGCCAAAATCTACACTTCTTGCAATCGCATTTTTATCTTGACAGGCGTTGTGCGGCGCGCAGGTGGCGGATCCACGTCCTTTGTTGCATTACCACGGGAAGAGGTGGTGCGTGGATGCTCTGCAAGGGCTGGAGTTAGAAGCTGTCGCGCGTTGCGCTGCACTTCCTTATTCAACTGATGAAGTTGTTGTCTGACTAGTTGTTCGCGGTCTTGCCCACCGGGACTCTTGGAGCGCCGCGTAATGGATAATGGATGGCAAAGTTTGTTGAAGTGGATACGGGATTCAGCCATATGATAAAATTAAGCGGTGACCCGTCGTTTCGTCGACTGACACCTCGTCGAACAGACGTCAAATCGAACCATCGCGAAATCGTTCAACCGTTATGCTAAACTGCCTTAGTTTTCTTAGGTTCTCAGATTTGTTGTATCTTAGGTCTCTTAAGCTTTCTTAACCGTCGCCTTTGTGACGATCGACGAAATAAAGTAAAGTATAGGCAGAGTGAGCTGAATAAAGTTTACGCTCAACTGAAAGAATTCAAAAGTCTTAGCGCGTACATGGATGGCACGTATGGTACATTTCGCGTACGCGTGCATGGATGGCAAGCGAAAGCCAAGGTCATGAAATCGTCCAACGCAGATTGCGCCAAAAGATCACGAAATGGTATTTGCCGACTCCCGGCCCATGTAATCAAGGCATAGCCGCGAAGTCAATGAAATGCAGAAAGTCTCTTATTCAAACTGACAGGGCGCGGTCGGTTTCGGCTTTGCACTGGCAAGCATGGCCACGCCGTAAGAGCGATGCCTAATCAACCGTAACGAAAGACGGTTTGCAAACTCTCACGCCGAAAGCAGAGCGGTCGCGCACCCGCTTGTTTTGTTCGACCAATGTAAATGTCGTAATACGCTGCTGCTGAGTTGCCGTGAAACTTCTCGAGAGACCATTTTACAGACAACACCGTTAGTCTCATGACACCACCAGATAGTTGCAAAAATACGAGCTGGACCTCGTTAACGGAGTTAAAGCTCATTAACGCGTTTGGATACGAGTTACTGAAGGGAAACGATTCCCAGCGAAGTTCGTTTTTCGAAAAAACGCCGTACGTTACAGCATCCTTTAAATCTAACTTTCAAAGTGCAGATGAAAGTTCAGTCATCGCCTGGCCGGTCAGCACAACGAGTGCGTCGAAAAGCTAAGCTCAGGATTACGGAAATCGGGTAGAAGACTCGAGAAGATATCGCTGTTGTCTTCCCGCGCGTAATCAACTTAAAAATATTGGCAAAAAGTGATGTTCCGAGAGTCAGAGACAGTACTGGTGTGTTGTTTGTCCGTAGTGGTGTCTCGAGATTCGTGTGATTTATGGACACCACCCGACTCGGGATTCGGGTGGTGTCGGGAGACTTTGGTGGTGAAACGTGGTCCTGGAGCCGTCCACTAATAATATTTTGTAAAGTTTGGTTTGATACAGCATGCATAAAAGTAATACAACTGACTCGACAATGAACACCAATATGAATGTGAATAAGAGTACTAAAACGTTCTGTTACTTCTGCACTTCTATAATGAAACGGAATTACGATGGATTTAGCGTTGAATTAACAAGGGTGTTGCGTTACTCTAAATACGAGCAAGTACGGGTTTCAAGAACCGGCTCGATCGTGCGTATCTTTTTAACTACGGTGCGGTAAATTCACCGTATCCCGGATGGATAAGCGCACTAAAAATCTCGATATTCAGTTGTAAACTAAAGCTGTTTGCAAATAAAATTAAAATTACTGGAAGCGGCTGCTGTGCCGCAGTGCAATCGGCAAAAAATATGTAGACTATTTTCCCGCACAATGTGTTATTAAAGCTGTTTCGGCTCTTTGCCTCAATATACTGGAATTATGTAGACTCTGGTAGTGGTGGTAGACTACAGTTGTGCCTAAAGGCACAACATCAAAGTGAACACCAAAGCCCCCTGCTGCAGTTGAAGCATTGGGTGTTATTGCAACGAGATCTGCTAACATGTAGTTAGAAATGCTACTTACCTCGAATCTGTTTATACTTTAAGGCTTACTACGGTACATTGCGATTTGTCTTCCGGCAATGTCTTGTGCAAAACATGATGTGATCATGTTGTGTAAGTGTTACATGTACACATGCAGTCTTTATACTGTATTTTTCAGGCTGAACAGCAGCTTTAGCGTTTAGATTGCCGATATAAAGCCTGCCTCTAACAGTGAACGCTTTTTTTTATTACCAATCGAGCAGTACTATAGCTTTACAGTGTTCATTATCGTGATTTTTCAAACTAACAATTAATCCGAAAGTTCGGAAAGTTCCGAAAGTTCACTTGAATATCGTGTTTGTTTAATTTTCCGGGAAAAGTTTGAGTTTTTGACAAATTGTAGGATTTTGACGTTGTTGCACTTTAAAACTGAATTCAAACAATTTTGTTCCTAGCTGTAGCAAATTAACCGAATTTTTCCTAGAAACATTCCGGATTTGTGCCATTCGACGATGGTCCCAGGAAATTTTACGTGGAACAGCGTGGACGTGCTGGGCGACGATGGACTATTGCGTTATGGACGCGTAGTGGATGTGGCGGAGGACGGTCTCATCATCGACTTCCTTTGCTTCAATCGCCGACGTGAATTCACCCCTTTCCACAAGATTTTCCATGTTAATGACGACCGTTGGAGCGCAAGCATGTCCCCGTGGGAATCCGAAAGTAGGCCTTTGCCGGGGAAATCTGTGGCAAAGCGTGGTTAAGAACTATACTAGGAAAATGCACTTTGGCGTGCATTGGCAGACCGGAGCGCAGCTTAGTCGTTTAATTAAGTGTTGCACCTGCTTTTATTATCCTTTTCAATTTTTCTTGAAAACATTCGATTTTGATGAAATTGTTCTTATAGTGAATCAGAACTTTTGTAATGTCTCTATAACTTCAGAAATGCTTCCTAGTGATCCTTCATGCCCAAATCTCAAAACTTGATTTTTAAAGGAATTTCTAAGTGGTGCGTCCTCAAGCAAAATAAAACCCTTTCATTTTGTACAAATTCTGCTCACACGTCGACATAGTCACATAGGCATGCGACCAGCAATAATGCTGGTCGCATGCCTGTGTCGATGGCGCATGTTTCTTTAGTCTTCACAAAGAAAGCAGCTGCCGACCTGACATTTTTTGCATGTCGCCTTTGTCACCATGAAACAGTAACTTTTTTACTAGTGATGACATCGTTGGAGGAAATTAAAAGAAAAGCTCATTTTTTGTTAAAGCTCAATTTTTGGGCTCTCCAAAACTCCCTGAGAATAGACTATACCGATTTGGACGACTTTCGACTATTTTCGCTGGCACAATGCGTGCGCTTGCGTTTCATCATAACTACGCAATTGAGATTGCACAATAATATTTTTACTACAAGTTTTGAAGTTTGAACTCAATGAAGGTATTTTAAAGTGTAAAGGTTGATAGTTGAAAGTCGTTCTTCTGCGGAAGTAACAACAACCGAAGCAGATTCTTGAAGAATTATATTCAAACACAACGCTGTAAGCTTGGTTAGCTCAAATAGTTAAAATTTGTGGAACTTTTTTTGACAAAACCTACCCTATCCCTAGAAAAAAACAACTTTTCGACACCGGAAGTTACCTTCATTTATATTTAGCAATTTATAAACGAACATTTTCGCAACAAACCGGCACCAATGAAAGCTGGTTTTCGCTAAAAGTGACCCAGTAAAATGCAGGTTTACCTGCTCCGTTATTCCTTTGTACGGGGTACGGGAAAAAGCTGTTAAGAGGAAGATAAGAAATAAATTACAGAGTTGGCAACAAAATCGTAAGTTTCAACGCATTTTTATACATACAAATACATTACAGCGCAATACTACAACGCATTTTGTTGCTATTGTGTGCACAAACAATCAGTGGGGCAGTACAAAAAATGCTCTCTGCCCCTTTAAAAACAATTTCTGGAAAACAATTTCTAAAATCAATAACATCTCGGAACTACTCTGTATTTCCGAAAATTTTAACTTTTGATCAGACTACAAAAAAAACATTTTCAAAAAGAACTGTAAAGAGTTTTTGTGATAAATGTTTGCACGAAAAGTAGAAACTTTCCTCTCCAACAACAATAATCATCAGGCGCTTTTGCCATGTACTATTACCACTGAGCCTAAATTTAAAACCTATGAAATCGGTGATCTGTCTGCCACAAGCGTCACTATGGCGTAATCCTGCCAAAACTATGTATTCCAAAATTTACTCAGAGAGGGGATCGAAGTTTGGGGCATTAATCATAAAATGTAGAAGCTATACAGAGGGGTTGCACTGAAAAATAAAAAGGGAAATTGTTGTCAGAGTAGCAATAAGTATTATTATTATTATCGAGAGCTAAAGACTGATTTTTGAATTCCAAAAGAAAAATATATCTGCTTGCTGTTTCACTGACTGAAACGGTTTTGAGATAAACCTTAACACAAACAAAGGGCTTCGCCAACGTCATATACCACCAAAGTAAAGTTAAACAGCACCAGCTGTGTTTGCCTTAAATTAAGTATTTCTCGGCAACTCCAGTGCCAGACCCGTGTCAAACCTTTCAGAAGGCAGATAGCGGAGCTAATAAAGAAACGTTTGCAAATCTCAAATTTTACGGTGACCTTACAACGGCTGGTGCTCCATTGAGCCTTTGAGGTGACCTTTCTCTGAAAACATTTTTTACTTCTTTATATGACGTCATTTCCGGCTCCCTTATATGACATAGTTTTCTTAACTTCCTTATACGACGACATTTACTTCCTTGTATGACGTCATTTCTTACTTCCGTAACGGACAGACAGACAGCACCTTTTTAATTTTGTCTGAATTAGAGGACCTTCGCTGCGCTCCGGTCGAAAAGTCACTGACGAAGCGGTAGTAATTAGAAAATTTAGAAAAGATGGCAACCTTTTCAGTCAAATGTGTGCATATAGGCGGTATTTGCGCAAACAGCTGTTGATTTTTCTACAAAGTCAACATCTCTTCTGCTTTGAAGCGTTACCGCAGCGTTGCATTACCAGTACGCAAGCGGTTGAGAAGGTAGGTCAAAATACGGAAGCGGTTGATATGTTGGTAGAAATGCCACTCTTTACCAAGCATTACCATAAATTTCCCCGGCGCGCGCCGTTGATCTGGATTGCAAACCTTAACCAGACGCAGACATCCTGATGCGCGACAACGCATCGGGTGCGTGGACGTGGTTTCCCGCGAAAATACTTGGCACATTCCAAGACATGATTCGGGCTGACTACTGCGTGGCGATCGTTTACGGCGGGACACTGCAGGAGTATGCGACAGTGGTTCCCAAGTTGCGGATTCGCGTAAAGACGGATCCTAATTGGCGGTCACCGATCCAGGATAATTACAAACATTACATACACGCCAAGCACTTACCTGTACCAAAATTCGTACAGACGTTTGTCAAGCGTATTATACCTTTGCCGGAAGGTTGCCCGGCAAAATTGGTTGCGGCAAGTCTGAAACAAGGTAAAAAGGGAATGCCGTACGATTATGCCCGGTATCATGCTCATGCGGTGGATATCGTGGACGGATGTGTGGTGTACCTTCAGTGTCGACCCAATAGCGCGAAAGATATCGACGATACGTACTGTATACGACATGGGAAACGGTAAGAAGGATCCCTTTTTTTATTACACTTTGGTCGACGTCTACATGTCCGACTTGTAGCGTGACGGTTTGGCAGGAACGCCTGGAATCTCTTCACCAGTTCATAATTCAGTCCGCTTTACGGATGTCAGAGCCGTTAGCCGAGATTTTACCAGCGGCGACCGAGATTTTACCAGCGGCGGAAGTCGCTGTGTTATCGATAGAATTGTGGACGGAAGTTTTCTCGCATTTGGACGTTATAACGCAGGTCAAACAGTGCCGCGTGTGCCCACTATGGAACCTCATTTGGGACTCTGCGTCCTTAAAAGCAAAAGTCATTCTGGACAGCGCGGCATTCACCAAGGAAGATCAGTGCAGTGAGCTTAAACCATTGTATTTTATGACCTCGGCTCTCTTCAAGCGAATCTCCCCATTCACGCAATACATTACTATTGCCGACTATGGCGAGAGGATGGATGGAATGGACGTTGTGAAGATTCTCGACATCCTTAACTTCATCCTACAGCGCAATGCCAACATCAGACCGAAAGGTATTTTTTTATACCGACTGGAGTGCTATCTCCTTAGCTTCAAGTACGATGGCAGTTACAAATTCGAATGCTCACTTCGTTCACCTTTTTCTGGTAATATGGTCGGTAGCACCCGGGAAACATTTACGCATTCCGTGGTAGCATGTCCCGATCTTCTGTGTCATAACATCCATTTGATAAAATGCACGATCGCTTTAAACATTTTGCTTTCATTGGAATTGTCTGAGATTGCTGAAGTACGTCATCAACGCCTCATCGGCAATTTCGGTGAGATGTTATGGAATGCCATGGAGGCGCAACTGCCAGCGCCAAGGGAAACGGAGGTTTACCTCTTGTCCACTTGGTTAAAAGCCATTCAAGCAGACGCCGAGACAACAGGGTGGGCAAAACATAATGTGGTCTGCAAGGTAAGACTACACCGACCCTTGAGATCTGCCATCAGAAAAAAACATGGTTTTCTTGTTGGCAGACTTTGTGTGCGACACAGACGACGGATCCGCGTCCATCGCTGTATTACCGCGGGAAGAGATGGTGTGTGGACGGTCTGCACGATTTGCAGCTGAAAAAACTGTCGCCTATGCCGAACTCTTTGTTCCCGGTCGCGCTGTCGGACTAATCGTTGCAGCTTATACTCCTATCGAAACCTTGTCAATTACTCAAATTAGCCAATCGCTGACGTTCTTGTTCTGTCAATCTGTCTATAATGTCTGCCAGCGTGCGGCAGACAAGCTGTCAGGATACTGACGACTTTGACGTATTCAAACTGCATCGTATTTAGCGGTTTACATAATTATTTGAAACTGTTTAGCTGATACTTGAACACTATTTGTAGTTGCCACTTTCAAAGCATCGGTAAAAAGACTGCCGGGGAGGAAGTAGCTAAAAAACGACATTTAATTAAAGAAAACCTTAAGTAAAAAGAAGGGATCGGTCGAAAACGTACAGAACCGAGAATATGAAGAAAGGATGGTTGACGCCCGTGAAAGACTTCTTAGTATTGAAATCACAGCGGATGCAATAGCGCTCAGAAAGGTCAAGAGAAAAGTTCCACAAACGTTGCACAAGCCATTCTCTGACTTTCCTTCATTCTATATCTCACCGAAACCATTGATTCTGTTTTCTCCAGATAGTTTAAATGATGGCCGATCAAACAAATATGTAATGTTGTTACTGGTGTGCTTTTTTCACATGGCCGGCCAACAAAATAAGGAAGCGTTTCTGGAATGTCTCTTGCTTTAGTAAGGACGTGCTCGTACTTAAATTGATGATTACAACCTTAAATTTAGGATAATACGAAACGTTTACAATTTAAGTTAAGGGAAGTGGGCCGGTACATAGTACCAAATTCGTGTACAGGCACGAAAACTTTCACTTTCGCGCACTCCCAAACACATTTTTGTTTCGGTTTATGACATTCTACAGCCAGAAGGTTTGTATACACTGGCGTGAAAACCGTTTGTGCGCGCAACATCCGGTTCGGGAGTTATGGCTGTTAGAAAATTCCAAAAAGTTTAAATGCGTTCAGGTGTACCAAAAGTCTCATTATGGACCGATCTCCCTAAAATTTTGCACGTAAATGCACATAACCGCGAAGATCGCTTTTACACCGATCCACTGTTCTAGCATGTTTTTCAAATTTTAAAAATGAATTACAAAAATTTTAAAATTCATTTTAAAATTTGAAAAAACTCATGGAAGTCTGGATCGGTGTAAAAACGATCTTCATAGATATGCGCATTTATATGCAAAATTTGAGGGAGATCGGTCCATAATCAGACTTTTGGTACATCTGAATGCATTTAAACTTTTTGGAATTTTCTAACAGCCATAGCTCTCGAACCGGATGTTGCGCGCACAAACGGTTTTCACGCCAGTGTATACAAACCTTCTGGCTGTAGAATGTCATAAACCGAAACAAAAATGTGTTTGGGAGTGCGCGAAAGTGAAAGTTTTCGTGCATGTATACGAATTTGGCACCATGTACCGGCCCACTTCCCTTAAGCTGGATTTTACAGTTAACAGCGAAAATGTAGCTAAGCGTAATAAAAGATAATATTTTCGTATTCGTGCCGAATTTTTTGTCTCGCGTGGTACTTCGTAATATAGCAACGCTGAAACTGCAAACGGAAAATGTGTTGCTGTGACAATTAGAATTTTGCTCTGATTGACGTAAATTAATGAAATCAATTAGCACCGCAGCCACCGCTTACTTTCTACGGTATCTACTAACTAATTTAATAAGTACCGTATCTCCTCCTAGTCAATGGCTCAAGGTTATCAGAACTGGCACACTGTACCATCATAGTAATAAATTAATAATTATGTTCCCTACTTCAATTGCTTCACAAAGTGACAAAGGCACCAGTTCCATACACTGGGAAGCGGGCCTAGCGGCTAATACAATGCGATCAAACTCATCAAAGCATGCTTCATAGTTCATAATACACGGTTCTGACAACACACAACTGATTTAAGGGTTAAGTTCTAGGATTCGATAATTTAGAATGCAGAAAGCAAACGCAACGGCAAAGAACACCATAAGGAACACAGGGTGGCACCGGACAACGGATTTCATCATTGCTATTCATCTAGATGTTTCATAAAAGTTTTGCCAACTAAATGCTACTTGTGCCAAAATGGAGCAATCATTGCAGAATGCAGTGCAGCAGTAAAGCTACAGAGTCTGAACGAATAGGGAAACATGTACATGATTAACGCCAGTTCGGCTAACAAGTAACATGCATAAGTACCCTACTACCCTGTATCCAGTTATTAGACACTGCAAACACAATGTGTATGATTCTAGTAAAGGAATGTAAAACAATGTTCCATGCGATCGGTTCATATGCACCTTGGGCTTGCCGGTTCTCACTGCAGCATTGAAATGCTTGTTATGTAGATGCTGTCGCAGAATTGTCTTCGTTTCCCCTATGCAGATAATTATCCAGAACAAACATTTTTATCGCTGAGTGATCGTAATGCCGAACGACCGAGCCTAACTGAAGTTACTGAACTACTAGGGCAAAACAGTAACAACAAGCAAACAGTGCTAGACACGTCTATTCTTTCTGCGATTGTTGGGTAACGCCACTTTTGACGTTAGTTAACTTAGTTTGAATGAAAATGAATTCTATTTTTTATCAAGATTCCCGATTACCAAAAAGTGGTACAACAGCGGAAGTGGCAAGCAACAGCGGAAGCCGACAACTGATGTCTATTACACTCGCCCGACATTCGGTCTTTTTTAAGTGTAGATTTATTGCTTAACTTCTCTAATTTTAGGTGTAGATTTATTGCTTATAGATACAAGGAAAGAATCGCGCCTTACGAAGTTCTACAGACAATCAAAAATGCACAAAACTTAAAAAGCAGCTAAAAGGGCACAATTACAAGCGCTTGACTTATGCTATCAAACAGGTTGTTGGAAACAATATATTCGCGCAAATCGGATGGTTTTGAGGCATCTGCCCCTCTATCTAAAGAGAAGATTAATAAATAAATTAAACAGAATACTAGTAAATTGATAAATATTTTTGAATATGATTTTGAACAGATTAATAAATAAAAAATATTGAAGTACACCGGTTTCGAAAATTAATAACAAAGTGGAATTCAGGCATGCTGAACAACTAGTCCAGACTCCAACTAGCCGTACTATGGTGGCACCAAATTATCAAAATAACGAACTACCGAACGCATCTACTCCCGTAACGGCCAAAAATACAAAGAAAACGAAACCGGAGTGGAAATTTTAAGCAAAATTGTAGAGATTGCATAACCAGTTACGCATAACTATCGAAACTATTCGAAACTATCGCATAACTATCGAAAACTAAGAACTATGCATAACTATGCATAACTATCGAAAACTAATAAACCTAACACAAAAAAAGAAAGCTGTCGCCCTGGCTATTACAAATCACCATAGTGTGATGAAATTACCATAGTGCGGTTAACTTCATGAAACCCCACAATCTGTGACAAATACGCGCATTAAATTCCAACGAGCAACTTGGCGACGATACTGCGGCAAAACAGCAAAAGACTGGCTTAGCAAAATAGCAAGGCTGTTTTAAAAGCTGCGGAAAAAAATCCGGTCCTCGCTTCGTTACGCGTATTAACGTATATATATATATATATATATATATATATATATATATATATATATATATATATATATATATATCACAACAAGTGCGACGAAAAGCTAAGCTCAGGACGAAATTGGGTATAAGACTCGAGAAAATATCGCTGTGCTCTTCCCGCCCGTAATCAACTCACAGTATTGGCATACAGCGATCTGTATAGCGATGTCCCGAGAGTCAGAGACGATACTGGTGTGTTGTTTGTCTGTAATGGTGTCACCGGATTTGTGTGGTTTATGGACACCACCCGACTCGGGAGACTTTGGTGGTGAAACGTGGTGGCTTCCTCTAGTATTATTTAAAATTAGTTAAGTTTGGTTTAATACACCATGCATACAAGCCTACAGCTGGCAGGACAATCAACACCAACAAGAATGTGATGATAAGAATACGAAGAAGTCACACCAGAAGTCAAATTCGTCTGGATTCGTCATCCGAATCCAAGCTACTTTAACCAAGCCGTTCGCAGCTCCCGCATTTTTGCATATTTTCTTAAGGTTTCTTTCTGGTTAGGTCAGACAATAATGCGATACTGGTGCGACCTCTTCGCGCTCATGGCGGTGCTTTTGCACGATTACTCCAACAGATCGCAGATGGAGCGTGCAGTCAAACTGCTAGCATAATTGGCGCCTGGTTTATTGTATCATCGCATATTCATCGTACAGCTGTCGAATAACTCGATTTCTAAGTAGAAAGAAACTAAAAATAGTAAACACCCACAAAAAATGCGGTAAGTATAACAACACAAAAGTATGAAAGCGCAAATGGCACCTGTAAATAAGTGCAATGGATGATAGTACAATATATGCAGTACTGTGGCGTATTGCATCACACTTCTTCGCGTAAATGAGAGAGACGGTCGATACTTACAGCCGCACGAATCGGCATGGCGAAAACCAATAAATCCGCGTACCACTTCAGTGAGCTGAAAATTAATCGAACGAAAAAAGGAGAAGGACGCGCAGGGAAATCCGAGATAGCTTCTGCACCTGCAGTTCTTTGCAACCGTCCACACACCACATCTTCCCGCGATAATGCGGTGAGGAACGCGGATAGGCGGTCTGTGTCGCACATAGCATCTGGAAAAAAAAGCCAGATAAATTCCGGTATTTTCCCACTGTGTGGCCTATATTTGCCAAATCGGAAAAGGTTTAGAGCGAAGCCATCACCGGCCACATTCATTTACCGTACATTCTGCGCCTGCATCAGAGTATCATACCTTGCCGATGGCGCTGATGTCCACGGTACCGCTGGCCAGCTTTCCAGACAGTCCCGCTAACTGTTTAGAGTTCGGCTTCGATAGCGCCGTATCTAGCGCATCCCACAATTTACAGCCGAAATTATCTCCTCTTTCCAAACGAAGGACGGGAATGGGGTTCTGGGTGCCGCTTAAGCAGTCATGACATGGTTTAATATTATAACACAGGAGAACAGAGAGATTTTTAATGTGGACGACGCCGCATGGAAGACCGCTGACGGAAGCAATGAAATCCTGAAGATGGAAGTTTTGCTCGACCCAAGGTGCAAACTTTGCGTAGTTTATAAATGGTCCCGGCGAATGCACAATACAATCAGTCGCGAGAAATGCTATACCGAGTGAGACGGTTGACGTACAAGGACATATCCAGGCCAATTAGATGAATCGATGGCGGATGGATGCCAGGTTTCCGCTGGATCGTGTAGTGCAGCACATCCAGCACCTGCAAGATGTCGTCTGAAGGTCGCTTGTCGGATATGACGACATGTTGAACATGCGCGCCCCAGCAATAGTAAACTGGCGCAGCCAAGAAGTAAGCGGGATTACATGCCCTGGTAGAAATTGTATCAGATGCAATTAAAAGGCTAATACGCAGCGCCGGCGAGACCAGCATCCCATTCCAAGCTGCGCAAACGCCACGCAGACCAGTCTGCGTCAAAGCATCCAAGTAGGAAAACACTTACCAGCCACAACTCTACCGGCAAGACACGAGTGTCGGAAATCCCGACCAAAGGCTCCGGTGGTTTGATAAACGAGCGGCTGTGCTTCATGAAAAATCTAATCACCCTCCCGTTTAGCGTGTCGATCCACTCCTACAAAAGCGCACAGTATAGTTCAGTTCATTATTCGGTTTCCGTGAAACCGCTCCACAAACAGATTAGCTGAAAAAACTTTTGCATAACCGACGCACACTCCGGTCACGGATCTCCGACATTTCGCCGACCGTCACAAGGGTGACGGTTAAAAAAACTAAGAAAATCTACGAAAACTAGAAAGGTAACGCTAAGCTTGACATCGTACCGGGTCGACATCGTGCGTGTTCTACTTGGTTTGTCGTCGAATTTTCGTCGACGAAATGGTACGTCATTATCAGTCACAGCATAATAGCGACTTATTCCACAATCCTCAGCTTTCAATAATAAAATAAAGCTGGTTAATGCGACACATTGGTCGCACTGATTCTCTCTCTCATTGCTTTGTAATAGGTACAGGATGGAAGCAAAATACTGTTTCAGGTGAGCATGAAACGAGGTGTACGCAAATCAGTTCAACTGACTCTTACCCGAAAGCGCGCAGCGTTTTTGTCGCCGATGTCCTGCAGGTAAATGTAAGACAACTGCCCATCCACGAGGTTAACAAAAGAAACAGGCGGGCCGTGGTAGACTTCAGTACAATCATAAGAGCGGTTCAGAGCCCGCATCCAGTTTTTCGCTTCTCCCGCGGACATTGGGGTTAAGTCGCGATGCAGGAGGGAATGGCAGCCTCCCGGGTCGACCCGGAGGAACCACCGTGGAGTCTCTCGACCGCCCGCCCAACGGATCCGCTCAACGGGAACCATCTCCTCTATGGCAGACATTTCCGGATGCTTTTGTATGGTACTGCGCCACTCGACAATAGCCACATGGTAGTTATGGTGCTGGATGCCACGGGACGTGTTGACCAACTGCGCCGGGAACCACGTCCACGGACCGGATGGGGATTCGCGCATGAGCACCTCGATTGGGTACGGCTGCGGCTGAGCCAGGGCCGCGCCTAAAATCCATGGTTCGAATAACTGCGGCAACGAGACGCGGTCGAACGGGATCAGCTCGCGTCGTCGGTTCGGACAGAGGAAATCCACAAAGACCGTGTTCGTCCACGTCCAGCACGTGTCCAAAACGAGAAATGCCGTCACCGTCCAACACACTCACACAGTTGGATTGACAGAATTCACACGGCATGGTTAATGGTAACTTTTTCCAGTCAGTTTAGCGAAGTATCGCAATTGCTCGGCTGCGACTGTAAGAAATGAAAAAAGCGTATTTGAAAATGAGCTTTAAACAAGTTGTACTTACTGAAAGCCACAACCGTACCTGAAAAAAATGGAGTAAGCAACCTAGCTGTGCAGTTTTGACCGCGGCTGTGCAGTTTATAGTAAGACAAGTGCAGCACTTCAAATACGCGACCAGTGCGTTCTAGCATTGTATTAAAAACATGTAAAACAGTTGGAAATGGAATGGCTTGCTTGTGAGTTTATCAATTGCTGACGGTTCATATTGGTTAAAAGGCAGCAACCCAAAAGAAATCCAATAACGAGCTTTTGCCACTCCTACTAATGCAGCGCGCTTGACCAGACCAGTATGCGCAAGTTTGAAAAAATGGCTGGCTTAAAGATAAGCAGCACTACGAGCGGAAAGCTTCTTTCTGTAAAGAAAAAGTACAGCCGATGGCGGCGCCACTGGACGGCGGATGATGGCCCAGGTAAAGTTATGATGATAATGACGACTTGACTAAACTCATGCAAAGAGTTTCACTGTTAAAATTTCTGTAAAGTTCTTAATAACTATCAGTATGGTTGCCTTTTTAATGTGCATAATGATAGCAAGAAACAAAAGCTTGACCTCGTTACAACTTCCATCATATTGTATGGTTACAGCGTGCTAGATCCGTGACATTGACCAGAGTGGCTCCATAATTATTTAGCGCAGTGAAACAGCAAACGGAAGAAACGAATACGATGGTGGGTCAAGTTAGAGAAGCGGAAGTAAGGTTGCCTAATGTGCGTAAAACCACATTGTAAATGCTTGTCTGACCAGTTCGCCATGCGCAGCGCGGGCTGAAGATTTATCGGACGTTGATCATACTCAATTTCTTTTCCTTTCGTTCTCACGCTTGAAACTCAAATTTCGTGCAAACCATCGTTTCACCCGCACATTTTATGGAACTGCTAGCCTACCACTTTGTGCAGACTGTCCAGATAGCAAAGTCAGATCGCCCGTCGATGCCCGACCTTGTGCCACCTACACACAGGTAAATATTGTTCTCAACAACAACAACTTCTGCAGTCTTCACTTGGACGGTTGAACAGCAACTGTAGCCAGCAGCCATAAAATCCTATTCCCAGTTTCTACTTGATTCCGCTGGCCAGACCCTGACCCTACGGTTGTGCATGCAGAGAAAGTCGACTATACTATGGTTACTAATTGCTTTTAATATTCCCCTTGCAAGGTCTAACGTAAATCAATCTGAACGTTTTTTATGTTGCTTGTACCGTGGCATGAGCAATATCTAAGGGCTTCTTAGACTTGCGATTACCGTCAAGGAATCCCTATCGTTTTCCCATAGGTCATTGTCTGCCTTCAAATTTCCAAATTAACGTGAAACAATGACGATCTGCAGGCCAGTAAACTGTAAATTATTTAGACCGTCAGCGACAGATTTAAATCTAAAAATGGCCAATTCAGTTGCTGTCCATGTCCGTAAACTAAGCCAATGAATCAAATCGGAAAGTTAACAGCGCCAACGGAAAGAGGCAAAGAACAGAAGGATCAGTTAGACCATTATGTAAACGAACTGAAGCAGTTCTTTATAATTCCTATGCTGCATGGCATGAGTGAGACCAGTAACAGCTGTTTTAGTGAGGCAGGGACTCCATCAGTTGGACGAGAAAATACAGTGTAACCGGCGACAGCTTCTCCAGTTCCAAACCCTGCAGGCCGTCCAGACACCACTTTTTGCCGCAGTAATGCAGCGATGGACGCGGATTCACCGTCTGTGTCGCACACAACGTCTGCAACAAAGAGAATTAGGTTTCGTTTTGCCCTGGTCGGTCTTATCTTACCCTGGACACTATGGCCACGAATACTCTCCCATAACTCGTTAAATCGGCATATGCTTGAGATGATGCCATAAATTCGGACAGGCGACGCAGTTCTGTGCTACTGGGAATGGACAATCCATTTTCTACGGCACTCCACAGGGCGCCGCCGATATCCCCGGTAAAGCGCTGCCGCTTAATGTAAACCTGGGCAGTCAGCTTCCACAGTCTTGGATAATACTGCGTCTCATACATGCACTGTATTGCGACAGTGCATTTTATTAAATGGATGGCATCAAGAAAACTGCGGCACGCTACAATCGAGTCTGTGAGAGCGTTGCTCGTGTAAGCCGAAAGCGACTGATGCAGCTGGCATTCGGATGGTTGATGGTCGCCGTAAGAGCCGCTTACCAGACACAGCCGCATTCCGAACAAATAGATGGCCTTCAGCTTAATGCCAGGTTTCCGCTGTGCAATGAATTTAAGCATGTCGAACACTTCCACGATATCCATTTCCCAATTTTCCAACACACTCCGCCACTCCTGACTGATAATCACGGCAGTGTACTGCGTAGATGTGGAGACATGCTTAAAGAGGGTTGAGATCATAAAATACGTTGGAGTCGATATACCGCACAGCTCGGCTTTGCCGAATGCTGCACTGTCGAGAACAATAACAGCTGTGCAGGAAGCTGAATTCAGGATGAGGTTCCATGTGGCGCACACCGAACGGAGTTTGGTCTGCGTGAAAGTGTCCAGATAAGAGATAACTTCCGTCCACAATTCCACCGGCAACCTATCGAATTCTTCCAGTACTGAAATCTTGAGTAGCGGTTCTGCTGCCCGTGAAACGAAGCTAATTAGCTTGGCGTGGAATTCGTCGAGTGCTTCCTGCAAAAGCGCATGTTAGCAAAACTGTTAGTTTCTACCTGGTCTTCCTTACCCGTTCTTTTGCCATAAGAATATCATCGCATTCCTCTTTAGGCTTGGACCGCCGCTGCATGTACATCACGGAGCCGTCCACATTGTCTACGTCGACAATTTTGACAGAGTACCAACGGGAGTGGTAAAGCAGTTCCCTTCCATATTGTTTTAACGCTGCTGTTACCAATTCAGCTGGACACCCATCCGGTAACTTTTTGCTCTGCTTAAAGAAGGTCCATGTCTCAATTTGTTCTGGGCCTTCTGGGAAAACCTTCTGATCTCTTACAGCTGGTCTTCGCCAATGAGTCGGTGCTTTCCAGCGGATACGACTCATGGAAACAACATCTGCCAATTCCTCTGGGTATCCGTAGTCGACGACAGCCACGTTGTAGTCGGTGTGCCTGAGGTTGCGGTTCCGAATGAGCAGTTCCGCAGGGAACCAGGTACGTGTGCCAGACGCACTGTCGCGCATTAGGACTTCTGTGGGCATTTCAAACTGGATACCTGTCTGGACCAATTCGTGCCGGTCGAGATATCGGTTATCACTGAGCAAGACCCGGTCAAACGGCGTGAATTCTCGTTGGCGAGTGGGACAGAGGAAGTCGATGAAAAGACCATGGTCCGCCACATCTACCACGCACCCATAACGAAAGAGCCCGTCGTCGCCCAACACAAGCACACTGTCCCAAGGACGGCTTCCTGGGACCAATGGGACCATTGTCGACAGTTGCAGGGCTAAGAAGCCTCGATCCTGTAAATGCTAATAAGGAAGTTATGAAAGCTGTCCAATCCAGTTTTTCTTAGCAAAACAACAGTAATACAGTACTACGGGTTGTACTGTACTTTTTCAAGCTGTGCTTTGAAGTCAGAGCGGTATCGAGCTTGCTAAAGGTTCTGTGAATCCCGCATGATGACTGTGTGCTTGGTTTTACCCTTCTCGCTTGAGACGCCCCCTGGCCTGACTAAAAAGCACATTTCGCCTCGCCAATAATGGCTGAGGAGTGAGCAAGCCTCAGCACTCACTGTGCGCCGTACGGCATACTCATTAGAGTTAGACGAGTGCAGCACATCATCATTGCGCAATCAAATTTGTGAAACTGCAGATTCTATTCGTAGCCTGGCTACGGCAGTACTTTAGCAGCAACGTACGAGTACGGTGGCCCATGCCGCACGCGGCTGACTTCCAGATCTTTAAAAATTTTTAACTTCGTTAATTTTCGTAATAAATTTCTATACATAAGCTTGAAAAATACAGAGTAATACATACTATTAGGCAGAACAAATTTTTTTTTGTTTTCTTTTAGGGTTACGCAATGTGGCTCAATGCAGTTAGCATAGCTGTCTATGGAGGACTTATTCAAGATTTCCCATAGACAGCTATGCTAACCACGTATGCTCATTTTGCCAAACCTTAAGATGAAAGCAAGAAAACAATTGCTTTGCCTAGCAGTATGTATTATTCTCTATTTTTCAAGCTGATGTGTAGAAATTTATTTCAAATAACAAATTTTAAAGATCAAGTCACACGTCTTCCACTCGTACTATCTAATAGCTACGTAAATCTGCAGTTTCTAAATTGTTCACAATATCGGCAATGTGCTGCACATAAAAACTGCTCTCGTTAGATCGCCAGATCAAAATGCACCTGCTTGATTTTCGCATTTCAGGATGTCAACAGAATGATGTTAAGCATTAACTTATAAATTCTTCTTCGTATTTCTCGTCTGTTTCTACGAAAACATGTTTTTAGAAGTATCTTTTCATTTTCGATGATTTGTACGGTAAGTAATGTCTTCCGACAAGGTGCATGATAATGTATCTGTAGTCTGTAGACATAAACCAACCTGTAACTAGCTCAGCCTAGCTGTTTACTGCAAAAAACGTTGATAATGAGATGTATTTCTTTATCTGGCGATATGAGGATCGATTGCGAGACAAAATCTTGAACATTTAACTGCCGACAATGGCGCCATGGACCCGTCCGTGGAACAGTGTGGACGTGCGTGGCGACGACGGCCTCTTTCGTTTTATGGGCGCGTGGTAGATGTGGCGGACCAGGGTCTTTTCATCGATTTCCTCTGCCCCGGACGGCGACACGAATTCACCCCCTTTGACCGGGTTTTCCTGAACGATCGCGAACGGTACCTGGATCGAGACGATCTGGCCCGTCACAGCAATTCATATTATAATAAGCCCGTAGAAGTCCTGATGCGCGACCGTGCTTCGGGTGCGTGGACGTGGTACGCGGCGGAATTGCTTCTACAGACTGATGACATCGCGCATGCAGACTACAGCGTGGCTGTCGTCCACCTCGAGAGCCCCCCAGATTATGTGGATGGTGTTCCCATTACGCGTATTCGCTGGCATATTAAGGGTTATGGCTTGCAAATCGTGGATTTGCCGAAGTGCGTGGAGAAATGGACGTTCGTCAAGCGCAATGCACAACTGCCGCAAGGTTGTTCCTTGGAGCTGGTGGCAGCAGCGCTGAAGCAGCAGAAATGTGGATTCTACAGTCGTTCCTGGTTTTCTGCCCAAGCGGTGGGCGTGGACATTGAGGACGGTTGTGTCGTGTATATTCAACGTCGATCCACGGTCGGATCAGAACCCGACGATACTGCTACGCAGAAGGAAGTGGTAAGAAGCCATGATACTTCTAGTGTCTAGCGGTGATGGACATGTAACTAAGCGGTATTGCTATTGCAGAATGCTCTCCACCGTTTTCATCGCGCGTTAATCGACTTCGTTTCCGAGATGTCGGAACCGTTAGTCCCGATTTCTGCAATGAGTGAACCTGCTGTATTGCCCTCGGAATTGTGGACGGAAGTCTTCTCGTATATGGACACTTTGACGCAGACCAAGCTGCGCACTGTGAGCCCAGCATAGAGCTTCATTCTGGATTCAGTGTCCGTCCGGGCGAGTGTTGTTCTCGACAGCGCGGCATTCGACCAGATGGAAAACTGCAAAGATTTCGGACGAATGTATTTTCTCATCTGTACTCTCTGGAAGTATCTCACCCCATCCACGCAACACGTTGCTGTGATGGATCGGGGAGGCTGTATGAGCGAAATGGACTGTCTGGAAATACTCAACATTCTCAACCTGATTGCACAGCGCATTGTGGGCATTCGACTGAAAACCATCTCTTTGTTTGGGGTGAAGCTTCATCTACAGAGAAGCTGGTATAACGATCGAGAGGAATACGGACACATGCATCGATCTCTTTTTGATATAGCCCGCAACACCATTACGAAATCCGTCCTTGCATGCCGAAACCTTCCGTGTAATAGTATTTATTTAGTCAGAAGCACTATCGGTTTTGAATGCGTAGTAGCCCGGCAAGTTCAAGGGGACAGCTTGAAGCTGTCAGCCGATATTCACGTGGATCGACCGCGTTTGATTGGCGATTTGGGTGGTGCGCTGTGGAGTGTCATGGAAGGGGGGTTGTCCGGACCAAGTGAGACGGAATTACTTCGCCTTTCCAATTGGTTAACACCATTGCTGGCTCAAGCTGTTTTAACGGATCGACAGAGAACTTACAAGACCCTGGTCTGCAAGGTGAGACTGCAGCAAAAGGAAAAAAGGGAGATCTTCGCTGTTTTAATCGTACTTTTACAGACCTTGTGCGCGACGCAGACGATGGATCCGCGCCCCTCGCTGCATTACCGCGGAAAGAATTGGTGCGTGGATGGTCTGCAGGGTTTGCAGCTGGAAAAGCTGTCGCGTGTGGCGCTGTATTTCCTGGTCCAGCTCATTTAGTTCCTGCCGCAGTACATAGTCGTACCTGGTGTGGCGTAGGCAGAGTCGTATCTGTACAGCAGCGCGTAATGCTGAATTGTTCCACGGAGATAACCGAACAGACTCCTGCCGAACGTTTTTGTCGGTTACTTGCGTAGCTTGAAACAAATTCTGCCATGGCAAATTATAATCCAAGCTAATATAGTACTGATGTTCTTTAATTGACTTACAAACAGTTACTGTACTCTTGATCATCTTCTGCTGCATTTTATTCTGTAGTGTTGGCGGAAGCTGTTAGCTTTTACGTTTCAAATGTCAGCTATTAAAACGAATAAATCCAGTACGAGTACAAGGGGATACAAGTGGAGACATAGGTCGTGAACCTCGCTTGTGGCGGAAGAAACGTATGAATTACAGGTGCAAAAAGAGAGATATTGTTGTTTCGGTCTTCTTTCCGATTGCTAGTTTGACTGTTTCGTGAGAAAAACTTTTTTTTATTTTAATACGGATATTTGAGGAGCTTCGCTGTAAACTTCTGCCCGTTAGGCAGATGAAATGAACGTCGACTGCTTTTTAATGTTTATCATAATAACAGGGAGATAAAAGTTGACCTTTTGAGAGCTTTCATCGTGTTGTACGGCTGCAGGTTGCCGGATTCGGGACATACTGATGATATTGGCTCAATAATTATTTTGCATAGTGAAATAGAAAACGAGAGAAACGAATACGATGGTTAAGTCAAGATAGGAAAGCGAGAGTAATGTTGGCTAACGTAAAGCCACGTTGTAAAATGTACTGTAAATGCTTGTCCTGACTAGCTCGCCATGAGCGTAGTACGCGCTAAGAGTTTTTGTAAGCTGACCATACCGTTTATGATTTAAATTTTTTGTTCTTACGCACGAGTTTAAATTTAGTGGAACGTATCTTACCTAAATCCGCACATTTTACGTTACTGCTAGTGCTAGCATACCACTCTGTAGATCGTCAAATAGCGAGGCCTGATCTTCCGACTTGGTGCATTTTATCACGCTAAAAGCAGGTAAGTGTTGTTCTTAAAACAATAGCTTCTGCAGTCTTCACTTTGACAGTTAAAAAGCAACTGTAGCCAGCAGCTATGAAACCTTATTTCTAGTTTGTAGCTAATTCCGCCAGGCATTAACTATGGTTGTAACTTCAGAGAAAGCCGACTGTAAGATCGTTGCTAATATTGCTTGTGGTATCCCCATGCAAAGTTCTAAGGCAATCTGAATTATTTTGTTCTTTGTTGGTATCAGGACAGAAGCGACTGGGGAGGGCTTCTCATATTTGTAAGTGATTATCGTCCATGGCCGTAACAAGCAACCACTGGAACAGCGTGGACGTGCTGGGCGACGAACCGTGGTCCCTTCACTTTCAGGGTAGTGGTTAAGCCGCCCATTTGCTTTGGTTGTTTCTGTACTGTCTGGTTCCTACGGTGGCGTCCCCTACATTTGCTTTAATCGTCTTGGAGTTCTGTTGACCTTGTCCGATATTTATGCTCGTTGATCAATTTATCGACTGATGGCAGTATGGTTAATGCTGCATTAAAGGATACCTTACATCTTTTTCTGCTGCATATCCGGGCAAAATTGTAATTTTTGTAAATTCAGGAAACATCAGCATTAACTCAGTGATATATTAAAGTACTGATATGGGCGTATTTGAATTATGTTACTGAAGAACTTGCGCGAATGGCTGTGAGATAGATGTACGCATAGTTCGTTAATATACAAAACATTGTCGGTACCCATTCAGACTGTATTATAAGTGAAGTGCACCGTAGTCTGTAGCTGTTCAAATTAGAGGACACATGCCGCATAGAAGAACGGTCGTGAATTTTACATTCTTTATTGGGCAAAAGCCATCAATACAACAAAAAGTGCATACGCAGAATACTACGCAAAATGATTTACATTTAAACATTAAAAAAACAACCAAAATCGTTAGCGCTATCAGTCATTTTAGAACGCATACTCAAAGTGCCCAAAACAGCAGCAGCATTTCCTTTTACAACAGCCAGGCTAAATCTCTGCTTTAAAAATGCGGTAGAACGGGGCTCCCCAGTGGCGTCGCGAATCTTTCTGCCAACGAAACGAATAAGCTCCGCAAATGCAGGACCAAAGGTTCCAAAGGTCTCGACCGCCAGAGGATAAAGAAGATATCCCATTTCTTCCACAAACGCGTACTTACGACGTTTCCTGTCTTCGGCCAAAAGCGCAACACTTCCGGATGCACTCGCGCTTGCCCGCACGTGCGATAAGGCTACTGTGTCCCAACATGTAGCGTCCCAAACGAGCGCTTTGCCATCACGTACAGGGACGAGAGTCATGCCGTCTGGGCGCGTATTGTTTATACCGGACAGTCCCAGTGGCTCGCTTTGACATGGATACCCAGCATGTCATGGATACCCAGCATGTTCCAAAGCCCGCTTTGTTACGGCGTTGAGTTCGACATGTCTAGACCATCTTCCTCGGCTGCTGGAACAGGATAGGCCGTGGTGACCATTTGTTTCCACATGGCTTCCGCAGTTCACACAGTCGTGCTCTTCTACAACTGGAAGTCCAAACCTAAGTGCGATGCCAATACGCACTTCTTCATCCCGCAAGAACGTGCGCAAATTAGGTGCAGGCAAAGCATTTAGCCATGCGCCCGAATCACGGTGTAGCGCAGCTAAAAGTACGGCTCTGTTCGCTTCGTCGGTGGTTGTTTGCTTCATTAACAACACTGCTTGGTCAATCAACGGTCGATCCCATGCAGACTGGAACTTTCTCTGATCGGTAGCAGGGGGTTCACAGTTAGTTTCTTCGGACCATCGCAGCACAACTGGATCGAGAAGTGTCGCCGTTGCAGGGCGGTAGATCATCGAGACTAGGGAAGTAACCGAATACGCCGATGCCAGAAAGGCAGGGAAAACTAGCGATGTCGTACTCCGTAGCCCCATTCCCCCATCCCTGATAGGGAGCGACATCTGGGTCCACTGTGAGTCGTTCAGACGGACGTTAAGAATGGACTGCAAACCGGCACGGACGATGTCATCCAGCGATGCAATCAACGCCACGTGCTCATAACATCTGCTTGTGCGGAATCCATAGAGCAGTTTCGGTATCAGTAATCAATTTCGCAAAAGGTACAAGCTGTAATGTGCAGGTATCAGTTTGAGTCGCGATATGAAATACTCCAGCTGCACGGATTTACTGCGGAGGAAAGTCTCGCACGCCGCTGTCGTTAAAGGAGCTCCAAGGAGTGTGCATTCTTCTTCCTTAGAAACGGCCATTTCGGGAAATGCATTGAGCACCATTTGAACAGCATGTAACCGATCCGCAGTGAATTGTCCCACGCTGAAAACTTCGCATTTGCTGAGATTGAGCTCCAGTCCCATTCTTAAACCGCGTGCAATGATCAGTCGAATGGCTGCAATAACTTTTTCCGCGAAACCAGCTAGGGTGACGTCATCAAGGTATCCAGCTGCTCTGTCGCACTATAAGTCTTCAAAGAGTGGAAGTGTTGCAAGGCCATATCCAAACGGACCAGCGGGATCGCCTTGCTGTACACCAGTTTCTGAAGACAACATGAACTTGCCGCAACTCAGGTGTGACGCGTGCCGGTAGGACTGCCAGAAGTATCGGAAATATGCAGGGAATTTGTCACGTACAGCAGTCAACAAAACGTCCCGACGCAATGTATTGAAGGCGTTTCTGAAATCGAGCTTTACATTAACGCGCGCGTCCGCATGTGTCGTTTCAACGTGTAGCAAAATGGATAAGCCTTCGGGTTTTGAAAGATAGCCTACATCGAGCGCGGTTTGGACTTAGATGGGTGACCACTGAGTTCAGGCTGCGAGTGCACGGTCCGTCAGGCCTGTGTGCGAAGTGGTTAGTCAGCACCAGCGCTGACCGTACGGAGTGGCGTGTACGTTTCTTCGATGCCTGTGGTTAATACGGATTCTACTTGGATCAACTCACCACTTCGAATCGGAATTGTACGCCAACGGTGTGTTGGACCCGGTGGACGTACGAAGGGCCCTCTCTGACTGAACTTTGATACGGATGCGATTTAGAGTGATACTGATCTTGTTGTTCCGTGGCTCTGTGCCTTGTGCATGGTGCGCTTTATGCCCGTTTAAGCTACGGCAATTCTGTGACGTGTTACATCTGTAGTGTACGTATTACTGTTCTTTAACGGAGTGTGGTGACTTGACTAGCCATAGCGTATTTGATGTTCTTCGTGAATAAGGATATGTGATAATGCCGAAATGTACCCGGCTTGGCTACTCAATAAACAATCAATCAATCAATCAATCAATCAAAAACGTAACTCCGAACACGGTCGTGAATGAACAGATAATATTATGTCTGTAACAACACTGAATCACGATAATACTGTACATTGCATTGTACACTGTATCGTAAAAAAATGGTATTTGTCGGCAACTTCCAAGGTTTTACATTACCTCTTCAATAACAGTTTAACGGGTATTAGTACGTATTATTGTTAATACCTGCGCCCACGATACCGGCCGCTCGATGTACCACTGCCGATATTATGAGCGTACGTAATTGAATAATTGAATTGCCGGTTGTTGAATTTCTGCACAAATTATTTAGCAACGCTCTTATATGAGCAAACCGGCTGCAAACGTCATCAAAGCAAGTGGGCCAGGCAAGCAGCACGATGATCTTGAAACGTGGCGCATTTATTGATTATTCAACGATAATGTATTTCCTCCGACAACATGAATATGCGTTGCTGTCGGAACACCGTACGTACATTCTCTGTGTCAACGTGAGCCAGCAGTACCTGTTATGTGGGTATTCGATCGGATTGTTCGCTTACTGAGTAGCAGATTTCATTTTTACTTCGTTCTCTTCCCTGGTGCCATGATAACGCATAGTAGCATACCGCAAAATGCTTAAAGCCGTTTGCACTTCTTTGACATTGTGGCGAGAATGACGACACATCACGGCAATAATATTAGATTTTAGCGGATGTGCGATAACGCAACCGTCGGTACTCGTTGATCTCAGCCTTGGGCAATATCCTTATGAGAGCCTGTTTTTCATTTTTAGTGTAAAAGTTTGCAACTGTATATCAACAATAAAAGCTAACGTGAGCGTCGCAAAAACACCGTCTGCCATGGCAGATTCTTCTTCCGTGCTTGCGGTGACGACAATTGCAAAGGTAAATAATGTACCGCTCAGATCTACAACGTTGAAGCGAAATGTATCAGTGCGAATACTATCGGCAGAACTTTTTGCGAGCTCGCTGATCTTCGTTGATTTCACAACTGAGCGATTTGATGTTGATTTCACAACTGAGCGAGTATACCTTGTACATAAAATTTTGTTTTGCTCTTGCTTTTGGCTTCCGCAACAGATTCCCGAACTAATTCCGTGGAAATGGAGCACCGGGAAAAGCATGGCCTTGACATCCGAGCACCTCATTACAGTGTGCGACCAGGGTGATCTCTGGTCCAACCCCAGTCTGTCCTTCATCAATATGGCCGGTTCACAGCCACATGTAACCCGCACAGACTTTAAACGGCACCGTGTGCAGGACCGTATCGTCAATGCCGCCCGTAGTCCAAACGGGGAATTCTGCCTCGTTCAGGGTGAGCGGAAAACGAAACACATGCTAAATCTATCAACGGCGCCTTACTGTATTAGATGTAATTGTTTACGCTTAACTGCTGTTATGTTAAATCGTATCAACCCGTTAATGTAATTATGTAGAAAAATTGGCAAAATTATGGCATTATACCGGAGAAATTGAATAATTAAAGATTGGTTAACTACCACTCGACTTTATCCTGTAGATGCTGCCAAGTTACTACGGGTGCTCAGCCTGGAGGACGAGATGTTTACCGTGGCATCGGTAGATTTCGCTGCATGGATAGATGACACGTGCTTTGCCGTTCTTACGGAGAAAGATATAAACCATATGGATACGAGGACCTGGAAAGTCGGTTGGATGTGTTCTCGTACAGAGGTGACAGCCAGGAGCTACACCGTCACCGATTACCAAATGAGTCGCTCAAGACAATGGTCATTTCTGGCAGCGGTTAAGCTTGATGTACGCATGCAAACTGATGCAGTCCCCTTTTCTATGAGCGGCGGAATAATTGTGTTCGACGCAACCATAACTTAAACAACGACGAATTTGACAAGCGTTAAGGGTTACCAGTTTACCACTGAGTGACCTTCCCTAGGTGGATCAAGCAACAGGTCTTGTGGAGGTGTGGCACACGGAGGCCAAATTTTGCCGAACCATTGCCGGATTTGCGGCTGTTTTCGTGCCCCCACTATCGACTAACAACCGAGACGCTATCTTGGTCGCCGACACCGCCATCACCAACAACATGCACCGTGTGCTCATTAAGTATCGCCCGCTTGCGTATTCTCAGCTTTCTGTTGATGCGGGAGCCACCAAAACCTTTACTCTGGAGATAGATTACTCCGAGGGCGGAAACGGACTGACTAGGGATGTTCCAATTGCCATAACGGTACGTAAAGGCTATTACGACATAAAATTACGTGCCTGACAGCCGTAATCGGCGCATTGTCTAATGATTTTTCTATAGCCACATCCCATGGACGATCTTCCTCTGGCATTTGTCACCACAAAAATGGGATATGTTCATTTGGTTGATTATCGGAATATGTGCCATTTGGGGTCCAAAAAGTTAACTGATGAGCAGAACACCTTGTGTGCTGCGCGCAGCGCGTGCTCTTTTGGAGGCTCGGTGATCCTTACCAGTGAAGGAACAGTAAGTCTGTAAATTTTATTGCGAGTTTTTACGATGAGTACGAAGGGGACTGTGGTTGCGTCCGAAGCGCATCAGTTGCTTCGTGTTACGCCGAACACCGCAGCCATCAACGGTTGAACGTCTGGCTCCGGCGTGCCTCGGCTGAGGATCAGTTGTGCCGTAAAGCGTGGGCAAAATGCTGAAGCGCAGTGGGCACGCCCATCATGAATGCAGCAGCACAGAGCTTACTTACTAATGCTGACAACGGCTGCGCTGACTATTTAGCGATATGTGAGCGGCCCGTGTGGCGTAGCTACCTGCGTGCGGGCGACAAAGCAAGCCACAGAGGGGTCAAGTAGAGCTAAATAAACAGATGTTTCCTGAACCCGTTAAAACACAAACTCGGGAAAAAAATGGTTGGGGGGAAATTATTGAAAATAGGCTCTTTCATTCATTCATTAATGCATCAGGAGTAGACAACCAGGTAAGGAGGACTTCAGTGTCAAACTGCAGGTCGGTAAAAAATCAAACAAAAATTACCCGAGTTTACGGATATACGTACAGAGTACATACTATATTGCATTATTTTTGTTGTGGTATTCAAACGATTTTTTATAATCAACTTTGGTAAGCAAAACTCAAAAGCCGTTTTTTACCTTTCAAGATATTTGGAGTTAATGTTTCCTTTGACCATTTGATAACGACTCTGCTAAACAACAATCTGTCAATGGAAGCCGGGAAGTACGCAATACGGTTAAATGTTCCCATGGAGAACGAAACGTTTATGCGCGTAGTCCCCGCTGTAGGCGGCATGACGCTGGACTTTGCGACCTTTTGCGGCTTCCTCAGGCTAAACGCGGTTCATTTGTCGGCCGATCAGGCCGTCCAGGTGTTTAAATGGGCGGTTGATGTGGCTCCATCCATTCCCCATCACTTCATGCTACTCGGTCATCTCGCGATGGAGCTGTGCGACAAAATCGGTTTGGACAGTTTGATCCCTCTGTTCGAGCACGGGGCTAGCAATGAATGTAAGCCAAAATCAGCTGCCATGTTGGTTTTTTTAAATATCATCAGGAACTTACTAATTTACTATAGCTAGAAGGACTGGTAACTGCTGTGCAACGGTCGACAACGTCATCACTGTCGCATACAGAAAGCACTGCTGTGCTACTGCGTACCATAGTCCCACAGCCTTTGTTGTCCCTTTTAATAGATATTCTGAAGTTTCTTTCTCATCAAAAGCTTACTGATATTTTTAAAAGACCATAATGAATATAGAAACTTTTATTTCGAGGGCTAAAAATAGAAGAGAACAGAAATCGGCTGAGAAAACTGACAAAAACCGTGAAAAACGCGCATCTGTCACCATGGCAGCCGCCCTCACGTGTATGCGAGAGTGATGACGTCAAACGGTTGGTTACCAGTCCTCCTCACACTATAGTAAGTACTTGCTATCGTTAAACTCGATCTGTCAGTGTTAAAGTTGGTGTACAACATGAGTACGTCGCGCGGACGCAGGCATCTAAAATGTCCTGATTGCAGAATCAGTCAAAGCAACTGGTTTTTTTATTTAGCGGTCAAAACGGTGCAGTAGTCACTAAACCTGTGTTTTCTGTCGACGAGCAGTGCGTTGCGCCATATAAGTCGGCCATACTAATACGTTTAGCTTTGCATGCAGGCTTCGAACGAACCGCTCAATGTGAGTTGTGTTATGGGACAAGGCATCATACCATCTTTTTGTAGTGATTTGGCTGCACGCAGAAATACTACCGGCATAAATAGCGAGTATTGCAAAACAAATGAAATATAATTATATTACATAACAGCGTTATTGTGTTTAGGCCTGTTTGTCTTTCTCAAGTCCCTGTCAACGAAGAATATGCCGGAAATCCCTTTATTAAAACTTGTCAAAGTAAGCCTCGTACTCTGCCAGCGCTCGATATTTATGTGAAGTACCGTACCTAAGATTTCTAATTTAACCGCCCCGATTGCGCTGGTTTGCGGCAGGTGGCTTTTAAACATGGCATCATACAAATTCTGGAGCTCCATTTTATTGCAAACCAGAGCAAGTTGCACCCGGATGCCGTACTAGATTGCTTGCTGTCTGAAATTGTGGAACCCGGTGTACAGTCTGTCGTGGATGAATTTGTGGAGAAGTTCTGCATTAAGTACTGCCTTATCGTGAAACTCGTTACATACAAAATAAGCAATGGACGACCCGTGCGACTGGACGCTATACTTGAAAAGTTGCCGAAAAAGGTACAGTTTTTATGAGTATCTCATAAAACGTGCGACAAATATTGAAAACAGTCTTATTTCCGCGAATGGTATTTCTCGGAAATGTATTTTCTTAAGGCAGCGGTGAAGCAACATTTTGTAATACAGTGTAGCTACTGTAGTTTCCATATAGCCATGCGCTGAAAAATTTACTTCAACTGACGTAAAACTGACGCAAAACAGTGATAAAAAAATGTAGGCATAGTCGAAGCATCGCTTTTTTGCGAATAAAAAATCTACATCAAACTTACCGCGTTCGTGTTTCACAGGAATCTAAGAAGCAATTGTGTCTTGTCATCGACGTTCTTCTAAATACTGTTGACGCTAATCTGGCTTCGCTGGAGGTTAAGCACGATCTTAGACTTACTGTAGACATGTTGCAAGCCGCCTATCCCGACGTCCTTCGGTCGCTGGATGAGGATGCAAAGTGGTGAGGGCTGGAATTACTGGTTTGGCCTATCATTTCCAAAAGAGCTGGTTTTCTCGACTTGTAACTCCATTTTCCAAATAAAGTTTTCCTCTGCAGGGCAGCAAAGATCGGCTTCCTGGAATATCTCACGGGAAAGGGCATTCCCGATGAAACCATTCATTCTCAGCTAGTGAAGCTGTACATTGAAACCATGGAAGAAGGCGAAGATTTGGATCGCATTCTTAGGTGAATGCATAGTGCGGCAACGAACCACGAGCATATACGCTTCGCCACTTATAAATATGTTTATTTACTTGAATGTTTAATCGCCATTAGTTTTTAAAGGGTCGGATTTTTAGATGTGGAGACAATTTTCAATCGTCTGCATTTTCAGGAGCAATAAACTGTACGATGCCGCGGCTGTTGGACAGTGGTGTGAACAAAACAGGTGGCTAACTAAAGCGCTGATGGTCTACGAGCAACGACAGCTTAGTGATGATTTTATCCGGGTATGCAATTTATTTTGTCGAAATAGATTACTCACGCTGACTTCGATAATTTACGAATTAATATTATTGGCATTGGCGGTTACCTTACGCTTAGCATACTTACATTTTTACTGAAAGTACAAGTACCTTATGCGTATTTACGTTATTTACATTCCCCTTTACACGCAACCTATTCTTTCGTTAACGAAATGCTCCTAACTGGTAAGTGGAAGATTTCCTCATCAGAACGTCACCATCCTGGTGTGACGCTTTAGGTTTAACAGAGACAACGCTGGATTTTCCCTTGTAGACGTATAGTGTATTCTGCTTTTAACAGTAGTAACCTCTCATACGCTTATACACTTCTTTAATGGTAATGAGTTTGACCTTTCAATAAATGGATTTCTACCTACAGATAAGCGACTACCTGGAGGAATTTCGGCGTCAGTTTGACTACTTGTTAAAGCTACGCAGTAAAGTCCTCTGGGAACGGGTCTTGACTCCGTTTAACGAACGACGCTGGCACTTGGTTAACATAATGATGGACCGATTTGAAGACGGTTACAAGGCATCTGCTGACGATTTTGAACAACTTGCCGTGCTCATTGAAGCTCTTTCCGAAACTGATTTGATATCGGAAGCCCAGGCATTTATTCACAAACTACTGATCGAAGCTGTCAGTACGGAACACATCAGGTGGGTACAGTTTGTGATCAGTGGAACGTGTTTGGTGGCAGTGTAAAGGTCGCTCCTGCTTTCAGGTTCCTACAACAGCATGCCGTTCGCTGTTTATTGAAGAGTGGATACCCAGCAGAGGAATTTCGACAACGGTTCGATGAGAGTCTAGACACGTATGATCCATGCACAGTAGCAGAAGTGCTCGTTCAAGGCGGAATGTTGCGGTTGGCCAAAGACATACTGGTCAAGGGAAAATGCTGGAAAGAAGCAGCACAGGTCTGTTGCATACTAATCTGTCGGCACCCACGTTTCTGCTTGAACTCTTTTGGCCATTGCTTCCGCGATTCGTAAATTTTCCAAGTAATACTGGTGGAGGTCAATTACATTTGGGTAAGCGTTGCGCGTCGGGTAACGGGAAAACGCGTAAAAAATGTGACGTAACAGCGCGTAACCAAGCAAACATTCTGATTCGCAGTCACAAAATCTGGGATGGGTTTTCAGCTTACTTGTCCGCGTAAGCGTTGCGCTTCGACGTCGAAGCGCAACCATTACCCAAACTACGAGTAACTCGTAACTCTCCTGCACAGATTAACAAAATTTGTCTGTGTTTGGACCAAAAGTAAATCTAACGACCCAGAGTCACAATCCAAAACTCATAATTAACTTTTTTGACGTGATACCACATTTACCACATTACAGCATTAAAAAGGAGTTTTTCAGTTCCACTACGGTGTTCAATTTCTTTCTTGGCACGGAAGCGTACTCGACTCACGATTGGACGATTGTTTTTCTGCTGAGTCATGGCAAATTTTTTACGCGGCTCTCCATTACCCGACGCGCAACAGTTACCCAAATGTAATTGACCTCCACCACTATTTCGATCGAGTCGTTTACGCGTCGTCAAGACAAGCTGGATACCATGTCCATCGATGATTATCTTAACGGGCTTAACCGGCAATCGTCGATGGTTTCTGTAATTATACGTATCGCCATATCCCTGATTCCCATCCTGTACAAGTCGGTCCGAATGATGAGCACGAAAAATGTAAATTCATGGGTCACGCCAAACAACATACTACGCCGCGCCACGCCACACTGATTAAACACGTAACATGCGTTTCGCTGGCTGGTGGCTTGGTGCACGCCTTATATTTTTAGTATAATCGTAGCTGCCTGGCGGAAGGTGGTACAGTAGGGGCCAATCTTACTGCGCAGCACCTTTATGCATTGTGGCAAACATAGTGTAGTGGCCATCGTGCTAAGCGCTATCATAGCGCTTATAATGTAATAGCTGTACGTTTGCGTGCTCATCATCCGGATCGGCGCGCCGCGCGTACATAAGTATTTTGGCACATCCCGATCCATCTACAGCTGACTACTAATTTCGACCGTTTACGGACTTGGTAGCCAGCTTGCCTTGACGAAGTGAATTCGTTCCCGGCTCGTATGAACGCCTTGCACTTACATGCTTTCTCCCATATATTCGTTTAGTTGGTTGTGGCTCACAAGGATGAAGACCTCGGTGATATCAAAGAACTGGCATTCCAAAGTCGCGATCCGGATCTCATGTCGACTGTTGGCGAAAGTTATCTGGCATCAGGCAAACTGGCTCCAGCATTGCAATATCTTGTGGAAGCTGGACGATTTACGAAGTATAAGCTCGTCTGCTCGATGGTACCGCTGGACAACAATTTTGGTCAGCCTTTTTTGGATTTTCTAATATTTTCTGGGAATTGCATAAGAACTTCTTGAACCCCGAATAACATAAGATTGTTTGCTGTGAATGATGGCAGCTTGTATGTAGACGAATGGGAACTGCTCATACGTTTCTTGGAGGGTGCACTTACCATCACCAAAGACCCCTCGCTCTCGGTGACCCTAGCTCTGGCATATGGGAAAACCAACCGCATGCACGATCTGCAGAAGCTCAGTAAAAAGCAATATGAACTCTCCACCGTCACTTGTTTACGGCCAGAATGTGTGCTCTGTTATTATATAGTGACTAGTGAAGGCGGATCGAGGGGAGCGCAAGACGTCAACTGCTGTCGTATCTGTGAGGATCATCCAAAGGATGTGACATTCGCTCCGTGCGGCCATATGGTGGCGTGTATGGGTTGTGCCCAAGAACTGAGCGTGTGCCCCATATGTCGCCGACCAATCGACTTAAAAATCAAAACATTTAGTTCCTAATGCCATCATTTCCACCGTATGTATCACATACAACATACTTAGTGGGCGTAATCCGACTACCCGATTAATATCTGAACAGTGATCGTAAGTTCTGCTTGTGCCATTGCTTATACCACCGATACCGGACGCAAAGGTCATTAGCATGCTGATGTTACAGCAAAACTGTGGAAATGTTACAATCGCTGCTTGTTTCAACGATGTAAGCTTTCATGCGTTAGAACAATGCAGTACACTGGTTTTACTGGTCTACAATGTTTAGTAGATTTCTTGGCCGCCGACTCGTCAGGTGATGTCAGCCATGATTAGTTTACAATAATACTCTATTAAAAAAATATCGAGCAAACACCGAGACAATTTATAAGTGTGTCCTTGTGGGAGCCTTTTTTAAATTCACCAGAATACGTAATGTTACAAAATTTTTAGTGCACGTACGTACGACCAATGCAACATTCTGTTGATCGTTTACTGCCAATAATTATTTCATTGCAGAATAAAATACGGTTTTAGCAGCAAAACTACGGTATGCTGGTGCCAGGTATATACAATATACAAGGAGCGTATATACAAGCGTATATATACATACATTCGTATGTACAAGAAGCGTGAAGAGCATGAGTTTGTGAATGTGTGGCGTGCGTGTTTTTATTTGGCGGTCGTTACAAAATTGGCTTTCCTTGGAAGGAGTACCATGATGGTAGCTGAAGTACATACTTATAAGTGCCGTGGTAAACCTGCCATGGTTTTCAGCCAGGGTATTGTACCTAGTACTCATGCATTGTTCACGACCGGCATTCTGAATTTTGAGTACGTTTCTACCTAATGGATTGGCGGTATGATAGCGTACATTGCGAAATACATAATGCAATTTTAACTTGTCTGTGATAACTTATCAGTTATCACGGCAGTAATGATTACATGATGTACGTTATCGTGAGCATCCTAAACTTCCGCTGGTTTTGCTATCGTTGTTCATTACACTAACGCATGCGCAAGGCGAGCGCCTTTATTGCGAAACTTGCTAATTGTGGTTTTCGAGGTCGAGACCCGTTAGTCATGGCAGATTTTGGTTCCGGGCTTTCCGTGGCGGCAGTTGCGAAGGTAAAGCGATGACATGCTGCATTATCGTTTCTTTATAAAATTTTCAGATATCTGCAAAGGTAATGAGGATTTTTTACCGGAAATACTAATATCGATAGGACTGTTATTTCGAAATCTCGACTTCGACTGATGTACGAGAATGAACAATAACCCGAAACTGAGTAATGAGTGGTTTGTGAGGATATTGTAGCAAAAGCACAGTGTTATAAAAATGATTGCAATGTATGCACTGATCTACTTCCACAGATTTCCGATTTGATTCGGTCATGGAACAGCGGAAAAAGCATGACGATGACATCCGAGCACTGCATTACGGTGTGCAGCCAGGGTGATCTTTGGTCCGCCTCAAGTCTGTTTTTCATTCAACTAGCAGGTTCACAGACTAACGTGACCCGAACTGAATTCGAACGCGGCCGTATGCGAGACCGCATTATCAGTGCCGCCCGCAGTCCGAACGGGAAAGTGTGCCTCGTTCTAAGTGAGTATCTGCACACAATGTAAAGCCATACAAATCTTCCAGGCTCTGCTATCTGACAGTATCTGTATTGCCTAGTACGGCTGCGAACAGTATTAGCATGCTGTAGAGTTATATATAGTAACATATTGTGCATCAAATTATTTTAGATATGGACGACTTCGTACCCGTTAAATTTTTCCAAGCTCGTTGCTTTAATGTATGTCCAGCCATACCACCATCCCACCGTATCATACGGTATCCTCTATGTATTCCTCATGCATCCTCACAATTTCCTGACTTCGTTTTGTTCATTGCCGTATACAAACGTATACATGTATCCCACAAAAACCCTAATAAAACATAAGAAACCCGAAGAACCTAAGAACATTAACGGGATGCATTGAGCATACACGAGGGATACTGTAGAATACGCTACTCGTAGTTAAAAAGAATGTCCACTTTAACAATATTTTATATTACCCATGCGTAATTGATACTTGCAAGCGTATCACCTTCGAGGGCATAAAATCCTCTACGTATCCTTCATGTATGCTACTGAATACAGCTTTAGCGCTCATCGGTAACTGCTGTATCCCAGTGTATCTTACCAGATCCTTGATTTATCCGTCGAGTATCTTCAGGTATCTCTTTTCTTTCCTAGTGGAATCCATTCAGAATACACAAAGGATACTGAAGCGATACGTTGGGATACGGCAGAAATTTAAAAAAAGTACGAGTAGTAATTTTAAAGGATAGTAGAAGATACTGTCGGATACGGTAGTCTAACAGGGGATGAGTGGCTAGGTCAACCCTAGACGAAAAGAAACGGGAACTTAACGCCAACACACTGCACGTTTATATCACCTCTCACACAAAGCACAGAGGCATCCGCACATTCTGCGGGGCAACCGATAAGCAAACAGCTTAGACGACGGAGCCAAGCTACTGAAATAATACAAGGCTGGTCGCGCTAGCGCGCCCTCAATTGAGTTTAAGGTATGGGGTTTCGGTTTAAAAATTAGGAATGTGGAAATATATCGCCTGTTTTGTGGAAATGTTTCGTAAATATTATTTGACTGTAATTACTGCAGCTGCGTTACTGTAATTAAAATCCTTGTTCAAATATTAATAATTTAAAGTTTTTTTAAACGCAAAAATGCTAAAATATGGAGGTATTGGCCACGCCGCACGGGGCCAGCATTTGAAAATATCATAAAATATTTTCTGAAAAATTAAAGTAACTTTAAAAGTTTAATCTGGAATTAGGAGTTAATTTTCTTGGAATAAAGACGTAGCGATTTATAAATCTATAGATAATGTAAGAGGAGAATCCTCTTTACACACAGCAGCCGCCCATCCGCCGCCTACCTGGTTGGCTCAAGCTCAAGCACAAATATCTTGATCTTCGCCAACAGCGGCGATGGCACAGTGGCTAGCATACGTGGATCTCACTCGGTAGCCAGCGGTTCGATTCCGCTCCATCGCCATTTTTCGGAATTTCCTCAACAGACAGGATCTTCATCTGACCGCCCTCCCTCGCTGAGATCATCACGGACTGCCGACTTATGGCTGCCTCTGTTATAATAAGTACATGTACCAGTACATAAAATATTCGTATAAGTAATAAAGTATATTATTATATAAAATAAAAGTATATGTACCAGATTTGAAAGTCTGGTAGATGGAGAAAATCAGCAGAAGATAGGCAAAACAACCTAACAGCCACCCCAGCGCGGGTGTGCAGAGAGGCCGCTCCTCCTCATAGTAGGATACTGTGGAAACAAGTCAAAAAAATTTAACGTGTACTAACCGTGCCATAGGTGAAACATTTGACTACAGTAGTTTGGCATGCTATGCTCAAATTGAACTGCGAGTCGGCGCCCAACCATTCACCGTCGGTAGCAGGATAGTGCTTCAGACAGACACCGTGAGTGACACTTGTCACGTCAATTTCTGCTGAATGCAAGCATTCAGACGCGGTCAAGAACCTACCTATAAATCTACTGCTCAGTCATACCGACTCTCATTAGTCCAGGGCAGTTTGGCAGAGGGCATATGTACATATACAGGACATCAAATTTTATGTAAATGCCTGCCATAGCATAGGTAGAAAGCCTAAGAAAACCTACGAAAGGTAGATGGTTCGGTTTTACAAAGGTAGATGGTTCGGTTTTCTTCCCCGTTCGAAGCCAGTGCTGGCCATTATGCGCTTTTGATCCTGTTGCGCACTGCACTGAACCGTCTTCCGACTGGCCAAACCTACTTCCTTAAATCTAAATAATACTAATAGCGTAATGCATATTTTGTACTGCCCTAAATTTATGATGTAGATGCTGGCAGTGTTCTGCGAGTGAGCACAGTAGAAAAGGAAATAATTGCCGAATGGCCCGAAAATACCGTACCATCGGTGGACTTCGCTGGATGGATTGATAACACTAACGCAGTGATTCTAACGGAACAAGAAATTATCCACATGGAAGCGTTAAGCGGGAAAGTCGGTTGGAGTATTTCTCGCAACGAGGTTGTGGCGAAATGCTACACTGCCACCGATTATCAGCTAAGCCATTCGAGAAAGTGGTCGTTTCTGGCACTAATTAAGCTTGATGTACGCCCGCTGGTCTTACGTATGCGGAAATAATTTTTCTTGGAAATAAACACGCGGCAAGGGATGCAACGATGAGGAAAGTTCTGATGTTAACAACCTCTTTCCTCGTAGGAAGACCAAGCAAGAGGCCTCGTGAATGTATTCCAGTTGAAATCAGGAACTTCGAAAACCTTCTATGGCTTTGCGGCTGCTTTTGCGCCGACACTAGCGGCGAATGACGACGTTGTATTGGTCGCCAGCACCGTTCCCAACAGCAAGAACCGCATCCTTGTCACGTCTCTCACATTAGCGGACGCTCAGTTTCCAGGGTATGACAGTTTAAGCAAAGATGCTTCCCTTGCGATCGAGAACCCATTGGATACAAACAGAGCGGTTAATGACTTCCCGATTGCCGTTACGGTACTTAAGCGACCGTGAATTATGTGTGCCTTTCGAGTGCATTGTTTGAAGCGGTCTCTACAGGTTCATTCCACAAATGGACTGCCGTTTGCATTTATCACCACCAAAATGAATTATGTACATCTGATTGATTATCGGAAGATGTGCCACTTGGCGTCCACGAAGTTGACCGAAGATGAGAGCACCAATTGTGTTGTGCACAGCGCGCGGTCTTCTGGGGGTGTGATGGTAATTAACAGTGACGGGATGGTGAGTTCAAAAATTTCACTAAGAATCAACGTTCTGTGTACATTGTATTGTACCTACCGGTACGAGTATGCATGCACAGAGGGTGATTTCGCAATATGCTTCCAGCACGGACACAAAGTTGCAGTAATTCTCTTCCTTGTTCTTTCCTTTACTTCTTGTCACTTAAAAATACTTCAATATGTGCTTGATATGATAATTCATGATTAGACTTCATCATTAGACTGCATTCGTTGAATTCGAAGAACGAAGTTAGTGGCACTCCAAAGTGATTTTAAAGCAGAATGCCCAGTTTTCCAAACTGGAACAAATTTTCTACGAGGAATTCTATTTGCCTGTTTCCTTATTATCTGAAGTTTGACATAGACCGTCGCAATCGCCTATCGGTGAGGCGCAGATGTAGCTTCTTTATTTGGGCGGGAGACACGAATGCCGTGTTGCCATATTTAAGTATCGTAAAAACAAAACTCAAAATTAGTTAAAAATCAAAACGAATGATGTTTGTCTTTCGAAATTATTTACCGGAATATTAAGGCAGTGCATTTGGTTCCTCCCAGTGTTAAAACCACCGCGGATGTCTATACTAAAAGGTCGCTTAAATAACTTCTCGAAAAGCAATTTGCATTTGTAGCCCGAGGAGAACGCAAGGGGAGCAATCAAAATGGCTCTCTTCCATTTCACCCGGGCTGACAAAACGTGCCAGTGCCTCGAATCTCACGAAGCTAGATGTTGTTAGAGTTCACTAAACCTGGCATCCATAGATTAAGGATTAATAGCGATTTTTTGGCAAATGTTTAATGGAAAGCACCGGACAACCTTTTGCGAATTGTTTGGTGTCGCGCACAGACCCTTTTAAAATCCCATCGTATTCTAAATTGTTTTCTGTTCTTAAAATCAGTTTGTAATAATCGCTAAGAAAAAGGGCTTTCAGACATAAAGGCTTCAAGAGTAAAACATGCACGGAGATAATGGCTATCAATTCATAAAGAAACTGGAAGCACATTGCAAAATCACCCTCTGTACATGTTTTACCTAGCTTGAGACGATAATTCTGTATGTCACTAACCGAAGACCACCGAGTTAGAGTTGTAACCACTCCTTTCGCTCCAGGTATTCGGGGTCAGCGTGTCCCTTGATAATTTGGTAGCGACTCTGTTAAGTAAAAATCTTCCGCTGGAAGCCTTAAAGTATGCAGTTCGGCTGAACATTCCAATGGGGAACGACATATTTATGCGGATGGTCCATGTTGTACGCGGCGCGACGGTGGACTTTGAAACCATCTGCGCCCTGCTCAGGGTGAATGTGGTTCATTTATCGGGCGATCAAGCCAAGGAGATGTTTAAATGGATAGTTGATATGGCTTCACACACTCCTCATCATTCTATGCTCATCGGTCATCTCGCCATGAAGCTTAGCGACAGAATTGGTTTGGACGTTTTAATAAGCATGTTCGAGCGCAGTGCTAACACAGAACGTAAACACAACTTTCTTGTCATAACAGCGAGAACAACGTCAGTACTCCCGGCTAGTAGATAATAGGTTGTTATTGTACCTAGGTCTGTTTATGTTTCTGAAGTCTCTGGCGCCGAAGAAGATGACAGAGAGTGCTTTATTGCAACTTGTCAAAGTATGTTTTGTATTTGCAAGAATCCCGAATTATACGTCAAGGTACCACCCACGAATCTACAATGGTCTGCGGTCTGTACAGGTGGCCTTGAAGCATGGTCTTATACAAATCCTGGAGCTTCATTTTATCACCGTCAACAGCAAGATTTTGTTTGCGGATTCGGTAATAGATTGTTTGATGTCCGAAAATGCTGCACCAGGTTCGAAGCATGCCGTGGATGAACTCGTGGAAAAGCTGTGCATTAAGTACAGTCTCATCATACATCTCGTAACGCTCAGAGTGCGCAACGAACAGCCGGTGCGACTAGACGAATTGCTTGGAAACATGCCAAAAGAGGTATGTCGTGTAGATTCTTTGTGCATTTCGAACGATAGCACGGCATCAGCCTACAACAGTAAGTAAGCAAAGTCCGTTCGACAAAGTTGATGTATTTGTATGATTATGGTAATTTCCTCTTCTCTTATGGTAATCTCCAATTAATGGTTTAATTGGAGATTATGGTAATCTCCAATTAAACGCATTCACATTAAATCTTCCAGGCGTATGTTTGCAGGAATTCAAGGAACAATTGTGCATGATCATTGAAATTCTTCTACAATATAGCCCTGATCTGGGTGCACTGGAGGTGAAGTACAATTTGGGACTGACCGCTGACATGTTGCAAACCGTCTATCCTGACGTTCTTCAATCCCTAAAGAAAAATGAAACGCGGTGCGGAAAGCGGATGGAAAACAGTTTCCGCCGATCAGTGCCAAAGGGGTCCGTTAACATGCAATCATTCCGTGGTACTTATTGTATTACGTTTTAGGAACACAACGACCAGCTTTCTGGAATATATTGTGGGAAAGGGCATACCCGATGAAACCGTGCATTCTCAGCTGGTGAAGCTGTACATTGAAACCATGGAAGACGATAAGCTGAACCAAATTTTGAGGTATTGCGGCAACGAATCGTACGAGTAGCATTACGCTTTACTTGTCAAAGATTTCCTTTGCCATGCAATAAGCTAAAATATTTTTTGGATTCTACAGAAATTTCTGTCATCTTTGTCTTTCAGGAACGACAAATTTTATGATGCGGTAGCCGTTGGCCAATGGTGTGAAAAGAACAATTGGCTGACTAAGGCTTTGATGGTATACGAAGAGCGACGCCTTAGTGCAGATTTTATCCGAGTGAGCAGTAACGTTTAAGCAGTTAAAAATTGTTAAATAGAACATGTGACCTGCCAAACGCTTTCACTGCAGGCACATCTGCGTCATTCTTTTCAGATTAGAGTAGTATCTTCGTTGCTGTTTTGCGTGTACTGCTTTTTGGAGGCGTTCTGGTTTTCTGACCATAAAAATTTTTTGTTTGCAGCTGAGCGGCGACCTCGGTGTATACAAGCGTCAGTTTAACTACCTCCTAAAGTTAAGCAGTAAAGACCATTGGGAAAGCGTTCTGAGTCCGATCAATGGAAAACGCGCGTACCTGGTTAACATTATGTTACATCAACCAGAAGCGGGCTACAACACAGTTTCTGGCGACTTTGAACAGGTGGCCGTACTCGTCGCGACTATTGCCGAGACTGATTTGGTATCCGAAACCCAGACCTTCATCCGCCGACTGTTATCCACAACTGTCGGCAAAGACCAGATCTTGTAAGGCCAGTTTCAGTAATAAAGCGTGTCTTCATAAGTACAAGCTGATTATTCCCTTCGTAGGTTTCTGCAAAAGCATGCCGTTCGATCTTTATTAGGAAGTGGATATCCCCCAGAGAAAATTCAGCAGGTGTTCGGCGAGCAGTTATACACATATGATCCGTGCATAGTTGCCGAGGCACTCGTTCAAGGAGGAATGCTGCGGTTTGCCAAAGACATACTTGTCAAGGGAAAATGCTGGAAAGAAGCCGCGCAGGTCCGCAACACATGGATATGCTTGTTTTCCGACTCTTCATGATTAACATAGATTCTATTCTTATCAGCGGTTCCTTACGAAGTAAATTCTTGAAACTGCTTCTTTTGTTTAATTATTCAGTTGGTTGCGGCTCACCGAACCGAAGGACTCGGCGATATCAAGGAACTGGCTTTTCTTAGCCGTGATCCGGAGTTACTGGCGACAGTCGCCGAGAATTACTTGAAATCGGGCGAACTTGTTTTGGCACTGCGGTATTTTCTGGAAGCGGGTCGATTTAAAAAATATAAACTCATCTGCTCGATGGTGCCGTTGGACAGCAGTTTCGGTAAGTGTTCTAAGAATCTTTGGGCTTTTATTTGTTGAGGTAACTGTTTATGGGATACATTTAGCCGAATGGGAACTGTTAATTCGCTTTCTGGAGGGTGCGCTATCCACCACTAAAGACCCATCGGTTTGTGTGACGCTGGCACTGGCTTATGGGAAAACCAACCGGACGCACGATCTGAAGAAATTGAGTAAGATGCGGTTCAGATTCTGACTGTTCTGATTCATATCATGACCGTATTACGTACATCATCAAGTGGCCAACGAAAGCGGGTCAAGCGGAATGCTGGATGTCAATTGTTGCCGCATATGTGAAGATCTGCCAAAGAATGTGACATTCGTCCCATGCGGCCATATGGTAGTCTGTATGGACTGCGCAAAAGAACTCAGCATCTGCCCCATATGTCGCAAGCCGATCGACCTGAAGGTGAAAACGTTTAGTGTATAGCGCAATCGATGCGCTTGTATGCTTCACGTAGGCGCATTTAAGTGATCAACGCAGTCCAAATCCATTCACTGGATCGACTATTGCTGAAATCGCATGGCTTGATTTCTGCGTTTTCACTGCCGTTTGATCGCGGAGGTGACGGTTACGCTAATGTTGGAATAAAGTGCATAAATATTGCCGCCATCAATATTCGGTCGCAAAGATACTTTTACGTACATATTACTGATGTGTGCTTTTATTCTTTGGTCACCTCTTAATTTGATTCTTTGCTGCTATAAAAATGTCAGAAAGTCAGAAACCATAATAAATAAGGATTAATTGCTAGCGTATCTCGTTTGAAGGTACTTGTAATTCAGTAACGCTGAGTAAGCTCCTTCCTTTACCGCTCAAGCGCTGGCTAATTTCAAACTTTCGTATACCGTGTTTCAGTTAATTATCGATGGCTACTTTTGGACCTAAAGAAACCACCACAAGCTTCCTCTCCCAAGAGTAATACCGAAAAGTCGGCATTTAGCAAACTGCAGACAAGTGAGATTTAACGGTTGTAAGTTGAACGCTAATGGATTATGACAATCTCACCGCCGCCGCACCACGCTAAGTGCGCTCTGCACGCTCACACATACTGTAGCCTAAATACGCCTACAGTCTTGTAGGTGTCCTGCAAACTTTATTATCCAGATTTAAAAGTTTTTTGATCCTGAAATTTAACTTATTTTGTGGATCACTGCTTGATCATCATCAGTTACTGTACTTACTGGATCATTGAAGCGCTGACTATAAATTATTTCGCCTGATCATTCCGCAGCTGAAATTATGCTAGTGATAACAGCATAATGGTTAACATTGTTACTGCGTCGTGCTACGTACGAGAGTTGATAGCCACATTCTGTAATGGCTCGGTATTTGCGAGCTTGCATCACTACACATCTACGCATGCAGTAGTTTTGTGTTTTGATAATCAGAAGGCACGTTTCGATGATCCGGCCGGTTGTTTTCATACTTCACATGCAACGAGGAAGATGTTTCAGCGCCGCTATCTAGCAACCATATAGATAAAAAAAGTTATCAATTACCTAAATTACAAAACATTACCGTTGTAGTACATCGACTCAAAGAACAGTTTAGAAAAATAAAAACTGCTTTATAAACAACTAGCATTCCTAAGAAAAAGGGTATTAATTTGGAGACTGCGGTCACAGGGGTTTGGATCAACGAATTACTGAATTATCACTACTATTTAGTGAACAAATTGAGTGGTCAAATTACTAGTTTGATAGATGGATGAGTAACCGCACTGCCGCTACTCTCCAGTGCACAGAGCTCGCTAGATGAGTGAGTAACCAAACGAGTGGTAACGAACGAGTAACTGAGCTACCACTACTGGAACAGTCTGGAAGTGCACATAGCGAGTGGCCGAAGTACCACTATTCTCGTGTGCAGAGGCCGGTATGCGAGTGGGTGACCGACTTGCTGAAAACAACCATTGCGCATCGTTCCCTAGATAGGTACGTGACGAAATAAGTGGTGATGAGTAACTGTAGTACCACTGCTGCTCACTGCACATAGTGAGCGACCAATTTCCCTTACTGTCCAATGCGCACAGCCGACTGACAATAAGAGTTTGAGTAAGTAACCAAGTTACCGTTATTTTTTGACCGCAAATCGTGATAGGTGGTGAAGAACTGAAGTAACACCACTGTTTAGTGCATATAGTGTTCGCAAATAGTGTACGAAGACTGCGACGCAGTAATACTAAACTAACCAAAATCATTCGAGAAACCGACCGCAGACCACAAGAAGCCGAGGCCGTTTCTTGTACCATAATATTACCAAACAGTCTAAACTAAATATTTAGACAGTATTTAGTAATATTATGGTTATACAAATACGTGAGCATACTTCAAAACAAGTGGGTTAGGTAATCAGCGCGATGAACGTTTGTTGTTTATGCGGCGGTGCTATCTGTCAAATATATTATATTGGAAAATGCCATACAGTCACGTTAATTGTGATTTAGCTCTCTTTAATGAATTCAAAAATTAGCAATCACATACGCTTGCAGCCAAACAAATCCAAAAAAAACACAAATACGCGGCCCGCGCTGAACCTTGGATTCGGATTCGGAGTTGGATTACTCAAACTTGGATTCGGATTACTCAAATTTGGACTTGGATCTCTTAACTTGGATTACATAAGTTGGATTACTTGACTTGGATAAGTTGGATTACTAAATTTGGATCACTTAACTTTGGTTACTAAACTTGGATTACGTTTTTTTGTGTTTATTCTTTTCCTTTTCTCATGGTATTCTTAGGTTTCTTAGGTTATTCTTAGGTTTCTTAGGTTTTCAGGTTACCTAAGAAACCTAAGAAGCCTAAGAGAATACCCTGAGAAAAGAAAAAGAATAAACACGAGAAAACGGTATGAAAAAACGTAATTCACGCCCAAAAATATGTAGATATGTATGTAGTCCAAGTTTAGTGATCCAAGTTAAGTAAACCAAATTAAGTAATCCAACTTATCCAGGTCAGGTAATCCAACTTTTGTAATCTAAGTTAAGAGACCGAAGTCAAAGTTTGAGTAATCCGAATCCAAGTTTCAGTAATCCAATACGAATCCGAATCCAAGTTTGAGTAATCCAACTCCGAATCCGAATCCAAGGTTCAGCGCGGGCCCAAATACGCTGTGCGTAGAAAGCGTGTGCCTTCCGTACTCGTATAGCATGTCAACACTTTTACGTAGTGGTAAGTTGGTCATTCGCTCACCCAGCGGTTCTGTTCTCTGTCAGAATGCCGAGTTTCAGTTACAAATTTCACCGTTGTAACAGTTTTTTTGTAAGCCCCTGGCCCCTGCATTGTTTAAGTTTGGCTTCTGCCAGCTGTTTTTGTTAGGTGTTTGGGATAACGGATTGCTGTCATAATTTTCCCAGAATAGATAAAATTTAATAGAAAACTAGTTACATATAATAATTTTTGCGCACTATTTGCTTAATTTGTTGACTTTGTTGCGTTAATAAAAGAATGCCCATAAGCATGCACACTGCACTGGCCTTCTTTATTAATTTGTTTACAAGTGTAGCATGGGTGCCATAATGCTGGTGTACGTATGACTCGTTTGTAACGTGCTGTGGTTGATTGTGTTGCCGAAGGTGATACAAGTACAATACAACTATAAGTACAGCATCACAAGAACGAATACGCATGTGACAAGCTCAAGACATGCTGAGCCATGTACTGCAGCGAGCTAGGTACAGAGTACGAAACGTGCCTTGTTTTACTTGTTGATTACTGCGTAATATTTATAACAGAAATACCGGTTTTCCGAGCGAGCAGTGTGCGTTTCTGTTGAAATACTTACAGCACCTACGAGCTGCAACAGTGGTAAACTTTTAGAATCTGTGGTGCGGGTATTTTGTCAGACGACTGCATTGCGCGTGCTGAATTTCTACTTCATCTGTAATATCTTTTATCTGTCAAGACAGTCGAGATGATACTATCATGATAGCTTAAGCTCGGAAGATAACCAATGCGTCTTTGCGTTTACTTATCACGGCATTGGCAGTAATGAGTAACAACTGATGTTGTGTGCTATCAGATGCGGCACGAATACGCAGAGATACCTAAGGCTCCCGATATCGTGATTTATTATAGCTGTCAACAGATGATCGCTAACGCGAAACCCTCGCACAATTTCTGTTAGGCGTGGTCGTTCCGTACCTTACGGAAATATTATTATGTAATGGCAGATTCTTGTCCTGTGCTTTCGGTGACGACACTTGCTAAGGTAAATGCTGAAGCGGGCTGCATTACTGTTGCTTTGTACAATGCGCCGAAAGTATCTACAGAGTACAGAAATCTACAGAAATAAGTACAAAACCTACCTAGTTGCTACGATTTAGCTATTGTGCTGATACTGAATGGACAAATATTTTAAAGCACAGAAAAGCTGTAGTACTCTAGTAATGTGATCATATAATTAATAGCACTATTGAACGATAGCTACTTAGATACTGAACGATTCATCAGAAAAATATCGCAGAGAGCCCATGTAATTCAACCTGTCACCCGTGATGGCAAGTGCTTGTCGCAACAGATTTCCGAACTGATTAATTCGAAATGGAACAGCGGGAAAAGCATTACAATGGCGTCAGAGCACAGTATTACGGTTGCCAGCCAGGGAGATCTGTGGTCTAACCCGAGCCTGTTCTTTCTCGATCTGGCCGCTTCTCCCCCTCAAGTGACCCGCAAAGACTTCAAACGACATCGCATGCGGGACCGTATTGTTAGTGCCACTCACAGTCCAAATGGCGAGTTTTGCTTCATTCAAGGTGGGTCAGGTCAGATACTATGAGTAGTTATTTTTTACGACTGCTTTTTTTCCGTGGCAGCCCAAGTGGTCGCGGGGCATTTTGTCGTGGGATATTTCGCTACACGTTCTTCGTCACAGCCGCTAATTTGTTTTGGGACAACTCGTTTTGCAGCCGTTTTGTTGTGTGACATTTGGTCGCCCGACTTTTTGGGAGTCCAAAAGTTATCGAACGGTTTATGGCAACGAAAAATCATATAACTATTTGCCACAAAAACGAGTTGTCCTTAGAGGAAATGTCCGTAAAACGAAATGTCCCGAGACCACCTGTCGCGTAGCTCTTTTTTTCATCCCTTTATTAGTGTTTTGGCTGTAATTCGGATGCAATTTCTGAATGAATGACCTTTGGCCGAAACAATTATGCCTGTACCGAAATGATCGGGCCGTTTGTTAGCTGTTGACAAACACAATGGCTGAAACAAAGCTCCGATCTGCAGATGAACCAATACTAGTTTCATGCAGCTTGACTGCTTGAGCCAGTTAATTGGTCAAATTCCTAAACTAATATTGCTGTAAAAGCCGCCTATCTGGCTGGCTGTTCTAGTGGAATTCAATTTTTACCACGATTATGCGGCTGTACTGTAAGTAATGTAGACTTGGTACAACCCGTCAGCCGGGCGGCCTGAAGGCTGAAAACGTTGTATATCACGTATTGACCTGCGCTGATCTTTAATCGAATGACAACTAAGTCAGCAACACAACACAGCAACAACCAAACACAGATATTTACTGGCAGCGTTGCCAGGACACTGGTCAGGTCCCAGGACGCTAGTTCTACCCAAGCGGTGAAAAGCAACAGCACATTCAGTTTATAACTACCCTAGGTTTCTTATTGAAAGGTTTTGACGAAGAGATTGGGCAAGAAGAGTACAAAGAGAATCATGAATTTCAAGATTAAGATGGGATTTCTAGACATTAGGAGAAAGGCGACAACAACGTACAACGTACAACAATGTACGTACGTACGTACAATCATATCAGCAGCATTATAATTTATAATCCAGTAAATCAACAGAATTCACTACCACTAGTGATAGCTAACGATTTAATTTGACGATTCTAAACTGCTGTTCTTAAAGATTTTGATGCCACAATATTATGTATCTCGGAAAGTTGCTCTGCATTAAAACAGGAGCAGCTAATTAGAAATTCGTTTATGTCAAAGTGTTTACGTCGTCGATCGGGCTCTGGTTCATGGTATGCAAAATCGAAATAACACGGATAAAGAAGCGTATCTAATGCGAAATGAATTTAACTCTGGTAAATACTACAGTAAATAGCAATATTATGCTGTAGATGCTGCGAACGTGCTGCGAGTAATCATCCTCGAAAAGGAGACAGTTATTGCATCATTCGTGGATTTCGCTAAATGGATAGACCTCAACTGCATTGCAGTTATAACAAATAGAGAAGTTACTCATATGAATGTTAAGAGCTGGAACGTCAGCTGGAGTTGCCTTCGCGAGGACGATGGTGCGGGAACTTACAGCGTCACCGATTATCAAATAAACCGCTCGGAGGGGTGGTCGTTCCTGACAGCGGTCAAGCTTGACGTATGCATGCTGTTCTTACGTGTGACGATGAAATTTATTTTCGTTGAGAAAACAAAAACTGAAGCGAAGTTACTGCAGTCAGACACTGCTCTGATACTAACTATTACATTAAGTACTTCCTAGGTGGATCAAGCAAGGGGTCTCGTGGAAGTATTCCACATGAAAAAGAAAACTTCCGCAACCTTTCCAGGATTCGCAGCTGCTTTTTTGCCGCCCCAACCGATGGACGACATCGCTGTTTTAATCGCCCACACTGTCACAAGCAATAACAACCACCGCATACTTGTACTGTATCGTCATTTTCGTCTAGGGTACGGGGAGGTGTTTTTTTCGAACACCAAAACCTCTACTCTTGAAATCAAGTGCCCCATGGACGCCAAGGGAACGGAAAATGATATTCCAATCGCCGTAACGGTAGCTATGTTAACGGATGCGCATGTCAATTGTATGAAGCCTTCAATAAGAGATTTCCTATAGTTACACCCCATGGACGATCATTCCTTGGCATTTATCACCACCAAAATGGGATATGTCCATTTGGTTGACTATCGGAGCATGCGCCACTTAGCCTCCAGGAAATTAGCCGAAGGCGAGAGCACCAACTGCGTTGCACGTGGCGCGGATTCTTCTGGAGGTCTGACTGTTATTAGCAGTGACGGATTAGTAAGTCCAACACTGCCGTTGAAATTGACACGATGTATAGAACGTGCCATTTCCCTTAAAGGAAGGGAAATAGCACGATACATGGTTTATGGTACTAGTATCATATTATGCAATCACGGAAACTTGCTTCGCGCATCCGAATTCCGTTTCGTATTACAACTTGTAAGCGTGTAGCCTCAAGTGTCTTATTCTAACCAGGGTCCCGTCATTAGCTCTAAATACCAGAACATTACATATTTTGCAGGAAGAGACAGAAACATTTGAAGAAGCAAAAATATTTATTTTATCTGCTACTAAATGGACGCGACCAAAACAAAATTTAAGAGCAAATTTAACTCTGCGCTGTAGCCTCTAGACAATGCGCCGCATCCCGTTATAACCAATCTGTACAAGGCCAGCTTGCTCGTTCAAATTTTGTTTCCATGCTGATTGCTATCGTAATCGTAGTTCACCGTTTTTGGAAATAGCACGTCATACACTTACTTTTTTCAGTACAAATCAATCGGGCCCGCGCTGAACCTTGGATTCGGATTCGGAGTTTGATTACTCTAACTTGGATTCCATTCGTATTGGATTACTGAAACTTGGATTCGGATTACTCAAACTTTGACTTCGGTCTCTTAACTTAGATTACAAAAGTTGGATTACCTGACCTGGATAAGTTGGATTACTTAATTTGGTTTATTAACTTGGATCACTAAACTTGGACTACATACATATCTACATATTTTGGGCGTGAATTATTTTTTTACCGCTCGTGTTTATTCTTTTCTTTTCTCAGGGTATAGGCTTCTTAGGTTTCTTAGGTAACCTGAAACCTAAGAAACCTAAGAATAACCTAAGAAACCTAAGAATACCATGAGAAAAGAGAATAAACACAAAAAAACGTAATCCAAGTTTAGTAACCAAAGTTAAGTGATCCAAATTTAGTAATCCAACTTATCCAAGTCAAGTAATCCAACTTATGTAATCCAAGTTAAGAGATCCAAGTCCAAGTTTGAGTAATCCGAATCCAAGTTTGAGTAATCCAACTCCGAATCCGAATCCAAGGTTCAGCGCGGGCCAATCAATCGGTACCATCTTCAGAAACGTTGAGCAGCGGTGTTATCGACCAGGTTTTTGGATCGGAATCTTTATAGGTGGCTATGGCCTATGGGCCTATTACCAGTACAGCCAAGTTTCCAAAAGATCGGATATTAGCCTGACTTTTGATGCTCAAAAATGCTTCGAAATCTGATTTACAGTAATTTGCCAACTACCTCAGTTACCGGATTTCGCGCACCTTAAACGGTTTCTTGTCCAGTGTATACAAAGAATTCGGTTTCGGAATGAGATATAACCATTAAAACATGATTCAGACTGCGCGAAAGCAAAGTTTCGGTTATCATGTATCAGTGGCACCATGTATCGTGTCCTTTCCCTTAAGACACTGAACTGCGCTCCGCCAACGAACAACAAGCAGAAACGCTTGCGAACAAAAACGCTTTTTTCTGCCTTTAAGGTATTAAGGGTCAGTCTATCGTTCGACCATTTGATTGCGACTTTGTTGGACAAGAATCTTCCAATGGAAGCCGGAAAATATGCATTGCGGTTAAGTGCTCCCATGGAGAACAGCACCTTTATGCGAGTGATCAGTGTCGTGCTCGACATGGAGTCGGTCGACTTCGCGACCTTTCTAAGGCTGAATGCGGTGCACTTGTCGGCCGAACAGGCGATAGATGTGTTTGGATGGGCTGTGGATATAGTTCCACCCACACCTCACCAGCTTATGCTTACCGGCCATCTCGCCATGAAGCTTAGCGAGAAAGCTGGTTTGGATGTTTTGATCGCCATGTTTGAGCGCAAAACGCGCAACGCTAAAAAAGAATGTAAGCACAATTCTAACGGCATATTAATTGTGTATTTCTTACCGCTGCAAGCGTACGCAGTATACTGTGGGCGATTGGTACGGGAGTACTCACGAAAATTTAGAATTGCTGTTAACCGCATTAATAAAATTAAATTTTAAACTTATTTCTTAAATAGCTGGGTTATTGTTCCTAGGTCTTCCCACGTTTCTAAAGTCTCTATCGCCGAAAAAGATGTCGGAAAGTGCTTTGTTGGAACTCGTCAAAGTAAGGCTTGCAAGCGCCCGTGTATCTAGTTTCTCTAGGTATTTCTACGGCGGGCGATATTTTGTGCAGGTGGCTCTGCAACATGGTCTCATACAGATCCTGGAGTTTCACTTTATTGCCAACCAGAGTAAGATATTACACCCGGAGAGCGTAGTAGATAGCCTGCTGTCGGAAACTGTGACAACTGGCGTGCAACGTGCCGTGGATGAACTGGTGGAAAAAATGTGCATTAAATATGGCCTTATCGTCAAACTCGTTACGCACAAAATACGCAATGGACGGCCGGTGCGACTGAACCTTTTATTAGAGAAACTGCCGATTGAGGTACCTTTTGTAATACACGTACAAACAAGCCCGCGACCAAGCATCGTCTTTTAAACTGTCTGAAATAATTTTTCACAGGAAGCCAGGGAGCAGCTGCGCCTGATAATCGAAATTCTTCTAAACGATAACGCCGATCTAGCTGCACTTGAGATGAATTTGAACCTTGGATTGACGGTCAACATGTTACGAGGCGTCTATCCTGACATTCTGCAATCGATAGAGCAGAAAGGAAATCGGTACGGAAAACGAGCGTAGAAACCTTTTCCGCTACTCAGTGTCAAGAGAGCCGGCTTGGATATGAGCCGTCGTTTGATCCTGTTTTACTTTTCCCTAGGAAAACAACGATGAGCTTTCTGGAATATCTCGCAGGAAAAGGCGTTCCAGATGAAAGTGTACATTCTCAGTTGGTGAAGATGTACATTGAAAACATGGGAGGCGAAAAGCTGGATCAAATTCTGAAGTAATTGCGGCAACGAATCACACGAGCAGATATCGCACATTAACCATTATTTGTCGACGGTTGCCATTTTTTACTGTGCAGTAGTACATCTTGATATAATTTTTGCCGGTAAGAAAAATTCCTTCGTCCGTGAAACTCACTTTATTTACAGGAACAATAAATTTTATGATGCCGTTGCCGTTGGCCAATGGTGCGAAGAGAAGAAGTGGCCTATGACAGCGTTGTCGGTGTATGAAGAACGACACCTTAGTGAAGATTTCATCCGGGTGAGCAATAATTTTTTTCCGGTTAGAGATTTTAGCTTTTATTACTGCCAATGATGGCGCTGCTACTCGATGATATGGAATGCCTAAAAATGATTTAGGGCACCAGAAACATATTCCCGCCTTTTGCACAATACGCGTAGTTATTGAATGCTTTTTATCATACGTTTTTAATATTTCCATGTCACTGCCTTTTTGTTTGCAGTTGAGCGGCAATCTCGGTGTATTCAAACGTCAGTTTAACTACCTGTTAAACTTACGTAGTAAAGCCCTTTGGGAAAGCGTTTTGAGTCCGGTTAACGGGAAACGCTCTAACTTGGTTAACGTTATGGTGGGCCAACCGGAAGCCGGTTATGAGGCAGCTTCTGGTGATTTTGAACAAGTGGCGGTGCTCATTGAAACTATGGCCGAAACAGATTTGGTATCTGAGACCCAGACGCTTATCCGCCGACTACTTCCCAAAATTGTCGATCAAGACCAGATCCGGTATGGCCAGTTACAGTTTGAAGAAGCATATCCGCTCGATTACTGGCTAAAAAGTCAGCTTTACAGATATTTGCAGAAGCAAGCTGTTCGATCTTTACTACGAAGTGGATATCCTGCAGCGAAATTTCAAAAGCTATTCAGCGACCAATTATACACGTATGATCCGTGTACGGTTGCCGACGTGCTCGTCCAAGTAGGAATGCTACGGCTTGCCAAAGATATATTGGTCAGAGGGAAGTTCTGGAAAGAAGCCGCCCAGGTCTGGCGCATAGAAATCCATCTTTTCCCCGTAGTTACTTAAGCCAAACTCTCCAAGTTTTTCATAAAATACTGTTGTTATTACCATTAAAAATGTTAAAGTGCACTTTTGTTTTGGTTATGCAGCTGGTTGCGGCTAACAAAACCGAAGACCTCGGCGATATCAAACAGTTGGCGTTCCTTAGTCGCGATCCAGATTTACTAGCGACAGTTGGCGAAGATTATCTGGCATCGGGTGACCTGGTTCTGGCACTGCAATATTTTGTAGAAGCGGGTCGATTTACGAAATATAAACTGGTCTGCTCGATGATTCCGTTGGACAAAAACTTTGGTTAGTTTTCTTGATTTCTGTGCTTTCTGCTTGTCGAGTTGAGGTAGCATAAGATTATCCATGTAAGTAATGCTAACTTGTGTAGCCGAATGGGAGCTGCTTGTTCGCTTCCTGGAGGGGTGCGCTCACCACCACCAAAGACCCAGCGGTTTCTATGGCGCTGGCAATGGCATATGGGAAAACCAACCGAACGCATGATCTGGGGAAACTGAGTAATAGCAGTGCAAATTCTGTCTGCACTAAGTCCGTTCTGTGACCAGGTTATTTTATAAATTACCTAGTGGACAATGAGGGCGGGGCCAGCGGATCGCAGGATGTCAATTGTTGTCGTATATGTGAGGATCGACCGAAGAATACAACATTCGTCCCGTGCGGCCATATGGTAGCCTGTATGGACTGCGCGCAAGAACTGAGCCTGTGCCCCATTTGTCGCAAGCCCATCGACTTAAAAGTCAAAACATTTACTGCATAGCGCAATTTTTGCGCTGGTATGCGTTAAGTTGGCGCATTTTAGTGATCAATGCAGCCCAAATCCATTCACCGGATCGACTATTGCTGAAGTCGCTTGACTTGATTTCTGCGTTTTCACTGCCGTTTGTCGCGGAGGTGACGGTTATGTTGGTGTTGGATTACGGGAATAAACGGCATTAATATTGCTGCCATCAATATTAGGTCGCAAAGAAACTTTCTACTAATGTGTGCTGTTAATCGTTGGTCATCTGTTACTTTGATTCTTTGCTGCTATGAAAATGTCAAAAACCAAAATTAATAAATAAGAATTTTATTAAAAGGTATCTCGTTTGGAGGTACTGTAGTTCACTAAGCTCCACTAAGCTTACATTTCAAGCGCTGGTTATTTTGAAACTTTCGTATACAGTATTTCAGTCAATTATCGATGGTGGCCTTTGAAACTAAAGAAACCACCACAAGCTTCCCTCCCAGGAGTAGTCGGCATTTAGCACAAGGAAGACAAGTGAGATTTAACGTTTGTAAATTGAACGCTGATGAGTGATGAGAGTCTCACGTAACCGCCGAACCACGCTAAGTTCACGCTAACACATACACATACTGTAGCCTACCGTACACATACGGTTTGTAGGGGTATTGCAAACTTTAGTTTAGCTTATAAATTATTAATTTTTTATCCTGATTTAAAATTCATTTGATCCTGAAATTTAACTTATTTTATGGATCACTGCTTGATCATCTTCGGTTATTGATTACCTGAAGCGCTGACTATAATTACTCGTATTTTGCCTGATTATTCCGCAGCTGAAATTATGCTAGTGATTCAGTGGAAAAAGCGTAATGGTTAAGATTGTTGATGGGTCGTGCTGCGTACGGGGAGTTGAGAGCCACAGTCTGTAACATCAGCGCAGCAGTAGTTATGGTTTGATAATTAGGAGGCACGTGTTTCGATGGTCCGGCCGGTTGTTTTCATACGCCACATTTCAGCTAGAAAGATTTTCATCCCTGCTATCTAGTAAATCTTGCCGTGATTCTCAGAAGTGATGCAGCTAAGAGCAACTAAGAAACCTGAGTAGTGTGCGTACGCAAGTAGTTTGCAGTTATTCTTGCTAGGAAGAATGCTCAAGACTTTTTTGTTGCTAAGGAACCCACATTTTTTAAGATGACCTCTTCGGATGTACTACACGGGGCGATTTGGTTGATATTGGCATTCCAGCGCTTCGAAACATGCCCGGTTCAGCCAGGATCAAGCCGAGAGACCAGTAAGTTACATGTATGTATAACAGGCGCGAACGTTGTGACTGTCCAGCCATTAAAAAGCAAGGAAAATCTGTATTATGTACAGCAGTTTGCGATTTGTGAGCTCAATAACCGGATTTCACAACCGCATCGCCGGTTGGCTACACATGATTAATGTAAATACTAGTAATAATAGTAATAGTACCATTATAGTTTCTCATGCGAATGACTTTCTCAGCCATAGTCTTGTCAGAATGCTCTACCTGGGGCTGGATCTCTTAATTTGCTATCGTTCGCTTGTTTCGTATCTTCGCGCTACTGCCTCTTCTGGAATTTAATCCCACTAAAATGGAGATCGGTGAATTTTTACAAATCGTTGTACACGACTCTGTATGCAAACAACTGATGGGCGTTTCAAAATTCCTTTTGCTCCGGACCATAGCATTTTATGCCATGACCTTTCTGACATAGTTAATTGTCCCTATGACACCATGTATATGATTACAGATTACCGTTTACCTGGTTTCGACACCAATAATATGTTAATAACTCATTGTATATGTTGTTTGATAGTCAATGAACTCTTGGACGCAGCATTCCAAAATGCCCGTAATGGTGTTACTCATTTAAAGGAGCCATTGATGGCCGCCCGCCAATCAGCGGCGACACGGTCAACTGATAACATCATTAGACCACCTGAAGGAGGAACAGTACGACTGCGCTGCAGAGGAGACATTGCGATGGCTTTTGCCGGCATGCCCGACAATACAACACGGCTATCGGTCAATGGAAACTTGGTTTTGAGCTCAGTCAAGGAAACGCAGTCACCGGCACCGAAACCCCTTGTAGATCTATGCAGTTGTCTCTTGAGCTCCATTGATGAACCCTATTACCATAATGTTACATACGTCGAAAGCAATCCGATTACGGGATCACTGACGTTCGATTTACCGGAGTTTTCGCATCTGCACACCGGCAAGTACGAATGCCTGCAGTACAACGGCAGCCGCTATGTGGTCACCCAAACGTTCTTGGTTAGTCCGACGCTCACCGCGTCTCAAGTCTTTCGACCACCGATGTCCAATGTGACGGTTCATGTAGGTGATACCGCCCGTTTTCCATGCTACGTGAAATTCTTAGCCATGAGGGGTATTTTCAAAAATCGCTTTCTTTGGAGAAACGAAGATCACCTACTATACTCTGAGGGAATTGATTAATTCAGAACCAGTAAGTCCACGAAGAAAGGCTTTAAAGGAAGTATTAATACCGCCACGGATGGAATATGCCACTGTTATTCCACTTTGACCATTTCGCGGGTACAGGCGCATCATGCCGGGCGTTACCAATGCTGGTTCAAGGTCGATGATCTGTTCCATGAATGGGCTGTGCAAGAAGCGTATCTCAGTGTGATCACGTGATAGTGTACCGTCTGACATGGATGACAAACCGGTTGGCAAAGTGTGTGGTAGATTTATATACTACTACGGTGGTGTTCAGGAACTATCGGCTTTAGTCAGACGGAGACCGTGGAGAGAGATACGAAGTTCACGCTCATTAACTGCTCATTAGGTAAACATTCGGATGCCGGTATACTTTAGCACGTTGTTACGACCGTGGTGTTGACAAATGGACAGCGGCTATCGTGGCTTTCATTAATTATCCATGTGCATGGTTTGCATCCTCGTGTTAGTTCGAATATAATTATAACCATATCTGTGTGAAAGATATTTATGGTCATATGTGTTAAGGTGTGTAAAGACTTTAACATGTTTTGCATTCATTACACAATTACATAAGTATAGCTAGAATTACGTATGTATATTACCAGGAATTCTTGTTGTGATAAGCTGCTCATTAGGTAAGCGTTCCAGTGGCGGTATATTTTACATGCAACATGTTTTTTGTGTTCGTTACACCCAGTTAAACCCAGGACTTCCCGGTACCCGATCCCGTCCGAATTGGCCCATGAATACTAGGAATCGTCGATCAAATAATTCAAATAAGAAATTAATTTTTTTTCAGAATTTTGCTTGCCACAGGTCAGCTACGGCAGCATGGTATCAATCTGACACCAACGGGCTGACTGAAACTAATGCCACGATATATTTTATTTTACTAAATTTACATTCAAAACGTTTTGAAACTAAAACACTTTGTAATACAGACAGTTTTAAAAGGGCTATCTGCCAGCACATTCGTTATGGTTATCAAACTGACCACCGGTCAGCAGCATGAATATATCACAAAAAATATAAAGATACAAAAAAAACAAAGCACCGCAGTTGCCGTGCAGCACCGGCACTTGATTTCTACCACCCGGAAAGAATTAAAAGGGCAAGGCTAGCTCAAATACCTAAGACCATGCACGTGCCAGAGCGGTCACTACTCCTTTTTGACCTCCATGAAAGGTCGCTAGCAATCGTGGGCAGTCTTTGTGCACGTACCTGGAACCAAAAGTAGCCAACGTCGTACTTCACCGGCAGTTTACGCGCATGTTAACATGCGCATGTACGCGCTTGCAGTGTGGATTACACACTGATGCACATTTTTGCAGCATAAGTGACCTCTGGTCACTCTTTACTTATCCCGTCTGCCAGCAACCATGATTTTTTGCCAGAATGGCTTCCGACAGTATGGTGGTATGAAATGGATCTAATTGTGGGGCATTTATTACGCTGCTGGACGGTGTTCACTCGGATGACCACTAAAACACTCATCGCTTAATAGCCCATAAAAGGTTCTCTTAGTATATCAATTTGAAGTGTACAGCGTAGCACGCTGAATTTACTAGACAATTTTGTATAATGTGCGTAATGTACAGCTTAGGACGAAATGGTCGCATACCCAACATCTCCACATACAGTACGTATGCACCGCAGTGCACTGTACGACTGAGTTCGAAATATCCGTTTCGTACAAGTGCACTGCACGCTTGCGTACAGAATGCTAGGTATGGGGCTATGCGACCATTTAGTCCTGCATTGTACCCTATGGCCCATTGCTGTCAGAATGATACCAAATTTTTTTCAGAGATCACCACTGGTCACTCATTTTACGTAATCCAAAATTTAAGCTGCGTTAGGTAGCCCATTATGTCAGCTACTTATTTTATTTACTTAGAATTTTTCGCATCACCCGGATGGTCAGGAGGTGTTCACGACCTCGGTGCACCCGTGATATCGAAAATTGGCATATTTTGGTGACCACTGGCGAGTGCGCGTTATACTTATACTGTGCGCTCAAGTCTTACAGAATGTGCCCCAACATCTTATCTCTCTAATAAAACTGAAAAATCGAAATTTGCATGCTTGGTTCGGCTACGGTAGCAAAAAGTCCTCCACGGTATCACTTTGATACCAATGGGAAGGAACAGGTTAAGACAGAAACAGTGAAAATTGGTCAGTTGGGCCACGACTGAAAATTTATTACTGAAAGTCTGAAACCAACAAACTGAGTCAACAGAAGCGAATCGCCGCAATGGGATCGAGCTGGGAAACGGTAGTCTGCAAAGTCACAATTTTTCTTTCATAGTAAAGATGTACTGATTCCACACCCCCACTCGACATAAAAAATAGGTGGCCTAATTATAAGAACATCCCATCTAAATTAGCCGATACTGGTGCTGTTCCCATGGCAGACGACACATTCTCACGTTGGATTTCGATGCTGGGCCGCTGCCGCAAACACTCGCCGGCCGCTTCTTGGCGTATCTTCTGCCCGAGTTCGGTGAGGTCTGCGTTTATAGTTTATACTTCGGTACCGTGCAATGTTGCGCAAACGGCCAAGTACAAATTGTCCTTTGAAATTTTACCTATGATATTGTATATGCCGGCGCTTGCTTGTGAGCGAGGTTTCTTTCAGCTTCTGTAGCCTGCCATTTCTATCACCGCTATCGTCGTTCACACCAGGCGTGAAACGGTGCAGCTTGGAAAATGTACGCGCACTTCCGTCCATACTGTACTTGTTGAAAATAGCACACCGGTGGCCAAAGCGTTTAGAAACTTTCTTGGAGTGAACAGATATAATTATTTACTGATGCTATTTACTGTACTTGCGAATTTTCATATCGGGACACCAACAATTGTTTTCGAACCTGCTGGCATCTGCCAGATTTTATCGTTTGCCAGTTGCCAGAGTCTCCAGGTTTTATTGCATGCCAGGCCGTTGGCATTGCAACTGCCAGGTGCCACTGCCACGTTTTACTACCTGCCTTCAAAATTGCTTGTGAATTCTTAGGTTGACGGGACGCACACAGTTTAATACTCGTAGTCATGTTCGCGATACTATCGCGAACATTCCGCATTCGTGTAACGTATCACATGCACAATGTCACAGAAATCTATCCAGTCGGAATTTGTTCGTAACAATCGAAAGCTGAGAGAGACTACGGAACTTTACGCCAATTTGTTTACGGTAACAGCGCCGTCATGGAAGAAGCGTTAAGCAATTTTGCAGCAAAGAGGAAAATGCTAGTATGTATGTACACCGCACAAACTACAAGATACAGGAAAATGCATGACAAAAGCATGACAGGAAAAAGCATGAAAACCATGACATGGCTTAATATACAATCGCGGCGCACCGCTGCAATATATGGCGTTGTACAGTGATTCAAAATATTAAATACGTTCAAATATGAAATTTCCGCATTCACTTGCTTGTGACGACTACGTGTGCTGACTGTGCTCTTTGTGTTCTCTGTATAGTGAAGAACGAAGGCAGATCGAGCGGAACGCAAGACATCGGTTGTTGTCGCATCAGTGATGACCTTCCAAAGGAAGTGACATTCGCCCCGTGCGGTATATGGTGGCGTGTATGGATTGCGCGCAAGAACTCCGCTTATGCCCTGTTTGCCGGCAACCAATCGACTTAAAGATCAAGAAATTTGAAGACATTTAGTGCTTGACGTTGTCATTTCCCCCGTACGTATCACGCACCTAGTTGTGCGAGGAAACCGGCGTACATAATCCAATGACATAATTTCTGCACGGTGCAACTTTTCTGCTTGTGGCTCTGCATATACAATACAACCGTTACCGAACGCATAAGGCATGAACAAGATAATGTTACAGCAAAGTGCGGTACCGTTACAATCGTTTTGTGTTTAAACAGTGTAGGTTTTCATGCGCTAGAGCAATGCGACACACAAGTTTTACCGGTTTACATTGTTCGATAGATTATTTAGGGGCCGAGTCGTCAGCTGATGTCATCCACGGTTATTTTAAAAATTCAAAAACCAAACCTATTAAGCAAACACGTTGAAAATTCATAAGCGTGTCCTTGTGGAGGCATTTCAATCCTTACAAATGTTATAGGATGCTTATACCGGTACGCTCAAAGCATCAATGCGACGTTTAGTCAATCGTTTCCTGGCGATTGTTTTATTGGTGTTTAAAATACGGTACCAGCAGTACTATTACGCGAGCAAACTTTTAAGGCAAGCCGACCATGTAAGAGGCGGCGTGTGGTATTTGTTTTTATCGGGCGATATTTGCAATTTTATAACATCCGCTTTCCTCCAAGGTAGGTGCATGAGTTGTTGTCGAAATACGTATGCTTACAACTTGTAAATCAGAAGTAAATGTAGGAGTCGAATGAATTTGTAAACTGATTACAGTACATGCTCATAATGTCGAATGAGCCATACACATCGTGGAGGAGACGCGACAGCATATTACAATGGAAATGTTACTGCTGTGTAGATTTAAATTACCCGTCTGTTGCGTTACTAACGATAAGAACACCCAGAGTCTTTGCATATTATTAATACATTTTACAGCACATTTTCGTTGGTAAACGCATGTGACATACAAGCAAATGTATCTGTAAGCACATTTTCTAAGCATATATTCATATGAACAGAGCAAACATGAAATAGTATAACTTAATGCATTTGTTCTATTTGGTGATATTTATTCAGAACGCCAATCGTAGTAATTGTAGTATGGGCCAGAAATGATGTTGCAAAATGCTATTTAGGTCTAATTCACGTTGATAGTGATGTAAACCTCTTTGATAAATATTATCAAACAAAAATGTAGCAAATGAGCATTCAGACAAACAAACTAAATTCAGACAAACGAACCAAACCTCTTTGATAAATATTATCAAACAAAAATGTAGCAAATGAGCATTCAGACAAATTACAATAAGAAGTAAGAACAGTTCCAGTGGTTAGCTGGTCGCTTTCTCACTTAGCAGGTCTTTTCACTGCCAGAATGCTGAGTGCCATTTGAAGTATTCGTCGTAGCAACAGTAGATATTTTTGTAATCCAATAGGTTGCTTGAATGGATTATGACATGAGTTTTGTTACGTACAGTATATGTTCGAGATAACGGCATGGTGTCATCAATTTTTTCGTCTGTGGTAAGAATTTTCAGTTTACATCTAGAGAGTCCAGATAGAATTTAATAGAAAACTGATTACACATTATAATGTTTATGCGCTATTTGCTGACGTTATTAAATTAATTGCGTTAGCATGGGAATGCGTATAAGCATACATTGTCCTCCTTAATTGGATGGCGAATGTACAATGGGTGGCATAATACCGGTGCAAAGTTGTCGTATGTAACGTGCTGTGGCTAATTCATGTTGCCGGTTGATTTATTGCCGAAGACAAGTACGATGTGAGCAAGCTTCAAAACTTCAAAACACGCTGGGCCATATAATAATTGCAGTGAGATAAAAATATTACAGTGTATGAAGCGTGCCTTGTTAATACTTGTTTGTTCACTGAGCGATAATTTTACAACAGAAGTACCGGTCCTCCGAGCGAGCATTGCGTTTCTGTTGAAATACTAGTACAGCACTTGCAACTTACAACTGTAGTAAAAACTGATACTTGAGTATCTAAACGGCTGCATCGCGTGCTCCGCGTGCTCTGAATTTCTACTTCATTTTATAATTCTAATATTTATTAGCTGTTGAGATTATGATATCATGATAGCTTAGGACCGGTGGATACTGTACATACCAAATGCAGCGTGAGCATTTTTGTAACTACTTATCACGGTATCGGCAATAATGTGGAGATATTGTTGTTGTGCGCTATCAAAAACGGCTAGAATACGCTGAAATACCTTATGCTCCTGATAGCGTGATTTACATGACTGTACTACACCTATCAACGAAATAATGATCAACCGCTAGCGGGGAAATTTTCCACAGTTGTCTGTTAGATGCAGTCGATCCGTATCATACGGATAGGTATAATTACAGTATGTGATGGCAAATTCTTGTCCTGTGCTGTCTGTGACGACACTTGCAAAGGTACGAGCAATTGCTTAAACAGAGTGAATTACCGTTGCTTTGTACAGAGCACCAAAATTCCGAACTCTACGGAAATAACAGGATTTTAAGCGCTACGATTTAGCTATTGTGCTAATACCGAATGCGCAAATACCTTAAAGCGCAGAAACGCGGCAGCACTCTACTACTTTGTAAACATAATCACTTCTCCACGGTACTATTGAACGATAGATAGTACTGAATGATTTATAAGAATAATATCGCAGAAAGCGCATGTATTACAAACTGTCACCCATGATTATGAGTGCTTGCCGCAACAGATTCCAGAACTGATTCATTCGAAATGGAACAGTGGGAAGAGCATTACGATGGCATCAGAGCACTGCATTACGGTTGTCAGCCAGGGAGATCTCTGGTCTAACCCTAGCCTGTTCTTTCTCGATCTGGCCGCTTCACCCCCTCAAGTGACCCGCAAGGACTTCAAACGATACCGCAGGCGAGACCGTATTGTCAGCGCCACTCGCAGTCCAAATGGCGAGTTTTGTCTTATTCACGGTGAGCAAACAGTGAGTACCGCAACAAATGCGCTACTGCTTACAGCAATTTTAATAAAATTATCTCCGAAAATATTGCATAAGTAAATAGCCAAACTGCGTTTATTGCACATATGGTTAGTGTTATAGTGGAGAGGTAACCTTTACCATGATTATGCGGCTGTTGTGTGATCTAAATTATGCTGCAGATGCTGCGAACGTACTGCGGGTGCTCATCCTGGAAAAAGAGACAGTCATTGCGTCATTGGTGGATTTTGCTAGATGGATAGATTCGAGCTGCGTTGCATTTCTTACGGATAAGGAAATTACCCACATGGATGTCGAAAGTTGGAACATTAACTGGAGTTGTCTACGCAAGGAGGATGTTGCTGGAACTTACAGCGTCACTGATTACCCGCTACACCGCTCGAAGAACTGCTCGTTTCTGACAGCGGTTAAGCTTGATGTATGCACGTTTTTCCCATGTGCATTTGACTGATGAGTGCCGTAAAACACATTTTAAACGGGAAAACATAAACACTGAATAAAAGTCACCACAGTCAATTAAACCTACTTTCTGATAATATTAATTAACTTTAGTACGATATAGGTGGACCAAGCAAAAGGCCTCGTGGAAGTATTTCATATGGGTGACATAGCCTCTACAACCTTTTCAGGATTCGCAGCGGCTTTTGTACCGTCCATACCGACGTACGGCGGCCAACCTGTTGCTATTTTAATCGCCGACACTGCCACCAGCAACAACAACCCCCGCATACTTCTTAAATATCGTTACCTTCGTCAGTCAGCGTACACGTACGACCTTTCGGATACCAGAAACTCTACTCTTGAAATTCTATACCCAGTGGACGCCAAGGAAACAGCGAAGGATTTTCCAATTGCCGTAACGGTACTGTACTGACACGATATTAAGGGTCAGCAAAATCCCCTGGACCGCCCGCGCTAGTTGTCGGTTCCTTTGACATCAATGAAGCCGACGCCTAGTGCCGGCGGTCCAGGGGATTTTACTGACCCTTAATATCGTGTCAGTACAGTACTAATACTAGCGGCGCTGAATTAAGTACTGTTTTGGTTCTTTAGATAACGTTTTAGTCTGGCTGTTGTCATATGCAGTGCGACTTGTTCTCTTGGACACACTGAATGCACTCCCGAAAGTTGGAAATGATAACAATGATTAGTGTCTATCAGCGCGGGGTTGTTATTATGTTAATGGGTTATTGCCTGAATAAAATTACATTATGTACGAGCTATTTATAAGCGGCATTCAAAAAGAGTTTTTTATAGGTACATCCAAAGGATGATCATTTCTTGGCATTTATTACCACCAAAATGGGATGTGTCCACTTGGTTGACTATCGGAACATGTGCCACTTAGCGTCCAAGACGTTAGCCGATGACGAAAGCACCATTTGTGTTGTGCATAGCGCGTCGTCTTCCGGAGGCCTAACTGTCATTAGCAGTGACGGAATAGTAAGTTATTCACTTACAAGCCTGTAAGAGAATTTCTGTGAACACCAGTTTCAGGTGATGTATACGACAGCGACACGATATGCCACTTCCCGGTACACAGCACCAGGTTTGTATGCATCCATCGAAACTTCCTTCCCGCACTTCGAACTTCCACTTTGTTCCACTTACGATTTATTTCGTTTTAAAATTGACTAATTCGTGCCCCATGATTTAAAAAAACTGCTTGAGTGTGCCCGGCGCGCGCGCAGCATCAGTTGCTGACATGCAATGCAATAAAATGGACGATAAACTCGAATGCATTTTCGGTCACCACAAATCAGGCTGTCACCCGCGCTGTTAAGATCGCATAACTACCGCCTGTTGCTTTTTTCAAGCTTTTAACTGAATCTCCAAAATTTTTTTCCAAAGTCATTTTTTCAAAGTCAAAAATTACAGGCTAGTGCTAGTGTTACGGTGAGATTTCTGGTTCAGAATTTTTAATTTCATGTAGTTTTGCGGCCGCCGCCTTTTACAGCTAAGTTCAAGAAGATCGAAATTTAATGCACTTTTGATGCACGAAGCACTTTTAAAATTTTTTTCTAATTTAATTTGCCCGCTACTCAGCAAATCGTACAGATACGGCTTTAGAATGAGGTAGAACCATTTAAAAGTCATTAAGAACACGCGAAAGCAAAGTTTCGGTTGGTAACCATATACGGTGTCCTTTCATTTAAGACGTTAAGCTGAAATTATCCAAAAAACGAATAACAAACAGCAACGTTCATGAACAAAAACGGCTTTTCTTTTAAGGTATTCGGGGTCAGTCTGTCGTTTGACCATGTGATAGCGACTTTGCTAGACAAGAATCTTCCAACGGAAGCCGGAAAATACGCCCTGCGGTTAAGTGCTCCAATGGAGAACGGCACGTTTATGCGAGTGATCCATGTTGTACGGGGCATGAAGTCGGTCGACTTTGCGACCTTTTGCACCTTTCTCAGGCTGAATGTAGTGCATTTATCGGCGGAACAGGCGGTCGATGTGTTCGAGTTGGCTGTTGATACCGTTTCATCCACACCACATGACCTTATGCTTACCGGTCATCTCGCCATGAAGTTAAGCGACAAAATTGGATTGGATGTATTGATCACCATGTTTGAGCGCAAAACGCGCAACACGATCAAAGATGGTAAGCACAACTTATTTGATTCTGTATTCACTGCCGTTGCACTATGTACATTGGTTGATTACAGTCTGTGGGCGACTGGCGCAATTGTAATACGGGAACAGTGCGCGAAAATTCGGAATTGCTAAAACCCAAATTATTATTAAAATTAAATTTTAAACCAGATCTGAAAGTACGGATTTTCAACGCGAAGATTCAGACGTGCAGTGAATGTGTACTTCGCTTCATGCGTACCTTTTGCTGAGCTGCATTTAAAACCGGGTTTCAATACAATTTCAATTTCCCATTATGGGACAAAATATGGAACAAGACCAAAGCATCTTTTTGTCGGAATTTGTAATGTGGGCAGTCTTCTGCGTCCGAGAAGTATGATATTAGCGTTAAAGCTCAGAGCAATACCTTAATAATCGGGTTATTGTGCTTAGGTCTGCCTATGTTTCTGAAGTCCTTGTCGCCGAAAAAGATGTCGGAAAGCGCTTTGTTGAAACTCGTCAAAGTGAGTCTTGCAGGCTCATTGTATATTAAGTTACTTTGTACGTAATTCTATCGCGTGCATGATTTGTGCAGATGGCTCTGCAACATGGACTCATACAAATCCTCGAGTTTCACTTTATTACAAACCAGAGCAAGATATTACACCCGGAGAGCGTAATAGATTGTTTGTTGTCCGAAACAGTGGCACCTGGCGTGCAACGTGCCGTGGAAGAACTGGTGGAAAGGCTGTACATTAGATACGGTCTCATCGTCAAACTCGTTACGCACAGAATACGCAACGGATGGGGCAGGGTGTAAAACCTGGCAGTGGCAGCTGCCAATGGCACTGCCAGTGGCATGGCATGCGATAAAAACTGGAGACTCTGGCAACTGGCAAGCGATAGAATCTGGTAGATGCCCCATAAAATGTGGCACTACGTATACTTCTACTGTATATCGTAGAAACTGTTGCCAATATACATGCAGTTTTCCTTTATTGTTTTAACGGTATTGGCCATGCACAAAGTTCGCAGGTACGTTCCGGGATAAAAAATTTCAAAAGGTCACTAGCAATTGCCTTTTGCGCAAAGTACCACAGATACAATACAAAAGGATAAAAACGCTCATTTAAAAGACATTCGCGGTTCTTCCCGATTTAAGACGCACACCGCTGGAATATGTCTTGCGGCTGAGAATAGGGCTTTTTTCGTTTAATTAAGTCCAGCTCAACGACAAATGCCGCTGTCAACATTAGCATTTATTAAGCTAACAATAAGTTTCTCCGCACGCTCATTTGGTGGCTTAGTTTATGACAATTATTGTTTCAATAAGTTAAGGTCAGCCACCACGTACTTAGGCATCTGTCAAACCAGAAGCAAAACTGACGTTCTTGTTTCTAAACATTGTTAATATGAAAGTTACACAATAGTGTATTGCAGTATGCAGATTTATAAACAGTAATTTTAAACTAAAATTTGTACGATTGCCACTCTCCTGTAGACTAATAATTCAGAAACGAATAAACAGATCATGCTGTATGGCGTTGCACCACTGAAGAGTGGCAATGATTATACCCAAATTGAATTAGTATTTTTTTGTAGTGTATGCACAAGTGATACAATTATAATTAATAATTTATACATTAATGTCACATATTATATACACAAGTTATACAATTGGGTATTAATTTGTGCATTAATTTCACATATTTCGCAGTGTTTAGGTACATAACGTTACCTGTTTCGGCTAATTTAGATCAAATGTTAAAACAACCGTGGCCCTCTGATTAGGCCAATGGTTTATACTGTTTGAAAACAATTATTATTATTATTATTATTATTATTATTATTATTATTATTATTATTATTACAATAATTTACATATAGCGACCACAAAACGGCATATTTACCAATAGAAACACTAATAACAAAATGATTATTGGTAATAATACTAGTGCTCCTACCTCTACAGCCATGTACGTGATTGAAATATTCATATTGCAAAGCAGTGTAATGCTAATTAAACATTTCCAATAGCACTACAACTGCAAGCCATCAGTAGTATTAAGGACTACAAACAGTTTCGACCGGAAAGGAAACTCTAGTGCAACAACTGCTTGCAAACATTACGGTCTGCAAAGAAAAAGATTTTCAGTTTATTCAGTGAAGCCGCGATTTTGTTGACTACCAATTACAGGCCAGAGTAAGCAAGATGGTACATGGTGGAGTGTTTCACAGTATCGGTCACTGGTTCGTATCAGATGTGCGCCGTATACTTGCACATGAACTTTGCTGTTATTCCAAAAAAAACCGGCGCCATTTATACGCGCACTTTTACATACGCACGGTAGCTCCACAAACAGCTAGCCTTATCTTCTAGTTTGCTAACTGATTATTTTGCCGTTGTATAATATTATAACGGCGAATATAAACCATGCGACACAAGCAGCTGAACCGGGGCGCCGGTATAAATATATATATCCAACTGTGCGGTGTGCGTACGTTAAACCTTGCTGCCGAGTTGCGTTGAAGAGCTACATCTGACTCTAATTCTTCCTTCTGGCGCTAATTTTTTTAGTACCGAACGGCGAACAATGCCAGCACTTGCTGTCACTGTCACGTTCATGAAATGTGGACTCTTTTAAACTGGATAATTAGGAATCGTAGAATCACAGTGACGCGCTACGTAAAAATAAATTCGTATCAGTCCGTATCTGCGTTCCCGGTACTGTATTCGAGTACTTATTCGACTACGATGCCAGTTTAAGTAAGTAGTACTTACATTAAGCAACTTAAATTGTTGTTCAACCTATTTTTGCCTTACTTGTACTTATTATTGACATATGGCAGTTTTTTACGTTAAACCTTCTAATAAGTCTGAACACACTACACCGTGTATTTTTAATATGCGTCTTACAGCCTCAATAAAAAAATTTGGTGGTTCACGGATTATTTAAAAGGTCCTACAATCAATAGATTTTGTACAGATTTGCTTGAAAATTTAGACAGGGAGCGTGATATTACTTATACACTACACCGGCACGCGTCAAGTTTATTGCAAATACTGCACTAACAAGTTATCGGCGTCATTATGTACTGTATGGATAATTTGAGTTAGTTAGAGTGGCAACGATTTTAGTCGCAGGGCTGCATAACACTAATAATGCTCGGTATTTACATGTACCATGGGTGTGCTATGCACGATCTTAACTCGATCATGCTAGTTGGAATATATTCTTCATTTGGTTGTAGTTGTAAGCAAAGCTGGATTGTACGATATATTGCGAAATAAAGGCTCTAACACTAACTGAGATGATGTAATTAACAACACGTTAATAGTTTTGCACTACTCACAAGCATTCATGCTGTTATGTAGCTGGCGCACAGTATTAATTTCTAAATGCCTTTACATTTTAACGTGGAAAAAAACAGAAACACATAAAAACGTCAGATCTACGAAGAATATAACTTGCGCACCATAAAAACAAAAACGTTAAAGCGTTCGGACATCAGGAGCGATTGTTGGATACTTTGGTCCTACGAACACTCATAGTCTGAGGGTATTGTTACCGAATACCAAGCAACATCACAAAGTTCGCCATGGCAGGTTACATTATAATTACCGTATTGCGTATTTCGGAGCCATCAGACAACTTTGATGACGTGTACCTTATTTGTGTAGTGCGATAACAGTGTCGAGATCTAATTACGGTGACAACTTGATTTTTGTTACAACGTAGTTGCTACTGCAATCACAGCGGCGCCGATAAACATCATGCAGTTACGCTTGTAAACGCCCTGTAGGCATGGTTTCTTAAATTATTTCTACACAGGGTAAAACCCAGGTTACAGCCTGCCTAAGCGGCTTGTATGCGGAATCACCTATCGTTCCAGTACCGTGCCTAAAATTCTGCCATATTTAATTAACGGATTGAAGCTCCACGTTAAATTGCGGCCATTCTAGTTATGACTTATGTACTCTATATTAAAGCCGGCATGCTTCTATTTCATTCAGCCTTGTGCATTCAGGACGTGATACGAACGTCTTATAGCAGCGCTCTTAATTGTTTTGTTACGGTACTTCGGGCTAACAGCAAGATGTAAAGTTGACCTTTTAAAATTTCATTACATACCGTCGCGAACTTACGCACTTTGTGCACGGCACATGCTGTTAGCACTATCCAGCCTAACTGAATTCAAGCAAGAGTTTCAAGGATAAGCACTACACCAAACTCTCCAAACCACCTTGTACGTGGTGCCACATTTTATGCGGCATCTGCCAGTTTTTTATCGCATGCCATGCCACTGGCAGTGCCATTGGCAGCTGCCACTGCCAGGTTTTACACCCTGCCAACGGATGGCCGGTGCGGCTGAACCTTTTATTGGAAAAACTGCCGGATGAGGTACTGGTTTGAATGGTTTGAATAAATTTTATCGTTCTCATATGCAAGCCCGCTACTTGCTAAGCATCGTTCACTAAACCGTCCGGTATAATCCTTCACAGGAAGCGAGGAAGCAGCTGCGCCTGATTATCGAAACTCTTCTAGACGATAACGCCGATCTGGCTGCACTGGAGATGGATTTGGACCTTGGATTGACGGTCAACATGTTACAAGGCGTCTACCCTGACGTCCTGCAATCGGTAGAGGAGAAAGGGAATCGGTACGCGAAGCCAAGAGAAGAAGTTTTCGGCCACTCGGTGCCAACAGATCCGGCTTTAAAATGATCTGGTATTTGCACTTCCCTCACTTTTCAACAGGGAAACAAAGGTCAGCTTTTTGGAATACCTTGTGGGAAAGAGCGTTCCAGATGAAGGGGTGCATTCTCAACTGGTGAAGATGTACATCGAAACTATGGAAGGCGAAAAGCTGGAGCATATGCTTAAGTAACTGCCACAACGAATCACACGAGTATATAGTAAGATACCGCACGTAGGTCATCATGTGCGGAAGATTGCTTAGTATTACTTCGCACACAACATTATGCCCTGAAATAATCTTTTGTTTATGGAGAAATTCCTGTATTTGGGCGATGCGCCACTTTGCTTTTTAGAAACGATCAATTGTTTGATGCTGTTGCGGTTGGTCAATGGTGCGAAGAGAATAACTGGCTGACTAAAGCTCTGACTGTGTACGAAGAACGGCGCCTTAGTGAAGATTTCATCCGGGTACTCAACATTTTTGTCTTAATCCAGAAATTTTATCTTCAGTTACTCCTTCAAATGCTACTATTAGTGTAATTTATATTATTTTTGAAACTATTTTCAACCTTTTGATAATGCTGACTTCTGTTTTGCAGCTGAGCGGCAAACTTGGCGTATTCAAGCGTCAGTTCAATTACCTGTTAAAATTACGCAGTCGACACATGTGGGAAACCGTTTTGAGTCCGGCGAACGGAAAGCGTTCCTACCTAGTTAACATTATGGTTGGCCAACCGGAAGCCGGCTATGAAGCCGCCTCCAACGATTTCGAACAATTGGCTGTGCTCATTGAAACTATGGCCGAAACGGATCTAATATCCGAAACCCAGACCTTCATCCGCCGACTACTTACAAAAACCGTTAATAAAGACCAACTCCGGTATGGTCAGTTTCATTTGTGTAACAAAAATATAAACCAACCTGCATGACAAACCTGAAGATTTCTTCTCCTTAGATTTCTGCAGAAGCATGCCGTTCGATCTTTATTAAGAAGTGGATATCCTACAGAGAAATTTCAACAGTTATTCGGCGAGCGGTTATATACGTATGATCCGTGCGTAGTTGCCGACGTGCTCGTTCAAGGAGGAATGCTGCGATTTGCTAAGGACATTCCGGTCAGGGGAAAGTGTTGGAAAGAAGCCGCACAGGTCTGTTGCACAAAAAAATCAGCTTTTTTGTAGTTATTTTAGCAACATTTTTACATTTTGAAACAATCTTTGTAATTAAAAAATTTCTGAAGTCCTTTTTGTCACCATGATCATCCAGTTGGTTGTGGCTAACAAAAACGAAGGCCTCGGCGATATCAAACAACTGGCTTTCTTAAGCCGCGATCCGGAATTACTGGCGACAGTTGGCGAAGATTACCTGGCATCCGGCGACCTGGTTCTGGCACTGCGATATCTCGTAGAAGCGGGCCGATTTACGAAATATAAACTCGTCTGCTCGTTGGTGCCGTTGGACAGGAAGTTCGGTTAGTCGACTTGAGTTTCTTATTTCCTGGTTTTTGAGATGAGATAGGATCATCCGTGTGAATAATACCAAATTTTATTTAGCTGAATGGGAGTTGCTTATTCGCTTCCTGGAGGGCGCGCTATCCACCACCAAAGATCCATCGGTTTGTGTGATCCGGGCTCTAGCGGGAAACCAATCTAGCGAATCTCGTTGGATAAACCAATCGCGGACGCACGACTGCATGAAGAGCAACCGTACCATAGCGAAGCTCGAATTCGGGACATAAGTACAGAATCTGCCCGCACTGATTTCTGTCAATAACCTAATTTTGTAGTTTCAATATCTTTCTAAAACCTAATTTTACACCACTTAGTGGCAAACGAAGGTGGTTCAAGCGGATCGCACGATGTCGATTGTTGTCGGATATGTGAGGATCGGCCGAAAAATGTGACATTCGTCCCGTGCGGCCATATGGTAGCCTGTATGGATTGCGCGCAAGAACTGAGCCTGTGCCCCATTTGTCGCAAGCCCATCGACCTGAAGGTCAAAACATTTAGTGCGTAATGTATCGTTTGCTCGAATTTGGGTGATCAAATCCAACCCAAATTCCGTTACCGGATTTGGCTACTTAGGAGAAACGGCTTGGCTTGATTTGTGTTCCTTACTACAGCCTGCTCGAAGAGTTGCCGTGCATGCTAATGTTGTAGTAAAAGTGTAAAAACGCTACTGCCAAGTCTGCCATCGATACTCCGTCACAAATGTACCTCTACTACGACTCTACGAGTACTATTGTCTGTCTTCTGTGCTAGTAGAGGCCAAAGCACTCTTTCTGTTAGACACCCCATAAAAAAAATCGCATACGCATATAGTACTTTGAATGTAGACTTCTCTCGTTGGATTCCAGATCGCTTAATTACCATGTTCTGAGTAGCAACACGCTCATGTCTAAGCTGCAGCTGACTTTAAAACTTCAGGTAGTAGCGACACATTTACACTACATATCCGCTGTACTCCGCTGACGGAGTAAAACTACAATTCATGTTGTGCACTTTGTGAGCGCGTGCCTGCCTCTACGCGGACTCAATCCCAATTCTGAATCCGCTCTTCTGTACAAAAAACTAGCAGATACTCTTCCAGTTCCACATGTGTTCAGATGCGGGCCTGTTGCGGACCTGGAGGATTGTGAGCGTAACAATACTGTACTGATTTTGAAGTGTGCCGCACTTACAGTACTTGTTCTCACTTACCTCACTCAATATTTGCATCTTTCCCTTATATAGTCTTCGTTACCCCAAATTTGAAGTTTCATTTAAAGAACAGTTTGAAAACAATACGTCAAGCAACTGCATCGATTACTTGGCTTGAAAATAACGTAAAATACTTACTCAGAATGTATTAAGAGTTATCAAGTTTGAGATTGCTCAGATTTGTTTCACCTGTTAATTTTTCTCCCAGTGCAATATCAACGTTTTCGGTGGGAGAATTACTTCGTTGACTACTGCTGAACTTTTGAAACCGCCCTGACAAGAGTCAATTTTAAATTTGACGTTGTAATAACTTTGATTTGGATACAGCTGCTTCTCAAAGCAACGGAAAAAGATTCAGTTTGTAGTCCGAGCTGCGGTTTTTCTTTATGGGAATTTAAATGCAAGTCATTAGGTTTGGCAGGTTAAAAACTGTTTCATAGATTCTGGTCGTTGAATGCCTGTTGGCTTCTTTCATTATCGTTCAAAAAAGCCAGAAACAATAATAAACCAACACATACATGAATCGAAAGCATATTCGGTTTGGAGGTAATCCAACAAGGTTTTTCTACAGCACTATCCATGCGTCTCAGGCGTTGACGAGCATGGCTATTTATTAAATTACGAGTCATTCCTTGCAGCAAGGCTTTGATGGAAGTATTTATAACTCCAGCGATCGAGTTGAGTGCTCCTCGAAGAGCGAGAAGCGGATCATTCTGGGAACAATATTCCCTGTGTTTCAGTGACGACTTTCGAATAACGAGCGTTGCAACCACTGAATGAATAGGTCTAGGGCGATTAGAACAAATTTCACACATTTGAGAGTATTCAAACTGTTGCGAATTTGTTGCATCTCTGCAGGCTGCTATTATTGTTTGTTATTCATAACTGAAGTCAAAATTAGACATTTCACAATAATAATGTGATTACTTTACTTTTCCAAAGGTCACGGATTCTTTCTTTGCTTTCTTCATTAGAGGTCACAGACACTTCGAACCGTACATATAAATTTGCAAGTGTGCATTATCTCTGTTCTCCACCCTGTACACGTTAGCATCTACAGAGTGGTGTTGTATCAATTTTATCGACGATCGTGATTTTGGTCAACATATTGCGAAAGCAACACATTGCGAGTAGTGACGCCAGCATTGGATGCCAGCTTTTCCGCACCGTAATTCTGCATGATAACCGATCTTGCTTAATGTTGCTGGAAACCCATCCATCTGAATTCAAAAGTAAATATAAACTGCTCTCAACCGCCTGAATATCGGCAAGGCCATATAAATAACTTCATTGTGTTCAGCAAACGCTATCCCATTTTGATTTTGTTGAGTATCGATGTAATTTGGTCAGCTTGATGGTCCCCGGTCTACTGGACACAATACAGGCGCAAAAAATCAAATATTAATACGAGTACGGTTCAAACTTTCAAAGTAAAACGCCGGCGAGCGAAAGTGTGACAAAAGAAAATCAGTGCTTACCGTGGTTGCTGACTTGACCCAACATACCCATGCGGTAAGCGGATAGTATATTTAGAAAGGGATATTTCCTTGCGCAAGGAAAGTATGGGATCAAAAACGAAGACTAGACAGTGGGCACACTTCCACCAATCAGGCGTGGCGTGGCATGAACATCCAAAGAAGACGTGGCTCACACAGAAGTTGCACACTCATAGCACTGACCAGTCGCCACTGTAACTGTATTGGAAAATTGTAAAATGATTCTGCCTCTCATCGAGCATTACTTTCAGCGTTGTTCCCTCGTAATCGACCGTATTTTCAATGTTTTGTTTCAAAACGGTCAGTGCGGACATTTCTCACTCATGCGCTACTTGGTTTATTTATTATTTCAAAATTCTTTGTGCAATACAAATGATTTGGTACTAATTTTGGTCTTTCAAAAGCTGCAGGCAATTCCTAGTCATGTTGTGCGGAATCAACACAGCCAACAGCGTCGACGTCATGGGTGATGACGGTCTGCTTCGCCACGGACGCGTTGTGGACGTAATGGATGACGGGTTCCTCGTGGACTTTCTGGGTTCCACCGAACGTCGTCGTCTCCTCCCCTTCGGCAGTAAAGTCTTCACACCTAAACGCCGTCATCCGGAAGAACAAGACTTTACCGTTGTTGGCCAACCAAGGCCCACGGTCACCGAAGTGCTTATGCGTAAGAATTCCGGCGATCCGTGGATCTGGCATCCGGCTGTGTACGTACGCAGTCAGGACGGCGTGGCAGTTGTCCAGGGGGTCGACAAGGACAAAGTGGCGCATACGGATATCGTTCCAGATGATCGAGTACGCGAGAGAACGCTGAGCGACCGGTAGGCACCAGAAAGCTTTGGTGTATGTTTATTTTGCACTTGACTGCCACCTGCACTTTTGTAGAAGTACTGAGAGACAAGAATTTAGGAAGTACAGTGTCCGATTACCGGCGGAATGCGGCTCCATGTCGGCAGAGGAGTTGAGAAACCTACTTCACATTCACGCACCGGATTCCGGTTTCTTTGATGATTACTTTGCGTTTTCTCTTGTGGATGTCGCGGATGGACACCTTTGGTACATCCACCGTCCGAATTCCGTCGAAATGGAAGAACTGATTGGGAAATCAGTGGTAAGTTAGCGAACAAACATAATCAAAGAGAAGCAGGTTCTCGGATTGTTTTTACTCGCTAGGTTCTCACCTTCCTCAGAACGATAATTAGAAGTCATATTAAAGGTAAATGTGCGGAGAAAGTTATACGTTATAAACATTTACGGAAATAATCATTAATGACTTCTACTAAGTACGTGTCATGCGAACTAAGTCTGTATTGATACTTGGTAACACACAATCCCATTAATAAAGGCATTTAATCGCAGTCTAAGCTTTATTTTTAAGCACTATTATAATAGACCTTCCGGACGCTTTCTCAAATGGTTGACGAGGCTTTTGCGAGCGTCAGCATCTTCCGTCGCGGGCCGCGAATCAGACACTCTTAAGCTATCGTTGGAATTGTGGACGGAGGTCTTCTCGTATCTCAGCACATTAACGCAGAATTCTCTCCGCGTTGTGTGCTCCACGTGGGACAGCATTCTGCAGGTACCTATACTGACGGCCAATATTGTCATTACATGGAGCGAAGACGAGATCGTCCGTCTGGATCGCCTGCAGTACTGTACACTGGCTCCTATCTTCAAGTGTCTGCGCCCATCCACAAAGTCCTTAATGGCGGCCGACACATCGCTGCTGGCAGGCAATGTTATTCAGGAAATACTGGACATGGTGCAGTATGTTGCCCAGCAGAGCGGCAACATTCGACTGGATGTCATCCGGATCATTGGAGCTTCTCGTTGTCTGCACTGGGATCACAGCTACCTGTTGGACGACCGCCGTGAATGCTTGTTCCACCGAGCAGAGGCAGGAGCCGCTGTCGGTAAATACTGGAATGATTTCGTGGCGACGTGCCGAGGTCTTCCCTGTGACGCGCTGCAGTTGGTCAACTTTGATGTACACCTGAATTACATGAACGAGTGGACCGTGGACGACCTTTCTGAGTGGATACCGGTCCTGAAGCTTACTACGCCTCGCATCAAGGTTAATGCGGGTTTCGATGGCGCATTGTGGGAAGCAATGAATGCCGGTTTAACCGTGCCGAGTAGTCAACAGCAGCAGAAGATGGCGCTGTGGTTCCAACGGGACGGTTGTGGTGGCAACCCAGTGGTAGCCAGTACGGCTTGCAAGGTGGGAACTCTCCGAAAACAGTACCGTAAACGATTGCAACAATACAAGAAGGTTCTAAACTTTCCTCTTCGGTTCATATTTTTTTCTAAAATGAAACGTCTTGTAAATATCTAGTTACCTTAAAGGCTGTCCAGCGATACTCAGACATCCCGGTTTGCTTAGCGTATCGATGTCCGGCGGTGGTGAGCGCTTAGGAAAAAGTTCGGAACTCCGCTTTTTATTAACTATTCAAAATTCATCTTAATTTCTTTTATGTTATTTCTCTTCTTGTTTTCTTGATGTTTAGGCCTCATAATATTTTCTCTGTGGTAGATACTTTGTGCAACGCATACAGCGGATCCGCGCCCGTCGTTGCATTATCGCCAGATAAAGAGGTGCGTGGACGGCATGAAGGACTTGCGAGTTGCAGAATTATCGTCCCTTGCGCAGCATCTCCTGATACAACTGCAGGAATTTTTCGGTAAGCCCGGCGATCTAGGTCCTAAGGAACACCGTGTCCTGCACAATGCGTTGCAACTGCAACTATTTTCAATGTAACAAGTCAAAGGCCTACTGCAAAGCTGTTGCGCTAATTTCCATGTTTTTTGCTCTTGAATTCTCGCCTGGTTTTTAGAAAAAGGTGTCCCTGAAGAATCCGAAATTGACAAGGGAACGCGCTGGAGTAAGGACACGGACGACGCTCTTCAGGATGAAGCAGACACGGCCGGCGGTGGCGCCAAGGGCGAACCAGGTGCTATGAAAACGCCGGCCCGGATGGAGTCGGACGGCGATGACAACAGCGATCAAACTACCGATTAGATGTAGTCTCCATGGATGCACCACGGCTCCCGTTTTCCCTGCTGTTCTTTTTTCTCCTACAGCGGCCGCTGTCGTCATCAATCCCTTTTTTCTTCTTTATTTTTTCTCTGTTCGCACGAGGTGCCATAGGGGGCAAGGCGCCCAGCAGCATTGAAACGTGGCGGAATTTTAAGATGGCTGACATCGTTAACTTTGTGCTTTGATTACTCTCATATTTGCGGTATTTTTAGACAGTCGTGTTTATAACTTTAACACCGCTTGACTTTTGGTGTCACCGTAAAGTTCTCACTTTTCCTGAATTTAGTCTATCAAACAAAACTGTCTTTTCTGTCTATTCTCGACGAAAAAGAACAAAGTGTACAAAATATTTTGCATTGGATATCAGACCATTTTAATATCACACAGATGCAGGAGCCGGTCATAGGAAAGGAAAAATGTGACACAAGGTCAAACATCAGGCGAAAAGCAATTCTAAATCGCCGCATTCTGCCCTGACCCAACCGGCCTGTATGGTAAATGGAAAATAGGTCGCATTTAAAACGGGACGTTTCCGTACTGCGTGAAATAAAAAATCCAAGACTAGACAGTGGGCATAAATCCACCAATGAGGTTAAATGAAGGCACTACATGCAAATCCCAAGCGTACAGGCGGCGTTTCACAGAGCTTTTACAACGTGATCATCCAGTGGCCTCCACTGACCCACAAAGAGCTGATCGACTGAATTTTCAGTGTTTTCTTAAAACGGCAAGTACCGAGTCTACGAGTAGTTTTTTAGTATTTTTCAATTTTTTTATGAATAAGAAAATATATGGTGATATTTTTGCTCTAGCAAACCTATTGGTAGTCTTTCGCCATGTTGTGCGGAATCTACACAGCCAACAGCGTCGATGTCGTGGGTGATGACGGTCTGCGTCGCCACGGACGCGTTGTAGATGTGACTGATGATGGGTTCCTTGTTGACTTTCTAAGTTCCGCCGAAGGTCGCCGTCTCCTCCCCTTCGGCAGTAAAATCTTCTCACCTGATCGTTATCCTTCGGCAAAGTCCACTACCACCGAAGTGCTGATGCGCCAGAATTCCGGCGATCCGTGGATTTGGTATACGGCTGAGCACTTACGCAAGCATTACGGCGTGGTAGTTGTCCAGTGGGTCGACAAGGACAAGGCGGTGCACACGGATATCGTCCCGGACGAACGAGTTCGCGAGAGAGACCTGAGCAGTCGGTAGGCAACAGAAAACTATGTTTGAAATTTTCTTTGAACTGATTGCCTCTGCACTGTTTTAGACTTACTGAGAGGGATGAATTCGAGAAAGTCAGTGTCCAGTTGCCCGCCTGGTGTGGCTCAGTGTCCGCAGAAGAACTGAGAGACCAACTACACATTCATGCGCCAGATTCCGGTTTCGCTGCTGATTACTTTGCGTTTTCTCTGGTGGATGTCGTGGATGGACGGCTCTGGTACGTTCATCTTCGAAATATCTCTGAAGAGATGGAAAGGATCCAGGAGGAGAATTCGGTGGTAAGTTATCAAACATACAGAATAAAACAAATCACTTACTACCTTTCGGAATACGTTAATTACTGGTACAAGTCATATTAAGGCAAATATGCGGAGATAATTATGGTATTAACTAGAACAGATGGCGTATTGTTTACGCGGCAAGCGAACCTGTCTGTCTCTGCACCAGGCTGTCTCTGTACTCGGACGCATTAAATCACAGTTTTAGCTTTGCTTTCCAGAAATATCAGCACGAACCTTCCAGACGCTTTATGAAATGGTTGACCGGGCTTCTGCGCGCGCCCGCATCTTCCGTCTCGGTCGCCGAAGTCGAGTCAGACAGTGCAATGCTATTGGTGGAACTTTGGACGGAGGTCTTCTCGCATCTCAACACACTAACGCAGAACTCTCTCCGCATTGTGTGTTCCATGTGGGACAACATTCTGCAGGTGCCCATACTGACGGCTAATATTGTTATTGCCTGGAGCGAAGACGAGACAGTTCGTCTGGATCGCCTTCTGTACTGTACACTGGCTCCTATCTTTAAATGTTTGCGCCCATCCACAAAAACTTTAACGGTGGCCGATCCATCGTGGCTGCTGAGAGACACAGTTACCCTGGAAATACTGGACATGGTGCAGTATATTACCCAGCAGATCGGCAACATTCGACTGGATGTTATTCGGATCATTGGCGCTCGTTGCTGTCTGCATTGTGACCACAGCTATCTGCTGGACGACCGCCGAGAATGTCTGTTTCACCGAGCAGATGCGGAAACGGCTGTCGGTGAATACAGAAACAAAGTTGGCGTACGCTGGGGTGATTTCACGGCAGCGTGCCGAGGTCTTCCCTGCGACACCCTGCAGTTGATCAACTTTGAGGTAAATCTGGATTACACCAACGAGTGGACCGAAGGCGACGTTTCTCACTGGACACCGGTCATGGAGATTACGACGCCGCGCATCAAGGTTAATGCGGATTTCGATGGCGCTTTATGGGAAGGGATGAATGCCGGCTTAGCAGTGACGAGTGGTCGAAAACAGCAAACGTTAGCGCAGTGGTTGAAAGGGAATACGGCTGATCCCTTAACCAGTACGGCTTGCAAGGTGAGTTGTTATAAAAAAACACTGCTCCAACGTTGCTGACGTACTATTGCAAACGATTGTCATCATCGTTGTTTAGAACTTTTGTCTTTAGCTGAAACTGTCTTTCTCCAATCAAAATGGCTTGTATTAATTTTACAAATATCTGCATATGTATTTTGAGAGCTACCTAGTAGAGGTACTCAGGCATCCAAAGTTGCACAACGTACTCAGCGCGCAGAAATGAATTTTAAACTCCATTTTGATCGTAAATATCAAAATTCTTCCAAAATTTACTCCTTTGCTTCTTTGTATTATCGATTATTTTACTCTTCGCAATATGTGAGCGATTGTCATGCTGTTTCGAAGACAGACTATTTGTGCTGCGCTAGATTCTTTGTGCGACACAGACAGCGGATCCGCGGTCGTCGTTGCAGTATCGCGGGAAGAAGTGGTGCTGGGACGGCATAAAGGACTTGCGAGTGGCAGAATTATCGTCCCTTGCGCAGCATTTCCTGATGAAACTGCAGGAATCTTTTGGAAATCCAGGTTTGCATTATTTGTGATCTTAGCCATACTGTAAGAAATACTGTATTCTGCATAGCCTTTATGAACTTAAAGCCACTGTGCAACCCGGCTTGACTGCCATATAATTTGACAGCAGAACTGCTGTATACAGGCAGCTTGTTTATTCTTCAGCATGCTGTCAAGCGTCGATTTAAACATTCAGCGTGACTGAAAGCAGTGCAAGTTTGGAGCTGTTGTGTTAATTAAATTTTTACACGGTTTTCTTTTTTCTATTGAATTCTCACCGGTTTGTTCGAAAAGGTCTCGCTGGAAAAATGTCAGAAATCCCCGGCGAGAAGAGAAAACGTTCGTATAAGGACACGGGAGCAGCCCGTCAAGGAGGGGCAAGTGCAGCCAGTGGTGGCGCCAAGAGAGGACCAGATGCTAAGAAAAAGCCTGACAAGAAAGACCGGATAGAGTCAGACGATGATGACAATAACAATAAAAATACCCACTAAAGTCAATCCCGTGGCCCTATGGATGCTCCGCCAATCTTGTTTTCATTGTTTTTCCTTGGATATTGTTTTACCTACAGTGACCGCATTCGTTATAAATCTATTTTTTTACTTCGACTATCTGCAACAGGTGCCACTGTGGGCAAGGCGCACAATAGCATTGTGCCTGGGGTGTTCTTTTTTAGATACGTTTTTTTAGCACTATAGGATGTGTTGCGGCGGTTGAGATGCTGGGCGACTTTTGCGTTGTTGTGTGTGCAGCTTTGCTTTTTTTAGAAGTATACACAGCCTGTTACAATCTTCTAACTAAGCTTGATTTGGCTTGACATACGAGTCTGATGATACGACATACGAAAAAGCTGCGAAACTTTCTTGACGGTACTTCTTTCAACTGAGCTTATTAAATCAAAGCAGCTTTTTTTGTTCTGTATCCTTGATGAGCCACCGATGCTCAAAGTGACGGTCAAAGTGGGTGACACCGCCCGTTTCCCATGTAATGTCAAGTATTCAGCGATTAGGGGTAGTTTTGAAAATCGTTTCCTTTTGAGTAACGAAGACCATCTTTTATACGCTGAGGGAATCGATGAATTTCAGGCCCGTGTTTTCGCAAAGACTGGTTTTGATGGGAGTATTAATACCGCCTATGATGGAACATGCCACTGTTATTCCACTTTGACCATTTCACGGGTGCAGGCAAATCATGCCGGGCGTTACCAATGCTGGTTCAAGTTCGACGATCTGTTCTACGAATGGGCTGTGCAGGAGGCGTACCTCACCATGATCACGTGACCGTGCTTTGCGAATGACAAAGTATTGGAGAGTTCGTTAGTCATTTACGGTACCGGTGGTGTATCAAAAGGTTTTGTCGCCTACGGTTAGATGGAGAGCAAGGTTAACTTTTTGCGGTAATGTATTGTAATTTATATTTGATTGTGGCATTTTCTTTCGTATTTTGTAATTGATTAGTAAATATTATTTCTTTGAATGCGGTTGCAAGCTTCACTGACCGCACTAACATTGCTGAGAAGCCAATTCAGTGGGGGCACTTGCGAAGTAGTTCACCCTGCCCGGCTTCAACGTATTGTTTAAACAATATTTACTCAATTTATTGAACGCCGGTAAAAATATTTGACTACATACGCTCGCGCCACAGCGTTGTTACCGAAGTAATCACTGAACAGCGAACCGCGTGCAGACGTTAGGCAGCATTAGAAGGTGGCATAAGACATTGGTAAATGGCAACTATCGAGCCAGGTGGCTTCGTTCGTGCGCTTACGCACAAGCATTCGCACATTTCCGCCATCCCGTCTTCAAAGTACATCCAAGAATACCCACATCCCATCCGTATACTAATTATCACACCCATCCCTTTTCCAAGAATTGTTTTCCTTGTAAATCGGCGTGGATTACACAGCCCATCATAAAAAGCCGTGGATTTCCAATGGGATTATGTACCGTGGCTTCCGGCCAGATATTGTGTACTTCCGTCATCGACTAACTGATTTCCTTAATAGAAATTTGATCTGATGATTTCATATTCATAACAGCACCTGGGCTTAGCATGCCTATAATATAAGCGAGGGTAAAGTATTGTTTTCCATCTACGTCAGCGGATTATAAAATTCAGTGCGCATACAGAATCCGCTGTTATACGTAATTTGGGGGCGATTAATAAGTATTCCTTTTGCAGAAACTTTAGATAAGTTATCTTTTTGCTGTTCAACGTGTACCGCAATGTACAATACGATTTTTCTCAATTCTACAGCAGCGTACAATGGTTCACGTGCATTTGGTAACCTCTCTACAAATAACACCCATTCCAACTTTTCCCCGACCGGTCTGCTGACAATGACAACCGCCACCCTCATCGTCAACATCGGCGTCTTGATCCTCCTTCTCAAAGAGAAAACCTTGCGCACCCCGTTTAACCAGTACATCATCGCGCTCCTGTGCAGCAACATCATTTTCATCGGTCTTGACAATCCACTGAAAATCCTGACTTTTTCCTTAGAAGACTGGTGGCTGGGCAGCGACGCCTGCACCGTACACATTTATTCTATCTACGTCGTGGCGGCCGTGACCTTACACATCCACCTCCTCATCAGTATCAACCGGGCCTGGGCGTTGTTCTGGCCCATCGGTTATAAAAACCGTCATAATGCGATGGTGGCTGGTTTGCTGTGTTTGGCAATGACGATTTACGTCCACATCCTTCTGTTGCCGGTGGTGTTCGGCGGAGCGCAGTTTCGACAGTCCAACGCCCGAGGTTGTTATTTAATCATACCTGGGCATTTCGGGTGGTCGACATTTGCAGCGGTGTGGGTGTTCCAAGTCCCGAAGGTGTTCATCCCGGTGTGCTATCCGTTTCTCCTGTGGAAGGAGGTCAAGCGCAAGAAGACGCTGCGGCGACCGGCACCGGGTATGGAGAGCGCAAAGAAACGCGGGAAGTCCCGGCCGTTTATGGTGTTGACCTTATTCACGGTGTGCGCGGTAGTCTGCTGGATCCCCAGTACGGTTTATTATGAGATGATTAAGTTTATACCGCCTCGGAAGTTGGAGACCCTGCGGAATGTGCAGGGGACGTTGTTCCCGCTGCAGGCGCTGCTGGATCCGGTGTTCTTCTGCTTAAGTTTGCGCAATGTGCATGATTATATTGTGAAAGTGTGGCGACGGGTGTGCAAACGGGAGAAGATCGCTAGCGCACCAACTTCTATGAAATCGAATGTTACATGAAAAGTCTTGAAAAGAACGGTCGTGGACAATATTTGCCAGAAATCTGCAATAACATTCCAAGTATTCGGTATTCATGACATTTATCTGATTGTAATCAAACGGGTCAGATTGTCGGTCTTAAATTTTCGAGAGAGTCGAGTTGCTGCGGCCTGTTATGCATCTTTGATTTGACGGCTGTGAGTATGCCAAATCTGACAATTAATAGTGTTATTAAGTACGTAAATCAATATTCTGACCGTGAATAACCCGTAATATTGTGACTATCGTTGTCCGTAATCAATACTGTGACCGTGAATAATCCGTAATAACGGTGCCATAAAAATATACAGCCAAAGTGCGACGTTTAATTTGGCAACAGTGTGCTCACTGCTCATTGACACACCACTGTAGCTGCCCTGACACTGATTAATCAAGACGCTTTAAACGTAAAAATTTATAAACTACTAAGTAAGCAGTTAAGAATGATCGGTCTACTCTGACACAAAAATGTTGTCTTTACTTTATAAGTACTATGTTGCCGTCGGAAGACCTTTTGGACAGTAAAGCCTGTGAGAATCGATCAGGGACAGTCCGGCACATTCACCGAATATTCCATCTGTTCAAAATGAATATCCGACAACTGGATGGGGGTGATTCGCAATCGATCGGCAAATACAGGCTCTTCCTGCGATACACGGAATTCGTAAATGATCCGCTTAACGTGTAAACCGCGCCCACCGTAGCTTCACGCAGTAGTCTGGTGTTATCTTGCCACCATTGTCGGTACCACGTAAACGTACAATCACAGTGCAGACTGACTATGAAGACTCGAGTCATATTCCAAAGAAATCACTCGCAAATCGGGTAAATCGCTGAAGGAGTCCTTTTCCAGTGTGCGAATCGGTGGAGAACTGGAGTATGGCCGACTTTTAACAGTAAATATGCGCAATTTGCGAAACGATATCAGATCATTCTTCCCAATGTCTAAATCATCGCATTCTATTATGTTCAGTTCGAGCAGGTTAGCGAAGCCCAGAGCCGGCAGACGTCCGAGTGATCGGGAATTCTCGCAGTTTGATAGTTCAAAAGCAATGACTTGTTTCTGTATGAGTCGAAAATTGTGCGACGTGAGTATTGGTCCGTCGGCCATGTGCATCTCGATTGGTCGCAGCGGAGGTTTGGACATGGATGTGGTCATTGCTGTTATTTCTTCGATGCTTGGTGAGCCATACATGCAAACAATCAACAATCCTTTAAATGCGGCACATTCTTGGTATTCCCACGGAGGTTGACAGTGTTGTGTGTTTTGGGCCTTGCACTCATCCGCGCGCATCGGAGCAAGGGAAAATGTCGGAAATGGCTCGTCAGCGTGCGCAAAAACCGATGAGGAGGATAATAGTATTCGTTTTCTGGTAGTGACAACAGTCGTAGTTCTATCTATAAATGTGTCACAGCAAAACAGTACTTAACGAAATTCAATTTCCTTTGGGTCCGCTAGTATGATTATTATGAAATCTTTGGTATTGTAATCAATGTATCAATCTGCGTAGCTGTGAGGTTTTAGAGTTATTGAAGACAAGTTTCGGACAAACTTATTAATTTTTGCGCAGTTACCGTCAGTTTCCAGTGGCTGTGGGGTGCTAAAAGTTTTCTTTGATCCTCCTTAAAACGATAAACTGATTACCATTCAAACAATAATCACCTCAGACATTACTGTGTATAAAAACATCAATAACAATTAAATTATATGCAATACATAATTATGACTGGTCACTGCTGTACCGCTTGTACGCATATTTAAGTACAAGCTTGTCCGGTAATTTCAAGGTACAAAGGTAAGGTACAAACAGCACATATTTAGCGCTGAGTTTGTCCTATGGCAATTGCCACTACACTACGTCGTAAATTTGTGTATTTCGCTGTATTGATTCGTAAGAAATTACCGGACAAGCTTGTACAGTACCTATGAACGTGCTAGCTGCGGCAACCGGGCAACGAAAACGTCGATGAATTCTGGTGATATCCAACGGGCTTAAATTTTCGCTCTGTCCGATTTTGGCTCGTTTGGCTTTCGGTACAATAGTCGGAATACTACTGTCCTTGGCAAAGGCGTTATACTTATAATGCATAATCGATTCGTAGTCGTACGGAAGTCCGTACGTATTCCCGGATTCGTGTATGGCGAACTGCTCTTTGTCACCTAAAACAAGGAAATATTGACCACAGTATTACGCTTATCACGCCGGCTTGCGCAGAAGGACCCAAGTGGACGCCACAATTTATAATAAGTACATAGTTATAACAACAGTTGGTTGCGTTTTTATCGATAGTACAAAGCGGCAGAGGACGTTTCTATACTTTCTCCAACATTATCGAAGCTATAATCTTACTCTCATCAATGTTATCCCAGATAATAATAACATGCTGATCTCGATCAGCTCGGGAGTGCTCATGGAAAAATCCCATTGTGTGCATCAGTTCGTGCTGGACATCTCCGTGATTCTTCAGACATCCGGTTGCATAAGTCACGGTCTGTTTACCGCCCGTTCGACCAATATTTGACATGCATCTACAATCAATACGAAACAGGAAGTCTTTCACATCAATAGGGCAAAACACAATTGTACTTCATCAACAATGCAGTACTGACTGCAATCCTTTCTGAAAGTTAATGTAGTCCTCTTCATCTGTTCGCTCCACGAACTGGATACAGTTCCCGGTCAAATGACTGATAATATCCATAGACTCCAGCACAATTCGGATTTCTTGTGGCGCTAACCCATTTTCGGACACGATTAAGTTTAGAATTAATCAGATCATTCTAACGCGACCGATAATTTTTTTATTATGTAATTTTTGCTAAGATAAAGTTTTACTCAGCGTTGCAAATTGCTTCTTTGAAAATGTATATGGGATGGTGTTGTTTGGCCAAAACGAGTCAGCCTTGTCAATCGCATTGGCCGCTCCATGTGACAACTGGAACCCGAACAAGAAGCGTTGTGATGAGACATCGAATGAACAATTTCGTTTGAACCAATTTCTGCCTAAGTTGCCCGAAATAAATTTTAGCACATCTTTGTATGACACTGTTTAACTGTCTATTATTTAATGTCACAGTAATACTTGCAGAGCCTCGAGTCCGGTAATGTCGCCTTCCAGCAGGTCAGTGTCGTAAAGGCTAGCGTCGCTGCCTTTAGCCAGGATTTCGGGATCGATGAAATCTCGCCAATCTGCTCGGTAAGTTGTATCATAATCTAAAATCTGGAAATCACTGCCGCAGCCTTTTCATGTTACTTACTCGTTGGTAGGTTTGTAGAAGATGCTAATGAAAAAACCAACAATTTTGGCAACATGAAAAGACCAACAACGGAAATAAACATAGTCAATGTAGGCATAGCACTGTACAGTGTACACCACCCAACTGCATACATGCCACGTACCGACAACATTTAAGATATTTGTAAGAAAACCAATAAAACTAAGAGATTCCTTGTGGGCAGAATGCGGTTTTGACACACTGTCACAAACATAAGTCGTGTTTACCGAATATCCGCTGGCAATATGTGGATCCATTGAATGACAACCGGTTCTTTTGAAAACAATGTCCCATACTTCGTAGTTGCCAGTGTTTGTGATTGTTGTAATGTTGTACTTATAATGTATTGGACTACCGTATATGTAAATCAGTCATGATTTCTATTACTGTATTGTACTGCAATTGTGCATCTATCGGCTGTGTGTACTGCATCTTTGCACGCTGCTGTTCCGGAATATTATCGACGAATAAGATAAGTTATCAACTCCCATCATTGCAGTTTATAAGTACGAGTTGGCAGTCACATTACATTTATGTTGCTATTTAGAAGAAAGGGTATTATTTAATACTGATGTATGGACGCGCACAGTTCAAAAAACGTATACTCGAGTAGTCCGGTATTACCAGTCCAGAATTCTGGATCGCCAATGTTGAAACGCCGGCAGACATTTTGTATGGCCAAAACACCGGTAAAATTTTTGTGGTGTATCGTGTATCTGTACCGTGTATGGTACTGAATCACTGACCAACCTTCGAGATAAAACTTACTTTTTTATTGAAATACGGAAATTAATTATTACAAAAACAATGAATTGTTTGAAAAACAAGTCACTACACTTGAAACCGATCGATACGTAAACACAACTTAAGTAAAACAAACGTGCATAACACGTACGCACGAAGAAATTTAATGAAAATGCTGCAAAAACCTTTATCTTGAATGCGCAACCGAAGTATGTGTCTGCATTAATGTTAGCGATCAAATCGTAAACAGTCAACGTAAGGAAACATTGGTAGATGACCCTTTTTTAATTTCCAGTCTAGCCGTTTCGACAAAATTTAATGACTGCACCCACTTCTCAGTAAACTTATGTGATGAGATGTCGGTTACGGTAATTCCGGTCTAACCGGCGGTATGGTAAATCAAAGTCTGTGAAACGTGATTAAGGACATTCAGGGACATTCACCGAGTACTCCATCTGCTCTAAATGATATCAGACTGTTCGGATGGAGGCGAATTGCAATCGACTGGTAAATATAAGTCTTTTTGTTGATACATGGCACTCTTAAAGGACCAGTTCAACGCGTACACATCAGCAGCCGCCGCTTCCTTTAGAAGATTGGTGTTGTCCGCGTACCAGCGCCGGTACCACCCATACGTACAATTGCAATGCAGGCTGATAACGTAGTCATGTGGCGAAGTATACCGCCAAGCCTTGTATTCCAATGAAATCACGCGTAGTTCGGACAAACCGGTAAGCAATCTGGATTTGCAGCACGGGGAGGAACGCAAGGGGAACAGTCAAAATGGCTGTCTTCCAGTTTACGAAGCTAACACAGCGTGCCAGTGCCTAGAATCTCACAAAGCCAGGTGTTTTCTGAAGGGCCACATAATGTAACAGTTCACTAAACCTGGCATCCATAGATTATGAATTGATGACGATTTTTTAGCAAATTTTTAATGGAAAGCATAGGAAAACGTTTTGCGAAATGTTACAGTGTTGCGCATACAGTGCGCATACAGTTACAGTGTTGCGCGAAATGTTACAGTGCGCGACCCTTGTCGGTTTGCAAAATCCCACCGTATTCTAAAATTAATTTGTTATGAACGCTAAGAGAAAGGGCTTTCAAATTTAACGGCTCTAAGAATAACATATGCACGGAGAGGATGGCAATAAAATCATAAAGAAAGTGGAAGCATATTGCAAAATCACCCTCTGTACGTAATCGAAAATATTATGCAGGCAAAGGTAGAGCAGGCCATAAATTGTTCCCCCGAATTTTCTTTTATTATTAAATGTAGGACCTAACTTTCATCGACGTTATCCCAGATGATGATGACATGCTGGTCGCGATCCGCTCGGGAATGCTCATGGAAGAATCCCATGGTGTGCATCAGTTCGTGCTGGACATTTCTTTGATTCTTCAGACATCCTGTCGCTACGTCACGGTCTGTTTTCCACCGGTTCGACCAATGTTTGACATGCATCTACAATCATAAATTATTCTTTTTCGAACCATTCAACTTCGGCATCAATGAAATGCTGATTTGCAGTCCCTTCTGAATATTAATGTCTTCTTCGTCAGTCCGTTCCACAAACTGGACACAGTTTCCGGTCAAGTGACTGATAATATCAATCGACTCCAATAGAATTCCAATTTCCTGTGATGCTAACCAATGAACAGAAGTAATTAATTTAAGATCACCGGGTGAATATGGAATTCTAACAGGGTAGATGATCTTTTTATTTTGCAAATTTTCTTATAAAATAAAGGTATACTTAATGTTGCAAGTTGTTTCTTTGTAAATTGGTACGGGATGGTGTTGTTTGGCCAAAACGAGTCAGCCTTGTCGATCGCATTAGCCGCTCCATGTGACAACTGCAATCAGAAATAGGAAGCGTTATGATAATGCAACAAATGAGAAGGGTTTAAATCGTTGGATAACACTGTCGAGATGGTTACTTTTAGGTTCTTCTGTGATGCCTCCACAGCCTCGAGTCCGGTGCTGTCGCCTTCCAGTAGGTCGCTGTCGTAAAGACTAGCGTCGCTGCCTTTGGCCAGAATATCGGGATCGATGAAATCTCGCCAGTCTGCTCAACAAGGTCTTGAAAAATGAAAACATTACCGAGACTTTGGGTTATAATGTAACTAACTTACTCGTTGGGAGATTTGTTGTAGAAGCTAATGTGAAAACCAAGAGTTCCGATATCATAAAAAAGCAACAGCGAAAGCATACACAGGGAAAGCAAGCATAGAGCTGTACACCACTCAGTTTCATACGCGTCCCGTACCAGCAGCAATTATAGCAGCTCTGCTCCTTAAAAAAAGATTAACTTAGAAAATATCTTGTGAGCGGAATACGTGCTCGACTCGTATTCACTGAATATCAGCTGGCAATTTGTGGACTCGATGCGTGATGACAACCGGTTTCTCTTTGGAAACAAAACGTTTCCTGCAATTTGAACGTTCTTGTGACTGTTATTGTTAGTTCTGAACTAACGTAAAGGCGCAAAACCACTCGTGTTCTCGATAAGCGGTTTCAGTGAAATTTTTGCAGAGGATGCTGCCGATACCTGGGTACAGTATAATTCAGCTCTTCTGGTAAACGGTATTTGCTCAGACTCTGTAAAGCTTTTCTAAGCCACGTATAACTCAAAGTTTGTACATCGTAGTCGGAGACTACTTAAATACAGTACTTAAACCTTTACTGTTTCCGTACAGCAGCCATATTAGGGGCAGCAACAGAACTTGGTGTGGTTGTTGTATTTGTAGTACTGACTTGCCATTTTTATAATGAACGTCTCACAATCGAATGATCGAACACCAAATTTATTGTCGTGCGGTATGGGCTGTTGTACTTTTACATGACTTCGTTAATTTTGGTAATGACCTCTGACATGTTGTAGCCGTGGCATATTCCGCTGTGGGAACCAAAATTACTGGAAATATATTTTGATTTAAGGTTTCTTACATTAAAGCACTCCTAAATCAGGTGCGTAAATGTGGCCAGTGCGTACTAAATGGAATCAACGCGGTAAGATAACTGCGGTTATGTGCATAATATGTTCTGGTGTGTTGTGGTAAAAATGGTTAGCTAAAAGACCGTAAATAATAGTTTTTTAATTGCTTGGGCAGCAGTGGTCCTCGCAGCAGCATTTTTCGCTCCGGTAATAAGTTTGGTGACATCAGAACCCTAGAAAATATCATAAAATACTTGTAACTGACAAATAATGCGCATCTGTAACATTACCCACATGGAGTCACTACCATGTATATATAGTATAAAATGTTAGTGACTTATAGAGTCAGACTTAATTAAAGGCAGCCCGGACAAATAATGCGCATTTTTAACATTACCCACATGGAGTTATTACCATGTGTATATAATTAGAAATAATAGTGATTTTTGATGAAGTCAGAATCAAGGACAGTCCGGTTCATTCACCGAGTACTCCTCCTGCTCAAAACGGATACCCGACAGTCCGGATGGGGGTGAGCTGCAGTCAACCGGTAAATACACGTCCTTCCGACGGTACAGATTATTCATAAACGACCCACTCAGTAAGTATATATCACCCGAATTCGCTTCGCGCAGGAGTTCAGTGTTATCTTGCCACCAGCGCCGATACCATGCATACGCACAGTCACAGTGCAATCTGATTATGTGGTCGCGCTGCCCGTGATACAGCTCTGACTGGTATTCCAGAGAAATTAAGCGTAAGTCTGGTAAATTGGTGAAGGTGTCCTTTTCCAGCGTACGAATCGTTGACGGATAGAATCCGGATCCCAAAGTTAATATGCGTAACTTACGAGAGAATCTCAAATCATCCTTTCTAATGTCCAGATCGCTGCACTCTGATAGGCTCAGTTCCAGCAAGTTGGTAAACCGCAGCTTCGGTAGGCGGCCAAGTGATCGGGAGTTCTCGCATTTTGTTAAATAAAAAATGACAACTTGTTTTTGGATGAGCCCAAAATTTTTTGGTGTGAGAACTGGGCCGTCCGCAATAAACAGTTCAATTGGTCGAAGCGGAGGTTGAGACATAGATGCGGTAATTCCAGCTATTTCAGACGCGCTTGGTGGTATAGAGGTGCATTTTATCACTAACCCTCTATATTTACATGTTTTCAAATCGATGTTGAAAAAGCTAAAATCCGGTTTACAGTTCGTTGTAGACTGAGCCTGGCATTCATCGCTCCCCAATGGAATATTGGAAAATGTCGGAAACGGCTCATCAGCATCTGAAAAAATTAACGCTAGTGAAGATCTTCGTCCTCTGGTAGAGTAAAACCAGGTTTCTCCTAACCAGGGCACTATTTCCGCCTCCAAATTCAAAAAAATTTCGTTTTTTGTAAAAAGGTAGTAGACTACCGTGGTACGCTTAAAAAATATTTTGTCTGCAAAGTTCAGTTTGGCGTGGTCTAACATAAATTAAATAAGTACATAATATTGCATACCATTATTATGCAGTACTGGCATTTACCATAATATCAGTATATTAATTTTGTGTCCACTGGACCAGCCGGTGGCCCTTCCAGGTGTCAAGCAACACATAGCTCCAAAAAATGCTTCCGGTAGTCCCATCTTGCCTGGGAATTGCTGCATCATACATTTTTAAAAATCTTTTACCTAAATGCTTTTTAATAGCTCCTCGGCATATGGACGTACAAGCAGCTTAAAATTAGGGAAGTTGTTGAATTTCTGAAATTTCAAATTCGTAATTTTGCTGCGATGGTCACCGGACGCGCGCTGACAGTACACACACTGATGCTCGATCGGCTTTGGAAGGATCTACGGGACGTATATTGCCCGCAAAAACGATATTGCGGTATAAATGCAATTAATGCTACATTCTAATAGTATATGTACTTTGTTGTTAGAATTTATATTATGAGATTACTATAGTCACGGGAACAGAAACAAGAAGCGTCGTACACACTGGTGTCAGTTGTGTTGTTCAACGTTATGCAGGCAAAGTTCTTATATAGCGCACGGTACATTCATAGTGTTAGTAAGTTACTGCAACTGAACATCTGATAAACAAGCGGATTGGTGACCTGGGCGCACCGTATACTCATAGATCAGCTAGTACGACAATGTCATAGTTCATAAGTACATGACACATTATGAGTCTATAATACATACACTGGTAATACAATTTCTAACTTTTGTGTTAATTAAATTTCTGTTTGGCCACGCCCATTTGACCTTTGCAGATGAAAATAGTTTTTAATCATACCACGCTAGTTTACTACCTTTTCACAAAAAAAGAAATTTTTTTGAATTTGGAGGCGAAAATAGTGACCTGGTAAGTAAAATTCCTATCGAATCGGCCATAATGCTAACTTGTTATCGTAAGTTAGATTCCAGAGTCTAATGATCCACTCTATAGTACTCATATTCACTTTTAAGCTTTGTTTATATTAATCGCTCGAAAAGAACGTGTCTTGAATTTTCCTCAAAGAGCGAATACTTGCTTTTACGACGCACTAGCTACCGTCTCGTGTTAAAAAAAATTGTCAATGTTTAACCAAAACATTAGTTTTCAATGAAACTACCGTCAGCTTTCGGTACTTCTGGTACGCTAGTAGTTTCCAGCTGCAACTCTGGCATGTTAGTAGTTTCCGGTAAAACCTCTGCCGCATTAGTTATTTCCGAAAGCTCGGTAGTTTTCGGTAACTCTTCTGGCGCGTTAGTCGTTTCCGGAAGTTCTGGTGTCGTTTCCGAGAACTGCTCTGGCGCGTTAGTCGTTTCCGAAAGTTCTGGTGTCGTTTCCGAGAACTGCTCTGGCGCGTTAGTCGTTTCCGAAAGTTCTGTTGTAGTTTCCTGTGATTCTGGCTCTTTAGTTGTTTCCGGTAACTTTGTAGCACCGGTACTTTTTTTTGGTCCTCCTTACAAAGATAAACATTCGGTAACAGCAAAGAACAAAGTACATGTAACTGTGTAAGCTAGACAGTACTAATTACTAATGATACAGTTGTATAAAAAGCAAGCCGTGCACAAATCAGCTAAACAATCTACTCATGTGCACAAATCAGCTATCAGTTTATGTAAAAAATTGTAAACTGTGTAGTGTACTCCATAAAGTTCACATAATCAGGGAGAGGTTTATGACATCATAATTAAGCGTATCTAATGTACGCTGCTGCTGTGTATGCTTATCCAGTGTTATGCAGTTTAAAAATAAAATCAAATACCGCTAACCATGACACCAAAATATTTTGATTTTCTCTGTACGTAGCACGCAAAAACAACGATGTGAAATCAGTAATAGTTGTGAAACGTTTTTGATCGTATGCAGTTTGCATTAAAAATACCGTACACAAGTGTTTAAATATAATACAGCAGACAGCTGGCAATTTTTTGTTTTTATAATAATATACAGGCTATGTTGTTATCAATGATAAAAGAGAAACATTTATAAATGCAAATCATTCTATACTTTACGATACCTGCATTGACAGTGACAATAAAAGTCTCGACGCATACGAGTACGTATGGCGTTTCAGTCATTTTGCGCTGTTTGCCTTAAGTCAAAACTAACGCCATTCTTGGCGTTTTTCTGACCTTCTAATAAAATACTGCCATGGCCGCGTAGGAAAGTGCTAGCTGCCGCTATTGCACAGCGGAAGCGCCGATGAATTCGGGCCAAATCAAACGGACTCAGGTTTACGTTCTGACCAATCTTGAGCGTTTGATTTTCGGAACGATCGTCGGAAGGCTGCTGTCTTTCGCGAAGGCATTATACTTGTAGTGCATGATCGATTCATAGTCGTACGGGATTCCGAATGTATTCCCCGATTCGTGTTTGGCGAACTGCTCTTTGTCGCCTTAAAACCACGAATGACTGTAGTTAATACCAATCGGTGTATCAGTGCATCAATTATACAGTAATCAGTAGTAACATAAGAAAATATTACAGTATAAGAAGACACAGAAAACATGAGTTAATGCAGCCGAGTGTCTGCTTTGCTGGCAACGTCGAATTATTACTAAACCAACAATCTTACTTTCGTCGATGTTATCCCAAATGATAGTGACATACTGGTCGCGATCCGCTCGGGAATGCTCATGGAAGAATCCCATGGTGTGCATGAGTTCGTGCTGTACGTCACCGTGATTCTTTAGGCATCCTGTTGCATATGTCACTGTTTGTTTACCGCCGGTTCGACCAATATTTGACATGCATCTGCAATCAATACCCGAAGCATGAATTCTTCCGTGAGAGCCTCACTTGATCGAAATACAATAGCAATACATACTGCAATCCTTTCTGAAAATTAATGTAGTCTTCTTCGTCTGTTCGCTCTACGAACCGAACACAGTTCCCGGTTAAATGGCTGATAACATCCATCGACTCCAGCACAATTCGAATTTCTCTTGTTGCTAAAACGAGATGTGTTGGAAAGAATTATGCAATGAAACAGCACGAACGCGTTTTTCCTTTTTCTGTAACTTTCGGCAAAATGAAGTAAAACGTTTTACTCAGTGTTGCAAATCGTTTCTTTGTAAATGTGTACGGGATGGTGTTGTTAGGCCAGAACGAATCAGCCTTATCAATCGAATTGGCAGCTCCATGCGCCACCTGCCAATCAGAAAATCACGGTATGTCGGTAATTATAATTCCAAGTAGGTACTTAAAATTTTCTAGAAATTATTGTACAAGCCTTCAAGTAGTTATTAAGTGAATTTTGTGCTGGTACCTGCAGAGCTTCGAGCCCAGTTATATCGCCTTCCAGCAGGTCGCTGTCGTAAAGACTGTCGTCGTTGCCTTTGGCCAGTATTTCGGGATCGATAAAATCCCGCCAGTCTGCAACAAGATCAAGATGTATCCAGTACGATGGTTTTGACGATATTGCCGGAAAATTTTTTTATAGCTTACTTGTCGGTAGGTTGATTGTAGATGCAAGTGAACAAAACACGAGTCCGCATAACGTGCAAAAAATACCAGCGAAAGCAGACATAGCTACACTTCTAAGTAGCAAAAACTGCATGCGTGCCACGTACCAACAGAAACAAGCTGCTTTGCGCCTTAGAAAGCGATTAAATAAAAATTTTTTATGAGCAGTATGTGTAACCCGTGCTAACCTGCATATCCGCTGGCAAAATGTGGATACCGCGTCTAATGACAACCGGTTTAAAAAAAACGTCTTGTCTTACTCCGTAAGCGCTCCGTCTTTACACATTTTGGATTCCGATAAAGGGGCATACCCATTCGTGCTCTGTTAGCTCAGCTAGTGCCACTAGCGCACATACCACTAGCCTAGTGGTTTGTGCGCGGAGGATCTTGCCAAAATTTTGGCCCAGCCTGGTTTCACTGATTATATTTTCAGGCAAGGTCTTTCAAAATCAGGGAAAACTGGAAGCTTTACTTACTACGCACTACAAGTACAGTATTTATGGAAGTTAAGCACTGGTTAGTATATTTTATGATGCTCGCCAATCTTGTATTCCGTATTAGCAATTATTGTGACACCCTCCAAGCATGACATTCAATCACAGCACTGCGCGGTTTTGTAGTAAAATTTCAACATTCTGCAAGATTAATGCCGTGTAAATTTCCGGCGCTGAATAGTATAAGCATGCCATGTGATATTATCTACAGACACACTGTACTTTTTTGATGCTGGATGTACGTAATTGCAACCGTTAGAGATATCCGTGACTTTTGTTAAAGCAAAGCAGAAGAATCGATTGAAGACAGTTAGGTTCATTGAATGAGTATTCCGACTGCTCAAAATCAACAACAGACGGCCTGAATTGGGGCGATTTAAAGTCAACCGGGAAAAACAAGTTCTTCCGGAGATTAACGGCATTCCTAAAGGACCAGTTCAGTGCGGTCACATAACCGCTGAGCAGCTCCGTGTTATCCTGCCGGCTGCCGCCAGCGCCGGTGCCACGCGTACGTGCAGTTAAAAAATGCAAATCGATAACGTACAGAATACAGCCATGCCTCGTATGAAATCACCAGAAAATCAGGCAAATCGGTGAAAGCGGGTTTTTCCAATGTAATAGTACCAAGCTTCGATCACGCATATACCGCATTTCCAAAAGTAAATATGCGCATTTTATGTTAGAGTCTAAAATCATTTTTCTTATTATCCAGATCATTAAGTTCGTAAATCGCAGACCTGCAAAAGGCTGATTGATTGCAAGCATTTAAGGCATTTCAAAAGCTCAAAAGCAATAATTTGTTTTTGAATGGGTTGAAAATTCTTTGCTGTGATGGGACCGTCAGCCATGTGCATCTCGATTGGTCGCAGCGGAGATTTGGGCATGGAAGTGGTCATTGTAGTAATTTCATGGGTGCTTGGAGGTGTGGAGGTACATATTATAAACAATCCTTTAAACTCTGTACAAAATCTAGTATAAGCGTCCGGAGGTTGATAGTTAGCTGTGATCTGAGCTTTGCATTCTTCTTTCTCGGAAAGTGTCGGAAACGGCTCGTCAGCATCTAAAAATAACCAACAACAATGTTGATACTAATAATGGCGATGATGTTCGTACGCCTTTCATTAGATGGGTAGGCGTTCGTCTACCAGTAAAACTTTTCATAAATGAAAACAGGACAGTAATCCATAAAATTTCATTTCATTTAAAAGGCTTCTACAGATACTGAACCTTTGATGGCCAAAGTACCTTTGTCGACCGACGCAATGCGAAGATCCTCTATGTTCAATGAAAAGGGGCTTTCTGTAACGTCGGTCACGGATCAATAATGCTTAAAGATTTAATGGTAATAATGGTTATTGCAAAATACTAATTTATTGAAGAAGTAAAAAAGGGATTATTTAACAAAGGATGCTATGTTGTTTCTTAGGTTTCTTAGGTTTCTTAGGTTTCTTAGGTTTCTTATTCATTTTAAGCTACGTGTCGGCTTTTTGAACCCGAAAGGGGATGCAACATTTTTTAAAATCCAAAAATTACAGCCCTGCTACGCCAAGTTGGGACAGTAACAAAAATTTCTCCTGTACGATCGTTGTTGTATAAAAGTCTTCTGTAATTTTTTTATGATTGATTTTGATCAATAACAACTTTTTAAATTATGTTTATATTCAAAAAGCTACAACGCCGGAAACGGGTGCAAAAGTTTGACTTTCACTTTTTTCCAAAAAAGCGCATTGCTTACTAAAACATCACCATGTTTAATCAACAGAAGTTTAAAAATTCTGGAAAATTGAAAAGATCCAAGTGATATTGCGATTTACTAATGGTCCTTTCCTAACATCTCCCCTAAAGTGATCAGCGCGCTAGGCAACCACATTCTTCGGGAGGTACCTTTTAAGATACAAGTCTATGGGTGATATACCTTTCTTCGAGCTCATCTAGCGCATTAATCGCGTAAGACTCTTTTGTTAACCCGTCTCAGACACCTTGTTGGTCACTGAAAGTATTTCAAAAAAGTTCACGCAAAAACATTGCCTGGGGATTTTACGAGAATTGCCGATATAAGCGGTCCGATGATGACCCTACCCCATGCCCTTAATTTGCCCCTGTCTCCCAACCGACGTGCCAAAAGATTCCGATTTTAATATTGCCAGATGCACAACAAAAAGTTATACTAGAAAAGTGCAAAAAAACGACAGAAGACGGCAAAAAATAATATCTTATAATTTGTTTTCTAAAGTGTCCCAACTTGGCGTAGCAGGGCTGTTTTTGCTGTTTGGTTTCTTATTTGACTTTCTGGATGATCTTAGTATCTGTACATAGCTCGAACCGGTGCCCATAACCGTTTTCTGCCTTCGCTCCGGTCTTATGGTGCTAGTCTGGAGCGGTGTACTTCCCCAGTAATGATGACCAACTGACCATGAAGACAATGATGATTCCAGGCGCTAGTTCCGTACTTGGAATAATTATTGTTGGTATAGGTATCGGCAAGCGCAGAGGGAGAGGTCTGAGCGACCACGCTCGTTAAATTAATGCCACCATCAGGCGGTGTCTTTGTGGCATTTCTGCGTGCGACATCTACCGCCTTCGATACTTGGGTGTTGGGAGGATCGTTAAGGTAGAAAAGATAGCTTGCCAGTCAGATAGTCTTACAGGAACATCTTAAGCGTCTCCTGATCATGTATTTCAGACCGATCGGCCGAGAAAAAGCAGATGGTAGGGAAAATAAAAGAAAATGCAAAATCCAGAATTTTTTGAATTCTGGAGGCCAAAGAATTTTGTTATTGTGGAGTTTTTCTCTCCGTGTTGATCAAGACAGACAGAAGCTGGTTTTTGTAGTCTTCAGGAAATTCTTTGACGCTATAAATGGTGCTTAATAGTGTCGTCATCGTTGCCCATGAAGATCATCAGATAGCTTTCGAGTTCTCCAGAGATAAAGTGGGTTAAGTTTAGTCCAGGTTCAGTCAGCAGTAATAATTAGGGCAATGAGTTCTCCGTGACGAACGAAATGAAGTCATCTTTCGCGAAATTATAAGTGCGTTTGACACGCAAGTCGTCCAACGGGTTAAAGTGCGAACGATCGCCGTTGACCTCCATGGCTTTGCCTGAGACTAATTTTCGTTCGGCATCATCAAAACTTTTAACGATTGTTTGCGTAAGCCATCCGGACCTTTGTCAGTCGACTGCTTAATCCGAAGACCGCACGGCTTCCGGAAACAGTTTCCCCGCAACGCTGTCCTCAGATTCATAAGCCACTTTCCTACCCGAACTAAACACAGTCGGAGATTTCGGCTAGCAAACTGAACACAAAATATGGTTGACAATACCCACATTTGATATACAGTATATTCAAAAGTTCTTGCTTGCATTGACTGTGTTAATGTAAAGAACTTTAAAGGTTATCTGCTACATCACAATCTCGGGAGAAGAGAATGGTACTGCGGCCAGTAAGACAACGTTGGCGATGCTCGCCTTACCCAGCGTCGCCTACACATTTTAATAATCCAGATTACCGTCATGAAAGGTAGAACGGTGACGTTGAATGTAATGGTACTCTCAGATTTCAGAATACGCGCGATTGTACGTACACCGTCATCGCAAGCGGCAGAGAAAGCAGTAAAAATCCTCTAGAGGATTTTGACGGCTTTTTCGCTCTTAGACGACTAATGTTTTCCAGTGATTCCAGGTGTGCAGACTGCAGAGACTTTATACACATTTAATTTGTATAGGGGGCAAAAGTAAACGTGTTCCACCGTTCCCCTGTACTGCTGCCGTCACCCGACTGGAGTTTGACGTTGTGGCTGAACATGGCGCTTACGTACCGCGCCAGATTTAACCATATGTATTGCCGTAACGTCACACTCCAGGCGGGTGACGGCAGCAGTACAGGGGTATAACGGGCAACGGAACCGGCTGATACTGCTCGAAATATTGCTAACCCAACGACTGAGGATACCACAGGAAATACAACGCTATATATACTGAACCGCTCGTACAGGAACAGGAAACACAAGAGGCGGGACAACCAGCACATACTCATACATACTAATACATAAGACAGGAATCCCCCGTTACACTCCCCTCTTACCAGACTGAAAACAGAATGTTTTCAGGAAAAAACAAACAAAAACATATACAAAAGAGAATCAATGTGTGCAAAAACATTAGAGAAATCACGCTCAGAGTTTTTTGGGAGTACAAACGTAGATTTAGTGCGAAAACATTATTAGCAAAATTAGAATTAAATATGGCAGGTAACATCCGAAGCGTTCCACGTAGGACGTTAATTGTTGTATCCGTCTGGTAAAGTCAATCCATCCAACGCTGAAGAATGACCACTTAGTCCACACAGATATGCGACATCCGGGTTCATGCTGGTCTTGGGAAAGGAAGTGTAATATCGATGTCCATGACGGCGGTACAACAGTAGCAAACCGTTACATACTTCTGGTTCTGAAAAACTTGCACACACATTGACGCAACCCTACTTATGTTTACACCTTTTTGTTTGTAATTTTGAATTAACGCGCGAATTTAATTTAAGGATTTATTGTTGAAAATTGCCGCAAATACAAAACTGAATATTCAAATAACACGAATCCAGAAACGCAAACTTTAAAAAAATCCTCGCCAAACTTTTACAAAATGTAGTTATGTACTTATAATGTTACTCAATGAAGTGTATGACATTGTATGGCTAGATAATGTGGCGATGACTCATGAATGTACAATGACTGGAACAAGATGAGACAATGCGGATGGGAAAGGGAGAAAGACAAACGCACGAGAGCAATACTGCGTAAAGCGAGCGCATTACAATGGGAATGAATCCGAGTGATGAGTTGTGAGAATCAGCAAAGCAGACAGGATGGTGAGAGCAAGAGAGAATCAGACAAACTGGTCAGCCGAGTTGAAGCGCAGTTGGTCTAGCTGCTTGTTAGAAATCTGTACTCAACTAGGTGCTGTCTGTTTGTATGAAGTGATGCGAGGGGTATGATTGGATACGTGAGAAGCGGTGAGAGCGAGACAAGATAAAAGATAGAGCGGGGAGAAAGCGAAAGAGAGGAGGGAGTCGGAGGGAGAAAGCTGGGAATTTTAGTCGCCTAATATCGGTGACGCGGAGAAAATGATGGGAATGAGAGGACTTTGAAATTTTCTGTGAGGCTTAAACAGTGAGCTAAGGATAGGCGCCATAATTATGTGAATCTGTACAAAGAGTAGTGTACTCAGTGGGTGCACTTATGTTCGAAAATAAGTATTTTGTTTTTCGAATTTTGGAGAAATTTGATAAGGAATAAATAGTTTATTTTTAAAACGGATGCTGCGATTGTTTCGGATCTGGCAAAACTCTGTTAGAATTGTTTGACTTCCGTTACTGAGAATGATTTTTGCTTTTACACTGTGATTTATACATTAACGATACAAGTACAGAAAACGTTAAAAAGCACGTCGACGATTAAATTGTGGCTTTAAAGAAATCATTCGCAGAGTCAAAGTTAAGTTCAAACCAATATCAGCGAAATACCCTCACGCAACGCATGACTTCAGAACAAAAACTCTATTATACCCGTACTATGGGAGGGGCGCCCATCTTTCCAGCACCGCGATATGCGCACGAAATATAAAATTTTTTGTTAGACAGCTTTTACGTTTCAAAATAAACAAAATACTTACCTTTAGAAGCACTGTGCAGCAGCGATGATGGTAGACTACCAGCAGGCGAGCTCGACCGGGGTAACACAAAGTTGCCAGAAATTATTCGCTGTTGTGCATAAGGCAAATGTTTCCAAAATTAGATGACTTTTTTAGCATTTGCTCATTGAAACCGTCAGATGTTTAGGGCTTAATTGGAGAGAATTGAACCAACAGGGACCGTTTATAGGCGCACCTGGATGACGACACGATTACAATAGAGACAGAGGGCACGGACAAGGGCAAGCGTTTATAGCTGTGGCCCGTCTATATGATCTAGCATAAGATTACCACGCGACAAAACAAGGGTGGGCGTTTATAGCACGCACCCGTATATGAGCGAATATAAATAGGTTGATGCTCGTGCAAAGCCCTTTTTCATAAATTGTTGTCGATCTTCAATTTCATTTTACGTGATTAGCGTTAATCAATTCAGCACAAATACTTACTTGAGCTGCCGTGGTATACAAGGGTGACCAAGCTGCGGCTTCTGTTCGATGGATTATTATTTAAATTAATGCGCGAAATATTGTTACCATACACTTTGCACAACTTTAAAATCGAACTTATCAATTATTTTCTTTGCAGTCGATGCAAACAATTATAATTGTCTCTTACCCAACATCAATGCGCATATTGCCGTACTATAACGTAACCGTACCAGTAAATGGGAATTTTGAATAATAATATTTATGTTTTTGTGATAAGTATGCCGTCGTGTGTTGTGCGCGCTGATATTAGAAGTAGTGATCGTATTTTTGCTGAAATCCAAGAATCGGATTTTATTTTTAGCTTTAAGCGATGGTACATCTGGATTTAACAATTTTGTCGAAAATTTCATAAATTATGTTAACATTAACGATCTCTTACTGCGCAAATAGGAGACAACAACATCTGGCATTTTGTGTCATTAGCCGAACCAGCGGCGGAAATTAATGATAAATAAGATTTAAGCGATACTGCACATATGCGATAACAGTTTAAATATATCCCAAAATCCATTTCTGCACATGACATTGACATTAACGATTACCGTTACCATCGCGAGGCTTTTCACATCTGGCCATCATCAAACAAATCAAACAAATATTCAGCGAATCAGCGCTGTCAACCTCAAAAATTTCCTCACTCATCTGCCCTCTCCTCAATAACAATAAATACTGCTGCAGCCTTCAAAATCAACGGGCAGGCATCACTAATATAAAACGCAATATTGAAATACGAACAAAAGTTTCAAGAGCACGTAAGTCTACGAAACGAAAACAAATTCACACGAACGAACGACAATTAGACAAGAAAAGTTAAATCTGCCATCTCGAATACGCCGACTGTGCACTACCGGTGTCCTGAGATTCTGCAGACCTAAACTGTTGCGCCTGAGATGGTCATTTACCGGGTGTGTTAAGAGCCAGTTGCTGCGTCGTTGGCGGATGCTGTGCTACACCGAATGACATCGGATAACGATCTTCAGAATCTTGTTCTGCCTGTGCATACTGTGCCTGCGTAGAGTGGCCACCTCCAAACGGGCAAGCGTACGATAGATGATCATAGTTACCGCAATTAGAACATCCATTAACCTGGCCTGGCGCATCTGTGAGTCGAAGGGTTGACCGGTTCGCATTACGCGTCAAGTAATTCTGAGAAAGATCGTAACTGCCCTCTAATTCGTTATTTTCCTGTAAACACTTTATTTGTTCAGCAAGATGCTTCAGTCTTTCATCCAAACCTTTCATGAGGTTATGAGCGACAATCTCTATCTGATTAGAGCTGGGCGCTGTCGGTTGACTGTATAGCGACAAAAGATTTGACTGATCTGCAACATTATTGAACGCCTGATATGACGAATTTTGATTCTGCATTGCGAACTTGTATTGTTGTTTAACGGACACATCACGTAAACGATTGAAAAAATCGGCTACGGTTCTGGGGCTGTTAGTCACGAATGCCGGTTTAAATTCAAGGGGCAAGGCTTCGAAGAGACGAACTGTTTTTTCTGCTTCGGTAGCTGCGGGATTACTGGCTTCTAGGTAATCAAGAACACGATGGACAAAAGTACGAGGATCTGTAAATGCTAATGTACGACAACCTTCATTCATAAGATCAAGTTCAAAACGAGTTTTTCCGAAAGCTGTTGAAAATTGAGATCGGAGGTCTGGCCATGTGATACCTGCTGGTTCTGCGGTATACCAGCGAAGAGCGTTATTCCGCAAACAGAGCGCAAAATGTCGGGTTCTGTCAGCTGGTGTGAAGTTATTAGCAACGGCCATCGTCTCAAACTGTGTTAAAAAGTCCTGAGCGTCTTCGTAAGAAAAACCACCAAACTTCGGCAAATCACCCATTTCGAGAGATGTTGTACGGGTAACTGCAGCGGCATTCTGGTTATTCAAAAAATTCAATAAATTCTGATGTGCAGTAGCGTTATTCTGTAGGCTTTGCTGTAAAGCTGCATTCTGCTGAGCGGAAGCGGCATTAACGGTGTTAAGAATATTCTGCAGTGCTTGCGGGTCTAAAGCCATGATATTGACTTGCTGGTAATTAGTACTTATTAATTATTGCAAACAGCCTGCTAACTGCGGAAAGTTGACTATACGATCGTTAATTAAATTACTTGAAAAATGGTGCGTTACGGAATTCGAAAATAGTATTAGCATCGGTAACAGTTAAAACTGTTCTTTCTGGGAAAAAAAATTGGACGTGATACATAAGGACTTACCTGTCGAAACAGGGAGGCGGAGGGGTAGCGGTGGTAAAGGCTAAAGGGCACTGTTCAACAGGGAGGCGGAGGGGTAGCGGTGGTAAAAGTTAAAGGGCACTGAAACTGTCGACTTGAAAAAAATTTCGTTCTCGGTATGCGACTCCAAGTATAACGGGCAACGGAACCGGCTGATACTGCTCGAAATATTGCTAACCCAACGACTGAGGATACCACAGGAAATACAACGCTATATATACTGAACCGCTCGTACAGGAACAGGAAACACAAGAGGCGGGACAACCAGCACATACTCATACATACTAATACATAAGACAGGAATCCCCCGTTACAGGGGAGCGGTGGAACGCGTTTACTTTCGCCCCTTATATAAAGGGATTATCGCCCACACGGTACTTATCTTTTTGATGCAGCGACACCTTTCCGGCGGACGAAAGCATCCATGCCGATGCCGATACGACGGTGTTAAAGAAGTTAACTGTGCTCGACGAACGATATGTACATTTACACGCATTTTGGCTATTGTGAAATAATTTAGGCATTACTAGCGGTCATATTCTCTCTAACTGTTGTTAGTACTAACTAGTAAGTATGATAAAGCTTAAATAAATATCATTAATTTATTTTTTATTTTACAGTACTCTCGGCTCAATATGTCCCGATTTTGTAAAGTATAGCCAGCCATGCACTGTACGCGGTTCAAAACATTCGCTGAATCAGGTGAACATAAATCCACCAATGAGCGTGATTGGCTGTAATACCCGTCAAAGTAACGGCTAACGGTCGGTTTTCAAGCGCGTTGAACAGTAACGGTTCAGTTTTTCCGTCAGATTTCACAGCCTAGACTTTCAGTTTCTTAAATTTCTTTCCACGGCGACAACAAAGAATTTTATTTTTGCAATTTTGAAAGGAGTTCCGAAAAATAATTTAAAATTTAAATTAAAACAAAAGCCAATTAGGTATTTTAAGTAAAATAATAAGTTTGGCTTTCCAAAGAACCGTCTGATTTCAATTACTAGAGTACACAATGAAGGGTTCGAGCTGTTCAGACGGTTCATTAAGCCTAAAAAGCCGAACTCAGTGAATTTCGTGACGTCAGTATAGTGTTGCATGGAAAGACCATACAAAACTGAGACATCGTGAGTCGAGAGTACAGTAGTTGAATAAGCTGCAACGTCTACAGCTGCTTCAATATTTATAAATTATAATTATCGTAACAATCTATTTTAATACTGCGAACCACCATTATAACTCTTTTAGGCACCCATATAAAATTGTCTCTAAATTTGTTTTTACAATTTGACATGTCAGCTGTATAACTGAATTATCCGCGTAGTGGGCGCTTACTGGTGCAAGACCGTACGTACTTGTCGTTCCACAGATCGCGCTTACATTGCTAATGGAATACGTAATCACCACAACCAGCAAACTGTCGTCAATAAATCTGCTGAAAGATTGCGCTGGTCTTATAGTTTTGAGTGGATTTCTCTACAGAAAAATCGATCGCATTCAAAACCGATTGCTTGATACGAGTATCTGTGCGTGCGTGCGCACGTAATACAGTTCTACATACCGTATTATGTATGTTCTACGTACGTCGGTAGAGCATACATATTACACTCTACTGTAGTAACATAATAATTATAATGTTATATGTAAAATTTTATGTACTTACTACTATGTACACAAAATCAATAATATGCCGTATGCTTCCTTTTATCTGTACATGGGTAATCGTTAATTTTTGAATAAGAATAAGCGGCAAAATCCTATTTATTTCGAAGTTTTTCAGGTGGTTAACTTAATCGTAAGAACCGATAATGTGCGAGAGGAACTGTAGTACTGTACTTCCTTTATTTCTGATCAATATACGTCATACATCAAACAGAGAGTAAAGAAGCCTTAGTACTCTGTGATAGTTGACGAAGGGCAGTTATGGACGTTCACCGAGTATTCCACCTGAATGACCTGATCAAAATTCATATCAGACTGTCCGGACGGTGGCGATTTGCAGTCGACTGGCAACTACAGATTCTTCCGGAGATACATGGTATTCCTAAACTACCTGTTCAGAGCGTACACATATCCCGCCGCAGTTTGACTAAGGAGGTCCGTCACCGTCCGTGTTATCCTGCTGCCAGCTGCGGTACCACGCGTACGAACAGTTACAGTGCAAGCTGAGAATGTAGTCATATGGTGGAGGATACAGCCAGGCCTCGCATTCTAACGAAAGCATCCGTAAATCAGGCAAATTGGTGAAGGCGTTCATTTCCACTGCACGAAGCATCGACCGAGTATACATCCCACTTCCAAAAGTAAATATGCGCAATTTACGAAGAATTTGATATCGTTTTTCTTAATATCCAGATCGGTACAGTCAACAACGCTCAGTTGCAGCAAGTTAGCTAAACGCAGACCCGGCAGGCGGCCGAGCGAACGGGAATTCAGGCATTTTGAAAGCTCAAAGCAATGACTTGTTTTCGAATGGGGTGTAAATTCTTTGGCGTGAGTATGGGTCCGTCGGCCATGTGCATCTCGATTGGTCGTAGTCGGTTTTTGGACATGGAAGTGGTTATTGCAGCTGGAGGTGCATATTACAAATTACCCTTTAAATTCTGTACAGGATTTCTAAGCGTCCGGAGGTTGACAGTTAGCACTAATCGGAGCTCTGCACTTATCCTCCCGCACCGGAGCATCGGAAAATATCTGGAACGGCTCGTCAGCATCCGCAATAACCCGACGACGGTGTTGATGCTGATACTGTCATACTGACGATTTTGAGGTTCGTCTTCCAGTATTAACCTTCTCTGTATAAAAAAAGTGTAGTACTTCATAAAATTTCAATTCATTTCGAAGATTTACGCTGAGCCACTGATGACTAAAGTACAGCATCTTCAGATTTTATTTTGATATTGCGAATTGTACGGCTTGATTATGACATTTAGGTTAGGGATCGCACAAAAATACTGCACGTTACGTTTCCTAACTACAGAGTACTATCCCGCTCCCAAAAATTCTTAACGTTTAGCTCACGCATTATCGTTCATTTGCAAATACCGTCGTTGTCCGGAAATTGTGGGGCGTTAATAGCTTTTTTTAGTCCACCTTAAAAAGATAAACCAATGATACAGCAATATTTATGAACGCGCTTGCATACCGTGATATGCAGTAAAAACAAAAGAAACCTAAGAGCGTATAAGCTGCTGCTACCGGGCACCGGAAGCGTCGATGGATGCGGGCCACATCTAACGGACTTAAATCTTCGCTCTGGCCGACTCTGGCTTGATTGGCTTTTTGTACAATGGTGGGAATTCTACTGTCCTTGGCACACTCGTTATATTTATTATGCATGATTGATTCAAAGTCGTACGGAAGACCGTATTTATTCCCCGATTCGTGTATGGCGAACTGTTCTTTGTCGCCTTAAAAAATGGAGTCGCGCAAGTAAAAACCATAAAGTGGACAGGAAAGTGTAAGAAAAAACCATACAGTACACAGCAGAGTGTAGTAATTAAAGGTCACATTATGTTGGTGTAAGCCACTATTCAGCTTCTAGATCTCTTCGGATTTTGGTACTACATACATTTCGTGATTAATGATTTCGACATTACAGATTTGACATTACGGTATCTGTATTGGGTGTATTCCGCTTTTCGTTAACATTACATACGTAACGTATGTAATGTATAAACGTATGATAACGTAAACGTATGATACGTTTACTGGTATGGTCTTTGACAACCAGATCACAGACAGGCTAATCAAAATTATGAACCTCCATTTTGGTCACAAAATGAAACGGATTTTAGCCGTCACTCGGAAAACCGGCTGTGATTATCGAATTGCACATTGCAATAATGACCGTTTCACATGAACCGATGAACGATGTGTAGTCTTTCCGCAGAAACAGTAATACATCATATACTGATGTATATGTACAGCACTGTATTGTGCATTGTACAGAACTGCGCTGGTTAAATGTCTGCGACGTGTCGTAGCAGCGATATACATAATTATTACATATTTCGCCGTTAAGATCAAAATTAATATCAATTTTATCAGCAGAAATAGAATAAATGATTTTAATACATAGCTTAATGCTCCCAGCCCGGATGTCAACTTCACAATTCGCTTTTGTAATTAGTCTGCTACAGCTACACTATGAGGAATTGGAATACAGATACGAAACACTAAATTGCTCTCAAACGACAAACGCCCCTTTGTAACGCTGCGTAATACAATCCTTGCCGTGTATGGTTATAGCCTTAGAGGTAATCGTAACCTTTGGAAAACTGTTGTCAAAATGAGAATTGTTTAAGGACAGTCGGGCTCATTCAACGAGTATTCCTCCTGCTCGAAATGAATAGCGAATAATTCGGATGGGGGCGATGCACAGTCAACCGGCAAAAACAAGTCTCTTCGGCGAAACAAGGCATTCCTAAACGACCCAGTAAGTGTGTACACATCACCCGCCTTAGCTTCGCGGAGGAGTTTGGTGTTATCCTGCCACCAGCGCCGGTACCACGCATATGCACAGTTACAGTGCAGATTGACGATATAATCACGTTGCGAAGAATACAGCTGTGATCCGTATTCCAATGAAATCAGGCGTAAGTCGGGCAGATCGGTGAAGGTGTCCTTTTCCAGGGTGCGAATCGTCGAGGATATGAGACACTTCCAAAACTGAATATGCTCAGTTTACGGGCGAAGCTCAAATCATCCTTCCTGATGTCCAGATTTACGCATGATACTATATTCAGTTCGAGAAGATTACTAAACCGCAGATTCGGCAGACGGCTTAGTGCTCGTGGATTTTCGCAGCTTGACAAGTCAAAAGCAATAATTTGTTTTTGGATGGCTCGAAAATTTTTAGCCGTGAGTATGGGTCCGTCGGCCATGAGCAGCCAAATGGGGCGCAGCGGAGATTTGGACATGGATGTGGTTATTGCAGCAATTTCCTCCGTACTGGGTGAATTGGAGGTGCACCTGATCACTAAGCCTTTAAATGCTGTACAAGACCGATAATCGATTGGGGGCTCACAGTTAGATGTAATCTGGGCCTGGCATTCCTCCTCCCGCATCGGAGCAGTAGAAAATGTCGGAAACGGCTCGTCAGAATTCGCAAAAACCGACGGCGGTCGTGATGGTAATGAAGATGTTCGACTTCTTGTAGTTTTCTCTAGATGTATAGAAAATAAAATACATGATACCTACATGACACCTTCTATTACTGTACACGAATTTACACTACAATAACACAATCTTGGTCGTTCGATGGTGCTGCACTTTGTGTGGGCTGCCAACTGAAGTTGGCAGCTTTTTGCAATGAGAATACTAATTTCTTACCGTTAGTCACTTATTGTTAGTTTCTTACCGCTTTCTTATCACCATTTTCTTACCGCTAGTTTCCAGCAACACTGGAGGGCAATCAGTTTTCTTTGGTCCTCCTTACACACGGCAAACAATTTCTTCAACAACCATTAAAAACAAGAACTTTTATACAAAGAGGCTCACCAATGAACGAATTTGCTGTCGGAACCGGGCACCGAAAACGTCGATAAATTCTCGCCACATCCAGCGGGCTTAAATTTTCGTTCTGACCGATTTTAGCTCGCTTGACTTTCGGCACGATAGTTGGAATACTACTGTCCTTGGCAAAAGCGTTATACTTGTAGTGCATGATCGATTCGTAGTCATACGGAAGGCCGTATGTATTCCCAGATTCGTGCATGGCGAACTGCTCTTTGTCGCCTAAAACGAAGAAATTCTAATGTCAATACAACGCAGCGTACCCCATTTGCGCAGCAGTACGCATGATGTAAAATTGTTTTATTCGTCAGACGTGTACACCTATTAATAACAGCAGTAACTGGTAGCGCCGTAGCGTTGTAATTGAAATATGTAACGAGAAGCGAATATAAGTAATAGAAAATACGAGTATTATGCAATTTGCAGGCAATGGAAGAGCTTGTCATAAATTGCTGCTTGGAGTTTTCTTTTATTATTAAATGTATGACCTAACTTTCATCGATGTTATCCCAGATGATAATAACATGCTGGTCGCGATCCGCTCGGGAATGCTCATGGAAGAACCCCATGGTGTGCATCAGTTCGTGCTGCACATCCCCGTGATTCTTCAGACATCCTGTTGCATACGTTACAGTTTGTTTTCCGCCGGTGCGACCAATGTTTGACAGGCATCTACAATCAACACGAAACATGAATTCTTCTCCGGACAATTCCACTTCATCAGCAATGTAATACTGACTGCAGTCCCTTCTGAATATTAATGTAGTCTTCTTCGTCTGTCCGTTCCACAAACTGGACACAGCTTCCGGTCAAGTGACTGATAATATCCATCGACTCCAATACAATTCGGATTTCTCTTGATGCTAACCAATGAGTAGAAGCAATTAAATTTAAAATTAATCAAGGAATCCTAACAGGACAGATGATCTTTCTATTTTGTAAGTTTTCTTATAAAATAGGGTATACTTAGTGTTGCAAGTTGTTTCTTTGTAAATTTGTACGGGCCCGCACTCAAGCTCTGACTCTGACTCTGACTCTGACCACTCAAACTCTGACTCTGACCACTCAAACTCTGACCACTCTGACTCTGACCACTCTGACTCTGACCACCCAAAGTCTGACTCTGACCACTCAAACTCTGACTCTGACCAATGAAACTCTGACTCTGAGGCTCTGACTAGCATACATTCGGCTTCGACAAACAAACTCTGGCTTTTAGTGTCTAATTGTGACTTTATTTGTGAGCGCTGAAAGTTGCAACTCTGGCTACGGCACATGCCCGGAAAATACAGCGACGAAGTGAATAAACAGTGTAGACCGAAATTACAACCATGCAGTAATAGGTTTCCTAAAAGCAGCTGTTCGTACATCAGGAATATGGGGAGACTTGGGGGTGTTACTTACTGAACTCTGAAGTAAAGTTTAGCTCGAAATATCCAGCATCTTGACGGATCACAAGCCAACGTATAGAACGATTACTGTCATAACGTAGAAAACCTGACAGTCAGTTTACAGTAGATGTCTTGCCCGCTGATGTACTCTGTACGTACTACACTCACAATTGTCAGTGTGAAACAATCAGTCGTAAATAAATACCCTGCTGCATAAATGAATAGCCAGGTAAGCGGAAGGGTATTCCGCACCGCGAAATTGTAATTTTGAGAATACTCCTCTTCGTGCACAAGCGCAAAACAAATTTGAACGAACAATAACAAAATCAAAGCGCCGGTAGACTGAATGAAACAAAAAAGGCGCAGCGCGGTGTCAGATCAAAGCACCCGGTGCCGCATCATGAGCGTACCGCTCAACAAGGCAGCTGTACGTCAGGACCATCAAACACTACTACAAATCAAGCACGCATTATTGTTAGTTCTTCCCGTTACCTTTCCGTTGTGCTTAATGATCTGTCTTCTGTAAATGGGATAAAATGTAATCGTTTTATTTTCCTTATTGTATCTGATAATCACGTATTCGATGGAACAGTAGCATTGTGGTCTGCGACTCTGTGTTGTCGTTATATGGGAAAAATCATCCATTCGGGAGAAATGTTCTCTTATACGGATTCCGTAAGCATTTTCACCCAATCGCTTTTGTGTAACATCCACTGAAGATTTCTGATGCAGGATGAGGACATGTTTGGAGAGAACCGTAGAAGTGACGAACTAAACGCACTTGACGATTTACTGCCAGCAACAAGCAGCAGTGGCAGGCAAGGTTTCATTGAGTAAATTTAAATTAAAATTTTTAAATATTATGGGTCATTTGTCCTAAAGCGACCGCACAAACGTAAAATACTCTAGATATAATCAAAAATTTAGTAAATATAGATTTGCAGTACCATCTAAGTTTATTGTTATTGAAAATGATTTGTGTTTTCACATAGTGTATATTACGGACTAATTAACGTGCTCGAAATTTTGGAATTTTCTGTATGCTTTAAAAATTGTTGAATTTTATTTTGTGCAATTTTTTTTAAAAAGAACTCTATTTTACTGGTTTTTGAAACAAGCCGCCGCCACGGCTAGCAAGAGACGTTTCAATTCAAAAAAAGTAAACAACAAACAAATCAGCGACAAATTACTTGAAACGCGACAAAGCTTTCATCACCGTAAAAATCATAATTTTCAATTTGAAATAATCATGTTCTGATTTATGGGTGAGTTTTATTCAGCAGAGTTAAATTGAGCAGCAGTAACGAAATTTGATACTGCCGAATAGAAATAATTTCAATTTATTAGTGTATCTACATGAGCATTATGGTCTGCAGGGCTGGAGGCGGAAGTTTGGAAGATAGCTTCAGTCTGACGGGGCATGAGTCGGATACGGTTGAAGCAGCTGCGGAAAGTTGTAGGCAAGTAAACATATTTTGTATTTATTAATTAAGTTTTTCTATTGATGAATTGTAAGACACAAAATCGTGTTCGCAGTAATGATCCGTAGATCCGTTAGACGTAAATTTATTCAGACTGACGTTCCACGTTTTCATCTTCTGCTAATACATACGTATACATACGTACGTACTACGTAGCCTCTTGTTGTCAATGGCATCTTTGCTTGGTCACGTCGATTAGTCAGTATTTAAGTTTACAGTTGCATCCTTACTCAACGAGAGAAATGCGGGATGGCCCATGGGCAACTGAAATATTATTTAAGTTTCCTTGAATGGAATAAATGAAAACCGGAAGTCAAGTTATATCCCGTCGAGCAACTGAGAATTTAATATCATTCCGGTTGCAAGGCTTGGGAGCATATTATGACGAATCAAGATCGATCGATATTTGTACCACAGTTTGTTCCGGTGTACTACAATTTACAACCTTAACTTTTTAAATTTACGCTTACATTTATATTTTTGTATTTTTTATTACCACGGAATGCCGCGTGCATGTTCTGGTGTGGAAGCATCAACAGAGATTACTTGCTGCATAGGTCAAATATCCATGTATCTGTAATGAAATATCCGCAAGCACAGGATGATGTCCTGATGTATAGACCTCAATGCAATTGGTTACACAGCCTGAGCCGTTGCTTGTGAGGGAAATGGTCCGGTACATTGTGTCAAACAAACACTAAAACTACTTACATACACTAAAAATTTTCGCTTTTGGGCACTCTGAATCATGTTTTTGTAATACTTTAATTTACGTCGTTCCAAAGCCAAATGATTTGTATGCATTGTTCTGATAACCGTTTGCCCGCCCAGCATCCGGTTGCCAAGATATGGCGTACTAAAATGGGTTAAAAGTTGCACTGTCGTGTACCAAAAGTCTGGTGATTGCCCAATTTTCTTGAAACTTTGCTGCAAAATGCACATGGTCATAGACTCAAAAATGAACCAATTTCAGGTTCATAGCATTTTCCCAAAATTTTAAAATGAATTGTGAAATTTTTGAAGTTCGTTTTAAAATCGGAAAAAGTGCTATGGATCTGATAGTTTTCTGTAGTCTCTAGCCACCGGTAGTCTAGGTAGCTCCACGCATCTCCTAAAGTTTTGTTTAGTATCCTGTAGTTTGTGTAGCCACCAGTAGTCCATGTACCTAGTTTAACGCAGATGCTCGAGTTTTGTGTAGCCACTGGTTTGGCTAGCTACCGGTAGTCCGTGTAGTCTATGTAATTAGATACTGAAGAAGTTTTGTTTCGTCGCACTGAAGTCGTATGACACACTTCTTAAACGACTAATTTCTGGGCCCACAGTATCAATCCTGAAGTTCTTAGATCTTTTAAATTTTAGTTGTTAGGTTTCGCGATTTTCTTAAATTTTGCGGGCTTTAAGGCTTAAACCGGCTTTATGGCTTAAACAGGCTTAATTTGCAGGCTTAAACTTTTAACAAGTCTTGGAATACTGTAGCAACAAAAACAAATTTGAAGAAACCTTTTTGCAGGTAAAAAAAGCTACAAGGCTAATTAAAGCGTTTCCCGAAAGCTACAGAAACTACGAAGATCTAATATGAATACAGAAAACTACACTAACTACCGAGACTATCGGTGACAACCAAAACTACAGGGACTGCACAGACTACCTGTTGATGCGGACAACCACACAACCTACCGAGAACACCGGTAATTACCGAAATCACCGGAAATTAGCGAAAACTGCGCAGACTACTTGGACGTACAGGAAACTGCGTAAACTACCGAGACAAGCGGTGACTACCGAAAACTAAAGGAACTACGCTTACTACCTGAGAATACAGAAAACTATACAAACTACCGAGACTAGCGGTGGCTACGCGAGGCTGCACCGACTACTCGCGGCTATCCAAAATACAAAAACCTCCGCGAGATTACAGGTTGCTATACATTGCCGCACAGATCACCTACCCGTAGTGACGGAGGCAGCATCTGACTACGGTGGCCTACGGGACTAGAAGCCAAAAATGTCGATTTAAAAAAATAACATGTTCGAAAGTGCCTTATCTAACTTTATGGGCCTAAATTGGAGTCTTCGCTTTGGCAAATTTAGAATCTCATTTGCTTAGACATATCTGCGAAGTAGCCCTCAGCTCTTATATCAATAAAAGGCAAAAGGTCCATAAATCAGCTGTAAGAGCGATGACAGAATTGTTACGGCAGTAGTAAATTTGAGTTTCCTTGTCTTAAAGATCGTCCCGCAATAGAGAGTGGTTCAAAAATTACCTTTTGTGTCGGAATTAAAAATCGCGCGGCCATGATCCATTCCTGAAAATTCTCCCTTTAGCCCTGTAATCAAAGCTGGTCAACGACTACGCACACGCAATAAGAATACTGAGTCATTTAACAGGTGTTTGCTCATGCTTTTCAGTTATGTCTGTAACATCTGTAACTGTATTTAAACCATGTAACCGCATGCCGGCTGTTTTCCCGCAGACGTGCCAGCTTGCTTGGAAAACGTCACCTCGTCGAAGACCCGTTCGATGAAGAAGACCTGTTGCATCAAGAGAATCTGGAATCGCCGGAGCCCAAAAAAAGGTAACGTTTCGGAAATTTAAAACTGTGCTTTTACGTACTCTGGCAAGAAAGCCCTGACCTTTTCATGTGCATTTACAGCCGCAGAAGTCCTTTGTTTGGTCATCGCGCTCGTAGCCGCTTGTTAGGACCTCCGAAAACCGACATTGAGATTTTAAGTTCGCCACAGAAAGGGTAAACAGGGGTCGTAGCACTACTGAACTGCTTTTTTTGTGTAATGCAATCTCTGTGTTAATCAGCTGCTTAGTGGCACAATCTCATTAGCAAATAATTGACATAACGGCAGTGTCCGTAAAATAATTTCGAATAAATTGCGACTCTACTCTACAGGAACCACAGCGGCGTTCGTCAGCGGTCAATGTCCATCTCAGAAAGTGATATTACCGAATTAACGTCATCGCGCGAAAGGTAAAAGTTTGTTCCTCTATTTTTTACATCTTTTGTTGACTTACATACCTTGTACTACAATGGTCGAGTACTAGCGCGCGCACGCTTCAAGTAAAAATCATGGTTTCCAGTTAACCCTTTTGTTAGCAAAAACTGGCAACATCCAGCTTTGCTTCAGGCTTAATACCGCAGCTACTGTTTGGTAGCTCATGCTGCATTGGCGTTACGATTAGCGCACTAGCAAATGCTACAATCACCTGCACATCGCTCACAAGCAGCGCATCCATTTAAGGGAAATGTCCCGGTACATGGCACCAAATTCTTGTACATGCACGAAAACTTTCACTTTCGCCCAATCTGAAACACATTTTTGTTTCGGTTAATGACATTCTGCAGCCAAAATACTTGAATACGCTGGCGCGAAAATCGTTTGCGGTTCGGGAGTTATGGCTGGAAAAAAATTCCAAAAAGTTTATTGCATTCGGGTGTACAACAGGTCTCATTATGGACGATCTCCTAAAATTTTGCGCGTAAATGCAAATGACCACGAACATAACGTACAAAAGTGCACATAACGCTTTATACCAATCCACTGTTCTTGCATGTTTTTCCAATTTTGTAATGAATTTCAAAAACTTTAAAAGTTATTTTAAAATTTGAAAAAAAAAATCAAGGAAGTCTGGATCGGTGTTCGTATCCGTGTGCATTTACGTGCAAAATTCGAGTTAAAATCGCTTCATAATGAGACTTTCGGTACACCTGAATGCATGAACAGTCATAACAGCCATTACTCCCGAAGCGTATGTTGCGCGCACAAACGGTTTTCACGCCAGTGTATGCAAATCTTCTGGCTATAGAATGTCATGCACCGAAGCAAAAATATATTTGGTTGTACGCGAAAGCGAAAGTTTTCGTGCATGTACACGAATTTTGTACCATGTACTGGACCATGCACTTCCCTTAACATGTAAGCGACATGACTTCCAGCAGATATTATATGCTCATTCCATAGTACGTTCATGCAAAGATAGTAGTACCTACAGCAAGTGTCAGTTGTGCCACATGCAAAGGAAAATACCTATCAACGAAAGCAGCTGCGCATTTTGCATAATTTTAGAATGTGCATGACGTCCACTTTGTGACTTACACAGCAGCTGAAAAGCCTAAAGGGTCTTGATTTATAAAACTATGTTTAGACTGCATTTGTAAGTGAAAATTTGGTTTCTGCAATGAAATAAAACATTTCACAAAACTGAAGCAGATGGAGATGTCGACATTAAAAGGAATTAGTTTTATAAATTTCTGGCACCTACCTTTAGCGCTCTCTTAAAATTCCTATCATAAACCTTGAAACTATAAATGGGCAAGTACCATTTGTCTGATAATCATAACTAGCCTGAATGTTGTTGCCTAAAAATTAAATTTTCACGATCATACGGCGGCGGCAGAATGATACTTGAGGCTAAGCATACCCACATTGTCAACGGTTCATGATCTTGAGTACTAATTTGAGCACGCAATGCTGTTGATGTAAATCTTTCAGAATAGGCCATTAAAGTATGTAAGAACTCAAAGTTTATTTTATTTCCCAGCACTGTACACCATGTGCCTTTATTGTGTCTGATGGATTCATTTTCGACTTTAGATAACTTTGCAAGAAATGTGTTCTCTTACAGATGTCCAAGCGTTCTTGAAGAAAGTGAACCGGGTGTCGAAGCGGACAACAATGACGAGCTAATTGATGACAACGATCAACCGAAATTACGGAAGTAAGGCAGACCTTTGTTGTTTTGGCTAAAACTGTAGTGAATAAATGAAATACAATGGGCGTGCCAAAAGTTTCTTTCCCTATTTTGTCTGCGTGCCATTTTTAGTGTTATGCAAACGCTAAAAGGGATTTCTTGTTTCGGACCTTGTGCTACAAGCAATCCAAAGAAACAGATTTCAATCGTCGAAAAGAAAAACTATTCAAAAAAAAGTTGTTTGACCGGCGTTAGTTCGGGCAGCTAATCCCTTAACTTCCCAAAAAATAATTTTTTCTTCCAAGTTTTCTCTGTTCAAAGCTTGTCTGTAGCAAAATCAAAACCAGCAAAACTTAATCCAATCGGCCGATTGCTTGGTTCATGCAGCGGGTGCAGTCTCCTCAAACGAAACCATCAGCCGAAAACAGGGTGCAATAGGGGTGTATAAAGAGGCGAAGGGTGACTGTTTTATGCACCTTTTAAGGTTGCATAAAACAGTCTACAAAAGTGGAAATTGCTACGCTGTATTGAAAGCAAATAATTTAGCACAATAAAAAGCAAACTCAATGCAGATACTTGTAGTACTAAGCAATGGTGATAATAAAGTTTTGAATGTTTGCTGTGGGTTGTGTAAAACAAACAGTACAATATTTCAACGTGTGTGCATTCCGGTTATTACAATAGTGATTCGCGTACCGGACACCAGTATTTTCTGCGTCTTAACTCTTTAGAAAACTACGTATGTGTTTACAATATGTGTACAGCCAGTACAGGGACCAGAATCAGCGTCTGCCTGAAAGCAGTAGACCGAACGGTTTCCTATTGTCGCCGCTAATGAACCCCGTGATATAAGCCCCGGTGATAATGAAAGAGTCGGCGTGGAATAGCCGCTTCCCATTGACGTTAAATCGTTTTGCATGTGATAACATCAATTCTCCGGTCAAAAAGGGAAGAGCCTTTCTGCTGTTATACTTGTAATCAGCTTGCAGTAAAGCCAAATCTGCACTACCAACTTGCAGTTTTGTCTATCCGCTGACGATGAAAATGTACGTCTAATGAAGCATTAGATGGTATACGGAAGTAGTAGCACTATAACGTATTTAGTTATGACAATAAATTTTTTAGATGAATCATAAGCGTCCGTTTAGCGTTAGAACAAATGCCATTAATATAATTTTTAAAAAGCAGCTTGAGATTTTATGTGTCGTCCTTGTGTCTGTATATCACGACCAGATCGATGCAACGAGTTTATCTGCAGTAAAGCGGAAGCGCAGGTAGTTGCAGATAGCCGGCCAATAAGGAGACCAATACGGCCAATACGTAACACGGACGGAACACTGTACGTTGTCTCACTTGTCTGCCAACATACGTGCAACCCGGAACAACACAGCCAGACAATAATAATATCTGGGTGTGTACAGCTTGCATGTAGTCATTGGGCAAGAAAACCGCAGCTGGGCAAGGAAACTGTTTCGTTATGGGTCTTAGGTAAACAGAATATACACATTTCAAATTGAGCTGAAAGCTGTTGGCGCGCGCAGCATTCGGTTGCCGAAATATGGCGAATTAAAATGGGCGAAAAGCTTAAATGCATTGCTGTGTACCAGAAGTTTAGTTATTACTTGATCTTTTAAAACTTTGCCCTCTTCCGTAACAATTTTCCGTACGCGCAAAGATCAGTTTCTGTAGTGTGCCTGTATAGTCCCGGGACGTCATAGCATCGATGGCTGACATTATGCTTGTCGGCAATGGTGATGAGTGAGACATTGCTGTTGCCCTCGTAATCGGTGACGTCTTACATGCTACTTCGATAACGAACTACGTAACGGACCCAGATACAATTTCGCATTTGTCCTGAATGCAGAGGAACTTCGCCTCGTTCCGGTCGAATAAAACAAGCTCAGAGAGACTGGTAATAAACTTAAAGCACACAGCTCCATTCGCAGTTTGCTTTAGGTGTTTGTGATGTGGAGGTTGTTAACTGCTACTCTATGGGATTAGCTTTTCCTATGGCTTACACGTTAGTAGCATACGCCACTGATAAACATAGTCACCAACGTTTTGTTGACTAACAAATCAGCGACCGGCTCATGGACGAATGCGAGAGCAAATACCAGATTACCGATTTAACAGAGAACTTATAATGAATTATCGTGAAGCGATACCTTGTTAGAAATGGGTAACACTGCTCCCGCTGCCTCGGTCTTGACGTGTTTATGTGAACTGGAAATTACACTGCAGCAACCCTTTTTGGACTTGGAAACTTATTTTGCAGCTGAAACACTTGCACGATGTACGAGCAAATTCACAATTTACCTGATTCCTATGACTAGGCAGGCAGCACATATGACTAATATAAATCGCAGTGCAGTGGACTTGGAGCGAGTAGCATTTCCCAATACGTGTTTACTGTAGTATCTCCCCTCTTAGGTCATACAGAATTGCTGTCAATGGCTGGGTTTCCCTGTATGATGGTAGTTAATTGTCAGTTTCTAATGTATTTTACGTGCTGTTAGATTTCGAGAGTGGAAGTACTATGAAGTTCCCGCGCGCATCGACGATCGTTGGGATTTTTGTGACGGCTTGCTGCATGAAAATTTTGCTGAATCCACGCCATTCATCAACCGTAGCGCACCGTTTGGCTTTCGGAGCATTGGTGTGTTTCTGGTCGCAATGAAACCATTAGATTCGCACACAACACTTCGTTTGGAAACTGGGTGCCGGTGGTTGCAATACGGTCACAAAATCACGCCCCGTTCCACCGAAGTTTGGTCATACAAGAACGAAGACTGTCCTGTTTTCAAGAAACGAATATATATTCCAAAAGACGGGCCAAACTTTGGAGTCGCGGCAATAGAATACCGTTGGGCACGTGGACAAAGGTCGGTTAAGCCGTACGAATTCATTGTCAAACCGAGCAAGCGAGGAGAAAAAGAGATAGCCTTTCAGCCATACGCTGTTTTAGCAAAGCCACTCGTCAAAGAGCACTTTGAAGAAAATCCGAATCAGAATGACATTGAAATGTTGGCGACGATTCAAGAACAATCCGCGGAGAAGACTTGCAATGTTTTTACTGTGCCGCATAACAGAAGACAGATTGCGAATGTGAAGGCAAGAGAGAGGAAATTAGCTGCTGAAACAACTTTGATGGACTTGTTATTGGAGCAGCACGTAACTATTTTGCATGCGGACATAAAGGAAAAGGACGAAAAGAATGCTTTGGTTCTTGTGGCAATCCCAACTCAGTCTGCCATGTTTGCAAAATTTTGTTTTGAACCAACAGCTTCCGGTTTACCAGAATCCGCCTTGTTTTTCGACGTGCTTTACACGGTGGCAAGGAAGTATCTGCTGGTTACCTGTCTGCGGCATCCTGGTTTAACGCGTACCAATTACGCAAGCAGAAGTGACAATTTGATTGATGATGCGTCTTTGGGAGTCAGCGACAGAGCAGTAATGATAGGACCTTGCGTTTTGATGACCGGTCAATCAAAACAGGAGTTTGCGAAGGCCTGGATGCTGATTTTTGACAACCTTCAAGGTAGCTGCAAAAGTTCATGGAAGTCACCCGCTGTCTGGGCTCCTGTCTTTGTTTCCGATGAACAACCAGCCTTGTACGAGGCGGCACTGTAAGTAAAAGCTTTCCGAAAATCCTAAAAGAAGTCTGTATGTTGCATTAAGCTATCCCGTCGGTTTGCATCAACCTGTACGCTTATTCACGTATAGTTCGGATTTAGCATTCAGTTCGAAGTTTGTTCTACCTCTTAAACCCAAATGTACACACACTAAAACCACGGACTTGAATAGTACACGTAGATGCGATAAAATCGGTGGTGACGTTTTCCAGTTGCATTTAGCGGTTTTTCATTAAATAACGGTGTGGAAAGGGCTGCCGTTCGGCGTTATAAGAGCAGCACGCGGTAATGATGGCGAATATCGCCGTCCGATTGTGTATTGGTTTTACCATCATGAGTAGAGGAGTTAATGTTTCGCTGCCCACAAAGCAAGTGTTATTTTACCGCCAGCGCTGCTGTCCCGCAACTACTACCGTATGTGCAAGGCAAGCAACTTAATTGCCGGGAACACTGCAACCAGTTAGTGGTAGCCTGGACACCGGATGACTTTTTATTACCAGAATGGCAGCGGCAGTTTTGCCAATAAAAGAGAGACTGTCTTCATATGCACACCTGTCATTCAAAATCAAGCTGGTTACGTGGTAGCAGCGCTGGCGCTAACATGACACAAGCTTGCTTTGTGGGCAGCGAAGCATTAACTCCGCTAGTCATGAGGGTAAAGACAATACGCCATCGGACGAAGTTGCCTGCCAAAAATATCGCGTATTGATCTTTTAACGCCGAACGGCGGCTGCCTCTTCCATACCTTTACTTAATGAAAAACCGTTAAAGTCTGTCATGTGATAATTATACTGAAGTGTGCTGACTGATGTTATTGGAAGGCTTGTACTTGACACCGGGTTCGGCTTCAGTCACCAACGGCACGCGTTCTACTTTGTCTGAAAATTTCAGCACGCACACATTTCTTAGAGTGGACCTCATACATGAAGCGAATTTCGCTATGGTGCGATTGCTCAACAGGTGGCTGTACATAATGCCCGCGCCTACAGAAGCCACCTCGAGAGGTGTAGTTGCTGTATCGTAACCAGATTCACTTCGACTTGGAGAGCCACCCTTATTGTAAAGTAACGCACTAACAGGTGCATTGTATTTATCCCTTTGCACAAGGGCGTGTTGTTCTTTGGTTTCGTGGCACTTCTTGGAAGCATTGTTAACGTATGAGTGCTAAAGTTTTTTTCGCAGCTGTGTGGAATTCCGGTACCGTGAACCTAATTTTCTTTAAAGAACCCAGGATTTCTGCAGCGTCAAGTTACGCTCTTCCCTGAGCTTTCAAAGATCTCAATTGCCCTGAACCTGAGCCAGATTTCAGGCCGGCATTTTATCGTAGCTAAAGCTGAGCTTACGAGCTAGAGCTAGACAAAGCGGGACACAGTTACTGGTTTGGTGGCGTCTCTCAGTGGTGAAAATTCCGAAAGTTATAAAACCAATCTTTTATTCAACACACGGTTTCTGGTCAATGTTTCAGGCTGAGAGTGATTAGCATCGAGCCCACGACAAATTAAGATTGAATGGCCAGGAAAGTTTCACGAACAAGGCTAGTTTAGATTTGGAAAATTGAAAAATTACGGGTTGACGGAAATCTAGCCGCCATATTCACGACCCAGCTTGCAGCACTCCGGCAATACGTTGCATTATGCGTTATGCAAACCTATAACGCACATTGCGGCGGACGCAAGTAGTTAAGATTATGATGTCCGCAAAAGTTGATCTGTCACCGGTTCTTAACAGTGCGTGGCCTTGTAAAAATTTGCTCTGTTTCTACGACTATGACCGCTGAAGCGGCTTTCAGTTGCAGTTCGTGACTGAATCAAGACATCGCCTTAGATCTTAGTATTCGCCGGTGACCCGGTACTTTGGTAGGTGGCTGGGAAACAAAAAGCTAGTCACTGCTGCGTTCTGGGAGTAATAGCAGCCCCAGGCGATGCTTTGCACCAGCAACGTATGGTCAGCATTTGTCCGCCGCCATCGCAACAGCTTGACCGGAGAAATATGGGAAAAAAATTCGACGCCATACTGGCACTTTGATACCAGCGTGTTGCTTTATAGGCGAAATGCTTACTTGTTAACAAAGAGATTCGTACGTACTGGTACTTCTCACACTTTCATGGACGCGGTTTGGTGAAAGATGCAATATTCAGTTAGAGGTGTTCACAACCTTTTTACATGGTTATTACACCGTTTCACTCTGTGCGTCGCTTTTTGCGCGGATTACCTTGTGCACGAACACCCATGGGTGCCGTGAATATACCATGCATGATTTGAATGCGATTGACAACTGAACTGATTGTAATCATATTTCACAACGATTCTGTCATCATGGTGCACATGCAAAAACAAAAGCGCACTTTGCGCATAGCGTTGGTGTTCATCGTGCTTATTTCGGTTCTCGTTATCATATCCATACCCCATGCCACTAAACACAATTAACAGAAGTAAAATAAGTGAGCAAAGGTTGAGCAGGGTCAGCACAGAGCAAAAGTGGTGTAGAAGGGTGTGTGCGGTGTGAATGCTTAAACTAAAAGAACAGTGTACACCGATTACTGAACAATAACGAATTGCTGAACAATAATTCATGATTTCGCTTTAGGGACATCATACCCCAAGCAAAGCACCTGCTGTGCGTGCTGCATGTTAAGGAAAACTTGAAGCGGCTTCTCGCGAACGAATTTTCTTACTGTGCAGAAGACGATCTGCAACAGACCGTTAATGATATCTTCGGTGTTGTGCGGCCAAGCCAGAATACGTTTATTAAAGGTCTCATCGATGCTTCGTCCACCCGTGAATTTAACGAACAACTTGCCGCTCTGAAGGAAATCTGGGAAGCGCGGCACCCAGGATTTACCGACCGATACTTTGACCCAGATGTCCAGAGCAAGTACATCCATAAACTCATTCTGGAAGCACGCGAGCCAGCTGGATTGATAGGCTGTGTCAAATTAACGCAACCGAAACAGCCAATTCAATGGTGCGAAAAAAGCTGGAATTAAAGCCAAAGCGAACGCTGACTGATCTGGAAACTGTGCGTGAACTGAAACAACTATTTTTCCATCAAGAACGGCAAATGGCGGAAAGCATTGTCGGGCGTGGTGAATTCCGTCGCAAGAACGTTCATGCAACAGCGTGCACGACAGCAGTGTTATTCCAACCTGACCCTTTAAAGAAAGCGTACATCGACATTTTTGGAAGAGCTCCTGATAATGATTTGCTGCAGCATCTGAAACCTGAAGCTTCGAATGCTTATGCAGCAACGAATCGTGGGATTGAACTTCCTATTGGTTTCGTCGAAGCAAACTTGGCAGACGAATATCGTTCGGACTGGAACGCTGCGCGAACCATCCTCCAGCAGCAACGTATCCGAGAAAAGGCAAAGATGAAAGTTCAGAGAAACAGTTGTGTTGACTACGCTATCGATGAGCCAAAAGATCGCGTAGAAAGGATTGTGACCTGGAAGACGGGAACATGTGAAGTGGATTGCCGATGTGATCGATTTATGACGAAAGGCATTTGCTGTCATTCGATTGCGGTTGCCGCTTTTGCGGATAGTCTGCCGAATTATTTGGAGAAATTCCACAGCAGAAGGAAGCTATATCGGAAAATAGTTCGCCCCACTTCAAAAGAAAGCGGACGCAAACCAAAAGGAGCAAGGCGTAAAGTAAGCGACCGAAAAGCCGCTGAAGGTGCAACAATCCGCAAAGGACGAGAAGAAGTCCCATCAGCGGTTGCTGGTTTAAGCGGCTTAGCGCATGCATCGAGCGAGGAACAGCAAACCACGCCCCAACAGAAAGGTAAATACGCATATTTATCTATAAGTTGTAGATATATACAGTACTAGTAATCACGTTTGCGCGGGCTGCTGTAAAAGGTGACAGGGCGACATACGCCTGAGGAAAGTGACCCGGTACATGGTAGCACGTACATGTATAACAAAGCAATGACGAAAGCGCTCTGTGCACGGAGCCACCGCACTACCCGAAAATAATTCCAATCACCGCCACATATGTGCAGCGACAGTACTTTTTTATCGTAAGCAGGTTTTGCGCAAGTCCCGTGAACCAAATTGCTGCATTGCCCGCCATACCGTAGTACAGCTACGCTGTGATACTAATTGCTGCAGCCGCACGTGTTGGCGGTGACTATGGTAATGTTGGTTAGTGTGCGGTGGCTCGCGTGGCGTGGTCTAAATTTTTTCGTCATCATTTTCCTGCAATTTCGTTTACTCGAAATCGCGAAAAAAAAGTAAAAAGTGCTTGGAAGCGCGCGAAAGTTAAAGTTTTCATGCATGTGCTCGAATTTGGCGACATATACTTACCAACCGCACGCAACCGCAAGGCGTTAGCGAGGGGGTGCGCACCCACTCTAAGGTCGTGTTTTTTGCCATATTATTGACCATGACGAGTTTACGTTGTCCTTGGGGGATTAGGAGCCATTTTTTGGCCGTTGCGTACAGTATACCCCATTGCTCAAACCTTGTCACGGCCCTGCGTAACGGTACGCATTTATATCGATAATGCGTAAGCTGGTGCGCCAGTGCTTGATTTTTTCAATGTTCCGATGCGCAAAAGTACAAAGAAACTTTAATTATTCGGGTTCCACGCCTATCTAGGTTGAATATTTGATATTTTGCCATGTATGAGAGAAAGTTTCCGCTAAATTTCATTCTAGCATATTATTTCAGTTTTTGCAGCAATGACGCACGCCTGTAAATTACAGGGGCATGCAGTATACATACAATGTATACCTTACAATACCATGTATACAACATTCCGTATTGGTAGCAACCTCAAAATTGAATATGAAAACTTGAAATTAAGTGCCGCTACCGTTACCACTGCCAGTAACGCTCACGATAACTGGCATGCCTCGGTGCCGGTAATATACAGAAGTTCAAAATACATCGGAGGTGATTTCTGATACATCAACAACACAAATATAAGTACATGTAGCGGCAACTGAATTTGTAGTTTTCGAAACGATTGGAAAGCTTTACGGTTTTGCGGCCATGTTTACCGCTTGCCAGACCTGTAATGGCAGATGCTACTGCCATTGGCAGTAGCCAGTTGCAGTTGCCACTGCCACCTTTTCTCACCTGTTCAATATTTTTCCCAGCTTATGCATCATATTACCAAAAATGTGAATATAAGCTTCGTTTTCCAGAAATATTGCAAGCCCATTCTTAGCGTTGGTGCCATGTTCAGCTCGCTGGTAGCGCCTCGTGTCCCCAGTAACATTAAAGCATGCACGGCCATGGGGCAGAAGCGTGTGAGTAAGTGTATGAGAGCTTCTCGCTTATGTGGGTCACAGTGGGTGTAAACCACCTTGCTAAAATCTGGTAAACAAAGCGAAGGGAGTTCGCCACCAGGTTAATGGCCAGGTGATACCAACCAGGAAATTGTACGCGCTTACTGATGGTGGGTAAACGCTTTCCCTTCTCGTGGCAAGGACGTAAGCGTCTTATTTTGTTGCCACTTCGGGAACTGCGAGATCTTGATAACGGAACTTATATCTGCCAGCGAAAATTAAGTAGCGCTTAAAGTAGCCGAACGTGTTAGAAAACCCGGTAAATTTCGATCACATGAAAGCGGATAGATGGTATTCAAGTTAGTAGTCACTGTACGGTAACTTTCGAGTGTTCAAAAGAAAAGATCTTTCTTGAAAAAAGATGTTTCAGTTTTTCGTATTTATTATGGGCTCCTATAAGTTTTGCTCCTATAAGTTTGCTTAACCTTTCGCAGTCCTAGTCCAGCTTTCGGTACTTATGTAACCAAGTCTGCTGTTATGTAGGAAACAAATTCCCGTGGGAATTAAATGTCGGTCCTTTCAAGGTCTGCAGTTTGAAAGGTGGCGGAGGTTTGCGATCGTACACAAGTTATCACTGCTGTGGCTGCCGCACACCGTTTTCACAGCAAACGCCGGATCTGGATTTGATACTTGTGAGGACCGAGCCAAATTACGACAAAGGAAAAACCGCTGTTATGCCACCGCGAGACTGTGCTTATCATCTGAATATTGGATGTGTACGACGTCGGCATCCAGACATCAGTTTAGAAAGCCAGAGATTCGGAGAGGGAGTGAGAAGAGAAATTGCGTTAACGGAACAGCAGAAAAAATTGCTTCTAAATTTCATGGAAAGCATTCCCTCCACCGTGCCATTTCGTACTTGCGTCTAAGTTGGTGTCGAATTGTAGATTCTGATTTCCGAACAAGCACTCGTATTTGAAACCAACCTAGCGTTTGTGTTGGAAAATGTTTTTTTCTATCTGGATTGCCCATTTATTTAGTATTTTTATCTTCGTGAATTTATGTTGTTGTAGTCGTTTTTTTTATCTTGCGGGTTTTCCCCGTGGAGCAATGTACTCTACGGTTTTCCCGTTAGTGGACTCTGGCGTTTGCATAAATAAATCACATACGAAAGGTAAGCTACCTTCATTTTTAACCACATAAGCCTAAATAACTGAAGTCTGTAGTAGCACATTTTTTATTCCTTTGGCATTATAATGCTTTACGTTAGTTAGTTACCAATCTGGCTTTGGCTGGGCAAATGACATTTGATCGCTAATGGAATGACGTTTGATTCATTAACGTTTATTTCATTTATTCTACAGTTGGCTAGTGTACTACAAGTATAGGTAATCAACTGGCTTCCCGTCCAGCACACGATAATACTGTATGCTAAAGATACTACATAAATATTTAAATTAAGTATTAGCGAGAATATTAGTACAGTATATGCGTAAAATAAATAAAAGCGAGAATCTAAAATAAATAATATCAAGAATATTAGTACAGTAGAATATTAGTACAGTGTCTGACATTCCACAAACAGCAACAGTAATTCGGTTACAATTATGGCAGAAATATTAGTACAGTATGAACCGATGCCTTATTCATTTTTTCACAAAAAACCAGAAAATGATGCTATTGATTATTGAGTTGTTCAAAAGGCAGTCTGGATGAGATACTTTCTTTTTTCTCGGGTGATAACTTAATTGTTACCGGCTCGTGTAATTCTCTACAAGAACTACGGCTCGTGTAGACGGATTCCTCGTAAAGGTCACACGTCGCGGTTTGAACTTTCTCACAGCAAAATTTGTGTATGGCAGTTATTTTATTAGAACTTTGCAGTTTCTGAAAAGCGCGGTGCAGTTAAGTGCGGTATTCCCAATGTCGGCTTTTTATGGACAAAAAAGCTTTCGATAGTGTTATTGGCGTGTGTTCCGAGTGTTCGCGCACTACCACGACAGACCAGCAGCTAATTCTGCTTGCAGCTAATTTTCTTCCAAATGCTCAGCAAATTCGACAACATGCCCCTCTTCCAGAGGGTGCCATCGAAGATTGAGCTGTTCTTCCATGTTGTGCCCGTATCGGGTATAATTCATTAATTAAGATTTTATAATTTAATCTAACTAAATTTCTTAACTGCACTGTAGTGCGTACGCATGGCGGCCACGGCCGTAGTACGTAATAGTCAGCTAATTACAGTAATTTATAGTCGCATTAGTCATGGGTACTGTTGGCTCAAAGAGAGTCAAATGGTTCAGTTGTAGTACGTACCATTAGCCAAATTAGGGGGTGCGCTGTAGTCACAAAAGAGTTTTATAACGGCTAACGCTACGTAGTGGCATCAGTGTTCGCCAACAGGGTTTGGCAGCGACTAGTTTTACGCAGAATCAGTATTGGCTGCCTTTGCTGGACCTTTAGACCCTACGAACGGTATAGTCCAGTCGGTGAATTATACATTATTAATGATTCTCAAATATCCTTTACGAACGGCTCTGTAAGTTAAAAAGCGTTCTCCCTTTAAGTCTCACTAGCCAATCATATTTATCTGCAAGAAACAGCAGAGGTTTTGCCTCCGCGCTTCTTGTAGTCCGCGGCCCGAAACAAGGAATAGCTCAGTTAGACATTCACGTAGCGTTTTGAGTACTGAGGGGTGGTAGCTCGGTCACTGCACTGGGCAGCAGTGGTAGCTCGGTAGCTCACTCACTCAGTCAAGGTTTTTGCTCACTAGACAGTAGTGGTAGCTCGGTAACTCACTCTCCCTAAAATAAAAAATGCGGCTCTTTCCTTTTAGCAGTTGTTTAGAAGAGTGATCCTGCCAGAACCGAACAGCCCGACTCGTACAGTTAAGACATACCATTATAATTATATTAAAAATGTGTTGACAACGAAAATCGATAGGTAAACTTGTGATTACTTAATTTTGTGGTTGGTGTTGTATGGAAATATGTACAATTTATTCCCGTTTAATTTGCGTATTTGATAATTTATGTTGCGCATTGTATCCAGGCAAAATTTTCTAGGTTTCAAGGCCACCTTGAAACTGGGTTGGATCGTGTGCGGCATCCTGCCGGCACGATTCTGATTGAACGTATTCAAAAACAAGCCATGTGACTCAGTTCTGGACCACGGCGGATCTAATTGTGGTATCACAATTTTTAAAGTATTTGATAAGTGAGATCTCCAGGCCGCGCGTAATACTGATCTTTTTCTTAATATCGGTTAATGATAAAATAGATTGGATTTGTATTTACGCATCCCTCTTTACAGAAGCACAGAAAATCTGAAACCGCTGAAAATACCTGCACATTAAATGCTGGACCCCTTCAGTTTGCACTAGCGATTCCTATACCCTATACCGAAAAGTACAACTTTTGGTACTTTTAAGTTAAAGGGTGCTACGTTAAAAAGGAGAAAATTATAGAGCCTTCATTTCATGGTAGCGCAGAGTCGGAGCCCAAAGTTAAACGATTTGGCCTCTTTAAGAAACAGAGCCACTCGTAAAGGATGTTTGAATGCGCTTACTATTGTGAAGCTGGGTCCGTAAGTCCATCAGCGGTTGATTCCACGGTACACTGTGACACAACTTTCAAAACGCGAGTCAAGATTTTCAGAAGCTACAATTAAAGTCCCAGACCAACCATAGTCGAAGACACGAGTTTTTGGGCAAAGCAGGAACAATTCAGAGTAAGTCCAAGTGGTGACTTAGTGGTCAGAGTTTCTATGGTCAGAGTCAGAGTTTGTGTGGTCAGAGTCAGACTTTGAGTGGTCAGAGTCAGAGTCAGAGTGGTCAGAGTCAGAGTGGTCAGAGTCAGAGTGGTCAGAGTTTGAGTGGTCAGAGTCAGAGTTTGAGTGGTCAGAGTCAGAGTCAGAGTCAGAGCTTGAGCGCGGGCCATTTGTACGGGATGGTGTTGTTTGGCCAAAACGAGTCAGCCTTGTCGATCGCATTAGCCGATCCATGTGACAACTGCAATCAGAAATAAGAAGCGTTATGATAAGGCAACAAATGAGAGGGGTTTAAATCGTTATACATATTATAACACTGTCGAAATGGTTATTTTTAGGTGGTTCCGTAATACCTCCAGAGCCTCGAGTCCGGTGATGTCGCCTTCCAGTAGGTCACTGTCGTAAAGACTAGCGTCGCTGCCTTTGGCCAGGATATCGGGATCGATGAATTCTCGCCAATCTGTTCAACCAGGCGTATCATGTCTTGAAAACATACCAAGGCTTTTGGTTATATTGTAACTAACTTACTCGTCGGCAGGTTTGTTGTAGATGGTAACGTGAAAACCAAGAATTCCGATAACATAAAAAAACCAACAGCGAAAGCAGACATAGTGATAGCAGGCATAGAGCTGTACATCACTCAATTTTATACGCGTCACGCACCAGCAGCAATTATAGCAGTTATGCTCTTTAGAAATCGATTAACTTAAAAAATATCTTGTGAGCAGAAATGCAGAATACGTGCTCGACTCGTATTCACTGAATATCCGCTGGCAATATGTGGACTCGATGCGTGATGACAACCGGTTTCCGGTTGTTTGGAAAGAAAACGTTTCCTGCATTTGTACGTTCTTGTGACTGTTACTGTTAGTTCTGGACTAACGTAAAGGCCCAAAATCACTCGTGGTGATAAGCGTTTTAAGTGAAATTTTTGCAGAGGATGCTGGCGATACCTGGGTACAGTATAATTCAGCTCTTCCGGTAGACTACAGAGTCTTATTTAACCATTCATATTTCCATAAAGTAAGTAACAGTATTAGGCGCAGCAACAGCTGCTCGGTACAAGTATTGGTTTTAGTTGGTACTAGTCGCTCCCTTTAAAAAATCAATTCCAACAAACAGAACCGTGGATTGAGTTAGAAGTAGAACAGCGTTAGGCGTCGTCACGTTTTATGTTTCTTGTTTCAGTAAATACATCCCATAGTTAATGCACGGTTGCCACCCATAGTTTGCCCATACGCCATAGCTCATACACGAAGAAAGGCCATACAAGAAGGGTGTTCGAAAAAGTTGAAATAATTTTCTATTACTTAATACCTAATACGGGAAATGTGCCTTACTGTCACGGATTTACTGAGCGCTAATACGTAGTTGTACTTTTATTAGCAGCTCAGGAGCTGCACTTTATACACGCAGTTGCACTGTTGTTGTTCGGTCTGCCAGGCTAAAATGCGTACGTCATAGACTAGGCCAGCTGCCAGGTACAACATTCCGTACAAACACATCTTCACATTAGCAGCACGAGAATCTTTTACCATACACTATCCTTACCACTTACCGGTGCCGATAATAAAGATGACCATGACAACGACAACGACGGTTCCAAACACAATTTCCATCAGGCGGTGTCTTTGTGGAATTTTTTCTTCCGCTTTCAATACTTGGGTTGCTTGGGGGGATGGATAACGGAGAGAAGATAGGATGGTAGCCAAATAGTCTTCCAAGGAATATATTTAATAACGTCTCCAAAATAATTAAATCCTTCAACATCCGGCTTAAACGCCGGAGCTATAGGCCGGTTATAAGCTTATAAATCGGTAGACGAAGGATTCAATCTAAAGGCTAACTGATCGTTCAAGAAAATGCGGACGGTGGGAGAATCTTCTTCCTAGAGGTCAAGAAATTTTGTAATTTTTTTTCTCTCTATCCGTGTTGATACAGACAAATAGAACCTTGATCTTGTAGTCTTCAGGAAATTCTTTAACGCTGTTAATGATGTTTGGGCAGTTTTTGTCACCCTTGCTCCCGAGATCAGCAGATAGCTTTACGTTTTCCAGAGAAGGGGTGGGCTGAGTTTAGGTTAAATTCAGTGAGCAGGGGTAATGAGTTATGTGTAAAGAACGAGATAAAGTCATCTTTGGTGAAATTAGGAGTGCGGTGACAATAATATACGCAAGTCGTCCAACCGCTTTGAGAGCAGAACGGGATCATCGTTGACTGATTTCGGTGACTGATTTCGGTTTAGTATTGTCAATAGTCCGCATGGTTTCCCCAAATACTTTCCCGGCACCGTTGTCCCCGAGTGAGAAGCCGCGGCGCGCTTTCTTATCCGAACTAAGCACAGTCGGAACTCCGAATGTGCTTATTTCGGACAGGAAAACGGATAGCCGTCGTTCGGATAGCCGATTATAATTTTGATGTAATCGACGAAGCCCACAATTAAAACATTTTCAAATATTTCTCCCTGTTACAGTTAATCTCGTGATCGTATAACTTATATACGTTCACGAGTAACAGCCACAATCTCTTAACTGTAACAGCCACAATCTCGGGCGAAAAGAATGGGTTTTACGGCTTGTGAGACAGAAAAATTAATAAACACTTCCAGCCTAACGGCGTCGCGCACGCATACATCGACCACTTTGGGTAAGGTCGTAATAATCCAGATTACTGTCATGAATGATAAAAAGGCGCCGCCAGGGTGACGGCATTGAATGTGCAGGTACTCTCAGATTTCAGAGTACAAACACCATCGTCGCAGGCGTCAAAGAAAGCAGAAAAAATCTTCTAGAGGATTTTGACGGCTTTCTTTCCCTTTTACACGACTGATGTTTTCCAGTGATTTCAGAGTGCAGACTGCAGTGACATTATACACATTTCATTTGTATAAAGATTATTATCGCCCACACGGTAATTATTATCTTGATGTAACAGCACATTTCCGGCGGGCGGAAGCATTCAAGCCGACGCCGATACGACGGTTTTAAGGAAATCAGCGGCGCTCTAACATATTTAAATATATACATATTATGTCCACATATTATATATTTTGCTACTGCAAATAATTTAGCCGTTACCAGTGGTCATATTCTCCCTAACTCTTATTATTACTACAGGGCATTTTAAATTTTAAATTAATATAATTTATTTTTTATCTTAGTTGAATAAGCTTCAATGTCTGCAGCTTGCTGCAATATTATAATTATCATAACAACTCATTTTGCTTTTAATCCCCTTAACAACCCAACCATAATAACTTTTTCGACACATAAAATTGTCGCTGCATTTGTTTTTCCAGTTTTGCCAGTTTTGCCAGTTGCAAAATCAAATGTACTTACATTTATCGGTTCATCCGCGTAGTGGCCGAATTTTATTGGTGCATGTACGTAATTTTCGTTCCACCGATCGCGCTTACATTGCGAACGGAACCATCACCACAACCAGCAAACTATCGCCAGTAAATCTGTTTGAAGATTGCTCGGGTTTTATAGAAACGATTGGATTTCCTTGCAGGAAAATCGATCGCGCTCAAAGCCGACTGCATGATACTCGTATCTGTGCGTGCGTGCGTACGTGATACACTCTACAGAGTACATACATGATACATGTACTTACACGTATTATGACATTGTATGCTCTTTGTACGAGCCTAGACTATACATAATACATTGTACTGTAGTTACATAATATTATTATTAAAATATTATGTAAAATTTTATGTACTACTATGTACATGCATAAGATCAATAATTGTGTTAATTGGTTCTTAGGATTCTGAGGTTTCTTAGGTTTCTTAGGCTTCTTAGGTTTCTTAGGATTCTTAGGTTTCTTAGGTTTCTTAGGTTACTTTGGTTTCTTAGGTTTCTTAGGCATACTAATTTTGTGCACGTTTCCAAGTCCAAGTTAGGAAGTCCAATTTTAGAAGTTCAAGTTGAGAAGTCCAAGTTAGGAAGTCCAAGTCCAAGTTATGAAGTCCAAGTTCGGTCCAAGTCCAAGTTTTAGTAGTCCAAGTCCGAGCTTGAGCGCGGGCCACAATGTTGATGTTGATAATGACGACGATGGTCGTTCGTAGATGGGCAGACGGGTAGAAAAGTAGATGGACAGAAGTTCATCTTCCAGTAGAAACTTTCTCTAAATAATAGCAGGGCATTAATCAATCAAATTTCATTTCATTTAGAAGGTTTATACTGAACCTATGATGACCAAAGTACTTTGTCGACCGACGCAAAGCGAAGGTCCTCTATGTTCAACAAAGCGGGACTTCCTGGAACATCGGTCACGCATTAATAATTTTTAAAAATATAATGTGGAAGAGCTATTAGAAATTTACTAATTTATTAAAGAAGTACAAAAGGGATAATTTAACCAAGATTCATTGTTAACCATGTGTCGGCTTCCTGAACCTGAAAGAGAGCCAACGGTTTTAATAAAGAGCGAGACAGATGCTAAAATTTTGTTGTTCGGTTTCTTATTCGACTTTTCTGGATGGTACTCGTGCTTAGCTCGAACCGGTACATACAACCGTTTTCTGGCTTTACTGGTTTATAGCGTTAGCCGGAAGTGGTGCACTTTCGGGACTTCCCAGTAATGATTACTGTGACGACAATGGTGATTCCGACTCATTTCCGAGCGCCGCTTGGAATTATCATTGTTGTCGTAGTTATCGGCAAGCGCAGCGGGACAGATCTGAGCGCTCACGCTCGTTAAATTATTGCCACCACCAGGCGGTGTCTTTGTGGTATTTCTGCGTGCGACATCTTCCGCCTTCAATACATGGTTCGCTTGGGAGGCTGGTTAAGGTAGAGAAAACAGCTTGCCAGTCAAATAGTCTTCCAGGAATATCTTAAGCGTCTCCGGATTATGTATTTCCCACCGATCGGTCGAGAAAATGCAGATGGTGGAGAAAATAGAGAAAACTCAAAAATTACAAAATTCCTGGGGTCTCCAAAGAATTGTGGAGACCAAAGAAGAATTTTGTAATTCTGGAGTTTTCTTTTTTCGTGCTGATAAAAACAAATACTTCTAGTAGTAGAAGAGTAGTAGTATCAGTAGAAGCTTCTTCCTGTAGTCTTCAGGAAATTCTTTAACGCTGCTAATGAGTTTGCGTGGTTTTTGTCATCATTGCTCATGAAGATCAGCAGATGGCTTTTAAGTCGTTCAGAGATGGGCTCGACTGGGTTTAGCGTAAAGTAAATTTAACCTAAACTCAGTCAAGCCAATCTAACTGATTTTAGGTTTATATTCAATGAGCATGGGCAATGAGTTGATCTTGACAAACGCTATGAAGCTGTCTTGGATGAAATTAAAAGTGCGTCTGACGCGCAGGTCATCCAACGGCTTAGAGAGCAGAAGGCGATCACTGTGGACCCCCATGGCTTTGTCGATGACTGGTTTCGGTTCGGCATCGTCAAAGGTCCGCATGGTTCCGCAAACACTTTCCCGGCACTGCTGTTCTCAGAGTCAAGAGCCACTTTCCTTTCCGAACTATGAGCACAGTCGGGCCTCTAGGCTAGCAATCGGGGTATCAGATGTGTCAATTCAGGATTTCGTCGATACTTTTTTGTGTCACAAAATATCATCAAAGATACCCACACTGGATAGTGCATTTTCAGATATTTACTCCCCGCACTGACGGTGTTAATGTATAGTAATGTAGGTATACAGCTAATGTACGGTGAACAGTTACACCACACAATCTCGCAAGAAGGGAGAGGATACTGCGGCCTGTGAGACAGAAAACAAGCATTCCAGCATAACGTTGGCGATGCTCGCCTAACCCAGCGTCGCCTACGCATTTTAATTATCCAGATTAACGTCATGCAGGGTAAAACGGCAACGTTGAATGTTTAATTGGTAGTTTTGGGGAATAAAATAAATTATAATATTGCAGCAGCTGTAGACGTTGATGTCTATTTAACCCTCCAACGCTCCCGAACGGGTGGGAGTTTCTTGGTGAAAACCGGGATTTCCCGATGAAAAACTTCAATTAAGAAAGGGAATTTTTTGTGTGCTTGTACTGACCATAGGTCACCGGCGGTGACATGGGCGTTTAGCAACACCATTGGGCGCAGACGGTCCTAGTCACGAAAACATTTAATTCTATAGCAATTTGGCGAACAACATCTGACCGAAACAAAAACGTTTATCGTACAGACCATAAAGAGCGCTTCAAAACAAGGGTATTGTAGTGGTCCGTTAACTGACCATTGGTCAGCAAAACTGGAAAATAAAAGAAACGGTTTCTGCACGATGTACCAATGGGTGGATAACTGGGCACAACAAATGCAGCGATTATCACCATTCCAATTCTCAAAATAGCATTACTTTTCGTACAAGAAATCGCCGCCGAAAGTCTTTATCGGTTATCCCACGCTGAGCTGCTTTTACACTGCATGCATGGTGCATGATTGCACTTTTATGGATGCAGGCCGGTAGCCGCAGCGTTTGAATTAGAAATCAGCAAAGACGGTCCAGTAGTACGTGCGGTAGTGATGTACTAAAGTTCACATCAGCATTTCTGGAAACAGCAGCTGCCATCATGAACTCAGCATCGGCCGAATGTTATTAATACCTTTGCACCTGGCGCAAAGGTCACTACTGACTACCGGTCATGTGCTTACTGGAGTTGCTATCATCCACGGCTCAAGGAGACCGACGTATTTTTTTCCTGCACGCGGCACGCCTAAACCGCTGTAAGGTCCGATTCGTGTAAAATGCAGTAGATCGCACAAGACGCAAGCCAGGCTGCAGGGTTGTCATGCCGATTACAGTGGTAACGCACTATTGCAGACTGCCAAGGAAGGTTACCACGCCCGGTTATCTTGAAGGTTAGGTTGTCCAGAAACGGCCACCGATTCGTTCGTTTGAGGGCCATAGCCGACCGCCCAGGGTATCGCCCAACTAAATCGTTTTTGGAAGAGTTCCGGCAAGCAGGACCACGTGGAGCATGTTAGAGGGCCGAACCAACAAGACCTTATCCGATTTACATAATTATAAAAGTGTCGAAATTGCGCCCGCCCGTACTTCAGGACCATACATGCCCAATGGTGTCTCCACGCAACACAAGTTTTCAGTGGACTGTGGCCATCCACTGTTTAACTTTCAAAACCGACGCTTGTTATTTTCTAATAAAGCATTACTGATAGTACATTACTGAATTATCTCAGATTAATTAACTCAGTGACTAATTAGTTAATTAGCAGGACCTTCGGGAGGTCAGAAAGTTCGAAATTGGCGACTTTCGCGACCTCGTGGTTCTTGAGGGATTTAAGATTCCAGTGTGGTTTGTTTCTTTATTGCTGCTGTAAGGTCTCGTGACGCTAATTACGCTATTAGATATCGAATAATTGCTGTTGTTCATTAAGAAAAAGAATTTGAAGACCCTGTTGCGCCCCAACACCAATGGGCGTCAGTGGGTAAGTAAAATAAAAAACAAGTGATATTTATTTAAAATTTACAATAGTACGAACAAGAGTTAGATAGAATATGACCGCCAGCAACGCCTAAATCATTAGGAACAGCAAAATGCAATATATGTAATTGTACAGATTATGTACAAAATGCATTATCTGTACATATCTTGGTACCCTGCTAATTTGCTTAAAATCGTCGTATCGGCATCGGCATGAATGCTTCCGCCAGCCGGAAATGTGCTGTGGCAACAAGATGGTATCTGTAATTACCGTGTGGGCGATAATTCTTTATACAGATTAAATGTGTAGGAAGTCTCTGCGGTGTGCACGCCTGGAATCACTGGAACTCATGATCATGTTATCATGTATAAGAATAAAAGAAAGTCGTCAAGATCCTCCCTCTAGAGGATTTTCACTGCTTTCTCTGACATCGGCGACGACGGTGTATGTACTCTGAAATCTAAGAGTACCATAAGTCTCTTTCGCACTCATGTAAAAATTGTCAAAGAATTTGTTTTTACAATTTGACATGCTAGTTGCAACATCAAATTAGGTACTTACATTAATTACCGGTTCATCCGTGCTTTTCGTACGTGCTTTTCGTTCCACCGATCGCGCTTACCTCCGAATGGAGAACGTAATCGGCGGTAATCCCCACAATCGGCAAATTGTCGTCAGTAAATATGCTGAAAGATTGCGCGGGTTTTATTGAAATGAATGAATTTCCCTACAGAGAAATCGATCGCATTGAAAGCCGACTGCATGAAATCTGTGCGTGACCGTACATAGTGCATACAGAATACATTCTACTTTCTTATAAATAAAATTTCATGCACTTCTGCGGTAGGTACACAAAATTAAAATTCAGCTTAAGCTGATTGCCAAATTTATTAATAATATGCTACTGTATATGTACTATTTTATCGGTTCAAACACATCAGTGAAAACTGCTGACAATTAGGATGATACTTTAACATGTCAAACATGGTTAAGCTACTAAAACAAATCAGCACTGTACACCACAAGCGTCGGTTATGAGCAGCGCACGTCCTGAGTAAAGCCTTAGTTAGTCTACAAAGGTTGACGAAGGGCAGTTAGGGACGTTCACCGAGTGTTCCACCTGGTCAGAATTCATATCAGACTGTCCGGACGGTGGCGATTTGCAGTCGACCGGTAAGTACAGATTCTTCCGGAGATAAACAGGATTTTTAAACGACCCGTTCAGTGCGTACACATATCCCGCCGCAGTTTCGCTAAGGAGCTCCGTGTTATCCTGCTGCCAGCGTCGGTACCACGCGTACGAACAGTTACAGTGCAAGCTGATGATGTAGTCGTATGGTGGAGGATACAGCCATGCTTCGTACTCTAGTGAAAGCACTCGTAAATCAGGCAAATTGGTGAAGGCGTCCATTTCCACAGCACGAAGCGTCGACCGAGTATACATCCCACTTCCAAAAGTAAATATGCGCAATTTACGAAGAATTTGATATCGTTTTTCTTAATATCCAGATCGGTACAGTCAACAACGCTCAGTTGCAGCAAGTTAGCTAAACGCAGACCCGGCAGGCGGCCGAGCGAACGGGAATTCAGGCATTTTGAAAGCTCAAAGCAATGACTTGTTTTTCAATGGATTGAAAATTTTTTGGCGTTAGTATGGGTCCATCGGCCATGTGCATCTCAATTGGTCGCAGCGGAGGTTTGGACATGGACGTGGTCATTGTAGTAATCTCGTGGGTGCTTGGAGGTGTGGAGGTGCATATTATAAATAATCCTTTAAATTCTGTACAGGACCTATAAGCGTCCGGAGGTCGACAGTTAGCAGTAATCTGAGCCTTGCATTCGTCCTCCCGCATCGGAGCATCGGAAAACACCGGGAACGGCTCGCCAGCATCGACAATAACCGACGACGATGTTGATGTTGATGATGCGGATGATGAAGTAACCGTTCGTCTTCCATTAGAGACTTTTTCTAAATACAAACAGGGTAGTACTTCATGAAATTTCATTTAGAAAAATCTTACTAAATCTTTGCTACTCGTAATCAAAGCAGCCATGAGTTTTGAGATTTTATTTTTATGGGACAAGTTGTGCGGATCAATTAAAACATTTAGGTCACGAAATGGTTAACATTACTGCACGGTATCCCTGGCTGGTGTTTCGCTCAATTTCATTATTAAATTTCTCTTCGCACAATAATTCTCTTTCATTTGCAGTTACCGTCGGTTTCCGGAAATTGTGGAGTGTTAATAGTCTTCTTCAGTCCTTCTCAAAAAGATAAACAACTCATTCGGCAATAAATACGAATGCGTACCGGAGGTGCGCGTATGTAAAAACCGTACACACAGACGATACCTAAGAACGTATTAGCTGCTGCTACCGGGCATCGGAACCGTCGATGGATACGCGCCACATCCAACGGGCTTAAATTTTCGCTCTGACCAATTCTGGCCCGATTGACTTTTGGTACAATGGTGGGAATTCTACTGTCCTTGGCAAAGGCATTATATTTATAATGCATGATCGATTCATAGTCGTAAGGAAGACCGTATGTATTCCCGGACTGATGCATTGCGAACTGCTCTTTATCGCCTTGGGAAAAATGAGCGTCGTGCACTGTACGCGGAAGATCGTCGTAATGCTTTTAATAGAATCTATAACCTTACTCACAGGGATGTTATCCCAAATAATGATTACATGCTGGTCGCGATCCGCTCGAGAATGCTCATGGAAGAATCCCATGGTGTGCATCAGTTCGTGCTGCACATCTCCGTGATTCCTCAGACATCCCGTTGCAAACGTCACTGTCTGCTTTCCACCAGTTCGGCCAGTATTTGACATGCACCTGTGATAAAGAGAAACATAAAATTTTAAAGGGTTACTTGGCTCGGGATCAGCAGAGGATGACGGACTGAAGTCCCTTCTGAATATGTATGTAGTCTTCTTCTTCTGTCCGCGGTACAAACTGGACACAGTTTCCGGTCATGTAACTGATGATATCCATCGACTCCAACACAATTCGGATTTCTTGTGTTGCTAACGAATTCAGAGATGTACACTTATGGTTAGGGTTATCCATGCAATGCTAACAGTACAACAGATAACGTTCCTGGTGTTGTAAAATTGTTAAGGTAATGTTTTACTCAGTGTTGCAAATGGCTTCTTGGTAAATGTGTACGGGATGGTGTTATTAGGCCAAAAGGAACCAGCATTGTCAATGGCATTGGCTGCTCCATGTGACAACTGTAACCAGAAAAGGGAAAAGTTTTAATAACGCTGCAGGAGAATTTCGTTGAACTTAATTTCTGTCTAGACAGACACATTAGATTTTTTTTTTACAGCAATCACACATCGAGGAATTGAGAAATTAGTACTTACTTGCAACGATTCGAGGCCAGTAATGTCGCCTTCCAACAGGTCACTGTCGTAAAGACTAGCGTCGCTGCCTTTAGCCAGGATTTCGGGATCAATGAAATCTCGCCAGTCTACACAATATTGGTGTATCATGAACGTGGAAATAAGTCCGCAACGTTTGTTTCTGTAACTTACTTGTCGGTAGATTACTTGGAGATGCCAGCGTAAAAACATCGAGAGCGCTTAGGACGAAACAAACAACGAAATCAAACATATTAATTTTGTAGCCTGTATTGTACACATACAGCAAGAACTGAAGAACTACACCGATGCTACGTAATGATATGTAGCAATGGTGCAGCTTGAAAAACAGTTAACTTGAAAAAATTTTATGTAGGGCTATTTCCCGTTTGAAAGATAGCTTGGGTTTACCGAATGTCCGCTGGCAAAATGCTTATCGGTACCTGTCAACAACCGGTTTAAAAAAACAAAGTATTCTACTTGCTCGTGGCTATACCGCGCTTGATGTACCGTACCGTGGACGCCACAAATGTGGTTTAACACTGATAGCCGACAGCGCTCACAGTGCTTAGGACCATCGGCTATGGGTGTAACCACATTTATGGCGTCCACTGCACCTCTGTATTAGCGTTTTCAGCGGTATTTTGACAAAGAACGTTGCCCATATTCTCGGTATGGGTTTTCAGCCTCTGTGCAAGTTCGAGAAGGCTCGTTTACCAGCTTTATAAGTCACGCAAATAATCGAAGCTGGTCATACTCAGGATTTATCCTTCTATTAAATAGGAGTCGGTTGGTGCGTACGATAGGCCCTAAAATTTTTTATGTGATTAATGATTACCGCGATAATTTTCTTGTGTAGTAATTTTAATACAGAAATTTACATTCTGAAAGAACATTTCGACATTTTGGTACGTACTAATAACGCGTAATATTTGGCCGGGCGCTGGGCATTCATATACTGTATGGGCAACAACTTTTCGCCGGTTTCGGTAGGATGCAGTGCATTACACTCGTTAAAAATTATAAATCGTTCTCGGCCTGTTCGGCACGGGCAAAAGATTTCACCTACTTTAATCAGAAAACATTCGAGCAGCATAACTTGCAGGCTTACTGATAGCTAGAATTTATAAATTCTTCATGCGGAACGAGGAACTCTGCGATCAATATCTGATTAGCCGACGCTCGCAACGCCGCTGGCTTTAATGCGGTCGGGGGTTCCAACGCACGTACTACATGTACGAGGAGGATTATAGTTGAGTCGGTAGCGCATACATAGCTGCTGCGAGTTAAATTGAACACCATTTCCGTAAGCTACTGACGTAACAGTCAACCGTGGATGGTTGCATTTCTAACAACTGAGCAACAGTCATACGTGGGGGGTTGCACTGCTTACCTACTTACCCACCGCAGCTATTGGCTTGTGCAACCATCCATGGTTGGCAATTACGTCAAACACTTACGGACACAGTGTTCAGTTTAACTCGCAGCAGCTATGCGCTACCGACTCAACTATAATCCTCCTCATACACTTGTAAGTACATAGAACATCCTGCGCTAACCCTTAAAATATGATTGGTCCGCAATTCAGCCGGCTAAAAGGCTCAGAGTAGCTGCTGTCCATTAGCGTCGTTTAGCACTCCCTAGAAAACGGCAGTAGTACGTGGTACGTTCATTAATAATGCGGCCGCATTTCTAGTAAATCTAAAATTCAAGATTACAGTTTTATTGGAGCGCTGCTTAAATATTATATTTTGCTCGGATCTTTTTATTGCTTAACTTTCTTCTTATCATTATGGAGGAGATAACGGATTTCTCTTTTGACTCACTCTCGGAGGGTGATACCACGTTCCACTCGGCCAACGACGAGAGCTTCAGCGAACGCTCGATTACAGAACAACCACAACCAGGAATGCCAACGCCACCATCATTTGGGAGACTGCGGAGTCTGCAACGGGCCAGACGGTGTCCACGTTCTCCTTTATCGTTAACGTGGATGTGACCGCAGACACCACCACACACTGCAGACGGGAGCCCCTCGAACGTCCATTCTGGATCCAAACGGACAAGCACCGAGAAGTCATTCCAAGGAACACCCTGGCGGACCGACTACAGCCGGAACTCCTACTGCGCCAGCAGTGCCTGTTCACGAAACAGTGAACCCAGCGCAGCATCCGGCGGTCGGCCAGGGAGATTCGGGGGGAACTGAAAGGGGCGCCGTGGTGAGCGGCATTAAGACGGCACGGTTTAAAATCGGTAAGGAGCCTTGGTGCGACATTCTGGAAGCTGTAATTCTTAGCGGTTGCTATAATTTTCTTAACAAATTCCTAGTGGTAAGTAACCCTGAAAATCGTACGGCTGTGCAAAGCTGACTATTTTGGTTTTTAATGCCTCCTTTTTGGTAGGTGATACTGTCCACCTGCAAGACTAGAAGTATCTGCGGAACCCGTGCCACTTTGTCGGAAGAATTGACGGTGTAAAAACAGTGCGAAGGGCTCGACGGGCACATGTTTCTTTTCATTAATTTTTTGATTGCGCTGCTTCATGCGGCTTTTTCTGTATGATAAATCTGCTTGCATTGGGAAACCATTATTAGGATAAAAAAACGTCTAGTTTCCGATGGACATTAGAAAGGTAAAGCAATCCTTCCGAAAGGTTTTTTCATCGTGTCGAACGGTAGGCTACAAGAGATGTGAAATTTGTGAGGACAGAAAGTAAAGTTATACGTGCAGCGGTATGTCATACATTATTAATTTTTACTATGAATGTGAATATGTACAGATACTGTACATGCTCATACGGTCGTACCGGTGAAAAGAATCTGATAACGGCAAGGTGAGAATGTGTTGCCAGTTTGCAAGTCTGTTCACACAGCGGTTCATACATATACAACGCCGGAAGGTAAACATTGCTTAACCTGTGTGTGATGTACGAGTTTCTCGCCCCTGACAAAGTCAAAATCATAAGGCAGTCAGAACTGAATGCTGCAGGCGTGCAAGTGAACCATATAGATGTAGATATTCGTCCATATAATATCAGACACAAAATTATTTACCAAACGAGTATTCTGCATGTGTGATGAATGGTTCTCCGCTGTATTTCATTCTTTAAGTATCTTGAGTCGTAAATCCCCGGAATGGCCAGTATCACACCAATTGTTCAGATGGGTGCCAATTGCCAGTATGTCTATGGGAATTGGGATTACCTTAGGCAAGGAGCATTTTCTTCAATGTTCCTGACGGAAATTACACAGTGCGGCGATTATGCTGGACCAAGTACCGTGGCTGTCAAGAGAGCGGCAATACAATGGTTGAATATCCAGGAAAATATGGAAACGAAGCAAAGACTTCTCGAGAGATTTGGCTTGCTTTTAAGGCTTAAACATCCCCATCTCGCCGCGTACCATTCGATCACAATTTATTCTTCTTCTCATTTCGGAGAATTTGTTCAGTTGATGATGGATTATAACCCCGGTACGTCAAATATATTATTACAAAATTGGTATTTCGCTATGTTCTCTCTTACTGAACAGAAGCAAAAAAAAAATTAAAAAATTATACGCCACCGAGTGAAGTGCAATAAAATATAAAACGCGCCTACTGAGCTCTGCAAACAGTGCTGAAATAAAAAAGTATAAGCTTCGAGTTTTAGCGCATATTTGCAAATAAGCGGTTGTCTGTTCGAACCCCGCACCGATGGTCTATGCCCTTGGATATTCCTGTTGTATCCTGTTTTTATTAAAACTTAACTAAAAGCTCAAAAGTTTTTATTAAAGCTGAAATAAAATGATTGAAATACTATCTTAAATTATTAAGTTGATTTAAAATAAATCATATTGAATTATTGTTTAATTAAATTATTAATAGTTTTAACCACGGATCGGCTGGCCGATTTAGTCTTTACAATCGTTTTCACTGGCTACCGCCTTTTAGATGGCGATCTCGAGAACGCATTAAGCGTGTGATGCAGAGCACCGAAACGTTGATGAATCCCGTACTGGCTGCGCATTATGCTACGCAAATCGCCGACGGACTAGCGTTCCTGCATAGCAACGGTCTTGTACACGGCGACCTGAAACCAGCAAATATTGTTCTGCACGGTGCCGATCCTGATCCGAAGCAACTGCGGATTTCCGACTGGGACTGCCTTGATACTGTACTGCGCAGCGTCGTTCGCGGGCAGAAGGCCAACATCCTGGAGGATAGTGTACGCTACATATCGCCGGAAATGCTCAGGATCTTAGGATGCGCACCAGACAGGGTGTGGCAAGCGCTGCCCGGCCCATCCACGGATATCTGGAGTTTTGGCTGTATTATCGTTCAGTTCCTTCACTGCGTAACGGGTCAGTATACGGAGGTGTACTGCAACAGTCAGGGTGATATAATTACCGGCAACGATGGGAACAGCCGCTCAATTGTTGCCAACTGGAGTACCTGATTTTGCGTGACTATGCCCCGGTTGTTATTAACACGGCGCTAGTCGACATGGGGCTAACTGCTTGCGCGCGCCGGTGTTTGATGGTCTGCGCTGATGATCGGCCTTCGGCACAGCAGCTCTTCGATGAGCTGGTGATCATTACGGCGAACAACGCTGGTGCTGACCGCAGCCACAAATCAAGCGCCAGCGTGAGCACATTTCTTTGACGATCATAGAGCGAGCCTGATTTACAGTCGACTAGAACCATCAGAGAACGATGGCAACTTCGTGCCGCTGGGTAGTCCGCCGGGCAAAATTAATTATGGCTATTTTGCACTACAACGGTCTCGTTCAGGGCCATCTGCCACCACGCAACATCGCCGCCGAGCAAGGCGAAGTGCATCTGATGGCGTTACTCATCCGTGTAATGCCTCCAAGCGACGCTAAGCACCGGGCGCGGCGCGCGGACACAGTGAAAATACGTTACCACATGTGCAGGACATATTCGCACGTTCCCCGCATGCAGTAGATTGTTCGGGTTGTGAACCGACATTTGGTGCTTCCGTTGTGTCGTGGTGGATTTGATTCGCAGCAGCACTAACCGAGTAAGTGAAGTGCTGCACTGTGCAGGCACGTCTCGTACAACTGCTGCGGAACAGCTCCGAACAAGGAACGTGCGGTTTTCGACGTTTTTTTTTCTGACCAGTCACCAACAGTGCAGTGAAAAATAAAGAATACAACAAACGAAAGCAGACACACGTAAAACTTCTGAGTACCGGTTAAATTGGCGTGCCAAGAGCAGAAAAAGCAGTTATCAGAGCCAGGCAGGGTGTAAAACCTGGCAGTGGCACCTGCCAATGGCACTGCCAGTGGCATGGCATGCGATAAAAACTGGAGACTCTGGCAACTGGCAAGCGATAAAAGCTGGCAGATGCCACAAACAATATAGTGGTGGGTACAGCCAGGTGCGGATGTCGTAACTGCGCATATCTAACAGCGTGAAAGTGGGAAGTAAAGTATAACACGTCTTTCAAATTGCTTGATTACAAAGATCAGCGCGCCAGGTATTATCCAGAAGCCGAGCACGGGATGTTGGTCGTGAGCTGCGATGATCGGAATTCGAGGCATAAAGACAACGGTAATTTTAAGCTTTAGTGGAGTGACCTACGACTTAAATATTCCAGTAAAACATAAGATACCTGTTGTCTTTGTGTCCTGAATCGCATTGCCGATCTGCCGCATACTTGGCATGGTACTAATTTGATTTCACTTAGTACGTACGTACTACCTTTTTGATAATTTAGGTAAATCTTCAGAAATTGCTACTCTACCGAAAATTTAAATAGAAGTGAGCATAGTACTTACCGGTTAACAGTAGGCGGGTCGAATAATCCACCTTACTGTCAGCTTATCGCGATCTGTCGGTGTGAGGAAAGTGTAGTGCCGTGATAACAAATTATTACGAGTACTTTAAACCGGTAAATATCATTGCCTTCCTAGACTGTTAAATGGTAACATATATCCGCAGTAGTAGCCGAAACCTGTCAAAAAGCATGCGAGCAAGAGAACACGACAGAAAGGCTAGCGATGCTGACCGGAAGCTGTTTAACGATCACACGGGCTGGAAGGCACGCTCTTCCAGTTGCGGTTAAGCAGCACGATGTAAGATTTTTGCTAGAGGAGCAAGTATTTAAAGCAAGCTTCAGCGAGCAAAGCAGACTGATAAGCTTAAGAAACGCGTGAGCGCGGAAAGTGCGGGTCAAATTCACCGGAGCATAATTAGTAAGGCTCGGAGGGAGCTGCAGCAACACTAATTTCAGAAAATTCTAACCCGTTGGTTCGGTCTGCAGAACGTATGGGAAGTAAGGGTTCCGATCTCCAAGAAAACAACCCATAAAAAAGTAAACCAAGGCTATTAACACTACCATTTGCTGTACAGTGTAATTCCTATTGCTACAATATGGTGAAGTATTCGAAGACTTAAAGCGAAACCAACTATATCTTGCAATGCAATAGAGATACCGGATGCGATCATATACCGTAAATAACTGCGAGCAACTTCCACGTTGTTTGTGAAAAAGTAATTTCGTATGTGATTACAGTACTTATGTAAAAGTACTGTATCTCGATAGAGTGTTCTGATTTTATCAACCTTGAAATACTAATTTTATTATAGTTAAAATTAACTCTAAATGAAACTTGTAAAATTCTAATTAAATACTGTAATTTAAATTTGTAATGCGCTACAGACACTTGCTACTGTCTTAATGTTACAATTACAAAATACTGCTACTTTCTCCCGCCCCGATCTAAAATATACCAGGGCCTCTGTGGGCAGTTGTCCTTTATAAAATGCATCCGGTTAAATACGAGACTGATAATATTATAACCGTGCCTGTATTCCACAGAGAGATTTTACTGTACTACTACAAAACAAACACGAACGCTGTACGTACCTCCGCCCGGACAATGTTGCGCTTTTAATTGATAAACCGTTAAATTTCTCGAAGGCATCACTAATAATTGTCGCTGGCTTATTACCTTCTGCAAATAGGTATACGTGGAACAGTGTCATGATACTGAGTTTACCGTAGTGCATATGAAGCCGCGTATTTCAAATACGCGGCTTCATATGCACTACGAGTTTACTGACCCACTTATACCGTAATACGTTAACGCTACACGGCTTAGTAGTGGGATTATTGCTTGTCTGGATCTTTTATAGCGTGCTTTATTTTGGCCTTCATATTCAGCAAACAATCAGCAACTCACAAGCAGCAGTAATAGTAACACAAACATGAAGACTGCTCTTCGGCGGCTGTATAAAATGAAGCAGGCAGTATGCACGCACTCGACGCGTCGCGTTTTTCATGCTACAATGAAGCTCCACATCCAAACATCACGTTGCCGGTAACTGGCCGACACCATTATAAGCGATAATGTTACAGTACTTCCAGCCAAAACATGTTATGAGAGCGCTACAAGCGCGCAGTGTGAACATTTTGTTTGGTTCAGTTGTTTGCTTTTTTTGTAAAACTGATCGCGTAAACTGAAATCCTAAACGGCAGTTCTCTCACTTTAACGCTAAATGCTAATATATGATTGCATCGTTGCAGTATGTTGTAGCGTGCTGTATACTTTAATGTGTTACCTTTAAAAGCGGTTTACCGCTCACAGACGGCGAATTATGAACTGACGTTTGGGTATGTTTACGTATTTCCAGGTTTTTGCGGAAATACGAAATTATGTTATTTTATTATAGTATCCTAGCTAATTGTTTCGTTTGTACACAGAATTTGTATAAATAATATGATATTAGCCGTACCTGATACAAAAAAGCTTCGCGCAGCGCAGCCGAATTAGGAAGCAGCGTTAGTGTGTTATGGTTACTGTGTCGTCGTGTCAACTTGGCACTATTTCGTACAGTGAGCCTTATCCGATTTGCATATAACCCACTGTACGAAAAGGTGTTAGTTATTCGACATTAGTAGTAACTGATCTGAATAGTTACTACGTAGTAGTATTGGTAGTTTTTAGTAGTATTTGATTATGCACAAGCAGTTCTAATTTCGGTATGGATGCCGCAGCAATCTTGACACCTGCGAAAGTCACCGGGTAGCACTTTGTAATGGAGCTGATTGTGAAGACGTACTAAAGATCCACTACCATTGTTTATTGCTCTGTGGATTGTAGCAAAATTCTTATGAGGTATCTGGCGGGATGTTGCTGTCTTGGTGGGTGTATGTGTAAGTTTGAATTATTGATGATATGGGTGTCAGTGCGCTATAGAAGTATGCAATGTATCTTGTATTTTATCTATCTGTTTCGTTGTTGTTGTTTCTGTTTCCGTTGTTTCTGTAAATGTGACTAATTGTGTACTGAAATATTTAGTTATTAAAAAATCTGCAACAAAAAATTATAAATTTTATAGTTTTTGTTGCAAATTTTTACCAGACATCCTGTTGTGCTGTTTGCGTGCAACAGAAAAATAGCACTACTCTGAGTAGGTAAAGAAACTTCAGTAAAATTTGAGCTATGCCTACCTTAGAGCTCTGAAGTGATTTCATTATTGTTAAGCTCATGACCGGTACCCCGTGTTTGGCTTCTGGACAACGTCTGGTACGAGTGACCTTTGTTACCAGACTGCACTTGCAGGCCGCCGTACATGTGGTCCGACTTGAAAGTTGCGATAAAGTTCAGTGCACCAACAGCAACAGCTTCGAGGTTACGTCTGGCTGTTTCTACCGCCATATTGTTTGTGGCATTTGCCAGCTTTTATCGCTTGCCAGTTGCCAGAGTCTCCAGTTTTTATCGCATGCCATGCCACTGGCAGTGCCATTGGCAGGTGCCACTGCCAGGTTTTACACCCTGCCATCAGAGCCATAGCGCAAAGTGATGCGAAAACCATGGTAAAAGTTGTTGACGATGCCAGTGCTCCGTGACTAACGATCACGGGGTTCGGGAGCGCCAGCGCCATTCCTCCTCCGACGACAGTCGCATGAGGAAGTGCAACGTTATACGCGACAGATTATCCAACTGCCACTCGACCAGGCCATCGCGGCACCATCGGTTTTTGTGGTAAAGCGACGACGGACGCGGATCCTTCGACTGTGTGGCGCACAGCATCTGCCAACGAAAAAAAGCTAAAGACTACGCTTATCAAACGGTCCGTGCCGGTCTTACAATGCGTGATTAAAAAAGTGGAAATCGGTCCACGGTTCAAAAATAAATAAACTCACTAAACAGAGTGCCACAGGAACACAGAAATACGCAGCAGTCAGGTCCCAGAAACAGCTCGTGTTGGTGCACCGTACCTTGCAAGCAGCTACATTCAGCTTGTCGTTCGCATCCAGACTGGTCACCTTTGTCAGCCACTGGTCCAGCTGTTCCAGCTGCACTCGGCGCCGGCAACGCCGCTTCGCAAACATTCCACAGTGTTCAGCCGAAATTCTCCTCTAACGGCAGACACGCCTCCGCGATATTCCTCGTCAGGACGGGGCCCTTGTGTAGCTGAGGATCCGGTGCATGGTAAACTGGCCAGTACCATTCGACAGTACCATTGAGAATACGCAGTTCTTCACATGGCAGACCACTGTACACCCGCACAAAATCCTTCAAACGGCACTGCGCACACGGCGGCCGATATGGGTTAGCCTGCGTTGGGTGCGGGTAGTGCTGCACACAGCGGACACGGTAGTAATGATCGGTTTCCCGGTTAACCAGCATGGTAATCCGGCAGCCGACTAGATACAGTGTGGTCAGACGGATGCCGGGCTGCCGCGCCGCCACATACGGTACCACGTCGACAATCTGCAACCAGTCGTCGGCGTTCATCGTGTGCGCCTTGTCAATCAGCGCAACGTGGCGTGTGCCGGGGCGGAGGCAGTGGAAAAGCGCCGATGACGATAGATAGTGCCAGTGCTGATCGGGAATCCGCTTGCACCGTAAAGAGTGTTCCAGAACCAGGACGATACAGGCAGTGATGGCTGAAGAATCCATGATCAGGTTGCACGACGATCACACGCCACGCAGCCGGGTCTGCGTCACAGTGTCCGACTGTAGCAACACGCCCTGCCACAATTCCGGTGGTAGGGTTGTTAACGGTGCGGTTTTTTACCAGTGCACCGGTGCGGTTTGAAAAAATTGCGGTGCAATTTCAAAAAAATAAATTGGTATAGGCGGTGTGGTTTTTATCAAAAACCACACCGGCACACACCGGTGCGTTCGGGAAACCGCGTCGACGTACACCGGTTAACCACCGGTTAATCGAAGATATCGCAATTTCGTAATTTTAAAAAAATAAAGTTTATTAATTCACGCTGCAGGCTAGGTTCGCGCTCACGGCGCGCACCGGCCGTGGCGGGCGTAGCTCTGTATGGCTGTAACGTGTGTGTGAGTGTTCACTCAACGGCGGTCACAAGTTTAAACTCAGAGCGCGCCTGATACCACAGCTGCTGCAACAACTGGAGTCGGTGGAAACCCGCTGAAATCATCCCTTGTCGGGGGCATCCATTCGCCACGGAAGCGTTCAAGCGTGCTCTGAAAACCGTCACGATATAGAACAATAAATATCTCGAGTGACCGAATCTACTCGCAAATTGGTCGCTTGCATTTTACGGTTTAACACATTGATCACCCAACACACGATAATATTGAGCCCTTGAGTATGGAGCACGCGACATGTGGTCGGTTGGCTAATACCCACTTTTTGCGGTTCAGTTCAGCTTACCGAGCATCAACCACCCATGTGGCGCTTTACCTCTCTGTGATCTGACGTCGTTTGTGGATTGGCCAATTTGCTGATCCGTAAAGGGCAAGTGACAATTTGCGAGCGAAATTGAATTACACAAGACCATGGTGAGGTAGCCAGGGAAGACTTTCGTCCAGCCGGAAACGGTGGACGGAAAACGTTCCCGGAGCCATGCGTCTGTGTAGCTGAGCACACTCGACATCTGCAGCTACAGAGCGTCTATCCAGCTCACTTTCCACAATTGCCTTCAGTAGAGCACCCTTCGGGACCTTCCTGCCCGAAGTGTACGAGTCAAACAGCGGATCCGCGCAATCGAGACGATATTCGTGCAGGATAGTCCAGTGATAACATCGTCCCATTGGACAACCGCCGCTTCGTAGCACGCGTACCAAACACCGGGTCCGTGGCAGGGCATGGCACCAGGGACCCAGATCCATGGACCGCACGGGGTTTCCGCCACCAGGACGACCACGGGGATGGTTGGCAGTTGGGAAGCGTACAGTTCGGCCAGGATTTCTCCAGATTGGGAGCGTGGTAGGAAGTAGTTTTGCAGGGTGTAAAATTCGCGTCGACGGTTGGGACAGAGTAGATCGACAAATAGCCCGCCCGTCTTTCGCTACGCCTACCACATGGCCGTAGCGCAGTCGGCCATCGCGTCCCATAACGTGCACACTGTTTATGTGTTGAAATTCGCCACACATGATTTCGGCTAGGACTGGCTGCAGATGGCACTGAAACCGTTGAAATTTGGAGGACTTCTTGACTAATTTGTACTTGTTGCTGAAGCGGCGTCAGCGCTGCATGGAAACAAAAGCACCGACAACCGCGCCACAAACTGACGGCTTACAGATTTTCGAGGAAAAACAAATAAAGGCGCAAAGCCCCTACAAAAATAGGAAATCGTAGACGGGAATATCGTACAAAGCGATAACAACACGGAAATGCGATTTTTTCCGCGAGGAGATTGTCCGAGTTGATGAGAGCAAATCGAAATAATGCCGAAAACGTCTACCGTGTGCCACGCATCTCTGTCTGTCTGTCACCATGTGCGAAGGCTGAGTCGGTGCGATACCCATTACCCACCGCCACCCTGGGCGGTGGCGGCGATCATCTAGCATTCTTTGACGCAGCACAATAAAAAGACTAAGAAAATAATGTACTACTGCCCAAATTCAAAATACGAAAATGTTCAGTTACTGTTCAACTGATATTTTAAACTTGTGTTCGTTGACAACATCAGATGAAAATGAAGCAAGCAGTCAGCGAGGACTGCATCCCTGACGCTGTTTTGGTTAAAAAGGACGAGCGGCTGATAGATGCATCTGTACATATGCGAGTGCGGTGGCGCAGGTAATGTTCTTGTTGTTAGTGATGCGTTTCGACGGGAACAAGTAACTGACTCTAACTGATATGGACTCTGTAAATGTAAATAACCTCAGTAAATGCGATAGTGTTTCCTCCTTTGGCATATTCACATTGACTTAACCGTCCATCAGAGCATTAATTAGATGATTGTGCTCAAATCACAGTGAGCGCTGTGGAAAGGCAATGTCCAGTTCCACAGCATGTTGTTGCACTATGTACATTATACACTAAACTTGTAAACCATAAATACGGGCGACCACATAAAACACACCCATCGAAAACGTTATGCAATCTCGACTCTTTTTGCTCCGCTACGAAACTGCACATCCATTACAAACATTTTTCGTCGTTGATGGAAAATTCATCCTGTTCAAAATCCACCGCGGATACTGTCAGTGGGAATGCCTCGCAATCCACCGGCAAATACAGAGTTGTCTTCCGATACAACGAGCTTTTGAAAGAGCTTGTACAGATCGTCTTCACTGGCTTCCTGAAATAGTTTCCTATTCCCCTTCCACCAGCGTCGAAACCACGCGAACTCACATCCACAATGCAGATCCAGTGAGTACTCCCGGAGTTTCCGTGGAAAATAAGTCGCACTGAATTCGAATTCCAATGACAATAGTCGGAGATCTGGCAGATCGGTAAAGCTGTCCTTTTCTAGTGATCGGATCGTCGAGCCAGAGGGCGCTCCGCCAATAACGAATATCCGTAATTTTTTGTAGTGTTTAAAATCAGCCTTCCTAATTTCTAATTCGTCGCACAGCCACGCGTTAAACTCCAGCAAATTAGTGAAGCGTAAATTTCGCAGTCGGTTGAACGAACGACTGTGTTCGCAGTTGCGCAGTACGAAACTAATGACTTGTTGCTGAATGGGGCGGAAGTTATCGCGTTGCAACGCCGGTCCGTCGTTCATGTACAGCATAACAGGGCGCAGCGGGGGTTGCGCGATGGAACGGGTTAGCTGCTTGATTTCGTCGGTGTCGGGTGGCATACCTAAGCACACAATCTCGTATCCTTTCACGTCCGGACAATGCTTGTAGTCCTGGTAGCCCAAGCCCACTTGAAACGGGTTGCAGTGCTCCGTTGTCTGGCGTTGGCAGTCTTCGTCGCGCATGCGTCCCACGGAGAACGCCGGAAGTCGTCATTATCAGTGTCGTCGGCATTATCTTCGGAAATAGTTTTTGTAGTCGTTCGAGCTATGACATCAACAGAAAATCCAATTCAATTTATCTGTACATTCAATTTATCTGTACATGTGCGTTTGGTATTGAATTTCCCCTCTAGACCGTTGTAATAGTGGCACTTACTAGGTGAAGATTTCCTTGCCAATGTCCCAGAGCAAACTTTGGACAGCAGCAAAAACGTACCGCAAGATACAGTAAGAAACATTATGCTAGAAGGTTCCGTGTCTTAATAAATCCGGCGTCGATTAAAGGTTTAAACACCGCCTGTCCAGCAGATACGTTCCAGTCGATGGTTTGCAAACAGTAAAATCCGGATAAAATCTGGATAACTGTTTCTTTTAGATAAGTTTAGAAATCAGTCGGGCTAGTGCGAACGTTTTTTGGACATTTTCCGGTTATCTGCCACTGTTTCCGGTGGCTACCATCGCAATCAGGGAAACCGGTTGCTTATGCTGTTCGTAGTGTATGCATGATCCGAGGATTGCCCAGGGGTATTGTGTCGTCGAACGGCTCGGAATCTGCACATACTACGAACTGTCTACAAGATACGTAGATATTTATGATATCAAAATTATTTTTTCAGTCTTATAAGCGATTTTGCAGTGCCTTTTGGAGTATGATTAGGCAGTTAAAGACACTAAAAATAGATAAAAATACACGTAGCCTTCTGCAAGTATTTCAACTTTCAAGCACTAATATAATGGTGGTATTCGAAACTGAATACGCTGAATATTTTCGCCGCGATTATCAGCGGACGTGATTGTTGATGCATAAAAATATGAACCAGTAAACAAAAACTGATCATGCATCACACATTCCTTCACGCCGTCTTACTTCGAGAGCGCTAAACCCGACAGCTTTTCTTGCTTTTGCACTGCTGTAGGACATCATTTTATTGTGGCATCATGTGCTATACCGTCTACATCTACTTGTTAACTTATAACGTAAATAAGTACTTGCGGTTATTACTATCGGTTATTATTATTGCGGTTATTACGAGTACTATCGGAACACCGCTTGCGATTGCATTTATTATTCCGTAAATAATTAAACTATAGTTTGCTAAAATGCCAAGGCGCAGTTTCCGTCAGTCAGCTGCCACATTACTTGAGCACATCATATTGCGAAAAAAATCCCAGGAAATTTTAAATTATCAGCTGAAAGTCGAAAGCAGTAGCAGTGAATCCGATTCATCTGAAGATGAAAGCTACTGTAGTGGATTGTAGGATGACCTAACATCACCAATTATGTTGCGGCTGTATCTCGATCATGTAAAATATGTGGAGCGGCATCCTATCCCAAAATCCCACGCTTTTTATGAAGACCTACTTTTTAATTTAGACAATAATCGTTTCCGGCAAGAAATGCGAATGTCCCGTACAACATTTGAAGAAATTCTTAACCGGATTTCGAATCATAAAATTTTTACAAACAAATCTAACTACTCTCAAATGCCTGTTCGAAAGCAACTGGCCATTTCTTTATGCCGGTTGGGTTCATCCGAAAATGCTGCTTCTGTGGGATGTGTTGCTCGAAAGTTCGGCGTATCAGAAGGAACGGTGGATTTAAGCACAAGGCGGGTAATACTGGCTTTAATTTCTATCGAAAAAGATGTAGCGCGGTGGCCAACATCAGCCGAAAAAAAGGAAATTAAACACCGGATTAAGTCCAGTCACCATTTCCCAAGCTGCATTGGATTTGTGGACGGAACTGACATCGTCCTGGCTGTCAAGCCGGACTGAATGGAGAAGATTATTTCAGCAGAAAGAAGAGCTACTCCCTTTCCGCAATGGTAGTATGCGATGACAACAAACGGATTATGTATACCTGTTGTGGTTTTACGGGTGCAACTCATGACAGTCGCGTTTACAAGAATACCGAGCTTTGGCGTAACTCGGGAAAGTACTTCAAAAAGGATGAATATATACTTGCCGACAGCGCTTATGCTGTAAGCACCACAGTTTTGCCCCCATACCGGAAAGGCGAAAAAGAAAGAAGTATTGCCAACCGGCGATTTAATAAGCCACATTCCCGTCTGAGAGTTAAAGTCGAACATTGCATCGGTATGTTAAAAAACCGGTTTCAGTGCTTAAAAGGTCTACGAGTATTAATTGCATGCAAGGCTGATCACGCTCGAGCAGTTATGTGGTTCCGTGCATGTACTGTATTACATAACATTTGCATCGATACAAGAGATCCTTATGATCCAACATGGGGTGAACTACCTAAACGGGCATCTGATGAACCCGGCAACGAAGCGGATGAAATCGTTCCTCTAGCGGAAGAAAGATCACAAAAAAGAGAACGAATTAAAAATGCTGTACTAACAAGCATGGCTGAGTAATTTTCAATGTGGCAAATCAATACTTGTATGAAGAAATAAAAACACCGCTGTTATTTGCGTTACGCTGTAAAGTACTGTAATATGTACCATTGTAACTGTAATTGTACAAGTATAAAAGCAACACACATAAACAATAATAAGAACTAATTATATGAGTACATAAAACAACGATGATAAGAAAATTGTTGCACAATAAGACTGGTCATGTGCCGGAAATACAGACCTGCCAACTGGCGTTAAAACAGCACTTTATTTCATTCCTAATTCTCGCATTCTAATGCGAAGCTCCATCCGGCGCAGCTCTTGTTCCGTTTCCTTAATTTTTCGGTCTTTGTCATCTCCCTCCAACTGTTTCCGCTGTAAATCTATCCTATCTTGCTCCAGTTTAGCTTTCTGTTCAATGCGCATACGGGAAAGCTCCATCTGTTTCTCTATCTGGCTGGCATGAGTCCTGTCCAGTTGCAGTAAAGTCTCACTGAATGACAGCGGCGCCTTGGAAGCCGGCTTGACTTTGGTTTTCGACGTCTTCCCATTGATTTCTTTAGTATAGCGGCTTGTTTTATCGGTGTCAGAATCGGAATCCAGAACGTCGCCGTCCAACCGCATGTCGTTGTAGCTCTTGAACTCTTCATCGCCTTGTTGCACCTCAGCAGCCACGCGCAGGTCGGTTGATTTTGAAGACTGTGATGCCGCAGACTCATCTGAGTTATCGTCACCCGGTGATCCGGAGTCGCCAAGCAACATTCGTTCATCGTCCTGCGGCTCAACATCTGTTTGGCTTATATAAGGTGGTTCAATGGCCGGGCGGCAGCCAAAAACAGGATCCAGTTCATAAAAGTACTTGAACATTTTCTTCACCGCAACTAAAAGTTAAGAGAACAGCTGACGCAAAGTCAACATGTACAAGTCTATAATAATGTCATATAATACTACTTGTTACATAATGTTATGTCCCAAAAAATGCAAAAAACATATTTTTTTCAAAAATTAGGTTTTTGCTTATTTCCTATTTTTTCAGTAAAAGAAAACGATCTGCCATTGCAGATTTTAAAATTTGGAACTTCACATTTTAAAAGTTTTTGAAATGGTCTATAAGATTAAGAAACCTTTTAATATTTGTCAAGAACTTCTTATACAGTGAAATCAAAACTATTTAAATTTTAAAATTTTTTTAAAATTTGTTTTTTGTAAGTTTTTTTAATTGCAATACAAACGACAGCATCCAAAAATCATTGAAGGCATAGCACACACTGTTTTGTATATAAGTACCTTCGATCGTCTGCTGTTTTAATCTGCCTTCGCGATCCAGGTTGGCATCAACAAGTCCCGCTCCGGTATTGTTCACCCAGTCGCTTGCTTTCTTGTACTTATCTTCCCAGGTTCCGATTTTGTCCTTCACTTGCTTAGCCGTTCTTCGCTCGGTGTTGCATTCCTTTGCCACGTGCTCCCCAATGACTGCAGCAACACGGATTTTCTTCTCTCCTCCCTCTTTCTTTTTCCCAGAAGATTTCCATCGGTCGTAGTTTGCCTTCTCGCTAAGCCAGTCAGCTAAGGTTCTGTCTTCGCTCTCACTCCATGTGTTATAGCCGCGTGGGCTAGTGTCCCGAGTGGCTCGCTTGCGTGGCTTCGCCGTAGTAACAACAGGAGACGGAATGGTGGACACAGATCGAGAAGGACCAGTAGAGATACTGGGCAATGGAGCGATCGTTACAGGCTTTGCTCTGTCTGATTTCAGCTTCTTCTTAGAAGGCGCCGCAGTCGATGACATGAATAAGCGAGTGTTTTGCAAAATAATTATTAATTATAATCCCGTAATTAAATATCAATACGATAATACGAGTACGGAAAGGTGGAGATATATATACATATATGTATATACTACGCCGCAAAGAACTGATGTAAGTTGAGAAGAACTTGTTGAATTTATCGATGTGTTCTGTCAGATAAAGGAAATAAGCGCCTTTCGCGCCTAGAAAAGCTACTCGCGAGTAGCTTGTTCATTTTGACTTTTCGCGCGTTTTGAGGGCGTAACGCTTATGGCGTGATTGTGAAAATGATCCAGTTATGAATCGATTCCTTATCTCTTCAAATTTGTCACGTTTCGCGCTGTTGCACTTTCGCGGCTAATCTATGTCGCTTATTCAGTTTCGAATACCCTTAATATTACAACCAGTTTCCAGCAGTTTATTAGGTTCTGACACAATTGCAACAAACATCTGCTATTGCAGTGGATCAGTTACCGAGCATCAAGCAGCTACAACCAAATTCCCAACTTACAAAGTAACAGCCCTCCCGCCCCTTCGTACGAATTACTCCAAGCATGCCCGATGAAAACGCGTTATAGCATGACTGCAGCAGTTATCAAAGGACCACAGAAACGCACAACAGTGCGAGTCATATCTCAACCGCCCTGTATCATCAAGCTCATGAGCGTTTCCCTTCAGCAAATGCCATCAGTTCGAACAGGAAGTGCTGCGTAACCGCCGACAGTTTTTCCACTTGCACATCCTTCATGCCATCAATGCACCACTTCTTCCCGCGGTTATGCACTGTCGGCCGCGGATCCGCAGTCTGTATTGCGCAGAGAATCTGGCGAAAGAGAAAGGAGACAACTACTAAAAGTAGCAGGCGAATTTATCTGCTACATCAGCATTAATTTCATGTATTTGGGTCAGCAGGTGGTCGTTTTTTCTTAGATCTTAAATTTTTTCTGAACTTCTCTCCAGGTAAGTCGTTGGTGTACACGAAACTTCGAAAAATTGCATGGAAATTTGTTCAAACTGGAAGCCGCAATATTATCCCAAAGCGCCATAATTATGGCGCCAGAGATGGGTTTCAAGGATCTCACCTTGCAAACGTCAACATCCACATCCCATTTTAACCAGTTCGCCAGCTTTTGGCGCTCATGGTCCGTCAGCACGATGAAACCGGTGTCCAGCGCTTCCCATACCGCACATTCCATATTCACACTATCCGCAATAACCTTGATGCGAGGCGTAGCCATGATCCCGAACAGTCGCAAGAAAAATGTACTATATGTGTGGTTACAATTCAACTTAATAAACATGTAGATCAACTGGATGGTATTGCATGGAAGATCGCAACAAGCCGCGATAAAGTCGCTGAAGTTGAGAGTATGCCGTACAAGGTCATCGGAAGTTGCAGACGTGGCAGGTCTATGGAACAGACATTCTCTGCGGCAGTCCTGAAGGTAGCTGTTGTCCCGGTGCAGATGGCAAGAGACATACTTGATACGGATAGTTTGCAACCGAATGTTACTCATATGGTTGGCAACATAATGCATCATGTCCAGTATTTGCAAGAAAGCGCTGTCACCCAACCACCATGTTGGGTCTTCGACCAAAAGCGTCTTTGTGGATGGGCGGAGACATTTGAAGATGGGAGCCGTTACATAGTACATAATGCGGGCGGACGGAGGTTTTTCTATTTTGCCGTTTTTCCAGGTGATAATAATGTGGGTAGTCAGTACCGGCAACTGCAGAATGCAGTCCCACGAGGGGCACACAGCGCGCAGGGAGTTCTGCGTCAGTGTGCTGAGATGCGAGAAGACCTCCGTCCACAACTCCACCGGTAGCGCCACAGTATGTTGTGCGCTTGCAGCGTTTGCGAATGCTGGCTCGCGAAGATGACCGATTAAGAGGTCGGTCAACTCGTTGAGCAATTGAGGGAACGGTCTGCTCCAGTTCTAGAAGAGAACGCCGGCATCACTGACTTATGTAATTTATGAGTTAGACTGTTTTACGTGCTATCGTTATAATGGAAATTCTTGAAGTATCGAAAATAAGGAAAACTGCTTACCGCTTTCAACTAACTTTTATTTCACTTAAAGACGAACATAATCTTCACAGAAACAGACCAACTTACGACAGATTCATAATTGTCAGTCCCTCCTGACTTAACGATAATACTCTGACGCTGGATATAACACAGACGTCCATCCACAACTTCCAACATGGAGAGGACATTGTATCAGTATCGTCATTCTCACAGAAACACAAATCCAACTTCCGATGTCGTTGTAGTAGACTTTTCAAGTCTTGGGCCGACACCGAGCCATACATTTTCAGTTGCCGGCTGAGCTTGGCAAACAAAGACTTTCTTGTCAACACGCCTCTGTGTGATCAAAGGAAAAACATTTTCTTTTAAAAATAACGATAAACACATGAGCAATTGTATCGAGTTTCTCCTGCTTGCTTACTCGCCGGTAAGTTTTTCGCGGATTCGTTCAACTGGAGAGATCCGTATACGGATCGTCGTTCGCACAACGAACCGCCTTGTTCCACCAACGAACTACTGCCACATCGCACCGATAGCGCAGTGCACCGCGCGCTGTATTGACCAGCTGAGCGGGAAACCAAATCCAGGGACCGGAGGAAGGCCCGAGGAACTCGGACGCATCAGCACCTCCATGACGATGCTGGGATCTGCTTGCCAACGAGCTGCTGCGATTGCGTGTTCATTGAGAGATAACCACTTAGGAATGGTGACTTTACTGCCGAAGGGGAGGAAACGGCGGCTTAAGTTGGGACACAGAAAGTCAACGAAGAGGCCATCATCCGTCAGATCCACCACGCGTCCGTAGCGAGCCAGACCATCGCTACTCATGACGTCGACGCTGTTGGCTTGAAGGACTCCCCGAGACATGGCCGGTGATTAGCTACAGCTCTGCAAGGTAAAAACAAATGTCCAGATGCTTTGAAACGTAGCAGCCATACACTGATCATTGACACATGTTTTAGGTACATGAACTTGGGTAGAAAAACAAAAATTGAAAAGACCACGCAGAGAATGGTGGAAAAAGTTTTGTACTTAAGCGCTTTTAACAGTGTAGATTATATTCGCACAGGTCACACGCAGAGAGATGACTGAACACGTCGTTCTTTATGTTCTTCTTGTTTAACGAGGTCAGAGATAAACCCTGCGGATTTGCATGCTTTACTTTTCTGCACGATTGGTGCATTGCCGATTGGCCACTTTTTGCTTTAACTTTTTAAGCGTCCCGCTCTATTTTCATGCTGCTGCCAAAGTGATACTCGGAGTATCAGCGTCGATTTCGATTTGCGGTGGGTTGAATGAACGGCTGCGTTCGCAGTTCTGGCGTTTCTGTATTATGTCGATTTCATATATCGTTGATTGATAATTAATACTGAAGTTAATTATTAAAAAAATCAAGGTGAATGGATAAGATAATAATTACGTATATATGTATATTAGTAAAATGTATAAATAATGAAATAATATGTCAGTAATATGTATACTAGTAAAATTTAATAGTTGTTAAATGTTAAGAAGTGAAGACTGTTAGATTAAATTCTAGGCAGCAATATTAAATCAAAAGCTCAGTACGATTATTGTGATGCCACAACACGGAAAAAACTCAAGCAAGTAACTAATATTATTATATGAGTTGCGACGGCTAATGTTACAGATATCAAGTCATACGGGGAATTATCTTTTCGTTCGTTTTTAACAATTTGCGGCACATGCGGGAAAAAAATCCCACAACTTTGTGACGATGAGTTTTTGTACATCCTGAAAATTCTATTAGAGACTGCAACGACGCTGCTGTTTGTATCTACAGGGTAGTACAGATACCTCAATTTCAGTGTTTAAAATTCAAACGATCCATTTGTTATTGCTGGTTTGTCTTGCGTCGCAACACTAAACCTGCACCTGCCATAATGATAACTCAGCCTTTATTATTGCCGTCTTTTTAATTATTATTCAGCTATACAGCAGATATAACAAAGCTAAAGAAACATGAATAAAGTACAGTATGAATAACCTCCAAGCATTAGATCATTAATCACTGCAACCACATTAACGTCGTCCCCACAGAGTATTCCTGCAGTTCGATCAAGAAATGCTGCGCAATCGGCGACAATTTTTCCACTTGCAAATCCTGCATGCCATCTTTGCACCACTCCTTCCCGCGGTAGTGCAGTGACGCCCGTGGATCCGCTGACTGCGTCAAACACAAAATCTAGCGAAAGAAAAAAGTGGTTAATATTCACGCCGCCAGTTTGTTTCTTCGCATATAATGCGCGCTGCGCAAACGAACGACTTTGCAATGAAAATTAAAGTTCAGATCCACTATCACCTGCCTCTCAGTACAAAACCTGGCTGGATTAAAATTTCTCACCCTGCAAACCGTCCTGACATAGGAATCAGCCTCCTTCCCTTTCAACCAGTGCATTAGCTTTTGCATCTGCTGACGCGGCGGCGCGACCAAAGCAGCGTTCAGCACGTAGAACGTTCTGCGTCAATGTGTTGAGATGCGAAAAGACCTCCGTCCACAACTCCACCGGCATGGCCTTTGCGCCTGCAGTATCCGCGAATGGTAACTCCCGAGAACGGCCGATTACGAGGGCTGTCACCATTTTAAGCAATTCAGCCGACGGGTGTGTTACAGTATCCCTGGAAGTAAACGCCAAAACCACCGACATGTAGATTTTGGGGGCTGAACTGATTTATTATCGACCCTTTGCAATAATTAAGGTAACGGAAATGATAAAAACTGCTTACGGCTACACCTTACCGGTTTCATTTATTTTAAAGACGAAGAGTTTTCGTGGAAATACATTAAACTAACTTACCACGGGTCCATCACTACGAATCCATCCATGCTTAAGGATGCTGCTCTGACTCTCGAGGTAATATAAGCGTCCATCCACAACTTCCACCAAAGAGAATGTAAGGTCATTCTGGTAAACACACAAATCCGGTACGCAATATTGTAGCAGCAGACACCGAGCCACACACTCTCGGCAACTGAACGCTGAGCTTGGCAAATCCCTTCTTGTCAATACGCCTAGGTTTGTTCAAATGAAAAATAAACTGTTAAAAAACGTAAATAAGCATAGGAGCACATGTAATACGTCGACTTTGGCCTGCTTACTCTCTCGTTGGTTTTTCGCGGATTCGTTGAACCGGAACGACATCCGTTTTGGGATCTTCGTTCGCACCACAAACCACCTTGTTCCGCCAGCGAACTGAAACCACATTACACTGTCGGCGTACTGCACCGCGCGCTATATTAACCACCTCGGCAGGGAACCAAATCCACGGACCGGAGAAAGTTTCGATATTCGGGCGCATCAACACCTCCATTGCGATGCTGGAATCGGCTTGACAACGAGCAACGGCGACTGCATGATCAACGGGATACAGCCATTTATGAATGGAGATCATGCTGCCAAAGGGCAGGAAACGACGGCGTAGGCTGGCACACAGGAAGTCAACGAAGACCCCGTCATCCGTCACATCCACCACTCGTCCGTAGCAAGCCAGACCATCCCTACCCACAACATCGACGCTGTTGGCTTGGTAAATTCCGCTGGACATGGCTTACGGTTAGCTCTGCACGAAGCAAAAATAAATTTTGAATCGCGGCAGCGTTACATTAGTGACAGACACCTGTTTTGCGTGTGTTGATATAGAAATCAAGGAAAATCGAACAACAATTCACTGGAATGGCGAAATAATTTCCGTTCTTATCGTTTTGAACAATTTCAAAGGCCTTCCACGATAATCGAACAGTTTTTCAATGTTAAGGGTATCTAAAATCAACAGCCAGTCAGTCAGTGAACCACAGTAATGGCCGCTTAGGTTATTGTGGGTGCAACTTTCCTGTGAGAAGTTGCCGGTGTGTTTCTCTGACCGGTGACCGTGTTTGACCGTGTTTCTCTGACCGTGTGATAGAGCCGGTGTGTTTCTCTGACCTCGTTAAACAACAGCAGCAAGTTTTAATTGCACGATAGGTGGAGGTTGCCGATTGGCCACTTTTTGCTTTACTGCTCTCGCTCGCAAGCGTGCCATACAATGGCATACATACTGTTTCCCTGATGCTGAAGACGTAGGTGTGTTGGTTTACCAAAACGTTTTGCTTGTCCACATTTGGATAAAAGCGTTCGTACGGTACTCGTATTTTCGCAGTTGCAGCTCTTAGTGGAAACAGTTTTCAATTAAGAATACAAAACGATACTTAAAAAGTTTTGAATAGATACAGTGCTTGGAAATTATTATTATCAGTCAGTTATTGTAAACTTATTAATTTTACAGTAACTGATAATAATAATTTTCAAGTACTGTATCTATGAAATGAAAATTAATATTATCGTCGACCACATGAAAATCGCTTGTCATTTCTCGACCGACAGAATAAAAAATAACTGTATCACCAATCGACCACATAAAATCAGTTGTCACTTCCCAGTAGGTTCCTCCAGTTTCGTCAGGAAATGTTGCGCAATGGACAACAATTCCTTCAGTTCCGCGTTCTTGATGCCGTCCGTGTACCATTTCCTTAATATACGAGTACAGATGCAGGAAAATATGGAAATAGGCCAGTCGGTCCGCAGTTCAAACATTTAACAAAAATTAACGAAACAGTATTTAGGAGTTTCTACAGAAAATCCGACTGGCTGAATTCAAATTCCACTGAAAGCAGCCACCGATCGGTAAATGCATATTCCAGTAAGCGGATGACCGAGCTGTAGCTCCCACCGCCAAACTTGATTTTTCGTAACTTTGTTTAGTGGGGTAGAATCATCGTGAAGCGTAGATTTCGCAGTCGGTCGAATGAACGGCTGCTTTCACAGTCTCTCGTAGCACGAACCTGATGACTAATTTTTGAATCGGGCGGAAGTTCTCGTGCTGCAACACCGGCCTGCCTTCCATGTACAGCATGACTGCCGGGTGACGCGGAGGTTGCGCGACAAACGGGTTAGTTGTTTGATTTCGTCGGTGTCGCGTATTGTAACGAAGCAAACAATCTGGTCCGGGCAGTGCTTGTAGTCCAAATATGTATCCCAAGCCCGCCTGGTGCTGGTAATTTGCATCACGTATGCCGGTATGCGTCGCACGGAGAACGCTGGAAAGCTGTCATCACGGATTATCTGCACCAGCGAACATGGTCTCTGTCATGTCACCTGCACCGGCAAATTCAGATGAAATGTCCTGTGATTAGGTCCCAATTTTTCATTGGGGTTAACTGAGGCGGTAAAATCACTAATCACTGCATACACAGAGCTTTTATGTACGAGTACAACAGGAAATTACTATGCACCGTCAACTGCAAACAAAAAAACCGAAATTTGCTTACGGTGGGATGTCGAGCACTAATAAGTAAACCAGCTTCCGACAATTTATTAGTTTCCGACACAACAAAGTTGTGCTCTTGTTTTGGTTTGAACCCGAGCATCAAAAAGTTGAAATCAAATTTTTTACTAACAGAATAGTACTTGTAGTTCTTGGTTACAAAACGACTGCGTTATGGCATGACTGCAGTCGTTATACCTAAAAGCGCTAAAAAAACACCATCAAGTACGAGTTTTCTGATGTTAGGCTTACGCCATTAAAAGCGATAACGTGGTTCTCGAAAACATCCCCTCAGTATCATCAGGAAATGCTGCGCAATCGACGACAATTTTTCCACTTGCAAATCCTTCAGGCCATCAATGCACCACTTCTTCCCGTGATAATGCAGTGACGCTCGTGGATCCGATGTCTGCGTCGCACAAAGAACCTAGCAAAAAAACGTTTTGTTAAACGAACATCCGGAGATTTCACATATAATGCGCAGATCAATGACTGTTTTAAAAATCAGAATTCAGATACACTGTCAGTACAAACCACAAGGACTGCCTGGATTAGAACTTCTGACCTGGCACATCGTTCTGACGTAGGAATCGGACGCATTCCCCCTCAACCAGTTCAACCAGGGCGTTAGCTGTTGCCGCTGTTGGAGCGTCGGCACGGTTAAGCCGGCGTCCAGGGCTTCCCATACCGCGCAATCCATATCCGGAGTTACCTTAACGCGAGGCGTATTGTTGACCAGGACCGGTGTCCCTTGAAATATATCGTATCTGTTGGTATAATCCAAGCTGAGAGAGACGTTGATCAACTGGATGGCATCGCATGGAAGATTGCGACAAGCTGCGCTAATATCGCCACAGCTGAGACCATATGTTACATGGCTATCGTGAGTTAGAGCCAAGCAAGTTTTGTGGAATAGGCATTCTGCATGGTAATCCGACAGGTAGATGTTGCCACCGTGCACATAGCAACGGATGCCCATGATACGGATAACCTGCAGTCGGATGTTGCCAGTGTGCTTGACAACATAATGCACCATGTCCAGCATTTGCGCGATAATGCTGTCTTCCAACAGCCACGTTGGATCTTGGATCACTAGGGTCTTTGTGGATGGGCGCAGACATTTGAAGATAGTAGCTGTTGCAGAGTACACAAGACGGTCCCGACGAATGGATTTCTTTTTCTTCCAGGCAACAATAATGTGCGCGGTCAAAGTCGGCAACTGCAAAATACCGTCCCACCAGGAGCACACTAAGCGGAGAGAGTTCTGCGTCAGTGTGTTGAGATACGAGAAGACCTCCGTCCACAACTCAAACGGTAACGCCATAGGGTCTACGCTCTCAAGATCCGCGTGGGATGGCACGCCAAATCGGCTGATCAGGCGGCTGGCTAATTTTATCAGTAAGCGAGCAGATGGATTGACTTGGTCTGCCTGGATTTTTAAAAAAACCGGAATGGCTAAGATAAAATTACGGGTATTGGTCAGCTTTGATTATTTCCACTGATAACACGCTCACCTCGATCAGCTCTGGCTTCGAGTTACTGATATTCAAACATTTAATGTACCACAGCTTTCCATGCGAGATTTCCACAAAAGAAAATGCCCGGTCCTCCTTGCAGAAAGACAAAGGGGAATCGTGCTTATGATGTCGCAGCTGGTTTCTCAGGTCATTTGCCGACAACCTGCCTAGTGAGCCCCACATTGCCGGCAACCGAACGCTGAATTCCTCGAATGTCTTGTACCCAATACGTCTAGATGGGTGCAAACGAAAAACACTTAAAAGAACAACTTACAAGTCATACACACATGGCGCTCATATCGATTTTTAGTTGCTTACTCGCTCGTATGCTTCTCGCGGATTCGTTGAACCGGGACAATATCGGTCCCTTCACTACCAAGGTCTTTATTCCCCCATCGGCAGCATCGTACTGGCTGCGTGCTGCACCGCGCGCCATATGGACCACCTGAGCGGGAAACCATATCCAAGGACCTGACCAATCCGGACGCATCAGCACTTCCATGGCCATTTTGGGGTCAGCTTGGGAGCGAACCACGACGGCTCCATGTTGTTTGGGTGAAACCCGTTGAGAAAAGAAGACTTTGCTGCCGAAGGGGAGAAAGCGGCGGTGTAAGCTGGGACACAGGAAATCAATGAAAACCCCGTGATCCGTCACATTTACCACACGTCCGAAACGAGCCAGACCATCACTACCCACAACATCGACGCTGTTGGCTTGGTAAATTCCGCTCGACATGGCTTGTGGTCTGCAAGTAGCAAAAATGAGTTTCCGGTCGCCTTCAGTCGCGGCAGCATTCCGTCGATCATAGACATATGTTTACAAAAGCTGTAGTAGAAAAAACTAAAAATTATTAAGAACACACAGACTTACCGTTCCTCTGCCATACCTCTGCCTTTAGTACTGTTTATCGTCTGTTCTTACCGAGGTTAACCACTCCAAGTGTGCTCAGTGAGAACGCAGAAATGATTCCAAAATCGATATTTTGCGAACCACCATAATGGCATTGACCGCTCAGGCTATTGTACACTGCAGTTTCCTTGTGAGGAAATAATGGGTGACGATTTTTGCGTTAAGATTGTTGAGTCTTGCTGATTAAAGCTTGCTTTTTATGTCCTTCTTGTCTTTGTTTAATGTGTCAGAGGTACACCGGCCACACCCAGCGGATTTGCATGCTGTGCCTTTCTGCACGATTCGTGGAGTTTGCCGATTGGCCACTTTTTGCTTCAAGCGTGCTGCTCCATTTTCTTGCTGCTGCCAAAGTGTATCAGCGTCGATTTCGATTTCCAGTCGGTTATGTTCGAATGAACGGCTGTGTTCGCAGTTCCGGCCTTTCTGTATTAGGTCTATTTCGGATATCCTTAACTGATAATTAACACTGATATTAATTATTAAACAAATTAAAATGAATGATAAGATAATAAGATGTATATTAATAACTACTTGTTCCGAAGTTAAGACTGGAGAATTAAATTCTAGGCAACATTATTTAAACAAATGCTCAGTACAACTGTTGTGAAGCCCTGCACACGGAAAATCCCCAAACAATATTAACAGGTGTTTGGAATAAATCGGTGTTACATTTAAACCTATTTCTATTTGATTCAGAAGTACATAGAAGCAGCGCTAATTATAAGCCACTAATTACAATAATTATATAAGCCAGTAATTAATCAGACAGCTGCGGCAGTATTTTGCTACCTTTACTCGCTTTCTAGTTAGTGCTGCGTAATTAATCAAACTCCAGTACCGCAAAGACGCGACTAAAATTTCCCGACGCCGTATTCAAGGGAATCTTTCATATCTATCAAGCAAATTTTTCAGTGTGACCTTTTCCGAGCTAATTATAACATGCGCTTTACAAGTCTTCTGTCGCATTACTTGAAAAACTGCGTCGTATAACGGAGCAGCTAAATGTTTTCAAGTGCAGTTCTGACACAACCGACAGTTTTCGGCAAGCACTCCACTTTTGCTTATGTGAGCATAGTATGCACAAACATTTCGGAAAATCTACAGCGAGCGATGCACATCACTGTCATAAAGCGATGTAAGTTTCTATGGATGCTACATGATGGCAGCACCAAATTCAATGAACAAGCCCTCGAATAAGTGCACAATTTTTTTGAAAAGACTTCAGAATTGCTAAAACTGGCAAACCTGTGACTCTTAAAGCAAGTGAAACCGTGGTGCATAAAAGGATTAACATATTTTACTCAAATCGAAATTGAAAATTAATTCTCAAAATTTTTTATTCTGCTCGTTACACCTTCGTCGATAAAATGTTTGATATGAGCCGCATTCACTTGTGCCTTGCCGTTTCGTCTGCAGCGTTTCTGCTGTTCTTGGTAAGTTTTTGGTAAGGCATTTAAAGATATAAGTAACTCTACGAACATAAACTGTTATACATGTTATACATAACTCTACGAAGTTCGAACATACACGATGACGACAGTTAAAGTAGGTAAAACGCTAGGACTGCTAATCTTATTGAGGTCAGGCTCATATCGGGCATTATATTTTCTTTCGTTTTCAACAATTTGCGGCACATGCGGGAAACAAATCCCTACGGTAGCTTTGTGGCAATGAGATTTTGTACATCTTGAGAATTCCATAAGATGCGGCAACGATGCTTCTGTGTGCATCTGCAAGGTAGAGGTATAAATGCAGCTCGAATCGCGAATAGCAGCAACAAAAAAGCGCCATTTCAGAACATGCAGTCTCAAAGTTGCAAACCGAATAAACCATACAGTATTGCTACTTCCGCTTTATTGCGAACCTGTGGTTTGTTCTAGGCACATCCGGCAAGTGCCCGCCCGGCACCCGGAAATTACCCAGCACTGCCGCATCGTGGAGCCGTGCTGATGAGAGGCGTTAGAGGACTCTACGGTCATGGCAAGCCAGCCAATCAATGCCGTTGCCCCGATCATTTAATGGACACGTCAACAGAACAGAAGCTTCGCGATCATAACCAAAAGTGCGATGACAAGGGATTCTATCATCCGTGGGTACAAATCACGTGCTTGTTCTAGGCATTGCTTCCCTGCCCCTGCTGGCCATGAAACCTTTGGCATCGCTGTGCTCTGGCCCGTGTCCAACAGACCATTTCAACGTATAATTTTACCACTAGTTATTCACTTAATTTTTTAATCGTTCAATGTTATTTAGGGCCATTTTTGGTAGTGCCAGACTTGTCAGTTACCCTGTTTCCTTAAGGTTTGTTAGTAGTATGTCAATAGGTCTGGCAGGGACACGTGATTGGTCAGACACACCCCCTTCTCTGATTGGTCAGACACGCCCCTTTTCTGATTGGCTGGCTCCGAGACTGAGGCCGAGACAGGACCGCTAGTCTGGCTGCTTGCTCTTAAGCCGAGACAGAGACCAAGACAGGACCGCTAATCTGGCAGCTCTAACCGAGACTGAGGCCGAGACAGGACCGCTAATCTGGCTGCCCACCGTGAAGATTACTTGGTCGGCGGTTGCCTAACCCGTGCACCATTGAATCAGATCAATTAGCCCAATTATCACAGTAATCACATTGTTATTCACAGTAATCGCATTGTTTGTTATCCAAATAACCACAGGCAAACTTCATCCAGCAGTTTTCCAATGGTACCGAAAATTTCGCGTAAGCGTCAAATATACAAAACTAGTTTTTGAATAACGGCTTATCAAGACGACAAATGCATAGGCCATGTTGGTCAATACTCACAACCACACCAACATGAACACAGAGTTTCTTGCTGGTGAGTTGCAAGGATTGGGCTTCCTTAGCCTCTTTTCGTAATAACAGCAATTAACAACGAAGACGTTTACTAATAAATAAAGCATGTGGTTTAAACAGTAACAAACATCAAAGCAGCCGCGACTGTTCCAATAATAAAGTTGAATGTGAATAAAACAATTTGTTTATTGCTTAGTACCGAAAGGTAGCGTTGTGAAGTCGGGAAGCAACATACGCTTGTCACAGACCATTCTCAACTTCTTAAACAAGCAGACTGTATTAATTTCTTGTGTTTTGCCGTTCCGCTTGATGAGTTCAGGGTAAATGATTTGAACATGGGATTCCGTCCCGTCCAACAGACGCTTTAGTTTGTCGAAATTCAGAGATTGCCCGGTCCGGGCGAAGGACTTGGTAACTTCATTAAAATCCAAGATATCCTCCGTGTACCCGTTTTGGGTAAGGCCTTTTGCCTACGAATAGTGAATACTGTGCACGCTGTACATACACATTTACTGTACGTCTACGTACCTTTAACTCGATCCGACCGGTGTCAGTCTCGTAGCTGTACACTTTTGGGCCGCACGACACAAACTTCACAATGTGGCTCTCGCCCGCCTGCAACTGGTTGTCCCAGTCGCCCAGGATGCTGCCCGTCTCCGGCACGCAGTCTCCGGGGCGGGTGAGAAAGACGACTGAATCCGTATCATAGTACATGAGGCGGTCGCCCAGCTTTTCCATCATGTCCAGTAGGATTAGGCGAGCATTGGCGGTGGTGAACGCGGCCAGGGCAACGTTTGTAGCGTTGCTACCTTCGTTGTAGTCTTCCCCCTTTGAATACGTCACCATGAGACAGTCCTCGTTGATGGCAAACACATCATGAATTTCCACGGCCTTAGAACGGATCATGTCCAAATAATCCTTGGTTTTGTAGACGAATTTGGTCATAGTCATATCATCCCGCTGTCCCTGCTTGCCCCACAGATAGTTAAGACAGTTCTTGGCCACGTTCCGTCGGCCGGCATCGTAGATCATAGCGGCTGGGTCGAGGTCGATTCCTTCACGTTCCTTGACCTGACGAAGGTATTCATCCTTCTGCTGCTGTGTCTTACACCAGCTGGGCCATCCGCTAGCCTCCATCTTAATTTTCAGGAACTTGTTGATGTATCCAGCATAAACGCCGGCCTCCACGGTTTCCCAATGCCATACCTCGTACACTTCTTGCACGGTGTATCCTCGGGCGATGGCGTGGTGGAGCTCTGGGGTGGTCCACACTCCCTCGAGGCAGCGGTCGGCATCGCTGTGCTTGCAGAATTCGTTATTCTTGATATCCGCACACGTTCGGCAAAGCGTGAATACCAACTTTTTGTTTATCGTAGCAGGGAGAACAGGGTACAAGCACTTTGATGGTGGTAACACTTTGCAGGATATCAGTCCGTAATAGTCTTTAACATCCGCAAAATCCGATAGGATGATTTTTGGCTGTCCAATGGGGTAAGTCTTTGTCTTGTTGACAAAAGGATACAGGCTGACGACGTCGAAATGCATAATCATTTCTCTTGGCTTCACGGTATAGTACAAGCGACTGGCATTGGTACGACCGCCTTTGAAGGCGTCCCGCGGGTTTAGTGGTTCCCGCAGTTTTTGTCCAGAAAGAAAGGCAGCGATATCTGCTTCTTGGCGTTCCCTCTTCCATTCACACTCCCACTTTGTAACTACTGTATACTTTTCATCCTTTAGGTAACGTACACGATCCAGGTATTCTTCGTACACATCACTCATCTTTTTACAAGAGAAAGGAGACCGATCATCTTGCTCGGTGCAATCGGGGTGGCCGTGGAATACGCAGCCGTTGTACTCGTAAACTGTACGAGTACTAGCATCCAAACCATCCACAAAGTACGGTCCGATGTGGACTTCCTTGCCGTTTCGTCCGTGCTGAATACGCCCACCAAGGTCTCGATTTAGTAACTCCAACCATTGCGTGGCTTGAACGCTGGTGCGTCGGTTACGGTGGGGGCCATGAGCAGACAACACAGCAAGCTTTTCGGGTTCCAGATGGAACGTACGTTAATACTTATTGCAGGCGGATGACATAGTGATACTGTCTAGCGGGTTCAGATAAGTCAGAGCGATGAAATCCTGTACGAACTTGAGGGCACAGCGTCTTAGTACGGTGACGTCATTCGAACAGTACGACATGATTTCTGCACGAAAGTCGAACTGTCCCCCCGCAGCGGCTTTAGATTCGGCATGCCACTTTAGAAAATCTTCTTTATCTTTCTTCTTTAGACCGTCAAAAACGTACATTTCCGGTTCTGGCCACGGCAGCACTTTATCCCAGTTCTCAGGTCGATTAAAGTGATGTGGGAAGTCACCCTTCTTTACTTCCACCTCCAAGCCAACTGCTTTGGGCAGACTGCTGAGTTTCATAGGCATAAAATTCAGTGTGTCACGAGAACACATATTTAACGACCGGTAGCGCAGCTCCAGAAGCTGGGTTCCCCTCTTGATGACTTCCACACCGCGCAGTTTATTGTCCAAAAGGTGCTTTAGGAGAAAGTGACCGTCATATCCCCGGAAGTTATGGGCAATGTTGGTATGATGATTGTGCTGCTCTGAGAACAGCCATTCTCCAAACTGCTGAGCCACATCCTTGGTCATTGGTTGACCATCCGCCGGAAATCGGAATTCCGTACCGTCTTCGTACTGGGCCACAACACAACTTGGAGTATGTCCATTGACCGGATCATTGTACGTCTCATAATCGAAGAAAATGTATCGCTTCGGCGGCTCTGGTTCATCTGGTAAGGTCGGTAAAGGCTTTGGAAGGACTTTTATGAAACACTTATGCGTGGCTTGAGGAACCCACTCGCGGCAAACTGTGCAAAACATCTCCCCACACTGGTGGTTACCATTTGGACGACGTGTCAAGTTCACAAAGCGGCGGCAGTCTTTACAGTAAAACATCTGGGAACAATAAGTTTTTCCATTGCGACGATCAGCCTTGTGGATGTTAAAGCATTCCTGGTTGTTGAACGTACGGCGACAGTCGCCACAGCGAACAACCGCCCCTTCCACACATTCACTAACTGACCGATAACAAAAGCGACAGTTTCCACCGCATCGATGCCGCTCCTTGTGACTGTACGGCTTGTCACACTCTGAGCAGAAGTATGACGAGTTGAAAATACCGGTGACAGTAGTTACGAGGTCAAAGTGATTCTTCTCCAACAAGACAAAGATTTCTTTCATGTCCTTTGTTTTCTTCTCTGGTACGCGGGCGATAATGGTATTGCCGTGATCCGCCGAAATAACTTTAACCTGGAATTCGGGAAAGCATTCTTCCTGGATGGCACTCAGGTCGTTAAGGTCATAACACCGTCCCAACGGTAAATCAGACAGCTGGATAATTTCTCGGGCATGGCCTGTCAGCTTACTGACTCCATCCTTGCTGTACAGGTGCTTCCACTGGCTTTTGTACGTTCCTTGAACATCATGGGTCAGACGGTACTTGCCCAAGTACAATGCAGCTGGGAGGCAATAGTTGTTATCCACGCGAACTGTAACTATAGATTTGCTGAAACGTTTTGCGTCCCGCGCCACGTGACGATGTAGAAACCTCCAGTTACCACCACTCGGCATGATGGTGCGGAAAATGCGAATTGAGAAGGTATCGTCCAGCACCATCCGCCCGGAGTTGGCCTTGGTACATACAGCTACAAGGTCGTCGACACTGAAGTCCGACAATTTCCGCATCGACAAGTAAATTGGATATTCCAGCGATGCACAGCCAATGGAAATGGTAACACGATCAGATGGTTGAAACTGAGCGACGCAGAGATTCAATATGGATTCCAGCAGTAAAGGCAGAAGCAAGACAGTTTCTTCCTGAGAGTAAATACGCGGCAGGGCGGCGATTTCCACACGGTACTCGTACTCGGTGCTGTTGAATTTCTTGAACTGACGCTCTTTGTTTTTAGTCAGGCTGAAGAGGGCTGAGAAATCCGGAATATCACTAATTTCTTCAAGCGTCTGCAGATATATTAGAATAAGAATGCTTTGAAGATTATGAAAATAATAAAAAAATAGAATTAGAGTGTAACTGTATCTAGAGTAAATTTCCTTGTAATCAGTTTACAAAACCGACTTGTTGGTTTTGCGAAAAACTAACTATAACAAATTCAATTTTCGGTTTCATTGAGAAAATTTATTCTTATTTTATTGTTTCGTTAGCTTACTAGTGGGTTTTGCGAAGCCGCATCTGGAATGTCAATGTCCATGGCACCGTCCACTGGTTCCCCCGCGCCTTCCTGATTAACCCCCGTTCCCACCTAGATCGTTGAAATTCGGTAAGTTCGCAGTATCTAATAACAAATAATGCCACCGCAAAACACAAAACATAGTATGTGTTGTTGCCTGTACTGTAGTCAGCTCACTTTCGAAGGTCACAGATCTGCATATAATACCGACCCAAATAAACTGATCAATGCGTAAAGTATGCAAAAAGTACAATGTCATCGAAAGCTATTGTTCTAACTGGGACAAATCCGTATTATCAAGGTGGTGTACGTCAAAACAGTATTGTTCGAAGTGGGTCAGATACGTATTAATAGTTGGTTTTCATCAAAACAGCCTTTGTTCTAAGTGGGTCAAAAGGCTGACTCAGCTATTGTTCTAAGCAGGACAAAATCCGTATTAATAGTTAGTGTTCATCAAAACAACCTTTGTTCTAAGTGGGTCAGATACGTATTAATAGTTGGTTTTCATCAAAACAGCCTTTGTTCTAAGTGGGTCAAAAGGCTGACTCAGTTATTGTTCTAAGCAGGACAAAATCCGTATTAATAGTTAGTGTTCATCAAAACAACCTTTGTTCTAAGTGGGTCAAAAGGCTGACTCGGCTATTGTTCTAAGGAGGACAAATCCGTATTAATAGTTAGTGTTCATCAAAACAACTTTTGTTCTAAGTGGGTCAAACCCGGATTAACAAGCTGGCGCTCATCAAAACAACTTTTATTCTAAATAGGTCAGGCTGACTCAGCTATTGTTCTAACCAGGACAAATCCGTATTAACAGTTAGTGTTGATCAAAACAAACTATCGGCAGCATTGCTCTAAGTATGTCAAACAATTAACTCGCATCATCAGTAAAAGTAAAATTTTTTGTAATGTTTAGGCGTATTTTAACAGACGCTTTACTAAATATAAATTAATAAAAATCAGCAACACTCATTTACCAAAGAGCATTGAAATATAACATATTTACAAAGAATAACTTAACGTTTTAACGATGCAGTTAATGACGTGCTATAACAATACTCAGTTCAGATTTAGATGACTTTGAAAACAAGCCAGATTTCGGAATTTTAGTGTTTACCGCGAACATAATTTTAAATAAGTTAAAAATTATATTTAATTTATCACGTTTTAATTTATTTAACGAAAGGTCACTCACCCTCGCATCATCCTCCGGATCCCATTGTCCTTCTGTCAGTATGGCCTCCATGTCCCGGCGATACGCATCAGTAAAGTGATATGAAGCAGAATCCCACTGACCTTCGGCAAAGATGGCGTCCGCATCCATACGATCAGCATCGGAAATAAGGTAAGGCGGAGATGGAAGAGCAGTCCAGTCACCCTCAGCCCAAATGGCATCCGCATCAACACGGTCCGCATCGGTGATAATGTACTCGTCCATGGCTCGTTATCCAAATCAAAAAAAGTTGCAACTGGAAGTCAAATGCACTACCGCGCCCTTTTTAAAGACACTGATCGCCAACTCATACTGGTGATGACCCAATTTCGGACTGGCGATGAACGTCCACCTCGGATCTGATTGGTCACTTTCCCCCTTTCTTTTGTTAATTTTTCCCACCCCTTTCTCTTTATTGGTAGTTTCATAACATACAGAATTTAACAAATAAAAATTGTATTCCACTCCCAGACACGAGCCCGACAAATAGGACAATGATACATACGCATAGAACACGCCTCACAGCAAGCTGCGTGACCACAAGGTTGAAAAGCACACTTTATATCGGCATTCAAACAAATAGTACACTGCGGTTTTTGTGAAGTCTCTTTACGCTCAGCGTAGACGGCAGCCGCCGCGGTGGCCACTTGCTCCGATTTGGCAACGGCTTTGGCGATGATTTCCTCCGCATATTGTAATCCTTTCTCCTGTTTCACAAAGCTGCAGCTGTACAGCCCAACACCATGACGCGCGTGTTCTTCCCATGGAATATCCTCCACCTGCCAGTTTTCCAAATAAATGTTACAGGAAAAACACTGGACGCGATCCTTTGGTCCGGTAAAAAAGAATCCCGCTTCGGCCATTTCTCGTGGATGTTGCTTGTATGTCCAGTTGTAAAATGTAGCAAACCTTGCTTTAACATCAGCCATCGGGGAGTATGACGAACATCCTACTCTGATGCAATCGGCTGATTCCATGTCGTGTCGCAGTACAAGGTTTTCATCCCCTTCCCAGTCATGCGCAGTCCACACACAATATGCACAACCGACTTCATCGGGAAACTGCTTAAAAAACAAACCGGCTAGTACCAGTGTGGATGGAGTCGTCAAAGGCCATGGCCAACTGACAAAAGACCGAACACGGTTTTCAACAAGAGTCATGTCTGGTTGCGCCATTTTGGAGGAATGAAGTTTATTGCACGCTTCGCGAACGTTAAGTACTGTCGCTATCGCCAGTTGGTACTGGCGGTGAGTCATCACTCATCATTACGCCTAGTACATTCTTTGTTAGCTGGGTGGATTCCGCTATCCGGGTTACGTTGGGTTTAGCGAATTGGCCACATATTTCTAAAATATTATAAATCAGTAATAAAATGGTGATGAGAATTCCAAAAATAATAGAAATTATCTCCTTGATTGTAGGTTTATCCATGATTTATTAGTGATTTTATGAATTCGTTGTCTCTTAGTTTTGTGCTTATACGGAAGAATTTATTGATAAATTTGCATACGAATTTATCATTCACCCCTTTATGCTTGGAGAATGCCGACATTAGATCCTTATACGAAAAACCGTAGCATCGCAATAATACATAAAACATACAGTACTGACCGCATACGGTGCTGTCGGTGTTTTGTCTTGTAGTATTGGACATACTGACGTAATCATCTCCCATCCATTCTGCAATATCCGACGAATATTCCGCAGGATTACGGCCATACGAATCAAACGCTTCTAAAATGTTTTGACGAACGCAGAAGAAAGCCACCCAGTGCTCACCGGAACTCCCCGTTTTTTGTGTGTTTACGATATATGCACCGGGGTATTGTTTTTCTGATATATTATCACTAGAAAAAACACCAACAAAAATATCACGAATTTTGGGATCTGAATAAAGGGATTTTTCGATTTCTAAATTATTCATGGCGCAAAATCAAAAAGTACTTGTCTATTATTGTTTATTTCAATAATATTATCGTAAACTAGCATGGCGATACATACAGCTGCTTCTGGTAATGGTTTGGCAAAACGCATGCTCATATTTAAATTACCTTGCCGAATGAGCGATAAAGCACCACGCCCTGTATGCCCTCTCGTAAAATCAAAGCCATAAATACAAAATCCACCTAAATTATAATCAGATCTGTCAAAGGGTAGCTCTCCAAAACCTTCGTGAAGGCGCTCCAATGTATCAAAAAGCCCTTCGTACGGCTCCAAACTAGCCCCGTTTTCGAAATCCATATTATATCCCCGAGTTGGAAATATTTGCCCGTCTATTTCTGCATGCAAGTAAGCCAAACTGAAATGATTAAAAGCATACGGCGTCGAAGTATATTCCCCATTGAATGCCCTACTCGGTACCATAGCAAAGAGCATAACCTTGGGTAATTGACCAATAACAAGGTTGGGCCAAGTATGTTGCTGCTGTCCAGCAAACAGAGTGGTTTGCCGCATGGCAACACGTTCCATGTGGTACTTGGCATTTGTTGAAACTAATTGCTTAGTTAAAGCCCCTAGAAAATCGGGCGATGGCTCGTATTTTCTAATTTTTAAACGAGGGTTTTTGATAATTACAGTTTTTGGTTTTGATAAATCGCTGTCCGTCATAAAGACTAGACTGTTTTTATTACGCACTAATTTTATGCTCAACTCGACACCTGGTATCAGTGGTTTGTCCTGTTGGAACAAATCACAATGCAGCTTTCCTGATAATTGCAGTGGGCGGTACGCTCGAAGCCACATTCGTCTTAACTCTGCTCCTTTGCTAAAAAAGATCTTTTCATTGTTAACTTTGGCTTCGTAATATGGATCTTGCTTCCACAGTAACGTGTCCATGGCAAACCCAGACAATTGTAATTGTGAAGCCTGCGCTTGCTTAGTGTAGCCTAGAAGATTTTCAATGTACCCCCGCATATGGTACATGGAGCTGCTGTCAAAAATATTACGATCACCCAGAGTGACAATTACCTGTTCAAATAAACTATCGAGAATATTATTTACGGTTGTCAAGCAGGCATCATCCGTGGGCATATCCCCTTTAGAGTCAGTAACATACAGATCACAAGAAAATCGGACATCTGCCAAACTAATAAGTTCAGTTTGACACGGAGCAATGGTAAAAACATAATCGTTGTATGTGTCTGACGGGGCTTGCGTTGGTCCGATATCATAATCGCGGGTATTCCACCTTTCGGTAAGAGTCGCCGGAAGATAAAATAAATGGCTCTCTAGGAGCATAGAAGGTTCGGAACCGCTTTCAATAAGAGCCATTATAGTTTGTCTTTAAGTGCGTCAATTGCAAGTTGTCGCTTTGTAAGGACTACTTTGCGTCGTTTTCGGCCCTTAATACCCGATCCTTGCTGTTGTTTCAGTTTGTCACTAACATGTTCTACAGCTTTGTCGATTGCCGATTCCACAGCCTTATGTGCCATATTTTTCATATGCGGTTGGGCTTTTATTATTAAATTGCTTATATGGGGCGCGGCTTTGCTGAAAATACCTTTAGCAAAACCGATAACTTTCCCCCAAAAGCCAGCACCGGACATGGGGGCACCGCGGTATACCGGCATCCCAAACCCATGTTGCCGGCTAAAGGCTTGTAAATAACGATTTTCATCAAACTTGTGCTCCTGAAGTACCATTTTTTTCAGCGTTTCTTGGGTCGAAAATGTAACTTTATTATTGTGGTACCGGGATGAAACGATACTTCTGTCCCTAAATCATCTGCGAGTTTTAGTTCGATGGTCTGAAAGGTGTGTTTGGCAAGTGGCACATAATGCGGATTTTCGTAAATTATTGTAGTCTCAATGTAGGAACTGGCGACGGTGGCGATTGTTCGTAGCAACGGTACCATTGCATCACCGACGAACCCGTGCTCAATAATGTCGCAATAAACATGCACAACACGACTCTGTTTGCCCGGTCGTAAGTGGTACGTTTGACCACCGGCACCGGCGTAAAAGTGCTCTTGCAATAGACCCAGCGCCCTAGTATACTCTGATCCCTGAAACGTGAGCTCGGCATCGGGATTTACCACCAGCTGTGCGGAGCTACCAGTCACGTCAATATGTCCAAAGATGGTGTCTTTGTCACGCAGCAGAAAGTTTATTTTCCGAATTAGTTGATTCTCGTCATTGTATGACTCTTTGTCTAAATACCGACTGTGTCTCGGTGTAGTCGTGGTTTTAACTAGCACTGCCAAACCCTCAGTAAACCTACGACGCATCGGTGGTAAAATAATTTCGGAAAGACCGACTTCCCAGTTTCCATCAAGATCAATACCTTTGGCTAGCAAAGTTGTAAATTTCCCACAACGATTTGCGGGATAAATATTGTGAGATGCGGAAGACAGTAGTGTCATATAAAAACTCATTTTAGATCTTCTTTGTTTTCCCAAGAATCGTAAGCGGGGCCGTAACGTACCAACGTATAAGGTATTGCTGTTTTCCCTTGTACATTCTCTCCCTTAATATACGTGATATACGATGAAACGGTCGCTCAGTCATAATAAATTTTGACAGTTCGCTGGCATAAAAATCTCCATCAATTTTCCCACCTTCTAGGTCCTCTAAAGCGTAGATGTAATGATTCTGTCGTTTTTTAACTTGTATAATTTTAAAAATTTCTTCAGTGTAATTGGTTTCGTATCCCTTTTCGAACGTCTGCTTGCGTTTTGCTATACGCAAGTGATCCCCAACCTGAAAAATAGGATTTTTTGCCTGTGGCTCTTCTATCATGTCTTGACGTATAATGCGCGCTTCATCCACATCCACTTGACTGGGTGCAAACCCTGTACTAGAGTGAACAGAATTATTATACGATTTTAAAATCTCAGGTAAAATATCGAGGTACTTGTAAGTATTATTCTCTGTCATGTACACGTCCAGACGTTCCTTAATTGTTCGGTTAAAGCGTTCTACCATGGCACATTTAACGTCGTCGTTCTTTGTTATAAAAAACTTGATATTGTGATCAGTAAAAAAGTTTTTCAGTTGTTTATTCACAAATTCTTTACCATTATCGCTTTGACAGCGCAGTGGTCGTTCAGATTCTTTATAAATATTACACAGAGCACAAATAATTTCTTCGGGTTTCTTGGATTTGACGGGCTCGGCCCAGCCGTAGCGAGAGAAACAATCGACACAAGTCAGTAAATACTTAACGTCTTTATTATCATTCGCAAATTTTTGCATATCTGCCAAGTCAATTTGGTGCTGGTCACCAATATTAAATGATAAAATCTTCCGACGTTTAAATTTCGACCGAAAGGGTTTATGTTGAGTATAAGCGTCTTTGCTTTGCAAATACTCTTCCACTTGCTGACGAGAAAATCCATGATTTTGCGCTTCCCGGTACAAACGCTCGATGCCTCCCAGACTACCAGGATTAGAAGCATCTAAATAAATATCGTCCAGTGTTGCCATTATGCGTAGCTGAGCCAACCACCCTTCTGTGTCTTTTGCTTCTTTTTAGGAGGACCAGTAGATTTTGTGGTTTTACGCCTTAATAAGTCATAGCTCTTTTCAACGCCATTCTTGAGGGTGCGTGTTTCCGTTGGTTCTGTATAGGTCAACGCTTTGGCTGTCGGAGCCGCTGGTAAAGCCTTCGAAGTTGATGGGGCGGGCAAAGCTTTTAAATTTTCCGGTACAGGTAAGGCCTGTGAAGTCGAAGGGGCCGATAAAGCCCTGGATGTATTCGCTTTTCTTTCGGGAACCTTATACGGAGCCGCTTTTTTGCTGCGTGTAATTGGACCATAGCTTCGCGGTGCAACCACAACGTCAATCCGGTCTGTAGTAGCGACACGGGAAGTGGTTCGTATTCGGGAGGTACATACTCTAATGACCCATCATCAGGAAACTCTACGATGGGTGAGGATGGTAGCTTCTTTTTTGGTTTTTGCCCTTTGGATATTGGCTTGGGGCGTGGACTTTTATACACATGTTTTACCAGTGTCTCTCTAGGTACATACTGTGGTACGTATTGTAGAACTGGATCACGTTCGATATACTGTACAACGGGATCGCGCTCGATATACTGCACAATAGGTTCGCGTTCAATATATTGTATTGTGGGCTCACTTTGGATATATACCGGCTCACTTGGTAGATACTGAATAACCGGAGGTTCGGTCGCTTGCGTTGATCCATCAGTAAGTAGGGGCGCAGCTTGAGTACCATAGTTTCTTTGCGAAGGCACGTTTGGTATGTGTTCGTTAACTTCAGATCTTATAACCCGTGGTTCATAGTCTGCAGGCTTAGTCTGATACGCGGCTCGAGCCAGCAAATCATGAGTCATGGCACTACGAATTTTTTCAGCCTTTTTCCATGATGTGGCTTTGGTCTTGCCGGGCGCAGAAAATTCGGACTCTGGCACAAGAACGTAGGTCTTCATTTTGTTATAAATGATGCAACTAGTGTTCCTAGAATTGGAAGTAGAGCAGCTAAGAATCCTCCTTTTTGCGCTAAAATTGTTCGCTTTTTAACGTGTGAAAGTTTTCTGTCGGCTAAACGCTTAATTATCGGTGCAAAACGTCGTGCTCTGGCTAAATCAACTTTACTCAAAGCCGTTGGTTGCTTCACCAAATTTAAACAAGCTTCTTCAATTGCTAAAATTTGTTTTTTAGAAGCAACCTGTAAAAAATATCTACGCTGTCGTGGATTCATGATTACCAAAGCGCGTAGTATACTGAGAACGTCTTCTGGATTCATTTTTCCACGTATATTTTTCGGTAGTCAAATATGTTTGACTGTAGCCTTAGCCTGTCAGGTGTATCAGGACGGAGATTTATTACCAAATAACCAAAAGGTTCCTTTATAGCCTTTTTGTATGCATCACACAAATGCGGCATACCTAGCTGGCGAGAAAGTAGTTTAATCTGTTGTACATCATGTACAGATTTAAATAAAATTAAATATTGTGAGTTAAGAGAGATATCTCTCATGCTTCTGCCTTGTTTGTATAAATTTTGCGATATAAAGATAACGGAAAAATTTTTATGATGCACATCTCTGGTAAATATTGTCGAACACTTTGCGTTTTTTGATATTTCTTCCATGAGATCATCAAGAATAAGTAGCGTAGGCGTATTTCTATCAAAAAAATTTTCATCCTCCAAGATTTTATCCATTCCTGGCAGCAACTCGATGGACTTATCAAAATTACTGAATGCCTCTTGCCATGTACCGTACGCATATACTATACGTATGGGCGCAGGTGTGAAATTATTGGGAATACTCCGTAAAAGTTGCATCGTAAATGTCGATTTTCCGGACATAGTTGGACCAGAAATATAAAGCGAACAAAGAGTTTTAAATCTGAAATCAAAAGTCACCTTTTCCATTTTAAAAAACTCCGTTTTCAAACCGCTATTTGTATGCTTTATCTATGAGAAATTTTTTTCAAGAAACTCCTGATTTTGACTTTGAAAAATTCCGTTATTGATTCAGATTCTGGAGTTTTCAGTTGAAGAATCTAGGAGTTTTATTACAAATTCAAAAACTTCTCGAATTTGCTCCGAAGAAGTACAACCAAGGACTACACAGCTACCGGTATGGAAAATATGAATGGTAGCGTACGAAAGCCTTAATTTTAGTGCTGGAAACAGCTCTGGTTCTAGTAGACGTTGCATGGAGAAGTTTTTTGCTTTTTCGTAAAGCTTTACCAAGTTAACGTTGTGTGTATGCTTGTACGTGCAAACGGTATTTGCGACACTGCTGTCCTTAATGTTTAACTCTATGCCTTGAGTATAAAGCATCATTTGATAACATTTTAGGAGTGAATACGTCCCTGTAATACTTTTAGCACCGTTTATTATAGCCTTACCATTAGGGAATAATTGACAGAACGTTTTGTTTTGTAAACTTAAAGTGACAGCATCAAATCCTTTAACGGACTTTGTATTAAGTGGAAATGATTTCCAAACTTTCTCCAAACAAATCGCTTTGTCGAATTGGACGGAAAGAATGACGTTACGGATATCCATGGCTACGAGCATTAATTGCGACAGTGTCAACTTGGAACCTTTATATACCTTTCAAGTTAAGACTGTCACAAATAATGGCTTCTAAGCCTTTTTTCTTTTCACAACAAACAGAACAGAGTAAATGCTAAGTAAGATATGCTAATAAAAATTGAAGCATCCAGTCAGGCAACAATATCCCGTCCCCAGTGCTGGATGTAGATTTCCTCCATGAGATTGATGAATCCCTGATATGGTAGTTGAATGGTGCGCCGAGGTTGAGAGAAACGAATCATGCATCCGTATTTCGGGTGGATGCTGACAGTAACATCCACACAGCCCTGGCCCGGTAGAGAAAACTTTTCAGCGCTCTTGTCAACGATGGCGCGGTCCATGTAGTCCTGGAGCGCCCCGTTACGAATCATCCCTAACATGCTGTTGATATCGGCATACGCCAGGCGAACTCCTTTGTCCATGGCCTTCTTCAACCCAGAACCGTCCGGTTTGGCATCGAACACTAGAAAGAAGCAAACGTCCTTCGGGTTCCAAAACATACTAACTACAGCGTTGATTTTGTAGATAGTAAAATCTTCATGCACCCCCAAAACTTCCAAAGCCCGTACTAAAGCCATGTTGATGTCAACAGTAGAGCAGTAAACGCAAAACTGAAATTACTACAGACAAACATTGCTCTTAAAGACTTACAACAGTGAAATTCCACTGGCGATGGTGCGCCAGTGACGTCATAGGCATCGCACTTGGACAGTATATCCATATATTGTGTTTCAAGACGATACAGTAAAGTTTCGTCGTGCGCAATTCTCCACACGTCACCATTTGTCATGTCGTTTGCTAGCGAAACAATAGCTGAAGCACATTCGAGATGAAATTCCGCTGGTAACGGTTGAATATTGAAGTTTTGAATGAAGGCCAACGAACGTCGCAAATCACCCCATTTTATGGAATGCAGCAGTTTGATTCCTTTTCTAGGAATTCTCGCGCGGCCGCAAGAGATCTCACCAATGAATCGATCGATTTGAATGACGGTGACCCCGTTTACAACAACGCGCTTCGCCATCAAACCATCGCTTAAATCTTTAGCGTCTTCGCGGCTGTTCGCTTCACGTAGATAAACAAGGACCTGTAGAAATTCAGGAATCGAAAGTCACAAAGATTTCTTATAACATCGAAATCCAGTCATTTGGATTTTACCAGAATCTAAGAACTTCAGATGAAAAGATCCAGAAGAGTATTCCCGTTGCGCTGGGATAAAAAGTAAGTCTGAAAGGTCAAACGAATCCATGGCTGCAGAAGATGCAAATGAGCTTTCAACGACAAAGAATCGACTTATATATACGGAACAAACATGGTCAGAACGCGCTAGTATATGTTCGTACATGAATGTCGCCACCAGTTGACTGCACCAGAGAGAGTCAGAGAGAAAGTAGGTCATCGCCAGTACCGTTTCATGGATAAAAGCTGATTTCTTTGGCAACGAAAGCTCATTTGCAATTTCAAACGCCATGGATCAGTTCAAAGGCTGTTTATTAGGCGCACTCATCGGAGAATGTGTTGGAACACCCCTCAAGCGCCCCACGTCTTGCCACATGAACCTGGCGGGGGTGCGTAGTAAAATTTCGACTTACTGGGAAAAAATGCTACTGACTCACGCTTACGGAAGGTCACTACTGGATACCGGCTACTTTTCCATGGAAAATGCCGCTCGGGAATGCAGCAATGCTTTTTACCAGAACTACACTAAGCGGACAGCCTTTGGCAAACTGACTGAGATTATTGCCAGCTGGAAACATTCGCCCCCAAAAGACTGGACCGCCGCGGCGCAGAGCGTCCGCAACCGGGGAACAGAGTGTAATCCCGCCGCTTGGATAACAGCGTTTCCCTTGTACTTTTACAATCGGACGGAGCAGATGAGTTACTCTGTAGACCGTGTAGCTCGACTTACCCACTCCTCCAATGACGCCGCCGCTGGAGCACAGTTGCAGGCTTACGCCATTAGTCTGGTTCTAAAGAATAAAAAGATGAAGGAGCTTGAGTTTCTCGCCGCTCTTGTTGAATACACTAGCAAGTCTCTCCCCGATTCTGTACGTCAGGAATTTTATACACGTATGATGATGGTGCTGGACTACGCGCAACGCGCTGAACCGAAAGAGAAATTGTTCAAAGCGATTGGCGTTGGCACCAGCCCTTTGGACGCAGTTCCCGTTGCCATTTACTGTGCTGCTATTGGCCGCCGCAGCGGATGCCCTTTTGAAGCCACTTTTCATGCGGCAATGTCAACTGGAGGATGCACTGATGCCATTGGGACCATGGCTTGTGCCATTGCAGGAGCCTGGTCCGGATTCTCAGGTATACCTGACGAAATGGTGGGCATGTGGGATGGCCAGGAGCAGATTTATGCCTTAGCAAAAGAGCTGTACACGTACGTTTCCACACTGCACGGTCCCGACGGACCACTCTCCACGATCGAAAATTGGCCACACCTCCTACCTTCCGCTGGCGCCATGGCGAGGACGGGCCTGTACTACATCGGATCAAAAGATACTGTTAAATGTCATTACTGTCGGTTCACAATGAGCAACTGGACACCGGGAGATCCATACAGTGACCATCAGAGATTTAACGAAAATTGTATTTTTGTCACAAACTGTACTGCTACTCCTGCGTATGTTCGTGCGTCATGATTTGTTTTACTTTGTTCATTGTTATGTGAAAAGAAAATAAAAGAGGGTGGGGAAAATTGAAACAAAAGAAAGGGGGTAAACATGACCCAGAAACTAGATCCGGGTTTGGTCTCCGCTCTCAATCTGGACTGCAGTGAGCAGGCAGCCAGACTAGCGGCCCTGTCTCGGGCTCAGTCTCGGTTTCGACCAATCAGAGATGATGCCAGACTAGCGGCCCTGTCTCGGCCTCAGTCTCGGTTTCGACCAATCAGAGATGATGCCAGACTAGCGGCCCTGTCTCGGCCTCAGTCTCGGTTTCGACCAATCAGAGAAGGGGGCGTGTCTGACCAATCAGAGAAGGGGGTGTGTCTGACCAATCAGAGAAGGGGGCGTGTCTGACCAATCAGAGAAGGGGGTGTGTCTGACCAATCAGAGAAGGGGGCGTGTCTGACCAATCAGAGAAGGGGGTGTGTCTGACCAATCACGTGTCCCTGCCAGACCTATTGACATACTACTTTTATTAAAAATTCAAGCGATTCACTTGTTTTGCTGGTTTGTCTTCCTTCGCAAGGCTAAACGTACATTAGTCATAATAAAAACTCAGCTTTTATTACTACAGTATCTTTAATTACCATCCAGTTATGCAGTTGTTATAAAAAATCTAAAGAAACGCGAATAAAATACAGTACGGATATTCTTCAAGCCTCACATAATCATTAATCACTGCAGTTACACTAATGTCATTCTCCAAAACATCCCTGGAGTTTCATCAGGAAATGCTGCGAAATCGGCGACAATTTTTCCACTTGCAAATCTTTCAGGCAATCAGTGCACCACTTCTTCCCGTGATAATGCAGTGACGGCCGCGGATCCGCTGTCTGGGTTGCGCAGAGAACCTGGCAAAAAAAGCTTTGTTAAGAACATTCGGGGATTTCTTCACATATAATGTGGCAACGAACGACTATGCCAAAAATCAAATTCATATACAACTGTCAGTCTGTCAGCACAAAGCCTGGCTGTATTAAAGCTTCTCACCTTGCAAACCGTCCCGACATAAAGAGCCAGTTCCACTCCTTTCAACCGGTTCAACCAGTTCAGCCAGTGCGTTAGCTTTCGCCGCTTTCGGAGCGTCAACACGGTTAAGCCGGCATCCAGCGCTTCCCATACCGCGCCATTCATATTCGCAGTAACATTGATGCGAGGCGTAATTCTGATCAGGATCGGCGCCCATTTAAATAAACTGTACCTGTTGGTATAATCTACGCTGAGAGAGACATTCATTAACTGGATGGCTTCGCACGGAAGATCGCGACAAGCCGCGCTGACGTCGCCACAGCTGAGGCCAAACCATACATGCTCATCGATAGTTACAGTCGCGCCGGTTTCGTGGAATAGGCATTCTGTACCTTTGCCCGACAGGTAGATGTTGCCACCGTGCAGATAGCAACGGATCCCCGTGATGCGGACCACTTGAAGTCGGATGTTGCCAATGTGTTTAGCAACATAATGCACCATGTCCAGCATTTGCGCGAGAATGCTGTCTTTCAATAGCCATGTTGGGTCTTGAATCACAAGGGTCTTTGTAGAAGGGTGCAAACATTTGAAGATAGGGGCCGTTGCATAGTACACAAGGTGGTCCAGACGGACGGTTTCGCTTTCTGTCCAGGCAACAACACTGTGGGCAGTGTATACTGGCAACTGCAGAATGCCGTCCCACAAGGAGCAGACAGCGCGGAGAGAGTTCTGCGTCAAAGTATTGAGATGCGAGAAGACCTCCGCCCACAACTCAACCGGTAGTGTCATGGTGTCGGGGGCGCCCTCAGCGTCCGCGCCAAAACCGTCGGTCCGGCGGTTGGCTAACCCTCTCAGCAAGCGAGCAGATGGACTGATTTGGTCTGCCTGGATTAAAAAACACAACGGCTAAAACAAAATTACGTCTATTTGTCAGCTTTGATTATTTCCGCGGATAATAAGCTCACCTGAACCAGCCCTGGCCTCGAATTACTGATTTTCAAACACTTAATGTACCACAGCTGTCGATGCGAGATTTCCACAAGAGAAAAACGGTCATCCTTGCAGAAACAGACAGGGGAATCGTGCTTATGATGTCGTAGCTGGTTTCTCAGGTCAGTTGCCGACACTCTGCCTAGTGAGCCCCACGTCGCCGGCACATAGACGCTAAATTTCTTAAATGTCTTGTTCCCAATACGTCTAGATGGGTGCAAAGCGCAAACGAAATTGAATTAAAAGAACAACGTACAAATCATAAACATATGGTCATCCATATCGATTTTCAGTTGCTTACTCGCTCGTATCTTTATCGCGGATTCGTTGAACTGGGACAACATCTGTAGATGCACTACCAACGTCTTTGTTCCACCATCGGACTACTGCAACATCGCACTGGTTGCGTGTTGCACCGCGCACAATTTTGGCCACCTGAGCGGGGAACCAAATCCACGGACCGGACAAATCCGGGCGCATCAGCACTTCCATGTCCATTTTGGGGTCAGCTTGGGAACGAACCACGATGGTTTCATGGTGTTCGGGTGAAATCCGTTTAGAGAAGAAGACTCTGCTGCCGAATGGGAGGAAGCGTCGGTGTAAGCTGGGACACAGGAAATCAACGAAGACCCCTTCATCTGTCACATCCACCACGCGTCCGTACCGAGCCAGACCATCACTTCCCACAACGTCGACGCTGTTGGCTTGGTAAATTCCGCTCGACATGGCTTGTGGTCTGCAAGTAGCAAAAATTAGTAGCCTTCAACAGCGACAGCACCCCATCATAGACGGATGTTTAGAAAATTGCAGTAGAAAAAAATAAAAATTATTAGGAACACAAAGAAAATGGCGGAACTTGCCGTTCCTCTACCATACCTCTGTCTTTAGTACTCTTTTGCCGTCTGCTCTTACCGAGGTTAACCACTTCTCGCTCTTCTCTGTAATGTCCGAACAGTTTTTCAATGTTAACACGCAAAGTGCTTCCAACCATAATATCGAGTAAAGCACAGTAATTACCGCGCAGTAAAAATTGAATGATACTTAACGATATCTAAGCAGGGCGCAATCCGAGGGAAACCGAGAAACGGCTGAAAAAGGCGCCGATGAGGGAATCGAACCCCGGCTACGTCGTTAGATCCGCGTAGGCAGTACCACTGCACCACGGCGCAATACGTTGAAATCCTTTGAAAGATTTTGTCGCTGTACGTGAGCCGCTTCTCCGCTCACAGATATTTGCAATTGCGTTTAAAGCTTTTCAAGTCTTGTTTTGGGTATTCTTCTCTTTGTAAAACGGGGTCAGAGCAGCAACGGCTAAATCCTGCGAATTAGCATGGCTTACCTTTGTGCCCGACGGAGTCGTATCCAAATTCCAATTATATGCTGAATCGGATACGACTCACGTCTCACTGTACGAAAAAGTGAGTCTGTTTGCTCTGTTGACCTGATGGCTGCCGACCTTTTGTGGCTAATTCTGCGAAACGGTAAGAGGAAATTCGTATGCGCCAGTATATGAAATTTTTTACTTTTAAGTTTTACTGGATTTATTGCGAACGTAATACGCATGCTGGTTTGTCGCTGCCCTTCACGTGCTCAAAAATTTCGTGGTACATAGTACATACAATATTCGGCTGCTTTTCTGCTTTTATGTGCAAGTGAATTTAATTTCCTTAAAAATTTGTTTCTGTATTGCAGTAGTGGAGTTCCGCGCTGATGTAAAACACGAACTGTGATTGGCCCGTAACCGCCCGTTTCTTGTTTGACCTAAGCGATCGACAATGTTCAGCCCATTGCATTACGCTAACAGAGTGGACATTCTTGACGATGACGGGATGTTGCGGTACGGGCGTGTGGTAGACGCGGCCCAGAACGGTCTCTTCGTCAACCTGCTCTACCCCAACCGGCGCCGGCGGCGCAGTAAGTCCCATTCAACAGGCTTTCTTCACCGCGCGAGAGGAACGAAAGTGATCGACATCGCACTTTCCTTACCAAATTCGCGGCATTTCACGTGGAAATCCTGGTGCCGGAGACGACGCTGGGTACGTTGATCTTCCTGCCTGGCCTAGCCATCAGCTTGGGACGCGGTGGTTCTGTAGAACAGTACAGAGGCGCCAACGTCCATCGGCGACGAAAGGGCAACGGAATGCGCTGCACGGCTGTGATCCCCATTCAACGCATCCGATGGCGATGATGCACTCACTGTCACTGCACCCTTACGTCCATCCGCAAACCTTCGTCAAGCGTAACCTGCCCCTGGGCGATGCGCTTCACTCGGCGTCCACTGCAAAATCCGGGGAGCTCATCAAGCGGCTAGTCACTAGGAATTACGTTGCGTTCTCTTTTCATGCGAAGTTGATGTCGTGGGGCTAGTGGACGGCCGTTTGGGTTACATGTACCAGCCACGTTTGGAGCTTCTGGAATATATGGTCACCGCGGCTTGCGAATTCTGGCGATAATGAATGTTTTTGGTGTGAAATCGACTGGGTTAATGACAACGAGTACTGTGCGGTTTTCAGGCGTCGCTGGCCAGTTTCCAGGCAGAGCTACTCAGACTATCTACGGTGTAAGGCAATTTCCCGGCTACAAGTGACATGTTGCGGTCAGAGCAATTGCGGCAGCAACGCCAGCAAGTATCTTCCAACCTGGAAACTATGAAGCAGACAAGGCTGCGCGCGGTGTGCGGCGGGAAGAGCCAGAAACGCGGGGTTGTGTTGTGATCGGAGACTGTGCCGATTTACTTAGTGGAAATTTACCGATTTCCTCCGCATGGCAACCGCGTACAAACGCCTGCAACCGGGCACGCAGCCCGTGCTGACGCAAACCGGCAGCGTCCAATACTGCCCAATGAGTACCGTCCACCTGCAGATGCTGTGCGACATGATTCACTACGTGGCTGGTGGACCTCATTGACATCCGTTTCCATGTCAGCCGTTTTACTCTGAACCTGCAGATTAACGACGCCACCGGCATGGCGGCGCCGTTAGCATTTTTTCAATCCTAAAACCGATTTTTATTTATAACCGTAGTGGGCGCAATAATAGCCTACTGAAGCGAAGTAGCCAGTTATTATAAATGGAATAGTATTATTGTTACAGTGAGGGTATGCCGCTAGCAAGACAAGTAATCTGCTCCTGGAAGAATTTTGGGCAATAATAAATTTTCCAGTTCGTGACAGTTTTTTCGTTCCCGACACAACAAAAATCTTGTTTCTTTTTTGGTCCAATAACCGCATTTCAAGCAGTTCAACTCAAACTTTCCACTCACAAAATAATAGTCCGCGTTTTGAATAAAAGTATTGCGTAATGACATTGCTGCAGTTCATTGACCACTTGGCGGATGTATGGGGCTCAATGTCGGCAAAAAAACCTGAAAACCCTACTGCGCCATCATGAGCACAACTGTAACCGGCAAAATCGTCCGGACGGATAAACCGTCCGCCGGACGCTTTTGCCTGTAAGCCGGCAAAACCGTCCGGCGGTCCAAGAAAACGTCCGCCGTGAATTTTGCCCACCCAGTTTCTTCTGCTCTAATCGATCTTGTGAACATCCCAGACTGCGTATTCGGGGGCGGACGGTTTTGCCGGACTGCAAATTCGGGGGCGGAGATTTTGCCGGACTGTATATTTGGGGCCGGACGGTGTTGTCGGACTGTAAATTCGGGGCCGGACGGTTTTGCCGGCTTACAGGCAAAAGCGTCCGGCGGACGGTTTATCCGTCCGGACGATTTTGCCGGTTACACATGACACCTGTTTCTGCTTTTGCAAGGATGATCATTCGTTTAATCTCTGTTTACTGTCCACTGCTGTTAAGGGTACCGCCCTGTTGCACGAAGACAATAAATTCACCATTATTATGTTTTGTATGGTGGAAGTCTCCAATGGACGGCTGTCGTACATAAAGTGTTCGAACACCCTTTTGAATTCAACACGGATAGGGTTATGGCGGAAAGTTATCCGTGGAACCAGTTCAGAACCACACTATATAAAATACGGGCGTAACCTCGTCTGACTGGTTCCGTTATTCTTATTCCAGGATGAACCCTCGGCTCTCTTGCTCAGAGAGTTGACTAGCCGTTGTGGCGGGCGCGTCATCCTTCGCGGGCGTCACGAGCACACTCGATGCCATGGCACTGCCGGTGGAGTTATGGACGGAGACCTTCATGTACCTCAACACCTGGCCGCAGAGCGCTCTCCGCTCTGTGTGCTCCTTGTGGCACAACATTCTGCAGTTGCCCATACTGTCCACCCACATTGTCGTTGCCTGGATTAGCGGCGAAACGGTCCGTCGGGACAGCCTCATGTACTATGCAATGGCCTCCAACTTCAAATGTCTACGCCCGTCCACAAAGAGCTTACTGTCACTGATTGCAGACCCCATTTGGATAATGGAGGTCAGCATTCTTGGGCAGTTACTGGACATGGTGCAGTATGTTATTGAGCATATCGGCATTATTCGACTGGGAATTATCTGGATAATGGGCGTCCGCTGCTGCCTGTTTAGGGAGTACGATTGCCAATATTGCGGTTTTAAAGAATGTCTGTTCCACCGAACTGAGAAGAGTGAGGTTAATGATAACTTCTGGTATCCTGTCAGCTTTCGCCATTTTCTCGCGGCATATTGCGGGCTTCCATGCGAGACCCTGCAGTTAATCAACCTCACTCTGGCTGGAGATTGGACAACCGACATATACAACTGGAGTCCGGCCATCATTGTCACTGCACAGCGCTTCAGCATGAGCGCGGATGTGGACTGCGCGGTGGATGCCGGTTTAACGGTGCGGACAGATGAAGAACGGCAAAAGTTGGCCGACTGGCTAAAGGGGAGGACGGCCGGTCGCTACTTCATTAGTGCTTGCACGGTGAGATGTTGTAACTACGTTTCGACGCAACCGCTCGTTTGCTTGCTTGTCTTAGTGCGGTATGACAATATGTTAAGGAACCACTTTAGGTGTAACCGTGCAAGTCACAACAGTTTACGGCCAGAAAAAGTTATAAATTTTGTTAAAAGCAAAGCCCACTGCGCACAAGCAGTTATCAGTGCTGACGATGTATGCGCATTTGATGTGTTCTTCTCGCAAACGTATTTTATTAATTTTATGAAACTTGTGAACCGCGGAGATTTGCCGACGTCCTTCTATTTTTCGTCCTAAATTTGAACGCTAAATAAATGTGCTTGCCTTTTACTACTGTAGATTCTGTCCGCGACGGTGACAGTGGATCCGCGATCGGCACTGCATTATCGCGAAAAGAAGTGGTGCTTCGATGGCCTGAAGGATTTGCAAGTGGAAAAATTGTCGTCCACTGCGCAGGATTTCTTGAAGACACTGGTGGATTTTGCTAACAACAGAAATTTATGTGGTCGTTGGTAGCATTCTGTAGGTCATGAGATTTACTGCTTTCTGTGTTGGGCGTTTCTTTACAGCTTTATGTATTCGTTTTTTTTAGATACGGCTTAACTAACAAGTGCAACCATATCATCCATAACAATGTCTTACTTTCTGCGTAAGAAATATTTTCAGTAGGAAGTATAAAACTGTAATTCAATTTTGTGCTTTCAGATTTTGGGCGATCTTGATGGTCGTCTTCCTTCGCCACACAAAACCTACACTTGTTATAAGGCTTTTATTATTGTAGTCATTTTCATTATGACCTACTCTAGCTTTGAGATGGAAGATGTGTATTTTGCCTTTAAATTAGCTGAACGGCAATGATGTCAAGAATTTTTGTTCTTGTTACTTGTGTAATACGCGATTTAATTGAAAGAATTAGATACATACATGGCTCTAGCTTTGCAGCTGTTATTAAAGCGCTAATGAAGCACACAAAATAGTAAATACGATGATACAAATCATCTCACCATGTCACTGATGTTAGTCGTACATCATTAATCACGATTGTCGTGCGACAGGTCGTCGCGGCCCACTCGCGGGACATTTGGTTTTACGGACATCTGGTGCAAGGACACCCGTTTTTGTGGCAAATAGTCATATGACTGCCCACTGCCATAAACCAGTCGATAATTTTTGACTCCCCAAGAGTCGCGCGATCAAATGTCATACAACAAAACGGTTGGAAAGCGAGTTGTCCCAAAACAAATCAGCCTCTGCGACGAACAACATGTGGCGAAATGTAACCACTTGGTGCTGTCACGTTAACGTGATTTTCCAAAGCATCCCTGCAGTTTCACCAGGAAATGCTGCGCAATCGACGACAACTTTTCCACTTGCAAATCCTTAAGGCCATCAACGCACCACTTCTTTCCACGATAATGTGGTGACGGCCGTGGATCCGCTGTCTGTGTCGCACAGAGAATCTAGCAAAAGGAAAAATAACAGTTTTAATAACAACTTCTGGTAATTACTTTACACATAATCCACAGACGAGCGACAGTGTCGAAAATCAAAGTTCTTAATGTGATACTCTGATACTACAGAGTCGATTAAATGAGCCTCAGTCTCCTCAAGGCGCGCTCAGCAAGCAACACTTGCGTAGGTACGAGTATAATTTCAAATTGAGAAGGACACATTTACATTTTCCATAGTACATCAGCACAATGTCATGTGTTTGGAGTTTGTCTTTTTCTCGGCTCACAACTACTCTGTACTTTCGAAACTCATAACCTCGCTTCAGTTGTTTGTTCCTCTACATCCATATCTACAGAGACTTGGAAAGTTGGGTTAAAAATTCAAAGCTATTGATATGTTTCCCAAAATCGAAGCGAATTCGCTTGCCCAAAATCTCTCCAGCCCCATAGACTCTCCACTGGGAAATCAGTCAGAGGAAAAAGCGTTTAGAACGTCTCACCTTGCAAACGGTCTTTAAGTAGTGATCATCCGCATCCTTCTGTAACCAGCGCGTTAACTTTTGCCGCTGTTGGTGCGTCGGCACGGCTAAAACGGCGTCCACCGCTTCCCATAGCGCGCAGTCCATATCTCCAGTAACGTTGACACGAGGCGTAATACTGATCATAACCGGATCCCAGCGAAATACGCCGTTATATGTGCTTGTGTAATCCAAGCTAAGAGAGACGTTTATCAACTGGATGGCATCGCATGGAAGATCGCGACAAGCCGTGCTGATCTCGCCACAGGTGAGACCGTACCATATATGACCATCCAGAGCTTCAGTCGTGTCAGCTTCGTGGAAGCGACATTCGGACAGTTTGCCCGGCCGGTAGATGTTGCCACTGTGCACTGTGCAGGTAGCAACGGATGCCCATGATACGGATAACCTGCAGTCGAATGTTGTCTATATGCTTGACAACATAATGCACCATGTCCAGTATCTGCGCGATAATGCTGTCTTGCGTCAGCCACGTTGGATCTTGGATCACAAGGGTTTTTGTGGATGAGCGCAGGCATTTGAAGATAGGAGCCGTTGCATAGTACAGAATGCGATCCCGGTGGACGGCTTCGCTCTTTTTCCAGGCAACAATAACGTGGCCGGTCAGTGCGTGCGACTGCAAAATGCAGTTCCACATAGGGCACACAGCGCGGAGAAAATTCTGCGTCAATGTGTTGAGATGCGAGAAGACCTCCGTCCACAACTCTACCGGCAGCGCTATAATGCCTGATGCGCTACCACGTTCCCCGAATGCTAGCTCGCGGGAGCGGCCTGCTAAGAGTTCTGTCACCTCTTCAAGCAGTATAGCCGACGGTTTATTGCAGTATTTCTGGAATAGAACGCCGAACTAGTGACATGTCAATTAAAGTATCGAGAAGAATGACAACAGTATGCACTCCAGATCCAACTGGGTCATTTCCCCTAACGACGCATGCTGGAGTACTTGTATCTTTATCTTCATGGAAATAAACTATCTTACCTTGGATCCATAACTGCGAACCGATCCATGCTGAAAGACGATACTCTGCCGCTGGATGTAACATAATCGTCCTTCAACAACTTCCACTAGAGACAATGTTCGGTCATTCTCGCAGTAAAACCAATCCGGTACCAATTGTAGTTGATTTTTCAAGTCTCTGGCCGACACAGAGCCACGCACTCCCGGCAACTGGATACTGGGCTTGGCAAACGACTTCTTCTCGATACACCTTTATTCAAATGAAAATAATTTATTTTAGAAAAACATCCTAGAAACAAGCACCCCGGGAGCTTTATCGCTTACTTACTCGTGCGGCTGTTTCTGGCGGATTCGTTGCACTGGAACGATATCCGTATAGGGTTCTTCGTTCGCATTTTGAACGCCCGTGTTCCACCAGCGAACTACTGCCATATAAAACCGTCGGAATGCTGCACTACGTGCTATATTGACGACCTGAGCGGGGAACCAAATCCAGGGACCCAAAGAACTCGGGCGCATTAACACCTCCATGGAGATGGTGGGATCCGCTTTGCAACGAGCAGCGGTATGTGCGAGCTCACCCACACAAAGCTGTTTAGGAATAGTGATCTTACTTCCAAAGTGAAGGAAACGGCGACGGAAGCTGGGACACAGAAAGTCAATGAAGAATCGTTACATCATTCGTTACATGCACCACCCGACCGTAACGAGCCAGACCATCGCCACCGACGACGTCGACGCTGTTGGCTTGGTAGATTCCAGTTGACATGGCTGGTGAACAGCTGCAGCTCTGCAAGAAAGCCAATTCTAAATGGCCGTCACCTTCAATCACAGCAGCATAAAGCATTACATTGATCAAGGTCATGGATACAGGTTTTTCGTACATTCTAGGGTAGAAAAAAGACAAGGTAATCTGAGGAAAAAAGGTGGAAAAGTTGCTATACTTACCTTTTTTAACAGTAATAATTGAAGAACGAATTTTCAAAGTTTATACTCAAGATCAATCTCGGTAAATCACAGCAATGACTGCCTAGGCTATTGTGTATGTGAGGAAACGGCGTCGATTGGTGCGTTACGCTTGGGGAGCCTTTCATACTGTGTTTTGATGTTCTTTGCTTTGTTTGACGAGGTCAGAGGAGCCCCGGTCACACCGTGTGGATTTGCTCGCTTTGCCTTTATGCACCACGGATGGAGTTTGTGGCTTTTTGCTGATTGGTCACTTTTTACTTTAGTATCTTGCAAGCGTGCCCTGCTATTTTCTTGCTGCCGCAACAGTATCATCGAGTCTTAAGCAATTCTGTGAAACTGAATGGTAGCGAATTTTGTTAAATCGAGTTTAATCCTGTTTGAAGTTCACCGAGGTCAGAGTTAGAAAGATCATGTCCTGCGGTTTGCAAGCTTCGTCTCCCTCGAGGATGACTGGTGTAACTCTTGATCTTCTGAAAAAACTTTTAATTTTTACACAGGTTAGTCAAGAATTTCATCCTTCCATCGTAGCACATTGATGCAGAATTTCGCCTGCACAGACTGCACTGTACGCTCCGAATGGAACTGACTCTGTATGCTCCGAACTGTAATTGTCCGCTCTTGACAGCCAATATTGTTATTACCTGGGCAAATCGTGAAACCGTTCATCGGGATCGCCTTGTATGCAGCGCAACGCCTGTTACGGCTCGTCGGCTCCTACCCTCCGGCAACATTCGACTACAAGTTATTCGTATAATGAGCACCCGTTGTTGTCTGCATAATCTCTTCACAGCATCTGCCTGATTGGCAACCCAAGAAAATGTCTGTTACACAGAACTGACACGACAGTAGTAGTTCTGTTGTACTTCGGTAGCATTGTACAGTAAGTTGTCGGCTTTAGCGGTTTCGTCACGGCATGTCTCGATCCTGCATGCGACCCCATCCAATTAATACGAAAAGTCAGACACCATACTCTGTTGGCTGGTATACGGCCAGTGCAGCGCATTGTGGTGCATAAGTTATGATTCATAGAGATAAGAACGGGTATGTTGAAAAAGCGGAGCTGTGCAGCGCGGTATCTTGAGTACGTGCGGTATAGTTGTTTCGACCATTCAGAGCGTAGATAAGCTCCGGATCGTGATGACACACGTTACCAGTCGTTTCTACTGCGCATACTGCACAAAAAACCTACATAGGCGTTGGAAGATACCCGAATGTCTGAATCTGAGCAATAAAATTCTCTTTGAATTATATTAACGAGTGAGCCGAAGACGACGTATTTCGCTTGATACCGGCCATAAACATTACTTTTGTGGGCGGCTACAGTACTAAATCCCGATTTAGGAAGATCAGAGATTGCTCCGTATGGAAAGATACGAAAAGATCTCGCTCCTCAGTTCAACCGGCAGCGTCATGGTGTCGGGTGAACTCTCGGAGATTCGAATTGGAAATGCTATTCACGCACCTTATGTAACACGGGCGTCATGCAGGAACAGACACAGGTATAGTGCTCAGGTATCGTATCGCTCTCACAATCAGGTGTACTCCGACATCGAGCCACACACGTCCGACAATTGGACACTGAGCCTCAGTGACGGAGCTCGCGAATGTCCTGTACTTGAATGTCGGTCGATACGCCTTCGGGGATAGCGAGCTGAACTAAAAGACATGTCAAAAGATTACCGATATAAGATATAAAAATAATTATTATAAAGCTATAAATTTGCTTACTCGATCGTTTGTTTCTCGCGGATTAAATGAACTGGGAGTCTGAGACTGTATCGGTTTTTAGCTTCTCAGTTCCTCCATCGGCCCTTGGCTCAAGCGATGCGAAAGCTAATGGAGAGAAGACATATCTACCGGGGCCCTACCCTCCAAATACAGAAGTAAAACCTTTAATAAGTATCGTGGTACGAGTACAAACTATGCACCAGAACAAAACGTCATTTACAAAAGAAACACTTCCTCTATGCTATTCTGATCGGGGATCGTACCCATTACACAAATCGCGTTTCCCCGTTGTATTTGCATAGATATTCGCTGTTTAAAAAACTCTTTCGCCCGCTTTTGGCCAGTTGAAGTTGCTATACCGTTTCCAACCATTTCCACTAGCTTTTTAGTACCGTCTCCATAAGGTCCGTAAATTTCGATGGCTGCAGCAACGAAATCGTATCTTGCTTGCATCCAAGCGTGTTTCGCTAGTTTCTTCCTTTCAGCGAGTTCGGCTGCTGCGCCGGCGTTCACGGAAGTGCGGTCGATATACGAAACCGCCAGCGTGTCTACGCAGGTGACGTCTATGGCCAGCGGTTTTCCGCGCGCCCACGGTATTAGTGTGATCACGTCCGGCCTTTTCCTATCCTTCACAGACAGACCTTTTGGTTCCATTCTAGAGGGAAAACCGGCTGACTTCAAACCTCGGGCAAATTCCGCGCTGATTCCGTCATGTCGTGGTAGTCTTCCGGCAGACCGCTTACAGCGAAGTCCATGCCGTCCTAACTCGTCGACCAACCCTCCACAAACGCACACATGTGGAGTAACTATCGGTGCTCCCAGACGCAACGCAACACTGATGCGAAAGGCATTGTCCTCCAGGAGATTACCAAGGCAGGCTGCGGGTAATGCATGAATCCACACACCTGATTCCGGGACTGATACCGCCTTCAGGTGCGCGACTTCCTCCGGTAAAGTCCGTAGCGTAGTCAGCCTTGAAAACGCATTCAGGGTCAAAGGAGTGTCCCAAGCTTTCTGGACGTGTCGGATGGCTTGCGCCGGAATTTCGTTGGTGTCGGCCTCTAACTTCCAGGCGCGGGTGGCGGTAGTAACATCCGTTGCCGTCAGTTTCGGGCACAGCTTTGAAATCAGTGGGTGTAACGAAGAAGCCGATGCCAAGTAGGCAGAAGGAGCTAGCCTCTCAGTTCGTCTGATCCCCAAACCCCCGAAACGAACTTGAAGGGAGGCCTGCAGCCATGCTGGGTGATCCATCTTTACATTGGTGATGGTCTCAACTGCTTCGCTAAATACCTGGTCCAGTCTGTACAGCTCTTGTGGAAACATCCATACGAGGGAAGTGCGCAAGATATGTACTATTTTTGGCACCCCAAGGCAATTCTTCCATAGGAACAGGGCTTGGTGTTTAGGAATAAGCTGCAAGCGGCCGACATGATTCCCAACTGGTGGATTTTTTCATTGATCATCGGGATTATGGCGGCTGGTAGAAGAGGGGATCCCAGCAAATTTAGCTTATCCGTTGTTACTATAGCTATTCCAGGGAATAAACTGGTGAACTCGTTAGCGGCCGATGAACGCTGTGCTTCGGTGCCCCCGCACAAAAGCAGTTCGCACTTGGCGATGTTGACTTCCAGGCCGACTTTCTTAGCTTCCACTATCAGCAGCAGGAAATTGCGGATCACTTCTATGCGAATACAACGGGAAACCCTCCAAATACGAGTACAGTATTGTACTCGTACTTGCTTAAACTGTGTATACGTATTAAAATTAAATTGCTTTTGCTCGCTTTGAATTCGTTTTCTGGTTTAAGGCGCTAGGGCGTGGCTAAAGGATGAGGCGTGGCTAAAGTGCAGCAGTGTACAGTGAACTTTGCTATAGCGCTTACCGGGTAAACGTGGCTTAAGCCAAACCATCCCAGTATCATAAAATCTGAGGCGTTATGGTCAACGAAGAGCTAGCGTTTGGCGAACATTTCTCGAAACTTTTATATTGAACACTTAGTACGCCATCATCGGATTATAGAAGAAATATATTTGCCCTACATTTTGATGCATTTGCGAAGTGAAAAAACCCAATGTCTTGACAATGCGCATCGTACCAAAATGCCACTTGTTAGCACATGTTAGGTACGTAGTGCGTAGATTGCATCCGGCGGGGCAGAGGGCGAGGGCTTAAACCAGAAACTCAATCGTGATAGACTGACAATAAACAGGCAATACACAAGGGGACAATATTAACGCGGTATGCGCAGTATGTATGTCTGTACTTTTTACGTACGTTGTGGTTCACGTACGGTTTTAATAACTGTTCTTTTCTAAAGCTTTTGATCGCTATTAAAGTCCATCAGCGATTCTGCTTGTGTTGATTAGTCTGAGTTGAGCCTTGGTCTTGGCAGATCTGTGCGCAGTGTGTGCAGTGTGTGCAGTCTTCAGATTATGATTAAAGGTTATGACTTTCTTGTGGCGAAAGCATTAGTGTGTACCTGTAGGAAGTCACATTTGAATCTGGATGACAACATCATCCAGATATTTGGTTGTGAGCGCAGGAGTAGGAGCAGATCACCGTTCAGAATAGAGACTCACACTCTACCGACTGGGTGTGGTTGGTCATCTAGTACGGTACTTCTAGTCGTAGTGCGACTGCCGTATAGCATGTCAATATGTTTAACTCAAATCTAAATGAACATACAGTGAATGACGCAGAAGTTGGTGCGCTTACCGTTTTGAACAATTTCAAATTTTACTCGGAATACTCTGATAATTCGAGATATCCAGCGAACCACAATATGGGTGTACAGCATACAGTAATTATATTAACCCGTTGACGGGCATTGGCGTCAGGCGACAACATAGTCACCACGGCTGACCTATGGTCAGCACAAACTCACAAAAAATTCCCTTTCTTAATTGCATATTTTCATCGGGAAATCCCGATTTTCATAAGGAAACTCGCACTCCTTCGGGTACCTCCCGCTGGAGGGTTAAAAGCGCTTTCATTCTCTTTACCGCAGAGTTTTTACAAAAGGTAAACAGTGTAGGAAAACATGATACGCCTACAAGACAAACACAAACATCCAACCCACACAGATGGCTACGCACACACAGGTGCGGCTACGAGAAGTTATTAAAATGAATAACAGCAGAACATCCATTAGGCAAAAACCCAACATTCACAATAATGATGCCACCGATTTCGGCAGAAGGTTACCGAGAGAGTCGGTCACCACCAGCAGAAAGCGTAACGCAGTGCGTGACAGTTTCTCCAAACGCAGATCCTGCAGTCCATCCACCGATCCACGCACCATTTCTTCCTGCGGTAATGAGAGGACGGGCGCGGATCCGCAGTCTGCGCCTCACACAATGCCTAGAAAAACCAAAAGACTGCAATACTGCTGTGCTAACGTGGCTTTTTAGAGCAAGCAGTAAGTTTGAGGGAAAAATAGTACATGGACACATGTATTTTGAGAAAGCTGTGGTATATTTTTAGTTTTACGCTGGCTCTTACTCTGCACACTTCCCTGCGATAATCCCCCTGCTCCCATCCGCAGTGACTGAAGCCAACCATTCCGAAAGCGCCAGCACTTCGTCGTTCCTAGGTACCGGCAACGCCGCCTCCAACACATTCCATACCGTGGATCCCCAGTCCCCTTCGAGCGGTAGGCGGGCTGGGGGCAAGGGGAAGTCCGGCTGAATTTCCGGGCCCAATGGGTCGGGGAATGACCTATATCTCAGGCCCACCGTGCACCCGACCAGATGGAGGGCCGCACACGGCAGACTGCGGCACAAGGCAATGAAATCATCCAGCGGACCACCGTTCTCGGAGGAGCGAGTGTGCACAGCGCAGTGTCCCTGGTTAGGACTTCTCCAGAAGCGACAGAGAGAGGCCAGATCCGGGAGCAAATACCGGCCGCCTGCCACATACAGCCCCGCCAGACGAATTCTGGGATAGGTTCGCGCCATATAGCGCACCATATCGGCCACGGGGAATATATTTATCATGTGGTAGCTGTTTCGGTCGTAAACCACGATAATATACTTGGTGGAAGAGCACAGATATTTGAAGAGGGGCGCCGTTAGGATATAATCCAAGTACAATCTATCCAGCGCATATCGGCTGGCAACGCTCGTCTCGATGACGATGCTGGCCGTTAGCTCCGGCGCGTCCAGAATGGCGTCCCATGCGGAGCACACCGCGCGGAGCATGGTCTGCGTCCGTGTGTCGAGATGCGCAAATACGTGCTGCCACACATCACAGTCACTGCCCGCCATTCGCGCGTCACGCCCCCTTAGCCGGTATCTCGCGTAGGATGTCCGGAAGGCGTCGGATCAGCGTATTGTGTAACGGTAGAAAGGAGAACTGAAATACTGACAGAGTGACAGTCGCTATCTACTATCTGTTTCGATATTTTTGCCTCAGACTTACTGCACTGACTGAGTTACGAGCGTATTATTCCGCTCTATGCGCACTTGCTGTACTAACGCAACAGAACTACAATAGTACTACTCGACACGCACCTTAAAAGAGTTCTGTAAGATACAGAGCCGGAAGTTCTGTAATATTTTGGGACCACCCCTTATCTATGATTGGACGCCCGAGTTAAAGTGTTCTGTATCTAAAAGGAACTCTCCTGGCTCCGTTACGATACAGAACTCGTACTTTTACCAAGTCAAAATTATTTTTTGATGTGGATGATCAGCCCCCGTACGTCGAAAGTCCTGTTTTTAGTTTTGAGGGCGAAATCAGCGGGAATTTAATTGTTTCTATTGAAACAATATTCCCGTTCTGCTTGTTAACTGTTTTTAGCTGCCTAAGACTTAGACTGTGTATGTTTCATGATGTTTGAATTTGTATCGATGGCAACTTCGCGACAGCCGTCAGCGCAGAGCTACGAGGAATGATAAATTCCACCTCAGCGTACTTCACGTGCGAGGTTGTCTTTCGCTTTTTCACTAGTCATTTGATTTCTTCAACATACCACAACTTTGAAATGTCAGAAAAACAGAAAGGGAGCGGCTGCAAAACTGAAATGAAAAATACATGAATTGTTGACAAATTCGGCTACAGTAACTGGGCACTGTTTGACGTTAACACTTCGTCTCCTAGCACGGTTACTCACACCAGAAGGCAGAAGTGACCTTATTAATTCAGTAACAAATTTCAAAAAAATAATTTTTTAACAAAACTTTTTGGCTATGTGAGTGAAAACGGGTCTAGTTTCTGATCGTGTTGGTTTCGACCTACTCGGTGCTACCGGAAGTCCAGAATTCAGATGGTGTGAGTCACCATCCTTTTGGGATATGAGCATTCAAATGGCCATACCGTCCTGCTGCGTGAATGAAAGGTTTCGAGAAAATCAGGCCTCGTACTAAACAACATTCGTATGTAACTGGTAAATTTTCAGCGATATATGTTGTGCCGTTGCCCAACAAAAAAATGGGAAGCATTGGGAAGTTTTAGAAGACTGCCCAATGATTCCCGTGCTCGACAAAACGGCATATATGGAAGACAACTGAAGCAGCCGAGAAGACGCAGCGCAGGTGAGCATACCGCAAGCCGGTCTAGGTATATGGCTGATCCGGGTCAGCTGGGCTGATAAAAGACAGAAAGAGATAGCACTGATCTGTTGTCTCCTTTCTCTTTCATCACAAATCTGGCGCACCTGTCTTACTCTGTTTCTTTTGTTTTCTCCCTTCATGGAATTGGTCAAACATAATGAAAACAAAAGGCACCATTGGGCAGAAAAAGCTAATGACCAATCGTGTGCTTCTGGTGGCTTACACCATGAAAGTAGACCTCGTTGTTCAAAACTGACACGGACCTTTAATAAGTATCGTTGTACAACTGTACAAGTACAAACTTAGTACCAAAACAGAACGTCATTATAACAGAAAAACTTCCTCTATGCTATCCTGATAGGGGAGCGTACCCATTACACAAATCGCGTTTCCCCGTTGTATTTGCATAGATAGATATTCTCTGCTTAAAAAACTCTTTCGCTCGCTTCTGGCCAGTGGAAGTCGCTATACCGTTTCCAACCTTCTCCACTAGCTTTCCACGTTGTCTCCACTAGCTTTCCAACCTTTCCACGTGGTTCAAACTGCCAGTCGACGAAGTGTTAATGGTCTCGTTGCTCTGTAACGCTCTATAAGATTCAGTGCTGTACCATTGGTAGATTCACTTTTACAGAACTTCCGGTACTTTATGTTACAGAACTCATTTAAAGTGCGTGTCGAGTAGTATTAATACACTCAGGTTTAAAAAAACTGAATGGACTGTACACGCTACATGCGCGTATGCAGATGCACAGAGCCAGAGGCGAAGCATTCTCATTCTATGTATTACCGAGTAGGCTGTGCTTTCACTGATTTGTGCAAAAGCCACACCTTTTCTTTGCATCATTAACCGTAAGTCAAAAATATACAAATGCGCTGCATCCATGAAATATTAATATATTGTAATATGTTGAATTTCCTTTAATTTCTCAATATGTGCAAGGCGAGCTTCGCTCAACAAACATGATCAAATGACATGTTGAATTTTATTTTTTGTTTCAAATCGGAATTAATTTTAACAACTTCTCCACCTACTGCTGTTCAAAAAAAATTTTCATTTCCAATTTTTAAATTTTCATTGTTTCAAACTTTGAAGTACAGTACTGAGGCTGTACAGCGGCAAGTCCTTCGAGAATTCTTGCGACGTTGTGAACCAGTAACGAACTTGGAACAGGAATTCCGAGAACTCCAACTGCATATCATCGGGCAAGTCCACAAATACTGCAACTTCCCATCCACGACGTCGACGCGGACCACATCGCCGGTGGGGCTGAAGTCCCGGTGGATCGTCTCCATCGCCCGCTCCAGCTGTGCGGCGGAAGTCCCACGACTTCCGAATTGCGCGCTGTGGGAAGCGGTGGATGCCGGTTTAACGGTGCTGACAGTGACAGATGAAGAGCGGCAAAAGTTGGCCGACTGGCTAAAGGGAGGACGGTCGGTCGCTACTTCATTAGTGCTTGCACGGTGAGATGTTGTAACTTGTAACTACGTTTCGACGCAACCGCTCGTTTGCTTTCTGGTCTTGGTGCTCTATGATATGATGTGAAGGAACCATTCTAGGTACCAGTCACGACTCACAACAATCGCGAAGACCAGAAAATAAATACTTCGTGATTAAGCGTATTGCGCTTCTCTGCTCGAACCCAGTGCTGACGATTTAAGCATTTGATGTGTTTCTCTTGCACACATCGGTATTTTACATATAATTTTATGAAATTTGTGAACCGCGAAGATTTGCCGATTTCCGCTTTTTCGTCCCACATGTATGCTAAGAAAATGTGCTTGCCCTCTTCTACTGTAGAATTTGTGTGCGACGCAGACAGTGGATCCGCGATCGACACTGCATTATCGCGAAAAGAAGTGGTGCGTTGATGGCCTAAAGGATTTGCAAGTGGAAAGATTGTCGTCCATTGCGCAACATTTCCTGAAGAAGCTGGTGGAATATGCTAACAAGTAACAAGTGACAACTGAAATTTATGGGGTCGTTGATAGTATTCTATAGGCCATAAGATTTATCGCTTTCTTTGTTTTGCGTTTCTTTACGCATTTAAATGCGTTGTGTTTCGATACTGCCCAATTAACAAATGAAACTATATCATTCTTAACATTATCCTACTTTCTGCGTAAGAGATATTTCAAAAGGAAGTAGAGAACTGGAATTCAGTTTTTTGCTGTTCGGATTTTTGGACGATCTTGATGGGCAGCCTTTATGTGCAATCTGTGCTTGGTGATTTTACTGCAAGGTCAAAACCGGCGAGAAAAAACTAGAAGATTAAGTAATGCCCATCATCATTACACATGGAGAAGTTTTGTAATTTGTTTTTGTTTGGTAATTTGTTTACTACTTCCAGCAGCACATGCTTACCATAGTACTGTATTCACGGTTAAGCACTCGTATCTAAAGCAAATTGCTGTTTTGCCTCTTTCAAATGTTGCGTGAGTCAGCATGACTTTACTTATTCACTGTTAACAACAAATGCGTAAAAAAGTATCACCCGAGCGACTACGAACGTACGAAGCGTCATAAAAACCAGTAGAACGTGAGGCAGATTGCGTAAAGGGAAAGTTTCAGTGGATATTAATTTTCGAAACGGCTACCCGCGAGAGTCTCCCGCGTTTGTGCTGTCCATTTGGAGTTTTCTTTCTCAGAGAATAGAGTCCTCAGAGAATCGTTTCTCACAAACAGTACATAAATTTGACTATCTTTCTAGTTCAGGCTTTCTGATATACATACATATACATGAATATACAAGATTAAAATGCATCAGTGCAGACCTTCCAATTCCAGGTACTTTATATTGAAACAAATCGTGATACTTGCGGTTTTTAAGTAAATCCCTAGGAAACGGTATTGCTACGTTATAAACTCCACTAGCGTTATGTGCGGCCCCTGGCTTTGTAGTAGCTAGGGCTGACGTAGAAATCCCGACGTGGATTTTAAGACTTTATTAATTTTACGGAACACAATTCAAGTGACTGCTAGATGACTTCCAGTGGATTAAGCAGAGTAGACCATTTAGCATTAGCAAGCTTAGCGCATGATCCGTGAGTTGCCAGCTGGCTTTGTGCCATTGAATCGCTCGGTATCTGTTCCTTTTTTTGGTCAAAGAACCGCATTTCAAACAGCTGAAATCAGACTCTCCACTAACAAAATAATAGTCGCCGTTGTCGTTAAGATTGCGTTATGACATGGCTGCAGTTTTTATCAAGACGTTAAAGAAGCACGCAAAAAATAGCTACAGATATATGAGCTAATTTTAGCTACAGATATGTAACCGTCAATCACATGAACCTCACTATCCAAAAAATTCATCAATTTTCAACAGGAAGTGTTGCGCAATCGACGACAACCGTTCCACTTGCAAATCCTTCAGGCCATCAACGCACCACTTCTTCCCGCGATAATGCAGTGACGGCCGTGGATCCATTGTCTGCGTTGCACAAAGAGTCTAGAAAATGGGCAAAATATAGCTGTATTGAGAAATGTGGTAGTTTCTTCAGATGTGCAAACGACAAACGAACATCCATCCGTGTTTCAAAACCCAGTGTTCAAAACACTGTCAATACCCAGATGGATTAGTAATTCTCACCTGGCAAACCATACTAAGAAAGTAAGAATAATTCCCAGCCTCTTTCAATCGGTACGTTAGCCGTTGCCGCTGCTGAGGCGTCGGCACGGTTAAACCGGCGTCCAGCGCTTCCCATACCGAGCAATCCATATCCGCGGTAAGCTTGACGCGAGGCGTAGCATTCATCAGGACCGGTTGCAAGTGAACTGGACAGTATTCTGTCGCTATAGTCCAAGTTGAGAGAGACGTTGATAAGTTGGATGGCATCGCTTGGAAGATCGCGACAAGCTGCAGTAAATTCGCTTAACCAGGGAGCATACGCTGCCTTGTCATCAGTATGTTCGGCCTTGTCAACTTGATGGAGCAGACATTCTCTCGTTAGATAGTTGTTGAACTTGTTGTCACAGCGCAGACGGAAACGGACGCCAACGATACGGATAACTGCCAGCCGAATGCTGCCAAAATTGCTGGCAACGTAATGCACCATGTCCAGTATTTGCGGAAAAATGCTGAGCCACTTTGGGACTTGGATCAATAAAGTCTTTGTGGATGGGCGCAGACAATAGAAGACAGGAGCCATTGCACAGTACACGAAGAGGTCCCGACGGACGCTGTCGTTGCTGGTCCAGGCAACAGCAATGTGGGTAGCCAGTATGGGCAGTTGCAGAATGCAATTCCACAGGTAGCACACAGCGCGCAGAGAGTTCTGCGTCAATGAGTTGAGATGCGAAAAGACCTCCGTCCACAACTCCACCGGCAGGGCCATAGTGTCTGGTGCGCTTTCAATATCCGCGGATGCTGGCTCGCGAAAACGGCCGACTAATGCTGCCAGCTGTTTGGGCAGTTCAGCCGACGGTTTGTTGCAGGATTCCTGGAAGAGAATGCCAGAACCGTGGGCCCGACCATCGGCATCTTATTATACTGTAACTCTTGAAGAATAGAAACGAGGGAAACAGCTGACGCCTGACACTCAACCGGTTTATTTCCCTTAAAAGATGAGTACAATCTCCAACCAAAGATTAACTTACCACCGTCCAATAATAACGAATCCATCCGGACATAAAGTCAATATCCTGACAATAGAGGTAACACAGACGTCCATCCACAACTTCCATAAAAGAAAATGCACGGTCAGTATCGTAGAAACGCAAATCCGACCCACAATGCCGTAGTTGATTTTTCAAGTCACTGGCCGACAACGAGCCGCACACTCCCGGCAACTGGACGCTAAGCTTGACAAACGTCTTCTCGTCAGCATACCTAAATTGTGTTCAATCGAAAACCAGTTTTTTAAAATATCTATAAATAGCCACGTGAGCATTTGTATCGGTTTTCGCTTGCTTACTCGGTCTTAAGTTACCCGCGGACTCGATGCACTGGAACGATATCCGTACAGGTATCATCGTTGGCACTAAAAACCGTCTTATTCCACCAGCGAACAACTGCCATATCACACTGACTGGAAGTGCGTACTGCACCGCGTGCTATATTGACAAGCTGGGCCGGGAACCAAATCCAGGGACCAGAAGAACTCGAACGCATTAGCACCTCCGTGGCGATGTAGGGATCCGTTTGCCAATCAGCAACGGCGATTGCATGACTAGCGGGAAATACACGATGAGGGATGAGGACACGGTTGCCGAAGGGGAGGAAACGGCGGCGAAAGGCAGGGCAAAGAAAATCGACGAAGACTCCGTCGTCCGTCACATCCACCACGCGTCCGTAGCGAGCCAGACCATCACCACCCATGACATCGACGCTGTTGACTTGGTAGATTTGACTCGACATAGCTTTGATCAGCCGAAGCTCTGTCAGAAGCAAAAACAGATGACCGTTTGCCTTGGATCGCGCCGCGGTCATCGCGGCAGCATTAGATTGGTCATAGACGCACGGCTTAGGTGAATTTTAATAAAAAAGAAGAAAAATTAATTCGAACACGCAGAAAATAGCGGGAAAATATCTTTGCTTACCGTCTTCAGTAGTTTAAATTGTACTCCGTGATGATTGAGCAGCTTTTCAATGTCAAGAGCCAAAGCGATTTCAACAACAATACCCACTGAACCCCAATAATGGCTGTTGAAGCTACTACATGGCTAATTACGAGTATTTTTGCGTTGAACTTGTCGAGTCTTGCTTTTTCAAATTTGGTTCCGTATTTTTGCCTTTCCTTAACTAGGTCAAAGCAGAGGTGCCGGCCACACCCTGCTGATTTGGATGCTCTGCCTCCTGTGCAATCATGCTATTCATCATGCAGTCTACGTTCCGGGTAATGGCCAGCTGATTAGAACAAGCATTCACAGCATTGCAAACCGATTAAAGTTTAAACCATACGGCATTAGTACTTCCGCTTTATTGCGAGCATATGCTTTGTTCTGGGCACATTCGGATAGTGCCCGCCCGGCAGCCGGAAATCATCCAGCAGTACCAGCACAGCCGCATCATAAAGCTGTGCTGATCCGAGGTGTCAGGGAACTGTTTGTCATGGTATTGCCAGCCAATCCGTGCCGTTTCCGATCACTTAATGGACATTTCAACAACTGCAATGCCAGATTATAGACAAATTGATCACAATAATAAGAGCCTTATGAAAAGTGTATGCGTAGTGTGACGAAGTAAGCAGAAGAAAAAGATCGTTAGAAGTTTAACAAGCCCGAACTACCGCAACTGAAAAAAATTAATCCTAAACAACAAGAAAACGGTTAAAAGATTAAGTATGAGAAAATGCAGCAGTAAAATTATGCCCTTAAAAAGAGATTCGGACACGGGCTATAACAGGGCGAAACCGAAGGTCTCATGGCCAGCAGGGGCAGAGGAGAGTTGCGTAGAATAAGCCCGTGTGGGGTCCTGTCATCGCACTGTTGCTAGAAAACACACTAAAACAAAGAACGAATAATTCTGTATGTTGCTGATGTCAGCCGTACATCAATAATCACGATAACGTGACTTTCCAAAACATCCATGCAGTTTCATCAGGAATTGCTGCGCAATTGACGACAATTTTTCTACTTGCAAATCCTTCAAGCCATCAACGCACCACATCTTCCCGCGAAAATGCAATGACGACCGTGGATCCGCTGTCTGCGCCGCACACAGAACATAGCAAAGAAAAGTGCGGTGATTTCTTCACTTATAATGCGCAGGCGAACGACTATGTCAAAACTCAAATTCAAATACACTGACAGTACCAAGCCACGTTGGATAAGACTTCTCACCTGGCAAACCGTCCCGACTTAGAGATCCACCTCATCCCCTTTCAACCTGTTCAACCAGTGCGTCAGCTTTAGCCGCCGTTGGAGCATCGGCACGGTTAAGCCGGCGTCCAGCGCTTCCAAACCGAGCACTCCGTATCCGCAGTAACCTTGACAAGAGGCGTAGTATTTATCATGACCGGTGTCCAGTAAAAGATACTGTATCTGTTGTTGTTACCCATGCAGAGAGAGACATCAATCAATTGGATGGTATCGCATGGAAGACCGCGACAAGCTGCGCTGATCTCGGAACAGCTGAGACCATTCCACACATGGCCATCCAGCCGTGTCAGTCTCGTGGATTCGACATTCTGCATGGTCGCCCAGGTAGATGTCGCCTTCATGCAGATAGCAGCGGATGGGATAACTTGCAGTCGAATGCTGCCATTGTGCGTGACAACATAATGCAGCATGTCCAGTATTTGCGCGATAATGCTGTCTTTCAGCAGCCACGTTGAATCTTGGATGACTGAGGTCTTTGTGGATGAGCGCAGACATTTGAAGACAGGAGCCGTTGCATAGTGCACAAGGTGGTCCCGAGTCCCGACGGACCGTTTCGCTTTTGTTCCAGGCAATTACAATGTGGGCGGTCTTAATTACAATGTGAATTTCTCAAATGCCTTTTTTCCAATAGGCTTACATGGGTTCAAAGGAAAAGTATTTAAACATGCAATTAATAAATTATGAGGTCATGGGTGATAATTCATGGGCAAATGGCAGTAATCGTATTTATATACAGTTGCTTACTTGTTCGTCTGTTTCTCGCGGATTCGTTGAACGGGGACAATATCTGTCCCTACCCTACCAACGTCTTTATTCCACCATCGAACGACTGCAACATCGTAGTGCTAACGTACTACACCGCGCGCAGTATTTACAAGCTCGGCGGGGAATCAAATCCACGGACCGCGCAAACTCGGGCGCATCAGTACTTCCATGGCAATGGTGGTAGGTTCGGCTTAGGAACATTCCACGGCGACTGCATGGTGTCCGACAGAAACCCGTTCGGGAATGAAGGCTCTGTTGCCGACGGGGAGGAAGCGGCGACGTAAGGTTGGGCACAGGTAATCAACGAAGAACCCGTCATCCGTCACATCCAGCACTCGTCTGAGGCGTAGCGGACCGTCACCGCCCATGACATCCACGCTGTTGGCTTGGTAGAATCCGCTCGACATGACTGATGCTTTGCTGCAAAATGTGCAAGAGGGAATAAATAATACAATTTGAATTAACATTCCTTACTGCGTTTCGTAGCTATTAATTTCAACACGAGTAGTAATAAATAATTACAATACTGTACGCCACGCGTCTGGTGGAAGACTAGCAATAACACGCAGCCGGTACGGTGCAGAAGTATCTGTACAGTAGTCGTACCCCGCCCATGACATCGACGCTGTTGGCTTGATAGATTCCGCTCTTCATGTTAGGGATTACTGATTAACAGCAGCTGTGCAAGAGTTAATAAATGATAAAATAAAAAATGCGTTATAGCGTTTCGCCCTTTCTACCCCTGTTTCCAATTGTTTTTGGTAATAAATGGACAGTTGAACAATGTTTAAACTCCTAGCACTAGCAAGATTTCCAAAGAATAACGATAACGGCCACGTGAGCACCCCCAATGCAAGCGGTTTTTATGCGAACCGTGTTTATTTCGGTTTAATTCCTCTTTTTGTGTCTCTGTTTAACGAGGCCAAACACACCTTTCGGATTGGAAAGCTTTACCTCCACCGAGCACGATTGGTGGACGTTTGCAAATTGGGTTCCTTTCCTAGCTTAGCTTGCTAAGCATTCACCATAACACAGAACTACAGAATTACTGTTTCTCTTTTCTACCTTTGCAAGGTCAACTTGTAGCATTTTGAATTCGAAATCAGATATAGTATCAAAATAGTGTGTGCTCATCATTGTAATTGTTGCTACATACTGCAGTCTTTCCGGGTAATCACAATTTATGAGACTGCCATGGACTTCATAAATGTGGTTACACTTAAAGCCGATAGCGCTATGCATACGCGTGGCTATGCGTAACCACATTTATGAAGTCCACTGTAAACCTTTCATTTGCACAACTGTTTCTATTGCCCAGAAATGCGCTTGTTTTGCCTATTTCCCGTCACACAGCTTAAACCATGCAGAACGCTTTTGACGTTGACGTTTTGGGTGATGATGGAATGATGCGGTATGGGCGCGTGGTGGATGTGGCCGACACCGGGCTCTTCGTTGATGTTGATTTGCACTGCCCGAATCGACGGCATGAATTGGTCTCCTTTGGTAGCGTCTATTGGCGTAAGAGAATGACGGTCGCCGAACGAGATCGTATGTACACTGAGCAAAGCTCTGCTGTTCCCGTGGAAGTGCTGGTGCCCGAGACCATGTCGGTGCTGTGGATTTTCGAAACGGTCAGTTTCGGCCGCGGAAAACCGCACCTCGCGTGCGGAATGGGCGTTGTCCATTAGCAACACAAGGACAGCGGAGTGGCATGCAACGATCTCCTCCTCTTTGAACGCGTTCGCCGTCCAGTGAAGGAAGCAGTGACTCTTCGTTGGATGGCTTGTCGTCAGGCCGTGACAAAAACCCGGGATGTTGTGGCTGATTATGACGCGGCACTGTCGTATCTTGTTCGTCCTGGCACCATCGTCAAGCGCACTGTGCAATTAAATGATGAATTCCGCTCGTTGTCCAGTGAAGGAGCACAGGACATCATCAAGCGACTAAATTGGTGCCATTTCCGTATAGGCATAACACTAGTAGATGGCCGTTTGGTGTACTCATATCACAGTCGGTAAAAAGCTAAAACTGGTCGAGACAGCAAACGCTCGCTGCCTTTGCTCCTATGAAGCAAGGCTCCGGCACTCGACAGCCATATAATCCGCTAGAGCATCGGCAGAATGATCACCTGAAAGAGTAAATGCTGTTACGCTTATAAATGCGTTGGGTTGGTTGAATACCGGAGGTAGCGCAATGTAAGTGTAAACAACACGAAAGGTCAGCTACATTTTAATGGGCACTTCCGGGAGTCTGTAAACAGCCGAACTAAGGCCTCGTCCCGAAGCTAATCTCGTTGCGATACAGCAACTCCACCTCGCAAGGTGGCTTCGCGTACCGTATCTGTAAGCGTGGCCACTGCATACAGCCACCTCGTGCGGTTGAGCAACCGTACCATAGCGAGATTCGCTTCGAAATCGGGAAAGGCCTAAGAGACTGATCTAGACTTGGAACTCTAACATACTAAAATGCTCTACAGGCAAAAAAGCCTTAAATACTAAAACGACATTAGGACGCTGATCTAACTATGACATCAGTCAGTACACTCATCCCATTAGTAGCTCATTAAGAAACCGTTAAGCAGCACTTAGCATAAAATATACACACACATCAATGATTACGATGGCATATTCCACGTTAACAGCTTACATAACTATATGATATCAGAATTATGTCATTATGCGCTCATCGCTACACAGCTTCCGCAGGGTCCAAAATTTCCGTCCACAATTTACACCGTTTAGCTACTGCGCAGCAAATTAGCAACATTTATTGCTGTAACATCCCCGCATTTATTTTTAGTAAATTATGATTAACCCGATTCCAATAAGAAAATTCGAAAATAAATATAGAAATACTCGTAGTCATTGTCGCCTGACGTTAAGCGTTTGGTACTGATGCGATGTACTAGTGGGCAGGGGCTACACGAGACCCCCATCGACCATGTACTATTTTTTTAAGCCAAATCTGACCACGTATTAATAATCAGCGAATTTTTTTGATCTAGAAAACATTTTTTAAAATTTTTTTCGGAAGAAAAAATTTCTGACTGCCGGTCCCCCAGGTGCCCCACTGATTCTGTGGGCGGCAGCAATTGAGTTTAAGACGAAAAATTTTTTTCTGCGTTCTAAATATTATTTCCTGGTAAATTAATAACGCTGAGCTCGAATATGATATTTAAAAAAATGGTTTGAGGTTTGTGGAAGATAATACAATCTCTAGATTCTTGGCTACATGACGCACCCGTATTTTACACGATCATCGCAATATCGGTGCAAACTCCGTCCACATGCCTCAGGTAGTTTTTAAACACTAAATTCAAGCTCAGCGCTATCAACTTACCTAAAAACAATATTTAGAACGCAGAAAAAATTTTTCGTCTTTAGCTCAATTGCTGCCGCCCACAGAATCGGTGGGGCACTTGGGGGACCGGCAGTCAGAAATTTTTTCTTCCGAAAAAAATTTTAAAAAATGTGTTCTAGATCAGAAAAATTCGCAGATTATTAATACGTGGTCAGATTTGGCTTAAAAAAATAGTACATGGTCAATGGGGGTCTCGTGTAGCCCCTGCTAGTGGGCTACGGTTTTTTAGAGTAGTTCATAATCGACCGAAGCGAAGCGAAGGTCCTCTATGTTCAAGGAAACTGGAATTTATAGAAAACATATAGAAAACATAGTATTATAGAAAACATAGAAAGGAAAGGAAAGTGCACTCGATTTTTGCGGGCACTGCAAGACCGAAGTGTAGCAGGACTATGTACATAGTGATTGGTACCCCTTTTTCTGTAGGCAATCTTCCTCAATTAGTTAATGCTCTCATGCCGGTTGGTAGAATTTTTAGTACAGTGACAAGTGAAATCTCGCCCTCTGGCCCCGGTACGCATTTACGTAAAATTTTGCGGATAAGTAAATGTTTCGAATACGTGTTTTGAAATTATAAAAAATCTTAATTTCTTCAGCTCTTGTAGAATAATTTATGCCGGTTCATGCAGAGCTATGGGAGGTCACCGCCACAACATGTACATATGCAAAGTAGTCAACGGTAGAATTATCTTCTGAATACGAATACGATTTGGTAACGCTGATGGCAGTTTATAAAAGGCCAAGACTAAAAAGCAGAATCCCAGGATAGGTCCATCATGTCAAAAAAACTGGTGACACCAACCTAGCCGGAGGATTACCATTTTCACGAAACTGCGCCGAGCAATGCCGAGTATTATAGAAAACATTCAGTAAGACCTATAAGTACAACAATACGGCGCTTTTGTCAGTCTGTCGGTCATGCAGTAATATTCCCGTCGATCTCACACTAAACCACTGAATATCCAGAACGTAATATTTTTGGTATTATCATGAGTTGTTGTTATAGATACGTATTAGCAGTACTTCATAGAGTAAAAATCAATAACAAGGTCACGTGAAGAATGATAATAAGCGTGAAGAATCAATAATAAGAAGCGCGAAGGCCACGTTTCTGGCATTACTGACTATACCAGTTCTTAAGTTTCTTTTAAAAAAGGGAAAAAGGTACACAAGCGAAAACGGTAGGGTTAACAGGAAGGTGAACAAAGAGAAAAAAGACAGAATGATTCTGCAGGTGTGATTGTGACTTCCGCCAGTCCAAACAAACGACGAAGTACTAAAATTCTCGAAGCTCGAAGTCACAAAGAAAATGCCTTAAGGGAAGTGGCCCGGTACATGGTACCAGATTCGTGTGCATGCACGTTCAAGCACTCCCAAACACTTCTTTCATCTTTGCTTTGTTTTATGACATTGAAAATGCCAGTAGCAAAATACGGGCGCAGTACAGTGGTTGCAGCTGGCAGTTCTTCGGCAAAAGGCAATTCAGTCCTTATATCATGAATTATCCCCGTAAATATCGTGAATTATCGTGTCATCCTTCATCCGTTTTGGTACTTAGTTCGTGCTTGTACTGCGATACCCGTAAGTTGGTAATTAAATATAGGGATTGTACAGGGAAAGAGAAAGCATGGAAAGCAGCTGTGTTTGTATAGGGAAACCAGGGTAACGCTTAAAGAAACATTTGGACTGATAAAGTCTTGTGGCGTTGGGATATGTGCGAGATATATGTAGTTAGGAACCCCGAACCCGGAACGTCTCCGTCAGGCTCGATGCCCGACGTGCTAATGGCGGAATTCGATAAGTACTCAGAGATCCTACTTCCCCAATAACTATGTTCCGATATCTCCAACCACAACAAAATGGTTGGACAAGTCCGAAAACTGCACAAGAATACATTTCCCGCTCACATTAGCTTGGGCAATAACCGTACACAAAGGTCAAGGTAATAAGGTCAGGGCGGTAATCCCACACCGGCAAGCGGGAATCCAACCGGTTTTATTAATGTTGGCTTGAAAAGGTAAATAATTAATTAATGTCACGCGTGAAAACATGGAGCGAAAACAGACGGCAATAGATAAAGCCGTAAGGTGGTGAGAAATAGCCAAAGGTGGTGCAAAAAGTATTAAAAAAGGTGGTGCGAATAGCCAAAACGGGGTGAAAGGTGGTGACATTACAAAGGTGGTGTCAGGGTGGTGAGAATAGGTATTTGCTAATATTTAATACAATATATACCTAATCAACATAACATTATGTATTTATCAACATTAACCAACATAAAATAACATCAGTTTTTTAATGTTTAAATTTTAACTGTGATGTAGTGTGCCAGCGCTTGCAATTTTTTGTTATTTTATTTTGATGGCTATTGCATATAAAACCAAATAACAAATAACCTAAGCATTTTTGTACACAACTCTGTTTCCAGCTTCGCTTCGGTCTAATAGTGCTAGACACAAGCGGTGCACTTCGCTAGTTGTATTGAGACTGCAATATTGCGGCTGTTGCTTAAACCACTCCACTTCCTAGTAAAAGATTTGGTTTTTTACGAAATTTGGTTCCTTCTCTGCAGGGACAGTACTGCGGTACTGCACTGGAGTTTTGCATTCGATAAGTCCTCGATTTTTCTTGCTACGCCCACTTCTGTCGATCTCCATAGACGTGTTTGCAGAGCGTTCCAGTCTGTTCAGTTTTCAGCTTTTAGCTGTGTCTCAGCCCTGCTTATATCGTTTTGGTGCTTCGGATCAATATGATGACATGGTCAAACAGATTTCGGTACAGAGGATATGCGGGATTTACACTGGATTATGACGACATGTGCCACCTGGATGCTCAGCGAAAGGAAGCAAAAGAGTGCCATACACGGAACCTTGCTCAACAATGTCGTTCAAAGTCCAGAAAGTGATCGGCAGGTGACTAAAGTTTTTTACATTTGGTTTGAAAGCCATAAAAGAAGTTTTTACAGCCAGAACATAATCGACAGGTTCGATATGTGCAATCACAAACCCGAATACTTTGATCAACACGGAATATAAGGAGCCAGGGCTGTGTCAACTGCTTAATTTAAAGGTTTCGCTTTTTGTCATGGTAAAAAGTCGACAAATTTCTTTTTGCATGTCATAAGCTGTATGCATAATTGTAACGTGGAAAACTCGATGCCAAAAGGTTGTTTTCCAACACATTTCACCGGATCAAGGCGGAATAACACAATGTGGATGCAGCATTTTGAATTTCACAATTTCTTTGTGTGATTTCGGTAAAAATGTTTGTGTGTTTAACTGCCTGGTAAGTAGCAAATTACCGACTATAGTTGGAAAATATTTGTTAATTATTATTTATAACGGTCAGCAGCCAAATATAGTCATTAACCACCGAAGACTGCGGTGAACAGTTACTCTGTATTAACAGCAATCAAGTTGAGTGAACAACGGCAAACAGTGATTACCAACAGCGCCAGTGAACACCAGAGAACATGCAGTTACTAACAGCAGCAGAAAGTGGTTAATAGTAACAAAAAGTACGAGTAACAAACAGCGGTGAACAGTTACAAAAGCAGCGGCAAACAGTGGTTAAAAGAGGAGAACAGTGACAAGCAGCGGTGAACAGAAGAGCAATTAAATACAGCAGTTAACCTCGGCAAACAATGGTTAACAGTTGCATGCAGCGTTAAACAGCAGAAAATACGTTAAAACAGCGGCAAATAGCTAAGGACAGCTGCATCCCCGAGGCCGAAGAAAAAATGTAAGTGGCGCGACTTTCAGCTCCGAGATCCAGGAAATGTGTGTCTCAAGAGCAACAAGGAAGTGAAGGAAAATCCGTGGCAGTTTGTCCAACTGCAGATCTTCCAGGTTGTCAAGGCACCACTTTTTCTCGCCGTAGATTGTCTTGGAACGCGGGTCAGCAGCCTGCAGGGCGCACAACATCTGCGAAAGAACCGTAACGTGGCTAGAAAATGGCAGTTGCGATCGATAATTATGAATCGTACCTTGCATACAACTTTCTTGAGTTCTCGCGCCGCATCCGTATCCTGCTTCAAACGATCCAAAAGTGTGTGTAATTTCTGCCAATCCGGTATCGGCAACGACGCGTCGAATGCATTCCACAACCCACAGCCGACATTTTGATCAACAAACAGCACCGCTGTTAAGATTTTTGTCGCAACACAAAGCGTACCCTGTTGTTTTAGATAGACATACGACCAAGTTAAATGAATTTCGCAGTTTGCCAACAACACAGTTTTACATGACAAACTGCCGCACATAGTCATAAAATCATTCAGCGTATAAGGAAGATAATTTCCGAAGTAAACCAGCTTCTTCGTCGAAGGAATGCTTTGGTGTAGGACGCAGTCAGTAACGGGGGCCCATTCGTCAGCTACCGGTAGCTCAAAATGGAAGCGGTTGACGTACAGTATCTGTAGTGGGCTGCCCGTCTGCTTCTGAGCAACATGGTTGATCATGTGGAATATTTGTATCAAGTCTTCAATGCCCGCGTTCCTTGTTGGATAAGATAAGGAACCGGTGTGTGTAGTGCTGATGTACTGCGTGTCTGGGTACATACGGTTGAAAACCGCCGCAACGGGCGAAAAACGGCCGACCATCCGTTTGCAACCGCATAAGTAAGTTCTCATCGAAAACCGAACTCGTAGATAGGGTTCTTCGATTAAAGAGTTCCAGAATGTGCACACGGCGCGAAGTTCCATCTGCTCCCTGGTGTCCAAGTGCGAGAATACCTGCTGCAGCAGTTCTGCTGGAAGCACCATTTTTTTGTTCATTGCCATGTCTTTGATGCCCAGCTCCTTTTGTAAAAGGCCGGTGGCCTAAAAACCAAACAATACAATGAAGCAAAAATTAACCTTATATTGCATAACCAGGACCCTGTCACCGGCTATAAATTCAAAAAAAAAATTCCTGTTTTCCAGCAAGACGAATGGATATTGGAATGAGCCTAAAAAATTATTATTATCTGCTATAACCAATGGGCGTGGGCGTGGCCAGAACAGATTTGAAAAGTCAATCGACCGAAGCGAAGCGAAGGTCCTCTATGTTCAAGGAAACTCGAATTTTGTCTGTCCGTCGGTTACATAAAAATAATAAAATTTAAAAATAAAATTAAAAAAATCAAACTTAAATGTATTACAATAATTATATTATTTATTGTACGAATTTGAGTATTATAGAAAACATTCAGTAAGACCTATAAGTACAACAATACGGCGCTTTTGTCAGTCTGTCGGTCATGCAGTAATATTCCCGTCGATCTCACACTAAACCACTGAATATCCAGAACGTAATATTTTTGGTATTATCATGAGTTGTTGTTATAGATACGTATTAGCAGTACTTCATAGAGTAAAAATCAATAACAAGGTCACGTGAAGAATGATAATAAGCGTGAAGAATCAATAATAAGAAGCGCGAAGGCCACGTTTCTGGCATTACTGACTATACCAGTTCTTAAGTTTCTTTTAAAAAAGGGAAAAAGGTACACAAGCGAAAACGGTAGGGTTAACAGGAAGGTGAACAAAGAGAAAAAGACAGAATGATTCTGCAGGTGTGATTGTGACTTCCGCCAGTCCAAACAAACGACGAAGTACTAAAATTCTCGAAGCTCGAAGTCACAAAGAAAATGCCTTAAGGGAAGTGGCCCGGTACATGGTACCAGATTCGTGTGCATGCACGTTCAAGCACTCCCAAACACTTCTTTCATCTTTGCTTTGTTTTATGACATTGAAAATGCCAGTAGCAAAATACGGGCGCAGTACAGTGGTTGCAGCTGGCAGTTCTTCGGCAAAAGGCAATTCAGTCCTTATATCATGAATTATCCCCGTAAATATCGTGAATTATCGTGTCATCCTTCATCCGTTTTGGTACTTAGTTCGTGCTTGTACTGCGATACCCGTAAGTTGGTAATTAAATATAGGGATTGTACAGGAAAGAGAAAGCATGGAAAGCAGCTGTGTTTGTATAGGGAAACCAGGGTAACGCTTAAAGAAACATTTGGACTGATAAAGTCTTGTGGCGTTGGGATATGTGCGAGATATATGTAGTTAGGAACCCCGAACCCGGAACGTCTCCGTCAGGCTCGATGCCCGACGTGCTAATGGCGGAATTCGATAAGTACTCAGAGATCCTACTTCCCCAATAACTATGTTCCGATATCTCCAACCACAACAAAATGGTTGGACAAGTCCGAAAACTGCACAAGAATACATTTCCGCTCACATTAGCTTGGGCAATAACCGTACACAAAGGTCAAGGTAATAAGGTCAGGGCGGTAATCCCACACCGGCAAGCGGGAATCCAACCGGTTTTATTAATGTTGGCTTGAAAAGGTAAATAATTAATTAATGTCACGCGTGAAAACATGGAGCGAAAACAGACGGCAATAGATAAAGCCGTAAGGTGGTGAGAAATAGCCAAAGGTGGTGCAAAAAGTATTAAAAAAGGTGGTGCGAATAGCCAAAACGGGGTGAAAGGTGGTGACATTACAAAGGTGGTGTCAGGGTGGTGAGAATAGGTATTTGCTAATATTTAATACAATATATACCTAATCAACATAACATTATGTATTTATCAACATTAACCAACATAAAATAACATCAGTTTTTTAATGTTTAAATTTTAACTGTGATGTAGTGTGCCAGCGCTTGTAATTTTTTGTTATTTTATTTTGATGTATATATATTGTATTATTAATATGAAATGTCGTCCGACGGCGTCCGATTATGAAATTGTAAAATTCAATATACAAAGTAGTTCCGAAATCGTTTTTAGCAAAACATAAATTACATACATTTTTTGTGTATTAAAACTTTCGCCTTCTACTTACCTGTGCATTACAGAACGAAGTAACGGCTCCCTGGAGATTCAACTTCGAAAATCGGGAGCAATCGATCGTTATGTATCTCAAGTTACCGTTCGCGAAATCCACCACGGAATTTTCTCTTTTCACTAAACTCCAGTTGTCCAACTCCAACTGCTTCAAAAATCTTTGGGTTTCGCTGGTGGACCATAACTGATATTTCCTGTCCAACTGAACAGACATTTTTTTGAAAGTCCTTTCGCAAATGCGGCGTCGCTGTTTCGGCTGTGGCATGCGAATTCGACTGATTGAGACGAAGTCTTTGCGCACCGAATTGCGATACGGACAGCTCCATTGTACTATGAGTCCAGGGCACTGTTCGCGCGGCCCACTACATCGGTAATCGTAGGCTTGGCCAGTTATCCAAATCCATGCACCAAACGGCGCTTCCAGCACCAAAACTTCTACCAGTAAGCCCGACGAGTGTGTAGAAATAAGTCGAGCCAAATCCATTTCGCTTGTCCGGACTGGCATGAACAGTTGGTCAAATATAATGGCGTCTCGCCTATGGTTGCGGTTGAAGAAATCAATGAACAGCACGCCAACTCCTATGTCGACCACGCAACCATACCGCACAACTCCGTCGACCACAACGTCCACGGCGGTTTCGCGATTTAGTCCGCTTGGCATATTTACTATATGCAAATGTATAGTATGTATATATATACATATATAGGGGGAAATCGATAGCATACTATACACCTTCCCTGTACTGCTCCAGTCATCCGTATGGATTCCCACGTTATGGCTGAACAGGGATTTTTAAAAGCACTGCATTTATACCTGCACACTGATGCAGGTGCATGTACCGTCACTACCGTGTAAGGCGGTAGTGATAATCAACAAAGTGCTGCAGTCAGTGCAGTGACAGCAGAATTATTTGCATTTTGCTGTGCGTCGCGCAGGCAGAATCCGGGAAACTTGCACAAATCTGGTTCAAAAAGGCACATTTAACACTTAGATTGATTCCCGTCATTTATTCTTCATTTTGCAACCAACGTTGCGCAGAAGAAGCCACTTTTCGCCCAAAAATCGAAAATCAAAAGGATGGAAGATTTCGAAAACTTTCAAAATGCGAGCCAAATCACGGTGCCACTCCGGGCGGTGCCACCTGCGTCACGCGCCGGAAGTCCATAAAATTCGTTTTTCTAACGTTTAACTCTGAGGTCTTTGTGAATCTTCATGTAAAAAACAGGAAAGAGATTTTCCAGGAATTCAGGGAAATTTGAAGGTAATCACTCATGCGCATTTCGAGATACGCTTGCTAAAGCGACTTTACAGCAATCAATGTGCAGGTATAAATGTGGCGCTTTTAAAAACCCCTGTTTAGCCATGACGTGGAAATCCATACGAATGACTGGAGCAGTACAGGGAAGGTGTATAGTATGCTATCGATTTCCCCCTATATTAGGTACATATATGCACTGATGTATAGAAGTATATGTAAACATGTATATAATATTATGTGAATTTACTCGTACTATACTTACTTTATTTATTGGCATCTGTACTGAGATTTGAAAAAACGGATTTCTGTATGAGCTAATAAAATTATACGGATAATAGCAGACTATGTTTACGGCAACGTGGCAGCCGTTTCAAATATGCTATTGTATCTGATGCAATCAAGCAATTTTGAAGACATCAGATGTTTTACTTAAGCTGGATTTCAAAAGCGAAATACGAGCTCTGCGCCAGAACAATATCAGCGCAAAGTGAACAGGCAAGGCAACTTGGCTGTGTTCCCACATCTTTCTGCACGATAGTTCTCAGGCCCTCCTAAAAGGACGCCATGACTAGGCGTTTTTAGTAACCGTTTTAGGCCAACCGTGGACCGACTTGTGTTGCAATATAAGAGAAATCGGAATGGATTATATTACATTACATAAAACCAGGTAAAAATCAAATTGTGCTTTAAGCAGTTTAATGTTCACGAAACCGAAGCCGATTTTCACCCTAACTTTCGCTTTCGATGAAAAACGATGACGAAATCTAATAATAACATTGTACTTATTAGTAGTTAATAGTTATTACTGATAAAAATGCGTACTTTCTGAGTTAGAAAACACAGGTCTAGGAAACTGAAGTAAGTTAACGTAAGTTGTGGTAAATACCGTTCTGACAAAGAGGCAGGATAGGCAGAAAGAATTTTGTGGCTAGTACAGATTAGACATTTTAACAGGGTTCCGGTATTTTGCTTAAATCCATGATTTCTGATACTTCGGCCAGTTTCGGTATCTCTTTTCCGTCACTCTACAAAGCCGCCTATTGAATTCTTGCGCAGACGTAATACCAGGGTCTGCATATTTTTAGTTCCCGTAAAACTTCGAATTCACTGTAACACAAGTGTGACGACATTGCTATGTGGGGTATGGGAATTTTATGTACATAGCGACGATAGTGTAAATTCCGAGTATAAATTATAGTACGATTTGTTTTGAAAACCCAATATACAGTACATTGCAGCAGCCTAGTCACGCTTTGTTTATTAGTAATGTATATAGTTTCAATGACCAGCAATGTATAGATCCTGGTAATACTTAATAATCATGAGAGGAGAATGAGATCTCTGAAAATCTCCTCATAAATAAGTTTTTACTGTTCTAAACGCAAAACTTTTGCAAAATTTGAAGAAGTGCGCTTTTATTACTGTAATTTACTGTATTAAGTAATTTTAAGTGTTGCGATTGCTTAAGGCATTGTCGTTTCCTTTTTTGTCATGTTTTTGGTAGCTGATTCAGTCACAGACTTTGAAGACAATATTGGATGTTTTTTCCTTTCAGTACCTGTATCAGCAGGGCGCAATCCGAGGGAAACCGAGAAACGGCCGAAACATACACCGATGGGGAAATCGAATCCCGGCTACGTCGTTAGATTCGCGTAGGCAGTACCACTGCACCACGACGCAGTACGTTGAAAGATTTTGTCGCTGTACGTGAGCTGCTTCTCTCGTCACACCTAAATTTAAACAAGGCTACGTATGCTATGCGAAATGGAAGTACGCCCCGGCGAACGTGGCGCTTAGTAGATAAGCTGAGCCACCTATAAGTTTCTGCGCAACAGTTCTCAGAGTATGCTGAACGTGCGCAGCAAACAAATGTTGTTAATTACAGTAGAATTTTACACCAACCGTGGCCCGGCTCATGTTACGATATAAGCAGAAATAAGAATGTGCAACAGGACACCTGAATCGATTCTGGAAATTATGCATATTACTCTAGGCTAAGAGTGCGCTTTGTACAGTCCCATATAATATTAATTGAGGTAAATTCTGAGTGTATTTACTGAGCGACGCTTGTTTTTAAACATGTTAAGAAATAAAGCAGAATACTTCAGTAAGGCAGTATGGCCCCATCTTTATTCCTTAGAGATTTTTGAAAAATTCGTCATTCACGCAATTAAGTCTCCACTTCTTGATAGTGAATAGCGATCACGATATACATAGCCGCAGTTCCGTTATACACATTACATTTGACAACCGGGTGCGAGTGACCCGTTGTCTGAAATGCATACTTGTCCTAGTCTTAGTGTAAGTACGAGTACTCTATAATAGTATAAGCGATCAATTGTTAAGAAAAACCGGACGTAGTAAACAGCCTTTGCTGAGCGGCCGCATCGAGAAAACTCAGAAATAGTATCCGCGACTGATCAGTTCGCGTAAGAAACAGCATAAGCCCTGCGCGAAAAATGAGTGCCGCGTGCAAGCATCCGTAATGGCAATAGTATTGCGATAAGGTGCATGTATTGTACAGATTATCATTGTCATCATAGTAATAATTATTAAACTGAACAGCACGCTCGCGCTCAGGCAGTATTTCAGAATTATTGTATTTAATGCAAAATTGCAAATGCGCATAATAACGCACGAAAGCACCAAACTACTCTCAGTTGTCTGCCTGCATGCGGTTGCCGTACGCGACACACATTATTTTACAGCTAATTAATATTAGTAATAATTACACTGATAATTAATAGTAATATGGACTGTAATATAATGCTAATATAATACGTAGTATGGTATAATCATAATTATAAAAAGGATATTAAAAATTTTATTGAAAACGCTACACAGAAGAGGTGTTTTTCTAGAGGTCCAGCATCTGAGGAGTAAAGCAGTTTTAATCCAGCAGTACGACAGAAAAAATACTGTACGTTGTCATAAAATTATTATTCAAAAATAGCAATTTTCGGGAATGCCACTTACCAACCAATTGATGCCTCTTGCGCGATTAAACCAATAGGTTCGGCGGTAAATTATATGTTTGAAAAGCTCAGTGCTTACAACCATAGAAAATATAGTACCAAGCTTATCAAAACGTTTAAAGACTAAAAACTAGTGAATAAGTGAGGAGAAGAGAAAGGTTACCGTACTGTAGCCTCCAAATGAAGTGGCACCACATTCAGAGCCGGCCGCTGGCTGCCCCCTGTCGGGCATCGCACACATTACGTAGAACATCGAGCAGCGTATGCGTCGCTTTCCGTACATTGCACTCTGTGGTGCCACTTCAGCTGTTACGGTACTGTATATCATACGATTCGTGCAGCATAGTTGCGGCGAGCAGTCATTTGCCTACAGTTCTACGAATCTGGATCCGCTCGGATATACGGCCATCGTTGAGGCTCTGATCATGACTCTGACCCTGAGCGCTGAATCAATGATTCCAAATGCTAAGACTGATACTGAGTACAGCATAAAAGCGTTAAAGCGTAGACTCACAGTTTCAGCACTCTAACTCCTTCGACATTACTCCAGTATCTATGATAGTATAACGAGTTAGTTAATATAACGTTATAATAGTGTACTGTCCCTTCTCATGTTAACTGGGACAAATTCTTCATTTGATTGTTATTACTGAGCGAAGCTCGCTATGTACATATTGAGAGATTAAATTTACATAGTATTTACTTCTACTCATACTAGCACGCTGCACGGATAATAATTATTGAAGACGGGTATTATCACAAATTCATAACTTAACGGTTTGCGTAGGCAAGTCCGTCAGTAAGAGAATTAACATAAACATTTGGCGGTAATAGTATTAGAAACACCAGAGAAGGCAGTAACGATAGAAGCTGTTACACCAAATCTCGTCTATATTTAACCCTAGAAGGGAAGGTTTACCGTTACGTTAATTGCATTTCCCGTGTTTATTTGCATAGAAAACCACTGCCAAAAAAACGATTTGTTCACCCCAGACACAGTCATGCAAATTCGATGCTGCCAACGATAACGCTACGCTGGTGAAAGGCGAAGCTGTCTAACAGATTGTCCAAACATGCGGCTGGTAACGCGCGAATCCAGTATCCAAATTCTGGCACCGATACACTTTCAGGCACGAAAAATACCAAAATTGAGAACCCCTACCCCGATTTTTTTAATCGGAGAGTCCACCTTTATAATCCCGGAAGTGCAATGGAGCCACTCCGATGGGGATGAGTAAGTTATGGACTGCGCCGTTTCGGGGCCAGATAAGGTCCACTTTCACTGCAAATGTGCGAAGAGCAGCCACCTTGAGAATACGGTAAGCCAAGTCGGCTTTCTGAACGTGGCGAACGAACGTTTTTCTCGGGGATTTCCGCTTAACCGGCAACGGACTTCCAGGCGTATGTTGCATCTGCATTTCTGTTGGTGGGAGTCTCGTAACCAAAGCCGTTCCAGTAGTGGTGCAATGGAAAACCAAAATGTACTACAGATATTACGGTACGATTATTATCGCTGTATACAAGTCAAAGTTCTTTCTTAAAGTAGTGTAGCATGTACCTTCTTGCGCACAGCTCGGTTAACCATTGTACACGTATTTTTATCAGCGCACCAATGGCTACGTTTAGCGAGACATATAACATACCTATCCAGAAGTTTATTTTAAGCGGTGTGATGGTCTTCCTTAATTCGCTAAAACGTTGTTTTTACGTCTTTAAGCCGGTAGAAGGCAAAACGATAATGTGACAGGAAGCTAGGTTGCGGAAAGATCGAGAAGTTTTAGAAAGAAGTTGACACTATACTACAAAGTTTTACTGCACCCGTAATGCGGCTGCCACGTCCTTGTCTTCACATTTCATTTTGTTGAATTCAATTAGAGTTGAGCTGAGCGAAGCAGTACAGGCTCCATATGAGGTCAGTAACCCCTAAGCCCAAGCGTACGCATTTTTGCGTAGCCGATGTCACTGCCACTTTTAGGACAAAAAACGGATGTACTGCTGTGATTACTTAGTCGAATGAATTATTATTTTAATAGAATAATATTAATTACTTTTTATTAGTGATGCAATGCAGCTGATCCCTGTTGTTCCCTTGGCGAACCTTGCGAACGCTGCGAATGCGGGAAAACGAGGTGGGATATACATGTAATTAGTGCCAACATTATATATCTGTTTTGCAGTCGGCTTGACACGTTATAATAATATGTAAAGATGCCCATAGCAAACCAAGCACTGTTGGTTACGTACGAACTTGAGTGTTTGGTGGTTGCTCATGATTAAATTTAATGTTAATTTATACCGTTCATTTTCTTTTTGGTCGTACAAATGAGCTTTATTACTAATTGTTACTTACCAATAATTCATTCATACGACCACCGCGCGCTAGTATACGTCTACTAATCGCAGTACACAGTCATACAATGGGGCTTGGGTTACGCTTATTAGAATACAGCTGTTTAATTTAGTTGTATGTTTTTCTGGTTTTCCTGGTTCCAGTTGTCAGAGACCGCTCACTCGAGGCGGTAGACACCTCTCGTGGCTTTCTCTGTCGCCCGCCCGCACACGGCAACGCCGTTCGTGCCGCGCTATTACGCTGATTACTCAGCGCTCACTTTGTCTCGCTGACCAATCAGCGCATCGCTTCAGCACTCTTGGGGGCGTAGCCCAGCGCCTACGAGCGATTCCATGCTTTACGGCATCAGCTGTTGCATACCTGCAGCACGCTGCATCATTATCACGATTCTGACTTGCGCGCTTGCAGCTACTTTTTCACAGCATACGCCGCATTGGCATTTCTGTGTTTGTTTGTAGTTGCTTTATTATTTCACAATAAAGGCATATTTTGCCCCCATTTTCGCTCTGCTTCCGTGTCATATCTGACATGGTAGCATTATCGTTCGGTTTTCTTTCCTGGAACCTCTGATCCCCAGTGAAGGCATAATCGGTCGAACTACGCTGATTGCCTAAAAGTAGGCCAGCCATCCCGCGACCATCTCCTGCATCATACGAATCTCACTGGAGATCCGCAGCGCGAAGGATTAATCATACGGGTCGGCGCCTATAAGTAGGTCCCCCGCAGCTTTGGCTCCCCGCTCAAAAACTGAGTTGGGTACGTCGCTGTTGACCAAATAAGCACCCTACCGGGTTGCGTTGATACGGGTCAGCGTCTATAAGTAGACCTCCCGCAGCTTTGGCTCCCGGCGCAAAAACTGCGTTCGGTACGGTCCTGTCACACCATTACGCCTTATCGGGTGCGCTGCGGCCCTCACGGTAGAAGAGGGTGAAGAGGAACGACGGAGCAGCAGTTTGGCACGAACAACCGCCGGCAAGACCTGCTGTGGCGTCGTAGGTTTTCGTAGAACTTCCGAAAAATTCGAGGTTTCCGCGTTGAACCATATTTAAAAAATTCATAACTTTTGAACCTTACATCCGATCAGCCTGAAAATAGCTTTTTCGGAAAGATCGTAAAAAGTAGCTAGAATCGAGTACTTTTATTTTCTTAAATTCATTTCCTGATTTTTTACGAATTTTCGGCGAAAAACAACCGCAATTTTGTCCAGCCGGAATTTTCGCGAAAAAGTCGCGTGACGTCAGCGTGGTTATTTTCCATAAAATTTCTGACCAATTAGAACGCGTGGGAAACTTCCCCGCGTTATAACAGTCGTAGTGATTCATACTTTTTTGCATTTTTTGCTCACGGCACGCTACTCGTGACGTAGAGCTTATTGCAAGACCATTTCGTACGTAACGTCACACTGGTCAGTAACGTAACATAGGGCCATAGGAAGCTAACGCTAAACCTGAGCTCCAGCGTACCTGCCCAGCACCAACCCGCGACAGCCAACTCAACGTTCTGGTCCGGACCAAGATCAAAGAAACCTTCTAAGTCCCACTACCATGGGCCAAACCGAAAGCGCCTTGGCCAAGGTGATGCCTTACACCAGCCATGAGCAACTCCAACGGAGATTGCTCAGTCCAATGGACAGGCGCCAACCCAATGAATATAAAAAGCAGCTGGGGAAGAGCTACGCCACGCGTGAACCATCAGGACCTTACGGTTTCCGTAACGCCAAACCGAGCAGGTCTGACCCAGACGAGCCAAACTCGGCCGGCTCTACGAGTTCGGTCGAGGCCAGAGCCAGGCGGGACAAATAAATCCTGCCGGCTGACCTGGAGACCAGCGATGAAAGTCTGGACGCCACCCGGGACGACACATTCCAGGAAGCGTCCGACGGATTGTCCGAGGCCAACCAGCCTCTGGACAGCCAACCTGGCGCCGATAGGACGGCCCAGGCCAACAGTGTCCTCGGGACTTGGCACAACAACCGGCCATACCTGGTCCGGGCCAAGTCCAACTTGAGGCGCCAACGGCGGCCACAAGTGAGGACAAGACACGCACCGATGGACCAGAGCCAAACAACTTGGCCCGGTCCAACCTTGATGTCCAGGATCTGACAGCACGTCCAACCCTACCGGGCTCGGACCAGATCCAACCTGAGGCACCAACGGTGGCCAAAGGTGGACGCAAGGCAAAGGGCCAAGCCAAAAAGGCTGGTCCAAAGGCACATGACCAGGGCCAACAGCTTGTGAGTCAGTCGCCCATCATGTTTGAAGTCGATGGCTCAACCAATACAACGCCATCGCCAACCGATGACGTCATCGGCGCGTCTGGCCCGTCCAAACCGGACGGAGAGCCAATTGTGGACCTGGCCCAACTTAGCAGGGCCACAGCCAGGATGGACCTAAACCAACCTTCCTGGGACACAATCCGCGCCAGCGTCACCCCGCCAAAGCTGATCCAGGCAACACGGCCCGAAGAGATCGACGAAGTCGACCAACTCAGGACCACAGTACGGGACCTGACTATGCAGCTGGCGGACATCGCAGAAGCTGCCCTGCTATCCGAACGTTGGATGCAGGACGAGATCTGCAGACACAAAGACCTTGCGTTCCAATCGGACGCAGAGGCTTAACGTGTCTCGGCCATACTGGCCCAGACCCAACTTGAGCTAACCTAGCTCAAGTTGTCACCTTGTCCTAATGTTGAGCGAGACCAGCTCAACAGGACAATCCACAGCCTGGAAATGGCTGTGGCAGGCCTCGAAGCCCTGCTCACCTCTACGAGGACTGAGCTGGCCAAAGCCAAGGATGACTTGGCTACGGCCCGGACCACCATTGATGACACCGACTGTGAGGCGGACCGCCTACAGAGGGAAAACGAGCGTCTTACTGAAGACTTGGCCAACCTGCAGGACGAAATCAACCGCCTGCGGAACGGCTACAACCTCCTTTATGAGAGCCATCAGAATCTCATGAAGGCCATCCAACAAGGAGGACTGTCGAGCCAAGCGGTTCAACAGAAGGAGGCACAGAACGTGCAACTCCAGCAACAGATTGTTGCCCTCCAGAGCCAGCTCAATACCGAAGCAACTATTCGGGCACAACTTGAGCAAAACAGCGCCATTGGACACAAAAACTTCGTCCAATTGGAGCAGGCCTTCAACCAAGCCAAACAGGTGATCCAGGGCCAACAAGACCGGATCATCGTTTTGGAGGCCAATAATGCCGGCCTGGTCAAAGACTACCAGGCGGCCACACAACGTATAACCGAAATGAACGAGGAACTGGAAAGGCTAAGCACGGAAAACGCCTGCTTAGATGCGGAGAAATCACATCTCGCAGACATAAACTCCGAGTTGTCCGCAGAACCACCGTCCTACCATACCTTTCCAGACTCGGGCACACAACGTCGACAAGAAAAAGTCGACGAGGCTTTGCGGCAGGGCCAACGCTTTTACCGCGAGCCAGTGTATCACCAACAGAATTACCACGTGAATATGGCTGTGGAAGGGCCATCGGTTGGAGATCCTCCAAAGGGGCAAACCATACCCGCGCCTCCCAGCCCGGTGGACCGCGGAACATCAACGGCGACAGTAACACTGCCGCCACCACCAGTCCCGGTCACCACAACTGCCACTATCGGTCCAACGATGATAGTGACGCCTGCAACGCAGACTCATCCGTCTACGTTAAGCGGGCTAGGCTTTGACCCGAGCCAGGCAACACCCAGCCACAGCTACTCCGGATCAAGGCCACCATACCCGTCCTTGTATCCGTCAATATTCCCGAACATGGACTTCAACTTTAGTCCACAACCGGCCGCAAGCCAGACTCACATTAGCAGCATGGATCCAAACCGGACCAGCCAGCCGAGCCTAATGTTCGGGCCACCAAACACGCAAGGACAGATAGGAGGCCAAAGTGGTACACCAACGGTGCAACCACCACTAGTAGGCCAACTAAGCCTATTTGGCCCTCCTATCACGGCGGCAGCCCCAACGGGCCAAGCTCAGCCACAGATGGGCCAAACCACGCCCACGGGCCAAAACGTGCCCAACCCAGCAGGCGCACCGCCAACAGCGGGTATGCCACCAGGACCAGCGGCTCAACCAGGCCAGGGCCAGAACACGCCCATGCTGATCCAGCTCCCGAATGGAGCATACGCATGGATGGCATCCAACGGGGCCACCCAGATCGTACCGGGCCAACCAATGTGGGCTCAACCTCAGCAGGTGCCGCTGATACCGCTACAACAGCCGACACCTGTCCCGTCACCACCGGTCAGTCCAGCTCTCAAAACCAGAGAGCAAATAAAGGAAATGGCCCAAGAGATGGGAAAAGCCACCGCGAGAGCTCAAGTCCGCACCGAGTTGCCAAAATTTGACGGCAACAAAACAATGGTGAAAGGATGGCTTGCACAGGTCCGACGGATCTGTAAGCAGTCGTCCGATCTGAACAAACCAGATCCGGACTTTATGAGCCGCATTTACATGGCCCTATCGGACCCTGTAAAAGAACGGTACGCTGGCCAAGCCAACCGTGAAGACGAGGACGGCTGGACAGTGGAAGAGTGGCTCCAAAAATTTGCCACTCGATACGGCGACGACAATCAGCAGACCACTGCCATGAGAGAAACCACCCATTGGTACTATCAACACTTGACCGAAACCCCTGAGCAGTATTATGACGACATGCTGACTCTCCAGACGCGCGCAGGCCTGGATGACACAATGACTCTTCACTTCTTGCGAGAGAATGTGAAAGAGCCGGAACTGCGCCGCGCTCTGGATATCCGGATACCAAAGTCACCGGCAGAATTCCGGGACTATGTCCGGCAGTACTCAATGGGAAAGCCGGAGTACGAAGGGAAGGCAGGCCGCGGATACCCAACAATCCGAACGGCCATACAAACGCCACCAGCCCAAGTCGTACCACAACAACCGGCACTTTATCCCCCGCAGGCTACACAAGCCCAAATTGAGGCATCATACGCCGCCATCGCGGCCTTGAACTTAGCCTCCCCACAACGTGGGTCTACACCGCCCAACGGCGGTAGTGGCGGCTATGGCCAGGTCCAAAACCAGGGCAACTTTGGCTACAGCCAGGGCAACAGCGGCGGAGGACCAAAGGGCAAGTTCTCCAAGGGCCGAAACGCCAGCTTTAACGGAAACCAAAGCGGCAACAGCCCTGGAGGACAAAACCGAAGCCCAGGAGGCCAGAGTGGCCAACGCCAGACTCTGAGCCCCAAAGAGGCCCGCAGACAAGAGGACATGTACATCGACCGAGTCGAGCGGATGTTCGAGCGATGGGCCAAAGATGGGATTATCACTTGTAACCACTGCCTGTGGGGAAACCACGCAACTGACGGCTGTGGCTACGCGAACAGGCCATATGGCGAAAATCCAAACCGAAAATGGTATTTGGATTGGCGGAATCGCTATCAAAAAGGCTACCCTACCGGGTTAGCCAATCCTAACCGCCTCGGCTTAGTGCCACCCAAACAACCAAGACCACCACGTGGTAATGGGGGGATAGGCAGCCGACGGCAGCCCACTGGCTCAGGAATTGGGTCTGGTGGCGGCAACTGGCAGAATGGTCCAAAACAGGGATACCAGACGCCAGCCAACGAAAGGGCAGCGCTACCACCCATACCGGAACAGCTGGTAAAGCCAAATGGCAACGGCGGCGGCGGCCCTAGCCGGGCCAGCCCAACCGCGGGAAACGCCTAAGGTCGGGGAGTATCGGCAACTCACCTGACCTAAGACCGGAACCTAAACCGCCGGACATAACGCATGTACAGTTACTAGCCCCAATGGATCCCAAACTAACCCAAACGGCTCAACAGCCTACTAGCGGATCCAGGTTTAGCGCCAAACCAGCGTCTAAGCCACCGGGCTCTAAAAATGATGCCAGGCCGACAGTCGCACTGCAGGCGACCAAGTCGATTTTCGGAGCCTCAACAAACCCTAAGGCCAACCGATCCCCAAAACTCGGAGCCTCAACCAACCCAAAGGCCAACCGAACACGTGTCAAAGCGAGACGTCGCACCACGAACATGACGTATCCACAATCGGCGTCAGACACATCCTCCGACAGCGCACCGGAAGGATGGTCCGTACAAGATACGGACAGCGAGGTCGGATCCCTAAAAGATTGGACAACCGAACCTCTTGAGGCGTCAAGTCCCCGTACCTGCTGGCCCCAGATCGGTGGACAACCCCTCGGCACCACACCAACGGTGCGAACCATAAACAGCTCACGGACCTTCCTAAACACCAAAAGTATGTTTTCGACCCTACGGGTAGCGGAAACATCACCACAGGAAGAGTCCGTCCAGCAGAAGCCTTTATCACCCCAGTACGCTCCTGACGATCCAGGACCAGTGTCGCTAATCCCCATTGTACCGGTGATGCGGGAAGTGACAGTTGGTCTCGACGAAAATCGTAAACCAAAAACCGTCAGAGCATGGACGCACAAAGTCCAAATTGGACCAGTCCACACGCTCGCTATGCTGGACACCGGAGCGGAGACATCCCTCATTAGCCAGTAATTCTGCACCGCCAATGGCATCAAAACAGAGCCATTAGGACGGAACACCAAAATCCTTGGTGTTGGCGGACAAACCGCCTTTGTGGTCTCCAACTGCTGCACCGTACCGGTGACACTGCAGGGATACAAGAGCCACCACACGTTCTTCGTCCAACCGACGTTAGCGGACGTGCACATACTACTTTGATGTGACTATCTCCACTCCAACTTCACCTTCATCTTGAAGCCAAACGAAGAAATCGTTTGGGACGCGGTAAAGTCTATCCCGATACCAGAGGCACCGGGACCCGACAATGAGGTGCGGATAAATCGGCTACGCGAACCGACTGTCCAAACTTCTACCTGCTGGGAATGCCTGGACACTATCGAAAGCCTCATATGGGAGCTGCGCGTCCATAACGCAATCGAGCGATATATGACTCAATTCCGTGCAGGCATACTCAAGCCAAATCACGGGATAGTAATGACTATCCCGATACCAGAGGCACCGTACCAACGGCCGGTGCCTGACAGAGATATTAAGGAGAAACTAGTCCAGCGCTACAAAACTTGGTTCACAGAAGTAAGAAATTTCCTGGAATACCGCGCTAACCAACTCCTTGCCCTAGAAGAGGGCTGGCTTGAAGAAAAAGGCGCACCACTAACGTGGCCGCAGATTGCCGAACAATATGGACCGTTCGCCCAAGAACTGGACGACTTGGTCCAAGAAGGAGCATTATGGGAGGACGAACGTCTAGCCCTCGTGTGGGAATACAGAGAGTACCACATGGAAATGCCAAAAGCACTCCAAAAGATGTGCACGGATCTCTTTGACGACATCATAACGCTTCGAAGACAAGTGGCCCAACACTCTGGTTTAACCGTCAGCATATGGCCAAAGTACGACTTAAGCCTGACTAACGTCAGGACCATACCGGAACCATTGCCGGAAGCTGCACCGCATATAGCGACAAAAGTGCGCTTCAATGATGGCCCACACCCAGAACAGGGAGGCCATCGAAGGGACACCAGCCAGAACGAGCAGGACCTTTCGTCGGAGGAAGTCCAACTGACTTGTCCTCTATGTGGAGACGGCGTTGAAGCGGTAATACGGGCCATACAGACCCGTTCGGCTCAACGGTGGGCAGGAGGCCGACCAGCCTCGCCACTCCCTAACGGGAACCATCCAACCACTATGGCGGAACCGGACGAACCTGAAAAACAGGAAATCGCAACCGGAACGCCAGAGATCCAAGAAATGGATCTCATGCCTGAGCCGGCACCAACAGTGGCCGGCGGCGCGCCAACCTTTAACGAGGACAAAGGCAAGCCAAAAACTGAGCAAAACGACAAACCCGAGTCTACCGACTCGGACGTCCAAAGCTCAAGTGACTCACCGGACACGGACTTCGATAACCAATCATCGGAGGAGTCAAGTGATGACAAAGAGGACACAGAAATTCTCCAACTCCGAGCCGAGGCACCGGTAATCCGCAAACTGCGGACTGAACGTCCAATGGGCTGCCTCAGGGAAGAGAGAGAAGTCGTCTTTGTTCATCAACGGTACACCTTTCCAGCCTACTCAACTTGCTGGATTAAGGTCCGGTCCTATCGGACTATGGACCCGGGACGGCCAATCCACTTTAAATCGCTGAGACGACCACACCGCTTGGTCATACCGATCGAAGCGGAGGTCCAAACCAGAAACAGCGAACACGCGTGGATTCAGGTCCAAAACAAGTCCCGACGCGACCAAATCCTCCACAAAGGTGCAAAAGTTGGCCATATGTACTACAGCGACATTTATGGGCCAGACATCAAGGAGGATGGCGTAGATTGGTCCATTTCCAATGCCGACGGCTTACCATGGCCAAAAGCGGCAGGGAATAATCCAAACCGGTACCGCACTATTAATGATCATGCTATGGTCCGGGCAACTATAAAAGTGAAACTCCCACCGGAGTCCATCACCCCGGTCCAAGTTAGCATTGACTTTCCTGTCGACCATAGACAGAAACTTCTGTACCTCGAAAGGCCAAACCGGATTTCGAGACACCGGCGCTGACAAAGCTTCAAAACCAGCCATTAGCCGCTATTGACCCAGCTTTGACCCCGGCGGAACCGGAAAAAGGGACATCCGTCACGGACAAGCCAAAGGCAACCGAAGAGCCAAAGGTGGCCCCGGCACCTAAGGAAAAGCCCAATAGACCAAAGACGCCCAAGAAGCCTAAGGCAACCCTTACGGCTCAGCAAGTCCTGGAAGAGGACGAAGTTGCTGAAGATGAGGCGGATAAAGACTTGCTCACTCGCATAACCACAGGGCGGGAAAAATCAGAGAAAGTCTCAAAGGACAAAAAGCAGAAGTCCAATACGGTCCTACCGGACGTATCGGACAAGTCCAGTACAGTCCCACCGGACGTACTAGACAAAGCGGTTGACAAGGCTGGACAGAATGACGTTTAAAATAACATCCGATAGGATATCTGACACGGTAGACTTAGAATTAGCCTAACTAACCATAAAACGTCTCCGTGAGCTGCTACCGAAATTAACTAACCTAAATTTAACTAACCTAACTTTAAACGACCAGTAGCTTAGAAGTAGCTTAACTTGGTCCGATATCTGACATGGTGGCTTAGAAGTAGCTTAACCATATCTGACATGGCTTAACCATATCTAACCTTATCTGACATGTTAGCTTAGAAGTAGCTAACCAGTAAGATGAACTAACTAAGTAGGTAGGAGTCTAACACCGCGTGATTCGTCTCGTGACAGCGCCTCATTCAACGATGGAAGGACGCCGACGCACCGATCGCTCTGATGACTCCGACCGCAGTAACCGAACACATCCATATTCACGACCGGAATCCCGGTCGGGCGGATCTTCCACTCGGTCGTCTAACCGGCCTCCGAGTGTACAGGTACCTAACATTAGGGCCATCCTAACCGCCGAGCAGCTGGCAACTATGTCAGTTGGCCCCAGTTCACGGGCCGACACACCGCTACCGCGGTCCCAGCCTCTGCCACCACGAGCCATTCCGCCACAACTTCGGCCGCCAGGGACATTCTCTGACCACACTGGACTCCTGGTGAATGCGGCAGTGGCTGGCAGCCAGCCAAGCTCAACGTCAGACCAAACGGTCCGACGTTATTCTCATGGCCGTACCGGCCCACCCCAACCAATCCTGTATGGTGGCCTACCGACCACTTCGGCGAGTCAGCCGGTTTTTACAACTGCGGCAGTCGGGCCAACGGTCACGACTACGCCGGTCCATACTGGACCGCGGCCACAGTACACTCCGCCGCCATACTACAATCCACATTATGGATATCCACCGTATCCTGCGCCTGGACCTTCAAACCAGCCGCAGCCGGACATAAACCCATGGCGATACCCACCACCGTGGATGTATTCGCCAGGACCATATGGATATCCACCGCCTTATGGCGGATATGGAGCATACGGCCAACCGCCGTATAGCCCACCTTCAGCGGCACAACCTGACCCTACGGGCCAGACGCCGTCTGATTCATCCATTGAGCCTCCACGAGCAGGACCGGAAGCGTACAGAACTCCAGCGCCGCCGGAAACCCAGCCAAGCACATCACAGCTCAACGAGCCAAGTGATTACCCACTACGGGTATTTGTGAATGGACGGCTCACTATATATAACCGGCCAGAGGAGGTTCCACCAGAATTGGCGGCCGAACTTGGCTTAGCCGAACCGGAACCAGCGGCACGGCCACCACTGAACCCAGTGTGTGTAGTCAGGCGTGACCAGACCGTCCCACCGACGGAACCTGTGTCATCGCCAGAGCCAGAAGATGAAGGGGACGTCCAAAGGGATACAACTACCCCACCAATGAGGACCGAATCCCCTATCGAACCTTTGGCCGTCGGCCGGAATCCACTCTACCAACTTCAGGACAACCTGAAGGAGATGGAGGACGCCATCCAAGAACTGGAGACCATCATTCGAGGATTAGACAAAATGGGTCCTCACTACCGTGAGTTGATCCAGAAAATCATCCTCGACCAGGAAGACTGTAGGCGCCAAGCGCACGAACTCAGCGAAGAAATCGCAACCCGCCGGGCCCAACACGAAATCTTTCCGTTACATGACCAAACCGGTCAGGCCCTATCGGCGGCAACGCAAAGATTGAGATGGCGACTGGAACAACACAAGATGGCTCACCGGTTCAGGACCAGAGCCAAAGAAGCTACAGCGCCATCACCATCACCGTCCCCAGAGAACTCAACAGTCGTAGTTACCGCTACGACAGGGGAATCTTCCGCGCCACCAGCGGCCCAGCCTACGTCTACCGACGAGGCAATGTTGACAGCCACTGGTTTGGAATCGCGAGAACCAGCATCCTCTCCGTATGACCTGAGGGCCTACCCAGATATACCACCTTTGGAGCGTGAACTCCACGCCGCGGAACGCCTCGAAGAGGAAATCCGTAAGGTTATCAGCGGCCTGAAGGGGGTGGACATTGCCACTTTACGGGGAAAAGTCGCGTTGGACTTAGAATTTCAACGCGTCCTGGAATACATTACCAGGATTCGACGGGCCATGTTGCGGTTCATGGATAAGCCATTAGAGACGGCTAACGACGCACCAGCGTTGCGTGACTTCCGTAACCGGCAATATCAGCTTGGCCTGATCGATGAAGCACTTCGCCGCGTGTTGCCTAAACCCCGACCGGGGCAGCCAACACGCGTCGGACAAACCGGACTTCTCGTACCGACACGGTCCTCAACACGCCAACCGGCGGAAGAATTGAGGATGCGAGTCTCGAGAATTATGCGGATCTCGGCTGAAAGATTTGCAGCCGGACCGGCACTTAGTCGACCAGCCAGCGCGTCGGACACAGAAACCGACAGCGACATCGAGTGGTTCGACATGCCCGATCCAATCCCTGTACCGGGTCTAACAGCTCCGCCTGATCACTTGGTCGCGCCAGAACGACAAGTCCACCCGAGGCCAACTTCACTGGCGCCGCCACCAGCCATAGCGGAACGCCTGGAACTGATTATGCGGGGCAACGTTACGCAAGGCAGACCGGCTTATGCGGACGATTTCCCGGTACTGAACGAATCGGCCAATGCTAATCAACCGGCCCCTCGGACTTTACGTCAGCAATGGGACGAAGAACAGGCCGCATCGGACCAACGGTTGCGCGAGGCCGACACCGGGCCCATGCAAATGACGATCGTCCAAGCATTGAGGATTTGGCACCTCATTAGCGACGCTGGAGATGTTGAGCGCCGCATAACTAACCGGATCCAAGAACTCAGCCCATTTGACCCAGAAGCGGTCAGACTGACAGAACAGCAGCAGAGTCTAGCCCAACGGTTGGCTCTGCTCAAGGACCTCACTCCTAACCACACGAGGCCTACCGGTCCATCGTTAACGGTTATGGACCATACCACAAAATGGATCCGAGAATTTATCGAAGATTACTGGAAAGTCCCACGTCCGTCAACGACGGCACGCTCCAGTGACTTCGATCCAGTAAATGAATGGCGACCATCACCAGTGTCTGCGCCATCGCCTTTGGCCCTGACATATGTACCGGCCGCCTTAACATCAGTTGGACAGCCAATTCCAGCTGAGTTGGCCCAGGCCCTAACGGTGCGTGGTCCAACGACAACCCAACCTGTGGACACTGCTTGACCTGCTACAGCGGACAGCAGTAAAGAAGTCCCACTGCAGGACGTCGAAACGGACGTGAGCCTGCCCGATAATACCCTTGAGCTCTGTTCGGAGAAGCCAGCCGAAGCAGAGCCGACACCAGTCCAACCGGCTGGTGAACCGACAAGCCCAATGGCTGTTGATGCGCCAACGGTGTCATCACAGCCTATGCCGAAGCCGATCGAAGGCGACACATCAGATGGAACCCTTGCTGCACGGCCAACGCCCAGGAAATCGATAGGAGGACGGCCAGAACCAGCCAATCTTGCCACAAGAAGCGGTCCACGGTCGCCCAGATTTGAGAAGAAGAAGAGGACTCCCCCAGAAGCAGAGGAGCCTCCTTCGCAACGGTCACTCCCACCTTGGCGAGGGCCAAGAGAAAACTTGGAGCTGAACCGCCCAACCAGGCCCATTCTACCAGCGTAAAGCGGCCCGCCAACGGACTTAGATGTTTCTGGCCCTACCAGGCCAGGCCGGTCCATACTCAAGCCAAAGAAGGCGGAACCACCGACTTTGACGCTTCGCGGCCTACCGACCAAGAAGAAGAAGTCGCCGCCAAAGAATTTTCCTGGCAAGGGACACGTGCTTTCACCACCGGAAGCACCCAAGATTCCGTCAGGAACAACTCAGCCTCTGCGGGACGAACCTCCAACGAGGCATCGTATCCGATTGACTCAAACAGAGTCATGGGACGACCCGCACAACCGGGCTGTAAGCGAGATCATAGAGGTTGATTTTCGCTTAAATCTTACTGAGGAGGATATGCGCCAACGACTACGCGCTGGCGACGAAACATTAACGGACCGCGAGATAGACCGCATCAACCGAGGCTGTCAACTGATGGTCCAAGAACGCACAATCCTAATCAGGAAATTGATGGCCATGCGGAGCAAAAGCCAGGCCCTTCGCCAACGCAAGCTGCCTAGCGAAATTATTGAGCATGCCATCTACATCCGTGGCCCACACAGTAACCCAAGGGCATGGACAGTTGAACCGCGCCCGCGACCAGGCCAGCCAGCGGAAGACGAACTTCCACCAGAAGAGGCAGAAAGCGAGAACGAACATCCTCAACTGCCAGCAGCCTTCTGGGGCGTCTCATCCAGCGAGGAGTCAGAGATCGAGGAAGACTTGGACGAGAATGTCCAAAGGGCGTTATATGAGGCCAGCCAGGTCCGGCCGCCTTCAACGAAGGAATCGCCACGCCAAAGCCGATCTCCATCAAAGAGGACTTCTCCTGGACGCGCCACATCAACTCCGGCGCGAATGCCCAGCATGCCGGCCATCGAACTGGCGCCTGCCAGGTTCACACCGAGCCGGCCAGGCAAATCCCCGACCAAAGAGAGGATGGACACCACACCTCCTCAACAGCCAACCATGACCATTACTGTGGAACGAATCGCAGCACCTACGGTGTCTGCAGGTTCAGCACTTGAGCCAGTAACGGTCACGGTTAGAACCCCAGCACCAGTGGTCGCAGAGTCGGCCGAATGAAGGTGCAGATAAAACCGGCTGTCTCGGACCAACAAGTGGAAGCCGACGCGGCCTTGATGCCCATGAGTGCTCTCACTCATGGGCATGGATCAGTAAGTGTCTCGAGCAGAGACACTTACTGATCCATGCTGACCATAACGAACGACGGCAATATCCGTTCCTGCTCACAAAGAGACAGGAGGCCAAGGAGCAGAATCGTATGGAAGAATACGACATGATTACGGAAATGCTCCGGTCCTTGGTCCTACGGATGATAGATGATTATCGGCGCCGTCGCAACCAGAAAGCCTTTCCCCCACCGGAGGAAGACTTCAGAATGGCTGAAACCCTGTCGTCAAACGCGCCACCAACCGTGGTACCGCCAAAGACGCAGGCACAACCACCAGCGGCTTCAGAGCCAATGGACACTTCTCCGTCTGGACCCGTGGCCGTAGAGCCACAGCCAAAACCAGTTCAACCGGAGGAGCCACTGAAGGCCACTTCGTCGGCACAAGAATCGGCAGACCAAAGCCAGTCCGGAACAGGGCCAACGGCCGCTGCTCCGATAACACTGACGAACATGCCTGCCAGCGTCGACGACATACCTTTTGGCCGTCCAGTAACCTTCCCTGCAACGGGGACAATGGAGAACTTCGCACTCGGCATGGGTGTGATTCACTCAGCTAATTCCCAACGGAATAAGCAGCCGAGAAAAGCCAAAAATCCGGAGAGGGCCAAACCGGCCTCTCGTCCAACTTCTCCTCAACCGAGGGCCAAACCGGCCACTCGTCCAAACTCCCCTCAACCGAGTGGAAGTCAGGCGGCCACACCTCGGCCAACATCAAATCCAGAGGCCGAAAGGAACCGCCAGAAGAAACAAGCGGCTAAGGACAAGAAAAGTCACGAGGCCAAAATCGCCCAGCTAGAGAAACGGTTGTCAGGCGATGAAGACGTCCAAGTCCTATCGGACAGTATGGACAAGTCAGAGGAGCCAGCACCGTTTCGCTCATGGCGAGACGAGGAATACGAGCCAGTGCCCCAGGTGAACCACCTTCGGAGGAGACAATGCTCCCCTCGCCTGGGGACGACGAAGCTGAGCTCCCGGACACTGGACCAGAGGCCACGCACATTGAGATCCCAACGGGTCCATATGTGCGCCAATGGGTGGCAGCGGCCAGGATCATGAGACGTGCAACAGGAAGAGACATGTACCAATGTCTCGTCCGAGTTCTCCGAGCCAGAATGGCACAAGGAGAGGAATTCAGAGGGCTACCGCCAGCGGACCGTCTACTAACGGCACCCTTTATGCGGCGCGTAGTAACTCTCATCTTGGACATGGGACTTCTGGTCCGCACACACCGTGACTGGACCAGCATGATGGAGCTTCACGTGCCTCATCGGCCAGCAGGACTTTCCCGCAGCCGGGATTATCCTTTCCAACAAATATGCAGGACTATCGCTTACCTGCATAACCCGAGAGGCTCCAACTTAGTCGACCTCGTTAGGACCCTCAACGCCCTCTATTATAAAGGAGTGGAAGACCTGGAGAAACTCGAGCGTATCGTACTCGAGGAGTTGCTAATGTTGGTCAAAGAAGGAACTTTGGAAACGACCAACGCCTACCGGGCGGAACCTATCCGCTGCACCATCCCGGGATTTATCCCACAGAAGACCCAACGGTCTCTGTATGTATCACACGATGTGGGTACAAGATGGGACCCGGATAGGAAGAAAGCGGTTGGACCGCCGAAAGACAAGTTGACCGGCAGAGCCAAGGAGGCATACTTGATCTCCCAAGTGGCCAAACTGCCTGGTCCAAAGAAACTGCCGGTAGAAAAGCCTCCTCGACCATCAGTCACAAGAAGAAAGATGGCTGCACGGCGGGAAGCGGAGGAAGAAATGCGCGCGTCCGGAATTCGGCCCGTGCCTAGGGGCACAGTGTCACTGCCTAACGCAGCAGGCCAGTCCAGACCTCCCTCGACAGCCCTATCGGCCACATCCACAAAGAGCCGAAAGGCCACAGCATCAAAGAAAAGAGGGAAAAAAGATCCCTCACCGCAGCCAAGCGATTCGGACTCTGAGGACTCACAACCGGAGGACTCAGAGGACGAGGAACAAGAAGAGCCGGACCAGGACCAAACCATGGAATCCCGAAAGTCCGACTCAGATGACGATGATGACCAAAGCCCTGACAAACTGACCATTAACGTCCCACCGGACCATGACATGGAAATTCCATCCGGTGACGAGAACCAGTCACCTAACGGTGACCAGGACATGGAGGTCCAGGGCGGCGCAGAAGACGCCAATCAGGAACAAGGTAGCGCAGAAGGCGCTAGCCAAGAAAGTCCAGCCAGCGCAGACGACGCTGAGCCAAGTGGAAGCGCTGCATCGCCCGATCGGGAAAGGATGCGCGACTCGACCTCACCGGAATCAGATGATGGTGAGATCCCATGGACTTTACCTGACCCATGCCCGGCCATACCACGGATCGACTACGTCTCGCCACCAACACCAAAGGTGGCCAGGAAATGGCCCGGCGGAGATCCTTCCAAAAAGCCGCGGATCTCCAACTCTGACAAGCGATGGGCATATATCAAGGCGGCCTTAAAGGCGTTGTCCCAAACGGGTACAACCCTTGCTACAGGGGGCCTGGCCTTCCAACTCATCCGAAAATGGAATGGCCCACCGCTGACCAAGTCCAAAGTGATGAAGTACATACAGATGGCCTACAATGAAGGAGCTATATTACGGACCCATCTGCCCAATACGCAGATCTTCTACACTTTCCCACCGGAAAAAGTGGATAAGGCTCCTCAAGGCTACTGGGAGTGGCGTAACGCCGTCCTCACAGTGCTGACCACCACTCAGCACCCATTAGGCCTCACACGAGGCGAAATAGCCAACCAGCTCCTGGGCCGATACGATCTGAACGTCATCTCGCACCATCCACAACTCATCGATGGGATAGCATACATGCCGAACCAGGGCCGCCCTAGCGGGTTGTACCCTATTTGTGAGGACGTCAGATATATCGTACGGAAAATGTTAAGCGAAGGATGGCTCGAGCAAACTGTTGACGAGCCCGAGGCCCAGCAGCGGTACAGACAACATAACATCCCACCGGATCGTTACGGCCCTCGTCCCACCGAATCCGACTCCTTGGCCTCAACCAAGTCCAAGAAGAAGCGGCGCACTTACCATCAGTGACCTAGGCATAGGATTTGCATAGGGTCTAGGGGGTGATCCCGAAATAATTCACCGGGCAAGAAAAGCCTAGTTAACAAATCACATGTAAAATCATAGGGACGTAAAATATAGGGCGTAATTATCATAGGGACCTGTCATAAAAGCGGATTTAATCCCATTCTGCAAGTTTCATTTCTGTTACCACAGAGAATGGGACTCACACCGCAGCAGAAGTATGAGCCGCGATGCTCGGATTGCAGACCCAATAGCGGAGACCAGAACCGCCGAGACAATTCCTCACGGGAATCGTTCCCTTGTGCATACCACCTGCGACCGGGCTTCCGCGACGAGAGTGACCGAGCCTACTGCTTCTACTTAGAAGTGGTGAGAGGCAACTTCGACGCATACTGCAACATGACCAGCCGCGACGGAAGCCACCTGATTCCCCTACTGAGGGACCACGAGCAGATAGAGATCTACGATCTCCACATGCAACGTAGTGGCGCCCGACAACCTGGCTGGAGCAGTACCGGAACCCCGATTCCTCCACTCAGCCAATCGGCTTTAAAACGGAAGGACGAGCGGGACCGGGAACGTCGATCCCGTAATTCGGGATCTGACCAGTCCTCAGGGCGTGGCCCAACGGCCGCCCCGAGCAATTACGCACACCAGTCGCAGCGGCCATCATCAGGCTCTCGACCTACGGATGCGAGCTGCCTATACCCATGGAATACAACCAGGGGTTCGAAAAAACGATCTTGGAAAACATCAACAAAGCTATGGTTGACCAGTTGGCCAAGCAGCTGATGGAAGGTGGACTGTTAGATGCCTTGAAAGGCCAATACCAGCCAACGCGTATCGAACAGCGCACGCCACTGGCACCGCTACCGCGGAACCCAGATGACTTACGTCACCAGATTCAGTGCCGCAACCAGGACCAACCTGGCCGCCAAAGCCGCAGCCAGCCCGAGAAGCGCCGAACGCGCACATCTCCCGGAAAACGGAACGAGACCGAGTCCAGCCTGGTTGTTGCGCAGTCCACCAAGCGACCAGAAAGAAGTGTCAGCTCAGTGGCCCACAACATCAGTATCCAAATACCAATGGAAACTGAGGCCACACTGCCAGCGGCGGACCTACCGGTCCAACCCGCGCTAACTGGCAGCACTGCGAACTTCGATCCTTACAAGTATGCTGAGGACCAGGGCATCAACATCCGGCCACTCCCCCACCGGGTTGTGACGGATTACATTATGGGCGCCATACCATACCCCAGGGACAGATGGACCCAGGTGGACGCCATGGTCCAGAACTTGCAAATTTTTGTCGCCAGATCCGGCCTCGAAATGGAGATGCAACGGAAAGATTGGCCTCGTGATTTTAGCATGGCCGAACACATACAGAACCGCGAGGGCTACCCGATGGTCCGTGACAATGCTCTATCTAGCATCACGGACGTGAACTTACTCGGCCAGCCCATCACCAGACCGGACTGGAACGACTTGTGCCAACTGCACATTAAGGACGACCAACTCGACGTTGTCAAATACCTGGCTCAGTTTGTCCTACCGGACGCAAACGCCAGTTTCAACATCGCAGCTTGCAGAGCTGCCATAGACATCCCATGCAAACCGGCTGACCACAGGGATGATCCAGAGACAGAAACTTACTCCTATAACGGCACGATGATACGCATCTTTGCCGCCAGACTTGGCCACCTACACTGCCACTGGGAACTCGAAGTTGCCTACCGGCAAGGGAAAATCGTCCCTCGGCTACTGACTCAGGTGGCCCTTCTGGGGAATCAAATCCATGAAGTCGAAGCGGGAGTCAAGATTCAAAGCGCCCTGAACGTTTACAGGAGCCGCGCCAAAGATTACCGCTATAAACATCCGACGGACTTCGACGACAATGCGGAAGCGTTCGTCAATCAAACAGCAACGAGGAAACTTCCAACGAAGTTTCGAACTCAGCGATCCTCAACGGGATCGTCCGCACACGTCCAAACCCAGGCCGAACAACTTGGCCAAGATGCTCAGCCGACTAGCACCTCCAGCCAACATCAACAAAACCTGACCGAACAGGAGTTGGCGCTTATGGAGGAAAGCGTCGTCGACCCACTCAACCCTGGGTTGGGCGACGGCAACCAAGCCGGACAAGGAGGGCAGGGATAGGCCAACGGCCATTCCTGCATGTTGGCTCAAAAAAGGGACCAACATCACCTGAAACCGGACTTGAACACCATGATGGGTGCAATCCAACGGTTGTCACCCTCGCCCAACAAACGTGGCTCACGGCCATGTACCGTTTACCTCACCGGACCTTAATCCCTGGACCTTAACCGGATTCCCCGGATAGGCTCTGGCTTAGCGACTGGGACCATGAATTTGGCTCGGCCATCCCAGACCATCCGACGGAGTCCACCGGACCGAACTTGGCACAACGCCTAAGTTCACCGGCATGGAAAGGATCCAGCGCCCAGAAGGCGGCGACGGCCCGCATAGAAGTTGCGACAAGCCGTGGATCAATCCTGGCCCGCATAGAAGTTGCGACAAGCCATGGATCTGCCTGGCCCGCCTAGAAGTTGCGACAAGCCACGGCCAAGTCCTGGCCCATAGAAGTTGGACCAGGCCCACAATGCGTCTAACCGACCATAGATGGCTCACGAGTTTAGTTGCCATACCGTGCAACTGGGACAAGTGAGTTAGGGAGCCACATAGACGTTGTGGTACACCCACATTGCATGCCATGTCCAACATCCTCACCACGGACCGCCCAGTGGCCCATCCAAAAGATGCGCCGCCCCGAGGCCAAAAGAGGATGTTCCTAGTCAGCAGACCGACTCCTTTGTGGAAAACGCCTACCGGCGCCCACAACTTAATTTTTTGGAGTTTGGCCCGGCCAACCTGAAGTTTTCGTCAGACGCCACTTAATTTTGTTATGGCCATGGTCTCAGGGAACCTACCCTGCCAATCGGACATGGTAGCCAACTCATGGCCCACGGCCAGTGAGGCGGACCAGACTTAACCAGTCTGTAACTTTGGACCGTCGACAAAACGACTAAGTCCTTTGGCCCGCCATCAACCTTGGACCGTCAGAAAAACGACTAAGTCCATTTGGCCCGCCATCAACGGCGGACAGTCGAAAAATCGACTAAGTCTTTTGGCCCGTCCAACGACGTGGCCCACCGAAAATTTTCTAAGTTTTTTGGCCCGTCCAATGACGTGGCCACTGAAAACCCGACTAAGTTTTTTGGCCCGTCCAACGACGCGGCTCATCAAAAAAACGACTAAGTCCATATCGGAGAGCCAAATCCGGTTATACAGGACCCACACCACAGCAAAGGCCTGAAGCAAGGCCATACTATTCCGGAACCCTGTATCCTGGTCCAGAGCATGTCAGAGACTGAGTTTGGACCGCCCCAACGGGTTTGGTCCATTACACCACTTGGCCCTCGGACTTAGAAATTTTCCCATTATGGCCCTCTTGGACTTAGAAGATTTTTGGACCTAGGCGCATGACCAAACCGGCATGCAAGGCCAAAACCGGTCCAAGTTAGAGACCCTTATGGGCCATCCAAACGGAATTGGTCCAAGCATACTATTTTCGTCACAGGAGCACCTCTCCTGTCCAGAGCCATCACTATGGCCCACCATGGACCGCCCAACCGGGCTTGGTCCACCATATCAGGAAGGGAACAACTGTCCTTGCGCATGCAACCGTGCCTTCCTTATACCGCACCGCTGGATTCACCTTACTGGACCCCTGTGGACATCTCTGGGAACCGTCGCCCCGGATTCACAGGACCAGAACAATCCTATCGGATAAAGCGGACCGTTGACTAGGACCCCTGTGGATAACTGTGGCCCTGTGGTAAACATAGTCGGAATAAGCCTTTTTTCGTCTAGTTTTTTAACCATACCTGGTTTTTCTAGACTTTATTAACCAAAGAAATTGATGTTTTTATTTAGCCATTAACCAAAGGAATTGGCTTTGGGATCTCTAACTTTGATCTTACTTTAATTCTCACTGGAATTGTGATTTTTCTATTTCCATGTTTAACCAATGAGCCTTATAAACCTTTATTTTTTTACTTGTTCGACCAAAGCAAGCCTTCAACCACACTGGAACCCCCAGCAACCAGAGTGCACTCCGGATTTCGGCCGTTCGGTGCACTGCACCGCGGGTCTGGAGGCAGCAACCCTACCGGGTTTAGAGACAAAGTGGCATCCGGCCCTACCGGGTATCGGATCCTGGCACCCTACCGGGTTGGCCAGCGGCAGAGTCGGAAGGTGCTCGCAGGAGCTCCCACTCCCGCCCAGAGGCATGTCAGAGACCGCTCACTCGAGGCGGTAGACACCTCTCGTGGCTTTCTCTGTCGCCCGCCCGCACACGGCAACGCCGTTCGTGCCGCGCTATTACGCTGATTACTCAGCGCTCACTTTGTCTCGCTGACCAATCAGCGATGCCTTCAGCACTCTTGGGGGCGTAGCCCAGCGCCTACGAGCGATTCCATGTTTTACGGCATCAGCTGTTGCATACCTGCAGCACGCTGCATCATTATCACGATTCTGACTTGCGCGCTTGCAGCTACTTTTTCACAGCATACGCCGCATTGGCATTTCTGTGTTTGTTTGTGGTTGCTTTATTGTTTCACAATAAAGGCATATTTTGCCCTCATTTTCGCTCTGCTTCCGTGTCATATCTGACACAGTATTCTACTTAAAATATTTAAAAATTTATTGCTGATAGCTTTTGTACTTTCATTTTGGTATTACGTTCTTACAGTATTATTTGTTGCAGTATTTGGTAGTTGTAGTACGTACGCTATTATCGCTTCAAAAAGTGTCCACACTCCAGTTCCAGTATTCGCGCGTATTCGCAGGATTCGCCAAGTTCATGTTAAGGTTACAAGGTATCCAGGATACGATAACATTGCAGTACTGTATACGTACAGTACTGTAAATACAGTACTGTATACATACGCAAAGCAAATACATACTAGCCAGTGAGGCTGATCCGGTATGTATCGCAGCAGACACTAAAAGTGAAGAAAAAGTCGCCTCCTACTCGAGGAACCAATCAGATTGGATAAATAGTTATTTAAACCGTAGCTAAAACCTAAAAAAACCGTTGACGATTCTCCACCAGGATGGCGCCCGCGGCGGTTGGGAGCGGTACGCAAGCTACGCCCAGAAGTAACCCTTAGCGTGTAGAATGAAATCGAAAGTAGAACCGATTTAATCAAATGGAGAACCGATTTTGTAATTAATCGTTTTAGAAAGAAAATATGTACAACAGCTGATGTAAGAAATTGTGCGAAATATGCGAAGATCAAAACTACGATGGAGCACCTTTAGAAATGACCTTAAATGTACCCTTCGCAATTGCTGCGAACGCTGCAAATTCTGCGAATATGGGAACTTTAAACCGGGCATGCCGCTGTTTATGTTTATTAAGACAGAAATTTAAAGTACCATTCGCGAATTCTACGAGTCGTGCGAATTCTGCGAAAATAAAGAAACCAAACCCAGCAAGCCCTTTGGTGTGCTTACTTAGACTGACCTTTGAAGTACCCTTGGCGATTGCTGCGAACGGTGCGAAAGTTGCGAATATGGAAAAATTAAACCCGGCATGCCGTTGTGTATGCTTACTGAGACACTTTTAAGGAACCCTATTCGAACACTGCGATTGCTGCGGAAATCTACTTACTTCAACCCGGCATGCCGTTAAATATGGGAAAATTAAACCCGACATGACATTGGGTATGTTTACTGTCACAGTTTGGGTAAACGCGTTGAATTTACTCAAAACTGAATTACCAAAAAAAGGCAGTACAGTACAGTCTATGCACAGTACTTAAAAACTGTACATAGACAAAGCCGATGGTAAACAGTACAGTGCTACTGCAAATGCCGAGAATACGCCGAACCAAATCAGCATATTTAGACTAGTCGCACCCTTGGCAAAATGTTCGAATGCTTCGAGAATGCGAAGATCAGACCTGCCTACGGGTAGGCTGCAGACTCGGCCTGCCTACGGTTGCTTAAGATGACCTTAACATACCCTTGGCGAACGCTGCGAATGCTACGAATATGGGAACATCAGACCCGGCAAGCCTTGAGTTATACTTAATTAAGCTGCCCTTTCAAGTACCCTTGGCAAACGCTGCGAATGCTGCGAATATGGGAAAATCAGAACCGGCATGTCTTTTTAGGCTCACTTAAGCTGCCCTTCGAAGTACCCTTGGCGAATGCTGCGAATGCAGCGAATATGGGAAAATCAGACCTTGCATGTCTTTGGATAGGCTTACTTTGGTTGACCTTTAAGGCACCATTGGCGAATATGGGATAATCAAAACCGGCATATCTACATTTTACAGGGACCTCAGCAGCTACCTTGAAGAACTGTGCGTATGCTGCGAATATGGAAAAATCATACCTGGCATACCTGAAGAGACTTCGACAGCAGCCTTGACGGACTGTGCATATGCTGCAGAGTCTTGATTAATTCAAGGTCTCACTGCCCCACTCATCTCAACCGTTCACCTCATCTAAAATAACTCATCCAGTGCAACTGGCAAGCGCTAAAACTGCCGTCAGGCATTGAAATTGTTGTTAATGGCTGAGTACAAACTGAAAGACTGAATCTTTCACGCTACTGCCTGTTTACAGATAAACCCAGATTAGCTCTCAAGAGATGCACTACAGCTAATGCAAGTACGCTACCTATATGGGGTTACTGGTCTCATTCTTTACCGTGGTCACGGCTCAGCTGGCTTCTGGTGGACCACCGCTAAAGCGCCGCAAGAAGTATGTCAAGGCGACTGACCGCCTTGCGAACGTCGTTTTCGACTACAACGGCCAAGACAAGGTGGGATTTATGCGTCACGTTGCGTCGAATTTGGAACTGAGCGTCTAAGCGGTCTGTAGTACCCCTTCGCACTAACTTTGAAGTTTCAATGCAGTGTTCTTTTGCTTAATGTAATTTCTGATGCGCTATGGTACAAATGATTTACAGTATAACGGAATTTTTCTGCGGTTTGTATTCTTTTCTTGGTAATGTTGGTATTTGTTTTATTGTTGGTTAAACTGTTTTTATTCCTTATTAACTTGTTTTGATGACAGAGCATGGTAGATTCAGTTTCTTAATAATTCCCATTAACAAACCCAAAAAAATGCGGCGCAACGAAAAGTCCATGCGGCGATCTATCCATGCGACGAAATGTACCAGTTAAGCAACGAGTGGATTTCCAACCAACTGTCACGACAACGAAGTATCCCAAAACGAATTGTCCATATAACGAAACATCCTAACACCAGTTGTCCCCCGACCAAAAGTCCTTTAACGAAGTGTCCCCGACGAAATGTCCCGCGACGAACTGTCCCGCGACGACTTGTCACGTAGCCGTTATCTTTTATAGGGCCCTTTGAAATTACAGTACCATTTTTTCTTCGTCGAAGCTGGTTTTTGGGGCTGTCGAATCGGTGTCAGATCGTGACTGTGCGGTAGCAAGTGCTAATTTCTGCGTCTTTTTCCTTTACATTATTATAAAACGGATACAGTATTTCGCTGGACATGTAGTACGTTTCCTGTCAAGGTTACCGCGGATATGGATTGAGCGGTATGGAAAGCGATAGGCGCCGGCTTAACCGTTCCGATGCTTCAACAGTGGCAAAAGCTAACATAATTTTGGAACCGGTTGAATGGGGATGCAGTGGACCTCCACATCAGGACGGTTTGCAAGGTGAGCAGTTCTAACCCTGTCAGGCTATGTGAAGAAATCCGCAGATGCTTTTAACAAAACTTTGTTTTTGCTAAAGTTTTTGTGCGACACAGTCAGTGGATTCTCGGTCGCCACTGCATTATCGCTGGAAGAAGTGGTTCGTTGATAACCTGAAGGATTTCGAAGTGAAAAATTTGATGTTGATAGCGCAACATTTCCTGATGAAACTGCAGGATTGTTTTGGAAAACCACCTTATCTTGACTAATGATATTATAAGACTAAGAAAACTTGCACTTTACGTTCCTTAAGGGGTTTGGCCCACAATTTTTTTCGAATTTAAAATGAATTTTAAAATTTTTGAAATTCATTTTAAAATTTAAAAACCATGCTGGAACAGTGGATCGGTGTAAGAACGATCTTCATGGTCATGTGCATTTACCTGCAAAATTTGAAAGAGATCGGTCCATAATTAGACTTTTGGTACACCTGAATGCATTTAAACGTTTTGGAATTTTTTAACAGCCATAACTCCCGAACCGGATGTTGCGCGCAAAAACGGATTCCACGCCTATGTATACAAATCTTTAGGCTACAAAACACCATAAAGCAATGCAAAAACGTGTTTGGGAGTGCGCGACAGCGAAAGTTCCCGTGTATGTACGCGAATTTGGTGCTATGTACCGGGCCAAATCCCTTAATGCTTTGATAAGGACTGCAGTTATGCCATAACGCAGCCTTGTTATGCTTCAGGGCTAATATGTTGTAAGTGAAAGACGTGATTTTAAGTGTTTGGCGCTCGGTTATTAAACCAAAACAAGAACAGATGTTTGTTGCGTCGGAAACTAATACCGGTATACTGTCGGGAGATGGTTAAATTATTAGTGCTCGACATCCTCGCAGAAGCAAAGCACGATTTTTTTTTAATTTTCCGTTGACGGTACAAAGTAATCCCTAGTTTTTATGTATGTGAAAGATCGGTGTATCGACACAGTGGATTCAGTCACATAGAACATTTCGCCTAAATTTGCTGATGCTGGTGTGGTTCCAATGGCAGAGATCCCGTTATCGCGTTGGATTTTGATCCTGATCCGCTGGTGCAAAAAATCCACATTGGCGACTTCCCGGCGTTCTCGAAGGACGCATACGTGATGCAGAATACCAGCGCCAGACAGGCTTGGGCTAACTGGCATACAAGCATTGTCTGGATGCGAAAGCCTACGAGATTATGTGCTTCGTTACACCACCTGATACCAAAGAAACCAAGCAACTAACCCGTTTTACCGCCAAACATCCGCTACGTCCGTTCATTCTGTACATGGACAACGGACCAGTATTGCAGCGCGACAACTCCCGCCCGATTCGGAAATTAGTCATCAGTTTCGTGCTAACGCAGCCGTCCATTCAACCGACTGCGAAATCTACGCTTAACATCTCCTAAAATTTTATGCATGGATCTGCGACGAATTTAAAATTAAAAACGATAATTTTAAACTCTATACAAACTTACGGATAACGATCGCTCACTGGAAAAGGATACCTTTACCAATCTGTCTGATTTGTGACTGTTGTCATTGGAATTCAAATTCAGTCGAACGGATTTTCCGCGGAAACTGCTGGAGTACTCGCTGGATCCGCATAGTGGATACAAATTTGCGTGTTTTCGACGCTGGTGGAAACTTGCAAGGCAATACGTTGTAAGGCGGATGTTTGTAAGTGCGATAGCTCGTCAAGAGCTCGTTGTGTCGAAAGAAATCTCTGTATTAACCGGAGGACTTCCAGGCAATCCCACCGACAATATCCAAGGCGATTATTAACACAAAGAATTTTGTATCAACTTTACAATGAGAAATGTCTTAACTAGTATACAATTACGGGTTTGCGGCTAATGAAACTGAAGGCATTGGGATTACTTTTATTGTCACATTGTTCCTTATGGGGCAATGTGAATATAAAACTGATTAAACCAGTTGATGACAGCAGTAAAATCTGGGAAAAAAATTGGGCGTTCCTAAACATATGATTATTTTAGTGTTTTGTACTCATCACTTGAATGTATTCACCACTAAGTATTTGAAGAATGAATTTACATGTATTTGACTCCCATGTTTTATTACAATAATATCTATACAGTACTTACAGTACTTCAGCATTCCACATACGAATCGCAACGCACTAACTCCTTGTATAATTATACTGCTAAAAAATTTTCTACAGACACGGTGGCATAAAATAAACCGGATGCGCAACTGTTTCAGAACTCAAACCCAAATAGAAATAAAAGAATCACCGATGCAGCCCATTAAATTAAAGAAATAAAAGTGATGCAGTAGTTTAATTATACTCTAATAATTCTGTCCACCGAAATATCCGCACCGTGATGGACTACAAGAACGTATCTGGCTGCAAGTTCACAAGAAAATGCCGGCTAATACGCGACAGGTTCGCCAGCTGCAAACCGTCCAGACCATCAACACACCACTTCTTCCCGTCGTAATGCGCCGACGGACGCGGATCCGCCGACTGCAGTGCGCACAACATCTGCAAAATTAATCATAGTTTAATGCTTTTCAAGCCAGAAATCCACACACACACATAACACGACAACCCGTAACGGACACTCTTACCGTGCAGACGGCCTTCACGATTTTTTCATCTGCGAAATGCTGGAGCCAGAATAAGAGGCCCAACAGCTGCTGCTCATCTGGTTCAGGCAGCGCCGTGTCCATTGCCTCCCACAGTGCGCAGCGGAAGCGCGGACTTCTAGACAAGTGCGCTGTCAGAATGTGTATCTCTACCCGGACGAGTTTCCGTTCCCAGCGGTCTGACTCGTTGGCAAAATAGCAGCAGAGCAGATGAACAGCGCAGTGGCTTAAGTGGACGGCATCACACGGCAAACGACAGCAGGCGGCAATGAAGTCCTCAAGTTGACACGAACCGCATCCCCCCATGGCCGCCACCGTTGCCGGATCCGGCTGATGCAAGGCACATCCACCAGTGCCCGCCATACCGGTGGCGCCGTTAATCTGCAAATCTAGAGCGAATCGGCTAACATGCAGACTGCGCAGGCGGATGTCGATGTGGTGGTGAACCACATAGTGAATCATGTCGCACAGCATCAGCACATGGACGGTGCTCATCGGGCAGCATTCGACGCTACCGGCCTGCGTCATCACGTACTGGGTGCCCGGTTGCAGGCGCTTGTACACGGTTGCCATGCGGAGGAAATCGGTGAAGTTACACTTGCAATCGTCGCAGTCTCCGATCACAATACAACCACGCAGCACTGGCTCATCCATTGCCGTGTTCCACGCGGTGCACACCGCGCGCAGCTTCGTCTGCGTCACAGTTTCCAAGTTTGAAAATACTTGCTGCCACAATTGCGCTGACAGCGTCGTGTCTCTTGTTGCCGGGATCTCCTCTATCACCGCCGACAGTCTCAGCAGCTCCGCCTGGAAACTGGCCAGCGACGCCTGAAAACCCCACAGTACTTGTAGTCGTCCATCCAGTCGATTTCAAACCAAAACACCTTCGTTCTTACCAAAACTCGCAAGCCTCGGGGATCGTATATTCCAGAACCTTCCAAGCGTGGCTGGAATATGTAACCCAAACGGCTGTCCACGAGCTCCACAACGTCCACTGAGCATGGAAAGGGAAGGCGACGCAATTCATAGTCATTCAGTCGCTTGATGAGCAACTCAGATTCTACAGAGGACACCGAGTGAAATGCATCGTCCAGGGGCAGGGTACGCTTGACGAAGATCTGCGGACGGATGTAACGGTGCAGTGGCAGTGCGTTCGTCAGCGGCCAACGGATGCGTTGAATGGGAATGATGTCCGAGCAGCGCTCTCCGTTGTCCTTGCGTCGCCAATGAACGATGGTGCCTCCGTAATGTTCCACCGACCCACCGAGCCCCAAACTGATTGCCAGGCCAGGCAGCCAAATCAAGGGTCCCCGTGGCGTCTCCGGCACCAGGATTTCCACGTGAAATGTCGCGAATTCGGTAGAGAAAGTGCGATGCGGATCAGCTTCGCTCGTCTCGCACGGCGAAAAGAGCCTGTTGAATGGAACGTACTCACGGCGCCGGTTGGGATAGAGCAGGTCAACGAAGAGACCGTTGTTGGCCACGTCCACCACGCGTCCGTACCGCATCATCCCGTCGTCTCCCAGAATATCCACGCTGTTAGCGTAGTGCGTTAGGCTGAACATAGTGGATCGCTGATCTTAACAAGGAAAATGGCCAAACTCCGTCCCTATTTTACACCAGCGCCTGCAATTCGAAAACAAAATTTAAAGAAATGGAAAATTCATTAGCGAACGAAGAAAAACAACCGGGAGCAGACCTACCACGGCTGATTTGGCTTTCACGTACCACGAATCTTTAAACAGGTAAAGAACAACGGCAACCCAGTCCGTGAATTACAGCCGCAATAAATCCAAAGAAAGTTAAAGTGTAGAAATTGCATGTACTGCGTACCGTTAAACAGAAGCAGCAAGATGGCTTCTAATACATTGTACATTACGTTTACGTACGTACTTTTATCAAGTATCAGTAAAAGCGATTTACCACCGGTTCAACAAAAGGCTAAATCGTCGCTTTCCGAGTAAAAGCGATACTTTCTTAATCAGCTCTGTAGGATCGCCATGCCACATTAGTAGATGTGCGAACACGCCTACCTAAAAAAAATCACGGCTACACCAAGCAAATAACTCAAATCTTTAAAGGTAACAGCCACTTAGTAAGCAAAGGTTGCAGGCGCTGGTACACTACTTGATAATTAAAATGTAATTAAAAAATGTCTTCTTGCACGCGAAAAGGCAGTCTGCTCAGAACAGCCGTACCATTTCCTTTACCATACTAATCATCTAACATGTTCGTTTGTTATTTTGGCGCGATCGTCCTTGTAAATGTCGTAACTGTAAAAACCTAAATTTCGTAAACAACCGAATAATTGCGAGTCCTGCATATTTACACAAATCATAAGACGGAAAGGTCAGTGCTCTTGAGTGAACTGGCTTGATTTAAATTAAATTTCGTTCTTCCGATATTTTTGCGCATGCAGAGTGGTGCCCGGCGCTCGGTTAAGTCATTACCATCCTTCTTCCTTCGCAGCGTTGGTATGTTTTTGTATTTTCCTCTGTATTACATTTATTGGTAAAATTGTTATTTTTTGAGTATTTTTTGGGTGATTTTGTAAATTTGAATACATCCCGTCCACGCGCCGACAGGAGCGGTGTATCGTCAGCTGCGCGGTTGCCGGAAACGATGATACGATGGTGAATGGACACTTGGGCCGGCCGATGAGAGACCTGTCAATTATCGGCGCCGCTGCCTGACCCCGGGTGTCAGGCAGACCGGCAATTTGCCCATGTGTGGCGCAATACTGCGGAATGATATCATTCTTATACCCCGCGTGCATTCCCTTGTCCACAGTTTACATAGTTTCCCATGATACTCAGCGCAGCTGAGAATTAAATACTGCTGATCGACGATTCTGACACCGGCCAAATTGGGTCAACTCGCTGTTAACTCAATCTCTGTTTCCCAGGAAAACTCCATCGTTTACGCTTGTTTTCCTTATATACACACTGTTTTCCGGATGGTGTCGATTTCTGTCAGCGAAACCTTTCTCTAACTTCACAGTCAAAATTTCTATTATTGAAATTCCAAGTGCAAAAATATCGATTTTGTAATAAAAACTGAAATCATTAAAAAATACAAAAATTTAAAAATTATTCAGCAATAAAAATCGGTTTTTAAAAAAATTATTATTTTATCTTACAAATATATCTTACAAAAAAAGATAAAACTTCAGAATAGTGATTGAATAAAATAGCGTGCTATATACATCACCAGAAAAGTTTTTACTAAAAATATATAAACATCGAATAGTAAAGTACATGTCGTACAAATTTTTCGAATTCCCTGCGTTATTATTTTATATTTATATTTATTATATTTATTACAAGGTTTCCACGAAAATACTGCGGAATTTTATGTTTAATTTAAGATTTTGTGAAATTTGTCATTGCTTTTAAGATTATTTATTATTTTAAAAATACGGTTCATAAAAATAAATAACATGCAATCCAAGAAATAATCGAAGGAAATGAACTTCCCATTTATTTAAAGCGCTGTTCCTTCGGAATTTTATTTTGTCCGTTGCATCGGCGTTTTAGTGGAATGTTGGTCAGTGTGACTCTCGGTACAACCGGGGACTTTTTCTGGGGCACAACCATTAAAAAGAGATTTGCCGTATCGCCGTATACTTTGTGCAGTGTATACATGTGTGAAATGTGTGAATATAAACGGCGATGGCAATTAGCAGTTGGGGCCGCTTAACACAACCGACAAATTGAATTCCCTGGTCAACGCACGGATGCCTCGCCGGTCGGCTGCCTTAGAACACTTGTCATCACATTCTCATTAAACGCTTATATTCTCTACAGGAAAATTTTTTAAATTAAGTTCGCCTAAATGCTGGCCAAAAAGTTTTAATTCGGCGCTGGAACGAACGGAACGCGTGCGGCTAAAATGCGGTACATGCAGAAACCGGCGTTTATAGTTTATACTGCGATGTACAGATAGTGCGCGGATAGGATGGCCCATACCGGAAATACTCAATCAAGACGGTTCATCGGCTGGGCAACTTTCGATGGATTCTGTATATGAACACGGAACAAATCCGATTTGCATTTTGATTATGTTATTATTGAATTTACTGGTATCGCGCGCTGTCTTGTATAGTAAAAGGAGTTTTCCTTTCGGAGAAAAAAAAATGTAGGCATAGAAATGCAAAACGTGTCGAAGAGCGGCAAGGAAAAATTGTTATACATGTGGCGATGTATGGCCGTTTAGGAAACGTGCGTCAAAAATTGCTAATACAATCACAAAACGATCTATATTTTTTTATAATTATTCTTTATGTACTGTACAATATAGTAGTTTATCGAACCGACCAAAATTCCAGTAGATTTGATAAAAAAATTTGATAAAAATAATTTAATGGTTTTAAAAAGTGTCTGTAGCGAAACGAAATAATTGTAAAATTCAATTCGTATGATCATAAAAATAAAGAAAATAACTGGTTTTTTGTAAATAAAAATGTTAATAAAAAATTCATAACTATGGGAAATAAAACGATAATTTCAATAGCAATGGGGAATTAATGGAAAGCAGCAATAAACCTCGGGGGAATGTTTTTAAGAGACATTACTTAAAAAGCTTTTAAAGGAAGAATAAAAAATACAGCGTTTCATGCGTTATAACGAACTTCCCAAAAAACCCACGGAAATTTATTAGTGCGCTGTTACTGCAAGACAGGACATGTTGTAAAAAAATTCCCCGACGCTAATTAATCAGCAACCAAGGCCGCATTTAGACCGGATGTTGACGAGTAATGACCAGGCCATCAATTAAATACGATCGACATCGCCAACACAGCTCGGATCTATGTATAAACATCATTAATTTCCCAAATTAAAGACACACTGGCTTATTGCGTAATCAATTAAGAAACACATACGCGCTCATCCTGCCTGCATGCTGTGATTAATGCGCCATAGAGCCATGCATGCCACCCCCACTTGTATGTCCTCCTGCGCAGCTGTTTGCCACCGGAAGCGGCATAATAAACACACCCGCGTAAGCACTGGACACATACATACAAACAGATCTTGGCAACCTTCGCTTAAAATTCATGAGAAACCCGTCCTGATCATGCATGACAGCGCCCTCCCTCCGGCAATGGTGACGTCACGCGTACATCGCGCGATGCCCGGAGAAGATCAAGAAAGCGCGCCCATTAATAAATGTAATGTATATAAGCGGAATCGATCAGGCGACGACACGATCTTCTGCTGGAAAAAGTGCCTGGAATACACACGCTATATAGGCGTTTGTTTATCGGCTGTCTTTTGTCACCGTTCCGCCCAGATTCGAATCGGTCTTCACCAGTACGCATTGTGCGTTGATTTTCCCATAAAACCGGCATCGTTGTTCCCACGGAGCCCCGCCCCGCCCTCTCGCCGGGTTGTGCATCCTGCTACAATTTTCTCCAATTTTTTCTGTAGTGTTTATTTTCCCAGGCGGTGCCGCCCCGATTTTTTTCTGTGTCGCAAACACAAGAGTACATTTCCATGTTTGTTGTGGCGGGGAGTTTTTTATGCCGGTTTGCTGCTGTTTCTTATAATGGGTCGGCGTTTCCTGTTGTGATAGTCAGAGGGAATCGGGTCTTCCTGGTTTATTTTTCTTCACTGCGCCGATGTCAGAAAGCCGGGGCTAGCGGACGCCCTGCTGTGCGCGTACAGCGGCCATTTACACGCCACGGAAATGGTGTTCATTATCGTTTGTGTCCCACTCTTTATACGTAAATACACGCCGGCAATCAAAAACGAATCTTTTTCCACTTAAAACGCCGCTGGAGCATCATATTCCCATATTATAAACGATGCTGCATTCGATGAACACTTGAAATTGATTGCTGGATGAAGTATTTGTTCGCCGGTTGGATACATAATTTCCCCGGTTCATAAAATTATTGGAAAAGTAACTGCCGCTTGAAGAATATTAACCCGTGGACCACGTTGTTATAAAATATTATTGATTGGGTGATTTTTGTTATATACGCTTCTCAGAGCAGTCATGCGCGTAACCTGATAAGCCGGATAGACGACGCCGGTGGACAGCTTTATTACGTAAGTTGACAAGAAATCCCTTGATTCAAGGTTGGGATGGTGTTTGTGGGGGAAATAAGTAACCGGCACGATACTTGATACACATGCATAACACGTGTCGCGCGACAAAACAACGACGAGATTTTTCGTATGGAGTTACGCGGTTAACGCGTGCAATATGAATCTCCAGTTTCAATAAGCGCTTTGTTCTGCTACGTAACAGTTACTATCTCGCGGGCGATTTTATATTATTAAAATAATTATAATTTTTTCCTGCGCTCTTGAAGGTGTTTATTATAACAATGTATTTTTGCCTTAGTTCAATTTACATTTTATTAATTTCATCAGTTAATATAATATCTATGATTAAAATATTTTTACAATTATTTCGAGGTACCTTTTTGTGAATGATTTATTTTATTTATTCGCAAACTTTGTAATTATGTACAGATATTTTTTTGGCACATACTTCGCCTTATAGTGCAATTTATTTATAAACAGATTTTCTTTGAATTCCCAAAAGCGTTTAATTATAACGATGTGTTTTGATTCCATTCCAAGTTTTCACGGTTAAAGTCTCTATGGTGAAAACGTTTTTAATTATGTGGATGTGGTTTTCCCCAGTAGCCTTTCGCCGTTTCATGAACTTTGTGGTGATGAACCGAAGTAAAATTATGAATTTATAAGTGATAGTGGATTCTGTCCATTAATACAGCTTTTATTAAAATAAATGTTTTATGCGCTCGTCAGTAATTCAATTTCCCCAACACGTTGTGCTGCCTCGGAAGGCCCGTTAAACATGTAATCGCCCGGCTGTTTACGTGTTGAAGGTCGCCGATAATTGGGCCCAATTGCGGCCATTTAACCAGTGTCAGACAACCGGCACAAACACGGCCAATCACACTGCACACCCGCCCGCATACATAAATAAGCCAAGAAAATGTCACACAGCAAAAAAACAGTACTGCCGTTGCCTGTCTTCCTCTCTTCTCCCTCATCTCCCGCTTGCTCCTCGGCGACATGCATTGACTTGGTAATTTCCCCGCCACTTGTGATATATGACCGGCTTATTCAGGGGGATCCGCTGCCAGTCAGCGTTCCCCCCTTCCGCGCTTTCCCATCAAACAAATTGCGCAGTGAAGTGTATACTATGTAACATCGGTGTGTGTGTTGGTTGAATTTGTGAAGTTCAAGTGCAGTGTTATTGATCTGCTTTCTCGGCACTGATCGGTGCCGTTTCTCTGCGTGATTACATGTCGTTAATCTTCCAGCCCGTAGTTACACTACCACTTATTGTGCTGGTAATGAGCGGACAATTTGTTCCGACATTCGCCTACCGTTACGCACTGTCATATGAAATCAGGAACACGTCTGCCACGCACACACACGAATGCGGACAGTCGAACGATGACCGTATTCAAATATTGACGGATTATTAACCAGTTGACCTTTATACAGGTCGCTACCATTAAATTTCTATTGCCTTTTAAAATTAAGCTGCTTTTATACACCTGAATACTAAAGGTTACCAAGCTTTCTTCCCAGGCGGACATCATTACATGATGACCTTTACACATACACTGCTTTTAAGTTGTTAAAATTATCCTTCAAATTTCTAGTAATGTTTTTAACATTCAGTGTTTTTTAGCACATATATCTTAAAGGTCACCAGGCTTTTTTTTCACGTTTACATTTGTCTTTTTTATTTCCGTGTTTTCAGTGTGCTATAATTATTGGCTGAATTTTCGGTGATTTTTAAAATAAACGGCTACAGGGCGCGCAAATAACAAGGGTCACCATAGTGCCTTTCTAAACGGACACCTAAAGTGGTGACCTTTACATCTATTCACCACTTTTATGTGCTAAAATTACCAGCTGAATTTTTGGTTATTTTTTAAAATTAGACGACTTCTTGCCTCGTAAATAATAAAGGTCACTAAACCGTCTTTCCAAGCGGACAACAGAGCGTGGTGGAAAATCTTTTAATCAGCTTAAATTGTGCCGTCCTTGATCGGCACTCTTTCAATTACAGCCGCAAATATATAACGGATACAGCAGTATATTGCAATACGCGAGGCACCCGCGTGATAATCTTCGCGCGCCCGTGTTGCCGTGTCCCCGGGGAGCGGCGATCAGTTGGATGGCGCGTTGGCATGCAGCGCGATACTGCCACTCAAACAATCTTCGAACTCGCCGTCGAATGGCCTTGACAGGGGCACCAATCTTCCAGCTGACTGACACGGGCAATACGCACTGCATACGGATCCGCAATTATGGCGATCATAACCGTGGGTAACCCGATTACTTCCACATCCCGACGGTTACGGGAAGAAAAGCGTCAAACGGCTCCCGTTGGGATCATATCCAGCCCTTACGTAACGCTGCTTAGCATAACACGGGTTTTTCCAAGAAAGGTTGGAATACACGCTTGTTTACAGCGTGGACAAGTGGCTTGTTATGGTTGGGCATCCATACAAACTGCCGTCTCGAGTGGGTCGCTTTAAGAACAGCGGGCATTAGTGCGTAAATTTATTTAAACCGAATCAAACGCGCTGGAAAACGGTATGGCGTCATCGAGACAAGAGTTACAAAGTAGTATTAAAAAATTATATGCCTCGTTTCGCATACTGCGCAAATAAGCGCTTCCCTGTTCGAACCTAGCGTTAGCGTATTATGCATACTGTTTGTTGATATCTCCAGTAAATTTTTTATTGGTATTTATACTTTTTTACGCTTTGATTGACCGCTTTACGCTTTTTTTAGTACTACGTTGTAAATATCGAATTTAACGGTACGTTTCGGTAAAGGCTGAATAAAAGCCGGTAGCCTGCGTCGAACGCATAATACATCACGCTAAGAAGAGATCGCAGGACGCAGCTGCGCGTGCTGTAAGCGTACAGGGTCGCTACTCAACCGGAACTGTACAGCAACGCCTCTCAACGAGCCCAAGGGATTGATTTTCCCGCGCTCGCGCATACACCGCTCTACGCACAGCACGCAAGTACACGGCTGATCTCACACACCGCGCGCGCGCGATCTGACCAGATGAATCTCTGATCGCAACCCGACAGCAGCCAGTCGACATTCCTAAATGCCAATGCCACATTTCCATAACGCTGCTCCATCTCTCTGAGTTAATCAAGTGAATTATATTTCCTGCTGATATCGTTTCTCCCCGTTTCTTCTGCGCGTTGCGGAATGTTGTCGTATGGTTTAATTTAATTAAACGCGGTATCTTGATCTAGGAGTGTCGGGTTGTGGATGATGATGGGGACGTTTAATGGGAGCCATCCGCTGTCCGGCGTGCCGGTGCCGCTACCGGCCAGCAGTCCGCTGTCGACGGAGGGCGCGCAGATGGTGGCTCTGCTATCGTTTTTCATGGTCATCGCGCTGCTGGGCAACGGGACGGTGCTGGTGTATCTGTGCAAGACCACCGGGGTGCAACGGCCCGTCTCCATCTTCGTCATGGCGCTAGCCTGCAGTAAGTGTATATTATACGTATTACACATTTTAAACGATATCGAACGTATTTTACATATATATTAAATGTGTTAAAATTATGGAAATCGGAATATCCGCACAGTTTGGCTTACTCCTAATAAGGATTTGGCCAGTCAACGTAGTGCAGTGGATATTTCGGGCAGAGCGTCCATTACTTCGATAATAAAGCTGTTTCTTTGCCAGTCTGCAGTAAAGCTGCAATATTTTTAAATAAAATAATTTTTATATTTATTTATTTTAACATGACTCGTGTCGAGTATACTGGACTTTAATACTGGTAATCTTCAGCTTTGCGTAAACGCAACGGCCATTACGATTTAACCGCAGGACACCTTTCTGTTGTCGACCGCCGATCAATTACATAATTCTCGTAATGCTTTGAGTCTAAACAATTTTTAGCTGTGAAATCACGATTGGCATTTTATTCGGTACTTTTATAATTGAATAGAATAGAACAGTCAAAATTTATTAAAAGTACAGGGGTTTCGTGAGAAACGCTGAAGGAGTAGTGTGGTAATGAAGAAGACGTGGTGACGTAGAAGAGTGGCTTTATAGCCGTTTGAACTGTCGTCAACAGGTTCCTAATAAGCAAGGTAAAGATTGAAATAATCGCTAAATATAATTTTTTTTAATTTTAAGGGAAAAGTCTTTAGTTTTTCATCCACAAGCACGTATAGTTACTCTACATACCATTTTTTAAAAAAAAACCACAGCTTCTTAATCTTACCCTGTTCCAGTTGGGCGTTTCACAATATACTTTGTACTTGTAATTTTATTTTCAACACAAGTATGAACGAAAATTTACTGTGCTTCTATAAATGGAAACACCCTTCCTAGCCAAAAATTGTGATATGCTTGTATTGGAGCTGTTCAACAATAACGAACAAAAACAGTGAGTTTTCATATAACCAGAAAAGTCGAGATTCGGCAGCGGAAACGCATGATTTCCGATGCAGCAACAATGTCGTGCGTATGGTACGTGCGTTGCATAACAGCCGGTCCCGTCAACAATGCGCGCGCTGCTGTTATAGGAAGCGCCAGGCTTAATTCCCCGCGTATTTCCGGTTGTGTTTAAATGCCAGCGGATCACACTGTATACAGGCGTAACACAAAAGCCTCCCGCCGGCGTTTTCCCTACTATCCAACTTTTTCGCATAATTTTTCCCGCCTTTCTCTTCCAAAAAGAGAAATTTTTCCGTATGATCTTGTTATGCGAGTGAAACAAGTGCTTTTTTCGTACGGCATTCACGCACAGGAGCCACAGGGGATTTTTATTAGCACCGCTGAAAACTGTAGGTAGACATTAGGGGCGAGCGTGACAGGAAGTGTGAGGCTAACAATAGGTTCTCCCTGAAGATTATTAATTTGCGCTACTTAACGCTCATTTCGAGTCATTGGAAAGAAGAGTGCGCGATTGGGGTGTACTATGTGATCGGTGTACGTTGTCACCTGTTTCTGCAGCGACCCAAATATGCGCTGTACATGCAGCGCACTGACCAGTGGCGAGCGTGTACAGTGCATATTGCAACGCAGTACAAGTACATACAGACACGCGACATTAAAATTGCAAAGTCGTACCTGTACTATACATGTACACTATAAATAAATTATTCACCTGCAAACCTGCTCGATAAGTAATATAGAAGTATGGTATTTAGTATTTACGATAATAAACACATCAACACAAGCACATGATGCGCTTGTAACTTTATGTTAATGTGCTGTGTTAGTTGATGTATTTAACATGTACAGGAAAAAAAAGCTTGTTTGTCAACCACCAAAAAATTTGATTTTTAATGGCTAATACTGCCGTCTTGCTAGGAACATAATATATAGTATTCAATAAAAGAGAAGCGCTTTTTAAAAAAAAATGTGGGAAAGTAATAGGCAGTAATGGTTTATTAAACAAAACAATTAAACTGTGTATCTAGAAAATTATGATTGCTTCTACGACATCATTATGCTGTACCGTACAAAGTAAGAATACAGTACATGACTTAGCGAAACTAACTACATAATATTCTGCAGCAAGAAGAAATCAACAATTTCCGTATGCGAACACAGCAACCTTCCGAATTACATAATATCCCGTACAGGTGATTGTCTCTCCTTTTCAGCCGACATCCTCATCGCCCTGTTTTCCATGTCCGCCGAGATCCTCTTCGAAGCCTTCGGCGGGGAATGGCTGTTCGGCAACGTCGGCTGCAAGGCCTTCACCTACATCCAGGGGATGCTATTCGGCAGTACGGCGTTCATCTTGATCAGCATGAGCTACGACCGCTACGAGGCCATCTGCCGGCCCATGTTCCTCAGCCGGACACGCGCCCGTAGCCAGCGCATGATCGCCGCGTCCTACATCCTGGCCGCCATCTTCGCCATCCCGCAGATCCTCATTTTTCTCCAGGTAAGCGACCGGAAATGTGCGGTGACATGGGATTAGAGTGGGAAAGGTCATTAACGTGAGGTTTACGTAATTACTGGTATCAGCGAGTACGGCGGCTCATTCATGTGTGGTTAATTTACGGGAAAGGTCATTAACGCTAGCTATATATACGTAATTACCGGTCACGTGAGGGAGCGAATATGTGCGACGAATTTATGCGATTTATTCCGGCGGAGTGCTGGTATTTCCGGTTAGGTGGGTTGGGTCCGCGGGAAGAAAATTACCGGTGTGACCTTTCTAACCCACATATGCTGTCGCGGAACCGATTATCGAGTTTTTGTGCGATGATGCCTACCAATAACGAAATTATATATTTATTAATGAAAATAAAATTACTAATTTCACTTCTGCAGCTATTTATTTATACAAATACTTATTAATGCTGAAAAACTATTTTATAAAGGCATAAAATTATTTATTTTGTTTCTTTGATAAGCGATACATTTATCAGGAAATTTAAAATAAAAGAAACCGATTTAAGTATTTGACGAGAAAAATGCTCACGTGATTTAACGATCGGTACTTCGAAGTACTGTATACGCGGTGCTTTATGGTGTGGAAAAATACGATGAAAGCCAGACCAAGAAAAACTGCAGTAAGTCTGCGTGCTGCGCTTCCGCGTTTCGGTAGAGCTGCCCGCTGTTTCCGCTACTTCGGGGATTATGCGTTGTTGTGTACAAGGAAGCCGCAAGTGGGCGCACGTTTGCATCGTGTTCTTCACAGGAAGGGCACGTGATCGAAGATGAACACGCGATTAGCCGGACGATGTAAACAACGCCGGCAGCAATTGCTTTAGTGTTATTTGTCTCTAACAAGAAATGCCTTTGAACTCGTTACTTGAGTTTGTACTTCAAATATTAGTTTTATGTTTTTCTTTTTAATAATCTGTATATGTATACGTATATGTATGTACTCGTATATATGTGTGTGTAATCTGTATGTGTAATCTGTATATAGATATGTATTGTACAACATGTACAATGCATACGTGTAAAAAATATGTGCATGTAAAGGTCTTATATAAAACTGATGTTTCTCTTCAAATAAATTATATTTTTTGGTAATTGCAGGTCCCCGACGGCACCAAGCCGGACGGTACCGTCAAGTACGCCTGCAAGAGTAAAGGTTACACGGCGGAATGGCAGCGCATCGTGTACCTGACCTTTCTGGCCACCTACATCTTCCTCATCCCCATCGTCGTCGTGGCCGTCTGCTACATCAAAATCGCCCTGGTCGTCTGGAAGACCTCCGCCAAGACCTCCACCACCCCCTCCACTACCGACACCCTCGCCCTGCGCCGTTCCGCCGCCGCCACCGACTCGGTGGAACGCGCCAAAGTCAAGACCATCAAGCTGACCGTGTGCATCCTGACCTGTTACATCTTCTGCTGGCTGCCCTACTTCACGCTGACCTTATTCAACGCCTGGACGTACCGGCAGTATACGCACCGCATCCCGCCCGCCTTGGGGGCGGTAGCCAAGTGCATGGCGTGGTTTTCCAGTTGTGTCAACCCGATCATCTACGCCAGCTTCAATATCCCGCTGAAATCGATCACGGAGGTGTGGTGCGGGGGGCGGGGCGACCGGATGCGGTTGAGCGAATCACCGCGGCCCTCGGTGTTGCCCGGTGGGGCGACCACGGCGGCGGCGTCGCGCCGGAACACCGCGGTGTCGGTATGCTCGAATAATATGAAGACGGCCACGTCGCTGGTCATGTCGACGTCGCCGTCCAGTAAGCTCATTCTGCTGACCACGGATAAGGAAGAGAAAGAACCGGAAGAGAATTACGATCCGCGGACGGTGCTCGTTATGATTTAAATAATCGTAGTTTTCTCGGTTTATTGTGCATTACTAATGTCGGCTCTGGCCTCTGTATACTGATTGATGTACGGTAATGGAACTGGATATTTTTGCATTTTTTCATATACAGCATATAAATTGTACGTACTATGATTTGTATACATGAATACGCAAACGGCAAACATATGTATTCAAGCTAGCAAAATTTAATTCGATTTTAATATTGAAAATGACGCTAAGAATTCCTCCGCAATTACTGGTATAAAAATAAGCGAAATTTATTTTGAAATAAACCTTAAAATGGCACTGAGACTTTTTCAAAATCATTGGCGAAAAATAAATATATTAGCATAAAATAAATATATTTTTAAAAAAATTAAGTGCATACTAAATTAACAAAAATAAAGTTAAATTATAAAAATAAATTAAGCCAAATTTGAATCGATTTTAATCAGTAATAAAAAATCTCAGTAACAGTTTCGTTAGAAATAAACGCAATCAAATTCGGTGTCGAGATTAAACTGCCATGGATTTTTATTTTCACAGTCACCGGCACGCCAATTAACGGCATTCAATTTATTAATATTTTAATATTAAAAATCGCACCGATAATTCTTTGGCAAAACCATTGTCAAGCACCAATAACAACCACAAATTTTAACAACAACCAACAAGCTCATTCACATTCTGCCGACCATTCCATGCAAAAACATCCCATATACAAATCGATACGTGTTAAATTAATTAAGATTAAATCCTTAAAAATTAAAATTATTAAGACAATTATTTTCCGATTATAAAAACACCATTCGGAAATAAGAGACCTGCAGAAAATCGCCTAAGCAACACGGGAAAAATTTTATATCCTGTCTTTTTCCAGAAAAGCTAACGAAAGTAAAACTCATTCCAAAGCCATGATCACTCGTCTCCGTAGATCCACTGGTGCGTCTTCTCGGTTGTCCGGTTCTTTTCCCGGCGCGCTTTTTTCTGCAAGCAGCGCTCCTCCCAGGCACGATATGTTGCGCAGTGTGCATACTGACATGCTTCTTCAGCAGTCAGGCTGAAATCAAAATGAATACTGTACAACCGTACATAACTACGTTTGCTTTAGAGAAACAATCTAAAATTATTTTCTAAAATAATTTTTTAAAAATTACCATATTAAATAAAACACATCAAAAATAATGAATAAATAGAGAATTAATTAACAGCAAGGAGGATAATGATGAATAATGTTTAGCAGTGCTGAAATTAAGTAAAACCTCACAGAATTATGTTTCCTTTAAAGAAACAATCAAAATTATTTTTTTAAAAATAAAAAATAAAGCACTACAGTAAATAAACCAAATAAGAATAATGAAACGACCAGCAAGCAGCATTACGAATAAGTCGAATAAATATACAACGACTGGATTCGAGCTTAAAAAATTCACAATAAAAAACTGCGAAGCTAGCATGATGTTTTTGTTTTCGGTATTGATAAAGAGACAGTTCTCAGGTAAAAATTAAAACAACTGCGCGCATTTATTTGCATGCATAAGTCTATAAGTATTATCTGCGAACTTTAATGTATGATGCGCGTGTAAATTGTTTTTTTAAAAATTTATCCATTTAAATTTACTAATATTTTTTAGCATGTACGTATACTTTTCCGAGAGGATTTTTCTGTGCACATTTCTCACTAGTTTCCGGACGCGCTTCACGCCCAACCGTCCCAGTTGTTCCAGCTCGTCCGTCAAGCGGTCCAGCCGCGCTTCCTCCGTCTCATCCCGCGCCGGCGTCTCCATCGTCCCCGTGTACTCCTTTTTTGCCTCCTGCAGATACACGCACAACGCGTGCCGCGCACGCTGCCGGCATTTGCCGAAACTCCACGGATCCACGCGATCGCCACGCTCCACGTCGTACGTCCAGGCGGCCGGCGAATGGCGGTGGTGGCCATCGGGTCGTGAACTGCCGGTGATACGATACGCGACAGTCGGACTGTCTCGCTCACACCGATCAACATTTTCCGGGCGCCGGGGGTGGTGGCGCGCGACGGGAAGGTCCGGAGATGATCGGCGGACGGGATTGGGTACCGGCAGATCGCTGGCATCCGCATCATTCCCGGAAAGGACGGACACTTCCGGGTGGGCATTCACGGGAGTGTCCGGGGAGGGAGGGACGTCCGGGATGGAAATTCCATCCGCGTCGCTGTCCGGATCGTCGCTCAGATGCAGCTCTGCATTCACCAAAGAAGAATTACGCTGCCCCGATGATTATTTAATAAAGTAAATAGGAATAATAAAATAAATACTAAATAATTACAAATTAATAATAAATAGTCCAGCAGTAATAAATAAACAGAATCGGAGAATAATAAAGAGATGGTACAAATAACAATATAACAAAATAAATACATGTAATATATTAGTGCAGTAATAATAAAATGAATATTTAATTGATTGAAATCTGCACCTTCTCCTAACTGAGACAACGATTTCGGGAAAATTTCGTGTTGACTGGTTTCCGGCGACATGGCGGATTCCACCGGTTCTTCAAAACTTTCTTCTACAAAAAAATATTATCATAACATTTACGTTCAAATTACTTCGGTAACAGACAGGAAAAAAAATATTTTGTGTAATTCCCATCTGAAAACGGTCAAAAATGGCCAAATAATTTTTGTTATTGCCACGGGTCAAACAAACATTAACTTGGGCAAATAACCGAAATATATAAACAGAATTATATGTGATTGCTAAACGGTTCCAGCTACCAATAATTTCTATGGAAGCGCTGGATGTCGCTGGGGACGCCGGTGTATATGAAAGTGTCGGATGGGACGACAGATCCGCGGCGCAACGGACGGACGTCTCCATGCTGCTGCGACGGACCGGGGATTCCGGTGCCGATTGTCCCGCTAGACTGGTCCGGGGGCGGCGCTTCCTGGCGCTGCGTGACTGCTCGGCCACGGTTCGTTCGTCGTCGAACTGCGGGTCATTCCACTGCGGGATTTTATAGGACACGCGGGGATTACGCGGACGCAAGGGACGCGAGGATGCCGGCTCACTGCGATCTGCATCCGTGGGAGATACGCGACGTGAGCGACCTGTGCAATTATAAGGATTATCCAGTAATAACTAATATAAAAAAAAATTGAGATTGATGAATGTGCAATAACATAATTTGCATGACTAAAAAATAAAAATTTTTTATCAAAATTATAATTATTTAAAAATAAAAAATTATTATTATTATCATTATTTATGAATATTAATAAAAGTATTCTATATCTGGAAGTAATTTAATTGACTGCTCCATCGTTAATTATTTGTATATCTCGCGATTTAATTGATATTTACTATTTTAGTAAATAAAAATGGCTTTTTTTGATAACGATAATGACAACGCGCAAGTAAAATCAATGTACAAATTGTATTAGGCAGAATTTGACAGCGGTTTCTCACGATTTTGATAAACGATTACGTAGACTTTATTTCTATAACAACTTAAGCAAAATCTTGTAAAACTGTAAAACAATCAACTACATGATAACCATACTACTTTTGTTCTGCATTTACTGCGTTTGATCCTGAAATCGCAATCATCCGGATCTTCATTGTCATCTATGAAACTGATAAAAGTGCGCCGTCGGCGATGAGCAACACTCGAAGAGAGATCGCGGGAGCGGGAAATCTTTGGCCGTTTTATTGCCCATTTCTCCTTCGCTGACGGCGAAACTTCCTCTAAACAACAACATCAACAATCCCATATTGTCAACACTTTTAAAAATTTAAAATGAAAAAACATACATTAAATACACACGCAATTTGGCATCATTTTTGCAAATATAAAAGGTCGTCAAAATTAACTTAAATATGCACACAATTTTGTCATCATTTTTGCCAATGTAGAATGTCTTAAAAACAAACCTAAACATACGCCCAATTACCCCCTGCTGTCATCATTTTTAAAATAATAAAAATTATTTTAATTTTTAAATTATTAAAGTTTGATGCACAGATATGTTGTCGTCATTTCTTAAAAATATTTAAGATGCCGTAAAAACAGCCATAAATAATTTTTATAATTACCTGGGAGTGGAGTGGGACGTTTTCTAGTGATCCCGGCGTTTTTGGAGTGCAGGACGGTGCAGCTGAATGCCGTGTCGCCGGGGATGCCGCTGGACAGGGAGGACGCGCCGGGCGACGTCGGGCCCATCATCAGGGACGGCGGTGCATCCTCGTCATCCGTCGTGTCCGGCTGGCGTTTCCGCGATGCCGCGGTGGATGTGGCAGCGTGTGCGGGGCTCGCCGGCGCGGCATTCGGGGCGCGCGGTGTCCGGCGGGCCGGCGTCGTGGGACGCTGCAGACTGCTGCTCGGACCCATCATCAGGGACGGCGGTGTCGCCGCTGCGACGGACGCTTTGCCGGCTACAACAAACGTACAAAATATGGAAGAAATTGCGGGATGATAAAATGCATTAAAACGCAAAAACAACTCAGAGGTGTTTAGTGTTTACTGCTGTAATTACAGACTAATTTTGCAAATTTTCATGCAAAAATTAGCAGAAAAAAATCCCGACATTAGGTTTCATTCCGGCAGAAGTTAAGGAATTATTTTAACTGCCCCAACTTGGCTGGCGCAGGACTGTACACTGCTACGAACTTGTAAGAAAATTCCGAAAAGTATAACGTTCATGACAATTAAAGAATCTGAGCAAAGTTGGATAAAAATTAAATTACAAGAAACTGAAATTTTTCCAATTAAAGATCAATCTTTCCAATCAATTATTACCATACGGAGACGGGAAGTACACGATTAACTGTATATTTCTGCAATATTAAGCAACCATAAAGGAAAGAGGAAAAAATTATTGACCTGCTTACGGTGCTTACCTGCTGCAACCTGATGCTCCGGTTTACCGGCGCTAGTCCCGTGAACCCCAGCGCGAATGCGCGCTTCATTACGGAGAATGGCGGCGTGCAGTGGGTACGCCATAACATGCCATTCGTCCCGTCCATCCGGCAGCGGCGATCTGTACAGTGCTTTATCACGTTTTTGGAGGAATACACGGACAACATCCTGGGCCTGAGCCAGATCACACATCGGGACCCATTTCAGGCGGGGCACACCTGCCCACTGCACCCTAATGAGCAGAACACCACTGGGGTTGTAAGGGCCCGGCGGCCAGTATCCGCAGACACGTTCCAGGATGCGGTTCATGGAGGCCAGGTTCACCAATCACGTTTCATCATGAAAGGCAGCAATCAGTAGGCTGCTCGTCGCTCGATGAAAAAGGGAGCACGGAGACAACAATACGGTGCAACCGCAAAAAATTGGTGCTAGGCATGATGAGAGAGGATCGTAGAGTATAGGATAGAAAAGATAAATGGGAATGTGGGAGTATGGAGGATATGACTGGACCGGGAAGAGCTTGCGAAACAGCCACACACGGGTAAACCGCGCGCCTTGCGCAACACCGTAGATACGTTCACAGAGGAAACAACCTGATAACAGGAAAAGGTAGAGAAATAAATTTTAAAGTTAAGAACACAAAACAAAGGAGAAAGAAGAGTAGAAAAGGGAATATTACGAAAGAAAACAGAGACGAAAGAAAAATCCAAAAAATTATGAAAAAATCAGGCACTGTGCGTCTGCGCGTTCAAAAAAGCAGGTTTTTTGAGTTGCATGTTGAGACGCGCTTGTAGCGCTTACAGTACAGTGCCAGTGCCATTGGTAACAGTCAGGCCAGGGCGGTCGCGTAAAGTGATCCAGAAGCAGAACTGTAGACTTTCCTGTTCAGTGTTCATCTATTTATTTGGAATATTTTTTAGCGTTTTGGAGTTGGAAAATTGCAGAGGTGCTCAGGTGTTGCTTTTGTTCTCCCATTCTGTTGACTGTTATAAAGGTTATTGTATTTATGCAAACGATTTTATTTTTCGGAAAATGGCTCTCTCAGGAGTGCACCAGATAATCACGAAATACAGGTGCGTAGGGCGAGCTGCTTTGGTGAATTGCCGTTTGTGCTTTGGACCGAACTGCAGATTGTTTTGGTTTTTTAAGACTGTGTAGTGGGTACTGTGTACTGTTATTTTTTCCAGAAACCGTACGAGCGATGAGCTCAACCAGTGCCTGATAAATCTGTGCCGACTCCTTTCTTCGTTTTCTACTATTGACAAACAGACGGACGCTATTGTCGTCTCCTTCCGAGAGCTGTACTTGATATTGCTGACATGTTCACTGACATGGCCACATGTTCACATTGCTATCCACAGTAATCGGGGTGTCCGACACCCGGAATACGGTTTGCACTGACAATATTAGTCAGTACGTTGATCGACTGGGAACCATAAAACAGTGACAGTGACGCTTAATCAAACAGCCCACATTCGTCGTACTAATTCTTAGTTATGTTCAATAAATTCAAAGGTTTTATGTTAAGCTGTCCGCGTGCCCCACCGGGCTCGGGACACCTACTGGGGCAATGCACATGAAAAAAACAAGGGTGGCGGACACCCTCGGTCAATTTTGGACCACCATGGTCAGCCCACCGCCACACCTCTCCAAAACCTAGGCGACCCGCCATGATGGTCATGTATGTAGAATCTGTACTGGGTGGCGGACACCCAGTATACACCCATGAGCAGATAAATATTTCACGCAAACCGAAATATCACAAATCGTCCGTTTTAATTTTTTGAAAAGGAATTATGCATCAAAATAACTTGCACAAAGATTTGAAGACATCATGACGGAAATTAACTTGCAAATTTAGAATGCCCTATTTTCGATCCAAATTATGATACACAAATCTTTAACAATGATGTTGCACTGATTAAATTAACGACGCCCAATCCGAATTACCCTAATTGCATGGTTTCGGCCATCGCAGTCAGGCAATCGAGATTTGTAGAGCACAGTCAAACAGTGCTACTGTTTGACTGTGCTCTACAAATCTCGATTGCCTGACTGCGATGGCCGAAACCATGCAATTAGGGCCCCTGAACAGTACTAATAGGACTCGACCGATGCCTTTGTGGGCTTGCTCTAAGGGATTCTGGATGAGGGACAAAGAAGATGGATTCATCATACTACAAATAACAAAAAACTTACAGATGCCTTGCAGATTAATCAGCCTTTAAATTACAAATTCAAACCAGTAACGCCACGATTGGTTGTGGTAGTTTAGAGGCATCCTACTACCGCCCCTCTAAAACCGGGACCCGGCAGTACTATGTAGATTCTATATTTTACTTTTGAAGGATGGACAAGTTGTCTAGTTAAGGGTGTCGGCCACCCGGGTTTGTTACGATTTGTTCTCCGAGATGAGAGCTGTCGCGGAAACCCGGGTGGCGGACACCCAATATATATATATCCGTTGTGTGGATAGCAGACTGTCATTTTATAACTGGTCAGTTCAGATGGGACTGGAGCACTGCATTCCCAGCGCATGTTTTCAGAAAAGAAATACTAGGCTTAATCACCAGTGCACTAACTCGTAGCGACACTGTAATAACTGATTCAAACTTCGGCAGGTAATTTGTTGTACATGGCATTACAACTGTCTAACATGTAAGGTAGTAAGCAATTTTTCACGAAAACAGTTCGGGTAAGGAAATAAATGTGATAAACTACAAAAACAAACTCGCTGCCGACTGGATTCTGGCTGCTGTTGTGCTGACAGCCTGACAGTACAGCGTCTGCGGCAAATCTGACCGGCAAAATTCGGCCTGTTCCAGGCGGAGCTACCGGCTTTCCCATCGGATTCCGCGGTACGTCACGGTCTGCTTGAAGCCACTGTTCTACACTATTGTTACAGATTTGCCTTATTTTTTGTCGCGTTTCCGTTGCTCTTCTTCTGCTTGTCACAAACCCGGAAGGCCTGTCGATACTAGATATTACAGTGCTATACAGTAACTTATCTTGACTACTCGTACCCAGTCTACCCTAACACGGAAAAATGGAAACCTAAGAAAACCAAACAGTCGGGTAACTTATAATAACTGCAATCCGAACATTTCCATCGCTTCGAGACTATAGATATTCCGCGCAAAGAGCGTTAATTATAGTGAACCGGGAAAGCGTCGGTGAGACTGGAAAACGTAAAACTACGGATTCCTTAAAAATAAATACCCAAAACCGACAAGTATCACATACTTATTTTACAGTGAATATTTTCTAAATTCTGATTATCATTCGAATTAACAGGTTATTATTCACCCGTACATGTACAGTATAATACGAATACTTCTCGGTAAATACTGAATAGATCATAATTAGGGAACTGGGAAAAGTTTTCGGAATAGTCATCTGCCTTTAATAGTGTCAGTTGCTGTTGACCATATTGGGTAATGCAAGTTTTGTTGAAGTGTTTGCGGATCGGATTTTGTTTTAACAGAAAATTAACGAACAGCACACCTGTCGTGTGTGTGAGTGTGTGGCAAATTAGCGGAACAACACGCACCGTTAACGTTTATGACCACGAGTCAGAAACTTTTCGGCTGGACTATGGACAATCGTATGCATCGGATGTGGTCCGCGCGGTGACGGATCTGTGTGATGCTGGGAAGAAACTGGAGGAGCAGTAGAACTGCAAGAAGATCGAGTTTCCCTGCGATAGCCAGTGGTTCGGCGGGGCCCTGGATGCCGGTTTGTAGTACCCGTTGGTCTTCACTTACTCACGCACAGTGACGCACTGTCAACAGTGTACAGATGCGAACTGCTATAAAGCTAGACGCAACAGTAGTCTGCGTTGATTTTCATTAATTTTCTCCTAATGTTTTTGTTTAATATATATACAGTATGCTAATTAGCAAATGTGATGTTTATTTAGTTAACTTTATGAGGCTAGTGTTTATTTATCCGGCCGATTTTATGGCGTTCTACTTAGTGCACGCAAAATTGCGGCGGACGTTCGAAGCGGCGGTACGTTAGCTGCCTGAAGAACGACAGTGTGGTGGAATCGTCCAGCTGCGATAAAGAGGAGAAGCCGACCGACTCCGAGAACTGCGACACCGAGCCCTGTGATAAAGGTCAGCGTACTTGTAGCAAAAAGCAGTGCAATTTTATCTTGATTATCGGTAGTTAAGTAATAGCGTACGGGAATGTTGCACAGTTTCCTGAATATGCTCCAAGTAGTATATGACTTAATTAACAGTTATTATTTTCTTGTCTTCTCAGTAATAATTAATGTAAATATTTTGTAGTGCGCATTGCGCATTAAATGGTAGCGAAAATTGAAGCGTGCGTGACATCAAACACATGTACAAGTACATGTAGACTTAGGCGCGATTCAAGTATTACGTAACACTGACCCGGTAGGGGGGGTAGTTATGCGATCCGTTATGCATTTGTTACATGGGGTGGGGGGGTCAACCGCTTCTGTTACGTGACATCTAAATACTCCCCAGCGTTTAACACAGAAAGAAATAGGAATCGGATTTATCCAAGAAAATAAAAAAATTGTGTTTGGTTCTTACTTCTTTCTAGAGGCCCGCGCTGAAGCGCTGAGTCTGAGTCTGAGTCTGACCCCTAAAAGGCTGAGTCTGACTACTGAAAGGCTGAGTCTGAGCACTAAAAGGCTGAGTCTGACTATTAAAATGCTGAGTGTTCCTAAGACTGCTAAAGTAATATCTCGATAACTTTTAACTCTTGACCGGAAATATGCCCCATATGGTCCAGCGAATCCCCGTATTACATGCAACGCAAGGAATGTACAAGTGCAACTACAACATTTTAATTGGCGACAACCCATTCAGTCAAATACGGGACGTTTGTACTAGTGTAACTGCAGCAACACGAATGTTGAAAAGAAAGAATTAACTGTAATATAGCCGCTATTCGACATTTCCGGCCAAAATAAAACTCAATCTATTTTAATTATGACTGTGAATACCATCTATAACATTTGAACTGCTGAGAACTTCACGTCTGAGTCTCGAACCACTGACCAAGGTCAAAAAAAGGAAGGAATAAATAAAGGAAGGAATGTTTTTTGGTCAAAAAGAGGAAAGATCAATTTCGATGGTAAAAAAAGGAAGGGAATTTTCGCGGCCAAAAAGGCATTAGATTTCTGATAGTCCAAAACAAGAGGAAAATGCGCTAAAAAATTTTAAAGTTGTGTAGTTGCACTTGATGGTCTGTACGTTTTAAAACAAAAGTAGAAGAAGTACGTAATGCAACTGCAATAAGCGTTACAGCTATATAAACATACTAGCAGACCCCGCGCAAATTGCGCGGAGTAAATAATGCAATCAGCAATGGACAAATCCCATCTTAGCGCAAAAATAAAACTCATAACTGCAGGTATGTAAAGATATATCGTATGTAAACTCATAACGGCTGGTTTTATGAACGAAGCGTAGAATTCTATATAATTCAAAATCAAAATAATGTCCTTGCACACTGCACAGTTGATGTCACTTTATGATAACTACTGGAAAATTTGCCTGACCGTTTAATTGACTGCAGAATGGCCTAAAACCTGAAATGTGAAATTAATTTAAAGCTATTTTTCTCCCAAAACGGGTAAATTTTTTCTTTCCGAACTATTTATTTCCAGATCAGTCACCATCAGCTAAATTTCGTGCAGCTGCTACATAAGGACCGACCCTGTAATTTATTAAAACTTGTTGTTCCCTCTTTTTCTTACTATTCTGAGCTTTTTCAACGTATCCGATAGCAAATTATTTAAGTACTTTACATCCCAGTTTGACCACTAATACACCACTGCTGCTGCCCTTCAACAATCAGTACACTAATAAGTGATAAATTAAAACAGTAATAGTCACCACCTTTTTTCCTATTACTTTCACCACAGGACAAAGTTAAAACACTTTATTTAAATAAGGACAGAAGCATTTTGTTGTATTTCCTTCTCCGCTGTTAGCTCTTTCTAAAATTGAGGACTTGTACGGAAAATTTCTTGCATGTTTGCTGCTTCTCACGATGCATCTCGGCGTTGACTGCGGTTTTGCCTTATGTGACAAACTAACGGAAGTAGTCAGTAGTCGCTGGTAAGCATGTAGCTACCTTGCTTAAGGGATTCGGCCCCGTACATAACACCAAATTCGGCTTTCGCGCACTCGCAAACCCTTTTTTGCTTTGTTTTATGACATACTGCAGCCAGATGATTTGTATACATTGTAGAAACCGTTCAGTACGTAACATCTGGTTCGGGAGTTATGGCTGTATGAAAATTTCAAAAGTTTAAATGCATTCAGGTGTACCAAAAGTCTCGTTATCAACCGATCTTCGAATACAGCATGTAAACGCACATATGCGTGAATATGGTTTTACACTCACAGACCCCCAGCGTTGGCATTGTTTTCCTATTTTAAAATGAATTAAAAGTTTTTAATAAAAGATGGTTCGGGGGCAAGACGATCTTCGTCGTTATGTGCATTTACGTGCAAAATTTGAAAAGGAACCTTTTGGAATTTTGTCACTCCTCTTCATAACCGAATTTTGCGCGCGAAAACGGATTCCACGCCAATCTACACAAATCATTCGGCTACACAGTGTCAAAAAGCAACACAAAAAGTGCGCGGAAGCAAATATCTATACTTCTACTCCGCGGCAATGTACACGAATTTAGTACTACGTACCGGGCCAAATCCCTTAGCTGCAATTCTCGGCTAATGACTGCCAAGCAGTCGCTCAAATGTGCAGATGTCAGCTTGCTGCCCCTTAAATCAGCCCCAAACACGTAATTCCGCCTTTCTGGAACATAATTTTCCACAGAAAAAAAAATTAAAAGTATCGCAATTCTGTAAATTTTTAACTTTAACAGCAATTCAGTACAAATGGCAACCACCCGTGGAAGCGTGACAACTTTAAGCGGGTCAAACCACTGCGAATGACAGCTCCTTGGGAAACAGTTTTTAAGCAGTTTTCATGCTTGAAGACCTTCTTTATGTGTTCTTGCTCAATCACCTGTTCCTGATACCAAATACTGATTACAAAATTTGTAAAATTCGTTCAAGACCACGGAATAACACGTGGTCATGATTCCAGAAGAACAAAGTTTTCCCGACTCTAACTTGTAAGTCGGTCAATTCGTTTTTGGCCGTCGAGACAGTGGTGGGGTGGTCGGTTTGCAGTGATGGATTTTAGCTGTTCCCATAGGCTTTCCATGTCAAAGTTTTTGCAAGTTTTCTTTCAAACTTTTGTTTTTTCCTTAAATTTGACTTTTATTGGCAAATCTGTACGTTAAAGGCTATCGAACGACATATAGACATTGGAGTCTGGATGAGTGCAGCGTTAATGCATCGATGACATACACGGAATTTTGTTAAGGCTTATCCTTTTATTTATACTTTATAGATTCGTCGAGTAAAAGTACGAGTAATTACCCGTGCACTTAGTGTGCTATGAATATCGTTAGAAAAAATAACCTAGAGTACGTATTTGAAATGCGCTTTTGATGTGCTGAATCATGCAGAGCAGAAAAAACTGAAGTTTGAACGTCGTGAAAAACCAGATGTTGCATGCCATTGATGCATCGCATATTTCCATCGAGTGGGCTATTCGAGCGCAAAAAAATGAAAAGATTACTGCTCTTTACCGTTTAATCGTTGAGCTTTAAGGCCATGGCTAGCTCGGCTTTATTCCTAATAGGCCATTTTGCAAAAGAAAGGCGCTTTACAGATTGAAGACTGCTCTATCCGATGGTAAAAACATTGAAGTGATAAAATTCCAGGGTTTTGAAATATAAATTTTTTAAGTTAGCTGCCTAAACTGAGTAACGATGCTACCAGTGACTGGCCCGGCTCACCATTACGAACGGATATGCAAGTTAGCGCACCTGCGATGAAATCAATGGAGAGCACAGAATCGGGATACGCATCTTTTGTTCTACTGCCAGCCATAAAACAGAGCACTGGTCAGCGGAATCAAAGCAAACACCGAAAGACAATAGATTTTCATCACACTCAAGTGTGGTAAGAAGCGGGCAAGGGCTGTCTGGATAGTCACTATGGTTTGATATGTGTGGTGGGCTGAAACAGTCAACATGCCCACGAGTGATGTAAACTTGCATGAACTTTCGAAGGCTACCGTTCAAAATGCACCAGGTAAAGTTTGAAAACTAACTCCTAATTCAGGCGATCTAACATGATTTTGAAACTTAATGCACAGGGTGTAGAAATACCTTAAAAGTATAATTGCGAGAGCGATTTTGAAAAAAATTGTTTTAACTCAGGTTATTTACGAAAATCGAAACCCTAAATGTGTTTTTTTAAGTTTGTGAAGTTTAAAAATTTTTTTTTCAAAAAAAGCCCTCGCAAGGTGCAGGAGGACTATGTTTACGATTTTCTGGGTGGTCTATCTAAAATTCTGTATGGTTGCCTGGAGACTAGTTAATTTTTGAGCGTGATTTATTCAATTCACATTTTTAAAGCCAATCTTTCCGGTTTAAAGTTGTGAATTTTTCTCAATTTAAATTGGATATAACGAAGTATCAAGAAAGAAAATATGATTTCAAAAAACTTAAAAAACCGACCTTCTTCATCTGAATAAAGCCAAACTAGCCATGGCCTTAAATGCAATCGATACATCTTCAAATTATTGTGAGTTATTACCGTGAAAAGTTACCGGTCCCAGTTAAATCCATCATACGAGTATTTACTAAGCTCACGGCTTATTTTAATTTATTAGATACACCGTTCCACAGTTAATTAGACAAATGCTGATACTAAAGAATTAATTAGCTAACTGGTAATTATTTTTGCCCCTATCATGTACCGGACTTATACCGGTGACACCACTTCCCTCAAGGTGACCACTCCGTAAACTTTTGAATTACTTCCGCGCTTTGAATCCTTAATATTATGACGTAAACTAAAATGAATAAACGTATGCGTACATTTTTATAATTATTTCTAATTGTTTAAAAACACTGTTTACGTGAAACTACAAATCTGTGTGTTTCGGGTGAGTGGCTCATGAAACACGGCATGTGACACACGTGTGTGCATGACCATGTCGTTTCATTCAAATCACTTTCGCGCCGACTGATAACGGGTATTGCTAAAGTCTGTGACTGTGACTGGGTGGGACTGGGTGGGACTGTGAGTCTATGTGACTGGGACCTTATGTGACTGTGACCGTCTGTGACTGTGCCACACTGGGCATGGGAATGATTGGGACTGTGACCTTTGGGAGTGGGGCTAGTGGTTGTAGCAGTCCGCCAACCAACAGGGCACTTCCGGTCAAATTTTAACTGGCTTATTGTGTGTTAAAAGGCAGTACTTGCAAGCTTATTCGGTAAGGCAGTGCTTCGTACGGCATTCTAGAAATTCAAGAAAAATAGTCGAAAGTAACATTAATCATGCTTTTTTTTATCTTCAGCATACCCTCCTTCACTTTTTTTAAATGGTTTTGAAGTTCTTTTATTTTGCACACTTGGTCAACTAAAATACACGCTATACATGTATCACTATAAAAAGTGTGTATCACTACACATTATTTTAGCCTATTCGGGAAAACTTTGTGTAGCGTCCAGCGTGATCGACGACTGAGTATGTGGTATCCCTCTGCTGCGTTCTTGTGTGTCTGCCTAGTGCCTGCTACTTTAGGGCACGGAGCGGCATTATTCGTAAGCGGCAAACATCAACAAACAAAAGCCTTTCAAATTCCTAGGCTGTCGCACGTAGGTGTGATCTGGTCTTGACCCTCTCGTTTGCTCTGTGAGAGAAGGATTGGAACTATGCAGGCGACTCCAGAGAAGACCGGCTGAAGGAAACATCGGAAGCCAAACAGCGCACTTGTTTTCGGCTTCTTTTCTTTGTCTTTCGTGTATGTGAAATGATTCTATCACACTAACGTTTTCGGAAAGTAAAACCACTACTAAACCCGTACGCGGCAACGCTTCGCTTTTCCTGCACTATTCAGTTAAAAAATATCTGCTGTAATCCTAATGAACAGTAAGTGAATCACTGATACTGTACTGCGCATCCGAATGCGGAAGTCACTATTTACAACAGTGCAGTGATGCAACATGCGACCCGAAACTTATGAAACGGACGACAGCGTCCATGAAAGTCCACCGCCAACGTAAGTACCATTTTTCACTTGCGTCTGTGTTCTTGTATAAGTTGTATTAATAATAATTTATTAACATTTTCAGTTTTTTGTGGTTTACGCAATGCAATAATATTTTACTAAATTACATAGCAATTGTACCGTTTTCCGCTATCAAAGGAAGTTTAAAGATCATTAAAATATCGTTATATTAATATTTTTGGCTCTGTTTTCAGGGATCTAACAGATCCAGAAAACCGCGACATTACAGTCACCACCATTGAATCCGAAGAGGATCATGACGGTTCATGCAGGTACTGCATTCAAGTACACGCGTTGTAATTCATTTTAGACACTCCCACACTAGTGCATTTTTATCAAACTACGCAGTGTGGGTGGCGGAAGCAATGCGCGGTGCCGCATTACGAAAGATTCGCTGCCTGCTATAGTATAAAATGGTACTGTTCTGTGTGGCCGGAATTGGTCCGCGGTACCGCATGGGACTGTCCCGTGGCCGGAAGTGGTCCGCGGTATCGCACCACCCGCCTGGGACTGTTCTGTGGCCGGAATTGTCCGCGGTACCACCACCCGGCTGTCCTGTGTGGCCGGAAGTGGTCCGCGGTACCGCACCACCCGCCCGGGACTGTCCTGTGTGGCCGGAAGTGGTCCTCGGTACCGCACCACCCGCCCGGACTGTCCTGTGGCCGGAAGTGGTCCTCGGTATCACCCGCCCGGGACTGTCCTGTGTGGCCGGAAGTGGTCCTCGGTACCGCACCACCCGCCCGGGACTGTCCTGTGTGGCCGGAAGTGGTCCTCGGTATCGCACCACCCGCCCGGGACTGTCCTGTGTGGCCGGAAGTGGTCCTCGGTACCGCACCACCCGCCCGGACTGTCCTGTGGCCGGAAGTGGTCCTCGGTATCGCACCACCCGCCCGGGACTGTCCTGTGTGGCCGGAAGTGGTCCTCGGTACCGCACCACCCGCCCGGGACTGTCCTGTGTGGCCGGAAGTGGTCCTCGGTATCGCACCACCCGCCTGGGACTGTCCTGTGTGGCCGGAAGTAGCCCACGGTACCGCACTACCCGCCCTGTTAGATTTTAATTTTTATCGTTTGTAGCGACGAAGGTGACGTTGTCTGCTTGGAGGATGCAGAGATATCTGTGGTGGATGACAGCGATACCAAGGAGATTGACGGAATTCCCGTAATCAGCACCAAGCACCTCTCGTTCATTACGAACCTTTACGCAGCCGAACTGATTTTTAAAGCGAAGAAACAGAAACGTGGTGTAAAAGTGGCCACCAGAGTCCCACATCAAGTGCAGCGGACATCACTTTTTGTTATCAAACTGTCGTGTTTGGCAAGTCCGGGAGATGTGTTATCGGACAGCAACGGTCGATGGGAGCAAAGCAATGGGAAGACCATTCATTTCTACCGATGGAGCGGATCGGATGTATATACATCGGTTAGTAAAAAAAAACATGAACAGGCAGTGCGCTACGTTTCCTAGAATACTTTAGGCAGAATAATTATTTTTGCAAGCCTAAAAGTTAAAAGGGGTGTGCAAAAGGTGGTACTAGCAGCCAAAGGTGGCATGAGCAGACTTCACCAAAAAATTATAACGCTTCATCGTAAACCATCCCTCTGTCCCATGCGGATTTCAAAAGGTCATCCGTGAACCTAGCCGTAATGCTTAAAACATTATATTTAGAATGAAGCGGAGGGAACGGAGTTTCGCCGTTATACCTATACAAACTTCAGTGAACCGACCTTCAAACGCGTGATTGTGTTTTGCCGCGAGCTGGGATTTGCTGTCCTACAATATTACTTTTCCGATAAAGAAGACAAATCGTTCGCCATTACCAGCCACGGAAAAGAGCGGACCGGAAAACCTTATGAACGAATGTATGAATCCACGAAAGAAAAGATTAAAAAGGGTTGTGGTAAGCAAATTGTTTAACTTTATTGTACACTAACGTTATTATATTATTTAAATTTGATATATTAGCTATGACTACAGAATTTCGAAAATGTTAGGCAACATCAAAAGATTTTCTATATTTAATTAGAAAGTGGAAAAGACGCTTCGACTATTCGCGCTGACATTTTGGAGGAAGTCGGTCCAATTGAGAATCTAGCTTCGACTGCCCAAATTCCGTCTCACAAATCGATTTACAACTTCAAAGCAGCCAAAAAACCGACCAAAGACGAGGAGTTAAACGCAGTTATTCTGGCCTGTATGGATAATCACGGCAAAAGTTCCGCGTTCGTACGCGAAGTGGTTATTGCACCGGATCTCATTGTGATGCTGGCTCTAGACACGCAGCTAGACGACCTAGTGCGGTTTGCACCAGCTGCAGGAATGTCTGTGGATACTACATTTAATGTGGGCGAATACTACGTTACCACCGTCGTAACGCGCCACCTGATGTTGCGCAACCGTACAACTCGGGTCAGTCCTGTCATAATTGGCGTCACCTTTATCCACAAGAGAAAGACGGGAGAAGCGTATCAGCGGATGGCCGCTATGCTTTTAAATGTCAGGCCCCAGCTTACCAAGGCAAAGTTTCTTGGAACCGACGGCGATAAAGTAAGCGAATGTTTAACTAGAAGGTTTTTATGCTTGCAGTATATTATTTACAAGTGCATATATTTTTACATGTGCTTACATTGAGCGTGGGTTGCATATATGTAAGTATTAGACGTAGTACATGTATTCCCAATGAAAAATTAAGAAATAGATTAGAGTGGAAGTTGCCAGTGGTCGTAGTAAACTACTGTAATTTCATCCCCGACATTCAGTACGATTACTTACCAAATATATAAGCATTGTACAGCCGAAAGCAGGAGGCTACCTTGTAATTATATAACATTTGAGCAAATTTTTGCAGGCACTTTATGGCGCATTCCAGACAATTTTTCCAACTGTACCACATATTCTTTGTATCATCCACGCAATTGACAACATCAGTCGAAAAGCGGAAGACTTTAAAATGTCGAATGTCAAGGACCAGGTGCTCGCGCTTGTTTTTGGGCGTGTTGTCGGAGACCAAAGAGTACCGGGGTATATCGACTGCGAAACACCGGAAGATTACGAAAAAGCTGGAGAGCAGCTGCGCTTAACGTTGGGAGCAATGCATGCTAACGGGCCCAAGCTGGCAGAATACTTTTTCAAAAGCAAAGCACCCTTGTTTCAGGAACATTATTCGGTAAGACGACGAACTACTCAATCAAGCGTTCGCTAACTACTTCACTCGTAAAATAGTATTTAATATTAATTCGTTTTGCACTGCTTGTTTACTCATACTTTTTAACCGCAAAAATACTGCTTACCATTTCCGTTTTTATAGCATATCATTTTTATTAAGCTATATTATTAATAATAATAAAGCTGCATGTTTTACTTGCCAGGCTGAAGCACGTAAAGCGGCAAATGTCGGCGCCGGATATTACAACCAGAACGCCGTTGAAAGTGCAAATAAAAGAATTAAGAAAGGGTTTAACAGCTTGAGGGGCATTAATCGTTTTGTAAAAGATATGGAAATCTTTGCGAAAAAAGATCTCCAAGAGTTCGAATATGCCACAATTAAATCCGGTTTGTACGAAATAATTCCTGCGTACAAGCACTTGGAAGCGGACTTCAAAGAATTACTCCCAACATCCGAATTTCAAAAACGGGCTTTTAAGAAGGGTATTCACCGTGAACCATTCAGCATCGAGAAGGCTAACAGCCAACCGGATAACGGAGACGAAACGCCAGATCGCTTGACATGGTCAGTGATAAACACGATCTTGTTACATTATTTCGCTTCTGTAATCGTAGTGGTGTATGGTGCTTAATTATTTGGTCGATGCTGCGTGCACGGGAAACACGGGCGTTGGCTGCGTGCACGGGTGTTTGCACGGGGTTTAGGTACGTGCTCTGAGTTCGGACACGGGTGACCTTTTTCGGTCCGCACGGGTGTAGACGGTGGGCACGGCTTTCTTAATTTTTTTATGATTTTCGCCTTTTGATCGTAACGTTTATAGTTTCCCACCGGCCATCAAGTGCGTTTGCATCAGACCTTGCTCAGAAGTTCCAGGTCCATCCCGAAACCGAACGCGCTAGCCATGAGTATATTACAGAAATTCCCACGTGGCTCAGGTGACTTTACTGTATTTTCCTTGAAAAGTTATGGGTTAAGTGAGTAAGATTTCATTTTAATTATCTACAAAAAATTTAAAGTAAACTACAAGATTTAAATTTAGAAATTTAAATAATTTACCCGTGCACGAAGCCAAATCCCGTGCGGAATTCCCGTGCCCGCGGCCAGCACCTACTGTACTACAACTAAACCGCTACTTATTATAACCACATCAGTAAACGACTATTATACTATTATATTATTACCACTCGTAACTAAATCTGCTTATTAATAAATAACATATTAACTACTAATCTTGCAGCCATCCGCACGGCGAAGCAGTCGGTCAGATCAAAACGTTTAGTCGTGACCTTTTGGCATCTATGCTTGAAAAAGCCGATGTGTTACTGCAAAAACCAAATCCCATAGTCCTAGCACCTGGCAGCAATGGAAGCCGATTTCTGGTGTGCGGTCATAAACCCGGGCAGTTGTTAACAGTGACGCTGGACGGAAATCTGAACCGAATCGAGTGCGACAAAACCTGCAGCCACTATGTAACATTTGGTATTTGCCCAGATATATTTGCTGTGGCCATTCATACGCAATCCTTAGACACGTTAGTTACCTGGGCGAATTCGAACGATGTGCGATTTGGAAATCGGTTCGGCTTACATCGTGCGATTGACCTCAGTGCCCCAGCTGACGCAGGAAAAAAACTCCATGGCACCGGTATTCGCAAAGGTGCGAAGCTCCGAAGGCCACCACCAGTCAGCCTACTGTCAAGTCAACCGCTTGCCGATGACTCATCCTTTGCAAGCACTAGCTCTACTGCTTGCCGTAAGCGCAGAGTTGAGCTAACCACAGTTGATGAGGAAGGTGTGGAAGAGCAAGGTGGGATTTGTAATTACATAGTGTGGCAAGAAACAAATACAACGTATTATTTTACAAGATAGATATACAATTCCGTACCAAATATTAGCAACCATTAACTAAAATTTATCGTTATTGTTTCTGTGTCTAGCTTCCAGGCATAACTTCAATAACTGATTTGTTATAACAAAGCTTTTACAATAACTAACCTTGCTGCTCTATACCCACTTAATGTAACCCGTACCATTTCAGAGGCTCCTCCTGTTGACCGAGAGTCGTTTAAAAAGAAATCCATGGAAAAGATTTGGGATTTCGTATTGGTTCGTAATTTGGCTGACAAACCAAAGCCACAACCGGGCGAATATGAATTATGGCTGCTGGAGGATTGCAGTTCTCAAACAACGAAGTGCAGCGGATGTCGAAGGAACTTTCGCAAAAGCCCCACATTAAACCTGATTCACCAAATGATTTGATGTTTGTGTCAGTGGGCACTAGAATATACCCGCGCAACGGTGTTCAACGACAGGGAAAGCCGTCAAACGTCTACTGCCATGCTAATAATGGCTGCATTGTTGCAGCAACTAACAGCGTGAACACGCCAGCTTTGAAATCTGCAACTTTCGTAATCTCGGCAGAAACGAAGGAAAAGTTGGATGAAAAGCACAAGCAAGCAATTTTCGCGATTTTTTATATTTTTCATTAACGGTTACCTTCGTATTTCCGTAAGGTTCGATATTACCACAGTATTCCTTTGTTATTGATCCAGTTGCAGGTATTGTTTTGGTTTTTTGCCTCTCTTAAATTTTCTTCGTTACGTTATCTTAAAAAACATGTATTTTCGAAATTTGTTGATAAGAATCGATATTGCTAAACACCAGTTCTGAATGGTTACTGCACTGTTTTTCTGGCAGTTTTTCCCTGCGCAGTACCTAGTAGTAGCGGTCATGGTTGGTGTAGCAGTTATGGTTTCTGTTATTTTGGTTTTGAATTTTATTATACTCTGTATGTTATAAGGAAATTAAGTATTCTCTTCGACGAATGCCATACTACGCGTTCTTGGAATTTCTAGAATGCCGTACGAAGCACTGCCTTACAGAATAAGCTTGCAAGTACTGCCTTTTAACACTATAAGCCAGTTAAAAAATTTGACCGGAAGTGCCCTGTCAGTTGGTTGGCGGACTGCTACAACCACTAGCCCCACTCCCAAAAGGTCACAGTCCCAATCATTCCCATGCCCAGTGTGCACAGTCACAGACGGTCACAGTCACATAAGGTCCCAGTCACATAGACTCACAGTCCCACCCAGTCCCACCCAGTCACAGTCACAGACTTTAGCAATACCCACTGATAACATCTGGGCAGTAACACCCTCATCTGGTGCACCATAACAGCTGTTTGAAATTGAACATATTTCTTTCAGACACCACAAAAACGCATCTCTGCTGACAAACATTTGTCGGCAAAGGGCTTCTACATTCCTGCTCTTTAAATATAGGGGGAACTCAACTGCTGAGGCCAGCACTCCCTGTACTTGCTGCCGTCAGCCGGCTGAAGTTTTACGTTGTGGCTAAACATGGTGCTTATGTACCGCGCCTGATTTAACCGTATGTACTCCCGTAACGTCACACTCCAGGCGGGAGACGGCATCAAGTACAGGGAGTGCTGGCCTCAACAGTTAAATTCCCCCTATATGCAAAATATGTTTTGCATTCAGTACTGTTTGAGTATTTCAATTATAAAGAGGCACAACGCCTCTTTATAATTGCTCAACTTCATGCATCTTTTCATAACGCTCAACTTCATGCATCTTTTAAAGATAAATTTAATGCATATAAATAAGCTATCCACATTATGACCTCAGTTTGCCACTTTGCACTAATTAAACTACGTACATGGCGCTGAATTGCTTAAATTAACGGCGATTACTAAGGAAGGCTAAACAAAAAACAGTGCGTTGCAGTTTTGCAGGATCAGTGTTACGATGTTATAACTACAAAGTATAATTATTACACCGATTAATATATTACTACTTTACGGAAAGCACTGGCATATAAATTCCTATTATTAACATTAGAAAGGTGATGTATTAATTATATGCTGCTTATATCCATATGACTTATGAAGCGATGCCATAAATATTAGCGCAACCTGCAATTGCATTTTGGGCTATACCGTACGTTGTGACCCTGAACAGTTAGTGCTCCTTGAAGATTAGGCTTTTATTCTAATTATGCGGTATTCTAATTTTATATGTCGACAAATATAAAAGTTATTGCAAATTTGCAAATGATAGATTTAGATACGACAAACTTTGAACAAATAGAACAAATCCGTACAGTTTATGTCTGTGTGCGACAAAATACGACCCGTTACAAAAAGGGGGGGGGGGTACTGTGATTTAAAAGGATTTAAGGATTCAAAAAGGATTTAAGGGGTACTGTGAGTCATAATAAACAGTGGGTCATAATAAACTGCATCTGGGTAATTTTCCGGAGCGGACTGACACCAGCTGGCAGTCGGTTAAACTAGAATAATTACAAAGACTAGTCTTTGTACACTATTTAGTTTACGGCTTGTTTTCGTACGGTCTATGGAGAGTCTGTAGCCAAAATGTTACACGATTCTGATTCGCACATTTTAGGGGGGTGGTTTAGCACAGCACAAGCATCAAGTTACACAAAGGAAGATACTGTAAGGGACTATCTATAAACTACGTTCCCGAAAATTTGTTCTATATGTAGTTTGTGTATGGTCCCTAACTATACCGTTAATTACAAATTTTTAGTACACGAATAATACGTAATTTGCACAGCGAGTCCGCGACGGAATGTTTTCGCTGACTGCGAAGCAGACAAGAAAACGCCACTTCGTGTTTTTACATGACGATAACTTCGTTACGGTTTTGTGACAACTTCTAAAATTTGGACTGCTCATTGCACTCTTTACTTAATTATTTCGGATTAACTTCCAGCTAATCAGCTACGAAGGCGAATCGGTGATTTTGTATGCCTATGTCGTGTATTATCGAAATTGTAATACTACTTCGGAAGAATATGCTACTGTAGTATAATTATTATAGGTAGGTTGATAATGCTGCTGCTATTAACGCTGTATGGGTTTTATGTTTCATTTACAATAGCTGTAATTAGCGCTGTATTTAGTTAAATTATTTTAAACCTGCACGAAACGAGCATCGACAAATACCTCATATTATTATTTTAGAGAGAAGCCGACACCGACATGCTTTTTACTTTCAGTTAATGCTGACCTGCTCTATTCTCTATTACTCTGTTCACTGTTGCTATAATGCATCTGTTTTATTCGATTTATTGAGCTTTGATGCACAGGTTTACAGTCAGTGCATATTAACGTATTATTATACGTAGATCTGGTTACATGCGCACATTACCGGCTTATTATTTAGTACACCTGGTACAGTATTTACATAGTTGTAAAAGCAATAAATTTGATTTTATTTTGGCCGGAAATGTCTAATAGCGGCTATAATTGTGGTTAATTCTTTTGTTCTTTTCAACCTTCTTGTTGCTGCAAGTTATACTCGCAAAACCGCACGGTGCACGTCCCGTATTTCATTCTGAATGGGTTGTTGCCAATTAAAATGTTGCAGTTGTACTTGTACATTACTTGCGTTGCATGTAATACGGGGATTCGCTGGACCATATGGTGCATATTTCCGGTCAAGAGTTAAAAGTTATCGAGATATTACTTTAGCAGTCTTAAGAACACTCAGCATTTTAATAGTCAGACTCAGCCTTTTAGTACTCAGACTCAGCCTTTCAGTAGTCAGACTCAGCCTTTTAGGGGTCAGACTCAGACTCAGACTCAGCGCTTCAGCGCGGGCCCTTTCTAGATTATGTTCAGTTTTTCAGCGTTCTGTGAGTATCAGCGTGTTTTCTGCAAAAAGTATGATTATGCTGCTAGGCTATCTGTGGGCCTGTCGCACGGTCGACTAGCGTACACGGTGGTTAACCATCGTTAACCACCGTGTACGCTATATAAATGGAAAACTTGAAAAACAAAATTTTTTTATTGGTACGGGGGGGGGGTCAGACCGGCCATTACGTAAGCGGTAGGGTGGTGAAAACATTTGTTATGCCAGCGTTATATCGAACGGTAGGGTGGTAGAAAAGGGTCTAAAATTCCGTTACGTAATACTTGAATCGCGCCTTATACTGTCTTATTGCTGCGCCTGCAACCACTAGGGTAGGGTACTGTATGCAGAACGCCAGAATGGGAGAAATTAATAATTTAATTTTAAATTTACCATTTTACTTTGAAGATCGAAAATATTTTCGTTTGAAATTAATTTCAGTGTGTTTTCATTGTAAAATACTGCCTTTGTATTACAAGTTGAAAACTTGAACTCGCTTTCTGCGCTTGACAATTATCGTCACAAAGTCAAATAAATCATCAAAGTCTTTACGGAACGTACATGTCTCATGTTGTTTTTGAATTATTCTTTTTGCAGAATTAAATTAAAAGTGTTATCCTGTAATGTAAATTATGTAATAACTACATTTACTTTATCCACTTCGTAGCGTTACGCGTACGTAGTAATTAACGTGTTTTTTAACCAAAGCTGACCATAGAATTGTACTACAGTACTGTACGTATATGTTAGTTGTGACACATATTTATCGATCAGAAATTGCACTGTCACCGCAATTGCGTTCTATCTGTTATATATATTCGTATTACGAGTATGATGCTTAATACTTTTGTACAGTAAGTGATACTCGTATATTTCTAATTAATTAAGGTTATAGAGGAATTCTTCAGTTCGACGACTGGCGCGGGCCAGAAGGATGCCGGGGTGGCCTGTGCGGAGACGTAGTTCGGCTGTTGTCCGGATCATTCTACAGTGACCGAAGGACTGTACGTACTGGCTGCAATGCCTCGACGGATGGTGCGGAATCCGCCGAAAGCAAACCGTGACAACGCTGCTTGAAATCCGTCCCCAAGTTATATACGTACACCGATAGCTTGGGCCAAAGCTTAATGCAGTGGTTTCTTGGATTTTTTTATGATCTTCTACATTAACTTGTACATGATAATACTTGTGACACTAATAACTGCACTTAAATACCTAGCTATAATTAGTTAATACTGTTTTTTACTTCACGTACACGGATATCATCGGTATACAATACAATACAATTCTGATGTACTCAGAATTTAAAATATCAGTAATAAAGTAATACAGAATAAATAATTACAGTAACCATCACGCGCAACACAAATTAAACAAATTTGTTTAGTGGTGTACTTGTACGGGGAGCTCAGGTCAATTAACCTACACGGCACGATAATTAATGTCTACGATAATTAATGTTTACTACGATTAATCCATGACACTGCTAATTTAAGCAGTACTTCACGTACTCGTACTTAATTTAATTTTATTTAATTTGAACAACGGATGCCAAATTTTAATGGGTGGTCTGATCGAAGATACCTTATCATGTACAATTAACTTGTCATTCTTACCGACAAGCACTAAGTTAAGAATACTACTAGTACAGTAAAAATTTTAGATTTACCGCAGTTTTAGTTCATACAATAATAGCGCTCCAGCGCGGATGCCTGAAGGAACCGCATGATTAACGAAACTATTATTATTTTATTATTTTATTTTAATTATTATTTTTTATCCTAGACATAAATAAGTACAAAAACAACATACTTCGAAAACTTAAGGAATTTTCAGTTATGCAGTACTTGCATAACTGTACAGTAATCGCTCGCTGTTCAAGGAAGCAGTTAATCAATAAATTCATTCAACCTTTGTTGAACAAAGTTTGTTCTTGCACTTTGTTCGGTGAAAGCACCACTGTAATCGTATTTGTACAGCTTACGTTCACCTGCTGAGTAGCTGCCAGTTAAGATATTTAATCTACTGAAATTCAAAAATGGCTTTCTGATCCACCACAAGTCCACAACTAATTGCCACATTGCCCAGCGATTACGACGCATACCTACATGTATATATATAATCTGGCAACCGGCATGCATTGTAATTTGTGAGTGCGAAGAACGGAAGAAGATAAGATACGCTATCGCGCGTTTTACAAAGCCGTAGTGAAGACGTCCAAGCTGTCTGGAAGCTGGCCGATCGAGTAGTGCCATCGTCAACAATGCAGATTAAAATTTACCGATACGTGTTTATGTACCGATTGAGATATACCGATTTACCGACACTCTAATCATAACATCGGTGTGCAGATCACGCAAAATCTGAAAACTGCAGTTAGTAACTTAGTACATACTATCTATATTTATACATAGTATGTAGTATGAAGGCGCCACTGTGCATTGTCCGCTCCAGTTTCTATTGTACGCTTACTACTGCGCCTTAAAATAAACCTCTATAAAAATCGTCGCTGCACTTGCAGTAATATTTTGTTATTTGCATATTTTACATTTTCGTTCGCTTAATTAGCATTCGATCGTACTGTAACTTAGATTAAACATGGGCGGATTATTTACCGTGGCAAGCATGGCGTTAACTGAATTCGAAATAATATTAACAGTGGACCACTATTAATATAATTTCAAATTCGGTTAGTGGTGTTGTTAGGTTTCTTATTATTAACTATACGAGGAGGGAACAAGCATCTTCGGTAGCGCGTTCGAATATGTAGTCAAGACACTTTGAACACTCGTGTGGCTGCAAATCTGGCTTAACATTCAACCGCGGAAGGCTGGCAATCCACGTTTAACTTGGCCACTGTCAATCAGGGCACCCATCCACGGTTGACGGTGACGTGCACGCTGATGGGCAACATTCCACGGTTGGCTGTTAAGTGAATCATGCTGTCGCACACTTAACGCACAGTGTTCAAAGAGTCTTGAATATTCGAACGCGCTACCGAAGATGCTTGTTCCCTCCTCGTACCAGAATTTCTGGATATTACCTGGAAATTTGTCAAACCGTATTATTTCCGGGATCGAGGGAACCGCCGTCCGTTATTCTTAAAACAGACTCGTCCGGGTGATGCGTGAAGCGCCACGCTTAAGCGTGGAACTGCATGCATCATCCGGATCCGGATGATGCAGGCTTTCAATAGACAACGGCACAATCGCTAATGAGGTGTGATTTCGGCTCTATTGTGTCATTTGAGATGAGACGCTTCGCAAGGTTAAGCATATGCGCCCATGGGAAAAACACCAGTGCAGTCCACATTCTCTCATCTGAAATGACAATGGCTAGGCACGCTACGCCTCGTATACCCTCGGCACGCCTGATTGTGCCGTTGTCAATTCACAATCATAGGAGCCGCTCAACCGCGGCTACTATGATTGTGCATTGAAACCCCGCCGCCGTCATACTAGTAACTAGGCGGTTTATAGGCATCCGGGTTGACCCATCAACCGTAGTAGTCGACTTCGGCCCGGCCCAGCCAGACTCTATGCGTATCTTGTAGGCAGATACATTTTTGCAGCACTAGCCTTTGAAACGTTCGGGCCCTGGGGAAAATCGGCATCTGCTTTAATAAAGGAAATCGGCAAGCGGCTACAGCAACACACCGGGGAACCTCGCTCACAGGAATTCCTACGTCAACGTCTGTCGATCGAAATACAGCGAGGCAACGCGGCTTCCGTGCTGGGGACAATGGAAGGCGCGGATAAATTAGAAGAAATTTTGTTATTGTAATTCTCTATTTGTTGCCAATTCATGTATTCTAACTGGCTTGTGCTAATAAAAGCGCCATTCTTGGATCCGTCATAAAGGATCGGCCACGGCGCCCACTGCCAGATTGTGTAATGTGAAAGCGCAAGTGCATTATTTCGTTATTGCCATTAATTTCGTATACGTACCTAAGAATTTGATTACCACTGATTTGTGGTCCTGTGGATACGTACAGTCCGGTACTGTCTGTATGACCAACTATTTCTAAAGTTGACTTATCATCTGCTTAACCTAATTTATCCCCATTAATTGGGCATTATGACGAATCTGGTGTAATCAATTTAATAAAGGCCATCAACTACACTACGACGGTGAAAATACTAAATAATAAATAAAGGTCAACAAACACTATGAACATGAAGAATGCAAGTACATAAAGACGAAAACAACATAGTATAAATAACGAAATTAAGCTTCCTTCCTTCCGACGGCCGTCCTTTGGGTTTAATGGTTCCGTGAGGTCTGACTCTGAACGCAGAAAAATCAGGAGCGACGAAGTTTTCTGCGACAGGTGGTTCTGGATTTGGCAAATCACCTTCCGATGCGGCTTCAGGGATTTCCGGCTACTTTAAAGTTGTTTCAGGTACCGATTCCTTAGCCAGCAGGTCAGGGTGACTAATTAACGGCACAGCTTCACTTCGCGCTATATCCAGGTAATGCTGCAGAGCTACTATGTGTGTTTTGAACTCAACCACTCCGAATTTAGCTAACCCGGTGGCGAGAGAACGTTTGCGAGAGAACGTTTGCTTCATGGTAGTGGTCTGAACGAAAACGATACGCAACGCATCTATTCCGTCTTCCGCCGCAACTACATCATAAGTGCCGGTCGCATCTCTTTGCCTGTGTTGCCGCAGAAATTCCGTGAGAATTTCGTGCTCCTCGGGCCCTTGCCCCTTTTCCATGCGTATTTTCGTCCCCCGGTTGAAAATGTCTTTCGTGATGACAGTGCCGGCTGTCCCGCTCGACCGACCTGAAGCGTTAACAGTGCTCGCAATAATCCTCGGTGGCACGCGACTGCATGAGGATTAGCTGATCCACGGTCTTCTCCTCCGTGTCGGACAGCCGTCTCCTTTCCGGGAAGTGCTATGCTATCGCCTGCGACACCTCGTGATTGTGGTCATCTGCAGCCGGCACGTGGATGACTTCCAACATTCCGTTGACCAGCTTCAGACGGATAGCTGCTTGACAGTCGCTCTTCAGAGTGGTGGTGATAGACTTTTTCGTCGGAAGTGAGCCTCGCTGATGAGGACGATACACGCTGGCTTTCTTGCATACCAGTTTCACTGAACTGTACGGGAAGATGTCGTGCAGTGGATGCTTTTCGAAGTCTTTGCATTGCCACCGGGATTTATGAAGACCTGATGAGTGGATTCGTTCCATTCTTCAACTGCACGTAACGCCGCCGCGTAGGATTCGAATCTGTCGCCTATCTTAATTGCTAGTGCCATTGTGTGGGCTAATTATTACAGAAACACCGGTCAGCGCAATGTGCGAGATGCCGGTTCGATATTATGATGCTTACTTACTAAGTATATGATACGTCTTACTTTCGTGTACGAAGGTGACTCCTACAGCATTTACAGGTTGTCATGACATGACAAATATTATGATAATCTACAAAGTATGAAGGTAAATAATATTTTGTTATTTTAAATTTCGTTCCGCCCGAAAACTCTCGCGCGTAGCCAAAACTCATAGCGTGAGATGCTCTCGCGCGTAGCGCGTAGCCATTTCGTTATATTAATCGCTTGTTGTTCAAGGAAGCAGTCATAAATTCATTCACACTTTATTCTTGCACTTTGTTCGTTGACCGCACCACTGTAATCGCATTTGTACAATTTACGCGCGTTCATCTCGCTGCCAATTGAGATCTACAAGCAGAAATTTAAGCACGATTTTCTGAACCACCGCAACTTACCACACTGCCCAGCGATTACGACGCATACCTGGCACTTTGAGTGCGAACAACGGAAGAAGATAAGATACGCTATCGCGCGTTTTTCCAAGCTGTCCATTGTCCGTCGCAATCGTCCAAGTGTCTGGAAACTGGCCGATCGAGTAATGCCATCGTAAACAACGGAAATTGACATGTGAGATATACCGATACGTGTATAGGCACATGTACAGATAGCGATTGAAATATACCGACATAATCATACGAGCGGTATATTTCAATCGGTATGTACATATCACACCGATGTGATGATTAAAGAGTATCGGTATAAATTATAATATTATTATAATTTATACCGATACTCTTATCATCACATCGGTGTGATCACGCAAAACTGGAGTTATGTAGTACATATTATCAGCATGAAGGCGCCACTGTGCATTGTCCGCTGCAGCAACTATTGTACACTTATTGAGCCTTAAAACAAACCTCTATAAAAATGGTTGCTGCACTTGCAATAATATTTTATTTTTTGCATCTTTTCCATTTTCGCTTGCTGAATTAGCAAACGATCGTACTGTAAATTAGATTAAAAATGGGCGGATTATTTACCGTACTCGTACGGAAAACATTGGCGTCAACTGAATTCGAAATAATATTAATAGTGTTGTTATACAGTTATAAGGATTTTTTTTGTTAAATGTACCAAAATTTCTCGATATTACCCGGAAAATCGTTAACCACTTTTATTTCGCGGATCGGGAGCTCCATTCATCTCCGGATTCCGATCGTAGGAGCCGCGGCTTCTGTGATAAACCGCCAATTAAACAGCCTCGTAGGATGGCGGCGGGCCTTCAGTATATACTGAAGGCCCGCGGCGTCCACTGTCCAGATTGTGAAATGTGAAAGCGCAGGTGCATTTTTTCGTTTATTGTCATTAATTCCGTGTGCTTGAGACTTTAGGTAATTACGGTAATTACAAATGATTTGTGGTCCTGTGGATACACGTACAGCTGTCTGTATGACCGACTTTTCTAAAGTTAACCTGTCATCTGCAATTCTATTTTATCCCCGTTTGGCATCGTGATTGTGGCGAATCTGATGTAATTCATTTAATAAAGGTCATCAACTGCATTACGACGGTGAAAATAGCTAATAATAATTAATATAAGATAAAAAAATCGGATGTAAATAATTATTAAAGGCCATCAAATACATTACGACGATGACAATAATTAAAGGTCAATAAACACCATGAAGAATGTTCATAATGACGAATCTACATAAAAAATTATTTAATACAGGTCAAAAAATGTCAAAAATTTCTCAACGTGTAATTTTAGCTGAAAAGTAATGTGCTCGCGCTTGCACTGCTGAGAGAAATGCAGCTAACGAAGATAACGTACATAGTAATCGGCCGTTACCCGTTAGTAATGCGCGTCCACTGGTCGAAATTAAAGCAAACCGCTTACTAAACACAATTACCACGTAATAAACCAAATTATCCCGTTTGTTACGGTTGGCACTTTGCATATCAACGTAACCCAAGTTTTAATTCTATCCACATTTTAAGCCAGCACCGTCGCATCCATCGTAGAAAACATAGAAACCGCTAAGAAGTAAGAATATTAGACCCGTCAGGCGTCAGTATGCGAAAAACATTCTACAATGTACGACAAAAAGAGGTTGAACCGATCAGTCGGTCCGCGGTTCAAAATAACCTCGCAACGACACGCCACCACTAAAACTTGGACGCTTACTCACTACTTTCAGACGCTCGCGCTCCGTGAATAACAAAGTGCAGCTATACTAGTTGCATATCAAAAGGTGTAGAAACAAATTTTAAACTTTTTGATACTAAACCTGTGGCTGTTTATGGCGAACAGCACAAATTCTAGCCATTTTGCTTTCCCATAGACTTAAGCATTGATTGCAAGCCAAACGGTTATGCGCACAGATCCTATGCTGTGCCTACGAGAAAGCAAAATGGCTAGAATTTGTGCTGTTCGCCATAAACAATACAGGTTTAGTATCAAAAGTTTAAAATTTGTTTCTACACCTTTGATATGCAACTAGTATAGCTGCACTTTGATATTCACGAGCGCAACGACAAAAAGTAAGCGTCAAGTTTTAGTGGCGTGTCGTTGCGAGGTTATTTTGAACCGCGGACCGACTGATCGGTTCAACCTCTTTTTGTCGTACATTGTATGTATCACGGTACGTCGGTTACACATTCACCATTCCACAGCTCATTTGTGTGCAACTATTGCAAATCCTCAATTTAAAACCAAGATGCCGTCAACGCAGTAACATCATGGGTTAAAGCAGTATTCGCTAGTTACACAACTGTACAAGTTTAGAACAACTATAAACTGTGCGAACGCACAAGCTCCAGTGTAATATGAAGACAATTCAATTCCGGACTAGAGAATTAAAAACCAGTTTATAACGAAAGTTCAAATCAATGAAAATGTAAAATGTGGAAATTTTCTTCGAAACTCGTGAGTATCATATCTACGCGCTGGTTTTCGTGACTTTTCGAGGATCCCACTGCGCCCTGCTGGTTTTGGCGCATAACGGCGTCCACTTTCCGGTGGAATGCGGGAAAATCATCCCTGAAAATTAGGCAGCCTGTAACCTTTACGTAGGTGTGGTGTACAGTAGGAGAGCAAGTTGGGTACTTAAAAGGTGGGCAAGCAAGACGAACAAGACGTGACGCTACCAAATTCGTCAAAGATGAAGTTGGGAAAATGCATTAAGTAGTAATGTCCAGTAACACGCCTACATGTATAATCGGTGAAACCATGAATTCACCGGCTCAGAGAGACGACCACCATAATTTAGACCATAAATACGAGTATTTCCCTCCAAGTAGGTTTACAGGAAAGTTTTCAATATGGCCAAAAATGTCCCATCCAGAACTATTGTCCTGCTTCGAGAACAGCGGACTTCTCATCTGCCCCGCCGGAATATCTCACTGGTGTAAGGATTTTACTCTACACGCTTCATAATTGTAACATGCATTCTAGCTGCTAAGCTGTACTGTAGATAAAAACATTATAAATTTACTGCTACGCTTTAGTCATGCAGTGCCCGCCAGAAGCGAGTACGCTTTCCATAGTTTATTCGAATTAATGTATGTCCGGACAATCCCACCGTGGCCGAGGGAGCTGGCTGCAATGCCGCGACGGATGGTGCGGACTCCACCGAAAGCAAACCGCAACAACGCCGTTTGCTATCCGTCCCCATATTCCCCATGGACAACAACGAGGCGCTAGATCTCAACGGGACGGACACGAACGGCACCGATAGCTTGGTAGAGCTTACTGCCGTGGTTCCTGGGACTTCATTATTTTTCCAAGCTAACTTCTACAATGATAATGCAATAGTAGTATACCAAAAACTGCAATTAATTAATTATATTTACTTAATATTGTTATCTGTATTTCACGTACTGTATATGTACTCAGAATCTGAAAGATCACTATGAATGAAAATATTAAAGAAAAAATAATCACAATAATCATCGCGTAACACAAACTAAACGCATTCGTGATGTACGGGAAGTTAGTCTACACGATAAGCTGATTAATGTCTCCGATAATTAATGTTTACTACGATACTTAATAATGCTGGACCGCTGGTAATTTAAGCACTAGTAGTACTCGTACAGAATTAAACTGAATCACGGAACATGGCAGATTTTAATGGGTGGTCTTATCGAAGGTACATTTCCACGTACAACTTGCCATCCTTACCGGCAAGCACTAAAAATACAGTAAAGCACTAAAATACAGTAAAACACTTTAGATGTGCCGCAATTTTAGTTGCAGTATAATTTGTATACGTAATTGCGCTCCATGCAGTACAGATGCCTGAATGAACCGCGTGATTAACGAAATTAATATAATTATTAAATTATTACATTATTATCTTATCCCAGACGTAAAAAATAAGTACAAAAACAACACTACTTGGAAAATACAACTGGAGTTTTAAGTATACAGTACTTGCATTTTCATTAATCGCTCGTTGTTCAAGGAAGCAATCCATAAATTCATTCACAGTGCACACCTTTGTTCTTGCACTTTGTTCGGTGACAACACCACTGTCACTGTACAGTTTACGTTCACCTAGCTGCCAATTAAGATCTAATAAACAGAAATTTCACTATGCTTTTCCGAACCACCACAACTTACCACATTGCCCAGCGATTACGACGCGTACCGGGTATTGTGAGTGCGAACAACGGAAGAAGATAAGATACGCTATCGCGCGCTTTAACTAGCCGTCCATTGTCTGTCGTCCCAGCTGTCCGGAAGCTGACCGATCGAGTAATGCCTTCGTAAACAACGTAGATATCGATTGAGATATACCGATCCGTGTATCCTATATAGTATGTACCGATTGAAATATACCGATATACGATATGTAATAATGATTATACCGATACTCCTATCATCAAATCGGTATGATCAAGCAAAACTGCAGTTAGTACATCCTAGCATAAAGGCGCCACTGCATGAGCATTGTCCGCTCAATCAACTATTCTGTGCTTACTGCGACTTAAAATAAACCTCTATAAAAATCGTCGCTGCACTTTGCAGTAATATTTTATTTGTGCATCTCTTACATTTTCGCTTGTTTAATTAGCAAACGATCGTACTGGAAATTAGATTAAAAATGGGCGGATTATTTACCGTGGAAAACATGGCGTTAACTGCATTCGAAATACATACTAATAATTATTATAGTAATATTATTTCGAATTCTGTTAGCGCCATGTTTTCCATCAGTGCCATCGCCATGATTTGCCATTAATGTTGTTATTGGGTTTCTTATTATTAATTGCACCAAAATCTCTCGGTATTACCTGGAAATTCGTGAAACGCTATTATTCCCCGGATTGACGGAACCGCCGTCCGTTAAGCTTAACGGACTCCGGGTGCAAAGCTCCTGAAGCACCTCGCTTAATTGTAAACGTGAAGCTTAATTCATTGGTCAACCAGAGCCGCGACTCCTGTGATCGTGAATATTTAAGTCCCGCCGCCGTCATACGATGCGTCACACGGTCCAGGCGCGCGCGCGCGCGACCGACGGTTTATGGGTTAATTAGCCCGGATTCCGGGCTGATTAACCCAATCGTGATCGTCGGCTTCGGCCCGGCACCCATTTCATTTCCGGCCGGATTCTTGGATCCCTTCATGAAGATCGGCCGGCGTCCAGAGGCCGCCCACTGCCCGTATTGTGAATGTGAAAATCGCAAATGCATTAATTTCGTTTATTGTCATTAACTTTGTATGCCTGACAATTTAATTACCAAATAATTATACGTGGTCCTGTGGATACGTACAGTCTGTATGACCGCCTTTTCGAAACCCTATTAATAACATTTATATGGAAAGACAGTTTTATATGTTTCGGATGAGTGATTCACAAAAAACCGCATCCGATACACAGGTTTGCATGTCGGTTCATGCAAATCGCTTTCAGCGCTGACTGATAACGCCTGGATAGTTATAATTTTATCTCGTTCAGCATGAATATTGTCGTGATTCGGCAAATTTCATTCGAAAAATACTAAAATAATTTTAGCTAGCAAATTCACCTTAAGCTTCTACAGCTTCCCATAAACTTACAAGATTAATTAATCTTGTTGAAGATGTACGAGCATCATTTGCACGAGTTAATGTGTATACGTAGAAGCTAAGTCAATTGCGATACTTCGACCCTATTACTAAAAAAATTTGTATTACACCCTGAAAGATTGGGCATTCTTGTTTTTTATGCGTAGTACTCCGTAATTGATTACGGAATGTGTGCGCTTAACACTGTAATTATGCATAAGCGCAAATCACCTTATTTTTTTCCCTGCATGCTAGCCAGAAGCTTAGCCAAAGATGTAATTATAATATATTTTATTGCATTCCAAAAAACTCCCGGTAGCAATGGTAGCGCCAAATTAAGTATTACTTAAATTAATCTCCTTCAGACTCAGAGAGAGAGAGAGAGAGACAGAGTGCGCACAATAAAAGCGATATCGCTAGCTGATTTATTTCTGTAGCAGCTAAATTATTAAAATTTACAGAGTATACTTTACTTTGTAAATTGTAACAAGGCACTGTAAGTAATAATTATTACGTAATAAGACACTGTAAGTGCGACAGTAGGCAGATGAAATTTTTCATTAGCGCCGCGAAATGCTAATCGATAACGTTAATTACTGAACATTGTACTACTTTGTACTTCTTATAATTATGCATCCATTGAAACGGTCCGCTTTTGTATGCAGTACTTCAAACTAACACAATCAATCCAACAGAAATGCTTGATTATCTGATAGTTTGCCGGTGGTAAAGCTAAATTCATCTATATTCATCTACACAATAAACCTCTCTATAATATAACAACATATACATTGTTCATATTATACATAAAGATAAAAGAACACCGCGCAAGTTGTAATTCATTTATTTTATTATTTAGGCATGTTTCTACTTGTATATTCATTAATCGTTATGGTCAATCAACAGAAGACATTCAACGGTTCATAGCTGAAAACGCAATGTCATAGCAAAGGGGCACGTACGCGTACATCACTGATGTCAAAAAAAGTCTCTTATCAGGATTCACACAGAGTGACATCCCAACGGCTGCGTGTATCATACAGTTCCATTGCGGGTGCAGCACTTGTTAGTTGTTAGTGAATGCGTTCGACAAAACTTGATGTTTCAGTCGAGCGCAATCTTCGTACCGCGCTGCACCAACACGGAAATTCTTGATTTCCCTTTGTTTTCCAATGCTACTAATTATCCGGCACGCGGCAAGGAATTTAACTGATGGTATTTATTGGGATGCATGTAAACTGACAGCATCCGTGTCTATCCTTGACTCTTTCAGGCAAAAAATTATTTACACCGCCTGGCCAGTGCAGCAGTACGTATCTTATTACAAATTAATACCTATTTCTTTGTTTTGGGAAGTAGCAATTGCGAATCGTTGTACTAAAACTGCGCACAATGTACCGGTATTCTCTAACTGCATGACAATCGAACTGGATGCTCAGTGCTATCAAACGAAATTGGTGTGGATGGTTGGGTGACATATAGAAACTGGCAGTTGTCCACCGAGGAGGAAAAATGCATTTTTCAGAAAAGATATGCAAAGCGGGATTACTGACATGTTCGTTGCCAACTTGCCGGTATAATTTCTGTCAGTCGAAAACTTTTCCATACACTCATCCCCAACAACTACTGAATCTAAACCGTCAGTAAATTCCTGTTGATTAAATACGAAAAATGGCTACGTACACAAAAGGGTCTTCAAATAACTAATTAGTATTCCAATACAAAGTACAGAAATTTAGGAGACAGACGCAAAGAGTTTCAAGAGAAAAAAGCAGTATTTTTACCTAGATATTTTTGCCGGGTTACGACAGAATAATTCCAGGACAAATTTTGTCTTTTTCAAGACAAAAAAACACTGATTTAAGGGTGATTGTGATCCATACGTTTTCCATCTGAGTAAACGTCTAAATCGATGTACCGATATTACTATGATTCATATGTTGCTTATTGATGGGGAAAGTTTAAGTTAACTTGAGAATAGTTGGTCGTACAGACGTACTGTACGCTACGGACATTAATCCAATAATGCGAAAGGGGAAAATTAACAGCGGTATCCATTAGTTAACCTATCATGCATCTGCCATTTCAGTTTTATGCCCATTGTGACGAATCTGATGTAATTAATTAAAAATGGTCATCAACTACATTTTTACGGCGAAAATATTTAACGATAAATAAAGGAAGAAGCACCATGAATATAAGAATGTACATAATGACGAAAATAACACAATAATTAATTAACAAAGCCAACAAATCTGATGTAATTAATTCAATAAAGGTCATCAACTACTCACTACGACAGTGAAAACATTTAATGATAAATAAAGGTCAACAAACACCATAAAGAATGTACATAAAGACGAAAATAACATAATAATTAATTAGTTAATAAAGTCCAACCAATCTGATGTAATTAGTTAATAAAGGTCGTCAAATACATGCAACGGCCGGTAAAATTAATATAATTAATGGTCAATAAACACCATGATAACTGCACGGTCTGTATCTAGTGACGAATCTACATGAAAAATTAATTAATAAAGGCCAACAAATGTGAGCAATTTCTTAACGTTTAATGTAAACTGAAAAAGAATCTTCCGCGCGCTTGCACTGTTGAGAGAAATGCCATTAAGATAACGAATCTTGTCGTACAAAGTAATCGGCAGATACTAACGCGTCCGCCTCTAAAATCACTAACTATGTAGTATGTACCACTAAGTTATCAAGCAAAATACCAATTAATAAACCACTCGATAAACAAAACTATCCCGCTTGTTATGGTTTGAACTTTGCATATCAACGTTGAACGTAACCCAGGTTTATTTCTATCCACAATCAAAGTTCATTTCTATTCACCGTCGCATCCAACGTAGAAAACATAGAAACCGCTAAGAGTATTAGGCCCGTCAGTAAGCGAAAAAAATTCTATTTATCACGGTTACACATTCACCATTTCAAAGCTTATTCGTGTGCAACTGTATGCAAATCCTCAGAATTTAAAGTCAAGATGCTGTAAACGCATTTCATCACAGGTTAAAGCCGTATTCGGTTACACAACTGTACAAGTTTAGTAAACTATAAACTGTGCGAACGCACAAGCTGAAATATAATGCAAAAAATATTCAATTCCGAATTAGAGAAATGAGAAACCAGTTTTCAACGAAAGCTTCAAATTAATAAAATTGTAAAATGCGGAAATTTTCTTCACAAGTGGTGAGTATCGATCTACGCGTTGGTTTTGGAGGATCCCGCTGCTCCTTGCTGGTTTTGGCGCATAACGGCGTCCACTTTCCGGTGGAACGCGGGAAAATCATCCCTGAAAATTATCAAATTCAACTAACCGTAAATGTAACGCTGGATAATGATGCAATAAAAACAAAAATCTGAAGAACATGAAACGTCAAAACGCCACAAACAAAAGCACAAATGAAACAAAAATTTGATTAAATAAAATAAGAAACTATAGCAAAAAAAACTAATAAAATAATCAGCAAACTTTTATAAAAATTAATTTTAGCAAATAATTTTTGAAAAAACCACGAATCAAATAAAAATGGATGTATAGAACAATTTTAAATCGGATACAGTCATATTAATATTAACCGAAACTGTAACGATTTAATTTCGCAAGAATTAATTAAATTTAGAAAGAAGCATAACTACGAATTTAAGTCCCCACAAATTCCGTTTGTACGAGACTGGAACTAATGAAATTACTTTCACTTTACGGCAAAACTTAGCGCTATGATACGTGCAAAAACAGAGCCCAAATTTCACCACAAAAAGGATGCATAAAGCTGATTTTACTGTTTTCGATTTCCATCTGTTGGAATTTTTGCAACTGTCAAATTTCAAAATTAATTTTCTAAAATTAAACAAGAGGGCAAAAACATTTGTATTTTAACATTACAAATACAAACGTAAATTCAAATAAACTAAAAACAGATAAATTACTCAAATATAAACTCCAAATAATTTTCTAAAATTAAACACTTGGGTAAGAACATCAAAATTCAAAAATCAAAATTAAATAAATTAAGATACATAAATTTAATTTTGAAAATAATTTTCTAAAATTAAATACCCCGGTAAACACATTTATATCTTACCATTAAAAATCTGTATGTAAACTCAAATCAACGGAACAAATTAAATTTCATTATTAACTGTCTAAAATACTCCGGTAAAAATAAATATTAAAAAATCAAATTTAAATAAATTAATATGTAAACTGAATTTTAAAAATAATTTCGAAAATTAGAAAAACCGGTAAAACCGTTCTATTTTAATCCGAAAAACAAAACAATCCGTACTCACAGTGTCACGGCGCCCGGCGTCTGTCCCTTTGCCATAAACATCCAGCATTCCATTCCGCTGCATCTCCCGCTGTTTCTCCTTCGTCACAATGTAATACTTGATTTTTCCCTTGGTTCCCTTCTCCGGCAGCTCATCCAGCAGCACCATGCCGCCCTTGTACTTGGCCTCCAGATAGTCAATAATGGCATCCCGGAGGTTCCACTCCCCCGCCAGGAGGTTATCCAGGGGCTCCCAGCTGTTCTGCTCTGGCGGACAACCGAGCCACTTGATCAGGAACTCGTGGGTCCCGTTCGCGGCAGCTTCATCATCTAAGATATCCTCGACGGACCATGTCTCCTCCACTGCGGGGGCCGCGGGCTGCTCGGCGTGGGCCATCGCGGGACTACACTCACTACAGGAAAAGGATGGAAAGCGCGCAGAAACGACAGAAAGACAACAAATCACGACTGCGGTTGCACTGCAGCAGTACGGTGTACTCGGGATGTTAGAAAAGTTGGAAAACAATTACAAAGGGGTGCTAAAAAGGATCAGGGACGATATTCAGTGCGAGAAAAAGTGTCAAACAACGCAAGCAAAAAGAAATCAGGGTCGCTGCATGTGGTCGTCAGTGGAGAGTACAAAACTAACAAAAGCGAAAATTCTGCTTGATCACGCGAATGGGCCGCTCTGATATCATTATTTCCGGATACAAAATCCGTTTCGAGAAAGATCGAATACGAAATAGAGAGAGAGATATTGAGAGAGAGAAAGAGAGAGAGAGAGATAGAAAGCGTCCAAATGAGAGGACAGAGAGACCGATTGTCGGACAATGACACAAACAGGCTAATATCGTCGCGTAGCGTGGCGATCCGATGTGTATCAAGGCTGCGGCGCTTGCAACCTACCAGAGATACGAGACAACTCAACGCCGTTCTATCGAAGGCTTGTATTTATCTTTAATAATGGTACGTACCGGTATTTGATACTGTAATGCCGAACAGCCAAAGTATCGTGAAGAAATAAAGATACTTCTATTGTACTTTAATTACGTACCAATGAATTGTGGTCCGCATGGATACGTATAGTCTGTATAACCAACAGCTTTTTCTAATGTTAGCCTATCATCTACATTTCTATTTAACTTTTATTGGGCGAAGGCCATCGACGTATAAAAAATGCATTCGCGTAATACTGTTTAAAATGGTACAAATTTAAACGTTTAAAAAAACAGCCAAAATCGTTATCGCCGTCAAAAATCCTTGGACGCATATAATTCAAAGTGCCCAAAACAGCAGCAGCATTTCCTTTCACTACAGCAAGACCTGATTTCTGCTTCAAAAAACAAGCAGTAGAACGAGGTTCCCCTCTAATGTCGCGAATCTTTCTGCCAGCGAAACGAATGAGCTTCCTAAAATCCGAACCAAATATGCCAAAAGTTTGGACTGCCAGGGCGAAAACAGGAAACCCATCGTTTCCACGTGGGCGTTTTTACGGCTTTTACTGTCTTCGGCCAAATGTGGAACTGGAGGAAACTACCGGTTGCACCCGCACTTGTCCGGGCATGCGATCTTATACGTATTTTATCCCCATTTGTCATTGTGACAAATCTGATATACTTAATTTAATAAAGGTCATCAACTAAATTACGACGGTGAAAATAGATAATAATAATTAATAAAAAGAGGTCAGCAAACACCATGAAGAATGTACATAAAGGCGAATTAATAACATAATAATTAATCGTGTAATAAGGCCAACAAATCTGATAAAGAGGTAAAGAAGCGAAATGTAAGATGTCCAAGATGTTTTTTACGAGGATACAACAAAAACGGTCCACTCATGCAGTTTCTGAAGCAGAGAATCAGTGTTGCTTTAATGCGAGGAAACGCCGCGTGTGTTCTAGGAAACGTTTTGTATCGGTAAAAAAAGTACAAAAGAGAGGCTGGATGAAGTGTGTTGTGTGTTGAAATAATGAACTGCGTAATTTTGTGTTTAACCTATGTTATGGTGATTGGTGAATAACCCAAAGAAGCGCATTCGCTATTAACAAAGGTCACTAAATACATTATGCGCTGACGGTGAATACAAATAGGTCGACAAATACCGTGAAGGCTGTACATAATGACGAAAACAACATAGCAATTAATTACTGTAATAGAAGTCAACAAATCTGATGTAGTTAATTAATAAAGGTCATCAAATACATTACTACGGTGAATATAATTAAAGATCATTAAACACCATGAAGAATGTACATAATGACGAATCTGCATAAAAATTAATTTATAATTAAGGGCCAACAAATGTCAAAAGTTTCTTAATGTTTAATTTTTGGCTGAAAAATTGTGTTTTCTGTTGAGAAAAATTCCATTAAGATAAAGAATCTCGTTGTACATAGTAATCGGCAGATACCAACGCGTCCGCCTCCAAATCACTCCCATTGGTCAAAATCAAACCAATTACTAGATACAATTACCAGTCTTAATAAACAAAATTATCCCGTTTGTTACGGTTTGAACTTTGCATATCATGATCAACGTAACCCAAGTTTATTTCTATCCACAGTCTAGGCCAGGACCGTCGCATCCATGGTAGAAAACACAGAAACCGCTAAGAATATCAGATCTGTCAGTAAGCGAAAAAGAATGCTATTTATCACTGTTAAAAATTCACCATTCCACAGCTTATTTGTGTGCAACTCTCTGCAAATCCTGAAATTTAAAAGTGAAGATGCCGTCAACGCATTCCATCATGGGTTAGAGCCGTATACGGTTACACAAATGTACAAGTTTAGAACAACTATAAACTAAACGAACGCACAAGCTCCAATATAATGTAAAAAATTCAATTCCGAATTAGAGAATTAAAAACCAGTTTATAGCGAAAGTTCAAATCTATAAAAATGTAAAATGTGGAAATTTCCTTAAAAACGGGTGAGTATCGATCTACGCGTTGGTTTTGGAGGATCCCGCTGCTCCTTGCTGGTTTTGCCGCATAACGGCGTCCACTTTCCGGTGGAACGCGGGAAAATCATCCCTGAAATTATCAAATTCAGCGAAAATAACGCTGAACAAAGATGCAACAAAGATTAAAATCTGAAGATATCAAAAGTCAAAAATGCAATAAATAAAATCATAAGGAAATAAAATATTCAGGAAGCTTTTAAAAAATAATTTCCGCAAATAATATTAAAAAAGATGTGCAGGAGAATTCAAATCGTACCGATTCGTATAAATTTTAAGCGAAACTGTAACGAATAACGATATAGTTTCGAAAGATTACCCTTAGAACACTGAATAACTGGGAATTTTACGGAATGAAATTTTACACAAAATTCCGGTTTTACCTATATTTTTATTCGATTTTCTGAAATGAATAACATTACGGGCACGGCATAAACATCACACTACAATCCGTGCAAGAACACAATCCAAATTTCATCACAAAAAGCGTACAAACAGATTTAAAAATGCTAATTTTACCACGTTACATGTCCATCCGTTCGAGTTTTGCAGCTGTCAAATTATAAATTAATTTTCTAAAATTAAAACCCGGGTAAAATAAAATTTTAACGTAAAGAATGTAAACACAAATTCCAATAAACCGGGATAAACTAAACTTAATTTAATCAAATTTACTTTACAATAACGAATGTAATTAAAAATTAAGTATGTATCTAAATTTAGGCACACCCGGTGTCCGGTGAAAAAATTCCCATTTTCAATCTGAACATAGATAAGTTAAAATTAAATCAATTTATTCAAATTTAATTTTAAAATTAATTTTCCAAAACTATTGCAAATAACAGGGTGAAAACCTATCGATTTTTATCAATGAAAAAAATTCCCAAAATTCCGCACTCACAGTGTCACGGCGCCCGGCGTCTGTCCCTTCTCCATAAACTCCAGCAGCAGCTCATAGCCGCCCTCCAGCGCGGCAAACTTGACAATCTCCTCGGCCTCCTCGCGGACCCGGCGGGCGCGCTTCTGCTGTTTCTCCTTGAGCATCCGCTGCCGGCGCTGCTCTTCACAGCGCAACACGGACTGCAGGTAGGCCTGCAGCGCCAGCGGGTATTCCTGCTCGCACCAGGCGTAGGTGTGGCGGGCCGGCGGGACCTTGGGCGGGACCTTGCAGCCCGCCGGCCACAGCAGGACGGTGTACATCCAGGTGGAGGGGGAGGCGCGCCCGCCGCCCGTCACCGGCTCCTCGTGGTCGATGATTTTGTAGGGTCCCGGGCCGGCGATGACGGCCGCGTCGGTTTGGGACGCTTCCGGTTCGCTGGCGTCGGAGTCGGATTCCGAGTCGGCGTCCGATTCGTCGTCCGATAGAAACAGATCTATAATTTCATTTTAAAATCGGAATAGCAGTTGACAGCCCATATTAAATAAATAAATAATATTAACTATCAAATAAATACATTAATTATCAAATAAATACATTTATCTGACTGTATATACTGAGTGGTGCTCGTTAATGCGCATATTGATTAACAAATTACGTATACAAATAATACAATAAATACAAATCAAAACTGGAATACGGATTATCTACTGGCAATCCATATTAAATAAATTAATGAAATTTAAATTACGTAAATAAACAATATAAATTCACAAATAAATACCGTATCAGCAGATGTAGCACAAATAGCCGATGAATATACGCGCGAAAAAACAGCATATTGGTACTGTACATTATCGAAAAATAGCGAATTAAACGAACAGAGAATTTCCGCCATAATCCGATACGCAGAAATAAATGGCAATTAATGTTTTAAATTAGAAAGACAAACTGAAAATTAGCAACATAAAGTTTCCTAAATACCAAAAAAATAAATAAAATCAAATCACGACATCGGCTTCGCACACCGATCGAATTAATAAGCAAACAATAATTAATTAAGTTACCAGTACTCATGCAATAAATTCACTGACCATCTGAATTTTAACTGATCAGTTCTCAGTTTCATATCACGGAAAATGCTGACCACGGTGATTCCTTCGAATCACCATGATATTCAAAAATAGACCGAGAAATATTTTCCTTAGCGTCCGGCGTAGACCGAATCGTAAACGAAATAACCACAATAAAATCGGAGAATAAACACCATACCGTCGCGTAGGGTCGCCTCATCTTCCGCTGTCCATTTGTCCGCTTTCGAGCCGGCTGACGGCGGCGGAGGCTTCTTGCGCTGGTCGCCCCGGAGGATTTCCGGTGATGATGGCCGTTGAACGGCGGCGCGGACGGGCATGGAGCGGCGCTTGCGACTGGGCTCCGACAACTCGCCACTGGAATCGTCTGCCAAAATAATTTCAAAAAATTCAAAAACAAATACGGAAAAGATTAGAGCAACCGATTTATCTTGCCAAAGTCATTCTTTAAGAAACCGTATTATACACCAGCCATAGGGATAGTGGATACCTTACACTACGACACATCCTCCTAAGTATGACATGAACATGCTTATTACGGTACAGCCGCTAATTATCGTATTTTGCATTTTTACTTATTGATTATCGTCTATTTTTCACTTCCGCATTCAACGTTTCATCATCTGCACTGGTTTCCAGTATTAAATTCTACCTCTTTACTTTCGAGACCATTACCCACTTTACTGGAATCTCAAGAAACGCAGAAACGAAACAAAGAAACTCCACTATCATACGGTAGTCGAAAAAATTTCGATAATTACCAAAATTATTTGGGTTGTTTGGTTACTACATAGTCCATATTGGAAACATTATCACGGTTAAATTCAATTTATTCACATTATATTATTATTAGTTTAAATCATTATAAATCTATTTATTTATTCTGCTTAATGATTTAGCAATCAAATTTTCTAAAATTATTAAATTTCAAATTCATTAAATTCAACTTATTCACACTAGATTAATATCTGTTTAAATCAATATAAATCTATTTATTTATTCTGCTTAATGGTTTAGCAATCAAATTTCTAAAATTATTAAATTTCAAATTCATTAAATTCAACTTCTTATTCACACTAGATTAATAGCTGTTTAAATCAATATAAATCTATTTATTTATTTTCTTATTAATTTAGCAATAAGATTTTCTAAAACGATAAAACTGCAAATTTTTTCCAGTACTGACCGATAATCTGCACCGAACTGGAGCTGCTGACCGATCCCAGAATCTGCACGGAGCTCGTGTCCGACGCCGAAGACTCGTCATCCGTCGTGTCCGGTTTGCGCTTGCGTGACTCCGCAGCGGATGGCGCCGTAATCGGGACGCGGGATGTCCGGCGGGCCGCCGTCGTGGGACGCTTCACGATGCTCTCGGGCAGCAGGTTGCTGCGCGGTTTCGGATCGGCGCGCAATCCCAGCTCGACACGGTGCTGTTCGCGCAGTCGTTCCGAAGAACTACTGGCCGCTCGTTTGGTCGCGGATTTCTTCGAGGAAATTTCTATAAAAATAGCAATAAAAAATAACAAATAAATACTGAAATAATAAATAAAAAAAGAGCTTCTAACAGTACGCAAATAAGATTTATTTGCGTACTGTTATAAAAAAGAACAGGCGACATTTTCCGGAAATTTGTATAAAAAATACACAAAATGCTTAGAGCATCGGTGCCGTCACATGAAAATTATGCGCGCAGACGTAAAATATTTCAAAAAAAGGATAATTAATCTATTTTAAAAATTCAGAACTTTCAGCAGCAACAGCACACAAAAATAGACCGCATTCAAAAATATAAACTCCAATAATCCAAAATAGATCAGTAGTATAACAAATTCCAATAAATCATGAAAACAAAATAATGGCCAAAATAATTCTGGATCCGTATTTAAAAATTAATTTTCGCATACAATATTCTCTCTAAACAAAATTATCGATAAAACAACAAAGCGCAAAATAAAAGCGCTGTAAAATTGTGAATCTTGTGAAGCAAAAACGCGTTCCATGGTATTCCAAAAAATTACACAAATCAGCAATATTAAATAAATTTCCAAAATAAAAAAAACAACCAAACCCCCCAAAAAATGCGGAAAAATTTTTAAAAAATGGGAAAATTCCTCTGCATGCGTACCTTTGACGGATTCCTTCAGTTCCTTATCCAGCGTCCCCTTCCGCTGCATCTCCCGCTGTTTCTCCCTCGTCACAATGGAATACTTGATTTTTCCTTTGGACCCCTTCCCCGGCAGCTCCTCCAGCAGTACCATGCCGCCCTTGTACTTGGCCTCCAGATAATCGATGACCTCCTCCTTGGGGTTCCACTCCCCCGCCAGGAGATTATCTAGGGGCTCCCAGCTGTTCTGCTCCGGCGGACAATCACGCCATTTAATCAGGAACTCGTGAGTTTTGTTTCTCCCGCTCACGACAGCTTTATCATCGAGGATGTCCTCGACGGACCATGTCTCCTCCACAGCGGGGGCCACGGGCTGCTTGGCGCGGGATTTGCGTTTGCGGGCGTGCGGTGCTGTCAGGCGAAGGGTGCCGCGTTTGCGGGCCATCGCGGGACTACGGGAAAACGGTGGAAAGCGCGCAGAATCGACAGCAGGACAACAAATCACGGCTACGCAGTTGCGCTGTACTACGGTATACTCGAGATGTTATAAAAGTTGGAAAAGAATAAAAAATGGTGTCAGAAAGGATCTGGGACGGTATTCAGTAACGAGAAAAATAATGTCAAACAAAGCAAGTCAAAAGGAATCAGGGTCGCTGTGATCGAATCGCCAATGGTAAAAACACAAAAGCGGAAATTCTGCTGGCGAATGGACCGCTCTGAGATCATTTATTTCCGGATATAAAATCCGTTTCGAGAAAGAGAAAGGACGACAGAGAGATAGAGACAGCATCCACATGAGAGGACAGAGAGACCGATTGGCGGACAATGACACAGACAGGCTAATATCGTGGCGTAGCGCGGCGATCCCCGGTGCAGCAGAAGGCAGTCTGCCAGAGAAACGAGACAACTGAATGCCGCACTACTAAAGGCTTGTACATTGTACAAAGGACGCTCCAAAAGTAAGTTTCGCTATTTTGCCTCCCTGTCATCTGAGGTAATATACACCTGATATACCTCGTATTTTTTGTCAAATAAGCAATTATGTAAACTAAACAGGAAAATAAGAAGCAAATGGTTTGATGAAGAACGGGAGATAGGAGAAATAAAATGGCTCGTACCGCTTTTTCAATTTGTCCACGGACTTTTTAAAACCCCATTCATTCTTGCATCACTTCCGCCCCAGTCAGGTTTTCGACAGTGAATTTAAAGTGTTAATAGCAAATAGTATGCTTAATATTTCTCTAGTCGCAAATCATCTTGGAAAGTTCAGGAGTTTGAGTAAAAATTTTTTTACTTGAGACACCAAATTTTGTCTTATCCAGCCTTCTCGCTCCTATGAATTCTAGATTCTTTGCATCACTGAAAAGAACATTTTATGCGCAGTTATGCGCATCTAAGATACCAACTGACTTTAAGTTACAGCGAGGACAATAATTTTTTTTCATGAAATTTTGATTTTTCCATCGTCTGGAAGTAGAGCAGCTTTGTGGGTTTTGCTCCTAGTCATCGATAGATTTTATTTTCCCAGAAAAACAGTATGAGTAAGTTCTTTTGTTTATTAATTGAGATTAGAAGAGAGAAGTATACTCAACTTGAGGACGCTTAGTGCGTTACAAAAAGTTAAGAGGATGTTTGAGAAAAATTGCAAAAACGGTCCTGGTAAAATCCGTGGCACAAGTGCAAAAAGTGGTCGATGGTTTTTTTGGCAGTTCTTTTCCATTTGATTGTACTTAAACTGAGTCATATTTTTCTTCGGTTCCTTGGTGAAGGCCATTTATATCTATATGGATAATAAGAGCTAAAGGCCTCTGTGCTGGGAGATACAAAATAGGGAAACTTTTGGAGCGTCCTTTGTATTAATAATTTATCTTTAATAATACATACTTCGTATTGATTTTCGTATACTATCTACGGTTCTACCGAACAGCCCAAGTATTTGTAAAGAAATAAGGATCGTGCTATCGCGGCTTCGCCTGATTTTTATATTCCCAATTTATATATTATATTTTATTTTATTATATATTTTATTATATTATACTATATTTTATTTTTTTTATATTTTATATATTTTGAAAATTATTAATTATTGATTAAATTGTTGAATATTATTAGTGAATAGTTCTTATAGTTTGGTTTTGTAACACAGTGACTGCCTTTCGCAGATTCGATGAATTTGCACTGTGTGAATTTTATGCAATTTGCTTGTTGCCGCAATTTTGGCAGCGAAATTTTTTCTACTCGGTTTGCAGACTGTGATTGTTTATTAAAAAATACTTCCTGTATTCCCGGATGCATTGTAGCATTCGATTATTTTATTTCTAAATCTGGGTAAATCGTAGAAACCTTTTAAACATCATTAGAATAATATAGCAACCTCCGTCGTTCAAAAACAAATTGGCAATGCAGTATATAAAGCATCGATTATATCTGCGATATATATTTTGCGCACATTTGCCGGTACGCGCATCAAGCTGCCGTAATTATGGAAAAACGCAATTTACAGCGCAGCGATGGTTAAAAAACGCTCATCGATGACCTCGAGTATAAAGACATGCTATTTGTCTCCCGTCCAAAAAAGTTCCCCGCCGACTTTGGTATACAGATCCAACTCCCGAAGAAGGAAGGAAAAATAACAAACAAAAAAATTCCCCCGAGATCAATAGTCATCCGGCACAACATCGACGCTCTGGTTTAACCGGGCCAGCACAGTTTCAATTGGCAAAACTCCATAGTTAATCTGCTGCACAGGTCGATCGCACACGCTGTCACACCGATGGTTGAACGTGCCGGTCATATCGCGGCCGAATGTCCGAGAGCTCCGCTCCACTACGGGCATCCGCCCGGGGTGTCCGTGCTCATAGAGTCATGTGCATCAACAGCGGTGGAAAAGCTATAAAAAATAAAAATACTCAATATAACTTCAGTTGTCACATAAAATTTAAAAATAGAAAAAAACCTTGATTTAAATTTTTTAGTATTTCTCGTATTTTAGTCGTACGGTTGTACGCAATTACGTATATTAGCAATTTTCACGATCACCATTTTAAATCAAATTTTACTGTTACTGTTTTACATAAATATAATTCAAAAGCTATAAAATAAACCATATAAATGAACCATTTAATAAACCATGTATTTCCATATAAAATTATAAACCGTTTCTACCATTTATTTTCTATAAACCATCTATAAACCAAAATAAACCACTTGCATTGTACTTTCATATAAATTCATTTTAGTTCAACTATTCGGCAGCCGAAGGTCTTCATAATTATTTAATTCTTTGCAGGAGTATTAAGTCTTACGCCATAAAATATTAGTATGTACATAGATGTTCATTTCATTTTCACAAAATTTATATTAGTATTTATTCTCCATAAAATTTGCTTCTCACTATTTTTCAGTGCTTGCAAATTTTTATCTACTGTATTTTTACTTACTAGTACTTTTCTATTTGCTTGCAGTTCATTTTTGAAAAAATTAAGGCGGAGAAAGGAAAAAAGTAAAGGTAGAGGAGAAATTACCGGCGTGATCATCTGCATCCGCATCCTTCCACGACCATATCCTGATAATTCTTCAGCACGACCTTTTCATGCTCGTCCAGATACAGCAGACTAATGGGGCTGAGCTCCGTGGGGATACAGCAGACCTGCGGCACAGCTTGTTTATTGACATTATTGACCAGCGTCTGCACCAGCGCGTGGTTCGTCACGTTCAGATGGTCCGGCAGCGGGAATGTACACTGCCCGGCACAGTAGTACGCCTGGTACCCGGGGGGCGCCACAATCCAATCATTCCACCCCACATCACTGAAATCCACGTACAGATTCTGCCGCCGGCACGGATCGCGGTTACGCCCGGCCCCGGACCCCCCGGGGCGGGTGCCCGGACGCCGGGGCTTCGGTTTGGCTGGCCCCCCACGGGGATCGTCACTGTACACCACCATCAGGGGCGGGTGCTGCGGACTGACCAATTCCGCGGACCCCCCGGTGGCCCGCGTGAATCTCCGCTTCCGCAGCGGGTTGACAATGTCGACACCATTTTCCTCCGGGTGCTGGACCTCCCACCACACCCCGCGGCCGTCGGGGGTCAGGATGTCCACCTGCAGACCGTGATTCTCCGCCGGGAAGTGCCGCCAGTGTTGCACCGCGGGGAGGATGTCAAAGGTCACCACCCGGGAACGGTTGCCGACGTCGAGGAGTTGGCTGTCCAGCGGGCGGGTGATGCCGTCGCCGGCGTGCAGCACCTGGTGCAGTTGTAAGAGGAGGCGGGGCGTGTGCGGGCTGTGCGGCACGTACAGACGCAGATCGGCCGCTTTGATGTCCTCGTCGGCGGGGATGGTGGACAGGTTGAAGAGGAGGTGCTCGCTGTGCTCAACGGCTGGAAAGCCGCTGGTGCTGTCCGGTTCTATACAAACGATGATTGTTATACGACCGGGGTTTAATTAGCGGCTGTGTGTATACAAAAAAAGTTTTATGTCGTACACGTGGACAAGTACAAGGATACGCGCGAGGGAATAATTAGCCAGTGGTGATTGCGGATTAATTGTCTGGCTAGCATTGGAGCACGGGCCGCTGATTGCCGATAAAACGTTAATTAAAGTTAGGGTGTCAATACGTAGCAAAGGCACGCCGACTAATTAGCACTGTAATTAAACCAAGGCACTGAAAGCTAGAGCATACAATCAACTTTACAGCACAGCAAGCCGGCAGACGTTGCATATTACAGCAACTGACTACTCGTACATTGTCGTTGTCCTCGTATTTCTAATTTTCTACACACAAAGTAGTAGAGCAAGTATAACGGCAGTTCAAGTTGCAAAATTAATCTGAGAAAATAATACTGCTTTGAATTAACAGCATATTCCGACAAATCTTTAGTATCGGTACTCAATGCGGAACCCCAAATCTGCGGAACAATTTATTTTAATAGGCAATATATATGGTTTAAATACTACAACGTAAAATTTATAAGTTAAAAATAATTAAATTCCTACCGGTTTATATAGCGCAGGAGCAGCCCGGTTGTCCGCTTTTCTTAAGCTCGCTCAATGACAATTAAATTTTGTAAAAGCAGTACTACGTAGGAACGGAAAAAAAGCACTTTTTGAACAACGATATTGTAGTGTGATGGCTAGCAGCGAAATGGGGCCTTAATTGTGTGAAGATGTGTGTAAATCAAAATCGCCAAATATTATGCAAGAATTTTATAAAACACGTAAAACATTTTTAGCAGATTTTTTGAAAACCTTTTCTTTCTAATAACTGTATGTGCTAGTGCGGAGCAAATATTTTTGGCAACAATTACAACTTCCCTTGAGTAAATATAAACACTAAATTAAAATAATCAGTGCTACTAGTACTGACAAAAAATCCGGTTTTTTTACCTTGATGCGTAAAACTACGAATTGTATTAGCCGGCGGCGGCAGCGGTCTCTTGCCCTTCTTCCGGCTGCGCGCTGCCTCATCGGGATCGGCGTTGACCTTTAGCTGCTCGCGATACAGCTGCAGCATGTACGCCGGGATGGTGACCTTTGTCCGAGGCCGCGGCCGGATGGTCAGGCCCAGCATGGTCAGCAGTTTGGATTCGACGTTGCTGATTAACGTGGGTGTCAGACGCAGGGCGGGTGCCGGGTCCGGCGGCGCCGGGTCCGCCGAGAGGAAGCTGAAGTCGGTCGGGACACCGGGGCAGACGAGGGACAGGAGGGTGTGCAGACTGAGGAATATTATGGAGGAGTATTCCTGGTGCAGGAGGTTGACGCGGGGCCACATGGTTGTGGTTAAGGAAAAATGGCTCTAGGTTCCGGATGGTTTAATCCGGCAACCTGTTGGACCAACCAATTTTTAGTTAAAATAATCTGTGTTCGGCATTAGCAAGGACACTTCATATACGCCAGCGCAGATTTCCGCTACTTGAAATTATTAAATTTAATGCATAAAAATTTCATTAACACAAATTAAATTTATTTATTAAAGGCGCTAAATTTTTTAAGTAAAGGCATCAGCGTTTTTTTATAAGTAGCAAGCTCAACGTAGCAACTAACATTCACTATATGTATTATCGTAGTGTAGTGGCTGATAAGCGAGCGCCTAAAAAACACGTAAAGCCTTTACAGTCCACATTTGCTTCTCATTGATTAACAAAACTAAATAGTTCTACTTTTTCACTGGAAGTGGAAGTATTTATTAATAATATTAAAAAACAAAACAAATATTTTTTAATTTGAACCTCGTAATATACATGCCGTGTTAAAACTAATTTTTCTCTTCCACTGCACTAAATTAAAAATCACTTAAAATCCTTTTTATATTGCCTTTTTCAATCTTTGCTTCAATCGCTATCTAATTTACAAGAAACTAGATTTTGACCAATTTTCGTGAGGGATAATGTTTTTAGAACTGTCACTGAATAAAGGTCACACCGGCTTGACCGGATACAGCACAGGTTAAATATAAATTTTTTTTAAATAAATGCCGCTAGAAAAATCTAAATAGTACGCATCCCGCCACCGTCCCTGTGACCGGCGCACTGCCGCATGATCGTACGCGCGTTCGGATATACGAAACTGCGGAGACAATTGAGTCAGTTGTGGCGCCATGATGTCTAGCATGGCCAGCGTCCCGCCCACCGGTTCGTCGGTGTGAGCGCGGACGGAAATGGTACGCCTGCTTGAATATCAATAATATCGAGAAAAATGCACATTCCAGCGGCAGTCTGCACCAGCTGACGTACCGCTATGTATAGAAAATATCCGTACACATTATTATTAACACCGCCAGCAGCCGAATGCCTGCGAGAAATCAGAACGAGCTACTGCCGCGGCTGCCCATCAAACACACATTCGGCCATTTTCACCATTTTTCCACCCAATAAATATAATAATATGTAACATTGACAAAATAAGAGCTTGGCGTGCACCGGTATTTAACCATGTATCCGGTTGAGGAGGCATCGTGTTTTGCGGTATCTGTAGCTACTCCAACCACACAAACAAACCACTATTCAACCGCCCGCAACAAGTGCCACAATTTTCTTCACAATAATTCGCCGTTTTTCGGCTCAACAAGTGGTGATTCATGGGACAAATATTTGGGACATTTTAACCGATTAAATGTTTATTTTTTTTCGTACGCAGAACAGTTGCTGAAAAACGTGCCCAATAAATTCCAATCAACAAAAAACTAACACCGCTACAATCTGAAAAAAAACGCCGGTAGAAAGATTTTGCAGAAATATTGCTCAAATAATTTTAAAATTATTTATTGCAATTATATGTACAACAAAACAACAGCTATAAAAATTTAGTCTAAATACGTACATACAATACTATTTAAATATAAAAATGTTCAGTCCTATATTCTTGGTAGTTTGAATGCGGCCGCATTAATAAGAAGATAATTACTGTAAACTGCCAGTAATAAAAAACTGATCTAATTACAATCCTTTTTCGGTGAACATTGAATTGGTAAAACGGTTTGCCGGTATTGAATTGATAGGCAGTCTTTGTTAGACTGTTACCAGTGATATTAAGCATGCCATGGAACATGGCTAAAGGGCATTCTTTCGAATGCTAAAACACTGTACACCACACCGATCGCGACCATCTTGATACTCTCACGCACAGTTGTTCTTTCTTAATGGGTTTTGCTTGGCAATTTGGCACTGCGTGGGTAGAGACTCTAAATCATCATCATTCCACCATAAATGCGGCTTTATTTACGACACGGCACCGCGTTGCGAGGGTTCTTGAGAACTCCGTCACAACAACGTCGCGAAAGAAATTCCTCAATTAACGGAAAATTACCCGGCTGCTTTTCCACAAAAATTTTCTGGGATAATCTAAACGCAATAATACCGTAAAAACATGAAATAATTATCTTTAACAGAACGATGACAATGTGCTGGCAAATTAATAATTTTAATGCAATACAAAAATGCAGTATAAAATAAAAGTTTTGATAGCAGTTATGCTGTACATATAAGGCAAACGCACAGCCGTGTCAATTTTAATGGCCTTTTCAAAACACACAACCTACTTCACTATTCTCTGTTCTATACTTTGCATTTAAAATGCTCCGAAGAAGACCCCATTCTTCCTAATTGGAAATTCAGGAATTTATCGGGCCAGAAGCAGATAATCAACTGTCAAGTGCTGTAACGTTATCTGAGCATGGAGAATGCGCATACACGCTCGCGTCTTGATTGAGCGCAGAGAGCCAGTGTCCCTCTTTCTCTCTCTCTGCTCTGTCTCTCTATCGTCTATACATCTATCTGGGAAAATGAGCATTCATGCAGGTCAAATCAAGCACTCCAAACGTCACAGATTCTCTCTCCAGCCGATTTTCAATTGATTTCTCACCGGAGATTAAAATTGCCACAAATAGCTGCAGTGCCAAATAAAAAATTATATAATTAATTTTCATAGTACCGGTAACGTCCCGTGTGTGCTCTGCATAAAGACGCATTACGTAAGCGGATATAAGTGTTAATGCGCGCGCGACGCAGAATGATTGCATAATTTTAATCGGCGCTGCTGTATAATATGTAGTGCACTCACATTTTGATTAACAATTTTTAGCACGTACGTTTTTTCGTCGGCAGGATAATTCCGCGGCGATTAAAAATGAGTAATAATTAATCAGCAATGGCGTGAGTATAATCCAGTGAAATATCCGATAAATAAATTCCCAGAACGTTCAGGCTACCGGGTTGTTTATGGCTGTCGCAATACGTGTAAAAATTCCTTTCTCCAAATAATTGATCCCGTGCCAAAAAACACCGTCGCAAACTGCAAATGAACTGTCGAGGCATTAAAGCGTGATCTGTTCAATATATTGATCCAAGTAATGGTGTTATAGCCGCGAAATAACACAAGAAGAAGACGTGTTGATTATTGCAGCCAACCCGGCCCAACCGGCACAATGTATGCAACGAAATCGACACCTGTGTGTCGTGTTGTGCACCTGCTAAACATGTTTCTTCTCTTGCTTCACGCGTAGTGTGAGTTGTGTGCGTGTGTGTATTCGACCGAGAGAACACCGAATGCTGCAAAAGACAGAGAGAGCAACACGCAGCCGCGGATCTAATACGCGTATGCTTCACACACCAATGAACACGAAGAATACGGGCGAAATAGCCACTTCTTGGCAGAAAATCATAGATTTTGTTGTAGGTTAATACAGTCGCTACAACGGTCACAGCGAACCGGCCGACTGCGCAGTAATTTGGTTCGGCAACTTCTCTCGAGATTATCCAGTTCTCCAATCAGAAATTCAGATTCATCCGGAATATACTTCTAATCCGCTTATAAAGTAGCCGCAAATATTGTATTGAATAATTTCAGCAAAACCGTAGTTTGTACGTTTACAAGCTTAGAAAGCTTTGCATAATTTTCTTTTGTCAGTTGCTCGACAAACTGTAAACACTTCAGAGAGAGCGTGCGGTGATATTGTCCGCTTGCATCACTTGACATTTCGATCCAATTAATACGGAATTTCGTAGTCATAAAGCGTAAAAATTTTTAAAAGAATGGAAACGTTCTTTACACAGCTAATTTATATCGTTAAAACGAAAGCCCAGAATTTGGTGCATATACAGAAACGTACAATAAGGCTTATATGCATATAAGAATACTGAGCTTCCAGTTTCCTTGATTTACAATGCACAGTAAATTCTTGAGCAAATTAGCCACCCTCATCGCAGATGTGCAGTGCTATATAATTTCAGCTGTCAACATTTCTTAAAAATTACCCAGCAGGACTGATATTTTGAAAGTGTGCCGTGTTGCGATAATTGCCGGGTCCCGGAAATGCGGCATTTGGTCGCAGCCGCAACTAGGATGTGCCGCAGCCGACCACACGGGCGCAGATCATGACGTGGTGCTAAGCCGTTAATTGCTCAAACAATCGCGCTAATAACACTCTGCGCGGCTGCTGCACCGGCCGAAAGAATTTGACTAAATCCTTTAATTACCTATCCACATTTAGAGATCCATACATTCTTTGGGCAAACTGTTATTCCTAAGTCGCTTTGTGAAATTATGGGAGCAGTAAAGAAATTCGTACGGTGCAATTGTGTACTAAAAATTAACTACGGTTATAACGCTTATGTAAAAGCAGGCATTTCGTAAAAAAACTAATGTAGATATTTGGGTTCTTCGTATTTAAGTAAATTAGATGCTAAGAAAAGCGTTTAGCTCACTTTTCATTTTCCTATTAATTTTTCTTTTTGCAGTAGTGCAGAATTTTGCTAGAGAAAGTAGGCCTCTTTAAAAGCCGGTAGACCAGTTTTATTGGAAAACGCTTATTTAAGTAAGCATTTCGTATAACTAATGCATCTTCATTGGTTTCTTCGCATATACGTAAATTAAAGGTGTTAAAAAAAGCGTTGCAGCTCCCTTGTAGTTTTTCTGTTTTTCTCTTTTCAATCGAGCAAAATTTTGCTGGAAAAAGTAGGCCTCTTTAAAAGCCGGTAGAAGAGTTTTATTGGAGCTGGCCGTCACACAACGGCCAACAATACACAGCTTTATTAAGGGCAATTAGCGCCTTATATATGATTGGGGATTGATCAAGCAAAAGCAACAGGTGCTCTGGTTTGAATCTCTGCACAAATCAAACAACTGACAAAGTGGCTCACTGCACTATCTATCGATGGGTCCGATCGATCAGAGCCAAGGCGCACAGTGACCACCTGCCACGCGGAAGGATTGATTAAGAAAATTATTTCAGCAGAAACAATCGGCTGCTTGAATAAACGCTACACCATCTTGACACCCAAAACCTCATTGTTGTCTTAGATGGTAAGACAAATATTTTCCCACTGTTACGTTATATACAGCCAACTAGCACCTAATTACCACACGCTCTCCATCAAAACCCGGGAGAATCATGGGCAAAACAATAGCCAAGATATACAGTAATCAGAAGCATGAAGTTCGACGGAAAGTGCCCTTGAATTTAAGCTGACGAGTTGTATGCACACTTAGCGCAATTATTAAGAACAATTGCAACTGCTACTTGAAAATTATTTTCGCAGCACGCTACTTTTCTGCTTCCAAAAAAGCCCCCTTTTTACTTAAGTTAAGTTAGAGTTTATCCATCTATTAAAATTAATTCAGATGATGAATTATTGCATTAATAAAAGCTAAAAACGTTTTAATTTTCCCAGGTTTCCAAAAACCAAATTTTCATCTTACCGATTTTATCCTTGGTTCTTATTCCACAAAATCACAAGGCCGTTCAAATGACGATATAATGATAAATCCGAATATTCCAGACCATATAATAATGAACTGGCAGTTAAGTGAAATTTGATCAACGATTGTGAATATCTCTTGCATTACGGATGTCTGTCAGTATTAAGAAGACAATCGGGAAAATGAAGATAATGCTCAAAGCACTCCAGTGTGGAATTCAGCGGCGGTAACTGGATATGATGCGGATGGAGAAACCGGCACTTGGAGCTGCACAGTGACGATGCGGATGGATGAGCATAATGACAGATGAAGCGCATCCTTATCCGCTCTGAGAACGGCATATAACCGGCTGCACACATGCCGTGCCGGTGCAGATAGAACTGAACGGCTTCCTCTGCCCTTGGCGCCGCCCTTCACTCCAACTGCCCAGTGGTCAGTTGTGCATTGGATCGTATGGCACCGGCAGAATACATTATCGGTTTTGGATTCCCGCTCATTTCTTTGTGGCGTTTTGCGATGGGTGCGAAGAAATACGTTACACTGCTCTGTAACTTTGAAACTGAGAATGGCTTACTGTTTTGGCACACTTACGATTATTATGTAATTCTGTACTCCTCAGTTGGAAAAAAATTTAAAAAAAACCAAGATTCGATTATTGACCGGAAGTGGTTTGTTAAACATGGGCAAGAAAACCTGGAGTATAGGATAATTGTGGAGTATAGAAGGATAGGAGTATAGGTTAATTGGGACAAATTCTTCATTTGATCAGTTTTGTTGAGGGAAGCTCGCCTTATACATACTGAGAAATAAAATTATCCGGATAATTGTAATGCCCTGGATAGGGACGAAATCGTCATAAAGGTTATATTTTTAATTGACTGTCATTTGCGTGAATGAATTATCGTACTTTGCACCTCTCTGTCATCTGATTAATGAATCGCCAAATATGTAAACCGAGCCGTTCCCAAAGAACTAGCCGAGTAAAGCAGTCGAAAAGTACGGCTGCGCATGCTTTTTAGGTCATTATTTGACACTTCCGGATCTGGGTGTCGAAAATTAGCTTAACGGTTGACCTTCACGATACCGGAATATTCAGTCCATAAGATTCTAACGGAGGCAAAGTATTTTAAATTTCGGTTGTTTGCATTTTCGGTCGTGTGCACGCAGATATGCAGATATATATTTTTTTCGGCAAAAAATTATTGTAAATTCGAGGGTGCATAGACCTGTTAAAAGCTGATTTACTCGTAGTTAAATATTGCCGGGTACTTTCATTGAGAATTTGCTCTGGTTAAATAGCAAAAATTAACAACGCATTTAACGGCTCGATGTGGGGACATGCACCGGTAAAATATTTTGCAGTTATTTAGCTCTGGATTATCGAGTTTGCAAACCAACACTAATTTTCTAGTAAGTCTGAGTTTTTTCTAATAAGTACGCTTGAATCTATCCTGCAGATGATCACTAGCCACATATGGCGGATACTTGTCGGAACCATCCAGGCACGTAATCACGACATCATCATCCGGATGCAGGAAAAAGGCAATACTTTGTCTGGTCTGTTTGGCAACGTTTCCTCCGAATCCAACACGATGGCGCTGTGCACAACAATAGTCAATGATATTGCAGAAAAGGTCATCGCATTAAAATTTATAAAAAAAAACATAATTAAGCCCACGCGCTTACTGTAGAGCGTAGGCGATCCGCCGTCCAGCGCTGCAAATGATCGGCCACATTGACCAGCACACATCCCGGAATGGGCGTGGCAGGAACGAACTCATCCTTCCGGTTCTCCACTTCCAGTCCACCGACGCTGTCCTGAAAGAGCAGCGTCAGGGTCCCGTAATCCGAGTGGGTCCCACAACGCGTCAGCTGGTCCTTGGCCCCTGCGTCGCCCTCCACCGCCGGGTACCAGAGAGTCCGCAACATCGTGCCACTGCCAGGTTGGGCGACACGAGTATGGCTGCGCCGGAACACCGTGGGATCCGGCAGATCCAGACCCACTGCGAGACAATCCAGGATCTTTTGGCCGAGGTCCCAGAAAGCTTGGTAGAGGGCGGCGAATGTGGGTAGAGGGAGGGTGGGTGGCAAGTGCTGCAAGACAAATTATAACGGCTACATAAAATTATCTGTTTGCTTCTAAATATCGGTGCTTGGTAATGGACAACATTTTGTCAATAATATTCTTAAATTTTTACGTAAACTGCAGTATCGCTTTTTGCGTAAAATCATTGCAGCAGTAATTATTGTTTTTAGTTTGATATAATGGCCGGTGTAAAAGCAATATTAAATATTAAACACGCAGTTGTAAACACTGCAATGACAGGAGTTGACCCACAGACATCCGGAGCTACTTGTACGTACATTTAGGCCGTACGCGCTGATATCAAACGATTCTCGGATTTCTTTAATCCCATGTTCGGCATCCACGTAAGCGGTTAATCTGTTAAAAACTTAAAATTCAGTTTAAATATTTCGCATACAAACTGATACTGTATAATGTGCTTTGAAAATATTTTATAAAAGATTCGTTAATAAAAATGACTTGTTCAACTGCAACTGACTTATTTACTATGAATACTTATCATCTATTCGTTGTCAGTAAAATAACGTCAGTAACGTCAGTAAACGGTGCCAGTCATATATCGCTGGTGAAATCAAAGCTTGGTATCGTGGAAACGTAAAACAATCTCTCACCTCTCCTTCCCTTGACCAACGTAGCCGGCACTAACGGTCGATCCAGGTTGCCGCTGGTACTTAACTTTCTCGTCAATCGGTGAGGTGAAAAACTCTTTAGAAGATGAGAATGCTGACTCGATCTGCACATATTGTAAAATTTAATTACAAACTAAATAACTGTATTCCAACCTGATTTCGGCATGCGGAATACCTCGCAGGTATAAGATGGCGAAAGCATAAATACCCACTCTTTCGCCACAGTCGAACAGACGAACTTATTTTGCGTAATCATTGCGATTATAATTACATTTATGTCTTCTGCTTTGCAGTTTAAAGAGTCAGTAGCAAGCTCACCAGTTCCTGATCGATTCCATGATTGCGCAGATAAACGAATCCCGTGCTGCAGAACGCATCCACGAGCTGCTGAGATAACGTGCTTCGGGTGGCTGGATCGTTGAAAGTCTGGAAATCAACGACGGGAATATGCGACGCTGCCATTTTTCTCCTGCACCGAGTATAACGTAGTAACAATATTCTATACTCGGAAAATTTAAGAAATAAGTATAGAAGTTGGCTATTACTTAAAGGGCACCAGCGCCGCCCCTGCAGAACCAGCTCTTCGATCGCTGCAATACTACTTCGATGAACACAACTACGGCACTGGCACCGTGCATCCATTTCACAAATCACAATTTCACAAAGCACGGGTGAAATGGCAAAATGACCGATTCAGTGCACTGATAACAAACAGTTTTATCTTATCGCCACAGACTACCAGATGCAGAAGCTTGCAGCGTACCTAGAGATTTTGCAGTTACATCAGGTTACATGTAGTGTCGTACTTGAGCTGGCTCAATAAAATACTACTACTTAAATGTGGTGTTGGGTCGGCCCGGCCCGGCCCGGCGCGGCCCGGCCCGAGCAAGAGGGCCGGGCCGTCGTTTACACGGCCCGGGTCGCGGGCCGATCCGGGCTGCGGCCCGACATGTCCCCGGGCCGCGGCCCGGGCCGTCTTGCAGCACAGTAATATTTCATTCCCGGATGTCATTATGCAAGCGGCTACAGCGGGTATGTCAACGGAAAAATAGACGGATTTTCGTCTAGAAACGTTTAATGCTATGAAAATTAAGAAAAACTCATCGAAAACTACTAAATTTCAGTAAATCCCAATGAAATTTTTTGTTTTTCCATATTTAACGTCCACAACGGGCCACGGCCCGGGCCGCGGCCCGGGCCATGGCCCTTCTCCCCGGGCCGAGGGCCGCGGCCCGGCGCGGCCCTCCCAAAAGGGCCGGGCTGACCTCGGCTCGGGCCGTTCGGGCCGCGGCCCTGGGCCGGGCCGGCCCAACACTACTTAAATGTTAACTTTCACCGGTTAATTTGCCCATCGACCGACCATCTGAAGTTGCCAGCTGGACAAAACGCAGAAGTTCCTTTATTTTGCATTTATTTCGTGCCGTTGTTAAACTAGGCTTGAAAGTTTAAATTCTTCAGTTAATGACATTTAATGTTACTGGACGTTTGCCCAAGCGCTTTATACGAACTTTCAGAGTACTTACCTTGAACTCGCAAGAGAACGCTATGTTGCTGCGTCCGTTTTTCGCAGTTGTAGCATTTTCCAAAATTTGCAGCGGGACGTTGAAAATTATATTCTAAAATTATGGACAACACAACTAAAACGTTGCTTAATGGAAGCAATACAGATCTGTAGAATGCGCTATGCAAAATATTTTCCACACTCAGTTTTACTCAATTTCATCATCTTCATCAAGGATAAGTCCGAAATAAATTGCTTTGACTTAATATGTTCAGTTTGAAAAAAAACTGTAAGTTTGTAGTGAAAGCTTCGCACTTTTCGCAGCATGTCAAGCTGAGTTACAAGATGATTACAGCAAACTTTTTGTGCAAAACAAGCAAAACTGTGCACGGAATAACGCAAATATCAACGGTGACAAGCATTTCAACCGCCGCAACGCATCCTACCGTACCTAAAGAAACCCGCCACGCTCAATGCTACTGTGCGCCGTGCCCTCAATTGCGCCTGTTGCGGATAGAGAAAATAAAAAAAACAAATTAATAACAATAGCGGCCACTGTAGGAGAAAAGAACATGCAAGAAAAAATAGTAAAAACGTGCGCCGCATTTAGTAACGCGGCACATTCACAGGGCATAGGGAATGAGTTTAGTCGATATTGTGATTGTCATGGTCATCATCCTCTGACTCCATCCGGGCTTTCTTGTCAAGCTTTTTCTTAGCACCTGGTTCGCCCTTAGCGCCTCCGCCGGCTGCGCTTGCCCTTTCCTGACAGGCGGCTCCGGCATCCTTATTCGAACGTTTTCTCTTCTTGCCGGTGATTTCTGACATTTTTTCAGCGGGACCTTTTCGAAAAATCCGGTGAGAATTCAACAGCAAAGAGAAAAAAATGTTAAAAAATAAGCACAACAGCTGCAAGGTTGCCCTGCTTTCCGTCACCCTTAAATGTGCAAATCGACGCTTGGCAGCATGATGAAGAAGTATAAATAAGTTGCTTATTTACAGCAGTCCTGCTGTCAAACTGTATGGTAATCAAGCGGCATTAAGTTGTTACAGGCTGCAGTGGTTGCAGAGTTGCAGCTGCAGCGCGTTTTGAAGAATACTTGAAGAACAGCATTTCTTGGGGCTTAGATTATAAATGATGCAAACCTGATTTTCCAAAAGATTTCTGCAGTTTCATCAGGAAATGCTGCGCAAGGGACGATAATTTTTCCACTCGCAAGTCCTTCATGCCGTCCAAGCACCACTTCTTCTCGCGATACTGCAACGACGACCGCGGATCCGCTGTATGCGACGCACAGAGAATCTAGCACAGAACAATAATTTTGTATCATAAACATCCAGTCCAATATTGTATCCAATAGTGAATACATGCTAACGGCGAAAACGGAGTTTAAAATTGATGTCTGCGCGCTCAATACGTTCTGCAGCTTTGGATGTCTGAGTATCGCGATTCGCTACTCGTAGGCAGTTCTCAAAAACATATTCAGATATTTGTAATCACAAATCATTTGATTGGAGAAAAACAGTTTCTGTTAAAGAAAAAGTTAAAGAATCGTTTACATTAGTACGACAACCTTGGAGTGGATATAAGATAACTAAAGACATCTCACCTTGCAGGCCGTACTGGTTATAAGATCAGCCGCATTCACTTGCAACCAGTGCGCGACCTTTTGCTGCTGTTGACCACTCGGCACTGTTAAGCCGGCATTCATCGCTTCCCACGCTGCGCCCTCAAAATCCTCGTTTATCCTGACGCGGGGCATTGTAATCTTCAGGATCGATATCCACTGAGAAAGATCGTCTTCGGTCCACTCGTTGGTATAATCCAGGTTGACCTCAAAGTTGATCAACTGCAGGGCGTCGCAGGGAAGACCTCGGCACGCCGCCGTTAAATCATCCCAGCGTACGCCAACCTCGTTTCTGTACTCACCGACAGCGGTTTCCGCGTCTGCTCGGTGGAACAGACATTCGCGGCGGTCGTCCAGCAGATAGCTGTGGTCACAGTGCAGACAGCACCGCGCGCCGATGATCCGGATAACATCCAATCGAATGTTGCCGATCTGCTGGGCAACATACTGCACCATGTCCAGTATTTCCAGAGTAACATCGGCTCCCAGCAGCGATGTGTCGGCCACCGTTAAGGTCTTGGTGGACGGGCGCAGACACTTGAAGATAGGAGCCAGTGTACAGTACCGAAGACGATCCAGACGAACGGTTTCGTCGTCGCTCCATATGATAACAATATTGGCCGCCAGTATGGGCAACTGCAGAATGGTGTCCCACGTAGAACATACAGCGCGGAGAGAGTTCTGGGTTTGTGTGTTGAGATAAGAGAAGACCTCCGTCCAAAGTTCCACCGATAGCATCGTAGCGTCTGATTCATCTCCGGCGGCGAAAGATGCTGACGGGCGCAAAAGCCCGGTCAACCACTTGAGAAAACGCCCTGAAGGTTCGTCGCGGTATTTCTGAAATAAAAAGCTTGAACTGCGAATTTATGCTTTTATTGTTGGCACTTTATTGCTACCAGCATAGACTGGTTCGCGTGACGGGTGGATCGTGCAATTCATTTTTACGAGTTACTATCGCAGTTGTCGCCGCATACTTGCCTTTAGTACAAACTTCATTATCGTTTTGAGGAAGACAGTAGATAATTTCTGTGATTGTGTGTTTTCGCTAGCTTACCACAGATTTTTCCTCCTGAATCAATTCTGCCACACCGGCGGAATTCGGACGGTGGATGTACCAGAGGCGTCCATCCGCGACTTCCACCAGAGAAAACGTAAAGTAATCATCAGATAAACCGGAATCCGGCGCGTGAATGTGAAGTAGATTTCTCAACTGTTTTGCCGACATCGAGATACATTCCGCCGGCAACAGGACATCGTGCTTTATAAATTCACGCCTCTCAGTATTTCTATAAAAATTCAAGTGACAAATTGATAATACATTTAAAACATACTTGTGAACCATAGTTTTCCGTTAGGCCTACCGGTCGCTCAGCGTTCTCTTGCGTACTCGGATATCCGTGTGCACCACTTTGTCCTTGTCAACCCACTGGACAACTGCCACGCCGTAAAAACTGCGCACGAACTCAGCCGGATACCAAATCCATGGATCGCCGGAATTCTGGCGCATCAGCACTTCGGTGACAGTGGCCTTTGGTTGGCCAAAAGACATTACCACTGGTTTTTCCGGATGACGGCGTTCAGGTGAGAAGATTTTACTGGCGAAGGGAAGGAGACGGCGACCTTCGCTGGAACACAGAAAGTCCACGAGGAACCCGTCATCCGTCACGTCCACCACGCGTCCGTGGCGAAGCAGACCGTCATCATCCGTGACGTCGACGCTGTTGGCTGTGTAGATTCCGCACAACATGGCTAGGGATTACCTACAGCTTTGCAAGACGGCAATTACTAGTATTACTAGATTTGTTTGTACCGCATAAACAAATGTAAATAATTAAATAAACTAAACAGCGAATGGCGGAGAGATGTCCGTACAATATAAATTGAAAATGCGGTCGATGACGAGTGTACAGTGCTGCGAAGTATTGATCGATGAGAGGCAAAATAATCTGCGCTTCCACTGAGCTGCAGTAATAACTGCTGAACAGTGGGCAGTGTGCAACTTCTTTGTGAGCTACATCTTCTTTGGATTCGCATGGCACGCCTTCATTAAGCCTCATTGGTGGAAGTGAGCCCAATGTCAAGTCTTCGTTTTTCGATTCCATACTTGGCAAGGAAATATGATATCCCTATCTAAATGCGACATAATTACCCCGTACCACATGGGTAGGTTGCGTCGGGTCAGCCGGCCAGGTTAACCTGCTTATTTGTCACGTTTTCGTTTGTCTTTTTTTTTCTTTGTACCGTATTTGATTTTTTTGCGCCTGTATTATCCGGTGCCATGAGCACATAAAAGTACATCGACATCCACCAAAATCAAAGGAGGACATCCTTTCTTGAACTCAAGGAAGTCATTTATATGATATTGTCGATATTGAGGTGGTTGAAAGCGGCTCATATTTAAGTATCTACTTCGAAAATCAGATGGATGGGTTTCCAGCAAAATTAAAGTAAGGTCGGCTAATATTATCTAAACAAACAGAAGTGTTAATAATTACGGTGCTGGTCGAAAGCTCAACATCCTATGCTGGCGTCACTATTCGCAATTTCGCACAGTGCTGCTTTTGCAACATGTTCAGCAAAATTACGATCGTCGGTGATACCGATCGAGATAGTGTGCGCTGGCAGTTTTGCATGTACGGACCAGTACGGTTCCAGGTTTCTCCGACCCCTATTAAAGCAAAGAAAGCTAAAAAAGGTGATGTTACCGTTTGGAGCAAAATGTAGTACTAATTACTTTAGGAAAAATTTAGTCGCATTAGCCAGCTTGACTGTGCTTGTCGTTCAGCATTGTTTGACGTGCAGTTGTCAGTAACGTCTTTTCCAGTATAACGGCACATCGACAAGCGGTGTTCTGGTTTGTTAAAGCGTTGACCTGTCGAACATCTGAATATTTTGCGAACGGGCAGCAACGGGACCACATCTTAAACGACGATTGATTGAATATCGAATACAGGTTTTCGGGTACACCTATGCGGGCAAATGTATAATCTGGGGATTTAAATGCGGCTTAGTTATTGTAACAAATGCCGTGCTGCTTTACGCGCAAACAATATGAAAAAAAGTAATTTTTGTTAATTACATAAATTTATATTTCACAGTGCAAAGTTGTAAACTTCATTAAACAGTTGCCTGGAGTATTTCTTTCGATCGCAGCGTACTGATTCGACGCTAATGCCGGCAGCAGCGCCGTATTTAACCATATGCATAAGGATGACGCTGGTTAAACGTTGGCGTACTGTTGACAGCCATTCCTGACATTCGGTGCAGATGAAACAACAGTTCCTGAAACTGCCAGGTTGACGCATTGCGCGACTCCAACCAGTCTATACGGGATTCTCGGATTTCGTAGATGGCTGTCCAATATCCACACAGAAGCGATATCAACTATACAAAGTATTCCAGCATTACCGGGAACTGCCTAGTATACGCTTCGTATAATTATTGCTTCATCGAAAGCGCAAATTGTTATACAGTTTCCGTTACCGTAACTAAGAAGGGTTTGCGAATGTAGAATAGTCCCATGGCGGAAACGGCGCCATCGGTTTTACGGATTTGTTGCAGCAGCAGTTGGTATTCGTCGGCGATCTGCAGTTCCGGGTCTTCCGCAAGTACTTGTTCAACGACACGTTCCACGCCCTGAGGCTTGGAAATAAAATTCAGTTATTATACCAAGTACCAACCATTAGTAAGGTTAAACAAATAACTAAAAACACATAAATACAGTACTTAAATCTTTAGCTATTTTGGCATAATTTGCGATCATACCGGCGCCAGTAAGAGCAACTCAATACCCGTGCAATTAAAATTTTCATGAAATCGAAATTCTTTTGCTGTGTGTGCTTATTGCGCTCCAAGCTTAATGTAGCTTAATAAGTGTAGAAAATTCGATCTTACTGCAGCGCCACAGACCACAAGGCCAACGAAGACCACCAGCGACCCGACAACAGTCCACACACCATCACTCGTGAACGACCAGAGAGTCGTATCAGGTCGCACATTCAGACTGTCTCCCGCGATCCCCGTAAAAGCCACGGCGATCTCCATACATTCATACAAAACCATCATACCGAACGCTTCATCAACGGTGTGTACGGCGTTGATAATCATTCTGTGCTGCCGCCGCATCTGATTAATATGCACGACTTCCACCGCTTTTCCACGTGAACGAATCTGTCGTTTTATCGCCAAAAACCCTTTCCGCAGCATCAACATTAAGCCGGTTATTACACCCAAGGGAAGGGTGCGATTCAATGCGCTGAGAAATTTCCAAAGGACACCGACGACAAAGTCTACGATGACGGGTGTGTGGAGGCGGTACAGCGAAAACGAATTCCACGTGTTTCGACGGGAATCGGTCCAGGAAATTTCACCAGTCCAGGATATCTCGGAATGAGTATCCCAGATTGCTCCAGTCGCCGAATAAAGCACCGCCATGAAAAGAACAACTGTCCACACCGTTCGGCTTTTTGATTCCGGCGTTCTCAGGAAAATCATGGATCGGTCGATTTTTTTAATATTTTTCTTCCGCAGGCATATAAAGCTCAGTATCATCCAGATGAGCCCGCGGAATAAGATAAAGTTCCCGTATAAAAGGTGAATGAGGAAGAACGGTTCCCCCGAATTGACATCAACGCGGAACATCTCCAGGAGACGAGCGTACGAGGCGATGACAAACAGGACTTGAAAGGCAAAGAGCATTATAGTCCAGAATTTTAGTAAGCAGCTGCCGCATTGGTTGGCCGAATACGGGTACACACCGATTAATTGCAACAGCCGAATGTACGCGACCGGGATACAAGAAAATGGTGGCATATGTGAGACCGTCATTGTAAATTGTATCTCTGAAATATAAGGCTGTATTAAAAAAGGTAAAGTTTGGGGGAGAGATTCACCATGTTCTGGCAAAGTAATAATATAAAAAATTTTGTTCTCCAAATATCAGTTTGTGATTTTGTCGCAAATACGGTTTGACAGCGTTTTCGAGGTGCTGGTGTTTGATACTCTGACGTTTGATGACCGTTATGCCAATCAAATACTAGTTTAAATACTGCATGGGCGTTATGCGATAGTAGATGAAATATGGATTCTGTGAGGCGCCGAAACAAATCTATTGGTTGCTAAAATTACTGTACAAAACTGTGCTCATGAAGGTACTTTTGCTGTCCCTGTCAATACAATCCGCCAAAATGTCATGGTTAGAACTTGATACTGTGCGTAGACGTAGTTAGTATGCAGAGTCTTCAAATTGCCGATCGTTGTACCTGCAGCACGCATCCAGTTATAATAAATTGCGGATATCCTGAAAACAAATATTGTAATATCCGCCAAACTTCTCCCGTATTCGGCAGCGACCGAACATAAAAGGGTGCTGCATATTTTGAACCTGAGCAATAGGAGTAGTATATTTAACTGAGCAGACAAATTCAAGACAGAAAAATATCAAATCATCAGTATCGATCGGCCACTGCCAGTAACAATATTTTGCATGCGAAAAGAGCTGATGGAAAACATGAAACATGGAATGAAACATAGAAACATGAAAAACAGTTTCAGCGGGAAGCAATATTGAATCCGGGTACGTGTTGTAGTGTATTGGAACGGTAGGTGTGAATAACTACAGTTAACAAACTCTGCCACGTTGCTGCGAGATCTTGTTGTAGAAAAACAGGTGCATTATTTAAAAAAAACTTGTTTCTCCCTTATCTCGCGCGCGGAAGTTTTATTGCATTCGTCCACGTAACCTTTGTATAAAATTTGCCATCGATGTCTGCCGTGCAGATTAGCGCAGTAAAGGTTTGGCGGATTTTTTTTTCAGCAAGTACATGGAAAATTTACAGATACTGCACCATGGAATTACCATGGAATTACTCGTACTTCATATACCATTTTCATTTCAAGCCAGTGCAGATGTTTACGTACAAAATTCCAGATTACACTCGGGAATCAGTCTTCTGATCATTTCAGCACAGCTTGTAAGCTAACTTAATCGCGCATCAGCAGACTTACACGGACAAAGCCAAGGCGTGTTAACAAAGATCATCATCGCGGTTGATGTCCGCTCCATTCTTTTCTGGGTGCAGTGAGCGGTAGAATTGGGGCTTTATTTTCTTGGTGAAAATGAACAGGGGCCATTAGCTTGATGATCGCTACAAGCTGCCGATTCATCTTGTTGTAGACAGAACCAGTACATGATCAGTTTTTTTTCAAACCGTACTGAGACTTTTGCAAGTAAATAAGCAGAGCAGCAGGTTTTTGTGGAGACGTCGGTCGCCAGAAAATTTCTGAATCTGTAACTCTACACGTGAAAGAGGAGTGTACCGGTTACTCCGATTATAACGACGTTGAAAACCTGCGCAACATGCTCGCTGGCACGGTCCCGGTAGGGATGAAATTTATCGTCATGAAAAGCACTAATTTTGTAGTTCGGCATGTACCAGATGTATTATGCGAGGTAATATAGAGAAAGACCGGTTGTTCTAGATACTCATTATTGCTACGTTTCTTCCAGGCGTTGTTTGGATTGATTGTGGCCATCGGATGCTTTGGCAATATTCTCGAATCGCCGCTTTTCGCAAAGACAACCGGCCGGTTTCTGCCAGCACGAACTTACTGATTGCCAGTTTAGCGGCAAGTGTTTGTTGAATTTTAGCTAATTTCGTAGCACAAGCGCATTCTGAAAAAGCTGCGATGGAGCGCTTATGCAAATACAGCGTACAGATATGCTATGCCTTTTCAAAATAAGTATTCAAAATTTAGGGCGACGCTACTGAGTGTTAGCTGAGTTCGTTCCTCGATTGTTGTCATATTGTTGCCGTATAACGGTCGCCGATACAAGTATTGAATTTATTGTAGTGTACCGATCTACTGTGCATCTTGATGGCCATAGCATACACCGCCACCGCTTAAGTAGAGCGGAAGTGGTCGTTTGGTGACACATGGTGCCGTATTGTCAACTACTTAACATACGTTTTCGCCTACGCCAAAGCATACACGCTGATGCTTTTGTGGAGTGACCAGTGGAATGGTAAGCACGATTCAAGTACTAATGTCCGCATAAACTCGTGCACAACCTAGGTACAAGCCTGTCCGGAAATTCAACACGTAAAGATACAGCTACTTGTAGCTTGCATATTGAGCGCGCTGTAATAGGGCACAATTACGAATTTCTAACTACGTAGCACCTACGTACAATAAATAACTCTGATCACGTACAGGTACATCGCGTTTGCAATGCGCCATGAAGTTTTGCGCCCATGCGGCACGCAACGTGGGCATTTGTGTTGGAATTCTTTTGACGGTCATCGCGCTTGTCAACATCCTAATATTTCTCTCGCACGGAGTGTGAGAGTTCGGGCCCGCAATGGCGACTTGCGAGGTGACGCTCTTGCCTTGCATATCCCGTCATCGGCTGTACAATGAAATCGTCATCAGGTACGGTTAAATCATTGCAAATTTTGAGACGCCGTTGTGCGCGTAAAGGTGTCCACATGCACTGGCGTAATGCACGTTTGATGCAAATCACATGAAGTAGAGCAAAATGTTATGATTTAAAACTGAAGTGAAACGTATCGATGAATTTTTCGTTTTGGCGGTTTGAATGGCGATAGTCGACTACATATACTTCATGCCATGAAACATCTAACACGGCACCCGCCCGTTGTATCGGCTATCCACCCGCCCACGGTAGTGGTAGGGAGCGATAGCGATTGGCCAGAAAGTTTCATTCATGAATGAAACGGAAGGATTTCCCCTCCCTCTTCATTCACTGATTTTTTGGATGAATTCACGTGATCGTCATCCAGATTTTCGTTTCTTACATACACTGAATTCATTCAATGCATGATGATTTCTACACATAGTTGCTGCTGAATGATAAATTTGAATGAAAAAACGTGTATTCATTCAATGCATGTGGACACCTTAACATTGCAGGAATGCATCCAGTGTGCATAAATTGCCGGCACATGGTTCGATCAGAGATGCGCTTAATTGCGTAATAAGCGTTAGAACGAAGCTCCTACGTGTTAGCCCTACATTGTATACGTGACGAAGAACATTATTGTCAATAATTATTTGTAAACCAAAATAGGCCTGCTTAGTTATTTGCAGTAAAGATCACGTTTAACGGTATGTCTACGTTTTTTGAACTGGAATCCTCGGACGCGTATCTCGAAAGCATCACTACCGTAATAAGGAACCTCGATGCCATGTCGCATTGTCTTCTGCGCGCGCCTGGGCCAACCAAGCTATCACGTTCAGGGGTCGGTCCATGGTTTTTTGTACGGCTTGGTACGGATTTTGCCGTTTTTGTTATTGCCGAACAGCGTGACAAAATAGGAGGCGAAGAGACGATCTACAATGAGGATTCTCTTAAGCAGGCTTGCGAAAATCTTCTAAAATTTCAACCTTCGCCCAGACCTGAAACGACACCGCTGATCTACAACTGCTACGGTAATCATAACGTACGCATGCATCATGATCCCTTAATTTTGATTTTGCTCAAAACTGCTCGCATCAATGGTATCATGATACCACTAACGCACGAACGCGGCACAGTACTTTCAGTAGCGTATCACCACTGAGAGGAAACGAACATATTGATATTTCCCTATACTCTCTTAATTAATTTGCGGAAGGTCACTATCGTTCTACATTGTAAATGCACTTTGATAACAAAATCAACTGTAGATTCCGATGGGTTCCGGATTAATGATCTTCCTGTTCCCATTTTGGTTACTGTTCTTCTGCAGTTTCATGGTCGTGTTCAAGCGAAGATGCACAGGTACGTTCACAGTATTTCAACATTCCGATTTTGCGTATTAACTTGCACGTCTTTGCGCAATTAGAATTATGACTGTCCGAACGGTATACTTGACCAGTACCGTGCAGTGTTCTTCCGCTGTGAAATATTATAACACTGTCATGATTAATACGATGTCGATCTGTAAAAGTATGTTAATACTTGTATTATATCGGCCGCTGTGCAGCAAGTACAGCAACTCTATTTGCGTCTACTCCAACTTTGTCGATTAAACAACATGACGTGGTAAATCAAAATTTTACAGGGTTTGCATGTTATGGCACCAACTGCTGCCAGAAAATCTTACCACCACCGACGTCTTTGTCGATATCGGCGAGGGATTACCCGTGGTTTGGAGCCAGTTACATGTTGTGAACCATTTGTTGAACTATTCGCACCGAATCACGATGGCTGTAGACCAAATGATCACTAAGCGCACAAAAAGGCTCGTCCTTAATGACTCCAGCAGCACATTAACCGAATTCGAATCGGGGGTGGATTATGTAACGGCAGTGCTGCTTGCCAAGGAAATCCGAGTTCCGCTGATCATTGTCAGAAAGTGCCGAAACATATATAACGAGATACGTGTGAAAATGGACACAATCAGCAGCGGAAATTATGAATGCTGTAATTTTTCAAAATTATTGAGAGTTTGTCATCAGCTGTTGATCATAAATCATGAAATTCCCGTTCAAAGGTTTTTTTTGATGTATTGTTGTCTACCTTATTCAATGGACATCAGGAAGGTCTTCCAAATCTCGAAAGAGCGTTTCTGCGGACGCATCGGGATGATAGATACTCTCAGGTTATTACGGTTAACCGCCTTTGTTTGCGCTCCACGGAAACCACAGCGCAGCAGGCACAACTTTTCTTACTGGCAGCCAATGACAGTTATCCGCCAATAAGCAAAAATGTCTATGACAAAATGGAACGAATATACAACCGTTGGGTACAAACTCTGGCTTATCCGGGTGACTGGGTCGCAGTTCGCAATTTTCTGAACCTGTAAGTTCGTAAGTATCTGTACTTGTATGATGTTGTATCTGTGCTGTTAATGCAACTAATCATTATACATAATACAGTATTTAAATTGACCTGTTACTTGTATAGACGAGTAGCGGCTGAAAATCAACCGCGTGCAGCGATTATTCCCAATGACCAATATAATCTGTTATCTGTAACAGGTTCAACGGGTTTTACTCGGATGGAACACCACAGCGATGGGATACCATGGACCTCAGAGAGCTGAATACTTCCACTTTAAACAAGATAGCCTTAGCGGCGATCGATGAATGCTTTACAGACTTATACGATGACCGTTAACGGGTCTTATGTTTTTTTCTGTACTTCTTATTCGCCATTTATCTAATTTGACCTAATACTGTGCATGCATGAACCTTTTGTCGCATAAATCCTGCTTCATTATTATTGCACAAATAACCAAATATAACAGTTTATATGTTGTTGTGTGGATGCAAAGATGCAGCTAGATAAATAACCCGAATAACAGCAAAGCGTACGGATCGAAACTAAGTATTAACGTGCAGGAAATACCATAAAGTATTGACTTTTGTAGTAATGTGCAAGTGTACTTAAAAATAAATTAACATGGGTTTTAGTTATATCAAAGATTTACTATATGGTTAGCCTGGTAAAGAAATGCCAGAATGTTGGCAGCCAAACAGATTAACAACGCGCAAGCGGACTCACTGCAAGAATCAATAAAAAGCTGCAGTTTGCGTACAAACGCTGTACAAAACCTATCATTTATGCAAATCGATGGTAAAAGCCATCACTATTCTTCCCAAACCGGGTCGCTGGTTAACATAAAACCGCGGTTAATAATTTTTAATTACATTTGTAAATTATTACAATGGCTACAGTAAAGTATATAAACCTTAACGAGATTGTTCATCTCTTCCTTATGACTGTGATCATTCTGGTGTATGCGAAAACGCTCGCATAATTTCAAGAATCGTTACTATCTACTCTTCAAGATGTCCACATCGCAGCTTTGCCTGCCGATTACCCCTGCATCCACTAAAGTGTCCCGCATTACCGAAATGTGCAATGAAGAAGAGTGGCAAACTGACAATTATAAGAAATCAAATGAGAACTGTTACAAATTATACAAAATACTCGTAAATTTTGTCTTGTGCGGTAATGCTAAATTTCTAGTGAAGTACGAGAATTTCAGTAAGTTCTGCTAACAATGGATTTCTAGGGAAATTCTATTATTTCGTTTTAAGTCTCCTTAGAATCGACAATTTGCGGTTGGTTACGTTAATGCAAATGTCGCATTCGGTGGCTCTGTTTGATTTTCTAAAGCAAAAAAACAGAGATCAGTAAATTGCCGTGCTACCGAGTTATGTTACCTCCAGACATCTGACACAGTCGAATATCCCGGATCCATATTTGCGAGGAATACTTCCCGACCCCTGCGCATAATTTCCTTTTAACTGCACGCCAGCAAGAGACTCGCTCTTCGCAAGACTTTGGGCGGCGGTTTAAACCCGCAAACAGCCATCCCGCAAAAAAGCGGCGTAACTTTACCACTTGAAACACAAAACATCTGGCACCACAGTAAAAGTGGACAACACTTTTTCAATCGTTCTAACCGCTTAGGCAAGTTCTTCTTGTAAACTTAGCCTGATGAACTTGCTGGGTAATATTGCCGGAAACTTTGCCTGTAACGACCGATCACCAGCGGTGATCTGGCTTACAGTGTTGTACGTACATAGCATTTATTATTTGGCACCACAGTATTTTACGAACGGGCATCGTGGGCCTTCTTCCAACAGTTGGAGTTCATGACACTGTCAGAGCGGCATCCGCTCTCTATAGGATCGTTCGATAGAATATTTCATTCGATTTGTATGCTTTGCCGATAGCCTAGTGGTGCCTCTCTCAGCCTTAGAGTATGGAGGTTGTGGGTTCGATTCCCTCAATCGGCAGATTTTTTGCGAGTGTCTGTGCGAGCCTAGCCCAGCCCTGACAACACCGTGCTATACTGGACGAAAAATAACGCATTACTGCAAGAAAACCTAGAGGAATCAATTTAGCTCCGTCGTTAAGCAGCCACTGCATTTTTTTCAGTATAAAAAATTGAACTTTTCGTATAGGTTTTCTGAGCAGTAATCTGGGATAAATGTTGTATAATGTATACCATTTGTACCTGAGCTTTTTCTTTTTGGATACAAAAAAATGTGGTTCTCCCCACGCAGACAATATGCAAAATAAATTTCACAGTATAAAATTGTAAATTGCATTAATCTATTGATTGGATTGTTTCTTTCGATTGCAACGTAATGATTCCAAACTAACGCCGGCAGCAGCCGGCATTTACCCTAACCATATGCATATGGATGACGCTGGTTAAAGGTTGGCGTACTGTTGACAGCCATCCCTGACATTCGATGCAGATGAAACAACAGTTCTTGAAACTGCCAGGTTGACGCATTGCGCGATTCCAGCCAGTCCATACGGGATTCTCGGATTTCGTAGATGGCTGTCCAGTAGCCGCAAAGGAGCGATATTAACTACGTAAAAATAATGCATAATGTGTAACGGGGAAATGCCTAGTAAACGCTTCGTAGAATTACTTCATCGAAAGCGCGAATTACTATACAGTTTCCGTTACCGTAACTAAGAAGGGCTTCCGAATATAGAATAGTCCCATAGCGGAAATGGAACCATCCGTTTTACGGATTTGTTGCAGTAGCAGTTGGTATTCGTCGGCGATCTGCAGTTCCGGGTCTTCCGCAAGTACTTGCTCGATGGCACGTTCCACGCCCTGAGGCTTCGAAATAAAATTCAATTATTATACCAACCATAAGTAAGATTAAACAAATAACTAAAGACACATAAATACTTAAATATTTAGCTACTGTGACAAAATTAGCGAATACCGGTATACCAGGGCACCTTAAGAAGAAGTTAAAAAACAGTTAAAACATTCGGGCACAGTTAAAGCTTTCGTATAATCCACATTCTTTTGGTGTTTGTGTTTATTGCGCTCAAAGTTCATTTCTAAATTTAGCTAAACGAACATAAGAAATACACATAAGAAATGAGCTTAATAAGCTTACAGCGGTGCCACAAACTACCAAGCCAATGAAGACCACCAGCGATCCGGCAACGGTCCACACGCCATTACTCGTAAACGACCAGAGAGTTGTATCAGACCGCACATTCAGATTGTCTCCAGCAATCCCCGTAAAGGCCACGGCGATCTCCATACATTCATACAAAACCATCACACCAAACGCTTCATCAACGGTGTGCACGGCATTGATGACCTTGCAGCACTGTCGTCGCATCTGATTAATATGCACCACTTCCACTGCTTTTCCACGTGAAAGTATCTGTCGTTGAATTATAACAAATTCTTTCCGCAGCGTCAACATTAAACCAGTTACGATGCCCACAGGAAGGGTGCGATTCAGCGCGCTGAGAAATTTCCAGAGGAAACCGACGACAAAGTCCACGATGAAGGGCGTGTGGAGGCGATACAGCGCAAACGAATTCCAAGTATTCCGACTGGAATCGGTCCAGGAAATTTCGCCCATCCAGGATATCTCGGAATGAGTATCCCAGATTGCTCCTGTCGCCGAATAAAGCAACACCACGAAAAGCAGAATCATCCATAGGGTTCGGTTTTTTAATTCCGACATTTTCAGGAAATTCATGGAGCGGTCGATTTTTCTGATATTTTTCTTCCGCAAGCAGATGAAGCACAGTATCATCCAGATCAGCCCGCGAAATAAGATGAAGTTTCCGTATAAAAGGTGTATGAGGAAGAACGGTTCCCCGGAATTGACGTCAACGCGGAACATCTCCAGGAGACGGGCGTAAGAGGCGGTGACAAATAGGATGTGGAAGGCGAAGAGAATTATAGTCCAGAGTCTTAGTAAGCAACTGCCGCATTGGCTGGACGAGTGAGGATGCAAACCGATGAATTGCAGCAGCCGAAGGTACGCGACCGAGATGCAGTACGGAGATGATGGCGTAAATGAGGACGTCATTATTAACTGGAGCGCTGGATGTTACAAAGCTACGTTAAAAAGCGGCAAAGTTTTGGGAGTGGATGGAGAGTAATAAAACTGATCATTCCTTGAAATAAACCTTGAAATGCGCATTTGCGATGTTGTTGCAAATATGGTTTGCCAACCTTTTATCAGTTGTCTAATGTTGGACGCTTTGATGCTCGACGACTGTAGTGTCAACTTGTGTCAATCAAACGACAAGGTTGAGTTACTGCACAGTTTGCACTTACATTATGCGACAGCAGGTTAAATACGCATTACATACGGCGACGTCACAAGCTCTTGCTTATTACAATTACTGTTGTTACTCTCAGGTTAGTAGTTAGGACAATCAACAAACTACAAAGCGTCTTTCAACATTGCCGATCGCTGTACCTGCAGCTCATACCCAATCAGACGTCGGTTTTTTAAAAAGGATTAAACATCTTCATATATTTTTTACCAGAAACTAAGCGTTAGAAGACCTGGAAGCTGTTGCTTTTCTGTATCGGCGAAATGTCGCGCTGCCGTACGCGAACCGCTGCAGTCTTAGTAACGCTCCAATTAACACGTCAAGACAATGTCTAATGCGGAACGTAGGAAGCAGTCTCCATGAAATTATAGGTTTTCGAATTATTTGCTCCGAAAAAATCGCATTTTGTCTGAGTTGCTTTTGTTTTTTATGCAATGCTTATCGCAATATGGTTTATGAAACCTGTGGTAAACTTTGAAAATTATTACTTTATGAAACAAATCGAAAAAATTGCATTTTGCAGGCGTTGACAGTAGTACTAGTACTGGCGCCGACGGTGATGCTTCTGGAAGTTTCCAAGCTTTTTTTATGCAACCATGCGCTAGAGCGTCTGCCAGTGCATGGCTGCCTGCCGTCTTAAAACGGGTACGGTACTACAGCGGCTGCAGCCGTCACGTGCGCCGCAGTGACGACTGCAGCCTGTAAAATGTGCGCATACAGTTTGCTGCCGTTGCTTTCACTGAACAGCCATAACGACGATTCTTTATTTTCATCAAACTTCAGTCACGATTAGACTGTTGTCTTTGTGTATCTCCATCATAACACAAGAAAATCCCTCATCCCTATTCCAATCAAAGGCAACATCATGAATGGGACATCGTTCTACTTTCGCAAACTGCACTCAGGTGCGCGCGCGGTGAACTATTGGAATACGGTGCTGGTGCAGCGCGATAACTGCCAATGGTGGCTGGGATACGTTCAAGACGTTGATGGTCCATACTTTTTCGTGGACTTTGATGCTGCTACAACCAAACCCCAGTGGGTTCATTCTAGCGCACTGTGGCCGCACCGCTTTCTGCACAGAATTCCGCAATCGCGCCAGGGCTTCTCTGCGCACGTAGCATTGCGGCCATCCGAAGGTGCACCGATGGTGTTTCGGCGCTGCACCATTATCCGCGATGATAATGATGTATTCCACACAGTACGCCTGGATGAGGACGATCCGGCGGCGATGAGTCGGTCAAGCAAGCGCATCGTGCTGCGGAACCATCTCAGCGAACAGCTGCCGCTGCCGGGTGATGGCGAAAATTTCTTCGGGCGAACCACCGGGTTCCTGTACAGAAAGTATGTTATCAGCTTTCCACTAGCTCATTTGTTGCCGGACGTGGGTTTCATCCCCACGTTCCTAGCCCATACGTGCCAGTTATCGTTTCCCCGGGCAGTCGAGTGTGTGATGCCAGCTGCTGGTTTTCCAAGCATTTTTTCGGGAGCGGTATGAATTTCACTTGCACAAACAGATCCCACTGGTCGAATGGTGAGGGATATCATCACATGGATATCGGTTGTCGACTGTACGCACGACTGGAAGCCAATACGGTCACTTTCGTTTGTGCCGAACTGCACTTAGACGCAGCCGGGCGTAGTACGTTCTGGAACGAGGATTCCCTGAAGAAAGCATGTGATAGCTATCTACGATATAGAATCACGGCAGCGCCTGCGTGCATGGAAACAACTCCACGGAATGTGCACCAGTTGGGTAAGGGTACCAAAACCTTTGCCAGTGTGAGATCGGGTTTGACGAGATCATGTGATTGTGGTGTAATCACCGATTAAAGTAGCAAAAGTCAACTTACACTTTAGAAACCCGAATGAATAAACAGAACAAACGCTGTCTTCCTCATGCCGCACTGATTAATTAATGTCGATAATCATACTGGTGAAAAAGATTACTTATTTTCGGCAGATATGGAGGAAATGTTCATTAATGAGCTTCCGCACCCGATAATGGATTGTGTATTGCGCTATCTCGATGTGGATTGTCAGTTGCGGACGAACAGGTAAATCCCAGGAATGTCATGTCATGTGATAAGGCTTTCGCTTATTCTCGAGATTGCGATAGGAATCCTATCGCAATCTCGAGAATAAGCGAAAGCCTTATCAATAACAATCAGGCTACGCCATATTGTTGATTAAAAATACTACCGTAATGTTTTGAAACTCAGGCTAGATTATTTATGATTTGTAATGGAAAAAGAATGTTCTGGACAGAAACGTCAGGTAACCAATTGTCAGTACTCAGGCTTAAACGACCGGATACGGGTTGCACCCTCAGACGTCTGGGCATTTTGGACGATTACTGGCGTTGTATGCTGCACATGCGACAGCTGCTCGATTTTAATAAATCATTATTCAACCGTTGTGTGGTTCTGTACTCTACCGTTGTATTGTTCTTCACCTGAGTATGTGCGCTGTGGAGGATCCTATCCCACCGTGACGTTAGCAACCGGCACATTCTCTGTGATTCTGCACAGCATGCGACAAGAAACCATACAATTACGATTTGGCATGGGAGTACGATAAGCGTGTTACGTACAAAATGGGAACCATGCTGCAGCGCATACATCCGCAGTACACGCGTACCGTGGCGTTGACGGAGCATCGGTATTGTGGTCACCCGGAATCCGGTTTCGCCAGAAGAATGTCGATAATCGCCAGACTAATGCAGCTTGAGGACCTGCGACTGCCCTTGGTTATTGTGAAGAACGGCCGGGATCCTGTGCAATACGCAAGTTCCTCCTTCCTGTCCATCCGACGCAAGCCCCGCAACGGTCAGTTGGATTCTCCTGGGCTGTCCGAACTTATGACCGTTTGCGACCGATTGGTGCTGGTTAACTTTATCGCGACGGCAACCATCATCGGATCAGCGCGGCAGTTAATGTTTCCATATGCTCCATCGCAGCTACCGGATTCCGAGATACCGTTCTTTCGCCTGAACCCTGCTTCGGACTGCTGTGAAGTCAGCATTCCCATTCTGCGTTTCAACTGTACGGACACGGCCGAGTGCCAGCGGCGAGCGCTTCTGGCAGCGGCTAACGCCCAGTGTCCGCCCGTCAGTCAGCGGGTGTTGGAAAAGGTCAAAGCAATTCATGCGCGTTGGGTGCGGACGTTCGGCTATCCGGATGAATGGGCGGGTATTCGAAATTTCTTGCAGGTGTAAGTGGTATTAAGACTTCGACAATCTGCAGTTCATTTTGTAATTTTTGGCACAGAGAAGCAAAGGGTGTGGCTTATAACCAGCCTTGCAAAAATTGAGAATGCCTCCTAACTTAATTTTGTTGCAATAGTGTCTGGTTACTGCCGTGATAATTATAAATTAAAACAAAGTTTAGGAAGCAAATGCTTCGGCTTTATGCATTTACATACTGGTACATCGGTGAAGATAAAATTAAAGAATGATTGATGTGCAGTGGTAGTACAGCAGGTACTATATACCTTGCATACAACTGTAGTAAGTTTGAGGCAAAAATTACCAAAATTAATGGACTGTACCGTCTGTACGCATGGCAAAAATGTCGAAGTCGGTCCGCGGCTCAAAATTTAATTCGAAGTTAATTGAATAATTACAAATTGTAGTACTGATTAAGTTAATCAAATAATTATGTAATGCTGAGGTCCCTTTCAATATTGAACTCTGTGCCTAACTGGAGCACAGTCAGACTTCAGTGCCCATCACATCCGCGCAGCACTGGTGCGAACAGAGAAGCCTTGGTTTCCGCAAAATGCGTTTCAACGAAGCGTCTACGTACAGCAATAAGAATATGTACTTTGTAGTTTGTACTCTGTATATTGAATGCTTTCTTATCATGCAGGTTTAATAATCTTAGCCCGGAAGACAATCCACAGCGATGGGACTCGATGGATCTCCGCCAACTGGACATCGCCTCGTTGAGCAATGCGACCTTTGCAGCTCTGAATGGATTCTATAAAGACTGAAGGAGACATGAACAGAATTATCGATCTACAGATTATGTTCTCGTATTCATTAACTCATGACAATATTTGCTTACTTAAATTAAAGCACACCCTTTACACAGTTATAGCACACAATTTCTTTTGTATTTTAGTGTTGATTAATTCTTCGTGAAAGTTCTTTTGTTGTTGTTGGCTGCATCCTTGCGATTTCGTACATGGGTCTCATCGACATGAACAAGAAGAAGAATTTTCTTCGCGCCTTTTCTGATTTTTGAAGCCTGGTTTTAAGACTCACTGGGAGCTTCCAGATTTCTGGTGTCCGAATCGTGCGGGATGCGACATGTACTGTGAGTGGTTGTGACAGGTGTAACAGGCAAGCGCGAGGAGATCACGAGTGCTCTTTATTGACAAATAAAGGGGGAACAATACTGCGTAATAGCAGGAAAGCAAAACAAAGCACTGATGGCTAAGCAAGCAAGTGAATGCTGAAAAGGGCTCTTGAGCGTTCGCCAAGGCGTGAAAAAGCAACTGGCGGCAAGCACGTGCTGTGTGCCATCAGCTGTGTGTTGATGCGCAGACTGGACTCAATCCAACGCGAGCGTATGAACGCTGAGTCATACTGCGAGAGAGGGACGAGAGAGCAAGTATGCTCAGTGTGTGCGCCGCGTATATCCGCTTCAGCGGATATGAGTGCAGTGCAGCAGCACACGTACGTACAGCGAGAGAGGCGATATGGCAAGCATGAGTGCAAATACGTCCATGGTGGGCCGTATGCACCAGGCGCAGTCATGTGCCTCTGACATGCCTCTGGGCGGGAATCCGAGCTCCTGCGAAGGATGCTCCGACTCGGTACCGCACCAGTACCGCACAACTCTCCAGTCGGACCCAATGTGGGGTCGCTGGTACGCGTCCTCTGGCAGTGGGAGTCCGGTGTCTGGTCGACCGTCCCGTGTTCACTTCCGGACCCATGAGTGGAAGCCACTCACGGCCGAAAATCCAGAAGCCGCTCGGGCGTTTCGTTGGACCGGTGATGCTTCTGTTGGCTGGCTTCTTGCTTCTGTTGGCAACGGAGAACAATGTGAAAGAAAAATGTGATGAAAGTTGTATACAGCGCGAAAGAAAGTATGAAATAAAGTTTAATCACAATTCCAGTGAGCAAAAAAAAAGGGGTTACAAAAACAGATCTGTCAAAGAGATCGAACTAGAAAAATACAATTCCGTTTGTTAGGAGAAGTGCTATAAGAAAATGCAAAAATCTGTCCGGGGGTCCTATTCCGACTAGGATGACGTCCACGGGGCAGTTGAGTCTCCACGGGGCCTCCTTGTCTAATTTCATCCGGTAAGTTGGGTCCGGGGCATCAGTTCCCGGGGAACCCGTCGTAACCGGTTAAGTTCGCCGAAGTCGGATAAGCACGGTTAAACACCTACTTCCGACTCGTATCCGTCCATCAAGGATAGAGAGGCACTGTTGCGGTTGCAAATGCCGAAGCATCCTCTCTGAAGGGGGAATAGGACCGAGGTCGGTTTGACCAAGGTCGGCCTACCAGAAAGTCGACCGGCGGCTAGGAAAATTCGGCTATGTTCCGAATTCTTAAAGTTCAGGTCGGAAAAAGCTGTATGTAAATCATGCGGCCTGTGTGGTCGTCATGTACAGCAGTTCCGTTCAAAAGGTGGTCGGTTACAACCGTTCAATCTGCTACCACGAGCCTAGTTTAGGGTAATCCGAGTCGAACTGGCTCGAAGGTCCGGTCGGAATTCATGGGTTTCTTCGGCGGAAGTGTCAAGTCGACTTCCATCCAATATGTTCCGTTGTTACCCGACCTTCTGTCGAGGTCGGTCATCCTATCCGCTGGTGGTCGACTAGGGTTAACCTGCAATAACATGCCCATGTAGGGCTAAACAAGTTCCTTCGAGTCGAATTCGTCCACCGCAGACAGATGTCAATCTTCTTCCGTCGTGTTGACCAAGTTGCCGACTTCCGACATGTGGTCGGTTATGGTCGACTCCGGGAGGTCGGATGAACTATGTTTCCATCCATCCGAAGGTCGGATTTTTCCGTTAGGAGGTCGGTTCTCGACTTCTAAATGCCTTTGCCGACTTGTTGTCGTACCCTCCCGACTTCTATGCGGTCGCTTCCGACCTTGGTTTGAGGTCGGATATCCATATCCGAGTTCAGAGGTTGGTTATTTTCCGACTTCCCCAGGTCGGATAAACTTTGTGTCTACCCGCCGGGAAAGTAAGTTCTTCCACTGAGAGGTCGATTTCCTACGTCTAGTTGGTTTTCCGAGCTGTTGTCGCTTACTTCCAACCTCCATCTGGGGGTTGTCAACTTCATTTTAGGAGTTCTGTGCGTTCGGCTACTGTTGGCCGGGTCCTTGGTGTCAGGACATCCTACGGTCAGTTCGGACTGGCAGAAGGATGTTCGGCAGCACAACTCCGTTCCTTCTGTGGTTTCTGACGTGAACTCCAGGTCGGATCCGAGCTACTGTTGAGGTCGGTCGATCCGAATAACTTGCTTCTGGGTCGCCATAATAAGGACAAAAGGATCATAACAGTGTGCAGTCGTTTTCAAGTTTTCGATGAAATCTTCAGTGCTTAATGGTGATGTCAGATAACCAGGCACAAGGGTTCCCCGACTGGTTTTCTCGGTATTCTGAACAGCCAGCATATCTCTGTCGCGAAGATTTAGTAGGACTCCTATCCGTCCGTTGTCAGTGTTGACCGCTAGCCATGTTCCACCGTGCTGTCCATCTCTTCCGCCAATGATACGTCCGTACGGTTCATCCCATCGGTGTATGCGCAGTGACGGTCTGGCGAAATATTCGTCGCGGTTTGAGGCCAAACAAATGCGATACGGATTTTTAGCTGGATCTTTATTTATAGCGATAAAGATGACACACATTTCCACTACTGCCCTTCTGCCGCGATTTTTATAATAAGTCAAAACATTACGCTTTCAACTTCGGCGGTGTCGAATGCCAACACCTTCGAAACAAGAAATCGTCTAAATGGAAACGGTACATGCTGTACACATATCTATATATTTGCAGATATATCTGCACAGCTGTTTTATTACCACCTCCGCCACCCCCACCTCCACCACCACCAACGCATCCCTCTCTGTACCCGGTTCCGGCTTTAGCACCACCACACCCAACGCTAACTGGTCACCCAGTCCTTAATGCCAACTGGAATGAATGGATTTCCTCAACATTCGGCACCGCTCTATCAACCCACCGTATCGCCGCTCCATATTTATTCTCCGGTTACATCTCCCATACCCTTGCCGATCACCCAACACCCCGTTGTTTTGGAAGCCAGCAGTCAGCATGCAACATTCGCGGGCACGAATCAACCATCGTTAGGGCAAAGGCAAAGCAAGTCTATCGCTTCTGGCACTGCCGCTCCCAGGTTTGACTTAGTATAATCATATTGCGACCAATCCTTGGTAACGTTGTTTTCAGGTCGCGGCCAAATAGCCGTCAAAGCATAAATGTAGAAAATGCTTCAGTGCCACGTCCTGCTGCATCTGCTAGAGAGCAGAGCCCGGAGATTCTGGAAGTCATTGGACAATCACGACGACAATCATCACCAAAACGAAGAAATCCTGTTAATCGCGAGCCGGTAAGGGCGTTTCAAGGGGTAATGGGGTTGCTTTGACAGATGAAACACATGTTCATTCTTTGGTACAGTCGAAATCAAAACAGAAACCCGGCAGGAAACGTCCCCGAAGGACGGTAAGAAGACAGGAGGATGATTCGGACTCGGATTCCTATACAGTACGGTTTTCTCCCACTTTCGTCCCCTTCCGTCCCCTTACGTCCACTTTTACTTAACTGTCCATTTTTTGTAAACTTTTTTCTTATTAGTAAGTGCTTCTGCTAGCAAGTTTTTTATCATGTTGCAGGTTAGTTTGTCGTCAAGCAATGAGGATTCTGACGGAGATTGGACATCCGTGCGAGCCAGGCTGATAAAAGACGCTCGCAGCAAGAAAAATCACAACGACCGTGCTTCAGCTTTCGTTAAAGCGGAATACGCCATTGATACACCCAAGGAGTTTTCCGTAGATCCTGTGTCCGGCAGCAAGAAAGTAAAAGTTCCGTATCGGCGAGGATACAAAAGTCTCGAAAGCCTCAACCTGAGTGGACGAACAATGCAAAAACTGCGGGAAGTGCCCTGGGATTACAACTTGCCCGATTTAAGTGATGACGAAGAGCGTGCAGCTATAAAACAAGCTCGAGCAGCTGAAGTAGACGCAAACATACCAGACGAGGTTGACAAGAACGCACCAGAAAGCAGCAGCGGAATAAAAGCTAAAACTTTTCGGTGTTATTTTTGCAAAAAGCTTTTCTCCGGCAACAACAGAAATTACCAAAATTGTTTACGACACACGGGAGGTGGAATGGATGGCACCAAAAAACGTTATCCTTGCGACTTCTATTTGAGTCAAACTTTTCCTGGTCGCAAGAAAAAGACGTTCCACAGCAGAGCAGAAACAGGAATCCGCAACCGCGTAATACACGTTTATCAAGATGGAACGGAAGTAGAAAGAGACTGCTTCTGGGACTTGCCATGCTGGAGCAGCACCCACCACGCTGCTTCAAACAGTGATGAACCCGAGCAGTGATGTCTGGCAACAAACAAGTCTTAAGTGTTTTTATAAACAATCTACTTTATGCAAAAATGGCTCGATTGTGCATCTGCATTCAAATAATAAATCAGTCCGGTAGTCGATTAATTCAAGCAAATTACGATATGAGAAATTATAGACCGAATCGGGGTGTGCAATCGGGCAACATCATCTGCGCATTTTTGCGCAGCTGTGCTAATGGTCGTTCGGATGGTCAGATCGAAGTGCAGTTATCTTTGTGATTGTCTCAATTTTTGTCTGACCGCCATGAATTCCCACGCTCGTTTCAAAAATGGCGTCCTATGTTTACGCCCTCTTGAATGCGGATTTGTTTCTTGGTGGACTCGTCACCGTATCCGAATTTAAAAAGGCCATCTTTTATGTTGGAAAATCGTCCGAGCGTCCTTATTACGACAGGCCGCTGCAACACCTAAAAAATGCAACCCGGAAGAACGAAGTAATCGCAGATATCCCCATTTTTTTGTGCATTTGGGTCGATGTTTTTATGTTGCAGTTAACCAAGAAAGCCGTAAAGATCCGTTCTATTTTTCGAAGGCGAAAATCAGTGATCGTGGTGCGTACGTGGCAGAAGAGTTCCAGAGAAGATGCTTTTACAAAGGAAGCGACCCTCATCAAGCGCATTGGCCTATGCAACCTGACCAACAAGATACAAGGAACCTTCAAATACTATCGGGAAGCACTTCACGGATCTATGTTCCGGGCTGGTCAAGAAGCCTTGCATGAACTATGGACTTCATTTAAAACCGGTCTTAAAGTAAAGTATTACCGGTCAGCTTAAGTTAACGCAAGAAGACGCAGTCTGGATGAATCGTTCTTTTTTTGTGGTGATCGTAGGCATTTCCGGTTTCTGGCTAGAAGGATTTATTACTTCCGTTCTTTCTTTATTTAAATATCAAAGTTATATTTGGCGAGCATTGATCGCAATAAAGACGTTTTTTTTTGAAATCTTATGCTAACGGAAGAACCTTGGGCTACACTGGCCTCCGGGTGAAACTTCCTTAAAAATCTAAACTTAGCCACCCAAAAAAACTCTCAACTAGCAATATAAAACGCAGAAAATAACAGAACGTTCGCTGAGCACGAACTAACGAACAAATCAGGCATCAATAAGCTCAAAAAGACGGCGTTCGTGGGCGACAGTGATGCCTGCTTTTGTTCCGCTGCTCGTTACGAACACCGAGGCGGAAGGCTTTGCAGCTTCCATTCGAGTTACGGCCAGTTCAACGCATTTGAGAAACGTGTGCAAATAAATTGGCGCACGTCGTACACTGTCTTCTCCGTTTTTAGGTGGGTGTGTGCGGGTTCCAATCGTTACCAACAGCAGATCATTTGGCGCGGCCGGATAAATGGATGGTTCCGTTGTATTCAGCGGCTGTTTTCGGAAGTTCTGATTACAACCGCTGCATTTTTTTGTCAGAGCCGGACAGTCTTTTAAAAACCATATGTGATACTCCCCGGGATCTGGTTTGGGCGTTTTAGTCAACTCACGAATGCTAATATTCTCCCATAGAACTTTTTTGTGGTTGCTTGGATTGTAAGGAACGGCATCCTGTATCGCAGTACCTTGCAACTGCTCTAGTTTCCTTTTCCGTGAATTAGCCGTCGAAGATTTTTGTGAAGAAGGCTGCAATGGATTCTCTTGGGTGTTCGTGAATGTGTCAGAGCAACTGACAACTGCTTCAACCTGAGGCGGGCGGACTTTACCTCCTTTTCGCCGCGCTGTACCACTAGGCTTTGATCCTGCATTTGGTGGCCCTGTTGTTGATACCAGCTTGTGCAATCCGTATTTACCCGAGGCTAGACCGTCTTTCGAATTAAGCCAATCAACATATTTGTTGAATATGCCAAGGTGTTTCGCCAACGCAAACGTTTCAGCGCATAAACCAAACGTCAAAAAGTAGCGGCACGACTTTTCGCAAATAATACTTCCCGTATCATTGTTGACAACCATCTTCATGTTGTAGTGGGTTTTTACGCTGGCTACATAATACATGTTATCCTCTCCCGGTACATGTACCACAGCATGATTTCTGGCCAGAATGAGCATCGATTTATCATACACTTCAGCTAGTAGCTCCGCGCTAGGTCCCTTGATTGCTAAAATCTGTTGTCCTTCAGGGTTCCTAAAAGCAATGAGACATTACAAAGACGTAAACAAATTTTCTCATGAGGGTGCAACGAGATTCCTACTTCTCGAGCCGAGAGCGCGCCGCGTCCACTTCCAATGTTAGGTCAATCATCTCGTCCACTTTTCTTTCCGGATTATAAGGCTCCGTATGGATCTTGTTCAGCAACGCTTTTTTTTGCTGTTGAGTTTTCACAGAAAAGTTTTTAAAAGGGATCCTAAGGTCGGCGTACCCGGGTACCAACTGAAATTTTCCTTGATCCAGGAGCGCTAGCTCCCACTCCTCTATTTGATTCTGCACAAGGTGTTGGAGGTCTTCTGCAAACTTTGATGGTGTGCGATGTTTTGAATGCCCCAACTTGATCAGAGCGTTCCCGCTTTCTGCAGCATTTTGCGTATACATTTGTCCTTGGAGCCCCGCACGCTTTTGTGCTTCAATCTGTGCAATATTTTTCCTTGTCAATGCTGGAAAACTTTAAAAAAAAACAAATCTTACCGAATAATGCTGTTGAAGGAGCGGAACCTTGGTTTCTACAAAGTATTTCGCAAAATCGGCTCCGTTTGGGTGTAAAACCGTGAACTTTTGGACTAGTTGGTTGACAAAATCTTCGTAGTCCTCTTTTTCACAATCCACGAGTCCTGACAATCGCTGATCGCCTAATCGTGTCCCAAGAATCGAATCCATAATTTCTTTCTGGTGCTCCTTCATTTCGAATTCGGCTAATTTGCTAGCAATGTTGTCCGTAAAATGAATCATACACAAAATATGCTGTGCTTTAGGAAAGATGTTCTGGAACGCCACATGCAAAGCTGGGTCAGCATCTGTGCCAAACACTTGCAGATTATGCAGAGCAGGTCTTGCGTTGAGAAGCATCGAAGCAATGCGTTGATACGTTTCACGAGTTTTCCGTTTGTGTATGAACGTTGCCGAAATGGCGATGGGATGGACATCGGTTCCACAACCAACTAGCAGTTTGTGGCGAATTATTATTGGAGTCACGAAAAAGTCTCCAATGTTAAAGGTCGTATCCACAGAGAAGCCACCGCCGCCTGCGGTGGTGCCAAATCTGACTAAGTCGTCCAGCTGTTGGTCCGTAGCTAGCATAACAATGAGAGACGGAGCCGTTACAACTTCCCGAACGAAAGCTTCCGGTTTGCCTTCCTGCGACAGACAGGCCAAAGTTAGCCGGTTGAAATCTTCTTCCCTTGATGGCTTTAGCCCAGCACGGATGTTGTTTATTGTTGTTATAGACGGGATTTCAGCGGTTGAAGACAAGTTGGTAATTCCCCCAGCTTTCTCCATCAATTCTGCGCGCACATCCCTAGGCGGAAGCCCTTTTTCTAAAAAAATATTTAAGATTTTGTAGTAATGCAAAATTTGATGATACGAAATATCCTACGTGCAAAACACTATGTAGAAGTGCTATGTGTCCGTATGGGATACATTCAGGATAGAAAACGGATAGAAAGCAAAAGCTTTTATCATGAACAAACCTAGAAGCGCCTTTGCTGCCGTCTTTCCTGACTGGAATGCCGGGTCGAATGACCTAGATGTGGTTGCGTTGCCGTGAGGAAGTACTGGAAATGATTTTTCTTCATCCTTGAAGAAGTACTGAAGAAAAGCAATGGAAACTTTGTCGCTCTCCACAATGACGCGGTGGAAGCTTGGCTGCGATTTATTCGAAAAATGGCGTCTGCGGAACAGAATTCCTTCCGTTGGATCTTTCTAAAAATATAAATTTCTTGAAAGTCGGGAAGAAGTTAGTAAAACGAGCAGGTACTTACCGTCTCCACATAAGAATCACTTCCGGCATCGTGGACGTAGTAGGAATGACCCTTCTTCCCTCCATAGCTGGGGATCCACGATCCGTTGCTGTCCTTTACGATATCTCCGGCATTCAGAAGAGATGAAGTCCTCACGAGGAAGCAAGCGTTCTTCTGGATCTGGTAGGGAACTTTCTCCAACACCCCGCATGTCGGATCGTCTACCGCTGACATTATTGCGTTCACAGCTTCCGATGTTTTCACACGGCTATCTCGACCCACACTGTAGGTAACATATCCGTCTACTAAGACCGGGCCTTTTGTAGAAGGAATCTCTTTTATTTCGACAATGTCACTCCTAAAAATTCGATATTTACCTCACGAAGAAGATAGGAAAAGCACGACTGAATATGGAAAACTCACCCTTCGTCATCCATGTCACCATCGCAATCTTCTGGGGGTCCACTAAAAACTGTTGCATTAACATCTTCCGTCGAAAGAAAACTGTCTTCTTCGACAGTGCCACCTTGATCGGCCATTTTTACGAATAATTCATAACAATCCTTATCTTGAAGGCCCAAAGATGCATGAGAAAAAATTAAAAGGAAGAACTGGGTCATGCGCCACAAGGTCCGTTCTGTGCTATGGTGCAGTCGTGCACATGAGCGCTCGATGTGCACGCATATCCGCTGCACCGGACCAAAAGTGGACGGTAGTGGACGATGAGGGAAAATGTAATTGGATGCAATTGACAAAACCGACAAAAAGGGGACGGATGTGGACGGGCGGATGTGGACGCATGTGGACTTTTGTGGACGAAGTGGAAGGAAATAAGCAGACGGATTTATGGACAGAAAGGAAGTATGAGCTAGTCATAGGCACTTAAATACGGAGTATTACCTTAACATAATTTTATCAGTCGTTTTCCTATTCCCATTCCCATTACGAAATACCATTCCCAACAATTGTTCTGTTTCCCAATACCAATACCAATACCATTACCAATTCCCAATACCAATTCCCGATTCCCATTCCCAGGGTTTATTAGGACCCTGTGCCTTCTGTATTTGTTCCACGTAACTGAGAAGTTGTACCACGTTAACTGGCTGTTTGTGGTAGGCAATCAGAAATTCAATGGTTAAAGCATAAACCATAAACCATATGAAATCAGCAGGAACGCATCCAGTGCACAAAAAGTGCCAGAAAAAGAGTTCGAAGAGAAAAACGCTTGTCTGAGCAACATGCGTTAAAAAAAGCATCTAATTATTATACTTCCTACTGTGTAATGTACAGTATTGATGAGTGTTTATCGGTTATTAGGAGGTGTTTTACTCCGCTATTGCGACTGGTCTGTTTTGTACTGCCGGAGCTATCATGATTCCCAACGCCGAAGAAGATTATACCGTTCGTGAAGCATGCACGGTACATATTCGTACATCTGATTAAATTATATTTTTCTCTGACTTTGTAAAATTTATTTGTTGCAGTTATGTGCTTAGCTTGAAAGCTTAATTCCTTTATGTAGCTATCTGTAGCTCCATAATCGCCACTTCTACTGAGTAACTGTTTCTCCGAAGTTTTTGTTCTAAGATTAATACGTCGTGGCACGAGAGAGTTTTTCATAATTTTTATGGAAGCAAACTGCTTACTTAAAAACGTTTTAGAATTATGATCGTTAAATATATACAGTTCCAAAATGTTTTCTTGCAGTCTTTCTGCTGGTTAGCCATGCTCGCTTACGGAACCGACGCTTTCTTCAAATTTAAATCCTGGCGGAAGAGACGCGTTGCTCCAGGTTAAAATGGGTGCATCGACATATTCTGCAGAATTTGTTTTAAAGCCTTTAGTTTCTTCAATAACTTAAGTAAGCCTTATGCAAGGATTAACGAGAATTATGGCTGGTTATACGACTCGTATGCTATAACGATTACTGCTTGCTTTCGACTGTGTATGATAATGCTCGTCATGTACTGTAACGCTCGTAACTGCATTTTTATTTATGTAACCAGAATGATCAAGCATTACGATCTGTACAAAGTATAGTATGAACCAGCTACAAGTGTAGCGTGCGCATGTTGTGTTGTGCCTACCAATGCGGGTGCACCTTTTTTGTTACTATGAATACCGCAGTTTTACTCTACAGCCAACACTTCGACGAATTCCTTTTTCCGGCTCCCCTTACATTTTTACCATATTCTGGCTCCCGGTTATTTGAAAATGCGGCATGAACAGCCGCCCTGGTTGGCTACTGCAAGTTTATTAGCTGCATCGATTCAACTGTTTTTCAAATTTTCCTATTGGTCGACGTGGCATCGTGCACGTACTGACTTCACCGACCAACAGAAAAACTCGGAAAGCGGTTGAATCGAGTCCAACTAATAAACTTGCACTCGCCAACCAGAGAGGCTGTTCATACTGCGTTTTCAAATAACCGGAAGCCAGAAGATGGTAGAAAACTGTATGGGGAGCCGGAATAAGGAATTTGTCGAAGTACAGGCACCAGCTTAACCCGTTATTTCCATCACAAAGGTTGTATGTAGCGCAAAGTTGTGTTATGAACGATTGCCACCCATACACTTTGGACTCTAAACTGTATTGATACGAGTACCATTAGCTGAACTCCAGACGCTAAGGGACAAGGTTGAGTGGACTTAGTTTATACAGCATTCATGAGCCATTGGGCACCCTAACACAAGCACTGGAAAGTGCAGTGGATGCAGTAGAAAGTGCAGTGGAAACTGCTTAAAGCGGGACTAATTTAATGAATAAGATGAAGTCTTTATACGGCCTTTCGACAACAGATACAAAGAACTGCAGTTTTAGAAAATTATAGGACTTCTGACTATGGCGTCAAACGATTTTTTAGTAACAGTCACACGGCGCGGTTTTCCTTCTAGTTTATCAGTAGGTCGCTGTATAGATTGTTGAATCCATTTTCCAGAACACGGAAGGCGCATTAGTGTCGACTATCTACTGAATCGCTTTTCGAGTAGTCAGTATGCTCCGTTTTGATTTCTTCCTTGATCTACAATTAAACACGGGAAACTCGTTGTAAAATTCTAGTTTCTGCGTTACATTAACCGGGCATGAAAACCATATAACGGGTGCGAATGGCAGGCTTGTTATTGCTTAATGGCCGACATTAAAGTGTTTTTATTGGGTTTTTATGGCTTATTGAACCACCCTACCTTGGACTGGGAGAAGGTATCTGCATGGCATCTTCTGCACTGAAGAAAGGCGTCTGCTGCGTACATAATCATCGCTGCCCAACAGAAAAACTAAACAGCAAATGAAGAACCCCAGTAATAAACTGATGTAACAATACTGAAATTACAACTGACCACGCACACCCCTCGGCTGGCATCTAAATAGTCGGCGTATGGTATCATAATTGCTCCGGAGGACAGCGAACAGAGAACTGCCAGTATGAAGTATACCATTTCCTGAAAAATGATAAACGGTCACGCCTTATTCCAAAACGCACGCATGCCACGTTGTAAATTCCGTCATAGGAATAACTGCTAAAACGGCACAGAACTGCAATTTATTGTACTAATGTACCTAGTAAAGCTCCTGCCCGATCAGACTTCCTTATACACAAAAAGTAAACAAAATTCTGTACGATATGCTTCGAATGCAACGATCTCTTCTAAAGTATTCTTACGATTCGGATCCAGGGAAGTGCATAAAATGTTTCCGTAAGGTGAAACAGATGCAGAAGGAGAAGTATAAGAGTTGTACTGAAGGTGATGGCGATAGTAACTTGCATTCCCACTGCAGACTTAAAACTGTACTTGCCATACCATATTCCCGATAGCCAGTTCGATGACCACGAAGTTACACACACTCCGAGCGCAACCGCTGTGCACACCTACAGCCGCACGCAAAAAAAAAATACCAGAAATGCTGAACTTGTGTGAAATGTGTAGTATATGCTACGTTTTGGAAAATGCATGCATCAACAATGGTGGAGGTCAATTACATTTGGGTAAGCGTTGCGCGTCGGGTAACGGGAAAACGCGTAAAAAATGTGACGTAACAGCGCGTAACCAAGCAAACATTCTGATTCGCCGTCACAAAATCTGGGATGGGTTTTCAGCTTACTTGTCCGCGTAAGCGTTGCGCTTCGACGTCGAAGCGCAACCATTACCCAAACTACGAGTAACTCGTAACTCTCCTGCACAGATCAACAAAATTTGTGTGTGTTTGGACCAAAAGTAAACCCAACGACCCAGAGTCACATTCCAAAACTCATAATTAACTTTTTTGACGTAAAATCACATTTACCACATTGCAGCATTAAGAATGAGTTTTTCAGTTCCACGTCGGTGTTCAATTTCTTTCTTGGCACGGAAGCGTACTCGACTCACGATTGGACGATTGTTTTTCTGCTGAGTCATGGCTAATTTTTTACGCGTCTCTCCATTACCCGACGCGCAACAGTTACCCAAATGTAATTGACCTCCACCAATATCAGTTAACGCTACATTTTAATACGTAGGCTTCATTCTGCACAATTGTAAAGATATTCTCACCAATTCAATGATTTTCAAGATCCCGGGAAGCGTTTTCAAGTACTAGAAAAAAAACGGATTATTTCCTAAATATGCTACTTCGCTGGTTTTCGCATTTGAAGCGTCTTTATTATATGGGTTTGCTAAACACACCCACCACATAAATTTCCCCGCTCATACTGCGTTAATAAATACCACATTAATAAGATTGATTGGGGTTTACTGAATTGTCGTACCATTGCCGTTGCTCTACAGTAGGTGTGCGAGAGGAATGAATGACTATTCCACTTAATTCCAGTGAATGAACATTCCACTGAATTTCCGCTGAATGAATGCACAAGAGTGGAATGTTCATCATTTCTCTCGCACTCCTACAGCAACGGCAATAGTCGTACACGTATGTCAAAGTAAGGTTTAGCGCCGATGATGATCAGCTCCGACCATTTGATCGGATTTTCCGTCCAACCCTCTTGTCACTGTGCACTATGATCACGTATAGGTTTATCGCGTTCGCCATGCCCCAAAAAGTTTCGCGCCAATGAGACCTCCGAAACAGGAGCATTTGTGTTGGAATTCTTTTGACGGTCATCGCGATTACCAACTTCCCTTTGCTCCTGTCACATGGAGTGCTTAAGATCGGGCCCACAACGGCTTGCGAGATGGCGCTCGTGCCTGTCATGTTCCGTCATCACCAGTACAACGGAAACACCTTCCTGTTAGGTTAGGTCGGTGCGAATTTTAAGACGTTGTTTTGCGCGTAAAATTACGCTGTTTATACGTACGTACGTGAATGCAGTGTAGGACTAAAAAACGTTCTATCGGTCCGCGCTTTTAATATGTAGTAACTAAATCAACAAACCGTGCAACAGGAGCACGTTCAGTGCGCATAAATCTTACAGATCATTCCTACAGATCTTAAGTTTTCTTCTGGTTTTTCTTCTGTTAAATCATGTTTTCTTCGGGTTACCTATACATTTCTTATGTGACGAAGAACCTTGTTGTCATGATTTGTGTACCAAAATACGCGCCCTTTTCTGTATACTGTGCGAATATTTTTTCTAAATGCAGATGGCTGTTTCTCGGCACATTCTTCCTGTTGCCCCTAGCGCTGATGGTATCCTTGGGGTTTATCGTGTAAGAAGTATTAAAAACTCTCTTAGAAAAATAGAATCATGGCAGTTTTTTTCGTTATTACATCGAAGTTTAACAATCAGTTATTAATTTATTGGTGCCGAATGCGAGACAACAACTTGGAAACTGCACAGCCGTCTGGTTTTTATATAACAGGTGTCGCTGCAGTGAATGGGATGTTGATGCTTGACCATCGAAAATGGAAAATACTTTCCCTCTGACGGCGTTGTTTGGCGTATGCTGGTACGGCCAAATATATTACTCGTATGCTGCCGTTTAAAAACTTATCGGGCAATTATGGTTGGTTTAAGTTTTGCGAGCGTAAAAAGCCGGATGCCTACTTTTTTATACATAATAAAGTGATCCATAGGTTGAACTAGCATTAAAAACAGCGATTTTACCCAACAGTTGGGCGCGTATAAACATGTTTGCGAAGGCTTACGATCAAGCCGGTACCTCTAATGTTGCAATGCTTGCAGGGGCCCCATCACGTTAATTATAGGTAGCACTGCAATTCATGAACGTGTATTCCGGATGCACCAGCAGCGTAATAATCCAAGTAGCTGCCCATGTCCTGACCAACGCCAGCGTCTGTCAGAACCCTGGCCATCATTTTCGCCGCAATGCATCCTGAATACCGCAGCGCGCTATGCTGCCGGCAGCCGCCATCATCGTCGGCGGCCGACCGGGATCAGTTTGGCCGGACGAAATCAGTGGAACTCATGCAGGTTCAATAGTCTTAGCCAGGATGACAATCCACACTGATTGGAATCTGCCAACTCGATATCGATTCTTTAACTGCAACGTGACCTTTGCAACTCTGAATGGATTCTACAAAAACTGAAGCAGGATGAACTAGAATTATTAGTCTAATCCAGAATGCACTACACATAAAGTGCGGTAAAAAAACAGTACAAATTTAAAAAAATAGTAAAAATTAAAAAAAACAACAGTAAAAATTACAGTAAAAATTAATGATGCTTAAAACTGTTTGAAATGCAAATCTTGGTATATCAGATTCAGTGTCAGTACTTCGAGGCTGAGTTCTAGCTGTCATTGTTGAAGTACTTAGCCGTACTCTGTAGGTGTTAATAAAGCAAGCTCAGTGTTTCTGATAAAATATTCCACAGCGAATATAAATATGGAAGTAAACACCTAGCTAAATACGAAATCTATGGCTGTTGATCTGATACATCGTGGTGTCCATAAAGATTAAAGAAGCATTCACACCACTTGAGAACAACCTGCTTATAAGTAGAAGTAGTGTTTATCCATTGACACACAGACCGGCATACATATTGCGAATATTAATAATCTGATACATAACTTTCAATTGTTTTAGATTGATGACAATGTACACGCTTGCGCACAAAATTCCCGATGTCACCCACCCAAAAATCGGTTACAGTAACTAATTTTTAATTATTTTAGCGCTGCCTGTAGACTAGATTAGTCACCGCACCGGCAGGCTTACACAAAAACATCCAAAGCGGGCTGAAACAGATCGTCATCGCGGCTAAAGTCCACTCCCGTCCTTACTGGGTGCATGCAGTTGCTTATAGTGATAGAACTGGGGCAGCAGTTTCTCGGAGAAAATGAATACCGGCTTCTGGCTCAATGATCCGTACAAGTATGCCGACAAGCTGTGAATTCACATGGTCGTAGACAGGAAAAGTACTGTACCGTACATGATCATTTTTCTTTTGCACCGTTTTCAGAATTTCGCTAGTAAATAAGCAGGCTTTTAAATAAGCGTTTCAATAGGCGCGTCTATATATTAAAAAAACAGGTTTTTGCAACGGTCAATCACCAAGACATGGCTGTTCCCGTGGAAGAAGAGTGCACAACCGGGTACTCGGAGTACAATGACGATCAGAGCGTGCGCAAGGCGCTCGCTGGCACGGTCCCGGTATAAAAAACAAGCACGAATGTTGTAGTAAAAATGGCAGCTGGGAGCAACCTTCCGTATTTACTTAATGTATTGCGCAGTGTGATTACAGAAAAGGATTAATGCTTTTAAAAGCCATTTATTACTACGTTCTTTCCAGGCGTTATTTGGATTGATTGTGGTCATCGGGTGTTTTGGCAATATTCTCGTCCTGATCGCCGCATTACGCAAAGACAACCGACCGGTTTCTACCAGCACGAACTTATTGATTGCTAGTTTAGCGGCAAGTGGTCTTTACACGCTCTACCAGTACTGAACTAGTTAATTTCGTAACACAGGCTCATTGTAAAACAGCTGCGATGGAGCGTTTGTACAGCGTACGTTACGTCCTTTCAAATCCAAAATTTACGGCGACGCCACTGATTTTTAATTATAGTTCTTTCCTCGGTTGTTAATGTAGTGTTGCCGCATATAAAGACAGAGATGTATTGAGTTTATTGCAGTTTACCGATCTACTACACATCTTGATCGCCATACCATACACCGCCACCAGTTATGTCGAGCGGCAATGGTCGTTTGGTGACACCTGGTGTGGTATCGTCAACTATGTAACATACGCTTCCGCCTTTGCCAAAGCGTATACGCTGGTGCTTTTATGGAGTGACCAGTGGATTGGTAAGTAAAATTTGTAATCGGTGTTCGTATAAACTATCGTATTCTATCAAAAAACGACCTGTCCGGTGAGAGAAAGACTCGTTTTTAATGCCCTGCAAGGGGTAGGCAGCGCCCAAACCAGAAAGTGATGAAAATCGGGCGGATACTCTGTACAACAGTTTTTGTTACTTCCGTTAATATTTTGCAGATTGCAATAGCAATCTGCCGAGCATTCGATTAAAGACCGATAAAATTTTCACGAAACGCGTGTCCATTAAATGAGGGTAGTGAGAAAGGGTCCTTCTCGAATTACGAGCCCATCCCGAAATAAAACCCCCTCCAAAACCCTTAAGAAAAATATCGACCCCGGGAACAATAGCCACCTAAAAAAAAGATATCGAGGCTGTATTTTTGCGTACTCGTTGAAAATTGATGCTGTGTAATATACACCTCGGTATTGTATCTTGTAGCGTTTGCGCTTTACGCTAGTTCATAACATTACATATAACTGTAACAATGCTTGGTCACTGTTTACTGTCGTCAAATACAGGTACATCGCTTTCGCATTTCGCTGCGGAGTTTCGCGCCGATGAGACCCGTAACATGGGCATTTGCGTTGGGATTCTTTTGACGGTCATTGCGCTTACCAACATCCCACTGTTTCTGACGCACGGAGTGCTACAGATCGGGACGGCAACGGCTTGCGAGGAGGCACTCCTGCCTTGCATGTTCCATCATCACCTGTACAACGAAAACGCCTTTAGGTACGGTTAAGTCATTGGGAATTTTGAGGCGTTATTTTTGCGCGTAGTACCGTACGTACAGGCTGCACATAAGTATACTGTATAACCAAGAACGGTCAGTCTATCCGTGCTTCCATAATGTAGTTGCAAATCAATAAACAGTGCAAAAGGAATACATCGCATAAATCGCCAGCACTTGCTTGGCTTGAACAGAGAAGCTTTTAACTGCGTAATATGCGTTAGAACGAGCCAATGAGGTTCATACTTTTTAGTGCTTTAGATTATTCTTAGGTTTGTTTGTTATTTTATGTTGTCGTATGTTTTCTTTTGCTTACTTTAGGTTGTCTGTACAATGTGAATGTGATGAACAACATTGCTGCCATAATTTGTAACCAAAACTAGGCGCGCTCGTTTATCTGCAGCAAACTTCACGTTTAACCGGTATAAGAACTTTTTCTAATTACAGATGGGCGTTTCTCGGCACATTCTTCCTGCTACCCTTAGCGCTGATGGCATCCTTGGCGGTTATCGTGTAAGAACGCTCTCAGCAAAATAATATCACGGTCACAGTAGCGCCTGTAGCGGTAACAATTTTTATGATATGGACGTTTCAAAATCAACTACTGCTACCAAATGCGGTACAATCAAGTTGTCCAGTTTTTATAATTCATGTGCTGCAGCGAATGGGACAATGGAGAAAACGGGAAACACTTCAAGCGAGCTCTTTATACTATGACGGCGGTGTTTGCAGTGTGCTGGTACGAGCGAATACTGTAGATTAGACTATTCTTTGAACAAATTGAAAAATTGCTTTAAAAGAATTCTTGGAAAAAATTGTTGGAAATTATTACGACATTCTCGCAATATGTTTTCGCGTACCGAACACCAGAGATACTGCATTCCCTGCGTTGTTCCACCAGATAAAAATGTCCCAAAAATTGATTACATGATAATTATTGGTTTTACGCCAGCTCGTACAGACTGCACGCCAGATTAATCAAAAAACAATCAAATTGTTCTAATGCACGGAAACACGAAAATACCGTGTCTCTGGTGTCCGGTACCCAAATCCATATTGTGAAAGTGTCCGGAATGCGAAGCCCATCAAAGTGTACAATGAATTCGTTATTACTATTGTGCGCAATGCTTGTAGGGGTCCAACCACGTTCATCCTAGCGTTGCAATCCATGAATGTGTATCCCGTCCGCACCACCACCGTAATAATCCAGGTGGCTGCCCATGTTCTGGCCACCGCCAGCGTCTGCGTGAACCCCATCATCCTGGCCGCACTGCATCCTGAGTACCGCAGCACCCTGGTCAGCGCGCTCTGCTGCCGGCAACCGCCATCGTCGTCGACGCTTGACCGCGTTTGACCGGATGGAAGCAGTGGAATTGGACAGCACCATGTATTAGACGAGTAGTTTTAGATTTCGTAATTTAATTAGCACATACTTCCATGTTTTTACCAAGAATGTTATACCAGTAACAACTACTCTAAAAGATAGCAAGATTTGCATTTGAAATAGTTTTGGTATTATTAATTTTTACTGTTATGTTTTTTCCCGCACTTTGTGTCTACTGTATTCTGAAATAAACGTTCTCGAAAGTTGTGAAATTTTCATTTGTTTCAGTTGTGGAAATTATTTTCGTGCGAAGTAATGCGAGGAAATTTATATGGCTGGAGTGTGTTTCACGAAATTATAAAATTATGTAGTACAAAGCGTTTTTAATGCAGAAAACATCGACGAATGAAAACATCGGTCAAGTATCAACCTGTTTTTCACACTAGAAAATACGAGTATAAGTTTGCATAAGCGTTTATATATAATATTATATACGTTGATAGATAGATATGGTTCAGCTGTCGCGTTATGTTATGACTTATGATAAGCCAGTGTTATGACTTGTATGCCTGCTTATGTTTTATACAGCTGTGTGGTAAAACATTGAATAAACAGCTGACTATTTTAAAGCGTAGACCGAAGTGATAATAAATCTTTGGGGGTGCATTTTCGATAACACCACCAAAACAGGCGATTAACCGGCTTAAAATGTGGCCGGCCAATACCAGTGTAGCGAATGTACGGTACGGTAGATAAGCGTGCGCTTCATCGATAAAAGAAATAAGAAGCCAACAAACGTACGTTCTCTTGGTCGATTACATTCACCTAAGAACACAGACAACCGGAAGCGGCTGGTATTTTTACCATTAACTTTACTTGACCGTGATAACGTTATCAGAACATTGCTGCGTTCCAAGAAAATCCGCATATTTCTGTGCAGTATTATTTTCCGTCGCTTGGTTGAATTTGGCTATCGCGTGATGTTCTCTGAAATAATTCCTTAACCTTAAGTGCATCTTTACTTCTGCACTTTTGAATTAATCATGCCATTTCCCATTCTGCATGGATAATAGCGTTACGTTACGCAAAAATATCATGCGGGAAATTTACTGTCGAGAATCATATATCTTGTCAGCTGGCTGGTTTGGATTATAACGTTTTTATGTAATGTACGGTATAATTCATGTTCTTGAAATAATTTTTAATGCACTTAAAAATTATTGTTACCGGTTGTGTGAGTGAATGATGCAATAAACAACAGTGAGTGGTTGAAGAAAAATTCGGTTATATATTTCCCGCCTCCGGAAATGGGCAACCATGAGTCCACCACATCGCCCCATACACCCCCGCAGGCGGACACCTTCGGACGCTTCCAGACTAGCTTCGACTACACCGGCACGCCGAAACTGTCCAACATCCTCGAGGAGTACGCCAACCGGCGCGGCGGCAACGCCAGCAAAGCTTTCCGCATCGCCATCCTAGGCCCCGCCCACGTGGGGAAATCCTCCTTTGCCGGAGTCCTCCGCAAGGTCACCACCGACCGCCAGTACTCATGCCCGGTGGAGTTCCACGAAATCCAGCATGACCTAACGGACGAGAGCAGTCTGGTGGATGATCTAACCGCCAACTGTCATTTAATCATTGCGCTTACAGACCGCACCGAGATGGCGGTGAAATGGATGAACTGGGAATTAAAGCACTATCGCGCCTCGATTGAGAATGTGTCAAAGACGTTGTCGCGCGCCGGTACCGGGTATAAACTCCCGCAGGATCCGATGGCCGCGTGTAAAGAACTGGAGTTTATTTCCAGGAAGTTCCCGAAAAACACGCCCCCGGAATCGCCGTTGAATCTGCGCTCGCCGGATTTACTGTGTCGGCCGGCGGACTATCAGCGCAGTTCGTCGAATCGTTCGTTATCCGTGACGACAATTTTTGACGGGCATTTATTGTATATTTTAACGAAGACCGGGAAAAAAGACTACGATAAATTAAAAGAAATGCAGACGAAGGAAATCCGCAAATTGAAAAGAAATTCATTACGGCAAGATGACCCCGCTCATATCTGGATGAACGACTCCCTGCCAGCGGATTATCTGGATTTGTATTATAAGAAAGTTTTCATGCTGGACAACACCGATTTACGGGCGTTTGATTTTCCCTTGTTATTTTTAAAATTACATGATATTATGACGGAGGTCATGCTGAAGCCGGTTTCGATTAATTTCTTGAAGAACGCGATGCTGGTGTTGAAGAATAAATCCGGGGAGACGCTGGGGCGCTATCAGGAGCGTTTTCGGCAGGCGGTGTTGTTGCGTAGTGAGCCGTTGAGTACGGAGTTGGTGGCTAAAGAATTGCGCCGGTTAATTCATGAACTCGGGCTGGATGCGGAGAGTTTAGCGTGGTGTGAGAAGCTCGGTATCTTATCGGTGGATAAGGTGGTGCGAGGGATTAACAAAGCCACAATGACGACCCTTAGACAGCTGGACGCCAGTCCGCAGCAGGTGCCGGAGATAACGGCCATGAAGGAGATCTTTGCGGAATTGTTAAAATGTATCGACAGTTATTGTAGTCTGCATCGGCGGGATTTCGCTTGGGGAAGAGGTACAAACTAATATTGATTCATCTTAAAACTTAAGTTTTTAGTTCCATTTATTAAGAACTATACGCTGCGAAAACAGATTTTAACAAAAATTTAAAAAATCACATTTATTGAAAATTAAATTACGTATCTGTACTTACAGAAATCATACCAACTATGCGTACTTGTTAAATTAAAAGTACATAAAATTAAGTCGTTTAATTAATTAAAATTATTTAATCATTTTTGTAATCGGTTTTGTTATGCCATTACTTTATTAATTTTTTAGAGTAATTATTCTTTAAAGCAAAATTTAAATTTTAAAAATTTATAAGACTGCCCAAAAATGAAAAAAAAGACTGCCAAATGATCGGTTTGGTACAGCGGGCCATAAACTCTGTCCGCCTGCACAGATAACCAGTCTAAGTTGTCGCCGTATCGTTTTCTTATCTTACCTTTAATGATTATTTACCTTGGCGGTAGATGCTTCCGACCGGCTGTTGGAGGAATTCGGGATTCTCGATCTCCTGCCAAACTTCATCTACGTTATGGTGCAGAGCGAAATGCTCGGCCGAGGCGGACAAGGCACGGTCCGCAAGTGCCGGGATATCAGCAACGATCGTGACCTGGCCGTCAAAGAGTACGACATCGACGGTACTATACGCCTGCCGGCTAGCGGAATACCGCTCCCGGATAACGTTTTACCGGCAACGGCCGCTAATATCCGTACATTATCGGTGGTGAAAGAATTCCAGCGGATCTGCAGTCTGGATCATGAGAATCTGGTGCGGTACTACGCGCTGGATTTGCAAGGAACACGAGAGTGCAAATTGTGGCTCTTCATGGAATTATGCGAAGGTAGCAATTCTGCACATGCAAACCAGCATTGATAATAAGTAGTTAATTTACTGTTAAAAAACAAATTAATCATCTATAAATAACAAGTACATACCGTAGTAAACAGTGATTAATTAAAATAAAAGATCTTCATTTTTTGCTTAGGTGGCACGCTGAGTAAAAAGGCCCAGGAAGGCCTTAACCAGCATAGTATCGTCGATTACACCCGCCAAATCACCAACGCTTTAAGCTACTTGCACAACAACCGAGTGATGCATTTGGATCTCAAAGGCGAGAACGTTTTACTAACAAGCCGCGGTACACTAAAGCTTGTAGACTTTGGTATGGCCATCAAGCTGGAACAGGAGCAAACCCAGGTCGGCGAGGTCTCCTACCTTAAAGGCACCCTGCGCTACATGGCGCCCGAAATGATCAGCGCCGAGCAGCGCACCGGACGGCGCTGTGATATTTGGAGTCTGGGCTGTCTGCTGTTGGAGATGCTGACAGGGAGCTGGCCCAAGTTTTACAAGAACGGACGGGAACTGGAGGAGATGCAGATACTGTATTTTGTGGGGCATGGCGGGAAGCCGTTCGTCCCGGAGAAATTTCTGGATGATGGCAAGCAGACGGAAGTGTTTAAAAGCTGTGCGCGGTATTTGATGCATCAGTGCTTGCAAGTCAATCCGGAGCATCGACCGTCGGCTGATCAGGTTTTACAGTGCGGATTGTTGACGGTAAGTTAAAGTTGTAGTTAATTATCAAAGGTCTCAAAAGGTACAGAAAACACTGAGCTTTGGAAACAGTTTTTATAAATCGCGAGAAGGTTCTCCGCATATTAATACAAAAAATTGGAAGAGGTCATTTCGCTCGCTTGATTAAATTTGGATGCGATTTTCAGGCAAACATGATGGAGCCGGCTTCGTTCATCGACGTCGCCGTTATCGGTGCGAGAGGAAGCGGCAAGTCCTTCCTGATAAACAATTTACGCGGTTTGAAGCCGAATGACGCCGGATCGGCTCCGATTGGCCATTTTGGTAGCGACGACACCGAATGCTACAAATACGCGATCCGCGGTTTAACAATTCGCTTCTGGGAGATTAAGCACGTTACAGCGGAGCAAACAGCGCCGTCAGCCCGCTCCGCTGCTTGCATCATAGTCAGTTCGACGCATTTCTCCACAAAGCACTATGCAGCCGCCAAAACCTTGGTGCGCGATGCGAAGAGTATTTATTTTGTACGGACAAAAATCGCCTACGATATCGAGAACCGCATTCTGGATGGATGTATCGAGACGCACGGGAAGATTATGAAGGACTTCAAGAATGACCTAAAAATCCGATTTCCCAGGGAATTACACGACGAACAGATGTTCATGGTGGAGAACCGAAAGGTCACAGAATACGAGTTTCGTCTGTTGCGGAACGCAGTGTTGGATGATATTATTCAAATACCCAGCAAACCGTCGAGTTCGCAGCCGAAACAAGCAGTTGCCGTAGCGAAAAATGTCCTTGTTATTGGAAAACGCGGTTCGGGGAAATCCAGTCTGATCCATAATTTATCCAAAATGGCGAAGGAGACAGGAGTGGATTTCTCGTTTGTAGAAGAAACGCCAAGCGATGTTATTGTGAAGAATACTGCCAATACCGCTTTGATAGTGTTAGCCGCACAACAGATTTCTAAAGAAGAACTTGATTGGTATATTGCGTTGCGGAAACAATGTGACGCTGTTTATTTCGTGAAGCCGTTTGCCACGGAGGAGATTTTAAAGGCGAAAGCAGCGTCGGATAAGTTAAAGAACTACAGTCGCACCGAGGTCTTCAACGCACAGCGGACGGGGTACATTGGCGAAATGGTTGCGCCACATGGAATGGATGCCGGAATAGTTTATGTGATTGATAACTATGAGCCAAACCTGTACGATCTCAAAATACTTCTTCTCGACATTGTTGGCAAAGTAAAAGTGTCAAGAACGTAATTTATTTAAATTGTTTTACCATTCTGGAAGACGTGGTATCCGGACTTTCCTTGTAACTGATTACTGTATAAAAATAATATTCGAATTTTTCTGCCTTTTCATTTTCGTACGAAGTACAAAGGCCGTACCGTTTAACAGCGAAGTCATAGCAGAGTAAAAATATTATGCCCATTACAGCATCCACTTCGTTTCACATTTATAAGTCACGGGGCAAAACCTGATTACCCTAACGAAATCTTTAATCAGTTGAGTCTGTCCAAAAAAGTGCAGTCTAGTTAACGAAGTTGCTATTTTCGTTTTGAATCATACTGCGGCAAAATAACCACTTCAAAACTTTATTTTTCTTTCTGGAGCATACGCTGTCCGTTAATTCCCTAGTGCATACCATACATCCATTTACATTACTGTGCAAATGTGCGCCAGTGTTGCCGCGCTATAAATACCGTAACGACGCTATTAACTATTAAGGTTCTTCAACTGTACAGTGCCATGCGTTTCGAACGGTACGATATCGATAAGTGCCACGGTAAAATCAAGCGAAGCAATTTCAAACTGGCTTATAGAGGAAAAGGATCCCCTGGTTTCCAACCAGGGAATACTTTACCTTTGTTAAGTACACCTGAGCTTGCAATAGAGTGACGACTGATGCGACCCATTACAAACGTCTTTTGGCACCAGACCCGGAATTTCAGCGTATTCAGTTTCTAGCTCGATTTGTCGGACGTTCGGTTTATACATAGTTGCAGTCAATTCAACCGCACCGTGTAGCGTTCGCTTGATAAAATTGACATTTGGTAGAGCTTCAACAAGTCATCATGAATTTCGGTTTAGTTATCAAAACACTATTCTGTTTTGTGACGATTTGTTGCGGTCCGCCTCGTTTGGCATCGAAGCGTTTGCTATGGATCTGGTATCCCACCTTTTTTCCACTTTCCTACACAGTGCTGTTGAATTTCGCTTTTCTACACGGCTGTACTACTGCCGCACTTACATGGTTTTCGGAAACGGAAGAGTCAACTTTGCAGTTTGGAAGCTTTTAGTAACGAAGTTTACGAAAAGCCGCCAAAATGCAATGTTGACTCTAGCGCAAGCAAATCGGGGTTGCCCACATTCTGATTGTTATAAAATTATCCTTGCCGCAGACATAGCAGAACGTTTTTGCCAGGTGGTGTGCACGCACAGCGGTACACTAACGAGCGCCTGTTTGCTGGTGCCGCGATATCGTGCTAGCAGCATCCGGATTTTCTTTTGTCGGTAGAAATAGAAACTGTATGGTAGAAATACGTATTGTACGGCGGTCTAACTCAAAACACATGAACACACTGGAGCTTACGACCGCCGCAGTCGTCCTTTACGGGGTGCTCATATTTTTGTGTTCTTGCTTGGTATGAAATGCCGAAAATCATCACCCATCTTGAGCTACGCAACATACGACGAGATCTTTGCCGAAAAACGTCCATGTGCCCCTTCATCTTCAGCAAATAAAGACATCTTTTAAATGCGAGAATACGAACCGGCGGAGTCGTCTTCTACGCAGCACCAGCAAAAGGTCACCGGCATCTGCCCGCGTTTAATAACTAGGACACGGTTTTAATGTCTGACGCAGCATGCAAGAATTATCGATTATACTAAATATCCGGAAGCGGAGAATAACATTAACCATTTGTAAAATTTACAAATGGCTAATGTTCTTCACCGCTACCTTTTCCATAATAACCAATCTGGGCCTTTTGCTTTAGGCGTCTGACGGACAGCGGCTGAAGTTCTATGCTGGCGTTCCTCAATGGCGCATATCATATCTCACATGGTATTCTTGCATGCAGTTAGTCTTTGCTAAGATGAATTTTTATCACTAGTATAGAAGGTCGTAACCGCCCTTAGTGCAAGCGAGCGAGCGTGCAAGACTTTTCTGTGCAAAAACTTCTTTGGATAAAACACCAACAACAGTAAACATGCGGGGGTCTGTCTTACCGTTCCCAGCTGCATCATATGCTGGGAAATATCAGTAAGCTGTTTACGTCAGACGTCCTATACTATGTCGGTCCTGGCACCGACTTTCGGAATAAGACGACCGTATTTGTTTCTACATCCTTTTATTGGGTATAAATAGGGTATAGAAGGGTACATCCTTTTATTAGGTAATGAAGTCTGCTGTAAATTTTTAATAAGAACCCACAGCAAAACCCGATAAATGATCACATACAATTCTGGCAACATGCAAACTTGTCTGTTTGTTATAGACAAAAACTAAAAAGCGATTATTAAACAGATGTCTATCTGTGCAGAAGTAGCGATAATTATTTTTCAAATTAAACATGTTCAGGCTACCGGGTCACACCGGGTCATAGCCGGCTTAGTGAGGTCAGCACACTGACACGACATTGACGTCCACGGACACGACCACCAGTACTGACAGGTAACTTAGCGGCATGGGGACTTATAACATTCAGATTTTGTTTCTGAGTGCGGTCGGCCGAATGGAATGTTTTGGAGAATAGCAAAGCCGGTTTTTGCACGCAGGAAAGAGTAGGCAGTCGAGAACGGGTTGGCAGTCTGACATAACGCGCTTAGCTCCAAAGGGGTAGTGGACAGTCGGAGCACAGAGAAAAATCGGAACACTGAGAAACCCTTTGGAGCGCTTAGCTCCAAAGGGGTAGTGGACAGCCGGAGCACAGCTGGCTTAGCGCAAGCCGGTCTTGGGATAGCAGCCAAAAGCATCATAGTCACAGGGAGTGCTGACCTGCATGTTTTAAGATTTTGTGCCAGCTCTTCAACTTGACGGCCGCAACCAGCCGAGAAACAATGCTACACCTGGCGGCATAAGGGATGGTCCCGAAAGAGCAAAGAGAGTCGCGAAGCAAAAAAATGAAACGAAAATAAAACATATCCTTATTTCAATACAATATAGAAGAAACACTATTCCACTCAGTGGGATGCGTTTCTGCTGTGACTGCAAGAGATAAGGAGAGTAGTTGGCCTTCACTGCGCGGAAAGCGCAGGCTTAAGGCAGTTAAATTTAAAATTATGATTCAAGTAACAAAAAGTGGTTAATCAAGTAAAAGCGAAAAAACAAGGGTAAGTGGTGGCGGAAAATGATAAAGTAATTATGATAATAACCGATAAGGTACTACTTACGACGGAAAACGATAAAGTAACTGGCAGTCACACAACATGAAAAAATGAATGCAAAACCAACTTTTACAAAACCCATTCGAGTCCATGATTTTGAGATGTCAGAGCCACTGCAGTTAAACAACAGTGGCTCTTGATTTTCTTGCGCGTACTGGCATGCGGAAGATTCGAAACAACGAAATTCGGTTCCGGTGATGAATAAAAGCAGGAGCAGATACGCGAGAATTTGTTTAAAATGGCGGTTTGCATTTGACAAAGCATACAGTGAATATTTAACACTCAATTTTTTGCGTTTAGTGGCGGGGCTATCTGGCTGTGGTGGTCTTTTCGTGCCGTATTCGGTGGCACAGTGGCTTCGCAACCCGTAATCAATCGCCGATAGTGTCGATTTTCCACCCTTAGCCAGCAGGCTGTAGACTTAGGTAACTATCCTGGTTAGCATACCTAGGGTCTCCCGGGTAGGTTTTGTTCTTTTCTACCTTGCCTGTGGGAATGGGAACGACGACTTGCCGTCACTTCAGGACAGGTAACGGATGCTTTGAACGATATCCGTATCGCAGTGCCAAATCTGGCATTCTACCGTTAAGCAAGGATAGTTGGAGCCGTCCAAGGGGGTGGCCTTTATTGCTTTCACCTCATTCCGGCTATTGAACTGTAGTTTCCGCGCATGAGGGTTCGTCATTGGTGGCAAATATTTTCAGGGCCCTCGTTTTCATGAGATGCTCTTTGCCACATGTTCTGCACGATGCTGGTATCTTGTTTTCCAGATAGGTGTGGGTATTGCATGGACCGGCAGGTAGGCCTGTTTAAATGTAAGCGCGGAATTTCAAAGCCGTGTGGTACAGAGACCCCATACTACATAAACACCATGTGGAGGACTATTGCCTGTCTTCCCGCCTGATGGCTTCTTCCTTTTAGGGTGTTGGGGGGGGGGGGGCCAGAGATAGCCGTGTGATCTGCTTCAATTTCGTTTTTTCTCCACTGCCTCTGAGGTTTTGATATCGAGATAGGCTGGGGCACCCCATAGGTGCAGCTGGTTTGGTTTGCAAGCCATTCTTTCTGTTTGCGGTTTTGTCTGTGTGGAGGTTTCAGCTCATTGACAATTATTGTGGTTGTTGGCGTCGGCGATATGTGGATCTGATGTGTCAATGCTCGGACGATTTTTGTCTACTCCGGTCGAGTTTAGGAAAACAACTTCTCGAATCACTGATCTACCAGTTATTAAAGCCATTTGTCTGCAGTTATTTGTAGCTGGTCTGCTTCAACTCGAGTCTTCATGCGGGATTTGAGAGTCGTCTCTCGATGTCGTATCACAGTTACCCAGGTTTTGCACTTCCCGACGGGCGGCTTTTTGCTGCTATGAGTTGCGACCACGTCTTCTTGAGAGAGATAATTATGTTGTACAGCTCCAGCAACCACCATAGGTCCTGCAACGGAGTGTAGCTTTTGCTAGAGTTTAGTTCTGGCTCGAGGCAACTGGCAGGGATCTGCATCCTGCGGCTCGATATTAAAAGTTAAAACGATACGGGTGCTTCCAAAAATTGTTGACGGATCGCTCCAAGTTTTGTCTGGTCGAATCTTTCGATACTCACTGACGCGAATTTACTGGTGGTTCAGTGGTGCCTCAATATCTTTAAGTTGGTTAACCGATCCTGCCTAAAAGCGGTGAAAGCAGGATCAAATGGCCGGTAAAAGATCTGTTAAAATGACCAAAAAAATTTTACGAAGGGCTTGTCAAGGCTGGACCCAAATTAAGGATCGACTGCCGATCCACACTTCAATTCTGCAGAACAATTTGGTGTCATGCCATTCTGGCGACTCGTCGGTAAGGACGGAGTTGATTTCGCTCAGCAACTCCACATTAACATAATCGGAGTCAATTGAACGATTGGGTTTGCAATCGCTTGATTCTACGTTGCATAATTTGGACGTTGCATTATTGGATACTCCGTTGCAATATTTACCTTTAAGCTTTAGTGACGGTACCCTGTAATTGTGATAAATGGCTTTAAGTAAGTTTCATAGCGGCAGCCACAAATTTGTTTGAAGCCCGCCACCAAAGGCGCAATAAATTGGAAACCTGCTTGAACTGTTGCAACTGTCGAGCTGCGGGTTCTACTGGTTGGTCAACCACGGAACAAGATTAAACCGCCAATTCAGGTTCTTGTATACCTTGTGATAGCGACATCGGGTTTGCTTGTGAACGTGATGCGTTTGGTCACATTCTTGTTGCAGCTGGCAACGATTCGGACGTCGTAAGATGCATCAAAAATGTTGCATCTGGCTTTCATTTTAATAACAAAACAAATAAAAACTGCTTTATTTCCTGGTCCGTGTCACGCAAGTACTATCAGTGTTTTTGGAGTCTCGACCCATCAGTGAGTAGCAGTCTCGAGATGGCGACGGCACAGCCGTAGAAGTTTGAGCAGCAGGTAGATTGGCTTCGTTTGGGCCGGCTGGATTCTAAAATACAGCCGAGCTGTTTATGCCTGCTTGGTCTTTCTGCATTTTGGGAACCAAGAAAGTGCCTACTGAAAGCTTGCCGGAAAAAACATTTTAAAAGTTGAACCTTCTCCCTTTTACAACGCTCAACGCCGTTTTGATAGATCAAAAGTTCTTCAGTTTTGTTAAACGTTGTTCCCGTGATTTATTTTTCCGTCGTGAAACTAAGTTCCGGACCGAAAACGAACTTTCCGGGACAGGTCCAAATTTACGCCCCCATACAATAGAACGGTGGCTTCGTCTATATTGCCCAGGTGGTTCTCTGCGTGACGGTTAATAACTCATCCAACACACAACCTAAACCCGTCCAAATTCTCGGACTGGGTCAGAATATACGGTTTCACTTTACATAAGTACGGCGGGTTCGTCAATAGTGCCCGGGTGGTTCTCTGCGTGACGGTTCTTTCAAAATACGCCACCTGGGCAGGTCAAAATTTCCGGACCGAATCCAAATTTACGCCCCCGCCATACATTAGTACGGCGCGTTCGTCAATAATGCCCGGGTGGTTCTCTGCGTGACGGTTCTTCCAAAACACGCCACCTGGACCGGTCACAATTTCCGGACCGGGTCAAAATTTAGGGCCCTGCCACACTTTAGTACGGCGGGTTCGTCAATAATGCCCGGGTGGTTCTCTACGTGACGGATCTTCCAAAATACGCCATTTGGGCCGGTCAAAACATTGGGACCGGGTCAAAATTTAAGGCCCTGCCAGGTTCTTCCAAAACACGCCACCTGGGCCGGTCAAACTTTTCGGACCGGGTCAAAATTTACGGCCCTGCCATACATTAGTACATTAGTAAGGCGGGTTCGTCAATAATGCCCGGGTAGTTCTCTGCGTGACGGTTCTTCCAAAACACGCCACCTGGACTGGTCACAATTTCCGGACCGGGTCAAAATTTACGGCCCTGCCATCCTTTAGTACGGCGGGTTCGTCAATAATGCCCGGTGGTCCACTGCGTGACGGTTCTTCCAAAACACGCCACCTGGGCCGGTCAAAATTTTTAGACCGAGTCAAAATTTACGGCCCTGCCATACTTTAGTACGGCGGGTTCGTTAATAATGCCCGGGCGGTTCTCTGCGTGACGGTTCTTCCAAAACACGCCACCTGGACCGATCACAATTTCCGGACCGGGTCAAAATTTACGCCCCCGCCATACATTAGTACGGCGGGTTCGTCAATAATGCCTGAGTGGTCCTCTGTGTGACGGTTCTTCCAAAACACGCCACCTAGGCCGGACAAAATTTTTAGTTCGAGTCAAAATTTACGGCCCTGCCATATTTTAGTGCGGCGGGTTCGTTAATAATGCCCGGATGGTTCTCTGCGTGACGGTTCTTTCAAAACACGCCACCTGGGCCGGTCAAAATTTTTGGACGTGGTCAAAATTTACGGCCCTGCCATACATTAGTACGGCGGGTTCGTCAATAATGCCCGGGTGGTTCTCTGTGTGACGGTTCTTCCAAAACACGCCACCTGGGCCGGTCAAAATTTTTAGACCGGGTCAAAATTTACGGCCCTGCCATCCTTTAGTACGGCATGTTCGTCAATAATGCCTGAGTGGTCCTCTGTGTGACGGTTCTTCCAAAACACGCCACCTAGGCCGGTCAAAATTTTTAGTTCGAGTCAAAATTTACGGCCCTGCCATATTTTAGTGCGGCGGGTTCGTTAATAATGCCCGGATGGTTCTCTGCGCGACGGTTCTTTCAAAACACGCCACCTAGGCCGGTCAAAATTTTTGGACGTGGTCAAAATTTACGGCCCTGCCATACATTAGTACGGCGGGTTCGTCAATAATGCTCGGGTGGTTCTCTGCGTGACGGTTCTTCCGAAACACGCCACCTGGGCCGGTCAAAATTTTTGGACCGGGTCAAAATTTACGGCCCTGCCATACTTTAGTACGGCGGGTTCGTCAGTAATGCCCGGGTGGTTCTCTGCTTGACGGTTCTTCCAAAATACGCCACCTGGGCCGGTCAAAACTTTGGGACCGGGTCAAAATTTACGGCCCTGCCATACATTAGTACATTAGTACGGCGGGTTCGCCAATAATGCCCGGATGGTTCTCTGCTTGACGGTTCTTCCAAAACACCCCACCTGGACCGGTCAAAATTTCCGGACCGGGTCAAAATTTACGGACCTGCCATACTTTAGTACGGCGGGTTCGTCAGTAATGCCCGGGTGGTTCTCTGCTTGACGGTTCTTCCAAAATACGCCACCTGCGCCGGTCAAAACTTTGGGACCGGGTCAAAATTTACGCCCCCGCCATACATTCGTACGGCGGGTTCGTCAATAATGCCCGGGTGGTTCTCCGTGTGACGGTTCTTCCAAAACACGCCACCTGGGCCGGTCAAAAATTTTAGACCGAGTCAAAATTTACGGCCCTGCCAGGTTCTTCCAAAACACGCCACCTGGGCCGGTCAAACTTTTCGCACCGGGTCAAAATTAACGGCCCTGCCATACATTAGTACATTAGTAAGGCGGGTTCGTCAATAATGCCCGGGTAGTTCTCTGCGTGACGGTTCTTCCAAAACACGCCACCTGGACTGGTCACAATTTCCGGACCGGGTCAAAATTTACGGCCCTGCCATCCTTTAGTACGGCGGGTTCGTCAATAATGCCCGGGTGGTCCACTGCGTGACGGTTCTTCCAAAACACGCCACCTGGGCCGGTCAAAATTTTTAGACCGAGTCAAAATTTACGGCCCTGCCATACTTTAGTACGGCGGGTTCGTTAATAATGCCCGGTGGTTCTCTGCGTGACGGTTCTTCCAAAACACGCCACCTGGACCGATCACAATTTCCGGACCGGGTCAAATTTACGCCCCGCCATACATTAGTACGGCGGGTTCGTCAATAATGCCCGGGTATTTCTCTGCGTGACGGTTCTACCAAAACACGCCACCTGGGCCGGTCAAAACTTTGGGACCGGGTCAAAATTTACGGCCCTGCCATACTTTAGTACGGCGGGTTCGTCAATAATGCCCGGGTGGTTCTCTGCGTAATGGTTCTTCCAAAACACGCCACCTGGACCGGTCAAAATTTCCGGACCAAGTCCAAATTTACGCCCCCGCCATACATTAGTACGGCGGGTTCGTCAATAGTGCCCGGATGGTTCTCTGCGTGACGGTTCTACCAAAACACGCCACCTGGGCCGGTCAAAATTTTTAGACCGGGTCAAAATTTACGGCCCTGCCATCCTTTAGTACGGCATGTTCGTCAATAATGCCTGAGTGGTCCTCTGTGTGACGGTTCTTCCAAAACACGCCACCTAGGCCGGTCAAAATTTTTAGTTCGAGTCAAAATTTACGGCCCTGCCATATTTTAGTGCGGCGGGTTCGTTAATAATGCCCGGATGGTTCTCTGCGTGACGGTTCTTTCAAAACACGCCACCTGGGCCGGTCAAAATTTTTGGACGTGGTCAAAATTTACGGCCCTGCCATACATTAGTACGGCGGGTTCGTCAATAATGCCCGGGTGGTTCTCTGCGTGACGGTTCTTCCAAAACACGCCACCTAGACCGGTCAAAATTTTTGGACCGGGTCAAAATTTACGGCCCTGCCATACTTTAGTACGGCGGGTTCGTTAATAATGCCCGGTGGTTCTCTGCGTGACGGTTCTTTTAAAACACGCCACCTGGACCGGTCACAATTTCCGACCGGGTCAATTTACGCGGTAATTTACGCCCCGCCATACATTAGTACGGCAGGTTCGTCAATAATGCCCGCGTGGTTCTCTGCGTGACGGTTCTTCCAAAACACGCCACCTGGGCCGGTCAAAACTTCGGGACCGGGTCAAAATTTACGGCCCTGCCATACATTAGTACGGCAGGTTCGTCAATAATGCCCGCGTGGTTCTCTGCGTGACGGTTCTTCCAAAACACGCCACCTGGGCCGGTCAAAACTTCGGGACCGGGTCAAAATTTACGGCCCTGCCATACTTTAGTACGGCGGGTTCGTTAATAATGCCCGGATGGTTCTCTGCGTGACGGTTCTTTCAAAACACGCCACCTAGGCCGGTCAAAATTTTTAGTTCGAGTCAAAATTTACGGCCCTGCCATATTTTAGTGCGGCGGGTTCGTTAATAATGCCCGGATGGTTCTCTGCGTGACGGTTCTTTCAAAACACGCCACCTGGGCCGGTCAAAATTTTTGGACGTGGTCAAAATTTACGGCCCTGCCATACATTAGTACGGCGGGTTCGTCAATAATGCCCGGGTGGTTCTCTGCGTGACGGTTCTTCCAAAACACGCCACCTAGACCGGTCAAAATTTTTGGACCGGGTCAAAATTTACGGCCCTGCCATACTTTAGTACGGCGGGTTCGTTAATAATGCCCGGGTGGTTCTCTGCGTGACGGTTCTTTTAAAACACGCCACCTGGACCGGTCACAATTTCCGGACCGGGTCAAAATTTACGCCCCCGCCATACATTAGTACGGCAGGTTCGTCAATAATGCCCGCGTGGTTCTCTGCGTGACGGTTCTTCCAAAACACGCCACCTGGGCCGGTCAAAACTTCGGGACCGGGTCAAAATTTACGGCCCTGCCATACTTTAGTACGGCGGGTTCGTCAGTAATGCCCGGGTGGTTCTCTGCTTGACGGTTCTTCCAAAACACGCCACATGGACCGGTCAAAATTTTGGGACCGGGTCAAAATTTACGGCCCTGCCATACTTTAGTACGGCGGGTTCGTCAGTAATGCCCGGGTGGTTCTCTGCTTGACGGTTCTTCCAAAATACGCCACCTGGGCCGGTCAAAACTTTGGGACCGGGTCAAAATTTACGGCCCTGCCATACATTAGTACATTAGTACGGCGGGTTCGTCAATAATGCCCGGATGGTGCTCTGCTTGACGGTTCTTCCAAAACACCCCACCTGGACCGGTCAAAATTTCCGGACCGGGTCAAAATTTACGGACCTGCCATACTTTAGTACGGCGGGTTCGTCAGTAATGCCCGGGTGGTTCTCTGCTTGACGGTTCTTCCAAAACACCCCACCTGGACCGGTCAAAATTTCCGGACCGGGTCAAAATTTACGGACCTGCCATACTTTAGTACGGCGGGTTCGTCAGTAATGCCCGGGTGGTTCTCTGCTTGACGGTTCTTCCAAAATACGCCACCTGGGCCGGTCAAAACTTTGGGACTGGTCAGGTATTTACGCCCCCGCCATACATTCGTACGGCGGGTTCGTCAATAATGCCCGGGTGGTTCTCCGTGTGACGGTTCTTCCAAAACACGCCACCTGGGCCGGTCAAAAATTTTAGACCGAGTCAAAATTTACGGCCCTGCCAGGTTCTTCCAAAACACGCCACCTGGGCCGGTCAAACTTTTCGGACCGGGTCAAAATTTACGGCCCTGCCATACATTAGTACATTAGTAAGGCGGGTTCGTCAATAATGCCCGGGTAGTTCTCTGCGTGACGGTTCTTCCAAAACACGCCACCTGGACTGGTCACAATTTCCGGACCGGGTCAAAATTTACGGCCCTGCCATCCTTTAGTACGGCGGGTTCGTCAATAATGCCCGGGTGGTTCTCTGCGTAATGGTTCTTCCAAAACACGCCACCTGGACCGGTCAAAATTTCCGGACCAAGTCCAAATTTACGCCCCCGCCATACATTAGTACGGCGGGTTCGTCAATAATGCCCGGGTGGTTCTCTGCGTGACGGTTCTTCCAAAACACGCCACCTGGGCCGGTCAAAATTTTTAGACCGGGTCAAAATTTACGGCCCTGCCATCCTTTAGTACGGCATGTTCGTCAATAATGCCTGAGTGGTCCTCTGTGTGACGGTTCTTCCAAAACACGCCACCTGGGCCGGTCAAAATTTTTGGACGTGGTCAAAATTTACGGCCCTGCCATACATTAGTACGGCGGGTTCGTCAATAATGCCCGGGTGGTTCTCTGCGTGACGGTTCTTCCAAAACACGCCACCTAGGCCGGTCAAAATTTTTGGACCGGGTCAAAATTTACGGCCCTGCCATACTTTAGTACGGCGGGTTCGTTAATAATGCCCGGGTGGTTCTCTGCGTGACGGTTCTTTTAAAACACGCCACCTGGACCGGTCACAATTTCCGGACCGGGTCAAAATTTACGCCCCCGCCATACATTAGTACGGCAGGTTCGTCAATAATGCCCGCGTGGTTCTCTGCGTGACGGTTCTTCCAAAACACGCCACCTGGGCCGGTCAAAACTTCGGGACCGGGTCAAAATTTACGGCCCTGCCATACATTAGTACGGCGGGTTCGTCAATAATGCCCGCGTGGTTCTCTGCTTGACGGTTCTTCCAAAACACGCCACCTGGACCGGTCAAAATTTCCGGACCAAGTCCAAATTTACTCCCCCGCCATACATTAGTACGGCGGGTTCGTCAATAATGCCCGGGTGGTTCTCTGCGTGACGGTTCTTCCAAAACACGCCACCTGGGCCGGTCAAAATTTTTAGACCGGGTCAAAATTTACGGCCCTGCCATCCTTTAGTACGGCATGTTCGTCAATAATGCCTGAGTGGTCCTCTGTGTGACGGTTCTTCCAAAACACGCCACCTAGGCCGGTCAAAATTTTCAGTTCGAGTCAAAATTTACGGCCCTGCCATATTTTAGTGCGGCGGGTTCGTTAATAATGCCCGGATGGTTCTCTGCGTGACGGTTCTTCCAAAACACGCCACCTAGGCCGGTCAAAATTTTTGGACCAGGTCAAATTTACGGCCCTGCCATACTTTAGTACGGCGGGTTCGTTAATAATGCCCGGTGGTTCTCTGCGTGACGGTTCTTTAAAACACGCCACCTGGACCGGTCACAATTTCCGGACCGGGTCAAATTTACGCCCCCGCCATACATTAGTACGGCAGGTTCGTCAATAATGCCCGCGTGGTTCTCTGCGTGACGGTTCTTCCAAAACACGCCACCTGGGCCGGTCAAAACTTCGGGACCGGGTCAAAATTTACGGCCCTGCCATACATTAGTACGGCGGGTTCGTCAATAATGCCCGGGTGGTTCTCTGCGTGACGGTTCTTCCAAAACACGCCACCTGGGCCGGTCAAAACTTCGGGACCGGGTCAAAATTTACGGCCCTGCCATACATTAGTACGGCGGGTTCGTCAATAATGCCCGGATGGTTCTCTGCTTGACGGTTCTTCCAAAACACCCCACCTGGACCGGTCAAATTTCCGGACCGGGTCAAAATTTACGGACCTGCCATACTTTAGTACGGCGGGTTCGTCAGTAATGCCCGGGTGGTTCTCTGCTTGACGGTTCTTCCAAAATACGCCACCTGGGCCGGTCAAAACTTTGGGACCGGGTCAGGGTTTACGCCCCCGCCATACATTCGTACGGCGGGTTCGTCAATAATGCCCGGTGGTTCTCCGTGTGACGGTTCTTCCAAAACACGCCACCTGGGCCGGTCAAAATTTTAGACCGAGTCAAAATTTACGGCCCTGCCAGGTTCTTCCACAACACGCCACCTGGGCCGGTCAATCTTTTCGGACCGGGTCAAAATTTACGGCCCTGCCATACATTAGTACATTAGTAAGGCGGGTTCGTCAATAATGCCCGGGTATTTCTCTGCGTGACGGTTCTTTTAAAACACGCCACCTGGGCCGTTCAAAACTTTGGGACCGGGTCAAAATTTACGGCCCTGCCATATTTTAGTACGGCGGGTTCGTCAATAATGCCCGGGTGGTTCTCTGCGTAATGGTTCTTCCAAAACACGCCACCTGGACCGGTCAAAATTTCCGGACCAAGTCCAAATTTACGCCCCCGCCATACATTAGTACGGCGGGTTCGTCAATAATGCCCGGGTGGTTCTCTGCGTGACGGTTCTTCCAAAACACGCCACCTAGGCCGGTCAAAATTTTTGGACCGGGTCAAAATTTACGGCCCTGCCATACTTTAGTACGGCGGGTTCGTTAATAATGCCCGGGTGGTTCTCTGCGTGACGGTTCTTTAAAACACGCCACCTGGACCGGTCACAATTTCCGGACTGGTCAGAATTTACGCCCCGCCATACATTAGTACGGCAGGTTCGTCAATAATGCCCGCGTGGTTCTCTGCGTGACGGTTCTTCCAAAACACGCCACCTGGGCCGGTCAAAACTTCGGGACCGGGTCAAAATTTACGGCCCTGCCATACATTAGTACGGCGGGTTCGTCAATAATGCCCGGGTGGTTCTCTGCGTGACGGTTCTTCCAAAACACGCCACCTAGGCCGGTCAAAATTTTTGGACCGGGTCAAAATTTACGGCCCTGCCATACTTTAGTACGGCGGGTTCGTTAATAATGCCCGGGTGGTTCTCTGCGTGACGGTTCTTTTAAAACACGCCACCTGGACCGGTCACAATTTCCGGACCGGGTCAAAATTTACGCCCCCGCCATACATTAGTACGGCAGGTTCGTCAATAATGCCCGCGTGGTTCTCTGCGTGACGGTTCTTCCAAAACACGCCACCTGGGCCGGTCAAAACTTCGGGACCGGGTCAAAATTTACGGCCCTGCCATACATTAGTACGGCGGGTTCGTCAATAATGCCCGCGTGGTTCTCTGCGTGACGGTTCTTCCAAAACACGCCACCTGGACCGGTCAAAATTTCCGGACCAAGTCCAAATTTACTCCCCCGCCATACATTAGTACGGCGGGTTCGTCAATAATGCCCGGGTGGTTCTCTGCGTGACGGTTCTTCCAAAACACGCCACCTGGGCCGGTCAAAATTTTTAGACCGGGTCAAATTTACGGCCCTGCCATCCTTTAGTACGGCATGTTCGTCAATAATGCCTGAGTGGTCCTCTGTGTGACGGTTCTTCCAAAACACGCCACCTAGGCCGGTCAAAATTTTCAGTTCGAGTCAAAATTTACGGCCCTGCCATATTTTAGTGCGGCGGGTTCGTTAATAATGCCCGGATGGTTCTCTGCGTGACGGTTCTTCCAAAACACGCCACCTAGGCCGGTCAAAATTTTTGGACCGGGTCAAAATTTACGGCCCTGCCATACTTTAGTACGGCGGGTTCGTTAATAATGCCCGGGTGGTTCTCTGCGTGACGGTTCTTTTAAAACACGCCACCTGGACCGGTCACAATTTCCGGACCGGGTCAAAATTTACGCCCCCGCCATACATTAGTACGGCAGGTTCGTCAATAATGCCCGCGTGGTTCTCTGCGTGACGGTTCTTCCAAAACACGCCACCTGGGCCGGTCAAAACTTCGGGACCGGGTCAAAATTTACGGCCCTGCCATACATTAGTACGGCGGGTTCGTCAATAATGCCCGGGTGGTTCTCTGCGTGACGGTTCTTCCAAAACACGCCACCTGGGCCGGTCAAAACTTCGGGACCGGGTCAAAATTTACGGCCCTGCCATACATTAGTACGGCGGGTTCGTCAATAATGCCCGGATGGTTCTCTGCTTGACGGTTCTTCCAAAACACCCCACCTGGACCGGTCAAAATTTCCGGACCGGGTCAAAATTTACGGACCTGCCATACTTTAGTACGGCGGGTTCGTCAGTAATGCCCGGGTGGTTCTCTGCTTGACGGTTCTTCCAAAATACGCCACCTGGGCCGGTCAAAACTTTGGGACCGGGTCAAAATTTACGCCCCCGCCATACATTCGTACGGCGGGTTCGTCAATAATGCCCGGGTGGTTCTCCGTGTGACGGTTCTTCCAAAACACGCCACCTGGGCCGGTCAAAAATTTTAGACCGAGTCAAAATTTACGGCCCTGCCAGGTTCTTCCACAACACGCCACCTGGGCCGGTCAAACTTTTCGGACCGGGTCAAAATTTACGGCCCTGCCATACATTAGTACATTAGTAAGGCGGGTTCGTCAATAATGCCCGGGTATTTCTCTGCGTGACGGTTCTTTTAAAACACGCCACCTGGGCCGTTCAAAACTTTGGGACCGGGTCAAAATTTACGGCCCTGCCATATTTTAGTACGGCGGGTTCGTCAATAATGCCCGGGTGGTTCTCTGCGTAATGGTTCTTCCAAAACACGCCACCTGGACCGGTCAAAATTTCCGGACCAGATAATTTACGCCCCCGCCATACATTAGTACGGCGGGTTCGTCAATAATGCCCGGTGGTTCTCTGCGTGACGGTTCTTCCAAAACACGCCACCTAGGCCGGTCAAAATTTTGGACCGGGTCAAAATTTACGGCCCTGCCATACTTTAGTACGGCGGGTTCGTTAATAATGCCCGGTGGTTCTCTGCGTGACGGTTCTTTTAAAACACGCCACCTGGACCGGTCACAATTTCCGGACCGGGTCAAAATTTACGCCCCCGCCATACATTAGTACGGCAGGTTCGTCAATAATGCCCGCGTGGTTCTCTGCGTGACGGTTCTTCCAAAACACGCCACCTGGGCCGGTCAAAACTTCGGGACCGGGTCAAAATTTACGGCCCTGCCATACATTAGTACGGCGGGTTCGTCAATAATGCCCGGGTGGTTCTCTGCGTGACGGTTCTTCCAAAACACGCCACCTAGGCCGGTCAAAATTTTTGGACCGGGTCAAAATTTACGGCCCTGCCATACTTTAGTACGGCGGGTTCGTTAATAATGCCCGGGTGGTTCTCTGCGTAATGGTTCTTCCAAAACACGCCACCTGGACCGGTCAAAATTTCCGGACCAAGTCCAAATTTACGCCCCCGCCATACATTAGTACGGCGGGTTCGTCAATAATGCCCGGGTGGTTCTCTGCGTGACGGTTCTTCCAAAACACGCCACCTGGGCCGGTCAAAATTTTTAGACCGGGTCAAAATTTACGGCCCTGCCATCCTTTAGTACGGCATGTTCGTCAATAATGCCTGAGTGGTCCTCTGTGTGACGGTTCTTCCAAAACACGCCACCTAGGCCGGTCAGAATTTTCAGTTCGAGTCAAAATTTACGGCCCTGCCATATTTTAGGGCGGCGGGTTCGTTAATAATGCCCGGGTGGTTCTCTGCGTGACGGTTCTTCCAAAACACGCCACCTAGGCCGGTCAAAATTTTTGGACCGGGTCAAAATTTACGGCCCTGCCATACTTTAGTACGGCGGGTTCGTTAATAATGCCCGGGTGGTTCTCTGCGTGACGGTTCTTTAAAACACGCCACCTGGACCGGTCACAATTTCCGGACCGGGTCAGAATTTACGCCCCGCCATACATTAGTACGGCAGGTTCGTCAATAATGCCCGCGTGGTTCTCTGCGTGACGGTTCTTCCAAAACACGCCACCTGGGCCGGTCAAAACTTCGGGACCGGGTCAAATTTACGGCCCTGCCATACATTAGTACGGCGGGTTCGTCAATAATGCCCGGTGGTTCTCTGCGTGACGGTTCTTCCAAAACACGCCACCTAGGCCGGTCAAAATTTTGGACCGGGTCAAAATTACGGCCCTGCCATACTTTAGTACGGCGGGTTCGTTAATAATGCCCGGGTGGTTCTCTGCGTAATGGTTCTTCCAAAACACGCCACCTGGACCGGTCAAAATTTCCGGACCAAGTCCAATTTACGCCCCGCCATACATTAGTACGGCGGGTTCGTCAATAATGCCCGGGTGGTTCTCTGCGTGACGGTTCTTCCAAAACACGCCACCTGGGCCGGTCAAAATTTTTAGACCGGGTCAAAATTTACGGCCCTGCCATCCTTTAGTACGGCATGTTCGTCAATAATGCCTGAGTGGTCCTCTGTGTGACGGTTCTTCCAAAACACGCCACCTAGGCCGGTCAGAATTTTCAGTTCGAGTCAAAATTTACGGCCCTGCCATATTTTAGGGCGGCGGGTTCGTTAATAATGCCCGGATGGTTCTCTGCGTGACGGTTCTTCCAAAACACGCCACCTAGGCCGGTCAAAATTTTGGACCGGGTCAAATTTACGGCCCTGCCATACTTTAGTACGGCGGGTTCGTTAATAATGCCCGGTGGTTCTCTGCGTGACGGTTCTTTTAAAACACGCCACCTGGACCGGTCACAATTTCCGGACCGGGTCAAAATTTACGCCCCCGCCATACATTAGTACGGCAGGTTCGTCAATAATGCCCGCGTGGTTTTCTGCGTGACGGTTCTTCCAAAACACGCCACCTGGGCCGGTCAAAACTTCGGGACTGGGTCAAAATTTACGGCCCTGCCATACATTAGTACGGCGGGTTCGTCAATAATGCCCGGGTGGTTCTCTGCGTGACGGTTCTTCCAAACACGCCACCTGGGCCGGTCAAAACTTCGGGACCGGGTCAAAATTTACGGCCCTGCCATACATTAGTACGGCGGGTTCGTCAATAATGCCCGGATGGTTCTCTGCTTGACGGTTCTTCCAAAACACCCCACCTGGACCGGTCAAAATTTCCGGACCGGGTCAAAATTTACGGACCTGCCATACTTTAGTACGGCGGGTTCGTCAGTAATGCCCGGGTGGTTCTCTGCTTGACGGTTCTTCCAAAATACGCCACCTGGGCCGGTCAAAACTTTGGGACCGGGTCAAAATTTACGCCCCCGCCATACATTCGTACGGCGGGTTCGTCAATAATGCCCGGGTGGTTCTCCGTGTGACGGTTCTTCCAAAACACGCCACCTGGGCCGGTCAAAATTTTAGACCGAGTCAAAATTTACGGCCCTGCCAGGTTCTTCCAAACACGCCACCTGGGCCGGTCAAACTTTTCGGACCGGGTCAAAATTTACGGCCCTGCCATACATTAGTACATTAGTAAGGCGGGTTCGTCAATAATGCCCGGGTAGTTCTCTGCGTGACGGTTCTTCCAAAACACGCCACCTGGACTGGTCACAATTTCCGGACCGGGTCAAAATTTACGGCCCTGCCATCCTTTAGTACGGCGGGTTCGTCAATAATGCCCGGGTGGTCCACTGCGTGACGGTTCTTCCAAAACACGCCACCTGGGCCGGTCAAAATTTTTAGACCGAGTCAAAATTTACGGCCCTGCCATACTTTAGTACGGCGGGTTCGTTAATAATGCCCGGGTGGTTCTCTGCGTGACGGTTCTTCCAAAACACGCCACCTGGACCGATCACAATTTCCGGACCGGGTCAAAATTTACGCCCCCGCCATACATTAGTACGGCGGGTTCGTCAATAATGCCCGGGTATTTCTCTGCGTGACGGTTCTTTTAAAACACGCCACCTGGGCCGGTCAAAACTTTGGGACCGGGTCAAAATTTACGGCCCTGCCATACTTTAGTACGGCGGGTTCGTCAATAATGCCCGGGTGGTTCTCTGCGTAATGGTTCTTCCAAAACACGCCACCTGGACCGGTCAAAATTTCCGGACCAAGTCCAAATTTACGCCCCCGCCATACATTAGTACGGCGGGTTCGTCAATAGTGCCCGGGTGGTTCTCTGCGTGACGGTTCTACCAAAACACGCCACCTGGGCCGGTCAAAATTTTTAGACCGGGTCAAAATTTACGGCCCTGCCATCCTTTAGTACGGCATGTTCGTCAATAATGCCTGAGTGGTCCTCTGTGTGACGGTTCTTCCAAAACACGCCACCTAGGCCGGTCAAAATTTTTAGTTCGAGTCAAAATTTACGGCCCTGCCATATTTTAGTGCGGCGGGTTCGTTAATAATGCCCGGATGGTTCTCTGCGTGACGGTTCTTTCAAAACACGCCACCTGGGCCGGTCAAAATTTTTGGACGTGGTCAAAATTTACGGCCCTGCCATACATTAGTACGGCGGGTTCGTCAATAATGCCCGGGTGGTTCTCCGTGTGACGGTTCTTCCAAAACACGCCACCTGGGCCGGTCAAAAATTTTAGACCGAGTCAAAATTTACGGCCCTGCCAGGTTCTTCCAAAACACGCCACCTGGGCCGGTCAAACTTTTCGGACCGGGTCAAAATTTACGGCCCTGCCATACATTAGTACATTAGTAAGGCGGGTTCGTCAATAATGCCCGGGTAGTTCTCTGCGTGACGGTTCTTCCAAAACACGCCACCTGGACTGGTCACAATTTCCGGACCGGGTCAAAATTTACGGCCCTGCCATCCTTTAGTACGGCGGGTTCGTCAATAATGCCCGGGTGGTCCACTGCGTGACGGTTCTTCCAAAACACGCCACCTGGGCCGGTCAAAATTTTTAGACCGAGTCAAAATTTACGGCCCTGCCATACTTTAGTACGGCGGGTTCGTTAATAATGCCCGGGTGGTTCTCTGCGTGACGGTTCTTCCAAAACACGGCACCTGGACCGATCACAATTTCCGGACCGGGTCAAAATTTACGGCCCTGCCATACTTTAGTACGGCGGGTTCGTCAGTAATGCCCGGGTGGTTCTCTGCTTGACGGTTCTTCCAAAATACGCCACCTGGGCCGGTCAAAACTTTGGGACCGGGTCAAAATTTACGGCCCTGCCATACATTAGTACATTAGTACGGCGGGTTCGTCAATAATGCCCGGATGGTTCTCTGCTTGACGGTTCTTCCAAAACACCCCACCTGGACCGGTGAAAATTTCCGGACCGGGTCAAAATTTACGCCCCCGCCATACATTCGTACGGCGGGTTCGTCAATAATGCCCGGGTGGTTCTCCGTGTGACGGTTCTTCCAAAACACTACGCCTGGGCCGGTAAGTACTGATAAATTTTGTTGTACCTTCTCAATTGTTTCAGCGGGGGGCTGCGCCCCCCGCACCCCCTGCTTATTGGGGCTCCGCCCCAAACCCCGGCCAGGGGCTTCGCCCCTGGACCCCGGGGACCCAGCTCTTCGCGTGACGCACTACAACTTAAAAACGCTCGCTCGCTCGCTTGATTACTGCACTTTAACCTTTCTAAACACGATGCTGGGTAAACATTAGTTTTAACAGCTCCACAGAATAAAGGGCCGCCCGATGGAATTTGGCGACGGCTTCACGCTTTAAGGAGTGCGTGTAGATTTTGTAACCAGTTCCTTGAGGACATGCAGGAGCTGCGATAATGTGATCACGGAAGTTTGCGGACAGTTGGCTGTCATCAGACAACAGTTGTTCGATGATGACAACTAATCGTCCGGATATTTCCGTAGCCACATTATCGATCCATCGTTGCGGTACGACGGGTACGTGGCATACGTTCCCTCCAAATAACTGGACAAACCTTTCCGCAAAACGTTTAAGTATAGTATGTATACCGGTTACAAAACCGGTAACACCGGACCGACAAATGCCCATTCTTCGCCGCTTTCGATATCGTCATTAGTCCAGATCTAGAGGTACCAGATCTTCACCAGGACGGATGGATGGTAAAATTTGCATTTAGAAGGCCTTGGTGGAGTGTGCATTTGCTTTTGGCCAGTGTTATTATAGTGAGAGTCAAACCGAAAAGTCCGAACAGCTGATTCGAATCGTTATTGAAATTATTGTTTTTTCGAGACAACGTCGTGTCGAAAAATTTTCGTACGAACTGATCGAATACTCTATAAGAATATGACAGAGTTTGCTTCTGACTTCTCGTTTTGGTACGACGATCGCGCCGCTTCGCAGCAAAGTCAAAGCAGAACAAAAATTCTTCCTGCATTGCAGCGTTACGTCATTTGATTATATCAGCTCCGTGACCTCCGTCACAAAATACTCCGGTTTTACCATCATTATAAATAAAATTCTAAGCGTCAAACTTATTAATCTCATCAATGTGCTTCCGGTTAGCGAACAAATGATGTTGACGATGATTTTATCTTCAACGGGTAGTTCTTAGTTCGTGCCCAGCGTCTCCGAATAAATAAACAAAAGCAGCAATTTCTTCAAATTAAGTTAGGAAGCTTCGTTTGAAATTAAAGGTATATCTAAATTTATACAGAAAGAACGCGTAGCGGGGGATTTTGGTTGCAGCTGTAGCGTACGTAAGGCGTACACCGTGAGTTTGCTGAGTGTCGCCAACGGCGGTTTAATTTCCGTCCACTCATCCAGTCTCACATGGGGATACTGATTACCAGCACGGGGATCCATTCTTTGGAATTCCTGTAATATCTAGAAGCAAATGGCACGCGGTTAGTATAGAATAATGTGAAGGAATAAAGAATCGGGGGATGTGTAGTTGGGTGCGCGGTTTCAGCGTAAAGAGAACTTCGGCGTCCATCGTAATAAAGACTGCAGTAATTATCTGACGGCAGTAACTTGTAATTTTTTACGTGGCTCTGTGCTTCGAAAATAGTTGGTAGCCGTATGGGTATATCCAAATGTTCGTTTATGAGTTACAATTTGACGGAAGGGTCCAAGTTTTTCAGGCGACGGTAAAACCATGCCTGTGACTATTACATGTATCCTTACAATGGGAATTGCGCCACTTCTGTTGCGGTCGTCAGCATCGCTCCATTGATCACGAAGCACAGACGTTGCATCTGTTTGCAAGCATTCCTCCATCCAGTTCGAGAGCGACTGGACCTGCGAGGCCTTCAGCGAGGGACAACTGCTTTCTAGCAAATTCCACCAATCCTCAATGGTCAAGCCTCGACCACGGATGCGGCCATCGCGAATTCTCAATCGCAGAATACACCGCGTGAATTCCGGTTTATAATCTTCGCACGCTGGAAAGCACGGCTTACTGTACGAGTAGAACAAGTCGATCATGTGGATATCCTTGATAAGCAGAGTATGGCATACAGCGGCCAGTACGGACAGGCTGAGGCATGCCGTCATCACAAAATCTCGGCGACCCGATGTGGTCCGCGGACGACTGGGCGCCGACCAGTTCCATGCGACCCCGCTCAGTATCAGCGTCTCTGCGCACCGATGACCGCCTCTCTCCATGATTTGGCGGAGTAATGGCCCGGATAAGATGGTCGTGTCGGATGGAGAACGCGAAGCACTACAGCCAGCAAATATAATTATGGGTCGCCAGCAGGCATGCAGGCAAGCTATGTTTGAATAGCGATGACTAGGATCGTCTGTCGACCCGGTGAAAAGGAGGAACCGTTGAAGGGGAGATGACGTCAGAAGGCTGTTCCAACCGCTGTACACAGAGCGAAGCCGGCTTTGTGCAGTGGTCTCTATACAAATAAATACTTCCATCATAACTTCAGCCGGAAGGTTCTGGATTTTGACACGAGACAAGAGCAACTGCTTTCCATTATTCTGGGCGTCTTGTTGCGGCGATCGCGAATTATTCGGAAGGTTCAGCTTGCGCCAGGATTGTATCTGCCAAAATATTGTAAGTGCAAAATAATTACAAAACCAATATTGCATCCTGCGTTCGGTATATAATCACAAGACCGTCTGTGGGCTTCCACGGCGTCCATGCTCCATGATTTCAAATACCAAAAAGCTCTTAAACACATACTGAATCTGTGTACCATAATACTCAGAAAAATAGGACATTGCAAAAGCATCGCCCAGTCCCCTCTCAGTTTCGAATGTTCGTACATAACAACAAATTTTGCGCGAGACACTTCGAGACATATGGAAGGGAAGTGACCCTGTACATGCCTACATGGTACCAAATACGTGAGCATCGAAACGTCGCCGTTACATTTGCGGTGTACAAATACTGTTTCACGTCGGGTAGTGAGCCAGGTTTTTCGTTTCCGTGGACAAACCAGTACCATTAGTCAATCGTATCTCTGGTATCATAAATTAAAGCATGTTTAACTTACTGTATTCCGCATCCCAAGCATTCGCAATTTAAAGCGCAGCTCGGTCTTTTCGAAAGGGGAAGCAACGGGGCGGGTTGTGGAAACCGGTGAACGAACACGCTCCTTTGGGAGGACAAAAAGGTTTGAGGTACCGTTAAGGTAAGCTGTAACCATGACAAAACAGCATGCATCGGCAAATCCTGTGAAGTTCAGCATAATCATCATGCCGGGGTGCCATTTCCACGGTTCGTCCACATTCAGACGCAGGAACGCTTCCACCGGGTATTCATCTTCAGGGCCCATGACTAAACCTTGGTGCCAATTGCCAAATTATGTGTACTTATTTATTTTTTTGTAACAGTTATTACATAGAGGCTTCATGCAATCGGAGCCAGATAACTGCAAATTTTGCAATGACATTAGAAAACAAGCTCGAACGATCATAGCTGCTATGTTTAGTAAACTGGGCGGTTTTCCAAATTCCGTGGCAGGAAATTTATACAAAGTATCAAAGCAGTAAGCACACGCTGCTTCAGGAAGCTTGGCTCTACAGGGTGTAGCTTACCAGTGAAACGACTGTTGGGACGACGGAAACGTTCTCCGGCGTGGCGCCAGTGGCAAATATCAAAGCGTGCATCAAACGGAATGCATTTGATCATCGGTATGCGCGGGGATCCAAAATCCACAAGAAATCCAGGATTCTGTGAAATCTGACGCACACCGACAGCTGTTCCGTAATGCCACAGCCCATACTCCATTTGGACATGCACGGCAAATCGCTCCGAATTGCGATTCATTTTAGTCGAATCAGTGGCCTCATACTAATTCTTCTAAACAGCATCAATAAAGGGCTCAGCTACCACAAATTTTATTTACAGACTACAGATAAAAAAATTTCACCCCATCCGCACATCAGAAAGCTGAAATGAGAATTCGATGAGAAGACGAAAGACATGTATTACGGATTAAACGTCACTGTTTCAAAATAAACGCCAATTGTATTCAGTGCTTTACGCTAAGCCAGGATGCCAGTAAAGGTGTTTTGCAGTAATATGCGCAACTACGAGTACAAGCGTAGAGATATAATCAGACATTCGATGATACCCAAATCATGTGCGCTAGTGCCGGCAGGCATGCGGACCGGTTTATGGTCTGCATATTGTCAGTGACTCACAGTTTTAATGCGAATGTGCGCAGAATCAGCACAGCGATTACGGGTAGAGGTAACAGTGGTTCTGATAGATGTTTCTCATTGAAGCAGCTAATATGCTTGTAAGTTATAAGTTATACGTAGTGCGATATTAGAAAATATGTAAATACCAGAATGCAAGAATTTAAACCCTTGAAACAACCTTTATCAGCATAAGCCAGTTAGTTACCTTAACCCCAAGCCATTTAAACCCTTGAAACTTCATACTTCTACTCAGCAAACTTAATAATTTATTGAAACATAAGGAGTTGAAGAGTGATTTCAAATGTGCAGCAGTCGCTTTGTTCGCACCATACATGAAAGTAAGATGTCTCTCTTTATTGGGCAAAAGCCATCAATACTGTAAAACAAAAAGTGCGTTCGCGAAATACTACACAAAATGATTTAAAATTAAACGTTAAAACCACAACCAAAATCGTTTAGGTCTGTCAGTCTTTTCAGGACGCATACCGAAAGTGCCCAAAACAGCAGCATTTCCTTTCACAACAGCTAGACTTAATCTCTGCTTCAAAAAATGCAATAGAACGAGACTCCCTTGTCAGGTCGCGAATCTTTCTGCCAACGAAACGAACAAGTTCCGCAAATTCCGAACCAGAAGTGCCAAAGGTCTCGACCGTCATGGGATAAAAGAGATATTCCATTCTTTCCACAAAGGCGTATTCACGACGTTTAATGTCTTCGGCCAAATGTGCAACACTACCGGATGCACTCGCGCTTGCCCGCACATGCCATACGGCTACCGCGTCCCAGCATGTAGCGTCTCAAACGAGCGCTTTGCCATCACGTACAGGCACGAGAGTCACACCGTCTGGCCGCGTATTATCTTTACCGGACAGTCCCAGTGGCTCGCTTTGACATGGATACCCCGCATGTTCTAAAGCCCGCTTTGTTACGGCGTTGAGTTCGACATTCAGAAGTAAAATTCAGTTTGTACAGCGCTACTGCAGTGTTAGCACTAAGCGAAGTAACATAGCTGCGCAGAACCGCGCAGCTATGTTAGTGTTAACCGATGACTGTTAGTTGTAACGTAATCGTTCTTCGGCTTTTCGTAACTGTTACTTGTATGTATGCGGTTAATTGTAGTTGAACTTACGCTATTAAGTATCCCGCGCGTTCGCAATTCCAGCTGCAGTTTCATCTTCTCACGAAAGCAAGCAACGGGCTTGGTTGAGGACAACGGTGACCGGACACGCTCTTTCGGGAGAACAAACAGTGCCGTGGTACCAGCACCATGAGAAGCCACCATGACGAAATGACATGTGCCGGCAAATGCGATGAAGTTCTCCATGACCATTATGGCGGGATGCCATTTCCAGGGTTTATCCAAATTCAGACGAAGGAATGCTTCCACCGGGAATTCCTCGTCAGGGCCTACGACAAAACCCCGATGCGTAATCGCCACTATGCTATGCAGGACAGCACGAACTGTTTGCCGCTGCGCACGTTATACCGCTGTACTTTGTAGTTGTCACTATGACTGTTACCAACCGAACCGTATGCTTCGTTCATTAGATAACCAGCAAAAGCGCCACAACACTACTGCATAATGCGAACCTACGAGCCGGCCGGCTGTAAGGACGCCATTGCAGAGAAATTCGAAAGCAGCAAGCTCGTGAAATCACAACAGCCGTCTAACTTTAATGCTGGTATTTCGGACTTACCAGCGGAGCGATTGTCTGGGCTCCGGAAATACTGCCTCGATTTGCGCCAGTGGCCTATATCCAAACATCCAAACGGGCATCAAATGGAATCCACTTTTTCATCGGCGTGCCGGTGGATCGAAAATCCACAACAAATCCCGGTGCTTGGTGAATGCGATGTACACCGACAGCTTTTCCGTAGTGCCACAATCCATCCTCCAGTTGGACATGTACAGCAAATCTCGCATATTCGGTTGAATGATTTTCTTTGCAACAATATTCCTTTTTGCGCTTACAGTTGCCATCAGAGGCTTGTGGCAGTGGATAAACTTTAGCCGAACTGCGTGTTTCATAACAGTACTCCTTAACAACATCCATACTCCGCTCAAGCGGGTCGGCTACAACAAATTTCCGACAGATGAATCATTTATGACATCCGGGCGTCACAAAGAAATAAAACGAAATGGCTACGCGCGAGAGTATCGCGCGCGTAGTACTTTGACTACGCGCGAGAGTTTCTCGCGCACAGTCAAATGACTACGCGCGCGAGTTAGCGAAATTAGAAAAATATAATCGATTTATGAATAAACAGTAATGTGTCAAGCAAAATCAATACCATAACAACCAAGGTCAATTGTCCGAATAATTTCTAGGACGTAAAACTGTGTATTATACCGGTACTGTGTATTAGCCGGCATAATTTCGTATTACAGTACTAGCCGGCAGAGTTAAGCTACCTACCGGTGTTCGTAACGGTTATAGCTGTAAATTTTGTACTATTTACTCCTCTGAAATGGACTCCACCCTGCTCAAAACTGGCGACTGCTTTATGTCCTACGAAGCAGCTGTAAAAGCTGTCAAAGACTGGGGAATACTGACTAATCAGGTCTTCGTAAACCCTGGAGGCAATGCCCGGACATCGAAATCTCATCCGCACCATGTAAGTTTCCCGTACAGCTCCGCCCGACTTATCTGCAAGAAGGGAGGCGAATATCGTCCTCACCGGAAGGACGAGCAGATAACCCACAAGTCCATCACAACGACGTTGAAAAGCGGTTGTAAAGCATACGTTCATCTCAAGCTTGTCAACGGCATGATGGAAATTGTGCATCTACCAGCCGCGGAGGATCATAACCATGAGCTCTCAAGCATCGTAGCCCAGCACATCCCGGAAAACAGAAGACTGTCCGCGACGGAAGTTGACACCGTGGAACAGCTCCTTACCAATCGCGTACCGCCCCGGATCATCACGGGCACCATCAACGCGACGCGTCGGTCGACGGGAATGTTCGGGACAGTCATAACAAAGGACATATTCAACCAAGGGACCAAAATTCGCAAGGAAAAACGACAGGGACGTCGGGAGGACGAGATTCTTACCCAGTTCCTGGTTCAACTTCGTCAAAACGATCCAACCGGTACTTACGACGTTTCCGTAGCAGAGGAAGAAAGCAATTCCCTACGTCTCGTTTTCTTACAAACAACAACCATGAAAGAAACCTTTGCTCGTAACCCACAGGTCTGTTCGAATAACACGTTTGAACAACCATCGGTCCATCTTTGTAAAATTTTGCATAGATGTGTGCTTTTCAGGTACTGTTTCTCGACAGCACTTATCGGATTAACATCGAGCACTACACCTTGTACGCCATGCTCGCGCAGGACGAAAACGGATTTGGCCAACCGCGAACACGCTTCCAACGAAACATGGACAAAGATATTGTGCAGCCACTTTTAACGGCGTAAATCACTATGTCTGCGCGCTATACGATTGTATGAAACCTGGCGTCGTACGGATCTACTGCTCAACGGGACAACAGCCAACAGATCTGCTGAAGTTACGGCTGTTTCGATTGTTTTGCTTCCCGGACTCAAATGGACAGGTCGAAATCGAATACGTCCCTGTTTATGGACAGTCGCCAGCAAGCAACAATTGCTTAATTTATGCGTTTGCATTTGCTTATGATTTGATGCTACGGAAAACCATCCAGACTGCGAATTACAGCCCTGACCGAGAATTTCGGGAATGGTTTCGCGAAATCATTGTCACGGGAGTCTTAAAGCCACCGCCAAGAGCTCAGGGACGAAATGCCCGTACTAAGACAGTGATCACCTTTCAAAGCATTCGCGTTTCCGCAAAAGATGCCGAAGCGTTGGAGAAAGCAGTGAAACTGCCGGCTAAGCGGAGAGACACTGTTATTTAAATTCGAATTGTTATTGAGAAATAATATCCGTGACGCTGCTGCATCAAAATTGTAATTTAGTATTGCTGCGTAGATTACTGCTTTGTCTATCCGCATAAAAAGGAACAAAATCTATCGCGCGTAGCTGATTCTGTACAGTTTTTACTACCGGCGAGAGCTCTGGCGCGTAGTCAAACTACTACGCGCAGGAGCTCTCGCGCGTAGACAAATTCTACGCGCGTGAGTACTCTCGCGCGTAGACCTGACCAAAATAAAAGTGGACGCGGCCGTATTTTCGGTAGAAAGCTAAAATATTGTTTTAGTTGTACACATAATCATTAATGATCAGCGGAAAGTAACCGTTATGAAAGAATGAATGTCTGTACCGTTTTGCGCTTTGTCGTTGTCTACTTCTGAGTAAAGCTAAATAAAACTGTACGATTAAACAAAATTAAATGCTACAAGATGTTCGAGCCATGTGCGTTGTAGCCGGCAGCGGTGCAAACATGTAAGCGGTTGATTTTTTTTATTATTAGGCAATGGCCACCAACATAACAAAAAGCGGTTGATTGTTTTTGATGCCTTACGTGCGGGTTCTGCTGCTGGGAAGAATGGCTGTTGCCTGCGGTATCATCAATGGGAAGCGTGCCGGTATATGGGACGTACCAAATTCGTATACCAAATTTGCTTTCGTGCGCCTCTTGCTTTATGGTGTTCTGCAGCCTGCAGCCACGCTGATGTGTATTTATTGGCGTGAAAACAGCTTGGGCGCGCAACATCCGGTACAAGTACTTCTGGTTGGAGAATAACTGATAATTTTCAGATGATCGCTTATTTTGACGATTTGCAGGAATGTCCAAATTTGGATAAGATAATTACATAGGTGCTTTATTGATTTGGCGTGATTATGTGCCCGTGTGCCGTATCGAACTAACACGCATGTGGAGCCATGTTTTGGCTCTCTAAAAACATTAAGTATACGCGCAGGATTACTTAACATTTTTGCGTACCTTGAATGGCTTGAAACCTTCTGTATAGAAATGCAAAATTGTCTATACAGATTATCGGTACAGCTGACCACACTTAAACTAAAGATCATATTATTATTATGGTATTACTTGGCTGATTTCTTTAAAATAATTACATATCATTTAAATATTACACCATAATATGGAATTCGTGAATAGATTTTATGATTTTCAGTTTGCAGTTGCACTATCGTGGGCTGTAATGGTGCGCAAAAGCCAAGGAATAACGTTGGCAGATGCGGTTGTTGATGCCGGACTTTCGGAATTTGCACTGCAATTAATTTTCTTATGTCCAACCGTTCACTTTTCTTATGATCACTTTTCGATAGACCAGTGCTGAATCATACCTGACCGGATTTTTAAACTTATAAACATCATGGTTCTGGCACGCCGTAAAATGTAAGAACTCAGACAGTGGATAGCAAATAAAAGAAAGTTATTGTACCATTTTTATTTTTTTAGTTCTCGAGGCCACCACATGACCTGAGGAGCTTCAAATTAAGACGTCTCCTTATTTTATATCTAATCCCATTTATTTTACTTACGACGTACTTTAAAAGTTTAAACCACGATACTAGCACACACTATGTTTAGACTCAAGCAGGAAGACGGAAAATTAAGCAAAGGTTTCGCATATTCCTCAAAGAAACTTCCAAAACACTTTTCAAAATTATGAAAGCTAATCGCACTGGGTCCACAAACGAAATTCGCGGTGTTCCAGTCGCGCATCGAAAAGGTTCGTTATGTTAGGCCCTGTCACCCTGTGGATGAGGCTTCGTTATGCGTTGCTTGTCATAATCCCGGCAGAACGGTTGAAAAATTTGCAAAAAGTTGACGCGGCTCCTGTGACCATCAACCCATTTACCTTCCTGCAACGCTAACGCCCTGCAAATGCGTTGGCTGAACTTTCGGGGGCAGGTTCAGCCGTACACTAGTCAGCACGGTAAGGACACGAACGTCAGCCTCGTCCAATCGCCGCTGCCGGCTTTTGTTGTCAAGTTGTATGGGCGTGCGCTGCAGTATGAGCCAGCGCGTTCTCACGCCAAGACCGTTTCGTCTTGCCGCTGCCGCAGGTTTCCCATGCGGATCGACAGTCGATGTTTGGCCGATGAAGACGACTCATCGCTGCTTTCTCCAGTTGGCCAGTAGTCGTCTGTTAACCATTTCAGATCTCTGTGCTTATTACATTATTTTCATATTTTAACGCAGTAAACTTCCCTTTAAAGCGCTAGTGTTGCATCTGTTGGGAGTTGGTTGTTGAGTGCGTCGTTGTGAAATCAGTCTGCACCGATTATTATTGCATACAGTGTTTCTGTGAAAGAAAAGTGAGTGAGTACAGTGGGTTTTAGGATTTTTAGGATCTTATTAAGCGTTGAGTATTTGCGAGATGAGAACTCTAGAGCGCCCTCTAATTGCAGGGAATCCGTGCCAGAAAATGTTTCGACCTTTGATTAAGAACCCCGGTACCGCACGATATCGCCGTTACACCAACCGACCATGTGGCATACTGATCGGGCAAACGGGCGTCGGGAAAACCACCTTGAAGAACCGTCTGTGTAACACCAACCATTTGGCTGGTGCATCCGAAGGCAGCGTAACCCAGCAGCTGGTGAAGAACGATGTCAGTGTCGGGACGAATGCCTTCTCCTTGATCGACACACCAGGAACCGACAGCCAAACTCACACGTACAAGCATGCTGTTCTGCTGCGTGCCGGACTGACCGCCACGGACCTGGCCACGCTCTTTATCGTCGTGAAATACGAGAACCGGTACTACAAGATGATCGACAATTATCTGCAAGCGGAACAGCCGGTGGCGAACTTCACCCGGAAAATCGTCATCCTCATCTCGCACATGGACAATGCCGGGGATCCGGGAGCTGAGTTCGCAAAAATCTGCCAGTCGCTCATGGAAGCCAGTCCGAATGTCGCCAACGTGATTTTCTTCTCGGAGCGAAGCAATCCAAATTCTGTTGCTGAGCTACTGTACGCCTGCATGTCCAACATGGAACCGCAGCGGTTGACGATCTCGGACGACGATTTCCATTACAATTTCACGCTGTATCAAGTCCGGATTAACATGCGCAAATCGTTCGAGCAGTATAAGAAGCAAGTGCAGGCCCTGTTGGGCGGTTTTTCGCGACTCCGTGATCGAACCAAAAAGGAGTCCGATGAAGACAAGGACGAGTTGTTCCACGTCATGATTGTGCAGTTCAAGTACGATCTGGATGAACTGTACGACGAGTTTGTGGGGAAGTATGGTACTGACATGGTGGAGATGGAGTACTTCGCTCTGTGCATTGAAATGCAGCGGGAGAATGTCAAGATATGCGATCGGTTCGTCAGCTCCGTCACCCCGCTGATGACGTACAACCTATTCGATAAGACAGATCCACGGAATCTGATTAAGGCGTGCCCCTTCTGTGGTCTGGTGTGGTGGAAGACGGAGGGTTGCGACGGTGAAACCAGGTGCGGTTAGAGTGGCATCGCAGTTTTAGATTCGATTTTTACTTTAAATCAGTTCGCAGTCACGGCGCGCCTTGCACGTGAAGCGGTTTGAAAGAAAAAGAGCGGCTTTTTCGTAAGGTAAATCTTAATAATTAAAATTAACATCTAGGACGAAAAAAATAAGAACCAGAATCGAAAAAATAACGCAAGCTTTTTTTGAATTTTTTATTTAACAAGTTTTGTGAATAATGCATAATTTTTAACGTACGAAATTGTTGAATAAAATTCAGAAAATGCTGAATGTTTGATTTCAAAAATTGCATTTCACTAACGGAACTAAAACTGTTTGATTTTCGTCGCCAGGTGCGGTAGCCGCGTTAGCGCCGCCTTTGACTCGCGACCAAATCGCAGATCCTGGTTTCGGTATGCCTTGGAATGGATCAATGGCGAACTGGTCCACAGCAAGAAGCCAGTGGCCAGGCCTTTCGTCGGACCTGCACAGGCGTCTCAGTGGGCCGATGGAGTTGGATGTGGCCGACCAATTACTTGGAGCGAGTTGCCCAAACTGAAGGATGAAGTTCTGTTCAAAATTTTCGAAGTGAAAACCATGGATGAAGTGAAGAGCATCATGCAGAATGACGGGTACAAGAAAGCCAGAGCTAATTATGTCAGCAGCATCGATACAACCTTCCATTCCTGAATGGCCTCACCTCCGTTTTTCCTTGGTAACCGGGTAACGCGGGATTATGTCAAACTGGTTCAACCGTTCATCGCCATTACTGTACAGATTACTTAGTATGCTCACTATGCTGGTATGTTATGCCGAAAAGTCCTCGAAATCATCGCCTTTCTGCTTTATGAATTTTTCTGTTAGTACGTAATGCGTGTGCAAAAGGAATGGAAGTGTTGTTTTGTCGGATGCACATGCAGACGCCTTAATCCTGTTAATAGCTTGATAAGATTTCCAGTGTACTAAGCGGTTTCTTTGATTTGTAAAACAGCTTTTTTTGCAAGCTCGTTCTGGTATCGCAAGCCCTGAGTGGGCAACCGCTCCGTTGCAATTAAGGACAATGAACTTCATTATTACTTTGTATTATAATCGCTACGGGTAGCGGTTGTGGGCTCTTGCTTTAGGTACTTATTTCTCAAGAAGCACCGTGAGTTCGTGACTGTCTCTTTGCCACCGATCTACAGTACATTAATCTCACTGTAATGCGGAATCATTTTGAATTGCAACTGCGAAATCAAAGCTCCGTCTCCAGCAATACTTTGGCATTTCTCAACAGCCGGTCACTTATACTACGAAGTAGCCATTTTGAATAACCGGCCCCCATGTGGCGCTTGACGAACTGTTGACCCCAGTTGAAATAATGTGCACAGTGGGAGTGACATGCGATTTTATATGAGCTATTACGAGGAATGTTCCTTCACGACAATTCCTCTAGGAAACAGCACTATCTGGTTTGTCTTCCTTTCCCCTGACCATCGCATTCAAAAGGCTCGCTTTGCAGCCCTTTGCACTTAAAGGTCACTTGTAAAAAAATTATGATGAAGTCTGCAAAATGTGTACTCAACTCAGCATTAAACAAGAATCAAGTTAATGTACATATTTACAGAGAAATACGGATATCCGAGAGCTGCTGGCAGCAGCTGTAATGTCCGCCAAGCGTAGAGAGTGAGATTGTTAAGGGTCATCAGCTCCAGCTGAACCGCTGTCCAGTTTTCGAAATCCACTGGACTGAAACGATTACCCGGACGGGGATCCATTTTTTGAAAAAGATGTGAAATCTGAAATGCAAAAAGCCCGATGTAAAGTCTGAATATGCAAGACGTCCGATTCACCCGTGTGAGCTGATAAAATTGAGTAAAATTTAATCTGATTACTTGCACTTTGAAGCAAATGACTTATGGAACAATGACTACGAGTATAGATCGGTTCACATATAACAATCAACATTGAAAGGTTACGAACGAAGCGGGATACGTACTCGTAACTCGCAGATTACGAGTCGTTAGTACTCCTTACGAATTCTCATTATTTTAGTTTTAGTACAAATTCTTACCATGGGAATAGCCTTACGCTGGAAAGTCTGCAGCAGATCTTCATCCGCCAAGTTTTCTTTCCGTTGTGAGCTACAATTAATCAAGTTAGACATCGAAGGAAATTCTTGAGGATCTGCCGATGGACAGCTGTTGTCGATTAAATCCCACCAGTCCTAAATAGAAAGGCTGACCAATCTGGGACCACTGATGCGGCCATAGCGAATGCGCAAAGTCAAAACCGCACTGGGCACAAGCTTGATATACTGTGAATCAGAATGTTTTTTGCAAGTTCTTGTCAATGTAGTGTTTCCTTCGATGCGGATATCTTTCATAATAAAAGTCTCGCACACAGCCCCAAACGAAGCCAACTCCTGATTAGAAGGCCGTCATCAGACCTAGATCCCTTGGCCGTAAACGATACTCTCCAGTCTCTTCATTCAAAATCCGCGTGACATTATTGAGCAGGAAGGCATCTTCACGTGTATGACCACCATTTTTCATTAAATCATATACAAATTGCCCGTTTAAGATTTTTGAGCCGCTCGAATAGCCATGGAGTGTGAAGTTCGAAAATGCAATCGTCGATCTCCAGCATACGTTCAGACATAACGCGCCACAAAAGAGACATAATTTGTCCCAATAACGACCTTTACAGTAACATTTCCGGCCGGGTGAGGACAAAATCAGTAAGCGGTTAAATGGTGCTGACGTAAGAATGAAATTTCAGCCACTGCATACGGAACGAAGAACTGTATGTACCGGCGTTTCTACACAACTAAATACGTACTTTCCTGATAACATCAACCGGCAAATTTTTCATACGGGAGGCCCAGTTAGCACGACAAATACGAGTACTTCGGTGGTATTCTGTAGTCGTTAACTCGTACCATTAAGGTTTCTTCTCGCTTATTCCGCAACTAGCTAACGCGCGCCTAAGCGATCTTCCCGAGTCTAACTTTCGGAAGTCACAACGGTCATGGGACCTGCCGCTGTGTAACGCATCGTTATCCACGCCCGACTCCTGGCTCAGTCAACTCCAGAAGCTGGCCTATGCCTGAATGCCCTGCCCTAGGCGCACGTCGGTAACTTTCTCGACGCTGACACCGTAAAGATATCCGTCGGATTGAGACTGGGCGCAGTAATTTGTGAACCTCACCTCTGTACCAAATGCAACAAGCCGGTCGATGTGTACGGCCACCACGGATTGTCCTGCTCTTTTTCAGCTGGGAGACACGCACGTCACGGCGGCTTAAACAACATCGTTTGTAGAGCGTTAGTGTCAGCAGGCATCCCAGCAAAAGTGGAACCCAGGGGAACTTCCCACACGTCCGACCGGCGTCCAGATGGCTGCACCACCTTCGCCTGGAAACGGGGGATGTGCTTAGCATGGGACGTGACGTGTGTGGTCACTGTTACCAAGTCGCACCTGCGATCAACATCCGCGACCGCGGGATCTGCCGCAACACAAGCCGAAGAGAAGAAAGTTCGTTTCTATGCATATCTTGAGGGTAGATACATCTTCGCACCGTAGGGTAGGCTTTTGAAACGCTTGGGCCATGGGGAAAGTCAGCTACCTTATTAGCGAAAGAAATCGGCAAGCGGCTACAGCAGCACATGGGAGAGCCTCGTTCTCACGAGTTTCTCCGGCAACGACTGTCACTGGAAATCCAGCGAGGCAACGCTGCTAGGGACAATGGAAGGAGCGGCAGCATTAAATGAGATTTTGTTATTATGATTTACTGTTTTTGAAACTGTGATGTTTCCGCAACTTGCTAAATGCTCTATCTGAAAGTACAATAAATCAATTAATGAATGCGTTAATAATTGGGTGTTCTATCAATATCATATCAAAATGTAGATTTAGAGTATAAAACAAAATAATCTCATTACAAAGCTTTTCACATATTCAACTGGCGCAAGTGGAACCTTGTGCAAACTATTACTTGCGGCGTATCGCTTAAAACATCCATTTTTCTCTCGTACTCTGTACAGGCAGAAGATCTTTGGGTTAGACTGAAGATGCAAGCCGAAAATTACAGGATACGTGCGCCCTTACGCAGTGGAACATCCAGAATATTCGCAATTTTCGCTTCAAGTCAGCTTTCTCTTGATGGGAAGCAACAGGCTGAGATGTGGAACACGGTGACGAAAGCGATTACAACGGATGACAAAGAGGACAGTAGTACCGCTATCATCAACGGGAACTTTGACAAATCTCATTTCGAATTCGAAAAAGTCCGTCATGACTCATGACCAGCTTTGCGGGGTGCCAGTTGAACGGTTCATCAAAATTCAGACGAAGGAACGCTTCATCTGGGAACTATCTGCTGTCACGAATACTAAAGAATCGTGACGTTTATTTGAAATTCTGTCATACGCAAATGACAAAACCTGGTGAGTAGTTCTATGTACAGTAACAATACTTGACATAATATTATGTCAAGTACATCTGTATATATAATTTATCTGTATAGTCATTTAATATGCTTACGCCGTGAACCGTGAACATGTCAACATTTTTGCCGGCTACAGAAGTGCAGAGTACCAGTAAAAGAACAACGGTTGCGGATGGAAAGCCAAATCAGTCTCTGCTAGCTCTCACAAATTAATAGAAGTATGAAAATAATAAAACTCTTCTTTCTTCTTTCTTGCCAATCTTCCGGTTATTCGCATATCGTGGCAGTCGAAACTTTAATCTCTCCAAATGGGCCGACTAGCAGGACCAGCATCGCGCCAGTGACGCATAATATCAAAGCGTGCATCCGACGGAATCCCCTTCTTCATCGGCCTGCGTGGAAGCCCAAAGTCCACCATGAATCCAGGAGTGTGTGCAATACGACGCACACAGACAGCTTTTCCATAATGCCACAATCCATCTTCCCTTTGGATATTTTCCCTTAGTGGTCTGACGGGTTTCTTCGCAAATTTCCTCCCCGAAAATCATACTGCGCCTAATTTGTTTTATTACTGTACTTATAAAAACATCCGCTCTGTATATGTACCGATTTGCGATTCATATCACCCAGGCAGCAGAAAGTTAATTTGTTGCAACAACGGCAAGTTAGAACAAGTTCTCCGCTTGAAGGGGTCGGCCTACTTTACCTTTGCCGCCCCTTTGCCTTTGCCTTTTCACTTTACCTTTTTCAAGTTTACGTTTACCTTTGCCTTTGCCGCCGTGAATACCTTTACCGTCTCAATTTAGCGTTGAAAAATGCCGCTCAAAATGCCTTTACCGTTAATTAACCGTTGACAAATAAATTACCGTCGACACTTTGCCGTTTCTAAAACTTCTTGCTTATTTTATACTCATATACTTATCTGATACAAAAAAAAATGCGGAACCAATACCGTTACTATTTCCCGTTACCATCCCAAGATAATTTAAATCATATGTCAGGCGATGATGAGAGTGACGATGAAGGATCAGAACTAAGCCAAATAGGTGTTCAAACGCGGTGGCAACAGTCAAAAGGTGAACTGAAGCTCATTTTATGAAGGACCCAAAGGTGGTGCGAATAGCCAAATTGTGAAGAATTGCAGTATGTATGTTTAATGTTACGTACATTATATAAAATGCGCAAAGTTCAAACGCGGACTTACAACGTTTTTTACCCTTGACATACAGACATCGAACGCAAAACCGCGCCCTTTTACACGTCTTGCATGTATGTATGTACGGGCTAAACTCGACCGCATGCGCATAACTGTTATGACATACAGACTGACATTATGCGTGCAGACATTATGCTACTAAATTGTATCACCACATTTGAATTTCTAAAAATATAACCTGTTGAAAAGTATCAAAGCAAGATGCACTTGAGTATTGCTGCGCAATATTCTTTTCAGTTAAAAATGAATAAAAAGACTGCGGTTAACAATACTTCTGGGTAGCCAGACCAAAGCGGGAACCCCGCCACAATGTTAAACAAGTATACAATCTTCTTTCGTAAAATACAGACGAAAAATCAGAAATTAAAATAAATTAAATTAAATTTATGCGACCAACAAATCATTCAACTCATACTTCGTTAAATTAACATGGTATCAAAAAATAATTTCTGACTTACGATGGAAGGCTGTCCAGCAGTATTAGTCGAAGTTCGGATATTAAATTAGATTAAGAAATCAAGCACAGAACGGGGTGTATTGTAAACAGCACCAGCAGCTGGGTAGCCAGCGCGCAGGGTTCCCTGCGATACAGGTCTACATGACAAGTATACCACAAATTGTTAGAGACAGCCACAAGAATTTGTGAACCTTTTGGCAAGTCGAAATCAATTTGTAATACGCTAGTCAGCTGTAATGGGATCAAAAATAAATTGAGCAATTATCATACAACAAGTAATCAGTAAACAGGGGCGCACCTGGCCCAACACTGATCTTGCGCAGTCCAATCTGGATTCCCAAAATGCAGGCATCCCTGCACTATAGATGCATCAGTAATGCCACAAAAATTATCAGTTTTTACAATCCTAAATTCAAAAACAAACAAGAAGGAAAGAACCAAAACTCAAAAAAAGATATAAAGCCCTACCATTTTATCGTTTAACCGTCGCCGTAAGCTCAAAGTACAGAGAAACGATCACGTGGTTTGGAATTTTGCTATTGGCGGTGGGCAGCCTCGATCTAACTCAAAATGCAGACCCACCAATCAAGATCGCAGAAACACGAAGTTTGTAAGTCGCTGGGCGTCGCTTAGACCCGTTACAAGGTACGCCCATGTTGGTAACGGTTTTCGTCGACGCCCACCGACAGACATCGAGCGAAAAGCGACTTACAACGAAGCCCAGCCAATTGAGACTTGGTACGCCTATTTTTCGCTTCGATGTAAGTCGCAGATACTCGATGTAAGTCCGCGTTTTGACTGTGCGCATCCTTTCTATTTAACACTTTATGTTAACCGTAAGCAGCCAGTATGCGTACTGCCTGCTACGTGCATGTGTACAATACGGGGTATATACGTGCATTTGTACGGGGCATTTGTACGGAGCACATATCGTTAACCAAATGAGTCTGGAATTAAATTAAGGACTACACGCGACCAGGTCGTATATATATATACAGGTCGTACATATATACGAAGGTCGTACATATACCACACAAATAGTGGTGCGAAATTTTAGAAACGGCAAAGTGTCGACGGTAATTTATTTTTCCACGGTTAATTAACGGTAAAGGTTTTTCGAACGACATTTTTCAACGGTAAATTGAGACGGTAAAGGTATTCATGGCGGCAAAGGCAAAGGTAAAGGTAAACTTGAAAAAGGTAAAGTGAAAAGGCAAAGGGGCGGCAAAGGTAAAGTAGGCCGACCCGCTTGAAACGTGTTAACATTTCAAAATTTGCTGCTAAATGGATTGTCAACACTGTTCAAAGCTGGACCACGTTGTTCGTCGAATTAACCACACAAATCTAAGACTGAAACAGGCGATGCTACACAAGTCAAGCGCGTTGCAGCCGGCACTCATGCACGGAAAAGAGTTTAATGGTTTACATCTTTACTTAGGTTGTTCTTCTGTTACTGTATAAGTCGGGAAAACAGTTGTTGTTGGCGGTATCGTTGATAATTTTATTCGATTTGCTCGATATACATATAACGGCGCGTCGGCGCACAATAAGCTGCTAAAAGACGAAAATAAATCTCTAAAATGCCAGCGTGCAAAAAATAATAACACACTTAACGAGATATTTCAGTGATTTTAACGTTCTGTAGCGCAAAGGTTTATGCAGTCGTTAATGGAAGCCGTTGTCTGCAGAAACATAACCGTCGTCAAGTTTCGAGGTAAACTGCCTGTAAACTGCCGCTCATGATAAAACACATGTGGACAAAGCAGCATACGAAAACTGTAATGAATACACGGAATACAAAACCCCGAACTGACTACTAGCGACTATTTTGCAATAAATACGGTACAAACATGGTTACATTAAATATGCAAACTTCACATGAACTTCCACAGTTACATTGATACAAAGGTTACTTGTAGGCAGCAACTGTACAGTGCGTAAAGCAAACAAAGTAAGCCTGCTCAGCCTCGCCAAATCCAGATCAATCATTTTCCATTGTTCCCAAGATACCTGGTCATAAGAATTTCCAGCACGTGGATCTATCCGTTGAAATTCATGCAGTACCTGACAATAAAATGGTGGATGCGAATGAAATGTTGTAAACACAAAGCGGCAAGCGAATAGGCACCGATAGTCACTTCAACGTTAACTATGTACAAACTTTCGCAGACTTCTTACGGTGGGAATAAGCCGGCTTTGGTGATGGAAACTTGCTGCGTCCACCGTTCTTGTATCAAACAGCCGCCAGCACATAGTCCAGTCGGATCAGGAATGGAGCTCCTCGACCGTCAGCGTCGGACAGCTGTTATCTACCAAATTCCACCACACTTCATAGTCATCGAGAGTTTTGATTCGCGCCTCCGAAAGCTGCAGTTGCACCGCCCACCTGTCACATCCTGGTGTGAACGTCTCCAGCATTCCTTCGTTGTTGCTGTAGTACTCGTCGCTGACGCTGCAGTTTCTGATACCCAACGTCTTTCCCACCGACGCAAGCGTTGATAACTCCGTAAAGAATGCCATCATTAATCCTCTGGGTTGCAAGCGAACAGTTTTCATGGATGGATTGTGCTCATACAGTTTCCTACAAATATTAGACAGCAGTATGGTAGTGGGACGGGGATAATTCCCGGCGATCATAACATGCTGTAAAAACCGTCAATCGATTGTTCTTCTGCCGTTCGGGTAACCGATAACTGTGTAGCGAGTGAACACGATCATCGGTCTCCAACAAGCCAACAGGCACGCCGCGTCCGCATAACCAAATGAGCTGCGGAAACACAGCAAGCGGTTTACAACCGGCAGCGATGTGAGAAGTATATTCCAGCTGCTGCATACGCTACGAAGAACGCTGTGACTGCGCGTCTCCTGACAGCCGAATATTTCTGCCATAATTTCAACGGGCAGATGCTGGATGCTGCTTATTATTTCCGCGAGGGAATTTTTCCGGCGTTTCGTTATTCTTATGTGCATCTTCAATCTAGCCAAAAATTGCTTTGTCGGCTGTAAGGTACGATTGGCGTGCATCTGCGGCTCTGGTAACCACAACCGATTTTCCAAAAGGTCACTCTCATTCAAGACACCTTTCTGCAACAAAATTGCACACTGCTGCAGTTAAGGAAAGCGACAGGTACATCGCACCTAATTAGTGTATTGCAACGGCAACTTCTAAGCTGCCACTAGTGGAGTGGGTTAATCCACCCGTACCACGATAAAACGAGGTTTGATGGTTCGTCGGTGACCGTCGCTGATGTTACGAGTTAGCGAATTACCCAAAAGTCAGTTATGCAATTGCGAACATGTTAACCGATACCGGCGCGATTGTCAAAGTGCACAAACATTTTTAATCAGCCGAAAAGTCATTGGGGAAGAGCAAGGGCAAGGGCAAGAACAAGAATGATTTCAGAACATTCAGACAGTCTCAGAAGTCTAGAAAATCCACGTTAGAACTGGTCATTTCGTACAAGTACACATTCAGATGTTTCCGGTTGAACTAGCACCAATGAGATGTACATCTTCACTACAGATCTCATTTGTACGGCTACATATGTACATCAGTACATGCATGAAAACTTTCGCTTTGGAGTCCCAAAATCTTTTTTGCATTGTTTTATGCCATTCTATAGCCAAATGATTTGTATACATGGGCGATAAAACCATTTGCGTGAGCAGCATCTGGTTGAGGAGACAGATATAGCTGAAGTACTATAATCTAAAAGTTTAACGCGCAGCGGTGTACCTAAAAGTCTCATTATTATCGATTTTCTTCAAATTTTGAGTAAAGGCGCACCTTAGCATGAGGACCGTTTGTACACCGAACTAAATTTTGAAATCATCGAAAGTCATTTCAAAATTTCAAAAACATGGTGGAAACTCGGTTCGGTTTAAAAACGATTTTCATGCCGATGTGAGTTTTTGTGCATAATATGAAAGTGATCGGTTTATACTGAGACTTTTCGTACACCTGAACGCGTTTTAACTTTTGAACACCATCACTGCCGCAACGGCAGAACCGGATTTTGCGCGCACACGGCAACCTATACAAATCTTTTGGTTAGAGATTCTCATAACAATGATAACACAATATGCAACAGTGTAAGGGACTGCGCGAAAGTGAGTTTTCGTGCATGCACTGCCAATTTGGTACAATATACCGGGTCGCATCCCTTAAGTAATTTGATGAGCATTGTTACAGCAACATTTCTGTTCTCCAACAAACCAGAAATCAATTTCTGTATGGCTTCAGTCTTCACTATGCACATTAGTTTGGTAATTCTCGAAGCGACTTTTAATAAGTAACAAACAAAAATTAACACGAGTATGCTGTATAAGTGGTTTTCAGTACAAAACAACAAATATTACCCTACAACGATTTCGCGGTTTGTCGACTCACATAACTCCATGTCGTGTCTATTTGGTTATACAAATTAAGCTTTTCCTGATATGAGGCAGTGGACAGGCATTCGGCGAATGCGATTTTCAGGGAGTACGATTAGAGTCGAAGTGGCATACACTCGAACTCTAACGATGCGGTAACTGTCGAGATAAACCGAGAAATCGGTCATCAGTAGTTCTCCGGGATGCCATTTCCACGGTTCTTTAGAACTCAAACGAAGGAGAACTTCCACGGACATCCCTTCTTCATAAACTGGAAAACAGTGAATACTAGTCAAAAATTGTACCGACAGTAACTGCAGAGGTCCGGTGTTGCCGTCCATGTAGTAAATAATAATTACCGTACATTAATTTCCATTTCGCTAGTAGTGAACCAGGTGAACAAAATGACTTTTGGGCGTTTTTGAGATGCCGGTTGTATGGGAAGCGGTCACTGAGGTACATCCCGTGCACTCAGCCTTTCTGAGTAGCAGCCCCGAATGCCCGCGGCCGGGTGTGCGGGAGCTGGCTATCAGACCGATCCCGTGCAAGCCGAACCTCCCCTTTATTTAACAAGTAAAGCAGACACCGCTTGACAAAGCCTCCGCGCAAAGGGCGGGCGGGACGGGAGAACAATTCAGTTTAAGCATCAAAATGACAAATGCAGCCGCAGCTGGAAGAAACTTTGAAAACCAATCGCTTGCATAATGAGACATTTCTGATTAAACCAGCGAGGTAACTGTTACTAAGGTGACAGGCACCGGGATTGTATATATGCAGTACTTCTATACAACTTCCGCTCATGGAAATTAACCATAATTAAATACAATGATTTAATTATACATTAATTTCCATTTCGCTAGTAGTGAACCAGGTGAACAAAATGACTTTTGGGGTTTTGAGATGCCGGTTGTATGGGAAGCGGTCACTGAGGTACATCCCGTGCACTCAGCCTTTCTGAGTAGCAGCCCCGAATGCCCGCGGCCGGGTGTGCGGGAGCTGGCTATCAGACCGATCCCGTGCAAGCCGAACCTCCCCAAACAACGGCCCCAAATTAATCCTTGGGATAAAGGGATATGCCAGTCAGAGGAACGTCCGTGCGAATGTACGAAGCATTTGCATTTGATGTCCAGCGACCAGCACGCTGAATATCTTCAAGCGAAGTAGCGTTAGCAGCTGCGCAAGAGGCTGCTCCGATCCTAAAACTGTGCGGTGTGTATAAATGGATGTTCGAAACTCCACTTAATGCTGAAGTCAGCATGCGAACAAAAGCTGATCTGGATACAGGCAAACCGTTTGAGGAAACGAACAAAGCGCGGTGTGCGAATATTTTAGACTTTTTCTCAGTGTTAAATATTGTCGCAATGCCCGTACTGCGCAGACCGATCGCCCGGTGGCTAGCAGAGAAATTCGGCATCCTTCATGAAATTGGTCGCATTTCGATGATCGCAGATTAATGATCACTTTCCCTCTGAATAGTGAGACATCGGATAAAAATAAAAAATGGGTGCTAGTTGTCGGGATAATTTCGCCAATGCGTAAGAAACCAAAAAAGCACAGGGTAAACATGCTCCAGTAAAGTCGCCTATCGTAGGATGATAGCGTCTGAGAATTAGCGATGTTAATTTTAATGATTCGCATGTGGTCAATGGTGATTGGCAATCTGCGATCTACCGTTGTACCTCGTAGACGCTTATATCCAGTAAGACAATGTCTTAAACTAAGTGAATTAGAGTCAAAAGTGGAACCACTTTCTTTAAGTAAATTAAGAACCGCTGACAGATAAACTTTCGCGGATGAATAAGGTAGACCTCTCTCAAACAGATACGCAATATAACGTGAGACTGTAGACTGAGTTATACGAGAAAGGGATAAACGGAATTTTACACAAAACTCAAAGAATTTATTGATTCCACTTCGATAAGTTTTCCTCGACGAAGGCGCTATATGATTAAAGCGCAAATTGTCAACAACAATATCAAGAGATGCTAAGGATGCATGAGGTGATAATTGTACAGATCTAGAAGCACACTTTCGGATACCAGTTGCGGCACGGAATCTGCATTTGGCGCTAGACTGATAAACCGCTCCATCTGAAAACGCGATAAAGCGTCAGCAATATTGTTATTAATACGCGATATGTGCTTAATTGTCATAGTGAAATTAAGCCGTGCTGCAATGGCCACCATGCGCCGCATTAATTCCAAAACAATCCTGCTGCGTGACCTGTAGCTTTCCCAAGCTTGTGAAGCACGGAGGTTATCGCAATGAAAGATAACTTTTTTACCGACCAGTTGTGCTCCCCATAATGTCAACGCGACAAGTATGGGTATCATTTCTAAGCACTCAATGGAAAAATGTGCATCATTAATGTAAACTGGCCAGCGTAACCGAAACCAGTGACCATTAAAATAGCCCCCACACCCGCGCGTGGCTGATGCGTCGGTAAACAACTGGATCGCATCACAGCGTGTCCAGTTAATTTCTAAAAATTGTGCAGTGCCATTCCATTTAGGAAGGAATTCCAGCCACCAGTCAATGTCTTTTTGGAAATCGTCGTCGAGGTCAATCTCAAAGTCGGTTGTGCTCTTACTCAGAGACAAACTTGCAATTAACCGTCTTGTAAAGAGTCGTCCGACAGGTACACATTTAGAAGCGAACATAAGGGAACCGATCAAACTTTGAAGTTCAGTACGGTTGCAAACAGTCTTTTGTTTCCACACACCAAATAGCAAAATGATATCGTTCAACTTGCCATGCGGTAAGCTTAAAGTCTGAGCAACTGAATCAAGTACAATGCCGAGAAATTTTAGTTTTGTTGACGGGCCTTCTGTTTTTTTAGTAGCAAGCGGAACTCCTAGCGAAACGCAAAGTTCGGAGAATTTATCCATGAGTTCAGAGCAGAGTTGCTGATTAGAATGTGTTGCAAGGAAAAAATCATCAACATAGTGTAACATGAACTTATGCCCAGTAAGATGCACAAACACCAAATGAACTGCATCCGAAATTAAACAGAATAAAAAAGGTGAAAAACGCGAGCCGAAAGGTAGAACAATGTCGAAGTAAAAAAGGTCATTGCACTGGTAGCCAAGCAGATACCAATAGCCGGTCTGACTGGCACAAAACGCAACGCATGCTGAATATCAAATTTAGACATAAGAGCACCTTTACCCAATTGCAGGAGAATATTCACAGCATCGTCGACATTGCAGAAAGCTAAGGAATAATCCTCTTTACTAATATAATCGTTCACACTGTGTCCGGCTGGGCGCGACATATCCATGAGAATGCGAAATTTCCCATCCGGTTTAGGTCTTACTCCGAGCGAATTTATAACAAATGTAGGAAAAGGCGGGCTGCTGAATGGACCGACAGAGTGTAATAGCGACACTTCTGAATCAATTTGCGACTGAAGATGCGTAGCATAAATACGAGCAGATGCAGCATTTGGTGTGCGCATACTACGCTTCGGACCACGATAACCAATGTCGGCGCCATATCGTAAGATGTTCAGTAAATATGATACGAACTGTTGATCAGGATGTTCTTTAAGGAAATGAGCGAATGCATCTGCCTTCAGCGGGGTTGCGATATTTTTAGGAATTACTGCTGTGCACTTTCGCTTTGCACTGTGGCTCTCGATGTTCGCGTTGACCGCAGTTTGCACACCGATGTTGGCGGCCGTATCGGCAGAGCAAGCCGGTAGTACATTGTCCTTTATTCCACAACTGGCAGATTTCGTCAGGTTTAGGTCCCCCGTTGCCGGCGGGGAAGTTGAGAAACGACTGCCCAACCCATGAAGTCCGACGATTGCTGGTAGCACTACGCAGCAATGGACATTCCGGCCGGATGTGTCCGTATTCAAGGCAGTGAAAACACTGAATAATAGTTTTGCCCACACCGACTGCAGGTTGATCAAAATCAAGCCCGAGTGGTTGTGACAAGTACTCAGCATAAGCGTCATCATTTTTACGAGACCACTGCATGGCGTCGTCTGGGTTGCGACAAATCGCTAAACGGAACTGGCGGTCATAAGCAAGCCACTGTTCAGGTGTAATTCCTTTAGGCGCCGCAATTTGGGCGATGTGGTCCATATACTTGGTCATCGGTAGCCACAGTTCCGGGTATATGGCGCAACGGTACATCTTCAGCACATTAAAAGCTCTCGACCACTGGTGGTGATCGCGAATCTGCTCAATTTTTGAGGCATTGCTCTTGGAACTGGAGGAAGCATGCGGGGTGCGGTTGTTCAATAAAAGGTCGTTAAGATTCACGAATTCCTTTTTACTGAATAACTTGAACAGGAGCGCATTATCATCAACCGGTGGTAATAAAGTCTTAACGTTTTCCGGCAACGATTCCAGGATAACAACGGCCTTACGGTTAAGAGCGGCAGTAGTATTATTACTACTAAAGTCAATGCCTTTAGTGCCGTCTAAAGTGAAATCTTTACCTGGCTCTGAAACTGGGGAAAGGTGTTGGTCTTGTGAATGTGGTAAGTCGGATTTCCCGGCATCATGAATTCGAACCCGGCGCGTTGCTGGTGAAAATGAACGGGTACTTTGATCTGTTGCAGGGATTACTGTAGCAACAGAAGCCGAAAGGTCTGCGATTTGTTTCTTCAACTGAGCGAGTTCATCTGCTACCGATTTCTTTTTAGTTGTTCCGGTATTATTAGGTATGCTGCGGGTGTTAACGCCCGGCCTACTGGAACTGGCACGGCTGGTTCCTCGAGGTCGTCCGCGTCCACGTCCACGATTCGAACTGCCACGTATAGACGGCGGTCCCATGATTGAGAGTGATGATGAAAATTAACTGGTCAATAGTTAACCGATTATCGTAAAATGTCCGATTTGTAAAATTCAACAGTTCAGAACTCAGAACCATCAGAACCATTCAGAACAATTCAGTTTAAGCATCAAAATGACAAATGCAGCCGCAGCTGGAAGAAACTTTGAAAACCAATCGCTTGCATAATGAGACATTTCTGATTATAACCAGCGAGGTAACTGTTACTAAGGTGACAGGCACCGGGATTGTATATATGCAGTACTTCTATACAACTTCCGCTCATGGAAATTAACCATAATTAAATACAGTGATTTAATTATACATTAAAAACTTCAATATCTACCGGGCACTGTAAAAGCCGTGAATGGATATCTGTGTCGAATATCACTGCTTCAAATGTCACAAGAGCGACGGTTTCCAGTTGGTTTACACGTTCCGAGGCGATGATAAAATTATACACTATAAAAACAGACCAACAATTTTGATGTTAGGTGCATTTTTAACATACCTTTTAGACTATTGCGGTTAAGATGAGCAAACGCCTGATTCGCACAGCGAGAAGTATCATAACATCCTTACAAGGAGATCCATTTTTTCAGTGGTTTTCCCGGAAACCCAAAGTCGACAATAAATCCCGGCAGTTGAAAAACTCGACAAGCACCTGTCACCATTCCGCAGTGTTCCAGTCCATCTTCTCCTTTCAAATGTACGAGCAGTCTTTCACTTAGGTGACAGACTGCTTTGTGTTTATGGTCGTTGAAAAACATTTCGTTTGCTGTGATCATAATCTTTCCGCAGCTTTTGGATCGCGATCGACAAAACAGCTGTGCTGCATACTGTACTTGATATCTTCCATTCCAACGGTCGCTTCACTTGGTAACCCAACAATTTCTCGCAGTTTCAACAAGCCAGACTCACGGTTGTTTGGGTTACCGATGTCGGATCAACCAATCTGCAGCAGAAGCCTGTATAATGGATGATCATCAAAAACGGAATAATAATCAGGCAATCCGTAACTAATAATTACAATAAAGTTTCCTGGGCTTTGAACCAATTAATTATACGGCTTGAAATTTTATTATCAAGGTGTTACCTTAAGATTTCCAGGTGAGCAAATTGAATTATATGGTCGATTCCCCGCTCTTTGCCACATTTCAACGCGGAGTTAACGTTAACTGTAAATACGTCAAAAGTCTCTAAATGACTGACCTGCCTCCTTCTTATGCATGCCGCTTCATCGCTGGTACCACAGTTCAGTATTGTATATAATTATTGCTAACGACAAGTTCTAAAGGCGCTGAATTATTATTTGCGTTAGTGCAGGCTCGGAACGGAGCCGGTATTTTTGCAATCTGCTGTTCACTTGTTAAGTACAGCCACATCGATGAAGTCATATCGCCAGCAGCTAAAATTCAGCCACATCGATGAAGTCATATCGCCAGCAGCTAAAATTCCGCCAAGAAGGTGAACAAACAAAAATACGATCGTCGTCTTCATGAATGTATGTCGGTAACATGTTTAAAATGTGTATGACTCTTTGCGAGTACAGTCAGTACTAACCACGACACATGAAAATGAGCGCATTGTTAATTGGAGAATCGTTTGTTTTCTTCGCTGCCAGTTAACGATGACTGAATGTTACCGCTCTTGATGTTGGACCGGTATCACCGCTCTTGATGTTGGACCGGTTACTTGTATCAGTGGCTTTATGATGCAAATCCTGCATCGATACACCAGAAAACCGGGAGTCTGGGTGCCACAAAGTTTCTATCGGACCGAGCGATGCGATAACTACAATGGAAAAAGTTCAGTGCAGTGAGCGCTCTAAGCATTTTCTCGAATCAGGAAAGTTATGCACAAATCTTGTTTACTGCAAACGGCATTATGTCGTCGACCATGTATACGGTACGCCGTCACAATCATGAATTTCCGGTTGTATGCACTCAAGGAAGCAGTGATCAAATGTCGCGCTGCGGAATAGTGACCGGGATACGTCGAATTGTCCAATCGCTGGGCTTTCTCGTCGACTTCGGGTTTCCGCATAAACCGATGAAGACCTGGATTTCCTTGAACGAAATCGACGTTATTTGTTGCTACGATAATCAGCCGCCGGGCTATAATTACAATAATCTTCTTAACGGTACGTTGAACTTGATCCGTATAGGGGCGTCCATAGGTGGGGACGATTATATTCTCCCTTTCCGGCCGTTGTAGCCAGTTGGACCGGCAGCTTATAAAATCTTTGCTCCGCTCCGGTTATCACCACAACCAACCTCATGCCGAACAGCGGCGCTGACTTTTTACTTATGCTAGAAATCGTGAACGAATTTGCTTGCAGTACAGTATGTTGACAAGCTGAGCAGCTTTTGCATATTACTTATGGTAAAGCGAGTCAGACCTTTTATATTTTTAACGAATATTAAGTACAAGATCTATACTACGCGCGGCGCCCCATAGTTTTGAGATCTCTATAACCATAAAACTTCTGGAAAAACGGACAACGCCATTAGATCCGGGATAGTTCAGAAGTGGCCGGCATGTGTTTTTTTATGAAAATATCGAGCCGGCATCAAGCCGGCATCAAGACCAGATTGATCCAACCCATCTTAAAGGTCACCTTGAAACTTAGAAATATTTGCCTAGATACAATACAAAATACCAATTGACATAATTATTACACTAATTAAACCGAAAAATAAATAAATTATTGTACTTATTCAAACACTCGCGTTATTCAAAACATTGCTGCCGGTGTTGCCGAGCTCGAAACACGTTTAAAATCAACCGATATAAAATGTAAAAATATCAAATATAAAATCAATACGAAAAATCACTGGACGAGTGAGTGACCGAAACACTATCACCGACCACTGAGCGGGATCTCTACAAAAGTGGGTGACCGAGCTACTACCACTGACCAGTAAGAAAAATCACTAGACAAGTGAGTGACCGAAACACTATTACTGCCCAATGAGCGGAATTTCTAGGTGAGTGAGTCATCGAGCGGCTTTGCTCTTGCTCACCTAACGGGCTCTGTGCACTGGACAGTAGTTGTAGCAGGGTCACATCCTCACCTAGCGATTTTTCTCCTTACCAAGCGATATTTTTTACTGGACAGGTGGAGCTCGGTCAGTCACTCACCTAGTGATTGAGTGCGTCAAAAAATCGCTAGCTGAGTAAGTGACCGAGCTACCACCACTGTCCAGTGCCCAGAACCCGTTAGGTGAAAGAGTGACCGAGATACTACTACTGTCCAGTGCACAAACTCCGTTAAGTAATCTAGTGACCGAGCTACCAATACTGTCCAGCGCACAGAGCCCGTTAGGTAAACGCGTGACCGAGCTACCACTACTGTCCAGTGCATAGATCCCGTTAGGTAGATGGGTGACCGAGCTACCATTACTGTCCAGTGCACGAACTCCGTTAAGTGATCTAGTGACCGAGCTACCACTAATGTCCAGCGCATAGATCCCGTTAGGTAGATGGGTGGCCGAGCTACCAATACTGTCCAATGCATAGGTCCCGTTAGGTAGATGGGTGACCGAGCTACCGATACTGTCCAGTGCATAGATCCCGTTAGGTAGATGGGTGACCGAGCTACCATTACTGTCCAGTGCACGAACTCAGTTAAGCGATCTAGTGACCGAGCTACCACTACTGTCCAGCGCATAGATCCCGTTAGGTAGATGGGTGACCGAGCTACCAATACTGTCCAATGCATAGATCTCGTTAGGTAGATGGGTGACCGAGCTACCAATACTGTCCAGTGCATAGATCCCGTTAGGTAGATGGGTGACCGAGCTACCGATACTGTCCAGTGCATAGATCCCGTTAGGTAGATGGGTGACCGAGCTACCAATACTGTCCAGCGCACAGAGCCCGTTAGGTGAACGCGTGACCGAGCTACCACTACTGCCCAGCGCATAAACTCCGTTAAGTGATCTAGTGACCGAGCTACCACTACTGTCCAGTGCATAGATCCCGTTAGGTAGATGGGTGACCGAGCTACCAATACTGTCCAGTGCATAGATCCCGTTAGGTAGATGGGTGACCAAGCTACCAATACTGTCCAGTGCACAGAGCCCGTTAGGTGAACGCGTGACCGAGCTACCACTACTGTCCAGTGCACGAACTCCGTTAAGTGATCTAGTGACCGAGGTACCACTACTGTCCAGTGCACAAACTCCGTTAAGTGATCTGATGAGCGAGCTAGCACTACTGTCCAGCGCATAAACTCCGTTAAGTGATCTAGTGACCGAGTTACCAGTACTGTCCTTTGCATAGATCCCGTTAAGTAGATGGGTGACCAAGCTAACAATGCTATCCATTGCACAGAGCCCGTTAGGTGAGCGTATGACCAAACTGCAATATTACTGAGCAAATTAGAGCAGGGCCCGCTAAGTTCTTAATGGGTGACCTATCTAGCACCACTGTCCAGTCTTAGCATCCTTTTAGTTTGTAATGTGGTACTCTCGTGGGTGATTAGATTCGGATGGTTTTTCGCTAAGAAAATTTAACAAAAAATGACCTGTAAAGTCAAAGTAATTGCGTTCGCCTGCACGAAACCAAAACATCCATTTTTTTATACAATTTTTGTTATCGGGCTCTTCAGATTTATCCGTTCTAAGTTAACAATCCGTAAACCGGCCTAGGAGTTTAGAACCCAAGAAACGCGGAGGCGAAGCCGAGGCTGTTTCTTGTATAAGTATATTGTTGTATGTACGTCTTGAGTATACTGTATTGTATGTATTTTTTTATCCTTCATGTCGTTGATTTATGGTGCGCCGGCATTTGCGAAGGTTCTTGCCAAAGATAGCCACGAGTGCGAGCCATTCGGCCTCGCCTCCGCCCATTTCTGCTTTCTCCCATTACTTCCACACCTTACCCCTTTTTGGTCATGGCCCATACGGCCCAGCCATATGACATCCCGACCGAATTGTTGTAATAACAACTTAGTAGAAATACTAAGAAACGTTTAGTTTAATCAGCGAGCAGTGGTTAAACCTATCTATAAAAAAATCTGACCATAGAAAGCTATACGGGAGGCTACCGTATACATCGGGACAATCTATCAGTCTTTACAGTTTCCAGTTTTTTTCAGATCGTCGTAATGAAGGGTTGCCCGTGCAAGTTTTCACTCGTTTAACACCCAGTGGACCGCCGAATTGGCGTCTCGGAAAGCTTCGGTTAACTGGCTTCGGAGTGTGTATCGACAGTTGCGGCTTTGCCACGGTTTCATTGGATGCCACCTTAGTCCTTTTGGCTCTACCCGGGAACTGCATCCGCCTTCCTTGCATTACTTATGCCACATACCAAGAAAAGCTTAATTTATATGAAGAAATACGTTCTACAAAATGGAGTATGGTGAGTCGGGAAAACCTGTTTGGTCGCTGTGGTTTTTCTGCTGTAAATTTCGATTCGAAGCCCAAGTTAACAGTTTCCGCCGAAGACATAAATGCAGTCATCTAGTTATCGTTCCCTTGTTTTGTTTGGAAATTGCACAATGTTCACCAATGCGCCTGTAATTTGTAGAAAGATGTCTGGGATGAATATCTTCTATCAAAAAACCAACTGTCGTTGTCAACACTCAAAAGCCGTCCCGCCCAGTGGAGAAAACTCCGTTTTGCTAGACGGAAGTCGCACACAGAAAAAACGACAAGATGGTACTATTCCCCCGCTGCCAGGTTAAAAGGCATCCAGTTTCTGCCAAATGAAATTATGACGGAAGTGCTCGGCTGTCTGGATACACCCCGGCAAAGCGTTCTGCGTCGTGTGTGCAGCAGTTGGAATGTCCTTCTCACATCGTTGCCGGCTGTTACACGCTTACTGTGTTTCCGCGAATCCTGTCGTTACGCGGACGTAGCCTGTCTGCTGGCTTGTTGGAGGCCGATGATAGTGTTCGCTCATTTCAGAATTAGCGGTTTTCAGGACGGTCGGCGAACCATCGTAGATGGACGGTTTCTGCAACAAGTCGTGATCGCCGGCAGTTACGTCCGTCCAGCTACCATACTGCTGGCTAATGTCTGCTGGAAACTTTACGAATGCTCATACTACCAAGAGGTCAGGTTACATCCCAGAGGGTTGATGCTGGCATTCTTCACGGAGTTATCCGCTATTGCAGCGGTGTGTGAGACTTTGGTTATCAAGGACTGCAGCGTCATTGACGAATATGATATTGACAATATTTCCACACCCTGCGCTCCCGGATATGTCAAGTGGACGTGGACATGCCAGCTGAGGATATATGCGGCGCGAATCAAGAGCGTGTGTGACTACGAAACGTGGTGGAATTGGTTAGATCATTGTTGTCCGACGCTGACGCTCAGCGAGCTCCAGTCTTTATCCAGTTATATTACCTGCTGGCAGCTGATGGACACACGATCGGACCCAGTTAATTTCCGTCGAAAAAGCCAGCTTATTTACACAGTAAGAAGACTGTGGAAAAAAATTCGGAAAGGCACAAGAGTGGTTTTGTAGTGTGAAAAATAGGACGCACAGTGCATTTGCAACGAAACACCCTATAGACTGCAAATTTGTGCCAATAACTGTTGCGCCGTTGCAAAGATTTCAAGCTCTTTTGAGTCGAACCCACCATAAATAACAACAGAGATCGGTTACAAACTTTATTAATACGGTCTTTATTTACATGGTTTGATTTACTCGTATTTGAGAACTAACAGCCTTTCATTTTAAGGTGCTCTACGAATTTCAAAGGATGGATCCTCGTGCTAGCAATCCGTATGGCCAGCTGTCTCGGGAACAGTGGAAAACAACTAATCTAAACTTTGCAAAACTTAACAAGCTTACATTGCACACCTTACGCACAGTGCAACTACTCCCGCAAACTAACCCTTGCGTCAATTTAATTATAAATATTAACTTAAACTTAATGAAAATGATTTCTGATGAAATCCAACTATAACGGTAGCGTGTCCTACTTTCTTGCTGGACAATGGCCATCGGATTCCTGCCTGCTCGATGTGGACAATAGCTGCCTCACTCTTCCTCGAAAGGAGATGGACAGCCGTAAATAACATCCTGATTGCTTCGTGTCCTAGTTTTTTTAATAGTAGGTTGCTATATAAAGCCATTTGGCCAGACTTCCACTAATCACGTTTGCTTTCATAACTTTTTATTTTGCTGCTGTTGTTGGCTTAAAGCCGCACTGTTTTGTTGTATGTCGGTCAGAGCTACTGTCTTGGTCTTCGCTACGCCCAAAGGAAGTATATCTTCTGAGCCCACAATACTCTGCGATGCACACTGGTACACACACTAAGCACGCATTACCGTTCTGGACTGATCGCAAACCGACTCTTACTGGTAGTACGGGCCGTACAACCACAATCACTACAGTGAGTTTGAGCTAAAAATTTCCGCAACTAGGCGCTTTCGCAATTGCCATTGGCTGGCTAGCGCTACTTGCATAGATATACCGTATGCGTGATTTGTATACATACTAGTACAAGTAGCAACGCCAATGCACTATTGCCTCTCGTTCTCATCACAATAATGTAGAAACCTGAAGGATGCATTGATATGCTCGGAAGTCGGAATCGTAGCCGGCATTTTTTACATTCAGTTGTTAAAGCAATATCAATGAAATCATATCGCCAGCAGCTGGTGGTCCGCGCTATCAAGAAGGTGAATGCACAAATACTCGTATATCGTGAAAGCGCACACTCACAAGACTCAAAGAAAATATAAATAATGCTCAGATTCAGACATTCGGGTATCTTCCAACGCCTATGTAGGTTTTTTGTGCATAATGCGCAGTAGATAACGACGGGTAACGTGTGTCATCACGATCCGGAGCTTATCTGCGCTCCGAATGGTCAAAACAACTATACCGCACGTATTCAAGATACCGCGCTGCACAGCTCCGTTTTCTAACATACCCGTCCTTATCTCTATGAATCATAACTTATGCACCATAGTGCGCTGCACTGGCCGTATACCAGCCAACAGAGAAAGATGTCTGAATTTTCGTAATAAGGGTATTCGAAACTGAAAAAGCGACTGAATACGCGGCGAATGCATGGAGGCGCGAAAGCTGAGTGAGCGCGCAGGAGATAAGATAACGCGCGCATATACGTGACGCTGTATGAGAGAAATCGCCGTTTCCCGCGATTCGCGGCCAGAATAGCTACTCCGGAGTAGCTTTTCTGGCCGCGTATCGCGTGAATCTTCATACAACGGCACGTACATGTGCGCGTTATCTTATCTCCTGCGCGCTCACTCAGCTTTCGCGCCTCCATGCATTCGCCGCGTATTCAGTCGCTTTTTCAGTTTTGAATACCACCAATGTTTTTTTACTTGCAATTCCGTGAAACGAGACATGCCTGATCTACTGTGAACGTGGCACAGACCGCATATCGTAAAGGGGCGCAAACAATTCATTTATCTGTGACGGTGACTTCCACATGGTGATACAGTATGAGCGGTGAGCTGTTTTAACGGCATAATACATTTTGTGATTTATGTTTGGCACGAACGCTTCGTCTACACAGAAATTTTAGTACGGTCCCTGAAAGCAATATGGCTGCTGTTCACGAATGTATTTACGAAGACAGTATCTACACTAACTTAGAATACCGTCAGCCGGAGCGATTTGCTGTGCATGTCAAAATGAAAGATGGATTGTAGCACTACGGGAAAGCTGTCGGTGTGCGTTAGAGCCAGCAAATTCCTGGGTTTATTGTGGACTTCGGATCTCCGCGCAGACCGATGAAAACGTGGATACCGTTTGATACACCCTTTGAGATATGCCATTGGCGCGATTCCAGGGAATGTTTCCCTAATCGCGGCGGTCACATTACTGGTTAGCTGGAGGAATTCTCTACTAATAATTATGAGCTTAAAATTGCACTGCGACGACATTCTTATAGTCAGTCGCTGCAAAAGATCGCTGTACCGTAGAACGCAATTGCCGGCAACCAGCTTAATCGAATTTTCATCAATGTAGATACGTGCGTAAATTATGTTAATCGCTTATTTATTATTAGTACCTAAATTCTATATTTACTTTAACAAAAAATAATGAAAATTGCCCTGTATGTGTTAGTAATTACAATTATGTAATATTCAAACAAAATCAGTTAAATAAACTTTTTATTATCGTTATTTCACCTTGATAAATTTTATTTGTCTAGTTGAATTCTACATGATTGATGTGACACTAAAATCAAGCATCACAGTTGTGTCGTTACTGTAGATCCTGACAGAGCATTCTTGGTGGATGTTTTTCTTCGTTTAAATTCCGATGAACCATGGAAGTGGCATCACGGCAAGACGGTCATGACGAATTTTGAGGAATTTGCCGGCGCATGCAGATTTGTCATGGTCGCCGTGGATGGTAGCGGAGCCACAGCCCTGTTTATTGTCCCCAATGAACGTGTTTGTGTACGGGATCGCATAAGCCGCTGCGTTGCTTCCCGTGACGAGAAGATTGATTTGCAGTTGGATTTGCGCAAGCTCGATATACTGAATAGAGTACGTCCATAGTTACTTACTTTATAGCCATTATAGTGCAATATTTAGCGATTCCATTCCATATGTGCATGTTATGGGACAACGCGAGAAAAATAAAAAATCAAAAAAACCGGTGTTCTACTTGTAAATCTTGTTGGGAATGTGGAAAAGTTGTTGTTTTTCTTACTTTTGTACTGTAATTGCATTGCAGATGAAATCATTGCGCCAACGCACCCTGCCGAAGAATTCGCAGTTACCGCAACCTCTCTGTAATCCCATTGCCCTGGCAAGGAAGCTTTGGGGGTGTCATTCCAAACAGGAAGAAAGCAACTTCTTCCCGGGAATCCCGGCCAATGTTGAAGTGGGCATTCAGTGGTTGCCGGCTGAAATTATGAGCGAAGTGTTTGGCTGTATAGAAACCAAGATACAACAGAGCGTTCTCCGTTCGGTATGCAGCTGCTGGAATGCCATTCTCACGACATATCCGATTAAGCGCTTCCTGATTTTCGCCGGTTCGTTGATTAAACCTAATCAGCGCTACTATAACGCGGCATGTCTGCATGCATGCTGGAGACCGGCGATTGTATTTTCTTGCTGTAAGGCGTCGTGCGACTTATCCGACAAAACCATTTTGTACGGGCCATTTCTTCGTCAAATCATGATGAAGGGCGGCCATCCCTGCGCCGATACGCTAATACTGGGCAAGGTCGTTTGGGACTTTAGCAATAACGGCTCTCCCTGGGTAACGGATTACCCAGAGGGGTTGATACGGCCTTTCTGCAGAAGTTTTTCCGCAATGGCCGTTGTATGCCAGACTCTGATTCTCAAAGATATCCTAGCAACGAATCTTCATCAGATCATATCAGTTTCCGAACCTCAACAAGATACCGACAAACCGTGGTTCTCGCAATACCTTGTGCGGCTAAAGATTCGAAATGGACGCATCCAAGGTCGGCACCTGAGCACTGGAGATTGGTGGGATTTGATCGAAAGCAGTTGTCCCACATTGGATGCATGGGAAATCCAGTCACTCTCTGACTGGATCGATGATTGGCTACAACCCGATCAAACTTCTATGGACATGCCGGATCCCGATCCACGGAACCAGTATTACGACCCCACTAGGAATGGCGCCATTCCCATTGTAAGGATAAGCTTTAACCCTTATTTCCGTAAGAAAAAAAAGTTTCTCCACCGTTTTCTGTAATCCGCATCCAACAAAACGAAAGCAGTCTCCTGAACTCTCTTGCGGTAAAATGAGCACCAGGTTAGTGCAAGCAATGTTTTTGATAACGAACCAAGCTATCCTTGCGGAGAAAGATATGGACTACCTGTTTGGACTTACATCGCACAGTAAACTCTACGTATCTTTCACGTATTCTCGTAATTTTTCATTCCCTTTCCCCACTGCCGTACCTCGCCATATTTTAGCAGTATTCTTTGGTATCCGGGATACATAAAGGATACCCCACAAATACGTTGGGATATGGCAGTGAAAAAAAGAGGGTTAGAAAACTGAAGGGAAACATGAGGTAAAACGCGAAGGATACTTACTGTAAAAAGCGGTTTGATACAGTCAATCCAAATCAAAGAAGATATAAGAGGAATTCAACGGCCGAGGCAAGCACTTCCTGCGGTCACGAGTGCGACGTCGAGTGCGACGTTACGGCTTTGGTTAAATATGGTTAAATAAGGCGCGTTACATAAGCGCCATGTTTAGCCATAACGTAAAAACTCCAGCCGGGTGACGGCAGCAAGTACAGGGGCTGCTTGCCTTTGAAGGCCCCTTATACAAATTTTACGTGTACGGAAATATTTATATATACTTATACGAAAATATTTAAATTTTAACACATGCGAAACGTGCCATGAGTGTAGCTAGGAAAATCGCGAAAGCGTTGCTACAAATTGGTAGCCTGCATACTCGCACCGCGGAAAAACGTAATGAATACTGCCTTCTTATACGCATTTTAATTTCGATTGCCGTGCAGTATTTATTAAAGCCATTTCGGATAAGGTTTACCTGTTTACGTACTGTATGTTAACCCTATTTCATTCCTTTTGAGATACTGCGGGAATTTCAAGCGATGGATCCACGTCCGAAAAATCGGTATCAGCCTGTGGGTCTGGATGATTGGAAAACGGTCAATTTGCAAGTGAACAAACTCAACAAGCTGACGCTATATGCATTACGTACGCTGCAGCTCCAACCACCATGTCCACCTAGTTGGTTGCCTGTATATCCTGTGGATGTGTACATTCATTCAATTTTTAATTAGGCCAGAATTTGAGATTTTACTTTCAAGATAGACATAATTTGCTCGCTTGCCGAAGACTTTTAGCGGAAAATTATACTGACAATGAGTGAGAAAGCGGGCTTTGGCTGATGTCAAACCATTCGTAAACCGGAATAATACACCGGTAACAACCGAACCTTCTAACGATGGCTAAAGCGCTAGGGTCTCGCCGAATTAGTGGACGGGAACAATATTGTCCAAGTGATAATTTATTACACAGTAACAAATTTGATTTCCACTGGCTCGTGCTCACTCAACCAGTGCTAGCCTTACGTGACGATGCTCACCAAGCAGTTTTTGTGCTGCAGTGCAGCATTTTTACTGTGACTTAACTTTCGGGTGAACCTTGGCGAATATTATGCGGAAAACCCTGTCGAACTGATGCTTACAAGGGTACATCTTGTGATTTTTTTGTTATTGTGATTCGTGAATAAGCCGTGGATTTTTTTAAATGTTTGTTAGTGACTATGGTTTCACCCCGGCACATTTCACAATCAGTTGTTACAGCAACATCCATGCAATCATTTGTAAAACGTTATTTAATCGATGCTGAAACACATTCTAATCTAACAAAATTCGGTGCTCTGTATTTTCACTCCAACGAGGACATTTTTAAGGCGAAAACAGCGTCAGGCAGCTTGATGAGCTATAATCGCATCGCGGTCAATGCATGTTTCACGGGTGCGATACAGTGAAGGAATGGTTCCGTCACATGGAACCGGATACCGAGATACGTAGTTTACGTGATTAATAATTAGGAGCCTCGCATTTTTTTAGAATGACAGTTGTCACTTGATACAATACCTTTTTTATGGGCCTCTTTTTCATAAGTTCATCACAGAAGAAGTTTTGTCTCTAATTTCTAAGGTCTTCGATCCCTGTTTCCCAAATCTAATTGCTCACTGAGAGAAGCTGCGGCCGGCAGCAATATTTATTTAACCACTTGGAAACCACCATTTACACTGCATTAGAGAAGCAGTCTTACTTGGTGAGACGTGAAACTTATTAATTATGGACTTAAAATGGCCTATATTACAGGGGTGCCGCGACAAGTTCGGACAGTTGCGCAAATTAAATTTAAAAATATTTCTGTACTGGTTTTTACTTTTTATTTTGCAACTTTTCTGGAGTAACTTTTTATTGCGGATCTGAATATGCTAAAATTTGAAATGCTGGGTGGGGTAGTAAGTAGCCAACCGGTTAAAACGAGGATGGGGTAGTGGTCATTTCCAGAGGGATTATAACTGACCTTCCAGAAAATTCGCCACTCTGAGCAACGGCCACTTGGCGCAGACGGTGGGCGGAGATGACTTCCCCTGTCTTCCAAATCCAGGGACCCGACGGCGTCTGCACCGAAACCTCCAGGGCGGGCGCTTAACCATTCTCTGCTGTATAAACGGTCTAGATCGTAAGACTCCACTGAAGATGGAAAGAAGACTGTCGAATGGTGCAAATTCGGGTTGTCAATCGGACAGCGCAGATAAATGAACAGACCATCGTCGACCACATCTACGACGCGTCGGGAACATTCCGCGGGCGATTTCGAACGATCACTGACAGGTATGCAAGAGCTGACGATAGCGACGGACTGCACCGAACAGAATTCGAACGCACTTGTATCAGACACAAAACAACAGCTTAATACTGTAGTAGCATAATTCTGATGCATTTAAGATGGCAAGGGTACGAATTCCCATTGCAGTTAACAGAATTTGGATGCACCTCTTAGCACACAAGTCAGAAAGACATTACTTTTGATAGCAACCAATACAAATTTTAGTTGACAGGCATGAAAACTAGTCCAGTTTGTGTGTCGTCGAATCCACTTTCCGCATTTAGCGCTCAGTGAGCGGTATCAGTATATCGCATTTGACTACTTTTCCGTTCGCTCGGGCAACAAACACAACTGGCTTTCCCCAGGAAACCGGTTAAAGCTTTAACGCCTAAATGCAAGTACTGTATAAAAGTGTAAGTACCAGTGCAAGTACTGTATAAATATACAGAGTCTGTACAAGTACTGAATATAAAAGGCTCTGCAGACGCTATATTTTGCGTGATATCTATCCTGGACAGCGGCGATCACGGAATGGACAGTAGGAGAGACTTCAAGATAGCCGACTAAATTTTGTTTAACTCGTAAAATCATTCGGCTATTAGTAATAATTATTACTGCGCTTCTGAACTATGTGGGATAGTTTTGGACGAATACTTTTCCGTTCATGACAATCCGTTTTCATTATCTCATTCCGCAGTAACTCCGTTGGACATTTTCTGCTCAACACTGTCCACCATGCCCAGCCGAATGGACCTCGACACCGCTGTGAACGTTCTGGGTAAGGATCAGCGGCTGCGCTTCGGACACGTTGTGGACGTGGCCGACGATCGTCTCTTCGTCGATCTGCTCGGTCCCCATCGGCGACGTGAATATGCACCGTTTGGTAGTGTCGCGTTGACCCGAGTGATCGACACCATCGATCTAAAAGATTTCCATGCCCAGCAAGGATCGGTCGTCCCGGTGCGGGTGCTCGTGCCGGAAACGCCAGCGGGCCCGTGGATGTGGTCCGCCGGGGAGATGGTGGTAGGGAGCATGGGATATCTGTTGGGAGGGGGCTATGTCCGTTGGCACTGTCCGCATTCCGGAGTACCGTGCACCGATTTCGTCCCCACAAAGCGCCTTCGCCCCGTTACGGATGCCGTCCTCGGAGATACCATCGGACCAGGCATCTTTATCAAAGGCCATGTGCAGTTGGGCGAGGAATTCCGCTCGCTGTCTACCGAAGCAACCACGGCGCTCGTCAACCGACTGAACGGCGCCTCCCGACGTGTTGAAACGCAAGTTGTCGTGATAGACTTCGTGGACGGCGAGTTGACATACATTCACAATCGCCGTGATGCAGAGAAATGTCAAGTGTCCGAAGGCAACGTGTCGGTAAGAGAACGTTTTTCTGCAGGCAGGTATTTGTGCTGTGCAATGGGACTGTTTGTAGGAACTCATGAACTCCCTTAACGAGAGACTGGTCAGTCTGATCAAGTCAATCCCTGACGAACCGGCTTCGGCCGCAGATAACAGCATGGCGCAGATGGCGCTCCCGGTGGAATTGTGGCAGGAGGTCTTTTCCCATCTGGACACCCTGACGCAGACGCAGCTGCGCACCGGGTGCCCAACATGGAACCGGATCATGGATGCTCCCGCGCTGCGTTCCACCATCGTCATCCGCCGAGAAGTTGACTATTTTCTCTGCTTGGCGACGGTGGGCAAGTGCCTACGTTCCGACACGCAGCGGGTTGCCATAACATACGCGAAGGGAGTCTGGGATTACGCTCAACACCCGATGTTGCTTTGCGACATCATCCGCTACGTAGCTGAGCAGCGAACCGGCATCCACCTGCGCACCGTGTACCTGCACGGCGTCCGCATGAAACTGCTGATTAACCGCACTGCCGCGGACGTTCAAGATAGCGAATGCGGCCTGCATCCGTCGGATCCGGCGCAGCCGGAGTCCAATGCGCCACACGAATGTCTCTGGTTGGAAGACTTGATGGCCACGTGCCGCAGTGTGCCGTGTGATGCCATTCACCTGACCAACTGCGACGTGTATTTGGTTGGGCTGCGCTACGCGCCTCAACGGGGTGCAGAGGATATCGGCAACGGCGATCGAATTCACCATCGGCACAGCGCAGCTGCCGCTGACTGACGGTTACGGCTGCGCATTGTGTGATGCTTTCGAGACGGCGCTGCCGTTGGTGCGTGATAAAGAAGGGCACGCGCTAATCCGACGGCTGAAACGCAGCCTGGACCGGGATCCGAAGAGCCAGCTGTCTATTGTCACCTGCCATGTAGGAATGCAGTCACAGTCATTCGATGGCGGTACATAAGTACTTGGAATAACACTTGCGCAAATTTTTTCTTCTGCAGATACTATGTGTACAAGCTTGTCCCGTAATTTCCATCGTAAAGGTACAGCTAGCACGAAATTTGCGCTTGAAACGATGGCCACGTCACTACGCTTATCTGATTGCCTAAATCCGCTCCGTAGTTAGATGGTCCATTACCACACCGACTGTTTCTTAGCCATCTTACGCCAGGCAGTTACTGTTATTCTCATTGAATTATATGGCGTGTACCAAGCCACCAGCCAGCCAAATGCATGTTACGTGTTTAAACAGTGTGGCGTGGCGCGCCGTAGTACGGATTTACGCGCAACACGTAAATTTGTAATGTTCGCTGTTCTGATGCGATGGAAATTACGGGACAAGCTTGTACTGACATCGGCCGATCCGCGTCCATCCTCCCCCTACCGCGGGAAGAAGTGGTGCGTGGACGGTCTGCGAGAGCTGCAACTGCAGTGGGACACCTTGCCGCGCATTGCCCGCCATTTCCTTTTTTGCCATCAGCTCTGCTAGCCTGTACGGAGAACTTGCGCGATTCAGCTGCACGGATTTCTCATCGTACACCGTCATAATAATTATGTGGATCAGATTGTAGTTAGCGCTGTAGAATTTCCAGTGGCTGGAACTGCCGCAGTTTCATGGGGTTGTTTTTTTCTTGATTATTTTCTTCACGAAATCGACATCTCTTTCCTTTTTTGCTGCGTGCTTTGCGATATGACCGGGGTTGTAATTCTATTTGCAGATCGAACAATGCAGTCAATATTATGTGTTTTCTCATACGATTTGGTTGTGGAGGAATTTTCATAAATTAGCTGTACCACCCATATTCTGATCGGATAGTAAGCGCGGTAGTAGCTGGCTCTACGGGTACATAATTTGCCGCTTGCTGCGGATATAACCGATAAACATTCCATAACAATCTTACGGATATCGAACGGATTCTCTCATATAGTTTATCGTGCTTTTTTTACTTCTTCTATTTATGTATTGCGTTTTTAATTGACCAATAAAAAGTACAATTCTCTCATTCCACATGACAAGCTCTAGGCGCGCTCGCGTCACGTAACCTTCGGCACGCCTGATGGTACCGACGTACCGTGACTTCCACGTAGCTGACTGACTTTACCACCGAAACCGGTTTTCTGGCTGGCTACGACTGGGTGTCTGCATGAAGTGAACAGAAAAAGAACGACTGCCGCGTTATAAATACCCTTCCAACGAACGGCAAGTGAGAATTAGTCGGCGAATGATGATTTTTTTGCCGTGCAATGCCATCCACATCGCCAACTGCCCGGTTTCACTGGCGCTCCTTGTCTATCCCGTGACACTGCATATGGGCTACCATAACCACGACCAGCTTTCACATTGGCAGCGCGCAGTGGCAGTCTGCCAGTTCTGGTTTTGACTGAAACAAGTGTTAAATCCTTAACTATGTGTTATCATTTGCGTTGCCAATATAAGCTCGGAATGCAGCCGGCATTTTTGCATTCAGTTGTTAAAGCCACAGCTATGAAATCATGTTTCTGTACCGCATCCGAAACCGTTTTGTTTTGTATGATTACTATCTATTACGACTATTAGTACCCATATAATAATTACATACTAACGTGCCAGTTGTTTTTCAACAGCCGTTTCAACAGAACAACGGCCGTCTGGTTTTTACAGTTAAGTACTATACTGCAACAGGCGTTGCTATGATTTGACATTAGCGTTTTGCAATGCTTCGGGAACGGAATGAAATGAATGGATTATAGTTCAGTGGAAAACAAACAGTCGCAGTCTTTTCTGGTAAAATGCCCAAATAAAAGTTCCACTATTTTGAGCAGATGCGCTTAACCTACTAGCAAATAGAAGAACTGCTATACAGGATGACAAAAATTGATAAAGCAAAACGTTTATGACAATATTGGACAGGACTCATAGGATTTAGTCTTTAGAAACGATTTCAAACCACATTAAATTCTGCAATGACGATGGACGCTAAACCAATTTGAAATGATTAAAGGCCAAATCGGATGTCCATAAACCAACGGATAGGAGACGATTCAGGAATGGAAGGTTGTGTCGATGCTGCTGACATAACTGTCTCTGGCTTTCTTGTATCCGTCATTCTGCATGATGCTCTTCACTTCATCCATGGTTTTCACTTCGAAGATTTTGTACAGGACTTCGTCGTTCAGTTTGGGAATTTCGCTCCAGGTAATAGATCGGCCACATCCCTTCCCGACGGCTGACTGTGGCGCTTGGGCAGTTCCGACCGAAGGTCTGGCCACTGCCTTCTTACTGTGGACCAGTTCGCCGTTGATCCATTTCAAAGCGTAGCGAAACATGGCTCTAGGTCGAAAGTCAAACCGCGTACTAACTCGATTACCGCAGGTGGTCACACCATCACAGCCCTCCGTCTTCCACCACACCAGCCCACAAAATGGGCACGCCTTAATCAGATTCCGCGGATCCGTGTTATCGAACAGATTGTACGTCATCAGCGGGGTGACGGAGTTGACGAAGCGATCGCAGATCTTGACATTCTCCCGCTGCATCTCAATGCACAGAGCGTAGTAGTCCATCTCCCCCATGGCAGCACCATGCTTCCCCACAAACTCATCGTACAGATCATCCAGATCGTACTTGAACTGGACAATCATGACGTGAAACAGCTCGTCCTTGTCTTCGTCGAGCTCCTTTTCGACGCGGTCACGGAGTCGCGAGTAACCACCCAAGAAAGCCTCCACCTGCTTCTTGTACAGCTCAAACGATTTGCGCATGTTAATCCGCACTTGATACAAGGTGAAATTGTAATGGAAATCTTCCTCAGAGATCGCCAGCCACTGCGGTTCCATGTTAGACATACAAGCGTACATTAAATCCGCAACAGCATTGGGATCGCCGCGATCTGAGAAGAAAACAATGTTGGCCACCTGCGGACTGCCTTCCATCAGCGCTTGACAGATGATAGGAAACTCTGCTCCGGGATCCCCGGCATGGTCCATATGCGAGACGAGAATGACGATTTTCCGGATGAAATTCACCACCGGCTGTTGCGCCTGCAGATAGTTGTCGACCATCTTGAAATACTTGTTCTCGTATTTCACGACGATGAAGAGCGTGTTCAGCTCCGTGGCGGTCAGTCCGGCGCGCAGCAGATGGGCGTGCTTGAACGTGTCAGTGTTGCTATCGGTTCCCGGAGTATCGATCAAGGAGAAGGAATTCGTTCCGACGCTGACATCGTTCTTCATCAGTTGATGGGTTACGCTGCCTTCGGATGCGCCAGCTAAATGGTTGGTATTACACAGCCGGTTCTTCAAGGTGGTTTTCCCGACTCCGGTTTGCCCGATCAGTATGCCACATGGCCGGTTGGAATAGCGGCGATATCGCGCGTCGACGGGGTTCTTAATCAACGGCTCAAACATTTTTTCCAGCACTTGGTGTCTGCAGTTACGAGTAGAAGAGGCTCTAAATGTCGTGTAAATTGTAAAGTTCTTCATTGTAAAACGCGTAAAACGTTGTAGCATTGATCGTACCGTACTCACCTTTCGTTTACAAACACGCAGACTGCCTCGGTAATTGCCGACCCGATTCAAAGCGACGCACTGAACAAGCGAAGGGTTTTAAAACTGAAAACTGACTGCCAGATGGCAACACTGTGGATAATTAAAGGAAACTTTTTGCGTTAAAATGCACGAGCACAAAAATCCGAAATTTCTAAAGTCATCCACTGTTCAGCTGAAGAAAGTCGCGACGCCTTCATCCCCAAAACATCGACTGTCAAACCGTCGCTCGGCATGGGAAAATTGCAGCAGAGGCAGGATAAAACGCTCTGCCGCGTGTTATCAAGCTGACTCACACTGCAGCCGCACATACAGCCAAGACAAAGGACGACAGCTGTGATTGGGCGCGCGGCTGACGTACGGGCCTACGGCGTATTACTGCACTGAAAATTCAGCATTAGCGCACGTAAAAGCCAGATGAGCGGGACGTGACAAAATCGCGTTCACAGGGCCTGACATTACGTTGTTTTTTGCTACACGATTAGAAAACAATCCTATATATTAAAGCAGAACCGTGATTCCGTGACGCTCCCGCCTCCAAAGTTTCCTGATTGGCCAGAAAAAACCTTACGTTTGTGATTGGCCGGAACCCGCTCAACAACTTTTAAGCTTTTGCATCCCCTTAAACCTGCGCTTTTACGCCTTTGTCCTTACTAAGCTCCCGAAACTTATTGCATTCACCAGTAAAACCTTCACCTGATAAACCGGATCCCACCCTTATCTTTCCTACTTACTAAGCTTCAAAACCATAGTTCTTTATCTTTATTGACTTTAACAAACCTGATAACTTTAAGTCCCACCTTTTAAGCGTTTAGTAACCGAAAGCCCCGAGTGCTTTACCTGCCCTTTCAAATCTTTCGTCACCGAAGGCCAGGCGTGCGGTACCCACGTCTTTGAGCCTTTATCATCGAATACGGGTGCGGTATCTTTTTTTGAGCCTTTGGTCACCAAAGCCACGTGCGGTACCTGCCTTTTGAGCCTTTGGTCACTGAATACGCGTGCGGTACCCGCCTTTAAGCCTTTGGTCACCGAAGGCACCGCGTGTAACGCTTTTTTGAGGTTTTGGTCACCAAAAGCCACACGTGCGGTACCCGCCTTTTTGAGCCTTTGGTCACCGAAGGCCACGCGTGCGGTACCCGCCTTTTTAAGCCTTTGGTCACCGAAGGCACCGCGTGCGGTACCCGCTTTTTTGAGGTTTTGGTCACCGAAAGCCACGCGTGCGGTACCCGCCTTTTTGAGCCTTTGGTCACCGAAGGCCGCGCGTGCGGTACCCGCTCTTTTAAAGCTTTGGTAACCGAAGGTTACGCATTATTTGTCCACGCTTTTAAGCGTTCTGTAACAGAAGAATTTCGGTTTAACCCGTTTTTTATACAGTAACTGTATTCCCTTTTCAGTAAGACTTATTTAGCATATAAAACCGTTTCACTTTGATTCGTTTAGCAAAAAGAGCCCAGCCAACAAGAACCGCCTTTGCACTGCAGCGCGGCGCGTAAGCGCCGCGCGCTGTGCTTGTAAACATTATAATCTGTCAGTGAACGATCAACAACGGCAAACGAGCTCCAACTAGGGCCCTGTGCAATTTGCAAGCGTCAGATGTTTGGCTCGTGTCTTTTTAACTATTGTAAAATTTTTCTCAGCTCACCGGATTCCTTATTGCTATTGTAAAATCTTTCTCAGCTCACCGAATTCCGTATTGCTCAGATCGTAGAATATCTTAAGTTTTCCTGCTCAAATCGCTCGCGAGCAAAATTATATGGGGATTTATTATAAAAACGCACGTTCGGTTTTTTATGCCAGCACCGCTGCATGAATTTAAAAAGTTTATTTTTAAATTAAGTTTATTTCCCGCGAAGCGCGAAGCCAACACACATTTCTACAGAAAATCGCTAGAAATTCTATAAAAAATAGTACGAAACACAAAGCAATATTCAGCTTGCTCTCGAATTCGGACTGCCGGTCGCTCGGCTCGCTCACCCATCGATAAACGACCGCTCGGCTCGACTCGGCTCGCGCCAGTAGCGGTAAAAGCTCGCTCTTCCGGCTCGCGAGCCGCGAGCCTTCACAAGCCGAGCCTCGGCTCGGCGCTCGCGCAGGGCGCTAGCCCCAACAACAGAAATTTCTTATGGATATTGACATAATTACGCTTTGATAGACTCGTATCTGTACAGTGCACTGCGCAATAACTGGTTGTTAACGGATAACAGACAGACTTCAAATTTGGTGCAATGTAGGAAATGTAATGTGTGGCAGCAAAGCATTTACAAACGATTAAATGATAATGACCGACAGAATTCACGTATCCTTCCATACAAATCAAACGAACATACCGATACTCGTTGACTAACGCATAAAACGTAACGTAAACGTTCGCTGCAACAGCCCACGAGACTCAACCATCACTGCATTCCATTTATGCAGTATTGTAGCACTTCTCATCAAGAATATGCAAACATGACCTCGCATAAACAGCTGTGAATTGAGAAGACTATAGACTGAGAATGGTGGGAATCAGTGATCCAACGCGACTGGCGCCATCCAGTTACCAACGTCTGGCTGGCACGCGCCACCACACACGCGCTCATCCGGCTAATCGGTACCGGCAGCTCGTTGGCGGCTTGCACCTCTGGCATCATTAAGACAGAGATTTAAAAAAAATCTTTAAACTGCATAAGAAATTTTTAAAAATCTATCGGGATGTAATACTGTTTTGTAGTAATGGAGTGAACTGATTTATTTTTCAACAAACGAAATTACATATTGTAACGATAGAAAATTGTAGTACTGCCAGTTTGGATTGTTAATTGCTTTTCTGCATCAGTTATTGGTTCATTCGTTCCTTGTCTTCCTCATTAAGATCATGTGAATCAGCATCTCATTGTCTTAACGCTTTACCGCTACAATCTCGATGCTCTTGACTTTTACTTTTGCGCACTAGATTCATTCTTGGATTTGCTTCTTGCCAGCTAGCTAACCTTGCTTTTTGCCTTCTTGCCCTGTGTACTTGCTAATAAGAATCTTGCCATAACTGCCATGTCTTGCGTTGTTGTTTGTAATCACGTTGAGATGAATCGTCTCATCCCACACCGTGTAGTTGTGTAATTGCCACCTTACTTCCGGTCAGCATCGCTGCTGACCGTGCCAGCCTTTTGATTGTCAGTTAGCCTTAACAGCCGCTACATCGTGGTACGGTGGATTAACCATCCCACTAGAACAGCAGTTTAACCGGCTGCTGTTGCAATATACAGTACAGATAAGGCCAAACAGCTAAGAGGTACTCTGAGTGCTTCTACGATTTCACATCAATTTCGTTAGAGGAAAAGCTACACGACCGATGAATACCGCTGATGTGATAGATATTACACCGCCACGTTTGTTTTAACCTAGATTCTGAATGCGCACCCGGTACAGTACAGTATTCGTAAATCAACGAAATGATATTATAATTTTATTCGGCTAGTTGGCCAGTGCACAATGACAATATGCCTGCGCAGATTTACACTAATTAAAAGGATTGAATTTTAAACGAAATGATACATCATGAACTGGATGCCGGCTTACCGTTAATTATGAGCTTGATAGTTATGAACTAACACAACAATGTGACGGCCGGACACATTATTGACTTTGTTCTTATTAATTATCACAAAAGAAGTCTGGTTTTGTCTATAAGGTCTTCGATCTTGATTAGCCAAATTCTAACTGCCTGCTGCAACCGGTAAAAGATTCTACCAGCTAGAAGAATCTTTGGTTCCCAGAAATATTTATTTTTCAGAATGGAAACCATCATTCTCACTGCACAGAGAAACAATTTGAGAAGTACTGTATACAAATTTAATGTGGACTGCAACCGTACTGTGTACAACCATAGGTACGCAATGGTACAGATAGGTGTAAGACTCCCCGTCAAGCAGGTCAGGGGAAGTGACCTGGCGGCTGGCACATCGTGGCAAATTCAAGTATAGACACGAAAACTTTCGCTCTCGCGCACTCCCGTACGCTGTTTTGCATCGTTTTATTGCATTCTGTGGCCAAATAATTTCCAGCCGTTAGCAAAAAGTTTTGAGTACCAAAAGTCTTATTATAAACCGATCTTTTTCAGACTTCTTTAAACTTTGAACAGGTACATAAGCATAAGGATAGTTTTCAGACAAAACCAGATTTGCATCATGTTTTTCAAATTTTAAAATGCATTTAAAAATTGCGAATATTCATTTTAAAAGTGAAAAATTGCGAGAAATCTGGTTCCGTGCAAAAACGATTTTTATGCTCATGTGCATTTTAGCGCAAAATCTAAAGTAGATCGGTTTAGGATGGCAGGGTGTAAAACCTGGCAGTGGCACCTGCCACTGGCACTGCCAATGGCATGGCGAGCGATAAAACCTGGAGACTCTGGCAACTGGCAAACGATAAAATCTGGCAGATGCCGCATAAAAGATGGCACACTTAATAAGCGGGGTTGAACCGTACACTTCTTTAAAATGTTGTCAGTATATAGTGAATTTTTCATATAAAGTGTTAACACATTACTGGCCATGCACGAAGTGCGTAAGTAAGAGCCGACATACAGAATTTTGTAAGGTCACATTCTGCTTCGCCGTTGGCGCAGAGTTCAACAAAAAAAGAATGACAAGAGGCGCTAAAAATATAATCGCAGTACGTCCAGATCTAGCAAGCACGCCGCTGAAATACGGTTTGCGGTTGAACGCGGTGCTGTAATCAGTTAACAACAGTGAAAGTAGGCTGCAGTGTTGACTGTTGACTGAACCCAAACGGATCAGTTCAGTAACAGGCTACCAGCACGATAGGCGCTGCAGCTGGCACACTACCTGGGTCCTGCTTTTACTCGACTTTCGTTGCGTTCCTTATACAAAAGGCGTACCAAAAGTAGGTTTCCCTATTTTTGCCTCTCTGCCATTTGAAGTAATAGACATCTGATATTTTTTTGTTGTATAAGCAATTATGTAAGCTAACTAAAGAAATAAGAATCAAAAGATTCCATGAAGAAATGGGGAAACGGAAAATAGAATAGCGATTGCTACTTTTGCAGCATTTTCCACGGGTTTTTTCGGAGCTCGTTCTTTTTATTGCCACTTCCGTCCCTCTTACAATTTCTACAGAAAATTTAAAGTAACAGCTTGAGAAACTATTCTCAATATTACTGCGATGTCAGAATGTTTTGAAAAATTTACAGAGTAGAGCAAACATTTTTTTCTCCAAGACACCAGAATTCCCCTTTACAGCCTTCTTGCTGATATGAATCCAGAGTTCTTTGCATCAATGAAAAAGAAATTTTATGAGCAGTTATACTCATCTTAGACACCAATCACTTCGAAGTCTTACCGACAGCAATAATGTTTTACAAGAAGTTTTCAGTTTTTTACCGTCTGGAACCTTGAGCAGATTTGTGGTTTTCCCACCTAGTCATCGAGAGTTTTTAATTTTCTGGAAAAGCAGTATGAAAAAGTTATTTTGTTTCGTACTTGGAATTAGGACAGAAAAGAAATCCTAATCTGATGAAATTTAGTGTTTTAAGAAAAATGAGCAAGAAGACTGAGAAAAAAATCAAAAACTGTCTGGGTAAAACACGTGGCAAGGAGCGGATAACCTCGGACGGTTTTCTTGGCAGTCCTTCTCCATTTAATTGTAGTTAAGTACAGTTATATGTATTTTATTTCGGTACGTTAATAAAGGAGGGTTCTAAAAATATGGTTCATAAGAGTTACAAGCGTTCAGGCCGGGAGATACAAAATAGGGAAACTTACTTTTGGTACGCCCTTTGTACCTCCGGCAAAAAAAAAACAAAAGCAGTGTCACTGAAATTTAAGGTATGCCGGTACATGGTGCAACATTGGTGTATATAAACGAACACTTTCGCTTTCGCGCACCCCGGCACCCTTAACCTTTTTTTCCTAGTTTTTAGTCATTCTGTAGTCAAATAATTCGTATACAGTGGCCTGAAAACCCTTTATGTGCAACGCACATAAAGGGTTTACAATATGTTCTGGCCTGGTTTAGCTGGCTTATAACGTTGTTGGCGTGGAGGCTGAACAACGTTATGAGCCAGCTAAACCTGGCCGGAAACGATATTTTTATTAGCAGTTCGCTTTGCTGTTTTCGTAATGCGCTGAAGCATGTAACCATCACTAGATGCCTTTCTTTTCTTAGTACCTCTCTAGTATTAGTGACTTTTGCTACAATTTCATTACAATGCCTGTTGTTTAGCCAGGTTTAAATTCCCATGCTAGATGTCGATCCTAGCCTTTAATGGGTTACCTGCCTACCGTACAATAAACAATAAGCAACGCAAAGCAAAGCAGATCGACTGTCTTAAAAATTTTGCCTGGAAATACCAATTTCCCGGAAGATCACCGAGTCCGGTTGTTATCATTTGATTCAAATTTCATGTATTTTTATCTGAGATCCATTTACTTAGCCGATCCGATTCAGGCAGCTTCACGCTCAACCGCAAATCATTTTCCAGCGGTTTGCTTTCTAAATCTGGTAGTGCCGCGATTGTATTTTTTGCAACTCGCCTTGCGATTCTGCTTAATTGCGATACTTCGCGCAAACGGCAACATGCGATGTGACCTTTTGAAACTGTTTATGCCGGCGCATACTTTCGAACTTCGTACATGGCTAGTAAGGGTGTTAACACTATATATGTAGAACTGACGGTACACTGGCAAGCTTTTCAGGAATTATGCAGTTGACCAAACTCCAAAACCCGCTTTTTAATTGTGCGACCGTGCCACATTTTATGCGGCATCTGCCAGATTTTATCATTTGCCGGCTGCCAGAGCCTCCAGGTTATATTGCTTGCCATGCCACTGGCAGTGCCATTGGCAGGTGCCACTGCCAGGTTTTACACCCTGCCGTTTAGGATGAGACGTTTGCTGCAGCTTATTGCTTTTAAACTTTTCGAAATTTTATTTCACTCCTAATTTCCTAACTTCCCAACCGGATGCTTGCGCGCATAAATGGTTTTCAGACCAACATATGTAAATAATTTACAGAATGTAGTAAAACGATCCAAAAAAGCGTTAAGGAGTGCTCGAAAGTGGAAGTTTTTGTGTATGTACCAGGATTTGTCACCATATACTGTACCGGGTCACTTCCCTTAGCGCCAGGTGCGCACGTTTGGCGAGGGCGGATTCGCTATGAAAGTTATATTTTTTGTAGTATCGTACTTGCTTTGAAGTTTGGAGTTCCCTTCAGCAGCCGATGTCTCAGTCATGTATTTTGCACCCAAACCTTCGGTCATCAATCAAATAATGCTGCTTGAATCGTACATTTTTGCTTCCAGAATGTTCATGACATAATTATGAGCAAAATTGATAGAGCCGCTCATGACTTAATTAGAAATCGAGTTAATTTCTACATTCACATCAAAAGAAAACGCATTGAGTGACCTCGATTGCAGTTGTAGCGTACGCAAGGCATGCAGCGTGAGCTTGTTGAGTGTCGTCAGCTTCGGACTAACTGCTTTCCACTTATCCACATTCACATTGCGATGCTGGTTACCAGAACGTGGGTCCATCCTTTGAAATTCCTGTAATATCTGAAACCGAACGACATGCGAACAAAAGTGAACGATACCAAGTTAACGATATAGTAACCCGTAAATACCAGATTCGTAGTACTGCGCGATTGCTTGAATTTCGATCGTCTACGTGGGAAGTGAAGAGAAAGCGGGGAAGTTGTTTTAAATAGTCGCTCATTTACAGTAACTACACTTAACAGCAACTTTTACATTTTGGAGATAGGACAATACTATCGCTGACCGTGAAACCGTGAATTCGAATATACTTTGTAAATACACATGCTTACAATAGGAATAGCGCCATTTTTTTTGTGATCGTAACTTGCATTCCATTGCCAACGGTCGGTAGACGTTTCATCCAACTGTAACCAGTCATCGATCCAATCGGTAAGTGACCGAAGTTCCGGCGCATTCAATGTGGGGCAGCTATTTCCGATCAGATTCCACCAATCCTCGATGGTCAGGTGCCGCCCTCGGAAGCGACCATCTCGAATATTCAGTCCCAAATGGAAGTTCGTGAACGGCGGTCTAAAATCTCGATAAGTTTCGATATTAAAGTATACGCTCGTTACATGACCATCTCTGATGATCAGAGTTTGGCATACAGCTGTCAATAGGCACAAACTTTCACAAAAGTTCATCATCAACCCTTCTGAACTCGACGTCATCATGGCCTGGCTCGGGTACACACTCCATACGACTCTGCCCAGTATCAAAGCCTCGGCAGACGAATGGCCACCTTTCTCCATGATTTGGCGAAGAAATGGTCCGTGTAAGATACTGTCACTTTTTGGAAAGTGCGAAACCCACCAACCAGAAAACACAATCAGCGGACTCCAACATGCATGCAAACGGGCAGCAGTAGAGTAGCGGTGATAGTAAACAGCCAGCGGCCCGGTGAAAATCAGTGATCTTCTAACCGGATGGCACGTGAGAATGGAATTCCAACCGCTGCACACGGAACGGAGCCTACTCTGTATCCTGGTCTCTATGCAGGTGAACACTTCCTTCATAATTTCACCCGGTAAACACTGGATGTCTACATCAACAAGGGAAGAGAGCACCGGTAAATCGTTTTCTTCTTTTTTAACATGTTCCCAATACTTCTTTTCCTGGGTACAGGGATCGCAGAAGTCTTTCTGCGTTAGTGAATTCTTCGAATGGTTTATCAAATGCAAGGATTTTATCTGAAAAAGAAATACAAAACCTGGCGTTTTCCATGTACTGTAACTGTATATCCGCTCTACAATAACGATTTTGCTCGAAATCGCTTTGCTTATCCGAACGACGGTAATTTCGTGGAAAAATCGGTTTTCACTTGGTTTTTGCATTATGCATGACATGGGAAGGGCTCACCGATAATCCAACATAATTTCATTAATTGTACGATGTGCGAACTTACGTTATTCCACATCCGAAGTTTTCGCAAATTCAACCGCAACTCCATTTTCTCTAAAAGCGATTCAATGGGTTTGGCCGTGGAAACCGGTACGCGAACACGGTCTTTCGGGAGAACAAATAATTTCGTGGTACCCCCACCATCCACTGCAACCATGACAAAACAGCATGCGTCGGTAAATCCAGTAAAATTCGTCATAACCATCGTGCCGGAATGCCATTCCCATGGTTTATCCACCGCCAGACGAATGAACGCTTTCACCGGAAATGTCTTGTCAGGATCTACGATACGAGCTCGTTGCTATAATTGCAGTGCATTTTTTTTAGTTAGGTGGCCACTCGACTCACATTCTTTCGTACAACCTATCACTCGGTCCACTATCTTTTTACACAACCTTGTACTCCGTTCAAGACCTTTTCAGGCACACCCTTTCGTTGTGTACGACCTCTGGACATTACCCTTGACACTGCTTAGAACCTTTCCTGATATTACTCTAATGATCTCAGCATGCTATTACTCCCTAACGGCCTCCTTAAGTCTCTTCCAGTACATGATGTCACCGCTGAATCCTTTCCGTAAATACCTAATTCTGCTGCGAATTTGAACGCAGGAAATCTGCATCTCTGCGGTTTATTTGGCCTTGGATAGCAAAGCGTTTTTACTTTGCTTTCGTTATTTTGTGCGCCGCAACACTTGAAAAGCTCCAATTTTTCCTACCACGTAAGAATCTTTCCAAAGCTATCGTAAATAGGGACATATAAGATGCGTTATGGAGGAGGATGTTACTAGGTACAACATGTTATGTTGTATTCAAAAACTTTTGTGAACGGAGTGAATCGTAGTGTCTGAAAAGGTAGTGGGCGGAGTGAAAAGTGTGGAAAAAGGTTCTGAATGGAGCTAAAGTTAGTGTGTAAAAAGATGGGGGACCGAGTGAAAGGTTGGGCGAAAGGTTGTGAACCGAGGTTGCGAACGGAGTGATTGCCTTCCATTTATCAGGTAGTAACCAGCCGATACTTAATCCTTGCTCGCGTCCGATTACTTCGGCCGCATTACATTTCGGCCGCACAGGCTCACCTCGGCCAACACCCATTTTGGTAACCGGAAATTTCGGCCATATTAGGTTTTCTTATGTTTTCTTAGGATTTCTTAAGGTTTCTGGATGATTTTATTAGCACAAGCCAGTCTCATAGCAAATTTTGTTAACGAAAACAGGAATGATAGTCTATAACAGAAAAAAGTTATTCGGTTTCTTTGCTTTGTTAGGCTTTCTTTGTTTATTTTTATGTTTATAAAAATAAACAAAGAAAACCTAACAAACCGAATAACTTTCTTCTGTTATAATTAATTTTATCAGTCCTGTTTTCGTAAAGAAAATTTGCTGTGGGACTGGCTTGTGCTATGTTTAGGTGTCTTCAGATTTCTTAAGTTTATTTTGGTCAAGTCTCTTTACTTTTTGTCCAATTTCTTAGGTTTTCCTGGGTTATTTTAGGATTTTTGTTTGGATTTTTAGTTGCCTTGTGGTTGTGTTTTCGTAGCTTTGCAGCACTGGCCTGTGACATTATTGATCAACCTTGTAACGGTCGGCACGAGGTGTTCATTTTAATAAATGGGTTAGGGAGATATGGTGGTGAGAGTAACCCGTCAAAAACTGCTCCCAAAATCGTGTGTGCAAAAAGTAATCGAAAAAAGAACTAATACGCATGTTCAGCGAGAACTCGCACGCTGCAGAATGAATGTTTATGTACATACCTGTTTATTGTTTATGCACATCTATAAGCCGTACTTCGGCAGAAATATACTGTGGCCGAGTAAATTGAAGCCGAAATGAATGTTAGCCGAAGTGAATGGCGGCCGCAGTAAATCGCGACCGAAGAACTTCGGCCGAAATAAACGTGGCCGAAATGAGAACAGTCGAAGTGATCGGTAGTCAAAACTTGAAACTGAAACATTTTGCTGCTGTGTTACAGAAACTTGACGCTTTTCAACCTACCATTTGAAGAATGAGTCTCGCACCAACAACAGAAGCGTTGCGCCATCGGCACATATCAACAGGTGCATTCAGCTGAATCCACAATGTACCCCGGGGTTTGTTCAGCCCGTAATTGACCGTCTGGTCGCGAGTGAAACAACCAATGTCGAGGTTCAGGAACTAGTTCCTTGAGACGGCATTGTTTACTCGAATGACTATCTGCAGAACAATGTTTACAAACCATATTACGCTCACATAATCAATCGTTTCTCTAAAATGTATACCCGTACTTCTACTCTACAGAGAAGATGAGCGATCCTTAATATTCTTATTTAGACTGAAATGGTTTGTTACCCATCGCCTGTACCGCACTGGAACCTTTCACCGACGCACTAGATATCTTCGAATGGGAAACATTGTCGTCAGCGAAAAAATTGAGAATCTTTTGGGAACGGGAATCATTTGAGATTGGGAACCTAATGGAATCTGTTGGAAATGGGGAATCTATTGAACTGCGTATGTGCCCTGTTGAGATGCCTGCTTACCATGTCATATTAGTATATTTTCGCTTGTTAGTGTTTGTAGAAAAATTAGTGAAACGTTGGGCGACAGGGAAGCGATACCGGCAGAGTTTATTTGTGTAAATAAATTTGGCCCCACTTGGCCAAATTAAACCTTTTTCGAAACAGGAAAATTGCTCCAACTGAGCGGATATACATTACTTACAACATATGATTTTGGAAAGTCATTACTGTAAGCTGAAAGTATTTTTGCACTAGTCTTCCTTTACGCTATCTTTACTGAAAGCTGCTGATTATATTTAATTTGCAAATATAAACAGGCCCGTCTTTGGGTTGCGGAGCTCCGTCTCTCACTGTTTGCTTGCGCGCTCGAAGCCAAAAAAATTTTTTTGCCGGCTCGCCACTTAGGGGGCGTCTAGTTTTCGTCTTCTCCTCCCCTTAGAAGGGCGCGTCATCCCTCGCTATAAAGACGGGCCTGTGCACAGGGATACAGAGGTGCACAGTGCCACTGACCTTCATCTCTACGTATGTATATGAATAGTTCCTTAATGTAACGGCGTATAGAGTACTCACGGACACGATCGTCGACACAGTGACGTTTGCAGTAAAGAAAACTCGTGCACAACTCGTCCGATTCGATAGAAATCTTGTATTGCCCGCTGAACATAACGTTTTCCATTCCGGTCATTGCTCCGCTCGGTATCTCAAATTTTTTCCCGTATCCTAGACTTGTACTCAAGGTTTTCGTGTGTACCGGAGCAGAATCAGCCTTTTAGTACATCTAGACATTCAAGGCTTTTAACAATAATGGGCGAGCCGAAAAAGCACAAACTCCGGCTAATCCACACTCTGATAGTGTAAACTACAATGAAACAGTTCTTCTGTCCAATAATTATATGTAACATCACACAATATTATGGTTCGTTTGCAAATCTTAATCTGGTCGTCAAACTAGAGTTATGGGTATGCGGTTGGATGTACCAGACGATGGTAGAAATTTTTATTCACTTTCCTCAGTTTCCTGGTAGAACCATAGCTGCCGGCCATATGATTTCATCGCTTTTGCTCCATAAGCTGTGTGTAAAAGAATACCGGCCTCGGTCTGTTTTTTTCATCAACACACACCAAACGGTCTGTAGCTAGTACATCATACGCACTCTAATGTCGGTTACGAAGTACTCTGCAACTGGTTAGCATACAGAAGCAAAACTTGCAGTTGACTTCGGCTTCTGGCCAAGAAAACGCATTGTTATACGGGTTTTATAGGTACGGCATAACGAATTACATGGCATAATTATTATAACATCTCTGTACTTTTGCCACAAATTGAAGCCCTTATTATTCAATGCTATACATAACTGAGTAGAGGTATGTATTATCTAAAATCGAATGTTTTCGAAGTTACACAAACTACCGCACTACACTTCTGAATTTCCTCTCCGAATTTGCTGGTGTGGCTGCTGTATCATTCGATCATCGTGAGTGCGTAGGTTCGAATAATCCATTTCCAAGAAAAATTTTCAACCAATTTATTCAGAAACAATTCCGGTCTGATCGTATGCGCATTGTAGTACAACATCCGGTATGTTAATGACATCACGCAGTTATATCTGATTCGGATTTGTACACTTTGATATCGTTAGGACCGCGCGAAACAGTCGCGTACCGCGCTAAACTGCTAACCGAACGTGATTTACTGAGAATATTGTTTAATGACCGCATGACGGATGATTGCCGGAAGAGACCGGCTGCTTGGCGTTGACAGAAAGGATACCGCTGTTCCGCCGGAAGAACTTCGTCTTTGATCTGCGACTGTAGCAACTCTTCCAGTACATCTTCCAATGTCACAATGCCCACGATTTCCGCGGTGAAACCTTCGTAATTTTCGCCTGCAGTGATCTGCTCGACGAAAGCCATGTGAGAATGACCTTTCTTAAAAATTTCTGTGCAACAAAAGTGTTAACATAAACAATTGTCTGAAAGTACACCTGGTCACCACCACGCCGCTACTCACCTAATATTTTATCCAAACTGGTATTATCATTAACCGTTATTACGTGGCGCTGGAAGAATTTGCAGAGGATCTTTACTGGAGTCTTGTTGCGATAATCCAGCATTGTCAGGTCCTTGATATTTAATACAGCGACAATGTTACTGCGAGTATCGTCGTACACCGGTATTCTGGTGAAACCTTGAAAATGCCCTCTGTATCAATAACCACAATAAGGTACACGGTGTACCGTACACCCAATTTGTCCATATGTTTATTGGTAAATGTATGTTATGCATGCTATAGCCTTAATAATTACAGTTAATTAATTTACCTTGTTGTACAAAATTTGACACTGTGCCTGCATCCAAAACAGCGTCATAGTTAATCATAAATACGTCTTCCAACGGCGTCATAATCTCGCCCGCCGTAACCTGCTTCAACCTTAAAACTCCGGAGATGATGTTTATTTCATCTTTTTCCAAATCGCTCAATCCATGCCTAGACAAAAAGACAGCTAGCATAACGTTTCAAAGCCAAGTCAGCTTTCATCGCTTACGTTACACGAAGCAGCTCCACGAGATGTTCCCGGTTATACACACGTCCCGCTTCCGCTCCCAGTATCCAGTCCAACACTTTACTGATGGGATACGACAAAGGTCCGGTAATCAACATAAAGAACCTGGTCAACAACACCGTGTTGGCTCCGACCGCCATCCCATGGCGGGTGCAGATGGCTTGCGGCACAATCTCCCCGAAGATGACAATAACAAACGTCGACACCACTAGCGCAACCGGGCCGGACGTTAAATCGTCGATTAAGATCGTCAGGGTACTGTTTACCAGAACGTTGCCCAACAGTAAGGTACAAAGTAGAAAGTTGCCGTGTTTTCGTAGCGGAATGATAGCGCGTGCGTAGCGGCGAATACGCGGAGTGCCGCAATTTAAATCGATTTTTAATTCGGTGGGGTCGAGGGAGAGCAAACCCAAATTGAGACCGGAGAACAAACCAGCAAGAGTCAGAAGGGAGACGATAACGAATATCTGCAGCCACAGCGGCATTAAGTATTCTCGGGGCTTTGGATCGGGATGGACGTGCACTTGCAGCCAGGGTTCGCTGTTCTGGCTTGTCCAGTTACCATCGGCCGGAATTTTCGTACAAAGCCGATATTTATCTGTCAATGCGTAAAAAGATTTTCATCAAGCGAAAATTCGAAGTTCCATGATTTTATTTGCATTAAAAACGCTTTTACTGTATCACTTCCCCGAACTACTGTAAGTCTGTAACTTCCGAAAAACAAGTTTCGCCGCATCGTTAATGCAATTAAAGTATGATTTTCTGCAGTCACTTAGGCGATTTTTAGAATCGTCGGAAATTTTATTCCATAATGAAATACGAAGAAGTAAACAAACACTAATAAAGTAGTAAAAATATTTGAAATATAACTGTCGAGTCTGCCTAAAATACGCTTTTGTAAGAAAAAATCCAGCGTCGAGCTTTGTTAATATTACTTTGTTGTTTTACTTTATTTATTTCTGATGCGTTATACCGACTTGATCGTCCTCATTGTGGGGGAACTTGACGGCAAAAACCGCTGTGTTGCCGCTTACACTGCCCGTTTTCGGCCGAAACTGCAGATTTATGTTGCAGTCCTCTGAGGTTTGCGAGAAGGACAGGAGCATGCTCGGTTGGAAATTTATTCCAAACACGCGGAGATCGACGTCTTGTTCTGGCAGAACCGTCAAGGCGCCGGCGCTATCGGTCAGCGACTCCTCGTCATTTAGCCGAAATCCAAGAATTATGGGCTTGGAATCGGCAAACAGTATGGTGGAGTATGTGTTGGGAGAAGGTTGCCGGTCCGTCAGTGCGCAGTCATAAACGCTTAATTTCGCGCATAAATAACCAGCAAATATTATGACGGTCTTCATGGCGATGACTTGATGCCGGCGTCTTGCTCAGCAAGCAATAAAAATAAACTTTAACTAAATTGTGAAGGTCTATTTTTCGTGCGAAACTGAAAGAAAACTGCGGAACTATTTGTGCAGTTAATTAATTGTAGGTCTAGAAAAGGCTATGTACAAGATTAAAGTTTTAATTAGGAATATCGGCAACCGGCGTGCTGATTTCTCAGCAATCGTTGAATAACAACAACAGCACACTGGTTCTGAAGTGCTGGACAACAGTATGACCTATGAACGATAAGATAAGCCATAGTGTAAAAGCAAAATGTGCCAATTACTTGTACAGCTGTAAATTAGCGGCAAACCAACACATAAGAGTAATAGAGCACGCAATGCCATATAAGCGGTTGGAATGACTTGAGCTTTTAAAAGCACAATAATCAAAGAAATACAAAGAAGTATAAGTACTTAAGATACTTACTTGTACTTTAAAGTAATAAGTAACGTTATTACGGTAATAATGGTCATGTTTACATTATTCGCTGGACGGTATTGTGGTTATGCGACTACCCGGTCATAGCCATATCGGTGTTTTCCGTGAAGACCTTCGGGCAATCGAGGCAGCAACGACCTTCACCAAAATGTCACAGAGTACGTCAGGGTGCTTAGAAAATGTTTAAGGTCAAAACGCCGCAAGTATTTGCATCTTGAGATTTGTTTGTGCTTGCAAAGAATGGCAAAACCTATTATTATTAGGGTCACTTCTATGCGCCAGCAGATTTTTTCATGGCGCATAGCACTTTCGCATATTATTATTATTACTCATATGATCGTCTTCACTGGTGAAAATTTACAATTCGTAAACAATGTAATTATAAGAATCTAGTGAAATAATAATTATGTACGTAATACGGTAAATGCACTCTTGAAAGGAAAGCTGCTGCGTACTTTGAAGTGAAAGTAATCACAATAATGGTATCATGAACAATGCTGTGTTTCTTTCAACAAACAGAAAATGTAATCTCACTGCATCTCTATCGAGCATGCAAGCGTCCAGTGTCGCTTCCGTAAACGTAAGCTAATTATCCACATCAACGGATCAAAGAGGATCTGTAGCGTGTAAAGCGTATGAAAGGTCCGGGATACCGCCAGGGGAATCGGCATCCCGAGGAACCACTGGCAGAAATAAATAACATCCAACGGCAGCCAGCATACAATCACCCCGACAGTCGTTAACGTCAGCACGAGAAACGGTCGCACGACGTTCCGGTGCACGAGCGACGTCTCGACGACGGTCAGCCGGCGTGAGGGGTCAGCAGCGCCCCCACTGCGGGTGCCCCGTCGCAGCGGCCGTTGGCCACTATCCGGGACGCTAGCGATCTTCGTTTGACGCCAGTATCGCTTGATAATTAAATGAACGTAAATAAAAATGATTAAAAAGAGCGGAGCAAAGCGGTTGAGGAAGGTGTCGACGCGGGCCCACTGCACCACCTGCGGAATTAGCGAATCCCGGCAGCGGCCATTCGTGTAACGATAGGCTGCGTACGTAAAAAACGGCGGTAAACAGATAATGTGCACGTACGCTGCCATTCCAAGACAAATTGCCGTAGCCACTTTTTTATTATGCCGATCGCGGTAACATAAGGGATACTGCAGGGCCCAGAAGCGGTTGACGGCCACCAGAAAGTGGCACATTAGTGGAATGATACTGGCTACGCGCTGGATATAATTGAAAAATATACAAACTTTGAAACCCAGTTGACCAATATCATAACCAGAGATTTCGCTCCAGAACAGCAGCGGCTGTGCACCGACTAAATACACCACATTTGCCATGTACAGGAATAACAGATAAATAGTAAAATCTGTGATGAAGGCGGGTTTAATCATATGGAAGATGAGGAGCGCGGAGTTCAAGCAGAATGACGAAGCAGCGATGGAGATCTGTGCGCCGAAGAGAAATAGTGAGGGTTCGGCTGACACCGGTTCCGTTGAATTCGGTGCAGTGTGGTTATTAGTGGTGTTCCGGATGAGCGACATTTGTCCGATGAGCTCCATCACGACGGTCGGCAGCGGGTGCGATGAAATACTTTGTAGTTTCTTGATCGGTGAAAATATAGACCATGGCCAAATAATAATTTCCTAACGCCGATAAATTCTCATGATTTAAATATACTTATGTAAACAGCGGTTTAATAATCGCTGATGCTTCAGTTAAAAGAAACTGACCTTAACCATTTATTTGCTTAGAGGAACGTATCAATGAGAATGCTTGCACATTAACAATAAATTAGCAGATTTAAGACGCCCACTGTGTGTGACTACCGCGACAAGATTTGCTGGCTTACCGTAACACAATTCAGACACCCAGGTCGAAAATAATCTTATTGAATTTCTTGTGCGCACGCAACCCGCCTACACCAGTGACGAGGGAATTTCTAGCGGGCTGGAAAACATTGGAATAATAACGTCGCATGTATCGTGTTTCCGGTCAAAATAAGGACAGAAAAATAATCTCCGTTACCCGACGTCGGTCTCGCACAAAGGAAATGCCCGTGTTCAAACGTGCATTACGGTATGTCGACATGATCTAAGACATGTACTCCAAGTGATTGTATGCCTTCAGACAAAAATATCATCATCATTCTAAAGTGTTATAGTACAATAACTTACTTAACTTAATACAGTACGACTTCAACTGGCCAAAAGCGGGCGAAAGAGTTTTTTAAACAGCGAATATCTATGCAAATACAAGGGGGAAACGCGATTTGTGTAATGGGTACGATCCCCGATCAGGATAGCATAGAGGAAGTGTTTCTTTTGTAAATGCCGTTTTGTTCTGGTGCATAGTTTGTTTGTAGTTTGTACTCGTAAAGGTTAATTCCTCGTACTAGTGCGAGTATATACGGTGTGAGCATTAGGAATGGGGAAACTCCCGGCATAAATCTGCCTCGACACGACCAACACGAACCGGATGCACGCAAATTTTGAGTAACGCCAAAATAATTATTTGTTGATAACAATATGTTTGCTTTTCTAAAAGGGCCTTTAGGAAGCGACACTATCTACTTAAATGACAGTGCATATAGCGAAAAAAATACCTGTACTGGTTCTACATAACATTTAATTGTTGCACGTTTTACGGTAAAGGTCACGAAGCTCATCCACAAGAGCAGCGCTGGTAATCCGTTCCGAACAGTCGATCGTTAAGCAGCGGCGTATGGTCGACGCGAGAGATTTGCAAATTGATCGCTGCACTAATGGAACGTATCCCTGGGTTAATTTAAACAAAAAAGCATCGGAGGAGAAACTTTTCCGCTGAATTTTGTCGGTCTTAATTACACCATCTCGTAACTGCAGTTTGCGGAAGAACCATCTGCTCCGAATCCCGTAGCAGCAGTCAATCAGGTCATGAATTACACAGCCTAGGCTCCAAACGTCAGTAGGAAACCCAACCGGTGCGTGGTCCTGCTCGCATTTAGACATCACCATCTCCGGCGACATGTACGAAACCGTTCCCCCTATCTTCAATTCCATGGGATCTGGGTGATTACTTACGTGAACCGCTCCATCCAGATCTCCGATAAGCAACGTACCGTTGTGTTGCGAAGGGTTCAAGAAAATATTGCTGGGTTTTATGTCGCCGTGAATGAAGAAATTTCGATGAAGAAATGCTAGACCATTTGCTACCTGCATAGCGTTGCTTATCATGAGATGTACGGTTGGACGGTTTTTATTCTGCTTGCATCGGTCAATAAATGATGAAAGGTCACCACCTAAAAAAATCACAGTCTAATCAACAACTAAAATTACCAAAATTTCAATATAACGATTTCAGAAATCCGGTTTTTCAATGTAGTATTCTATTCGTAATACTGATTACAGGGCTTTATCGTCACGAAGTAAAGAGACGCTGTTTTTTAAGCATTCACGCAAACCCGGGCGGCGCCTTTTCGGCATTACATTTTAAATTTAATGTAGCCGTTTCGCGTTATTGCATTAAAAAATTCTTTCAGTTTCGCTATAATACAGTACCTTTGCAACAATCCATCATAAAGGCTACCTCCGCCCCTCTGATTAGCTTTCTAACCGTAATTCGGTGGTATGCCACTAAATTTTCGTTTTTCACACCGAGCAGCAGATTCCAATGGTCCTTAAGAGTTTCCCAGGCATTTTCTCGTTTAAGTCGCTTAACGCGAACACTGTCCAGAAAAATTTCTTTGACAGCAATGAGACTGTTGCCGACATAATTACCACTGTCGGCGATTCTGGCCTTGTATACCGTTCCAAACCCGCCTTGTCCAATAAAATCTTCAGGAAAATTATATTCGTACTGGCATGTGCAACCGATGACCTCCAGCATTGGTCGGTGCGGATTACTATCTGTGAGGTTGTCGTCTTCGGAATCAACAGTCTTAACATCGTACATCCACGTGCTTCCATACGTATACTCTTCAATCTCCACGATTTTGTTCAACAACTTCTCATCGGTAATTCTCTGTTCACGGTTATTCTGCAGACACTGATTGATAATATACGCAAAGTCTTTGGGAAAGCTGTCCGATGTATACAGCGCGTATCCGTTGGAAATCGCTCGCAACAGCTTTAACGGAAATCGCCGGTCGATTTTCATGCGGTGCTTCGTATCGTGGTTCTGTAGCTCCACGTGCTCATAAAACTGGTTGACGTCAAACGCGCAGCGTGCCAGAAAATACATGATACAACCCAAACTCCAGATATCGGTCGTGCGGTCAACTGGCAAGCGTGGATCGACCATCAGCTTCTTGATCATCTCTGGTGACATGTACAGGCTGGGAGTGCGCGTTGGGCTAATGTTGCTGGAACCGGAGAACGACAACAGTTCCATGTCCAGTTCTACGTCGAGATCGCAGATGCGGAGGTGGTTACGGTTGCCCATCGGCCGGCTGACCAGCACGTTGCTGGGGTTCAGTTTACCGTGGATGATCGTTTGCCGGTGGAGATATGCTACACCGGAAGTCAACTGCTGACAAATGTCAAGAAGCATTTTTACGTGCAGTCGCTTCTCGTTCCATTCGAATCCGTCAATCATACTGTGCAGATTGCTGCCTATCAAACAATAGCGCTTTATGAAATTTCAAACAAAATAATATAAATCTGGTCCAGGACGATTTTAATGTCGTCATGTTTATTCCTTTTACAACAGAACTTTAAAAGATTCGGATGACAGCCTGATTTTCGGGTTTTTGGATTTTCGGTACTCGCCAGTGCGCTTAAGCTTTTTATGCGTTTTAATTCTTACACCTAAATCTGATATGAAGTGATACTAACAAAAACATTTCGAAATGCGCGAAATCGAAAGTTTAGTGAATGTGTGCCGAGTGTTATGTTGCCTGGGCCGAGTCATACTTCTCATTTAATCTATCACAGGCTTTGTTAAGCAAATGCAGTGCTCACCATCGCAATAGTCCATAAGAAATTCCATGTATAATCCATGCTGATGCATCAAGCCGTGTTTTCCCTCCAACCGATGAATGGAGATCTTATGAAACGCCACGACATTTTCATGCCGCAAGCTGAGCAGTTTGTTCCCGCGCTGGATGACATCACGCCGCTGATCGCGGATGTAACTGCCGTTCAGTTGTTTTATGGTGTTCTTAACGACTGGAATGGTGACCTTCTTAACAGCCACAACATCATCGCCGGCGAAATTTCCCCGCTCGGTTATAATCGCTTTATATACCGTGCTGAAAGGTCCTCCGCCTATAATGTCGTCCTTATCATATCGGTAACTGCAATCGGCGCCCAAATCCAGCAGGATTTTGTCGTATGCAGGTTGGATCGTCTTCTCACAGTCATCACAAGTAAATGCATGCTCGGCTACCTTGTTCTCAGTATCCTGCATGGTATAGCACAGCCACGAAGGCAAGAAAGGGTTTACACCACAATATTAATTGCCTGTTCAGGGTTTCAAAGGAACATTTTGCGCTGCAGTAGCTGGGAAAGAATGTTGGGTATATTTTACGACGTTAACGGATTCGGAAGTACATACTTCCGGGTCGCACGCCCAGATTATTAAGTAGGTGTTAGGTCAGACCACGCGTAAAAGTGTAAATAATGCGCAATATTAAAGTTCCCTTTGACGGTGTAGATGGACGTGGTTCGCGCACGAAAAAAAACGTCGAAGACTTTCATGGAGTGCAAAGACGCAAAGCTGACAATCGCCACCGTAAATCAATTAACACTAGTGCCGGTGCAGGCGGTTCATTTGCGAGATGAACGCTTTTATGATGCGTTCTGTGTTTATGCAGCGAGTGTCTGGCTGCGTTGCGCACAATCCATCCTTTCATTTCTCTTTATTTACGCATTTTTCCAAGATCCAACAGCGATCAAAGGATTTTATTTATTTGCCCCAACTTCAGCACCGGCTAAAAGTGCGCAGTGTGGCCGTCTACTTATTACAGCTTCCTATAATTGCAGGAGGCATTGCAAGTTATCAGTGATCTTGTGGTGGGTTGTTCATAGTGCTGGTAAAACTGATGAATTCCAGTCGATCAAGGTAAATCGAAAGCCACGAACACGTTTTTTTTGTAATTAAATAAGTACGCAAATGACTTTTAATACGACAGTAACAAGTAAGTACGTAATACTTTGTAATGCATACTTACTTGTTACTAGGGCACCTTTTTAATTTTATGCAGTATTCTCAACCAAATTTAAGAGATGAAACAAAATTCGCTTTCTTTCCAACACAAAAGTAATCAGCATGGCGATTGGCACCTACATCCTGGTCGCGCACCTCTTATGTCTGTGCATTTTTGGTTGCCCTGTTGCGACATGGCTGAGCCGGGAAGAAAGTATGTAAGTAGCATAGAAATTTTTGGGAGCAACAGCAACAGAATAGGTAAATGTCTTAGCCAAAAATACGAGCCGGTCTCACAAAAAAGCCGCGATTATACCAAGGAGATCGACTCTATAAACAGTTCAACGGGTTTGCACTATCACGGCGAAACTGATGCTGTCCGTTGAAGATCGTCCGGGGCATACGAAAAACGGCAAAAGCATTCGGCTGACGGTTATCCCGCTCGGACAGTTTTACCGGTTACAGGTGCAGCACGCTTGGTGGCACCGCCTTGGTGCAGACATTCAAGAATTATATAACCCAGAAATACAACGGTATTTGTTTTTTTAAGTTTTGGAGCGACTAGACGCTGCGCTATCGGAAAATCCGAACAGGACGGTATATCTAGGCAACCCGTTCCATCCTTCCCCATCTCCGCGTAACCCACTGTGCAGAGCCGTATTAATTAAGGCAGCAGAGAGGGCGCCGGTGATGTTCGATTGCCATGATAACCGTACTACACATCCGCGCACTCTTAACGACAGCAGCTATCTGGCGGTGCGATGGAACGGAAGAGAGTACACCCGTTTTAAAAACCGGTCCGAAATTCTACACAGCGGCACCTCTTGCGGGTGCACCAACACCACTTCAGCTTCCATTGACTTCCATGTTGACGAGCCCAACTCCACATTCGGCAGTATCACGTTAAAGAATTTCAGTCACGCCAGTACCGGTGAATTCGAGTGCGTGTGGTACCGCGGCCCTGATGTCTTCATCAGTCAGCGTTATTTGATCAGTGTGATGTTCACCGCTGAACAGTTCTTTACTCCGCCCATGCAGAATGCCATCGCCAAGGTTGGCGAGCGCGCTGAACTGCGCTGCCACGTGAAATTTGATAGGATGATTCGCGGTCTGGAAACGCGGATAATGTGGACCAGTGAGCACGACCTCCTACTGGCCCACGGCGTCAGTCGCCTGCGTCACCTGGTGCGCCATCGGAAGGGCGTAACATGGTGGCTGAACACCATGGACGATGCGTGCTCGGTTGCGCTGATTATTCCATCGGTGAAGCGGGAGGACGGCGGACGATATCGCTGCTGGTTCAGGGTGGACGATGTGCTGGAAGAGTGGCTGGTGCAAAGTGCTTTCGTTACGGTGACGGATTAGACCAGCTCACATGGTTGCAGGACTCACGGACTAACTGTTGCTTTGAATTCGCTTTAATTACCGCGCATTGTTGATCACTCTGCTTGGTCATACATAGAAGTATTGTTTTCTTGTCTGAAGACTTCGGCAGTGTACTGAACCACAACGCGACATACGATCAAAATTCATCGTAACATTGTGTTTGTTCGCTGAGTTTTGTTTCAACCACGACTCACCATTATCTTGCAACTTCAGCTTGCGTGAGAACCATCGGTTTCTAATTCCATAGCAGCAGTCGAACAAGCCACACAGCCTAAACTCCATACACCCGTAGCGAACCTGACTGGTGCATGGTCCTGTCCGCATTTGGACATCACTGTCTCCCGTTACTGCTCGCTAAAGTATGATTTCAAGCATCAGGATTTTGGCTGAAAAGTGTTGAGTCAGTCAGATGGTCCAGACGTGAAAGGAGCTAAGGTAAGTACTGTAACTCATTCGGAAGATTAAAGGAATTTCAACCATAAATAAATTCCGATGATACGAAGAAAAAGCGGCCTTCAGAGGGTAGTACGTTTGGTCGTTTTTTTGTGATTGTTGACCTTAACTCTTTTTTATTCAGAACTGTAAAACGACAGAGCCAATTTGAAACTTTGCATCTATCTGTAAAGCTAGAAACATGAACAGAATGCTGTGTGAGCGGGGGTTCACTAGCGTTCACGTCCGCAACGCTGCGCCACCTGGATTACGTGTCTGTGTTGTGTCTCGCTTCTGATTGGCTTGAGTTATGTTAGTGGGCGCGGCATAGCACGTGCTGCACTGTGTAGAATTGGCTCTACGATTGACGATCGAGCTGCGCCGATCATTATCAGTTGATTTCTGTTGTGCAGATTTTCAATATTATTAAAAGTCAGCTATTAGCGGTGCGACGTTTCGCGATTCCGCGTAGTTCGCTATACTTATCGCATAGCTCACTCCACGGGATCTATTCCGTTTAGGTCGCCGTATCTGGATCACAGTTGGATCTAGCATTAGAGCTGCTTCGGATGGATTTAATCACTAATCCGGGTTTTTGTTCAGAGCTCGTTGCGCTGCTGAAATGACGAGAGAGCAAACGCACGGCTCACGCGATTTAATGACGTTTTGTATGCGACGATCACTGACTGGTTCGTGACGAAGGAAAAGATTTGATGATGCATTTACAGAGTCGGAGTCTTTTTGCGTAATGAATGCCCATTTCGGTTAATAGTAATTTCTATACTGCTGACTTCTGGTTTGTAGCTCCCCTTTGAACGGATTGTGTTTGCTGCATTGAAATTCGTTGGGGCAGTTCTGAGCTGCAAGTCTGCGTTTCTGGATAAAATTTCTAAAACTTTGCCAGCCATGCCTAGTGGAATGAAGCAGGATACCGCCGTATACATTGTGGGCACTGATCAGCGGATGCGTTTCGGACACGTCGTGGACGTGGCGGAAGGTGGCCTCTTCGTGGATCTGCTCTGCCCGAATCGCCGGCGTGAATTTGTGCCTTTCGGCAGAATCTTCTTTCCACGTCCAGTGCATTTAGCGCCTCTGGACAAACTGTATGATCCACAACGGTCCCCCGTCCAGGTGGAAGTACTGGTGCCGGAGACGCCAGTGGGTCCGTGGATCTGGCAGCCGGGTGAAATGCGCTGTGTAGGACGCAAGAAGACCCTGTGCGAAGCTGCCGTTGTTAACTGGCAGAGTCTGGACGGCGGAGTTCCGTGCTCCGACATCGTCCCCATGCAACGCATTCGCCTAGTGCGTAACAGCAATAATTATGACGTCCTACCGTGCGAAGAGGTTCCCCCCGGAGCTTTTATCCGGCTCACTGTGGACCTGGGTCAGGAATTTTGCTCCCTGCCAATGAAAGAAGCCACGGCTCTCATCGAGCGGTTGAACGGACTCCGCCTGTCAACCCTCTCCCCAGTTTATGTGGTGGGCATCGCGGACGGCAAGTTGCAGTACGAGTACATCTGCAACCACGGCCAGAAAGAAAAACGGGCGTTGGCAGTTGGCGGTAATTTGTTGGTAAGAAAAAAGAACTTGATTGTTCCATGGCAAGCGTTTATGGACTTTGTCACCGTAGTCTGTATTTAACGGTTTTCATTTTAGGGAAAACTTGAAAGGTCCCACAAGGGATTCCTGACGACGATCAAGTCTCTTCAAGATAACGAGGCTGTGACCACCGATAAGCGCAAAGCATGGATGGCGCTGCCGTGCGAATTGTGGCAGGAGGTCTTTTCCTGCTTGGACACTTTGGAACAGACGAAGCTGCGCACTGTTTGCGCCATCTGGAACCGAATCCTGGATACACCACCGCTGCGTTCTACTGTCGTCATCTGCAACAGGAACCCCAGTTGTCAACTTGCCGATTTTCTCTGCTTGGCGACGGTGTACAATTGCCTTAGTCCCGGCACGCAATGCGCTGTCATAAATGTTCGCAGAGGATCTTATTCGCGGAGCGACTCCGACGCGATGAAAGTATGCGACATGATCCAGTATGTGGCTGAACAGCATCCCGGCGTCCGGCTGCGGATAATCCATCTGTACGGCGTCCCGCTGAACTGGCTGATTGACATTAACCGTACTATCGTTACCGCGGACGTAGTTGGATGTGGTATGCATCCGGCTGATCGTAATCGACACAACTGGCTGCCGGATTTCATTGCCACGTGCCGCAGTCTGCCGTGCGATGCCATCCAGATGACGAACTGTCGAGTTACACTGGCCTGCAAGCTGCACTGTGTGGAGAAAGACACCTATCTCGTCACGGAGTGGCAGATCAACGTCGGCACCGCGCGATTGCAGCTGAGGGATGGCTTCGAGTGCGCGTTGTGGGAAGCGTTGGAGGCAGCGCTCGGGATGCCCAGTGACCCGCAGTGGTCAAAACTCGCTGCTGTTAAAGACGCTGAAATGGAAGTAGCCTTCCGCAAGGTACACCAACGGCCGCTATGCTGTTCTAGTAGTGTCTCATCTTTCATTCCATTCTACACTGGAAAACCACTGAGCCGTATGTTCTTGCAGATCCTGTGTCTGGTGCAGTCGGGCGATCCCCGTCCGTCCTCGCATTACCGCGGGAAGCGGTGGTGTGTGGATGGTCTGCAAGATTTGCAGTGGAAGAAACTGTCGCGTATTACTTTGCACTTGCTCGTGCAACTGAAAAAGCGTACTTTTAAGATGCGTTGACTTTAAAGCCCATAACGTGAGGTCCTGCACAAATACAACCCAACTCGACGTGCCAGTGGATCATTTGAGACATTGTCCTGTGTCGGTTAGGTTGTGATTAGCGTACCCCCTTATTAATAGTAATCATTAGAAGGTTTAAAAAGCTGCGTAAGCACTAAGGATGTGATTTTTCGTATGTTCTGATTTTTAATTCGTTTCCTGTAGCTCTTTCCTCTTTGGGTACGTACTTAGTTCACTTCATCCGCTCTCTCCTCTCTCTTACCAAATGCGCTGTATTACCGACTTTTTATTTGAAATAAAACATTCCTTGCTTGTCTGATTATCTGATGCTAGCATAATCTCCATAAACTTCAAGCCATACTCTAGTTTACGTTCGCTTACAGAGCATAGTTAGTTGCTTCGCTTTATTGCTCGTAAATTTCTAGACGCCTTATAAGTTATACTGTAGTACGCATGGGCTTCCTAAAACACAAAAATACATTTAGCTAAAACGATTTTCTCTGATCTTTGTTCATATTACTAAAATCAATGCTAATTATTAAATTCTTACCTTATACGCGTAGAATCGAACATTCGAAACAGGCGGTCTCCGTTTGAAACCCGTAATTCCCAGTAGTAAAACAGGAATTGCCACACAGGCACTCAAATACATTTTCATCCGTCAGCGTAGCCATACAGTAGCACTTTATTAAGTCGAGCCAAAGTAGGAAAAATAAAGTTATAAAAATTTCCGTATATATTTCTTTCACGTTTATGAGCCGAATTTTTATAAAGGACAATTAGCGTGGTAATTGATGTTAAATTCCAGGTGGCCGCTGTTTGGCCACCCAGCTCTCCCAGACGGAGCTGCCGTCTGCCTGACCTATTTCTGTTTTCCGCTCTGCCTGTTTGCACATGGGCGCTATCTACTTCCGTAACGTCTAACAGTTTTTAATTCTCAACTGCCTGATTCATTTCAGATTTGTCATTCGAGCTCTCTCGCGTTAATCGCTGATGTTTAATCGCAGATTTGGATAGTTAAATTTCTCAAGCTGTAAACATCCCCCTGACTGCCAGCCTTTCTTAATCCCCGAGACCATAGCGAGCAGCTCCATCCCTGCCCTGCACGATCTATCCGTACTGAAGGACTCTGCCTTTTTCCCTCTCTATTCGTATTTTCCCTGTTTCCGAAGTCCTCTAACATGACTAAGAGAAGAGAAAATGCGCAACAGGCGGCTGCAGCAGCAAGGATACCACAGACAAGAGCAAAGCGGACAGCTTCGACTAAAAACAACCCGCCACGGCTACCTCCGCACCCAGTGCTGCGGAGGTTCCCGAGCCGACGCTACAGACAGTGGTGCAACAGCAGCAGAAGCAGCAAGAACAAACAAAATCGACAAACTGATCACGATCATGGAGCGGCAGGTCTTACCAACACCTACAGACCCGGCACCAAGCATACCGGCGCCCCCGGCGCCAGGCTTATCGGCGCCCCCGCAGCCGGGACCACCCGTGCCACCGCCGCAGCTGCAAATCCAGATCGGCGATGATCTCGGCCGAATCGTACATCAATCCGGGGACCACGGCGTGGAGGTCACCCGTAAACGGAAGCGCGAACCCAAAAGAGGTAAGCGAAGCAGCTCCCAGTCTTCTCTTAGCAGCGAGTCATCGGTTGGGTCCCCGCTACGCCTCGCCGACAGCCGCTTCGGTGGCCGCGCCGACGTGTTCAGTCGCCTGGGACCCATGCCATCCGCTAGCCGCCCAGGCCCGTTTCGTCCTTATTTTCGATCTGTTTCCAAGAAACTGCAGAAGAAGCTCCTGGACCTCACCGAATACTTCGAACTTGATCTGCTGCTCCCTAAGAACTGCGTCGAGAAGCCAAAGAAACTGGACGCAAAGATGGTTTTCGTCAACGGAAAGGTTACGATCAAGCCTGAAGACGGAAAAAGTAAAGATTGATTCCTACTCATCGTGGATGCGCGCCTTCACGGTTTTTGCCAGTACCGCTCCCACGTAGCGCCAGAACTGGGTCCCCGGTACTTTAAGTGCATGGATCTGATTGCATCATACGTCGACCGTGAAGTTCCGACCGCCAACTGGCTCGGGTATGATCGTCAGTTTCGCGCGCACATGATGGGTCACCCTTATGATTTCGACCAATGGACACACCAGCACGAGGACACCTATATCGACTGCATTCAAAATGCAGCGGGTAACGGCGGCGAGTTCGCTGCGAAACCGGAGAAGGAGGAAAAACCGCGCCCTGAAAGACGGGAGACGAGCGATGCCGGAACTGCGGAGAAGTTGGCCACTACATTAACAACTGCTCCGCGCCCAGAAAGGGCCAGCCCCGGATACGGGCAGCCCTTTCGGCAGGCAACCGCCGCAGACGGGGAAATCTGCCGGAACTACAAGTATGGTAGCTGCCAAACACCGTGTCGCGCCTGTAGGATCCACGCATGCGCCAGCTGCGGGGACCGCCAGCACCGGACGGCTACCTGTCCAAAACTCGACAAGTAGGTGGGCGACAGTGCCGGCAAGAGCCACGACGCCGCTTCGAGCCGACGCCTTCACCAAACTGCTCGCCCGCCATCCGGACCCTTCGTTATGCCTATTCATTGCAACTTCACTTACGGACGGCTGCACCGTCTACTATCACGGACCCCAGAAATCACGGGCAACGCCGAATGCCGCCACTGCTCGCAAAAAGCACCACGCGGTTACCGCCAGCATCCGCAAAGAATTGGATGCCGGTCACACAATCGGGCCATTTCCCTCCCCACCGCTGCCGTACTTTGTCTGCAACGCCCTGGGCGCTCGAATAAAGAAAGACGGCAGTATCCGGAATATTCTGGATTTGTCGCAGCAGCACGGCGACAGCGTGAACGATTATATCGACATCACGCAGCTTCGCTCGAGTACTGTACCGTAGACCACGCTGTTTCCATCTTGACAGAACTCGGGAGAGGTGCGCTGATGGCGAAGATGGATGTAAAAGCCGCCTTCCGACTGACCCCTGTACGCCCGGCGGAGTGGAACCTCCTCGGATACCCGTGGAACGGCGAGTTTTTCTTCGATGTCGTGCTACCCTTTGGATGCAGGGCGTCTTCGTATGTGTTTGAGCTGTTTGCCAGCGCAATTCACTGGTTCGTGTCAGATGTGACCGGTCTCAACAGTATGCTACACTACGTCGACGACTATCTGTTCCTGGGCAAACCAGGAAGCAACCAGTGTAGCATATTAATGGACGCCATGACCCAGACGTGCAGTGAGCTTGGGGTCCCCTTGGCGCATGACAAGACCGAGGGGCCCGCGACTCAGCTGACGTTCCTGGGCATTCGGCTGTACTCGGTCCGTCAGACACTCAGCCTGCCCGACGACAAAAGACGAAGCACTGAAGATGCACTAACAGAATGGAGCAGCCGTGATCACTGCACGAAACAACAGCTCCAAAGATTGATCGGGAAACTCACTTTTGCAACCAAGTGCATCCCAGCAAGCCGGCTGTTCACTCGGCGGATGATCGCTCTCCTTGCGGACAACCGTAACAAAAGATTGATTGCCGTCAGCGCCGAATTCCGGAAAGACCTCGCATGGTGGAGGGAGTTTCTCCCAGCCTGGAACGGTACGGCCTCTTTCATTCACCCGGACTGGACGCGAGCAGACGTACTCAGCCTGTACACAGATGCCTCTGCCCTATGGTACTCAAGGACTCGGGGCGTTCTACCAAGGGTCATGGTTTCAGCTTCGTTGGCCACAGTGGATTCTTCTGCAAAAGCCATGCATCGAGTATTTAGAATTGATCCCCATACTTCTCAGTCTAATTGTTTGGGGCTCGAGGTTGCGCGGAAAGAGAGTCATCTTCCACTGTGATAATGAAGGCGCCACGCTGGTATGGGAAAACCTGCGTTCGGCCAACAGCGGCGTATTGGACATCATGCGTCGCATGCTGGCAGCGGCCGCTTCTGCTAACATGACTTTCACGCTCAAGCACATACGCGGCATTAACAACCCGATCGCTGACTCTCTCTCTCTCGTTTTCAGCACCACAGATTTCGGATGCTCGCACCAGCAGCGTTGGAGCAACCGGATCCATGCCCGGACATTTTCCCGCAGCTACTGCAAACTTACGCCGGTCAATTAACCTCGACCGGCTGCTAAGCGCCCGCGTCGCCGAGTCCACAAGGAAGACGTACGACGCGGCATTCAACCAGTTTGAAGCGCTTTGTGACCTCCGATCGGTCAGCTGCCTGCCAGCATTAGCGGACACCGTTGCCGAATACGTCGCTCACCAGTTCACCACAAAGAAATCGTTCCGCACCGTGACAGTGTACCTCGCCGGCATACATAACCGCCATCGCGAAGCGGATGTGAGATCGCCCACAGATCACGACCTAGTGGTGCGGGCACTGCAAGGCTACCGACACCTGGCTGCCCCGCGCCCGGACACACGCCAGCCAGTGACCCTGCAGACACTGCGGCGCCTGAAACACAACCTTCGCCGAATTGGAATTTACCCTTACGAACAGTCTCTACTGTGGGCCGTCTTCACCATGCTGTACTTCGGTTTCCTACGTATCGGCGAAGTGAGCAGCCCACGGGAAAATCGATGCGACCATCGGCACACTCTCATTCCTGAAGACTTGACGGACTGCGGAAACCAAGTCGTCGTGCGCCTTAAGATTACCAAGACCGACCAAGCCGGGCAAGGCTGCACCGTAGCGCTGGCGGCGACCGGCCGGTCGGTGTGTCCCGTGCAGGCTTACCGGAAGTACCTTGCTCATACGCAGTTCACGTTGCCGGCTGGAAGGTGGCCTCTCTTCGTTCACCAAGACGGCCGCTTCCTTACCAGGCGTTCAGTTAAAGCCTCACTTCACCGCCTCCTAGAGGGGCACCCGGATCAGCACCGGATTCACACACACAGCTTCCGGATCGGCGCCGCGACCACCGCCGCTAGCAATAACGTACCAGACCGCCTGATCCAGCGCGCTGCGAGATGGAAAAGCAGCTGCTACGCACGCTACATCCGCAATGATGGCCCAGTAGCGGTCAACCACTACCACGGAGGGTAGTTGGTTTTTTGGGGGCAGTCGGGCATAGAAGGGATGTCGGAAACTCGTGGTGGTGAGGTCCGCCTGCACCGACTCCGATTTCGCACTTGCCCCGATACGCCGACCTGCTCGCTCTCAGATACCGCAACATGGCGCTTGTTTCCATATTACCAGCAAAGATGTACTGTTAGCGGCATACCGAATTTAACTTTAGTTTTTCGTACTTTGGCTCGACTTAAAAAAGTGCTACTGTAGCCCTAATGTAGGCTACCGATCATTTCGGCCGTTTTCATTTCGGCCGCCTTCATTTCGGCCAAAGTTTTTCGGCCGCCATTCACTTCGGCCGCCATTCACTTCGGCCGCCATTCACTTCGGCCACATTACATTTCGGCCGACGCCTATTTTGGTTTGATTTACCCAAAAAGGTTACTTTCGATATAAATTTGTCGGAAACTTAAAACCGTTGAATCAAAAAATGATAGCAAATGGCCGCGTTCAGATCAATTTGCACGCACAATTTGTTTTAGCAGTTCTTGAAGTGTTACTGTCACCATCCTGTCTCCCATTCGATAACCCGAAGTCACGAAGCCTGCCAGGAGAGTACTGAAAACCTAACCGTAACTTCGTAAAACACCAAAAAAAATATAAAAATGAAAAGAAATCTTCTTATTATCATAAATCATCTAAGGATAACCTAAGAATATCTATGAAAACAAAAGAAAATCAAAGAAAACCTAAAAAACTTAAGAAACCATAACAAATCTATGAAAACCTAAGAAACCTCAGAAACCTAAGAAACCTAATAAACCTCAGAATTCTAAGAAACCTAAGAAACTTAGGAACCAAAAAAATGTAATAAAGCTAATAAACATAAAAATCTAAGAAATTAAAAAAACCAAAGAAACCCTAATAACTAAAATCCTCGAAAACCTAGAAAACGTAGGAAACCAAAGAAAACCTATGATGGCAGAAGTGTCCAGTTGCCGAAATGAGTGTTGGCCGAAATGAGCCACGGCCGAAATGAACGTTGGCCGAAGTGAACCTGTGCGGCCGAAATGTAAGTCGCGCCCGAAGTGATCGGACGCGAATACATACAGTAGCAATAAACCATAATTATATAAATCACAAATCTGTGTAGGAGCTGGTATTTACCGCCCGTGTTCGCTTTGACCGATTTTCTGGGATTTGATCAATTCACAGTGCCACTTGCTTTCCTCTCCATGTTTGGAAGATGAAGAGGAAAACAAGCCGCATCGCGAACGGATGATCTTCGGATCTTTCGCAGAAGGTCAGTATTCTTGATGCCACTGTAGCTAAAATTATCGGTTATTTTTCTAGCTAGAAATACCAGTAAGCAAGTGTGCATAACTTAAAATTCTTCTTTTGGAAAGCCACTTCAATGTATGTACTTAACCCAGGAAAACCGGGTACCAGAAGGGATGGCACTACAGTTTTGAAAATTGGCAGTCTGGGACAGAAAAATTCAATTAAGAAAAAAATGAATTTTTTGAAATTTTAGCGACCATAGGTCAAGCAGGAGATGACCATGTCGGCCTAACACGCATGGTAACCATGTTGCGCCGACATGTTATCCATTGCCGTTTATAACAACTGATAAAAAATCGCATAGAATATGTCAATAGCTCAAACGAAAGATCTCAATGAGTACTTTACGACAAGTGCATTGTGATGGTCATTGGGATGACCAGTGGTCAAGAAAAATTTAAAACAAAAATCATTAAAATGCACCATTACATAAGTGGTAGTTGGATATTTCGCAACAGTTGGTCACTTCTGCTTATGTTTGGGACAACTGGTCATCGACCCTAATGTGGATCATAGTTTGAGTAACATGTGCAGTGGAAGCAATGCTATATCCGGCTATACAACTGAACTGAACAGCAGAGATAAAGAGCTGGGCTGGTTCCGGAAAATGATCACGATCGTTAATATACCGGTGGTCAATTCTTCAAATTGTTCTACAAGTGACCAGTTGTTGAGAAATACGGGAATTTAGCACATCAAGGTCAGTAAAGTTCTGCCAAGCCTGTTATATACACTTGCGTCAGCACATGTACAAAACAACAAATTTCGGTATTGAGAAAAGAAGACAAGACTTCTAAGTCACTTCAAATCTGCGTTATATTCTCAGCGTCGCACACATTGATTTCTACAAGTTACAAGGCATGCCGTAATATGGGCGCTCACGGACCGGAAGGTCAAAATGTGTGCTTGATGCAAGGGCACAAGCGTCACTAGCCGAGTATTAACGCGAGATAAATAACTTTTACAGGACTTCTCACTCATTGTTACAGTTTAGTTAAGATAAAATTTGCAAAGAAAATACGAATTGTTCGATGAACAATGGAGTAGCCAGCTCGATGGACGAGGCATGTTGCCAATAATAGCACTCCGCACACAAGCAAACGCACAGTACAGCCAATAGCCGAAACAGCCGTTCACGCAACTATTCCAATCCGACGTTCAGTCGTTTATGCGGTTATATTGTAGATAGTACGGGTCATAGCCATTTCGAAGATAGCGAGGGCAGTCATTACAAAACTGTTTTGCATTTTTTTTACATTTATTTTAATGGCGTTTAGTCAAAAATTGCATTTTTCGGGTTTCCGGTCTGTGCTGACCAGTGGTCACTTCGCTGACCATTATGGTCCAGTCAGTTAATACAACAATTTATGGGCTTTCTTTTGATTGTTTATTGTACCGTGTACGATGCTTCTGTCAATTGATATGAATTTCTGAAGAATAATAATTATTTAGTACCGTGTCCAACCGTGTCAAAACCGACATGGTATTTTCAATTGACCAGCACAGACCACTGAACGTTTTTTCTCTGAACTATGCTTCAATTTTGTATAGAGCTTAGCAGTTACTTCTTTCATAATTTTTCTGGGAATTATCTGATGTGGAGTTGGCTGTAAAGGGAAGCAGGACCTCAGAGAACTCCGTTTGGTCAGTTTTGACCATGTTTGGCCACTCCCTGGAACTTACGGACATGAGGGAGTTAACGGTTATACATCGCAAACTGTAGTCTAACATCTGTTCTTTGAAACAAAACCATTAAAACCAACCTATGACCATAGTTACGAATAAGAGAGAAGAAGTCCTCCACCATGTCGGTCTAACACGCATAGTGTGGAACGGGTTAACGTAAGGAATAATGCTGTAGTAATCAATATCACGCATGCGCCTGCTAGTCAACAACATCGCATGCGAGAAATTCGCTCAGCACCGTGTACAGATAGGTGGGTTGCGTGCGCATTCACTTCAGTCAGATTATTTCGCTCCATGTGTCTGCAGATTTGATCGACCGAAGCGAAGCGAAGGTCCTCTAAGTTCAAGAAAACGGGAGTGCAGTCGGTCTCATTGGTCACGTCGGTCAATCCTTCATATTTCAAATAAAGATTATAAGAGTGAAATAATGTTGAAAGCTACATATATTTAATCATTTTAACGAACACAAAATAATAAACGAAAATAGGAAATTAAAAAAAAGATAAACCTCTTGAAGTGTTGTTTTATTTTACCTGCGGTACAACGTAATTTGAAAATACGAGTATATCAAAACATCAGCATTGAAGTGTTTGTTTAATTTTGTTTCCTGCTTCGCTTCGGTCTTTCAGTGCTAGCCAACAGCGTGTTATTTGATCAGTGCGATGTTTACCGCGCAGTAGCTCTTTACTCCGCTCATGCAGAACGTCTCCACCAAAATTGGTGAGCGCGTGGAGCTGCGTTGTCACGTGAGATTCGATAGGATGATGGGAGATCTGGAACACCGGATTATGTGGACCAACGAGCACGATGTCCTTGTGGCCCATGGCGCCCGTCACCTGGGTCACGTGCTGCTCTATCCAAAGGGCATGGCCTGGTGGCTCAGCACAATGGAAGGGTTTAACTCGGTTACGCTGATTATTCCGTCGGTGGGCCGGGAGGACGGCGGACGATATCGCTGTTGGTTTCATGTGGACGATGTGCTCGAAGAGTGGCTTATGTAAAGCGCTTTCATCGCAGTGACGGATTAAAGCAGCGATCATATTAAATCGCCGGACGGACGTCATAATTGACTTGTTGTTGCTTGGTAGTCGTTCTAATCACCGCTCCGTGTTGGTTACTCCGTTTCATTTAGCATAGCAGAGAAACGCCCGTTGAAAATTCTGCAGTGGTATGGATATCGTTATTATGAGCAGTAGACGCATCAGACATTTTGAGTTAACAGATTCGTGCAAAATGGGGTTGCATTAGTTTGTAGATGTGAAATTACCAGTTATCACCTTCCCGATTTTGCTCATATTCTGTAAGCAGATGATCTGTATCCATAAGCGTGAAAACCGTTTGTGTCCGCCACATCCGAAGCTGTAAGAAAATTCGAAAAAAGTTTAAATGCATTCAGGGGTACCAAGAATCTCATTATGGGCCCATCTCCTTTAAATTTTGCACGTAAACGAACATAAAAATGGACTCACGTCATGGAGATTATTTTTACAATGAATACCACCGTTCTAGCATTTTTCTAAAATTTTAAAATTACTTAATTTTAAAACTCCAAAAATTATTTGAAAAGAAAGGGGCAACTCTGGTTCGGTCGATTCGATGTAAAAACGCGCTTTTGTCATCCTGTTGTCATCCCCTCGTTACCTCGTATATACAGTACGTGCATTTATGTACGGAATTTAAAGTAGACCGGCCGATTATGAGACTTTTGGTACACCTGAGTGCGTTTTCACTTTTTCGTATTTTCTTACAGCCATAACTCCCGGATCGGATTTTGGGCGCACCAACGCTTTTCACGCTTGTGTAATAAAAAATCATCTTCCTACGGAATGTCTTATAAGAAAGCTGAAAAGTATTGGGGAGCGCGAGAAAGTAAAAGTTTGCGTCCATATACTCGATTTAGGTACCATGTACCGGGTCACTTTCCTTAAAATTTCACAATGCAGCACCTGAAGTTTCAGTGTTAACAGAATGCCACGAGAAACCTGGATGGATCGATTATAACGGCATCGAGCTTAGGACATGCTCGTACTTACTGTACAGCTTAGCTGAGAGAGTAGGCGTTCTGCACCAGCAAAAAGCAGTCGCGTTTTGCGGGCACTGCATGACGGACGCGTAGCAGGCTATACTATAGGAAAGAGTGATTGACACCACTTGTTTACCACATTTTACTGTAGCCGGTCCTCTTTGATCATTGATTTTAATGCTCGCACTGCGATTGGTAGAATTTTAGTGCAAGGACAAATGGAACCTCGGCGTCTGACCCCGGTTTGCACTTACGTAAAATTTTTGCATAAGTATTTGGATACCGTAAAAAGATTATAATTTATTTGGCTCCCGTCTGATTGCCAATACAGAAACCAGTAGGTGTCTTCCTGAACGGAGACGGTGAATGGCGAGGACTGCGCTCCAACTGCATCGCGGACGGGCGAAGAAAGTAAGGATTTGCCGGTACGCCCGTCCAAAAGTGTGAGTAAATTCGGCGTAGTAATACTGGACGGCCGGCACCAACCTATATACTGGTTCGGGGTTCCGTTATTTGTTTACTTTCCGCATTAACAAAATTTCCCCACGGAGAAAAGGATCTGTAAGAAATCTGAGAAATAGAGAATTTATTTAGAAACTCAAGAAGCCTTTAAATATAAGCACAGATTCTGAGAAAAACTAAGAAACCTAAGAAGTCAAAACGCCGGCCGATCCGCCGGTCAAAACATCGGCAGAATTTCTTGTGGTCAAAATGCCGGCCGAAGTTTTTGGGAATTTTTAAGTTAATGTTATAGTGCAAAATACTATCATTTGTACGTACATGTGCCGTACAAAAGTAATAATAATATCTTTATCGACGCGCGTGTAGAACTGCGTAGACAGCTTGTAAAGAGCGCTCCGAAGAGAATGCCAATTCCAGAGCCGAACAAAAAAGGACAAATAATGTGCTAAACCAAGGCACAACGGCAGTAACATCTGATCTGTGATCTGATCCCTTTAGAGTCTCAGAGATGTTAGAATTTTTTTCAGTCTTCAACGGGCACGGCCGACTCTGAGGAACGATTTTCTACGCGCAGACGTATACAAAAACGCGTTCGTTGATGTATTTTAACGGCAAGAAACGGCAAAACAGGATAACATATATTTATACGCTATTGAAGTATTTCGTAACGCATGTTTTCGTGATTTTTTACCACAACATAACAAAATTTTCAACTCCCCAGCTGGTTGCGCAACGGAAACCCTGACAACCCCTTAAAAAATGCGATTAAAACAAACTATTTTTTGTTTTTTATGGGGTGGCAGCCAGCATGTAACAAACATTTTTTTACCCCTTGCCCTATGTACGGATAACTCGGAGCAACGAAAAGTACTACCACTTCCCTACAACCAACATACATCACAAACATTTTGCCGGCGTTTTGATATATATAGGCCTGTCCTTTGTACTCTTGTAGTGAATATTAATTTGTTAAGTTTTTCAAATGTTTTGTATTTACTTGGCGTATACAGTAACAGGTTGCACTTTTCCCATGAGGTAACAAGGGTCGTATCGTAAATCCGTATACAACGGAGAAATCTGCGAACCATACTCCACAGTTAAAGAAAAAACCGGTTACTAAAACTCCGATAACGAGATTCGTTCCTATGCGCAATTTTCAGCTAGCGTCCCTCCATTATGTATAATGAAACGGAGTGCTTTGATTGGAGCGCTGTGATTGGAGTCAATACCAAGCAACAAATCTATAGAAATACTTCCGGCGATTATTGCGAATCTACTCCGTCACTGTGATGAAAGCGCTTTGCATGAGCCACTCTTCTAGCACATGGTCCACCAGACTCCACCTGGAACCAACACCGATACCGTCCGCCGTCCTCCCGCCTCACCGACGAAATAATCAGCGCAATATAGCAAATCGCCTCCGTTGAGTTTAGCCACCAGGTCATGCCCTTTGGATAGCGCACCACGTGATACAGGTGACGGGCGCCATTGGCCACAAGAATATCGTGCTCGTTGGTCCACATAATCCGCGTTTCCAGATCGCCCAGTATTCTATCAAATTTCACGTGGCAGCGCAGCTCCACGCGCTCACCAATCCTGGCGGAGACGTTGTGCATGGGCGGAGTAAAGAGCTCCTCCGTGGTGAACATCGCACTTATCAAATAACGCTGACTGCCGAAGACATCGGCGCCGCTGTTCCACCGGCACTCGTATTCCCCGGTACTGGCGTGGGTGAAGTTCTTCAACGTGATCTTGGCGAATGTGGAGTTGTGCCCCTTGACATTGAAGCCGACGGACGGTAAAGTGGTGTTGGTGCATCCGCAAGAGGTGCCGCCGTGAATGGTTTTAGACTGGTTGCCAAGGGTACCCGCTCGCGTGTACTTCCTTCCGTTCCATCGCACCGCCAAAAAGCTGTCGTCATCAGGTATGCGCGTATGTGTAGTACGGTTGTCGTGGCAATCAAACGTCACCGGCACCCTCTCGACTGCCTTAATTAGGATGGTTTTGGCAAGTGGAGGCGAAGGAGGATTGCGCAGGCTGTACAGGTGTATTGTCCCGTTCGGGTTTTTCAACAGCGCAGCCTCTAGTCGCTCCAGTTTTATTTAAAAAAACCAGGCAAAGTATTCTTTATTTCCTACTTGTGCAGACCATGCAATGGGCCAGTATGTTAATGGACTGGACTCACTGGAGTGCTGGACTAACTAACAGTGGGCCAGCCAGTTTCTGCATGATGTCAGTGGCTTTCTGGTTTTTAATGTTTGATGAGTTTTTTTGATTCAACGGACTATCAGCATTAGTTTCGGAGAGTTTCCCTAAAACATGGCTTCAAAAAGATTCATATACACTGGCGTGAAAAGCGTTTTCAGTGCAACATCCAGCTGCAGCGTTCTCTGCTTCGCATGCGGCTGTTTTTTAACAGATCATAGTGGTAAGCTGGAAATCATGATTACGGTGAACTAAAAAAGATGTGAGCAAGCTGTACTGGACACTGGGTGAATGCCAGGCACCAGGTACAGTTTGCCGCACAAACGGAAATAATAATTGTACGAAATAACGCGCAACGGGCTGTGCATTTGAAATTGCCCATCGACCATGAGTTTACTATGAACTGAAAATGAGGTTTACGGACGTTTACCCCTACAGACATTTTCGGACGTTAAAACGTTTTATGAATACGTACATGTGTCGTATGTATTATGGATTAATGCAAAATTTTAAGTTGATATTGCTGCGCCAATAATTTTAAATTCTGCTTTCCTTACTTTCTTCTCGGCTTAGCCGACTCGTCACCGGGCAACCAAAAATAGTTAGGCATAAATGGCAGGCAACAAATACATGAATAATATAACAGATGGCAGCAAAGTTGTCCAGAAGTTGGAAAATTGATTGGCAGCACCGTAAACAATATTAAAGTGCCGTAATAATATTTACAGTTCATTTACGTGTATAAAAATAGTTACTAACATGAGTGTGGGGGAAATGTATGCCAGTGACGCAAATGTTGCTAAGTCAAAAAGCGGCAGCTATCGCATTATTTTCTTAATGTAGGTAATCGGTAAATATGTAAGACGCGGGTGAAATTTTATCCTGTAGCGAACCACAGATTTTCCAAAGTTTTTCTAATGTGTGGATTAGGTGCGCATGTAATATTTTCCACAACACCTGCTACATAAACATAATCTATCTTCCTGCGAATTATGAGATTTTTCAGAGTTTACACGTGAGAAGTGAGCTGTGAGCAGGAGAACCTAATTTTTGTATTCAAGGCTGGTAGTACATCATGTCATATCTGTATACAGATTTTAAGCACGCGGGCATTCCCTCTTTCGATAACTAACGCCGGATAACAAAAAAATGGTTTTCCCATCAGTAATCCACTGCGAGACTTTGCTGTACTTGCTTATGATTCCTCGTATAAAATGCTCGGTACTTTATTTATTCACAGATTTTCGCAAAAAGTCACCACTTCCCGTTGTGCCCATGTAAGCGGACCACGACTGCTTCGCAGCTGGTAAAATTTGACCGTTAGGATAACACTGTAATCGTTTACGATACACAGTCATTGCACCCATTTTCAGTTCAAATAAATCCCGATAGCTCTCAGCTTCCTCCACTGGCACACCCAGTCTCGCGTTTACGCATTCCGCTTCCAGCCGCATTTGTGTCTTTGCGTCAATCTCTGCAAGAATGACCGTTTTACCGAATATTTTATACCTAAAAACAAATTTGGCTACTTTTTCTGATCAGGTATAAAATTTACCAGTTTTTAACACAGCAACCTTCTGTCGAACACATTCTTCATCCTGCGCCAGAACCACCCGAGTTTTCGTCGGATAGAACACGTACGTCGCAAACACCAAATCAATCTGACCAGGAACTCCTTCTGCCAAGCTTCCCGTGGAGATCAGCCGCTGGATCCCGGCTTCATCATGCGCACCCACATGTCGACGAGGTCGCGGCTTCTCCGGCACCCAATCGGGATGCGTTTGCAGGAACCGCTGCCCAATGGCCACCGTATCAATAATTCCTCTGCGTTCCAGGTCCTCCACGGTCCGTGAATCGTAGACCACGATTCCCGGTGCCCCGGTGTGACGGTTAATGGCGTACATCCGGGTGTAGCCATGGCTGTTGAAACGCAGTCGGCAAAAGTCCGCCCGGCTTTGCTGGTGGACCTTGGTTCCCGTGGCGAAATTAAAGGTCGACGGAGATTGGGAAGTGTTGGCGCAGTCCGACTGCCAGTACAGGAACCAGTCGGTATCGCCTTGGATGGAGACGGTAAGCGGCGAGGACTGCGAGCCAATTACATCGCGGATGGGCGAAGAGAGTAACGGTTTGCCAGTGCGTCCATCCAAAATTGTGGATTCGGCGTAATAATACACTGGATAACCGGCACCAACCTATAGATTTTGAATGTTCACTTAATTTTGCTCGGTTGTACTCGTACATTGAGAATATATGAGCAGAAACTGTTAAGAAATCCAGAAAATCTAAGAAATTAAGCAAAACTAGGGAAATTTTTAGATGGAAGCGCAAATTATGTATGTGAAAAATCTAAGTAATACTAAAAATTTCAGAATTTAAAAAGCTTCAAAATGTGCGAAAAAATCTTGTTTAATTTATTGTAGGAAGCCTAACAACTCCTTGAAGCCTCAAACATGATTACGAATTCTGTGCGAAATGCAAAAGGATCTTATTTATGAGAACCCAAGAAAATCAAAAATTTATAGAGCTGGAACAACAGACAGACTGTGTTTACCGAGTACTTAATAAAGAAATCCGGAACGTTATCCTCGTTGTAATACCCCGCCGCCGGCGTGCTATACGTCTCCCCATTCAGCGTAGTATACCGCCAAATAATCTTCAAACTGCCACCATCAATTGCCACCACCGTCGAATTAAACATGGCAATCACGATATCCACCACAAAATCGTTATTAATATCCACCAGTACCGCCGGAACCATGAAGCCTTTATGGGGATCGGAAAGAATGGACACGACCCGGTCCATGCGACCGGCTAAAAGGTACTTCATCTCGATCATGTACAGATGACCGCCGTGCGTTTCTCCACCGGTGCCGAAGAGAACACGGGTCTCGCCTTCTGTTGGCTGGTAGATTTGTGGAGAGCAGTACGTCTCGCCACCGTCCGGCATCGATACCTTGAAATTTAACCCTTAAAATTGAAAAAGTAAGACGATTATCGGGAAACCTGTTGAAGAATGTTCCCGGTTCTGCCCGATAGGATGTACAGCAGTCCCGGTTTGGTGACGGGTTGGTTAGGAGCTCGCAGCGGGTCGCCACCATGGCTGGAAATAATGCAAAAAATGAGCAGCAGCACGACAGACGATTCGGAAGCAGGGCGAGCAAAGCGAAATTTTATTAAGGTTCTGACTCGAAAATGACATGCTAAGCCTCTTTTTAGGGAGTCTCGCTCGCTTACTCCCACTTCCCAAGGGCGGTAGGTGAATTACTGAAAGCTAAGGTTAATTACCTTACTAATAAATCCGGGACGTTGTCCCGATCAGTGTCGGCGAGAACTTGAGCTGTGTAAAAATTAGCAAGATCCGTGCTTAAGACCGGGAAGGTCCAGAGGCGAGATCCGTTCCGGGAATCAATTGCCAGCAGCACCTGCAACATGCAGTACTGAAATTTGCTCGTTCCCTTTGCTTGAATCATAAAATAATACTGTAATTCATGTAATAACGCTCGTAATTAAATAGCCAGGATGGCCGACCAATAAACGCAATCACCGGTGCTATCACATTATTAGTACAATACTTACGTAAGAATGTTGACATACTGTATATTATTATTAGGTAGGATTTTATCAAGTACTTACTGAAATGTTTAAATGTTTATATACATAATCAGTATTTTATTTTTTATAGTTCTGTTTTCATGTGAATAATTTAATTATGCACTTTAATCAATAATAAGGTTATTTGCAAAATTTAATAAACAAATTTTGTACCCCAGCTCTTCCTCCTGCAACACAGTCCTTCGCGCCATCCCCGTTCAAATCCGCATTGCAATTTAACGCGAACACTTCATGTTCCGTGTTGGCCTGCCACAGCAGCGTCCCGTCCCGCCCATCCAGCGCCATGACACCGCCGAAACACGGATGCTGTCCGTCAAAGTAGATATCACAGATGACAGCCGGTACGTTGTACCCATCACCACCTGTCAATTGAAAACAGAATCAAAACACCCGCGAACAGAGTTAGCTGTATTGCGACCGGCCTGTTGCAAACCCGGAAATGACGTCATCGATCCCGTCACCGTTGACATCCAGCATCCGGATGGTTGATTCCGTGAGGAGTCTAGCAAAGGTGGCGTTCCAGATATCCGTGACCTTTAGATCGGTACATCCGAGGGGAAAGTTATCGGTTGTTGTGCGTTTTCTCCGATGGATAAATGTCTCCCAAGGAAAATGCTCCGGCACAACGCAGCCGGTTTCGTTGCAGTGCAGTCCGTATTCGGAATGATAATCGTGCGTTAAGTCCATGACCTTCAAGTAGCAACACATAATCGCGTGTAATCATATGATGGGAGTACAAATTTGCACCGTGTGTATACGTGTGTTTCCCTGAGGAAAATTTTAACTGCCGGGAAATTATTGTCAGAAAACACGATAATGAATACATGTTTTCCAAAATGCTTCTTGAAGTTTTTATTTCAATATAGCTGTCAAAAATTAATGAATATTCATGTACTAAATAATGTCTTGTGCAACACTAATTTTTACCAAAGCCGATTTATGAAAAGCAGCTGTAAATGCGATCGTGATACGGTCGAAGATATACGATATGTTAGATCATATGTACAGATACATTTTACATCTGCAGTTATACGATATGTGCTGTTACTGCTTACGGGAATTACTGATCTAAATAATTTCTTTCTATAATTCAGTGGTATCACAGATACGCCGGGCGTGAATTCACAACGGTTAATTTAACGCCCCATATTTAAATTACACCTTAGTATTTTTTTATTATTAATTTTTTTATGGCATGATATATAAAATGTAATCTAGTGATATGACTGTAAAGAAAAAAACAGCCATAAGAATGCTGCTACCGTTGTACGGCCCGCACCGCGTACCAAAAATATAAAGTTTATTAATTTATTAAGTTTTTTATTCAATCAATAATTTTAAAGACGAAAACAAAACAATACTACTGTGTACAAAGTACATACATTTATCTGATATACCTCGGCAGCCGATAGACCCAGCAGATCCCGGTGTTTCGCGATCAGTGGCGAAAAGAGGGACAAAACAAAAGCGGCGAATACCACCGCCAACAGCAGGCCCAGACACCAGCGGGTCACTGTGTGGCAGAAGTGTGCGCGCCGGCTCTCATCCGTATCGCGCTGCAGCATCAGCACGCGGGCTAGCTGCAGACGCTTCTGGTCAGCCGGCAGTGCTGGCGATAGGATGGCGGTTAGTCCGGTGGATGTGGACGTCAGGGAGGGCGGGTCAATTGTGCACAGCGGAATGGACTGGGTAAAACGGACTGTGCGTTTGGGAATTATCGGGATTTTCTCGTTGGATTTGTCATCACTGTTTACCGGCATTTTTTAAAGCTTTATACAGTATTCAATATAAAAAATTATGTAAAATTTATAACGAAATATACTAAACGAAATATGTAACAACGATATATAATAACGAAATATACTAAATGAATTAAGTTTTGCAAGAAATAAAGTCTCAAACGTCGCTTTCAGAGAAATAATCCCAGCCAGAATAAACTATTTTCAAGGTTCATGAATGAAGAAAATAAATTTCACCAAGCCATAATGACGGTTTCTACATCAGTAAGTTAAAAAAAAATTTCGAACACCATTGTTCAGATAAAATTGGAATGCGTTTAATTATGTAATTTCGATAAAACCAGAATGGTTTACTAGCCATCATAAATTACTTTAAAAATTCGTTAATAAAAAATAAAACGCATCAAGAAAATCTAAGTGAAATTTTGATGAATAAGTTAGAAAACAAAATAACCAGCACCGCAGTACCGCTTTCAGATAAAACTGGAATATGAGCAAACTCTGTATCTGTATACGCAGCGAATAAAACATTTCGCTGCCGGTACAATATATGAAATAAAATTGCAAACTGCAGTTATACGATATCGACACTAGCGTGATTTTATTAACAGGTACAGATACTTCCGGGTGTACGATTTCCCAGTGATACGTTAATTAGTGTCGGCTCAGTTTATTGCTGTATTACCCAGAAATCTACCTGCCAGCAAAACCGCAATTCACGTCGCATAATAACGCCGGTATTGATTTTACATTGTCATTCGTGTGCGTTATGTTCTGCATTTACGAGCTGTATTTACAAAATAAGCAAGCGCTCGTTTCGATACATCCAGATAAAACACTGACCACTGTCGTGCTTCACCCGTAAAACGTACAGCGGAATTACATCATTAGAAAATATGCAAGTTGTACTTAACATTTTTTGGGCCGCTTAAGTTTGCGCAGGATGTAACATTTACAACATACGGATTATTCCAGTTGGCATCTTGTGATGTTTTGACGCACCGTTACATAGCTTTTTTCGGCCAGCTCTCTTTCTGACCAAATCGATACGCCTAACACAAACACCACCACCGACCGAGTAAAACGGCATTCTTTCTCCGCGGTCCGGGCCTAATTATAGCCGCGGCAAAACACTTTTCCCTTGTTTTTCCCGATGGAAAGTATGAATACATGCATGGGTCATTCAACCGCCTCCCGGTGCACCGCACACGGTCATAAACATTTTCACCATACTCATCGCCGGCTAAAAATAGCAGCAGGCCAAAAAGTTTACCATATGTATCCATATTCGCTGCAGCGGAACGCGTTTGGATACATTCCGCTGAGCCGACAGTTTGTGAAACGCAGTGCTGCAGTAATTTTTATTGCTCGGGAGATTGTTGTTTGTACTGCTCGTTTAGAGCGTCAGTGTATACACACTTCGTGTTCTAATTGCCAAATATGGCGCAAAAGCCCACTCCGGTCATTAAGGAGCCCGAGAAGAGCGAATGGGTCCCCGGCAAAGGTCGTGCGGTAAGGAAAACTGTATTTTAGTACAGGAAAATTATTATAAGGCGTAATTTAAGGAGCTATGAGCCTATGACATCATAACCAAACTAATTAATCAACCTAACTAATCATAACCTTTGCTAATTAAATTATAAGAATCGTTACTTGCACGAATGTTTGCTTAATATTTAAAAAAGTGACCTTTTAAATACCTTAATACCTGAATAATTTTTAACTGCTTTACGTTGATACATTATTTCAAGGAAAAGACTGGTTTTAAAATGTATTATTTTTATAAATCATTTCGGGAAATAAATTTTTTAATTGAAATTTTTTATTTACTAAATCAGTTTATCATTAATTTGGAGCTGTCTTTTGTTGATTGCTTACTCTGTTCATTCCAGAGAATTTTTTTCGACGCTATTATTTTTTAAACAATGTACACCCGCTGGATGTATCTACACGCAGCAACACGCTCATTTTACAGCACAAAAATTTTATAGAAGAGTGTCTATGAAATATTGTGGAAGAGTGGATAGTCGGTGGATGCTACGGTGGTCACACCATTTAGCAAATTATCTATTAACAGATGTTTATAGCATAGAATTGTTTCATTAAAGTTACAAATTTTTATTTTTTACCTTGTTTAATACAGATTAAACATTCGAATAAAACCGAATTTTATACCCAATCGGTTAATGCTACCGTAGAATTATATAGACGAGGTCATGAATAAGATTTACGTTCACCAGCAATCTCGTGTTACCTATCGATCACACAAATATGCTTTGTATGTCTTAGGACGCCGAGCGTGCCGTGGACAATCTGAAAGAGCGACGCGTGGAGGAAGGTGATGAGTTGTCGGAGGAGGAGAAGTTTCTGCGGATGTCGGATACGGAGCGGCGTAAGAGTCTGCGCACCAACGACGATGATGCCGCCTACCAGAACTTTCTGAAATCCACCGGCTCCTTAGGACGTCAGAGCTTCTCATGAATAAAACGCTACTGGATACTTCTGGATGCCCCTGTGTGTTCTTTGCCTGGATTGCCTCAACCATCCCAAAATTGTGCCCTTCCTCTCCTTTTATCGTTGGACGATCATGTACCCTGGATTTCCTTCCTTGTGCCCACTGATCGAATACTATTATACAGTCGTTGTTGTTCTTCAGTTTAGTTTTTTCTGTTTTAAATTCGACGGTAATAATGTGCGGTAGAATGCTGGAAACAAGATCTGTTAAGCGCCGTAAAGCGTAACGTTGTATACAGTGTACGTGTCATCCTGAACGTTTTTGTAATTGCTGGTAACAAGAATATTATCATCATAATCCAACAGCCAGGTTCTTTGTGAAATTAAGTTATTAACGCTTACAGAATCTGAACGAGCACCTTCGAGAATTGGGTACGCTATACTTGCACAGATGGGGAAACTCGTCGGTTTCGAGCGAATTTTATTTCGCTCTGTAGAAAGACCCTGAGAAACTTGAATATGTATCGACAAATAAAGCACCGAAAACCTTCATGTAGCAGCTGTAAAACTATTGATACGCCGTGGCATGTGTGCAGTCAGAATCTGTGCGCAGTAAACTCTTAAATCGTTTATAAAAAAATTTCCGGAAATACCCGCCACGTCACTGCGCATGATATTGTTAGTGCACAACTGCGCATAATTCCAGGAAGTCACCGGAAACACTTGAGCGATCTGCATGTGATCCTGGATGAATAATTATGAACGTCCTTGCCGAATGATGATTGAGCAGGGTATCTGTTCAATTCTGTTCCTTTCATGCCAGCGCTTATGACGAAGCAGTGTACAACCAACAGACTTATGCGTACTGTTTATCCAAGAACCAACAGTTAAAAAACCTCTTCCCAGATTTCTGTACGAAATTGTGTCTGACATGAAATTCCCAAAATACCGCAACTGCTACACCGGCGTTGAGATGGTAATCTTGATTCGTGTTCTGACGGTGTAAAAGTCTTCTCTTCCGCGATAAGTTATTATTGTGCGCTGCATAAAAATTATGTACTCTGTACATGCGCATATAATTATTTGTACTTCTACTCGTACTATCGAGTATCGTTACACACCGTATTTCTGCGTATGTCACGGTTCAACATTCTACATTGATTTCAAAAGTACTGCAGATTTAGTTACTGAAACAGCGAATCTGCAGGCAAGAAAAGCGGACGTGTGGATAGGAAGAGTACTGTGTGTACCATCCTGTAACACAACACAAACGATAAAATTGATGATTGTATGCACTGGTGTATGTACATCGCACATTAACTGCCCAGTTAATAATTTGTACGTGTGGTTGCACAGTTTTTTATAAAGCTTGTCACATTTCTGCATATTTCTTGAAATGTAGCTTTTTGTTTGTTTATGGGAGACTATTAATAGAGTAATAATAATAAGTAATGTAACAAATAATGTACGAGTTCACAATGGTGATAAACGACATACACACAATATAAGCAAATCTGGAAGAGTTTCCTCGGTAAATAATCATATCGGTGTGCAGAATTGCAGATGTAAACCCCATGTATAACCTTTGTCTAGTGTTGGATTACGAAGCTGATTCACATAGCCTCTGAATTGTTTTGCTTACAACGAACGGGGGATACTCTAGCAAATAGCAATCTTGAAAATTTAATGTACTCGTGCAGTATTACTTGTAGTATACAGAGGTTTTGGTGCGAGTACAGTATAGACAATAAAAACTGTAACTGCCAAGTTTTGTTGAATGTATCAATCGATACACCGGCATGCGCGTCTATCAACAAAGGCACAATCGTAACACGTAAACCATACCGTACATGTACCGTACATGCAACTTTAGACCTGTAACCTGTTTACGTGCAGTTTAGAACATTATTCATTTTCCGTCAGACCGCAAGGTCAACTGATCTCGACTAACCATATCTCAAATGATGAACCCGACGTCTACGAACTGTGGTCAAAGGATAAAACCGGTTGTTACAGGAGTACTGTTCGATTTGCATGAACATTAAATCCCTTGATTGGTATTAATTTTGGTAATCTACTGTACATGTAACGAATAGGGAATGTTGTCCAGAATTGTACGCTATACTGCAGGTACATTACGCCACAGGCTAGCGAACATTTGTTACGGTGGTATACAAACTCGTAGAGGTACTAGCAGTGCACAATAAGCGCAATATTATGTAGTACTAGAACCGATGGCCACTACCTTACAGTTATCAGAATAATAATTAATTAATTTTGATGCAACACCTGCATTATTAATTCAACTGCAAGTAAGTACGTATTTTACAAGTAAAGCAACAAAGAAAACATGATAAATCTGAGTACTATAAGAACTATATAAATATCTGACATGCACCTGCCGGCCATGCCTAATTCGTGTAATGCGTATACAAAGCGGTGCGGCGCGCCGTGGTAAGGAGATTGACGTAATCCATAAACGTCCAATCTTCGCTGTCTTTAATGCGCCTATAATTTCACAACAAGCTTGTACACATGCCGTCTAGCTTGCAAAAAAAGGGGCGGAGACTTGCGGCTGTGGTATTTTTTGTCATGTCAGTCCACTTGTCTACCTGCAAGTGGCCTTACTATTGCGGCAAAACATTCTGTTTCCTGTAGATTCCAACGTGAATTGGTGTTTTACGAACCCAAAGAGTATGGGTCAGATTGGCTCTGACTTTTTCGAATTTGCTCGTTGACCACGAGATCACGTTGAAACAATTCCATTTTTGAGAAGAAGAGGGGTGTAAAATTGGTTCGTAATAGCTGGTCAGAGGAGAAACCACGGGGAGAGACTTAATTAATATGCCTCTGTATGTACGCGCATAGTACAATCCGCTGGCATTTCAACCACGGCATGGACGCTTGAACTTGTTTAATACACACAGCACATGTATTTTCGCTTTACGATCTTCCTGATTCTGCCGCTTATATAGAATCCCGGTGAATCTTGTCCGTTACTGTTGAAAAGATACAGCTACGTATTTTAATCAATTCTGTTTTTAAAACGATAGTCGTGTTAGTTAAAAACGTGTATTTTTGATCTCGTGTCGCGCTAAATAGTAAGGTAAGAATTATTACGAGTACTGTACTTTGGTTTCCCCGGTAGAAAAACTACGCAGCAACGCGCTGAAACAGTACCTTTACCGTATACGGTTGTACTGTTTCTGATGAAGAGAAAAAAACTAACGAGTTCCCGTTGAATTTCGGGATATAGCAAATTTCAGTTAATGCAGTACTTGGTTATAGCGTACAGATACATTCCTACACCTTGAAATCAATTGAGCCATTCTGCTACGACACCATATATTCGTTAGTAATTTTTGAAAGCTTACCTTGTAAGCATTATCAGAGTGAACCTAAATTACTGTATATAATATTAAACAAATATACAGTTAAAGCTTACACACATTTATTTTAGAAATTATTGTGGTTGATTTTGGCCGCGTTTACGTTGCCTGCAGACTGCAGTAAAATATTCGCACTGCCATTAGACATCCGCCAAATGTAAACGTTGTCTGGAAAGTACTGTACAACAATCTGACGATCGCATTAAATCTTTTGTGGGTTTTTTTTACTTATGCAAGCAGCACGTTCTCAACGCTAAAAGTTGTCAATGTAAGAAATACTTTGGAAATCAAAACGGGCAATCTATGCATATGTTTTCAAAAAAAGTCTTGTGGTTTTTGCTGTTTTCCAACCGGTTTTTATGTTCAAAACCTGGAAACTACAGTATTTTGACATAAACAAGTAATAGTGTAATAGAAATTAGTATAATAAAATATTTATTATGATTTATGATCATACATATTTTTTACTAAATGCATATACGAGTTACTAGTGTATGTAGTTTATGTGAAGTACAGTAATTATGAATGTCCCAGAATTTTATAAACCGGGCGTAAATTCGTCGCACACTTGGAAGCATTAGCCCAATATCAGCGAGATCCAGAGAAAATAATTCTCTAAGTTTTTGCAGTTTTGACACAGTACACAATTCCCTGCAAACTCAGGTTTCTTTCAACACAGTATTGACGAGCGCATGAATCTAGACATCGCATTTATTACTCGTGCGCTACAAAAATTATTTCAACATCCATCTGCTGTCTCGCCATCACAAGCCGTTACAGTAACATTTTCCCCTGACAGCATTACAACTGACATGATACACACAGAGGCGAAGAATTCGCGGTAATCATAAAAACCTTCCAATATCGCATTCCCCCGTCGATCAGCATGTCGACCTTAAAACCCGTTCCGTAATTGTCAATATGGGAAATTTACTGCGCCGCTCCGCCGTCGGTCTACGGCGGCTCATTGAACCCGCGCTTCCCCATAATTCACAGCGCATCGTGTCCTACATTCTTCCTTCATCAATTCTGACATTTTAGCTGTAAGCTTCGGTAATTATTGACAATACCCGGCATTCTCCGGCGCAAATTCCGGGCCATTAACCGGCATAGAAAATCAGCCCGCGGATTAAAGGATTTATTTTCATTTAAATTGATCCTCTAAAGGTCAACACAAATAGATCATAATTAGGGAATTGGGAAAGGTTTTCGGAACAATCATCTGCGTTTAATATTAATAGTGTTGGTCGCTGACTCGCTGTTGACCATATTGGGTAATATGGCGCCGGCGATAAGACGGATATAAGTTTTGTTGAAGTGCTTACGGATCGGGTTTTGTTTTTAATGAAAATTAACGAACAGCACATCTGTCGTGTGTGTGACAAATTAGCGGAACAACACGCACCGTTAACGCTTTATAATCACGAGTGTAGGCAAATTCACGAGGCTCACGTGTTGAATTCCAGTAGAGAGTATTTTTGGCTGCGCGGGCTGTTTTAATAAACATTACCGTTTCACCCCACTGGAAAATTGTACAGAGAATTGCGGTGTGTAAGCATAATTTCCCGATAAATCTTATGCATTTTGTTCTACATATAACACCGTCTTAGTGTCAGCCAATAAAAATAATTTTGTGATCAAAATATAAATGCGTACAACATTTGCAATACGTATCCAAATTATTAGAAAAACAAATAAATGTGTTCACATTCGTGAATATTATACAAATAAATACAAACAACAACATTATTATTAGTAATTAGACTGAATTTTAAACTGCAAACAATAAAACCTGTGCCAATTATATAAAAATAAGCAGTTACCCAATTTTTATACAAGTATAGTTGTACTACAGAGTAATTACATATTAAATAAAGGTATAATAAATTTTATACAAGTATATTTATTCCTGTATGTGTACCAAATCTTAATACAAGTAGAGAAGTTTTAATACAAGTATAAATAATTATTACGAATTTTATTTTTTATTTTCTTAAAATTTTTTACGTGTATTCGGCAAAAAATCTGGCAGAATCTTTCTAGTTAATGTAGTTGTATAACTGTTTGCTATTTTCAATACCAAATTTCAGTATTATGTTGCCAAGTTCACGAAGCGTTCGGCGATTGAAACATAAACTTTAATTACACCAATAAACTTTAATTCCTTTTGAAAAGTTGTGCAATTTCCGTTGCTCAACTCCGTCGTTAAAATACCGCAGTGCATATTTTTACATCTTATCCAATACCTTGTTGAAAAGCCACCAGAATATTGCATAAGTTAAAATAATGTTGGCGGTGTTAGTTCCTGGTACACGTCTGCGGAATGTCCGTTAGCGTGCGGTGATAATTATTATTTTTTCCGGATAACTTCAGCATGCCATCCACAAATACATGACAACCCGATCTCGCGCCCATCCGGCGTCAACATTTCCGTTGCATCATGTAAAAATACAACGCAGCTTGCTTCGGCGGGTGGCTATTTTTGTATCCGCGCTCCGGTGACGAGGGATTATCTTGCGCCGCGCTGAGGGAAAGTAGGACATGCGCGCCACCGGCTATATAAATGCGCCGCGAGCTGCTCGTTAGGCCATTCGCTTAATTAGTGTTATTACATTTCTTGAACGCTCACAAGGAGTACGCTGATTTTTGCCACTGCGTTTTCTTACGTTCGCTGTGTAAACAGCTCGGGTGACCTTTGGTTTTCGTAGTCTGCGCTACCTTTTATCTGCCGGTTTGAAAATGTCGAGCTCGCGGAAGAACTCCCAGGATCAGGAATGGGTTCCCGGCAAAGCCAAGGCCGTAAGTACCGATGACCTTCATTAAATTTTAGACTGCCTAATAATTTGATTTTTTTTATTTTTTAACTTCCTTGACCTTTGTATATTTCTTCTATCTATGCTATATGGTGCAATGGTTTCTTATTGCTTTGAAAGGAATTACTTACTGCAAATGCCGTTCTTTCAAATCCGCTTTCTTTTTCACTAAAAATTGTGCTTAAGAACTTAATTAGAAACTAGACATTTATAGACATTTAAAAAAATATTAGACATTTATAGACATTTAAAAAAATACATTTATACTTGAAAGCTGCATGCACAAGAATACTCTGCACAAGAAAAATTCCTCTCTATTCTGTTCCTAAATTTGGAAATTAAAATATAGGTGTGCCATATTTTGGCGACTTTCTTTTGTGTTTGTTCGGTATTCTAATCGGTGACCTTTTGCAGCAATGGGAACGTGAACAGGATAACCGCCGTGCCTTACGGAAGGAAGTCGGCCGCCAGTTGTCGGAGGAGGAGAAATTCGACCTGATGAGCGACAACCAGCGCCGAAGAAGCATCCGCACCGCCGAGGACGAGGAAGCCTACCAGCAGTTCCTTAAACAGTGCGGTAACAGCTATTACTGAACCGGCTCGCCTCCCTTTACTCCTCTTTGTATATAATACATACTGTAGAAGCAACATGCCTTTGTGATATTCCTCCCTTCATGTTACGATATTTACTTATCATATCCTTATATGCCGAATTGTTATGCTTTCACATCGATGATGTTGGTATTACTGGTGGGTTGCAATTCCAGACGCGTATACGCGGTTGAACGCTGGTTGTTTTGTCGTGGCTATTGTGTCGCGGTGATGCTTGGCTTGTTGTTACGATGATACTTGATACATCATGTGCCAATAAGAAAAGTTCAAGTTCTGTCGTTCAGCGTTCGGAATGCGTTCATATAGTACATAAAAAACAAGGTTGCTTATTATCCGTACACCAAGAACCTGCGATAGCGATAGTATACGAGGGGATGACAGTAGCGCACCTAGACGATTCCCTGTATTGCTGCCGTCACCCGCCTGGAGTGTGACGTTACGGCAATACATATGGCTAAATCTGGCGCGGTACATAAGCACCATGTATAGCCACAACGTCATGCTCCAGTCGGCTGACGGCAGCAAGTACAGGGATTATCTAGGTGAGCCACTGACATCCCCTCTTATACATGGTACGAGAATAGTCGTATGTACATTCACAAACACTTAAAACTTTATAGTTTATAGATATAACATCATTTTTTGAATACGCAAAAAAAACGTTTCACCTACCGGAAGCGCAGCAAAAGTCTTTTAATTCACGCAAACAGAATTACTTATACGAATGTACAGCACTAACATTTAACTCGGCATGTATTATGTACCATGTACCGTCAGTACCGATGTACACACTGTGCAAGCTCATCCGGAAAACAACCGACGCGTGTAAGGGCGATACTTCTGTGCAACCTGCAACGCAGTTGCGCCACACAAATCTGATTAAAATGCTTTCTGCGCATTAAGTTTAATGCATTCGACCAATTCTCGTAATCACTTTTATTCTAAAATTAATGTCAACGATCACCATGGATCGAGCTTCGAGGTGTATATACACCGAACCTCTGATTGCTGCCATGCGAAAAGCAAATAAACACAGACTAACGTTCTGTTGTGATACTCGAACATATTTTTACTTGCGTCGTGGTAAACTGTACATAATAACTTGATTATTCTTATGCCACATGTGAGGTTCGCTATGCGCCAATATGGTGGCACATGTACAGCAAGCTCATAATACTGCACACGGGAACTCAAAGACAATAATAATTACTGAATCCATGTTACCAGATCGCGGTGAATGTTTTCGTAATTTCTTAAGCTGACAGTTATTACAGTCGATCAGATTTTCGATGATTATCAATATTGTGTATCATGGAAGAAGCAAATGAGGAAACCGATTATCCACACGTTAGCAAATCGGGCCGTTGCGTCAGCGATACAATCCACGTAATGCTGGATTTGGGAGCGCACTGCCGCATAATTATGGACCAAGCTAGGTTCAACACGGCGACCTTTCAGTACAGTATTTATGCTACAGTTACGGATCGTAGTTGCTGTTAAGAAGATCACAACATTGTTTCCAAACGATGTCCTGATAAAGAACATGCTGAGTAATTTGAAGATGGGCGACATTACCAAGGATTATGAGAAGCTGCTGCAATTGCGCCATGAGGACGTGATTTTTGTGCATAAAGTTTGCTTTAACCGGCTCCATGAAAAGCAAGAGATATACACGGAGCTTCTTATGGATTACTGTGCAGGTCAGAAAGACTGATTATTGGAATAGATCCTCGAATTGGGGGAAGAGATTCTTGCATAATGGTACCAGCTTCGTATGCATCCTCTGAAATTCTCAAATTTGGGCATGTTATGAATTACTTTCTACATTTTCTACAGCCAAATGATTTGCATATATTGGCGTAAAAATTAAAACTGTATGAGCTTGTATTAAAGAGCAGGCTATTTTCCGATCTTCTTGAAACTTTTTGTAACAAGCGCTTAATTATACATAGCACTTACGTTAAAAACACAATTATACTTAGTTATACATACAGGCAATTCTTTAAGGGCACTTAGCATACAGAGTAGCTCTGTAGGTTAATTGTAATTTAATAAGTTTAGTGTTAAAGTTAAATTAAACTTTTTTAGGTAGAGATCTGCATAGTATCATTGATAGCATGGGGTGGAAACGGCCACTAAATGTTAATATGCCTGTGGCGAACAGTTGGGCAATGGGGCTTATTGGCATGAACAGGACATTATCCGCGGCAAACTGAATCCCAGCCACGTTTTGGTGAACCGGCCAATTGGTAACCAAAATTTTATTTTGCATTTCAATACCGGCACGCTAGAATCGATGGAATTTCGAACCGGTGTCACAGACATTCCTCCATCACGCACGGAAAGTCTTTTCATGTCACCGGAAAAACTCCAGAAGGTTTTGATAAATCCGCGCCAGTGTGTAGAGCGATCAACCGATATCTGGAGTTTGGGTTGCATGATTCAGTATCTGGCACGCTGCTGTTTCGTAGCCAGCCGGCAGCGAAAACCAGCGGAATTCCGCCGGGAATTCCGCCACAGGATAACTAAAAATCCGTTAATCATTACGCAGCGTTGACCGTTCGAGGTTTTGCAAGCTTTAGCGGATGATTACGTACTGCATACCTCGGAAAGCATCCCAAAAGATTTTGCTGGTATTATTAATCGGTGTTTATCCACGGATTGCGAGCAGCGCATAACTGCTGGAGACCAACTCAATAAATTGGTCGAAATTGAAGAACAGACGTATGGAAGCACTTGGGAATACAGCGATAAGCGAAGCCTTTATAGCGATAATGCAAGCACTAACCGGGAGAAAGGTCAGCCTTTGATGGAAGTCGTTGGCTGTATATGCAAGTATGATTATACCTTCCCACAGGATTTCATCGGACAAGGTAGATTTGGTACTGTTTATAGGACGAAGATCACGGAACGTGGTAGTTATACCGGGGGAAATGTAGTGGCCGTTAAAGAAATTCTGTTATCCAACGTCCAGGTTAAACGGCTGAAACGTTAAAACTCTTGGAGCCGGCTTCAAGAACAGTGGAAAAATTTGCTGAATGTGAGGCATGCGAATTTAGTAGCCTACCATCAACTCGCTTTCCGGAAACTGATCAGAGGCGTGGATTTGCTCTTTATGACAGAATATTGCGAAGGAACGATTCGGGAAAGCATTCCGCTTCAATCACAAACAAAGTACTGGCAATTCTTAATCAAGTGTATTCACGTTAAGTATTCGCATGTACGAGTCACAAAGTCAGGGTGACACGTGGGGCGCAAAAACTGGTTTACCCTACTAAGGAATGCTGAAAGATGCTGTTTAGAAAATTTCGATAAGCCGGTCCGATTGGTCCGGTTGAACGGGCACAAGATTTCCGAAATCGTACGACCGGACGAGGTAACATCTAACGGAGCTCACATTAAAAAGTGCTTGAGATATTTCACAGTCAATGCATCTTAAAAGTTTAGACGCCTAGTGTCTCTTTCCTAATAAACCGCAAACTATTAGGCGGGACCTCGCATCCTTTATTGATCACTGCAAGCCAAGCAAAAACCGTCTCAAAGTGGATGTCAATCATGTCATGATAAATTATGCTGCGCAAATAGCCAGCGGTCTTGAATTTCTTGATCGAAATCGTTTCATTCACGGCGACGTGAAGCCCAGCAACATTTTTCTGAAACCGGTAATCAACGGCAACAAAATTCTCATCGGAGATCTGGATGGAGCCGTGCACGTTGATGAACGTGCCAACCAGACCGATTTCAAGATGAAGGGCACCGCTTCTTATAATATTATGTCCCCGGAAATGGCAATGTCCCACTTCGGACTGGAGCACGAACCGGTGGGGTTCCTCACGGATATATGAAGTCTGGGCGGTGTATTACACGACCTGATTGACTGCTGTTACGAAATCCAGACCAGATGGTTTTACAGGATAGCGCAGCTGGAGGGAGAGGCGTTCAAGATGGATAAAATCCAGCAAACTCATTTTTCATCCGATGCGTCCCTGCTTAAACTCACTAAGGGATATGTCCCTCCGGTGTCAAGGCCGATCCCTAAATATCTGGCGAGCATGGTGCGACGTTGTTTGTCGACCAGAAGCTCTGAACGCATAACCAGCACGACACTTCTGGATAATCTTCGGGACCTTTGTGGAAATCAACTTAAGCAAGGAAAATTACCGGGTCACATCGCGAATTCATTTTTTCCGACGCGAATGACAGCAGCCACACAAGGCAAGCTGTTTCACATACGTAATATTGTTTCATGGGGTAATTCTTCGACTGAGAAAAGCACAATAAAATAACTGACGGTGACACAGCCAGCAGACACAATAAATTAAGTACACCTGCTGGGTGCTAATGATGTCAAGTTTTTATTGCCGGAAATCTCCTGCCTTAGCCAGATCCAGTTTATAAACAGCGTGAGTCAGGTTTCGACGATGAAATATACTTTTTAACCGAATAGCAGCCCTTGTTTTCAAAGAATTTCGAGATGCCATTGCACCCTCCTCTTGGACAAACTGGTCTCCTACACCGAAAACGGTGACCAGAGAAATGTCGGTATGCGTGTACCGGAAACCACCTGACGGATATTCAGCTTGGCTTGATCCTCGTTAATCCTCTCGGTACTTTCGCCAAACACCAAGAACACCACCTTGATGGGTACAGACCGTGCAGTATCAAATTCTTGTGCAGATTCGGGAATGATCTCCACTCTATGCAGTTCCAGGCGCGATACAACGTCGCCCAGCACCTTTTGCCATAACCTTTTCAGCTCTTCCAACAACTGGGTTTTGACATCGTCGTTCGAGTACATCCACACCGAATCAATCAAAGCGAAAGGGTCGCTATTCCCGGTATCGACAGCGTTGACGCCCCAGATGGCTTGTTTTATCAGCATCTGGTCGAATTCGTTCCGAATTGCATCGTTACTAACCTCTGGTTTAAATCTGGGACTGACAATGACAAAGTGGACAATTTCCTTTATAGAATAAGAGGTTTCTGATTTGGGTGGCACTGTCGTAACGTTCCACGAGAAGAACAGAACGGATGAACAGTCATCATCTGTAAATTGACTGTGGCTCTTATTTCTTTAGTGAAAAAACCCAACAAGAGAAAAATTCTTTTTACTGACAGAAATAATGATTTTAAAGCAATGCGTAAGTATATTTAGTTGCATAGTAGAATATAAGAAATTAAATAACACTGTTCTGAAGTTTGCACCTACTGGCCCTTAAAACGTGGCACCATATCCCATGAATCTGCTGAATTTGCATATTCCTCACGGTTTCCGTCTGGTAAATAAGAAGACGAGCATCTGTTGTCACGAAGTACTGCATTTGGCTAGATTCTGTTTTGACTGTATGGTCGAGTTCTGCCATTAGCGAATCTGAAAACAAGATAAAATTGAGCACAATAAAGCTGACAGCAATTCGACACCATCACTGACTTCTTTCTGTCACGTGTGTGCTGTACCATTGCAGTTCAAGTGGTCTGCGGTTTCAGATTTATATTGCAAAGTTGCTTGTGTATATTTTAGTAAGTATGTCCCTTTTTTCTACGGTTAACCATAACAAAGAATTTTATAATTACAAACCTGTCACGCCGGATGACTGTGCCGATATCCATTTACCCTATCGTAAAATAACGATGCAGTTGAATTTCAACGATTCAACGATGCAGTTGAAACTTAACATTTCAGCTCGAAACTTAGAAATCTACTTGATCCTCACCTGCCGGTGCAGTACAACAACCAGAAACAGACGGATGGGTAGCGAACATATATGTGCCATTAGATCAAGAAGACAGATTAGCAAGAAGTCAGGTTAAAACGAAGTTCCAAAGGCAACATAGTACGAGTACATACCGTACTAAATTTCACGCTTTACACGAAGCAAATGCGATACATAATGCAAGGCAATCTGTGCGGTGCCTTTTGCTGTTCTGTCTACGGTACAGTACATAGAACTGTAAACTGTCTACAAGTGCTCCTTATATAATTACTTGTTTAGCATTCGATTTCACTCAAGTGAATCATTACCTAAAATTGATTCCGTTCGAACAGCTTAAAGTTTTCTCATGGACGTCGCGGAAAGTTCTCGTAATGCGCACGCCGTAAAAAGCCGACATAATCACCGGTAAGCAGACATCCGGAATAATAATTCACGCTCACGCAGACCGTCGATTCTCACTGTGCAACAATAATAACAAGTTATCTGTATACCGGTTTCGCGGCTGAACTCCGGCTACATAATTGGGGTTGTGGACGACACGTCACATCATTCTTGTATGAGAAGATTGGTGAATACAAATGTGCACAACACGAGACATTGGCGAATGCGTTGCTATGTAGATTGTAAAACTGCTGCATTCATTCCTGTGAATACTGAGAGGCAAATCCACAGGGAAAAGCATCAGATACTTATGTGATTACTATAGCAGCTGCATTTTTTATCGTTTGCGATGGCACTGATGTGTGTTGCTCTCTTTTATTTTGTGGGACGTTATTAAAGTCTTATTTATAGTACCACTTCCCCAGTTAATGCACTTTCAGACTTCAGTCCTTCCCACTATGAGCCGCTACACAATACACGCTTTTAAAACCAATATTACCTGAACTGTTCTTAGCTTCGCTTCGATCTTATGGTTCTAGCCTGAAGCGGTGCACTTCGCTGCTTAGTAGGTAAGATACCTTTCTCTTAATTTACAAACTTTCAAATTTATAATGTTTTTAACTGTGATCTTTCTAATTCTGCCAGCTAACTAAACCAATAAAAGAGACACACATTTACAGAAGGTATTCGGGGAAAAGTAGCACTGACATCTCAGCACGGGGTTTGGTTTAGTTATCCAGAGGCTGTTGGTAAATTATGAAAAGTTTGAGTGACAATCGATTTCAGTTACATTCATCCGTCGGTAGTGGCAATATACCGTAGAAGGCAGCTCATCTCACACGTTGTTCGTCGGTCATATATAGACATATCTGAACGCGTTACCAATATTGATAGAATCTGTAGTGTGCTTAGCCTGCGGTAAACCTATTACTTCCCTCACGCGCAATTGATTGTTCAAAGCACCACAATGTAACAAATAATGTAGTGATACTTCTGATGTATCATTAACTTCGCCCATCCGGGTAACTTTACTGACAGCAAGATTTATTGCAAGAATGCTGCTTAAAGAACTTAATTGGTTTGAGGATTTTATCAATTAACTGCTTTATTATTCCGCACGATAACGTACTTCCGCCGCGGCCAATTGACCTTGTCGGCAGAAACGTGTGCGTATTTTCACAAATAGCTTCTGGAAGCTTCTGGAAGCTTCTGGAAGCTTCTGGAAGCTTCTGGAAGCGTCACACAGCTTCTGGAAGGAAATGCCCCGGCTTATTGTCCCAAATTCGTCCCATTTATTAAAACTTTCGCTTTTGCTCGCTCTGATACACTTTTTTGTATGAGAACGCGTCTTATGTCCATCGTTTTATGTCTTATAACAGCCAAATAATTCGTATACATTACACAGGAATCGTTCCCGAGCCCAGAATTCGCTTGTTTTTCTCGATTTTCTTTAAGTTTACCATATCTGTTTTTAATTCGATAAACAGTTGATGCAGTTCAGTTTTTTTGGCTTTGATCCTATTTTATGCCAGTCAACAGCGGTGCACTTGACTAGTTATTCGCAATATCTTGCAATTGCGAGGCTTTTATACCGGCTGCGATAACAACGGAGACCTCCGCTTCGGTGTTAACGGCGACACCGTTATAATTGTTTCCTAAGGGCATTTTCTCTGCATAAAATTTGCGCTGTACAGATACTACAACCGTAATTACTTAGTTCTACGAAAGCATGAAAAAAATTTAAGTACTCTAAGGGCCTCCTTAAAAGCCTAATACAGTAGATACCATATTATGAGTAGTAAAGCTCCTATTTTGATTATTTATGTATTATCTAACAATAAGAAGCAAGTGTCCAACCGAAAGCGGTTTAGAATCACTGCAAAGCTGTGTACGGAGATAACGAAGTACGAACCAAGAAATTGCGAGTTTAACTGTTAAATACGCGTTAAATCTCGGCACAGTAGTCAAAGCTGTACAGTAAGTAGAGTGCGCCAGTATAAAATGTTTGTCTATAATTATATCTATGCGAATACTCTTACAAGTGCTAGCTAGCTACATTTTCGTGGCATCAGTCAACCGAACCCCGCGAAGTAGGTATATAGTACCTTATAAACGAACAGCCCGCGAGTGCCACGCTGACAGGCAGTTAGAAATAATAATAATATTTTATGGGGTAATCTTCGATTCAGAGAAAAACAACAACACAACTAACAGAGACAAAGCCAACAGACACAATAAACTAATTGACTGTCAATCATACCAAATTGTTGATTGACGGAACTTTCCGATGCTTTCACCCGAGCCAGCATATAAACAGCTCGCCGAAGGTTTGGTACGTTGAACAATTTCATCGATACTTTGATTATTGTACAGCTTTCGTACAATCCGCGATACTCGCTTTCGTACGCAGCATATAACGTAATCAAAATCCCTATATTTTTGTGCCTCCGCAACGACAACAACGCCATTATGAACCGTGCTATCCTCCTTCTTCTTTTCCTTGTAGGCTTCTGCACAACCCAAAATCCTAATAACGTGGTTAATCCAAATAATCAGGGTCCACTGACAGGTTTTGTGCCGTCACTCATGCACGATATCGGCCTACCGTTCAGCAGTCCCAACGCGCCTAACAGCAACAATAACCCTAATAATAATCAGAATGGATTTCCGCAACCGGGTGGTGGTGCTGGACCTGGCAGTAATCCTAACGCGCCTAACAACAACCCTAACCCGAACAACAACCCTGGAAAATGATTCGTTCCGGCAAGTGACAAATGCCGGTCAAATGGATATCTGCCGAATCCCTGAACACTGTATACTGTACATGTCACGTTTCTCCAGCAGTTTGACAAGAAAATGCGGTAGTGTTTCATGTTTGGACGGCTACTGATGACGCGAAAGAAAACTATGGAAAAGATTGTGTGCGATAATATCCTTTGCGTGCGGTTGTTTTCCTATAGTAGTGAAGCTGCTGCGTGAATCACTGCTCACGTTTTTATACAGACTGGGACGAAAACTATGAATTCAGTGACGAGAGCTATTGGGTTTCTTACGCAGTAATATTATACAGTCTTTACTATAAGAACTAAAAATTAAAATGAATGGTTGTTGCTCGCAGCTGTTTTGACAGTTATCCGTACACGACTATTACAGTTATAACAGGATTAATATTATTAAACTAGGTATTCCAGTTAGCAGTACAGCTACACAACTGCCAATTGATCTGGCGTAAGCATGCTGTATAAAAACTTTTATTTTAGTTTTATATTTAATTCCACCGCGGCAACTGGACACCGAAACTTACCGGCGATAAAGTGCACGCAATTGTTTTGTTCCTTTTAATTCGCCACAGTACAGTCTTAGCAACCGAATGCTGCACGCGATAACTGACACTGCAAAGTTGCTACCCATTAGTTGCTAACACGATTCAAAAGCAAACGATATTCAAAAACTAGAACGCAAAATGTGCAGACTCTGCAGCAGTATGCAAAATACCACCAACTTCCTACTCAGTTATTATCAAGGTTAAGCAGGACTGACTTCTTTGTACCACGCTCAATAGGTCATCCTGCCGGCTTGTGACTGGACTTTCAGAAGAAAATGCAAGGCCAGGTGTGACAACTTGTCCAACTGCAGATGTTGCAAGCCGTCCACGCACCACTTTTTCTCGCAATAATGCGAAGATGGACGTGGATCACCTGACTGCGCACATAAAGTCTGCGAAAAACGTTATGTAGCCTCAGTCTCAACGCCAACTCCTTTTCAACGTACCTTGCACACGACGATTGCGTCCTTGCGCGAGTTATCCAGTTGCGCCAACCACTGCGACAGTTCATCGAGTTCCGTCTGACATACTGCACGACTGCCCTGACCTGCTCTATTTCCGAAGAGGCCAAGCGTGAGGAATTAGGTCCTACTTTACGGTTGGACATTCCGACGGCGCACATCAGACTGAGTAAGGATTTCGGCTGCACATTGTGGAATGCGTTGGAGGCGGCGCTGTCGGTATTTGTGCGGAGGACGGCATCACACGGCAGAGTGCTACATATATAACTTCACAAAACATTGCAGGCTAACATTTACTCAGTTACTGATCACTGCCATAGCAAAGGCGTACATCCCACTCAAGCACCCATCAATGGCGGGCGGTGCTACTGTTGCATATGACAATCAGAGGACCGGGCAGTATTCCAAACAACCAAGCGAATGTACAGTAGGCCCAGGCTAAACAACGGCGTCTCATCTACCGTCACGTGACTTTTTCTGATCTTTGAGTTTGGCCTGTATAGAGTTAGTCCTACTCGTAAATATGTAACCTGAAGAACTTGTTTGGTTTGATGATTGTATTAGTAGTTTGACCTGTTTCAGCACGATTAAGTAAGTGCCACAGCGACAAACTGACAATGAAGTGCGCATATTTCAGACATTCGGTTCATTTCAATTCCGTAATACAATCTCAGCAGCCGAATTCTTAGGCCGAATGCTCTAAACGTTACAATAGAACGCATCGTTCACAATGTTTTTGACAGCTGCGAAAGAACAATCAAATTTCGTCGCTGCAAAGAAAACATAAAAAGAACTGGACAATATACAATAGGATAAAGCGCCGTTAAAACTTTACTCTCAACTAGCATTGCGCTAGGTTAAAGAAACTTGGGCCCCACCCCTTAATCGCCCGTCTTATCAGTTTCTGACTGGACTTGCAGGAGAAAGTGAAGGGCTAATCGCGACAGCTTCTCCAACTGCAGATGTTGCAAGCCATCCACGCACCATTTCTTCCCCCGATAATGCGACGATGGACGCGGATCAGACGATTGCGCCGCACACAAAGTCTGCAAAGAATTGAGTGGCTTAAGTCACTGAATAACGAGCTTTGTCATTCTTTTCATTCGGCCAGCAGCTCAGTGTATATCGCAAACACCCATACTACCACAGCAAAGACTTCTCTTCAAACCTTACGAGTTCCCGCCACTTTGATTGCATACCTTGCACACGGCTATTTTGGCATCCGTGTGCGAGTCATCCAATTGTGCCAACCACTGCGATAGCTCAACGAGTTCCTCCGCACGCGGCATCGACAGCGCCGTCTCCAGCGCATTCCACAGCGTGCACTCAAAATCGTCACCCAATTTAACGTGCGCCGTCAAAATTTCTACTGACACGGTAGGTCTTAAGTCCTTGCGCCCTGACAATTCGAAAATAGAGCAGATCAAGGTAACCGTGCAGTTTGTCAGACGGATGGCATCACACGGCAGAGTGCTGTATAATTCCACGAAGCAGCGAAGGCAATTTGGATAAAGCTGAGCCTTGGTTAGGTCATGCTGATGCTGCCAGCATTCCTCCCAGCGCAGAAAGTTATTAGCACAGTGGATCCCCCAATGGAAATTCCGGCGGCTCAGATGCAAGGTTCGCAGTCGGATGGCAGACTCATGGTCAGCAACGTAGCGGATCATGTCCAGCACTCTCCACGCGTCGCGGATGCCCATCTCCGAATGTTTGTTAGCGACTACAACACGTTGCGTGCATGGGCGCAGGCGTTTATAGATAGCGGCCACGTAGAAGAAATGGTTGATTTTGGAATACTCCCAGCTGGTCTGGAAATCTCTTGAAGCTTTAATGGCAATAGTGGAAGCTAGCGTTGGTGACTCCATCATCCAATTCCAAGAAGCACAGACCGCGCCCAGTGCTGTCTGCGTGACAGTGTCCAGATGGGCGAAGACCTGCAGCAACACTTCTGCCGGAAGCAACAGCGGGTCCGGTGACACATTTCCAGAGTTTTCCACCAGGTTGCTCGTCAGCCAGCGCTGTGTTAAGTGGGTGCTCTCAAAGTGTACGCGCGCCTGCAAAGCGGACCAGATGAAACACGCGCCGCAAACATATAAAAGGAACACGGAAGTCAGGAGAAACAGGTTAGCAGTCTTCCGCTTATTACCCTTACCAGAATCTCCTTATCGGCATAAGAATTACAGAGATCAGGCCTATAAATGTAATCCAATCGGCCGTCCACGAGGTCCACGATAACAGCACCCGAATTTAACTTAGATCGAAAATATTCGTTCAACCGCTTCATCAGGTCTTCCAGTTTCTCCGGAGACATCGACCGAACTTCTTCATTCAGTGGCACGCTGCCTTTGGCGAATTCTCCTGGTTTGGTGCACTCGTATGTCAGACCCCTGCGGATGCGCTCAGCAAGAACAATGTCCGTGCAGAGAGCACCGCTGGCTTCGTTTCGCCAATGAACAATAACCGCCTCGAACCACTGGCAGAAAATAGTATCAAAATCCACAATAGTCATTTCAGCGGGCACCCAGATCCATGGACCACTTTTTGTCTCCGGTACCAGAAGCTCTATTGGCATCTTCCTGTATAGCTCGTCCGAATTTGTGGCCACATGACTTTCCTGTGTTGGCCATGATGTGAAGACCTTGTCGAACGGGAATAGAAAGCGTTCTCGCTGGAAGCCGTGAAACTCTAGCAGAAGTCCGTTGTTTGCAGCGCCCACCACACGGCCACAGTACATGAGGCCGTTAGCCCCCAGCACCCCTACACTGTTCATGCGGTGCTTTAGAAAAGCCATCTTCTTGCATCGACAAATAATTCTGGTTAATAAACTGAATTTTGGGCAAATGATTGGATAGCAATTTCAGCAACTGAATGCAAATTCATTCAGCAAAGTACAATACCATGGGCACGCGAGACTACGGTTATAATGCTTGAACACGAGAGAACTGATAATTTCCATTGGAAAGGCATGCATTATACGCACTAAGAGGGCGGCTATTGTGTACACCAATCAGACGGCCTGACCGTTTTTCGGACAGCTAACTGGGTATGCAATATGCCCAGCCCTTCGAGTCTCCAGGAAGTCACGGCTGTTCCATAGTAAAGGGTAGTGCTTGGCTGGCAGCACTTGACGTTTTGTATGTTTACATGACAAACGTGATCTAGAACGCCACCGCGACCGACTCGATTCCGGAGTCCCGACGTGCAGCCACTCCGCCATCGACTGCACAACGCAGCTGGTCGTCCATGTGATCATCACTCTCTCGTGATGCTGTAGAAATTATCTGCGTCCCTCCTGTTTTCGTTTGCTCTTGGGCGTTGTATTTGATGGCATTTGCCAGTTTTTCCTCACGAAACCAATACCATCATCACACTGCTGGATGAACTGCACGGACAGTCGACGGCCGCCAATATCCGACTGAGCATTCTCTAGAGCTACGAGGTCAACAGCAGTGGTCTATCGGCCGCCTACCGTGATCTTTTGTACGCTAGTAGATTATGGGCCATGACCTTTTCCTGACGAATAAAGAACCCCGCAACCAGCCTTGGGTGGTGGTGAGCTGCGCCGCCGCCGTCCTCCTTTTCACCAATCTGCTGGCACTCGCAGTGTATAGGGAGGAGTAGGCCCTTCTACTTCTTGTGCCAAGTCGATCCTTGAGAGTTTAGCATTTATGGTGCGACGCTGCTTGTCGATCAGATGCTCTAAATGCGTTACCTGCATAGTTTTCTAGATGATGTGCGAGACCTCTGTATAACATGACAATAAGATGTGGTACTGTATACGAGTTCTATTTAGAGAACCTATTTCGTTGTTACGTACGATTTAATCAACTGAATGAATAAGAACTTCCACTACCGGTTGCAAAGCGCGCGGATTTTGGCGAGCTGTTTTTCATTAACTTTTAATTCGCCATAATACCGTATTTATCGAATTAGAAGCCCAGGGTTACAAATATTACAAATGACCCACGGGGTGGGCTCCAATTACGAATACGGGCATGGGCTTGTATTTAGGGGGCGGGCTTCAATTTTTCAAACCAGCTTTTTGGCATTTTTTAAATGGGGTTTACGGTATTTAATTAAGCCCATGGGCCTCTATTTCGGGGCTTATAACTTTCAAACGACCTTGGGGGTGGGCTCTAATTACGGGGGGGCTTCAAATTCGATAATTACGGTATCTCAGCAGCTGAATGTAGCATGCGAAAACTGACAACGCTAACCCACTGTTGCGTTTTCTTACAAAATATGAACAGAAACCATTACAGGGCTTGTGGCAGTTACGAAAGAATAATCAACCGTCGCCGCTATAAACGAAACTCAGCGAAGAATGCGAAATAAAAGCAATAAAAAGGGGAAAGAGCAGCTCAGTATTATAAAACAAAGCGCCATTAAAACTCAACCAACATTGCGCTAGCTAAACAAAAACCTAGCACCTCACTTAATTGCCCGTCTTTTCAGTTTTAGATCGGACTTGCAGAAGAAAGTGCAGGCTTAGGCGCGGCAATTTCTCCAACTGGGGCGGCACGGGCTCCGTTGTAAACGGTCAGCCGGCAGATTGCCAAGACATGATGGCCTCAGCGGAGAGTTCACCCGCGGCCTGAAAACCGCAGGTTTCCCAGCCAGGATGGAACCAAAAGGTCTCTCTGTGAAAGATCGCAAAAGGCCGGACGTGATCACGCTCGTACCCTGGGAGCGCGGAAAGCCACTGGCTATCGATGTGACTTGCGTAGACACACTGGCGGCTTCGTATATTGATCGGACCCTGGTGAACGTCGGGGCTGCGGCCGAGCACGCGGAGCGAGGAAAGCTGACAAAACACGGCTGGCTGCAACCAAGGTACAATTTCATGGCAGCAGCATTTGAAATCTACGGACCCTGGGGAAATGGAACTAAAACGCTCGTCCAGAAGATAAGAAACGGAATTGCAACTGCTACCGGCCAAAAACGCGCAAAAGAGTTTTTTAGGCAGCGGCTATCTATTCAAATGCAACGGGGAAACGCGATAAGGGTGATGGGTACAATCCCCGAACAGGATAGCATCGAAGAAGTGTTTTTATTATAAATTATATTCTGCTTTGGTACTCAGTTTTGTACTAGCATTGTGATACTTATTAAAGGTTTACAGACTGAAAATTTCTCCAACTGCAGATGTTGCAGGCCATCCACGCACCACTTCTTCCCGCGATAATGCGAAGATGGTCGCGGATCACACGACTGCGTCGCACACAAAGTTTACAAAGAGTTAAATAGGCCGAATAACAAGCTTTGTTATTCTTTTCATTCGACCATGCTTATCGCAGATACCCACGGAACCCCTGCCCCATGGTAATGGCTAAACAAGCGATTTCCTCTGTCACCAGGAGTACATATCAGTGTCTCTTGCCTTCATCTGGGCATTGCCGTACATCTCTTCTCATTTATTTATAGTTATTTAATGGAGTCACAAAAAGTTAGCCCTATCTTACATTTACAAAGTACAGATGTTAGGCAGGACCTTACTTACGAAATTCCGTCACGATGAGTACATATCTTGCATACGACTATTTTGGTATCCATCTCCGAGTCATTCACGTGTGCCAACCACTGCGACAACTCAACGAGTTCCTCCGCACGCGACACCGACAGCGCCGCCTCCAAAGCATTCCACAGTGTGCAACCGAAACCGGTACCCAGTCTAATGTGCGCCGTCGAAATTTCCATTGACACGGTAGGGCCTGATCCCTCCCACTTTGACCTTCCGGGAATAGAGCACGTCAAAGCAACCGTGCAGTTTGTTAGACGGATAGCATCACACGGCAGAGCGCTGTACAATTCCACAAAACAGTGCAGGCACTCCGGGTTACGTTGGAAATCCGTACGGTTGGGCTGGTGATGCGTGCATTCGTCCCAGCGTAGGATGTTTTTGACGCAGCTCATCCCCAGACAGAGCTTCATGGCGCTCAGATGCAACGTTCGGAGTCCAGTGGCATACTGGTGATCAGCAACGTAGCGTATCATGTCCAATCCTTTCAACACGTTCTTGATGTCCAGTTGCGAACGTTCGCTGTCTACTACAACGCGTTTCGTGCCAGGACGGAGGCGTTTGTAAATGGTGGCCGAGAGAAAAAAATGGTGACTGGCAGTGTAAAAAACCTTGCTTTTAAAATCGGCTGAATTTTTAATGACAATAGTGGAAACTAGCGTTGGCGACTCCATCATCTCTTTCCAGGAAGCGGAAACCGCGCTCAACGCTGTCTGCGTGACAGTTTCCAGCTGGGCAAAGATTTGCAGAAGCACTTCCGTCGGGAGCAATAGCCGGTCCGAAGGTCCATCTCCACAGTATTCTACGGGGTTCTTTGACAGCCAGGCTTGTGTTAATAAGTTGTTGGCACAGTTTACTAAGGACTGTAAAGCGGACCAGATAAAACACGGATGGTATGGTGTTATTGTGTTTGTGGTACACGTATCGCAAACAAATGAAGGAGCAAGGAGTTCAGTTGAACTTTTTAGCAGTCTTCCGACGTTTTTAACAAAGAAAGACGATTATGTTTACCAGAATTTTATTTTCAGTATCATAAAGATAGGCATCGGTCTTGTAAATGTAATCCAACTGATCGTCCACGAGGTCTACTATGGCAACTAGGCTGCGCATAAAAACTCACACCGCTAATTTATTGGCTGCACATCCTATGATCCTACACAAAAATACATATAAATCGAAACAGCGGTTTACATTGCCTACGAAAGAAAAGAAAGAAGTTAAATGTCGCCGTTGCATAGGATCCTCCGAATGCATAGGATAAAAAGCATTATAATTGCATTGCACTAGGTTGAGAAAGTCCGGCACCCCACTTAACCTCCCGTCTCATCACTTTTCGATTGGATTTGCAGGAGAAAATGCAGGGCTAGCCTCGACAGCTTCTCCAACTGCAGTTGTTGCAAGCCCTCCACGCACCACTTCTTCCCGCGATAATGCGAAGATAGACGTGGATCACACGACTGCACCGCACACAAAGTCTGCAAAAATTAATAACTTGAATAACCTGAATATGAAGCATTGACTTTCATTTCATTCCACTTATGCCACAGGATTTACTTCTACTGCAAAGTTGCAAACTATCGATTTCACCTGCTAACTGATTTTTGACTGGAAAATGAGTGTTCCTTATCTTGATTACGCATTTCAGTGCATCTATTGACACTTATCTTTTTTATGAATAAAAATTATAAAATGTTTTCTCAAATGGCTTATGTCACACATGAAAAAGAGTGATGCAGCACTACCTACATATTTACACACTTTAAATCCATGTTACTACCTTATGTACATCAATGATATCTTTCCAAATCCTACGCAATTCCGCCGTTTCTTCTACGTACCTTGCAAACGACTATTTTGTCTTCCATTTGCGAGTCACTCAGTTGTGCCAACCACTGCGACAGCTCAACCAATTCCTCCGCACGCGGCACCGACAGCGCCGCCTCCAACGCATTCCACAGTGTACAACCGAAATCGGCACCGAGTCCGATGTTCGCCGTCGAAACTTCCATTGATAAAGTAGGGCCTAACTCCTCCCACGTAGACACTCCGGAAATAGAGCAGTGCAGGGTGATTGTGCAGTTTGTCAGACGTAAGACATGACACGGCAGAGCGCCGTACAATTCCACAAAACCTTTCAAGCATTCCGGGTTACGTTCGACATTGACATCATGCTGGGTGCATTGGTCCCAGCGCAATGTGTTCTTAGCGCAGTTTGTCCGTAATCGGAGATTCCTGCCGCTCAGATGCAGCGTTCGCAAGCGGATGGCAGACTGATGGTCAGCAACGTAACGGACCATGTCCAGCACATTAAACACGTTCTTGGTGCTCAGCTCTGAACGTTCCCTGGCCACCACGATGTGTTTCGTGCCAGTACGAAGGCGTTTATAGATGACGGCCGGATAAAAGAATTGCGCATACACGTAACAAGCCCAGTCGCTCTTGAAATCCGCTGAATCCTTAATGACAACAGTGGAGGCCAGCGTGGGCGACTCCATCATCCAGTTCCAAGATGCGCAAACCCTGCTCAGCACTGTCTGCGTGACAGTGTCCAGCTGGGAAAAGACCTGAAGCAACACTTCCGCCGGAAGCGACATCTGCTCCAACGGTACTTCTCCGCAGCTTTCTGCGGAACTTTTCGACAGAAAGAGCTCCGTCAAGTAGGTGTTGGCATAGCCCACATGCGCCTGCAAAGCGGACCAGGTGAAAAAACTGCCGCAAACAGAAAAAGGAACGGGGAAGTCAGCAGAACAGCACAGCAGCTTCCCGATGTTTTTGTGCTTAGCCGATTATCCTTACCAGGATCATTTTATTTTGAGAATCATATGGAAAAGCACCAGACTTAAATATGTAATCCAATCGGCCGTCCGCAAGGTCCACTATGGCAACTCGCGACCACAGCGTAATCCGAAGATATTCACTTAACCGCTTCATCAAATTTTCAAGTTTTTCCGCAGACAACAATGCAACCTTTTCATTTAGCGGCATACTGGCCTTGACTAATTCCCCTGGTTTGGTGCAGCGGTAAGCCAGGTCAGGACCCATCTCCATCACTGCCGAGTGTAGCAAGGTTGGGGTCCGACGGATGCGTTCAAGGGGAACTATGTCCGTGCACAGAGTGCCGTTGTCTTTATCCCGCCACTGGACAACAGCTGCCTCGTACCATAGGTGGGGTATATCGTGCCCCACAACATTCATTTCAGCGGGCACCCAGATCCATGGACCACTCGCTGTCTCTGGTACCAGAAGCTCTACGGGAACCTTCACATAAAGGTCGGAAGTCTTTTTGGCCACATCACGTGTCGGTATTGGCCATGAAGTGAGGACTTTATCGAACGGAATCAGCTGAAATTTTTGCTGAGAACAGCGAAAATCGATGAGCAGTCCGTTGTCCGCCACGTCCACCACAAGGCCGCAGCGCACGAAGCCATCATCCCCAATAACTCCTACGCTGTTCGCACGGTGCTCTATGGGAAGCATTTTTTGCATTGACAAATTATTCAGGTTAATAAACTGAGCTAATTCTGGTTAATAAACTCGGATAGGAATTTTTCGGCAACTGAGCGCGGATTCACTGCAAAGACTACGGTTCAAAACTGCAATGCTTAAAGCACGAGAGATAAAAGTGCGGTAAAACGAGAGAGTGTGCGGTAAAACAGCCAACAAGCTATTTTGCCCACCTTAGTGCGGCAAAATAGCCAACTGGCTATTTAGCCGCAAACACTGCGGCAAAATAGCCACTTCGATATGAATATTTCCGTAGAAAATGCATACATTCTACTCCAGCCATCGAAGGCCATCGAAGCCATCGAAGGCGGGTGCTACAACTGGTGCATACACCAATTAGACGATCGCGGAAGGTACTAAAAAGGATAACAGCCAACCGAATGTGCAGTAGACCCAGTCTTTTCAGTCAGATACGGACGACTTCGTACAATTTGATTTTTTCCGGGTAGGGCTTTTTATACTTTTGTAAAGAATACAAAAAATTTTTTGGAGTGCGCGAAAGCGAATGTTTTCATGCATGTGCAGTGCACGAATTTGGTACCATGTACCGTGTCACTCGTTATAATAGTTTATTATAGAATATAGATAATACCTTATAATAGTTTATTATAGCTTATAGAATATAGATCTGTAAGGAATTGGTATTTACCACTCGCGTTCGCTGTGATCGGATTCGTAGGAAGTCTTTAATTCGCAGTGAGACTTGCTTTCCTCACCATCTTCGGAAGAAGGTGAGGGAAGAAAATGTCAGTGCAAATGGATGATCTTCGAATCTTCCGCAGAAGGTTAGTATTTTCAGCCGAAAGACATCCGACATCACTAGAAATTACCCGCTGAACGCACAACCAAGCACACAAATCGTCTGGTTTGCGTAGTGGAAATGGTGGATTTGTTTTTGGGCTGACATCCAATAATTCTCGGTTCCACCTGAGTAAGCAGTTGCTCTCGGTAAAACGATTATCAAACCTAAAATTTTTTTTACTGCAAGATAAGTACTTTCCGCTTGCCAGTACTTCATCACAAGCTGCTATTGGAAAGTCGCCTGTTAAGGTAAAGGAAAATGCTGTAATAAATGTAATCAATATTCCGAAACCGGTACTCTAACAATCTGATTTCACGAATTAGTTAGAATAAACTGATACTGTATACTGCACAGACATACTTGCTGTATCAGACCATATAAATTAAGACCATTAAATATGGGAGCAATTACCCTGTGTGAGACTTACTTTGGTTACCGTAAAATTGTTTTTTTAAAAATCGTTTAAAAAATTTTAAAATTCATTTCAAAATTCGAAAAAAATTCCAGAATTTTGCTTCTGTGTCAAAATGATCTTTATACTTATGTGCCTTTTTTTGCAAAATTCGAAAGAGATCTGTTCGTAATCCGACTTTTGGTACACCTTGCATTTAAATTTTTCGGGATCTGGTATCGCCCATAACTTCCCAACCGGATCTTGCGCGCACAAACGGTTTTCGATCACACCAACGTATACAATGTTTGGCTACAGAATGTGACAAAACGATGCAGAAACGTGATTGGGAGTGCACGAAAGTGGATGGTCTTGTGAATGTACCCAAATTTGGCACCATGTACCGGGTCACGTCCCTTAACCAGTCATCTGCTAAATGGAACGGATCGCTTAGAATGTTTTCATTTTAACAATAAATCAGCAGGCTTAAGAGAGGAGATACACCATGAGACGAATCTAAATCCCTACCCTCTATCCTATCTCCTCTAAATTTCTATCCTTCAAATAGTGGGGACAATTAAGAGGAGATACACCATGAGACAACTCGAGCCAATTATCAGCACAGGTAGAATCCACCAGGCACAGTTATCAAGAAACCACGAAAAGCATCTTTCACAGGGAGTTTCTTCAGTGGTTAAAATATGATCCTTAGCCTTACAGCCTCTATAAGCAACAAAATCCTCAAGCGATTCAAACTGCAGGCCTCCATTCGGGAGAATTTTGGGTTGAGGCAGACGTGACTTCGTCCCGGCATGATTGATATCCGTTTGGGTACCACGCTCTTCGAAAGTTTTCGCTACACGTGTAGAAGATTCGAGTTGAATACCGGAGTCTGCATCTGATCCTTTAACCTCCGGTTGTGCCTTCATCAGCGATTTAAGCCATTTAACGAGTATTTCATAGTTAATGATGGTCAGTAAGTACTAGCTAGTAGTGAATATTAAACTCATCATAATTATTTTGCTTATAATTTTGATTAAGCTTATCATAATTGAAATTGATCAATTTTAATTATGATCAGCATAATCAAATTCAACAATTTCTAATTAAACTGGAGCATAATTAAAATTCAATTTTAATTTTGCTTATCATAATTAAAATTCAGTTTTCTTTGATCAGACTATTTTATTGTTCATAATTTGACTCAGAATTAAGCTTAAGTATAATTAAAATTGACGAATTTTAATTATGCTTAAGCTTAATTAAAAATGCACAATTTTAATTACGCTCAGCATAATCAAAATTGCCATAATTTTAATTGAATTAATCATAATGTTTAATTCCCAGCAAAATTAAGAGTTTAATTATCACTACTAGCTAGGCATAAATCCACATTCAAAAAGTTACTCGCAACCATATTCAAGGTCCTGGATTCCCCAGAAAATTCTTAGCAGAATATAATAATATCTTAGATGTATCATGCCAAACGGTTGATGCAACAGCTTTCGAGTTATACATGTAAAATTAATAACATATTGTTACGAGTGTTAACGTATGTACTGCACGCTTAGTAGCGATCGATAGACCTGGAACTGCAACTGTGCAAGCAGCCGGAAATACTGTACAGAGTACATGCGGGCGATTTACTGCAGCAGTGCAGCTGCATAGCTATCAAGCAGACCAGAGTGGCGTTTCTGTCTGCCCTCTTTCTCTCTCTGTCTCTCTTCGCCTATTAACTGCTGGGAGGAAAACACTCGCCCTCATCCGACGTGCCTGAGAGGCTTATTTAAACTTTCGGAAATTCCTAAACGGTCACTCGGGCAGTTGATTGATTTCTCCTTACCTAACCTGACTTCCTCCATAAATTTGTTTAATTCGAAAATTTTAAAATTACAAATTCCAACTGCTTCCGGTGGGTGAACAAATGGCAACTTCCCGGTTTGGCAGCTTGATTTAGTTAGCTTCCCACGTGGAAGTGATTATTTGCTAAGTCCCCGAAGAGATGGAAAACTTACTGCAAAACTGCCATATGCGAGCAGGCGAAAAACTGAAGTGATGGCGAACGACCGGCGGCGGCATGGGCACGAAGCAGGCCCTGCTTCGCGAGCGCATGTAAGCCTTCTGAAATCTGACCTAAGAGTGATGACCTTTCTGCGTAACGTAAAACGCAAAAAAATCTGGTGGGCAAAACTTTTGGGCGGCTACAAATTACAGCTCTATTTCGAAATACTCGGGGACAATGCCGAACTAGTCGTGCGAAAGGTGGAAACATTTATGCCTTTGGCGGAATTTTGTGCGACATACGGGAATTGTCATAGAGACCATTGCGTTCGTGCTTTCGTAATGTGCGCATTTCCGCTTTTAATGCATAAACTTATAATTATATCCGCTGCAGTCTGGCCTAGAGCCCTTTCGGTTAGCTCAACTTAGCTGTTCGAAATTCCGTGCGGTCTGACTGGCGCATGCAACACTCAGCTTTGGATGCTGCTGAAATAAAATGGACACATGCACTATGCGAACACGATACTACTGCAAAGTCTGCAATCGTAAACAGAAGGGATCAGTGAGAATTCGTATCCGGAAGTTTCTACTGAATTTGTAACTCGTGTTCGGACGTTTTGGACGGCTATACGTCATAACTCATAAGTACGAGTTATGACGTATAGTCTGCAATCGTAAACAGAAGGGATCAGTGAGAATTCGTATCCGGAAGTTTCTACTGAATTTGTAACTCGTGTTCGGACGTTTTGGACGGCTATACGTCATAACTCATAAGTACGAGTTATGACGTTATAACTCGTACTTTAAATACTACTTACTATTTTATGCGGAGATGCCGACCGCCCAGGAGGGCAGTATCTGATTCTATTTTTTACAGTTTACCCGTACCGTTTGGGAGCATCCATAAATTACGTACGCAGAAAACCACGGTTTTTTCACCCCTCCCTCCCCCTTCGTAGCGGTCCGTCACGTTTGCTTGACCCCTCCCCCCTGGTTCGCTCAATCGCAATACATGGAGATGACCACCCTCCCCAGTTCGTCGGGGGTCGTCACAGCTTGTCACGTTTTTTGGACCCGTCCCTCCCTGGTTCGCTGCGTACGTAATTTATGGATCCCCCCTTTACGCGATCTAATACGTATTGTACATACTACATACATAGAACTACATGGTACACATACTCGTATTCGAATTTTGATCTCTCCGGAGTCATTGAGTCTCATCAGATTGCGAATGTCTTTACTATCCTCTCGAACTGAAATAACTGTGGTGTACAGTTTTTTATACATGTTCTTTCTTTTGGAGAATGGATGATCCTGACGGTGAGAGCGCCGTCAAGGCGCCTGTATCGTGTTCCCGACCGAGCCGTGACGCACAGGCTGAAGAAACCCAGTGAGTGTTTGCCGTTTGCTGCTTTGCTGTTCGAATTTCCGATCTCTTAAGAGACTTAGCCTCTTAGGCCCTGGGGTTTCTGGGGAGTAGGATTCTGCGGCACATTTCAGCCATGCCAACAGTAGCACCGAATCGGGTGCTGCTGTTGGCATCGTTGAAATGATGCTCAATGAGTAAGACGATCACGCACTCGTGATAGCTGTGCTGTACTCTCTGCAGATGGCTGGTGGAGACGCGCATCGCTATGAATCCGCTGTTCCTGTTCGACGTCCTCCCGGTTGATGACAGGAAGCCAGGCAAGCAGGATCATCTGTGGCAGCAGATCAGCGAGCGATTTCGTCAGCGCTTCCCCGCTCTGGTCCCCAAGACCCCGCTGCAGCTGCGAGCCAAATGGCAGAAGCTTCTTAAACGATATCGGGTAACGCTGAATTCTGATTAATGTCTTCACTTAATTTCGTGGGTAATTTTCTTATTACAATCACATTTGTAAGACTGGCTTTTATGTTAGTTTCTTCTCATCTTCTGCCACTGATTTTCTTCAGATTTCTTATGAGAATGTTTCGTCTAAAAATAATTTTTTCAGATGCGGCGATACCTTAATTAATTTTGTCGAAAATGCCACATGTTTGGTTCTTTTATTCTTGGTTTTCTCCTGGAATTAATTTTCTTCACAGATTTCTTATGAAGATTTTTCGTACAAGAATAATTGTTGTACGTAGATATTTAATTTTGCCAAAAATGCCACACATCGTACATAAATTAAAAAATAAAAAGTTAATAAAAGGAAAATAATAAGTAAAATGCTGGTTATAATGAAACGTGAATACAGTATACTAATAATAACTGTAGAAGGAGTCGAAGGAATTTTAGTGGAAATGATTTAAATTTAAGTTATTTAACAAGTAAAAAGTTTCCAGTTTCATAACAAATGTGCTGTTCTGAACAATATTCATAAACATATAATCAGTCTAGATATGTATTCTAACAATCTCTTGAAATTTCTGTGTACAGTACACTGAGTGCAGACTCCATTGTGACATTTCTGTTTATATGGAAAAGAATTAGAGAAATAAAAAAATTAACACTTCAGTGAAAACATGAACAGAATTCATCTTTCTCCATGTTTGCAGAAGGACTGTCGAGCCGTGGTATCCAAAGTAACGGATTACAGCTTCATGGCTCATTTTCGATTAATTGACACATACTTTCGCAACCAAGCTGATGCCGACTACCAGCGCCTGATGGCCACTGTGCCAGGTAGGAACCTGGGAATTGTAAGCAAATCAGGGAATTTGCGCGAAAAATTGTATCAATGGAAAAATTTAACTGGTTTTCCTTTTCTGTTAGCGTCTGCGGCATCGTTGTTCCTTGCACAAAACGTTAATTGTTTCTGATTGGCATAACAATAAAATCAGAATCAAAGTTAATCGAATTAAAACAAGAATTTAAATAAGACGTTATACTTCATATGATATGTAAAATAATTTAAATACGAATAAAGCGTTCGATTACACATAACAAGTTAAAGGGAAATGACTTTACTTTAAATAAATAAGCGTTTAAATTTCACGTTTCGGGGTGTAGTTTAAGCGTTTTATTTTCAGGGATCACACATAATACATTAAAAAAAGTAATAACTAAATAAGTAAGTAATTGTTAAATACTGTAGTTTCTGTGTATTTAATCTTTTAATTTCGGATAATCAGCACCATATTAGATTCTCATGATATTTCTTTTACCTTTATGCTTGCAGACACCGATCCGAGCCCCGGTCCGGCTGGTGCAGAGACCGAGGAGTCTGTGGGGATGCCCGACAGCAGCGGCGTGACGGTGATCGTGGCGTGTGAGACGTGCGTGGTGCCGCTGTGCACCCACACCGCCGACAACACGGACCCCCGCCTCGTCCGCTTCATCCGCCTGTACGAGCGCATGCCGCCCCGCAAGGCGGCCTTCCAGCAGCTGCAGCTGCCGTACGTGGGTAAAACCCACGAGCTGTACATCTGTACGGAGCATTTTTCCGCGGAGGATGTGGATATCACCGCCGTCCTCCCGGTGCGCGCGCAGGCCATGCCGACACGCAACCTCCCGGAGAACAGCCTCAACTCGTGTAAGTGCCGGTTATCCATACTTTCCGTAAATTTGTGTTGATGCAGTTTTCCATAAAATTTATTTAGCGTATTTTTATTGGTTTTATCTTTTTGTTATTTATTTTCTACGGTGTTTTTTAGATCATTTTTTTTATTTCCTGTGGGAGTTTAATTTTATTTGTACAATCGTTATTTTTCTCTGAATTAATCAGACAGTTGTTTTTACTTACCTTTTTATTTTGTTTTCTAATTTGTGCAAGCAGTAGCCAGTAGGTATTAATTCTGAAGTATTTTTTAGGCTTTTTTTAGTTTTTTTTTCAGCGTGAGATTCGAGTTCGGTGTATGCTGTGTTAACTTTGAAATATTTTTACATGGGATTTGCGCTTTTTGTGATAATATTTTGTCGCTGATAAATGCGTGATAATTTTTGTCATAATTTAATTTTGGATTGCTATGTTCTGGGGTATTTTGCAGTGAAAAAATTACCGATCGAAGGGAATACAGCGTTAATAGATCAGCGTATGCAGAAATACGCCAACGGGCAGTGGAAAATTTTATCACTGTATCGTCGTGGAGCTGCCGTGTGCGATGGAGGAAATGCCGAGAACGGTATTTGCACGGAAATGTTTTGAATGGTTTATTGCTCCAACAATCTGCGAAAATCTACCGGCAACGAAATAATAGCGAATAGTGATGCTGTTATAGCGTTAATGGGTGTTGTTGTGTTCGTAAAGCATAGGCTGAATTTTTTCATAATTATAGCTTTAATTTATTTTTTTCTAATTCATTTTTTTAAAAATTATTTTTATTTATTTTATTTTGTTATTTATTCTTCTTTTTATTTATTTATTTTCTTATTTGTCGTTTAAACTTTTTTTAATTAAATTTATTTTTAGGTTTTATTTTAAATAGTTTTGGCGTAATTTTACTGAAGTGTGTATCTCGACTTTTAAAATAATTGTATAAAATAAATACGACAACCTCATGTACTGTAATTTCGAAAGATTTTTAAGGAAGTTCCAGTTCCCAAGAAACGTGCAGGAATGTTGACTGCATTGAATGTGCACTGAAGTTTGTTTGCAGAAAAGAGCGAAATTAAATCGAAATCTCCGGCATGGCTGCATTTCCGCCCAGCGTATCCCGCGGGGAACGTATGTAATTACTGCTCTAAACTGTTTCTGGCCAACACGACATCCACACTGCTCAACCATCTGCGGCGTTTCCATGCCGAACACTTGGCGCCGGAAGTCAACCGGGAACTGCCGGTTAAACGACGGCGGTGCGTTGGCGTTTTTGTTACCTTGTCTCGCGATTGGTAACAACCGGATTTAGCATCTTATACTATATAAACACATACTCGTACAACATAATACAAGTAACTGATAACTACATAAAGATGTGATCACCTAAAAAATGTTAACTTAATAAACGAAGAAAGCGCTGTATAACATAGTGAGCGTTGATAAATAAATTATTACGAGTACAAACAAATTAAATAAAAATAAATAGAAAAATATCCTATGAAGAAAATCAGTGAAGATAGATAAATATCCCAGATGAATATGTTATTGAATATAGGTTGGTAACTTGATGTACAATATTCAATGTTCAAAAAAGTTTGATTATTACTAAACAGGGCCGTGGAACGCGGAGAAGACGGTGACGCCGGTCCTTACCACAGTTTCCAGTCGGAACTGAAGCTGGTGGAATTTATCACGGAAATCAATCCCTTTCAGCACACCGAACAAATTGATTACTGCGCGGCATGGACAAAGGTTCTCCAGGCATATAACGATGCTAAAGTGAGTTCTAACTGCCAACGGGAGCACCAAAATATTTTTGCATTTTAATTATATTGTTTGAAAATTGCTACTTTACAGTTTAACAGTTCTGATTCTTTAAAAATAATAATCGTTACTAGGATATTGTCTAGAAATAAATATGATTATAAAAACTTAAACTCGAATAACTTACAAAAATAATTCCATAACTTACAAAAATATTGTTTAGAAATAAATATGATTATAAAAACTCAAACTCGAATAACTTACAAAAATAATTCCATGATTTTTTAGGGATTTATTTCTGATTAGTTTATGTCTGGTACGATGGTATTATGGTACGACCCGTGATAATATGGAACGGGAGTTACGTTGGGCAGTTTTTTGGTGAATATTTATGTCGGATATAACGGGAGAATCTTTAGAAAATATAATGCAAAAAAATGTTTTGCAGGCGCTTTTGTGGTAATATTTTTGCGGAATACTTGTATATTGTGAAAATCATAATTACCTCGTAAGTTCTGAGATTGGTTATTAAACATATTTTATGTGATCTAATTCTGCACAAATTGCGAGCTGATTGGCGAAATATTCAGGTAGACGAGAGACCCCTCAACTACCGGCCGTGTCGCGAGCGTCTCCAGAAACTCCTGCAAGCCAGTCAGCTGCAGGCGCTGGCCTTCCGGCCGCTCTTCCACCGGGCCGCCGCCGCCGATCTCCAGCATCTCGACACCCTTCTGCACACCATCCAAGCGGCGTTTGACGCCTATGAGCGCGCCCGCCGCGACAAACCCCACTGGACACTGAAGACCTACCCGCGCCGTCCCAAAGGCTCCGGTTTATACCAGGTAAGGTTACAGTTACAGTTTCACATTTGGAACGATAAATTAAATTCATTCCAAAATACATCTGGCTTTCGCGTCGTCCAAATGACAGGAAATGGATGAAATTGATTTTTAATAAAATAATGAATCATTAGAAAACAAATTTAGCGGAAAAAAACCAGGGTTTAATTAATGATTTCACGAAGTACATTTCAGAAAATAAAATATGATAGAAGAATATGATTTATTCTCATCATTCCGTCGCCTGATAGTGAAAGCTTCCGAGTTAATATTATGACATAATTATTTTAGATAATCATTTGAAACTCAAATAGAGCTTCGCGTGTTCAAAATAACTGGAATGGTAGAATTAATTTTTGAATATACTACAGATAATTCTTAAGAAAAACAATTTTAAGCGGATGAATCGCAAGATTTAAGGGATTTGGCCTGATACATAGCACCAAATTCGGTACATCCACGGGAACTTTCTCTGTCGCGCACTCTCGACAGCGCATTCCCAAACACTTTTTTGCATTGCTTTATGGTATTCTGTAGCCAAAAGAATTGTGTACGTAGTTGTGAAATCCGTTTGCGCGCGCAAATCTGAATTTTAATACTGTCAGATGAATGTGAATATTATATGACATAATTAAACTTTCAAATTTAATTTCCTTTAAACTCATTTCGCAAACGCCAGAGAAGGGTCTCAAATTTCGCCCGTGTTACCAGGAACCCCCGGCGCCGCCAGCGGACCCCTCCGTCCGCGTCCCGCGCATCCGCACCAACAAGCCGCACTTGGTGAAAAAACACCGGCAGACCTGTATAATTCGGGGATGTACGGCGCGCATGGTGGACCAGAAACGCCTGGGCGTGACCCTGCACCGGTGCCTGAAGAAACCGGCGGATGAGGACAGTGCGGAGAAGAAGTTGGTGTATGAGAAATGGGTGAAGGCCATTGGACTGGAGAATGCGCGGGCGTGGGATGAGCGGAATATGATTTGTTCGCGGCATTTTAGTGAAGAGATGGTGGAGAAGCTGGGCGGGGTGGGATGGAAGCTGAAGAAGGGCGCGTATCCCGTGCGGATGCTGCGGGCCGGGGAGTTCATGGCGGAGAAGACCGCCCGGGAGAAGGTGAGAAACAACCGATAAAAGCTAGTAAACGAACACTGAAACTCTTCGCAAGGTTATTATATTGAACCGGAAAATTAACTGCAATAAATTAACAGGTTATTGGGTTTAAATCGGTGAAAATGTGGATGAATTGAGCTGGCTTTCAAAAAATCGTTTCGCATCGTTTGTACTAACATGGCGTTTGTTAAGATTTGTAGTGTATGGGCTTACCGCTGTCATCACGTGAGTACTACTAGTACGGTGATCATAATCATCGGTGATCATATTCCTGAGCAGGGAATGATGTATTTACCATCAAAAGTGATTTTAAAAATTTAAGCAGATGGCGATTAATTTTTTGCTACAGCATTCGCTGAGTTGTGCAGTGATTTCAAAATGAGCATTATGTTCAAAATGACACTGGACTGCAATTTAGAGTTAAGTTAGCGGAGTACATTTTTCGGCGATTTTGTCAATTTGCAGAAAGCTGAAAGTTTTTGCCGAAAGAAAATTATTTTTTTTGTCTACTCGGGTAGTCGAAAAGCTGAAAGAAATCTGTTTGAAAAATTTCAATGGTCAAATTTCAATGGCAGGCTTCGCGAGATAAATTGGGATTGTGTTGAACTGCGTCGCATTAAAACGTCTTTGTGTGTTGCATATAAACTCGTATTCGGCATGATACCTTTTGGCAGCCATTTTTTTATTTGTTATGAGTCAGTTACTGCCGTCGATACTGTTGCAGGTAACACTCGGAATGCCGATCGGATGTCGCGCCACCCATTCCCGATTCAAGCTGCCAGAACAAGTTTTGTGGAACGGAAGTGCCAGCCAGCGAAAATTCTTTCTCATGGAGGACTGCTAAACTTTGGAACGACCTCAATTTAGATCCGTCATCGTACTGCTCACTGCAATCATTCCAAAGAGCATTGGAAGACGTCTCTTGGAAGGAGATCGCATCTGCTAACGACCATCTGCCGTCGAATAACCTTGACTTTTGTTAAATCGATGAAATTGATGAAATGTTTTACTGTTTTCTTATATAAGTTTTATTTGTTTTTTTTTGTAATAGATTATGTTGACCTGTCTATAGATCTCGATAAGGAGTGATTCCTTGTATCTGTAGACACTAAGCGATTAAAACCTAAAACCTAAACCTAAAAGCGGAAATTTGCTTAACTGTCGAGAAGTCAAGAAAAAATCTCTTTTGAAAAATTTGTTAAGTCAAACAGTTTTAAGACTTCTGACATCAGGATTTTATTTTTTTTTTTCAGAGCGGAAGCGGTCAGCAGACGTCTGGTACCAAGGGTGCCAAGAAATCCAAAACATCCAAGGGTGCCAAGAAATCCGCCACGACAAAGAAGCCAGCTACCGCTACTTTCCAGCGGGAAGAATTTCTCACGTGTTCGTTCAATGAAATCGTTCCTGACTCGCCTAGAAAAAGCCGATGGAAGAAACGGCAACAGTCATCACAGGAAGAGCCGTCGGCGCCAGTCCCCGTGGCGGCTGATAGCGACAAGAAAGCCGCAGAGACGCAAGAGCCGGTTATTAAGCGGAAGAAGCGGACCGGCAAAGTGCCGGATATCCTGCCGACGAACTGTCTTCCTGACGATGATCCGGACGGTCTCCCCCAACCGGCACGCTATGATTTATGGTAAGAAAATGTTTAACATTCCTCTGATCTCCCTTGACGTACAATACAGCACCAGGTCGGCGTTATACATTTTTTTAAAAGAATTTTCGAATAATGTGTTTCGTTTTTAATTTAATTTGTTGTCTTTTAATTGAAGAGTGGTTTGATCATCAGTTTATTGTAATTCTTTATTTTTTGATCAATCTTTTGTTAGTCTTCCGAATTTTTTATTATGCTCTGTACCCTTGCTTTGGCCGTTACATTTCAAATACAGTTTTTATTGTGAATGATTTGTGTTATCGCGCATGCCCGTAAAACATAAGTAAAACCGTATTTAAAAATACGGTTTTACTTATTTCTAATTTTCGATTGTTGGTACGAGGCAAGCGACAACTCTTTCCCATCGCTTTAGTAAATTTTATCACTTTCCCTGCTGCATCTTACCCGTGTGCAGGCGCTCACGTGATACTGATATCGTATCCATTGTAATCACCGCTTACTGAGCCGGCGATAAAATCTCGCCTGCCGTGCTCTTCTCTATATTCTTTATCAGTTTGCACAATCAACTATAGCTGCAAACCGACGTGACGGCTAAAATCAAGTATCACGTGAGCGCCTGCACACGGGTAAGATGCAGCAGGGAAAGTGATAAAATTTACTCAAGCGATGGGAAAGAGTTGTCGCTTGCCTCGTACTTATGTATTATTGCGTTAATGTTAGAATGATCGTGCTTGTTAAAATATTTCTATGGTACGGACTGCAAAAGTGACTAAACCGGTGTTACGGTGTACGAACGAAAAAACATTCTGCTTTAAACACTCTTTGCTGTCAAGGTTATTTTGGTTAAGATGTTTCCGTCTGCTGAACCTCGCGCAGTGAGAGGGCAATATGTAGGTCCTAGGTGAAATGTTGCATTAAGATTGGCAACTTGAAATTTTTCTAGGGATGAACTATCCAGCCATAACTACACCGCCCCCGATGTCGGCTGGCAGCTCCTGAAGGGCACCACGAAATCCGTCGTCTTCAGCCGGCAGCAGCTGACCCTGGCCGGGGACTGGACCACCCAGACGGTCACCGTACACGCCGATCTGACCGTGTCGGTGTGCACCGACGCCACAACCCTAGTGCCTTCGGATTCCTTCACCGAGTGCCTGGATCCGGAGGGCCGGCTGGGCTCCCGTGTTGCTCTGGACCGCCTGCTGAACCACGAATGTTTCCGGGTGATACAGCCGCCGTCGCCGAGCCATGCCGACGCGGAGATGCTAGGAGAGGTCACGGTGAGCGCGCCGCTCCCGGTTTTGGAGGAGGATGGTGTGGATGACGGACCGGAGTTTGGGATGCTGCCGGTTTGATCCAATTCGATGGCGTTTGCCGTAGTCAGCGACCGCCGAGTTCTGTCGTTTGTTCGCTCGGCTGGTTTGATAGCTTATATGCTGTAATTCACGTATAGAACAAGGAAGTCACGAGCCAGCATTCAGTAATTCCGAGAAAATATCGCAGTGTAGCGCTCTAATTCTGTGATACGTGATGCAGTGAGTGCAGCAACAGCATGCACAATTTGACTTTGCCGCATACGGTAATCAGTATAAGAGATGGAGTTACAGGAGCGTAGCTTGCCTACGTAGGCCTGCCGATTGTCAAGACCATGTTTTCATTTTCTCCCGTGACACTGTTGAGAGATGGGTTTGACCCGGTTTGTGTATGCAAATTCTGACGGTCTCCGTGACTCCATATCGATTTGCAAATGTAGGATGACCATTGTACAATCTGTGAGAATTTAATTTTCGAGATCAGATGACAAAATAAAGACAAAATTATCATTTAATTATGGATTGTCGGCCACTCTGCATGTCTAGTTTGGTCAGCACTCAGCAGAATGTATGGATTGTGGCATACAGAAAAAGCTAAATCCGGCATTTGTTTGCCGAAAAAAGTTGATGCTGAAAAGTTACGACAAAGTGTCATGCAAATGCACAACTTTCGAATGTCCGAATTTTCTGTAGTACCGACACTATTAAAGAGGTGTAAACAGTAAATGTTTAAGAAACGTATCACCTTTGCCAAACGAGTACGTTAGTTTAGTACTATCTACTATGTACTTGTGTAACATGCTTGAAAATACTTTCGTGTGCAACGGTCATTAGGGCGTGTTGTGGGGTACAAACTGCGGCTAACTGCCCTACCGGTGGAACGAGGAGATTATTGTTCAATGGCGAAATAAAGACAGCGGCGCTCTGTGCATGGACAATGTCTTCATTACACGCATCCGCGGGAATTTGGATTCTGAGTGCATGCTTATTAGCAATGTTGTGTTACTTAGTAAACAGTAAAATAAAAGGATTTACTCAGTAAACACTAAACAGTAACCTAATATTAAACAGTAAATGAACAGTAAAGTTTTTGAATACAGTAAAAGAACTTTAAGTAAGTAAAGATTTTGCGCTGAAAGTATTAAACATCGTAATGGTAAATATTAGCGTTAGATAAGTGCATACTGGGAATACAGTTCGCAAAAAACATTCCCTGAAATATCTAACGTGTATCCGACGCTGATTATTGCACATATCGAACGTTTTACGATAATAATTTATTAAGGAGACGATAAGAGGCTGCTTTCCTTTATTCCGCACTTTCTTTTGACCTCATAAACGTGGTAACGTTGTGACAAAATACATTCAAAGTCGGAAAAATAACAAAATCTTGTTGAAGAGCACTGACTGCGAAATTACTACTACCGTAGTATTTAAAACCCAACCATTTCTAAATGCGCAAATGGAAGAACAATTATGAAATCAGCACCACATTCCCTGAAAAATTTATTATACAACAATATGTAAATAATGTTACTTAAGTACTGAAAAACAATCATATATGACACTAACGGTCTGGAATACAGCCAATGTATAAGGGCGTATGCACTACTTTTCTGTGCAGCACACTATGGCAAAACTAACGGTTTCCCGAAATGAAGAACGAAGACGAAAATTATCCCTCAAAGTCAAACAGTATGTACACGATTAGATACACTATGAGGCCACACAAGCCAATCAGCAGCACAGGGAGAATCCACCAGGCACAGTTATCCAGGCACCACGAAAAGCCTCTTCGACAAGGGGGAGTTTCTTCGGTGGTACCAATTTGATGCAGATTCTCATAGCTACAGTAAGCCAGAAAATCCTCAAACGATTCAAACTGCAGGCCTCCATTCGGGAGAATTTTGGGATGAGGCAGACGTGGCTTCGTCCCGGCAGGATTGGCATCCGTTTGAGTGCCACGCTCTTCGAAAGTTTTCACTGCACGTGCAGAAGATTCGAGTTGAATACCGGATGCGGCATCTGATCCTTTAATATCCGGTTGTGCCTTTATCAGCGATTTAAGCCATTTAACGAGAGTCATAGTTAATGGTGGTCACTGGTCAGTAAGTACTAGCTAGGCACAGACCCACATTCAAGGTATTCGCAACCATACGAGTACATGTATTCAATACTATAATCCCAGGAAATTCTTAGCAGAATAAAATAATATCTTAGATGTATCGTGCCAGACGGCTGATAGAACAGCTTTTGAGTTATACATTAATTTATTACCGTACGTACCGTAGTTGTACATAGTGAAAATACTACATACATGCGCTTAGTAGCGACTAGCGATCGATAAAACTGGAAGTGCAGCTGGGCAAGTAGCCGTAAATACATGCGGGCGATTTACTGTAGTTGCATCGCTAGCAAGCAGACCAGAGTGGCGTTTCTGTCTGCCCTCTTTCTCTTTTTCTCTCTCTCTCTCTCTCTCTGCTGGGAGGAAAATACTCGCTCTCATCCATGTGCCTGAGCGGCTTATTTAAACTTTCGGAAGTTCAAATCAACACCTAACGGGCGGCCACCTCGGGGGAGGCGGCCAAGTGGCAGGCGGTTTAAGAGTTAGAAGCGCCACCTGGTGTTTGTATAATTGATTGAATGTTGGTTAATGAAGAAGAATGGTTAATGAAGTTGGAAGTATGGTTGTGCGTAGGACTCCGATAGAGACGCAGCTCAGTTAGTTTATAACATACATAAACTAACTGAGCATATTTATAACATACACCTGACTCTAAATCCCACCTCCTACGAGCTGGCAGTAAGTGTTGGTTGGGCGCAGTTGGGCGCATACTTATAACACACACCTGACTCTAAATGCTACCTCCTACGAGCTGGCAGTAAGTGTTGGTTGGGCGCAGTTGGGCGCATACTTATAACACACACCTGACTTTAACTGCTACCTCCTACGAGCTGGCAGTAACTGTTGGTTGGGCGCAGTTGGGCGCATATTTATAACACACACCTGACTCTAAATGCTACCTCCTACGAGCTGGCAGTAAGTGTTGGTTGGGCTCAGTTGGGCGCATACTTATAACACACACCTGACTCTAACTGCTACCTCCTACGAGCTGGCAGTAACTGTTGGTTGGGCGCAGTTGGGCGCATATTTATAACACACACCTGACTCTAAATACTACCTCCTACGAGCTGGCAGTAAATGCTGGTTGGGCGCAGTTGGACGCATATTTTAAAATTTACCCATCTTAATTTTTAATTTTATTTTCACTTATTGTTACCACACATCAGCTGACTTTCGGTTTGTGTAATCGGTATGATCCCGATCAGGATAGCATAATACAACTGTTCTTTTCGTTAAGGCCGTTTTGTTCTAATGCATATTTTGTACTCGTACCATGATAATTATTAAAGGTTCTCAGCTACCAGTAAGTTGTTACTTGGACTCAGTAGGTCGCATATTTATAAAATATTATGATCTACTCAAACTTGAAAACAAAGAAATTGCCTTATTTATTTCGTCCTTTAGTTATTGGTAACTTTAAAAGTTAATTACTACAAAACCAATACAAAATAACAAAATAATAGTTTATTTCAGTATAAGAAAAATACTAAGATACAAACTTTACAAGTATTAAACGAGTAATTCAACATAACTACATCACATAGATAATAATACCGCACCACCACTGTCAGATAATAATACCACAGGTAACTATAATGCACTTAGAAAAAATGGTATAATGGCGGTAATAAATTCATGAATCGCTCAAATAACAACAATAAAAATGAAAACGATTGGTCCATCTCGAAGTAAAAGCAACGGTTCATGCTATTCCATTCATTTATTTCGTTTCTTCGGAGTTCCTGTATAAACAAATAAGTGGTAAATAAATAAATTTAAAAAAAATAAATTTTAAATTAATAATTATATTTAAATTCTTACCAACAGATCGTTTGCTGGAGTCAGGCTGCAGTACGGTTGTATTGTCGTCAGTGACAACAATATCCATAGCACTTCCTGGAATTTCGTCTATCAAAATAAAAATTCATTATTAATTTTGAAGATTAATAATTAATTTATTCTCGTAAAAAAGGTTATACCTGGCTTTTTTTCTTCCATATACGTTTTGCTGATTGTTTCTTTGCTCCGACCCTATATGAATATTTTATAAAAATTAAAAATTATAACTTGTGTTAATATCTTGTTATATTTATGAAACGTTTTTATTGCTAACTTCAATATAAGCATAAGACTGTTTCAGTATGACGCGATATTGCTTATTCATAGCTGAAAAATCGTGAATCCCAATCAATCCGCTTTGATGCGCAGCAGCTGAATGTCCAAATAATTGCTGTTGAATTTGATTATATCCCACAACATCCACAACACCACTGTCGTCAACGATTCGCAACTACAATAACAAAAGAATTTGTAATATAAATTAGGACCTTATGCTTCATGACTATCGTAATTACAGTTATTGGCTTGTAGACAAATGTAACTTCCGATGGTTTCGGCTCAGTCAAGGATAATAATTAACCATAATTTTATTAAAATATGAACTGCCAAATATTTGTTCTTTTATCTGTTTCTTAGGTTTCTTAGGTTTCTTACTCTTTTCACACTTTCGCTTAACACCTCTTTTTTCCATCTTTGTATAACTTACCCAAATTCTTGTCCCCATTTTCGTTTCAATACCTTAAAAAACCAGCAAATAAAAATTTTTGCACAATCAAATTAAATTAAAACACTTACCAATAAAACCATACACCTAAAATGGCATGTATACAAAAACAACTCAAACATACAACCAAACAACCGCAACAAAAATCGGAATGAAAGTCATGTTCTCCAAATTTTTCCAATTTTAATCTACAATAAAAAACATTTGTAAACCTCTAAACGGAATATTGCACCCACCTGTCTCTCATAACTCCAACTTCACTTGCCAATCTCAAAACGGATCAAAATACCCTAAAATACTGAATGATACGGAACGTTGCACCCACCTGTTTCTTCAAAATATTTACTAGATTTAGTAAAATAAAAATCGCCAAATACAACAGACTTCACATCATACGGATCGTTACACCCACCTGTTTCTTCAAAATATCTTATTCCCACACACATAATCATTCATCCATAACTACATTTACTCCAAAACATACCCAGATTCAAACCATAAAACCAATCAACTTTACAGTACATTATACGCATCATATACTATATACGCATACGCATCATATACTATCGCAACATATACTATACAATAAACCATACGGAACACTACATCCACCTGTTTCTTCAATTTGATTTTATCAACTACAATATCTACACAACATAACTCTAAAAATCCCAAATAAATTTTCTATAATGCCACTTATTCTTTCTATATTTTACCAGAATATACTTTTCCATTTTTTCCATAATATAATTTCTATTTTCCTTCATATGATCCATATTTTCCTTTTCTTTCATCATTTATTAACATAAATATTATAACTACCTTCCTATTAATGATAACGTCAGTTACCGGTTACAGAAAGTCCTCTGCAGTTAAGTAAACTGCATTTATGTAAACTGTCCCAGATAACAGTCTCAAAAACGACCTATACGTCGTGCAACAACCTACTCTAGCGATACCGGTGTTTAGTGAAAATAAGTAAGCGCTCGCCACTATTTTAAAATTCTATAGTAATGCACCATTAATGTGCTGCACATTTGAATTCTCACAGAAAAAATGATTGGGTGTAGTTCGAAAAAGTATATCAATAAGCGTCAGTGAATATAACGATGAATACCGCGCAACACCATAGTAAGTACTACAGTAAAACTGTAAATAGTATAGCTGTTTTCTGGGCACTTCATCAGTTGGTAGTCGATTGAAAGTTAATCTTGATCGAAGTGAATAAAAGAACAAATAACGTTCGCCACAAAGCAAAAAGATAAGAAAGAAAATAAAATTAAGTAATAAATTTAGTAAACGCAGTAATGGAATAATATATTTTTCTACTATGTTTCAAGAGTTGTCATAACTGGCACTTGACTAATAAAAAACATAAAAATCGCAAAAATAACAAAACACCCACCCGAAACACTCAAACCCCAAAAAAGCATTAAAATTTTAACATGAAATTCCAAAAAAATCTACACTAGCAAAAAATCTCTCCTTCTCATATTCTTTCTGACGAACGACTAATGTATCTCTTCGTTACGAGAGGTAATTACCAAAAGTCATTACAACAAAACTCCTAGCTCGTTATATTAGTAAGTTACATTATTGATAATGTTAAGTACTAAAAGTTCTACTAGTAGCACGTTAAAAATTTTTTATCTTTCACACAAGCGAAAAGCAGCTGCACTACTTGATATTATCTACACACCAAACATCCGAATATACAGATATACTGTATAACATCCTTAAAACTCCGTAGATATCCTTAAAACTCCGTTTAAACCACACTACCATAAAGCCAAAGCCAACCAATTCTCTAATTATTCCTTAATATCTTTTAATCTATTCAACTTAGAAAACCAAATGCAACAAAAAATTACCAATAATGACAAAATTCACTAAAAAAATTCCTTACTTGTCACAAATCTGCCAAAATCCATTCAAACACCTCTTCCCAGGCACTCCAAACCACTCTCCACCTTACTACAACAACCTTTGCTATCAAACTATCAAATAAGATCTTACAACACAATCCACACAACAAACTTCTCACAATTTCCCTTAACCAACTAAATTTCCACCGCACTCCGATTTCCTTTATATACCCACAACACACTATACTTCACAAAACCACCAATCACCAGCAAATACCTACCTCCCCCATCCGATAACTTCCAATCAAAAATCATTTCGTCAGAGAACTTTAAAAGCGGCCTCATTTATATCGAAACACCCAACCCGAAAATCGTCCTTGACAGGACACATATGGCTAAACTACTGCTTCTACAAAAAAGACTACCCTTACAAATTCTACACAACAGAGCCATATGGTCTCGGGTGCTAAACACCCTCTGTCGCGATGGCAACCCCCCATCGCCTGCCGGAAAACGTCACTCGGGCAGTTGATTTTTTGCTAGCTACCTAACCCGAATTCCTCCGTAAATTTATTTACTTCTAATTTGTTTAAGCGTTTTGTAAAAGCAAATTAACCGAAAATTTTAAAATTACAAATTCCAACTGCTTCCGGTGGGTGAACAAATGGCAACCTCCTGGTTTGGCAGCTTGATTTAGTTAGCTTCCCACTTGGAAGTGATTATTTGCTAAGTCCCCGAAGAGATGGAAAACTTACTGCAAAACTGCCATACGCGAGCAGGCGAATAACTGAAGTGAAGGCGAACGACCGGCGGCGTCATGCGCATGAAGCAGGCCAAACTTCGCGAGCGCATGTAAGCTGCAGCGGTCTCGTAAGTAGTAAATTTCCAGGTATTTTTCAACAGGAACAGTATCCCATGCACAGTGCATATTGTACGTCGCAGTAATGCAGCGTAACAGTTTCATTGCGACCAGTGCAACAATTCGGCGGTCTTTCGTAATGATCAGCAGGCCGTCTCAGGATTTGCAGCGCTTCCGTGTAAATGACATTCTCTGCCTTCCACTGTCGCGGGTGAGAAGTAATTCTTCGTATCCAGCACTTTCCGTGGCGTGCATTCGTTGCAGAGTACGCCCAGGAAGTATAATGGACTGGACGGATGGATGGAAGTATAATGGCACGTGTGAACTGCACTTTAGGACCAGTACAGTCCATCAGCGATGACCTTTTTGTGTAACGTAAAGTCTCCAAACCAAATTCGCCGTTGCCGCCAACTTCCGGCCTCTCAATGTGTCATAATCCACAATTTGTATGGTTCCGTCAGGCCAAGTCGATCATTAAGGACTGATGAATTATTATTAACACTCTCACTCGTCTATGGTTATTTACACGGAGTTTAAGTTTAAGTAAACCATTAAATAAACCATAGCTCATGTGTTTCGTCATCAGGATGTAGGGAACATCTTGGGGGATATTACGGCGATTTTAATGGACAACCGGGAACGAAACGGTTCAACACAAAAATTTCGGAGTATAAAAACGTTGCAGTCCACTGGAGTGTTTTGTAACGTGCTCTTTACAGCAAGCATCAGCATCCTTCTCTCGTACGGTCGTTCGATCTGGCCATCGTGAATTACGTACAATTTCCACACCCCGTTTCTTTTCCAGCGTTTTCCTTTACGTGGTAAAGCCAAACGCAGCCTTTGCATAGCACTTGAAATTTTAAAAGAGTCAGAGTCGTTTTCTTTCAATCACAGTACATCGTTAAGAAAATGGCGACGAAACACTTAAGTCACACCCGGGCCCCGGCGAACCACTGCGCTGCATTACGATAGTTGCAGCCACCACCGTACGCGTGCGGCTGTGCCGTCGCAGTGTAAGACTGTAAGTGACACGTGCACAAGAAAGCTGAATCAAGCTAAAACGTAGTTTTCAAAAAATAAAATCAATCCAATTAACATATGCGAATCCAAATCATATGGCCTAGCCGCGTATTTTTACTTCTTATTGTAAAAATACTGTTGAGAAGTTTCGGTAACTGTACCTACACGTGTCACCAGGGACATCGCCAATTCACCATGAACGCAACGCCCCGGTATTTTCGTCAGCTATATTCGGGCGCACGCGAAGTCAACTACGGCAACACGGTGCTGGTGGAGCGTGATAACGGTCAGTGGTGGCTGGGATACGTTCAGGATATTGACGGCGATAATTTCTTCGTTGACTTCGACGCCAGCACGGTCAATGCCGAATGGATTCACTCCCGCCATATCTGGCCACATCAGTTCACGCGTCCGTCATATTCCGACCCAATTCCCGACCGTCCGGCGAGGGTGGCGCTGCGCGACGAAGCCGGTGGTCCCCTGGTACTTCGCCTGATAACTATCACTCACATTCTGGACTCCATGTTCTACATCGTGCGTGTGGATGATGGAGGCACTACGCAGACGGTGACCTGTCACTTGGCGCACTTTACCCAGTTCGCCAGTATTCCGTCGCCCGAAGACTGCTTCTTCGAGAGATCTACGTGGATTTTGTTCAAGAAACATGTCATCAAGTTCCCCAACGCCCACCTCCTTCGAGATATTGATTTCTTCCCCTGTTTCCTGACCAATACGTGTCAATTGGGACTGGATCCGCGTGCGGTGTGTAATTCCGACTGCCGTTACGCACGGGACGTGCGGACCGACAGATTTGCTTTTAATTGTCAAACTAAACATCGGGCGTCCAGTGGGGAGCGTTATGAGTTCTATGTGGGCTGCCGCGTGTATGTTCGAGCGGACGTGGACACGATCACCCTGATCTGCGCCGAGGTCCACAAAGATGCCGGTCGATATCATTCGTGGATGAGTTTATACCCCAACAGCAGTATGTTCTGGAGCGGGGAATCCTTACAGGAAGCCTGCGAAAACTATCTTTCTCAGCAGCTGGCGGAACAGTCGAATATCGTTCAAGTTCGTCCATCGACTGTCCTCGAGCATGGTAAGCGGACGATTGGCAAATGTCTAGCAAATAAATCGCCTCCAGAGTCCAGACTCCCTGCTTTACTGTATAAGTACACAGAAGCAAACCGCACCGCTGGCAGGCTGGATGTTGTGGTGTCCCTGCTGTTCACCGCCCCAGCTGCATATAATATTGAGCCATTCTGGTTGTGTACATTTTCGTACATCCCACTGTGTGGCGCTACTTGATGGAGCGCTACACGAGTAAACTGATTACAGTGCGTACTCCTAATATGACGCGCATTGCTTGTCCTCTATAGGTATGAGTGAGCGGGTCATCAATGATCTTGCGCATCCGGTCTTCGCTTGTGTTCTTGCTAATCTGGATGTGTATACCCAGTTCCGGATGTATCGGTAAGTTTTTACGTCTTTATCTTCGTGATGTATCAGTAAACGTGAAGCCGTAGTGTAAAAGTAAGCAGTAAAAAACAGTCATGTTAAGGTTATATGGCCCAGTAAGATACTAAAGCTAATGAATGTTGTCTGAGCGGTTCACCATGTGTGGCTACCTGTTCTGACCAGTTCACCGTGCGCACAGCATGACTAAACACATTTATCGGAAGCTGCCCTTCTATTTCTGAACCTGATTTTAGTTTTCGTTCTTCGTCCGTTCGTACGGACGTACTAATAAAGTCAGGCCTGCGCTCTGGCCGCACAGTGAATTGGTGTTTCTCGATTCTGGTAATCGTAATCATACAGTATGTAGCTGCTTCGTGACCTCGCATCCTTTTCCAACCTGAAGAGTCAGTGAGCTCCCTCGAAGCGCTGAGTAAGCAATTCGAGTGGAGATGCTTTAACACTTCGTCTACTAGCACGGTTACTAGCACAGCATCGTTTTAATACGTACGTACATTTAGCTTTGCACACTCCGAAATACATTTTGTATCGTTTTATTCGAGTATCAGTCTACAACCAGATGGTTTTCATTTACAAATTGGTTTGTACACCGCATTCGGTTGCTAAATAAAAATGGAACAAAGTTTAAAGCATCATTTTGGGCTTTGCTTTCAAGTAATCCGGTTGCAAAATGATATTACATACTCTGTAATGTGAAAAGTGCTTCGGAGTGCACGAATATTTCGTGGGTGTACAATACTCCTTCTGTACAGTAATGTCCTGGTTAGGGTATGCGCATTGTGGCGGCTTCTTCTGTTGGAATACGTCAGTCATCGGGACATGATTTTCGACAGCCCGGGAATGTGCCCAAGAAAACCATATGACCACGATTTGAAAGTGGAAAAATATTTTCGCGCGTACAGATTCATGACCATACTGAACCGCACCGTTGATCAACACACTCGCACGCTGGCACTGCTGGATGACGGCACATACCCCAACGCCAGGTTTGATATCAGCGAAAAAATGTCGGGGATCCGAATATTACTGGAAGCGAAGGGCATCCGCTTGCCACGGATCATCGTGAGGAACGCTGCGCATACTCTACATAAAACACCGTTCTTGGCCATTTACCGTGTTGGATACAGTGCAGAATATGCAGCGCAGATGCTGTCCATGCAAATGGCGGTGTGTGAGGAACTACTGCTGGTTAATTACTCCGCGATGGAAGCTTTAATCGGATCCGCTCTTGAGATACTGCTCGACAATGACGAACCGGGATTTTTTGAACGCGAAAGGTAATGGTGTCGCCGAGATGACGTTCGCTTGGATGTGGACCATGTGCTTATTCCGTTTTTGCGCTTCCGGGCCACGGAAACGCCTGCTGAACGGTGTCGGCGCTTTGTAACCATCGCCAACGACAACTGCCCGGAGATTTCTCAGCGTGTACGTGATAAGGTCACAGCGATACAAGCGCGTTGGGCGAAGACGCTGATTTATTCCGGGGAATGGAGCAGCATTCGAGCCTTCCTTCGAGTGTAAATGCCGTTTAGGCAAACTTCATTCGTTTTCAGTACGTTTCTCGAAATCATGGTTTGTTAATCAGGTTCAACAGTATTGGCTGCGAGTCTGCGACGACAATCCCCAGCGATGGGATACGATGAATCTGCGCCGTCTGGGCATATCCACTTTGTCTAAAGTGACTTTTGCAGCACTGGAGGGATGCTATAAAGACACGCAGGTTGCAATACAATGCAGAAGTGGCTCAATCTGTACCAAACTTCTAATTCACTGTCACTGTCTCGTCGCGGACCAAATTGGCGCGACGCCAATATGGATCACCGACGCCGCCATGCCTGTATATAACCGCGATGCGCCGCGACACTGCATATACCGCGGCCAGGCATACTTGCCGCGACGCCGCGATGGCCGCGATGCCTGTATATTGCCGCGATGCACCGCGACACGGGATATACCGCAGTCAGGCATACTGCCGCGACGCCGCGATGGCCGCGATGCCTGTATATTGCCGCGATGCATCGCGACACGGCACATACCGCAGTCAGGCATACTGCCGCGACGCCGCGATGGCCGCGATGCCTGTATATTGCCGCGATGCACCGCGACACGGCATATACCGCAGTCAGGCATACTGCCGCGACGCCGCGATGGCCGCGATGCCTGTATATTGCCGCGATGCACCGCGACACTGCATATACCGCGGCCAGGCATACTTGCCGCGACGCCGCGATGGCCGCGATGCCTGTATATTGCCGCGATGCACCGCGACACGGGATATACCGCAGTCAGGCATACTGCCGCGACGCCGCGATGGCCGCGATGCCTGTATATTGCCGCGATGCACCGCGACACGGCATATACCGCAGTCAGGCATACTGCCGCGACGCCGCGATGGCCGCGATGCCTGTATATTGCCGCGATGCACCGCGACACTGCATATACCGCGGCCAGGCATACTTGCCGCGACGCCGCGATGGCCGCGATGCCTGTATATTGCCGCGATGCACCGCGACACGGGATATACCGCAGTCAGGCATACTGCCGCGACGCCGCGATGGCCGCGATGCCTGTATATTGCCGCGATGCACCGCGACACTGCATATACCGCAGTCAGGCATACTGCCGCGACGCCGCGATGGCCGCGATGCCTGTATATTGCCGCGATGCACCGCGACACGGCATATACCGCAGTCAGGCATACTGCCGCGACGCCGCGATGGCCGCGATGCCTGTATATTGCCGCGATGCACCGCGACACGGCATATACCGCAGTCAGGCATACTGCCGCGACGCCGCGATGGCCGCGATGCCTGTATATTGCCGCGATGCACCGCGACACGGCATATACCGCAGTCAGGCATACTGCCGCGACGCCGCGATGGCCGCGATGCCTGTATATTGCCGCGATGCACCGCGACACTGCATATACCGCAGTCAGGCATACTGCCGCGACGCCGCGATGGCCGCGATGCCTGTATATAGCCGCGATGAACCGCGACACGGCATATACCGCAGTCAGGCATACTGCCGCGACGCCGCGATGGCCGCGATGCCTGTATATTGCCGCGATGCACCGCGACACTGCATATACCGCAGTCAGGCATACTGCCGCGACGGCGCGATGGCCGCGATGCCTGTATATAGCCGCGATGAACCGCGACACGGCATATACCGCAGTCAGGCATACTGCCGCGACGCCGCGATGGCCGCGATGCCTGTATATAGCCGCGATGAACCGCGACACGGCATATACCGCAGTCAGGCATACTGCCGCGACGCCGCGATGGCCGCGATGCCTGTATATTGCCGCGATGAACCGCGACACGGCATATACCGCAGTCAGGCATACTGCCGCGACGCCGCGATGGCCGCGATGCCTGTATATAGCCGCGATGAACCGCGACACGGCATATACCGCAGTCAGGCATACTGCCGCGACGCCGCGATGGCCGCGATGCCTGTATATTGCCGCGATGCACCGCGACACGGCATATACGGCAGTCAGGCATACTGCCGCGACGCCGCGATGGCCCCGATGTCTGTATAAAACAGCATCCAATACGGTCTATTGATTCGATGTAGGAGCTCTAATGCAGTCATTTAAAAGCACCATGCTGCGATTCATTAATAAGTAATAATATGTTACTGTGAAAGTAACTTATTCTAACACAGCACGACAGGCTAATGGATCTCCGACTGAAAAATCTGGTTACCGGCAGCAAATGCCTTAAATCCGGCTGCACATCTGATGCTCATTTCGTAGACGAAGTAGTCGCGCGCTGCATTGCAATGAGTAACCGTTATAATCCTAAACAACGCGCGATTTTTGGGGCTTTGTTTTAAAACCACGGGAACATCCCGGCTTTTCAGTTTTAGCCACGCAATTCCAAGATTATATATCGCGGTAGTTTTACAAAACGACGGTATTTGGCTTCAGTAATCGCAAATCGTGTGATATATGCAGTTTCCTGTGCTACGTTTGTGGTTGCCAACTTACCAGTGTCAGCTAATAAGACAGCGACCACATTATCACCGTTACGTCTTAAAATTGAAAAAATTATGGTCTATGGAGGACATCTATGCGACCACCGTTACCAGTGTAGCCAGCCAAACCCTGTCTGTGTCAACTATGTAAAAATCCAATGCAACCGCGGTTTCCAGTGTAACCAGCGGGACCGTCATCTCATTAACAGCGTGTTCGCTGCGGTTTCCCTGCTTGTCAACGGTCTAACCTGTCTGCTTTACCTGACAAACTACAGCCTCCTGCATAACGCTTTTTATCTATACGTCTTAAATCTGACTCAATGAATTATAGCTGCCTCACTGTAGCTGTATTTGGTGCAGAACAATTGCAATCGGTTCTGGCTGGGCGAACATGCCTGTGGCTTCTACCTGCACGGCGCTTAGGTCATCGGACGCAGGACTATCTTCTGCCACGTTTTGATCATGGCTAACCGCTACCGTGTTCCCGATGGGATACTGGGATTAATTCCCACACTCCGAGACCAGCGGTTATCTTGTGCGCCGCGGCATTCCTGGTGACGCACGTGACGATGCTGCCGTTGGTGGTGCTGCGGGAGTTGCACGGACCGGCGCTGCAGTACTACCGATAACATATGCAATTGTCCTATAGGCTATATGTGTATATCACGTTTTTCATCAGCCTACTAGAGCTTTAATAACGGAGCTGACCCGGTACATGATGCCAAATTCGAGTAATATGCATGCCATATGTTTTTTTACTCAAAAACTGTCCCATTGACGCTCTCCGAAGTACTATTTCGCATCGTTTTATTGCATTCTGTAGCCCAATGATTTGCATACGTTGACCTGAAAAGTGAAAACGTATTCCTTGTTGTCTTTGGATTTTTCGGACTGTTATTTCATCCATAATGGCACAATTGGATGCGGGAACAAACGGCTTTTACACCAGTGCATACAGATTAGTTGGCTACCGAATGCAATAAAACGACGCAAAAAGATGTTTTGAATTGTGCGAAAGTGGGATGTTTTCATGTGTGTACCCCTGTACTCCATTCTTTGGAACATGAACCGGATTACTTCCTTAAACATATTTTAAATTTTCATACTTTTCTCCGGTTTAATTTATCACGAGAAAAAGGATCATTGTAGAAATTATCAAATCCAAACCAGGCCATATATACAGTTTATTGCCAAAACGTTTAAATGCCACCAAATTGCGGGTAGAACACAAATACCTAAACGGTAAATTTCAATATTTGTTTTTTTTTGTGGATCACTGCACATCAAGCACACTAGACACTCGAACAATAACGACGGCCATCACGGTGTGCGCCACGATTATCTGCGTCCTCGAGGTGTTGATTGTGGCGCCGTACCCATTCATTCTGTATAAGTACCGGAAGAAACGCCGGCTGAATCCCGCGAGAAAACCTGACCATTGTAACGTAAGGTTATCGGTTTTTGATAGGAGATATGCCAAGATATCAGCCTACTTTTATCTGACTGTAAAATACGATGTGCAAAATGCTTGACACTTGACGGACACGCGCTGTGAAAACATCCTGCTCAGATGTAATGCAATATTTTTTAGTTTGCTGAAATTTTTCAAAGAACGCATAGTTCGTTTCATGAAATGAAGGCCAAGCAGCTAGTTCTGAACACTGACTTGATCAAAAACAGGAACGGTTCCATTTCCGGCACCACGTCAAACTATTAGTGCCACATATGAGCGGTGGAAAGCACTAACTTTATGATCGAGAAAAAATAAATTCCAAATTTTAACGCCTCTTGCGCGTCCTGGGCTGAGTTCTTTCTGGAAGGTCACTTTAAACAGCTTTCAACTTTTTTCGTCAGGTTTCGTCTTGCTATGATCGGTGCCGTAACTTGCAGTCCGTTCACCTACTGCCGAGAAAAGACAGTAACAATCCCTTTATCACGAGCGTGGGACTCGACATCCTTCGCTGGGATATATTCGGGGAACGGGATAATCACAGAACGAGACATACCAAGTGCGCTACAAAAAGAACGATTGTTTCGCTAAAAGTTTCAAGTTCTATCAAGCAGTATATAAGTCATACTTATTGAAGTTGCGAAGGTCGTTGAGGGCATCTGCGTTAAGAGTTCTTACGGCTGATGTCCGAGTGAGCCGTCGTTCTTTGTTGGCTGCTAAGGGTTTTTTTTCGTCCGTTTGATTGACAGCCGTTTTCACAGTTTCTGGGCCGATAATGCTTAGATTAACTAAAGTTTATGCTTGTCCGGCGGAAAGTTGCTGCAGTGCGGCTGAAAACAGTGTTCTCCGATCGTAAAGGTCGGATCCTCCTAGTGCTGATGCAAAGATTTCCAAAACCCTGCTGTCGGTAAAAGCTTCCCCATTATTCATACGCACGCGCATAAGCACCGGCGTCATCTTGTGGACGCTTACAACAGCCGCGTGGTTGTGGCCAGGTTCTAAAAATTTGGGTCGGCCAAGATTACCTTTGCCTCCCCTTTGCCTTTGCCTTTTCACTTTGGCTTTTTCAACTTAACCTTTACCTTTGCCTTTGCCGCCGCGAACACCTTACCGTCCGAATTAGCCTTCCCATAAAACCGTTCTAAATGACCTTTACTGTTGGCTCTAGCCTTTGCATAACAGACTACCGTCAGACAAATTACCGTTTTTTTTAATAATTGACGTCAAGCAACAAAATAATGTAAACATAACTGGACCGGCGACTAACGTTTTAGATCAGATCCTGTTCGATTATTAACAGTGGCGTCGACGCAAACTGTGGTAGTCATAAAGTAGTAGCCGACTTAATAAGAGATAGGCTAGGATACATTCAGGATATCTCTGACCGACTGCTGACATTCAAGCGGATAGATGCTTATATGGAACTCATATTTGAAGATGGATTCAGATTGTTTTAGTATAAACAGTAAAAGACGCTTGCCTTATTAAGTATTAAAAATTCTACAAAACCCTTAAAATACTGATACTGTATCGGCAAAATTTATCTAATCGAAGGCTAATTGAGTAAAATTTACCGTTCTGCGCTATCAGCGACAGCAAATAAGGAGTGCTCACAATGTCGTTGACCTTGGCCCCATCAGAATCAAACTCGCACGGTACCACGATAGCGTTTTCAGTTAGGCCAGTCATGTCCAGTTTGCCAGCGTTTTGCAGTTTCCAGTCTTTCGACGCATGAGATAAATCGCTTGCCGCCACTCAGCCACTGTTTCGATGGTGTGGATCTATTATTCCATTGATTCTATTATTGTTTATTGTACGGCAGGCAGGTAACCCATTGAAAGCTAAGATCGAATCTAGCGTGGGAATTTAAACCTGGCTATTATGCGGTGAAAAGGCGATAAGACGTACAGTATGTACTATGTACAATAAAAAATGTACAATAAAAAGATCAGTTTATTTCTCAATATGTACAAAAGCGAACCTCGCCTTTGTACATATTGCGAAAATAAACTGATCTAATAAAAAAAAATATAAATAAAAAATGGTTACGATGGTATAATTTAATACGAGTATACTGTATAAAGCAAAAATTTCATAATTTTCCATGTCGAAGATACCACGGCGCTAAAAAACTTCGGAAATGGTAAAGTGTTTGACGGCCTTCTGTCATGCATCGGCTAAAGCCAACGGTAAAGGTAATTTAGGGCGGTTTTTTGGAAAGGCTAACTCCGACGGTAAGGTGTTCGCGGCGGCAGAGGCAAAGGTAAAGGTAAAGTTGAAAAAGGCAAAGTGAAAAGGCAAAGGCAAAGGGGAGGCAAAGGTAATCTTGGCCGACCCAAAAATTTCCAGAAGCGGATATGACAAATTGGCGGTTTCGAGCTTCTGTTGTTTTTACTGCGTGCAAGGGGATTCGGTAACAGGAATCCATATTATACGCATAGATAGTATGCAAACGAAAGCAGATAACCGATAGCTGCGCAGAGCAGCGTTTTAATTTTGACGATATACTCTGCAGTACTGTACAGTAATGCCTTATCAAACTACCTAAACTATGGAGGAATCCAAAATGCACCTCCTTCTGCAGCAACGACGCAAGGAACTTGAAGATGTCGAGCTGGGCTGGAAACGACTCCGTAATTGACAATTGTATGGGGAAGCTGAGAATTTGATTGTAATCGGTATCGTGAAGCAGCACGCGCTCCAAGACGCCGTCGAACTGAGCGCTACGACCAGATGGAACGATTTTTTTATCAGAATGACGACCGTTACGCGTGAGCTTTGTGGTGTACAGATGGAGATCGTCCTGGCTGACTTTCCTGAAAATAAAGTATTCGTCAGTATAGGTGCTACCCACAAATAAATTTTTTCTTTGGTCGGACACTTATTTTTCGAACACCATCATACCATTGACAAGAAGATTTACTTCGCAAACTAGACTAGACTTCGTTTGCCCACAAATGTCTACTTAACTTATAATAAAAGCGGACGTTGATCCAGATCCTGATTTATGTACATGGCTTTCCGGCCTTGCCATGTACCAAGGTCTGCACAGATGCAGGTAACAGTGCAAGTAGTAAAAAGGTCACACAAGTTCTCGCAATTAAACGGTTAAAGTCAACCGTATTTGGGTAGCTATGCGCGCCAGGTAACAAAGAAACGCACGAAAAAGTATGTAAGTCTCAGCGAAAAAAATACCGTTTAATCGTAAGTCGAATTTGCTTCCGTGCCGAGAAGGAAATTGAACACCGAACTGGAAATGAAAAAATCATTTTTGATGCTGTAACGTGGTGTATGCACTATGCAGTATTACGTCGAAAAAGTTAATTCTGTGTTTAGACGCGCGAATATGGGTTGCTGGATGTACTTTTGCTCGAAACACACAAAACTTTGGTTGATTTGTGCAGAAGAGTTAGCTTGGGTTATGGTTTTTCAACGTCGAGCGAAACGGTTACACGGACGGGAAAGCTGAAAACCCATCCCAGAATTCTTGTTTAACAATCAAATCCTTTACCTGCTTACGCGCTGTGACGTCATGTTTTAATATTCGGCTGTGGCTTGAGCGTCCTGTAACGCTTACACAGAGCAATTGACCTCTCCCATTGTACTCAGAATCCTAAATTTTAGGTTGTAAATAGAAGTTGACTGTGGTGCCGTGTTTACGACCGCGACAATGTGGAAGAGCGAATAAACTGATACTCAACAGTAAGGTGTTTACAACGTGAGCGTAAAGATTTATTTAGAGGCTAAAAAATTTGAATTTCGTGGCTTAAGCAAACCAACCAAATCTTTGTGATCTTAAGAAAACAAAAGTACGTTTCTCAATCTAAATGGCTACTCGTCATGTAAAGAAATAGTTACAAAAGTCAGAATTCTACGAGTAGAAAGCTGGAACATTTCTGCACCATACTTCAACAATACTTTCATCTGCAAAAGTCAATAGCGCGTAACAAATAAGAATTAAATAGCTGTTTAACATTACCGGCTACTACATTATGCTGACTGCAGTACAGGTTGGTCTTTAATTGTAAACTGCGGACAATGTACACAAATGCAAGTTGAATCACGCATTCAGTAGCCCATGCCATCCACCGTTTCGTAAAAATCATAAATTTCCGAAAGTTCGTCGTCGGTTATTTTGTAAGCAAAAGAGTCTGTAAATTCGAATATAAAAATAATTCTTTACAAATTAACCAATACTGTGTAGACATATTAAAATCCGAATCGATTGGTGTCCGATTGGATTGGTGGCCGAAACGAGCATCGGGCGAAGTGCTTGCATGTGGCAGAATTGTAACACGATCAAGGTGATAGCACGAGAATGCAAACAACTGTCGTGGGATCTTGCTAAAGGCTAAACCAATGCAGCGGTTTACAAACACTTCTTCTATCTGATAAAATTTGTAGCGTTAAATTCTCTAAAGCTCTTCAAATTGGTATGGCTAACCTTCCGAAACACTGCGGTCCGAAAGGCTGCAAAGGCCATCTCAAAGGGAACCGCGAAAGTTCCCAGCGGAGTGCTTGTTGCGCTCCCCAAGTACGTATCAGTGAATTCGAGCGCAAATATGCGGAAACGAATAAAGGTATACGGTGTTTCACTGGAACGTGCCAACAAGCAGACATTCCCGAAATAAATTTTCTACAGGCCAGACATTGCTACTCAGAACGTTCCAACGTCATCGAAATCAGCCTCGACAACGTAACCACCGTTAGCGTCGGAATCATCTCCAGGAAATATGGCCTTAATAGCAATAGTACACCGTATCACCATTCTTCTGCCGGCGTCCACTGCTCGAGAGAAATGGCGACTTCAAACGTGTTTCCAATCTCCACACTAACGGAGCAATTTAAGTTCATCCACAGAAGCACAAATTGCTATCATAAATAAGTACATCAACGACGCCAACATACCAGTACAACAAAAAAATTTATGCTTGCAAATTATTCTGCCATTCGAGTTTTTAGTCAACCCATTCTCACAATGTGGAAATTGGAAGCGATTAAAAACAATAAAAATTTTCATTCAAGCACTGCAAATTTATTCTAATCAACAATCCAGTAATCCAGTGCCCGCAAAAAAAAATCAAATAAAATTTCACCAAAGTGACAATGCAAGTGAGATAAGTGGGTCAGCATGGTGTGCTACCCGGTGGCAAACGCTACGTTATTGGCTGGCCCTTCCGCTGCCCTCTTACCTTGCTGGGCGTGGCTTGTACTGAATAAGAAGTTGAAGGGAGCGGGCGTATTTTCCCGTGCACCTGGCTGTTTTCGCAACATGGTGCGTGTAGAAGGATGATACATGAGTCAGACTCCGCGAGGGTGGCGTTACGCAATTAACAGTAAAGTGATTTTAAAGCGCTTTTCAGTTCAACCAAACAAAGATGTAAACTGTCAACAAAAACTTCTATTGGTTTTCGCGTAATATTTTCCTGGATTGTTTTGAATTCTTTTGTTGTGGGTAGCATTAAAGTTTGCGCTAGCACAACTACCGTAAAATCCGATATCAACGGTCTGCGCGGGGCATAAGTGGGATTTAATTCAAAAACTAAATGAGCATTTTGGCGCAGGTAGGGTGTGCAAACAACATACCAAAAACGCAACACGGCAACTTTTTAGACGCCTTGAGGTGATAAATTCGGGGAAGGGGCTTTTATTATTTCGTGACCTACGGGAGGGGCGCTTACACCCCCACCTAGCGCTAATATGAGGAGGCACAATAAAGAATAATGATGCAACCTGGAGATTAAGAAACATTGACACACACACAATGCATCCACCATGTGCTAATTAAAGTATACGGAGTATAATTAAAATATATACGGAGTTTGCAATAAAAAATAAGCAATGGCTTCATTTGTCAGTAAAGGTACGCATTGTGCCACCAACCGGCTGCTTTGCCTCTGTTACACATTCTGCCAGGTAGACATTACGCCGTAATATCATTCGATAGAGAAAGAAGATTTGCTTGGCCTTATTCATTGCATTAAGCTGTTTCCTGAATTTCGCCAACCACGCGAACGTTTGTTCAGCTGCCATCGTGTTCCGCTTTTCCGCCTCTGGATAGGTTGAGTAAAAATTATCCGGGTGATAATCTTTGCTGCATCTCGGGTCTTTGTGGTTTTGAATGTGCAATCCGTCGATAATTTTGCTGACTCGCAGCCACATCTCATCAAATGGTTTAGATAATGGAAGCAGTTCACAGGCAGCTTTCAGCCGGTTCAACTGGCAAATATTGTCGTAGCAGACAAATATCTTATTCCAGTCCTCAGGTGGCACATCTTGCAAAAGTTGATACAATCCGCTTATTAAAAAGAGGAAGACTTGTCCCAGGCTTTCTGCCCTATTGACAACAGTTCGTGAACAAATCAACACCAAAACACGAGCTCAGACAAAACATTATCATGGAATCTGCGCTGAAAAATTTCAAAGTACTTTAAAAACATGGAAATGCGTGTAAAGGTACAGTAGATCGTTAGCTGAAAATAATTTTTTATAATTTTATACGATTGCGTACTCAAGTCATGCACGACGGCAAGTATTGAAAATACTAATTCTGCGCCTAATTTTTGAGGGATAATTACGCATCTGGTACGCAGCGGCGTTTGGATCTGTCAACACGAACAGTGCAGCTATCAAGTAATCTAAAGTTTTAACCTTCATTCGAATACGGGCATATAAACCATTCCTTTGACTGCGAGGCACCAGAAAGCGATGTATTGACTTTGGTAGCCATGAAGCTGCCTATCGACAATGCTAAACTTGATTGCGAGAAAAAAATCGTAAGGGGAGAAGGCCTGAAGGCCACTCGGTACGTCGGTCTGTTGTATTACATGTAAATAGTAGAGTATGTGCCACATCCCGTAATGCTCTTCTTTCGTTCAGCGTTCCCACCTAAAAGTTTAATGAATCATTCTTCTATTGAAACTTCTGGTTTTCCCGAATCATCGCCAGGCCCAAGAATAGCTAATTTGGGCAAAAGCTGTACTGGTGCAATGTGCATGAAAGAATACCGCTTCCGGAGCAAGCGTTGAACGAATAACAGCTCTATAAAGCAATGACCGCTGGCCCGGCGCACCCATCGACAAACACCACAAGCTGCGCGCGCTGTGCAACCTCGAAGTCCTTAATAGCTGAATATAATCCAGATGGGGACTTCATTTTTGCATTGATAATAACCTGTTCCTTCCCGTTGATATCAAAGTGATACCGCAAAGAACTTGCTCGTATATCTGAACGCAGCATAGAAATTTTGATTTTCCTTTTGCGAATCAAGATGTTGAGGCCTATTCTACAAAACTAGTCCGCAAAGTTTAGGTCTAAGGTGCTCTCGCCAGTGGTCATCAACGTAGGAGAATTTTTGAGACCACTGTTAAATGAAGGTCGCTAACACCTCCTGCCCATTCGCTTGACTCAAAAAACTGTACAGTTGAACTACGTAGTTTACTCAATGTGTTACCTTGCATAACTTTTATTTTGTAATATGAAAACGTGGTATCATTTTGACAACAACGGGCAGTGCAGTAGATTACAGCCATTACACAAGATCTTCTAGTAAATTTAAGCGTACGTCGCAAAATATTCTGCAATTTGGTATTCTATTAAGGGCTCTTTACTGGGAGTCCTTTAATGGGTCATCGGAGTGACCACCACCCAGCAGCGTAATAATTGCTCTACAATTTGCTACATTTCATAATATTTTACCGCCGGAAGCCGCTCTCATAGAAAATTATCTTTGCTGACAAGCGGGATAAGCGAACAGTAACCAGAGATCTCTTAAGCTTATGCTGCAATGAACGCGCATCAGTGTGAAATCGACACTGCAAGCGCGTTCATGCGCATGGTAACGTAAGCGTAAACTGCCGGTGAGGTACAACCTTGACTGCTTTTAGTTCCAGGTACGCACAAAGACTACGATTGCTAGCGACCTTTCGTGGCGGTCACAAAGAAAATAATGGTCACTGCTCTGGCTCGTACATGTTCTTAGGTATTCGAGTTAGCCTTTCCTGCTGCACCGCAACTACTGCGTATCTGTATTGTTTAACAGCGGTAACATGGACATGTGCTCTCCTAGTATCCAGTTATGTTAACTGGACAGCGTCCAATAACTTCATGAGTCATTTCTGTCAAAATACAGCTATTTAACAAGCTTTTTGCGGAAGAATAAGCCTGCCTTTCCATTTTCTTATATTTTTATCCTGTTACCCGGCGGTCAGTTTCATGACGGTAAAAAATGTGCTGGCAAAACTTTATATCTTACATTAGTTTGAAAAATGCATTTTAGCATTTTAGTTTGAAAAATTATCTTAAATTTAATTGTGATGAAACCAAACATAATTTGTCATTAGTATCAGTCAGCCCGTTTGGTGTTAGATTGATACGATTGTGCCGTAGCAGACCTATGACCAGCAAGATTTTTAAAAAAATTATGTTTCTTAAGAGAATTATTTGGTCGAAAATTCCTAGTTTTCATGGTCTAATCTAATTCGAACGGGATCGGGTATTGGGAAGTCCTAGGTTAACGATGTTGCGATATCGTATGGTAAATTTATTACGGTTCCGCGACTATGTTTTTCATGCCCGGCTTTTGGTGGCTAGCTTTTTTTGTCGAGCAGCGATTGTTTTTTTACCTGTAAATTGGGGCAAAGCTATAGACGTGTCCCGTGGGTCCAACTAGAAATAAATAGCCACGACTATAAAGATGACCTCGCTGATTTTGGCCCTTGTTCTTTTTGCAGCTGACTTGTGGATCAAATTTTCGGCAAGTAGTCTCCGGGGAAGCGTTATCCATTTCGCCATTTAGTAAGGCATTAATGTCCGACATTGCTTTGGATTTTAGCATATCTGAGACCCCTGAAACGTATTAACCAGTTGATCATAAAGAGGATTTTAGTAATTTTATCTAAAGCTTACCTGCCATATGAATGGTCATATGTTCACGTTGGTCTTTTATGGCGGACTCCAGATGTTTATGTTTAACGCAGTGCAGACAAGTGCCGTCTGGTTGGTTTGTACAAACATTCGGAAAGTTTAGCAATGGAATAGTCTCCACAATATTCTGAAGCAGTTCAAAGAAGTTGTAATTATACTTTATTGCTTCCTGAAGTTATCTTAGTAAATAGGGTAGATAGTCAACATTTATATTAAAATAAATATTTGTTATCGTGGCAGCTATTTGTTATCGTGGTACTTCGCAGTTCGCACCCACCAGCACCTCAGCGATGCAGTGTCTGAAACCAGCTTTCCATATTCCGTCCATAATAATCATCGTTCCACACTGTCGCGCAATGCACGCAGGGGTGCATTCATGTCTGTACACGGTGGAAAATATCGCGTCCATTCTCTTGTCCAAGTACTGCAGAATACTTTTTTTCTCGTTGAAATTGAATAGCTGACTATCCTGTTCCCGTATGTCGCATTCAATTTCGTGCCGCATGAAAGTGGCAGCCACTGTTTTCCGAGAGAACACTGAAAATTTCAAATTATCTGTGTTTATTTGGGACATTTACATAATAAAACTGAAATAACTATACAAAATAAGAGAATCTCTGCTGACTATGCAGTTGATTACCGGCACCAGTTAATTTCAACGAATATATTTCGTATACTGAACGCCCTCCCTTATCGAATGACTGGAGTTACAATAAAATGCCGGAAGCATGAATCAGTAAAATCCCGCATGGAGTTAATTGCAAAAAGTACTAGCCAGTGCCCCGTTGTGCAAACACTAGTATTATTTACAAGTTTGATGTAACGGAATTGTGAGCAGTTTTTCTTTCTACAGCGGCTCCCCTACATAGCTTAAATGTATCTCTTTATAAAGTACAATAGCATGGTATTGGAAGTGCGACCACCAGTTCATCCTGCATGATGGCGGCTGTGTAGCCAGGACCTTTGATCTGCAATTTGCATATTCAAGGGTAAAGTACAATGGATGTGGGGACAAATAATACGGTATAACGATTTATTTCGAAACTTTTTTCCTATCTGGATATTTTAATGCGTAGGTGATTCATTCTCCAAAATGTATGGTTAAAATTATCCGTTGCTGAGCAAAGTAGTACCCGAAATTCAGTTACGGTTCGTTGTGCCACACTGTGGCATTGCACATTACTTAACGGTTATCGAAGTTCAGTAACTGGAATACTGTGAGTCCCATCTGTAGAATGAGCCGCTGACAAAGTGTTTTCGGCATAGCTAACTGAAAAGCGGGGGTAGCTGGGCCCAGTCATACTCGTTTTACCGCGTACCATTCATAAAAGCCAATAAACTAATATCCGCAAAATTTAGCGGTGAACCGCCTTTTAAGTCGACTATAATTCGGTGACCGGCACAATGGTGAGCAGATACGATGTCTCCATCCCAATTTCGACCTACTGTTTTTCATATACTGTGCAGTTCTTCCAGTCTTCCTGTTCTTTCTGAGATTTTTTGGCTTTATCAGGTTTTTAAAATTTTATGATGTTTCAGGTCGCTCTCATGGTGTCGATATCGTGCGGCCGGTTGATATCGCCTGCTCGGCGTCAGTTAGCGGAAGCGACGCAGAATGTTTTGCAGACGACACCATACTGTTCGGATGCGGTGCCAACAAAACAGAAGCAGCAGCGAATTTGGCTGTTCAGATTAACAACGTGACGGCTTGGCTTGCAGACAACACCTTGTGCATTAACGAGAAGAAGTGCAAGTTAATGTACATCTGATCGGACGCAAAGAACAGCCAGCACTCTCCTACTGTAACAATTAACGGTTACCAGATGGAGGCGGAACAGTCGGTCAAGTATCTTGGCCTTTACATTGACCGCAACTTAAAATGGAATGTGCATTACGATCACGTACTGCGGAAAGTCAACTACGGCATCGCAATGACCAACCGAGCGAAAGACGGCCTGGATCTGCCTCACCGTAGGAGCCTTTACCATGCCTGTGTACAGCCACATCTTGACTACGGGTCAGGTACGTGGTCACCGGCATCTTCGGCTTTACGCGGAAAGATAGACAGGGCACAGCGGAAAGCACTGCGGGCGATTTCTGATTACAAGGAGCGGGTTACACCCGAGCTGTATCAGAAACTGCGCATCCTGCCGGTGTACGACCGTTGGAAGCAGTCGGAAGCGGTGTGGTTGTACAAGATCTACAACCACGAAGCATACCATCCGCCGAGGTACATGGTCGAAATGATCGACTTCACGGACTATGGAATGCGGTACAACCTGCGGAACCCAACGAGAATTGCTGCCAGAGCGAAGAAGAAGATCGGAGAAGGCACGCTGGCCATGCGACTAAAGAACATCTTTGAGCGCATACAAAAAGTTAACTTGCATATACTCAGTGTTGATGGTGTGGGATTTTTCAAATTTGCTCTCCGAACTGTTGATCTGTCTTAGAAATTGCTATTTTGTTTAGTTTTGTGCCGAACAGACGTTGAAGTCCCGTTTAGCGGGTTGTCTGCTCTTGATGTAATAATAATAATAATAATAATAATAATAATAATAATAATAATAATAATAATAATAATAATAATAATAATAATAATAATAATAATAATAATAATAATAATAATAATAATAATAATAATAATAATAATAATAATAATAATAATAATAATAATAATAATAATAATAATAATAATAATAATAATAATAATAATAATAATAATAATAATAATAATAATAATAATAATAATAATAATAATAATAATAATAATAATAATAATAATAATAATAATAATAATAATAATAATAATAATAATAATAATAATAATAATAATAATAATAATAATAATAATAATAATAATAATAATAATAATAATAATAATAATAATAATAATAATAATAATAATAATAATAATAATAATAATAATAATAATAATAATAGCATTATATCGGTAGGCGACGAAACAACGACGGTACCATTTTTATCGTAACTTACACGAATCCCAATTGTATGTCTGCCTCATAGTTTCCGCAATTCCGTCGTATGTCGCGTGATTAAAGAGTCTGTAAAAAGTGTTCGAATTAGCAACTGTTAGTTTTCGTACAAGCTAGAATTACGCAAGAGTATTATTGGAAGATCACATCCCGCATATCAGATCCCTGTTTATCAGTCCTTTTACTATTCAAGAACACAAGAATGTTCTGTAAATAGTGCGCTTCCGTAAGACGGCTCGAAAACTGGCAATGCAACCGGTACTAATTTTAGAAGCTATACAGTACAGGAACTTTTGCATCCAAGTAACTGAGAGCACTAGATGCGTAAGTGACCAAGCTACAACCACTGCCTAGTATTAAAGCATGGAAATTCGCTAGATTATGAGTGAGTGACATCTACAACCGTTGTGAAGTGAGCTCTGTACGGTGAGCAAAATCGAGTTGTGACTGAATCATCCACAGTGCACACTATCCAGTTTTTTCGTGGTTCAGCTCAATTTTTAGCAGGGGACGTCAGCAATCTGACTCAGGGTCCTCCTTTAAGAATTCGTACAGTAACCGCTGGGGCAGCAAATACATTTCTAACGAATTATTCGAAATTATTTGTTCAAACAGGCCGGGATTACAAGAAACGCAGCGGCGAAGCCGCATCTGCTTCTTGTAAATTTATAACCACAGCTTTTTAGTGACATTAACCTATAAAGCGTTTTATAAGAATAGAATCGTAGTGAGACTGCTTCCCAATTGCTTAAGTTCACTCACATCTGGTTGACGATTTCAAGTGCAAACTGCCGACAAACGAAAACCTCTTGCGAGACGTCCAGGTAAGGCTGACCGGTGCTGTAAAATGAGTAGGTCGAGGTTCGATGATTGGTCCAGGAGCCATAGGAATACCGCGAATTGCATCCTCTGCACCTCAGAGTTACCACTAATGCAGGTTTAGTTCTTCCTGCTCCGCTAAAAATTGTTGCCTGACAGCCAGAAAATTTAAACCTTACTTATAAAAAATTAAAATGTAAATTAAAAATTAGGAGTAGCAAGACACTTACTTTAGTCGGCTTGCGATGCCAGGAGAGAACTCGCAACATTCCCCTGTGTCGGCCAATTTTCCACCGACAGTTGTTTTGACAGTGTAAAACAGGAGGGCAAAGCACTTCGACTGGAGCAGTGTATGGCGGATCTTCGAAAAATGATGGCGCAAGCCGTCGAAAGTCGTGTGCCAAGCTTTGCGTTTGAGCAGTCGAGAGGCTCATCATCTCCGCAATAGCCTATGTCGAAATAAAGTTATATGGGGATTTAAAGTTACTAAAATATCTGACTCGACAACTGTCTACGAAAGACAAGTAATGCTAAAACTTTAGCAACTGCAAACTAGATCAAAATGGCCTTAATACCTGCATTCGCTTCCCAGATGGCATTGTCCTTGGCACAAATGCACAACACGCTTTAAATTGTTCCAGATTTCGAAAACCATACTTGGTAACCAAATACCCGCACGCCTCGCGAGAATCCGCACTGAATTCCGGTGTGTTGGCCATAATGGCAACGAAAACTCCAGATGCTTGAACTTCTTTCTTTCTGTTATGTTTGCCAGATCAGCGCACAAACTGTTACGAAATTACGCAAACCTACAAAATTATTAAAAAAACAGCCTTCAGTGTGTGTTGCTGTAATCAGAAATGGCAAAACCCGCCAAACATAGCAAACTTTCGAGAGAATTCTCGAAAGTCACTGTAACCACGAGCGTAGTTTACGAGCATTGGCGAATTCAATAAGTTTAAGGTCTCTACGAGCAGAACGAATCGCCCTTCACATTACCGAAATCAAGGCAGCCGGAAAGAAAATATGGGCGCTTCTACAAGTTTAAACGTGTTCTGACCGCCCACTTTGCATAAGTTGCGGCACAGAAGAGCACATAGCCAAACCCACCTGCTTTGTCAAATATCCGCTACAGTATGTGCAGTGTCCGGCAGCTAAAGGGCTGCTACCAGCCCAGCCAATAGAACGGCTTGTGCGAACGTAAAACCTATCACTGACACAATTCTCTCACGCGCGTGTTTACGTCTTGGTTTAAAGGGCAGAGACTTGTTTTACAATTTAAAATTTCTCTTTCAAAGATATTTTCAAATTCATATTGATTTGCTTAGACTAAACAAAATTAATTAAGAAGCATGCGCTTTTTTAAAGAAAATCTTCTGTTCTGAAGTTTTATGTGTTGAGCATACTCTCAGAATAATGGATTCTTCGGTAACTACTTCTTCATTTGCTCGTCACGTATTTTTTTTAATTGAGTTTTGATGCTTTCTCTAGAATATTTGCTCTAGACTACATCATTTCAATTACATTATAATTTGCTATAGATGAATTACGAATACTCCTTCAGTGTGGAGCATGGAAAAACTTTTAAAGTGGCCGTTCCTCGAACGGATGACCCGGGGAAGAGAAAGGTGTTAAGTTGTGCAATTACCATTAAGGCAATAGTCCTTGGAGATGATACGGACGCTGACGGCGGTTACGTCATCGAAGTTGACTGCGAAGATTTTGGAAAATTGTTAGTATGCCAAGGTTTTAAGTTGACCCATTTATACGGATTCGCCAATTCTATGTCTGCATTTGTTCTACGGTTTGTTGCAGTGACGGATTTTTACCCAGCACGGCGTGGCACTCAGCTGAAAACTTCCGAAATTCCCTTAAAAAGAGCTGCAAAGGATTGCCCGCTATTTTTTGCAAACTTAGTCAAGCCGACTTGCAGGACTACGGAGAATCTCTGACCTCAGACTTCATTAAGTGAGATAAGGGCTACATAATAAGTCTTGTGAACAGGCCGTCTTAAGCGACGTTTTTTCGCGGCGGCTGTACAATGCTTGCAGCGTTCGGCAATACGTTTCTGGCAGTTTCTGCTAGCTGTTAGCACCATAACTACAACGACTTTCGCTGGAATCTATAAAAATAAAAATGTTGTGTTACAGCAAGGCCAAAGAAAATCACGAGCCTGTGTACCGAAAAAGAGTCACCCGTCACGGTCGTCAGGCAGATCAAGATGTGGTCGTATTTGGTGATAAGACTGCATTCCGTTTACTGCCCGATGGTTCTTGGAAGCGAGTTAAGCTTAACGAAACTGAATACATTTGGATTCCGGGCGCCATACCAGAACTATCAATTCCGGAATCATTTCCAGCGGACTATGATGCATTCACATTCATCGCTTCCTTTTTGCCGAAGAAAGCGGTTTTCGGGTTTATCCTTGCACTAGGTATGACAAATTACGTATGGATCCACATTCTTCATAAAAAATGTTATGCGCAATCGTGTGAACTTTCTTTCACGTCGTGTGCTCTTAGCACAGCCAAATAAAGTAGTCCCCCTGCTCAACATATGTGCCATTGCATGCTCGATCTCATGGCGCCGGCAATCTTAGGGAGAAAGGAAACGAAGTGCCGGATTTCGAAACAGCGCTATGTGTACAGGCAGTTTCCAGGGCGGAGTGACCGTTCACTGGCGGTGGACAGAGAACTGCTGCGGCTAAATATTTTTAATTACGAGCTGAGCTTTGCCGCTAGTAGCCAGTCGTCTGACGCTGCACTCTGCTGGTACAATGTAATCAAACGACTGTTTCGAATTCGGTGCACTTGTGTGCTTGCCTAAATTACTTTATCGGACCTCATTTTCGGCTTGCTAGTTGAGCACATTTTAGTCGAAATACACGAGAAGCCAAAGAAACCACAGAATTCCTTGTTTCTAACGGGCAGAATATGTTGGAATACGTTGATATGTACCAGACCGGGGCAGTTAATTTTAACTATTTAACTTGACGCCAGTTATTTTTTAGCTATTGAGTAATAGCTTTACTCTCAGCTTAAATCGTTCAGACGAAAACTTAACACTCACTGAACTCTCATAAAAATAATACCTGTATATGCTTTATGGTAGTGTAACTCGCGGTATAACTTGAAACGCGGTTTTCCAGCATATACTTTGTATACAGTAACTTAACTCTCGCAAGCTACCTGTAACTCTTAACTCTGATTGTGGGCCAACTTTCTATAATGCCCAGGTCTGATATGTACTATACTGGAAGACAAGAATCTCAAGTACTCACACAAGCAAAATAATGTTGGTACGGGTTGCTACGTGTGGCGGGCACTGATAATATTTTATTTTGGCTGCGGTGGCCGACGAACGGATACCACGGGTCCACGAGTTACATGGGTGTGAATCTATATGCGTATGGTGGCGGTGACCAACGAACGGACATCGCATTTTGTTTTAGCACTGAACACAAAGAACTTTTGCTACGTTTCTTGTCGACCAACGGTCGGTTTCTTAAATTTATTGATGTTCTTATGGGCTTTTTATTTTTAACAACTGACACCTGTCCTGTACCCCTGTTAACTGTTACATTATGGCTGCGTGCACGGGTAAACACGGGTGTTGGCTGCGTGCACGGGTGATACGAGTATTTTTGGGTCCGCACGGGTGTTGGCTGCGTGCACGGAGTTTGGGAACGGGCGTTGGCTGCGTGCACGGGTAACTCATTCAAATTTTTTAATTTAAATTTAAATATATAATTTTAATTATATTTTTTTACATAATTACTGCTTATGGAAACTTACTTACTTAACCCATAATTTTTGAACGAAAAAACAGTTAAGTACCTACAGCAAGTAGAAAAATACTGCGAAACTTGCTGTGCATAGCAAGTACAGTATATGTTACCACTTAATGATTGTTAGTGCAGTACCATGGAGTTCTTGAAAGTCACAGAAGCAAGAGCCGAAGACATGAGAGTTTCTGTAATACAGCCCTATAGCTACCGCGGTTGTTTTCGGGATGATCATGGAATGGCCTTTTTTGAGCAGGGTCTGATGCGAACACACTTGGTGGCCGCTTATGAACCATGCAGTTGACACCATTGCATCAAGCCGCATAGAAAAAATCTGAGCCGTAAAAAAAGTATCTGTAACTATTTCGAGATTATGTATGGCACATGAATAAATACGTCAGAAATACGTCGAAAAAACTGTTGCGGTTGAATAAGACCTGGAAAACTGTAACTGTTACGACCAAAATTCGAAAATCATAAAACAAATTAAAAAGCCGTGCACCCAGCCACCACCCGTGGGATCCCCCCAAAGGTCACCCGTGCACGCAGCCAACACCCGTGCGAACACCCGTGCACGCAGCCAATACCCGTGTTTCCCCGTGCACGCAGCATCGACCTAACTGTTATCAGGCAAAATAGAATTTGTTTCCAGATGTTGGTTTTTTAGGGCCGCTTACGGCGGGTTCCATTACGACGTCACAGTGGAAAACTTCCTTAGAATGCCGACGGTGCTTTTGTATGGGGAAACAAACTGTGGGAAATCTTTTACCGCTAGCATGGTTCTGGAAATGTTTGCGACTGGAGCTTCGAAACTGTATGATTTGAAAACGATAACGCTGGCCGGACTGCGGGAACTGATTACCAGTCAAGCATTACCTGTGGTTATCCACGACCCTGCCAGCCCAGAAATTGTGAAAATGGCTGTGGAAGATACGTACGAGAAAAAAGCTTTAGCAAACTACAAAGAACGACGCTGTCCACGAACATCAGCTATAGTAACTCTAAACGCTGATGCGCTCACTGACTTTCGTAATTTTGATAAGTAAGTACGAGTCAATACCAGGTCTCCATTTACTTTCCACTTAGACGAAATTCTGTCTTGTAGCATACGGGGAATGTCTCGTTGTGTGGTGATCCCGTTCCTTGAAGAAATTCCTGAACGGGATGCCAAGTCCCGCGTTCGTGATAAAGGACTTTTCCGCTTCGTTTCTCAACACGCAGTTAAATTGCTGCGGTGCGGTGACACGGATATTGCAGCCGTCGTTAAATATCACAAATCGATCTATAATGAGGTGTTAGAAAAACTGCAAGATTATGGCCTGGAACACTCAAGGCAGCGGATTGCGTTCAACATTGCACTGGTTTATGCCTATGGATGCAAAGTAAGGCTGTGAGATTTTACTGTTTCTAAAGCTATGAAACCGACCTTCTAGTTTGCCTGGAGCGCAAGCTGGCCCTCCTGGAACCAAATAAGTACAGTACTACAGTACAGTACAGTACAGTACAGTACACATCGTACAGTACAGTACAAAAGTACAGTACAGTACACATCGTCTGAACTATTTGCTGCATTAGGCGTATTTGATTTGCTGAGACAGTAGGCAAAATTATTATCGCTCGGGCAATAACGCCGTGAGAGTGCCGATGCTGCCCGCATGAAGATGTTCTACGTTTACATTGAAAAGAAGTTGCGGGGGCTGTACACTACAGTCGGCGTAATTATTCGAGCGCAACCAGTATCATAAAACCGAATTCTGAGCAGACGCTTACCGATAATGCAGCGTCCGCCGTAAAATAGACGGCACCAAACCGAGAAGAAGCTGCGATCGCGAACTTGAGTTGAACTTATGTTGATCTCATCGGTCAGGTGCAATCTTGCCATTCGACCGCATCGTTGCCGCAACAGCCGGATTACTTTGTATCTCCCTTATATCGAACAGTTTGTCCAACTTTCGCTTTTTATCAGGCTCATTTCAGGATTTGTAAGCCCACAGGTTTTGAATTTTTCCAAACCTTTTTTGCTCCTGTAGTTTCGTTGGTTTTTCGGTTCCGGATTGTTGCAGTCAAAGCTTGTAAGTTGACGGCAGAATTTAAAATTTTTTAGCGGTGAGTTTGGGCCGACTGGTCAGAAATGGCATGCACCAGATATCGTAATAGTGGCTAAAAGTGCTATGAAACGAGAGCTAAAACATCAGCTGAAGTCTTCTGCAAAAAATACAATTTCTAGAGGTCGGCTTTATCAAAAACTAGAAAATATACGTCACGGTAAGCTGGGATTTCAGTGTAATGTAAGCTATCTAGTTCACTCAATAACTACGTTCACATTAGAGATTGCGCATGTCCACTACTCATAGGTGGTTTGGCTGTGTAATTGTCACGAGATTAGGCGGTGTGTCACAGCGACCGAAGAAAAATTGAGCAAAAGAAACCGGTACCGGTCAGGTTTAAGCTTCGTGCATACTCAAGCACTTAGTACGAGTAATAACTCGAATCGTTATTTCAAGAAATGCTTGTACTCGTGGAATATATACCTCATTTCGTGATGGTTAAATTCTAAAGCAACTGGCGATAGTTACTTTGCTTACCGTTGTAGTATTTCGTGCTCTTTGGGCATCGTGTAGGTTTTGGATGTGGTAGACCCCGACGGACGTGTGGATAGAACTGAATTTCGCGCTTTTGTACTACGGGTCGCTTCCAAGGAAGCTGCTAAATGGCAGTCAAAGCCAGAAACCAAAGCCAAACATGTCCAACCACGAACGCCCCTTTCGCCGGATACGAAACAGCAACATGTTTCGTCAGCACCTGCTACCATCAACGCAATTATTGAGGAAGCTCTGAAAACGTGCGACGAAGAAACGGTGCGTTCTAATAATGGCGTGCTCTGCATTAAAAAGTGTTATCAGCTGTAATTAGTTTAAGTTTAACCACTACAAGGTACTAGCTAACGGCTTAGGTAAAATGCTGCTAACAATCATGAACTACCCACTGCAGACGTCACACGCGATACTAGGGACTGAATTTACTAAAGCTAGCGAAGTACCACACCGGCGTAGTTATCTGAATGATTATGTTTGGATATCGCGCCATAGATCTAAAAGTCATTGACGTTATCGATTCCGCTCCGTTGTTTAGTAAGTCTATACTTTCTTAAATTAGAACGGGTGAACTGCAGGCATGTCAGTATGCCACTCAAGTGTCGCTTTTTGAAATAATGTAACAACATTAATTTGCCGACATAACAATTATCAGGTTTAAGATTTTCATACGGTCGATACTGAGGGCATAGGAAACACGGGCGTCGGCTGCGTGCACGAATGCTTGCAAGGGATTTTGCTGGCTGCGTGTACTGGGGTCGGGAACGGGCTTGGGCTTCGGTGGGGGGGGGGGTGGGGGAAGCTTTTGTCAAGTGTAAAAATTTTAAAGTAGGTTTGGGGTTTCATTATGACAGCGGGAACGAAGCGCGTAATTGATCATCTATTTCAATTAGATCATGGGCCAAAGAGGTGGATATGGCCAAGGAGCGCTGAACAAAACAGAGGAGCGTTAACTATGAGAGCTTTCTGCGGCAATGGCTACCCATTCGCTTTTGAATTTGCTCGTAAGCGGCAGCGCTGTAGCCGCAAAATCGCACGTAACCATAAATTTTTATTTGATTTATTTACACATTTGAAATATCGTTGGAAGGGACGAAAAAATTGACAGTAATAAAAAATTGACACTAACTTAGCAAAGTGCCTTCTGACTGGCAGGCCAGATATTAGGCCAAAATGTCTTTTGCTGTAAAGCACTAACAACTTTAAAGTCCAGGAGATTCGCAGCAAAAGCCTTGAGAATAAATGTTTTAAAATAAATTTTTGGGTTGTTTTTGATTGGCAAATAATTGAGTTGCAAGCGAAAACAAAGTTGTGCTTTCACTTTTGGTAAACAAGATTAAACCATGAAACAAAAACAAGAAATTTTCACTTTAGGTGCGGAACAATGTGAAATTTATCCCAGGAAGGTCAAACACTGGACTTTCCTTGGCATTCAAACAAGATGGAATCGAAAGTTATTTGAGAGCCAAAGGCAACGATGTTAATTTTTTACAACCTTACGTCCGGACATTACGCTTGGTTTCACACTCTGATACTTCGCGAGACGTAAGGCTTGGTGGACGGTCTCTGAAGGCATCCGCGGTTCCTGCGAAGATTATTTCCGAAAATGTTAAATCAATGCTGAAGAAAATTGGTAAGCGCTGAATGTACTGCAACCATAAAATTCTGACTCAACAACCTGTGCAATGTACATATATTCTGTCATGTGAAATTTATGTATACGAGTAAAATTCTGTCCCTGCTGGTTTTTAAATTGACAAGCTGCTGATACTGCCTCGCTTGCATCAATTATTCAAAATCATGACTTTCGGTTTTGCAGGAATTACAGAAGGAAGCACCTCTGTTCCGTCTGATGCAAAGGAAACGCTTGCATCCAACTCAGAACCCCAGTTATCCCTCTCGGTTAATACGACTAACGAGGTCACGTCTCAAGGAGCAAAAGGTATCACTCCGGCGCCGATGACCGTTCCACCAGCTGACGGTTCTGGTGAGTCGGCAACAGGAGCACTTGATGGTTCGTCGTCCCAGGTTGACAACGGCAAGTATTTTTACGCGTTAGCGGCAAGTATTTTTACGCGGCAACGAGAGTCGACAACCGATACCGCTAGTACTAGTGCGCAGTTGCACGTTCCTCAGGTTTTTTATGCCGTTCCGATTTCCGATCAACTGCCGTCGCCGCCCCGTACTGCGGTTTCAAAAGGCATGAAGTTACAATTTATTGTTTTTTGAAAACCGGATCTTTTGTTAATTTATCACCGCTTAGTACATATTAGTAATATGGCTACAGAATTTACAGCACGGTAATGTTGTAATTGTTCTTACGATTATTTTGTAGATCCGGCAAACGTTAGTGGACTGGATGCTGTCACCAAAAAACGAGCAAAGCGCAAGCGTACAGAAGAACCAAAAGGTAACCTTTAAAACTAATGTTTTTAGTTTCATGATAGTTACCAATCGGCAACCGATATTCTAAAAGGTGTCGTTGCTGTTAAACCAGCGACAATAATACTGCTTGACAAACATGTTCTTTTTTATGTGTGCTCCTTCAAATTTTCAGGTGTGTTAGCTCTAACGCGGGGAAAGAAGCCGAAAATTGAAGTGACGTCAAAGGGACAAGAAATGTTGGTACGTTGTCTGTATATTCATAAAATGTTTGGAGAACGGAAATAAGAAGTCTTTCATAAACAAATATTTGAAACAGGCAGACGATTTTAATATCAACAAACGGTAAAAGCGGTTTTAGTATCACCTCTGATTTCTCATTTGTGACTCGCTTTACGTATAATATCATTCCATATTTGCTCGCCGGTTAGTAACGGCAGACCCAGTCGACTTCTATACGCGTTCAATCTGCCCATTTATCCAACTTAAGGCCATGGCTATTTTGGTTTTATTCAGTTGAAATAGTCCGGTTTTCTTAGTTTTTTCAAATCATTGTCACTTTTTGCATCCACTTTCATGTCTAGTTTAAAATGAGAAAAATTCACATCTCAAAAACGGTGAAAACGGGTTAAAATAAACAGTTTAAAGTTTGAAATGAAAAAATCACGCCTAAAAATTAACTAGTCTGTACAGAACAGCAGAAAATTTTAAGTGAAACAACCATAAATCGGCGAACACAGTGCTCCTGCACCTTGCGAGGGCTTTTTAATATTTTAATTTTAAACAATTTTATTTTAAAATACTCATTTTCAAATTTACTTAAGTACATATAACTTCGATAAAAACAACTTTTTTCAAAATCGCTCTCGCAATTATACTTTTATAGGTTTGGTGCATCTAATGACAATCTAATTACCTGGCGCATGCGCAATGGTGAGCCGAGCCGGTCATGAGACATATGTCCACAGGTATAGGGAAACTTATTTTGAAAATTGAGATTTTAAAATTGTTTCATCTAATCTATGCCATTCTTTGCACATCGATAGAACAACCTTTCATCTATGCTGTGAATTTTTTTGAAAAAACCGGTTATTCATTAATAAGCCAAAATAGCCATGACCTTAAAGTAAAAAAATCTCATTAGCAGATGTTCGCCAGTGGACTTGAGCCGGCGGCAAAGTGAACAGCTTGCGTTCGTTGTCCACCGGTAGAACAGTACTCTTACAATTGGGTTACTTCTGAGCACAGACGGTGTGCATTGTAAACACTTCAGGAAATAATGTTCCTTCGAAATGGCAGTATGTGGACTGTGGATACTCACTAGCTCAAGCGCCTCGAATACAGGTGCAATGTGCGCGTTAATTTTTCACACCGTCAAAAAAGTCGATCACCGGTACCTCCCTTTCGACCTGCTTGTCGCCGCTCCAAAGTCTTCACTCTTTAAAACAAAATAATGCTGTAGAAATCACAAAAAATCGAAATTTTTCAAATCTGTTTACAGGAAAGACTGGTTCTTTTGCCGTTTTACCAGACCAGTTCCCGCGTCTTCTTCTGCTTGTTTAGGGAAATTTATTATGGTTTTTGCGTCGGGAATGCATAGGCGAAGTTTAATATGGAAAGTTATAATTTCATTCAGCTTTATTTCGTTATGCCTAACTAAAACACGGTGGGCTAAATATGCTTCAAAAAATGAAAAAAATTGAAGTGTTTTATGAATGCTGCTCGTGATTTATCCGTCTAGATGGTGCAGTTATTACTGCATTATACCGTAGTTATCGAATTTAAGGCACCCCCCGCTTTACAAGCTTCCCGTAATAAAAGCCCACCCTTCAGGTCAGTTGAAAGTTAGAAAAACCCCTCAAATGGTCGCCCATAGTCTCAAATATGTGTCACAAAACTCATATTAGTCCACGCCAAAAAAAAGAAGTTTGAAAAACCTGATGGAAAGGCAAGCATGTGCCAGTAATTGGAGCATACCCCTTGAGGCGCTCAGAATATTAATGGCCTGGGGAATCAGTGAATACAGTAATAAAGCAAGTTTTCTCGTGCGCTTGAGTCCGTAATGCACCGCAAGGTTTCTGTAAAGATAACCGTAAAAAAGGGAAAGGTTCTAATCAACTCGACGCGACCAAGTCATCATGAAAGCTGATGTTGCGATGAGCAATGCAGGGCCAGGACTCGGAGCGTATGTTCCCACTTTTCTTTATACAGTAATAGGGACGGTGCAGTTTATTAACGCTTTATAACGCGCAAATTTTGAACAGTAGCTCTCCTGCACAGCACTCTTCCGTCTAATGCGACAGAATCATACTACGAGATTCGTATTAGAACGTTTCGAAAGCATTGGTCAGTTTCTTGCTGAATGCTCTTCTAAATCTCTAGAAAACGGGATGCAGCCTGTATGCATGCAATGCGATTCTGACTTTTCTCGGGATTTCGTAACAGTTATGTTGAATATTAATATACGACTGATGGCATCTACCCGTAACCGTGTTAGCGCATTAGTTTTGCTTGCTGCAATTTGTGCAAACCGCTTAGCAATCTGAGGATTTTCTACTAGTAATTTACTTCAGCCGAAGCGAGATGCTCAAGCAGCAATGCATAAAACTTGTCGGACACTCTAGGGCACCATTGTCCATTTAAATGGTTTAAAGACACTGTGTTTATTTAGTGCTCCTTTTGTGCGAGCGATATTGACTTGGACGATCCAGGAATTGGATGCACGGTTTGCAGGCTGTGGTATCATCTGAAGTGCCAAGGAATAAAACGACCATTGACGAAAAAAGCGGAAAAAATTTACAAATGTTCTGCCTGCAAGGCAGACACTTGAAATGCGTGAGACGACAGAGACCGAAAGATTGGGATTTTTCTTTTCAGCGAAACGTTTTCATTGATTTTGGTCCAGTTTTATGGTAGTTGCAGAGTTTTTCCCATTAATGTCTGATCGTAATGAATCAAACCTACGGCCGGCTATATACCTTTTGCTTATTAGGTTTACTTTATGCTGAATTCTTTTATGTTAATCGTAACCTGGTTATATGTTATGCACGTAAAGATGCATTTGTTCTTACATTATGCTCATTGGCATCCTAATATTATTGATTTTGTACAATTTGTAACAACGTGTTTCTTGCCAGAAGTGTGAAGCGTCATAATCATTTTATTCTTCGAACAAAAGTGGAAAAATAGACCAAAAGCTGTAACCCAAAAACGCAGGTCTTTGAGGTTGAACCTCATCAGATCAACACCAGTACATTTCGAAGACAAGTTCATGTAACTAGTTCAATACCCGATTGATTATTGTCCCTTAATCAGAGCATCGCTCGCTCGAAATGCAGTAGCTATGCCTAACTGTCATACGGCCAATGTCGCGGTGCATCGCGGCTATATACAGGCATCGCGGCGTCGCGGCAAGTATGCCTGACTGCGGTATATGCCGTTTCGCGGTGCATCGCGGCTATATACAGGCATCGCGGCCATCGCGGCGTCGCGGCAAGTATGCCTGACTGCGGTATATGCCGTTTCGCGGTGCATCGCGGCTATATACAGGCATCGCGGCCATCGCGGCGTCGCGGCAAGTATGCCTGACTGCGGTATATGCCGTGTTGCGGTGCATCGCGGTTATATACAGGCATCGCGGCCATCGCGGCGTCGCGGCAGTATGCCTGACTGCGGTATATGCAGTGTCGCGGTGCATCGCGGTTATATACAGGCATCGCGGCCATCGCGGCGTCGCGGCAGTATGCCTGACTGCGGTATATGCCGTATCGCGGTGCATCGCGGCTATATACAGGCATCGCGGCCATCGCGGCGTCGCGGCAAGTATGCCTGACTGCGGTATATGCCGTTTCGCGGTGCATCGCGGCTATATACAGGCATCGCGGCCATCGCGGCGTCGCTGCAGTATGCCTGACTGCGGTATATGCCGTGTCGCGGTGCATCGCGGCTATATACAAGCATCGCGGCCATCGCGGCGTCGCGGCAGTATGCCTGACTGCGGTATATTTCGTGTAGCGGTGCATCGCGGCTATATACAGGCATCGCGGCCATCGCGGCGTCGCGGCAGTATGCCTGACTGCGGTATATGCAGTGTCGCGGTGCATCGCGGTTATATACAGGCATCGCGGCCATCGCGGCGTCGCGGCAGTATGCCTGACTGCGGTATATGCAGTGTCGCGGTGCATCGCGGTTATATACAGGCATCGCGGCCATCGCGGCGTCGCGGCAGTATGCCTGACTGCGGTATATGCAGTGTCGCGGTGCATTGCGGCTATATACAGGCATCGCGGCCATCGCGGCGTCGCGGCAGTATGCCTGACTGCGGTATATGCAGTGTCGCGGTGCATCGCGGTTATATACAGGCATCGCGGCCATCGCGGCGTCGCGGCAGTATGCCTGACTGCGGTATATGCCGTGTCGCGGTGCATCGCGGCTATATACAGGCATCGCGGCCATCGCGGCGTCGCGGCAGTATGCCTGACTGCGGTATCTGCCGTGTCGCGGTGCATCGCGGCTATATACAGGCATCGCGGCCATCACAGCGTCGCGATCGTTGCCGCGACTGTCGCGCGATAAAAGTTTGGTACCGATTGAGCCAGTTCTAATACAATGAGCAAGTTGCATACCGAACGTGTTGTATTCTGGTTGTCCCAGAATCGAGACTACCAGTACACAGTTTGGGAATACATTTACCATTTACCATGGTTAGTGTGACAGATGGCTGTAACTTGTTTTAGTGTCAGCTTTTTTTTGGATCTATACGAGTATTTTGGTAGCTGGGCTCTTGTTATATGTGGGTGCATAGATTTTTGCTATTACTAATCCTAAAAATAATATTTCACGCGCTTTCTGAACAGCAAAAAATAGTCGCTAACAGTGCACGATTACACTTGTCGGGTTTGTGCTTGGCTATCTCTGATTTTACTGTGCATGTACAATGATACAATAAACTTGTTCTAAAAAATGGTGTTACGGTATGCATCATGATTATGAATGACCAGCCTCAACGAGGTGGCGTAGCTGATGCCATAGGATCCATGTTTTCCAACACAAAGTAGAGTTTTCACTAAAATTTTAAGCGAATACCGTGGGTTTACATTACACTCTTTACAAGCCGAGCTGACAGGAAAACGCTGTCGTCTATTCAAGGTAAAAAAGCAATTATAGCCACCAAAAGAAAAAGTAAAATTGTTGCACAACGATAAAAAAATTTGGTTTTCCGCGATCATCGGCTCAGTTTTTTTTATTAAAATTTTAATGCTTTCCTTTTATGCTTATTTTGGTGCAGTGAACTTGCCGTGGAATCAAAGCATAGGACACACAATCATAATAATCAAATATTATGAATATTTATTGAACCATTGCCCAGTGAAGCAGGACAGTTTACAGTCGGATTCGTTTTCTCCTGTTTACCATGCAAATATTTATCCGCAGTTTCAGGGTCTTTTTTTATACATATGTCATTTTCAATGAACAATGAACGATCAGAGTGGCGGGCCAAGCGCAGATGCTACCAAAATCCCCGTCGACGGCTCTCCATGCACTCGTGCCACTGGTAGTATTCCTGGCAGCATTCGCACAGGGTTCCCGTTGACATCTCGCACCGCGAGGTGGGATTCCCGTTTATGCAATATCGCTCGGTGAAAAGCACGTAATCAGCCGGCAAAGTTGTCTCACTCGCTTCGCCGATGAGTTCTACAAAAAGTAATACAGGCTGCTTTCAATATAGAGCGCAGCTGCGTTCAGCTAGGGTGGCTAATAATTATTAATGATCTTTGACTCACCTCTCTCCTGTCTGGAAGGCGTCGCTAGCGCACCGACTAGCATCAAACCGAAGACACCAATAATCGCAACCGAAGTCATCTTTGTGCAGCGATTTTCCAGCTTATAATGTTAAACAGCGATAAGAGAATGTGTTCCGGAAATATTACCAAACATAACGTTCGAGAATCTATTTATATTATCGGCTGCAAATTTACGCGTATCCCAAATTTGCCGAGCTTGCAAGCGGCGACCAGGAAAGTTTTTGAGCATGTTTGTTGTGGACATGCACATCAGTAGAAAATTCTTGGATTCACATTATTCCACCACCCACTTGAGCGTCTAGTTATAACTATGTTTCCGGCTTAGCAGTTCTTTGCTGTCTAGAAACTGAGTAATCAGATTTAAATGCCAAAAGTCACGGAGCACTTATGGTCATTTTCGTTTACAATTAGCGGAATAGTTTCGTCCGCTAGAATGTTATACTTTTTCCGAACCGTCCACTCGAAGTCGTTTGCATGATTTCACCGAAAAACTAGGAATCCGCTGCAAGATTTCTTGAAAGTTGTAATGGAATTATGCGTAAGCAGTAATGAGGAAAACACTTGAAGCTGAGTGTGTACAGTGTAGCCCGAAATTTGCCTGGATAATAAGCGTTACGATGTACTTGAATAAGCTTGGAATTGGTGCGGGCAGTTTGGACCACAAGCAAACGAGACTTTCACTTCGGTCGAACGCGTTAAGTCGGCTCATTAAGCCGAATACTGATGTAATACCACGTTTAATGCAAAAGCCTTAAAATTCTATACGGAAATCTTCTGAATTCTGCTGTTGTTTGTCATGGGTATTTAGCGGTGTAGAAGCTAGCGCCGATTACAATGCTGGCAGCATTTCGGGAGGTCAACCTCCCGACCAGCGTCCATTCGTCCCGGATCGATGGTGTCGGCAACTGAGGAATTCGGTGGATGCTCCCTTATCCAGATATCACATTAGACGAGACGCAGGTCTCAGTGATAATTTTTTAAACGGTTGAGGGCCGAATGTGGTATTTGAATACGAGTACTGGTTGTACCGAATGTATTTGTATAGCTGGTTGTATCTGCCCAAGTTTTGCAAATGATATTTCGTTAATTATTATTTATTAATTTTAGCGTAAGCTGTAAATTTTTTCTCGAATTCATACGAGTATTCTGTGGTAGCTGTTCTTGTTCTCCGCAGATAATAAAAGGGCTGTTAATCAATATTATTGTTAATCAATATAATATATAATTTCTTGCACGTTTTGGACAGCTGAAAGAAATGCGTTGAAGTGAAAAATCAAACTTCTTAAAAATTTTGATATGAGGATGATGGTCAAATTCGCTATAGAGCAAGTACTTGTCTATGAAGGAGAAAAGAAAATATGTACAAGTATAAACGGGAACGATACATAGTTACACACTTTTACGCTCGGCTCAGCACCTTACATTACCTCCAGTTGTCGGTGGATGACTACTTGTAGTACAGTAGATAGTAAGTATCTACAGTAACTGTTCTGCCTTGGCAACACGGCTGTACAGTATCTGTGCGTGAATCCGGAAGAAAATCATTAACTTTTTCTGAGAAATTAAAAACGCTGCAGTTCCGGGGTAGTGGATAATAAACGTTCGAGTTTATTAAATGCGTTATGCGAGCAGTCACTCGGTACTGAGGGACTTCATTGTCACGGACTCACGACATAAAAACACATCCTCAAAATGTCTGGTACTCGTACGTTTCATTTTGTTGAGTTTAAGCAAGTGCTTAGTTAATAATAACTGCAGGAGTGGAAAACCGAAATCCGCTAATAAGGCTGTCTGATTACCATCCGTGACGGTGCCCTCATAATGCCACTTGAGGGGACCGACTGCTGTAAGTTCGTGCTCGCTGTGTTCCTGCCGCCGGTAGGGGTGGCCCTGGAGCGTGGTTGCGGCGAAGATTTGTGTATAAACATCCTATTAACCCTGCTAGGCTACATCCCAGGCATCGTACACGCCTGCTACATCATCTGCAAATACTAATCTGTCTCCACATTTGGAATCCTTAGCGGAAGCACGGTGGATTCGGTTACAGCGACCTTGCAAGGGACAAAAAGCCTTTTATTTAGGAGCTTTGGAAAGATCCACTACATGTACCCTGGATGAAACGATGGTCCTCCAAGAAACACAGTCGGCGCGACTGCATAACTTATATTCGTATTCCGTTTTCTGTTTCGCAGAGATTTTATAGCCTTCTTGGAGAAAGTTTGGTGGATGCGGTTACAGCGACTGTGCCTCTTATTGCAGTTATACGGACCATCCCATCGCTTCTGCGCAGATGTTGACAGTGCAAATTTTCTTTTAAGTTAGCTGATGTTTTTTTATGCTATGGATGCCCCGTCGTTAGATCGTCTTAAAAATTCTGATAATCTGTCACACAGCTAAGAGTGAGATGTTTTGACATTAATGAGTAATGAGCAATGAATTCACACTGCGTCGTCCATACCAAGAACCGGTATTAAAATTGCTAAGAATTTTAAGATGGATACATGCTTCCTTGAGGCAAAACACCGCGCCGAATGAAGCAGCAGAAAAACGTGAAAACCTGCAGCTGGATGCTGAATGTTTAGCATTACGCTAGAAAAGCGCAATAAAATATCTTTCTCTCCCTGACTCCATTAGGCGGAAGCGTAATTCGGATCTGTATACAGCATAAATTTTGATAACCATGTTTAAAGTGTTGGCTGTTTTTGCATTGTATAAGTCGCTTGTCTGGAGAAACACAGCCTACGCAGAACCGTTGCCAGCAGGTAAGTGCCCCAATACACACCAATGTTGTCCCGAATCATGGGTTACTAAGTGCGCACAAAACTACATAGAACGTCGTAATATCTTGAGCGAAAATCATGAATGTCCGACATACAACAACGTAATATCACAAACGCAAATCATGAATGTCCGATTCGTAGACTGGCGTAGCCGCATTGATCCTTCGATACTGTGGTCCAAAGAATCTACAGCTGCCAATAATAACCTGTTCCACGGTGACATCCTGCTGAAGGCCAGTGGACAGTTGAGCGATGGTGCGTCAGCCACAACGGTAGCTGGACAGTTGTTACCGGAGAATATCTGGCCCAACGGAGGAACAGCCATCCCGTTTAACATCAGCGAATCATTCTGTAAGAACCGTCAACCATCAAATAAATTAGGGTCGGTACACAGCCGTTTCTAAATGTCGGTTGCTGCCACGCTGATTTAATAAGCGCATTAATTCAAATCGCTACGAGCAGATACTTCAGCTGTTTATCTTCGAAAAGTAGACATCTGGTTAGAATGATGACCTTTACATGCATAATTTAATCTGACTACCATGTAGCGCCATCCGAGAAACAGATTATTGCCACCGCCCTGCAAACCATTGAACGCCGGACACTGGGATGCATTACGTTCAAACCGGTCGAAACTGAAACAGATTTCTTGTACTTTCAACGCGGACTCGGGTAATTTATAGCCGGGGTTACGAGCGCGGATGATTTGGTAACAAATCCCCTTCAAACTGCGTTTTTCAATAACAGATGCAATTCATTTGTGGGTCGCCAAGGCGGCAAACAGCCCATTAACCTAGACCATTCTTGCATGACATCCGGCATCATCCAGCATGAAATCCTCCACTCCCTCGGACTGTTCCATGAACAATCCCGACCGGATCGTGACCAGTATGTCGAAATCTTCCTGGACAATGTCAATCAGCAGTTTCTCAATAATTTCGATCGGCTGCCGTTGATGGAGACATACAATGTCGGCTACGATGTGGAGTCGGTTATGCACTATGGGGCGTTCGATTTCGCCAAAGATCTGCAGCGACCGACGATTATCCCACGAATGCCGGGCGCTGTGAAAATGGGCCAACGGCATGCGATGACGATACTGGATGCGGCTAAACTGATGATGGCGTATCAGTGCCGGTTCGATGACAGCCATTCCGAAGGCGACAACAGTAATATAGTCGTGCCTCCCGAAAACGTTCCTCGTACGTCGTATTCTAATTAAATAATTTCACCTTTATTTATCCACAAAACTCATATTGCCACAACACAGTAAAAGACATCTTCACCCTTTAAACTTGTTTTGTATGTTAAGTAATGCCGCGAATTACTTCCCTGTCACGTTTATCGTTTTTGTACGTGTTTGGCACCGTTATGAATCTTATGATTCGAATATTCGATACACATCTCCTTACGATATTTTATCTTCTATGAATGCCAGCTCGCTACCACTGTGCATATTCCGTTAAAGTTTTTTTTAGCTTTATAATTAATTTTCACTAACAATAAGAATACGTATTTGATATTGTTTTACCTGTAACATTTTTCGCGCTTAATTTTGAAACTTTTTAAAATTAGAAGATTATGCTGCGTTCTTCCTTTTGATTAAGACTGCAAAGGTCATGCAACGGAATTCGCAATATAAACACATTTCTGTTTTAGTTTCGCCCCATTCTTGTCCAGTCGACATCCCAAAAGGTCGCACCATCGACAACTGCGAAGATGACGCCGAATGCCAGGCCACGGGGCGTGGGGCCGTTTGTTGCCCGTACTGTGGGGATGGGCGGTGTAATCGCTACTGTCGCGGCCCGGGCACCAACGGCGATGACCTGCTGCGTGCGGATCGCGAGCGCAGCTGCCCAGTGCATATTCCGCCCAATCGGCCGCTGGATGACTGCCGTGAGGATCGGGATTGTAAGCGGTCGGGGCGAGGAACTATGTGCTGTGCGTACTGTGGATCGCAGGGATGTCATCGTTACTGCCGCGGAACTGGGAGTAATGGGGATGTTTTGATTGGCGGCGGGATGTCAATTTAGAAGTGCCTCATTTATTAACCGAACGAGCATTTATACTTTGGTTTTGTCTTAAATTAAAGAAGCACTTCAGCTATGTGACATGACAAAAAAGACATCCAAAACACAAGTCTTATCGCCGCTCTTGTCCATTACTTTAAATTTCTTAGAAAAACTTCAGAGGTAAATTTCCCCAGTGAAAGCGGAAGAGAAACAAAGAACCCTTAATTTCTTATTTTTATAATGTTAGTGCGCGCGCCTTAATTAATTTCCATTTGCTTTTGGGTGCATGTTTTTTTCGCTGGTAGATGTTAGCGGTCAGAGAACATGTGTATTCGGGGAAAAATACAAAAACACATGTACCAGTATTCGTACATCGCGGCAAAAGCCAAAGACATCATAAGATTAAGTACATTTTTGAATCGGTTTTCTAGAATCACATTTTAAAGTATATCATAAAAATATGCATTCTCTCTCATGCAAAGTCCCGATGTCGGTCGATGTACTCGTCATTAGTATTGTCATTCGTCCCTCCCTGCTCTTGTTGGCCCTTCTTCTTCTGTTTCCGGTCCTTATAGTAACCGTAGCCGGCACCGGCAGTCGCACCCAGAGCGGCGCCGGCTAGTGCGCCCTGTTTGGCGTCTACACCCGGTATCACGGCTCCGATGATGGCGCCACCTATGGCTCCGATGATGGCATCCCGGACCGTTCCGCGTTTCGACCGTGAATTCTCCAGCGGTGCACAAACTAAAACTAAATTAATTAAGTTTGGTGATTTTATATACAGTACACTTTACTTAACTTCGTTAGACAGTGGAAGTGGTAAGCATACAGTTTCTTAAATTTCCTAGAGAAGTCAACAAATTGTCTTGCTATGCGCGTTTAGTACATCATTGTACTATGTAAATCCTTATTTTCTAACGCAAAAAAAGGAAGCACTGAAATATTTGGCATACATAATGGAGTATGTAAATGGAAATATGTATAACGAACAAAAGCATGAAGTATGATATGATACATTATGAGTGTCTATTTTATGGTACCATTACACGAATAATTTTGTTCCGAAACTAACGGCCAAAAAAATTAGGTACTGTGAATGATGTACTGCAATAACATTCCAGAAACATGTCTAAAATATTTTAGAAAGTACAAAGTACGTATGCAGATATAATTACAGCGCGCATCAGGATCTCTTAGTTAAAACTTATAAACAGTTTACCAAAATTAGCATAACATTTACTTACGTGTGCTGCTAAAGAAAAGCACCGCAACCATGATCGTCGCACAACCCTTCTGACAAGTCTTCATTGTGCTGGGAAGAGGAAAGATGATGAACTAATGAGCAACTGGCTGCTGCTTATTATTATGTAAAATTGATGGATTTTAAGAAAAGCCAAAAGCGACTATAACTGTCGGTCAGTTACAACTCAAAAAGCACATGTGATTAATGCTGTTTATATTCTGTTCCGTGTTATTGATGTTGGTACGCATCTGTACCGTACAGAATACGCACCGCAACTGCACCGCTTTTACCGACTGTCGAACCGTTTCAACGGAAATGCACGCGCTCGGGTTACGATGAGTCAACCGGCGATTACAATCATCAAGTAACTAAACACTTGATCAAACGGTCAGCACAAACATCTCAAGGTGCAATCTTTACACAACATATTAGGCGAAGTGCTCAACAAACGCTTCTGGAGGACGTGATTAAGACATATTCCCGGAAAACATCAGTTTTACTCGCCGCTCTTCACTAAACCAACCCATTTATGCAAAGCAGTGCCAGAAAGCCCAGTTTTAAGAATTAAAAAGTGTGTACGGCTAAAAAAGCGAGATTAGTCAATGTACATTGCACGTTAATAATCGTGATTGACATCATGGTTGACATCGCCGTGGTGCACGTTCCCGGCGCCTTGCTGTCCCTGTTTCTGCTGCTTCTTCGTCTTGTAGTCTTTGTAGGCACCGTAACCGGCCCCGGCGGCCGCTCCCGCTGCCGCACCCTGCTTGGCACTCATCCCCGGCACGACCGCCCCGAGGACCGCGCCACCGATGGCGCCGATGATGGCGTCCTTCACCACGCCGCGCTTGGCGACGGAATGTACCGGCACACAAACTGTAAAATTATTTGCCACGAATACACTAACAAGTTTCACCAACTTTTCTTATAAAATAATATAAAGGTTTTTAGTAAACATTTTTTTAATAACTTTTCTGGGTTGAAAAGTTATTCTCTTCTTCGTTGTTACAAATAAATATTATCTTACTGGTTTTCTGAAGTTTTATCGCTTGTTTAGTAATATAGTTTTTTAATAGGATATCCGAATTTTCTTTTCTTTTGAAAACCATCACCGAGCAAAATTTCCATTAAGCATTTTATTTCCATTAATAGTGACATTTACCTGTGCTGCCGATCAGCAGGATCAAGAAAACGGGGACTATTGTCGATACCCGGGAATTCATTTTATAATACTGGCAATGCGTGGAAAAAGCAGAAAATTCTGATTTCACGGGACGGTCGAAAAAATGCGCTCCTATTTAAATTTTTCTTAGCTGACGGTAGCACGTTACAAAATATTTGCCATAGATTATTTTGTGTGCCCATGCGTTTTTCTACATGCCAGAGTGCAGACGGCGACTACAGCGGCGCATGACTGTGATACTGATCGGGATGAAGGTCAATAAAATCAGGAAATGAAATCTTCGCTGTATGCTGTTGTATACCGGCGTTTAAATAACCAGAAAGCTACCTAGCCGTTATTAACAGCATGATTTATTTTGCGAAAACGTTGCGGCTATAGTACAACGAAACGATCCACAGCGCCGCGTTTAATCAAACCGGCAAGCACAGCACTTGGAATCCATGAAGGATATCATTCTCTTTTTTTACAAAACAGTTTGCAGATTCGTTGTCAGGAGCGGTTACTGATACATTGGCAATTTTTTTTCACAAAACATAATTATAACAATTATTATCATATGTACAGAATAAAAATTGTTTAAGCCGCCGCTTGATGGTCTTTGGCATCCTTCTTAGCCGCACCGGCTCCCGCCCCGGCGGCGGCGCCTAATGCGGCGCCCTGTTTGGCACTGACGCCCGGTAGAACGGCACCGGCCACTGCTCCTCCCAGGCCGCCTTTGGCTGCGTCGGTTATTACGTTACGTTTATCCCTGACGGCTTCACTGGACGGATAGCATGCTACAGAAAAAATCAATAACCTTAGTAAAGAAATTCCCAGTGCAAATATTAAGCGGCAAAACGTTCGTATCGAAATACTATAAGGTTGGCTTGTTGTTATGAAAAGCAATGGAGAATAATTATTATTTAGCTGCAAAAAAGAATAACAGATTTATTTTAAATTGGTCGTTATTATATCTGAATTTTCCATATAGCGAGATATTCTGTAATTTACCAGCAGCAGAACGGTTTGAAACTGTATACTGTGTATACAAAAGCACTTTTTTATCAAAATATTAATTATCAGGAACAATAAGACCGTATATTATCGGTATTGCCGTAAAAACATTGCGGTTGCTGACTTACATGCGAAGGCGACGAGAACGGCGAACAGGACAGCGTACATTACACGAGATTCCATGGTTTATGGTGAATTTTACTTCAGTGAACTACGCGCAAAATATATTCAATCAAACGACTAATGGAGTTAATAAGAAATCAAATGACGCTAAACACCAATATGTATGTAGTGGACAGCGGTTTATATATCCCTGATATGGGACCATTCCGTTACCGTTCCATCGTTACGTTCTGCGCGGTAGATTCCACTATACCGCAAATATTCCCACAAGGCCATTTTAACACAACTCTGGTGTTGTAGGGTTCGAATTATCGCTCCATCGGACAGATGATACGGCAGTTCGTAAAGGAATCTTACTGTAATATGGGTTTACCGTTGTGGACTTTGATGCACAGCTCTTTTACGATACGGTACCAGGCGAAACTTTGAAAGTACCAGTACTTCCGCCAGCGTCGTTAAGTCTTTTGAAGTTTATTATATGAATACTAACTAAGTAACAAGGGTCCTCGACACTTTGCCGTTCTACTCTATGTTCTCCCGTTCCACACATCCAATCTGCACGCTCTAAAGTGCTACAGAATCCTCTCAGTGTCAAGAGTGTTCCTGCATCATAAATTTTCTGGAAAGCTCAATCCCCACAGTCCAGTGGTCACTCAAAAGCTTGTTACCATGGTGGCCATTAGCTTAACATGGGCTTTTTGTAAATCCCCAGATTGTTACTTACTATGGGCACAGAAGCACACTCTGTTAACATCTTCCAAAAATTCAAAAGTTTGCTCGTACTTCCTTAATGTAAACATGTTCAAAATCATCAGACATTATTCATCCGCGCTGGGCTTGTACATATTTACGCATATTACGATTAACTCCGAAATTAACGCAACCACGAACAAAGCACTTTTAATTAGTGAATATGTTCGTATTATTGTATTCTGAATGAGATGTAGAAGATTCTGGTTTTACCATCGGCACCTTATTTGCACTAAACAAATATATATATTGAGTGGCTTTTCGTACGCTTGAAGTTACGAAATGAAAATCACCCCGTAACCGGCAAGCAAACATTTAGCAAAATAGCTAAACGATATGCTGCCGAAATACGGAGTAATTTGCCTGGATACTTAACAGCTCTACAGTCTAGACGCATGTGCAATGAATTCAGGTAAAGGCAAGTACATAAATTGTAATAACCGGGAAATGTGCGAAATATGGGCCAATCGTGGATAAAGTCGGGTATTTTTCACAGTTTCTGTACAACAACACCTACAAAAACTTTCAGTTCATCGGGAAAAAGATTTTTCTTCCGCATAGCTTGAAGCGGACCAGCGCGTAAACTATGCAGCTAATTAATACGACAAAATTAATATAGATATAGCGTTTCAAAGCAATCGTTATTAAAAAAATCCAGGATAACGCCAGCGTTACGGATGTACCGCTTTAAACTGGTAATAAAGCAAATGTCACGGTGCGCGCAAAGGAGAATAAAAAATTCGCTAGAAATTACCAAAACAAAGTTCTCTTTCTTGTATCGGTAGAGTGGGACACGAAGCGGTCTTACACATATTTTGCAAACCCGGAATAAACACTCCTATTCAGCACTGAAACTTAGTTTCCGCGTAGCGATAGCGTAGCAGATTAAGCAGTGATATTTTATTTAGTAGCGTTTCTTTAATTGTAGATTTTCTTTGTTACCTGTTGCCACTACTGTTTTTTTATTGTTGGAAAATTGATTAAAGAAAGTGCAGCAGTGAGACATTTTGATTCGTCCCATTCGGTAACCAAAAGAACGCGGTATACAGTGGGTTAACTGTCGTGTACGCTAATACGATTTATTAATTTAGACTTTCAGCGCGCTATTCAACTGAGCAATTAATATTACAGAGGACAACATCATGAGTGTTGCTATGGCATACACTACACCTTCCTTTCTCAAAAAAAAAGGAAAACAGCTCGTTAATCAAAAATATCGGTGTACTTGACTATCTCGTTAACATTTTCCGGTTCTTCATAAACATAATTGGATTTTCCACCACACATTCTTTGTAAGTGGCCCTTTACGCCACACTTATTACACGTCATATTTTTGTACCAACAATCTTTTACGAGGTGGCGTCGTCCGCATCCTGTGCACGTTACCCCTTTCGGTCCTTTGCCCCTTACGGCCATCACCCTTTCGTCCTTCTCCTCCATTCTGCTTTCAAACTTTTGCGCATCGGCCAGCGCTCCCTCTATGCTGGTTGGCTCCCTGCTGTACAGGTGCTGTCGCGTCTTCTCCCGTTGGATTCCGCCCAGGAAAGCAGCTAGCAGCATCTCGTCCAATATCGTTCCAGTAAACTCACAGTTGATTGACTTCGCCCGGAGGCGGTTGCTGTATTCAACAAGGCTTTCTCCTTGTTGCTGGGTGAGACGGAAGAATTGTGACCTTTCGTAATGTTTTGATGTCTGCTTGACGTACAAGCGATCCAGCTTGTATATCAACTGCTCCACTGTGAACTCTTTAATCTTCTGCGGATAGCATACTTGGTACAGGGACTCGAAGGCTTTGCGCTCCAAACTTTCCACCAGTAAGTTGACTTTCTTATCATCCTGTACATCCAACAGGACGACGAAGTTGTCAAAGCGCTGCTTCCATGCACCCCAGTCTGTGTTGTCTGGATCAAATCGCTCCATCGCAGAATGCGAAGGAACTGTCGCCAGAGCTGTCTGCGATCTCGTCGTAGGCATGGTGCAGTGCGTTATGGTATAACAATTCCCTTTCCAATCTGACCGTAACTCAGAATTCTCTATCCATTCACGCCACTGTCGTGTACGCTAATACGATTTATTAATTTAGACTTTCAGCACGCTATTCAACTGAGCAATTAATATTACAGAGGACAACATCATGAGTGTTGCTATGGCATACACTACAGGTTAACCGTTATATTAATTTTAAGGCTGCCAGTTAATTTGTGACGACAGTACAAGCCTTACTGAAGCAATTTGGATAATTTCAAAATTTTCTCAAAGATTTGAATGTAGTACAAAAACATCATAATTTTAGTTACAAAATAATTTGGGCGTGATCAATTTTAAGCGAAGCGAAAGCTAGAAAACTTGGAACGAAAGCTATAAAAAAGAATTAGCCTAGTGTTTATTATTAGCAGTTTCCGTAATATCGTAATATTATATCATAGTGCGCTGGTGCTGCATCAGCTGCGCTACTGCACTGCAGCAAGAAAACATTTGCCAAATCATAACCAGACTGGGCGTCAAAATCAGAGGCGCTGGGCAATTGTATCTTAAAAGCGATGCCGCAGGGAGGCCGATTATTTGTCCAGCAGTGCATGTGGTGTTCTATTGGAACTCCGGGATATGGGAAATCTACCGCATAACTGACCACAGCGGAACCACTACAGAGCGCAGCGGTAGCACGTTTTGTTATGACGGATGATATAACCGAGTAGCTAACGCAAATTTCCCTTAAAAACCAGCGCTCTATTCGGCGCTATAACAAACCTCAACCGCATGTCCTTAAAAATGAAATGAAACGGCTTATATTCCCGAACGTTTACTAGCCCGATATGCCGAACCCGAGTATGTCAGTGATATACGTATTGTATTATCGAACAGCGTTCGGTTGAACATGAATACGACAACAAATCCCTTTCGATTCAGCATTTCATATTAAAATCCAGCGCGATCTCCCAGTATTCGCAAACTGAACATCCACCCACAGCAACCACAATAACTGACAATCGTATGCTCGAACATCGGGCGACCAACCCAAAGTGTTTATTTTTTAAAGACCGTGACCGATAATGATATCGCAGCGGTAGAACCGGTTCCGAAATCCTAAACCAATGACCGCGAAAACACCGGACCTCTGCATAAGAACATTGTAAAACGGTGTGTGAAGATGCTGGGCGAGCGGCCAGTAAAATATTCGGCAAAAAACGAACGCTGTAGTTGCTTATAGTCCGCGTTACACTGCTCACAACATTACACTAACGGAATACAATGACGCGCAGTACAACGCCGACCACCGTATGCCCTTCGAAACACGAGCATCTGAGCCACCGGAATTAAGCACACGTGGGCATTCAACCATATTTGTCGATTTTAACCGTTCCCGTAATAAGAGATTTTCCCAAAAAAGTAGAATAGCGTCCAAATCCCAAAAACGACAGGAACAAAAACGACAATTCTCCTGAAAAGGGTGCGAACCGTGGTCACACAAATCTCGAAACCCAAAAAGACCATCTTGAACCAATTATTGATCACAATAATTTCGTACAAGACATACGTCTGCCGGACTGGAGCTAAACGACAGATGTCCGCCAAAGTGAACCTCACGCAAGAATAAAGAACACGACCGATCGCCGGAAAGAATTCTAGTACATTGATGCGTGTTCTCGTATTACCCTATTCTTCTCCTTATTAGGTAATAAAAACTCTTAGAAAACAACTCTGAAAACCCAACACTATGATGAGATATGTTCATCATGTAAATGGTAATTTTTTATGCGGTGCAGACTACTCTAGCAATCTCCGAAGCTAACGGCTCGACCATACATCATTTTAAACTTGGCGTTTTGGTTAACCGTGCGTTTCGCAATTCGGATGGTGATGAACTTCATGCATTCAGGAAGCAATGGACGACGTTAAAATTATTCCCATTGACGAACTCAGCTTTATCGGAAGGAATGAGCGAAACCGGATAAAGGTCATCTCCGGTTTGGTGCTGGATTTCTTCTGGTTAAATTTCTAATTCGACCTCCCTTAAAATTTTGTTTATTATTGTGCGCATTAATTAATCGTAGCGAGCGTTTGTCACAACTTTAACTGTGCATAATGACGGAAGTATTTAGTACAGAAGAAGCGCGAGAGACATCCAGATCAACGTACGAGAGAAAAAGACGCCCACGGCCACTCAAAGCTACGCAAAACAAGAAGAGATGACTGCGCATGACTCACAAAATCGTGTTAATGCTATACTGCATGTACTTGTACTTCCCCTGCAAAGCACTATACAGAGAAACTGGAAACATCGACATTCCGCAAAAGATATCGCTATCCTAGTACTGTACCTATATTTAAATTTCATGATAGAAGGGTTTAAACATGTGTGGTTCTCTTAATCGGTAATTAATTTTCGATATGGACCTAAGTAACTAATAAATTTGCTGCTTGAAAACGCAAATTAATAAAGATGATGGCTTAATGCAGTAACGGGGAGGTTTTTCACTTGTATGCTTCTTTAGAATAGTACTGTAATTTCATAAAATGTTTTGCACACCGCCAGGGCATCCGTAAACAATAATTACACGCTGTAGTTGTTAAAGCAATTGCGCAGAGCTCGTAGGAATGGTTAATTTGAGACGGATGGAAAGTGGCATCAGCAACACAAAGGTGTCACCGTTTGCCATAAAAAAAACCACACACGATACTTCAGTTGTACATGATCGCCGTATGTTTAAAGCGTCTTTTGCACTCCGCGTTTTTACGCGTAACAATGTGCGTGTTGAATATCAGTCAACTTAAAATGGGAATGTGGCTTGAAACTCCGTGAAACGTTGTAACATTATCTGGTAACGCGATATGCTTGGAACGTTCTATACCACCGCTGGTGCGCGATTGCAACGATTTGCACTAAAAACCATAATTGACGGAGAAAGGCCTTGCAGCGCTGCAAAAAACAACATGCTCCTTCTGAAAAAATTACTTTTTACCTTGAAGATAAGAAAATGAGTTATAAAAGTTTTTAGTATGAAGGGTTACGTCGAATGTAACTACAGTATGTCTCGAGCTAACCTTAACCAATGAAACCTAAATTATTTTTTGGAAAAAAAACCGGTATCTTATTAGCGTACTAGGAGAAACACGCGGGTTTCAAATACGTCGAAAGAACATGTTTCTGCTGCCACAAATTGTTCGTAAATATATTATTCAAGAAATGGGGAAACAACATCGGTTTGGGAAAAAAGCTGTTACCACTTAAGCGTGCAGCAGGAGAGATATACGACAAGGGACGAGGAAAAAACCCACATTACACATGATGACCGAGAACTTAAAAGTGCTGTGGTACTGAGATTCAATTTCCCAGATGCGCTTTTGCGCTGATCGGCTTACATCACTTGGGAAGTCTGGGTGGCGCCATCCAGACACAGTCGTCAGAATGCGAATAACGCGCCTTCTTTGTTTTGTTTTAGTTCTCTGTTTGGATTACAAGTATTAATTATTCTCACACTATCGGATATAGACAACTCAACGGTCATTATTTGCGGACAGCGAGGAAATACAATTGCAGCAAGCAGCAAAGAAACGCAAAACAGGGAGGGAACCTTAGAAACGGAATCTCGAGCGCAATGTGAGCGTTTTAGTATATATCTTATTTCGCGACGAAGAAGCTCATGAAATAGCTGACATGGATTTGAGTGATTAATGACGGTGTTTAGGTTTTTAAAAACGTTTATCATGTTGTTTGCTGTAAAGAGACAAGAATGTTTTGCTCTCCAACTTTTCGCTTTATCAAATCCCCTCTACAGAAATACAAATCTCTGTGAGCAGGTATCGCTTGCCCGAAAACTGCTGCCAAGACGTGATTTATATTAAGAAACCGTTATAGGTACACTCTCGCATCTCCGTTTATTACATGCACCCCTTTTCGCACCATATTCATAATAAACATCGTTTTAAAAGCAACATTTAATAGTAAGTAGCGGCAGGGCGGTTGTGAGCTTTTTGGAAGCAGGAGCGCCGTTGTTTTCTAGAGTGAGAATGGCGCCCACTATAAATTATCTGATTTTATATTGGAATTATATTTGTTTTCTCGCGCTTCACCACGCGGCGGCCCTGGGGCTCTGTGTTGCGCCAGTACGTCCTGGGGACATCTCGCGATATATATGAAACCGTCGCATATGACGTTGAAATTTCCCCCGTCAATTTGCAGTCAGTTAGGACCAAAGAACGTCCACCAACTAGCACCGGCATCATGCATGCGAGAATGAACTTCAGCAAATTGTTACAATTTTCGCTATGCCAGTCGGGCCGCACAGCGAATTGGCAATGCCCCGGTAAAGACGCGAAGGTATTCGGGTGTGCGTCCAAAAATTTTCGGGTGAGGATGCTTATTTCAGTGTTCTTGTACGTACGATAAAGCTAGCTGTGCGCCGAACCATATTAATTATTTCCATAGAGACAAAATGTGTCTTAAAAAATTCACGACCTACTGATAGAGGACACATTGTCGATTAAAAACGAAAAAGTAAGAACCTCAGTTTCGGCACCCTTGGGAGGTTTTAACTGACATCCTAAATATCAGAACAATTCCGATTCGTATCACTAATACATATACATATATGGTCCTCCTGGAGTCGAGAAGTTTTGCGCCACATTTTCTTTTGCCCTCGGCGTGGCAGCTGGTGGCACAGTGGCAGATAACATGGCGGACGTTGACATGGCAATAAGTGGCACCAAAACCGAAAGCAGAGGAACAAATGGGTCGAAAACTCCTTGCACGCCGTTGAATTCAAAATGGAAAGAGAGGTAGATCCGAGATTTAGATTTAGAACCGTACAAGAAACATGATTATATAAGGGCGAAACCAAACGCCTTCCACCGTGCTCCTGTACTGCTGCCGTCATTGAACCCCACTAAGCACCTTTAAAACTAGGATACGTAACCAGTCGCAACCCTTGCCGTAAATTTGATTTGTGTCGAGACAACTGCATGGTTGAAAGTTTGTGTGACTGTGGAAGAACAGCGTAAAATAATTAGCAGAGCATTTTGTACGACAGCATCAACCGACGCAAACACGTTTCGAGATATAAACGATTACTTAATATTGTCTTCCAAGGTGGCAGCGAATATCCTCAGAAAGCACAGGGAAACCCGTTGACCTTTGACCGTTGGATGCATAGAGTGGTCAGCAATGACGAAAACGAAGAGAACCCGGAAGCCGACGAAAAACTCAACGAACCGATCAACCAAAAATTCTCTTATTCAGCAACAAAATTCATCGAAGCGTTCAAGATTTTGTTTTCATCATCTCTCATGGACCAGTTTACTTACCTTGGCTGCGGCATATTCGGAACAGAGAAAAACAGCTAAAAGATAGATTTATAAGAAAAAATTCCTTCATTAGTCCCTTCAGTCAAAATCCAGACCAGTTTTCGAAGACAGACACGCTAATTAAACACGAAAATAATATGACATTATCAACATGCTGGATAAGCTTGGTAAAGTTTCGACTGATTTGACGATTCTGGAGCAAGGAAGAGCATGAGTAACGGCGAGCTCGAAATGGCCGCGAATAAGCTCTGCACGCACGTGCGTAAGATGTGAGGTAATAATAAGTACTAACGTTAACAGGTACGTACACTAATAGGTGCTCAACTAATACGTAAGTACTTACACTTTAAGGCAACAATTGCCTGGCAACTGAATTAGCAACGCACACACTGTACATTATTTTATGCAACAACAACAACAACAATGCCAGCACACCGTACGTTGTATATTTCCCATTCCTTCGTTGTCGCTGTTGAACTTGGAAAAACTTCTTGTATAATAACTATGTACTGTAACAACTAAGTGGTGTGAAAAATTTCATTGGGCAAAGCCATACTACACAAAGTGCATATACGCGTAATACCACTTAAAATGATTCAAATTTAAACGTTTTATACTAAACATTTTTAAATATTTAACTGCTATTATTGTCAATTAAAAAAATGTATTATTTTTCTAATGTGCAGCATCGATAACAGTACGTCAGTACTTCAGTGTGTACGCCAGTACTTTGTTGGTTTTGCTAAATTTTTAGCGCAAATTGTAGTCTAGACGCAGGACACTTAGAAATGAAGTTACCGGTACCATACGATTCCTGAATAGCCTCGAGGACGTTTGAGGGAACGCTCCTCCGTACCAAGCACACGAACATTTAGCTGAGCTGCTAAATGATACGCTGCCCAGAATACGGAGTCCCCGGTTTTATGTACAGGAATTTTTGTATCATACCCGTTATCAAAATTAGCATCGAAAGTACAAAAATTGTTGGTACTATAACACAATACGGTAAAGGCTATTTACGATTAAGGTAAAAGTACTTTCTTTTGCACTACGTGCTGCTGTACTTATTCCTAGTGCAGTCGCTCTGCTGGCCACTGGGCCAGACACTGTCACATCGTGTTATTAAAGTTGCTTATTATTACACGTACTTACACATATTTTTTCACACCAAGGTTGTTGCACATGAAATCGCTTTATACAAGAAACGTTTTCGTGTTCTATTGATGTTGCATCCGCAAATGACAATGTCCATATGGATCAACGGCATTCGCTGCCGATCCATGAACTGCGTGACGAGCTGCTGAAAGACATCAGCAAAAACGAAATTCTGGTCGTAGTTCGCGAAACCGGCAGTGGAAAATCAACACAGATCACACAGTATTTGGGGGAAGAGTGCTTTACAACGCGCGGAAGAATGCATGCACTGAGCTGTTATGTCACTAGCGAAAAGGGTAGCGGAGGAGCTCAACCGTCAGCTGGGACAAGAGGTCGGATAGGTGAAAGGGTAGCACTCAGAAAGAACAGTCAATTTTGTCTTTGCTAAATGTCAAAGATACACAAATTAAGAAAAACCAGCAACGCAATACGTTTCTTCCTTGTACTTAAAGGGAACGCACCCGTCCAGAGACTGGCTGCAAGCGAAGACATGAGCTTTGTAAAGTTCTATTTAATTCAAACGGTACCATTTCATCCTGCAAACAGGTACACTGTCCGCTTTGAGGACTGCACAAGCAGCGCAGCAGTCTTAAAGTACGTGACGGACGGTACCTTACTGCGAGAATGCCTTTTGAATCTGATCTGACTCTTTATATTGTGGTAACGTTGGATGAGGCCCATGAGCGAACTCTGCACACCGACATCGTCCTTGGACTGCCGAAAGCGGCCCTTAAAAGGCACCCCGCCCTGAAATGTATTGTAACATCGCCCACACTGGACGCCAAGAAATTCAGCGAATACTTCGATAACGCAGCCGTCTTTCCTTATTCCCGGACGGACATTTCCTGGGGAGGAGATCATGTACTTACATCCAAGTAGTATGAAAATCATATAATCACACATTTCAGTGATTCCACATAATACCAGTTTTTCGGTAATACCACATTATAGCTACATTACCACATTATAAGCCATTATAGCCATAACTCCTTTCACATGCCGTAAAAACTATCGCCATCCGCTGCTGCTGTTTTGAAATTTAGTTTCGGAGCGGCCAGCTAGCGTCATTGTACACCCTTTATTTGAGATTCGCACGTAAATTCCGGCGGCAGGATTCTGTACCTTTTTGGTGATATCAGCCAGTTGCCTTCTATACGTGACCGGTCACGTACATTGTAGGGCGACTGTTTTGCTGGAGGCTTTGCGTGACGGAATATAGCAGTACAGTAGCGATTCGTACGTAAAGTGACGGCTTTACTGAGTTTACTCGTACTTTCTATTATTCGCTGTACATTCTCGATCTTTCCTTTAGTGTTTGGATTTACTTTTGGTTATTTCTACACGAATGCGCCGTGTCTATATAAGTCCGTGAGTGGCAGTACTTTGATTATCAGTTCTCTCATTCTGAGTTTGGCAATGTTCGGAGTGATTAATTAAAATATCGTCGGAGGTGCAGTTCTCGCTTCGCGTAGTTTCGTAGGCTTAGCTATGCCACATTGAGATATTAGCTCATACTCTGTCGTTGAGTAGGTCGGTAGGACAGATTATTACGGTAATTATTCCTATCGTACTGATCTCTCCGTCATGCGGAATTCGGCCAAACGATTTGTCGTACAGCTCTCAATAAATGCTTTTATCCTGCAGGCCCTCCCACCCGCAAAGCGGTGTTATTATTGATTAGCAACATCTACGAAATGTTTTGGACCGGATCAACACTGGAGATTCAACAGAAGGAGACTATAATAAGATGGTGACGAGAGTTTACTTGCTTTTGCCGACTGAGAAACAGATCCATAATTCTGTTCGACGCGCGCTGCATGTTTTTGCAGAAAAAGAGCCACCCTATGCTTTACAGTTAAATCGCCCTGCTACAGTTAAATAAGCCCGTGGCAACTGCAAGGACACGGGCAGAACACAACGGGATCACTGCGGCAACAAATCTGTTAGTTACAAATAACTACAAATCAAAATAATAGTTTACAATCAGTGGTATTAAACAGTTCACATTTCAACTACAGTATAACCGAAGGCCCATTTGGCAACTGGCTGTCACTGGGCGTCCATGTGTCCAAAAGTATATCGTACACGTCTACCGTGTTCTCACCTTCAGTTCTTTCAATGCCGCCCAAAACGAAAATTTTGTCACTCATGCAGCACGTTCCGACGCCGTACAGAAGACGGCCTATGTCACCTATTATAAAGAAGAAAAGCAGGTATTTGATTCAGAAGATTTGATTTCAGATGAGACATTTGGCCAGGGCACATTTACCGGGTCCGGGTGTAAATTCAGAGAAACTTCATACTGTGCAGACAGGCAGCATGCGTATGGAAAGTTTAGAAAAATTTTAAAATTCTTTCTGGTTGCAAGTGCATCGGTCTCATTCTTCCTCTTAGGAAAAAATTCGGGAAACTTTATTTAGCTGCTGGCTAACACAGTATACAGCAATGCGTTTTGCTGCTCTGTATGCTGTGTGGTTTAGTCACGGCTTTATGTGAACGCACAAAACCGGTTTTTGCGAAGACTAAACCCACTTCGTACCTACTCTGTACAAAACACTACAATTTATTATGCGCGGCTCCACTTGAAAATCGATACTGGATAATAAACGCTCTTACGGCAGATTTTACATAGTTCCTAAATTTTTTATGATCCACAGTCTGGAGACTGGACCATTTCACTTCAGACTATTTTTAAACACTTCCCATATGTGTATCTGTACTACCATTCTGCACAAATTAATAGGAAAATTCGCAGAATTTTCACACGCGAAAATGCCCTGGTTTGAACTGAGACATAGAACTCACATTTCTTTAACCACTGCTTCGTTGTCGGATTAAAAGCCTCCACGCACCCTACACTTCCCTGAGATCCATATCCCCCTACCAAAAATTAAACCAAAGACATAAAAAATGTAAACAGAAATACCGCACATTGCATTAACGGTATTTGATTACCAATAACGTAGATCCATCCGTCGGATCCGACGCAGGCGGAAGGGCAGTATCGTGCAGTCGGCATCGGGGGCAACTCGTGCCACACGTTTGATGTTGGGTCGTAAAAAATGCCGAGTTGGTAATAGTATGAGCATTCGACGTGCAACCTCCGAACGCGTACACCTGCTGGAACGAGACTGACGACGGTACATTTCTCCAAAGGCGTCGGTAAGGATGCCACATACTCCCACATTGCTGACCACGTTCTAGCGCTCCACGGTGGCCAACGTGTGGGTACGGGTATCATGACCACCCACGGCGTAAATGTGCCCGCCAGCAGCAGCAGTACCCACATCACCGCGGCCCCTCACTGTTCCTGTTCAGCATGTGACTGCATGTCTGTTATCACGATGCACTCGGCAGTTAGTCAAATTACCAACTAACTTTTGCATTACTGAATATATTCGTATTGTACGATTCCCAATGGTAAGATGTCGGGTTTGGCGGTGGCATTCAGCGTTGAACGGTTACCGGTTTTCCGTTAGCTCCTACTTTTCGTAAGCTTATGATTAGGTACGAAAATCACTCCATAACCGGCACGCAGACATTGAGCGAAATCGCTGAATAATATGCTGCCAAATACGGAGTAATTTATCTGAGTGCTAGATACGGCATTCGCAGAGAATACAAGTAAATGTAACACCGAGAAATGTGCGAAATCAGGGCCAAGCGGCCAACGATACAATACAGTTAGCAGCGAGATAAAAAAATATCTTTAAATTTTCAGTTACGCTTTATTCCTTTTCTTTAAACATGTACGAGTACCGACACAGCATATTCTTCTTTTGCGTATTTTCAAAATCTGTAGGTTTTAGACGCAGAAACTAGCGTACGGCTTAGGCTGTTTCCGGTTTTCCGATAGTGTTTTAGTAGCAGTTTAAAATTCAGGGAAAGTTAAAATTGCAGAACTGTATACATTTTTCGCCGGTTTACAATGGATCGGACGATTAGGATCTTTTATCGTTAAGAACCGTATACCGTTAACAGCGCTATGTCATTCCGGTTGGGAGAAGCATTCTGAAGCCACAAAGTGGCGCCATACGACCATATTTATGATCTACAGCCACGCTGATTCTTCGTAAAACAAATGCACCAGACGAAAGGGAGTGTAAAGAGTATAATATCTGCGTGCGGGGTGCTTTAAAACCGTACTAGCGGTAATTAAAGGCATGCATATGCTAATAAAGACAGTACTTAATTTTAAAGAGTACAACTATATGCGAGCGCAAGTAAATATATATGAGCCTTATCGTTGTGTGTGAAATCTGGAAACCTAACTATTTTGTGTTTTTGTGTCGATCGTGTAACTGATGAAAACGGTAGTCAGCTGCTTCTTAAATTTAAGGACTGGCCAGCGAAATCCCGGTTCAGCGAGTCGGTTCCGATGCACCACCGAACATTGTTTGGGGCCCGATTATAATCGGCATTTAGCCGATTATACGTACGAGAAGGGTTATCAGAACCTAGCGTCATATTTACGCGACAACGTACCGGCATTTTCGGAATATAAAAAAAACAGAAATGTTGCCAATTTCAATGTACACGACATACGGCTCCTAAAGTCATATATCGATCAGCGAGTTTTCTCGAAAAGATGAATCGCTGTTATTGTGTCGCGGAGAATTTTTTTTGTTATGAAGACCCCGGTTTATTTTATCGCTTTCGGATCAGGAATGCAGATACCTAAAAACCGTAAAACAGTGCAAACTCCAGGATTCGAAAACTTATGCCGATTCCCAAATGCAGAAAGCAGCAGCTAGTCTAGCGACGAATGCGCCGACTCAGAGGATGCGACAGTGATAGCTTTAATATGGAGACTCAACGTAACCGGAGACTAAAACGTAATTGTGGCTATTATTTGTAAAAGCCGTCTAGTTCTAAAGAAAGCATTGGATCGCGAACCAGACGAATGGATATTTACACTTTACAGCACTGTGTGCATGCGAGGTGAGGAAACTTGTGAAAAGGCAAGTTGTCTTCTTTCTTCTAATAAGTTGCACCACAATAATATTGAACGTCGGTACGGTTAGCGGAACACTGCTGTCCACTGACAACGATGCAGCACTGTAAGGAAGCAAACTGAAAAAATCCAGAGGCATTTTAATGTGTACAGTCGGAACGGTGACACGACAGAATAACATCGACTTGTTTGACGTTCCTGTTGACTGCTATAAAGCAGCGATATCTTTAATTTAGCACTGGAAGCTTGACAATAACTTGTATTCGGTTCCGGCCGAAACAGGCCAGCGACGAATACTCAGTTAATTTTCACAACATTAAACCGGGCTGCTTTGCCTTCTGGGGTCGACAAACCCACGAAGAGCTACTGGAAAATAACCGCTATAACGGATTGCTCCGAAAACGACTTGACAATCTGGAAGTTAGATATCTGTAGATATCTGTCGCACGGTACAATTCCGCCATACAGTAATGTGCGAAATATGGACCAACCGTGGATTCAGTCGGGCATTCTCGAAAGTTTCTGTACATCACCACGTGCAGAAATTTTCAGTCCATCGGGAAATAAGTCTTTCTTCCGCGACCAGCGCGAAAACTATCACGCTAATCACGACAGAATGATTATAGCGTTTTACAGCATTGTTATCAAAACAAAATCCAGGATAACGCCAGCATCACGGGTGTACCTCTTTAAGCTAGTAATAAAACAGATATCACAGTGAGCGCAAAGTGGACTGAAAACTCATACGAAAAGCAAATTTGGAATAAAAGCTATAAAAAAAATGATTAGCCCATTGTTTCTTATTGGCAATTTACGTAATATACATATCATAGTGCGCTGTTACTGCATTATCTGCCCTACTGCAGCAAGGAAAATTCGGCCTCCTGGTGGCCAAATTGGGCACCAAAATGAAAGGCTGGGTAATGGTATCTTAAAAGTTAAAACAATGCCGCATGGAGGCCGACTGATTTGTCCAGCGGCAATGGAGGCCGACTGATCCGCATGCCGCATGGATCAGTCGGCCAAAACAATGCCGCATGGAGGCCGACTGATCTGAAATGGCACTCTGTTGAAACTCCGGGATTTGGCAAATCTACCGCAGTCGGACTTTATTGCGAGTATGAACCATAACTGACCACAGCGGAACCCACTACAGAGCGCAGCTGTAGCACGTTTCGCTGTGACGGATGACATAATTATACTTTACAGAAACTTCCCTCAAAAACTAGCGCGCTGTTCCGCGATCTAACACCGCGTATACATTTTTACGAATGAAAGGAAACGGCTTATGTGAACCGAATGTTACGAATTCGTACTAGCCCGATAAACGGAACTCGAGTATGCCAGTCATACATTATCGAACAGCGTAGTATTTCGCTTGAACCTGAATACCGCGGAATGTACAATCCCTTTAAATTCGGCATTTCATATTAAATTCAGTGCAGTCTTCCAATATTCACAAACTGAACATCCACCCACAGCAACCACGATAACTGACATATGCTCGTCGCCCGATGTTCGAGCATGTGTCAGTTATTGTGGACGTTGCTCATTGTATTTATTTTTTTTAAAAACCGTGATCCATAATATCGCAGCGGCAAGAAACGGTTTCGACATCCTTAACCAATGACCGCGAAATCACCGCGCCACTGCTCAAGAACTTTGCAAAACAGTGTGCGACGATGCTGGGCAAGCGGCCAGTAAAACATTCGGCAAAAAACGAACGCTGTAGTTGCCTATAGTCCACATTACACTACTCACAACAGTACACTAACGGAAAACAACGATACGCAGTACAGCGCCGACCAGCGTATGACCTTCGAAACACGAGCATCTGAGCCACAGGAATTAAGCACACGTGGGCATTAAACCATATGTGTTGATTTTAACCGTTCCTGTAATAAAGAGGTTTACTGTTTCCCCAAAGAAGTAGAAAAGCCTCAAATCCCACAAACGACAGCAAAAAAAAACAACAATTCCCCAGAAGAGGGTGCGAACCGTGGTCACCAAAATCTCGAAATCCAAAGTGACAATCCTGAACTAAATATTAATCCCAGTTTCGTACAACACAAATATCTGCCGGACAGGAGCTAAACGACGAATGGCCGCCAAAGTGAAGCTGACGCAAGGATAAAGAAGACAACGGATCGTCGGAAAAAAATTCCAGGACATTGATTCTTGTGCTCGTATTACCCTATTCTCTTTCCTATTAGGTAATAAAACTCTTAGAAAACAACTCTGAAACTCAGACACTGTGACTGGATACGTTCATCAGGTAAATGACGATGTTTTAGGCGGTTCAGAACTTCAGACCACTATAGCAATTTCCGAAACTGACGGCTCGCCCATAAATTGTAAAATTATTAGTTTTGGTTAACCGTGTGTTCCGCAATCCAGAAGGTAATAAACTTCGTCGCTTTCAAGAAGAAATGGACACTGTTAAAATGTTCTCATCGACGAACACAGCTTTTTCGGAAAGAATGAGCGAAACCGGATAAAGGTCGTCTCCCGTTTGGTGCTAGATTTCTTCTGAATAAATTTTTAATTCGACCTCCTTTATAGTTTTGTTTATTTCTGTGCGCATTAGGTAATCATAGCGAGCGTTTGTCACAACTTTAACGGCTTAGAATAACGGAGCATAGAAGAACACGAGAGATGTGCCGAATCTGCCGATCAAAGTACGGGAGAAAAAGATGTCCACGGTCACAAAACAAGAAGAGATGACTCTCAAAATCGCGTTATTACTGTACTGCGTGTACTTGTACTGTTGTAAATATCCTGCAAAGCATTATACAGAGAAACTGGATGCATTGAGAAACTGGATGTATTCCGCAAAAAAGATCGCGCTATCGTAGTACGTATCTACAAGACTACATTTAACTGTAAGTGCTTCATTTTATGTCTTAACTCTTCAGCTAACCGTAAGTTCGTAACCAATTAATATTTGTTGGGAAAAAAGCAGACACCAATTTTTTTAATTTTTTACCAGCTTGTCAATTAATAATTATGTGTCGATTAAAAATTTTTTCTGTCTTGCATTTTTAGCTTGGTAGCAGGAACATACAGTCGGAAGGTGTCGCTGGAGTGATCCATCCGGTCGCGAAAGGTGATATTGAGGTGCCAAGTCGAAACCGCACTTTTTCGTACAGTGACGCATATGCTAATCGGATACGACCCACTGTACGAAAAAGTGCGGTTTCGACTTGGCACCACAATAGTCTTTGGCAGACTGGATTGATGCCAAGTCAAAACCGACCGCGGCAGCTCTCAACGTTTTTCATGACAAATGTAGGTAAAAATCCGGCGTGGTCAATGTTTTTCTGAAATTGCCGTTGCAAATTTTGAATAAGTCAATATTATAAACCAATATTATTATATAATTTTGTCTACCTGGGTCGGTCTCGATTTTCCTTACTAATTTTTAAATAAACCCTAGGGTAGTCATGTGCGCTGGCGCTGAAAATATGTAGTAAAACATGGAAGTAGTTAATACGCAGTAAGTTTGCTGATCCAGTACGTCATGACGGGCTGATTATAAGATATTCAGACACTCCATCAGAAAGTTTTTAATAGCTCTAGTTGTGCAGTTGTTTATGTTTTTGTATTGAATTTTATCTTGAGATCCGTAAATATCATTCAAATAACTGAGAACGTCAGCGAACATTACAAGTATGTACAAGTACATTATAAGTACATAACAAACGCTATTAAAAAGGACACGTTAGACTATACAGAGTAGTTGCATATACGCAATGCCATGACAGACACTTCCACGTGTTTCTCTGTAATCGGTATTAATTAAAACAACAAGTTGATGGGCAAGAAAAAGTTTTAGAAGAACGTTTTATTATGTTGCTTTCAGTAAAATGACAGGAATATTTCGCTCTTCTAGGTGCTATTCGGTTTAGGTAATGTATTTTTCTCCAAAACACAAATCTAGATAAGCAGGTTTCGCTTGCTCCGAAAACTTCTGCAGATAAGCGTTTCGTATCAGGAAACCGTTATTGGTACCCTCTCGCATCCCCATTTTACAGACACATCTTTTCGTATCACGTTTATTATAGACATTAAGTAGGTTGCGTTTTGCACGGCCATACGATTAACGGCAAAATTAACGACGGTTTTAGCGTTGTTAATTTAATGTTCCGTTGATGCGAGTAAGAGGTTGCGTTATACACTAAACAATTTACTGCCCCTGAAGTCAACGGAAGGAACTGCTATCAACCAGTCTCCATTCATCATTTCGTTTAATACCAGCGTAAAGATAACAAAATTCAGATTTTTCATGTGATGTAAATACGTTAGAGGGAACTGCGGTTTAAGTTTCCGCACAGACGTGATACAGATCAGTCATTTCATTCTGAAAAGCGTGAATTTCTTGAAAACTGGTGAGTATGCAGTGATGCACAGTACAGGCTACAAAGATGCTACAGAAGTTAGAACATTTGGTTGCTGTATTAGCAAAATATTCGTATAACTGTGTTTTAGTTTTTACAATAATTTTCACATTTATGACAAAGTAAATTATTTTGCTTTCTAAATGGCTGGCAAAAAAATCACTGACACAAGTTCAACTGTCGAGACTGGTACAATTTTCGAAATTTCGAGTCGAGTGGGCAACTCAGGACTGAATGCCCAGGCGGAAATTCACTGGGTAGACTGTCTCGCCTATGCAGTCTTCGTGCTCAGTGGTCCATGTGGGCCCAGTTGTTCATTACTGAATTTCAACGTCGTTATTTAACGAAACGATACCCCCTTCGTTTCGTTAATAACGACGGGTACTGCCGTTTAAACGTTCGTTAATTGTACCCCGTCGTTAATTCTATCGTCAATTGTACCCCTTCGTTGATACCGCAACCGGCTTATTGTTTTTTAATGAAAAATAATATCTAGCGATACATGTAAGTAGTGACAGGGCCGCAGCGAGCATTTCTGAAGGGGGGGGGGCCTTGACAACGGCGCCAGTTCAAAATTCCCTGATTTTTATATGGGTATTCAACACTTTTTTTCCGGAAGTGCGGCGCCAGCGCGCCCTCCCCTCGCGACGCCCATGAGTAGCGGCAACAAGGAAAACAAGGGATGCCGAAGCCTTTCCCCGTCATCTCGCAGTTGGTTAGGACCAAAGGACGTCCACATGCTGATACCGGCATGCGAAAATGAATTCGAACAAAATCCTTAAAATTTAGGTCAGTGCTATGCGCCCCGACAATCGGGGCGCACAGGGAATTGCTTATGCGCCCGGTCAGGACGCGAAGTTATTCGGTTGCCAAATCGATTAAAGACAAAAAAGTAAGAACCTCACAGTGAATAAAAAAGTGAATGAACCGCAAGCTTTTGGCGTACTAAGTACGTACTCGAACACGGCGATTTGCGCAATGGACCCAGGCCTTGAAATGCAATTCGAAAGCCTTCGAAATTTAGAAACGTACAAGAAAGAATATAATATGTGTCTGGTCAGAACAGCCCAATTGTCCATAAAGACCCCTTCGGACAGATTTTGTATCACACTGACACACCGATGCTCGAGGTTCACGTATGAATGCGTGCATTATGGTGAGCCGCAACGCCCCCGAAGCGTCTCATTGACGACGTTGAGACCGACGTTGAAACTGGGATGTGGCGTAAACCTTGACGTAAAGTTAGTTCGCGTCGAGATAGTTGCATGATTGAAGTTCTTGTGATCGTGAAAGAGCAGAATAAACAATCTGTAGTGAGCAGAATAGCATACCACAACATGAACCGGCACAAACACGTTCGGTACCAAACACCAAAAGCGACAATGTTTGCGGCATGTTATGCGGAATCCAGAAGATGGGAAAATGACTTGCAGCTGATGTTACCTCTATGTTCGGGTTACTTTGCCGGCATGTCACTGCAACCAGAGGTTAGCTGAACATGTATTCGTTTGATACAAAGGAATGCCTTCCAGATTCCTTCCACGCATCGGGAGTAGCCATACATTACTCGGCACGGATCCCGGAGCAATAATTGGCTTAGGATACATCTGTGAAGGACTGCAAAATTGTGGGCAGTGTAATGATTACCTTGCTAGTCAGGTTGAATCTGTGATACTTCAGGTAATTTATGGTAGCACAGTACTCGTAACAGCGAATATCCTGAGAAAGCACAAGTGAACAGCTTGACGTTTATCAAGAAGTCGTACTGGATGCATTAAGTGGTCACATAGACGAAAACGAAGAAAACCCGGAAGTCGACGAAAAACTCGACGAAGCGATCAACCCCAAAATTGTCTCAACCAGCAGAAAAATAATTCAACGAAGCGTTTTGACATTTTGTTCTCATCATCTCTCATGGGTAGTTCACTTACCCCTTGGCTATGGCATCTTCGTAATGGGTCAAAATAGCTATAAGATAGATTTATAAGAAAAAGAACCCTTCAGTAGTCCCGTCAGTCAAAACCCAGAGCAATTTTCGAAGGCAGACAAGCCACTAATAACAGGAAAATAACATACTGTAACATATCGACATGCAGACTACGCTTCGTAAAGTTTCTACTGATTTGACGGATTTCGAGCAAGGAAGAGGACGAGTAACGGCGAGCTCGAAGTGGCCGCGAATAAACTTTGCATGCACAAGCGTAATATCACTAATATGTACATTGTACACTAATGTGAGGTGATGGGTATTTACTTGCACAAGCTACACGTATGCGTAACGGAGTGGCGTACCTTACTCTTTAACTTTTAAGGCAACAACTGCCTGGCAACTGAATTAGCAAACACACAGACACACTGTGCTAATACTTACTTATGCACCAACAAACAACACACTGTACGTTGTGTACGCATTTCCCATTCCATCGTTGTCGCTGTTGCACTGATGGAAAATTTCTTGTGACACGGTAACTACGTACTTTAACAAATAACAAGTACTGTCATACATTTTATATTGAATTGATATTATTATTTTTAGTAAACAAAATGTATTTTTTTACAAATGTGCGGCATCAAATGCCGTCAATGACAGCACGTCAGCACTTTGTTGGTTTCACACATATTTTAACGCAAATTGTAATCTGATAGTGTTATTTTATAAGAGTCCAAAATCACGCCAGGCTGAAAGCTTCTCGCAGACGGAAGATAGGCCCGCAGCCTGTGACCTTTTAGGTCGGGAGGGGGCGGAGAGAGTTCCACCCCACCCCAAAGTTAGAATATTCGCAGAAAACAGGAAAAACCCAAAATCTAATATCATAGATTTACTGATAATTTTCTCCTTCAAGAACTCAAGGAGTATTCTAATACAAATATCTTCCATTCTTCCACCCTACTCTAGGGACAGATTGCGCTTAAAGCAGTTCTATGAGAGATTCCGGCAGTCCGGTAGCCATCCTGTCGATGCAGTCTGGTTAAGGATAACCAGCTCGTGCATCGTGAAAGCCGAAGGCCATAAAATTCACCTTTGCACGCCGATCCTGGCAGGTTAATCCGCCTACATACGATCGATCCGTATGATAGGAGTACAAGGGCTTCCTATTATTTCGTCCACCATTCATTTTGTCCACCACATTCACTTTGTCCACCATTCATTTCGTCCACCATTCACTTTGTCCACCACTCACTTTGTCCACTAATTATTTACGCAATTAAACAGCAGAGAACCGTTTAAACCGAAAAAACCATGAAAACCGAAGAAAATTATTACATAAGAAATCTACAATTACATAAGAATTACCTAAGAAACCCAAGAAATCCTAAGAAAACCTAGAGCATTGTAACTGTCTTCAGCATAATGTTGGCGGTTGCGTCGAACCTACCGAAGTAGGTGCGGTAGTGTGAATCGAACTGTATGGTGCACAAAATGTACGGTGGACAAAATGAATGGTGGACGAAATGAGTGGTGGACGAAATGAGTGGTGGACGAAATGAGTGGTGGACAAAATGAAGGGACACGAGTACAAGTATTGTACATAAACAGTTGTAGACGTGCAGTTGACACACCTTTAAAAAAAATTCAAAAACAGTAGAATGTGAAATCAGTGAGAGTGGGCAAAATTAAATTGATAAATTAATTGCTTTCCACACGAGATTTTTCCCCACTTCGAGGTGTACGGCTTTTTCAGATTTGTGACCAGCGACCTTAGACCACAAGAAACGCGAGGCGAAGCCGTTTCTTGCGGTCATGTTATATCAGTCTATTCCTTGATAATTAATGGCACCAGACTGAGAGAACTAAATTTACTGATGTATTTAAGGATGCGATGGTTTTGTTTTGAATTCGCACACGCAGATTGTGTTGTAGGAGTGTTGAAGCGTGCCGGAAAATTGATCTCATTAATTCTTAGTTAAAGCAGTCTCGTGATCCCGTGGCTACGTAAAGTACATAGAATAGAGATAGACGCTACCGGTATTTGTACTGTACGAAAACTGAATAGCCTTATCGAGAACGTTTGAGAGAACACTCCTCCGTACCAAGCAAGCGAACATTTAGCTAAGCTGCTAAATGGTAAGCTGCCCAAAATACGGAGTCGCTTCCAGGCATTGCGTGTAGGAATTTTGTATCATACTCGTTATCAAAATTAGCATCGAATATGCAAGTTATGATTACTACAGCAAAATACTGCAAAGTTTAACAATAAGATATAAAAGGTACAGTACTTTCTGTTGCACTACCTGCTGCTGTACTGATTCCTAATGCAGTCGCTCTGTTGGTCAGCCACCATCATGTCGTATTATTAAAGTTATACATATACGAGTACATACTTCACACTAAAATTGTTATGCATGAAGCACTATGATGTTCCAACCGCAAATGACAACGTCTGTACTGAATCATCGGCATTCGCTGCCGATCAATGAAATGCATGATGTGATGAGCTGCTGAATAACATCAGCAAAAATCAAATTCTGGTCGTAGTTGGCGAAACGGGCAGTGGAAAATCAAAGCAGATTACACAGTATTTGGTGGAAGAGTGTTTCACAACGCGCGGAAAGGTTGCATGTACTCAACCGCGGAGGGAGGCTGCTTTGTCACTAGCGGAAAGGGTGGCGGAGGAGCTCAACTCTCACCCGGGGCAAGAGGTCGGATACGAAAAAGGTTACGCTCAGAAAGAACAGCTAATTTTCTTGCTAAAATGTCAAAGATATACAAATTTTAAGAAAACAGCAACGTAAAACCTTTCTTTCTTTAACAAGTGAAGACATAATCTTTACAAAGTTTTACATAATTTAACAGGTACCGTAAATTTTCTGTAAATGGGTACACTGTCCGCTTTAGGACTGCACAAGCAGGGAAACAGTCATAAAGCGACAGGACGGCGATACCTTACTGCGAGAATGCCTTTTGGATCCTGATTGACTCTTTATGATGTGGTAATGTTGGATCAGGCTCATGAGCGAACTCTGCACACCGACGTCTTTCTTAGACTGATAAAAGCGGCCCATGAAATGCGCCCCGCTATCAGATGTACTGTAACATCGGCCACCCTGGACGTCCAGAAATTCAGCGAATACTTCGACAACGCGCCCGCCTTCCTTATTCCCCTTCCTTATTCAAAAATTTTATTTAAAGGAGTATAACTATACGATTTATATAATTGTATTTATTAGCTGTCGTGTTATTTGAGATCTTCGTTTACAGAGTATGCCGAGATACTCGGGTGGCCAACCGCGCTTCCATACAAGGTCCTGGACGAGAAGGTGGTTGCAGGGCACAAACTTCTTAAAATCACACACGTTGGTGTAAGACAGTGCCTTCACTCGTATGTCCCTGAGCGCTATTTCCTGTTCCGAATTGGTGCAATTAATAATTTTACTGCCATGAATAACAGCGAGAACACCCTTACCATTTACGGGATTAAATATGTCGTCGATCCAGGTTTTGTTACGCAAGAGGTCTACAGTTAGAAAACGGGTACTCCTGCGAGTAATAGTTTTGAGTTTTAACCGCCTTCAATAGTCCTTCAGGTAAGATCTGTTAGAAGACCATTGCTTAAAGGTTTTCCGCTTATTAATCTTAAATTTATGCAGTTGGAAGAAATTTGTAGAAATGAGTAGTTTGCCCTGAGAAGTGCGATTGCGGAATACGAAAAAAACTTTAAGCGGGCGGTTACTACGATCATTGAGTAACCGACGACAAGACAATCGAGTTTGGTACCGGAAGGCGGAAGGCTAAAATCGGACTTGGGAAAGCAGATGACTATGCACAAATACTACACACAAATTCCCAGTTTGCATACTTGTACCAATGCTTTAGGCACGCTTACTGGAGTTAAATCGAATGCTATGAAAACGCTATGTTTTTCTCAGGGGATGCTTAAGCTTTACCACGCAAAATGCGTCAGCAACAGTTCAATACGTTGCCTCCACCATTCTGCAGGCCAAGTAGCCATTCATTTGTACCACTAATTATTTCATTCGCTTATATTCGATTTCAGTTCCGACTAGACTTGTTTGTTACTGCCGGCCACTTCGCACAATAATATGCAAGTTGCACTGTACACAATACACAAATGACGTACGAGGAGGAGTAAAGCATCTTCGAACTTCGGTAGCGCGTTCGAATGTCAAGGCTCTTTGAACACTGTGCGTTGAGTGTGCAACAGCATGATTCATTTAACAGCGAACTGCGGAAGGCTGGCAGTCCACATTTAACTTGGCCACTATCAATCATAGCACTCATCCACGGGTGACGGTCACGTTGCACGTAGATGGGCAACCTTCCACGGTTGGCTGTTAAGAGAATCATGCCGCCGCACAATCAACGCACAGTATTCAAAGGGTCTTGACATTCGAACGCGCTACCGAAGATGCTTTACTCCTCCTCGTATGACCTTGCTAAAAACTGTCATCGGACTGAACGGAACTCACTTTGCCTTTGAAACCTTAAAACCTTGGAGACATTACACTTTCGGTAGCGCCAACTTCCGGTGGCGCATAACCAAAGAGCTTCAACGGTCATCGGATTGGGTGTTTAATTAGCACTGTTTAATAATCGACAAATTTAGTATGATTGGGTGTACCCGTACGCTATTTGCAGAAAAGGACAAACCCTGCCAGATAAGCGAAACCAGGGTATTCGGACATACATTCCGGCGGTATAATTGTGTACCTGTTTGGTAATATCAACCAGTTGCCTCCTTCACTTGATCGACTATACTAAGGCGACGGTTTTGCTGGAGACTTTGCGGACTACGGCCAAGCGATTTGTCGTACAGCTTTCAGTAAATGCTTATCCTGCAGACCTTCCACCCGCAAAGCGGGATTCATATTGATTAGAAACACCTACGAATGCATTGGACCGGATCAGCACTGGAGATTCAACAGAAAGAGACCATAATAAAATGACCACGAGAGTTTACTTGCTTTTGCCGACTGAGAAACAGATCCATACTTCTGTCCGACGCGCGCTGCATGTTTTTGCAGAAAACGAGCCAGCCTATGATTTAGAATAAAAGCGCTCTCCTTGAGTTAAATAAGCCAGTGGAAAAGACACGGGCAGAACAAAACGGGACCACTGTGGCAACAAATGTGTTGTGGACGACTACCACAAAACAAATAGTTTACATCAGTGGTACGTAATAAATGCTATTTGAACGAGTGAAGAACAAGCGATGGGACTTCAGCCAGCACTTCATTTGTCAAGACGAAGCAGCGTCATGCGGGAATGCGGCTTTAGGGTGTGTGCGGGTATAGTTTATGAGCCGGGTACTTCGCCGTCAGATTCGTTTCCTAACACAATACTGGTGGGATTTGACAAGTACACCGGACCCACATTTCCTAACAACTGCGTACCTACAGCCCCAATTGTCACAAAATGGACGGAAAATTCGGAAAATTGCATTAGGACCCAGTTTCCGTTAACGTTAGCATGGGCCAATAAAATACATAAAGGCCAAGAAATAACTTACGAGAAAGCAGTTGTCCATATTGGTGAACGAGAATTCGCATCCGGCCCTATCCTCGTCGGCTTTTCCCGTGTGAAAACGTGGAGTGGAATCGATAGAGCCACTGTTTCCGCTGAAGAGCCTTAGTACATTATCCGTATCTCTCAAAGGAGAAGAGAGATGCAGCTTGTACGCCACCTTTTTAATAAAACCATAAATAAAATTAACAATAAAAATTAACAACACCAATAAAATTAATTAAGTTACCGTAGATCTCGAATGTGCAGCACCCTCTAATAAAAAAGGTCACCAAAAAAAAGCTGTTTAAAACGGAAACGGAAAAAGAAAAAAACGGAAACTTTCCAAATGATTGTCTAATCATATTAATCCGCCTACTATCCGCAAAGTACAATTGACTATCACTGCCTGCTCGCGGCAAATTCAGCACCTAATGCAGTTTTCAACGCTATGGCATTATCCAAGAAAAAACTTCTTTATGTACGAGCACTGCTGCATTCTATTAAAACTCGGGAAATAATAAAGCCCACCTAAATTTTCACAAACGAATCTCCGAACTCAGACGAGCTACCCACTTTCTGGGAATCGATTGTTGACCATAAGAGCGGAAGCCGAAGGTGACTTTTGTTACATATACCACAGTTAGTAAAAGCAAGAATTATTCGACATGTCTATACTCTGTGTATACTTAATTATGTTTTTGGCTTCGGCGCTTCGCTTCGGTCTTTAACTGTAGTGCTAGCTAACAGCGGTGCGCTTCACAAGTTTACTGATAATTTAAAGAAACGCAGATAATGTTCCTGCTTACCGCTCTTTCACGAAAGGAAAATCTAAATAAAGTAATACTGACTAACATACAGTAGTACGCATTGATCGATACATACAGTTTGCACCCAGATTCTTGATCACACATGCGTTGCCGTCAAAATGGCTTATCCAAACTCGTGGGTACACATCAACCATGATATGATGATAGAAGCAGCATAGGCGTCCAGCGGCGCGCTCTGCGTTTTGTCACGTCCCATCTGGACTTCCGGACTGTAAATGTTTACGTCATAATAAATTACAAAAAAATCACAATATATAGAAAAATTTCTAATTACCGTATACTTAATACTAACAGAACCACACGTTTTCATAACTCCAACAGTACTTAATGAAATAATTTTTTAAATACAAATTTATCGAAAACAAAACGCTTCGAAAGCGATTCTTTGAACCATTCAGCCAAAACAATAATTCTGGGTAAATACATCAGCCAAAATAAAACCCTGGCAAACAGCACCATGTCACTCGAGTACAAACAAATCACAAGATCGCATCAGTAACCATATTGACATACCGATAATAATTCCATAAGAAATAGTAAAAATTAATTCCAGTGGTGAAAGCACTTCACTTGCAACCAAAGGAAACAATCAAGGCGCACACAATCGTAACGATATCCCAGCCGGACTTGACAATTAAATAACTGGAGAGCGGACCTACATATGCAAACCAATCGTTGATACACGTATTATTATACACGATAATATTAAAATCAAATATTTCTGACACAAATGCAACGCAAAAGAATATGCTAGAAATACGTTAGCCAGCTCACCACCGATCATTTTATCCGATACAGGAAGGAACACATCCTTGCGCTTTGATTAGGGAATATAGGAGACGGAATACCAAATCATGGTCAGGAACTGCTTAGCGGATAAAATAATTATCCAGTCAGATCATGCGATCAGCCTAAGCACAAAAAACGAAGACTAATGTTAACCATCATTATTTTACACGGTGACAACGCGTGTTTTAGACTATTTTTGTAAATTAACAGCACAAAATTAAAGCACGTGCGTTCCATACTAAAGATGATTCCGAACGTGCAGAAAAGCATCGGCAATGTGAATAACAGTGAAGGAATCCATGGGAAACATAAACAAAAAACACTTTGTAACGGAAACACGGTTCACTTACAGATCTTTATAAAATGTCGACGCTGTAGATATATAATTGTTCAGCGGATCCGCACAACATTCAGCAAGGGATACGATGCTGGTTACAGGGGCAGCTTGTACGTTTCATCTGAAATTATTAAATAAAATAAAACGACAAGAATTGCACTTACTTTGATAGTCGATAAATAACCAACACAAATAATATTTCTAAGAGAATTTGGCAACTGCAAATCAATGACAATTTCAACAGAAAGTAATTCGCTATGGTAATATCACATATTTTGTTATAAATACGAATGAGTACTCGGTAAATATTTGCAATCTGCAAGGCCTACCTGCAAGAACGCCAGACCCGTTCTCTCGTCTTTTCTGCTCCCTTGTCCGCCTTCGCGCACGTATCAGTCGAAACCCTTCTAGCCCGCCGTCGTCCCCGCGTCCGCTAGTGGGCTCCGCATCAGCCACAGCCCCGCGTTCGCCACAGGCGAGCTTCCGTCGCTGGCCCCCGCGTTCGTCATTACCCCTGCTTTCGCCACAGCCCCGCGTCCGCTACAGTACTGTTTCCTCCTCCACTGCCCCAACGTCCGTCGCCCCCCCGCGCTCTGCCGTCGCCCCCACGCCCGCCACCACTTCCGTTGCCCACATAGTCCTGACTTCCGGTCCCCCTAACTCCCTCCCCCACCGCCCCTGTACCTACTGCCCCTAGCTGTAACTACTGCCCCTGGATATGTTTTGATTGATTTAACGGATCTTTAACAATAGAGTGAGTAAAGTTTAATCACAAATATTCGGTTAATAAACAAAGCGTTAGTTAAATGTGCTAAAAATTAAAAAAAATGCAAAATCACAAGGAAAGCAATCCAGCTAACGAAAAAAAACATTTTTTATTAAACTGGTAAAAAAATCCTGCCAATTCGGCAGCCTGTTCGTGCATTTCGTCGGTCATCGCGTCCACAAAGGCGCGCAATGGCACGAATTATATATATATATATATATATATATATATATATATATATATATATATATATATATATATAAAATAAAAAAGCTACGTAATTAAAGTACTTACGGTTTCCGCGGCGGGCACATTCCCGCAAGAACTGAATGTCTTGCTCCGCCAGTCCCAGGGCTACGATTTCTTCGGGCAACTCCTTCTGGCCATCATGAACCTCTTCCTCCGCTGGAAGCTCCTCCTGTTCCTGGACTGGAATTTCTTCTGGCAATTCCACCTGTTCTGGCTGCTGGACTGGAATTTCTTCTGGCAATTCCACCTGTTCTGGCTGTTCATCAGGAACGGTGGAAGATACTTCGTTATCAGAAGCGTTTTCCATTCTGTAAAATTGCTAATGATATGTCTATGAGAGGAAACAGTATGAAATGAAAGTCAAATGGTGTGTGTAAGTTAACTTACCATTTTCATCCATGTCAAGTGATAATCAGGCGGACATGATGGAATGTTGTTTTCCTTCATGTCATAGTTCTGATCAGCGTTGTAATGCTGTACTTTAACGTGAACATTTGAGTCAACTAGACGAAAACTAACATTTTTATTTAAAAAACTGGCAACAAATAAAGGTATGTATAAAATTTTTATCACTACTATGACATCATTATATCATTTCGTTATATTCTTGTTTCCTGCTGATAATACAGTGCCCTTGCGAGCGCTCCGTATGATTATGGCTTGACGATTGGCTACACTAACGCAAAGTGGAAAAAGTCCGTCAGGTTCTCTGACAGATTTTTTCCACCTTCGTCCCGGTTCTTCTGAAACCTGCTATTACTCCCTATTCCTTGTTGTCCCTCAAGCGGTTGCCCTCGAAGTAAGTGATATTTAATATGCACTTTATTGTTACGTGGTATGCGAACTACTTTTATGTTACGTTTTTAAGTTTCGAAGTTCAAAAACAACGAGGGGTCGTAGGTGGAAAAAGTTTCTCACCAATCCTGACCAACTTTTTCCACTTGACTAAAAATCAATTTTATTTCATAATTTTGGTTTTATTTCTGTTGTTTAACCTCTTATTGCTATTAGAAACTATTCATCTACTTGTTTTTCGGTCTTCAGCTCAACTAATTGGTCTCACTGACTAATTATTACTTTCTATTTTACAGTTACTGTGGTGCCACGATAAACGTTCGAAAGGTCACCAAGCATTAATGCTCCATTCTACCATTGCGATTCATTGATCTACAGTCCTGTAGGTTTATTTTATTATTATTCCATTAACAATTTGTTACTGAATAATAATATAATATTATTCCATGAATTATAATAGCAATATTCAATGAACTATTTAATACTGTTATTAATATTCTATTGCTATTAATAATACATTATTATTATTACATGATTACAACTACAACTTGTTATTTCTTTTATTATTGTTTATTGTTGTTATAAGTATTCATTAGGGAAGTACTAATATTGCTGTTGTTAATACTTGAACAATTTATTATAAATATTATTTCTGTTGTATATTCAAGTTATATATTTTTGCATTTATATGTGCATCGTATTATAACTTTTGCGCTTTGGTTTTCTGTGAGCTGCACTGAGTTTAAATTAATGCTCATATTTGTTGCAGGCCAATCACAATTGGACAAGTACCAACCCCCGCAAAGCGGTGATATATGCATCTCGGTAATACGCTTTTAATTCACAGAATAACGTTGTCATATGATTTTACTGATACTGTAATACGACTTAAATAGACAAAAAAAAGAATATATTACTCATTTTCCTTAATAATATATTGGATATTTGGTAGGACGTTACAGGGTGGATAGCATTATTATTGCAATGCCCAAGCGTCGAACAATGGCTGATAAAGTCAAGAAGCCGAAACAGGATGCGGAATTGTCTGGGTAAGCTGTTGTTAAGTGTAAAATAATTCCTTCGTGAAACAAAATTATTTTCTTAATGATTTAAATATTTTGCGGTAAACTTTCGAACTATTCTCACCGAATCAACATACGTTTCTTTACGGAAGCGTGATATATTTTTATTGTTAGAATTATATCCGCAGCGATTCGTTATACTTTTCAGTCATTTATTACATTGTAACAATCATAGTTCAAAGAGAGACAAATACTATTTAAGTAAGTTAAAAGTCACAAAGTTCAGGAACTGGAAATTCGCGTAACTGAACACAAAGATGGAGTCATCAAAAAAATCTAAACCTGCGCTAAAGGCACTTGCCGTTATCTGCGTAATAATTTTAATATTAGTAGTGCTTATAGGAGATGTTATTCTGCCTATAGCGGTAGCTGTCATGCAGCAGCACCAAAATTTAAATTACACATCTTCCTCAACGTACCCAAACGGGAGCGTTGAAAGGTCAGGCAAAATCCTGCGCTTGTCATAGGTGAGTCGAAAACGCTTGACTTGATCTACCGCATCGATTTCCAGTGTTCTTTTATTCCTGCGAATAACAGAGGAATAACGCAGCGGGTACACTTGTGGGCCTGGCATCGTCCAGAGGGAAGTGAAGGTGTTTAAATTTAATGTCTTTTTTGTAGAACGGTTTAGCGTGAATCCTTTGACTTTGCAAATGTGTCTGCCTTTGCTGGTGATATAAGCGTAGGACTTGGGGGCGCATACGGTGACCTCTTCAATATATTCCCGGTCATGTAATTCATTCGTTAAATCTCCCATATAATTACCCATTGCAATTTCTGGATCCCCGGGTCGATGGATCCACATCAGGGAATCCGTATCAAAGTATATAAGCCGCCTTCCCACCTGGGCCATGTACGAATACAGATGAAGCCGTGCATGGGCTGTAGTGAACCTAGCAAAAAAAAAATTATTGAATTTTACTGTTGTTAAAAAGCACTCACAAGATAAAGCGCTAAAACTCACGCTGCGAGAATGACATTAGTTTTTGGGTTCGTGGTGATAAAATCTTCTTTCGATTTGTACGAAACCTGTAGTATAGTATCGCTAAAAAATTCAGTGTTATGCGTTTCCAAAGCGTCGTTAAGGAGGATTTCATAAAAATCTTTCGGTTCCGAAATGAATTGAGTCGCCAGCCGGTCTTCACGCATTCCCAACCGGCCCCAGAAGCTGAAATGTTTAAATAAAATAATAATAAAATGACTTTTGTCAGTATTGCATATATTAGACTTACTTATTTAAAAACAGTTTAGCTAAGGCACGGAGGCTAAGGTTTTTCATAACCTTGGCTGGTTCTATTGCGACGCCTTCGCGCACAAAAAATTCTTGAACATAACGCTCCTTATCTTCCTCGGTCTGGACGTTCGACGGCCAACCACTGGCCTCCGTTTTCAGCTTAAGAAAATGCTGAATATATTCAGCAAAAAGGCCTTCCCGTGAATCAGGAAAATGCCAGATTTCATGGACTTTTCTGACAGTATATCCTAAAGCGAGAGCCTTAGAAATCTCCACTGAACACCACACTCCTGTTAACGACCTTTCAGCATCCGTATGTGTGCATGTTGCGTTCTGCTGCGTGTCAGCACAAATTCTGCAGAGAGGAAAGGTTAGCTTTCCCGTTCTGTATGGCAAAACTGGTAGCCAGAGCTGCTTCGGTGGAAGAACAGTGAGGCACATTAGTCCAAAGTAGTTTTCCAAGTTCTGATCAAAATCTTTAATGATGCGAACGTGCGGTCCGACAGGATAGCGCTTTCGTGAATTCACAAATGGATATTCGGAAATTACATCTGCAAACCTGGAAGACAGTTGATTTATATTATTTATAGCTGGTAAATATTTTCTGAACACAGAAATTTATTCTAAATAAAAAATACCGTATCTCTTCTCCTGGGGCACATTTGTAATGAATGCGAGTGCCGTTCGTCCGGCCACCGTACAAGGCATCTCTCGGATGCAGTGGCGGAATTATTTCAATCTCATTAATACCGTATTTAAAATCTTCATCCTCCGTAATGAGCTTATCATATTCAGTTTCCCACATCCGGATAACTGAATAGCCCATCTCCCGTAGTGCTGCTTCTCGCTCCATCGTTGTAGAATACAAATCTTGCATGGTTAATTTTCGTGTCAGGTTTATAAAAGTAGCCTTCGTTGTGCACGGATTGCCGTGCCAGTAATCTCCATAAAATTCGTAGATCAATTCATTTTCTTTGTCAAAACCGTCGACAAAAAATTTTCCAATCTTGTACTCTCTCAACAGCTGTTTCCCCTCAGTATTCTCAATGTAATTAAGCCACTTACTGCATTTAAGAGAGCGCAAGCGCTGATTCGGACTCTTGACAACAGCCAGCAAATCTTTCTCCAAAATCCGCGCTTGCCAAAAGTAGTGGCAAATTCCAGCGATGGTGAGAGCCGAAGTGAACGGGCAGAGCCCGCTGGAAATATCCATAAACAATTTCCTGTATTCTTGTGAACATACGCGCAAGGTGTTTACGTCCTGCTGGCAATATTTTACCAATTCTTCATTAACGTTATATAATCCTTTTTTCTTTCGGCGGTCTTTGCGATAAAATCCTTTAATAAACCTTTTTCTTTCCTTGTTGCTCATCAGGCTGTAATTGAAATCTTCTCTCTTCGGGTAAGCAATAATTTTCCCAAAGTTTTCGGGTCGATTAACTGGATGTGGGAATTTTGCTTTCTGTTCCGCAGCGCCAAATGCCTCAGCCCAGGCGTCCAGTGATTGAGGATTATAATTCAGAGTATCTCTGAATTTAATACCAAAATCGGCAACATCTAGTTGCATTATTTTTGCACCATTCATGATGAGTTTCGGCACAATGCCGTTTTTTAAAAGCCACTTTAGTACGAAGAATCCATCGAAGGCACTCAAATTATGAGCCAAAACGTAGACGTTTCTGTGTAAGCCCGAAAACAGGAATTCACAGAATTCATTTGTTATATCGCGACCAATTTGTGTAATGTCGGATGGAAAAATCCACTCTTCACCCGATTCATCCTGTATTACCGCTAAATTGGGAATGAAATTACCAGTCTCAGGACAGGGAAACGTTTCAAAATCAAAGTATAAAAACTTTGCATTTTCGTGTTTCTCCATGTCTTGCTCAGTCAGAATTTCCGGTTCAATATAGCAGACGTGATCTTGTGGAGCGTGCAATTTACAGATATTACAAAATATTTCTCCGCAGACATGTTCTGTGGAGCGCGACGCCCGTGAAACAAACGACTTACATAACTGGCATATAAAGTAGGTCTGGCAAATTGTGATTCCGTTGCCTGCTGAACCGGCGGTGCGGTGATGGTCCATACAGTTTTCTCCGTTGAATGTACGACAGCAGTCTGGACAGTAGAGTTTTTCGTCACCAGCAGGACAGCAATCAGGCCTCAAGCACTGCTTACAACGATACATACAGCGGTGGCGGTTCTTGTGATCGTATCCTTGATTACATCGATCACACCAGTAGGAAGACTTAAACCATGCTGGTAAGCTTTTCAATACGTCAAAATGATTATTATGGTGAAGAATTCGCAATTTTTTTTCTGCATATTCACCAGCAAAAATAATTGAGTTAAGATGGTCGATGCTTGTAATCAGGATTTGGTAACCGGGTAGCGCCTGTTGAAAAAGGGAAACATCTTCAAGCGTGTATTGTCGCAAGTCCAATCCTGTACCAGCGATGAGCTCTTTGGCCATTTTTGTTTGCAGCGATTTATCGGAAGCAGTACGGAGACCTTTCGTGTGGTACAAACGATTATATAACTGTGTATCTTCATCAGCTAATGCTTTGGCGATTACTAAGGCTCGGGCTAAGCAAAGGTTATCGGAATTACGGACGCGCACAACACTGCTCATCTTCTCCAGTTTTCTGCGCAACAGCAAGGGTATGTCGTATTGACAAGAGCCAGCAGGAAGGTTGGAGTGGTGAATTTCCAGCTCAAACGATTCATCAAGCACAAATTCCTGGTTCGAATTTAACACGCGTGAAACTTCTTTCATCAATCGCTCCACAGTCATCTGATCACGGCGAATGAAAGGTGTATGTATAGGGTACGCCAGATGGCGGTTATGTAGTTTAATGCGACACCTTTCATGATTAGGAATATCAGTTAGGACTTTGTTCAAAATTGCATCCAAAATAGCAGCAATTGTATCAGGGATTTCGGAAAACGGAATATGACTAAGGTGATGTACCTTACACTGAAATCTTTTACAAGTCATCTTGAAATGACGATTATAATAATCGTTTATTGGTTTCAGAACAAAAAAATTTCTTATATGAAAAGGGTCTTCATCAATATTATCATTAACGTCGTTAGCAGCAGCAACATCATCTTCGTCATCAACATGGTTAACAGCATCAGCATTATTATTACCATTACCATGCTCAGCATTATCACCATTAAACACACGTGCCATTTTGATAGACGGGGCAAAAGAAAAATCAGTCTTACAGCAGCAAATCTTTAATTGTGTTGAAATGATTATAGCACTGCTTTATAAAATCCAGCTCGTCCGATTTTATGTCGGCGATATTATTTTTGGAGGTGGTGTCACCGGATTTTATACGCAACACCAACGATGAATCATCGCTGGTAGTGGCGGAACGCTTCTCGTGAACAAAAGTTGCCTGCGTGTTTGTGTGGCTATCAATAACGTACCAGAAAAGTGTTCCCGCATGCGCATTGGCTGTAGAGGTGGAAACAGCTTTGTGGCGGCCTTTCGCAGAGAGGTTTGAATTGGTCCATTCAACGATTTTGCCCAGAATATCCAAAGTGATGACGAGCTCATTGCATCGAGCATTTTTGTGGCGGGCAATCACAAATTCGACTGTCGCAAATTTTGACGAGCAAAAAAACGCAATAAAAGGACTGGTAGATCCTTTGCGGTACAGAATGCTATATGCGTCTCGGTACAACTGGTAGTTATTGCGCAATGTCTTTTCGTCTCTTTTGCTGCTAAAGTTTTGTGTGATCCATTCCATCGAAGCCGTTGGGGATAATTTTGTTCGCTTAGCTGCCGGAACAAGATGCTGGTCTTCGTTGTCGTCGTCTTTATTGTTGTTGTTGTTATTAGTCGCCGCACCAGTTGCAGTAGGCAGAGTACCTAAAAAATATTTCAGCAAGTTGTTATAAAATGAAAGTTTATAATCAAAGCGCGATTCTACCATTAATTGTCTCGGAGAGAGGAGGAGCGGGAGCGGCCGTCGAGGACGTAGGAGCGGCATAAACAGTTTGAAGTGGGTGTTGGAGTGATGTGGTGGGCACCACAGCTGTTGGTATAGCGGGCAGTGTAGTTAAAATTTCTTCAATTGACGAAATGGGCAGTTGCTGATCACCATAGCACAATTCCGGAAGGATGCTGTAGGGTGACAAGATGATGTAAAGATGGCGCTCATTGTAGCATTCATATCGCGCAGTGTATCCGAGAACTGGATTAATAGCTGCAAAATTATGGAGAATATTAATAAGAAAATTTATTATTGCCGCTTCCAATAGTACGTAGTAACAAATGTGAGTCTACACATGTATTACGTTTCAAATCCTCTCGACGTCCATATAACGTGGTTAGACGAAATATCTGGTCACCCACTGTAACACAAAAAGACCCTGTATAATTTAAATATTCTTATTCACAAGAAAAATGACAATTTAACAAAATTAATATCAGAAACGAATATATATTTTTATGTCACCATAATGAACGATTTCAGCTCCCGTTGTTTCGTCTGCAACATATCAAAAAAACGAACATCAAAAGTGTTCGAAAATTATTATTCTATTATTGTATTTCCTATAATTTTATGCTTTTTTTAAATAAGAATTACAAATGTGGCTTCTGACCTTTGAAAACTGGTTGATTCGGTTGTGGCGACCACGGACTTGACAGCATCTCAGGCTGTTGTGCTGACAGCTGATTATGCTGCAAATTTTCCGTTGGTGCAAGTGTAACTGTTGGTGCCGTTGCGGCTGTTGCTGTTGTTTTTGATGCTGTTGTTGCTGTTGCTGCTGCTGGCATTGCTTAAACCATGCAGGTAAATTTTAGTTTTAAAATAGTAGGCACAACTTTACAACAATAAGTGTTCTTGCTGATACCTCGTTATTTTTACTCCAGTTTTGGATAATAATAAAACAGTAATAAGAGTTTTAATTTTGCTGCTATTTTCCTTACCTAATACACCTGAATTTGACAAAAATGGTGAAGACGATGACATTGTTACCGTCGCAGTAGTTGTTGGTGTTGGTGGTGGTGGTGGTGGTGGTAGAGGAAGTGGATTAGCATTAAATTCCTTCAACAGCACATTCAAAATATCTTCTGCGTCATCCGAAAAACCGAAATTGTTGTCCATTTTAATCAGATATATTGTTGTGTGGGTTTGTGTATGTGTGTGTGACACGGAAAATCAAAAACTATGAGGACAATAATGCAAGTAAACCTGAACTGAGTCAGAAAGAGTAGGAAAAAAACACACAAGCCATGAAATTTCGAACATGTAAAAATATATATGTAAACTAGAAGTAATATGAGGCACATTATTTTGCGGTGTGATATTTTGTTGCACGACAAATTCTTGCACAGAAAAACGTGCTATCAAGTAAAGTAAATCGAAGTCACGGATTCCACTGCCTGACGGCAGAATGCGCACTGGCTTCCTGGTTCCAGTGAAGATTTTGCGCACTGTCCACACATGACCAGATGCTTGCACGGGGTAATCATCGTGTTGGCGTAGCGGACGAGGCAAATTTTACACTTCAGTCGTTCAACAGTGCTCGCATCATCTCCAACAGGTACCTCCAAAGCGTCCTTCAGTGAATACGTCTGCTCTAGAAATTCCACGTCCGGATTTTCAAGCGCTTCTTCCATTTCTTCCCAAAAATAGAACCGCCCCTTATTCTTTGCTTTCGCCCGTTCGAGGGCCGCTGGTTCGTATCCCAAGAGAGCTGCTTTTGTGTCCATAACCAGCACGCCTGCAGATCACAAGTATTTTGATGCAAAAATTGTTGTAAAAACCAAGCTTTATATAAGAATATAAGACTGTTTGTAATATTAAGAAAGAATCACAGCAGCAATTGTGTCATATGTATTTATTCATATATATTTTTCTTTACCTTGCAAGCCAATATCGGTTATGGGCGACCGGCAAGCCCGTATAACATCATTGATGAACCGTTTGCCTTTCACGTTCATGACATAGGCGCAAGCCGGAGAGACGCGTGCATGCTCAATCCATGGCTCAAAATCTTGCGGTAATCCGGAAATAAAAACATAGCAGTAGAAGCAGCGAATGATATCCGGAGGTAATAAGGGGACCGGTGATGCTAACCCTGGCACAACAACAACAACAGAGAAAACACTTTTGTTGTCCTGTAAACAACTGGCGCCCGGAGCGCGAAGCGCTCCGGTCGTCGTTGTTTACCACTTCCGATACATTCTTCGACAGCTTCGGAAGGGAGCAACGGGGGCCCCCCACCCCCGTGCGCCTTGGTAAAACGGTCGCCTCAGAAGCCGAACAGTTATACTGTGCGCCAGCTGCTGCAAATGCGGCAGGTGTTTGCATTTGCTTATAAACGCACACACATACACACACACACACACACACACACACACACATATATGGCAAACTTACCGCAATTATAAAAGCCTGCTTCGGCCAGCTTGTAGACCAGATGTCGTTTGTCGGCTGGCCATGGCCGGTCGTCAAAAGAAAATGCTCTGGCCAACATTGCATTATACTTTTCGCACTCTGGATTACTCGGCGCCCTGTGATTGTACTCAATGTTATCCTGATCAATGTCGACAACAATTCCATTTACTTTAGCTGACGCCGCTTGCCGATATCTAAAAGCTACTGTCCCAGTGCACACATCATTGCAAGCCACTGGATAGATGCCTTCTTCACAGGTCCCTTAATTTTGTGGCAGAACAGGCACCGAATCTGATGTTTGATACCCGAGCAGTACCAAAACAGTTCAGCATACTTTCGAGCATTCTCTTCGCTCACTTTACCCCCACAGTTGCGAAATGTTTCCATACGGTTCTCGACACTCTCTGCTGGATATCGCGGATCAGGCCGCTGCTGCTGCGTACCTCGAATGGCTGCAAAACGATCCATTAGGGATCTAGGTATTTTTTAATTACTCCTGATGAAATAAGCTATTAGCCTAACCTTCTGGAACGCCTAACGATGACAAATACGACGTGAACTTGCGTGACTGGGCGAATTATATCAGCAACGCGCTTATAATACTTGTTACGCACTAGAATTTTGTGCAACAGAGAAATATTTTTCTGCACTTCATTTTATTGCAACTCGATGGTAGAGTTGTTGATGGACATAAAACAGTGGATATATAGCAGCAACACTTATGTCGACTGCGTCGGCTTTGCACTCTCGTCAGTCTCTTCATTTTGATTTTCTTGGTTCTGATTGAATTCAGATTTACTTTTTTACAGCAGCAGCAGTCTTTACAACAGCAATGACTGGCCTGCCACCGGTTAAGCGTTCGTTTGTTCCCGACAAGAACGATCTAGTCGGCGAAGCCAAGCGAAAGTTTGCCAGCGGAAAGATTGCGTTTTATTACGAAGGCTTCCCTACGATGAAATTCGGTTACGATAAGTTTGTTTGCTCTCGAATTAACAGCGAAACTCAAGCCCTGGAGTTTGTAATCGGAGATTTTACCACCAGCAACCCAGGTCCAGATGCCAAGTGGTCGGTCGGTGAGAAGCACATTTTTCTGACTAATGACCAGTTTATGCGGCTTGTCGGTTTAATCTACAACAACATTGCCAATGCCACACTGATTCGCGACCCACAGCTGACTAGTGGCAATCTGTCAACGCTCTTCCATCTTGGCAATGATGTCTACTTTGTATGGTCTAGCTATGATAATGTGGCACTGGCAAACATCCGCCAGTTTTGTAAGCGAGGGAATGGGGACATGCAGGCCACCAAAAACGGCGTCTCGTTCGGCATCAAGTCTTTTGAATCACTTCGCACGACCATACAGGACCTGACAATGTTTCGTGATATTGATGCTCTGTTGAAAGCACGTAAGTCTCCGGTTGCAACTGCAACTTTGGCGGATGCCGATTTTACTTCCCTGCTGACTGGATTGCCGTTTGCCATGTATGGTATGTGGTTGGATCGCTTGCACGAAAACTGCGCTCGATGTGGCGAAATGCTTACGCTGTTTACACAGCCGACCGTCCGTGAGGCTAGTCATTCGTGTGAGTGGGGTATAAATCCACTGAATTTAACTGACGAGATGATGAACGACATCACTACCGAGCTCGGTAATGGTAAGCGGATGATTGGGATGATGCTGTTGCTACGTCCATGGGGTCAACTTACTGGATTCGACAAGATTCTGAGTTTCAATGCCAAGCAGTTTCTGGAACAGCACAAGGAAGCGTTATGGGAATCCGTCAAGCGAATTGCCGTGGAGAAGCTGAAGCTTACGGAAGTAGGCAATGGGAAGCCGAAAGGACCTCTTAACAACGACATTAAAGCCGAAGATGAAGCCAGTGCAAGCGAAGACGTTGGCGACTCCAACACCAATAGCGCCTGAGACGGTAACGTGCTTCTGTTTGCTTGTTTCCTTACTATCGTTTCCTGCATGCATCTTGTGATACAAAAATTATGAAATGTAAAACCCAAAAAAATTCATGTTTAATACTGTTTGTGCTGCTGCTAATGATACTGCTACTGCTGCCACCGTTTTTACTACCTCAGGGACCAAAAATATGAAATCTAAAACCCAAAAAAATTTGCTGATGCTGCTTTATTATTTTTTTTCTTCTTTGTTTTTCATTCTACGTAAGCTCTGCATACATTGATGTGTTAATGTTAAAGTGATTGTTTATCCATTGACAAACCATTGCGTCATTGTTTGCAAAATTCTTCGTGAAATAATGAATAATGTCTTTGTATGATTCCCCGCTAGCACGCTTATGAATAAAAAATATACAAAATTGACCGCAGACTGTGGAATATGTTTGTTGTATGCGTTCCATTTGATAAACCACATGTAAATTAGCTATCCAGTCTTTAATCTGACAAAACAGCTCTACAGGGCGTCCGTAAGAGTCGAAAAATTCAATTGACGTCGGTTCACTTTGATAGAATGCCAGCCAGTGTTCACCAGAACCGGTGGATAAGTCAGTGTTTACTATATATGCTGCTGGAAAAACTTCAGTTCGTTTCGGGAGTGTGTCACGGGCATAAACCCCTCGAAATATTCTTGCTGTTTCCGAATTCTCACATAGAAGTTTGGTTATTGTCAGATTATCCATTTTAATTTGTAAAGTCACAAATTAACTGGCGGAAATTGTTAATTTCTATCACTGCGTCAAACGTTAGAAGCGTAATCATGATCGTCGGCTGTCTCAGCGGCTCATTGAAAACCACACGAATACCCAGATTCCCTTGACGAATCAAACTCAGTGGGCCAAGCCCAGTTCCTCCAGGAGTTAGGTCAAAACCATAAATGCAGAATCCTTTTGCATATTCGTCTCGATTAAACGGCAGCGCACCGAAAGGACTATTGCGCCTTCCTAAAGTGTCTAAAAGACCATCGTAGCAGTCTAAATACTTTCCGTTTGCGTAATCCGGTTCGTACGGGCGGTTAGGGAAGGATTGTCCATCAACTTCAACACTGATTTGAGTAAATTGAAATGTTGAAAATTGAAAGGATTGGCTTTTTTTGTGCCGTTGAAAGCATCCGCAGTGGCGAAAGCTACAAATAACACTTTAGGAACCTGACCAATGTGAATGTTGTTGAATACACTGCTTTGAATATTAGCCGGCAATTCGATCGGACGCATGAGAACGCGTTCAATTGGATACTTTGCCGTTGTTGTCAGCAACCGCTTGCTAATGGCATTCATGTACTCTGGAACACCTGTAATAGCCATAATTGAACTTTTTGAAAGAAAATTGTTAAATTTTTTTCAGTTGGAATAAATAACTTCTATCAACCCTTGCTTACCAACATAACGTCGTACGAAAATTCTCGGGTTGCGTATAAACAGCCTATATTCATTGGTAACCGGATTTGCCCAATCGCGTAAATAAAATTAGGGTTTATGCAAAACAAAACGTATCTGGAGTGGAACTCCTGTTATCAATGGCTTGTCTTGCATGAAAATATCGGAAAATAATTTTCCGCTAAGGGGAATATATTCATATTTTGTAAAAAGCGTTAGACGAGCTTGTTCTCCCGTGTTGCCAGCAGCGTCATCAAAACTTCCAGCTTTATCCAAATAGAAACCGCTAGAAGTCAGTTGTGTTCCCATTGCATCCTTCGTATAACTCAGTAGGCACTCAAACATTGCCCGGTAAGGGTAGTAGATTGCACAGTCGCTAACCAGTCGGTTAGCCACTGAAACCTGAACTGATTGAAACATTGAGGGAATCAGATTATTGACAGGAGCACAAGTATCCGTCAATTGGATTCGGTCCCAACCGTTGTCTGTATTCCTTTTTTTTAATGCTACTTCTAATTCTATGCTTAAGTCTGGCAGGGAAACCATGGCATTTGATGAGGGGGCAATGTAAAAATTAATGTCACCACCGGCCGGAATATTTTCCGGAATCGCCGCTGTTGGTCCTATTCTTTCCTCTTCCGTTCGGAACCGGTCTGCAAAAGACGGAGGAATTGCAAAGATGTGCGATTCAGCGGCAATAGCCGGTTCCGATCCTTCAATTATGGAAGTCATTTTTCTATATGTAGTCTGGTAGATCAAATGGAGGAACACGCCCGATTTTTGTAATGCGTTTTCGTTTGAATGCCTTCTTTAATACCCATTTTCTTCCTTTTTTGCCACCGTTAGATGACTGCTGGGCTGGGGTAAGAGCTTGTGCAATTTTGCTGCCAACAGATTTGGCCACTTCTTGTACTGCCTTGCTCGCCGCTTCTTTTAAATGAGGAGTCGCTGCAGCTAATGCAGCTTGTGCTTGCGGCGCTGCAGCCCTAACAACTGGCGCAACAAAGCGCGCCACTTTGGAAAATACGGCCCGAAGAAAACTTCCGAAACCACCACCGTTCTGGTAGCTTCCGCGATAGCGTACAAATCCACCGCCTAGCTGAGTATGTCCCAACAAATCATCAAACAAGCTTGCTTCCGGAACAAAATTTTTATAGCCCATTTTTAATATCTTGCTGGCCGAAAATGAAGTTTAACCATTGATTTTCCTGTCGAAAATTTAGCGTTATCACCGAGATCTGTAGCTATAGTTACCTCAATTTTGTCAAAAATCGGACGTAAAAGTGGAACATAATGAGGCATTTCAAAGCGTTCGGTTATAATTTTGAATGCCTCGGTGTCCTTAATAGGCACTGCTCTTAAAATTTGCGCGTAAGTGTCCCCTAGCAGAGTGAAATCTGCGACATCACAATAAATATATAAAGATTGATTTCCAATCTTTGCGTTGATAGCTTCCTGTGCCGTGCACGTAAAACTCTTTATTAGAATCGGCGCTGGCTTCGATTTTTTTTGTGCCGGCTCTGAAGGGTTGGAAGATTGGGACGGACCTGTTTTCTTTGAACTTGATGCTTGACTGCCTTCGACAGGTTTTAAAATCGGTTGCGTTATTTTTGGCAGCGCACTGGATGCTGGCACAAAAGGTGGAGTTGCAGTTGGATTTATGGGCGCCGCAGGTGAAGGCGACAGTACTGCCTCTTTTGCTGGTGTTGGGATTTTTGCCGCTGGTGTTACCGCTGTCGTAATCTGTTGTTGCCTTTTCTTTTCTATAAAAAAATCTTCCAATTGTTTCAAACCGTCGGCACTCTGCGGTAAGTCACTCGTGTTCACAGAATCCGGATAGCCAAACAATTGTCGATAGTGAATTCCTAATATTCGTTTGAGCAACTCATTATTAATCGCTAAAATAACTGTGTTGGCTGCGATTATGATTTGCACTTTCTGATTATTGGGAAGTAGCTGAATGGAAAACGCTTTCCTCTTTTTGGATTCTTGTCCTTTTGCAAGTAAAAGCTTTGGTGCTTGTTGAGATATTGTCTCGATGATCTGTTCGTTAGTGTAGTTTCCTGCGTGTAAGGTTATACGTTTCTTTTCAAAAATAAATTTTTCCATTCCGATTTTACTTTCCGAATTTGGAACAATATCATACACTTGAAAACAGTCCATCGTCTGTTCTCCGGGAAGGTTGTACATGGAATTCGGGTAACATAGTTCCACAACAGCCACCTCCCACTTTCCAGTTAATGAAATTGTTTTGCATAGTTTGGTTTTCCAACTAGAGGCCGTATTATCCATATAAATATCCGTACATGCATCACTGGGAAGGGTTACGTAAAATGGCTGCTGATATTGCAGACTATTCATTTTCGAACCCGTGTTAGTTCGGCTGCATAGAATTTTCCTAATATTTCTTCACCTTTTGAATCTGAAAGCCGATAGACAGTTTCTGGCATATGAGGTATGACTTTTGCTATTTTAAATAGTTCTTCCTGAAAATTTGTTTCGAATCCTTTTTCGAAATCTCTTTTTTTCTTTGCAATTCTGACTGAATCGCCCACCTTAAATATTGCTTTCCTTCTTTTTTGGTTCGTATTTCCATACAATCGATTAAATACGAGAAGGGAATTCTCATCATAAACGTCCGAAGGGCATAAGCCATGTGAAGAGTGTGGGGTGTTGTTATATGCGTTCACAATGTTTTGTAACTGATCATGATATAAGGGCGATTTTCGACTTGTGAATAAACGCCAGATGCGATCACGTAAAGTGCGAATGACACGTTCTGCCATAGAACATTTTATATCATCATTTTCCGAACTAAATAGCAAAATATCTTTCTGGCGGAGTAACTGTTTTACATGCTTATTAAAAAATTCACGACCCTTATCAGCTTGCAGTTTGTCAAATGGACCCATGCGGTTCAGAATTTTACCCAATGCCTCGGCCGTAGATGGACCGTCTTTATACTTGATTAGTTCGCATTCTGTTTTTTTAGAAAAGCAGTCAATGGCTACAAGCACATAAGTGTATCCTTTATTCCATTTTTTGAACTTTTGCATGTCCATCAAATCGACTTGTAATTGTGAATTTTTGTTAAGAACAATAACCGGGTTCCTTCTAAATTTTCGCCTTACAGGTTTATGCAATGTATACGCGTCAACCCCCTCCAAAACTCGCTTTGCTTCATCTTTTGAAGCATTTTCCGGCAAATTTTTGTAGAAACGGTCTAATCCTCCCAGACTACTCAGTGCGCTCGGGTTGAGGTAGTGTTGATCCATTGGAAACAGGCTGGTCGAATTTGACTGGTACGTTCGGTTTTTCTACGGCTTTAGAAGAGTCTTCTATTTTATTTTCGTCGCTGTCATCAGAGCAACAAGATGAAACACAGTTCAAGTTTCATCCCTTGCCCGAAATTTAAATTTAAAGGTACACAGCCAGACATTTTCACAAAACTTTTAACCAACGGCCTTTAATACCCTGTCCTTGAATAAAAAACTTTGTCTGTTCTCGCTCTCGAGCTCCCCTTCGGGGAACTTGTTTCTTTGGGCTTACTGCTTGATATTTGTTTTGTGGCGATATTTTCGTTTCGTTCATTGATTGTTCGAGCACTCGCTTTCCGCGTTTTATCTTCACGATAGGCTCCAGATACGACAACGGAGGCTCCGTATCATATCCCCTTGACCCGTCCGACCCCGCGTTGTCAGAATCAATATCCGATAGAGCTTTCTTGTAGATTTTTCTCCGTGGTTTCGGTGTGGCCGTAGTGTTTCGCGATCTTTTTCTTTTGACCTTCTTGTGCTCAGCCAACGGGGTGGTTAGGGCCGATGAAACCGCAGAAGCTGTATCGTTTATATTTATAGGAAGATTGTCCAAAGGATTGCCTTCTTGGAGTGCTCGTGGCTTTAATGCCATGAAGCGCTCTAAATTCTTGCTAAGTAATTGTGCTTTTTGCCATTCGCTCAAGTTTGTACTTGACAGAATTTTTGCCGTCAGGTCACCTAACGATAAAATGTTATGTGCTTCGGGCGGAGCTTCCAAAACAGTGAGTTCAGCTGCCCGCTTTTTAATGTCTCGCTCCGGAACAATGTAATGCACTTCCATTGTTTTTTATTGAGCATTAAGAGTACCAGCTAGTACACTAGCTAACACTGGAAGAACAGCTCCAAGGAAACCACCTTTTTGTGTCAGGAGCGCTTTTTTGGATTTTACAGGGTACCGACGCAATGCCAATAATCGTATAGGTCTCTTCCAGCGCCTACAGATTTGGGTATCAGCAGGTGACAAGTTTACAGTGTTTTTCACAATATTTAAACAGCACTCTTCCAACCCTTTAATATGCTTTTTGTTGCAATGATTCGCCACGGCTTTTCGATCTTTTGCATTGAGAGACGAGAGAAACAATAAAAACGGCGCAAGTTCCTTTAAATGTCTGGTCATGGTGATGGTATGGCACAGAAATTTGGATCCGTATATATTCTTGCTGTTTGGATGTCGGCTTTATTCTCCTGTACAACATGTGATCTAACTCGTAAATAATCCGGGCGGTTTGGTTTTAAATCCAAAACCAATGGCTCGTACGGGATTGATGTAATTTTATTATAGGCTTTTTTCAAGTGCTTAAATCCTGTTTGCCGTGATAAATAATCAAGCTGACTGTTATCGCGCACATTTTTAAATAGCACAATGTATTGCGTATTTAAAGTTATGTTTCTACTGGATTTGCCTTGTTTAAACAAATTCTGTGTTATATAAATTACAGATAAGTTTCTGTGGTGTATTCCCTGTGTGAATAATTTTGTGGCTAGCTCACTCTTTGCCATTTCACCGGATAAATCGTCAATTATTAAAAGATTGTTATCCGTTTTGGAAAAGTATTCGTTTTCGAGGAGGTCCCCTTGCAGTCCCTTTATAAATTCTGCTGATGGAAAAACTTTTCTAATTTCTTCATAAGAGTCCTGCCATTGACTATAAGCTACTACGACTCTTGTTGGCATAACATCCATTGCACTACCTTTCAGCATTCTGAGAACATATTGTGTTTTTCCGCTCATTGTCGGACCACATATTAATGCACCGAAAGGCCACTGGAATCTGAGATCGTAACCAACTTTGGGATACATGGCTCACATAACAAATATTGTTGCGACTGCAGAGTTGAATGAGGAAATTAATAACTTTGGGATACATGGCTCACATAACAAATATTGTTGCGACTGCAGAGTTGAATGAGGAAATTAATTTGGAATACGTTAATGCTAACCGAAATTTTATCACAGAATATAATCCAAAAAAGTTTTCCTGCCTTTTGTGGCGCGTTATTTTTCCTAATAAATTCCACTGTCAGTTATATCGCAACGGAAAAATAACTATTAATGGTGGAAAAACGATTTCTGACTCGAAAAAATACGCACGGTACTTTTGTCGAAAGCTTGTCGCTATGGGATACAAGAGAGCACGAATAACCAAATATCAGGTTGTCAACATAATTGGTTCATGTCAGATTAATCGACAAAATTTGGAGAGTATCGGTCATTCAACTGCAGACAAATATTATGAACCTGAAATATTTCCGGGAATGACAGTTAAGCTAAAAAAGGGCACATGCGTAATCTTTAATAGTGGAAAATGCAATATATTGGGTGTTAAAAAAGTTGAACACCTATCGGAAATTTATCAAGAGCTCCAGCATCTCTTTAAATAGAATGTGCTCGGATTCTTCTTTTTTTCGTTTCCTCAAGACTTTCCATGACAGGCAACTTGACATTCTCCATTGACCCCGCGTTGCTCTTCGGTACAGTCACAGTCGCCTGAAAGTCGAAATTTGTATAAAGGAGATTTTCTAATGCCTTCGAAATGTATATCCTTAATTACCAATTTCTTCTTCTGTTTCATAGGAGCTGTCGGAACGGTCCGAATCCGTTTCATATCCTACAGGATTTCGAGTTGTCAACGTAAAAAATATAAACTACCCAGATTCACTTACCGGAGTCGTCGGGATCTCCCGGCAGTTCATGGTTAAGCATATCACTATACTCGGAAGAGGACCAGTTTCTTGAGGCTGCTTGTTCGTCGTCTGCCTGGTTGGTACACATAAAAACTGCTATTACCTCGTGTATAAATAAACAAACTAACGTGCAGCATTTTGTTGCGCTGGAATTTGTGGCGGGGTATTTTAAAGTCGACCAGCATGTTCCAGCGTTTAACTTGGTGATTGGATATATAAATTCATTGACAAAATGACAGTTATCTATGCAAGTCATATGGATTATTCTGTCTTTATTTTTCTTTCTTTATTGATCCGCTTGACAGGGAATTCAGTGTGTTACTTTTTGCAGCACTTCCCGTAACGCCTGCTTAATAAACCGAACAGGCGAACGAGAAGTGTTCCAGAAATAAACACATTGCACAATAAAACATAAATAACAGCTGGATCCTTTCTGTCTGATAGCTGATTTTTTTTACTTTAAAAGTAACGAGGTCCTTTAGTTTCAAGAAGTGTAATACAGCATAGTATTAATTTTTGTAGTATCCTTCATTTGCCTGTTTTTTAGTAAAACAGGCAAACGAAAGATGCTCCAAAAAAAACGCTTGGAATATGTGATGCATTTAAAGAAATAGTTTTTTTCAAGTTTGAATTTTAGACAGTACTCTGTCAGTTAAGTTAGCGTGCGTCAAACATTTTTGGAAAATAATACATTTTATTTTTCATTAGATGCCCCGCCGAATCCCGTTCTACAAAGCTGCCCAAATATTTCCAAGAATGGGCCAGCATAGACTACACCCGAAACAAAGATTATCGCAATAAAACAGCAAAATACATCACCAAGCGCCTGAGCAATCAACCTGAGAAGTGGCGTACTGAAACAGTAAGTTATATCTGTATTATATATCGCATCTAACTGCCAATATGATTATGTTGCAGGGAAAGCTGGTACGACGCTTTCGGAAGAGCTCCTACGATCTTGCTTATTTGCATCACCAACAGAAAAAGCTGTTCACGGCACTCGTTCTATTGTTGAAGAAGTTGCTCGACGCTGCCCAGGCAATGGAACAATTTCACGTTCAGGGGGTTCAACAGCATTTGCAATTATGCCTTCCAGAAAGCATGCCAGCATTTGGTGAGGGACATTGGATCGATGAAATTAAAGATTATGCAAAAACCGATTACCAACCAATACATAAGATCATCGCTGACAACAAACAGAAGAAAGACGAAACCAAGCTCCTGGAAAAGGATATGCGCACTAACATTGGCACGGCCAGTAAGGTTCTTCCTGTGGCAAATCTGTTAAAGACAGAAATCAAAGCCAGATCCAAAGTCTATCTGGCTTTATGGGGAGAGTTGTCCAACTTATCCAATGCTGTAATAAATTACGGGGACGGTAGAGCCGAACATATCACTAAACTGACAGACGCCTGTGCTGACCTGAAATCCAAGTTGAACAAGACCAGATTTTCGATTGGTAAGTTATGGTTTGTATTTACTCTGCTCGAAAATAAAAGTCTTGCGTTTTACTGTAGGATGTGAATCCTTTGTTCCCATAGCAACTGAAATTTCCCGGGTCAGCAAGCTCGTTGCTAACCGATATCTGACTCAAGGTGACAATGAAAAAGATATTTCCAATGCAATGGATAACCTGGAATCCTATATTGATAAGGCTAAAGAAGCACTCCATGGTTAATACTTTGTTGTGTTCCACAATACATACAATGACGGTAATACTTAATAACCCATTATCATTGTTTTTTAGGTGACCATCCGGAAGTTCACAATGACGATCGTGCAGATTCCATTGGCAAAAGTGATTCGGAAATGAGCCAATCCGATGATGAGCGTTCAGTAGGAGAATCGGATTCGGAGATGTCTTGCTCGCAAGACAAATAAATGATGCAGCATTATATTTTTTTCCTAAATTACTAAAACTATCTTTTAGTGACCTTTTATTGCTATACTACCGCTTTTAATATAGTACAGTCACGCGTAAGTTTTCTCGCTTCTATTTATTATCTAATTTGTGCAACTGAATACACAACTCAGTGGTATTAAGATTTGGTACTTGTAATTATATATATATACAGATTGCAATTTGGTGACGTAATAAATAACATCGTAGCTGACAAAACGCAGAGCGCGCCGCTGGACGCCTATGCTGCTGATAGATTGGAATTTGCAGAACATGTATATCTATATGCAGAATAAGTATCCGTGAAACTCCACGAAACTCGAGACTTACGTTGAACAGTAAGGCAATCGGAAAGTATAATATTAATTTCGCATTACGTACATGATAACACTGGATCCATTGCGTAGATAAACCGCCCTCTACTACCTTCGGGCAGCCAGGGAAATCAGCAATATGAGTATGCCCGACGGATTGAGGTTTGGAATAATCGCTTCTGTTGCTAAACAACCCAGCATTGCACGAATATGTCCAGATATTTAATAATAACACAAGCCTACACACATCTTTATCTTTACACTGTGCCCTTTCAATGTGAATTATGTGATCACTAAATATATAAGCTCAACCTCGGCCTCGGGCCTCGGTTGAGAATTTTTAGTACTGATGAAAGAAATGTGGTAGTTTTATAAAGATTTAGGAAACGGAATTTAACTGATCGGAATACGTGTAACTGACGTGTTTACATATACTTCTGTTTATGGAAGTGCCATCGCTAAAACCGTCGTCTACAAAGAAGGTTGAGCCAAATAACATATTAGCAAAAAATTTCTGTACTTCTATCTGACCGGCGAAATTCCTGTACTTCCATCAGACCGGCGAAAATCCCTGTACGTCTATCTGGCCGGCGAAAATCCCTGTACTACTATCTGACCGGCGGAAATTCCTGTACTTCCATCTTACCGGCGAAAATCCCTGTAGTTCTATCTGGCCGGCGAAAATCACTGTACTTCTATCGGACCGCCGAAAATCCCCGTACTTCCATCAGACCGGCGAAAGTCCCTGTACTTCCATCTTACCGGCGAAAATCCCTGTACTTCTCTATCTGACCGGCGAAAATCTCTTATCCTCTGTCTCACCGGCAAGAACACTATCGGAAATTATATCTTCCAGTCGGAAATTCGCGGATTACAGGGACGTTTATTGTGCTCATCAAATTCCCTTCTTTTTAATAATAATTACTTATGTTAATTTTTGTATGTACCTTGCCCGTTAAGGTACAGTTATCCTTTTCCTCTTTTCGCCAATGAAATCAAAAATTCGTTTCGAACCCGTATCGTAACACGGAGAGGAAAAAAACTGGAAAAACGAACCCTTAATGAGACAAACTACATGGTTGTTTTAAGCACTGTACAAAATTTTGCTTCGCTTCGCTTCGCAGTTGTATCAGAAGTTCCCTGTTATATTACGCCTTTCCGCATTTTTTACATTTCCAAAATATTTTACAATTCAGCCGCGCGGTATTATGCGCATACTGGTGCATATGGCACATAAAGTATTGTACTAGTTGTATGTTAATGGTCAGCGGTTTTGGTTCGATAACTTCCGCATCTTTGCCAATCCTATGTTAATTTCTAATGATCGGCCAATCAGCGAAATTCGTTTTGTTCCTCTTTCGTAATTCGGAAATCGAAAAGATCGAAAAACGAAAGGCGTTGAGACAAACTACATGATTTTAGGCGTTTATTAAGCTATCGTGCGAAAATTACCGTCGAACGCATTAGGAGGAGATGTTGGATAAAAAAAACGGCGAAGTAGCTTTGTGTATACAAGGCAAACCTCGGTCTCCGGCCTCGGTTTGCAAAACGTAGAATTTGTAGAAACTGTAAAAAACAGAAAATTGAATTTTTCTAGCGAAAAATTATCTACGATATTTAAAAACAAAAATTAATCTTTAAAACATCCATACTGGATGAACTATTTTTACCGCAACAGGCGTAATTGTTGTAAACAATAACCGTTATTTAATTTGGCTAGAACATTTTTTTGTTTGACTTAGTCTTATTTTCACGATCACAACAATGATGAATTAACAGCAACCACAGTATCTCCGTGCAAATAGATGATTGCCTAAAGAAGGTACTGTTACAGTTTGGCGAACACCTGTTTCCTACCGTGTATCCTAGGAAGTTTAAATTTGAAAACAATAGCAAGTTCTTAAAAACAGAACAAAACGACGTTTGAACCACATTTTCGTAGTTTCGGCATTGGCTTAACGCTACGGCGAGTTGGCCATAAACGATTTCTTTTGGCAATATAAGTACACTGTACATTAATTGAAATATTTAAATTGCCTAAATTAGGAAAATTTATTTCACTTTAATCTTATTGTCATTATTATTGTTGTTTATTAATTATTATTACTTACTTACATTTACTTGTTACTGTTCGTGTTCGTTTTTTGCTAATGAAACTCAAAGTTTGTTTCAGTTTCGAAGATAATGTCTTTAATTAAGGTATCCCTCAATATATATTCGAAAAAACATATTCGAAAAATATTTATATCGATAACCGAATGCAGAATTCTCCGCCTTGAAACATCTTCTGAAAATAGATGCAGCAGCGTTTTTCACGAACTTTCACCGAATATTCAAAGGATTAAGTGGTGCTCAGATTATCAAAGGTTTTTAACAGATTTGACGCTGATGTTTATCAGTCTTTTGCAGGAATTTTGTTTTTTCCGTATTGCCGTTATCATATTTTCCAGTAGTTTCTTGTTAAGTAGTACAGTAAGTGTACTAAAAATTGTTGACGTGACTTTTTTAAAACTTGTTTCCGTACCCTTCTTTCGGCATACGAACAACTAGGCATGACCTAAAGTTTTGCCGAAAACTTGTTTCTAGTGCCGCATTAGTTAGGATACTAATTAATCTGCCAAAATGTCCGTATGCCAGATTGTCTAGCAGACATAATGTTCTCAAAAATTACCGAGAAACAGGAATTGATTGCCTATTTACAGGATTTCTTTGTTATCGATAGCTGTAATTTAAATATTAAACACTTTTGGGCGAAACTTCCGTAAGGATAGGTTTGTGTATTTTTGAATTGTCTCTGATCGTTCCTATAAAGACAATCTTTTGGTGCTGCATTTTCGTAAATTTATCATTTTTTTATCATCAGTACTATAATTTAAACAATTAAAAGGTTTTTGTGCGAAATTTCCGTAAGAATGTTTTTGTGTATTTTCTAATTGTCTTAAATCGCTTTTATAAAACAACCGTTTGATGCTACGTTTTTGTAAGTGCTGTATGATGCGAATTGGCAAATGCAAAGATACTCGTATAATCTGAACATGTCGGATTCGCATTGTGTTTACTGTTTCCGCCCATCGTTATTACTGTAACAGCAGTTTCCAATAATATGTTGGTATTTCGTACTGTAGATGTTGCCATGGTTATTTTCTTCGCAATAATAACTCATTCCGCCTATTCGACGTCAGTAGTTTCTGATTCAGCCAATAAGCGAAATTCGTTCCGCAAAAGTTTCGGAAATTTGGAAGCGAAAATAACGATAAAAGAAAACCTTCTTGCCACCCTACAGGAATTTAGACGTTTTTTAAGCTATCGTCGAAAAATCTACGTCGAGCGGTGTAGGAGATGTTGGGTAAATAAAACGTCGGTGTAGGAATTGTCTTTATAATAATAATATCAGCAGAAATTATAACTGAAGGCAATCGTGTCCCTTCATTTTGTCCACCACTCATTTCGTCCACCATTCATTTTGTCCACCGTACATTTTGTCCACCATACGGTTCGATTCACCCTACCGCACCTACTTCGGTAGGTTCGACGCAACCGCCAACAGTGTATTGAAAACGACTGCAGTGCTTTAGGTTTTCTTAGGTTTCCCGTTTCCGCAACTTATTCATTGGTTTTTTTAGGAAACGATTACAACATTATGCAACATTATTACAGCACCAAACATTATGCTGAAGACAATTACAATGCTCTAGGTTTTCGTAGGATTTCTTGGGTTTCTTAGGTAATTCTTATGTAATTGTAGATTTCTTATGTAATAATTTTCTTCGGTTTTAATGGTTTTTTTTTCGGTTTAAACGGTTCTCTGCTGTTTAATAGCGTAAATAATTAGTGGACAAAGTGAGTGGTGGACAAAATGAATGGTGGACGAAATGAATGGTGGACAAAGTGAATGGTGGACAAAATGAATGGTGGACGAAATAATAGGAAGCCGAAGCAATACACTGTACACAGATTGTCTTCCTGATCTTCAACGCACTGTGGTTCCCCGGAAATGTTAACGAGTTCTACATTCAAAAAATAATGCAGTTTTATGTAAAAAAGTGTGAAAATTAGGCTCTGCTGCGGGCTTTACCAGGGCACGAGGCGGGCAGGAGGCTACAAATTTAGAAAAAATTTTTGTAGAAATTATTTTGCAGAAAGATATAATTATTTTAAAAAAAAGAATAATCTCTGCTGACAGCGCATGACCAGACGATTCTTAGATTAGCCATACTACAAGCCCAGCACGGATGAATAATGTCTCAAGATTTCGAGCATGTTAAAGGTTAATTACATATGTAATAAATAATGGCACGATGTTTATTACATTAAGGAGGCACGAACAATAAACAGGCATGAGCAGAATCTGTTATTTTGCTTATTCGCAGTTCGCTAATTTCAGTGACAATTCGATGTAATAACAATAATTGTAATATAATCTGGGGATATACAAATAGCCCATGTTAAGCTAATGGCCACTGGTAACAAGCTTTTGAGTGCCACTGGACTGTGGGCAGTGGGCTTTCCAGAAAACTGATGATGCAGGAACACTCTCGACACTGAGAGGATTCCGGAGCACTTTAAAGCGTGCAGATTGGATGTGTGGAACGGGAGAACATTCACTCCAACGGCAAAGTCGGCAAAGTGTCGAGGACCCTTGTTACTTAGTTAGTATTCATATGTATGTATTCATGTATTCATATGTATTCATATGAATTCATATTCATATGTTAGTATTCATATGTTAGTATGTGTGGAACGGGAGAACATTCACTCCAACGGCAAAGTGTCGAGGACCCTTGTTACTTAGTTATTTTACAAGCCCAGCACGGATGAATAATGTCTTAGGATTTCGAGCATGTGAAAAGGTTCACTGCATATGTATTAAAATAATGGCACAATGTTTATTACATTAAGGAGGCACGAACAAAACAAACAGGCGTGAGCAGAACCTGTTATTTTTGCTAATTCGCAGTCCGCTAATTTGAATGACAATTTGATATAATAACACATAGTAACAATCTGGTGATTTACAAACAGCCCATGTTAAGCTAATGGCCACCATGGTAACAAGCTTTTGAGTGACCACTGGATTGTGGGTAGTGGGCTTTCCAGAAAATTGATGATACAGGAACACTCTCGACACTGAGAGGATTCTGTAGCACTTTAGAGCGTGCAGATTGGATGTGTGGAACGGGAGAACATTCGCTCCATCGGCAAAGTGTCGAGGACCCTTGTTACTTAGTTAGTATTCATATAACCAGTTTACGGGATCTACATCCGTACACAAACGTTTGCGGCGCAAGTTTGTTACGCAATGCACACTTCGCAACGGTTGGTTGCATTGGTCCCAGCCGCTAAGAAAACTACGAAAACTAAGAAAGAGAAAATCTAAGAAAACTTGAGAAACCCTAAGAAAGCCTAAGAAACCTAAGAAAACAAAGAAACCCAAGAAATCTAAGAAACTTAAGAAACTTAAGAAACCTGAGAAACCTAAGACACCTAAGAAACCTAAGAAAACCTAAGAAACCTAAGAAACCTAAGATATCTAAGAAATATCGTATATGAAAGAATACGAGGTATACCGATCACGCTGGTGGGATTGACTGCGATTAATTTTTGCACATGTTTTTTTAAATTTTCAATACTTTGGAACGTGCGGATGCCGAAGGCCGCGGTCTGTCTCGGTTTTTCCGAACGGTCCGCAAACAGACAATGTATTTACCATGTATGTCTATGGGGGCCCATGGCAACAATTTGTTTTTTGGGGCTACTCCTTCCCTTTTGGGGCGTATCGATGGCGCAATAGCGTAAGAACATTCGCGCCCTTGAGACGAATTTAACGCACTTGGCCGCGTCGAAATCGGTTCAGCCGTTCGCCCAAACATTGGCTACATTGTCAATCGTGTATACGTGGTTACGGATGTAGATAACCAGTTTACGGAGGACTACATCCGTAAGCAGTTTATCGGCGTCGGCTTTTGGTGATTAATTAATTTTGTTTTTGTTCGCATCGAGGCCGCTGGCCGAGGCGTGTCGCGTCATTTATGCACATGGGAACAACGCGTGCATGTATGTCTATGGAGGCCCATGGTAACAACTTTCCTTTCCGGCCCCCTTTTTTCCCCTCGAGACGCATCGTCTCGGTAATAGCGCAACATCCACCGCGTCGTTGCAGCGGTTCTGGCGCACTTGACCACGTTGAAATCGGCCTACTCGTTCTCCCAAACATAGGTTTTTTAACCTTACCCTGTCACGGTTGTTACGGATGTAGTTAACAAGCTGAGCACGGATGAATATTGGCATACGAATGGGCAAATACACTAGTTTAATATTCAGAAGTTGCAGTGTGTTCGAGGAGACAGTTATGATTTCATAGTTAGCAGTTATGCCTGTATTCGAGGAAGCAGTAGTTATTTAACAGCAGTTATGAATTTGTTTGAAACCGGTTAATTTCAATACGAGTATAAGACAACAGATCGCCTTCGGTTTATTAAATTTAACTGGTGACAGGGAATGCTTTGCGGTCAAATTGCGTTTGTATCAGCTGAAATTTTTCCTGTATCTGCATTTAGATTGGTGACCAGTCAACAAGCGGACGTTTATGCACTGGCATTATATATTACGTTAGCAGTTTGCACTTTTTCTTATGAGTTGAGGTCGTTTAGGCCAATATCTGATCCGAGGTTCTTCAAATGTTGACTTTTCGCCATTTAAGTTTTTTTCGTTTGTGCCTCGGCTGCTAGTTTTCGTTTTATTTTAAAACTAACTGAATCATTCGTTCAATCGGTATGTGCTCCACAAAAAACGCAGAGGCGAAGCCAAAGCTGTTTGTTGTTAAACACTGATTTGCCCGTGGTGAAAAACAAGCGCATGTTAGCCCTATGGCATCCATGGCAACAAGCCTTTGAGTGACCACTGGGCTTATCCTACTTGTGAGAGTAAAAAACCACTAGCTTTGTGTTACTCTACGTTTTGAAAAGATTCTGTGAAAATTTAAAGCTGCAAAATCGGCTCAGTGGAACCCGAGAACATAGGTAACCAAGAGGAGAGGCAGAAAACCTGCAAGAGATGTACAGTATTCATATAACCAGTTTACGGAGGACTACTTCCGTACCCAGTTTCGGGGCGCATTTGTTTCAAAAAATTGTGGAAAGAAAACGCAAGAAAACATAAGAAACATAACGTCGTTTCGGCGATTCTGCCATTTTTGACCGTGTCGAAATCTGCCTACCCGTTCAGCCAAACATTGCTTTTTTACGTTTGAACGTCACGGTTGTTGCGGTACAGTTCTGTGGTTTCTTTTCCTAATATTTTTCGAGCGTAGGCCGAGAGGGCCGATCTGCCGTGCAAATACAGTAATGCTCGTGCAAGCTCGTGTGCCTATACTTTATGTCAACCGGTTTGGAGCGAGGTCGGAAGGCGAGACTTGCAGGCCCATGGCAACAATTTGTTTTTTGAGGGTCGTGCTCCCCCCTTGAGGCGCATCGGGTCGGCAATAGCGCAACATCACCCGCTTCGTTGCGACGATTCTGGCGCACTTTACCGCGACAAAATCGGCCTACCCGTTCGTCCAAACATAATTTTCTTAGCAAAGGCCGTCATGGCTGTTACGGATGTAGTTAACCAGTTTACGGAGGACTACATCCGTAACCAGTTGTGTGATAATACGGTGTCGGACGTAAACATTTTAATTTGTCAACGTTTTCCGGATTAATTTTGGTTTTTCTACGTATGGAGGCCGGTGGCCGAGGTGCGCCCTCTACTTCACACCCTGAAGTAATAAGCAGTCAACATAGTTTGTAATACTTTGCTATAAACATATGAGATCGATGTCTGAAGCCGAGGCTGACAGGCCCATGACAACAATTTGTTTTTTGAGGCACCTGCTTTCCCCACGAGGCGCATCGGGTCGGCGATAGCGCAACATCACCCGCGTCGTTGCGACGATTCTGGCGCACTTTACCGCGTTTAAATCGGCCTACCCGTTCGTCCAAACATAATTTTCTTAGCAAAGGCCGTCACGGCTGTTACGGATGTAGTTAACCAGTTTACGGAGGACTACATCCGTGCCCAGTTTTGTACCCTACATCCGCATTTGTTTCAATAAGAAAACATAAGAAACATAACGTCATTGCGGTGATTCTGCCATTTTTGACCGCGTCGAAATCTGCCTACCCGTTCAGCCAAACATTGCTTTTTCAGGTTTGAACGTCACGGTTGTTACGGTACAGTTCTGTGGTATTTTTTCTAATATTTTTCGAGCCGAGGCCGAGAAGGCTGATCTGCCGTGCAAATGATGCTCGTGCCAGCTCGTGTGCCTATAATTTATGTTTACCGGTTTGGAGCGAGGTCGAAAGCCGAGACTTGCAGGCCCATGGCAAGAATTTGTTTTTTGAGGGTCGTGCTGCCCCCTTGAGGCGCATCGGGTTGGTAATAGCGTAACATCACCCGCTTCGTTGCGACGATTCTGGCGCACTTCACCGCGTCGAAATCGGCCTACCCGTTCGTCCAAACATAATTTTCTTAGCAAAGGCCGTCATGGCTGTTACGGATGTAGTTAACAAGCCCAGCACGGATGAATAATGTCTTAGGATTTCGAGCATGTAAAAAGGTTAGCTGCATATGTATTAAATAATGGCACAATGTTTATTACATTAAGGAGGCACGAACAAAATAGACAGGCGTGAGCAGAACCTGTTATTTTTGCTAATTCGCAGTTCGCTAATTTCAATGACAATTCGATATAATAACACATAGTAACAATCTGGGAATTTACAAACAGCCCATGTTAAGATAATGGCCACCATGGTAACAAGCTTTCGAGTGACCACTGGATTGTAGGGATTGGGCTTTCCAGAAATTTGATAATGCAGGATTACTCTCGACACTGAGAGGATTCTGTAGAACTTTAGAGCGTGCAGATTGGATGTGTAGAACGGGAGAACATTGAGTACAACGGCAAAGTGTCGAGGACCCTTGTTCGGTCACTGAAAAGCTTGTTACCATGGATGCCATAGGGCTAAGACTGGCAGCTCTGTTGATAAATTTGAACAAGAAAAATTTTTGACTTCGCCTCTGCGATTCTTGTGCTCCCCTGGCTGAGTGAACACTTAACAAATCACTTCGCCCACTGATAAGCCACTACAGTAGCTTCTCAGACTCAGTAGAATTCAGTAGAATAAGCAGAAACTTAGCAGCTGAGCCATGAACCAAAAACTTTAGGGGCAAAAGGTCAATACTCCACGATTCTCACCGCGGGCAACCATCCTGATTAAGTAGCTGTCCGGCTTTGCCATTCTCACTTTGCAAGACAATCCAACACATGAAGATACGACGTAATTTTAAATAGTCGTAAGCCAATATTCATCCATGCTAATCTTGTTAGTATTCATATAACTACGTACGATGATTGTGCAGCATCGGCATTTCCATAATACAGATTAACATTTCTATATCTTTCTTCAATTATTTTTACTGTACGTAACAGGCAGTAACAGAGGCGTTAAGCCGAAACGCAAAGTAATCGGTAAAAATACATATGAACATGTATCGCAATTATCTTACTACAGTGGTGGATAGTTTCCATCCTACTAAGCTACTTTCGTGGTAAAGGCGTCAAAGTAAATTTATACGACACTTAGAACCATTCAAGTTCTCATTAACCTGGGTGTTCGTCTACAATTCACTAACGGGTAATTTCTGGAAACCAATAAATTAATAGTTGTATTCTTTGCTTGTACAGGAAAACCGTTGGCCTTATAGTTTTCTTCGCTCCTCGGCAAGTTATCGGGTTTCCTCGGCGGATCCCGGTAACAGCAACGGAAAAATTTGCCAGAATGCTAAATGAAACGCAGCTAAAATTCGGAATAACTCGGAACTACTTGAGCATAATAGGTTATTTTTTTCAAAATTATAAATTATTTGGATTACCGTGAAAAAATTCATTGGCACATCCCTCGCAAAGTCTATAGACGGCGTCACCGAATTACAATACATTAATCAAGGCTTCATACAATGCTCTTCTCTAAAATTATAATTATGACCTTTTTGGCCAGTGTAAAAGGAAATGACTGTATTGGTACTGTGTGGCTTCTTTTCTGGTGGCTGGGTGGTGGCTGCGTACATGCCATATAATTTTAGGAGAATAATAGTAACTGCCTGGCGGAAGGTGGCTAGAAAATGATCGGTGCAGTAAGCGACAATCTAACTGCGGAGTATTTTCGCCCAGTATTTTTTGGTGGTAAACTGCTCGCCCTACGGAAAAAAGACGGCGGCCTCCGCCCGATTGCGGTTGGTATAACTCTACGCCGCCTAGCTGCCAAAGTAATATGCCACCGTGTAGCAGACCGCATATCGTCCATACTGTCGCCTCAGCAGCTCGGCTTCAACGTGCGTGGTGGCGCAGAAGCTATTGTGCATGCCACAAGAAACTTTGTTGAATCGTCCGCAACGGAATTGACTGCTGTCCTGAAAGTCGATTTTAAAAACGCTTTCAATACCGTTTCCAGGGAAGCGATTCTATCCGCCGTGGCACGCTACCTACCTGAATATGAAGCTTTCCTACAGTCAGCTTACGGTAACCACTCTTTCCTATTTATTGAGCAACTGATTGTGTCCTCTGAATCGGGAGTGCAACAGGGAGATCCTCTTGGTCCGTTATTGTTTTGCCTTGCTCTACAACCAATTGTGGCTTCTCTGGACGCAGACCTGAATGCCTGGTTCTTGGATGACGGAACCGTTGGCGGTAAACCGGAGACAGTAGCACGTGTGTTTGCCCAGATAATACTGAAAGCACAAGAGATTGGCCTGTCGGTGAACGAGGCTAAGTGTGAGCTCCATATCTCCGGCGGAACAGCAGAAGCTAGGAGCGACGCCATTGCAGACTTCCAGCGCATGCACCCAAGACTCCGCATCCTGAAAGATGCAGACTTCATGCTGTTAGGAGCGCCGGTTTTGGACGATGCTATCGGTCCAGCCATGACAGAGAAGTGCTCAACACTGAAATTGGCTTGCGAGCGGCTGGAACTTCTGCCACGTCATCATGCTTTATTCCTCCTAAAAAACTGTCTTGGAGCTCCCAAAATTATATATATGTTACGCTGTTGTAACGCTTGGAAGCAACCGCAACAGCTCTATCAACTTGACGAAGCTTTGAGACTTTGTTTCCAGTCTCTGTGCAATGTGCGTACGAGCCACGACGATTATCCGTGCTGGCGGCAGGCAACACTCCCCGTGAGCAAAGGCGGTATAGGCATACGTCGCGCGGAAGAATTAGCACTCCCAGCCTTTTTGGCTTCGATTCACTCCGCATCCGACTTAGTGTCTTTACTTCTACCAGATTACCCCGCCATTGATGTTTCGGCCGCCTTAGAATCTTGGAAGGTCAAAGCGAATCTGCCTGATCTCCCTGAACCAGCTTTCCGTAAAGCACAACGTACATGGGATCTCCCGCTGTGCAATGCGTCATTGTCGATTCTGCTGGACATTTTCCGCGACGACGAGGTCAACCGGGCCCGTCTCCTGGCTCAGTCAACACCGGAAGCAGGCATTTGGTTGAATGCCTTGCCCTCGGCTCATATCGGCAACCTCTTAGACGACGACACGGTAAAGATCTCAGTAGGCCTGAGACTGGGCGTAAACATTTGTGAGCCACATCCATGTGCCAAGTGTAATAAGCCTGTAGATGTGTATGGCCACCACGGCTTATCCTGCTTCTTTTCTGCTGGAAGACACGCACGTCACGGCGCCTTAAACAGCATCGTGTGCAGATCCTTAGTGTCGGCTGGAATCCCGGCAAGACTGGAGCCCCGGGGCACGTCCCACACTTCGGATCGGCGCCCTGATGGATGCACGACATTTGCTTGGAAACGCGGTATGTGCCTCGCCTGGGATGTTACCTGCGTGGACACCGTCGCTCCGTCTCACCGGAAATCCACGTCAGTCACAGCGGGTTCCGCCGCCGCGCAAGCCGAAGATAAAAAGATCGGACTGTATGCGTATCTGAATGGCAGATACGTATTCGTACCGCTAGCCTTTGAAACTCTCGGCCCATGGGGAAAGTCAGCTAGCCTATTGGTGAAAGAAATCGGCAAGCGACTCCAACTCCATACGGGTGAACCTCGCTCCCATGAATTCCTCCGCCAACGACTGTCGCTGGAGATTCAGCGAGGCAACGCCGCCTCCGTTCTTGGAACAATGGAAGGAGCGGCAGCGTTAAATGAAATTTTGCTTTTATGAGTGCTGTTACTTATTTTTTTAAGAATGTACTTCAGTGTATTTGACCAATAAAAAACCGCACTGCGGAGCGCATTTAGAGATTTTGATAGACGTAGTGAAGTGGCCATCGTTATATGCGCAAACTTCGCGCTAACTGTACCTTTACGTAGGAAATTACCGGACAAGCTTGTACACGTGTTTATGATAAGTAATATATTGTATTATGCTAGCTAGGAGGTACTGTAGTTTTCAATGATTGCCTGGCAATTTGATTTACGTTGTCCTGGCTTACGTAAGTACTTACGTGTACATATTTCAGGAACTACCGTTTTTTCTTTAACAGGTGTATTTTCAAGCATAATCAGCAGTTATAAAATCGAATTCCCCTGAGTACATAGTGAGACTAAGTGCCTATGCGCGCCTGTGCCGGTTTTTCTTAGCTGTCATACACGGAAAAAAAAGTGGTGCTAAAGGTAGTGTACGGAGTGGCCACCCTAATATTACTGTTGTCTTTGTAATTTTGTAATCAGTATCAATATGCTGCATGAGCACTTAATTTTATTAATGTAAAACCGTGAACTGTACTTACGTATCTAGAACAGTATTTCACATAGTCATAATTTTCAAAAATACGTAAAACCAGCAGAAAAATAAATAATTTATGTTGTGATTTACTTAATGATGCAGTAATACAAGGTACATCAGTCACAGAATCCTCATACTTATCCGCTTTCGGTACCATGCGTGAGATTCGAAGAAAGCACTCCGTACCAGGCACGCGAACATTTAGCCACGCTGCTAAATGACACGCTGCCCAAAATACGGAGTCGTTTTCAAGTTTGGCGTACGGTAATTATCGTACCATCGTTATTTGACAGTTGACATGACCAATAATTGCACGGCGCTAATGTTTCGAGTAAGTAAGATGACAAATTATGACCTCGTATTATTACAAAATAAGCTGGTGTCATTAATTTACTGCTGGAAGTCGCCACTTAAAGAGGTTGGCGGAGATATTCACTGCAAATCATGTCATGCTAACGCAAAGGGCTATTCAACTGAAAAAGCTAGATTCGATCGTCTAGTAACCGTAAATTCCATTACAATTAACCGTAGAGTAGATTCTAAATGTAAGTACTTTTGTGAGGTGCTTGCTCGATTTAGCTCAAGAAATAACATCATGAGAATTCATTTAGAGTTATTTTACTGCTGCGTCCACATTGAAATAAAAAGTAATAGCATAAGAAAGAAACTTAAATACGTAAAACAACATTATTGACGTTAAAACATAGAACATATAAACAAGAATATATCTGCAACCCTGCATGCCGCATGGATCACTCCAAAGACAGCATCACTACGAATATTCCGCGTTCCCGAAGATCAGCATGCATGCCTTGCAGCATAAACGTTCAAAAGAGAACGAAATACGTTCCTGATAAGAGAGTCTAAGAAGTTCTGCAAAGTGAACCGGACGTAAACGTGATCAACCTGAATGTGGACTTTAAACGACGATAATATTGCAACGCTTATTCCTTTGAGCATTGTTGTAAACTTATTACAATACTCCACGTAGTGAGGAAACAGAAGTACCACGGAGACCCTTGTAATTTCGGCTTCTTAGTTCTTACACGAAACAATCGCGAGTTTGGGCCGCCGCGGGAAAGAAAAGATTGCAAGCGATGTAAAATAATTGTAAACAAATAATGAAAAAATATTACATGGTACAGAATAAGGAATTAAAATATTATAAATTGATATATTAGTAATTAAATAATTAATTCAGTTAAAACGCTAAACAATTCTACCGGCAAATAATTCTGCGCCACACAGTACTGCATGTTCTTGGAGGAATGTAGTCACCTTGTTGAAGAACAGAGACTTACTTATATTCGGGAAAATCAACACATACAGTACATTAAAGAAACGATCTGCTATTTGACGAAACCATCGATGCAGACGAACCAGCAAATTCAAGTAAAATTTAAATTAGAAAATCAATTGTAAAAAGAAAATATTTCTTAAATAAAGGAAGGCTCTGGAGATTCATGAGCGCGTTACCGAAGTACTGTCACAATATTTCTAAGCGCACCATGGGCAAGTGAGGGCGGTTTGCGCAAGGCCGCTGGCATCGACACTCGACGCTTTGCGCTGGGTAGAAGCGGAGGCATTTCTCCTCGCTGAAGGGAACGTGGTTACGTGGATCCGTCGAAGGCCAGGCAGCATAACTGTCGGACCAACCCCAATAAACCACAAGGGCGCTGCCTGATCTATACCTTTGGCCCGGGCGTGCAAATCGTCCCGGAAAAAAAGCGCGGCGGAAACTTTAAGTTTCAAAAGTTCCTGCATTACTTTGGCGGTGACAATGCGCGGGCATCACGCAGCAAAAAAACTGCAGTCACCAGCTTTTGAAAATCGAAATGGTTGTTCTCACTACCATGACACCGCTTTGGGCTATTGACACCACATTTCACCACGTTTTGGCTATTCGCAGTTCCGCAGCACCTTTTAAAGTTGTTTTCTGCACCACCGTCGGCTGTTGTGTTGACTGTGAAGTACGTAGTACAACAGTACGAGTTGATACAAGTTGTTAACCACGAGATTATAATAGTTATATGCCGATTGGTTCCTGCTTAGCAATACTGTTTCTTCTGTGAACTAGCAACGTGAATAATTGTCAGTACGTAGTTGAAGTTGTTGTCTTGAATTAAAAGCAATAAAAAGTGTAATATTGGGAATACGACATTGACTACTGACTAATAAATTTTTGCACTTTTCGGTCTATTCCTACCTCCTTAGATATTTCTCATATTATATACTTTTATATTTTAAGTAACAGCGAACAACTGCCGTTTTCGGCATTACTTTCGCAGCCAAATCCGTCAACGAACAGCTACCAGAAAAAGCAAAATTCAGCAATTTACTCTGAATTTTGCTTTTTGTGGTACTACAAAGATGCGACAAACAGTTGCAGCACACAGAAAAGGCGACTAGACACTGCCATTTTCCGGTTGGCAGTGGCCTCAGTTGAAAAACAAGCGCCGCTGATGGCGAAGCTATGTCAATGTGAGTAGTATGTCTGAGGAGATACGATAGCCATTGGCTCGCTATTGGAGATATCACGCTATAGAAAGCGCGAAAGGTCACCAGCGGAGGCGAAAACATTTACATGAACTCGATTAGAAACGAATCCGAGGGGGTTTCCGACGGGGTTTTAGTAAATATCAACGTGAGGACGATCGGAAACGTTCCCCTTAAACACGATTTTGCCTACCGGAGCGTAAAATGACTTTCTTTAACTGCATTTGCGGTGTGGCAGTTGTCCTTGCTATGGACAATCAAAACTCACCGCCTTTTCGCCGTCCGTATGCTCGCCGTACGAGTCACCACCGCCCCCACCGCCGTACTGCATACCACAGCGGGATCTAGCGGTCGCCATGGCTTTCCCACAGCCACTAACACCTGCGTGGAAGCGCAATAATCAGAAAATCACCACCCACATTCTTATACCTCTCACACTGCGCAATGTGCCTTGGGATATATGGGCGGGGAACCTGCTGATGTTCTTCGGAGAGGACGTTGATCCGGCCGGTTGGTTCAGCCATGCGATGCTGATTTTCTTCACAAAACGTAGCATTCTTGATCAGCGAAAGTCATTAGACGAAAAACAGTCGGACAAGAAAGAAAACGACGTTCACCAAGTGTATGCGACACATTGTGTCAAGACCCGCAAAATATTTTCCATTAATATGAAGTATACAAACTAAGCCGCCTGGCTAGGTTCAGTATAACGGAAGACATAATTCCGAATTACGAGCAATGCCCAGAAGAGCTGGTAACACAAAAAGGACCTTTCGATTTCCTTACCTTATCATTTGTTGCTCTGACTTGGAACCAGAACAAACACAGAAATCTAGCAATAAGCAGGAAATCCGTTGATTTTCTGCTGCAACAGAAAGCCTATGCATCGTTTCCAAAACAAAATAATGCTGCCATACTTCTGCGGAGCATTAATTATGATTACTTACTGAAAATACTTAAAAATTCCTTATTGTAAATATTAGAATGCTACATTTTGAATACTCTGTTTATCAGTAGGGAAAGCACCCGCGTTCGGTTGGTTCTCTTAGAACAACTACAACAACTGCGTGAGAGTACAGTACTATTTTATTTCCACAAATGGTCAGACTTACGTTTCCGGTTATGACAATCCAGGGTTCAACAACCCAGCGAAAACAATTTTAACACAGCATCCTGAGGATTTTACAATTGTATTACAATCAATATTTTAGTGGACAACGGCTTAGCCGCTTAGGCGAACAACGTTACCGCCTAGCGGAATCGTATGTGCTACCCTATGTATACGCGCCTTATGTCAGTATAGGGTACAGGCCAATATTGGCCTTTTATTGCGTACAATATATGGTCCGTATCGATCCAGTCCAGAGCCGAGTCTGTGTCGGGACAACGGCTTTTAGAAGACTCATTCGATAGAGAATTTTACTGACTATTAAAAAAACGCTTTTTTTGGAAAATCGAGACGTGCTCGTTTACAAAGGGGCCAAATAAAATTGCGTACAATTTCTCAACTCGCAAAATTCGGAATTTTGAAAATTTTTCTTCCCTTATGAGCTCTTTAAATTTTTTTAGCTGTTTTATTTAGAGAAGGGATTTGTTTTCCACTGAAAAAATACTTGTCGACATAGTGCTTGCGCTGGATGAGTTATACAGTTCGCGCATTTTGGTATATTTCGAAAAAGTTGTAGGTTTTTTTTGTCTGGTTTGTTTCTATATCTTCGTTACAATTTTCTAATCAAGACAGGGCGCAATACGGAATGTCGTTTCCATCAACAAGGTTGCTAAGACGTTGCCCTTGCAAACACGATTTTCATCTAGATCAGTACGAGTACTTCAAGCATAAATAAGAAATTCCTTTTCCTAATCTGCATGGCTTATTACCAAGAATTTTACTATGCGCGACCTCAACTCTCTCCCTTCTTGCCCGAATACGGCCCCAAAAAGGTCACCGCAACAAGAAACATTAAAAACAAGGAACAAACTTTCTACCAAAAATTTTATTGTGACACACAGAAATGTACTTAGCTGAATAACAGCAGTTTCTAATTTTAGAAATAGGGAAATTCGAATTTTTGTTTGCGGGACATCCTCAAACTCTACCTATCTGTAGTCTCCCAAAATAATTTACTACAAAGTCAGACCTTAATATAAGGTTAGTCTAGCATAACGTTTGTACGTTCTAAAGATTGCTGTTTTGAATGAAACTAACACACGGCCAATCAGACGATAGAATGCACCAGCGCATCTTGATATTTTTTTTAGACGGCCATTTTATTCGGCCACCCGGTACAACTCCCCCTGGTAACGTAACATGTCCTATAACAAAAATGGCTAGTGACCACACACATTAGTACGCTTTTTAAATACGGACCTTACTCCTTCCTTACTCAAGGCGAAATTACCACCAATCCTGCAGTGAAGAAAGCGCACGAGAAAAGCCTGCTTTAGGGTTTGGCCTTCGCAAAACCGTTATGCGTAAACAGTTCCCCTGCCATGATTCCAGAAGTTACGCTAATTTTGTATGTTTCAGTTTACTTACCTGGGATGCCGTATTTCTGTAATGGGCGGAAATAAGCATGAGAATATAATCAGAGCAAATTCCATCAAGTCGATGCAAATCTTTCAAAGGCTGAAGAATGACAACGTGTCTGTACTGAAAGCGCTACCCTAGCCTAGCAGAAAGCTTTAAATGTCTGCAGCATGAACTGTGTAACTGTTTGCGTCGTCGATTCTGCTGCATACAAGGTTACGAGTTAGCTTACAGGGTTATTATTTACCCACATGTTCATACCTTTACAAACTTCAAACATACTTACTGTAGTAGGCATTCTAGTACTATACGGTATTTAAACCAATATGTGAGTGACTGCCTGGCAACCGAATTAATGTATGTACATAATATAATATACGTGGTTTTTCGTTGCAATGAACTGGAGAAAGGATTTCTCGTATTTATAACAAGGGCAGTACAGTACTTATAATTTGAGCACAAAGTAAAAATGATAGTACGTCCGTAAGTACGTGATTACGGACTGATAAACTTACGTTCTTCACGAGTACTGCACAGTACATTAATTAACTGTAAGGCGTATTTTATTGTTTTTCCAACGCAACATCAATAACAACAGCTTATGCACTGCATCAGTCTGTACGTTGCGTAAATTGCAAAGTCGCACAATGCTTTATTATGACTGTTTTTGTAGTCAGTATCAGTAGGTGACGTTCTTAATTCAAAAGAGGTACGGTATATGTCTGCCAACTGCAATGATATCGCACATTGCTTCATACACGCAGTTTTTAAGTAAAGGGTCACTAAAACCAACACAAAAAAATTATTGTTATTTTTTCTTGATGCAGTGTTGCACTCCCGTTAGTTATATGAATACTGATTATCTGTGGCAGGACTTCGGCCCTGTCCTTTGAGGCAAAGGATCTCGGCTTCTACTTCACCAATTTTGTTGCTTTAAAGTACATCAAAACTCTCTAGGTGTAGCGGTGGATCCAAGATTGTTGACGTTTTGCCCAAATCATTTGTCTAGGTCCAGTGGTCAATCATAAGCTTGTTACCATGGACGCGATAAGAAATGCACACTGTTCTAACACAACTTGACCCAGAACAGTAGCAATATCTGAGCTGCTACTTAACAATAAGTACGAGTACAATACAAAGTAAAAAATTTATGTAAGTAACTTAACACGTCAGTCATCACTGCGTTAGTCATCATTGGAAGTTATGTACTGTATGTACAAGAAGGCAGTCCGTGTTTCGATTAACTTATGTAAAGTGTATCATAATACAAGCTGAGCACGGATGAATATTGGCTGATGACTAAAAGAAAGGATGTGTTGAATTCTAGTTGCTTACAAACTGTCAAAATATTGCGAAACCTGTACGTGTATTTAGCAATAATTATTTTGACACGCTGTAGTGATTTTACATAAGTTAATCGAAACATATACTCTACATAAGTTGCAGTTTGCGCTGTCGGCTGATACTGCCATTTTATCATGAATTTTTTACTTTGCATTGTGCTTTAAGTATTGTTGAGTAGGAGCACAGATATTTCTACTGTTCTGGGTCAAGTTTTGTGTTAGAACAGTATGCATTTCTTATCGCGTCCATGGTAACAAGCTTATGGCTGACCACTGGACCCAGCCAAACGATTTTGGCAAAAGGTTAACCATCTTAGATCCACCGCTGCGCTGCGAGAATTCTTATGCACTTTAAAGTAGCAAAATTGGTGAAGTAGAAGCCGAGATCCTTTGCCTCAAAGGAGAGGGGCCGAAGTTCTGGCACAGATGATTAGTATTCATATAATTACTAAACATACGTACGGGTTCATTAATATTATGACAGTCTGTAAGCGACCGCAAAGCAACACATCCTTAGAATTACTTATTAATTTTTTAATAGTCATCGGCCAATATTCATCCGTGCTGGGCTTGTTCTTGGTTACGCACTCATGAACAGTAAAATAGACATAAAAATGTGATACTTATCAGTTATCGGTGCCCTTCTTGTGGGCTTTAGAAGAAACTCCTCCGTATCAGGCACGCGAACATTTAGCTATGCTGCTAAATGATACGCTGCCCAAAAGACGGAGTCATTTCCAGGTTTCGTGTGCAGTACTTATCGAAATTATCATCGCTTAAACAAGAATTACCTAGTAAGCATTATCAACTGCTGTATATCTATCTATATAAATAAAAGGATAAGCCTTAACAAAATTCCGTGTGTGTCATCGATGCATTAACGCTGCACTCATCCAAACTCCAATGTCTATATGTCGTTCGATAGCCTTTAACGTACAGATTTGCCAATAAAAGTCAAATTTAAAGAAAAAACAAAAGTTTGAAAGAAAACTTGCAAAAACTTTGACATAGAAAGCCTATGGGAACAGCTAAAAATCCATCACTGCAAAACCGACCACCCCACCACTGTCTCGACGGCCAAAACGAATTGACCGACTTACAAGTTAGAGTCGGGAAAACTTTGTTCTTCTGGAATCATGACCACGTGTTATTCCGTGGTCTTGAACGAATTTACAAATTTTGTAATCAGTATTTGGCATCAAGAACAAGTGATTGAGCAAGAACACATAAAGAAGGTCTTCAAGCATGAAAACTGCTTAAAAACTGTTTCCCAAGGAGCTGTCATTCGCAGTGGTTTGACCCGCTTAAAGTTGCCACGCTTCCACGGGTGGTTGCCATTTGTTGCCATTGGAGCGACTGCTTGGCAGTCATTAGCCGAGAATTGCAGCTAAAGGATTTGGCCCGGTACGTAGTACTAAATTCGTGTACATTGCCGCGGAGTAGAAGTATAGATATTTGCTTCCGCGCACTTCCAAACACTTTTTTGTGTTGCTTTTTGACACTGTGTAGCCGAATGATTTGTGTAGATTGGCGTGGAATCCGTTTTCGCGCGCAAAATTCGGTTGCGAAGTTATGAGAGTGACAAAATTCCAAAAGGTTCCTTTTCAAATTTTGCACGTAAATGCACATAACGACGAAGATCGTCTTTGCCCCGAACCACCTTTTTATTAAAAACTTTTAATTCATTTTAAAATAGGAAAACAATGCCAACGCTGGGGGTCTGTGAGTGTAAAAAACCATATTCACGCATATGTGCGTTTACATGCAGTATTCGAAGATCGGTTGATAACGAGACTTTTGGTACACCTGAATGCATTTAAACTTTTTGAAATTTTCATACAGCCATAACTCCCGAACCAGATGTTACGCGCTCGAACGGTTTCTACGCCAATGTGTACAAATCATCTGGCTGCAGTATGTCATAAAACAAAGCAAAAAAGGGTTGGCGAGTGCGCGAAAGCCGAATTTGGTGCTATGTACGGGGCCGAATCCCTTAAGCAAGGTAGCTACATGCTTACCAGCGACTACTGACTACTTCCGTTAGTTTGTCACATAAGGCAAAACCGCAGTCAACGCCGAGATGCATCGTGAGAAGCAGCAAACATGCAAGAAATTTTCCGTACAAGTCCTCGATTTTAGAAAGAGCTAACAGCGGAGAAGGAAATACAACAAAATGCTTCTGTCCTTATTTAAATAAAGTGGTTTAACTTTGTCCTGTGGTGAAAGTAATAGGAAAAAAGGTGACTATTACTGTTTTAATTTATCACTTATTAGTGTACTGATTGTTGAAGGGCAGCAGCAGTGGTGTATTAGTGGTCAAACTGGGATGTAAAGTACTTAAATAATTTGCTATCGGATACGTTGAAAAAGCTCAGAATAGTAAGAGAAAGAGGGAACAACAAGTTTTAATAAATTACAGGGTCCTTATGTAGCAGCTGCACGAAATTTAGCTGATGGTGACTGATCTGGAAATAAATAGTTCGGAAAGAAAAAAAATTTACCCGTTTTTGGGAGAAAAATAGCTTTAAATTAATTTCACATTTCAGGTTTTAGGCCATTCTGCAGTCAATTAAACGGTCAGGCAAATTTTCCAGTAGTTATCATAAAGTGACATCAACTGTGCAGTGTGCAAGGACATTATTTTTGATTTGTGAATTATAGAATTCTACGCTTCGTTCATAAAACCAGCCGTTATGAGTTTACATACGATATATATTTACATACCTGCAGTTATGAGTTTTATTTTTGCGCTAAGATGGGATTTGTCCATTGCTGATTGCATTATTTACTCCGCGCAATTTGCGCGGGGTCTGCTAGTTATTTTTATAATGGCAGTATAATGTTCTATCGTAACATCAGTTGGAACAGAAATTTATATAAGGTTAACGTAGATATTAACTGCAATCATATTGCTGGGCCAACTTTGAGGACAGTTTAATTAACTCAAACCAAACTCGGTCATCTAATAACCGTAATAAACTTCATTATTAACCAGATAGCACAATTCTTGTAGTACCAGGTAACTCAAGAACGTTGGGAGGTTCTTGCAGCCGCCAGAGGAAGGAATAACATGAGGTTTTTATTACAAAATTAACGCCGTGGTTAATCGAGCTATGGTTAGGTCGGCAAAGGTCATCAAGGCCCAACCACAGGGCGTTATTCGCCAGTTACCGAACAAAATTCGGAAATTGGAGGCATCTCACGGGTGAGATTTACCGGTCCGCGGGGAAAACATTAATCGCGGCGATTAGGTGGAATCGACAGTGTCCTTAGAAGGAGGCTGGAGCAGCTGGGTTGCCATTAACCTATAGTGTGAAACTCGACCTAGTGAAGACCACTGGAGATTACATACCATCAACATCGGGCCAGTCTTGTACCGCGTTCGTGGCACCGTTGATTAGTTAAAGTCATTAGACGGAAAACGGTCAGAAAATAAAGAGAACGGAGTTTATTTATTATGCGCCATAAATAATGTCGAGACATCATAAAATATTTTCCGTTAATATACAAATTAAACCACCGCAAAAAGCCTCCATTTAAACTGGTCTTGATCAAGCTCGTTTTGAAGCTATTCATCCAACGCATCTGCGTAGTTTACTAACGCCGACATGGAACTATAGTAATGGATAGGAAGACCGCTGGCTATTCTCTGGACGTAGCGCATGACATAGTTCCCGATTATGAGCAATGTCCGAAAGAGCTGCAACATAACCAGGACCTTTCTGTTTCCCTACTTTTTTTCACTGCAACTGAGAAGCATATGAGTGAAACAGCAATGCGAGCTCTCCTGCCATCACAAACCGAAGATGATTCAGAGGATCAACGTAATTATGGAACCGAAGCCACACAATGACTAACAGAATCGGCATATGAGTACATGTCTATTGTGTAGAACCTCAAGAGCAGATACGAATAATATAGCTAGAAGGTAAGAAAAACTATAAAATATTGTTTGTACATTTCAGTAACGTGAAGCACGTCTCACGTTCGCATTCTCTCGTTCAACGTCATTTTAAGGAAACATTGTGCATAAAGAAGTTTGGATTGGTGCTCTGGTGAGCACAACTTTAAAGATTTCGGTAATCAAAAGCCTCTTCGAACTCACCAATACACGTATCAATTTCGACGGTGCGTTTGCCCTTGAGAATATCACGAGAAATTCACGAGTTCATTGACGAGTACATGGCCTGACGCATCAGTTACAAAAATTCAGTCTTTTCCGCGGTGCAAATCCATCTCAGTTTGGCATGTACCGGTACGAACCAGATCAGTTACGATGTGTTTCTGGATGCGAAAACATTTGGCAGCAAAACTAGATTCGGAAGACATGTTTAGAAAATTAAAAGCGTCGTAACGCTGTCTGTTTCAGTTTCTGTTCTGCACCGACTGAACTACTATGCAACAAAAAAAACTTTCAGCCAATGCCGAACTATTTATGCAATACTGTAGAAGGAACGGGATCCAAATTATGGAATGCAATCGCTAGCACACACTTGCCGGAACGGAAGAGCTAATGCTCTCCGGAAAATCGGTTGCAGTTATGATGATATACAACGGTGAACGGTTCATCTCAGGTATGTATTTACTGACCTTGCTTATCGGAAGAATTACAACGCTACTAAAGGCGAACTGAGAATGCAAATTACAGAATATTTGTAATATTTATTTTAATTAACAGTGTGCGTTTTTGCCATTCGTCACACAAGCGATATCCTTCAGTAGTGGTCGTATCCAAAAGCATCGCTATAGGACGCTCTTGCTGGATTCAGAGTACGCAGAATATGTACGTCAGTGCGTATATGCAAATACTAACTTGTCATCCTGATCACTGATGGTACCACGAAACCAAAAACCTGCAATCAGTGCTGGTAATGCCATCAACAATACAGTACTTGTAATTTTATATTTTATATACGCACACTATCCATCTGCATCGAATCCACTGCGTTTATTGACAGAAATTGCTTTCAAGACAATTGAGATCGACAAAATCTGCATTGCTAGCAACGCAGTTCCCGATAGAATGACTGCGTCTAGCGACTGACAGCAATCGTTTCGGTTGCTAAACAACCCGCTGCATGAGCGTGTCTATTCATTTTGTCCACCGTTCATTTTGTCCACCGTTCATTTTGTCCACCATTCATTTCGTCCACCATCCACTTACAACGTGTTCTTACAGTTTAATTGACTGCTTTTACACACTAAACTGCAATGAACTATTAGGCTGTATTGATCTGTTGATTCTGTTCTACTAAGAATTTTCAGCTTTATGATGTTTTCTGGTATCATCCCATTTCGCCAACGGGACATTTCGCCAACGGGACATTTCGACAACCGTAGTATTTCTTACTTTCTTTGGTTTTCTGAAGTTTCTTAGGTTCTTAGGTTTCTTAGGTTTTCTTAGGTTTCTTAGGTTTTCTTAGGTTTTCTTAGGTTTTCTAAGGTTTCTTAGGTCTTCTTAGGTCTTCTTAGGTTTTCTTTGGTTTCTTAGGTTTTCTTAGGTTTTTTTAGCTTTCTTAGGTTCCTTAGGTTTTCTAAGGTTTCTTAGGTCTTCTTAGGTTTTCTTAGGTTTCTTAGGTTTCTTAGGTTTTCTTAGGTTTTCTAAGGTTTCTTAGGTCTTCTTAGGTCTTCTTAGGTTTTCTTTGGTTTCTTAGGTTTTCTTAGGTTTTTTTAGGTTTCTTAGGTTCCTTAGGTTTTCTAAGGTTTCTTAGGTCTTCTTAGGTTTTCTTAGGTTTCTTAGGTTTCTTAGGTTTTCTTAGGTTTCTTAGGTCTTCTTAGGTTTTTTTAGGTTTCTTAGGTTTTCTTAGGTTTTCTTAGGTTTCTTAGGTTTTCTTAGGTTTCCTTAGGTTTCTTAGGTCTTCTTAGGTTTTTTTAGGTTTCTTAGGTTTCTTAGGTTTTCTTAGGTTTCTTAGGTCTTCTTAGGTTTTCTTAGGTTTCTTAGGTTTCTTAAATTTCTTAGTTTATTAGATTTTCTTATTTGTAGATATGCTTAAATGTTTTTCAGGTTTCTTAGGTTCTATTCTTAAGTTTTATTTGCTCGTTTTTAAATATTTTTCGAACCGTTAGTGATAATTTCGATTCGAACTGCCGTGTTATAATTTCATTTCGAACTGCTGCTGTCTGGTAGGCGAAATGTCCGGTTGGCGAAATGTCCCGTTGGCGAAATGGGTGGTAGCCTGTTTTCTTATGGTTTTCTTATGTTTCTTATGTACTCCAGCTTGTGGTTTCTTAGGTTTCTTATGTTCTCCTTTTCCTATGATTTTCTACGTTTTCTTATATTTTTGCACGTCTTTGTTTTTTCTTAGGTTTTTATGTTTTCTCCTGTTTCCTTACTGGTGGTAAGAAGCCAGTTTGATTTAAGACACTGGTGTAAGTTTGCAACTGCACTGTGTGCGCTGTAGGCCGCATAAATCGAACTCGTTGACGCGACGTATCACGTCGAGGAATTCGATTTGCACTCCAATACGCTTTCAGCGTATACAAAACATACGGTGGACAAAATGAATGGTGGACAAAATGAATGGTGGACAAAATGAACGGTGGACAAAATAAATGGTGGACGAAACAATAGGAAGCCCTGCATGAGTACATTGCAGATGCAGTTACATATTAGGGACCACCGATAAACTACGTACGCCGGTTTCCCGAAAATTTGCCCTTACTCCCAGTTTGTCACGTTTTTCTGTGTGTTAGGCCTATTGGGACGTCACATTTTTAGCACCCCAACCTCCTGCGGTTTATTGCGTACAGAAATTTATGGATGGTCTCAAAAAGTCATGCGAAATGTCCTAATTATGCCGAAATGTTCTTTTGTCGAACTGGTCAGACATGGTATTATCACTAACGCACTGATGGCACAGTACCACCGCGCCCACAAGGCTAGTAATAAATTAACAGATTTAGTGGAACGACTCCGTGCTCAGCATGCGAACCGAACGTTTAGTAAAATCGTTAAACGAAACGCTGCGAAATACGGAATAGTTTCCGAAGCTTTGCACCATTTTTTTACCGTGGTGCAACATGGTGCAGTGATTGACATTTGACTGTTATGTCGCTGGTGCAGTCTATTACGTTAACACTATGTGCTGCCCTGGGTGCTAGACATAGCAACGCGATACGTCTGACGTCGAAATCCCGACGTGTGTTCATGGGTAAAACCTGTTAAATGTACAGGATGTATCCTATTATAAGATCCAGTAATCTACGTGCCTACTGAATGAAAAGCTTCTTAAAGGAGAAAAGTTAACGGAAAAAAGTGAAATGTAAAAAAAACATCAAGTTCGTCACATAGCGATCTTCCGTCGCGGGAACAATTACCTGATGCGACAATAGTCGTTACCCGACGCCATAACTGAGTATGCACATCGTCTGAAAAGTGAACCTATCGATTTCCCAGATAATACACGAGGCAAACGGACAGGACGTATACATCCCGAATAAAAAGCAGTTGCCTCACAATCGGAAACGGACAGGGAAGAGAAACATCCGCATGCATAGTATACCAACAATCGGCGAATAGACGTATTCTTTCCGCTGTAACTGCAGTAAATTGTTTTCAGCGTATTGATGTAATATTGTTTCGGTGCGAATATTAAACTGGGTAGTCCGGTGCTTAGTATCAATTTAACGCATCCCACATTGACGGATTGCTTGCCGTACATCATTCGCTTTCTGGTACTCGGGAGAGGAAGACATTCCACACGTGGACAAGTACTCATAGAGGGCACCTCTAGAGGGCCAGTTTTGCTGTTGGGAGGGTGGAACGTGTGGTGGTCATCCTATGAACCAGGAAAGATGGGGAGACTTTCGAGAAAATCACTGCTTCTCCTTCTTTCTTTCACTCAGTACGCGTTCGCAAGAAATGCTGGTTGTACAATAAACCCGACAGAATTAACAGAAAACTATGTAGGCCTCACAAAGGAGGAAGCACGTGCCGGATATGTCTAAAACGTCTAAAAATAAGAAGAGTCTAAAAAGTTCTGTAACTGTACCGGACTTAAACGTAAAATCCAGAATGAGGGCTCTGGACGATGATAATATTTCAATGTTTATTCTTTTGAGCATTGTTGGAAAGATATTACAGATTCGGCCAATTAATTGGCACACTCATAACATGCAAGGAGCTCTTTATTTCAGGGAGCATGCACCTTGATTTTTTATGGAAGAATAACTCTACGTAGCTGCGTAAAGTTGGCAACAAATGCGTTAAACTTTAGCCTAATCGATCTTGAAATGAACTGAACTATACTTTAGATGGTTAATACAAAAGACAGCCTGAGGTCAAGAGCAGCACAAATAAAAATTTCGTTTGTGCTGTAGTGGTCAAGAAACTTTTATTATTTTTTAAACTGTACTCTACCGGCTCAAAAAGCCATGCCGCGTTCCGGGACCTCGCTCATTGTTTTCTAAAGTCCATCTCTCAGCGGCTGAGTTGGGGGAAATACGAGTATCACGAGACCCTCTCAAGCTCGCCTTCTTACACAAAAAAATTGCGAAATTTCAGACGCCGGGAGGAAAAAAATTGTACCTAGCGAATTTAAAATTGTTAAAAAATTAAGAAACAAATTAATAATAGCACAGATTAAAGAGTTAAAATATTAAAAATAAATAATTATATTACATTAGGATTTAGCCTATTTAGGATACTAGGATATATTTGCATATTATATATACTATTGGGATTTATATAATATATGTATGTACACTCGTATTATGTATATAAATATTATTATCATATATTTTAGTTATGTACAGGGGTGCCGCGCCAAGTTCGGACAGTTGCGAAAAATTTATTTACAAAAATCACCGTACGCAATTGTATTTTCGCCTTTGCATTTTCCAGTACAACTTTTAATTGCGAACCCAAAAATATCAAAATTGAGCATGTTCGCTACGATAAAAAGGGGCGGGGCGAGTGTTTAGGGGAAGGGGTAGTGGTCGTTTTTCTGGCGCTTATAACGGCGCCTCTGAAAAATGTAGCAAACGACATTTCGGGGTGAGCGTTTCTGAAAACTGTTAAGCGACCCAAAAGGTGTCCGTCGGGGGCCAGCAGATGGAACTCACGCCCTCAGTGCCCGCGGCGAACTCGAAACAAGACTCATCTCCCATAGACTTGTATGTTAAAAAGCACATTCAAAGAAATGCGGTTGCCAAGAGCACTGTTAGCATCAGACAAGATGTTAGTGATTAAAAGAGAAGGAAGAAGGTTCCACTAGGTGGCCATGCTATCGTTTAAAACTTTTCAGCCTCCTCCAATTTTTAAATACTTGTCGAATGAAGTCGATTATTTCTTAGTAAGCAGTGCGATTTTTGCACCAAAAATTAAATTCGAAATTTGGCTGCCGTTCCTGAGCCTCATCTTTTTGCATGGAAACAAAGTTACTGAAGGTGCTACAGACCAAGCACTATCACGCAAAGGTTTTTTAAAAAAATTAGATTTCACTGGTAGGAGTAGAGGAATTTTTTTAACTGTCCGAACTTGGCCCGGCACCCCTGTATATTAGGATTTTGTAGAATTAATTTAGTCAATTTAGTTAAAATATTAAACAGTATTTGTGTAATTAAATTAAACAGTTGTAAAATGTACTCGTATATAATTCTTTAACAAAGTAAATGTAGTAAAAAAATGTACATGTACATTAATTAACATGTACATTTAACATTTTTTCTGTCCTACTTTTTACATCACTAAAATCTGCATACTGTATGGCGCGCAACTTTGGGCACGCGGTTTTGGTTTTTGCGTGGTAAACCTTATTTTATTTGAATTGCTCGCGCGAGAGAAAAATTAAAATAAAACAAAACAAGGTATAAGACATTAAAATAAGACATTTATGCGCATGTGTCTGCCACATACGTATATCTGTAAACACATATCTATATGCGCCGAAAACACTGAGATTTTTCCTTAAGGTCGCCTCACACTGCATATCACAATATTAAACGCGAGCGCTTATATTGTTGAAACTTGTTATAAGATTGCAGTTTGTGTTATTCTGCAGCAATATAATGGTCCGTTTGGTATTCACGGGCGAATACAACAATGCTGTCGTGTAAGAAACCAATTCCCCCGATAAACCTAGGCCGATCAGCGCAACAACAAAATAATGTGTATCGAATGATTAAAAAAATGAAAGCGCACTTGACCTTTTCAAATTTGCCTTTCAGTTGTGCAGTGCATGATTAATATGTAGTGTTTTATTTATAGTTACAATGTAAATATCCTTAAAATAAATTCACATTCAAAGTACTATAATTACACCGGAAAATGCGGACAAGCAACTCTGCACTGCTAATTGAATCTGGCATAAGAAACACTATGTTGGTGACTTTAGCTCGTAATTCGGCGTATAGAAGAACAATTATAATTACACCGTTGTTGCAGGCGCGTGTAAGATTATTTAGCAGCAGTTGTTGGTTTTGAAATAGGTTGCCACGCTAAGTTAAAAATATTTTACAGTAATTAAAAAAATTTAATATACGGGTTTCGGTTATAATTCAGAAATTTTTCGGTTTTCGCTCTTGACTTCGCACTTATTTTCACACTTTACCTAATGTAGAGAGCTGTTGTTGAGATGGAAAAGCTTAAATCGCAAAATAACGGAGAACACTAGAACGTAGCCGACAGTTATTTTACGCGGATCGCTCTTTGCCCATCGTACAATACGTGTATATCGACGCCTTAAGCCCTTCTGGTATTAAAGCCAGTTGTGTCACTTGTGTATAACGACATGGTAAAGTGTACTCACGAGTAATTCTTTGTCCGAACTACTTCTACAGCGGTTATCGCACTAGAAATCGCATAACGAAAGGACGAGAAGCGAGCGACGGTAGACCTTGTCACTTCAGAGGCTATAATCGGGATCACAGAGGGATTTAGGAGCCGCAGATTCAGCCACTGTGGAGGTACAGATCGGATTCAGCCACTTTTAAGTGCAACACGATAAAACCATGTTTGCCGCCGATCAAACCAGGGCCAACTTTCTGGTCTAAAATCAAGAAAATCTTATCTCTGCAGAAACACAGTACCATCGTAGTATAATTAAAAATAATTTCATTTGCTGAGGCTTAAAGGGCGTGGCCAAACAAATAATTAGTACGTGATACTACATACTATTACCAACTAGCGAACGGTTGTCTGCATAATAATAATACGTATACAGTATCAGAAAAATTTAAATCGTCTGCAGAAACGTAGTGTCTACCATATTATGATTAACAAAATAATTTCATGTGGAAATACTAAGACGACATTACTGAAAATCCATTTCATAGCTGTGATTCATTGCGAAGCTGACTATATCATATGAATGCGTGTATAGCGGTTAGCGGTGACGCCACCGAAGTGACTCCTTGCCGACATTGAGGCACAGCCAGAGTTTTGACAGTGGCTCATAGAAATAATCCAAAACAAGGTTATTTTGAAACCACCGAACGTTTCACGCACGAAACTACAAAACCGAAAATTTCACATATGACGTTGTCGCCCGACTGCCCATGCAGCTAGGCGGTTTACGGTCTCCTTGAAGTGTCCAGGGACCACTAAAGAAAATCTGGAAAAAATGAACGGTTTACCATTTTAACGCACCCTGATTTTTGCTTGTGCTCATGCTAAGATGTTGAAATTCTGGCCTGAAAGCTTTTATTGTGCAACAAAAATCGCGTACGAAACTTCAAGGCGCATAGTCTAACAGTCACGTCCCGGCTTTTAGAAGTAATTTGACCTGAAACAATAGCGCCTGGATTTACAACTCCACCTGGACGCGTTCTATAATAAAAATGGCTAGTGGTAATACACATTATTGCACTTTTCAGATATTAATCCAGGAGTATAAAACGACCATTAATCAAGGCGAAATTACCACTAGCGTGCGCGTACACGAGAGAAGTCTGTTTAAGGTTCGGCCTTCGTAAAACCGTTGAAACCGTTGTGCTTAAACAGTTAGCCTGCCATGATTCGAAATATTACGCTTATTTTGCACGATCCAGCTTACTTATCTGGGATGCGGTGTCTTTGTAATGGACGGAAATAATCGCTAGATTATAAGCAGAACAAATTTTACCATGTAAGTCGATCCAAATCCAGAAAGGCGTTTGAATGACAACGTGCGTGCACTAACAGGCAGCACCAATATCAGCAGCAGGTAACTGTTCGCATAGTGGATTCTACGGCTGGTAAGTTTACACAGATTTTATGGGCTCATAGTGCGCCGCTCAGAACCACTAACAGGCTTCATTAAACTAACATCGCACTGCAGCTATTACGGCACCATTTTATATTGTTGCCAACATATTCTGACCTTCTGCTTCTAAACTATGTAGTTATTGTAGCACGGTGTTTGTTGTTGTTGTTGCACAAGTATACAGCGTACTTGTAGTCAGGAGTCAGGACCATTGCTCCAACAAAGTAAATTAGAATCGTCAAGGTAACAAAGTAAGTACGTAACGAGTAACACATTTGCATTATTAGCAACGCGCGCATTATTAGCAACGTCAGTGAAATCTCTTGGAAAACTCCCAAATTAACGTCGTAAAGCATTCCAGGAATTCCAGGAATTCCAGTAATATTCCAGGAATTTTCTAGATACTTACAGAGTACAGTAAACCATGAATATTTATAAACGGGACAAAGGTTGAAAAAGTGATATGTTGTTGCAGGTGCATAACAACATGCTATTTTTTCTACCATTGTCAAGGAAAGAACCGCAACGGTATTTAACAATGGGTCAATGACTGCATGAAAACCGAATTGATGTACAGATACATTGTACAGTAATATAATTATGCACGTACGGTCCTAAGTTAAAATGAACCGAGAGAAAATTTTCTCGTATTAAGTGCGTCGGTACGAATTAATTGTAAGCACAAAGTAGAGTAAAATGTAAATGTATGTAATTACGTAATTATGTACGCAATTACTGACCAATATGCTTAAGACTAAGTCACATCATTATTTTTCCGACGGACCATCGATAGCCACAGCTTTAATGCACTACTTGAAATATATCAGTCTGCATGTGATTTCTGGTGCAGTCTCCATACTTTACTCTTGTTGTTCTAGTAACCAGTACTAAGGCTAAGATCTTAATTTTAAGGGTGCAAATGTGCCAACTATCGATATTAAGCACTGTACTTACGCCTACGTAGTTTTTAAGCAAATCGAACATAAAGAAATTGTTACTGTGATTTACTTATTGCAGCCCTTTGATCCTTGTTCATTGACAGTAAAATGGGCACAAACTTGATACTGATCCGCTTTCGGTATTATGCTTGAAGTTCGAAGAAACTTCTCCGTACCAAGCACGCGAACATTTAGCTACGCTGCTAAATGATACGCTGCCCAAAATACGGAGTCATTTCCAGGTTTCATGTGCAGTACTTATCGGATCATCGCTTAAATTAGAATTATCTAGTAAACATCCCCAACTGTAGCGCATTATTCGTATTATGGCAATAGAGTTTGCTATCGTAAATTTATTAATCGGAAGCAGAAATTTATAAAGGTTAACATAAAAATTTACTGCAAATCATATAACTGGGGTAACATTGAGGACAGTGTAATTGGCACAAGCCAAATTCGCTTGTCTAGTAACCGTAAACTTCGTTATTAACCAGAAAGTGTAATTATTGTATAACCATGTAACATAAGGGCTTTTTGCGGTGCTTGCATGAGCAAGCGGAAGGGAAAGCAAGAGACTTTACTAGAAAATTAACGCTGTGACCTTACTGCTGCATTCCAACTGGTTTGACGTAGCGCTATTGGTTTAGAGCGAAAACGTGCAAATAAGAATAAAATCCCAGCCCTGCATGACGCGTGGGTAACTGTAAAGACTAGTCGTTCTGAAAGGTGACATAAGAAATTATAGTACTTTCCATGCTACTCCTGTTGCATGTTTTTCAGCTCCTGTATCTTGTTCGTTGTTCCCAAATCTAAGAATGCTCATGGAGTTGCGGACAGTGTGCCGGTTAAATAAACTATGTTGAAGTCGGCAAAGTCTCTAAAGGAAACACTACAGCGCCTTTCTCCTTCATTACCAAACAAGATTCGTGTAATGCTCCAGTGCAGTACAAGGTTTAATTATGTAATGCTGCAGTGCAGTACCATACAAATACACTATTTTCTTCTAATACACAAATTAACCGCAACACTAACAGTCTTCATTTAAATTCATGTTGCTCAAGCGCATTTGGAAGTATTCATCCTATCGATTTCACATCTGCATCGATTTACCAACGAAGACATGAAACCAGCGTAATGAAAAGAACACCGCTGGCTGTTCACGGTAACGGATGACATAATTCCGATCACGAGCAATGTGCGAAAGAGTTGGAAACACAAAAAAGACCTTTTCGTTCCCTTACTTTTTTCATTGCGATTGAGACGTATACGGCTTAAGCAGAAATGCGAGCTCGCCTGTCATCCCAAGTCGATGATGATTCACAGGATCAAAGTAATCAAGGACCGAAGCCACACTCCGACGAACAGAATCGGCATATATTCGAATATATGCGTACCGTGTAGAATCTCAAGGGTTGATACTAGTAAGTAGTAACATATGCTATGAGGATGAAAAACTATAAACTGTATGTAAATTTCAATAATATTCAGAACGCCTCACTTTCGTGTTCCCTATTTCAAGGCTGTTTTAAGGAGATATACAGCAATCGTTAGGTTACAGCAAATTCAATAACCACAAAATGCTACTCAAGGAGTGGAAAGGGGCGCTTAAAAAAAGCCGCGCGAAATGCAGCAACAGTAAATTTCGCGTTTTCTAAGGGCAATGGTAAGCGTCGCTTCTGCTAAGCGTAACTTTAAAAGTTTCGGGAATCCGAAACCTTTTCGAACTGGACAACATCGATTCCAAAGATGAACTTCGACAGTGCTTTTGCCCTTGAGAATATCGATATACCGGGTTCATTGACCAATACAGAGGGGATCGCATCAGCATGCAGAACTGTATTATTCCGCGGCGCAAATCCAACTCAGTTGGCACATACCAGTTCAAATTAGATAAGTTATTGTGGATGCGAAAACCAATGACAACAATGTTATTGTGGATGCAAAAACCTTTGACAACACAACCCGATTCGTTAACCACGTTTGCAACCTGGAAAGCTTCGAACCGATGACTGTCTTAGTTTCTGTCCAGCGCCGATTGACCTCTCATGCAACTAAAAGAATTTTTGCCGGTGGGGGGCTGTTTATGCAATACGCGTACTGTAAGCGAGAAGGAACCGGATGTACAATGTGAAATGCAATCGCTAGCATGTCCTTGCTGGAACGGAATAGCTAAAGACCTGAGGAAAATCGGTTGCAGTGGTGATGTATCACGTATGCAATGGTAAATGTAACTAAATAGTTCATCTCTGGTAAGTATGTATGGTTTTCGACTCTGTTTAGCGGATGAATTACAACGTTATTCAAGGCGAACTGAAAATGTAAATTATAATAATATATTATTAATGATTTGGAAACACAGTGTACATTTGCGTATACGTACCCAGATTCTCGTCCCATAAACGTTATCCTCGCAGTTAAGCGCTTTCGCCAGATAATAATAAGTTTTTCCTTTGAACGTTCTCTGGATTTTTGAACAGATAGATCCATCTTTGTATGACGGAAGATCTCGCAGTTGCTTTATCCTAATGCATCGACATGGGCACTTCATGCTGGATTCGGAATACACAGAATAATATGTACGTCAGTACATTCATGCAAGTGCTAACATCTCATCCTGTTGGTACTAAAAACAAAAACCTGCCATGAGTTACAATGCCAACAACACCTCGGTGTTAGCAATTTTATTTACGCACAGATCCATCCACATCGGATCCATTGCGTTGATCGACCGACAAGTACTACCTAGTGCTGTTTCTAGGACAATCATAAAGATAAAGAATAACGATGTCTGTACTTCCTACGCAGTACCCATGTCATGTGCGCTGGCTCCGATAGATCGCGGCTAGTGACAGCGACTGACAATCCTCGTTTCGGTCGCTAGACAACCCGCTCCACGAGCACGTTGCACGTGCGTAGTACGTACAAATACTTATTTAGGGACTTTCAGATTAATTAAGTACATCGGGGAGGCTCCGCAATTAGGAGATGCGCACTATTCCCGGAAATATGCATATCTCAAATCGGCCATGCGACATGGCCATGGATCGAGCGAATGGGAAAAAGATGAAATCGACCACATTTCCGGGATCCTGAGGTCGAAGCAAGTTACGGCGGGCGAGACAAGGATCTATTGTTACTGACTACATTCGTAGAATCCAGACGCTTGATCCGTGTGAACGGTGTTATGCGTGTACGACGTGCAACCGCAGCCCAATCAAACGAGAGGACAACGCTGAGTCACAGCTCAGACGGCTGTGCGAGCAAAGCATTGTTTCACGGTCTGAGAACCGATGCCACAACAGACAACGTGCGGCCATCGCATCAACCGATTGACCCTTTGGCCGCAGCACTCAACCCTCAAGTTCTCAACCGTTCAGCAAGACTCCCGGGACGCGCGGTATATTCTCGCTTTCACTTTAGGTTGTCTCGTTCCACCTTGCCGCCAGTCCGATCTGTAATTTTGAGTCGCTTTAACGGCTTCGGCCGACTCAGGGTTGACTGTATTGTCCACGCAACAAGTAGCGGCCGCCCATGCGGCTGGTTTGTCCGAGTATTCGGCTGTCGACACGATGGCACGATACGGACAGCGTGCATCCTTCCCGTCATTTCACCAACAGCAACATTGCCGCCGCCGGCTATGTCGTATTCGGTTCGGCGGTTGACCTTTGCCATGCCGTCCGCGTTTCGCGGCCACCCTTTTCTTCGCCACCCAGTTTGACTGCACATTCGACCGGTATCGGCAGCTGATTTCCATGCCGCTTTCGCTTAGTTGGCTAACATTTCCATCCCGCTTGGGTCCCGCAGAACTTGACCGCAGATGTCGACGAATACGCTCTGAATACGGGCAGAATAATGGCGGGATCTGTAAATATACCGCGACACACTAAAGAAGATCGCAGTAATACATCAGAGCTAGATAACAAACAAATCGTTAATACGGCAGGAATAAAAGCAGAATAAGTAGGAATACCGGCTCACAGAGAATACCGTAACCACTGAAATCATATTAATGCTGAAGCGGAGGAAACAGTACGAATACAGCTGGAATACTTAAAATACATGGAATACAGTGACAAAAAAGGGCTGATTTTCTGGAACGGTGCGAAATGGACCATATTTACGGCCGGATATTCGGAAAAATGCTAAAGCGTGGAGATCTGAGGCTTACAATGTCGGCCATCAATGCGGACTCGTGATTCCCTGTCCACACGCCCTCCGGCCTTCGCCGTCTCTGCAGCCATCCCGACTGAGATGGTACCAGAGTGTGATTCGCTCTACGGCGTTCGGTCTTTCCTGGTAGCAGAAAGTGGTTGCCTGGTGAACGCTCTGCGAACGGACCGATTGGCGGTCATGCTGTCGAAGCGATAGGTCCCGACGAGACCTTGCTCGCACGGCTTCCATGTACTTCGATTGCGCTGCGTTGGTCGTCGTTGCTACCTGCCAGCCTGGCGGCCTGATGTGACCGGCTGAATGCCTTATTGCACGACTGTTGACCACTACTTTCGATTGTTGCTCCGCCACCAGAAGTTTGACTGTACCCGAAAGGTCGCTCCGGCCGGCCGACGCCGAAAGGTCCGTCCATTAGGCAAGTAGCGAGTATGGTTCTGCTACCATCTACGTGCGGCTTCATCTACCGTACCGTGTTTATGTCGATCAGAATAAGTCTTTGGATAATTTGTTGCGGTACAGTTCCGTGTTTGTCGCAGTGTGCTCATTGCGTACTGCAGCTATGCCCTGCAATCAACTGGCGGGTCGCTTTTCCCTGCTGGCGGGTCGTTTTTGTCATGCCAGTGGCCGCTTTCCCGGGATAAATAGCAAGGCCGTCGATGCTTCCGAGCAGTGTCGAAGCTGCTCTCTACGGAGTTACCAGGAGGCGCCACCTTCCAAATCACCGCTCAACAGTTCTCCTTGGATAATCCGTTATACGGTCGATCCATATGCGCAACCTGGCCCATAGCCGTGCCTAAGTCAGCAGCACGGCTGCACCCTGGACTGCCATCGCTGTGATGAGACGCAGCGGTCCGACGGACCTCCGGATGTCAAAGTATGCCGCACGAGGGGCGATGTCGTCGGGCGACCTTGACGAGTGACGACGTTTTCCGGGTTGGTTTTTTCGGGTGTTGAGGTCAGCCGAGCCGCGATGGCGCTTGGCCAGGGGCGGTGCCGCCTGGCCGACGGCGTCCGGTAAACTGGCGGCGGGGTATTCCGCTCCAAGTCGCATCATGCTCGACTCGCCCAACTCCGCGGCATCCTTTTCGCGGCGTGTTCAGAATAGTGGATCGCGTGCAGGTTGGCATGTCGGCTGCTAAAACAAACGATAAAGTACATGACGGCTCTTTCCAAACAGCCCGCGCGTCTCCGATTGCGTTGTATGCTGAACGCCAAGCACCGTTCCCGGCCGCCAAGCACCGCAAGGTCGGCGAGCGAGGTCGCTCTTATGAGAGGCCGGCGAAGTTTTCCGTAGCTATTTGTTTCCGTCTGCCGCGACGGTTATTCAAAAAATTGATGCTCTGGATGCGTTTTGGTCGGCCTTGGCATGCTTCATCCTTATCGGGCATTCTGACTTCCAGATCCTAAGGGAAGGGTAGCGCCTGTCGGCCACTGCGGTCGATTATCGCGTCTCGGTTAAGGCAGAACTCCACCGGTCGGGTGTGCCGGCTTCTCTGTAGCTTTTCCCGGAGTCTCTAATGGTTTTTTAGCCCCTAGGATTGTTTCCGTTCCTGTTGGGCAGTCCTTTTTGCTGAATCACTAACAAGCCGACGACTCATGTGCTGCCAGCAGCTTGACCGCTTGCGGCCCGACCTTACAGACTGCTGCATCGGTTCTTCCAGCCGGAGCGCCAGTTTTGCCGGCCTTCGGCGGCACGGTAGGAGTCTTCTTGGATTTCATTGCTGGCTCAGTAGCAATCGCTACAACTTTTGGCTGTGCCTCGCGGGTGCCGTCTCATCGATTTCGTTATCCCTTGGAACTGCAGCTTGCGGGCCGTCCGTATCGATGTTTTATCGCCAAAACTATTTTTTAGCTAGTCGGCACTGACGGAATCCATGTAGGCCGTCTGCCGAATCTGTATCAAGGCCTCGTTCGGGGAGGGAATCTTATGAACCGCAACCTTCCGGTGTATCGTTCTAGCCGTGTCGGGTCGTAGGCATCTCCTTGAATATGACGATGACCATCTGCTGAAGGTTAGCTCCGACTTCTATTTGTTCTGGACTAAGACGGCGTCATAAGTCTTGGATTTTATAGGTTCGCTCGCTTGAGCCGATCCAGTATTTATCCGTGGCAAAGGTTTTGGTAACGAATCCCTGCAAGAGCCGCATCTCTCAAGGCCGCAAAACATAATGGCGAGAGTCGTCCCGTGTTCCGCGCGGTTGACGCCGGAGAAAGGCAGGTTCTTGTTCCAACATCATCTTCGGCATGGTGCTCTATAGAAATGGTTTGCATCTGCCGCATCACCGTTTGCATCTGCCGCATCACCGTTTGCATCGCCACGGCGATGTACCGGTACCGCTTCTTCTTCTCTTCATCGGCAGCGGTTCCTTGCTGTCCACAAAAATCCACGGTCTCCGACGTCTTCTATAGCCCGAAGCGGTTAACCGTCTTTCCATCGCACAACTGGATAAAATTTCCGTCCACGAAGTTCGGCACGATAACCAAAGATCAGGTTGCAGCTTAGCAGTTTCGATTTTGCACTCCGGTTTGGCGGGTTGATCTTGTCCTTGTAATCTATGAAATTTGGCATCTGGTTAAGTTCTTCTGGTTCTCATTCCCGCGGGGACAACGGCTAACAAGAAAAAGCATCCGCGTTTTCACAGTAAATCCCTGCCTTGTACTCGACTTCATGTCGCGGCCTTGGAGTGCGGTAGTCGTGGATTCAGGCCGTGCCCTTTCGACAGGCATCGTAAGAGGTTTTCTTAAGCCTGGTGGTCTGTTCGGAACAGTGAATCGTCCGCAATCGATATAGATTTCTGCACGGTCTAGACGGCTGTCGCTGTGAGGCATTAGCACTCGGTGACTTCGCAGTTCTGATGTGGTCATCGCAAAAGAGTGGCTTGTTTTGGGACTGGTCGATCGAGCGGTAGCAAGGATCGAATTTGGCAAAGATTCGCGCTTCCGCCAAGACTCGCTTCTGATTGTTGGAATTCTTCCTTAAGAACGTCCGTCCGTGCGTGCCGCAACCGCTTGTCCTTGCACAGCAACCCGAGTAGGCTCAACCAAAGCAGGGCGCAGCCTTTGATGAGCTTTCTGCAGGTGTTCGCCAGGCTAAAAAAAGAGCGTACCTGACCGCTGAGTTTTCAGACGGTCGTCGGCGGCTACATTCTCTGGCATGGCCCAGGGTTTGTCCAAAGCCGAAGACTTCCGGCTTCCGGAATTCGAAATTCAACGGCTTGATCGTGAAGCTGATGTCGCGCAGAAACCGCACCAAGTAGCCAAATACGCACTTCTTTGCGACCACAAAACCTGTATTGATTAGCTTCTGGAAGGTCGCCGGATAATTACAAACCTCGAGCGGAACATGGAGGAACCGGTGCACTCCGTCTGGCGTGAACGTCGTCCGGTCCATTCGGATCTGCCAGAAGCCGGACTGGCAGTCAACCTTACCGTATAATTTTGTACCGGCACACTTGTTCAAAAACTTGTTCGCACTCAGCACTGGATGGATGTTCTTCATTACGGCATTCAGCTCGATGCAGTTGATGCTCGTATCGTGATGTAGTTGATGCTCATACCGTCGTCTGGCCGCTTATGCGGCGAGAGGTACACCACACGCTGTTTTCTGTAAATCGAGCGGTCAACCTGTGTTACACAGACACCGTGCTTCTGCTCGTCCGTCGAGTATTCCAGGTTCTTCTTTGTCGTTGGTTGAATTCCCGTCGACTTCGGTCGGGTCTACGCATCAAACTATCGCCGTTTTCGAATAACTTTTGACTCGGCGGTCATGTTTTTCATGCAGATTGAGAACTGCCCTTCTCGCCTACCGCTCACCGACCAGCTGACTACCCGTATTTCCAAGTTACCTGGTACATCTGGCTAGCGGCTTTGACCGAATAGGACGGACGGTCTCCAACGTCCGGACCGTTTAAACAGGCCCGTCCGCAGCCGCAAGGGACGCTCTGTTCTTCCCTCGGGCAGTGCGGATCGCCTAGTCGCTGCCGGCTTTGACTGCTCGCCCGTTGGCCGATACCGGACGTTCGGGAGTTCCGATTCCGTCGCGTAAGCGTGCCGCTCACCTGTGGTGTCCAACACAGCCTCCGCAGCAATCAATGTTGGTCATTACGACATATGTAGCTGGGCCACTTGCGGCTTGTCGCCGCATACCCGTACCACCAGGTGTCTCCGATGGAGTCGAGTTGTCCGTCCGCTTGGCATTTCCTGTCGGCGGGTTCCAGCTAGATCAATCCCTCTATCCTAACGGGCTGGCAAACTTGTCCCAAGGGTTCGGCTGTCCGGAATGGCTTTGAGCGGTCGGGTTCCTTGGTGCTTCCTGAAACCTCAGAACAAAATTGTGTACCATTCAGACGCGCTCCCATTATCTGCCTACTCAGACTGCTCGGTCGGCACCTTGTCGCCCTGAGCTGTAGATCACTCTACGTTAATAACCGTATCGACCGGCGTTGATTTAATCTGCACGGGCACAACCGATGGCGGTGATCTGTTCTGCAAGGGGGCATCTCTGCGATCATCAATGCCGCACGGGGGCATCCTTGCAGCCCGGCGCTAAGCTAATCCGTTCCGCAGATATGTCCGGTGGTTTTGGTGATGATCGTCTGTCGAGTAACCAGCAAAGTATTAACCAACCGTTCACGCTTCCTGTGACCATGCCCTGGCCGCCGAACCTCTGTCCGAGCATCTGAACGGGCGCTACCAAGCCGTCCGACTGTCCATTCTGCACCGGGACATACATACACCGGTCCGGGCTGGTACATGAACGGCTGCTGATAAAGCGGCTGCTATTGGTACACCACATGGCAAGGTTGAAACGTCGGGGTCGGCGTGGCTGCTGTCGAGCAGGCATAACCTGCCATCTGTCCCAACTCCTGCTGCTGCTTTTCGTAGACCGAGACGTCCAGACCTCTAGGCTGTACCAAAGGCTGCTGCGCCGCTCCCATCTGTAATAACGAGGGCAGACGCTGCCGTGTTGCCGGCATAGGTTGGTCATTCCCGCCAGATCCTTTGTAGACAATGCCACGACCATTCCGCTTGTTACTGTCCCGGATGTTTCCCGCACAGGGCACTCCCTAGCTCCGACCGGTCAGGAAACCGGGAGTACCGTTATAGGTTGTCTGGACACCCGTGGCCGCTGAGTCCTAGGCGGAGGCGCCAGTCCGGTTAAAGTTCGTTTATCGAACGGGCAATCTGTTGTTCTATCGCGGTGCAAATCTTGGCACCAGCGCCGGTACGGGTTCTGGTTCCGGTCGCTGGCCGCGAATATCATACACTGCCGTTGAATGGTTGACCTACATGCAGCCCTGGAATGTGTTCGTATCGCTCTGGGTCCATCGCTCAAGCTTTCGCTCTGTCACCTCGATGAAGCCGTCTCCGGTCCAGAGTGCCATGCCAATCCAGGTCAATTTGGACTACCTGTGACTACCGGGTTGCCGACTTTTTGGCCGTCTGAATTTCTCCTCTCTGGCTACCGCAGCTCTGGTTAGAAGGGCTTCGGCGGCTCTCTGCCACGGCTACCACGTGACCGGTCGAAGTTCCTTCGTAACCCTGGCTTGCACCGTAGTTCTCGCCGTATCCTCCCGTATTGCTCTCATACCCACCTCTAGGTGGCTCCACTGCTGCTATCCGTACTGAATGGGCGCTTGTAGCCGGCAGAAAGGTGGACGGGTGGATGGTGGATGTTCAATGAAATCGCATCCACCAATCTGCCGAAGGTCGGCAGATTGACGGTCACTTTGAGTGTATGGTTTCATATTCCGGTCACCCAGTTGTACGCATGCGCAGTAAGTGCGTGGCTGTTTTATTCAGCAATTTATCACTCGGAATTAAGTAAGAGACTGCTGAATGAGATAGCCCGCTCACTTGCTGCGCATACGTATACTGCAGCTGGTGGCCGGAATATGAAACCATACACTCAAAGTGACCAAAATATGACAAAAAGCGAAGTAAACGTTGTTATTTAGTTTCATTGGCTTGTGAACGTTTGGTGTTTAGTGCAATGGGACTGTTGATCTGTTGAAGGAAGTCGGCAGAAAACTGTATAATCGAACGGGAGAAAGCCGCTCTGGAAACGCCCTTTCGGCACAAGGATATTAATAACAACCATCTCTACCTAGTAGCAATGTATAGCACCTTCGAAATCAGCTGGAGTCTAGCGACAAGTGAGGTACCTTGCCACTTTTATTCGCGTTGGGTACGAAAATACAACACTTTGGACAGGTGTTGTATTTTCTAAAACCCGCATGAATAACGTAACTGAAAACTAAGAAAAATGGCAGACCCGACCGCTGCAGCATGTCATCTGCAACTTATATTAATTTTTGTGAGCTAGTACTTACTGTACTTTAAACAATTATCATAACTTCGCAACGAACAAGTTTCTCGTTATACTTTTTAGTTCTGCTTTCTTTAAAAAAACGATTTCTGAACATGTTCTTAAAAATAGTACAAAACAAAAATAGTACAATACAAAACAAAAATAGTATAAAACAAAAATAGTACAATCACTGTCTATAAGGTACACAATTCGAAACAGTGCTAGTGCACTGGATCACTAGTTCGGTCACTTCACTCCCTCTTTTTACTGGAAAGTATTGGGGACCGGTGGCATATGTCCGGTCAGTATTGGTAGCTCGATTACTAGCTTACATAACCAGGTCTGCGCACTGGACAGTAATGCTAGCGGTTACTCGTTCACCTAACGGGCTCTGTGCACTGGACAGCAGTGCTAGCTCAGTCCCCTATTTCACGTAACGGGTTCTTTTTACCGGACAGTAGTGATAGCTGGGTCACCCCCTCAACTAACGGACTCTGTGCACCGGACAGCAGTGGTAGCTCAGTTACTCACCTAACGGACCCTCTGCACTCGGACCCTATGCACTGGACCGGACCTCCCCCCCCCCCGCAGCTCGGTCACTCGTTCCCTAACGGGCTTTGCACACTGGACAGTGGTGACAGCTCGGTCAACTCGTTTCATAACGGGCTTTGCGCACTGGACAGTAGCGACAGCTCGGTCACCCGCTCACCTACCGGGCTCTGTGCACTGGACAGCAATGGCCGAACTGTACGAAGAAGTGGTAATTCGGTCATTTACTGGCCTAGCGGGCTTTGTCAGCTAGACTATATAGTGGTATTTTGGTCACTCGCTGACCTAACCGGTTTGTGCATTGAACAGTGGTAGCAGCTCGTCTATCAATGCTTGAACAAACAGTTATAGAGTAGCGGTAGTGTAGTGATAGCCACAACGTATTAACTGTAGTGAGTGTGGATGTATGCGCACTGCGCTTGCTGTATTCAACCGTTGCATACTGCTGTACTGGTCGTTAATCTATTAAAGTCAAGTTATGAATGGGTGTACTGTATATGAAGTTATGAACGCACAGAGCCGAAGCATTATCATTCTATGTATTAAAGGCTGTGTGCAAGCCACGCCCCTTGTTTGCATCTCTGCGTCAAAACTCGGGAAATGAACTGTTCGTATAGCGTATTTACTCTAGTCTCCATTGCGTAAAAAGTCTCAGTAAATTTAAAAATTCATAGATGTCTCGTAGACGTAATCATCTGACTGAAGTTTGTATTCTACCTCGGCCGGAACTGGGCTGCATGCTTTGTATTACCTACCGAACCGTGGTGGATATCAGTGCGTTCGTTGAGCTGATGACATTTAATTATGTACAGGCTTGGTATTTATACCCTAGCCACTGCACATCAGTGCAGCAGCCTTTTTTATCTGTTTGTTGTCTGTTGATGATCCAAAAGCACGGGTGAGCAGCAGCAGCCTTTTTTATCTGTTTGTTGTCTGTTGATGATCCAGCTGTTATCTTTCTCACGTACGACAAAGACATTTAGGCGCTGCCCATCAATCAAACAAACACTTGATCCAGTAGCATTTCGCTTTAATTTCTCGTTCTCCTGTGAGAAATGTTAGTGGTGTGTATGATGTCTTTCTTTCGATGGTCAAGATATTTTTGTTGCCAAGGAACCTCGTTTTATCGAGATGTTCTATTCCAATACAATGTACGGAGTGTTGTACATGTACTTGGTGCTGCTATTGCACAACTCCATACCATGTTCCGTTAAAAAAGGATCAAACCTAAATCGGGAATCCAGTGAGTACATGCTGTTATAGATGGTTTAACCTGGCAAGCGTTGTACAATGAAAGGTACCCTCGCGCATTCGCGCTCGACGTGTTCTTATTTGGAATGGGGCTAATTCTAATGTTCTTAAGTAATAAGGGGAAACATCATGGCTAATACTTTGTTTTTGATTTCTCTCCGGATTTTGTTTTGATTCGAAATACGGGTGTTTCCAAATAATACGTAAGCGCACGTGAAAATACGTGAAGGCAGCTGAGGATTTTATTTATAAACGATTGCAGCATACAGAATCAATAAACATAAACTTAAACAAAAAATTAAAAAATAGACATAAAAAAGCTGGGGATAGCTTCAAATAATTGCACATTAAAAGGTATTATGTAAATTTTGCTTTCTCGTGGATTACGGTGTTTTATAGAAAACCTAAGTCTGATCCTAATTGTTGTAATTGTTACACTAACAACTGCAAGTGCCTTCGTCCATTCCCATACGTTTTCCCCTACTTCGGAATCGTTGAAATTATTTTCCGACCACAAGCTATAAAAAAACAAAAATCAAATTGCGAACCAATCAGAAATATGGAATTTTTAAGACTAACCACGCGTTGACCACTCGTGCAGAAATTGGCCGTGATGACACGTTACGTACAGTATGTAGTCGTTCTTGTCGTAATAACTGTCTGCTTATTAAGTTCATTCTGTTAATTTAATTAGTAGAAAAACCTAAAATTTTTTAACTATACTTTAGTTGGTTTACGTGGCAACATTGCCTGGTTAAAAAAATCACGACGATAATTATTATTATAACAATTTAGTTGCATTGGTGAAGGTAGTGCAATACCGACATGAAAAGCAGCTCGGGACCTGCTTTTCATTTCGGGATAACGTTTTGGAAGTTGTGTGTGTGTCATACTTCATATCGCCAATCCCAGCTGCTGCGCTTATCTCAATGGACTTTGATCTTTACAGCCAATTCGGTACCAAGTGGGAAGGTGTCTTGATGTAATGGACTATTTGTCTTGATGTAATGGACTATTGTAAGCATCATCTAGACCCCTAAGCAGGCTAGACATTCGAATGACAACATGACTGTATCGTTTTTATTTTATGTACGTAGTGATCCATGGGACTATGCAGAATAATAAAATTACATAAACAGTTTACTGTTGCCAGCCTGGAAATGAAGATAAAATCCGCAATTAAATAAACAATAACAGGGTCGATGCACTGCTTGCTCATAGAATCACTGAGACCGTAAGAAATATCGGTGGCATTTATAGAATTTGTTTCGTTTGTGCCAATTGCATCTCAACAAAGGATCAATTAAGAGCCAAGAGCAGTTGTTAAAGGGTGGGTACAGGATAGATCACACCATAGCTAGTGAAATCCTTACTGACTCCGTACATTTCAATCTTTTTGATTTTTCGTCAGGCCTGCAGTGCCCTGCACACCGTTGCAGGACCTATACACTCTTATAAGTGTAGAAAGTAGACTTTCTACACTTTCTACAGTAAGAGTATATACTGCTTGTTTTTGAACTGTCTATGGGAAACTGTAACCAAAATGTTACACGCCTGTGATTGGCACAACTTAGGGTGTGGTTCACGGTATGCCTGCATACTGCATTAGAATACTGGTTGGGCTTATAGCTTAACAATTATAGAAGTATTCCACGTGTTTTATATCCAGTTCCCGTTAATCCCGATTATTTCCCTTTCCCATCCAGGCCTGACGGAGGTATTTCCGTAGGAAATGTCACGTTAGTGTTTTCGGTAACGGATTAACGGTTACTTTGACAGTGAGTTTACAAAGTTTTGCCGCTTTTCCTTCAAGGCTATTTTGAAAAAAAAAATTCTACCGGTACCGACCGCACCGGCATTTGTAAGGCAGAAATTTTTGCAAGCAAAATGAATGTGACATTTCCTAATGGTAAGTCACACGTGGCATTTTGCAAAGGCATTTTTCCAAGCAAGAATGGGAGTGGGACTCTTTCGATCAAACGGAGGTTAGTGGTGATATCGGATTTTTCGGTTTGCTGTGTGATTTTTTATCTCGACTGACACGGTGCGGCCGATCATACAATGTTATATTATAGGATATTATAGGTCGATTTCTTTTATACCCGTATGAAACTTAAACTCCAGTTATCCGTTAAAAATTAACTTTGATTTCGCCAATCACAATTAACAGCCTTTATTTGGCAGAAAAACGGTGCAGCTAAAGAGCCAAATGCTGGCCCAAAAAAGCATTAGCCGTAGGCACTAAGAGGCAGGAAACACGCCGTGTGGCGTGTGGGGGGAGAGAATCGTAGGTACAGTATCCTTTGATCGATTATTTTGCCTTGGGCGGCCAGTCAATCCCACCGTATCCTTTGATCGATTATTTTGCCTTGGGCGGCCAGTCAATCCCACCTTAGATCCGCATACTCACTGGCGGAGCAATTACGCTCAAATACTATACCCTAGTGTAATTAATGCGGCACATTCCAATTTACATACTGTATGTCTTAAATTACGTACTTATTCCCAAATTACTGACTTTTGGTGTCTGTTAAGCTAAAAATGCATACAAAATTTCCCAAAATGGACCCTGCCGCACATTTCTTGCAGTCTTCTTTGTTCATTCTTAGACAGACTGAGCACGCATTTGCTTTACATGTCAGTGATGCCATCGTCAACCTAACAAAACCAGCGTCACACCGACCACTGCATCACATACAGGCTGCAGCCTGCAGCTGGCTTGCATGGGCTGAGGCGAGCTGAAGGTATACATTTCCATCTCATCTGACTAATTAGGCAGGAGACCGCCACAATTTTCTTTTGCTTACACCAGAATTTGCGGAGTGAAAATTGAAGCTACAGGCTCTATATGCTACGCCTTGTCATTAGAGGCTCAGTCCAAACTATTGTAATTTTGGCACTTATTCCTGCTACGCTTCGGTCATGCAGTGCCCGCAAAAAGCGAGTGCACTTTCCTAGTTATATATCAACGGTAAATTCGTCGGTAATCAACTCGAATCAGTAACCAGTCGGTAATCGATTTTCAGTTACAAAGCTGATATTGCGTTGCACGTTTTGGCTTGGGTGGGATTCTATCTATACCCGACGTTTTGCCTGATTGCGAGTGACCAGCTACTTTGGCACGAATAATTCTTCCTGTTTCTCCACGTTTACCGGAATTTTTTAACAGAAGTTACTGACGTCGTTGTTACGTCCTGCATAATGAATAGAAACTTGCTGGCTTCGGGAGGTCTCACCAACTGGTTAGTTAAGCCTTTGTGAAGGGAAACATTTTTGTCTGTGGACACCAAGCATGTACAGTTCCGTAACACCAGCATTTTCTTTGGGAGGTAATGCGTGTCTACTTATAGTCAGCCGGGCCGCGGTGTTCGGAGCCTGAGAACTGATGCGCATTCCAATGCGATATGTTTTTTCACCTTTTTTCAACCGCTTTTGAAATGCGCATCAGTTCCCATTACTCCCGAAAGGCTTATCGCTCCCGTTCGTACAGTAATGTGGTTAACAGCCACCGCTAGTAAGACTAAGTACTATCCACGTTCAGCAATCAGTGTCCGGTTTATCGGCAAAGCAAAACATCGTGCCGTTTAATATGTACTGTAACGAAACGGACAGATATCAGCGCTGCAGAAGTCGGACGCTTTGCAAAGAGCGCTAACGTCTTCTTGCGGGTAGGATCTCCTCATACCTGTTGCTTCAGTATTAGGCAGAAACGCAAATATGTACACTTTTAAAAGTGATGTGGTCTAGCAGTCCACCGGTAGTATAACGTTAAACGTGTCAAACGACCATCCGTGTATAGACACAATAGCAATGACCCCCGCGTCGTACCGACCAAGACATGACGTCATGTGGTTTAATTCCATGAGGCATGATTTCGTAGAGACAGAAATCAACTGCTGTAAAAAGTACAAGCCCTGATTCCTTTCATTTTCATATCAAGCATCGAACCTCAGTTTAGAGGGTCTAAAGTGAATAAAGGCATGATAACTTAAGCGCTGGTGAATGGATAAGCTGAGCGCCAGTGATTTTGAAATTGCTTACTCTAAACAATTTACGAGGGAGATACCCGAACACGTCCGCGTCAGATCAGCATACACTTGGTACCATTAGAATCCTTAGAATTTCAGCTATTTTCTTTGATAATCAAAATACCCCCAGATAAAGAACTCGAGTTCAGGGATCCCTGAGAAGCCAACACAGATAAGATGGCTGATTTCCATCGAAACGTCAGCAGACGCCATACAGAGCTATACGGCGCCTTGGTACGGATGCGAGATTGCGCAACCGTCTTTCAGCGACAAGTTCAATAGCGCTTTATCGATAGCTATCGCAGTTTTTTGACTCTGTAAGCGCATCAGCATCGACTGGCTCCGTACAGATCAATGCAACCGCAGATGCTGGTGCGCGCGACAGGGCAAAATAGGTGAGACAACTGTCAAAGATACCAGTACAGAAACTACAGATTGCAGCCAGACTATTCGTAGCGCATGGCGTAGCTAGGCTGGACATTGCGTATGGCGCCTGCTGACGTTTCGATGGAAGTCAGCCATCATATCTATGCTGGCTTCTCAGAGATCACTAAACTCGAGTTCTTTATCTGGGGGTGTTTTGATTCTCGAAGAAAATAGCTGAAATTCTAAGGATTCTGATGGTACCAAGTGTATGCTGATCTGACGCGGACGTGTTCGGGTATCTCCCTCGTTAATTACGAGTATATCGCATTTGGAAAAACATGCCTGTCATTGTCCATGCCATAAGAAAGCATCATAAGCGCATGATGAGCGGTGATCCCTCATAAGTTACATTAGGAACTGCTGTTCGCTTTAGCTTAAAACGTGAATAAAAATCTGTTAAAATTTTAGCTGTTAAAATTTTATACCAGAAGTGAAAGTGGTCAGATGCAGGGATAATCGAAGAACTTCTCGTTTTCCTGCACTGGTGCTACTTCTACGGGCATTTTGATAACTTTATGGCTATGGCTATTTTGCCGCAGTATAACAATAAGGGTCGGAATAGCCCTCAGGCTATTTTGCCGCACACTGCGCCGGAATAGCCAGTTGGCTATTTTGCCGCACTATGGTGGGCGAGATAGCTTGTTGGCTATTTTACCGCACACTGCGTTAAAACAGCTCGTTAGCTATTTTGCCGCACTACGGACGGGAATAGGATAATTATAATAAGGGACACTCGGTAATAAGGGGCAACTCTGCCAACACATTCCCTAAATTGCCCGCACTAGTTATCGGTTCCCTCGACATCAGAGGCTAACAACTAGTGCGGGCAATTTTTTGGAATAGCTATTTCTTAAAGAAAGTGTAAAGAACGTGCGAGTTACGCTACCAGTTTGGATAGTCATGCAAGTAAAAGTATTTTGGGTTGTACCGCAAGGGCCCAGGGTCCAACTCTAACTCTGATTCTGACCACTCAAACTCTGACTCTGACTGCTCAAAGCCTGACTCTGACCACTCTGACTCTGAATACCCAAACTCTGACTGACTGCTCATGGTCTGACTCTGACCGCAACTACTGTTTGACAACTGAAACTCTGATTCAACCCAATAAACACAGGTTCAACGGTTTCTTAAGACTTAAGTTATTCTCAAGTTCTTAGGATATTGTTTTTTAGATTATTCTAAGGTTTAAGGTTTCTTGTGTTACTTTGGTTTCTTAAGTCATTCTTAGGTTTTCCAGTTTTCTAATGTTCTTAGGTTTTTTAGGTTATTTTAGGATTTCTTAGGTTATTCTTAAGTTTCCTAGCTTTTTTAGATTATCTTAGGTTATTCTTAGGTTCCTAAGGTTTTTTAGGTTTCTTAGGTTATTCTTGAGTTTCCTAGTTTTTTTAGGTTACTGTACCATAGGTTATTCTTAAGTTTCTTAGGTTACTTAGGTTACATCGGCTTTCTTAGGTTGGGTTTTCATAGGTTTTCTTAGATTTCTGAGGTTTTTTTTCAGTTTGTCAGGATATTTTTTGAAAACATAAGAAAACCTAAATAACTTCAGTGACTTTAGTCACCTTGCATAACCTAAGAAAATTACAGACCCAGTGAAAAGCTAAAAAACCCAAGAACCTATTTTGATTGGTGGTCGGTTTTAGTGGTCAGAGTGTGGCGGTCAGAGTCAGACTTTAGTAGTATGGAGGACTGCCGTCTATGGGAAATTACCATAGGGGTGGTGTCGCCGTGTTAACCTCCCATTATGGATCGAGGCGGCGGCAGTTACTTGAATGGGCCTGTTGTCATAGAGGTCTATGCTTAACGCGAATTCGTATCCACTTTACTATAGGTGGGACTGTAGCCCCTAGAAATCTATAGTTAACGATAAATCGATCATAATACTATAGGAGGGACTGCGGCCCATAAAGATCTATGTTGAAGCACACTTTTGCAACTGTGCCGTTCCCTCCATGCGCTTAATATCCGTGACGTCGCTTGTATCGTGCCTTAAACTAGCCCGTCGATGATTCGATCAGGCACAAGCACAACTACCACGTTCCATGCCAATATCAAACGAGTCCGTCTTTCGTATAGGCGCTAATAAATCGCGTATCAAGTTCGATTAGATGATTAGACATAGGTGACTTGAAGGGCGACTGCTGTTCGCCGAGAAGCTTTCAATGATGTGGTAGGTGTAATGGTGACCCGCCATTTCGTCGACCATCACTGCTTCGAACAGCCAAGATTTCGAACCGTCTAAGTTTTCTTATGCTTACTTATGTATTCTTATGTTTTCTAATCTTTTCTGAAGTTTTATTATGTTTTCTTACTTATTGTGGTATGTTACTCGTATTTCTTATAATATCTGTTCTTATGTTGTCGTACGATTTCTTATCTTTTCTTATGCTTTTTTATTTTTTCTCGTGTTTTCTTATATCTTCTTATGTTTAGTTTTGTTTTCTTATGATATCTTATGTTTTTTTGACTTTTTATTTGTTATTCGAAGTAGGGTGGCTGACATTGTGTCGGTCGTCGGAATGTTACTCGTAGTCGACGAAATGTCGTGACTCGTGAGCCGTTGCTTAACCACGTCCTTATTTTTGCACCGATCGCGCGTTTCCGGTACCACTAAGAAGTGGTGTTGGATTTTTGGAATCAAATATGCTTAACAGTGATTTACCCGAGCCCTTTGTGGCGAGCAGCAAGTTCAAAGTTGTGCTCAATTCGCTGCGCTTTGTTCAAATGAGCCGAGCGTTCTTCCTCTATCCTCAATAGACTATAGACAGCTAGCCTTGCACAAAAATCCAAAAGAAGGCGAAATCTTAATCCAACTGATTCCAACGAGTCTTCTTTCAATCCTGCCAGAGCTAATTTTCCGACTGTGCAGATGTTATAACTATAATGGAAATAATTATAAAGGAAATATAGTTATATGTCATAACGATAGAATTATACTCGTAGAATAGAATTATCTTAAAACTCCTATTCAATCCTTGATGATGTATCGCCTTGTGGTGGCTGTTGGCGTGGTTCTGCTGCATTTGGCATCTTGTTGCCCTGTTCAAGAAGGACTTAGTGTCGACCGTTCCCGGCTGTGCCGTTCCCGGCTGTGCCGTTCCCGGCTGTGCCGTTCCCGGCTGTGTTGTTCCCGGCTGTGCCGTTCCTTTGGCTGTGCCGTTCCGGCTGTGCCGTTCCCGGCTGTGCTGTTCCCATGCCGTTCCGGCTGTGCCGTTCCCGGCTGTGCCGTTCCCGGCTGTGCCGTTCCGGCTGTGCCGTTCCCGGCTGTGCCGTTCTGGCTGCCCTTCATGCAGTTGTTCCTGGCTGTGTTGTTCCCGGCTGTGCCGTTGGCTGTTCCTGTTGTGTTGTTCCGGTGGCTGTGCCGTTCCGGCTGTGCCGTTCCCAATGCCGTTCCCGGCTGTGCCGTTCCGGCTGTTGTTCATTGTGTTGTTCCTGCTGTGTTGTTCTGTGCCGTTTCCCGGCTGTGCCGTTCCATTGTGTTGTTCCCGGCTGTTGTGCCGCCTGTTTGTTCCCGGCTGTGCCGTTCCGGCGTTGTTCCCGGCTGTGCCGTTCCCGGCTGTGCCGTTCCCGGCTGTGCCGTTCGTGTGCCGTTCCCGGCTGTGCCGTTCCGGCTGTGCCGTTCCCGGCTGTGCCGTTCCCGGCTGTGCCGTTCCCGGCTGTGCCGTTCCCGGCTGTGCCGTTCCCGGCTGTGCCGTTCCGGCTGTGCCGTTCGGCTGTGCCGTTCCCGGCTGTGCCGTTCCCGGCTGTGCCGTTCCCGGCTGTGCCGTTCCCGGCTGTGCCGTTCCCGGCTGTGCCGTTCCCGGCTGTGCCGTTCCCGGCTGTGCCGTTCCCGGCTGTGCCGTGCCGTATGAATCATGCTCGTATTGATCAGCATAACGTATGCTGATCAATACGAGGATGATGGAAAGACGGTAGATAAAGGAAAGATGGTAGACAGCAAGTGTTGGGATTATCCTATGGAAAGTGAGTAGAGGAAGATCAAGGATGTGGCATGGAAGTGTTCACCATTTATAGATGTGTGAAGTGGACTTTAATCTCTCAGAAAACAATCAATAAATAAGTCTGTCTGTCTGGTTTCTATCTTGTCTGTGAGTTGAAGGCGTGTTCTCTCATCTTTCATATTCTGTATCAAAAAATCACTGTTGAGTGCTCAAGGGAAGAGAACTTCTGGTGAATGATTTAGTGTCATCTTGCATGGCTAGCAGCTCTGGAATTTCTTGTTCTGAAAGTGTTCTCTGGAATATCTTCTTAGCCTTGGTGTTGTTGCTCTGCTAGTTTGAATGAGTTTAGAACTTTAGATAATGGTTATCGTGATTGAGGTTGATTGGGTCTAGCGTCACCTTAGTTTATTAAACAGCCATAAGGTCATACCACCACAAACATCAACTAATACATATTAGTTGACAGATGGAAAACGTGTATGGTCAGTGAGCATTGTGGCTCAACTGACTTCCTGCCACTAACCAAAGCACCGGATAAGGGTAACGCTCTGCGTCAGAAAATCGTCACAGGGAGAGCGGAAGAAACCAAGAAACAGCCACAAAGTGCATGTGCCCGACATTGCGCCAATAAGTTTCCGCCCGGCAAAAAAACGTTTTTCGGACTAAAAGCCCAGAGTTTGACCGTACTAATCGTAGTAGTTGGAAAACTAACCATAGCGAGATCGGCTGCAGCTGCCAAAAATTGCGCCGGCGAACTGCGACCCGACTAGACAACCTTGGACGGACTGCACAGAACCGAGCCACCCGGAAACAAAAACGCAGCCGGGCGACCCAAACGCAAGATACCGTTAGGCACACTGACGACGATAACGCCGTGGCCTCGCTCCGGATATGGTTAGTGGCCACCCGTGACAAGTTTGGCTTACCGGACGAAGCAACCACACCGGCGTTGAGATCCACTATGGTAGTCCAAACAGGCTTTAGTGGGTCTCAAACGGATAAAAATATGTTTATTGAACTACACGGCATCCAAATTGGAGCCGTGTTACCCAATAGCAATAATGTTGCCGGGATGTCTGGTGTCAATAACGCCACCAAATCGATCGGCGCCAACAACGTCATCTGACCCGCCTGTGCCAATATCCGACCAAACCAAAAGTGCCACAAACATCGCCTTCTGGACCCTTCACCGTGTGTACAGCCGATGGAATGCTGGTCGAAACCGCGAAAAGATTTCTCAGTAAAGCCTTAAATGAATCCTCTGCAAATACTCCAAAAGCCCAAAACTTAGAAGCTCCCGAACCGTCAAAGTTGATAATGTCCATCTTGATAATGGAGGCATCGGCAGAATATTTTTCGATAACCCATGGCTTCCTGTGTACAAGAATGGAAATCACAGAAAGATCCGGTTTGGGGACGTCTTCTGTGAGCTACGGTAAGGCTAACCGGTTCAGACCCGACTGACAGAAGCCGAGAACTAGGAACTAACCTCGATAAACCCATCTGATAGTTATAAGGGCGCCCAGAACTAAACTTCCTCCGAGTCAATTAAAGCTAAGCCCGGGGTCAGCTTGCCCTTTAGGCGGGAGTGCGGTGAACCCCAGTGAAACCACACTCCGGTCTTGAGCGCCCAACAGGTGCCACAATAAACGGATTGCTTCAAAAACGGAGCGTTGCATCAGGCGCCAACAAGTGCCGTGGTTTTGCGAAACTGGGTCGACTTGAGGTCGCCTTAACTCGGTGGATTACTCCGGAAGAGATACCTCTTTATTTGTCCCGGCAGAACGACAGTTATTATCTTCCATCACCCAGAGGAATGTTTATAACAAGGAAACGAATCAAACGATTTAAGCGATTCGCAACGATCGGATTGGACTAACCATATGTAGCATACCAGCTGTTAACGGGACCTTGACCCAATAGGCTTCGGCAACACTATCCGTTGTAGAAACGGTATTCGTACGGTACGAGCGAAGAGCTCCGGACGGTGGAGCTTGCACTCGATCAAAGCCAAAAAGCCCCGGAAGTGTGGACCATACGGGAAGCCAGTGATCCTACGTAATCACGATTTCATACCGGACTGGATATGTAGCCCGAGATGCCGGCTGTTAGTGGGACCCCCACGCGGAGTAACCTGGTGGTCGGAAGTAAACCTACGGGCTTTGCTCGAATGAAACTGAAAAATACAAAGCTACAACCATCAGTTTATTGATTTCTCAGTAAAGCTGTTTACAATCGCTTCTATGTTGTTTTGCTGATAACAGTACTGAAAGCTGGACTAATACCTTCGACGCATGGTTGCTTTGAAAATAAATTTTAATTCGACTAACAGCGAAACATTTTGAGTTGGATTGTGTTGTTGCTCTGTAACGCTATGTAAGATTCTGTTTTAAGTAAGTAACGCTGTTTTACAGAACTTCCGGCACTTTACCGTACAAAGCGCATTGAAAGTACGCGGCAACTGCCTAGACAGGCTGCAATAATGGTGTGGCAAAATAGCCGACTGACTATTTTGCCGACCCTAGTGCGGCAAAATAGCTGTGCAGCTATTTTAACGCAGTGTGCGGTAAAGTAGCCAACAAGCTATTTCGCCCACCCTAGTGCGGCAAAATAACCAAACGGCTATTTAGCCGCAAACACTGCGGCAAAATAGCCACTTCGTAACTTTATCGATGTAAACCGATGAAAAACAAAATACGGTATATGGTAACAGCGATACGGGAACCAGTATGCGGTATTATACTCGTATACAGTTTTCTATTCAAAAGCCATGGGCCAACTGAAAAACGACCAGCCTCATGAAATTGGTGTATTCTGCCATTTTTATGGAACTATGTCTGCTAAAAACAAACTTTTTGCAGTAACGCAACGAAATCACATCACCACTAGGAGTATTTTTTACCGTTTCGCTTCATTGTGCCATTGCGCGTTAACGTGAATTTTCCTAGTATAAATTATGTCTATGCCGCTGAATACGATTTCCATCTGCAGTTCATAACTTGCTTATAACACTTTGCTTAAACTCGCACAATAGTACTGTATTAACTCTTAATACAGATCGGTGAGATCACGTGTGTGTGTTGTGTGATAGTTAACGGACTCCTGGACGCTGCCTTCCAAAATGCCCATAACGGTATTGCTCATTTAAAGGAGCCATTGATGGCAGCCACCCAACCAGCGGAAACATTATCAACTGGAAACATCATAAGGCCACCTGAAGGAGGAACAGTTCGACTGCGCTGCAAAGGAGATATTGCGATGGCTTTTGCCGGCATGCCCGACAATACAACACGGCTATCGGTCAATGGAAATTTGGTTTTGAGCACAGTCAAGGAAACGCAGTCACCGGGACCGAAACCCCTGTAGATCTATGCAGCTGTCTGGTGAGCTCCATTGATGAACCCTATTACCATAATGTTACATACGTCGAAAGCAATCCGATTACGGGATCACTGACGTTCGATTTACCGGAGTTTTCGCATCTGCACACCGGCAAATACGAATGTCTACAGTACAATGGCAACCGCTATGTGGTCACCCAAACATTCTTGGTCAGTCCGACGCTCACCGCGCCTCAAGTCTTTCAGCCACCGATGCCTAACGTGACGGTGCAAGTGGGTGACACCGCCCGTTTTCCATGCTACGTCAAATTCCTAGCCATGAGGGGTATTTTCAAAAATCGCTTCCTTTGGAGAAACGAAGATCAACTACTATACTCTGAGGGAATCGATGAGTTCAGAAACAGTAAGTCCACGAAGGACGGATTTAAAGGAAGTATTAATACCGCCACGGATGGAATATGCCACTGTTATTCCACTTTGACTATTTCGCGGGTGCAGGCGCATCATGCCGGACGTTATCAATGCTGGTTCAAAGTCGATGATCTTTTCCACGAATGGGCAGTGCAGGAGGCGTACCTCAGCGTGATCACGTGACATTGCATCGGGCGTAATTCGTAATTTATTATGTAGTTTATCCGAATTACAAAACACTTCAACGACGCTTTCCCGGGAATCTAACCGTGACATGGACAATCTGCGAAGGTTAGCTGCAATTCCAACGGTAAAGCGGAACTCATCTGTGCAGTTACTGTAAATTTGTACTTACCATTAGTCGTACTGAAAAACACATGAATACATTTTTTGTTATTCCCTGAATCTGTATAAAATATTCACAATACGATTCGTCTGTTTCATCCAAAAGAACGAAACACCGTCGTTCCGCTCCTGAAAACAAGAAGTTAGTGTGCTTTGTGCTGCATGTCTGTGGGTATGCATCAGTTGATCATGAGCGTGTACTGGCGGAAGATTTAGCTGACTCGTGAAAATTTTTAATGTAAGCGCATGATCCACCTTTTTGATTTTCCCGCATGATATAAACTGTATGCCTATGAGACGCACCGTCCAGTTAATCCGCACCTTTACCGCCGCACCTTTACGATATGCACAAAAATTTATACGAAGAGATCTTTCAGTCACTGGACAACGTTGAGTTAACGCGTGGCAACGCATCTGTCGATTATGGGAGTCATTTTTACGTCGGCCGAAGTGTGACCCTGCACGCCTCTCCACTCATATTAGTGGTCAAATGGTGCTAAGCGCAAAATGGTTGCCCCAAAATAAATGAATAAAGTACTATACAACCGTAAACCGACTGATGCATCTGCTGCAACGTGCGGGCGATAAATGGTTACAGGTGAAACCGTTGCAGAGGCGGATAGATTTGGGAAAAGCCAACAGCCATATCCCTCGCTTTTCGCTATTCGAGAGCCTCTTCTTTCGCTTAATTCAAACAAAATTGGCAGTATACGAGACAAGCAAGCCCTTATCCAGTAACAGTACGCTCTTTAGCGTAGCATTCATAAAGGTGTAGCGTAGGCACGGTATACAACTGGATTATTTTTGGCGAAAAGCCCTGGATCCAAAATGGGACGTAAGAGAACGTACGAGTTCAGTATTTCCGCATTTCACGAGAATCTGTTCCGTGGTCTTGGTAACCGACTAACCGGCATCTGGAAATTGTCCAATTTGCTTGGTTGATTGTGCTACTGAATTTAGCTGCGTTTCGATTAAAGAGCAGTTAGCTGCAATACGTTATACATGACACAGAAAAAGTAAAGTTTTTGGTCTTGAACGAAGTCTCGCTGCGACACCAGAACATAAAAATGAATTTTCCCGTAAACATGAGCTATCCCAACTAAACTGAGCGGTGCTGGGACCAACCTTGTACCACGAACGTTTTTATTTGGTACAGAATGGTGGACCAGAATTTTGTACAGACGGTAATGTAATTCTGTGCAACGTACAATCATCATTTGATCGACTACGCCGGTAGAGCGTTTCGTGAACCAGAGATCTTAGCCTTGAATTATTCATAAGCGTTTTATGTAATTTGGGTCAGGCAAACAGAAACTGGAAACACTACAGCCCCTGTTTAAAGGGATGGTAGTTGATACTGCCATTGGATTTTGTCGGGTAAGTATGGCAGTTTAACAAATAAACAAACCACAGCGTTTTAGGGCTTCCAGGTCGTGCGGGATTTCGTGCGGGCTTCTGGTGCTCAAACAGGTGTTACACCAGTCTGTCAGCATTTCTCGACGCCCCGGAAACATTCTTAGCACCACAGTCTGGTATGTCGTTCCTCCCGCCTTAAAATGGGAAGTAGACAGCCTGCTTGTCGAGAATTTTCCCGGCGCTTTTTCGAGAGTGCATGGGCGCTACGCATTACCTGGCGTTTGTGATAGAACCCGAGTTACTCGGGAATTAGGGTATGTACGATCTTATTTTGGAGGGCCTAGTACAACGGAATGAATACTGGATTTTGTTTTAATACAGCCAAGAGCATCCGTATCAACACCACTGCGTGGGTACGGTATTTCCAACAGACAGTGGATGGCAAATGTCCGGAAACTGCCGGGCTCAAGAACGAATCACGCAGTGCAGTATTTGCGCAAATGTTTGGCGTCCGCGAAAAATGATTTAAGTGAAATGGCAACGAAAGCGCAGCTCATCGAAAGGCGCCCAGACATACAGTACTATTCGCTCGCTTTGCGTTATGGGCGTTTAATGGCAAAAGCATTTTACGTCATTAACACAGAACGATCTCCTGCAACTGCAAGGGATCTTGGCAATGAAGTTACATATGAATATATTACGACTGACAAAGTCCTCAGAGTAATTAGTCACATTTAAAGCTTTCGAAAATAGATTTCGCGCAAAAATGGATCCCAAAACTCGTCCTAAACTTATAAAAAGCATGTCGGCGTTACCAAAAAGAAGCCCGCCGTACCGGTGCCGCGAATTTCACCAGACTCTCTGCATCTTGCTGCACTGGAACAGTTGATTGCCCAATAAGAAAATCAAATCGCTGGTTTAACAGCTTCACTGCCGTACCGCGTCAGCGCTGCCTTTTCGACCAGTGCGTTCATCTTCGCTTCGGTCTTCTAGTGCAAGCCAACAGCGGTGCACTATCCTAGTAATACTTAATATTATAGAAAACATCGTCAAGCAGTTCTTATCCTGCCACCGGAGCGAGTCTTGCCCTTACCGGACCGATTCCACAGCCTCCGTTCACTGACTTATCAAAGTCACCAGTCATCACTTATTCAACGGCCCCATGGGTTTGTCAGCACTTGATCCGGACCTTTCGAAACAATAGCGGATTGGCCGTGTTACGTCAGTTGCAACCGGTGAATCGTGGCATTGCTACTTCTTCAGGACCTACGGTATTCGTGGCCGACGCAGACGGCAAACTGATACCCTCTGCGTCCCCAACATGTCCCCGAAAGATCGACTCTTTTAATGGTTGGGTGGAAGTCCTCTTCATTACGTTTCGATATGGAGTGTTTCATCATCTCGATCTAGCAGCTGGTTTTTTCGCATAATACAGTAAATTGATATCATCCTAGGGTTATTCATTATCATCATCTTGCCCATTATACGTTTGCTTGGATTATGATCGGCGATTTAGGGAGCGCATGACCTTATCAAATGTTAACAGAATTGCACGGTTAACGTTTTCGGACGATCCGACTATTCTGGCTGACGTACTGCGCCCGGTTCCTTCTACATCTGCCGTTAAACCTTTTACAGTCTTCACCACTTCACTTACTCAACAAAAACCTGGTTCCAAGCCATCTGCAGAGCCATCTTTTTTCTGCTTTATTTGTTCTGATACTAATCAGGATACAACGTTCTTTCCTCATCGCCGAAAGCCATCTACAACCGTGTCGTCACCTGTTAAACCTTCTGTTGCACGTTCCATTCATTTTTTTCGCGGGGCCCGCGCTGCGATTTGTCGAGATTACAACGACGAAAAGTGTCAGCCACCGTGTCCCAATCGACGAATCCGCGTCTGTGACCAATGCTTTGATGCGAGCCACATCCGCACCTTCCACTCTACTATCACTGGTAGCCCGTATCCAAATTAACGCCACTGCGACCTTTTAAATTTCTTCGTTACTGTATTTGCGTGGGTACCCAAATCGGATTACAGTTAACGATTTTATGCAGGACTGCTTTATTTGATTTATGGGTTCTCAATCGGCCTCACCGGCCAGCATCATGATCGTTTTACAACAAACGCACGCACTGCCCGAGCATGTCCGACACATTCAAGTGCTGGATTAACCGTTGGATTCAAAATTTCAAGCGTGGGGCACTGTTCCTGTAATGTAGCGCTTACCTGAACTGAATGGTGCATGACTCCTTCTCTACATCAGTCGATAAAACTTACACAAAAACGTGCGAGAGCCCGGTTCTGATGTTGCACTGCGGCGGCATTTAACCGGATGAGATGTACAAGCTTGTCCGGCAATTTCTGTCGTAAAGATACAGCTAGCGCGAAATTTGCGCTTAAAATGATGGCCACCTCACTACGCTTATCGGACTGCCTAAATGCGCTCCGCAGATAGATTGTCCATTATTACACCGACCGTTTTCTAACCACCTTCGGCCAGGCAGTTACTGTTATTCTCATTAAATTATCTGGCGTGCACTAAGCCACCAGCCCGCCAGATGCATGTTACGTATTTAAGCAGTGTGGCGTGGCGCGCCGTAGCATAGAGTTTGGCGTAACACGCAAATTTGTATAATATTTCGCTGTATTGAACCGGCAGAAATTACCGGACAAGCTTGTATACGGCAGTGAACTATTAACGCAGCTTCGCAAACTGAGTAAAAACTCAACACGAGAACGGGCACATCCAGGATCACAAAGAAATTATACATGTTTCTATTATGCAATTTTACTAGTAACTTACATTTAATTACTCTTATTTACATTAAAGTACCACAGAATAGTGCTGCAAGTGCGCTTCCTGATGATTACTTTTCAAACGGTACGCAGACGGTAGATTCGGTTGCTACTCCGCCTACTCGTAGTCAACAAGTCAGTTATTTTAACAGTTCTCTTGCTAACCATCATTGACAATTTTCAGTGCTACTCGTACTGCATCAAACACGATAATAAGTGCATGATGATGGAACTGGTTATAAATACGCACATTGGCAATGCTTACATGATTGTGTTATTTGAATTGTCAGCGTACACTTTGTTTGCCACAATTTTGTACAAATTGTGTAGTGACCATTTGCATTTACGCGCCATCATGATTTCCAGCGTCTGCTTGCTTGCAGCTTCCAGTTATTTTTGTATAACTAAATTATTTTCTTCATGTCTGCAGTTTTTAGTGCGTGTATCGGATTTGTATCTGTTGATTTTGCTCGATCAGTTAGTAAAAAGAAGTTAATTTTTAAATTAAAATTCCATACCTAAAACTCAACTGGGCGCGCGCTAGAGCGACCAGCACTTGTGTTACTGTATTATTAGTACAACACAAAAACAATATTACGCAATCACTACCTGGTACCTGCTGTACTGATTTAGATCCGTCAACTACGAATATTTAAAACTGTACTTCACAGTGAAGTTCACACACGTATTTTACAAGTATAACCAGCAGAATAATAATATTCATATTGTAGTTTACGTAATGCAGTCCCGTTGGACATTTGTTATGCACGGTAGAGCTGCACAAAATCTTTGTCAGCACAATATCATTCTGGGCGTTTCAGAAGAAACTTCTTCGTACCAGACACACGCACGCTTAGCTATCCTGCTAAGCGGAACGCTGCCCAAAATACGAAGTCGTCCCAGGTTTTGTGCACACTGTACAGTACTTATCCTATCGTAGTTATCAGAATTAACATCACTAACTGTACTTATTGTAGCAGATTATTGTTAGTGTTATGGAAAAACAAGTTACGGTCATTAATTTACAGCCAGAAGCCGAAATTTAAAAAAACAGCGGATTTATTCACTGCACATTATGTAATTTAGCTAGCGCACAGTGCAGTATAGATGACAAGCCAAATTCGCTCGTCTAGTAACCGTAAACTGCATCATTACGTAGTAGTAGAGTCATTTTCTAAAAATTTAACTACTTTGACTTTGTGTGTGGCAAGCCCGACTAAAGTAGAGAAAACACTAAACTGGGTCTAAAGTTTAAACAATTTGCGAGAAAGGTCTAGTCTTTTTCCAAAATCGTTAGCTGAATCAAGCAGCCGAGCCCGCCATTACATAGCCAAAGGCAGATTAGCGTCGCTGATCTTGAAATCTCGCGTTCTCTTAACACCAGGAAAATTTGTCAGCTATCGCATTTTTCAACTATACAATAGCGGGACAACTACTGAGGTCTGAGGAGGAATTCATCACAGAATCGCAAAGCCTACAAGATGCAAACCTGGGCCAGCTAAACACGATTCCATTCAGTGCTTCCAATGGAAGTGGTGCAAAAACATCAACTGGCAAGTGCTTTTACAAAACCCCCCAAGGAGATGGGCAGGCTGAATTCCTCATTTTCAGCGTAGATAAAAAGCAACACATCACGGCATACGGTGCCTCACCAAGTGTATCCATGGCATCCAGACGCATTCGGGATGGTACGATTGGAACCGGTGGTTTGTGCATCCCGGAGAGTGCAGGTTCCTAGCAATGCAGGAGCCCGCACGGCCCTGTCCGGGCAAGGTTTCTGGTACCCGCTACCAAGTAAAGCATAGATACCCCGTTTGCGCAGCGACACCTCGTATTACGGCACTGCGCATGCACATGACATTGTAAGGTCGAAGGTCAACCGCCAGAGGCATGTATATGTACATGTACAAGTACATACTATAATGTGTAAGTAATGCGATAAATTCATGCTACTTGGCAACAGCAAAAGACGCCCTGAGGTCAAGAGAATAGAATTTAGTTCGCTTTGTACTAATTAAGTTAACTTTACCTACTCTGTAGTTTGAATATTCACTTTTTTCTCGCTTCATTAGGTCGAATTCTTTGGTCAAGCTTATCTCAACAAGGCGGTATTCTTCGCGAATCTGATGTACAATGACCATCCAGCTGACCCGTGTGTGCGCCACCGTTGAGGCATACTTGGAGCAGCGCCGCGGGTTAGAAGCGCACATTACCGAAATCGGGCACAACGTCGCCCAGGGAGCCCGCGCGCGTGAGCGTAAATGTAGCCTTGCGGCGGAAGAGGCCAGTTTGTTGGCCTCGGGGGAACGGCAGCCCTCCGGCGCCCGGCTGCGAAATTGCGGGCAGGTCCGAACGAAGAATTCCTCCTATGCCTCGCCTACCTGGTCGGGACAGCGTACCTATCCATCAACTAGCAACAACGGCCAGGTAGTGCTGCAGCCATATATCGGACAACAGGTGGACCTGGCTCTCCGGGCCGAAAATTAAACCATGGTCCAGATAAGTGCCCGCAAAACCGCCCGGAGCACGCGAAACACCGCGGCAGGTGTCGTCCGGTATGAGGAGCTGCTTAGACTCCTCACGCAGCGACTGGAACAATTGCGCGCCTGGAATGCTGCTGCCGAAGAGACTGCGCCGACCATTTTAACGGTGTTTTTGTCATGAGGTGACGGATTCAGCGCTATCAGTTTACTCAAAAATGCAAAAAAACGATGTTTGTCTTGAAATTAGTTGTCACCGCCCAGAGAAGTGGTGGGGCGCCTGGGGGACCGGCAGTCCGATCACATGAGCAGTAAATCTTGTAAGTATAAACTTAAAAAGAACGGTTTATAACAGCAGACAGCGCTTAAAGTGATCACGAAGGTCACCGTCGTTGTGGCCTTTTACAGATAGGTATAGCGGTCACTTTCGTCTTCGGTAATGACATTGCTCCATGAAGTGGTCAAATCACTCGAGGAAGTCTCCCCTGGGCCGGCGTAAATCGGTGAGATTCAATATCTTCACTTTGGTGCAGAGCAGGAGCAGACGCATCCTTTCGAATTCGTAACAGAAGTGAGGTCGTGCAAAGTTCGCCCAGTGCAAGCTGACCAACTGCAAAAATAACCCAAATGAAGACCGACGTGCAAGTTTGGTGTATGCCATCGAGGGTGAGGTATATGACCGAGCTGTTTTCTTCGCTTATCAGTAAAATGGCCCTATCCTGACTAGTTCACCGGGCGAAAGCTTTACCTGGAAATCGACCAACCAAATCCCCCTTTCAATTCTCCCGAAGTATTTCATTGATCGAAGATGTGGTCTATACTGTTTGGTCACTCAGTAATACAATAAGCGGAGTGGAGTGGCTTCATCAAAGAGCGAGTGGCAATGTACTCTGTACGCCAAGTCATGATGGTGGTTGAAACTATCCAAACAACGGAAGTGGGGAGTAGTCTGGCTTCTAATAGTGCGAATGCATCAGGCGCCAGCAAATGAGCATGACAACGTACCTGGGATGTACGAGTGTGCGTACGATACGTACGTACATGAATTCTCGAGATTCTGTGATGCTTCCCTCCCTACCTAGCAACGCCATGTTGTACTTCCTGCGGTTGCTTTATTATGAGTTCTACTTATGTTCTACTTCTTATGTTATGTTCTACTTGTTCTTCTTATGTTATGTTCTACTTATGTTATGTTCTACTTGTTCTTCTTGTTCTTCTTATGTTATGTTCTACTTGTTCTTCTTGTTATGTTCTACTTATGTTCTACTTATGTTCTACTTCCTGCGGTTGCTTTATTATGAGTTCAGTCGCGATTTGTGCAGATGCAATAAAGATGCGTACTTCCTGCAGTACATACAGTACCACCTTTTATTATACATATACTACAGTACCCTGTTAAAGAACATAGTGATCGTGACCGCATCCGAACACCACGTTCTTTCTTTCTAGACATTAAGTACATACTAGAACGCATTCGCATTCGATCCTTTGGACGTCTACTGGAGTTGAAAATCACTCAAAAGTATATCGAAGAACTTCATTACAAACATGAGCTTCTGTTCTGTTTTCAAAGACCCCCTGAAATAGATGCTGTTCACATGGTCAACAATGACGGCGACGTGGAAGCACTGAGCGAAACCATACGTGTGCAGAAGATCGTGGCGAATGTACCGGAACTGCCACAGTCTCCCAAACGACCTGTAGCAGATGATACTCTCCAGTCTCCAACAGAAAAAGTCAAAATAAACTTGCTGCAAACGTTAACCGACAGTGAACACTACTGCAGTATTGTGAATTACTGTAAATCATGAATTTGCCATTTTTCTGCTTCAACCTGGAACCGAGAACTGTGATAAAACGGTACTTCATGGTTGAAGCTCAGTGACAAATAATGAAAACAAAGAAGCCGGAAATCCATTAATTTTCTGTTGCAACAGAGAGTTTATGCACTGGTTGCTGAATAGCAATCATAAAGCAATTAGAGTCTTCTGAGAAATTTAACAACTGGCTGCAAACTATTTTTGTCGAGAGGGAATACACCCGGGCGAGATTAGGTGGCTATTTTCGTGTAGCCAAATCCATTATATAAGGGCAACGTTTTATACAAGAAAATCACGGAAAGGGAAGCTCCTCGGGAATTCTCAACTACATTTCTTGATGTCGGCCTTTACAGCTTCTGAGGATTTTCGTACTTGTTCTTCTTTTTCGCATATTTCAACAGAAAACCGACGAATCCACGTCTGTGACCAATGCTTTGATGGAGTCCACACCCGCATCTTCCCTTCCACTAAAACTAGCAGTCCGTACCCAAATTCACCCCGCTGCGACCTTTTAAATTTCTTCGTTATTTGCATGAGTACCCAAATCGCATTGCAGTTAACGATTTTATTGAAGGACTGCGTTACTGGTTCTCATTCGGTGTCACCGATGAAAATCAAGATCGTTTCACACCAAACGGCCGGACTGCGCGAGATCAGCCAGACATTGTTCGCAAGTATTTGGAAAAAAAAGTTAGCTTACGACTTACCCAAGGTCATTTTAACTACCTGTGTCCGTTTACCTAATTTCGTTATTGTTTTTCTTGGCGTACGTTCTAAAAAAGGGGAGCGGCTAAACTTATTATGGAATTCTCTGGTCCTTTTAACGATTCTGTTAACGACTCGATCTGCCGTAAGCCTTATACAACGAAATTTTGTTCTGTAGACGATGCCGTCGGAATCGTGCCATCGCTAGGGAAAAGTGCGTTAATGGCGAAAATGGACTTGAAGCACGCATTTCGTTGGATACCAGTACGGCCTGAAAAAGGCTGTAAAGGACACTGGGTTTGATGAGATAAATAAAAAAAAATCCTACTCAATAACAGATCCCGGCTTTTTCCGATTCAATAAGAGATTCGCATTCCGAAACTCGAGCGGATATTGAAAGCTTGAGGAATGCCTGCCAACCGAGAGAGGGGCGTACACAGAGGGTTGAAAAGCAGTGGGTGCGCCACCAGCTAACTAAAGATAGAAGTATAGTTGCTAACGAGTTAAGAACGAACTTGTTCCACAACAAAAAGAGCATTGCCGATCATATCGTTCCACGTTGCTACCGTGCTCCGCTTTAAAAAGCACATATCGATTTGAAAGGAATGTTATATGAACATGATATCAAGGCCCTACCTCTGCACCTCATGGATGGAAAACGTAATGCCAACAGTTTTTGATGATTTCAAAAAGCTGGGAACCGAAAGTTGAAAAAGCTTACTCTGAGAAAGCTTACCGTTTAAAGAAAAATGAATCTACCCTTATTAATTGGTCTCACTCCGAAGTCCGAGGAACTGCAAAGAATCCGGGACATGGAAATGCTGAATTAGCCGTTGGATTCGAAAATTGCAAGCGCGGAGTAGTGTTTTTTTATGTAGCGCTTACCTGGTTGAATGGTCCTCGACTGCTTGCTCCACATAAATCGACAGGATTCACACAAATACTTAAAAGAGCCAAGTTCTGATGTTGCGCTGCGTATTTAACCGTCTAATGCTAGATCCAGAATGGATCCAGGGACGGAGACAGAAACGGAATCTATCCCGTGGAGTGAGCTATGCGATATGTATAGCGAACTACGCGGAATCGCGAGACGTCGCACCGCTAATAGCCAACTTTTAATAATATTGAAAATCTGCACAACAGAAATCAACAAGTGATCGGCGCAGCTCGATCGCAAATCGTAGAGCCAATTCAACAGTGTGTAACACTGTGCAGCACGTGCTATGCCGCGCCCACTAGCCAATCAGAGCGAGACACAACACAGACACGTAATCCAGCTGGCGTAGCGTCGTGGACGTGAACGCTAGTGAACCCCCGCTCACATGCCTCTGGGGGGATGCCGAGCTCCGTTGAGGCTGGACACACTCCCGAATCCACGAAAAGACGGCGGTCGCCGGTGTCTGTGCGTGCTCAAAAACATCAAATTCTCTTATTCCATTTTATCACATCAATTCCAAATGCACAATGTGAAATAAAGAGATCTGTATCAAAATACTATTCCATATCAATTCTAATACAAAAACAGATCAACAGTTAAACAGATCAACAGAAGCAATTAATCAATTTAGACAAGGATCCTCCATTTCTGATTCGTCCAGGTCACAGGTCCTGTCCACCGTTTTCCGCACCTTGGCCCATTCCGCTCGCTCGAGCAATTCTGCGCATCCATAGTGCGACTTTCATCACAATCCGCTTGAGAATCGGGTGCGTATCAAGTACGACTTAGGGAATACTGCTTCAATCTTTGGGATATGGTGCGTATCAATTGTACGACTTAAAATGAGATCCATATAGGTCATGGAGGGACGTCTTAAGACAAGCGTAGTTCGCTTCCTCCCTGGTAAAGGTCATCCTTTGTTGGGATGATCCGTTGAGATGTGCGACTCGTTTTGGGTTAATGGTCCCAAAGGTCATGCGACTTAAATTCCAATACGGTGACTCTCTTGGGCGGTAATGATCCCAAAGGTCATCCAACTTCGCTTCAAACTTCGATTAAAGGTCATGGAGGAACTTAGCCAATTTTCTGCGGCCTTCAAGCACTTCTTTGCTTGCCTCCCTGATAAAGATTTCGATTTGACCTTTCCGTCGCACATCCAACTTCAACATGCCTCGAGCGGCCAGAGTGCCGGCAGAGTTTACCGTAGCATCTCTGATGGGGCCGGCTAACTACCGCATTAAATTTACCCCATGACGCTTCCACATTAAATCTTTTACTCTTGTTCGCCGCTTGTGGCCCATCTTCGGTACGAGAGATCCGGCTTGATTACCGTTATTTCTCTCGTTAAGTTTTGACACTGAATCGCTTGGAGAGAGTGGCCGGCATAGTACACCGTAGCGTCTCTGATGGGGCCGGCTAATGGACCGAATCAAATTCAACCCCATTAATATTTCCACCTGTTGTCTTTCTCTTTTTCGCCGCTTGTGGCCCCCTTTCGTCTTCAAGAGATCCGGCTTGATTACCGTAGTTTCTCTTGCCAATTTATAACACTGAATCGCTTAAGGAGGAGAGCCGGCTAACTGCCGTAACAACTCCCTTGGGGCCGGCTTTGTAGACCGAATCAATTTCAACCCCAATAAATGCTCCACATGATTTCTTTATCCTTTCTGGTTCTGTGCTATAAACACTGAAAACCACAAATATACGAATACAGTTTAAGTAATATGTCACGTGACCTTTATACTTAACCATCATAATCGCTTCCGATGACCTTTTCGGTACTTTAACGTGATGACCTTTCACGTTCCATTATTAAGCTCATTCTCGCATGGTGACCTTTCAAGTTTTTTGACGTTTACACCGGTTCAAGTGCTCGATCGATAACTAATTAACATTCGACTGTTTCTGATCTGTTCGCCATTATTCGAGTACAAAGTTCTTCCCGTTCGAAGTTGACAGCCTTGTAACTTAAAAGGTCATGTCGTTCCATTTGTTCGACATATTATCCAATGTCGCTTCAGTTATGACCATTCTCCACGCATTTTTGTTGTGTTCTGGTAGCATGTATCATTTCGCTGGTGTACCGCACGTATCCGGTTTCTGGGGGAATGCCGAGTCCGTTGGGTCTGTTTCCTGACACTGTTTCTCATCGGTTGTCAATCTCGCCAATGATCCGGACGAAGACTGAGTCAATTTCGGTTAGTCAGTCTTCTCTTTTTGCGGCCAAGTCTCGTGACCTTTTGATTTCTCGGTCGTCAGTGAAATTTCTTGACCTTTCGGTTTCTCCGTCGCTGAAGCCTCTTTCAGCAGTGTAAACAACGATTTCTGGTACACCTGTCGCGCAGATGCAGCTTCTGCTTCTGCCGCTGCCTTGTCCATTGGGAGCATGACCTTTTCTTTCTCCCCTTTTTCTGAAGTCCCGTGACCTTTCAGTTGAGTTTCTTCCGTCGCAGTTTCAGATGTTTCTTGACCTTTAGGCTGTTCGTCTTTTTCTGTCAAGTTCCGTGACCTTTCACTTGGTCTGTCACTTGACCTTTCACTTGACACTTGGTTCATTTGACATTTGACCTTTGAGTTCATTTGCGCTTGACCTTTGGTTCATTGGTCACTTGACCTTATGGTTTTCGGCGATCTGGCTTCACAATCTCGTCTGATGACCTTTCATTTTTGCTGATCTAGATCTTTCGTGACCTTTTGGCTGTTCCATTTGGATTTCTGCCAGAGTCTCTTAACCTTTCGATTGACCTTTCACTTTTTCCGCTTTTGCTTCGGTCGACGTTTTAACTTCTTTTTGTGCTTCATTCAGAGTCTGATGACCTTTCAACTGGACGACAATTTTTGATGACCTTTCCTCTTCGATGACCTTGTGATGACCGTTCTGACTACTTTGAGGACCTTTCGACCTCTCTGATGATTCCGGACTCCCGTGACCTTTTCGCAGTTCTGTTTGAATTCGCATATCTTGACCTTTCATTTCTCCCGTGTGATTCAGTCCGAGTCTGATGACCTTTCGATTGGATGACCTTTCTGTTGATTTTTCATCCGTAATGACCTTTCTGACGCCCGTTTCGATGACCTTTGACCTTTGACATTTTTGATGAATTTTCGTCAGAGTTTGGTGACCTTTCCACTACCAATGAAAGCGATAACGACTGGCCGGTGTACGTCTTATGACCCTTACACCTTTCGAACTTCCGTTCCTAATATCATGAACCCCCATTAATCTTATTTTTGTGGGTTATTGTCTTTGCGTCCTTTAGTTATCCGATCAAGGAGTTCTTTGTCAGCCGCATCTTCCACTTCGCCTTTCTGGGTCAACAATTCTGTAGGGGTCAATTTCTTTCTCTTCTGTTTAACCTTTCTCTCCTCAATGACTTTCGCTATATCGCGGCCCAATTGTTCAGCTTTCGATTTGACCGCTTCTATCTCCTCCTTTCTCTTTTTTATGAGGTCATTCTCATTGCCAGTAGCAATGCGTGGTTCGAAAAAATTCGAATCGCGCTCTGATATCTCGGCGCCTGTCTGTTCTTTCGAAAGGTCATCCTTGTCTCCGGTAGCAGTGCGTGGTTCGAAAAAAGGATTTTGGTTCGGTTCAAGTTCTTTTTGCGAAGCGCGTTTGGCTACTTCATCTTCAGTTCCTGGTGACCTTTCTGCCAAATTCCCAGCTTCTGCGTTCAATTTTATTGTAACTGCTGTCTCGAAATCTTTATCCTCTTTCCTCGGTCTCCCCTCTTCTTTTTTGGTTTATCTCCACCTGTGTCAGGTAGCAGAGAGCGTGGTTCGAAAAATTGACTGGTACCATTTTTCGGAGCATGCTCGGCTTCACTGAGTTTATCTTCTTCCGACTTTTCCTTTTCGGGTAGCAGAGGTGGTTCGAAAAATGATTTGCGTTGGGGATCCAAATCATTTCGTGGACTTCGCTCTGATTCCATCTCTCCTTGAGGATTGCCTTCCAACTTTTCATCTGGCAATGGTGGATGCCATGGTTTCAGGCGGTCGATTGAGACGACCTTTAAGTCCGCTTCCTTCTTTGGGTTCTGCTCAATGACCTCTGCTTCGTTTGCTCGCGGGAAGCTAAGGATTTTCCATACTTTATCATATTTTGACTTAAAGTCCGATTGGTTTTCCTTCTTCCCTTGTTTCGTATCCTTTGGGAGCCGTATCAATACAAAGTCGCCGACTTTGAAGTTCGGTTCCGATTTCTTCTTGTTGTAGATTTCCGCATTCTTTTCATATGCATCTTTGATGTTACATCTCGCCACCTCTTCGGCAAAGGTCAAATTCTTTTTCATGGTCTCCACCCATTCATCTGGGGTCCCATAATCGTCCGGGATATTCGTTTTTGTGACCACGTCTTCCGGCATCGTCATTTCTCTGCCGTGCAGCATATAATATGCTGAATATCCGGTCGTGGCGTGTACGACTCTGTTCATCGCCGAAATGACATATGGGAGGTACTTGTTGAACTTCCTTTCGTTTCCCGCTTTCAAGTATTGCGCCAAGCCATCCGCAATCGTCTGCATCTGTCTTTCGACTTGGCCTTGACCTTCTGGGTGATATGCTGTTCCAAATGTGTGTCTAATCTTGAACACATTGGTGACCTTTGTCAAAACTTCGGCTGTAAAGTGCCGTCCACGATCCGTGTGTAAGATGTGTGGTGCTCCATGTACCAATATCACATGTTTGACGAACACTTTGGCAAATTCTTTGGCTGTAGCCGTCTTCATTGGTACGGCAATCACGTATTTCGTCAACTGATCGATGAACACCGCTATGTACTTATATCCACGTTTCTTCGTCGGTAGCAATGGTCCTTTCAAGTCCGCATAGACCCGGAAGAACGGATGTCCGACCTTTATCTCTTGCAATTTCCCGGGTGGGCATTTCCTCGGTGTCTTACGAAATTGACATCCTTGACAGGCAGTTATGTAATTCTTCACGTCTGTACTCATCCGATCCCAATAATATCGGAGTCGGATTGCTGTCAATGTCTTTTCGAATCCCAAGTGTCCTGCCGCTTTCTCGTCGTGTAATGCGTGGATTATCGCTCTTCGCATTGACAACGGTACGACATATGACCTTTCAAGTCTCCCATTTTTATCCTTTACTCGGTACAATATGCCATTCCATAACTGGTAATGAACTTCGAATTTCGATCGCGTTTCGGCATCTGGTAGATGTTCCAATTCATCTATTATCATCGCCAGATGGGGATCCTTTAGCTGTTTATTCCGCAACTGCAAGTTCGAGTCATCTTCTTCCTCCTCATCGCCTTGTAAGTTAACAATACGGACTGTTGCCGTACTGAGTTCGTTCCAATCCTTGATGACCTTGCACCGCGGTAACGGCTTGTACCTCTTTTTTGTCTGTTTTGGGAATCTCAACAACTTGATCGGACACTCATTCAGCGCTTGTGTCACTTTGTCCTTTTCCCAAAGGTCATCCCGACTTTCCACCGTTTCGTCAAGTCCGGTGACCTTTCCATTTTGATCTTCGAATTCCGCGTTAAGTCCGGTGACCTTTAGGTCGCTAACAGGCAACCAGCTTTTTACCCGGTTCACTTTTGCTTCATTTTCAGCCGACTCATTCGCCGTAGCTAAAGTGACCTTTAAACGTTTTCTCTCTGTTCCACCATCTGTAAGAACAGCTGTCCAATTTCGATTGCTGGTTCTTTCGTGTCGAATTCTTTCTTGTAATCTTCAAAATTCGGAATTTCATCGAATTCTTCTTCATGGCACGTTGGGCCTTCAATTGGCGCTCTTGATAAGGCGTCCGCATTATCGCAGTACTTTCCCGGTTTATATTCGATTTTGAATTGGTGACCCTGCAGTGCCATTGCCCATCTTGTCAAACGCGGGTTCATTCCACTTTATTCGTCTCTGACCTTAGTAAGTTGGTCAGCGCCTGGTGATCCGTTCTTACGGTGAATTCCGCATAGTCGATAAATGGCTTGAATTTTCTGACAGCAAAGACCACTGCCAGACATTCCCATTCCGTCACACCGTAATTCCTTTCAGCACCATGTAGAACACGACTCGCGTACGCAATCGGATGTCCATCCTGTGACAACACTGCTCCAATTCCTTCTTTACTTGCGTCGCATTCAATAACGGTCGGTTTTGCGGGGTCAAACTTCGCCAATACTGGACCTTCACACAACAGTTGTTTCAAACTGTTGAATTCGTCTTCGTGCACTTTCGTCCAGTCTTTCTTTACTTGTTTGTCTTGTCTCAACAGCTCATACAAATGACAAGTCTTCTGTGCATATCCCATAATGAACTTGCGATAATAATTCGCCAGTCCGAGGAATGACCTTAGCTGCCTTTCTGTTTGAGGTCGTTTAAATTCTGAGACTGCGGTGACCTTTTCCGGATCCATTCGGATTCCATCTTCACTAAGGATATGTCCCAAGAAACCCATTTGTCTCATTCCAAATTCGCATTTAGTCGGCTTTATCGTGAATCCCGCTTCGACTAAACTCATTAAGACGTTTCTCAAATTTTGCATGAAAATCGCCCACGTTTTTCCGGCGAAAATAACGTCATCTATGTACCCGAAAACACAACCCTTTCTTTTCGCTTTCGACAGTACTTTATCCATGCACAATTGGAATGTTGCTGGTCCATTGCAGACTCCAAATGGCATTCTTTTAAACCGGTACATTCCATCTTGCGTTACAAAGGTCGTCTTATTGATTGACGCTGGATCCATTGGGATCTGCCAGAATCCACTTTGCAAGTCCATTTTTCCATAGTATTTGTTGCCTGCACACGCATCAAGCAACTCGTCCGGATTCGGTAACGGGTAGTTATTCTTCCTCGTCAACTTATTCAGCATAATGTAGTTGACACAAAATCTTGTTCCCATTGTCCCGTCGCCGTTTTTCTTTACTGCCAGTACGACTGGGAAACTCCACTCGGCGTCCGACCGCTCGATTACATCTTGTGCCAACATTTCTTTAATATGCTTCGTTATAAACTCGCGGCCTGTCCAACTCGTTCTGGCCGGGTTACATTTGACTGGTTTCGCATCTCCCGTATCGATTACGTGAGTGACCCCTTTCACATCTCCATATGGTTTCTTTGATGTGGGTAAGACCTTCCAGAATTCCCAGAACGCGTTATACACGTCATTCTTTTGTTCCTCAGTTAGGTCGGGTCCTAATTTCAAGTTTCCAATTATCTTTGTCAGTTCCGCTTTCGTCGTATCGTCCACCTCTGGGTCTTCGAGTACGTTCTTTACTGTCCCAGCGTTAACCTTTACGTTTTCCATATGTTCATACGGCTCCACGTAGCCAAGAAGTTGATTTTTCTTCACGATTTGATATTTGCTACTGTGATTCGCGATGACGATTTCGAAGTATTTTCCTCTGTGGTCCGTCACTCCTGCCAACGGTTGCACATCGGTTTCAATTTGCGGGACCGGTGTAAACATCAACTTGTTCTGAGCCGGTGCATATTTTCCCATCTTGACCTTTACCCGTGTGCAGTTTGACGGTTTCAATTTAATTCTTTGGTCACTGTAGACCTTAATCACATCTTTCGACATTCTAGCCTTTTCCACTTTCAATCTTCTGACTTTAATTTCTTTTTCTTTTTCTTCGTCCACTTCGTCATCTTCATCCAGATCCATTAAGTCCTCTTGTTCTGAAAGGTCACTTACGCCTGAATCTTCCGAAGTCGTTGAGTTATCACTTGAACTCGTCCACTCGGAGTCCGAGTTACTACTCTCATATTCCTGTACAGTAGCTTGACCTTTATCAGCCTTTTCGAGTGGGCGCTCATCAACTCCTTCATCTTCTGATAAAAGGTCACTTTCGTTTTCCCGCGAATCGCTAAGTTTTTTCACTTTTGAATTTTTGAGCAGGGGTTTGTCCCCTTCTTTTGCCTTTCGCCCATTTCGTGCAGCGACTCTTGGGTGACTCCTTGCTACCCGAATTCTCGTTGGTGACCTTTCTGATTGATCGGAGTTTGACCTTTCTTCTTCCGATTTTGACTTTTCCAACTCATCAATTTCTTCGGGGCTCATTACTGGTTTTTCGGTCAACCCGACCGGCGGACATCCCTCACCGTTATCGAGTGACCTTTCCCCGTTTTTTGCCTCAGTTACTGGGTCTTGTTGTTCATTCGATATCCTTTCGACTTCCTCTTTGAACTTCTTCCACATTTCACCTCTATCTGTTAACATCCGTGCGATGTCGAAAGCCGACTTTGAACTTTCTTCCGTCTCGTTCGATTCTCCTTCAGCTGTCTCTTTAGCTGTTTCTTCCTTCTCCGCTTCTTTCATAGTCTCTTTATCAATTTCATCCTGTTGGACCGTCTCGTAACCTTTAGGCCGTTTGGGACCAACAAAAACGCAATTGCCATGAGTTCTTCGGTGACCCAGTCATCACTCGGAATCGTTTCGTACATGTACCACGTATCACCACCTCGTTCTGGGTAGTCGACTCCATCTGGATCTGGTGCAAAGGTCACCTTTTTCTTCTCCATCAATCCCGGTAACCTTCTTTTCCGGGTTACTTGCAATTCGCGCATCTCCTTTGCGTCGAATATTGGAATCTCCGTTTCGAATTTCCTCCAGTATTTGTCGAATATCTGCCAGTTATCATCTTTGAGTGCTTTACAGAATACCACCACCGATTCAAATACCGGTGTACCAAGTCCTGTTGGGAATATGACTGTTCTCCCTTGACCTTTGTACATATGGTTTATGCGAAAGTCCCAGAACAGTTCTATTCTCGCTTCTTCCCATAGCTGTACTTCTTCATTCATTACGTCTATCTCTCTTTCGAGTTTCCGTTCCGTTTTTACCGGATCAAAGGGATCTTGGATTCCGTTATCCGCACGTTGCTGCCAATGGTTTAGCCATTTCCCTCTCCCGTAATAAAGTTTTTTACACATGACAACCAGGTCCGATATCTGTTCCAATGATACCGCTCAATGTGTGGCTTCCACATTTCGTTGGTCCTCATGATACTTTTCGTTTTCTTTTGATCTTGACCTTTAAGATCTGCTAATGCAGCGTTACATCTCGGCCATTCTGAAAGGTCATCTTGGGAGGCGTCTTGACAACATTCGGTGCATTCCCATTGTGGTTGCACTCTACACGGATCCTCATAGTAACCATGTCCGCAACTCCCCATTCGTTCTTCTGGAGTTAATATCCTTCGATTCGTCTGCGGGTTGGCGACCTCCTTCTCCTGTGTTGTGGTTTTCTGCTCACGTTCGATTTCCGTTACGATCGCTTCGTCGGAGGATATTTCAATAATCTCCGTTCCATTATTCAGTTGGTGACCTTTCAACTGCTCAAGCGCTTTATTGCGGATTTCGCTCGCGAACATCTGTTCTTCTTCAGCTATTCGTTTCAATATCCGTAAGCTTTCACTCTTTTTATCCACTTTGGCCGTCTTTATTCCCAGTGCCTCTGGTACTGGGATAGGCTTTGCCCACTCCATGCCAGGCACGAGCGATTGTTTTGCTGCGACCGCCGCCCCTTTGTGTGTGGCAGCTATCTCTTCGAGTGCTGGTGACCTTTCGTCATTTTCAATAGCAGATCGAGGTTCGAAAAGGTTCGAAGCGCGCTCTGGTTTCAAGTTCACAACTCTTGTCGCTGGTGACCTTTCGTTTTCCTTTCCCAGTGCCTCTGGTACTGGGATAACTTTTTCGACATATTCTTTTTCTGTGGCTCCTTGCTCACCGTTATCTGCGATCATACTTCTCCCGTCCGGGAGAAATATGATCGCCTCATCCGTATCTGGCGCAAGCGGTTCTTTTTTTCTCTCGTTCACTTTTTTGACATTTCCACTTTCACTTTTCTTCTCCGGTGCCTCTGGTACCGGGATTGTCCGTTGGCTAATCTCGTTTTGCTGCACTCTCGTCATTCCCGGTGCCTCTGGTACTGGGATGACCTTTTCTCTTCCCTTTTGTGTCAGCAGTGTCCGGCTTAATGTATTTTCGATCTCCTGTTGGATCAGTTTCAACTGCTCAAATGTCGACAATTCTTTTTGCGCCACCTTTTTCTGCTCCTTTCCCGGTGCCTCTGGTACTGGGATTAGCACCTTATTATCAGTCTGAGCATTCCCCGTCTGTTTTACAAGTTCGGTGACCTTTCCGACTTGAACTTTGGCGACTGGTTTGGGGTCATCTTCTTTTTCTTCTTCCCCTTCATTATCCATCAGTACAAATTTCTTTTCTAAGAAGTCAAATCCAAGTAACACCTGTACGTCATCACATTTCGGTCGGACGTAGAAGGAGTGTTCACTAGTCTTTTTTCTTAAGGTCACTGGTGCTAAGCAGTAATGCGTCACCAGGAATCCTGACGTTCCGCTGATTCCGTTAATCTTCACCAGTCTGTCTGGTGGCAATGGGAGCATATGAAGTCCATTTGTCTCACAAAACGGTTTGCTGATCAGCGACGTCTCAGCGCCGGTGTCCAGCATTGCGTTGACCTTTATATCTCCCACTTTCACTTCGTGAGTGTACGCTTCAATTCTTTTGGGCAATTTTCCGTTTTGAATCTTCAATGTGTGTATCTTACATTTCACAGGAATTAACGATACTGGTCCCGGATCCATATCGGGGAGCGCTTGCCCTTTCGCTGAAGTACTGTGACCTTTCAGTATTTCGCTTAGCTTGTCAATCCTGTGTGGGACGTTAATTCGAACGTCGTAGAATTTTTGCGGCTTCTTCTTATCTGCTTGCTTCTCTGCAGCCATTTTACCACTGGTGACCTTTTCAACGTTCTGCACTTGCGGATTTGCTTTTGTGCTTTCCCCGTGACCTTTAGTCACTTCATTTATCGTCTCGTGGATCAGTTCCTCTTTGCGGTTTTCATTTCGTTTATCCCGCAGCTTCTCAATGACTTCACTTGTTATTTGGTCAGCTTGCTTCAAGTCGTCTGCTTCGCTGTCTTTCATCTCATTTGGTGACCTTTCATATGTTACCATATCATATCCCTTTTCGGTCATCCATTCAATCACTTTTGCAGACACTTCATTGTTCGTTTTTGTCGGGTCGATTTGCGAAGACATCCCGTCTGTTCGGGCTGGTGACTTGTCATTGGCATCCTTTTGTAGCGCTTGTGAGAAGTCCCGTGACCTTTCAACTGCACTACTCTGTTGTGTTTGCGCCATCTCATTTGACCCTCCTTTCTGTTCATTTCGCGCTAAGTCCTGTGACCTTTCATTGCGCTTTATGACAAATCCGCCGCTAGACAGCTTTTGTATGGGAACTTTTTCTCCGTAATTCGACGGTTTATCTTTCGGTGGTGCGTTTCGCGGGTTATTCAGGTCAGCTTGTGCATTCTTGTATTCAGTTGCGTTGAATACTGGAGCAAGGTTCGGTGACCTTTTAGCTTCTTTCCCGGTAACCAATTCTTCCAGTCGTTTTCTTTCATGTTGCGTTCGCAGTTCTCGCATGTCCCAGTAATCTTCTTGTGACATTCCACTTTTTTGTTTCGCTTTCGGTGTCACGGGTATCCACATCCCGTGATTCCCATTCGGTCTGTAGGCCACTTTTTGCCATATTTCCTTCCGTTGCAGCGTTACTGCATCCACAAGTGAGTCGTCGGAGTTTTGTTGTGCCTGTTCGCTATTCTTTTGCTGCGCTGTTCGCAGTGTCAAGTCTGTTTCTTGACCTTTTAACACGACGCTGTCGCCGTGACCTTTAGCGTTCGCACTTGCTCCTTTACTTTTCACTTGGACTTTTCCTACGGAAGGTGACTTTTCATCTTTACTGGTAACAGCGATATTCTGTTCCATCCATTTTTGCCTTATCAGTTTCTCTTCCTCGTCCTCGGAACAATTCCAAAACTTTAGTTTTGGTTCCCCGTAACAATCGCAACTTGGCTCATTCGCCTTATCGTTCTCTGCCAAGTATTTCCGGAATTTTGCATGTTGCTCATTTACCTCTTGCGCAGTATCGTTCTGCGGTTTCTTCTGGTTCAGCAACGCCTGTTTAATCTTTGCATTCCGTTGTGCGCGTCGTTGCGCCAGCACTTCTTCGCTGCAGTGCGGTGACCTTTCATTTTGCTGCGCTGTTCGCAGTGTCGCGCTACCGTCACGACAATTTCCACTCGCAGTACCATTCTGCGGTGACCTTTGGTCCCGTTGCGCGTTTCCACTCGCAGTACCATTCTGCGGTGACCTTTTATCCACTTGTACTGGTTTCCCGATAACCAGTTCTTTTTGCTGCATCCTTATAGCCGTTTCAATTTCCTTTTGCAATGACGACATCCATTTAGCCGTTTCGCTTTGCTGTGGCGGCATCCATATAGCCGTTTGCTGTGGTTGCGGCATCCATATAGCCGGTCCACTTTCTTTCTTCGCCAACGGCATCCTTATAGCCGTTGCAGTGGTCACATTCACTGCAGTACCATTCTGCAGTGGTGACCTTTCCGTTCCCTTTTATCCGGTGGTTTAGGGTCGGGGCGATCAGTAGGCTCACCGGTGCCTACTGATCTTGCCCGTTTCCCTGAACCGGCGCACCACTTTGTTGCGCGCCCTGCACGTTTCCTTGCACGTTTCCTTGTCCGCCGTTATTTACCGGGACATAATTTTGCCCGCCTCCGTTATTCTGGCCACCACCATTATTTTGGCCACCACCCTGTTGGTAGTTTCCTTGGCCGCCTCCATTTCCGCCGTTTCGGTTGCCGCCATTCCAATTTCCGCGGCCAAAGCCTCTGTTTCTCCCTCTAAAGCCGCCGCGGAAGCCGCCACGGTTGCCACCGCCTTGGCCACCATTTCCGTTTCCATAATTTCCGTTTCCTTGCTGAAAGTTCGCTTTGGCCTGATACCATTGAGCGATCAGGTCATATCCATTTGCCACCGCCTGTCGCCAGCCGCCCGAATTGCGCAGCCGTTGCCACTCTCTGAAAGCGAACAAGTTCGGGTTCTGATCCGGCGGCGTATTCGCGAACTTGCATCCCTGGGTCTGATGATTGCCATACATACAGTATTGGCACATCTGTACACCGTTTGCAACCCATCCATCAATCATTTGAAACTTGAATTCCGTTCGTGACCCCTGATTCTGCTGGAAGTTATTCTGGTTTCCCCTATTTGGCTGGAAGTTGCCTTGACCTTGACCTTGATTCTGGAAGTTCCCTTGACCTCCATTCCAATTTCCATTACCATATCCGTTTCCACCGAAATTTCCATTGCCCACTCCTTGTTGTGGTAATCCTGCATTCATAGGGGCCACATTCTGTGGTGCCGGTGGAGCCACATTCTGAGGTACCGGTCTCACTTGAGCCGCCGCCTGTATCGCAGCTACCATTGCGTATGTAAGTGGCTGTCCCGTCTGGCTATCGATAAAGGTCACCTCCTTTGTGACCTCTTGCACCGGGGCTTCTCTGCGGTATTCAACCGCCTGTTGAACCGGTGCTGCCGCAATCCTTTGTTGTGGCACATTCTCAACTTGTCCTGTGCGAATTGTGACATAGTCCTGGTTGCGTTGACCTTTCGGTGCTTTGTACTTTTCTTCTCCAGCTGACCAATGTCGGAAGAAATCTTTGATTTCGGTTTGGCGTTCTACACTGCTGTGTGCGCAGTGCCTTATAAAGGTCACTGTCCGCTCTGCATCCTTCGATAAGGAAGCCGACTGCTTGCTTCTCAGTAATAATCCTTTTCGCCTTGTATTTCATGATCGCTTGATAAAACTGATCAAGAGATTCCTTTCCAAGGTCAAATTTCCTTGCCATGGCTTCTCGTAAGCCGAGGACTTCTTCATCACGGTCACCGTATTCGTCTTTGAATTTGTTCATCCATTCTGTTATCGTATACTCCATCTCTTCCTGGAGTGCGATTTCCCTCTCGCCTTCGAACCAAGTTTTTGCTGGTCCTTTCACCGCGCTAGCTATTTCGATCAGGACCTGGTCGTCCGTAAGTTGATAAGTTCGCTGAGTGTCTCGGACCAGTTGTGTCCAGCCATTGACTGCATCGCGACTTCCGTCAAAGGTCACTAACGTCGTTTTCCGAGCCATCGAGTTGAGCGCTTTTGTCAATTGCGCCGCTGTCGATTCTGCTGTCAGGTCATCCTCTTCTTCGCTATTTTCATCATCATTTTGGTTTCGTTTCGCCTTTCCGTAACGGGACTTCCGAGGGCGTTCTTGTCGACTGGGGGGTCTGTCCCTGAGCCTTTCGTCAATATACACATTCGTTTCAATATGCGGGGGAAATTGGGAGGGATCGCCGTGACTCATGTGCGGATAGCCTCCTGATGGTGGCTCTTTGTCATCTTTGACCTTTTCACTATCCTTTTCGTTTTTGACACTTCCGGTGCCCGTACCGGTTCGCAGTGGCATCTCGAAGTGGAAGCTTTTACCCGTGCCCGTTTCATGTGCTTTACTGTAACTGGGCGGGGGAGACTCCACTGTTGCTGCCTTGACTCCATGTTGAACGAGTTGTTCATCCTTATGTTTGTTTGACATCTGGAGGACTTTATTCTCGTCCTCAAGGCGTTTAGTTCGCAGCTGAAGTTCCTCTCTTTGCCTCTTCAAATCGGAATTTTCCAAGTCGACCTTTCGTAGGTGTTCGTGCAGCTTAAACGTCTCTTGCTGCGTGACCTTTTCGTTATCCTGTTCCATCTTTTGATGTGCTCGACCAGCTCGGTTGTTTCTTTTTCAAGTTGCTTATATTGTCCAGCGGCTGCTCTCAGCTGATTCTTGATCGCGATCAACTCATCATCCTTTGCCAGTGCTGTGGTAGTCATTTCGAGTAGTTCGCTATTTAGCCTCGTAACTTCCTGGCTCTTTTCTGCGACTTGTTGCTGCCACACTTTATCCTTCCGCTCCAATGCTGTAACCATTGTGTCCATTCGACGTGCTTCCTTCTGCCATTTAAGTCCCTCCTTGGTGACCTTTTCAATGTCTACCATGACCTTTTCATTCTCCCGGTTGACCTTTTCGATTTCTTCTTTCAGGCGTTCCCCTTCAGTGGCTGTAATGTCTCTTGCCTCGCGCATCTCTTTGATTGCGTCGTTGCGTAACTTTTCAGCTTCGTCTGCCCGTTTCTGGTGACCTTTCGACTCGTGTTGCAGGGTGCTGACATCTTCCTCCCGCAGCTTCAGGTCATTCCTGAGCTTAAACGTTTCCGTCGCCAACTTTGTCAATCGTTGTGTAGCCTCTGCTAGGTTGGCGGCGTATTCGTCCCGTTTAGTTTCGGCTTCGGTGACCTTTTGACGCAATTTGTCACACTCGTCCTTCAATTCCGCCAAGTGCCGTGACCTTTCGGCTGACTCGTTAAGGTCACTGACTGCGAGATGACCTTCCATTTCTCTGTCATCTACCATTTTCAGGTACTCCTCAGCAAGCTCTTTTTGACGCTCGTATTTAATCTTCCATTCGTCCGCTGTGCTTTCCAAGTCAGCTTGTTGTTGCTCCAGTTCATAGATACGAGCATCCAGAGATCCTATCCGATTTTGATATTCCTGTTTCTTCTTCGCCACCAGGCTTTCCTTGGTTTCAAGTTCTTCTTCCAACTCCTTCACGCGTCTCTTCAGAGTTGACGTGGGACTGTTAGGTGACGGTGGTTGTACGTTGATGACCTTTCCTGTTGTTGTCCGTTCAATAAGGTGCTCCGGTATCTCTTTGAAAGGTGTCATCCCTTCAGCACGGTCAGCTTGTCTCATTGCGGATTGGAATGACATATTCATAGTCGTTTCATCGTCCGTGAAATATGATTCATTGGACTCATCTGAGACCATTGGAGTTGCCCAAAGGTCATCGTCTGCCGCTTTGTCATTCAGCGAAAGGTCACTCAATCCGAGCTCAGCCAATTCTTCTTCGGTAACCTTTGTCTTTTCCATTTCCACTTGAGCCGGGTTTGCGTTTTTATCCTGCTCTTCTGTTCTGACAATGGTAGCATCCAACTGTGATGCCCCAACTGCCTCCGCTTCCATTTTTGTGGTTCCATCCTCACCAGTGACCTTTTTCTGGTTCATCGGTTTGCCTCCCGCCGCAGACGCGGGAGTTTGCTTTCCGTCACCGCTGGAGCTCTCTTCGTTCTGTATAGCTCCGAGCGCCACTTGGTATGTACTGTCATGTCACTGCCTTTGCTGTCCTTTCTTGCAAAGGTCACAGCCGCTCGGGTCTGTCTATCGTGTCCGACTGGACGCGCGAGCGACTTGTATTCCTTCTTATACGGATCGACTGCGCCTTGCTGTGATCCGCGGGAGCTCCTGCTTCCCTGGCTGCTGTTAGATGTCGGTTCCACATTGTCTTTGTCCATGTTGATCGGATAACTTTGACGCTCCTGCCAATTGTTCTCACACACACGTTATCGTATGGTTTATTCAGTTGTCCTAAAGGTCACTTTACAGTTCGAAATTTTTTTAAGTCCCTTTTAAAGGTCACTTTTCGGTTGAAAAATTTCGACTAAGTTCCGTTTAAAGGTCACTTTTTCAATAAAAACTTCGAGAGATTTGCCCTAAAGGTCACTTTTCAGACAAAACTTCGAATCCGCTTTTACAGTTTAAAACACGTTTACGAATGAGATCCTACTGCTGCTAATATCGTTATACTATTACAACGCAATTTTAACTTCGATAAAGGTCACCGTTGATCGTTTGCAGATCTTAAAGGTCACTCGAGATGTCAATTCAGTCAATTTTAATTTTTCGGTAAAGGTCACTTTTCGGGGTCAAAGGTCAACTTCTGATCTCAAAGGTCACTTTCCGACTCAACTCAACTTAAAAGGTCACTTTCCAGCTCAGTTTAACTTAAAGGTCACTTTCCGACTCAATTTCACTTAAAGGTCACTTTCGAGCTCAATTTCAGTTAAAGGTCACTTTCCAGCTCAATTTCAAGTTCAAAATCACTTTCAACTCAATTTCTGTTAAAAGGTCACTTTCAGTTCAACTCAACTCAAAAGGTCACTTTCCCTTTCAAATATCTCATTTCGATTCCTATTTCTCATTACAACTCAAGTTCAACGGGTCACTTTCCAGTTCAATTCAAGTTAAAGGTCACTTTCCAACTCAATTTCAGTTAAAGGTCACTTTTCCCTTGTCTTAACTCGAAAGGTCACTTTTCCTTTCAAATATCTAGTCTCAAGTCGAAATTCTCGTTACAACTCAAGTTCAGCGGAAAATCCCCATTTACGTTGTTTACTTCGTTCTGATTGGTCGACTAGCTCAAAATATTCAGTTCAGATTTCAGCCAATCACAGCTCAGATAACTGACCAATCACATTAGGCCACTTAAATTTTATATCAGCCTGACGTCACGGTCAACGGCCAGACATGCGTGCCGCGTGCAAAACTCCGCCTACTTCTATGCTCAGCTCAGTACGGACCAATAAAAATTGACGATTTTACCATCTAACCAATCCCGTAATTAATAACGGCTTTTCTACCTGTTCACCGTCCGTTCCGCGGGGAAATGATCCAGATGATCCGATTCTTCTCCACACTCCGTTCCCGCGCTGCCGCTTTTCCGTAGCGGTTGTGCCGCACGCTTTTAGTCAGTTACTGTGCCGGCTGACTGCCGTAGCAACAGTAGTGGCGCTCTACTCCAGTTTGGAGGAGTCTGATCTGGTCTTGTCCCGTGCACCCCTTTTGGCGCTTCGCCGCTTGTGGCCCACGGCTTAGGATTCGCTGAATCCTTGCCGAGTATCAGTGACACCAGTGTAGGTCTTCGCTGAAGACTCTACACCGAGGAACACTGACGACTGAACTCTTGTACTCTTGCTCAGCTGAGGAAACAGCACAGGTCTTCGCTGAAGACACTGTACCGAAAACCAAAGCTGGAAATCCGCGTCCCGATGGAGTTGCACCGCTTGTGGTGTGCGCTTTGCTGTTGCACGGACCTGTGCCTTACTGGTCACAGAAAACACATCAGATAACAGGCCAACTTTGCCTGACACAATTCAGTCAGAGAACCGCTGTCGGCTCTGCTACCATCTAATGCTAGATCCAGAATGGATCCAGGGACGGAGACAGAAACGGAATCTATCCCGTGGAGTGAGCTATGCGATATGTATAGCGAACTACGCGGAATCGCGAGACGTCGCACCGCTAATAGCCAACTTTTAATAATATTGAAAATCTGCACAACAGAAATCAACAAGTGATCGGCGCAGCTCGATCGCAAATCGTAGAGCCAATTCAACAGTGTGTAACACTGTGCAGCACGTGCTATGCCGCGCCCACTAGCCAATCAGAGCGAGACACAACACAGACACGTAATCCAGCTGGCGTAGCGTCGTGGACGTGAACGCTAGTGAACCCCCGCTCACAACCGGATACTATTAACAAGTCAATGAATTGTTGGCGGCAGCATTACAAACTAAATAAAAAACTAAGGCGATTACAGATACATCAAAAGATTCCAAAGAAAATAAACGTAAGTCATTATGCAGGTTTATTACAGTGCCGTTTGCATACTGCAGTACATGTAGTTACATTTATTTACTGTACTTTGTAGTTAATTTCAGTACAGTACCACAGAATATCGCTGCGCTCCGTGATGATTACCTATGATTGTGAATTATGCTTAGCCAGCTTAGGGTATGCCGATGGCAAATTCGGTTGCTAGTCAACAAGTCAGTTATTTTAACCATTCTCTTGCTACCCCACTTTGGCAGTTTCCGGTACTGTATCGAGATGATAATACTATGTAGCTCAAAGCAGCCTTGGATAACAGCCACGTTCGCAGCTGCGAACTCGCTACTGTTCGTGAAGGTTATTATTACCAGCCTTTCGCGCTGAACAAGTCTCTTATATTATGCTCACGATTCACTAGTTGATGCCGTGGTATTTTAACTAGCGTTTGATCAATTCTGCTGCTCATCTTTTAATTCCATAACAAAAAAATAATAAAATCACTATGTAAAACGTGCTTATCGTTTTTTGTGCATGGGTTGGTAAGTACTGGCAAGTACGACTTAGGTCCCAAAACGTACCCAATGGCCCACAGTCATGGCCAATGGTCAAATTTTATTCCACGTTAGATAGGAAAGATAATACGAAAGATCCTATAAATCAATAATCTGAAGCAAAACGTAAAGGTTTAACGAAGCACCGTATTTTTATAACAATTCTAAAAAAGTTTGAAAGCTTTTCGACCAGAAATAACCGTCCGTGGTGCTAGAACGGTTAAATAGTGATTTAAAAATCAGGCAAAAAAATTTTCTACACTATCTTTTTCTCATGGACACGGATTCCTCTGTACTTCAAAACACGTCAGCTATGCGGCAAATCTGGTCATCGACAACACAGATGTAGCGCGAGCGCCGCCTGGACGATGGCACTCCACATACACCAGCAACGGGCGGCCGGAGCAGCCGGCTTTTACCGAAGGATCGTCCGCCTTAAACGAACAGGACGTAACCTTTCCATTACACGTCTCCTTTACTTTGGCTAGGACATCCAGATCTGGGCACGCCGGATCCACCGTTTTGCTTGTTTCTAGCAGACGCTCTTCCTGGGCGGTAGCACTGTATTCAGCCGCCACCACCCGGGCGAACGTCGGTCCCCATGCCATCTTTCCGCGTTCCGGTAGCCCGTCATTGGGTCGCTCGGGACCCGCTGGGCAAATTAATTTCCGGGTGCGTCCGTGCGGAATGCTGACGGAGAAGATGGGTGGGTCGATGGGTTTCTGGCAGAATGGGCACTCGTCAACTTCATCCGGCGGATTAGGCAGCGGTGAAGGTAGATTCCACATTCCTCTTGTCTTGCTTGGTGAAGCGAGAGACTGGTGGCTGTCCGTTGCCTGCAATGACAATTAACATAGATTCATAATCCATCGTGTTATGGGATTTGACCCGGTAAATCCTTCACATTCAGGTCCCCTTGCTAAAGGTATTGCGATTGATCATTCCATTCCTAAAAGCTTTGTAAAACGAATCCTAATACATTCCATATACGGCCAGCCTGGCCAGGTACCTTAATTGGTATTCGTTGGCGTGAAATCAGGTTAAGCGAACATCCAGTTGGGATATTAGTGAAATAAGATTTCAAACGGTTTAAATACTCATCGGCGCATAGTTATACAGACAGATCTTCGTGGAAAATTAGTACTTATTTAAAAATTCACATAAATTAATGACCGTTTTCACATACAAATTTTGACGAAGAATTGTCTGTAAAAACGGTGCGCCCATAATAAATAGGTATAAAGACCGCTCGATTCTTCTTATTAAATCGAAACGAACCAAATTGACGCCCAGGCTATCCACGCCAGTTTTTACCCACGAATCTTGTTAAACGTAATGAGTACTCATTATTGTAATAATATACGCATATTAATAATGCACAGTATTTGCGAAAACAATTCTTACTGCGGTAAATTTCAGGGAGAAGTAACATAACAGATAGCAGACATTATGGATCCTGAGGACAGCCATTTTACACTAACAACAAAATTCTGGATGGCCGTAATGAAGCTCTGTGCAAGTTTTCACCAAAGCCGAACCTCTACCATAAGCCGGGTATAGCGCATACCGGCGGCGTGCTCGCAGTTTTATACAGTGAATAGTAAATACAGATCTGTACATTACAGTTTTTGAAGTGGTGAGACCGATAAAATCAGCTACTGTTGCAAACAAACTGTTTGCAAAGCACTGCATGTAAAGCATTTACTGGAGTACGTAATAACATCATGGAAACTGGTTTTCAGAGGCAATAAAAAAATTTACCGACACTGCGGTACACGTGTAATTTCTGCAGCTGTTAACTGATGTATTTAAAAGATATTAAATAAAAGAGTTTTTAAACTTTTGCTGTAAAAGGCACACAAGACAAAATAGTCTCCCGAATTTTTTACATCGGTTTATCACATTCCTGCATATACTGGCGTGAAAACCGTTTATGCTTCATATACACACAACATTCGGAATGAAATTCGATTCCAAAAGGTTGAAATGCAAACATGTGCACCATGCTTATTCGACACTAGGCATGTCCGACTGTTTGCCATATATTATTTAAGTAAATAAATCTTTAGCTTTTTTTAAATTTTAACATCACGGAATCAGGATACTGCCCACCGAATGCTTTATCAAGCGGAAACTTCATCAAGTGTGAGGATGTATACCGGCTGGTTACGCTATGCTCTTACATGATAAATGTGCAACACGTACATGCACGTGCAGCATCCAATAGTGTATATTGATCCCACATTGGAGCTCTTTCCGGTCATTTATAAGCACCCATAATGCGATACATTAAAAAGTATTTATGTCACCGTGAAAGTAACTTATTCTAACGCGACGCGACAGGCTAATGGATGTCCCGCTGTTCATTCTAATTGCCGGCAGCGAATGCCTTATAAATCCGGCTGCACCTCTGTTTCTCATTTTGTACACGAAGTAGTCGCGTGCTGTATTGTAATGTGTAACCGTTATAATCCTACACAACCTACGATTTTTGTGGCTTCATTTCAAAACCAGGGTAAAACCCGGCTTCCAGATTTACCCAAGCAATTCCATGATTATCAATCGCCGTTTTTGTACACAACGACAGTGTTTGGTTTAATCATAGCAAAGCGTGTGACTATGGAGACTTCCAATGCGACGTCTGTGGTTACCGGTGTCACTAATGGGACAATGACCTCATTATCGCCGCTACTTGTGAAAATCGAAGCAATTATTGAAGAAGTCAATGCGACCACCGTTTCCAGTGTAATCAGCCAAACCCTAATGGGGAAATCCAATGAGACCATTTTTACCAATGCAACCAACGGGACCGCCATCCTGTTACCACCGTTACGCTACATCTTCGGGATGCCGCAGATTCTGGACGTGGTGTTCGCTACGGTTTCCCTCCTTCTCAACGGTCTAACCTGTCTGCTAATCCTCACAAACTACAGTCTCTTGCACAACGCTTTTTATCTATATGTCTTAAATCTGTCTCTCTGCATCGTCACCTCCTTCGTCGTCAACACCCCGCTGTACCTCGTGCAAAGCGGTTACAACCGTTTCTGGCTGGGAGAGCACGTCTGCGCTTTCTATCTCTACGGTGTTTACATTATCGGACCGTGGGCCATCTTCTGTCATGTTCTAATAACGGCCAACCGCTTCTGGGCCATCGTTTTTCCTGTGGAATACCGGGATTTCCACACTCCCCGACTGGCCGTCATTCTGTGCGGCGCGGCATTCCTGATGACGCATGTGACGATGTTGCCGGTGGTTGTGCTGCGGGAAGTATACGGACCGGCACTGCAGTACTACCGGTAATACTTTTAGTATCTAATTACAGCAGCATATGCTTTTCAATGTACAAGCTGCTTGTTCCGTAATATGCTTGTTCTGTGTATATGCTTGTTCCGTAATTTCTATCGCATCAACACAACAGCAAATACATTATTATTGTATAAAGGTTTAATACTTTTCTTCGGTTTAACTTTATGAGATACATGTAAGGTCATAAGGTTAATCTCGGGAATCGAAACCAAGACCTACATATAGTACAGTTCAAAGCAAAAACGTATTCCACCACTAGCTGGTTATGCATGTAAAGATCTCCATGTACATATAACGAACTTCATGTTCTTAATGAATTTATTATATTAGGTATCAGTGTACACTGAGCACACCGAGCAGTCGGATGATAATGACGGCCATCGCAGTGTGCGCCACGATTATCTGCGTCCTGGAGGTGCTGATTGTGGCGTCGTACCCGGTAATTTTGTATAAGTACCGGAAGCAGCGCCGGCTAAATCCCGCGGTGACACACGTAAGCCATTCTACGCAGAAGAGCAGCGGACATACGATGCGCTCGTATCTGGCCCACGCGAACCGATCAGGTATGCAGCCGTCAGTAGGCTTTGATGGCCAAGTGTATCGTGTAATTGTTTCTTCCAATTAAACAGTTTTTAATACCTCGTAAAAACCTCGTAGTGTGTTATTAGTGTATTATTCTTAATACCTCGTAGTGTGTTATTATGTACGTTCATGTACGACGATATAGATAAGTACTAATAAAACATTGTAAAAACCGAAACCCATTAAATTTAATGCCGTATGACACATGATTCTTTAATCGAAATCAGCGAAGAATCATAATTTTATTATGTGACTGGAATTTAGTAATCGGTGGCACTGGCGACCAGCTTACGGATCAACAGTTTTTGTATATAAAAGTATAAATTATTTCAACAGATAACGTCAAAAAACGGTTTATATGCGCCCTGATAAACCAAGCGTTTGGCATTCATGATAAATTTAAATTTAACAAAATGCATTAAGCGTAGTAATAAATTAAACTGCTCTCTTGTACGAGGTTGCCAAACCATGATGTACTTGTTATGTCACTGAGAACAATTGATAATCTCTGTTAGTGTACTCCTTACCAATAGTTGCGTGTGTGTCGCGAACACGTTATTACTGTGTTGTCAGGATGAATGGCGTTTTTATGACGCGCAACAACAGATTCTGAGTGATGTGTCTGTGTTTCCCAGTATGTGAACAAGAAACAGTCCTCGTAATAACCTGCACTCAGGGAAGTGCCAATACGAGCGCAAAATTCCGGCTGATGGAGTAGCGTCAAAGGTCACACCCGGTACATATGTTAAGAAAGACAAACAGATACAGGATGTTATCAGTTTTTCCTAATATGGAAAATCTAAATTCGGATTCTGTGAACAACTGACTAATATGCTGGTAATTGTAATATGGTAAATAATAATTGCAAGAAACCCGGTTTGTGCTTTGTAGAGAACAATCGCGACCGGCCGTTGTCTTCTGGTCCTTTCCTGACTGTGACTTTGTTTACCGTGTCTTACACCTTTCTAATGATCCCGGCGGCGTTCTACTTAAGCATGGGATCCATTTTCCGTTTCTTCTCCGAACGCACCTTTATCATCCTGTACATTCTCACCGTCCTGCAGAGTATTGTGGATCCGATTATCTTTCTAACTACGCTACAAGGTCTACGCAAGGCCTTGGTCAGAATGGTGCAACGGTGCCGCGGTTCTTATTAAATCATTGTATTGCCGCTACTGTCCTTTACAATAGTCTAACCACATAATAATTTTTGCTACATTTATGATTATTTGACTAATCTTGGTACCAATGGTTGATCGACGACATGGTGATAATAATTGCTTCTTTTAATGTAATAAACTAATCAAAGCTCCCTAAACATTAAATCAAAGTTATGGCGTACACAATAGCACGTAGAGACATACAAAATCATTAAAATACGATTACTACAGTGCATAATATATTCATTTGACAAGTAGTGGTTGCAGGACCGATAAAACTTAAAATCGCCCAGGTTGCCTTGAATGTACTCGTAGTATAAACTGTGCGCAATTATCGGAAAGCTGAAATTCGTACAACACAAGGCTAACGTTCTTTTCCTAACAGTTAAAATCTTCTGCAAGGATGGACTTTGAACAAATGAATAACTCCATAATTTACGGAGGGCTCGGATCAATGCTGCTTCCGGAAGGGCTGCCAGGGCTTATATTTGTGGAAGAAGATCGTGCCGTATATTCGTAATCATAAGAACTACGAAGTAAGGGAAGCAATGAAAACATTTCTTAGTTTATTTTAGCGCTCACACTATGTTGAAACGTTTTCAATTGCGGAATTTATTTGTAGCAAAGTCTTTTTGTAACCATATAAAGATATTCAATTTCCGGTTGTATTCACCCACGCGAGGCCTGCTTTGCGCGACAGAGAGCGGGTACACCTGGTTTACGCAATAAGTTTTAAAACAAAGTATCGACTTTCTACGATCCGGTATTGTACATTTTCGTATGTGTGTAAATTGTGTTTTACATTTCACGTATATAGTATAGACATGCAGGTGTAGATATGCAGGTACAGTATATGTTCAATACATAGTCTGCAAACATTACGAGCCGGCGTCTCTAAAAGCGTCTTTTACAATACATGCGTAGTCGGTACTGCCGAATGAGCCATAATTATTATTATGCGAAAGCGTACTGCAAAGTGCGAGCTACTTCCAGCCCTTGATTAATCAGCGCTAGATAACATCAAAGCAAATCACTCATTCCTCGTATCCGTTAATTCCATGCGGCGTACGAGTGGTGGCACTGCAGGCAGACAGTTTTATCATTCACTCCTTCCGCGTGCTGTACAAAACCACAACATCGAACATACTTTAATCACACAGAATTTATAATAATCTTAGCCGCAATAATGCACTTAATCATCTCTTTTCTCCTAATTTGTTTATCAATAACAATCGTCAGCGCCGATTCGGATGAAATGTACACGGACCCCGACTTGGTGGCGGAGGCCGACGACACCCCGACAGTCGCACCAGGGGAGCATGAGGAGTCGGAGACACCGGAACCCGGGGGCCACATGTCGGCGTGGTCGCCCCTGGAAAACACGTACACCGGGGCGGATGGCACCGTGCATCGCTACTGCGAGAATAACGACGAAACGGCCTGCAATAACCACTGTAAGGGGATGCATCGTAACGGCCGCGGGATGTGTATGGGGACGCCGGTGAAATGTTTGTGCCAAGATAACCGGAAGCGATAATCCCAGATGTGCTTGAACGTAATTCTCAGATTTTCTTTACATGCCTTTCGCTCAAATAATAAATTATTAGAATTTTTTTGTGTAGATGATACTTCTTTTTATTGTTAAAATTAATATCCCGATAATTGTGCCAACGAATTAATTAATGTGCGATAAACCGGATTGTGGATTACGGATATAAAAAATACACTGTGCATCGAAAGTGCACAATGTATAGCTTGTTAAATGCATCTAGCAAACAAATTTTTCCGCTTTGATTCATTGAAAACCAAGTTATTACTGCTGCATAAATAAATGTTAAAACATGTAGAAACTTTATCCCAGAGTACACAAGAAAAGAAAGCAGTAAACGAAGTATACAACAAACTTCCTGCTCAAATAAAAAATTATCGAAAATGCAGCTGCTGACTTCCGTCAGCTGTCGTTGCTCCAAGTAGCCGCGCGCCAGAGGGGCTGATAATGCACCTACGCGTTCCTCATGCAAAATCATATAGCGCAGTCTGCTATACAATTATGAAACCGATAAAAACGAAAGTCATCGAAGTAACGATCGTGTTAATCCGGCTGGCCGACCGTTTGCCAGAATACAGTACATTCATCGTTAGGATGAAATGAAAGACATGTCCGTCCAGTAAAAAATAATTCCGGCTACCACGCGGTAATACTCTGTATAACACTGAGCCGTTGTAATGTTACATTCTCTGCAAATTACCCAGTATATTCTATTCGCTGATGCAACCGGCATTCCGGCGTTGTAGGTACAAATAAGACAAGCCGTTAATTAGGCTGGAAGGCTTGCGCGTGGATAAGATCTTCCCCAAATTGACCTTTGGCCCGTAACGCTCGCTTCACATGGGTTATTCTCTCAGTATATTTCACACTGTTTCCTAGCACTTCACTGCCAACTAGTAGCACGCAAAATACAGACATGAAGCGCTGTTGCGTGATAGTGACGAATTATTGCGGTAAATTACCACAATCGCCGCCGTTGCATTACTATCCACCATGCCTGCGTATGCCTGGATTATTCTGATTCTAACCGGCTGTATACTACCGACGCTCACCTCCGACAGCGACGAACCCGAACCAACCGATACGTCGGCATCGGAGGAACAGAGGGAATCGTCAACGACGGCCATTCCGATGATGTCGGCTAACGTGGATAGTTCCGCCGTGATCCTCATCGGCACACAAGTTCACCAGCTCTGCGAGGACGAAAAGCCGGAAGAATGCAGCCAATGGTGTATCGGCAGGGGAAGTATCGCTGGTCTGTGCATGGGAACGCCGGTTAAGTGCGTCTGTATGACTTGATTAACAGTCTTCTTCAGGCACTCTGCCTGCTCTCCTTTTCTCATTCTGATTTCATGGATCTATGCAAAAAATTTGTACAGTATAATGCGCTGCCAGTAAATACAGTACGCACTGTCGCTAATTATAATTATAATAAATTATTTCCGCACGCGTTTTAACCCTTTCTCAAAAAGTTCTTCCCGAAATTGTGAGAGCTTTCCCTATTGTTGCTGTGGACATTTTGTGCAATTTGATACATATTACAGTGTGATTAAAATCTCATATGCACTGTCGCCATTGTTATACACGACTGACATACAGTACATACAATTTAACTTCCCATGTTATTGCACTATCGAACTGTTGCTGAAGTGGATCTTGATTAGCAGCAGCCAGCAGCTGAGCAGCCACTAACGGTATGTGAGTCAGCTATACCGCCTATACGTCAATCTGAACAAGCCGAGGCTTGCTCATGACTGGTGAGCAACATTGCCGAATGCAGCAATAAGCGTTTGTATTACAGATTCCCCATTCCATCCATGCATACAAAGTAGGCTGTAAAATTTCTCAAAGCGCTTTACAATCAAAAATCAAAAAATTTTAACAATCCATTTACAATCAAAAAATAATACTTTTACGTTGCATAAACACAGCAACCGTTAATGCTCTTGTAGTAGCATACACATGATACTCGTAAAATAACAAATTTTTATTACATACATGCTCATAAATAATGGACATTATGGACCGCCAGGACCGGCGACGTCTGCACACAAAAAGTCAGCCGGTAGCACATGCACGAGAGCGTACTGCATCGTCGACCCAAATTGGCATTATATTTTTTAGCGGCATGTCAACCGCTCCCGACTACCGGTTGGTTAGTTGTCCCTCTTTTTGTCGACCTGTTTGTGACGCCGGTTCCACATATATCAGGCAATGCTATCGCAGTAATACTGTACGAGACATGCCCATGTAGACTGCAATACCGTGAATTAGCCGGAATTAAAATAATGCAACCCTCGTGGTCCACGACTTCACCGTCGGAAAACTGTTAATGATTCCATCTTTAGCAGATCAGATAAAACAATACACCCTGAGTTAATGACGCTAATTGCCTTAGCGCTTCCACTTGCAGGCTTTCTCCACAAGTGTCATGTTAGTGTTACATTAGTCAGCCAACGTGCACCATGTGCAGTCCAACAAATGGATGCCAGTAATTTAACTTTGCAGGCTATGTTGGCCGCATTGTAGCGGTTAATATTTTGTACAACATGATGTATAACTTATTTGTGTCCCATCTCCATACAGTTCTGTTTACATATTCTGCTGTTGTATTTCTTTCCTGGAAACTGGTGTCCACTTCCCCACCTAACAAAACAGGTTGATTTCTGCAGAATCTTTAATAGCTTTCCAAGGACGACAGAAATTTCTGCTTTCAGATACCAGTGTACCACATCTGGAACGGTACTGCAATACAGAGCCGCTGATTATCAATAATGGCAGATACGGCAGCAGCTTCATTTTATCCGACTATCTGGAGCAATTCTGCACTGTGACGTTGATGATCGTCACGCCATCTGCCATCACTGGAACATGTAGTGTATATTTTAATATCGCGTAAGTCCCACTACTCTGTACACTGCGACATAAGCCAGTACACAGGAAATACTGAAAGCGCTTCATGAAAGTGTCTAGCGGAATTAAATCGGAAAACATAATTTTTATTTACTGCTGAGGGGTGAATTAATGATTGCTGCATATCTATACTGTTGTACAAACTTGTCTCGTGGTTTCTAACGCATCAACACAAACGCCAAATTACAAATTCACGAATTTTGCCCAACTCCATACCATGGCGCGCAACGCCGCATTATTTACGCTTTACCGGTAGGTACTGTACGTGAATTTCACATGGCTGATGCATGCAAAATATCGATCTGAATCAAACCATCCATATAAATTATAAAATATAAACTTTTCTCTTTTATATTTACCCTAAATATGAAATTTTTATTCAAGCAGTAGCCAATTAGCGTAACAACAAGCCTGCGCTGATAGACACTAATTAAAAAGTTTAACTTTGCAGTTTGCACATTGAAAAAACAACAAAAATCATTGCTGTCACTACCAACTTTCGGCCGCGCGTTTAATGTACCCAAGACAGCAGCCGCATTTGCTCTAACAACAGCCAGACTATAACGTTGTCTAAGGAAAGCGCAGATGGAGAATTCGCCGGTCGCATCGCGAATTTTCCTACCTACGAAACGTATCATCTCAGCAAAGACAGGCCCGAAGGTTCCAAATGTCTCGACTGCGTGCGGGTAGAACAGATACCCATACTCTCCAGAAATCCACACTTCCCACGTTTACTGTAGTCCGTCAGTTGTGCCACGTTAACTGACTTCTTCGAGCTGGCTTTAACCTGCGAGAAAGCTACGGTGTCCCAGCAGGTAGCGCCCCGTGCTACCGCTTTTCCGTCACACACGGGTATCAGCGTCATGCCGTCGGGCCGGTTGTTATCTTTGAGTGATAATCCCGGTGGCTCAATCTGACGATGAAAACCCGAGCTTTCCCTACCTCACTTAGTCACATTGTGCAGTTCAAGATTCCCGGACCACCTTCCTTTGCTACTTGTACAGGACAGACCGTGGTGGCCATTTGCTTCAACTCGGCTAGCGCAGCTCACATAGTTAGGCTGCTCAACCGGCTTGACTAATGGAAGGCCGAATCACAGTGCGACGCTAATTCTCACTTCATCGTCCCGCCAAAATGTATAAAAAATTGTATAAAAAATTGCCTGGATTGCCTGGCGCTTCTCTATGGACAAGTCCGCAAGATGTTTTCGGATATGTGCGGCAACGGATTCTCTGCGCAGGGTTTCCGAAGGAGGAAGTGTCAAAGCAGTAGGCGCCAGCAGCAAAGGAGGAAGTGTCAAAGCATTTAGCCACACTCCGTGTAGCTAAATGGATGGATCTTCGGATTTTGAAAGATAGCCTACATCGAGCGCGGTTTGGATTTGGATGGGTGACCACTCTGAGTTCAGGCTGCGAGTGCATGGCCCGCAAAGCTGTGTGCGAAGTGGTTAGTCGGCATCAGCGCTGACCGTACGGAGTGGCGTGTACGTTTCCTCGACGCCTGTGGTCAATACGGATTCTACGTGGATCAACTCACCACTTCGATGCCGTACGTGGACGTACGAAGGGGCCTCAACTTCGACTCAACTTTGATACGGATACGATATAGAGTGATACTGATCTTGTTGTTCTGTGGCTTTGTGCCTTGTGCATGACGTAGCTTTGTGCCCGTATTAGCCTACAGCAATTCTGTGACGTGTTGCTTCTCAAGCGTACGTATTACTGGTGTTTAACGAGTTGTGGTGACTTGACTAGCCTTAGCATATTTGATGTTCTTCAACGGATAAGGATATGTGAGAGTGCCCGTTTACGGGCTTGGCTACTCGAAATTAAATCAATCAATCAATCAAAAACAAAGCGATCCAGCTCTCCGCTGAATTGGTGCGCAGTTTCTAATTAATTGCGTTATGAGCCTAGCACACTGCCGCCGCACAGCTTTCGGCCCTCTTTTCGGGGTGTCAAATTAGTCTCCCTCCACGAACGAACGTAACGGATGTTTCAGGGCCTTCCCAGGTGGCGGTAATATACAGTAGTTTAAGTAAAGGAAGAACCCTCGGTATGCTTGCGGGAACATGACCGGGTGTGAGCAGCATATCCAGCATATATCTCCCTGTGTGAAAGGCTTTTTGCAGTGTATGCAAGGCTGATCATGGACATGATAAGTCTTTGATAAAAGAACGACCGACCTATTGCATCCTCGGGAATGCAAAGTTCAGGGCGCCGCGAGCAGCTTCAGCTTCCGTGCCACTTTCCCTCTCCGTGGTACAGTGGCACGGTTAGATCCTCCGTAGCCCCCTTCGCAGCGAAAGGGAAAAATATCCTATTGGCGCACTGGGAAATTTCGTGCAATAGAATTCATCCGAACAAAAAATCATATCCACAAGACAAATTTCTAAAATCTAAAGTATCTGCAATTTTGACTACGAGTTTAAAGATTGAATATTGACAAGAGTAAATCTGTCTTGTGCCGGAATTAGTGGTGAGGCACTCGTTCATAGCGCAGACTTCGCGCTAAATGCGACTTATACGTATCTTAAACCCTTTACTTAAGAAACAGCGGGACAAGTTTGTATACAATCTGTTGATTAACCACAGCTCGGTGCAAAATTTGCGGCCTCTCTATAGGGAATCCACGATGCCGGAGAATGATGAATTAAAAGTGTATCAACACGGCAGCGGATCGTTGTTAAAAGTCATCCGTAATGATGTGGATAATTCGGTCGCCAGTGTTGGGCAATTTCAGACCACGGATTTCCGCCATAATATCACGCTTACGTTGAACTTAATCCGACAAAAGGATACCATTAATCGGAGCCACCAGATCAAATTCCAGTACACTCTCGTGATTTGTTAGTATACTTCGGTAATCGCATTAGTAAAACACACATAACTCACAGAAAGGTGGACTGGTGGAGGTGGACGTTTAAAAAATTGCTCCAATGCGGCAGATTGGTTATATATGGAACGTTTCGTACCAAAGAAAAAAACTGGAACCTTTTTTTCCTTTTTGTAGTCGCTGTAGTCATCTGTAGACAACCTGTAGACACCCTGTAGACAACCTGTATACATCCTAACTCCTAAGAAAACCTAGAAAACCAGGTGACTACAGTATGTCTACAGTGTGTCTACGGGCTGTCTAAAGATTACTACCGGTGTGTACAGGCAGACATCGAGCTGAACCTAAGAAGACCTGCCTGTATACAGCGGTAGACATCTGTAGATAACCTGTAGACAACCTGTAGACAACCTGTACACATCCTAAGAGAACCTAAGAAGCTTAAGAAACCTGATGACTACAGTATGTCTACAGGGATGTCTACGGGCTGTCTACAGGGCGTCTACAGATGTATACAGATGTATACTGTGACTACAAGGAGAGAAAAACGACTCACTTTTCTTTGGTACGAAACGTGCACAGTGTATATGTACAGTTAATTTAAATGCATATCAGCGTTCACATGCGCCTTTTTGATTAACGCCTTTTCTATGCATTAGACCAGGTTGTGATAAGCAAACAGTGATATTACAATGCAGCGAAAAGACTGATACGGTAAAAGTAATTCTGTACACCAGTCAGAACTACTCTGTAGCACGAGTATGTAAAAAGTAATAATCGTATGTACGAGCTTGTCCCGTTCTGCCGAATCAGATAGCACGCATTTAGCGTCAAGTTCTGCTATGAACGATTTGTCGCTGAGTTAATGCGCCAGAAATTACGGGACAAGTTTGTGTGTACAGAGTACAATATATCCGGTCCCGAATACACACCGGAAAGATAATCCAAGCGAGAATCCTGACCCACTACGATGCCTTTTCCAAAAATTAAAAAAAGAAAATTTACGGCGGTCTTTCTTTGGACGCACGAAAAAGCAAGCGAGAAAGCGGTGAAATTGATAGTGGACACGACAAGAAATTATTGGTTTTGTTGCAGACCAGCCAGTTGGCATTTACTCTAAATCATGGATACGCTGTCGTGCCCTGAGAGGTTATGTGTTGCGTCGGTTGGCTTGTGACGGAAAGATCAACCGCTTTACCTGCCCGATCGAACTGAACACCGCCGTCAACGGGAATAACGCAGTCAAATACCACGATGTGAGGGCGTGTACCGGTAAGTTCTGAGATTCTTATGAGAGACTGCGAGTAGTCAAAGGCGGAAGCACTGACCTGAGAAATACTTCCTTTGTGTTTGGAGACAAAGTGCGGACTGGAATTATTTTGAAAATAGACAGGGGTCTCGCGACGGGTCGTTTTTTATTAAGTCACGCCAGTGGAAGTGCCAATGGCGCGACTTAATAAAAGCCTCAGGGATAAGAGTATCTACCATAATTGGGTGCTACCCTCATTTGCTGAAAAATGTTCAATCTGTACTTGGATGTGTCTAATATTTCGGTCACTTTAAGTATACTGTTTTATATTTCGGTCACTTAGTGCCAAAAGTTTCGGACAAACAAAATATTAGAAATAAATAGTTTTCATAGTAAAAACTTCGCTCATGGATTCATAAAAAACTTCCATAGAAAAACCAAAGTAAGAACACTAATTGGACCGGGTGCAAGGTAAAATAACCGGTCTTCCGCGTTTACAGACTTGAAAAATTTAAAATTTCAACATTTTCAATTTTGTTTTGTGACTACAGACCAGTGAGAAACACATAAAGGACACGTGCGATCAGCTATTTTTGCCACATGGGGGGTGGTGTAAGTGACCGGTGACCGAAGTAAAACACCGTATATTTGAAGTGACCGAAATATGAGACTCATCCAAGTATATTTAGCAACATCAGCCGCTAAATTTGGTAGCGTCATTGCGGTCTCCCCACAGTTTCTACACTTACCTTTAAGTAACAAGGCCGAATAGCACTTCTTTGATCTCCCTGTGGCGTATTTAGCGGTTAATGTATTTTATTAACCAGCTCGCGGCTATTACGAATTTATGAATAATACTTAACAGCACAATGAGCACTCGTACATCAGCTGCTAGGTCCAGAGTACAGTGACATTGTACAGTCCACTGCTATATCTGTACGTACATATACCACACTCCAGGTTTCTGTGTGGTGCGATAAAGCGTGCGGCATATTGATCGTAGAGGTCTTTGATACCGAGCCGCATCGCGACGACTTCAACGACGACGAGATTTGGCGCAACACATGGAGTGTGCGCAACCATTTTAAAAAAAGGACAGACTACACAATACTGACCGGACATCATGACGTGTGGGCCTCCGATGGATATCTGCACATGCCCGCTCGCACTAAAGTGGACAACGCCTCACATGCGAGCTACAGCGTCAGCCATATAAGTTCTGGTACGCATTATAACTTTACCTACGGGGAAATTGAAATCCGGGCGAAATTACCGGCCAGTGCCAACATGTCGGTGATGACCATGCTGCGCTTAATCGATGCCGAATGCCGCTTCGACCAGTCCCCGGCATGTCTCGACCAAGCCATTTCCGTGGCGGATCTTCGGAGCGTCGAACCCAGTCGCGTGTTTATCGGCGTGAATTACGGGAAGGACAGGGGAAAATCCTGGATGCACAACGCTCAAAGCAGTTTGCTGGATGGACAGTTTCATAACTTTAAAGTGAGGTGGGACCGCGACAGTATACACTGGTATGTTGATAATTTAGAGGTTCGCCGGCTGACCGATCCCAGGATGATCCCGGTGACGCCCATGCAGATCTCAATTGAACTGGACAGTTTTCGGCAACGCCATACCATGAATGCTGAAGCGGAACTGTTGGTGGATTACATCGTCGTGCGCAAGCTGACACCGTTGACATCCTCTGAGTCGTCTATGAGCCCGGCGGGTGCATCGCTAATCAGTCCCGAGGATGCACAATGGAAGATGTGGGTGGCGCTTGTCAGTGTGGTGGCGCTGGTGTTTGCGTTGTTAGGAGTGTGGTGCTGGCGACGGCGGAATCCACCGGTGAGCCCCATGCGGCCGGCGAACGCCCTGGACGTGTACTTTGACATAGTGAGCAATCAAGAGGACGACGCTAGAAGAAGGCATATCAAGGAAATGTATATGGCATGGAAGGTGCCATCACTGGCAGCTGGACTAAAAATTCCCCGGAAGTCGCTTAGATTTGGTAGGAAGAAACCAGCTGCATTTGTTGTTTTGCCGGCGTCTTGATCCTTGCTGTGGCAGTTTCTAGTTTCAAGTGAAATTCTTGTCCACAATTGTAGACAAGAAGCTCGATGAGGGTGAGTTTGGCGAAGTATGGAAGGGAGTAGCGTACGATTTATCGGAATGGCCATCACCGTCGGTCGTGGCGGTGAAGTGCGTCAAGAACTCCGCGGATGATTATCAACATAAACTGTTGATGGATGAGGTCACTGTGCACAGTAAAGCTGGCCGGCATTTGAACATTGTCAGCCTTCTAGGCATCACATTAAGCGGTAAACCCCAATAACGACGGATATTACTTCATTTATGTATACAGGGGAACCGTGGAACACGCTTAGTTTTGCCCCCTACTCTGTATACTCATAATATCACTAACTATAACTATCATTATTAACTTACTAATATTAATAACATAACATTACTAAACTAACATAATAAATTAATATTACCAACCTGTCATATATATTATTACGTTAGTTTAGTAATGTTATGGTATAGTGTAATCCGAGACATTACGAAAGCTAAGGCATAAAATCGACTGCGATGAAGTCGGGATAGTGGAGACGGTGCACTGTGTTGCCGGTAGACTTACATACAACTTTGAAATTCTAGAATTCCTTGTATTTTTGTTAATAAGCCTACAGAAACATCTCAAAAGAAAGAGAATAATTTGTTATTTTTTTTTATGCTGAGTTAGCGCGGATCCGTTGCAAACTGGATGCGATATGAGTGTTTTCAGTTAACATGGAAGTCTATGGAAGAAGCCTGCACTTGTGGTGTGGATTTACTGTGGACGGCTACGGTCTTCCGACCAAGTTGCTGACTATCAGTGTGTGTTCATTTTCTGAAATGAGTCCAGAAAGTTATATTTTACTTGACTTTGTTTCCTGGACTTTAATCATAACGGAAACGACAGTGGTTACAGCTTAACCACTCTTCCAAGACTCACCACTACCTTGGCTTTTGGATCCACCATTTGAGAGGCCAAAGTGTGCGATAACTCACTTTTACCGCTAGAATTTTGGGGACGGTGAGGGAGCATAATGTTTTGAGTTTTAAACAGAAGAAAAATCATTTAGACACCAGGAAAATTCGTTCTGCTGGAACGCAAAAGTGTGCAAGCCTATGGACTTCATAACATGGGGTCTCCCCTACCGTGACGTCATCGTACAGGCTGCCAGTTCGATTTTATGCCTTAGCTTTCGTAATGTCTCGTGTAATCATAAAAATTTTATTGCAATATATATTATATACTCGTAATCATAGGCCTTGTCCCGAATTCGAAGTAGCATACAGCAACTCCACCTCGCGAGGTGGCTTGGCGTACCGTATCTGTAGGCGTGGCCACTGCATGCAGCCACCTCGTGCGGTTGAGCAATCATACCAAAGCTAGATTCGCTTCGAATTCGAGACGAGGCCATAGTCTATAGATAATACATATTTTACGGTTCAAAACGAACAGCTGCAGCAATAAGAAGTTGTGGTTACCGAGCAGCTTTTAGCATTTATTTGCTTTTACGCATTTACATTTAGTCATTTACGGTTAGACGAGTTTTATAATGCAGTGTGCTACGCGTTTACACGAGTATGTTTATTAAGGTCAACTCCATATAATTCTGGAATTCTCTTCACACGGCAGTCTGCTCAAATACCTCCGCCTGCACGACAAACTATTTCAAGAGAAAACCAGCGAAACCAGTTATCTGAACGAGGGCATGGCGAATTTTACGATGGATGGCCGGGAATCAAGCATCCCGAAAGAATGGCCGCTCAAAACGGCAGACCTGATTAATTTCACCTATCAAGTCAGTCGGGGTATGGAATATTTGGCGGTGCACGACATTATACATCGTGATTTGGCCGCTCGGAATGTTCTGGTTTGTGATAACAAAGTGCTGAAGATCTGCGATTTTGGATTGGCCCGGCAGAAACCTGATTACTACCGAATGACTGAATCACAGGTATTGTACAATCCGTATATACAGTACTGTAGGAGAAATGTATTGGAGAAATCATTATTTATGGCATGCGCGACTAGTGGACCAGCTGTCTAACATTTTGATGGTGACATCCACTTAGGCCACTCGAAAAATTCGTTCTAAGTAATTACTGAGAAAACTGCAGTCTGCGTCACATATGTCGGAGTGGAACTCATATTACTGTATATGTTTGTACACTTTATTAACACGGAATCACGTAATTGCGGTTTAGGCAATACCGAGGCGGAATCGCATATTTTTTGCCATCTTAAGAAGAGATTATACCGATTTCGACCTCTTTCGACTATTTTCACTGGCACAATGCGCGCGCTTGTGCTGCATCTTAACTACACATCTGACCTAACACTATGATATTTTCATTACATACATTGTAAGTCTGAAATTGGTTGGACAATTTTAAAATGTAAAAGTCACTGATCAAAAGCCGTTATTTTCCGGAAGCAATAACAATTCAAGCAGATTTTTGAAAATTTTTTTTCAAACGTAGCGATGTGCTCCGCTAAAATAACTAAAGTTCTGTGGAGCGTTTTTCCCAAAAAACTCAACCATTCTTGAAAAAAACAAACTTTTTGACACCCAAAGTTACTTTCTTTTATTTTTTACAGAATATATAAACATTTTCTGCGAAAACGCTCCACAATTCTTCTTGAAAATGATTTTTCTTAAATCTGATCAAATGTCAGAATTTTCTGACATCTTTGAAAATTGTTATTGAGTTTAGAAGTCATTTTTGGAAAATTTTTCAGAACGTGGCGAAGAACCTTCTTTTGTTCTGCGCTTTCCTTTGGTCTTACCTATTCTGCGCCTACAGTGCCGCCACACCAGATTGTGTGCACACCGAAGAGTGGACTTTGGCCACTCTTTCATGTGCACTCACGGGACAGCGCTATGTCTTTCCATTGTCTGGCGCCTTTGTCATGCTCTAATCGTCCTCACTGTGTAAACATGAGCCTTCTCTGCTCCTATCACACTTGCAAGCTCGCATGGTATATATAACAACCACAAGGCATCTTCCAGAATAGAAGAAGCGCTTCTTAAAGCAATCTTTCTTTCACTGATTTTGACCACAGGTGGCAGTAGTGTAGAAAGATGCGCCAGCCCGCCAAATCGCCCCTGGTCGGCAACGAAAAAACTTGAATAACTTTTTTCGTTGCTACCTAATTTTACTCAACTTTCGCCTACTAATAGATGTAACCCTTCTTATTACACTGTAGAATTTCGAAAATCTCATTTTCGATCTTGCTACCATAGTATAAATTCTCCTTAAGTTGCACATCGATGTGAAGCTACAGATACGAGGAATTACAGAAGCTTCCATAAAGTATTGCGAGTAAATCGTAACGAATTTCTAGGACGCCCGAGTTCCCGCTCGCTGGATGGCACCAGAAAGTTATGAGCAGCGACTGTTTTCGGAGAGATCCGATGTGTGGTCCTTCGGTGTTGTCACATGGGAGATCTTTTCGTACGGCGGCATCCCATATCACGATACAATCAAAGACCTGGTGTGCCAACATATCATAGCAGCGTTGCGGAACGGGTTACGGCTGAAAATCCCACTAAAGTGTCCCAAAGCAGTGTACGTCACTACATCCAGTAATTCGCAACTTTGACCTTTCGAAGGCTTGGAATATCATGTCTTAATTACAATAAATATGTATCTTGCATTTGTCATTGATTTTCATAGTTGCGATTAGGAATTACGAATAATCTATATTTCTTTGTATTTCACGACATTGTAGAGATGACATTATGCGCGAATGCTGGGATTATGAAGCGGCGAAGCGACCAACTTTTAGTGTTCTGAGGCAGCGGATTGAGTGGCATGTGGGAAAAGATGCTCAGTGCGAGTATATAGATTTGAACAAGCAATATGTGATGTTCAATATCAAGCACGCTGAAGATTATATTGCAGTGGAAAGCGGTGCTTAACAATATTCTGCTATTTATTTTCTCCTTTTACTGGTTCATTGTACAGTCTGTACTGCTCTGATGTTTTGTATTTTTTTTTATTAAAAATTATTACACGCATAAAACCGTCTGCATAATATTATGGTTAAACTGTAGGTGTGGCTTTGAACTTTGTTGTACGTACTTGGTAACTGGAAAGTCAAATGAATAGGTTAAAAATATTATTTAAAATGTTATTTTTAGCCTATTTAAAGGCTTTTGTGACTTAGTATTCCATCTTACGAAAACCATAGTCACAAAGGCAATATACATATAAACATCTCATTTAACTTGCGGATCGAACACAATTGCCTGGTAGTAAAATTTGTTTCGTGGCAAAAGCCAAACGAGCTACACCGAGACATACTGTAGCATGCCACGGTTTTGTCCATTTAGTGCTGTCTTTCGACAAACGTTTTCTCATTAATGATTGCAACGTATAAACGCAATGACCACCACTTCTTGACCCGGGCACGGAAATATGCAGCGGACCGGATGTGCTGCGGCAGCGGCTATCATGGCGGCAGGTGGGTTTTGTATACCATAGTTAGGGAAATTACACTGATTGTCGAAAGAACGAACGTTGGGACGCTCTTCAGACCATGGGTTCAACAACCCACAATAGGAAACTGGATGGAATCATGTCTTCTTACGCGGCGCAAATTTATTCGCCTTTTTTTCGAAACTTCTTCTCAGTCAAAAGAATTGTTCCTAGAAGTCAGAAGAATTGTCAAAAGAATTGTTCCTAGACAGGCACAGCCGCACATAGATTGCCCTTTTTAAGTTGAATTATAACTCGTTTTATTTATTGACTGTATAGTGTACAGATGCAAAAGTAAGATTTCCATATAGGTGTAACCTTATCATTAGCAGCTATTTCCGGCGTTTCGTGAAATCTCTTTTCAGGCTTATCAGCGGTAATACTATGCCGGTTTACTATTACAATCGTGCACTGTTCACAACGGGGATGAGTTAGCGGTTCTCGTGCGATACTATCGTAACGATCCTTTGTACTTGATAATCATCTACTGGCGGTAAAGATGTTAAGTTTCCGTAAAGGTTAACTCAAATATACTATAAATGATATCGTCGGTTCGCGATTTAAAACGAAAAAACGCACCAACTTTATGATTATCGAACAGCGTCATCTGATTATGTATTTGCCAAAAGTTTTTTTGAGACGAATTCTATAACGGTAGCTCGTTTACGAAGGTCAACGCCATATAATCCTGGTATACGCTTTACACGGCAGCCTGCTTAAGTACCTCCGCCTGCACGAAAAACTATTTGAAGAAAAAGCCAGCGAAACCAATTACCTCAACGAGGGCATGGCAAATTTTGCGATTGCTAGAAAAGAATCGAACATCTCGAAAGACTGGCTGCTCCCCGGCTGATGTGGTAGACGAAATTTATCCGATCTTCGGGGACGATCTGATTAATTTCGCCAACCAGATTAGCCGGAGCTTGGGGTACTTGGCACTTCACAACATTACCCACCGCGATCTGGTTGCGCGGAATATTCTTGTGTGCGATAACATGTGGCTGAAGATCTGCATTTTCCGACTGGCCAAACAGGAACCTGATTACTACCGAATAACCGAATCACAGGTATAAACTAGAGTAGGGGGTAGAGAAACGTAATGGAGACGAAGTAAAAATCCGTTTTTTTTCATACTGAGAAAACGGGTTTTTAATTCACATATTTCTGCCACTGAATCGCATAGTGGTACACTACGCTTATAAAGTACGAACGCTTTCACGAACACTCAGTTACTAAGTCTTTGTTGCAGTTTAAGCATTACCGAGGCGGAAACAGATTATGTTGTCCTAAGCTGTATATTTATACACAATCACGAGGAAATTCAAAAGCTTTTCGCGTTGGAATTAAATTTTCTAAACAAGTTATACGGGTTTTCTAGGATGCCAGAGTTCGCGCTCGCTGGATGGCACCTGAAAGTTTAAAGCACCGGCTGCTTTCATAACGATTGGATGTGTGGTCCTTCGGTGTTGTCATGTGGGAGATCTTTTCTTACGGGGACATTTCGTAGCACGACGCTATCAAGATATAGCAGCGTTACTGAACGAATTACGACTGAAAATCCCATTAAGGTGTCCCAAAGAATTTGAGCCAATGACCTACACTTCTTGGGGACACTTTAATGGGATTATCAGATATACAAGAAGTATTTTCGGAAATTTACAAAGCAGTCGCAGAGTTTGAGGAGGCAGCCGGCATCGAAGAAAAGATACCCAGGCGTACAGGGCTGCAGCGGCATCGCACTAATATCCAAACGGAGGATCCAGAAGAATACTACCGCATCAGCATTGCTTCGTTGAATCGGCGGCGGTTGAGCGTGCGACGATCATTGGAGCCTTGTTACCACGCTACGTAGTGTCACCGGAGAGTTCCATGAATTTTCTGCGACGGTCAAGCAGTACGAGAACGGCTTAGCAGAAAATGGACTGTATTTTCAGAGCGAGTACATCCAGTGGAAATCTTACTGGAAAGCCTTTGAGAAAGCAGACGGACCAAACACGATCGTTACAGCCTTGCATAAATGCCCACAAGAGTGTTACCCGACGATCCATACATTGCTTCATATATTTGCTGTTCTTCCTGTTAGTGTTGCTGAGGGCGACTGTGCGAGCGATCGTTCTATGCCCTACGGCGTTTGAAAACATATTAGTGGGCGCTACGGCGTACGGCGTTTGAAAACAGAAGAGCGCTTAGTGGCTTAGCACTTCTTCATATCCGCAATGTTATTACTGTAAAACCCACAAGAAGTGGCCAGATTGCTTATGGCTGCAGAAAAGGGCCAAATTATTAAGTAAGATGACGTGGCATGATTGTTTGTAAAGAAACGTTGCTACAGGGAGGTATTATGGTGTGTTAATAACAATAAAAAGAAATTATTACGTGGCCGGAAGTAATTGGATATTGGAGTTCTTGGGTTTTCAGTGCCCCTCCCGCCCTACTAAATTTCTACTCATGTAAACCCGACTTCGTGTGATCGAAATTAAGAGCTCTCGATGCTTTTGCTTTAAGAGAGGCTGTGCGATTGAGAGTGGCTGCCCAAACTCTGTACTCACTGGTCAGTAATTTGGAAATAAAACGAATAATAATCTTTTTTAAGTGTTAGACTACTTGCAAATCTAACCGATTCTAACAAGTACGATAGCCACAAGGAAAGGTTTATGTATCGCACTAGACATGCGACAAGAGCACAATCTGATGATGAGAAAAATTCTGTTCATGACGGAAGCCAAAAGAAGTCACACTGCAGAGAGATACTGCGCCATGCCGCCGTTTAATGTCTCCTCCACCGTTTTATCTATTATTACACGCTCCATCAAGGTTACGCGTAGCGGAGACCACTTCAGTGCCGAGACCACCCATTCAGCAGCAGTAGTTTCAGCGGCGGTTATCTCCGGGCTGGTTTGTGCAGATATAACCAATGGCAGACTGGATGAACAATTTCTGCGCCGCGCAATTTTTTAATCACAGGCCGCATCTCCTCGCAAGACTTATTTGGTGCGATTTACACAATGTCCACTGTCCAATTATTGCGCAGGATGAACCGCGTGCGAAGGTAGTCATTTCTTCTTGAGCGTTGCAAATTTATGTCGAGATATTTACTGTAGAAATCGAAGTTTTTTTTTATCGCAAGAATCGATTCATCACGTGTAGCAAACAGGGATGGCGATGAATTTCTGCTTTTTTTTATAACTATCTGTACCTGTACAACGTAGAAATTCAAAAAGAAGATTTCCATATGGTGTACGAAACCGTATTATTAGTAGCTACCCATTTCCGCCGTTGACGGTGGCTTCTTTCTTCGCTCCGCCTCCCGTTAAACGCGTAAATTGCCGTATCGAAAATCTCTCTTCAAGCTTATCAGCGGTAATAGTATACCGGTTTACTATGAATCGTCCTGAAAGCACGCAACAACTTTTTCTCCTATGTACTGTTCACAAGGGAGATGAGTTAGCGGTCCTCGTGCGATACTATCATTAAACTAAACCTTTGCACTTGATAATTATCACCAGGCTAATGATGCACGCTGCGACAGCATTCTCTGTAGCAAGTAATCAACAATTTACACAGTTGCATGGTAGCTTTAATCAAGTCGACGGCGTAGCGTAACGTGTAATAGATTTACCACTATGCACACTTTCTTAATTAACATTTAAACAGCATTAATGTAATGCGCTTGCTATTAACCGCATCTTAATCTCTGTGGTGTACAATATGTATATATCTTACTCGTACGATCTCCGCGGTTTTATTTTAATAAATTTTGCCATATTGAGTCTTTCTTTATGGCCGCCGGTGGCTGCTTTTCCAGTCAACATAACAGGTTAGTTCTGCAGTACTTGTCGTGTCGGTTGTTTGATAAAACACTTTTGGTTTTCAGATACAACCGATCCCCTTCTGGAGCGGTACTGTAATCAAGAGCCACTGATTATCGAGAATGACAGATACGGTGGCAGCTTCATGTTATTCAACTATCCCGAGCAATCCTGTTCGGTGGTAGTAACGATTGTTGCGCCCCCTGCCATCAATGGGACCTGTAGTGTATATATTAACATCGTGTGAGTCACACAATGCACAAATCAGCACTTAGATCAATAAGCACTTCAAACGCTTGATGAACGTATATTTGACATAAGTACATGTAATTCCAGGCAATGTTACCGGTTTCCGCTAATGTACTGAATAAATTATTTAGATTAATTTGATTGATACAGCGACGTTAACTAACCGCACCGGTTAAGAATTCTAGTAACTATGAATCATGGTTTCTGAATAGCAGTTTTACAATTAAGAAATAACCAAAACTTCGTATCATCTGTAATCTTTTTGACATAAAATTGCTCATCGGCATATTTTTTAAGAACTGCTATGTTGAAATATTACGAAGCGCAGTGTATCGCGCTTTACCCTTAATTCACTAATTTTTTCTACTCATAAAATGTGTCAATTCGCACAAAGCCGGCCAAAAAAACTTCCACCATTTAAGTCACGAAAGATAAAAAAAGATACCGTTGCAATATTAACGACTTCTCTCCAGGGAATCCACGATGCCGGAAGATGACGAAATGAAAGTGTACCAGCACGTAGCGAACGGCAGCGGATCGCTGTTGAAAGTCATCCGCCACGATGTGGATAATTCGGCCACCAGTGTGGGGCAGTTTCGGACGGCGAATTTCCACCGCAATGTCACACTGATGCTGAACTTGACCCGCCATGCAAAACCCGTCGACAAGAGCCATCAGATCAAATTCCAATATACGCTCGTGATTGGTTAGTTTACGCTGCTAATATGAATACCCGGATGTGCACTCACTGTTCAGTGCACATCCGGGTCCAAAAATGTTAAGAATCTCACCAAAAATTATGGGTAACCCATAATTTTGATTGTTATAGACGAACCAACCGGCAACGATACTACCGCGTGGACACGCTGTCGTGCGCTGAAAGGCTATGTATCACGCCAGCTGGCCTGTGAAGGACAGTGGAAAGATCGTTTTACCTGTCCTACTGAGTTAAAGGCCGCTACCAACGGGAATAATCCAGCCAAGTACCATGACGAAAGAGCATGTACCGGTACGTAATAAAGCGTAACTGTAAAAACAGCCACTTTCGTTATTAGACTTGTTACTTCGATAATCTCTCGTGGACACACCCACAATTATTATTGTACCTAAGAAGAGAACTTGGCAGAGTTAATTATAACATCAGCTTTTTTCAGAAGAACGCCAGAGCTAACTTTTTAACCCTTGTGAAAGCTTGGGTTTCTTACTGTATATCTTTGATTATATCTTGGGTTTCTTATTCTGGTTCAACGCGTCCGTTTCATCATAGACGTCTCCAGTACTGAGCCGCATCGTGATGATTTCAACGACAATCAGACGTGGCTCAGTGCATGGAATGTGCGCAACCGCGTCAAAAAAGGGAAAGGCTATACAGAGTATACTGGACAACAGAATGTGTGGGTCTCCGAAGGATCCCTGCACATGCAGGCCCGTACCAAAGTGGACAGCGCCTCCCATACGACCTACGACGTTAGCCATCTTAGTTCCGGCACGCATTACAATTTCACCTACGGTGAGGTCGAATTCCGAGCGAAATTACCGGACGACCCTAAAATGTCGGTGGTTACAATGTTGCGTTTAATCGATGCCGAGTGCCTTTTCGACAAGTCCCCGGCTTGTCCGCCGAGCGAACCATGTCCGTGTCGTGATCAAGCCATCTCGGTGGCGGATTTGCGGAATGTGGAGCCTAATCGTGTGGATGTGGGCGTGAATTACGGCGTGGATAAGGAAAAAGCCTGGATCCATACCGGTCAAAGCAGTTTGCTGGATGGACAGTTTCATACGTTTAAAGTCCGGTGGAGCCGGGACAGTATGTACTGGTATGTGGACGATGTGGAGATCCGCCGACTGACCGAGGTTGTGATGATTCCGTCGGCGCCCATGCAGATCTTAATTGAGCTGGTGATTTTCCCGCAAGCGCAACCGGTGGATGCCGAAGCGGAACTGCTGGTGGATTATATCGCGGTGCGCAAGCTGAATGCGCCAAATTCAACAACGCCGATTATTGGAGTGGGTGCCTCGACGAGTTCCTCGGAGGATGTGCAGTGGAAAATGTGGGTGGCGTTGGCCGCGGTCGTCGCGCTGGTGTTTACGTTATTCGGCGTGTGGTACTGGCGGCGTCGCTATCCGCCGGTGAATCCTATGCGGCCGGCATATTCTCCCGATGCGTTTTTTGAGGTCATCCGCGAGGTGGACGATGAAGTAGACGATGCCCGAAAGAAGCACATTAAAGAACTATACATTGCCTGGAAAATACCACCACTTGCGGCTGGACTGAAAATTCCCCGAACATCACTCAAATTTGGTAAGTGAAACTAGTTGCATTGATTACCTTGCCTGTGGTTTGATTCTTGATTTTACTTTCAGAAAAAAAACTGGATGAGGGTGAGTTTGGTGAAGTATGGAAAGGGTTAGCGTACGATTTATCGGAATGGCCATCACCGTCGGTCGTGGCGGTCAAATGCGTCAAGAACTCCGCTGATGATTATCAGCATAAACTGCTGATGGATGAGGTCACGGTGCACAGTAAAGCTGGACGGCATCTAAATATCGTTAACCTTCTTGGCATCACGTTAAGCGGTAAGACAACAACTAACTTAGAAATTTACTGCAATGTACGGATCTATATAAAGGTCAACTAACTACAATCACTGGTGATGATTTAAGGTTTACAGTCTACAACTTTAGTCGTGTTCATAAACTTTATAAACTTTAAAGTCAACTAATGATGTGCAGTTAGAGATGCTTTGAGACGAGTTCTATGACAGTGTTATGTTTGTAAAGGTCAACTCCACATAATCCTGGAATTTTCGCCACATGGTAGCTTGCTGAAGTATCTTCGCCTGCATGGGAAATTATTCGAAGGGAAAACCGACGAAACTAATTATCTGAACGAGGGCATGGTCAACTTTTCGATTGCCGGTCGGGAACCGAATGTCCCTCAGGAATGGCCGCTCAAGACGGAAGATCTGATTAATTTCACGTACCAGATCAGCCGTGGCATGGAGTACTTGGCGCTGCACAACATCATTCACCGCGATCTGGCCGCAAGGAATATTCTAGTGTGCGATAATAAAGTGCTGAAGATCTGTGATTTCGGACTGGCCAAACAGAAAGCGGATTACTACCGAATGGCTGAATCACAGGTATGAGGAGAAACTGCATGTACAATAGAGAAGCGTATACTACGAGAAACGTTACTCTAATACTTTTAAAATACTAAGGCAAATATACGGTATGATTAATAAATCTAGCTTTATTTAACTGGTACATAAGTAGATTAAGGAATTATTGTACTTATTGCGCTATTACAGTTTAGTACTATATAATAACGAACGAATTTGTAGAATGCTAAAGTGCCCGCCCGCTGGATGGCACCGGAAAGCTTAGAACAACGTATGTTTTCGGAGAGATCCGACGTGTGGTCCTTTGGTATTGTCATGTGGGAGATCTTTTCTTACGGGGAGATCCCGTACCATGACACAATCAAAAACCTGTCGTATGAGGACATTACAGCCGCTCTACGAAAAGGGCTGAGGTTGAAAATTCCCTCCAAGTGCCCGGAAGAAATGTACGTCATTCGAGTATTTTTCCGGTTGATTCGATATTTTGAAACTAAGTGTTAAAATTGTGATACTATGTGGTCGTTTTAATTTTTCTTGTGATGCCAAAACAAATTTTCTTAATTTGTAGGTTTGAAATTATGAGCGGGTGCTGGGAGTATGAAGCGGAAAAGCGACCGAGCTTTAGCGCCCTCAGCCAAAAGGTGGAGCCGCATGTGGGCAAAGATGCACAGTGCGAGTACATGGATTTGAACAAGCAATATGTAGTGTTCAATATGAAGCACGCTGAAGATTATATCGCAGTGGATAGCAGCGATTCGCAATAATTTGGTTCAGTACTGCTATGCGCTTTTCAGATTCATGGTCCTATGGTTTTTTTTTCTATACTCTTATCCTGTTTTGTACCTTTTCGCTTATAAAACTGATTCACGCAAAAAATTTGTTTTTATAAATTACTGTCAAATTAAGGCATCGAGCAAGAAATTGCAAATGGAGTTAACGTGTATACAAGCCGGTCCGAAGATAGAGCACGATAGAGAACAGCGAACAATGTAAATTCATGGGTTACGCCAAACAACATACTACACCACGATACGCCACGCTCTTTAAAAACGTAGCATGCTTTTGAGTGACTGGTGGCTTGGTGCACGCCATATATTTTAATGAGTATAGTCGTAATTGCCTGGCGGAAGGTGGCTAGAAAACAGTCGGTGTAGTAAGGGACAATCTAACTGCGGAGCGCATTTACGCATTGTTGGAGACGTAGTGTAGTGACCATCGTGCTAAAGCTCTAACATCGCGCTTATTATGCGTTAGCTCTTCTCTATCGTGCTCTAACTCCGGACCGGCTTGTAACGTGCTTAAAAATTTCGGTGGTTCGGCCAAACAATCGTAGTAGAGCATTTTCGCATTATATTCGTACAAAATAAGACGAAGGTTGGCTCCTTTTCCGCTGCATTATGCCACGTTGATCCGATCCGGTAATGGCTCCAGCTGGCAAATTCTTCCGACCTGAAAGTCGTCGTTGCGGAATCCCCAAAGTGTGAGCTCGATTTTCTACGTAAGTAACGTAACCAGAACTGACACGGTGTGAGACACGGTGTAAGCTACCTCTCTGAACACGGTGTGACCTACCTCTCTGAACAGGCAGATGGCATTTTTATCCGGAATGTGTCAAATAGTACGTGCAGGTATTGTGTTTTTCCTCCAAGTCCAGACTACAGGAACAAACGATATCCACAAATGCAATGCACTCTTTGATATGAGACATGAACATATAATTTTCATTTGCTATTGGACCAGCAGAATTACTAGTACTCGTATATTCGTGCCCCAAACCAAAGTTATGCATTACGGGAATGCCGTAGTCGTGTCCGTGGTCGTGTTGACTGAGATTCCCACGATCATAGCATAATACTTAAAACAATAAAGAACTGACTGTGGAACGGCAAGCACCGGCTTATAAAGTCGAAATTTGATTTCAGTCGTGGAATCATTGCAATGGCTTGGAAAGCTGGTTCAACCGTTATACCTACATACGGTATACCGTGTTTTTCACATTTAAAGCCTCCTCCAAAAGTTGAAGCCTCTTCTACCATATAAGCCTCCCCCAGTACAGTTCGAAAATTTCAAAGCCTTCTCCGTATTAGAAGCCGCTCTCCATAAACGATATAGAAATTAGAAACAGCGCTCGTTTAAATGCATCGAAAATTTAAAAGCCTCCTCCACAATATAAGCATCTTTTGCTGTATACACCTCTCCCTAGGCACCTTCGAAAATTTAGAAGCCCAGGGCTTCTAATTCGAAAAACACGGTATGTGCATTACTCAGCGAACTTTTCTTTCGTTACCGTCAACGGAATTTTGTACCGATTCAGCGTACACCCTGAAGTGTCGTGACAAGTCGGTAAATAAATGAGTCACATCATTGCATCTGCAGCAAACTAAAACGGCAGCATTACCGGAGAACGACGTTTACACGCCTGTACGTATCATGTGAGGCATTAATTTTAGCCTACCAGTTTTACCCATAAATTGTATAATGTTACAACATAGGCTACAAACCGCAATTTCAAGTACAGGGTGGTCGCGCCAAGTGTCGACAGTTGCACAAAATAAATTTAAATTTAAATATATTTCTGTAAGTAGTTTTGACATAAACTATGCGTTAGCGATTCAAAGGAAGGAAGAAAAGTACCACTGTAAGGCCACTTCATTATTTGGTAGTTCTCAACCACCCATATTTTTAAAAGATTACTGACTGATCATAAATATGTCTTATTAAGCAGTGCGATTTTTGTGAAAAATTAGAAAGTCAAAATTTGGCTCCCGATCCCAGCATATTGGCTTCTAGTGCAGAAATATGACTAAGAAAGTTGCTGCATATAAAGAACTATTAGATTATTATCGCCCCACAGTCGCGATATACGGTCCGGTATACGATACGGTGGGCCACCGTATCGTGACCGTACCGTTGATAAGGTAGAGTGATCGCAACGCGCAGACGGTAAACGATACGGTCCAATCCTGCCTCTGACACGAAACATGATGCGGTTCAAATCAGTCTTCAGGCTCTGGCTGATGGTAGCAATCGTTCAATTGAAAACTCGATGAAAACTAAAATTCTAAACTATTTTTTGATACCAAAACATCCAGATTTAACAGCCCATGAATCTTTCTACGAGCATTCGAATTTTAACACAGGCGCCTATGGAGTTTAAATGACAACTCGCGCGGAGTACTCCAACGGCTCCGTAAGCTTCGCATACTAAATTCAGATGGCTGCAGAATCGTTCGTTTTCAGATATACTGCACTCGCTTGGTATCAAAAAACTCCTTAGAAATTTATCTTTCTTCTAATATGATTTTCTGATGAATCAACAGCAATTAAAATCTATCAGAACAATTTTAAAGTTCCGTGATTTGGCAGCTGCAAACGTTATGCTTCAAGCCACTGCCACTGAGGGTGGTTGCTATATCGCAGACGTCAACGGTAGGCATTACGATATCTCAGCCTTCTACCGTCAATCCTACCGTCAAACGGTCCGGTAAGGGTACGCCGTGATGACGTAGAAGAGCCTACCGTATATCGTACCGTCTATCGTAGGTCCATTTTGTGTTGCGATAAGAATCTATTATACAAAAGCAACGAAAGCATTTTGTGGTTCAACGGTAGCAGCTAGGAATTTTTTGTTACTGTCCACACTTGGCGCGAACGACCTGTGGTATTACTGGTTTAAAAATGTCAGTTAAGGATTAGCAGAAATTCAATTACCGCTGAATTCGCAATTCCATGTACTCACCGGCACCGGCACCGGGCCGTGTGCTATGCATTGCTTTGCTAATAGTGTGTGCTCATTCCTGTCGCTCATTTACGCTAAAATCATTCCTTACTCCTTTCGGTTTTCGATTACCACCCACCGCCCTTCTGGCACGATTTGTTATTCTCTTCACCGTTAAGGTCTTGTATGTCTGCTGTATTAAGGCCATGGCTAGTTCGGCTTTAATCATAAGGTGCCATTTTGCAAAAAGAAGCAGCTGTATAGATTGAAGACTGCTCTATTAGATGGCAACATTATCAAAGTTATAAAACTGCAGGGTTATCAAATATGAATTTTTCAAGTTAGCTGCCTAAACTGAATAATGGTGCAAGCAGTGACTGGCCCGGCTTACCATTACAAACGCTTATGTAAGTTAGCGCACCTGCGATGAAATCAATGGAGAACGCAGAATTATGATCCACATCTTTTGTTTTACTGACAGCCATAAAACCGAGCACTGGTCAGTGGAATGAAAGCAAACACCGAAGACAATAGATTTTGATCACACCGAAGTGTGGTAGGAAGGGAACAATCGGCTGTCTGGACAGTCAATATGGTTTGGTTTGTGTGGTGGGCTGAAACAGTCAACGTGCCTTTGACTGATGTAAACTTGCCTGAACTTTCGAAAGCTACCGTTCAAAATGCACCAAATAAAGTTTGAAAACTAACTCCTAATTCAGGGGATATAACAAAATTTTCAAACTTGATGTGCTGGATTAAGAAAAACCATGGAAGTATAATTGCGAGAGCGATTTTGAAAAAAATCGTTTTTACTCAAGTTATGTACGGAAATCAAAACCCTAAAAGTGTTTTTTCAAGTTTTTGAAGTTTAAAATTTTCTTATCAAAAAAAGCCCTCGCAAGGTGCAAGAGAACTGCGTTTACGATTTTCTGGGTGGTTTATCTAAAATTCTGTATGGTTCCCTGCAGACTAGTTAATTTTTAAGCGTGATTTTTTCGATTCAAACTTTAAACTGTGTGTTGTAAACCGATCTTACCAGTTTTAAGTTGTGAATTTTTCTCGATTTAAACTGGACAGACAGATGCATCGAGAAACAGATACGATTTTAAAAAACTTATAAAACCGGCCTTCTTCATCTGAATTAAGCCGAACTAGCCTTGGCCTTAAGTTCAATAAAGGGGGGCGAAGAAACCGGGCACCGGCGGAGGGTGCCGGCAGTGAGCGACCTGTACCCACAGGTAAGATCCTCAGCTGCAATTGCGCACCTTCGGCCATGCCGGCACACTTCAAACTCCAAAAACCGCACGCGGAAGTCACCTCGCACATCACTGCACTCCGGAACCACATCGCGAATTCAAGGTTAATTTAATTCAGCAACAAAATCAACAAAAACCGTGCAACAGGGTTACAGGGGCAAATCCAATGCGCATAAATCGCTATTACTGAGTTACGTAGAACAAAGAAGAGTTTGTTTGCGCATCTGTGAGTACATATTTGTTTAGTCCTACGTTGTATAGAGTGGTGCCGGTGACTAAGGAATTCTGTTTATCTTATTTTCGAACCAGTTTGTCGTATATAACGATTATTCACGCGACTAAAGCAGCGTCCACACAAAAATGCAGTAAATACATTATTAACACAGTAACACCGCTATCGCTGAATATGATATGTAACCATTAATTTTATCGTATGCAGCGTTAGTATGGTGTCAGTATACAGTATAGAGTATAGACTAGTGTGTTAGTATGGTGCGTCTGTACAGTAATCATCCAAAATCGTAACATCCTCGTCTCCTACTAGCGCTACAAAGAATGCAGTGAGAGTACTGTGAGGCGATGGCTCCCTTGCGTCCACCTGCGTGACGCTACTGGAATGATGGGAGTGCTTCGTTGCACTACTCCGTGGGGAATTGCCGTCTGTGACGCAGCGCTTCTCTGATTGGTCGGCTACTGCCGTTCATTGTGTTCACTGTGTGTTACATTGTGTATTGCCGAGAGCAGATGGAATTGGGCTCTCTGAGCAGTCTGAACGTCAGTGTGTTTTGATCCATGATCGAGAACGCTATTAAATTGTATAACGTAGACTGGATATCGTGCGTTGTGCATTTCATCCCTAGTACGTCACGTTCTACATTACACGGAGTCCTGTCAGTCTGGGCTTCCGTCCTGGACTCTTTCACAGTCCACGGTTATAGTACCAAGAATGCAGCTACCAAGAATGTAGCCCCCTTGCAGAAAGGGTTGCGACTAGAATCCCAGCGACTGAAATCACAACTGGCTAAACTTCCGGCCGCTACTGCAATCACCGCCCGCAAAGTCGGCTTGGTTCCCTAATATTCCCAAAGGATACTTGCTCCATTGTCTGCAACTGGCTTATTACAAACATCGCCTATTGCTGCTTGTCAATCCATTCTTTGAATGCCATAACCCCAAGGTAATCAACGCAATGAATGTGCCTCCTTCGACATGCGGCACGAACACAATTTTTTGCTGGTAGAATTCTGATCGTGACGGATATCAAAGGAACCACATTTCAAACAAGGGGAAGTGGCATGGGTCAATCTAATATTTTACTTGTTAACAAATTATTTAACTGTACTCTCAATCGTAGAAACGCTGCAATCAACCGTTAAGGTCGGAGATATATACCGTATACGAAGTTAGGTATATTAAACAAAGCCAGCTTGCAATCTTTTGCATTGCTAAGTTGGATTTCTACCGATTCAGCATGCATGTTGGAGTGGCAGTAAACACTAAACAGTGTACGATTTGGGTAGTGTGAAAAACCGCTATTCGACCTAGGCCCCACAGACGGCCGTGTCGTAACAAAGTTTTGACATTTTACATTATCCAAGCCAGAATCTACCAGGAAAGTGCACTCGCTTTTTGCGGGCACTGTGTAACCGAAGCGTAGCCATATAGGTGTCGGTAATGTACCTGATAAATTTTGCAAGTTGTTGATTATGCCAGTAAGCACTTATTTTTTACTTGTGAAAGCACACTTATGTGGGAGATACGTATTTTAAATAAATAACACGCTCATGATATTTAAGTTTTAACAAGATTTATATGTGTTGGACATTGTAGCAGTAATTTAGATGCCAAGGCATTTGCTAGCAAATCATGGTTTAACGGGTGTGCTTAAGTGGAATTGAACTACTGTAACTCAACAAGATGTGACATTCAGAGTGTAACGACAACGCTTTAAAAAAGCGCGGCGCCGCAACTTATTAGGACGCCCCGGGGCGATAATTTCGGTAACTTCTTGCAGGTACGCACTAAAGTCGTAATAAGAAGGTCACTCAGGATCCGGTGACCTTTAATCATGATCTGAGGACTGCACACACTACAGACTCTCCAGCCAACATTATCTAATCTGCACACACTGCGCACAGATGTGACAAGATTAAGACCAAAAATATTCTCAGAATAACTGACACCACAGAATCGCTGATAGCAACAGCAATCAGAAGCTTTAGATAAAAACAGGTAAACCGTGCGTGAACTACGACGTACGTAATAATAATAACAAGAAATTTACTGTCTTCGTGCAACGTATTGGCATACTACGCATGGCTGTACTTTTATTCGGATTGGCGATACGATACATTCACAAGTTCCCTCTAAAAGTGAAAATATGCTTTGAATACACACTCAACACAGCCTCAGCTGACCAATGTAAATAGGCGGCCTAATCACACAGAGCATTTCATCTAAGTCAGCCGATGCTGGTGCTACGCATACCTCGTCACTCTTGCCTTTTTACGCACACCGGTCGGTTAGACCATGCGTATGATCACATCTGCCGCTGGACGCCACACTGTCCCTCCGGTCATCCTGCGCCAGCACCATGGAACTCGCACAGTTGCACGTATGTAACGCGTACTCGTAAGTCATAGACATTGTGGCGTGGCGCGCCAGACTGCGTAGCTTGGCGTAACCCACGAAGCTGTATTTTTTGCTGTATTTATACGTGCTCATCATCTGGACCGGCTTGTACACGCGCTTAAAACAAATTATTTTACTTTTGCATCACGACGGTATCCAGCTGGCAGTATCACTCGTCGCACGCCTTTTACGCAAAACTTTTCAAGCGAACAAACCAATCCTTGAAAGTGTTTTTGGAAAATATAGGCTAAATTTCTCGAGTTTTTAAACTTTTTCACCATCAGCGTTAAATTTAAATAACCTAGAATTCCTTCTTTTCCTTGCCATTCATTATGCTGTTTGCGTGCAATGGTAGGATTTCTAACAAAGTAACTTTTATGAGGCATCCTTGTACAGAGTACATACGTATGTACACGCAAACCAGCTGATGTAACAGTTACTTCCGCTGCTGTTGTGGCTGATTTTCTTTCGGTCCGCCTTGTGACGTCCGAATTATGCTGTCAAAAATGTGGATCTAGGTTTTCCAGAGCAATACTAAGCGATTACTGTACGAGTAAACATCCTGAAAGCACGCATCAACTTTTAACCATGCCTGCTCACAAGGGTAGTGAGATGCACCACTTTTTTCAACAACAAACATTCCTTCGTACTTGATAACTACCTGCTGTCTATGATGCACGCTACGACAGCGTTCTCTGTAAAATGCTTGCGACAATTCATGTACACAGTTTTATACAGTAGCAGTTTTAACGGAATTTCAGCAAAGCGCAGCGTATACGCATACAGATACAGCCCTGCCGCGCCAAGTTTGGACACTTTCTTAAAAAAAATTCCCATAGGTCACACGCTAGTAAATAAATAACTATTAAATTTCTACATGATCACCAAAGGTATCCAACATCTTTTGCACTCGGGGATTCCACGATTGGAGAGTATTACGAATAACACTGAGATCAAAACTAGAGCACACCTGCTTCACAATTCGGCTCAACCCACCCACCGTGGTAGCCTTCCTGCCACCAAAAATTTGCTTAAAAATTCCACTGATTCCGTAGTCCAACCGAGATAAGTCAGGGCTGTTGGCCATCCAATGTTCCTGCGGAACATACTTTACCTCGTTCGATTTCAGCCACTGCTGCGTGACCTTTGCAGTATGACTACGGGCGTTGTCGAAATGGAGGATGACGTCCTTCGCGTGGGCGCCATAGAGCCGGGGGATATCATAGTTGACCATTTTTGACAAAATCTCGTTCACAAAGTATTTTGCGTCTACTTTGGCTTTTCCATCCACGCAATAGGCCCGCGACATTCCGTTCCAGCAAATTCCAACAGCAATCATGACTTTTTGTGGCCAGCGCTTAGTTGGCTTTTTCTTCCAGTCGTCCGGCACTTCCATTTCCCCGCCCGCGTAGTAAAAGTCCGTTTGCACATTAAAATCATCTAATGTGACCCATGTTTCATCCATGGTAAATATCATCCGGACTTTGAACATCCCCAGATAGGAAATGAACACCTTTCCCCGATCGTAGCGCTGCTGCTTCTGCTTCTCAGTGAGGACGTGAACTTTTCGCTTCTTCCTCCTTTTCAGCTGAAGATTTTCAGAAAGAATCTTTTGCATTGTACTGCGTGCTATCCCCAGTCTCTTAGCAATCCTTGTTTGCGTCTCTGGATTCTGCCTGGACACAGCCTTCTTGACCTTTGCGATTACGGGTTTTGTCCGGGAAGAAGGGAGGTTTTGCGCGCCGAGCCGTTTTGCGGGCTTCGTCCAGCCAGCTGCGATTCTCTTTTGTTCATGGCTGATGTTGCTAACGGTCGACTTGCTGATTACAATTCCAAGCGTCAAAAGGCGTTCCTGAATCTTCCTCAGGGACAAACCTTCTGACAAGAGCGCAACAACTGACGCCTTCGCCTCGGGAGCAGTTTCCCGAGGCATTGCCGAAGTAAATTCAAAACTTTTAATTTCATTAAATGCAGGAGGAAAAGTTGCATAGGTAACACAAAAAATATCGTTAGTTAGCACCGGTGGTGACTAGAGAAAAAATGTTGACTAAACTGTCCAAACTTGGCGCGGCAGGGCTGTATATGACCATGAACACTTTCAAAATAATTAACATCGCACGTGTAATGCGCATTATATTAATCCTGTTTTGCTTTCTCTAGTGTACAATATGTATGTATTTTACTCGTACAACCTCTGCAGTATTATCGTAGTCAGTTTAACAGTATTATCCCTTTCGTTATGGAGGTCGGCAGCCGCTACAACTGCCAACATAACATGATAGTTTCCTCAGCAATTGCTTTGGCCATCAGTTTGCTTGGAATCCTCGGCGATTCAGGTACCACCGAAGATCTGCTGGAATGGTACTGTAATAAAGAGTCGTTGACGATTAAGGAGACTGGCAGATACGGCGGCAGCTTCATGTTATTCAACTATCCGGAGCAATCCTGTACGGTCCATGACGATTGTCGCGCCACCTGCCATCAATGGATTATGCAGTGTTTATGTTAATATCCGGTATGCTACCGGCTACATAACCCCCACCTACGGGTAGAAAGTGTTTAAACGCAAAAAAACTTTAAACGATAGATAAAGGTACTTTCTGCTTTCTGTTGATGATTAATTAATAAGTTCTTAAAACGATTCACCGTCACCAACATGAGGGCGATATCACTAACCGCAATCGTGTATACGTACGTGAACAGGCAATAGCAACCCAGATATGTAGTAGTAAAAAGTGGTAAAAATTGTAGTCGCATTACATAATATCTGCCCATACTTCATGATTAAGAATCAAATCAATCCTGCTTAGAATACTTCGGCTCATGAAATGTACAATTCATTGAAGGCCGGTCGAGAACTTCCAGCATTTCAAAGTTTACAGCTGACAAAGAATAAGATAGGTATCGGTGTAATAGTTGGGACCTACGTGCAGGGAATCCACGATGCCGGAGGACGATGAACTGAGAGTGCACCAGAAAGGGCTTAACGGCCCATACGGACCACTGTTGAAAGTCATCCGTCACGATGTGGATAATTCGGCCGCCAGTGTGGGACAGTTTCAGACTGCGTATTTTTACCATAATGTTACCCTAGTACTACATTTAATTCGGGGAAACATGACCGTCGACAGGAGCCATCAAATCCAATTCCAGTACACTCTCGTGATTGGTACGTAATGTACAGTGTACAGTACTTAAATTTACAGTGTACAGTAGTGTATGTACAGTGTACAGTAGTCAAATTTTAATGTACTTATATTATATTATCATTTTAAAAATTAAAATGATAATAATTATAAGGTACGGCGTTGAACCCGGATTTGTATTCAGTACGCCTAGGTTCCTGTTTCGTACACCCTGGCAAATGTACGAATAAACAGTGATTCCTCCACAACAGCAGATACAAAACGAGTGGTTTGTAATAGACCAAACCACCCGGCAAGGAATTTAGCGCATAGATCCGCTGCCGTGCCCTGAGAGGCTATGTATCCCGCTATTTGGCTTGCGAAGGGCATTGGAAGGAACGTTTTACTTGCCCGACCGAGCTTAGAACCGCTGTCAATGGAAATAATGCAGCCGAGTACCACGACGAAAACGCTTGTACCAGTACGTCAAAAAGTGGAAAAACGTCATTACAACATCAGTGTATTTCTTTGTTATTTTAGATTTATAGTGGATTCAGTACAGTACCTTGATTTTGTAGCATTTGCATACTCTGTGATGACTTATGAATAAGGTGTATGGTGTACTCGTATTAAACATAAAAATTCGGCACGGCCGCACTGTTAGTCGAAAATGATATCACAGAACACAGTTAAACCAGCACTCCGCATGCACCGGTTACGAGCAAAATCCGAATACTCGGTAATACGAATATTGCAGATGTCACCAGTACAGAACCGTTTCGTGATGACTTCGACAGCAACCACACGCTACGCAGTGAATGGAACGTACGCAATCATGTCCAAACAGAGAAATTCTACACGCCGTACCGGTACACGGTATATACCAGACACGAGAATGTGTGGGTCTCCGATGGATTTCTGCATATGCAGGCTCGCAGCACAGCGTTCAGCGCCTCATATGCGTATTACTACGTCAGCCACATCAGCTCCGGCCAGCATTTCAATTTCACCTACGGGGAAATTGAATTCCAAGCAAAACTACCGGCAAATCCCAGAATTTTATTGACATCTAAATTTCGCTTAATTGACGCGGAATGCCGGTTTGATCAGTCGCCGGCGGGCAGTGACGAAGTCATCTCCGTGGCACATTTGAAGAGTGGCGAACCCAACGGCGTGAAAGTCGGTGTGTTTTACCTGAACCAGGAAACTTCCTGGATCCAAACGGGTCGTAACGACCTCCTGGATGGGCAGTTTCACAATTTTAAAGTCAGATGGGGCAGCGACAGTATGCACTGGTATGTGGACGATGTGGAGATTCGCCGGCTAACCGATGCCGCGATTATCCCGTCTACACCCATGCAAATCTTAATCGAATTGGATGTTTCCCCGCAACGGTATCCGGTGAATGCGGAAGCAGAACTGTTAGTGGACTACATCGCGGTGCGCAAACTGGATCCACTGTTACCGTTGACTTCAATGAATCCGATGGGGACATCGATAAGTCCAGCGAACGAATCGGTGGACCCTCTGGTGGATGCGCAGTGGAAGATGTGGCTAGCGTTGGCTGGCGTTTTGGCGCTGGTGTTTGCGCTATTCGGAGTGTGGTGTTGGCGGCGTCGCTATCCGTCAGTCAGTTCCACGCAGCCAGCGTATTTGCAAAGAGTGTTCTGCGATGTCGTCCGCGAAGTGGACGACTCCAGAATTCAGCTTATTAAGGAACAGTATGTGACGTGGAAAGTCCCACCATTGGCAGCAAGACTGAAGATTCCAAGAGCCTCTCTCCAGTTTGGTACGAGGAGTGGGTGAATTAGCTCGATAGATTTTCTTAAACGGTGGCACCTCGTACAAAAAAAGTGGACTGTTTTTCTTGTTCTACCTGCAGTTATTGTCTCTTTGCTTCTTACATTTAGATAAGAAACTTGATGAAGGTGAATTTGGTGAAGTGTGGAAGGGATTAGCATATCATTTATCAGAATGGCCGTCCCCGTCGGTCGTGGTGATTAAATGCGTCAAGAACTCCGCTGATGATTATCAGCACAAACTGCTGATGGACGAGGTGACGGTACGCAGTAAAGCGGGCCGGCATGTGAATATTGTCAACCTTCTGGGCATCACACTCAGCGGTAATGTCGTTATTTCAACGTACTATAAAGGAAAATTTTTATAGGGTCGTCGGTGGTAATTCGGGTTTAAAACAAACAAGTGTAATTGTACGAGTAAAATGTTAATTGGTTATAAACGGTACTTTGGGACGTACTGTTTTGACACTAATCTGGTTGTGCGCAAAGGTCAACTTCATATAATTCTGGAATTCTCTCCACACGGCAGTCTACTTAAGTATCTCCGCTTCCACGACGAACTATTCGAGAGAAGAACCGATGAGAACAGTTATTTAAACGAGGGCATGGAGAAATTTACAGTGGCTGGCCGCGAACCGAATATCCCCAAAGAATGGCCCTGAAAACGGAAGATCTGATTAATTTCACTTATCAGATCAGCCGTGGCATGGAGCACTTGGCGCTGTATAACATCATCCATCGCGATTTAGCCGCGCGGAATATTCTGGTATGGGACAAGAAGGTGCTGAAGATCTGCGATTTCGGACTGGCCAAGCAGAAACCTGATTACTACCGGATGGAAGAATCGCAGGTACAAAGAACAAACTAAGTGTATTTTATACAGCACGAAAGTTGGCAAGTTGTTTTTGGCGAAGTATATGTTCTGGCGAATAGCCACCACCTATTTTTAAATGTTAAATAAGAGTAAAGTCCACATTAATTCAAACTTGAAGCTGAAATTAATTTAATTCTGTTAAGGCCCGCGGTTAAAAGGCAGTGTACTTAACACGTACTTCCCATGTCCACGGAAGTTCGAAGAAGGCAGGAAGTGTGGCTCACCTGGCAGAAAGTGAGAAGCGACAGAAGTACTCTCCACTGGAAAGTAGCTGTTCTATCCCTTAGTTGTTGAAACGTTCGGTGTCTTTGGTGTAAGAGGAGAATCCTCTTTAGACACAGCAGCAGCCAATCCGCCGCCTACCTGGTTGGCTTAAGCTCAAGCACAAATATCTTGATCTTCGCCAACAGCGGCGATGGCACAGTGGCTGTGGCCTGTGCTACGTGGATCTCACTCGGTAGCCAGCGGTTCGATTCCGCTCCATCGCCATTTTTCGGAATTTCCTCAACAGACAGGATCTTCATCTGACCGCCCTCCCTCGCTGAGATCATCACGGACAGCCGATTTATGGCTGCCTCTGTTATATTGGCCTAGCTTTAAGTGAATTTGTACATTTTATGAGCCGTAAAACTCGTGAATTAACTGGAGAAGCGCGTTCTACTGCTTTTATGAAGCAACGTTTTAGTTTGGTTGTCGTTAAGGGAAATGCTACTGCTGTGTTAAGTACGTTGCCTTTTAACCCGCGGGCGGATAAAGATTTTGGTTGTTTTTTTTTTGGTTGTTTGTTTTGGTTGTTTAAATTTTAACTGTAAAGTAGTGTGCCGGCGCTTGCACTTTTGTTGTTATGGCGGCTATTGCCCAGTAAACTCTATTCTGTTAAGGTATGCGTTTTAACCAAATAAACTTTTAGAGCGCTATGGTTCCCGCTCGTTGGATGGCACCAGAAAGTTTAGAGCAACGGCTGTTCTCAGAGAGATCCGACGTGTGGTCCTTCGGTGTGGTCATATGGGAGATCTTTTCTTTTGGCGACATTCCATATCACGACACAATCAAAAAAACCTGACGTATGAAGGAATCACAGCAGCTTTAGGGAAGGGGCTGCGATTGAAGATCCCATCAAAGTGCCCAGAACTCAGAAGAAATGAATGTCATACTCTTAACAGTATTTCCCCGCTAAACGCTCATGTCGTCATTGTCATTGTAAACCTTAAATATCGTAGGGCTCAATCTTCCGACTGAGTGACCTAAAGGTCGGCCGGTTCTCCGCTTCGTATTCCCAACATTCGCGCATAATGTCATAACTAAATAAAACGAACTGATATTTTTCGACACAAATTCTACACCAGCATGTGGGAAAAATGCACAGCGTTTGTACATGGATTTCAACAAGCAATACGTGACCTTCAACATTAATCATCCTGAAGACTACGTCGCAGTGGATGGCAACAACGATCTATAATACCTTTCTGTTCTGGCTTGATAGTTTCTGGTTTTTATCTAGTGTGTTTTGTCTGCTGTTTTGTACCACAAACTTGAAACGCGCAAAACACTGACCATATCTTGTGAAGGTGGGGCTCTGACTTTGACCTTTGATTGCCTTCGATAAATGGACAAAGACACTGTAGCTTTACGCTATCTGACAACACAGTAGTATCTTAATCGTGTTAGCTCTGTAGGAAAATCAAGAGTGGGCCCAAACGAACCGACGATTTATTCGAGCACGTTTCAATGCCTTATTGTGAAAAGCATGGGAAGGACTGTCGAGAGAAGCTATGAATTTAAATGTGATTAGTTTTCTACTAACCACTATTGTGGGCGCTGGGCATTTACTGTACATTTACCGTTTACAGTTAATCAGAGCTGGCTGGCGGGCTAAGTTTAGCTCCGTCGAGCCAGCATAAAGTTATTGATTTAGTTTCGTAAACATGGAATAATTCTTAAGTTTTTTTGTACCAAAATGTAGGTAAAGTTTTTCTGCATCTTTTCCGTGGTTGGTTGCTGTATTTGAGTACGCTTTCGCACTATGGGGAATAAGAAACAGTGTAGGCTCTCGACCGTTGTTTTTCATCATTTAAACGTCCAGGGACTATCTTATGCTAAAGTCGACCTACTCCATCAGTTGCTACTTAATCAGGATAATCAGTCTAAAATTTTATGTCTTTCGGAATCTCATCTGTCTGATAATGATCCGGATCAGCTCTACACCTTTGCTAACTACCAACTGTTTCGTAAGGACCGCACGAAAGCATCGGGTAAAACAAGGGGGGGTGGCCTGCTACTTTATTGTCCTGCTCATATCCCATGTCAAGAGGTTCGCAGAACTGAAACGTGCGGGCGTTGTGAAAGCTTGTGGGTTCTCCTCCAGATAGGACAGCGAAAGGTGCTACTTGGAATCTTGTACAGAGCCCCTGATGCCAGCGCCATTGATACTGAATTTCTTTTTAACCATGTGGACGAAATGTTGCTTAAGTATCCTGGTATTGATCATGTGGTATGTGGCGATATTAACATTGACGTCTCAGTACAGTCTTCTCCCTATTATCGCGGTTTATTGAACAATCATGCGTTGATCGATACGGTAGCGGGATATACCAGGATAGCTTGTCGAACTCGGAAGAAAGATGGTACATTAATGCACAGTGCTAAGAAGATTGACGTGATGCTGTGTTCACCAGCAGAAAGTTATTCCTCTTTGCCAGCCGAGGACGTGTGCTTTTCAGATCACAGACTATGCAGAACAGTTGCGTCCTACAAATCAGCAAGTCCTGTACATAAAACGATTACGTTCCGATTGTGGAAGCATACACCAGAGGAAGTGTTCCACCAGCGCGTTCATGTAGTTTCAGAGAAGTTCAGTGTGTATGACGAATCAATCCCCATCGAAGATTTTATAACAAATTATGTGAATGAATTGAACCAGATCGTTGAAAAGTGCTATCCCCTAAGATCCCGAAGAGTTCGCCAGGATGATCCACCCTGGATGAGCATGTCGTTAAAAAACCTAATAAAAGAAAAGAATCAAGCCTACCGCCTTCGGTGCCAGTTCCGTGAGCAACCCGAATACACGCAGTATGACGATCATTTTCACGCACTGAAAAAACAAGTCCGCTTTGCTATTATCGACGAAAAACGGAAATTCTTCCAACACAACCGGGATGCTGGAGAAGTGATTTGGCGCGAGCTTGGAAAATTACTTCGGAAGAGAAAACAAACGGAAGAGCCAGCACTGGATCCGAATTTACTGAATGCGCACTTTGTAGCACAAGGACTGCATGGCAATGAACACGCTACGCCACCCACCCCTTCGGGCGGTGGCAGTACTAACCCTTTGCTTTGCAGATTTGAAGAAGTCACCGAGGATGTCGTTTCTTTCCAGTTGCAGAAGATGGCCAAACGAAAAAAAAGCGCTGGACCAAGTGGTATGCCTGCAAAAATCCTCGGTGGAATCAGCAAGTATTTAACGAAACCGTTGACGTGCATGATTAATGCTTTGCTGAAGTCCGGAGTATATCCTGATATTTTCAAAAGTGCCGATGTAGTGGCAATACCAAAGCAAGCCAATGCCCAACAGTCAGATGACTATCGCCCCATATCCCTCGTATGCAATCTCTCCAAAACTTTTGAGAAGGTAGTGCAGAATCAGTTGGTGACCGCTCTGAAAAAAAACAACATCCTTTCCGACAAGCAGTCTGGATTTAGAGAAGGACACTCCTGTGAAACACTGCTCCTTAAAGTTTCGGAGAGATGGCGAAAAGCAATCGATAACGGGCATGTCACTGCTATATGTCTCCTTGACCTGAAAAAGGCGTTTGATTCGGTTTCCCATGCCAAACTCCTCGAAAAACTAAGAACGATCGGAATCGTTTCATGGTTACTTAACCAGTCGGAAGCAGAGAGTGAAAGTAACCGCGCGTGTGTCTGACTGGCTACCAGTGCGGTCGGGAGTTCCGCAAGGGACGCTGATGGCGCCTGTACTGTATACGGTTTATACGAACGACATGACTAACGGAAGCGACGCAGAATGTTTTGCAGATGACACCATACTGTTCGGATGCGGTGCCACCAAAACAGAAGCAGCAGCGAAACTGACAGTTCAAATTAACAACGTGACGGCTTGGCTTGCAGACAACACCTTTTGCATTAACGAGAAGAAGTGCAAGCTAATGTACATCTGCTCGGACGCAAAGAACAGCCAGCACTCTCCTGCTGTAACGATCAGCGGTTATCAGATGGAAGCGGAACAGTCGGTCAAGTATCTTGGCGTTTACATTGACCGCAACCTGAAGTGGAGTGTGCATTACGATCACGTACTGCGGAAATTCAACTACGGCATCGCAATGATCAACCGCGCGAAAGACGGCCTGGATCTGCCTCAGCGTAGGAGCCTTTACCATGCCTGTGTACAGCCACAACTTGACTACGGGTCAGGTACGTGGTCGCCGGCATCTTCGGCTTTACGCGACAAGATAGACAGGGCACAGCGGAAAGCACTGCGGGCGATTTCTGATTACAAGGAGCGGGTTACACCCGAGCTGTATCAGAAACTGCGCATCCTGCCGGTGTACGACCGTTGGAAGCAGTCTTAAGCGGTTTGGTTGTATAAGATCTACAATCACGAAGCATACCATCCGCTGAGGTACATGGTCGAGATGATCGACTTCACGGATTTCGGAATGCGGCACAACCTGCGGAACCCAACGAGAATTGCTGCCAGAGCGAAGAAGAAGATCGGAGAAGGCACGCTGGCCATGCGACTAAAGAACATCTTTGAGCGCATACAAAAAGTTAACTTGCATATACTCAGTGTTGATGGTGTGGGATTTTTCAAATTTGCTCTCCGAACAGTTGATTTGTCTTAGAAATTGTTATTTTGTTTAGTGTTGTGCCGACCAGACGTTGAAGTAACGTTTAGCGGGTTGTCTGCTCCTGATGTAATAATAATAATAATAATAATGTAAGGGCTACCACAGGAGATAAATGAAAACTCCGGGCAGCAAAGCATCTTATTCACTATCCACTATGAAAGTAATTCCATTGACATGCGACATGAGCATAATTTCTGATTCTGCTGTTGCCGGATACCAAAGGAAGTAAAGGAACTACGCTGAAGGGAAATATGTCGTCGTCGGTCCATCTAGCGTTTTGTTTGTCTCCTAAAACTTATTTTCTTGTACGCACTTCGAATCGTAAACCTGAAAAATACCTTCGAAATCCCGAAAGTATCGGATCGGCTTCTTAACCAAAAAACGCTGACCGCTAGCGTTTTGAACAGGCAGATGGCACTTTTATGTGAGACGTGCTTGATAATTTGTGATGGTGTGTTTTTCGTCCAAATGCATACCATATCCACAAATGCAATGCGTCTCTTTGATATACGCCATGAGCACAATTTCCTGCTGGAAGGATTCTGTTCGTGACATAGACCAAAGTTCTGCATTACGAAAGTGTCGCAGTCGTGCCCTTCGGTTGTGGTGACTTAGGTTCCCAATTTCCATGATCCTAGCATAGTGTTTAAAGAAATAAAGGAACCGGCTGCAGAACGGCGAAACACCGGCTTACAAAATTCATGATTCGATTCCAGTTGTCGAACCGTTTTAGTCATAGGAACTCCGCTGTTATTCAAGTGTATTATTAAGCAGCAAACGCTGTTTTTGTCACCGTCAACAAAAATGTGTACCGATTCAGCACGTACACTGAAGTGTAGTGACAAGTCGGTACTTACATCGTTGCATCTAAAGCATTCTACATAAAATGGCAGCATAATTATCAAACGACATGTACACGCATGTGCGTGCAGTGTACGGCATTTTATTCTAGCCTAGCTATTTTATTTCAGCTTCAACCATAACTTCTGGTAATGTTACAACATATACAGTAACTACAAAATATAGTGAATATGGCTCGTCGGTCCGGGATTTAAAATTTAAAAATAAAATCAGCAAATATCGTGTACAATAGGAACACATCCAATGCGGTGCTGCCTTGTGAAAACAAGGCCTTAAATTCAGCTCGGTCACTTGATGTTGAGAAAGCGCGTAATGCTCCGCTGTTAAACCGGCTCTTATTGTTGCTTATCCCACCATTTTACGGACACCCTTTCGGCCATTCCACAAGGCAGTGAATTGCGTCTCCTTTTGATCTCCGCCACGAACACAATTTCTTGCTGGTAGAATCATGCTCGTGACGGAAACCAAAGGATCTGCATGGAAAGACATTACAGTATGTCGTCGTTGGTCGCTCCAAATCGTTATATGTATATTTGTTGACCAGTTATTTAATTATACCGCCAAGGCCCCAATCGTGGAAACGCTGGAATCATCCGTCACAGTAGGAGACATAATTACATCGTAGTTATACACGAGAGAGCTGGATATCTTTTTCATCGTTAAGTCGGATTTCTACCGATTTAGCATGCACGTTAGAGTGGCAGTAAACAGTATGCGAGTACTCCAACATTGGGTGGTGTGTAAAACCGCTACTCGGCTTAGGCCACACAGACTACCGTGTCGTGGCCGAGTTTTGGCATTTTACATTATCCAAGTAAAAATCTATTAATTTATAGGTGGTCTTAAAACCGGCTTCGTTGTGAACCAACTATAACGTGTTAGCAGTCCTGATGCTAACGTTTTACGCGTGTAACCGATAGAAGGAGAACTGTACTGCTCCATGATACACCAACTGTGATACATCTACCGTATCTGTATGTGCCTTATCATTAAAAAATCTCTTACTTTTGCTCGTCTGTAGAAGTCTTGCGTTTAATGTTGACTACAACTGCACTTACAGACTATCGTGTAAATATTTTATTGCCTTTTTTATTAGACAACATTGCTAAAAAAACTAGAATACCGTACATACTACATAGTACGTAGTTATAGATCAAAAATGAATTCATCATGTAGCTTTTAAACAAATCTATCAACATCTTAACATGTTCAACAAAATATCAAACAAACAATTTATCATTCAAAAAAACAACAGCAATATCACAATAAAGGTATTCGTTCCATTTTGGTTGCCTACGCACGCTGGTGGGCGAAACCGTGTGCGTGGTCGAATCTGCCGCTGGACGCCACGCTGTCCCTCCGGTCATTCTGCGCCAACGCCAGCTCGCACAGCTGCCGCAGCGTTAACGGGTTGCTGACCTTTCGCAGCGGCTCTAACAGGTAGATATCGAAATCTCGGTGGAGTTTATGATCGCGGTAGGATATAACTGAATCCCCGTGCCGGGAGACAGCTACCGCGCTGTCAATGAGATCCAGGAGGGATTCGGTTCGCACGCTGTGTGGATGCTGGGAAAAGGCGAAGTGGCCGCTGTTGTACAGGATGCGCAGATGACCGACGCGGCCGGCGTACACGCAAGACAGGGTGAAGAGATGGCCGGTGTGCATGCTCTTGCGCAGGAGGAAGGTACCGTTGCGGCGGCCGGCGAGGAGCTGCTCGGCCTGGGCGGCGTTAATGGCGCCCCAGAAAAATCCACACTGAAAGAATACGAAAAACCGTCAAATTATTTTTACTTCTGACTGTGTATTATTAAGCTTTAACAGAAACTAAATTTCACTATCATGCAGTGCATTTTATATGCTAGGTTATAACTGCATATCAGATCGTGTTACATATTAAAACGTATTCACACAAATATTCGTATAAAAAATATTAGTATTCGCGTTAAAACAAAGTAGAGACGTATTAAAAACAAATATTCGTAAGCAATTTATTTTGAACAGAAATTCTACTAAAGGATAACTAATTCTACGACCAGTACAAAGGTCACGGTATGACAGCATCCCAGTTCAATAAAATTTCAATAATATTCGCCACGTTTTAGAAAACTATTGCTACATGCACTTGCTTTATTAAAATATTTCTACTTTTTAATATTTTTTGCTAACAGAATTTATTAAAAATGAATTTAAATGTAATTCTTATGTTAAATTTTTATTCTTATATAAAACTTGTTTGCATATTGCTTGGATGCTTTGGTGGCACACATTTTGCACTCTAATAATTTTCCATACTTAATTATCTGTGCAAACAAGCATTACAGCGAGAAAAAAGGACTAATGCCGGGAGCTCCGTTAATTGCCACGACTATGCACATAATCTTTGCCAAAATCTACATGTAATAGATATCGGCCACAATTTTGAGCATCCTATTCCGTAAACCCATGCAATGAGAAAAGAATGGAGAGAGAGATCATGTCATTCTTTTGTACACTTGATTAAATCGAGCATGTTTACCAGGCCTATCGTTCATTGAAGACGAGAAGAATTTTATGGACTGTCTAATTCTACTTAATGCCTGATTGTCGTAGCTTTGTTATGCCTGCAGAATGGTGCATAAACACATCATTGTTCCGCTGAACTTCCTGCTTTCGAGCAGCTTAACGTGGACAATCCGGTTTGACCTATTAACATTATATTTAGAGGATTATGCCACCCGGAATGTCGTCCTTCGAAATGTTTGTTCAAACAATGCAAATCGCTGGACACTTTTTCTACCGAAAATTGCTGATCGCGTTTTTAATTACATTTAGCAAATTGGTTCCCAGACACTGTATTATTGAGCCGGCATCTGAGAAGCTGGAAGAACAAAGTTCACAATTTTAACTAACCATGTACTACTTATATATGAAGTTTTTGCCAGATTATAACTGTTCGGTTAAAAATAAATACAATATTTTTGAAATTACTGTATATTCTTTATAGGTCCAAGTATTGATTTACAACAATATCGCAAATTAAATTTGCTCGATGGTACTCAGAAAGTAACCAATTTGTTTTCGGTAGAAATTGACGCCATGTTTTGACCAACCTCGTCGACCAACCGCTGATTCCTGGCGGCGTTCGATTTGGAGCGAATCTCCAGATAAGGCGAGAGAGTGAGATATTTTTCGGCTGTCGGCAGGGGACGGTCGCGACTGGGACCTGCAACACAGGAAATCAGCAGTCAACATCGAAATTTCACCGGCTTGTTAAACCGCTCAAACAGTAAACAACCACAAAATTTCTTTAGGTGATTCTCTTTTAAATATTAAATTAACCGAATTTTCAGAATTAAATTCTTGGAAATTCTAGTTTGATTTGTCTCCTTACTACTTGGCCAAAACCATCGCTATTTTTATTCAAAACCTTTTTCAAGATGATTTATCATCATTTACGAAATTTGTGAAATTGTTATGCAGTAAATTTGTATATAATACTGTACTTTAAAATTCAAAAGATCAAAAAAATTTAACAGATGAAATGTGATTAAACGTTAATAATTAGAAAATTTATCTGTGGCAACGTCTATGTAAATCTGAAATTCATCGAGAGCATTTTGTTCCTGAAATTTAAATTACGTAAATAATTTTGGTGGATAAGGTCATCTTAATCCGGTAAATTAATATTCGGAGAAATTATTTAACAACCGGAAATTAGCAAATTCCTGTACGATATTCCGGTATACACGTTAATTACTCACAGTGGATCCGCGTTACCGCATGCTGCAGCCGCAGGTGGCGCTCGGTGGGTGTTTCCTCGGGAACGCCGGATAACGCAACGGTTTCGTCGCGTACCGGTTTCGCTTTCTGTTGCTGGCGTTTCCTACCGTTAACGGCGTTAAATAGGTTACGCAAAAATTTACTCAAACCCATTTTCTTATTCTAAAGCAATTCATAAGCAGTTAAGCACAGAAAATCTCACGCATGCGCGATTCTCTTCAGAAATGTCGACTTAGAGCGAAGCTGCCGTTACAGTAATAAAACTGCGTAATGCCTGATTAACAATTAATCATTTATTATTTAGTTCACTAAGCAAAATCAGCCGTAATTTAATCAGTCGAAGGGCATACGATTCAGGATGCTTCTGTGCTCGATTTAGAGGAACAATGACCGGCATTCATCGACGCTCCGCCTCGTCTAGACGCGGGGCAACTCCCAGCCAATCAGCGACTTACGCACTGGATGATTCGATTTACTACAATGGTACAATGCAGCAGTATGAAAATGCGTACACACTTGTTTACATGGCACTTTCCGATCGGTGACGGGAGCTGCCAGGAATTCACCGGCAATTTTCGAACGCGTCAGCTGTAAATCGAATAAGCTTTGCAACGCGACCTTTATCGTCTTTGCAAAATCGATTAAACTGTGAAAGGGATCGTTGAAATTTGTTCTAGAAACTACTGCGATCGATACGACAATACTTAAAAGTAAAATAAATCTTATATGATCAATTTAAATAAATCGCATATCATCAATTTAATTTTATTAAAACAAGCTTATTATAAACCAATCGTTTAATCAATAATTTTAAAAATTTTATATGTTAAAATTTCCGTATCATCAATGCGGAAAGTCCTAGACATCGAAACTGCACAAGCTTTATAGGAAAAATAATACTAAGAGTAAGAACAGCTTCGATTACGTACACATCATATCTACCTGTTGTACTCTGTATTCAATAAATTATTGGTGGGTTAATTTATTTTTTCACGGTGCATTCAGCATTATACACACATTACAATTTATTAAAAATATCTGATATTTCTGGGAGTCGGTTTTATTTGTTCCTTTTTCATATTTCTGTGTATTTTATATTTCTATATTTTTTGTATTTTCTGCTTTTTTTTGTATTTCTATATTGTTTATATTTCCAAATTTTTATATTTCTCTATTTTTTGTATCTCAAAATGTTTTATAGTTAATATATATGTATTTTTATATTTTTGTTCTTTGTTTTCGATTTTTTATCCATTTTTGTGTGATTATCTTCCCGCCTTTCTCTAGTATATCGGATATCGATTAGCTCCATCAATATATTTTCAGCGATCACTTCACGCCATCGTAAGCGATTTTCCCCCCTACGGAGCACATTCACAAAACCGATCCATATTATTAAACTCCCGTTTTCCAACCGCTGCGTTTCAAGAAGCCTAAACCACCGGTGCCGTATAAACCCATAAAGATAAACCTTCCAGCCCAGGTTATTGTAGCGCAGCCAGATCGAGTGCACTCCGTGTCATCATTAAGCAGCAACACAAATTACACAACCAGTGCACACATCTATCTGCAGCTGCATCCCAATGTCACGCCACAAACCGATCAATGCCGGGCCATATACCGGAAGCACCCCTGTGTACATATATCCGGCGCGCTGTTGGCAATATATATGCCACCCATCGTCGCGATTATGGATGGGCAAAATGAGAAATGCCGGCACGGAGAAACGCGCGCGTTTATCCAAGATTCAAGCTGCAGTATTTACGGGATTTATTCGTCATACGATGCCGTGCACGGCTTTATCTTAGGGCTCATCACTTACCGGCTCCGATTACCGTGGCAAAGTTAATTGGAATTCTGGAGGATCTTCTTCCGCGCCATGCAGCGTGCGGCACGTGCCGGTTAATACCCAGTGGTGTAATTAAAGACAACTCTATCGATTCTTTGCGCTGTTTTAAGCTGAAGCGCTCCTTTGGGAATACCGACGTGAATTTCTTGTTAAACCATCTTTGACATGCGAATACGATGTAACCATAGAAAGTACAGTGTTTTGTTTCAGCGCTTCTCTGCTCTAAGCCATTGCTTATGCGCGTTAATGTGTCCCTGTTGCAGATTCTTCGTTGGTTTTATTTTTAAATCGATACCCGACGGACCGACTGGCTGATTTCCTGTTTAATAGCACTAAAAGATTTTGTGCTTCGTTTTGGCGCATACTGCGCATACAAATTCTTGTCTGTTCAAACCTTAAGCTGAGTCTGTACGCATTGGATTTGATCTTGTGGTAAACATTTTGACAATTTTATATTTTAAAATTATTAACCGCGGACGATTCGCTCGATTCCCTTTTCTGAAAGGCAAAAAAGTCAACGTATCGATTAACGCGTACTGCGCAAACGAGCGCTTCCCTGTTCGAGCTCTATGCTGGAGTCATACGCACTGGATTTATTATACGCTGTTTGTTGAATTTAATTTCAATTTCTGTACCGCGGACCGACTAGCCGATTCATGTTTATACCAGTCCGACAGTGAACAGCTGGTTTTGTCATCTTCGCAATGTCACCTGTCAACGACACCAACGTCACAGACACTGTGCGCTGGACCTTTATCACCGCCGGCAAAGTGACCATCGCATCCATCAGCTTAGTACTAAACATCTCCATGCTGTTATTTTTCCTAGCCGATAAACGCCGTATCACCGCGTTCACCGTCTACCTCCTCTGCTTGTTAAGCAGCAACATCTTATTCCTCTCGTGCTGGGCACCGCTGAACGTCGTCAGCGAAGTGTACACCGTGTGGTGGATGGGCCAATCCGCGTGCGCCTTCCTAAACTACATGAACTTCGTGTTTAGTGGGTGTGTCTTCCACACCCACTGCCTCATCACCATCAACCGCATCTGGGCCATCCGCTTCCCGGTCAGCTACCGCAACCACCATAATAAACGCGCCGCGGTGGCGATTTGTTTGGGAATCGTCTCGTTCAACCATGTCTTCAGTCTCCCGGCGTATTTCATCGGGTTGGTGCAGCACCGCGATCGGCCGGTGGACCGGTGCGGTGTGTTCTTCGACCAGCAGCCGTTCTTCGCTCGGCTACAGCATATTGTCGTGTATGAGTTTCTCCCTGTTCTTCGTCGCCGGGGCGTACTTGTATCTATACCGGAAAGTGAGAAAGCAGCGTCTACAGCGCCCGCTCACTCGGGAAGGGTCCACGGCGGAGGAGAGTCTCTCCATCGACCAGGGCATCCGCGCGATTATCCGCATGACCACGCTGCAGGTGCGCCACGAGGAATTGGGTCCTCTGCAGCCGCCCGAGGGGCGGGTGCGCCCGAACGCAACGGATACGAAGCGGCGAAGCCGTTCGTGGTGCTGACGCTGTCGACGGCCAGTATCGTGGTTTGCTGGACGCCGGTGATGGTGTGGTGGGCGGTGTGGTTGTTTGTGGATAGTGCGCTGCTGCCACCGGGGTTTTATCACGTGGCCATGCTGATCTACAATCTCCAGGCCATGCTGGATCCGTTGTGGGTGGTGCTGAGTCTGCGCAGTGTGCAGACGGCGCTGCGGGCGTGGTTACCGCGGTGCCGAAAACATGTGGTGTGAGGTGTATGGCATGTAATCCAATAATTCTTTTAATGGCAGATTTTTTAAAAAAATTATCCCGACGTGAAATTAATGATAATCGATGTTTTTTGACATATCTCGTACATGTGTCAAAAACTGCTGATATAATGACATGTTTTTTTCTGGGTTTACAACGTGAGCACCTTGCCAACCGCAACTAAGGCAGCGAGATCTTAGCTGCAAAATTAGTCGTGCGTTTCGAATTTTCGATTACTGTAATGTACTGATTTTATTCTGGCCTTATGCCAAGCAATAATTAAATCAGAAGGTATTTATGGAAAATATAAAAGCGTGGACAAACACGCCGCAAGTCAGGAGATATAATAATTACTTAAAATAAATAATAAGACGTGGTGTCACGGTAGAGGTCAAGCTGTTTTGCTGAATGTCGCAGCAAACCATTCTCGCGTTTTTTCCAAATCACTGGCTAGAATTGCTGTAAAATGTTACCGTAATCATAGTCCTACTAATCCTTATACCGGCCCGTATACTGGTTAATCTGTCGCAATGCTTGACCACTCGGGATCACTTCATAGAGATCCCACGTCTGCGGCCGCCGTCGCAGCTCATTACACATGTCCGTGGCGCAGTAGCAGGTGATCTCGAAGGTGAGCGGCGAGTCCCTAGCACACACCGGTGGAGCATGGAGGCGGGGATCCCGCAGGCGACCGCATCCGGATGTCTTGCAGTAGGCACCCATACTAAAGGTGGCCATGCAGAACGATCCCTGTCCGTGTCGCACTGGACGCTGTTTCCCGCCTGGCATTGCGCCGTGCAGTTGAGGGCGAAGGCTCCTGTGATAGACCAGTAGAAGAAGGAAACTACCGCGGTACATCATGGCTTTACGTGCTGTGTGGCAAGACCGCGGACCTGGCAGGGTATAATATGTACAGTCGGTAACAAACTACGAAGAACGCATCTTATCAATTAGTGCCCTCTTTTGCCCCTTCGAAAAACGTTCCTCAAAAGGCATTAGCAGAAGAAATTCTCAGGGCTTTGGAAACAACAAATAGAGGTCCCTGCTGGAGTACTAACGAAAAATATTTAGCCCCGAGGCAGCTGTAGATGACAAGGTCAAGATCACACCGACCGCTCGCGAGTGCAAGAGTCATTGTCCAGGCAATATTGAATGCAAGTGTTGATACAAATCGGTAAAAAGCACACTGCATGAACAGATTAATACTACCGTTTGTGTGCAGCAAAAGACCATTTGTATGTAGTAAAGCAACTACAGTACTTACAAGTTCGTGATATCTGATGTCTGATTAAATGAGCGCGATGGAGCCGACATATCGGTGTAAATGATCAAAACATAAAGCGCAGATATCGAACATCAAGAATTTCCTTAGAAAATTCTTCCTATTTTACGGATATGACACATACTGTCGTAATTCCCCGGTCAGTGCAGTAGAAGTTCTCAAAAGCGGAAGAATCCGGAGTATCCCGTGCTGGAGCGCCCTGAGGCGTGCCGTTGCAATTTTAAAAGAAACAACAGAGGTATTTTACGGGTTTATCAGCAACGATAATGTACAGTCACGTGATATGGTTCAGATTTACACAGTCGTTTTATTAATCATAGAACAGGGTTTTTTTTCTCAATGCATTTTGAGTCTCGAATATAGCATAATTATTGTTCAACTTTAATCAGCAATGAAATTGGGCAGAATTTTCGAAACCTTGGTTGGACGTTCTACGTTTCGCTTCGTGAGCTTATGTTTCGCTGGTGAATCACAATCATTTGAAGTTTGAAAGCGACTCATTATTAAAGGCATTTCGAACCTCGACGTACAATACGCAAATGCCAAATTTGAAACGCAATAACAACATAACGAAAAAATGCCCTCACAGTCACTACGAATAACACTAACACGAATTTAACGGAAGTGTGAAATAATTCCTTTTCACCAGCTTGAATCCTTTACTAATGAAACCCACATCTTCAGTTTAATTGCAACAATTTAATGTGAGCGAATTATTTCACAATTCCTCCATACTCTACGGCAACGGCGGATTCTACGGCAACGGCGGATTAAGCAGTCGGAAGGTCGTATTGCGCCAATGTTCCGTACGTTCGTAATAGTTCCATGTCGTCGGACGGCGAGGGAGCTGATTGCACATGTCCGTGGCGCAGAAGCACTTGCTCTTGAAGGGGCTATCACGGGGGACGCCTTCCGGTCCCGTCCAGCAGAGCGGTGGCTGCGGTACCCGCTTTAAGTTTAGATAAGCGCATCCGCCATTGACACACACGTCCGCCTCGTCAAAGCTGACCACGCACAGCATGTAATTGCCGATGCATTCTGCAGTCTTTTGGCCTGACACGTCACAATCCCTGGCGCACCTGGTGGCGCAGACCGGATAGGCCAGCAACATAAGGAAGATCAGACCTGGACCAATCATTTCGTTATAAGAATTCTCGGTGGAATGCGGGACTGGATCTGCAAGTAAAAGACAGTACCGGTATTTGCAGTGTACAATATCGAAAAACGGAGAAAAGTGGAAACTGAACAATCGCGCGGTTCACGAGGTTATTAATACAATCAACAGCCTATGTGCAACAGGAACACATCCAATGTGTTCCGGATGAACGCCAGCGGCTTGTTCGAACAGAGAAGCGCCGAAACAAACTTTGTTTCGTGTAACGAATCATCTCGTTTCAGTTCCACATACGGCATTATAATTGTACATACATGTATAGTTACACTAACATACGATTAATATCTCAACAATTTACGCGAATGTACGTAGAAAACCAAATTAATGACAGCCAAGGTGTTAACCGTGATTACTTTTGATTGGACAATATCGGAAAACCGTGCCGTAGAAAATCGGCAAAACAAGTTTAATAAAAGTTATATAATATAGCGAACACATGTTAAAGATGTATGCTTAAATGAGCTCGATCCAGCCAACGTATCAGCCTACACAAACGTATCAGTCTGTAGGTACACATGGTTATCTAACATTAAACTGTAAGGTACAGATACAAATCTTCGTGTTCGGTGTTCGGTTTTCGTGTTCGGTTCGGTTCGGTATTTTGTAGGATATTTAATATTTTCTTTCCGCCGGACTGTCCGCCCAACAGACCAGCCGAGCAAAACTTAAGCGACAAAATTTCACACAACCTTTGGACTCATTGGTTACAGGAGAAAGCTGCGCCTCTTTCTGCTGCTTCTGATATGGCTGTAAAGTAATAATGTACTACCTATTTACTTTGGTTGAGGCTCCCTATAGGCGCCAAATTCAGCTGATTCCAGCTGAAATTTATACGTACTAAGATTTCGTGTAGGTTTGTGGTGAACGCCAATACGAGTTCATCATTTTAGCAAGAGTGTATTTGCAAGTCTGAAAATGTCCGAAACTGGTAAAAATTTGTTCAGTTCATTAAAGCGGACTGCAAAACAGCCGGCCAAATGTTGCACTAACCAAAATACTCATGTACGGTTTTGTCCCGCCAGTAGCAAAGATCGACGGGCGTTGTAAAACCGTTACATTACAGGCTTAAATCGCCTTCGACTATTTCGTCACCACGCAGAAAGTTGTACCATGTCTAGAATCTCTGGTAACCTTTACATACCAAAATAACGCAACACCATAGCGAAAAATGCCAGTACGAGCAGCAAAATCACACTTTACATTATTATAATTAAAATGAAGATGTGGTTCCACTAGTAAAGGATTCAAGCTGGTAAAGAGAAATTATTCCACACTTCCGGTATATACTCTACGGCAGCGGCGGATTGAGCAGGCGCAAGGTCCTGTTGCCCTGATGGTGTGTAGCTTCGTAATATTTCCATGTTGCCGGACGCCGACCGAGTTGATTGCACATATCCGTGGCGCAGAAGCAAGTGCTCTTGAAGGGAGCGGCATGGTGGACAGCTCCCGGCCCCGTTAGGCAGAACGGTGGCTGCAGCCGGGGATCCTTGAGTAGACCGCATCCACCCCCGACGCAGTTGTCCGCATCATCAAAGTCCACCGTGCACAGCGTGAAATTGTCGGCCACGCCGCATTCAGAACCGTGTTGGTCTGGCGAGTCACAGTCCGTGGCGCATTTGGTGGCGTAGACCGGATAGGCGAGTATTAGGAGGAAAATAATATCTTGCCACATCATTCTTTTACCTGGGAAGACCGGAACCGGACCTACAAGGGTACGACACATACAACGTAGGACTGCAAAAGTGGAAAGCGGATTAACAAGAAATCGTGTGCATTACAGGGCAAGGTTAATACTCTTTTATCGCTAGCAACGTGTTCGAGCAGGGAAGCGCTTGTTTACGCCAGTTATACGTTTACAACGAAGCATTTGCATTTGCAGTTCTAGAACGTACGCACATGTGTACAAATTTAGGATTAGCACAGCAGCATGAAGAAGCCCGGCAGTATGCTTACCGGTATTTTTGATTGAAATATCGAAAATCAGTACTAAAGAAAACCAGCAGCACGCAGCCTGCTGGATAGTGGATAGTGTATAATTATAACTAAGTTAGTCTATGTACTGTGTATGGAGCAAAACAAATTGAAAAATGTATGGCAAAATGAGCTCGACCAAGGCTACCTATCAGCAAAATCAATCATAACAGTAAGCCCACAAACGGTAGTTATCTATGGGACAAATCTTCGTGTAGGGTTTGTTGGCTTAGCTGCACTTTTCGTGTTATTTTTTTGGGCATTATTTTCCCTTCGTTAGACTGTCAGCCCAACATATTAACCGAAATTTCAGCGACAAAAATCCATGAAGACTTTGGACTCACTAATCACCAAAAGAAAACTGGATATTGCTAAATTCGTTACTTCTTATTTTATTTGGTTGAGGCGTCGCTATAGGCACTTATGAACTGTATGTGCAGGAAATCTAGTGGTTTCCGGCTATTTAAGTAACATTTAACGATGTTAAATGACGTTAATGTTAGCTGGAGGTATGCACTCCCGCTCTTTTTTCTTTTCACCACGTGTAGGCGGTTACGTGATGTTGGTGGCAGCTGCGCGTCGCCGGAGCTATCTAGATCAAAGCGGCCGCCGTCACGCGCACGGCCGCTGTTGCACCCGGCACTGCTCCTGCATGCCCGCTTTTGGTTTTGCATTTCACTGTTCTTGTTCAGCATTTCTGTTCTGCACTTCTGTTCTGTGCGCGCGAGTGATCTGTTTTACCACCCGCCACACCCTGCTGTTTCTTCTGTTGTTATTTCGCGTTGCTCAATAAAGGGGCCTTCGGTTGCGCAGGGATCTGGTCGCTCTCTTCCGCCGACCCCCCGGTCGGCCGGCTTCTCGCTGACCCACGGTCACCGCACACAGCCGATCACCGAGAGTACCAGCTTCCCAGCAGCCGGGGTTCCAGCGCCCACAGTGGACTCCGGAAGCGGCAACATTAATGCCAGATTTAATACTCATTTAGATTTGTGTTAAAACGCCAGTGCAATTGAATTAATTTTAGTATACACATTTATTTTATTTTCTATTTGTTTACTAATTTATTTGTCTATCTTATTTTATGCGCAAATTTTAGTACAGTACATACTCGTATAAGTGTACATTAATAAGTAAATATGTACAAGGCTGCTCGGAAAATGCGTAAACTTGGTGAAAATTGGACAGTTTCTAAGAGCGAACTGTGAAAAAGACTGGCAGTGTGTTTTACAAAGTACTATCCAAAACTGCTCTTAGTTTTTGTTTTTTTTTCCCGCCCGGGTTCCGTACGTATATAAACCCACACGTAAAATCACAGAGAAATCCACGAAATAAAATGACATTGTAACTTCCGATACAGTTATATAAGTTTTTTTTGTTCGTTTAACTCCGCTAAACTTTTACCAGTTGTAAAAATTCTTTAATGTGGAATTCTCCAGTTAAAGAAAACAGCATAAGCAGCGTATAAAGTCTGCAAGAAAAAACTGACAGTTAGCGAAATACGCACGTACAAATGTCGTTGAAGGATTTCTACTTGAAAGAAATGCAACAATTTCAATGAGCGATGGTCAGTACAGTTTGAACATGGGGCCGGGTTAAGGTGACACTGGCGGAGTGGGATCGGGAGCGTCGCTCGGTGCTGGAGCGCATGGAGGTGTGCCGGTACGTAGCCACTGCTTCCACGTCGATACTCGTTCCCCGTCCGGCGGCCAGCAGGAGACCGCGCACCGCTGTGCGGTATTCCGCGTTCAGGCTCAGGAAAATAAACTACAGAAAAACAATCAGTGTGATTATGCGTATCAGGTATCGATGCGGCGTCGTGCGTACGTGCAATTGTCGGGTTGTATTTCCTAATTGATTACCCGTATCGCAATTATGGGATACAGACTCTGTTACAGTATTAATATCAAAGTTCGCTTCCAGAGGGCAATGACGTTCAGCCGGCGTATAAAGTGGACAGAAATTATCAGATATTAGTGTTTAGTGGAGCCGGTTTTCTAGGAACGTATTTAATTTTGTATGATTATAATTAACATAACTAAATCTAAATCTGATATATTTGTTATGGTGATATACAGGCTTTTTCAATGAAATCTTCCGATGTATTCTTAGTGATTTCAAAGAACTACTGATATATTTTTTAGGCTATCTGAAATTTTAATACTGTTTATTGAGTTATATTTACTTTCCCGCGGTTATTATGTTTATTTTGCAGTTATACACTCAAGTTAGAGAGAAATGTACATTAAACTGTTTCGGTTAGGAAAAATACAAATGTTATCGATAAAGAAATACGATATCTTCGTTACAAACCTTTTTATTTTGAAATATACGAATTGTTTTCCGATGAAATAACATTGAGTTAGTGTAAACCTACTCTGTACAAACCACTGATTGGGCTGGTCTAACGCAATATTAATTAATGTGGAATAATTAAGTATACTTATCAAGATTCAGATCTATATTGCCACGAATGGGATACACCAGAGTCGGCAAACCAGAAAAGACTGACCAAAACCAATATTATATTCTGAAAGCCCGTAGTCGAAAACCCGGCCAGATGGTATTCATTTCTTTTAAAACCTCTCCCGCTTCGAGCGCCACAGCGGAAGAGTTTTGACTACCTTCACCAAATGTAACTAAATTATTAGAATAATAATTATCATCGTGTATTTTTAACCAGGCAATGTTGCCACGTAAACCAAATAAAATATAGTTAAAAAATGAAAGTATTTTCCACTAATTAAAATATCAGAATCAATTTAATTAGCAGACCGTTGGGCGTTGGCGTTATTGCGACAAGAACGACTACATATCCAACGTTGTCATCGAGGACAATTTCTAAACAAGTGCCGGCCAAGCAGCGATAGACAGAACTACCGCCACAGTTCAGCGCACAAGCCCGTTAGTTGACCGAAATACCACTACATTCTAGTTAAAATAGCCCGCTAAGCCAGTGAGTGGCCGAACTGCCACTATGGATAGCTATGTCAGCGGTTGACCGAGCTGTCATTATTGTCCGATGCCGAGTGACCGAATGAGCGAGTGACCGAGCTGTCACTACTTTTCAGTGTGAAAAGGCCGTTAGGGAACGAGTGACCGAGTTACCACCACTGTCCGGTGCACAGAGCCCGGTAGGAGAGCGGGTGACCGCGCTGTCAGTAATGTCCGGCGCAGAAAGTCCGTTAGCGCAGCGGGTGACCGGGCTACCAGTGCTGTCCGGCGCGAAAAGCCCGTTCGGTGAAGGAGTGCTGAGCTGCCACTACTGTCCGTGCACAGATCCCGGAAGTTGAGCGGGTGACCGAGCTGTCACTGCTGTCCGGCGCAGAAAGCCCGGGAGGTGAGCAGGTGACCGTGCTGTCACTGCTGTCCAGTGTACAAAGCCCGTTAGGTGAGCGGGTGACCGAGCTACCACTGCTGTCAGAGCCAGAGCCAGTGAAGTGATGAGTTACCGAACTAGTGATCCAGTGCACTATCACTGTTTCGAATTTCACACCTTATAGACTGATATTTCGGCTTTCTTTTGGGGTAGCGGATATCGTAAAATTATCTGTATGTACAGCGAAAGGGAATGCTTTCAAGGTTGAGAGAATCTCAGAATCATGAACTGATTTTCATAGAAAATTCGTGTTTGCCCTATTGCATGTACCGATCATGTTTCGACGAATAGACTGATGTTAATCTAATAAATATTCCTTCAAATTCAAATAAAATAGCCATGGACCACAAGAAACGCGGAGGCGAAGCCGAGGCTGTTTCTTGTAGTCTTGTACTATGGGACAGATACAAATGTATGCGCTACTTAGAAAGTCAAACAGATGGAGAGACTATTGTCAAACCATACTACTTAACTGGTTCCAATCATGCCCTAATTACTGCACACACGCAACGCGCCGTAATTCTTACCGGTGTCCCTGCCGGTCCGCACGTCAACAACAGCTTCATCCACAGAAACACCGGCCAGTTCCGCTTCAAGAATCCCAGGAAATACGTGGTAATCAACGGCGTCGGGACATAGCACAACAAATACCACAGAAACCACACAATCAACATCACCGCGATAGCCTGCTGCCGACGCTGGCGCCTCTATCATTCTTGGCCTTCCCAGTCGCAACGCGATTTGACCGCAAGATACTAACAATTACGATCACATACGCCAAGCCTGTATGCAAAACGGCGGGGTATTGGTCATCCCGTTGAGAATCGCGTACACGGGGAGATTATTCGGCACCGTCCCGCAGTACCCAATAGGCGGGACCAGCGTATACACCGCCGCATACCCCCACAAATGCGGGACCGTGGAGATGAGGCTGACCACCCAGGTGAACAGCAGCATTGCGGTTAATACCGCCGGGTGCGAGACGGAGCGGTAATAATGTGGAAGGGTGATGGCGATCAGGCGATTGATCGCCAGGAACACTGAGTTCCAGTGGGATAACGCGATCAACGTGTACTGGATGAAAAGAAGAGCGGGATGCAGTCTACCGGGAACGGACGTTGCGCTTGTGATGCGTAGATGACGGCGTTGGCTAAAAGTGTTGGCAGTCCGAGGTTCAAGCTGTCGATGACGAGCAAATGGATGATTAAGGGATTGGCGCCTTCTTTAAAATTGTGCTGGTGGAAGAGCGCCGTCACCAATAAAAATCCGGTGACGGCACCGGCCAGACTGATAAAGATCACGGCGATGAACCATAAAGTGATGCTGGAAAAGGTCACGATGGGGATGAATCGGGTGACATTGACCAAAGATATCGATGTTCCGTTAAACGTTGTATTACTCAGTAAGGTCAAGACAGGGACCAATCGAGCAGAATTAAGCGATGGTGACATTGTCGCATTAGAACTTGAATTACTCGGAAAGGTCACGGTCGGAATTAGCTGGGTGGTGTTGACCAATGACAAAACTGTCGCGTTCAAGATGTCGATATGGCGTTGGTAAACATTTTATTGCGCTGGGGAGTTGTGATGCAGTGAGACCAAAGATCAACAGTCAGTATAACCGGTTTTCATGGAAGATCCGTTGGGAGAGATATCTGCCACGTCATGGAAAGCACTAAATATGTATTTACACCGCCGCAAAGCTGCCGATTATTTTTATCCGCGTTCATTACTCTTTAATATTGAGTGCCGACTTTCGACGCAAACAATAATTGGCGCTTTGCAAACTGATGAAAGCCAATATGGGTGGGCTTTTCAGCTAACTATGCCGCCGTGTACGTGAGCGAGTGAGCGCCTTTAGGGAGACGCCACCGGATGTGCGCAGGTAGGGTGCTTTTTAATTATTAGCGTGTATTAAAAACCGGCGGATATTCTCGTCTTTCTGTCTTGCCTACCAGCCGCCCACACGATACAGGCTACCTTAACCAGTGTGTGATGCCGATGTGGAATAGTATTAGCTATTGTTCTATACCGCGTTGTCATGGCGGAAAGCATCCCTGCGGTATTAAGGGGTGTGGATATAAGAAACATTGGTTTGTCTGTTGAATGGAATCATGTACATAGTTATAACACAATAAATTCCCGACCGCCTCGGCGTATGCGGAGTCGTTTTCTCCTAATATGCGCATTATGGGAAAACAATGAAACTGTTATGTAATATCGACCCGTGTTACGTAATCCGGAAACAGCATCCATGATACAGCAAAATGATACAGTGTACTCGTATCGAATGATTTGTGCCGCTACTATAGTATGTAATTCAATGAGAAATATTTTATAGCGTATTGTACACGAGCATTTAGCCAATATCCAAAACAAAAACAGGATGGCAAAAATCACTGTTTGCCCCAATTATACCGGCTGGAGAGACCGGCAATAAAATGTACGAAACATTTTTTGGGAGCACTCAATCGCGGTCTCCCTATTACTCTGGAGGTTATGCTAATGGTAAATGCATGCTTTGCACACCAGCTATACCACGCATAATTAGAAAAAGTTTCTACGTCTTTAGAAATATCTCAAAATTTTTCGAATCGCGGACGTATCAACGAGGTTGTAGTTTCAGCGGTGTTTGGATCGGCCGCATTACATGCTGGTTATTGACTAAAAATCGCTGCAGTACACGTTCTGGACTCCTTTCTCCGCGACGGACAATGAAGTGGTGTAACGCGCACCCGCGGTGAATCCTTAATGGGCAGCAGCGCTAGATACAGCGGCAGCTGTTGCTTTATTAGTTAAAGCCATACTGCCGGATCGGGATCGCGAGCGTACCGTACTGGAGCGCATGGACGTGTGCCGGTACAAGACCACCGTGGCCACCCCTACGGCGCCTCGCCGGGCACACACGAGAACGCGCACCGCTGTGCGGTATTCGACGTTCAGGCTCAGGAAGATAAACTACAAAAAACATTAAAATTATCCGTTAAATTCGTATATAAATTATTGACTTTTTAACCGAAGATTTAAATTTTTTATCGCTGCCAATTAAGGAGCAGAAAGGTCACAGTTAGCCGGAACCATGTTAAAAACTTACCGGTGTCCCGGCCGCACCGCACGTCAACAGCAACTTCATCCATAAAACACCGGCCAGTTTTTCCTCAAAAACCCCAAAAAATACGTCGTAATAAACGGCGTCGGGACGTAGCACAACAAGTACCACAGGAACCACACGATCAGCATCACAGCGATCATCTGCTGGCGCCGCTGTCGCCCCTTATCACGTCGCGCCCGCCCCGCCGCCGCCTGGTTCGTCCGCAGTATACTGATAATGACAATCGCGTAAACGAAGCCCTGGATACTGAACGCGGGGGTACTGGACATCCCGTTGAGAATCGCGTACACGGGGAGATTATTTGGCAGCGTCCCGCAGTACCCAATGGGCGGGATGAGCCGGTACGACGCCGCATAATCCCACAAATGCGGGGCGGTGGAGACGAGACTGATCGCCCAGGTAAAAGCGATCATTCCGGTCAATACCGCCGGATGGGAGGCGCCCCGGTAATAATGCGGGAGGGTGATGGCGATCAGGCGGTTAATCGCCAGGAACACCGAGTTCCAGTGGGATAACGCGATCCCCGTGTACTGGATGAAGAAGAGCGGGACGCAGTTTATTGAGAACGGAAGTTGGGCTTGGGATGTGTAGATGACGGCGTTGGCTATGATCGTCGGAAGCGCCAGGTTGAAACTGTCGACGAGGAGCAAATGGATGATTAGGGGATTGGCGCCTTCTTTGAAATTGTGCTGGTGGAAGAGCGCCGTCACCAATAGAAATCCGGTGGCGGCACCGGCCAGACTGATAAAGGTCACGACGATGAACCATAAGGTAATGCTGTGTAAGGTCACCATCGGAATTATCCCGGTGATGTTGACCGTTGTATTGATAACTGTAATGTTGTCGATTACCATTTTTTCGAGGTGGGGAAAATCGGGGCGCCCTAATTAATTTTTCTGAGCGGGAAAAACCAGAACTGCTTGATAAAACGCCGTTTAAAAATACAGGATTGAACGATCTTCGAAGCAGGGAGTGCCACGAACGAAGCCGCAATGCAAATGTATATATAACTAAAATCCCCGTTAAACTGCGGGGTGTGTTTCAGGATTATGAGGCTTTTCCTGACGTCAGCTGTTTTGTGCTGCTATCGACAGTTGACAAGAGATTGACCACTGTATCGGCGTTGCGCCAACAACGGCACCGGTGCTTTGTGATGCTGATGAAAGGCCACCGGGGAGGGGCTTTGTTCACCGGCAGCGCTGTGCGTCGCCGTGTGGGCAGACACTGTCAGCGGTGTCGTATATATACGGTGAGCATTTCCAGTGATGATTATCTGCCGTTATACGCGAGACACTTCGGATTATTTGCCAGTCATAAAATAAGACAGGCAGTGTATCTTCTTGAGGTTGTTGATGATTTGTGAATGATTCCAACCTCAAGCCACTCCGTGGGGATCGGTCACATTCGGCGAAGCGTGGTAGCCTGGTTCTTGGTAGGTATGACCGGCCGAGCGAAGGGAGTAATTCGGTTAAAATAATAACAACAAACAGCCGTGTCGTGCAGTGCTACTTTAGAGTCTGTAGTAGTGTAGTGCCTTGGCAAATATCGGGGGAATTTTTCCTCCTGGCTGCACAGATGTTTACGTTATTTGGGGAACATAGAAAACGTTTTCATACTGGCCCAGCTTGTGTTTTGGAAAATGCCACACACGTGAACCGGGATTAGAAAAGACCAGCACGCAAACATTTTGTTTTCGTATGTCTGTATGGGCATTGGGCAGTGATGAAGGGAAGAATTTTTATTGATACAACAGATCGAAGCTACAGCTTTCTGATTATTTGTTAAGGTATCTACGTATTTCTTTATTCAGAGTTTAAGTATTCGAGATCTGACACAAGGTATCTCCCAGTATCAATTTTATTTTATTTTAAATTTCGCTGTGTTTACTTTTTTTGGATTTTTTCGTCATTTTATTATTGTACTGAAATTTATTTTACGTAAAGTATTTAATTTTTTTCTATGTTTCTTCCTTTCTTTAAATAAGAAATTAGTATGAATTAAACTGTTTAGTGTACTTAATTATCTTGGTAATCATTTACTTATCAATAATTATATCTTTTTTTAATTTACGCATTCTTTTAAGCGTTTTACTCGATGTCAATTATCCACGGAAAAAATTTCGGTAAAAATTTTCAACGGAATAAATTTTAAATTTCCACCAAACGTCTCCACATTTTTTTTATTTTGACCATTCTGCAGAAATATCAATGGCAAGTTTTCCCAAATTTTTCCCACATCTCCACAACAACCAGAGAGAGAGAGAGCCACAACTGGCCAGTTAAATAACCACATCGACACTAACCAGCACAACTGCTCTCAGTTTTCTCTCTTTCACACGCACAATCAGTCTCTGCCAGACATTCTGGCAGGGGGGGACGGCAATCGATCAGCACAGGGTGTTCGCCGCTCAACCGATCAGACAACAACAACAGCTCAGCATCAACGCAACAAAACAGACTCTGTGTGATTCTACGATGGCACCCGTGAATGTATGTTGCCGGCGGATCCCGGGGCGGAGGAGGCCGTCGCGGCGCCCCCGCCGTACGGACTGCCGGCCATACCCGGCCCGAACACCGGCACTCCCGTCATAATACTCCCAACCTACAATCCAAAAGAAAAAATATTAAAATAAATTAAATACCAACAAATAGTTTTTTTAAACCGTTTAAATATCAATAAATAGTTTTTTTTTTAAAATTGTCTTGTATCACTAATCATTGATTAAATGCTAAAAAAACACGAACACTTGCTAAAAAATTTTAAAAAGAAAAATTAAATAATAAATAAATAGCAAATATTTTTTTAAAATCTAAAATTAAATTTCAAATCAGTTACTTAATATTAAAAACTATCCAAGCTGCTGCATTGGTCCAACAACATGAACGTCCACAATTCAAAATTTCTGTATTCTGCATATATTCGTCGGTAAATTTACCCAATAATTTCTTGCTTTTGCGCAGGGTAATACTGATAAAAAAACGGTTAACATACGTAATTATAATCATCCCCAATCATCAGATGAGTAACTTTTTTCTCATAAAATCAAACCAAAACGTATAAAATTTTCAAAACACCAAAAAACTATTTTCCAATAGCTTTAAAAGTCTCCCTAGTGGAGTTTGGCAACTGTTGTTCGATAATAATAATAATATTACAATGAACAAAATTGCAAAAATACTAAAGACTCCCAGTTCTCTACCACGTCAACGACTGATTGAAATATCACTGATGAATATTAATGCTGGTTAATAATATTTATTTATTAGAAAATACTATCTACTTAATACAAAAGCAGTCCATAATCCAAATCGACTACATATTAAATTAAGAAAAAATAAACAGAAGCAAAAATAAATACAAATAAGAAATCTGATGCTTGATGGGGTTACCCTTTGAGATCCATCGGGCATTTGTGCAGAGGTGGCGGGACTGTTGAGCTGTGCACCGCCGGCGTTGGAGGGCAGGCCGGCGCGCATGAGCATGGGCTGCTGGATGACGGCGCCGGGCTGTATCCCGTAGTGCCGGTACAGGGCGGCGGCCTCGCCGGCGGCCCGCACACTCTGCTGTTGCTGCTGCGTCTCCAGCGCCTGCTGCAGCGCTCGCATGTACTCTACAACACACATATTCATGTATCCATTTACAAAACAAAAACCGTTTTCTCAAATCATAACACTTACAGAAACACAAAAACAGTAAAATAATCACAAACCAGAATTTAAAATAATCGCTTTTAATCCCGTAAAGTCATTTTCACAGTAAATTCCAGCAAACAAACTGAAGATTAAAAAAACTTCAGTCTCTAATTAAAAAACACAGCGCTTTACAAATTTTGCAAAATTATCTAGAAAAAGTGCTCTACTATCCACAATAGCACAACAAAATGTACATACTCTGAAAATAACTATCTTAACATTCAAGTCTGAAAATCGTAGTGAAATAAAAAAAAAAGACTTTACAAATTAGTTAAAGCAAAATATACATAGAAAAAACGTGCACGCTCAAAAAATACGTATCCCACAATTTAAAAAAATGTGTACATACTCTGAAAATAACTATCTTAACATTCAAGTGACTGAAAATCGTAGTGAAACGTCGCAAAAAAATAATCAAACAAAAATGTGAGTTGATAAACCCCTTTACAAAATCTAGCGCAAGAAAAATCGTGTCAGTCAGAAAAAGAAACGAGAAAGACAAAAACAGGATTTTTTCTCTCATGTTATTTTACCGGGATTACTGGCGTTCATGGCATGGATCTGCTGGGCCATAATACTCTGCTGCTGCGGTGACAATGCGGCGATATTCTCCGGCTTCTGCAGCATTAACTGCGGCGCCACCCCGCCGGCCGCGGCGCCCAGCATGTTGGGCACGAGACAGTACACCTGGCTGCCCAGCGTCGAGTAGGCCGCGGCGCCCAGCATGTTGGGCACGAGACAGTACACCTGGCTGCCCAGCGTCGAGTAGGCCGCGGCGTTGTTGCCGTAGGAGCCGGCCAGGCCGGCCACCTGCATCGGCGTGCTGACCGAGCCGCCGCTCTGGTTCATCGACGACACGGTGGATGTCGGCTTCGGTGGCGATTTGGCGCTGCCTAGACATCCAGCAAAAAATCAAACATTTACATCACTAGCCAATTAAATTTTAATTCACAATATTTTTAAAATGGACTTAAAGAATCCCATCAAATTTTACGCGTCAAAGAACCGACACTGCAGTCACTCACAAGAATGTAAAAACAAAATAACAGCATATTCAAAATACAAATAACAATAAGAACACAAATCCAATATTAACATTCAAAAATCAATGGAAGACCAACTTAACAGTATTTTTCCTTCTATACTGTATTTTTTAAAAAATCCAAGAGTTATAACGATCCACAAAACCGACACCAAAGCCACTTTCAAGACTTTTCAAATTAATTTAATTTTAAAATGAACTCAGGTAAGTATTAATTTAAAAAATATTTTCTCTAAATTTATTCACAAAATAGTTATTTTCAAAAAACCTGAAATAATACTATCCTACACTGTATCAGTAAAAACGCAGCTTTCGAAAATTATCTAGATTCGAGCATTTGACCAGCAAATGCTCACTATCACAGCATAAGCTTTGTATAAGCACATTAAAACTAATTACAACTAAATAAAAAAATAGCCTCAAAATTATGGAAAAAATGTCAGTGCTTGCAAAATGAAACAAAATTAAAATTAATAAATATTTAGTGACGTACGTCCAGAATGCGGTGACTCATTCGGGGGCATCATACTAGGCCGGGGAATCTTGGAGGAGACCGACTGCGGCGGCGGACCACCGGTGGAGGGGGCGCGGCTGCGCATGACATCGTGGGCGGAGGGCGGCGGCTGCTGCTGCCGGGAGGACCCCGAAAGGACCGCCTGCGCGTGCGCATGGGACTGCTGCTGTTGCTGCTGCTGCGCGATACGCTCGACACCGGGGGACACGCTGCGCTGCCTCTTCTGACCATGCTACAACCATGGAATTAATTTCCGTTATTCTTTTCAACAGAAAGGAGAAAATAAGCAGTATTTATTACCGGCTGGTGGGGTTCCAGGTGGGTGTTGTTCTGGTGCACCATGGCGCCCATGGGGACATTCATCGGTGGATAATTCAGCAGGCGCGGTCGCATGGCGGGATCTGGGCAAATAATTCACAATTATTTCACACATTACCGCGGTTTCAGTACAGTATTTCCTTGAATTATGCGTTATTATTCACAGCTGATTGGCATAGATATTCTGTTAATTTCTCAGTATTTACCTACTCACTATTATTATTTAACTACTTACTTTTAATTATACACTATTGTCCAAATTATAAATCATTTATTTTGCAGGCCACTGTTATTTTAATCCCACTTAATTTTATTTGGAATTTAATATTAATTTATTCAATTTGCGATATTCTGCAGTGCCACGCTGTGCTCTATTCGCCTATTCTCTCATCAAAATACTACTGACCAATGCAACCAGAATATGAGAGTTAAATAAAGAAACCGATAAAATTATTAACTTCGTTTAATGCAAAACCAAGAACTAAAAAACGCACGGCCAAATTTAAAGTACATAATACACCGTTATTAATGCCTCTTAAAAAATCGCAAAAATATTGCAAATTCTGCCCTAAATCAAAACACAAAAAAATAAAACTCGCATATAAAATTACGCAATTACAAATATTATACAGAGAGACATTTCGCACCCGTTGCCTCTTTCTCAAGAAAAAAGAAAGCATAAAAAACCGATAAAAAAGCGTGAAAATTTTTAATTAATCAACAGAAAGGTGTACTGCACGGAAAACTGTTCAAAAGGCTTTTCCGCCAGCACAACGAGATAACAACGCAGCCAAATAACGTACTGGTTTGGGAGATGAGCATGGAGGCGTTGGCGTAGGAGTGATGCTGCGGCGGCATACTCATACTGCTCGTCATCTCCCGGCCGCGATCCTTGGCGTCCTTCTGCTGCTTCTTCAGGGATTCCTCATTATTCTTGGCTTGCTTCATCTGCGTGAAGAGCTTCATCTGCTTGGCTTTCTCCTGCTTGATGCTGTCACGCAGTTTGGCCATCTAATTGTCAACAACACACCGATCATCATTAGCGCGTGCTCACAATTTTAACCAAGGATGCCGACTTTCGATCAATAATGCAACACACAATCCCACTCAAATCGCAAACAATTAGTGGACAACCGCAAGCAATTGAGCAAGAAATAAATCATGCGGGCAATAACATTGTTTTTGAAAATTCCGGAACGGCAGCAGCACAAATGGCAAAATTCCAACGACTGCCCGCGGGAAATACCGTTAAATCCTGATTTTTTCGTATTTCGGAGAATGGATTAAAATCTCCAGTTTAACGGGCCAAATAGCTGTCAGTCAAGCTTAAAAATTTAAAAACGGAAGCTGCTGTTTAATACAGCGGCTACTGACAAAAGAAATTTTAACAAATCAAGCTTGAAAAGCGCATCAAAATTCACCAAAAAAATACGGTTTTTCGGTTAATAAAAAACTATTCTTGCGAATTATTTTTAGATAAAAATTCACCATCAAAATAAGAAAACTTTTATTTTGAAACACAATAACACCAAAATGCAGCCATCAAAAAAGCCTCATAATATTTGGAAAAAAATTCCCCCTAGCAAACGATAAAAATGATAAAATAAAACAAAATAGACTAAAACAGAAGAAAATTGTAGTGTAGTGGCTACGCACTACGGCAGTGCGCTACAAAAATAAATTATATCAGACGATCAGTTGAAACTACACGCCGTACACGGAAAAAATTACACATATAAATAAGATTTAATAGTGATAATTCGGGGAAATCAACCACCAGATCCCCACCTTGCTCTCCAGATCGGCCGCCGCATCGCGATCCCGTGCCAGTTTCTTCTTCTCCTCCTCCTTCCGCAGAATCTGCTTAGCCAGACTCTGCTTCTCCCGCTCCTTACTGGCCACGATCCTCTCCCGGATCTTCTCAAACACCTCCTGGGAGATACTGGGCCGATACGCCCCAAGCATCCCTCCCTCGCCAACGCCGCCCCCAGCCCCCGGGGCCCCGGCCTCCGACCGCCCCACACCATTGACCGGGGGCGCGGGCTCGATAAACCCGTTGGAGGTGGCGCTGGTGTTGGCGTCGGGGGCGTCGGCGCTGGAGGTGGTGGCTCCGGAGGATTCCTCGTAGTGCGTGCTGGACTCCTCGCTGGCGCGCAGACGCCCGTTCACCAGGGCGGCACGGGTGGCGGGGGCGTCGGGGACCCCGTCGGAGGCGTCGGCCCCGTCCACGTCCATCCGCTCCACAGGGGCTGATAAATAGAGTTTCTGGCGCGGCATGCTGGAGGAGATGGTATCACGCTGCGCATTGCGTCAAGAAAGAGTTGGGAGAGGAATATTCCGCTTGGGCACGGTGGGCCTGGGCAAATCCCTGTAAATCGACATGTTAATCAGTACTGCATGTACAGGTTACTCGAGGCAGCGCACTATTTACGGATCTCGTACAATTATAGCACATTAATTAAATAATTTTTGTGGTATTTTAATTTCTCCATCAAGTGAGCTGCTGCCGTAAGACCAATAAAAACAAGGAAAAAAATACTGTACCATAATTATAATAAGCTTCCAAAATCCCAAGATAACAAACAGAAAGTTGTTAACAAGGAACAAAAATAAAACCCGCAGGTTGATGATGAAAATTCAGGTTGTTTTAATTTGGCGAGCGATCGATTAAACCATCCATTAAGAAACAGGCGGAACGGATTAACGGATCCAATAGATAATAAAATCCCTTCTGAAAATATTCTCCTCGCAAAATCTGAAAGTAATACTCTAAACTGAATTAAAAGACTACGAAGAACCCTAACGACTACTCGCAATAAAACACTTCAATAAACGAGAAACTTTCAACTTTGGCAAACTGCGAATGGTGTGAAAATGTGGTTGCATTTCCCCTTCCGCCTCACGGCGATTCCATTGGCAATGGCATTCCAGTGAGAGCACTCACTGGAATTGGATTAATTTAGCACACGGCTGCACTTACAGTCTCACACGAGTAAAAAGAATTCGAATTTCTGGTTAATCATTTCTAGTTTTTTGTTCCTAAAATTTTTAAATGATAGAAGAGATTTTTTTTATTACGCCCTAGTGCAACACCACATGCTTCATAATTCCCATCAAGTCTGGCGCTGGAATTCTATTTTATTAATTTTGGAAACTGCACAACGCTGTCGGCTGTACACAACCGACAATAACAACCGAAAATTAGAGCAGTAAAAATAAAATATTCAAAATTAAAAAAGATCTTTAATTTCTAAACATGGTTAAACACACTGTTTAATAATATCACAGTCCGCAAAAACAATAAATAAGTTAAAAAAACCAATAAAACTAATGGCCTGTCAATAAATCCACCGACACCATTCATTCACACTTCCGAGTGGAATCCGGATATTTCATCCGCAGTTCCTCTTTGAAAATAGCAAACAATCGGCGATTTTGATTGAGTTCCTCCGTTTTCGTCTGGTGGAAATTGTCGCTGGTTTTAAATCCCAAATGCATCACGAATGCCGTGTCCAATACGGAGAATTTATAGCCTGCTACGAACAGCTCGCATGCCTAAAAAATAATAACATTAAAATTGGCAGAAAACGTAGAGAAAGGGCTGCCACAAGACAGTGTATTGCATAGTCGTAATGCGGAATAACTTATTGTCAGAATAATCCAACAAGCTATCAATCAAAATTAAAAGCAACCGAAACAATGTTTTCAATCATAACTTTTTGCTGCTTTGATCTTTGTTGAACCGATTCTGCACAGAGAAAAATCGGGCCAGAATACATGAAAATGTGCTTACACGAAGATGTTAACGAAAACCAGTAAAAGTCTATAAATTACATGTTTTTCTCGGGAGAACTTGTTTATGTATACAGAAATATTTTTCAGATGATAATTTACTGGAACACTTACAAAATACAGAAGAAAAAAACTAAAATTTGATGGACTGAATAAAAATACAATTTTATTTAAATTTTAAAAAATCTAATTTAATGAAAATTTAATTTTAATTTAATTCACCTGTGAATTCAAACCGAAAATCAACCTCCTGAAAATGAATTCCTAATAAATTAATAAAATATTCAAAATTATTGTAATAAAATACGTACATGACTAATGCGATTAAATCCATACTGCTTGAACCGCTCATCAAACCACGGCGCACTACGATGCACAATCACAAACGGCTCCCAGGGATCGCGCCACTCCACGTCGTACGCCACCGCCATCTTCCCTTCCGTCGGCGCCGTCTCCCAGCGCCGGTAGTCCGTGGGCTGCTGGCATTTCCAGCACATTTCAAAGTAAAAAGGCCGCGCCTGTAACTGATGCATTTGCGTCAGCAGCTGCGGTTTGTGCGCCGGGGTGGTGTCCGGGCGGCGTAGCTCGAAGGCCGGGAGGACGAAGACCTGGTGGTCCAGCGGAGGGGTGGCCAGGGTGTAGTTAAAGGGGGATAGGAAGGCCAGGAAGTCGGTGTAGAGGTCACCGCTGGGCAGCATGTCCACGTCGATGGTCAGGTAGAACTGTGAGAGGGTGAAACGGCGGGCCACGTTGCGCAGGAGGTTGTTGGGGTAGGGATGGTCCAGGTTGTAGTTCTGGGATGCCCATTGTCCTACCAAAATTTCACAACGTTCAATTTCACATCTTTGTTGATAAATTACTGAATTATTCTGGACACTACAGTAATTTCTATAGAATTTTTACTACACACGAATATCTACGAATTGCGGCCACTATTCACTTTACCACGAGAAGAAAAAAACTAACAATCTTCAAAATAGTTCTGCCCCCAATTTTCTTCAACACTTGAAGTCTCTGAAAGTGCGGCAAAAGTGATCACATGAAAAACCCGAAAAATATGTATAACACCTTTAACTGAACAAATTAACTCATTTAAAATTTAATTATTTATTAACTTGTTATGATGTATCTCACACACGTTCGATAACCGAAATTGGCTAAAACAATTGACAAGAGCTTTGACAGCTTTGTAGTACAGATTATCGAATACATGCTCTGAAATTATAAGCGTTGTGTCACTTATGTCACAGTTTTGTGTAATAAAAATTAATGCAAAAATGAATTCGAAATAAAGCAAACAACGTTGTTCCAAATTCATTTTTTTTAAAAATTATTTAGCTATTCATCCAACTGTTTGGATGACTCACAAAATAAAATAAAACCTCCATAAAATATGTAAAAACCAAATTTCTAATAAGGAAATCAAAACTAAAAATCAGAATTCAAAATTAAAATGATGGAGAATAAACGGTTTATTCTCCTTAAATAAACGGTTTATGGTTTATCATAAACCACATACCGTACTTTGATGCCTACTCACCACTGATCACCAGCTCCCAATAACGCAGCGGGAGCGACCCATTACATCCCCGCAACTCCCCTTTCCCTCGACGCCCCAGGCCTCCTTTCTCCCCCACCCCCGGGGAGACCACATGGAACGTGACATACTCCGCAACCAAGGGATAACACCGTCGCATCCCATCCAACACCTCTCTGATCTCTCCCAACAACCCCGGCGGGACAAACACCGCCACCGCCATCCCCGCGGTCCATCGCTCCACCAGACGGGGTACATAGCGTAGATTATTCAAGGAAGTGTGCGTCAAGAGGGTGAGAACGGCGGGAGCCGGAGGAGGAGCATGCGCGGAGAAGACATCGGGGAAGATTCGGTAGGTCCCCGATGTATCCAACACGAAGGAGGACTGCTCCGCTGCGGGAGGATCTGGATCCACGGCATCATTGCAGAAAATATTCCGCAGTTTTTCGTTGGTAGGGGTATGGAGGGAGAATGCGAAGAGGATGAGGATAAGGAGAACAGCACAGAAAGTCCAGTATCTCCGTCGACGAGCGCGACAGATCATCGTCAGTCGCACTCATAATTTTCGGTATTAAAAATTAAAACTTAAAAATTTCAGTAAAATACAAACACTGAAGGAGCATTAACATGAATTTCCGCATAACTTCGGTAATTAATAAAAATAAAGAAAAACTGCAAAAATTTGCTTCGATTTCCAGTGACAAATCACAATCGCCAATACCTATATAATAATTAACAAGGATTAATGAAGAAATATAGAAAAAAATTTTAAGTACTGTACGTAATAATTTCGTGTAAATACCTCTTACAGCAGCACGTGGTGCGGTCGCACTGTCGGCACCCTGACCCTGGGCAAACGCCAAGACTCAAAATTTAAAAACGCTTGCGATTCTTTTGAGAATTTCTGTTGCAAAACGATTCTGAACCAAACCTGAATTTTTTCTGGTTTTATGACAACATGAACATGATATGAAAATTTAGAAACATGCCATGCTTCCGTTTCGGTTCGGATTCAGAGTATCGCCTACCGGATCGCGTAAGCATGTGTGGAGACGAATTTTGATGCACCAAACCGCATTCCCATTCCCACGCCTTGTCCAATCAAAAAAAAAAAACCGGTCGCAATCTTTTTGTGGGAAAATTGCCAATATTAACTACTGAAGCATACGGCATGTGCTGTACTTCTACCGCACTGACACTCAAACAGGGGTTTATTAAAATCGCGAAATCTATGCGGCCTGCCGCCTGCGTAATCAACTGATACTCGTAGAAACGTCTACCCGACAGAACGACATAAAGAATTTCAATTCAAAATAAGCTAAAGAATAAAAGAGGTTACCATAGGAGATGCTTGCAGTACAGATTCATAAAAATGAATATAACGTCTGTTTTACCAAACGACACCATCTAACCTATCCTCCACAGCAAAGAATAACTTGGCCAGCGGACTCATTCATTTTCCTTGCTGCATCTTCCAGGCATCAACATCCCCCGGGTCCAAGGACAACTCCGCGAATCCTACAGTACGACACTTCCCTCCCAGGCGAACCCAATGCAGCCCGTCCCTCACGACGCCCATGTACTCTCCATAATCACTCAATGAGTGAACACAGACGTCCAGCCCCTTTTCCAGGATGACCTGAGCACGAAGCACCTTGTCGATGGGTGCAGTGCCTTCATTACCGTTATCGCACCAGGTGAACACCACAAGCTCCTGATGGACGTTGGATACTCGGGCTGAGTGCCACAACCATAAATCAGCCTTGAACACAAACACTTCCGCTCCCGTACTCAACACCCTGCCCTGCCCGCTGCGAGGCTCCGTGGGAAATGGAACATCCGGCTTGGCTGCGGCATTCTGGTACATGGACAATCGGAACAACTCCGATTCCGTTAGCAGGCCGCTCTGCCGTAGAGGCAACAGTAGAAAGGTTAGCAAATTGATTATGGCTGATTGTCTACAAAGTTAAAAAGTTCACAAAGTTTACAAAGCAGTCCGAGTCCGTAAACGGGCACCCACACAAATCCTAATGACCTTGTTCATTGAAGAACGTCAAATAGGGAAGGCATACTTCTATACATATTATAAGCTCACACACCTCACACAACTCGTTAAACCGCAGTAATAACTAAATACAGTAAAATACGTGCTACAGAGAAGCAACACGTCACATTGCTGCTGGCTAATCCGGGCATAAAGCTACGTCATGCACATGGCCAGCACGACTGACAGATTACAACTGTACTGGCTCACCTTGAGAGGACCGTCAGCCAATGCCGCATTGGTCAGAAGCGGGAAACGTACACGAAATAACGCGTCTCCCAGTACCTGACGCCGATTAGCGGCGGAAGCATCCACGGCGCTGCGACCACAGGCCGCCGTTGTCCACCTAAATCAACATCTTTCACGAATCACCAACATCCGTAATAGCAGAAATTCCACAGCTCCCGAATTCCGATTCTTATTATTTTTATTTTCATGTAACGGCTCATTCACTGGCTTTTCGTAGAACAATAACGATACTCAGCAGGATACAGAACGTATCTATAATGGCATACAGGTACGGTGGTACCAATTGCCAGGTTTAACATTTTATATACGCCTTACGCACCGTTCGACAGCCTCGTAAATCGTATGTTCTTCCGCAGACAGCGTGTCAGGATGGCTTGCAGCGTTTCCCGAGAAATGTCCGTGAATCCATCCGACTGCAGAACTGCAGCAGTGTGCGCATCCATCAACGTCACACACAACTCCATGATGATGTCAACATGCCAATCCACAGCCTGCGGACAAAGAAACCGATCTTTCCTACTCGCAAGAGTTACAACTGATGCCGTACACAGTCACTCTAATAAGAGGAAGCAACCGTGCCTGTTTCCAAATGGATAGACAATTCTCAACTTTCAAATGGCTCTCGATGAAGTCCGAGCAAATCTGCGTCAGCTGCGGCAAATCGTATTTATCGGCGCAGCTCATGGTGGCGACAACGTTATCAAGATGGATATGATCAACCGTGTCCGTGTACATGAAACTACAAGACGGCGAAAATGATTAACAGCACAAATGCAGCTTGAATAAAAATAATTTCCGATCACCAATGGTACAGACGACAGAGACCTACAACAACTTATCATGGAATGTACGGCGGTTTCATCACGTCAGCTAGTCCACCACTGCCCAACTTCTGCCTTTTTGCGCCCTTCGAAGAAGTTGCCATCGTTCGCTATTCGATCGGTAGCTTCTCACTGATTATGACAGGAAAGTCTCGAGGACACAAAATTTGTAGTTAAAATCAAAAGTCGGGCAAACAATTGTAAATAGAACTAAAAGAATGCGAGTATCGACATCGGACAAAGTAAACTCTCAAAAACTACGTACTCGTAAGCATTTCACTATTACACTGTAACGTATTTCAGAAAGCTCGGCCGTATTTCAGAAGCGCAGCGCCGTGCCACGGTATCAGTCAAATCAGCTCACTGGTCAAAAAGCGTAACAGCCACTCACATGACTCAGAGAGGGCACCGCAACATTTCGCCGCGGACAACTGGTCGCAGGACATTTAGCCGCAGACATTTCGCCGTAAGGATATTTCGCTTCGCGACGTTTCGTCGCGGGACATTTGGTCGGGTGGACATCACGCCGCAAGACATTTCGCCGCGGGGCCATTTCGACGCCGAGACAATTCGCCTCAAGAATGTTTCGGCAGCGCCAACTTGCATCCGTCAGAGAACAAGAATTACTATAACAGTCGAGAAAACTAAAGAATATAAGAAGAACGAAAAGTAAAAAACCTAAGAAATCTAAAAAACGTAAGAATCGTAAGAAACCTAAAAAACGTAAGAAACCTAAAAAATCGCGCAAACATGTTAAAACACAGCGTTTCGATTCGTTCTGACGGCAAACCGTCCGCGGCCAGATGTCTTGCGTCGAAATGTCGCAAAGGTTAAATGTCTCAAAGCAGTATGTCCCAAAACGAAATGTCCCAGCGACTAGATGTCCCGCGGCGCAATGTCTTTGCGGCAAAAAGTCGCGCGTCGAATTTAGGTGCGGCGGAATGTCCCACTCCCAAATGTCCGGGTGCGCTCAGGGCACGTGCTATTCAGTGGAGTTGTGACAGCAGCGCCTGGGACAGCAGCGCCTGGACTTGTTGTACGAATTATCTGTACAGTCTGCAGTGTTTTGTAAACTGCAGTGTTTTGTAAACTTTCCAGATTTTACACGTACAGTATTATCCGTATCGTCACATCTTTTATCAGCAGATGCTACGGTTGGGTTTTATCGTACGGACAAACAAGCGGTGCTTTGCAGTTTGCAGTGGCTTACAATCGAATTATGTACAGAGTAGAGCAGTGTACAGTAATCAATTCTGCGAGCCGCATCAATGTGCAGAGTTTTTTTTAATTTTAAATTCGAACAAGTTTTTTAGTGTGAATCAGCGCAGGCATCTTGTTATGTATACTGGCTGTTGTCGAAATAAATATCATGTGCAGAGTGCCATAAAAAAGGTGTGCAGTTTTGTCTAATAAATTGAAGGAGATCGGTCCATAATGCGACTTCGGGTACAGACACCTGACAGCTTTTAAAGTTTTAGTGATTTTCTTACAGCCATAACTGTTACCGGATGTTGCACGCAGAACGTCAATGACGTCAATGTATGTAAATCATTTCGGTACACAATGGCATAAGACGCTGCAAAGTGTTTGGGAGTGCGCGAAAGTAAAAGCATGACGAACATGCATGCATGAACCCGAATTTGGTACCCGTAAGTGCAAGTACCCAAATTTGGTACTATGATGGTGGATCTAGGAAGAATCCACGGACAGAGACAGAAACGGAATCTATCCTGCAGAGTGAGCAGTGTTGTATACTACGAGTTATGCGGAAACGCAAGACACCCGACAATCAACTGCACACTTTATCCCATTCACATGACACTACAGAAGCTCCCGCAGCATTCAGAATGCTGCGGGGCCAAAAGAGCAGCAAGTTACTCAGACGACGATGGCTAGCAACTGAAGAATCTACCAGATTGAAGATCTGGTAGATGAAGAAATTCAACATCAGAATACAGCAAAACAACTTAGCACCCGCACCAGTGCGGGCGTACGGGGAGGCCACTCCTCCTCACATGCCTGCGGGTGGAACCCGTGAGGTCCTCCGAGCGTATCGCGCGGCGTCGCGAACTCCCCTCCACGTCTTCTTCGGTTGAAGTCGACACGACCGATGCGCATCCTTCACATTGCAGCCACGGCTCCGTGCCTTCGGTACTGGAAAAGCTATCACATACACTTTCGTTTCACTTTTCTCGCACCTTCGCTTCGGATTCGTTTCGTTACTGTATCCGCTGACGTCACCGGTGCCTGCGGTACTGGAAAGACGTCACATACGGCTTGCTTCACATCGGTTCACGGTACACTTCGGTTCGGCTCGGTTCACGGTTCGCTTCACTTCGGCTCGGTTTTGGATCCAGTCCGCTCTGACCTCTTTAACCTTGTCTGGGTCAACGCACTGACTGCGACGAATTCTGCTGTCCAACCCGGAACTCGGTAAATTTCGGATTTTTTCCGTCAGGAAAGGTCACGTTCTGAAGAAAATCGGGCAGGGGTTTGGGACACTGGTACACTGGTGACCCTGCAAACACCAAAATACGCTTTTTCGGTGGGGAAATTCCGCTGCATCCGTCCAGGAAAGGTCGTCATCCCAGGAAAATCGGGCAGGGGTTTGGGGCAAATGATACTGGTGACCCTGCGGAGCAGCTCACTGCATCGTCTGTGGTGGCAGGGTACACGTGGGCTTCGGTGGCTGGCAGTCCTTTAGCTGCTGTGGACTGGAGTTGGCGTAGTCGTCGCTGGCTGGCTGCTGACGTTCTTGTTCCATCTTCTTTTCGCGATCCATCTTCTTTTCGCGATGACGGCATCCGTATAGCCGTTCTTCTTGTTCCATCTTCTTTTCGCGATCCATCTTCTTTTCGCGATGACGGCATCCGTATAGCCGTTCCCTTTTGCTGCTGCTGCTGCGGTATCCTTATAACCGCTTAAACGATTAAAAATTGTCCCAATGGATAAACGACACGCTCTGCTACCATATGATGGTGGATCTAGGAAGAATCCACGGACAGAGACAGAAACGGAATCTATCTTGCAGAGTGAGCAGTGTTGTATACTACAAGTTATGCGGAAACGCAAGACACCCGACAATCAACTGCACACTTTATCCCATTCACATGACACTACAGAAGCTCCCGCAGCATTCAGAATGCTGCGGGGCCAAAAGAGCAGCAAGTTACTCAGACGACGATGGCTAGCAACTGAAGAATCTACCAGATTGAAGATCTGGTAGATGAAGAAATTCAACATCAGAATACAGCAAAACAACTTAGCACCCGCACCAGTGCGGGCGTACGGGGAGGCCACTCCTCCTCACAGTACCATGGGCATGTATCAGGTCACTGCAGCCAAGCTCAAAAACTGCTTTAAAAATTTTTGAATATGGAGATAGCATAGTGCATACCTCGTTATTGCTAGCCGAAAGGGTGATGCGTCTGAATGCGCACAACAGCATCTTTTTAACACACCTGTGGCACGTTTCGTACCAAAGAAAAAAACTGGGTCGTTTTTTTCCTTCCGGTAGTCACGGTAGACATCTGTATACAGGCTGTAGACACCATGTAGTCCACCGGTAGTCACATGGCTTCTTAGGTTTTCTTAGGATGTATACAGGGTGTCTACAATGGTGTCTACAGGTTGACTACGGTGTCTACCGCTGTATACAGACAGCCTCCCTGGATCCAGCTGGATGCTCTGCTTGTATTACAGTTGTATACGCCGGTAGTCATCTGTAGCCCGTAGACACCACTGTAGACATATTGTAGTCACCTGGTTTTTTGGGGTTTCTTAGGATGTATACGGGGTGTCTACAATGATGTCTACAGGTTGTCTACGGATGTCTACCCAACTGAATTCGGAACTAATAAACACTTATGTAAAATCTACGGCCTACCAAGTACAGTACCAAGTTACCAAACGCCTGCTCGTAAGCGTTCGCGAAGATTGCTTCTCGAAACCTGTGCAGTGACAGTCCGAGTCGAAGTTTGGATCATAGTTGTTATCGACGCGTGTAGACGGCAGATATATCAATCTGTTGATTGTAGATAATCTATATATTAGCCCGTCAGGAAAGTAGATTTTCATCGATAGATCTGACGAACTGCATCAATAGACCTGCCGACCCGAACTTATGCTTTGTCTATGGGGCCTTCAATAGTTCTGCCGAACCGGCACAACAGTGAAATCTGATACCCTTGTTGACCGCATGAACAGTCCGGGAGTGCTGCCACTTGATAAAGTTCACATACAGCCGCATTAGGAAACTGTACCAGCGCTACGGAGGCAGAGGCGTGTGATATTATCGTGTTTTTGTGCGTACGTTTTTTTTGTTAAATACGGTAACACTGGTGGATGCAAGCACATATATTGCAGTAGCCACCATAGCAAATTTTTTTTATTTGTAAATTAACGTTTTTTTAAAATTTTTGAATTTCCCCATAATTCAAGATTATTTGTCTAATTCGTTATACATATAGCACTCATTAAATATGACCTTAGTCAACTGTTATAAAATTAATTGTGCCTAAAAAATGATGACACGTGCAGTCCGCAAACTGCGCAAGTACTTATCAATTCTGTTGAGCAAAGACAGCAACGACAGCACGGAAGGCGGAGTGCTATGTTTTTTTTTCCTCATTCTTATGTTGCGCAAGCACATGTAAATTACTTGCCACTTTCGTATCGCAACAGTAAATACATTTTCTTCTTAAAATTAATTAGGTTTAAGAATTAACGTCTCTTTATATTTTAAACATTTAGTTCAAAAACGAACGCATTGTAATTGTGTACACATTACTCATTCTGGTTGTAAAGCGAAGTGCAACTGGATTTTGATAAGAATTAAAGTATACCTTTCTTGATCTAGCGAACTTGTTAAACCAGTGCAATTTCTTTTACTTCAAATTTGTTTTAATAATTTTATCAATAGATCTGATGAAATGCATCAATAGACCTGTCGACCGATCCCATGCTTTGCTATGGGTTCATCAACAGTTCTACCGAACCCGCACAGCAGTGAAACCTGATATTCCTGTTGACCGCATGCCGGCTTCTGCCGCTCGGGCCGAGCTGCAGCCTGAATACACCCGCTTAGGCAAATCATATCAGCACTAGCCACTAGGTAAGCAAATTTGACGTCACCTTAATGCAAAGTATACGTAGTTGAATAAAATGAGTATACATTTATCTCGTAATTAAAATTAAGTAATGCAAACAATTCTCTTAGGTGGTTAACGTTTAATCGTGCAGTTAACGTACTCGTATGTACATATCATGCCTGCGGCACAATTTATGTAAGTACTCTAACTGGTATCAGTATGAATCATTTTGTTGATTAACGGCACCTGCGGAGGCAGCGGAGTGCTAGAATTGCAGAACCACTAATTCTAAAGTTTTATATCATAATAGATCCAAATTTATTTTTGGCTATGCCCACTGGGCCATTTCCAGTGAAACTATTTTTTAGTCTTACTCACTCACTGTGTCTTCAGACAAAAAGTAAATTTCTTCTGGAGACCCTGACCGACCCCAAGTTAGCTACAATTCTACAACCCGCCTTGGCTATATAATTGTGCGTTACGGCAAAGGTGAGATCACGTGAATTTGTGAAAAATGATTAGGCGAAGTAATCTACGTGTAACAAACCTTGTTACGTTAGACCCTAGGGTATCCATCTGTCTGTCTCTGTTAAATGATATTCAATTTGGTATTTGGTACATTAAAATTTGGTATTTTCGGTTAACTCATTTTCGTCAATAGATCTGACGAACTGCATCAATAGGCCTGCCGACCCGAGCCTATGCTTTGTCTATGGAAACGTCAATAGATCTGCCGAACCGGCACCACAATGAAACCTGATACCTTTGCAAAGCGCAAGCCGGTATCAGCAGTTGGGCCGCTACTCGATTGTGAGACCAAATTCCCAGTTTGCAGTTTGGTTAGTAAGGACTAAACATAGAATGTCCAAGTTAGGACATTAGCGGTTCCATAGGAATGAACCCATAGACCAGGACACGAGTGGTTCAATTGGTTCTGAACCCATGGAACCAAGCAAAGAGAACGCTAACGTTAAATAGATTCACGGTCAACCAATGGAACCACAAGTGAACCAAGTGCGCTCTGACATGCCGACACGCTGTCGCACTACCTCTGTACCCCGTGAACCAATGGAACCAATGGAACCACATGGAACCACAATGGAACCAGAAGTGAACCAAGCGCGCTCCCACATGCCGACACGCTGGCACACTACCTCTGTACCCCGTGAACCAATGGAACCAATGGAACCACATGGAACCACAATGGAACCAGAAGTGAACCAAGCGCGATCCCACATGCCGACACGCTGGCACACTACCTCTGTACCCCGTGAACCAGTGGAACCAATGGAACCACAAGTGAACCAAGTGCGCTCTCGAATGTCAACAAGTTATCACACTACCTCTGTACCCCGTGAACCAATGGAACCACATGGAACCACAATGGAACCAGAAGTGAACCAAGCGCGCTACCATATGCCGACACGCTGGCACACTACCTCTGTACCCCGTGAACCAATAGAACAAATGGAACCACATGGAACCACAATGGAACCAGAAGTGAACCAAGCGCGCTCCCACATGCCGACACGCTGACATACTCTGTATCCTGTGAACCAGTGGAACCAATGGAACCACAAGTGAACCAAGTGCGCTCTCAAATGCCAACAAGTTGTCACACTACCTCTGTACCCCGTGAACCAATGGAACCACATGGAACCACAATGGAACCAGAAGTGAACCAAGCGCGCTCTCACATGCCGACACGCTGTCACACTACCTCTGTACCCCGTGAACCAATAGAACAAATGGAACCACATGGAACCACAATGGAACCAGAAGTGAACCAAGCGCGCTCCCACATGCCGACACGCTGGCACACTACCTCTGTACCCCGTGAACCAATGGAACCAATGGAACCACATGGAACCACAATGGAACCAGAAGTGAACCAAGCGCGCTACCATATGCCGACACGCTGGCACACTACCTCTGTACCCCGTGAACCAATAGAACAAATGGAACCACATGGAACCACAATGGAACCAGAAGTGAACCAAGCGCGCTCCCACATGCCGACACGCTGGCACACTACCTCTGTACCCCGTGAACCAATGGAACCAATGGAACCACATGGAACCACAATGGAACCAGAAGTGAACCAAGCGCGCTCCCACATGCCGACACGCTGGCACACTACCTCTGTACCCCGTGAACCAGTGGAACCAATGGAACCACAAGTGAACCAAGTGCGCTCTCGAATGTCAACAAGTTGTCACACTACCTCTGTACCCCGTGAACCAATGGAACCACATGGAACCACAATGGAACCAGAAGTGAACCAAGCGCGCTACCATATGCCGACACGCTGGCACACTACCTCTGTACCCCGTGAACCAATAGAACAAATGGAACCACATGGAACCACAATGGAACCAGAAGTGAACCAAGCGCGCTCCCACATGCCGACACGCTGACACACTACCTCTGTATCCTGTGAACCAGTGGAACCAATGGAACCACAAGTGAACCAAGTGCGCTCTCAAATGCCAACAAGTTGTCACACTACCTCTGTACCCCGTGAACCAATGGAACCACATGGAACCACAATGGAACCAGAAGTGAACCAAGCGCGCTCTCACATGCCGACACGCTGTCACACTACCTCTGTGCCCCGTGAACCAATGGAACCACCAGGGAACCAAGTATACTCTTACATGCTGACAAGCTGCCGTAATTCTGTGCAGGCGCGTCCGATCACTTAGGCCGCGTTGCACTTCGGCCGCACAGATTCACTTCGGCCAACTTTTTGTGAGGAGAAAAGCGGCTCACGTGAAGCGATAAAATTTTTCAAATGATTTCAACGTATTGCATCGTGGGTTAGTGGTACTGTCTACGCGGATCGAACGACGTCGCCGGGGTTCGATTCCGTCATCGGTGCATTTTTCAGCCGTTTCTCGGTTTCCCTCGGATTGCCCTGCTGATAGTTCATTTCCGGCCCATTTCGGCCGTTCCTCATTTCGGCCAGCACTTTATTCGGCCAACGCTTAGTTCGGCAACTGCTCATTTTGTCTGTCTTTGGTTGTCTCAGCTTTTTTAGGTTTTATTAGATTTCTTAAGTTTTCTTTTTGTTTCGTATTTTTTCATAGGATTTCTTAAGTTTTTTAGTTTCGTTTTTATTGTTTTTCCTTGGGTTTCTAGCTTTCTTCTGCTGAGGCTCTCTCAGGTGTGGCCACTTGTCCTGAACTTCGTGGGATCGACCTTGTGGCGGTCGACGAGGTTTTCGTCAGACCAAAATGCGTATAGGAAACATGATGTCGATGGTTAGAGGAACTCGTTGAAAATGAGTGCAAAAAAGTGTATGCAAAAGTGATAGGAACAAAGAACAAAAAGCAGAAACAAGAGAAGTGGCACACTGCAGAGTAAAGGTTTTAGGCTAGCCAAAAATGAATGGCAGCCGAAGTGAACGGTAGCCATTCACCATCCGGCGGCGGCGGCGTTTATGGATTTATCCACAATAAACTACTTATGTATATTTATGCACCCGTTTATGCAGTTATGCAAAATGAACTTTTCATGTCTATTTATGCACGAGTTTTTGCAAAATAAACTATTCGTTTTATTTATGCACGGGTGCAGTTCGTACCTGGCAACTTAAAACAGCATAAAAAGGTATACGAAATGTCAGAAAACATATTATGTAATTATTAAAACCTAAGAACATAGAGCATAACAGGACATCAATGAGTATAACACATCATAAAATAACAAAAAAAAACACAGAAAAGCTTTTGAAAGCCGAAGTAAACGTAAAAAAGTATTAGTCAACCTAAGAAAACCAGGAAATCGAGGAAACTCTAAAAAACCAAGAGGGCGTCCGGTTGCCGAAATAAGCGTTGGTAGATTTTAATCTGACGAAAGTAAGCCTCGGCCGAAATGTAACGCGGCTAAAGTGCTAGGATGCGGTACGGTTTACATTTACATCGATTCCGTTTTCAGTAAGTTAATAGAAAAATCGCAATAATTCGGGAACTGCTGCGGAGTGGCAACCGCCACAGACCAACATTCGCACGTCACTAACTCCGGAATTTCGGAGTGCGCCCAATTGCGCATACGCTACGTAGCGCTCGCGAAGATAGGTGCACGTCAGGCATTTGGCATTACCGTGTCCCCGTCAGTCGCCGCACAATTTGCCGAACCCTTATCATCTTCTCTATCGGACATGCGTTCCCAGTTTATAGATCTTAGTCTTCTGTTACATTTAATATTTTTGTTGCAGCAACAAACATTACATATTTTGATAACGCGCGCTTTTTTAAAAGTGACCGGAAAAAGCCGTTCGGTACGTCTCGTCACCTCCTAGGCATCTGAAATTCAAACCACTCTGAGGCGGCGTGTGGACGCAAATCACGAATTCTTATTATATGTAATAATCATATAAACAGTACACCACGTAATGAAATCTGTAACTCAATAGAATCTCCAATTAGCGTATCTGAAACGTTCCTCTTAAACGTTATACCTAGCCGGCAGATCGCACTTTCTTTGAGCAATCAAAAGGGGTCTCATAAATGACGACTGCTGAGCGATGTAATAATTTACGAAACGTATCTTGCCCACAACCGAAGATGAGAAAAACAATTCAAAGTTTCTTATTTATCAGTTATCACATATTAAATAAAAAAAATTATAAATTACGAGTCGGCAAGTGAAAAAGCACTTGGTTCACTTGTGGTTCCATTGTGGTTCCATGTGATTCCATTGGTTCCATTGGTTCACGGGGTACAGAGGTAGTGTGCCAGCGTGTCGGCATGTGGGAGCGCGCTTGGTTCACTTGTGGTTCCATTGTGGTTCCATGTGGTTCCATTGGTTCCATTGGTTCACGGGGTACAGAGGTAGTGTGCCAGCGTGTCGGCATGTGGGAGCGCGCTTGGTTCACTTCTGGTTCCATTGTGGTTCCATGTGGTTCCATTGGTTCCATTTGTTCACGGGGTACAGAGGTAGTGTGCCTGCGTGTCGGCATGTGAGAGCGCACTTGGTTCACTTGTGGTTCCATGGTGGTTCCATGAGGTTCAGAACCAATTCACTAATGTCCTAACTTGGACATTCTCTCGGACTAAAAGTTACATTGCTATTGCCCCAGAGAGAAATATTAGTTGGTTTTCCGCTGATTGATGCACTCTATCCACTGCCCACAGGTATGCTGCCAGATTTCCGCACTCTGATTTGAAAGATATATGCTGATTTGAAAGAGAAAAACGATATGCTGTTCTAAAAGAGAAAGGCGCAAAAGAAATAGCGAAAGATGTTGTACAAAGCAGTTGTACAAAGCTCGGCCGGACTGTTCATGCCGGCATGCGGCCAACAAGGGTATCAGATTTCACTGTTGTGCCGGTTCGGCAGAACTATTGAAGGCCCCATAGACAAAGCATAAGTTCGGGTCGGCAGGTCTATTAATGCAGTTCGTCAGATCTATCGATGAAAATCTACTTTCCTGACGGGCTAATATATAGATTATCTACAATCAACAGATTGATATATCTGCCGGCTACAGACGCGGCTGTTTTGCGATAGACGATGCTGGAGAAGCTCACAGAAGCGAGGTTCGCCTCTGTGCAGCCGACGTTATTCTATACCTGCCACCGGCAGGAAAGTTAACGGTTAATGGTTTACGATCAAAGAAGCCGCTTAAACCTTTCCGCCGGAATTCGGTAGAAAGGATTACGCTACGTAAACCTTATTCGTTGGCAGCGTAAATCTTTGGGCCGGCGGCTACGAAAAAGTCAGTTCGTTCGCTTTCGCAAACGTATCAATATGAATTAGTACCTGACAGTCCGACAGAACCAACTAAGCTGTAACCGCTGAAAACACGCTAAAAAATACAAGGACGGCTTCACAAAAATGAGAATGTCTGCACTGCCAAAACTACGAGTAAAACAATCGGACAGCTGGCTCCATTGTTTCCACGTTTATCAAGCACACCAGAGACTGACTTGGTCAGCGACTCAGTTCATTTTCCATGCTTGCTCATCCAAGATTTAACCACCTCCTGGGTCAGCAGCAAATCAGCGAATCCGACAGTTGTCTGGCATCCATCCAGGATAACCCAATGCTCTCCACCCTCCTCGGCCCGGACGTACTCTCCATATTCACTCCATGGCCCCACATACACCCGCTGACCCTTTTTCAGGACGGTCTGGACGCGAATCGCTCTGTCCGCAGTGGCAGTGTCTTCCGTGCCGTCCAAGTACCAGGTGAACACCACATGGTCCTGATGAACCCCGGATATTCGGGCTGGGCGCCAGTATTGTGAACCATAAGTGTGCACAAACACTTCCGCTCCCCGACTCAACCCCCTTTGTTGCCCGCTGCGAGGCTCCGTGGGAAAGGGAACATCCGGCTTGGAGGTGGCATTCTGTTACACGAACAAGTTGAATAACTCCGATGCCGTTAGCAGGCCGCTTTGCCGTAGAGGCAACAGTAGAGAAGTAAGGACAGGCAAACAGCATCTATGAATTTCAGTGCACTGGGTCACCTTGACGGCACCGTCAGCCAATTCCGCGTTAGTCAGAAGCGGGAATCGCACAAGAAACAACACGGCGCCCAGCACCTGACGTTGGTTAGCGCCGGAAGGATCCACGGCGCCACGAACGCAGACCGCCGTGGCCCACCTAAAGCAACATCTCTCGATGATATCCGTACCAACCAAAACGCGACAGCCCAGATTTTATATAGTGAATTTCGTCCTAAGAAAACTTTAAAACAATGGCTAAAAAAATTTTAAAAACCGTCGCCGGTCAGCAAGTTATAATAACTAGCTAGCCATGTACTAGTTAGCACAATGTCGGGAACGACGGGAAGAGAAACGGAAGTCAAGGAATTGGCACGCTTACCATGCTATGGCATCACATAATCGCCAGGTACCAATGGCCAGGTTATGATTCTATATACACCCTACGTACAGTTCAGCGGCCTCGTAAATAACGTTTTCTTCAGCAGACAGTGTGTCGCGCTGCAGAATGGCTTGCAGTTTTTCCCGAGAGATGTCAGTGAATCCATCCGACTGCAGGACTGCAGTGGTGTTCGCATCCACAAAAGTCGTGCGAACTTCCACGATGCTGTCAGCATGCCACTTCACAGCCTGTTCAAAGAAACGGCAAGAAACGCAACTTTCATACTCTCAAGATTGATGATCTGACGAAGTACTCGTATTCAGTCACTCTGAGAAAACAGCGTACCTGTTTCCAAATACTCAGACAATTCGCAACATTTAAATGCTTCGCCACGAAGTTAGTGCACATCTGCGTCAGCTGCGGCAAATCGTATTTATCGGCGCAGTTCGTGGTGGTGAATACAGTACATTGTCAAGACGGACCCATCAACGGTGTCCGCATACACAAAACTGCAAGACGGAGAAAATGAGTTAATGATGTAACAACAAAATTTAGTTTGAATAAAACAGCTTGGAGTGATAGTAACACAATCACAGCTGACACTAACAAAACACTCGAGCTTTTTCTGGCAGCACAATGTATCATCAAAACAGTAAAAAAAATCCTTTTTCAACTCACCTGAGCATGTTAGCGAATGCATCTGGGTGGACATCAGGAATATCGACGGGCTTATCACAGTTTTCCGGCAGGCTTCCGTAGAACATCGTGCGGAACACGTCATTGCGACTGCTTAAAACGAATCTATAACACAAGGAATCAACATAATGACGCAGTGGGTACTGCGTAATTAACAAATGTGGGTACGAGGCGGGTTAGAGGGAATCGATAAACCTCGAGGCATGTGGTAATCTTACCTGTGTGCGGAAAAGTTCTGAGCGCTGCCAAAGTCACGTCCCGCGAAGAAGCGTACATCGCTGAGATCTCCGCTGGTCAGTGTTCGTTTCATCACGTCCGCTACTCGGCCAGCGTCCAGTTTCTGCCTCTTTGGACCCGTCGAGGAAGCTGCATTCGTGGACATGGTTGGTTATTTCATCGGTCGATTTCTCACTCAGTTGTGGCAGGTAAGGCTCGGCGAGTAAACAAAATTTGCAGTTACAGTTGAAAGTCAAGCTAACAATAAACAGAACTAAATGAGTACAGATTAAATTGAGTAAATTCTCTCAACTTTCAAGTTCGGGGGTACAGGCACTGTATCGAGTACTTACTGACTTACTGTACGTAAACGCCGTGCCGTGCCACAGTTTTAATCAACAAGCATAACAGCCAATCAGAGATGGCGCTACGAAGTAGAGCTGTGACGGTTGCCTGAACTTGTGCAGTACACAGGTACTGTACGAATTAATACTAACTTTGAGTAATTCTGGGAACTTCCAGATTTTACACGTATCACATACCCGTATCGACGGTATCGTCGCATCTTTTATTAGGGTTTCTAAGCGGGTCTAGCTCTGATATGGTTGCTCAACCGCACGAGGTGGCTGTTTGTGATGGCCGCGCCTAGAGATACGATACGCGAACCCTCGCGAGGTGATGTTGCTGCATCGTAATCCGAACACTTCGAATCTAAGACCCACCCTCATTCAACGGCTGCTACTGGGTTGCTGGTATGGACATTCAGCCGGTGTGTTGCAGTGGTCGCGACTTCTGCAAAGCAGTCTTAGCAGTGTAATCAATTATGCGAGTCACATCAATATGCAGAGTATCACAAGCCCCTTTGATTCGCATTTAATTGTACGGTCACCACGGCTGGTCTTGCTCTTTTTTTGCTGGGAGACATCCACGTCACGGCGGCCTGAGCGGTATTGCCTTCAAATCGTTAGTTTCGGCCGGTATTCCTGCTAAGCTGGAGCCACTCCGGCTGGGTAATCTCCCACACGCCATGGAACAGCACCTGTGTGCATACATTTGCCCTCATAACGAAAGAAACCGGCAGTACTTCAGCAGTACACACGTGTCCTCGCTCCCATGAATTTCTCCGTCAGCGTCTGTCGCTGGAAATTCAACGCGGCAACACCACTTCGGACCTTGAAACAATGGATGGAGCGGCGGGGTTTGAAGAGATTTTGTTATTGCTTTTTGATCTGTAATGTATTCCTGCATTACGCAGCAAAGCATTCTGAGTGTAAGTTTGTAACCCGTGAGAAAATGGGGGAAAAAAGGAAAGAATGGTTGTTCTGTTGCCAGACCAACCCATGATTTCGGTCTAGGTAGACTAACATACAGTATATTAGCCCCAATGCAAACTTTGTTAAGCCGACCTTAATAACTGCCCCGCTTTTATAACAAAACATCATTTCCGCAACAAGAGAATCAAACATGCAGAGAGCTTGTTTAGGTTAAACATTAGATATAGGCGAATCCTGTGTAATGGCGAACGAACAGAGAACAGATCCCTTAAGTGTCCTTGTGCACGTCCGCAAAGTGTTCATCGATCGCCGCAAAGGTTATCTTGTTTAGCGCCGAAATGTCCAGCTCCCGGAGGTCCATCGCATCCCATCGTTGTGGTGTTCTATCTGAGCGAAACCCGTTGAACCTGTTAGAAAAATTTAAGTACAGCAGCAGTAGTAAAAGGCGTCCCGCAAAGGGATTTTGATCTCTACTTCCCTACTGGACTTCCTGACTGCAGTTTGTGACGTCACAATAAGTAATCAAATTCCACAAAAAGTTGAAACTAAAACTATACTTTGTATTAATAATTTACAAAATATTACCATAGTTACTGATTAAATCGTTAGTTGTTGACTGTATTTAAATATTTGCTCTTAGTTTTCTATAGTGTATAAGGAATCCCTTGACCATTGACTGTACTGTATTATTATTTGATTTATGTACGGGTATAGTATAAAGTAGGTGAAAGCATCAAAAGCTAAAGCGGATAAGACGCATAAAACAATTACGTTATTCAGAATTTTTATATAGTTTATAAGCCCAACAGCAAAATGAAAACCAGTAAGTAATAGCTTGTTATTCATCGTCCGAGGTGCTCATTTCCGATTCGCTTTCTCCTATGTCATCCACGCGTGGGTCATCACGGACTTCCGGATGGTCACCTGACAAAATGAAATAAAACCACATTAAAAAATGAATACACATAGACAAGCTGATCACACCATGCAGCGCGTTCTTAGCCAGGTTTATGGCAACATCCAGTTTGTTCAAAGCAGCGCTGACATCACGTCCGTTCTCAGACTGGGTCAGGTATCGGTCAGCAATGAGAGTGCTAACAGTGGACATTTCTTGGACAATGGGAAGGAACGCTTCCTGGGCTGCAATAAACTGTGAAATAAAACTTAATACAAGTCAGAGGAACTACACTTACCAATGGTCATCTTCTCAATGTTTAGCTTTGATTTGAGATGTTCAAAGCCAGTTATCAGGGAGAGGCAGTGTTCCTTAATTTTGTCGTTATACATTGATACAGAGTTTGTCAGCTCAGTCAGTTGTTTCCACAAGGATTTGTACGCCTTGGTTCTGGCCTTAAGCTCACTTTCCGACAGCTGATCGGTAGGCACAAGTTCACTGGTCGTTCCAATGTGAGTTCGCGAATTTTTCTCCAGCAATTTCGTTTCGTCTTGTTTCTTTTGTTGTCAGCGATGATGCGTGTGATTTTCTGCGAGTAGTGTGATGGGTAATTTGATATTTCATCAATCCAGTAGCCCTCATCAGACGATGGCATACTGTCTGGCGGACAGGAAGCCAAAAGAGTTGCAATGCTTTCCATGTGATACTTTTCCATTGCTTGTGCAACGTCCAACAGCTTCTTCAGTATCACAATAATAGCAGTGAACATTGTTTTCTGATGGTGGTGAATGTACGCAAGGTCAAGAGCGCTCTTCTGGAACTTGCGCACCAGTTTACCCTGTAAATAAATGCAACTGATAATCAGGTTACTGCATAATAACATTTCTTACCGTCTTAGTGCGCCATTCGTCGGACTGGATGTTTAAGTACTTGGTGGTGGCCACAGCCAGTCGGTTTCTATACTTGATGCTGTAGACATTGCTATGGCTGGCAAAATCCTTAAAATATTGTGGCAGTTTCGTTGCGGGTTTTTTGGAATCCCTAAAAAGGAAGTAGACGTTAATACATACTGCCATTTCTTTTTAACTTTTACTTAGGACATAAAATTAACGACTACAACAGTGAAGTAAAACTTACAGAATTATTATGATTAAAAAACGAATATATATTCGCTGCGCGTGCCATTTGCTTATGTTATTTTAAGTGTTCATCGAAACAGAATTACCCATAACTGTGCAGTAGTTCATTTTGTTTTTTTTATTTTAAGGGTATCATTTGGAGCATTTATCGTTTACGTGCGATTGTTGTTTACCACGTAAACGACAACTGCTCCAAAAAATTTAACCCTTGTTTTTTTTGGTTAATTAGCAGGTTGATTTGAAGCAGAGAGTAGTTTGAAGTTAAATTTATCAGTCAAAGTTTTTCGTTTAATTTAAAGAGTATTTTTGGGAACATCTATCCTTTGCACGCATTTGTTGTCAGCGCGCAAACGACAGCTGCTCCAGAAAATACAGTCTTTTTCTACCGGGTAATTAGTGTATCTCGATTCGGCAAATAGAAAGTAATTACGAACAAAAATTAACCGTCACAGCTTTATCTACTCGGTTGCCTAGAAAACAAATGTCTTTCTACGACAAACGGAGAAGAAACAGCAGTGAAAGTAATCGCATAGCGAACGTCACACTGACATTAATGACTTGACTCGGTTAATTTGACATGTGTTTATATAAGCGCTCTCACACGCAAAATAGTTTACCGAGAAAGATAATGCTGTGAAACAAATTGCTGTGCAGCAAAATGCACGCACAGGATTTTGTTGATATAGACTGTTATAATCAAATGCGTTCTCACAGTTAAAAACTATACGTGCAAGCATTGTAACCAAACTCCTGGACATATTGTAATGCTCAATCATGAACAGCCGGACGCTCCCAACGAATCCGGTAAGTGAAAAAAATTTTAATTAAGTAATACTACAAGTCAACCGCACCTTTAATTACAGGATACGATACGGATTCGGACAGTTCCTTCAGCTCCTATGAAACAGAAGAAGAAATTGGTACCTTTATAAAAATCCTGGCAAAAAATAAACTATATTGCATATATGTATAATTTTCAGACGATTGCGATTGTACCGAGGAGCAACGCGGTGTCAATGGAGAGTGTCGAATCTCCAGCTAAGGAAAATGGAAAAGAATTCCAAAATGAAGCTCGAGCAAAATCTATTTGAGAAGTTGGCAAAGTTCCTGATAGACTTCCTCAATATGTTCGAATTTTTTTAAACCAAGTATGTTACATTTTCCACTATTAAAGACTATACATGTGGCTTTTTTCATCTTTATTGTCATGCCTGGAAATATCTCTGGCTCGTAGTATTTGTCACCAGTTGAATGGCCAATATTTTCAAGGTTTTGTCGTCGCAGCTGACATGAAGCAATAATATTAACAACCTTATAATTTGTTATTCGTGCTCCTTTGTAACCCGTAGCAATAAGCTTTCGCAAAAAAGTATTTTGCATAATTTCGTGACTCGCGCAGTGTGCGTCCGCCATTGACAGTAATTTTACCGTTGCGATATAATTGGCAGTGGAATTGTTTCGGATATATTACGCGCCACAAAAGACAAGAGAATTTTTTAGGATCGTATTCTGTGATAAAGTCTCTGTTCAAATTAAGCTGGTGCAAGTCGATTGGCACATTCAAGTGCGCAGTTGCGACGATATTGGTTATTTGTGCCATGTATCCAGAAGTTGGTTATGATCTCAGGTTCCAATGGCCTTTCGGAGCAATAATATGTGGGCCAACAATGAGTGGTAAAACACAATATGTTCTTAAAATGCTGAAAGGAAATGCAATGGACGTCGTCCCAACCAGAATAGTGGTAGCATACAGTCAATGGCAAAACTCTTACGAAGAAATTAAAAAGATTTTTCCAGCAACAGAATTTGTTAAAGGGTTAAAAGACGATTTACTAGATTCGGAGTTTTTTTCTAAAGCAGAAAGCAATCTGCTAATTATTGATGATCTGGCGGGCGAAATGGCAAGTAGTGAGTTAGCCACGAAACTATTTACGCAAGGAATACATCACAGAAATTTGTCAGCAATTTATATCACACAGAATTTATTTAAGCAAGGTAAAGCAAGTCGGGATATTGCCTTAAATACTCAATATATTGTGTTGTTTAAAAATGTTCGCGACAACAACCAACTGGATTATTTATCACGGCAAACAGGATTTAAGCATCTAAAAAAGCGTATAAAAAGATTACTGCTACTCCGTTTGAACCTTTGATTTTGGATTTAAAACCAAATTGTCCCGATTATTTGCGTGTCAGATCTCATGTTGTGCAAGAAAACAAAACGGACTTGCAAACAGCAAGAATTTACACCGACCCGAATTTCTGTGCAGTGCCGTCAGCATGACCAAACATTTGAAAGAATTTGCTTCGTTTTTACTGTTTCTCTCGTCGCTCAACCCCAAAGATCGCAGAGCTGTCGCGAATCATTGTAACAAAAAGCATATTAAAGGACTGGAAGAGTGCTGCTTGAATATCGTAAAAAATACCGTGAATTTATCACCAGAAAGTACGCGAATTTGCAGACGCTGGAAAAAGCCGATACGATTATTAGCTCTTCGACGGTATCCCACAAAAGCTAAAAAAGCGCTATTAACACAAAAAGGTGGCTTTCTGGGTGCAGTGCTGCCAGTTTTAGCAAGTGTTCTGGCCGGAGCGCTAAATTCCTAATTTAAGGTCATGGAGGTACATTATATTGTGCCTGAGCGGGATATCAAGAAGCGAGCCGCCGAGCTGACAGTTTTACAAGCTCCACCTGAAGCGAACAACATTTTATCGCTTGGCGATTTGACATCAAAAATCCTTTCAAGTCAAAATTTAAGTGAATGGCAGAAAGCACAATTACTTAGTAAAAATTTAGAACGGTTCATGGCATTAAAGCCCCGAGCACTTCAAGAAGGTAATCCCTTGGATAGTCTGTCTGTAAGTGTAAACGACGCCACAACTCCGACTCCATCAATCTTAACCACACCGTTAACCGAACCCAAAAAAGCGAAAAAGAAAAGAGTTCGCGCCACAACAGCATCGTCAAAATCACGCAGAAAAATCAAGAAAAAAACCCTGACTGATATTGATTCGGATGATTCGGATGAATATGATCTCCCAGTGTTTTCATTACCGTCAAATGAAAAAGGGAAACGCGGTAAACGCGTACTGGAACAAACGCTAAACGAAACAAAAGTATCACCCGATAACAAATTCCAAGCTGTAAGCGCAGAAGAAGTACCACGCCGGCGTGGCGAGCGGGTACGAGAGCAGACAAAGTTTTTTATAAAAGGGCAAGGTATTAAAGGCCGCTGGCTAAAGGTTCTTTAAAATGTCGGGTTGTGTGCCGGTAAATCTAAATTTTGGACAAGGGATGAAATTGAATTGTGTTTCTTCTTGCTGTTCTGATGACAGTGACGAAAATAAAATAGAAGATTCGTCTAAAGCTGGTGACAAAGCCAACGAGGTACCTAAAATTACTCAGCCTGTTTCCGATGGACCAGCACTATCTCAATCCTAGTGCACTGAGCAGCCTAGGGGGGCTCGAGCGGTTTCACAAAAACCTTCCAGAAAATGTTTCCAAGGAAAAAGCCAAAAATATTCTTGAGGGGATCGATGCCTACACTTTACATAAGCCTGTCAACCGAAAATTCCACAGGAATCCGGTGGTCGTCCTAAATAAAAATAGCCAGCTCCAGGTAGATTTGATGGATATGCAAAAGTTTAAAAAGTGGAACAAAAATTATGGCTACGTGTTGGTTGCTATTGATTGTTTTTCTAAAAAAATAGAATGCGAGTTAATTAAGTGTAAAGATGGTTTATCAACGGCAAAAGCACTGGAAAAAATACTAGAACGCCTGGGTCCATTCGACAAAATACAGGCTGATAAAGGCCGTGAATTTTTTAATAAAAATGTCAGGGATTTACTCAAACGGAAAGAGATTATGCTATTCAGTTCGGAAAACGATGACATAAAATGTTCCATGGCGGAGCGCGTTATTCGAACGCTGCGTGAGCGCATATGGCGCTTATTTACTAGTCGAAAATCTCCAAAATATTACGATCGGCTACAAAATATTGTATGGACATATAATCACACTCCTCACTCTTCTCATGGCTTTTGTCCTGCGGATGTGACTGAAGAAAATTCCCTGCTTGTGTTTAATCGATTATACGAGAAAACAGACCATAAAAAAAAGAAACCAGTATTTAAGGTGAAAGATGTCGTCAGAATTGCCAAAAAAAAGCAGGACTTTGAAAAAGGTTTTGAAACAAACTTTCAGGAGGAGCTTTTTCGAATAGCAAAGGTAATACCACATACACCGGAGCCAGTGTATGAGCTCGAGGATGAAAAAGAGGAGCCAATAGTAGGAAAATTTTATGCAAGGGAGCTAACGCGGATTAGAAAATGAATAGCTTGCAATATCAACAGCCATTTTACATCACATTGCCGAGTGATGCTTGCACAGATATTTACTCGAATAACACTGCATCCAGTTGGAAAACCAAATTATGCAAAACGATTTCATTGTCTGGAAAATGGGAAGTTGCAATTGTCGAACTCTATTACCCAAATTCCATGTACAATCTCCCTACAGAGCAGACCATGGATTGTTTGCAGGTTTACGATATTGTAACAAATTCGGATGCTAAAACAGGGTTGGAAAAGTTTCTGTTTGAGAAAAAGCGCATTACTTTACACGCCGGTAATTATACCAACGAACAAATCATTGCAACAATCTCTTCGCAAATTCCGAAGCTCCTCTTGGCAAAAGGACAAGAATCCAAAAAGAGGAGAGCATTTTCTATTGAATTACTAGCTAACAATCAAAAAGTGCAAATTGCAATTAATGCCAATACCGTTATTCTGGCTATTAACAATGAACTGCTGAAACGCATATTGGGGTGTCAGCATCGACAACTGTTTGCCTATTCTGATCCTGCAAATATTGTTGACCTTGCGCAAAATTTTGACGGTTTAAATCAGTTGGAGGAATTTTTCAAAGAAAAGAAAGCTCGACAACAAACAGTTGCGAAAACAAATACAGTTTCACCGCCCCAACCACCACCGCCGCCTGCGCAGACACCAGCGCCAAAGCCAGCTGCGCTTTCAGCAACAACTTCTGCTTCTGCGAAAAAAACAGAATCACCGTCATCAAAAAATACCGAAGGAACCGGTTCAAAACAAAATACGTCTGGTTTAGAAAGCGTTCAACAACCGGAACGAAAAAAGTCAAAGCCGGCACCGATAATTATCCAAAACTTTTTGTTTACTGCCCAGGAAGCTATAAACGCCATGATTGGGAATCAATCTTTATATATTTATTGCGATGTTGCGGATTTTACTTTGCTTGGTGACACGTATGCGCAGGTTTTAAGAGCAGTGCCTATTAAGGCAACTGAGGCTTTCAAAATTATCACGGAACGTTTTGAAATGCCTCATTATGTTCCACTTTTACGCCCCATTTTCGACAACATCGAAGTAACAATTGCCACTGATCTCGGAGACAACGCTAAATTCGCAACAGGAAAATCGATGGTGAAGCTCCATTTCCGACCGGCAAGATACTGAAAATGGGATATAAAGCTTTTGCGCCTGATCCGGGATTATTTGATGATTTACTAGGTCATACACAGCTGGGGAGCGGATTTGTTCGATATCGTGGAAGCTATCAAAACGGTGGAGGTTTTGGTAGTTTTCTGCGTGCAGTATTTTCCAAGGTTGCTCGTTTTGTTGCACCAGTTGTAAGGGCGGCAGCGCCGCAGGCACAAGCCGCTTTAGCAGCTGCTACGCCTCATTTAAAAGAAGCAGCTAGTACAGCGGTACATGAAGCTGCAAAATCTGTGGGCAACAAAATCGCCCAAGTTCTCGCACCAACTCAACAAACATCTAGCGGCGGTAAAAAAGGAAGAAAAGGGGTATTAAAGAAGCCAACGAAGCGGAAACGCACTACCAAAATTCGCCGGGTCCCACCATTTGATCTTCCTGACTATATTTAGAAATGGCTTCCATAATCGAAGGGTCAGAACCTGCCATTGCTGCAGAATCGCACATTTTTGCCATACCGCCTTCGTTTGCGGACCGATTCCGGACAGAAGAAGAAAGAATCGGCCCCACAGCCGCCATTCCGGAAAATATTCCGGCGGGTGGTGACATAAATTTTTATATAGCTCCTTCATCAAACGCCATGGTTTCTTTACCGGATTTAAGCATAGAATTAGAAGTGGCACTAAAGAAAAGGAATGCTGATGGTAGTTGGGAGCGAATCAAAGCGACGGATACCTGTGCTCCTGTAAATAATTTGATTCATTCAATGTTTCAATCAGTTCAAGTTTCGGTTGCTAACCGATTGGTAAGCGACTGCGCAATCTATTATCCATACAGAGCAATGTTTGAGTGCTTGCTAAATTACACAAAAGAGGCGATGAATACACAGCTAACATCCTGTGGGTTTTACTTGGATGTCGCCGGAAGCTTTGAAGATTCGGTTAACAACTCAGCCGAACAATCACGACTCAGGCTTTTCGCAAAACATGAATACATCCCTTTAAGCGGGAAATTGTTTTCGGATATTTTCATGCAAGACAAGCCTTTGATAACTGGAGTTCCATTACAAATACGCTTTGTTTTGCATAAACCGGAATTCTATCTTCGCGATTTTGCGAATCCGGCGCAGGACGAATTTAAATTATTTATACGCAATCCAAGAATTTTTGTTCGCCGTTATGTTGGTAAGCAGCAGGAAAAATTTGAAAATATCTGCATAAAAAAAATCTAATGCATTACTATTACAGGGGTTCCAGAATACATGAATGCTATAAGCAAGCGGTTATTGACCACAACAGCAAAATATCCTATAGAACGTGTTCTGATGCGCCCGATCGAATTACCTGCCAACATACAAAGCACTGTTTTTAATAACATACACATTGGTCAAGTCCCCAAGGTGCTTTTTTGTGGCTTTTGTCGCAGCGGATGCTTTTAACGGCACAAAAAGACAAATCCATTCAATTTTCAACACTTTAATTTGTCTCAAATCAGCGTCGAAGTTGATGGACAGTCTTTTCCTAATCGGCCGTACGAGCCGGATTATGCAAACGGTAATTACTTGGAGTGCTACGATGGTCTGCTAGACACTTTAGGACGGCGTAACAGTCCTTTTGGCGCACTGCCTTTTAATCGCGACGAGTATGCAAACGGATTCTGTATTTACGGCTTTGATTTAACGCCAGGGGGAACCGGACTCGGCCCTCTAAGTTTAATTCGTCAGGGTAATTTAGGCATCCGAGTAGTCTTCAACCAACCGCTCAAGCAGCCCACGATCATGGTCACATTTCTTACGTTTGACGCGGTAATAGAAATTAACAATTTTCGTCAGCTAATTTGTGACTTTACCAACTAACTAAAATGGATAATCGAACAATGACAAAGATACTTTGCCAAAATCCAAAAACGGAGAGGATATTTCGAGGAGTTTATGCCCGGGATACACTTCCCGAACGCTCCAATGTTTTACCTGCCGCCTACATCGTCAACACGGACAAATCCAGTGGTTCTGGTGAACACTGGTTAGCATTCTATCAAAGCGAGCCGTCATCCATCGAGTTTTTCGACTCATACGGACGATCTGTGGAGTATTTTGACGAGATTAGAGAATGGTTAACTGATTTACATGTTGTTTATCAAATGGAACGTATACAACAAACGTTTTCGACAGTCTGCGGTCAATTTTGCATTTTTTTTATTTATAAGCGCGCAAGCGGAGAATCATATAGAGACATTATTCATTATTTCACAAAAAATTACGCAAACAATGATGCAATGGTTTGTCAATGGGTAAACAATCACTTTAACATGAACACAGCAATGTATGCAGAGCTTGAATAAAATAAAAAAGCAGCAAATTTTTTTGGGTTTTACATTTCACATTTTATGTCCCTGAGGTAGAAGTAGAAGCAATCAGCACTTTTTTTAGCGTTTACATTTCACATTTTTATGGTAACACAGACATGCTTTACCGTAACACAAAACGCAAACGATTCCGTCGTCTTAGACACCACCGTCTTCACCACCGTTGCCGCTGTTTCCTTCCTGGGCCTTGTTGATTTCGATAGGCAGTTTCATCTTCCCGTCTCCAATCTCCGTAATCTTCAGCTTCTCCATGGCAATACGCTTGACAGACTCCCACAGGGTATCCTTATGCTGGTCCAAAAACTGTTTGGCGTTAAAACCCAAAATGTCGTCAAATCCGGTAAGCTGGCCCCAAGGACGCAGTAACAACATCATGCCAATGAGACGTTTGCCATTTCCAAGCTCAGTAATGATGTCGTTCATCATTTCATCCGTTAGATTCAGTGTACCCAATCCCCATTCACAGGCATGGCTGGCTTCACGAACAGTTGGTTGTGTAAACAACGTGACCATTTCCCCGCAACGTGCACAGTTCTCGTGCAGACGGTCAAGCCACATACCATACATGGTGAACGGTAGGCCAGCCAACAGGCTTGAAAAATCCGCTGCCGTTGGTTCGTTGTGAATCACTAGCGAGCCACGTGCTTTCAACAAAGCATTGATGTCCTTGAACATTGACAGGTCTTGGATGGTGGTACGAAGTGATTCAAACGATTTTATCCCAAAAGAAACACCATTCTTGGTGGCCTGCATGTCGCCGTTGCCTCTCTTGCAGAACTGGCGGATATTGGCCAGCGCTACACTGTCATAGCTTGACCACACAAAATAGACGTCGTTTCCGAGGTGAAACAGGGTGGACAGGTTACCGCTGGTTAGCTGTGGATCCCGGATTAAAGTCGTAATGTTGTTGTAGATGAGTCCAACGAGGCGCATGAACTGGTCGTTGGTGAGAAAAATGTGTTTCTCTCCCAGCGTCCATTTCGCATCTGGTCCAGGAGGACTGGCAGTCGTAAAGTCGCCAATTATGAACTCCAAGGCCTGGGTGTCACTGTTGATGCGGGTGCAGATGAACTTGTCGTACCCGAACTTCATGGTAGGGAATCCTTCATAGTGGAAAGCGATCTTTCCGCTCGCAAACTTGCGCTTTGCTTCCCCGACAAGATCAGTTTTATCGGGTACGAAACCGCGTTTGGAAGGAGGCAGACTAGTCATGGTATATCAGAAGAAAAGGTAGACTAACTAAAAGTGTCAGGAAGAATAATGAAAACGAGTTGGAATTAGAAGCCTGTATTTATAATAATCAAATACACTAAACACCCTGACCACAAAATCCGGTTCAGCAATTTGTTGCTCAGCATTTTGTTGTTCACACTGGGCTTTATAAACCGTAGAGCAGAGCACACACGCACGCACGCACGGCTACACGCTAACAGAACAATGGACGGTTTTGCAAGTGCTTTTGGCCCTCGTGGGGATCCGCGCTATCCAGCCGAAAGTGTTGAGAATCGCATTGAAACATTTCGTGGTTGTGGGGGTAAAATTACCCTCGAAGTGGCGAAAGAGTACGCCGAACTGGGCTGGTACTGCACGGGGATCCAGCACCAGATCCGTTGTGTTTACTGCTGTGAGATTGAGGGGACATGTCTAACGGGCATCTATCGAACACCGTGCAAGAATCCATGCTTTGGCAAAGCAGTTAAAGATAACTTCCCACAGATGTGGGTGGAATGCAACGGGCTGCGGATGGATTACGATCAGGACAACATTGAGTACAACCATTCACCACCAAACAATCCCGACTGCGCAAAGTATAACACCATGTATGCGCGGGCGTTTTCCTTTGACGACAGACCGTGGCCCGAAGAAAAAAAACACTTGGTGTACAAGCTGGCCGAAGCTGGATTCTACAACTGCGGTGAGCTTTACAACAAAACATTCTTTTGGCTATCAAGTTGACAAGAAAAACAACTCACGATTGCTGGTCGAACAGTTAAACCAGGCGAAGGGGGGTGGGGGGGCCCCGTTGCTCGCTGCCGACACATTTGGCTAATGTGTCGGACGCGGTAAACAACGTCGACCGGAGCGCTTCGCGCTTCCGGTCGCCCGTTGTTTACAGGACAATGGGTTTTTTTATTATTACGCAGGTCTTACTGTGCCGGGAGTTTCGGTATGCCCGGATGCTGTACGCTGTTTTTACTGCTATGTCTTCATTTCTGGATTGCCGCTGGATCTGGAACCATGGATTGAACATGCCCGCCAATCACCAGCCTGTGCATATCTGATGAATGTAAAAGGCAAACGGTTCATCAACGATGTTATACGAGCTTGCAAGTCCCCTGTTACCGACATTGGAATACAAGGTGGGTTTCATCTGTTTGTTACTTTTATTTTTTAATAATAATAATAATATGTAGGTATGACAGTTTTGGAAAACAAAGCACGGCTCGTTGGCTTCAGTCAAGACCAAATTGATGCCGCTAAGGCCAAGAAGAAGGGCCGTTTCTATTTTTGGGAGGAATTGGAAGAAGCGGTGGAGTTCCACAACGCCGATTTTTTGGAGCAAAAGCATTTTTTGCACTATGCCACCGAAGTACCCGTCGGAGACGATGCCCGCACCGTTGAGCAGTTGAAATGTAAAATCTGTCTGTCGCGGTATGCCAACACGCTGATCAGTCCGTGTAAGCATTTGGTCATGTGCGGACAGTGCGCCAAAGCGACCCTAGACCGAGGAAGCCTCTGCCCGTACTGCCGTCAGCCTGTTGAAGCCGTCACGTCACTTTATTTTACTTGATACATTTTGCTGTTCTGGAAAATTGTGTGTGACAAAATGTTGCACTGCAAAATGTAGCAGTTGCATTCTGCTGATACTATATAACTGTAATAGTTTTATTCTGCTTTCCTTTTTTCTCTACTTGCTTTCATTCGTTGTTGATTCTTTAAACGTAATGGATAATGGATGATCTTAATGCGTTTGATGGCGAAGCTCTTTGGGATAAAGTTTTAAGTGACCTGGAAATTCAGCTGCAGGACTATAATGTTCTTACGACTCCGACAACAAGTACTTTGGGTATAATTAAACGCAAAAATTTTTGTACAGTTGTTGAAATATAAATTTGTTGTAGTTACGCAACAACAACAACAACAGCAACAACAGCAACAGCCAGAACTACACCTTCAATCAAGTCCGTGGTCTCCACCACCCATTCAGCCGATTTTTAAAGGTTAAAAAGTTTTTATCATCTCGTTCACTTAATTTATAGCTGAGAAACTCTTTAATTTTATAGATGAAGCAACTGGTGCGGAAATCTGCCACCACGGTATCTACACAATTTTTATTTCTGTGCCAGCAGCAGCAGCAACAACATACGCCTCAAGTTTCATTTTCATGTTGCAGTGGGTGACCAGATATTCCGTTTAACACCATTATATGGCCGCCTGGAAGACTTAAAATGCGAGTCTTATGCTTTGTTTGTTATTGCAACTTATTTTCCAAAGGTATATATATATTGCAGGCATTGATCCAGTGCAAGGATATATTGCCCGCTACGAATACTACAAGCAGCGCCATCTCTACATTATTCTGTCGCCACATAACACTCTGCAGCAACCTACAGCTCTACCTGGTGATCAACAACTTCCCGATCCATTACCCATCACAGATCAGTCGCTGTCGGTTTCAACAGCACCGCTTTCCGTTCCGTTTTCTGTTGTCACTACATCTCCAACTGCTGAAGTTGCTGGACCCAGTACCTCTGCACTTCCATCATCATCGTCAAAAAGTAAGTTTCTTATTCTGATCCTAAACTTTTTTTTGAATATTTACATTATTTATTTTGTAGATACTGTTACTGCAGCGCCAGCGGATTCTGGGGACCAGCATCTCGTGCCACCTGCCAAGCGTATCAGATTAGCAAACGCTGAATCCGTGGACTGGCTCTACCAGACCTTTACTGATAAACGGGACGACCGGACCTTCCGAAGTTATTCACAGTACCGCGATGCGTATAGCATCTTTGTCAGAAAAGGATCCAATAATCCTTTCATGGCTTTTTACCGGTTGCATAAAAAATCCAACGTACAGTTCGTTATTGCCCGCCATAAAAATACGCGGTGCAATGAACTGGTTGTCGGAATGGATATTCTGGAAAAGATTGTAGAATGGACCAATACGCCTGCTTTTGCAAAGTACCGCCAGAAAACAGTCTCCGCCTCCACCGCCAATGCGCATCCGGAAACCCTATCTTGGTGCATTATCGACACCACGTCCAATACCCAAGCAGCTTTTGTTCATGAAAACCGTACTACGACTGCCTCTGATGACTCAGCCATGTCTGTACGTATCAGATCTGGCGATACCATAAAAAATTGTGTTGATATAAAGTCAGATGAGTTAGAATTTGTGAAGCAGTGTCAGGAACACTTTTCTGTCATTAAGAACCAGTTGCTGTGACCTTTCTGCTTGCAAAAATGCCTCGCATAGCTGCTGACGCTGCTGATTCAGTTGATTCTAATAATAATGATAACGATACTAATGCTGTTGATGATGACGATGTTACCGAAGACCCGCTTCATATAAAGAACTTTTTCGTGTTGAAACCGATAAACGATTTTTACAATCGCCGTTATCAGATGACGTGTAAAAGATTTGCGTGCAAAGTTCATCGCCTCAGTCATATTCCTTTTGCTGAGATTCCCGATGTCATAACAGCCATTTTGAACGAAATTTTAAATGAAATCCTTACTGACATCCCAGATCACGAGCGGGTAAGAATCAAGTTGCATAGCCGTCACCTCTCGTTTCCTATTCACACACCTTTCATTCGTCGTGATCAGTTAACCGTTGCGCGATTGATGAAAGAAGTTTCTCGCGTACTCAATTCGAACCAAGAATTTGTACTGGATGATTCTTTTGAGCTGGAAATTCACCATTCCAACCTTCCCGCTGGATCCTGTCGATACGATGTTCCTTTATTATTGCGCAAAAAAGCTGGAGACCATGAGGAGCGTAATAGCTGTTCGTAATTCAGATAACCTCTGTTTGGCTCGTGCGCTTGTTATAGCTAAGGCCCTCGCAGATGACAATATACCGCTGTACGAACGCTTGTATCACACTAAAAAACTCTGTACGGCTTCCGACAGAACGCTGCAGACAAAAATGGCTAAAGAACTCATTGCTAACGCAGGACTGGATCTTCGACAATATACTTTGGAAGACGTTCAACAGTTTCAACTGGCCTTACCGGACTACCAAATCCTGATAACGAGTGTCGACCACCTCAATACGATCGTCTATGCCGGCGAATATGCCGAAAAAAAAATTCGTCTGCTACATCATAGTAACCATTTTGATGTCTTGAAAAGCCTGCCGGCTTGGTTCAAAACATCGTACTGGTGCGACCGTTGCAATCGCGGATACGATCATAAAAATCGCCATCGATGCCAATACCGTTGCAAACAATGCCTGCGATTCGAATGTAATCCTGGAGGAGAAAGAATTTACTGTTCGGACTGCTGCAGAACATTTTACAGTGAAGAGTGTTTCAATCATCATCGCGCTGCTGGCTCGGGAGAAAACGGGATTACGGTATGTCAAACGTTATTTGTCTGTCCATCTTGCCAATCATTTGTCTCCAGAGCGTTTCGTACGACGGACCACGTGTGCGGTGAGATTTTTTGCACGGTGTGCAAAGAACACGTAACAAATGACCATGTTTGCTACATTGAGCCCGAAGTCCTGACGGACCAGGATCTCGAAAAGCATGAACAAGCCCAGTTTCTCTATTTCGATTTTGAGACTTACCCGTGTCCGGAAACGGGCAGTTTTATTCCGAACCTGGCCGTTCTTCAAAACGACAACGGCCAGGAATGGATTTTTCCTGCCGACTCGTCCGATATTGGCCGGGATATAACAACAGAATTTTGCGAGTTTTTGTTTTCTGGATCATTTAAAAACTTCTACGTCTTGGCCCACAACCTTCGGGCGTTCGACGGTTTTTTTGTTCTAAAATGGTTACTAAGAAATGGGATAGTTCCAAAGCTCATAATGAACGGCTCAAAAATTATGCAACTGGATGTTCCTGAATTTGGCATAAAATTTCGTGATACTTTGAATTACAATCCCCAATCGTTAGACGCTTGGGCTCAAGCGTTTGGAGCGACAGAGCAAAAGGGTAAATTCCCTCATCCGGTCAATCGCCCAGAAAATTTTGGCAAAATTATTCCCTATCCTAAAAGGGAGGATTTCAATTATAGCTTGATGAATAACAAAGAAAGAAAAGACTTTATCAAAAGATTTTATCGAAAAGATCGGAGAAAAAAGAAAGGAAAGTACAATGTCAACGAGGAGCTCGTCAAATACTGCAAGCAGGATGTTAACACCTTACGCGTTTGCTCTCAAGAATTCAGAAAGCTCTTTATGGGAATTTCAGGTGGGCTTTGCCCATTTACTTCCGCGCTAACAATTGCGGGTATATGCCATTTTTTCTGGCGCGCACGGATATTGGAAAAAAACCTTATTGCTATTGTTAAAAACCCTAGTCAGCGCATGCAATCAGTCAAATGTGGTAAATGGTTGTGCTACATTGAAATGACAGAAGGCAAAGCACTTGCAAGAGAACAGAAGATTGGAAAATTTTACGTGGACGGCTATGACGAAGAAGCGGAAATTATTTACGAATTCTATGGCGACTTCTGGCACGGCAATCCCGCAACCACGAAACGCACATTTGTAAATCCTTTCTCAAACAAACGATGGAGGATTTGCATGTGGCAACCGTCCAGCGGGAAATCGCCCTTGAACAAATGGGATACTCTGTTGTTAAAATTTGGGAAAGCGAGTACGATCAGAAATTGGCAGAGGATGAGGATTTTCGTGAAACAATAAAAGATATTCATGTTCACGCACCTCTTCAACCTCGCGATGCTCTATATGGAGGCCGGACCAACGGGACACGGTTGCATTATAAATGCGAGCCCGGAGAACAAATACGGTACAACTAGTTAAGAAAAGATTATAATCTCAATTTTAATGAGAGGTGTTTTTTAGGTTTGCCGATGTCATATCGGAATATCCCTTTGTGAATTCGCGGAAGAGATATCCAGTTGGCCCACACGTGCGAATTACTGCGGACTTTGATCCAAATTTGGAAACTTATTTTGGGCTATTTTACCTGACCATTCTACCGCCCAAAAGCCTATGGTTACCTGTTCTACCCTACCGTACTGAAAAATTAACTTTTCCACTATGCCGACTATGTGCTGAGACGCAGCAAAATTCTAGCTGTCAGCACACAGACACCGAAAGATCACTTACGGGCGTCTGGTGCTCTGTGGAAATCATTAAGGCACTATCCCTGGGATATACGGTGATAAAAGTCTACGAAATTTGGCATTTTCCGAGTTCTCGCGAAGGTTTATTTAAAGAGTACATCCAGCATTTCTTGAAATTAAAAACGGAGGCCAGCGGTTGGCCCTCTAATGTTAAAACAGAAGAAGAAAAAAAGCAGTATGTGGAAGAATTTTTACTTCGAGAAGGTGTATCTATTGACGCCGAGAAAGTGGAAAAAATCTGGGGCTTCGCGCCCTTGCAAAGTTATTTTTAAACAAGTAATTTTTCAGTTTCATTAGGTATACATTAGTTGAAATTGCTTATTTTCTTTTCTTTTTGTAGTTTCTGGGGCCGACTCGGGATGCGCGAGGACAGATTGTCTACACAGTTCATTTCCGAGCCCAAAGATTTTTACGAACTTTTATTAAATGATGCGTTGGAAATTCACAATATCGAATTCTTCAGTGACACCGTTATTCAAGTTGCGTACAAGTCCAAGGAAGACTTTATTCCAGTTAATCCAAAGACTAATGTTATCCTTGCGGCGTAAGTGCAACATAAATATATTAAATACGTTTTTCTCAAAAATATTTATTGGTTGGATAATTTAGGTTTACGACTGCCCATGCCCGCCTTCACTTATACAATTATATGGCTCAAGTTGGGCGTAACCTAATATATTTTGATACTGATTCCTTAATGTGGATTCATCGGCAAGGAGATCCTGAAGTGCGATTGGGAAACTACATGGGGGACTTGACAAACGAATTAAATGATGGTGAATTCATCACAGAGGTCACCATCTGCGCTCCTAAATCTTATGCTTATGTGACGAACAAAGGAAAGCATGTCTGCAAAGTTAAAGGTTTTACACTCAATCGAACTATCAAGAAAACACTTAATTTAAATACTTTCACTTCACTCTGGACAACCCCTGGACCTCAAGTGTACCCCTTACGGTATTCTTCCGTGATACGGCGTAATAAACGGACCCTTGAAATTGATGCTGTGGACCGGGTAAAGCGCTTTAAGCTTACCTATGATAAACGAAGGATACTGCCGGACTTGACGACGCTCCCGTTCGGGTACGTCGACGAAAATAACGTTCCTGATTGATTTTTATTAAGCTCTTGCTGCTGCTGCTGTTGTTGTTGCTGTATCGTCGCTATTACGATAGGCAGAATAATATCGCCTACTAAAATTATTATCACCAGGATAATTATACAAGCCGCAGCAAGCGCTGTGAGAGCTGGCTTGTGTTTTCTCTGCTGCTCCATTTTTGCAAATAACTCTGGCACTACATCACTTCTGCTGACCGATGACTTAAATAGTATTGATGTCTTTGAACTATTGAATAATTTTGATTTTACTGTATTTTTATTTTGCTTACGTTCAAATTAAAATAAAGGTAAAACGATACAAGACTTGGTTGATTTGGTTGTACAGCAGATTGAATATTATTCAGTAGCAGTATTATACTTGGTAAATTTTGAAAACCGGAATCGATTCTCATGGAAATTATAAATTATGCTATAGAAAACTGTTTTTCCTTCACTGAATATTTTTACGAAATTAGCTTACTCTGTTGGTTCCATTTTCCGCTTTGACCTTTGCTCCTGCTCAGCCATATGGACTTGCGTTGTGATGCTAGCACAGTCGTGATGTCAGCCTGCAAATAGTTACACTTATAATTACAGCAGATATAACTGATCAATTGCTATAATACACCAAAATTATAATAAATTATTCAAATAGTTCACAAACAAATATTTAAGGGGAAATGTACTTTGGCGCTTGGTATACGGCCGTAGTCCGTTGTAATTGTGGTAAAGTATCTGCAAGTAAGACAGTTTAATGATAATAAAAATAAATTGCGGTAAAGAAAAAGTATAGCATTAATTACGATGTAACAATATTAATATTATGCTAGGAACACAGAATAATATATCTCCGAAAAGTAAGTTGTACCGTCGTAAACGTTCACGCAGTGTAGCCTATGGATAGATGGTGTTCCTAATAGTATCGCTATCCCGCTTGTAATAACCTGTAAACAATTATTTTTAGTAATTAATTGCATTCGGACTCATAAAGTAGAAATAATATAATGTTCAGTAATAATTAACAAGTCTTAAAGTATGAAACAGTAAGCAAAAAGAATAAAAAGTTGATTTTTATGCAGAAAGAAAAATTTCGTCGAGATCAGTAGTGAAAATTTTCCGATAGAGCCAGGGCAAACGTTACAAGTCCCGAAACTGTCTACTGGATCACAAAACTCTAGTTCTGTATGAATACAATCAAAACAAATAGCATTCAGTATAAGCCTTCGAAGTATTAGGTAAAAAACGTTAATTAGTACATAGTAATTAGACAAGGAACTTACGGTAGGGTTCGTGCGGAAAAAATGTGCGTAGTGCCGCCAGGAACTTTTTCTGGCCACAGATGTACACGCATACACGCTAAACAGACGCGTCCAAGGAGGAAACGATATCACAATGGCACGGCTAGCTGAATCACAAACATCACCATTATACTTTATTCACAAACATGTACAACTCATATTTATACGTACCTGTTGAATTTTCAAACGTTTAAGCGTAAAATTAAAGATATTGTATTTTAGGAGAATCGCAATCGTGAATGTGTACGTTCCAATGCGATTGTTCAGTAGAAAGTGATGGAACATCACGTTCCATCGTGTTGACAGTTAAAGATTTTTCTAGCTCATAAGTCTGTGCTAGCGACAGAAATGAAGTCAGTCAAGCCATCTGCAGTCTGCAATTCAAGATTTCCAACAACATGGCCAGCCAGCAAAGCAACGAGATTTCATCCACCATTCCGGAGGACAGCGATCTTCCAGAAGAAATCCGCAGATTGAATCTGGATGCGGACACCATCGCGTTTTTGCGTCGCAGCGCTCAGCAGGCAAATTGTAAGTGCTGTTAATAATTTTCTTAGCTTTTAGGTAATTTAATTGTTTTTTAGTGCCTTTGGCATTTTTTGCCTCTAAAATTACGCCCCAGATGCATGAAGAAATGAAACAGGCGGCCAAATGGAAGGCCGACTTGGACGACGATCTTTTCCATAAAAAACAATTTTGACAATATCCAGTGTTTTTTTTGCCTAGCCACATTGAATTGAGAATAGGAAATAAGATGGCAATGTAATTTGTAGTGATTTGATACTTGTAAACTGTATACTTGATGATTTTGTGGCAGTTCTTTTAATACGACGGTAATTAAGTAAATAAAATTCTCTGACGATAATCGTACGCAGTGTGGTTTTGCAGCGCATAAAGGTAACAGTACAAACAGGGGCGTTATAGGTAGCAGAACACACAGGGCAGCGCAGCGGGGGCGGGGGTGGGGGGATCGAGGAATGGCAGGAAGCTGGGCGGCGGAGGGCGCGGGGTTGTGACGGACGCAGAGCTGTAGCGGACGCGGGGCTGTGACAGACGCGGGGCTATAATGGACGCGGGGGCCGTGAAATTTGCGGGCCACAACAGCAGACGATAGGGAAAAACGATAGAAATAGAGACGACGGGGTACCCGAGGAGGATTTTGGGATAGGCCACGCTGAATGCGACGGTAGACGGGGGGAAAGACGGGAGACGTTGGGCTGGCGGACTCACAGGTAAGCCTTGCAGAAATGATAAGAATTTCACAAAATGCTGTTAAATTTAATGTTCATGATAATTTTTTTCTGGTGAAAACGTTATGCCCATGCAATGCGGGCTGACGTTTACGCAGCACCATATTTTTACCGCAATTTTCCCGATTTTTGACAGATTTCATGACGAAAGTTGCGGTAGCGGAGCGCTCGTTTGTGGTGCAGGAATGTACGAACTGAATAAAAACGGGAGACTTCCAACTGGATTCCGATCACACGTCCAACTGGATGAAATCCATGTAATTTTCACGCCAATTTTGGTAAGTGCAACATCACAATTTTTTCAAGTGAGCATTGACGCTGACAACAAAATTATTATCGCAGTCTAGTATTTTAGTATATTTTTTCGTTCAGTAGTTCGCTCTTTCGTTTGATTTACGCTGATTATTATGTTAATTTATGCAGCATTAACTGTTTGCAGTTAGATTTTTGCGACGATCTCTTGAATACCCGTAGTATTTTTTTAAATAATGATACCATTATTTTGTCTAATTTTTTTGAGTATTTATCCGTGCATCTTAGTTTTGTTGTTAAAATAACACGTTTACAATTTATTTTTTGTTATTCATTATAACTATGATTTCCTTAACATGATGATTTTCTTAACAATTAATAAAAGATCCCCGTTCGATAAAGACAGTTGTTAAAATTATTCATCTTAATCCTTGTCTTATTCTGTTAAATAAGTTTTACGATATCGTGCAGTTGATCATCGATGTTAAATATGAGGAAACTTTGTGAGAAAGGCTGCGTGTGGTTTATTATTGGTATCGCTGCGATGGCACGCAGTTTTTATGCATACGTATACGATGGTCTTGTTTACTTAAGTTTGTTGTTTTTTGTGTAGCGCTGATCGCTTTCACTGTGCCAACGGCTGCACTCCTTCCGCAACCAGCAAGATCTGCAGCAAACACTTTCGTCCAGCGGATATCCCACGTTTCTGCACGCACGCTCAGTGTAAACTGAGAATATTTTGTGCTGCCATGCGGTTCTCGATGCCGTTCTGGATCCCATGCGATCGCAAACTGACATGAAGCCACGCGTAAGCAGCCCCAAACTTGTTCCACCAAGTAGGCGTGTGTACATTTTAATATGAAATTTTTATTATATCGAGGTTTATGTTAATGTGTGCTGTATTTTTTACGTAACAAAATTTAGTACCTTCCGTGAAAATTCACTTGACGAATTTATTCTATTTTTTTATTTATTAGTATGTTTTTATGTTTTAGTTAAACATCATGAACTGCATGGCCGGAAGTCAAAGTGAACCTGCAGTGGTGTTTTGAGGAAGTATTCCGATGATTCTCAGCAGTAGCAACATTATTGTTTTTAATAATACTCGTATTACAGTATGTTAATTTACTGGTAGCACGGGAAAGTTGTGAATAGCACAGTAAATTGGCATTTATCTTGATTAAATATTACCCGAGGAACGAATAATATATGGCGTCCGGGATATTATCGTAGACGGCTGTAATTGCAACCGATTTTTTCTTGGTTGTTCACAAACAGTATCTGCAGTTTTTTTACCACGGTAATTTTTGTCCGTTCCATTTACATATACCCTGAACTAATGTAATTTGTGTAATTAAATTAACTTTATTTATTAATATGTTTTTAACATTATTATGATGTCATAAACTGCAGTCCGGAAGTCCAGTAGGGTAGTAGAGATCAAATTCCCTTTGCGGGACGCCTTTTACTACTGATCGAGCACTGCATGTTAATCAGGTACAACTGTATAACAAACGCGCTAACGCAGCGTACAGCGCATGACCTTGCGATGCATGACAATATTGACATAAGCAGTACGGTGACACGGCAAAAGGACCGAGCCAAAGCGACGGTCAAGAAATTAATTCTGAATAAGCAAAATGTAAAAATTTCTGTACACTATAACACACAAACGTCCGGTCCGCTTCTGGTCGACTGTATTAATTCGTTCTGTATAACTGGGCGTTGTCGTTATGAGATGATCCAGTAGGTGGTCATAAATCCCTTGCCCTGCAAATGCAGCACAGCTCGTCTCAGAACGCAACCGACGGGGAACGAGACAAAGGTCACCTTGATGGGAATCTGGCCGCGCAGTACGCAGACGATGTCGGTGGTTTGTAGCTCAGCCAACAGCTGGACGGTGTCGTGGCTGGCGTGGATCTTGCCGCTCTCGCCATGGCTCTCCATGCGCGACGATGTGTTCACCGCGTCGCCGAACCTGCAATGTAGCCGACAAGGGGCGTCTGATCCTACACGCATCGTCAACAAAAAATCGTTTTCTTACAGACAATATCGCGGGACCAGTTTGCCGATGACACCCGCAGCGCAGGTACCTAGCCAAATTTGCACAGTTGTACAAAATAGTGAGTGACCTTTAACAGCTTCGCTTATATATAAAAGAGTGGGTGACCTTTAAAAGATGTGCTTAATTAAATATAGTGCGTGACCCTTACACTTATGTACACTTATACGTAAACATTGCGTGACCTTTGACAAATATAATTATATAAAATAGTTATAGATAAAATATTGAGTGACCTTTAGCAAAAACATCATGTAATCGTACTGACCGCTGTGAATGCCGACCCGCAGCGACAATTGACGGTGAGCCGGCTGCAGATGGGCGACGAAGCGCTTCATGACGCTCTGCGCCATCCGGCAGCTGACGGGCGCGTGGCTGCTGCCGTTGCGCAGCGGGATGCCGCTGGCCACCTAACACCACCAGAATACATCTAAACAATCTACGCAAAAAATAACCGGCTTTTTACCAGGTATCCATCAGCGATGGTCTCCATCTTGTGGACGTCGAAGCGGCTGATCTCGTCATCGAAGAGCGTGTACACGGCGTGCAGCAGGTCGATGACTTCCGGTGCCGATACGCTGGCCACCCACGGGACGAAGCCCGGCAGACTGGTGAAGCAGATCGTGGCGCACTCGAACAGCTCCGCCTCCACGGCGTGCTTACTGCGGAGCGCCTGCACCACCGGTCTGCACACAACGGGCAACAAAAATAAAATTTCCCAAGCTAGTAATCAGTGGGGAAAAAATCGCGCACCTCGGCAGCATCTGCTCCAGCAGCCGATCACAGTGCTCCTGCTCACTGACCAGCTCCGCCGTCCTCTCAGCCACCGCGTGCTCCAGCACCTCTGTGTATCCGGCCAACCGATCGATCAAACTCTCCACCGGGCTCTTCCGCTGCCCCGGGAAGGCCGCCTTGAACGCCGCCTCCACCTGCGTCATCGTGGCGCACCGGCCTGCCTCCTCCGCGAAGCCCTCTACCGCCGCCTGCATGTCGAAGTGCTGCCGGGCCTCTCCGCGGACATGCGCCCACCCCGCCCGGCTCAGCGCCATGACCACCGCCCGGAAGGCGGCCACATCGGCGGCCCACAGGCTGGCCAGCAGGACGCTGTACTTGGAGGCGCTGGCGTGCTGGCGGTGCTCGAAGTTGGGCAGGGAGTACTTGGTGTCCTTCAACGCCGCGCGGATGTTCTCGCAGCCCAGACAGCCGATCTTGGCCACGAAGCGGTGGTCCACCAGGCACGTGGACATGCTCAGGTTCCCGTGGGCCTTCACCGGGCTGCTGTGGACGTACTGCAGACCCTGCACAATCCCCACATTCCTTAATCACTTTCCGAAAGGTCACGGGAAAATTCACCTGGATGAGGTCGACGGTAAAGGACAGCCGGAACTCCCAGTCGGTGTCCATGACCTGCAGGAGACGCCCCAGGGAGCCGCGCTTGGCGTACTGGCAGATGATCCACACGTGCTTGGGCAGGAAGCACAGGCCGAGGAAGCCGTTGACGTTGTCGTGCTTCACCAGGTACAACTACACCCAAAGGTCATCACGCTTAGTCAGCTGGCGTTAGAACATCAAGCCTACTTTGCCGAAATAGCTGTCGCGTCGGAGCTTCTCGGGCTGGGAGTGTTTCGTCAGCGGCACCGGGACACACCACACCGGCACCCCGTGGAGGTGGGCTTCGTGCGACGCCGCTTTGGCGCCGGTCTCCAACGGCGTCAGCTCCATCGCGTCGGCGGGGAGGATCCATTCTTGGCTGTTTTCCCGCTGGATCTTGATTCGCCTGTACGTGACTCGTAGGTAAAGATGAAGCAGTCGCAAAGTACGCCTGTGTTTGTTTACCGGTTGACGTGCGCGATCAGCAGCGGTATGAAGAGCAGCGTGATTAACCCGATGGCCCCGAATTCCGCCGGCACCAGCGGCGCTAACCAATAAAAACCCCGCTCATTATCAAGCAGGCATCGAATCGGATTTATATACTTGGTTTGCAATAAGGCGAGTCAGCGTCGTATCCGCACTGGCCGTTGGGATCGCGGCTGAAGGGCACCGGCCAGTCGTCCACGTCCAGACTGGTCCACTCGTATTCCTGCGTCGTCCCGTTGTACATCAGGAACGTCTGCGACCACCCACCGATTGTTTATTATACCCGGCCAACGAAAAGATGACCTTTGTCCGTACTGACCACGAACTTGCCGGTGCTGGGCTTCCAAGCCTGTATGCGCACGGTGGCGGCGTCCGGCTGCGAGTCCTCCTCCTCCACGGCCTCGCGGGCGTCCACCTTGACGGCGAAGCGCTGCCGCACCTGCGCGGCGATGGAGCGCCCGTCGCAGGGATCGCCGCCCTGCCGGAAGGTCTCCAGCGCCACGTTCGCCCACGTCTTGATGACGAACTTGGTGTTGAAGACGCTCAGCAGCTCTTCCGGCTGGCAAATAAAATGCCATTTTTAAAAAAATATTCCTTATATATATTTGTACGTTGGCGTACCTCCAGCGCAGGGGAGGGCGGTCGGATGAACGCCTGCCGCGCGTAGCTGCGCAGCCGGTGCGAGTCGTCATCGCTGCTGAACCAGGGCGTGGTGCGCGACCACGTGATGTACACCACCGAGCGCAGTGTGAGGTCCGTCTATGAAAGGTCACTGTAGTGTGTGCGGCTACCTGGAATATTATAAAGGTCGTACCAAATGGCGTAGTTCATGGGCCAGCACCGTTTTATTATGCAGCGGACTGCCGGAAGGCACCAACGGCCAGAACGCCTAAAGGTCAAGAATTACTATAATTATATAAATTATCTGTTTCCTGATATACTACCGTGTCGCCGTTGCCCATCCCCAGGGCGGACGCCGTCAGCTGCAAATAGAGGAAATTGAAACCTGTCAGTGAATCGGTGAAGAAACGGTTTTACCAGCAGCTCAGCGGTCCGATACGTGTCGGCCAGGATCAGGATGACTGCAAAAGTTTTTCGGGTTTCTTAGATTTCTTAGATTTTTGGCACGGCACCTACCCGAGTATCCGTAGCCCCGACAGGGCTGCAGCACCGACCGGAAGTCGACGGACCCGTTCATATCCGTGTCGTAGTAGCGGCGTTCCAAATAAATGCCCTGCTGCTCCTGCAGGCGCTGGTCCAGGTTGGCGAAGGTGCGGCCAAGCTCCCAGAAGTAGGCGGCCTGGCTGAGCGCCAGCTGCCGGTCGATGACGACGCAGCCGTGCCGCCAGTTCTTGATGTGCAGCAGCTGCGTCAGCGCCCCCAGGAAGTTGTCGTAGCCCTCGTGCGGGACGACCGCCGTCGGGTAGCGGTCCGGCTGGCTCTTGATCGGCTCGTTGGGCAGACTGCAACAGAACACCGTGAGTGTCGCCCGCGGGGGGTTGGCCATGCGACACCTACATGTCAAACAGCGGGACGTTCCATTCTGCAAAAGGTCACCGTTAATTAAGACTTTCTTGCCAGACATTGTAACGGCGTACCGGCCGCTAACGACGCCATCTCCACGATTCCGCTGCAGTCTACGGAAACATCGGTTTCGTTAATGTAAGCGTGATGTGCGAGAGATTCGTACTTTCGCCGATGAGCGCCAGACAGCGCCCGGCCCACTGGTCGCTGTGGAAGAAGGGCGGGAGGAGGGCGAGGGTGTCGGCGACGGTGGCGCCGCAGGGGGCGCTGTCAAAGTGGAGGATGGGCAGCCACGTGACGTCCAGGACGAGGGCGCCGCGGTGCTGTCGGTTCATGTTGGCCACGGTGAGGTTGACGGCCGCCGCGGAGTACATATAATCGAAGTAGTCGCTGCTGCCGACCGGCAGAAACGACACCAACCGCAGCTGCAGTACATCGTCGGGCTTGGATGCTGCGGTGACTGCGGTAAAGGTCGCCAAAGTCACGACGACAAATCGCGCTATCATTGCGGCCGGTAATTAAGAAGGGGCTCCTAATAAGACGGGGGCAGTAAGTCCCGTTAATTGTGGGTGCTAAGCTGCTTCCGTCAAGGTCGACAGCGACGGTCGTTGCCTGCCTATACAGTGTTGCAGCGTGGCAGTGCTCATGCCGCGCGCTGCCTGCGAGACAGGAAAATGCCAACCTCAGCATTCTCTCTCGGAGCAGGCACTCTTCGTTTGACTTTTGCTTCCCGAGGGACCGTTCCACGTACAGATGGCTCCCTGCCTTCGTTAGACAAACTCCGGCAATAATAATATGCGAGAGTGTTGTTCAGCCATGCTGACCTTTCATATTTTCAACTGCTGCAATGATGCTATTATGGCTGCACAGGCGAACAAGCAGCCGCCCTCACGGTGCAGCTGTTTTGATTATTGTTACCTTGCGGAGAAACGAGTTGCTTTAATGCGAGGTAAAGCTGCATGCGTTCAGGAAACGTTTTGTATCGGCAAGAGGCTGGATGAAGTGTATTGCAACGGCAACTTCTAAGCTGCCACTAGTGGAGTGGGTTACACACCCGTACCACGATAAAACGAGGTTTGATGGTTCGTCGGTGACCGTCGGCGATGTTACGAGTTAGCGAATTACCCAAAAATCAATTATGCAATTGCGAACATGTTAACCGATACCGGCGCGATTGTCAAAGTGCACAAACATTTTTAATCAGCTGAAAAATCATTGGGGGAGAGCAAGGGCAAGGGCAAGAGCAAGAATGATTTTAGAACATTCAGACAATCTCAGAAGTCTAGAAAATCCACGTTAGAACTGGTCATCTCGTACAAGTACACATTCAGATGTTTCCGGTTGAACTAGCACCAATGAGATGTACATCTTCACTACAGATCTCATTTGTACGGCTACAGTATTATGTGCTGAAATAATGTACCGCGTAATTTTGCGTTTAACCAATGTTCATTTGTATAACCCAATAAAAAACAGAGTATCAAAAATAAATGCAAGTCCAGCATCGCCCGTGTCCATTTGTATAAGAACTGCAGTACCGGTGTAGTGTAGTGGCCACGCGCCATAGCTGCGCGTAGCAACATTATCTTTGCATGACTTTGGTTGAACTGACCTTTTGCGGTATTCTTTGCATATTATCATTTAGTTAGTCAATATCTCGCCGGCAAGAAGCCCAATAAATCTGGTGCTTCACGACGTGACAACCGCCATCACTGAGCAACGACCAGCGCATTCTAAGCGGCACGCCAGAAAAAGCGTGAAAGGTCACACGCTGCATATATGTGTGGGCAGTGCGTTTAACCGCACGTACTGGCACGCATCAGCGCGGCGATTAACCGGCTTGACCTTTCGCCGCCGGCCGTCCTTAATTACAATCCGAACGACCATTCCAACACATTCCGGGGAAGATGGAGCGTGAAGCAGCTCATCGCACCGAACTGGCAATTAACGACAACCGGCAGATGTCAGAATGGTTAAGAAAAGGCCGGATGCCGGCGCGAACGGTGCTAGCGGACCCATCAGGACGAGGAGGCAACATCCTGCCAACACCGATCGATACCGCCAGAAATAGCCGGCGGTGTACGCAGCGTTCATGCTGTACTGTACACATTATACTGCGTTTATGGACGCGCTGTATATTGGCACTGTTGCCGGCAGATTAGCCCTGTTCGACGGCCTCAATTGCCCAGCAAACGCCGGTCTATTCCCGGGCGTAAAAGGCCAACAGCGCACGTTTCTCCAACACCTCGGTTAGATCACCCGGCTTTCCCTTGCCCATTCCCTTAAAACCCGCACAGGGCCTGTTTAAGGCGAACAGCTCCGAAAGCAAATGAGCAATTTCCGCCCAAATAACCTGGATTTTTGGGGAAATCGCTTTCCTGTCGAACATAATTTATGCTTCACGAAAACCTTGTAGCGGAAAATTTTAAACGAAAAAATTCAGGGACTTCCGGCGCTTGCCGCAAGTGCCTCCGCCCGGTGTGGTAGTGTAGCGTGAATTTTACCTAACAGTTGTGGAAAATTGGCACCCTTTTCCTTTTTTATTTTCGTCACAAAAAATGGCTTCCTATGCAGCAATCCAAATCAAAATACTAGGAAAAAAATCATATATAGGTAAATTCACGTACAGTACAACGTATATACGAACACATATATATACAACACATATATAAATTCACGCGCAACATCGACCCTGATTTCTGACTCATAATAAATGGATACTTTTACGTAACCCGTCACAGAAATCCCCGCATCTCCCGGAGGAATTCTGCCGAACAGCGGCATTATCCTCGCCCGACTGCTCGCCGAACAACAGCACGCGTTGTCCCGTTTAGCGTGTACAGCGGTGAACTCGCCCGCATATGTCCCCACAACTTCCCAGTAAATTGTACGAATGCCGGTTGTGTTAATTCGCCGGTGGACCATTACACTACAGCCGCTGTACTATACACTATAACCGGCAACCGGCATCGATCGTTGACCCACAAATACCCGTTCTCCCTGACTCCACAGCCGGGCGAATTAAAGCGCTACGGGAGCTTGATTAAGCGATGTGCGTGAATCGGGTCTATGCAATTATTACGTGCCGGTTAACCCGCCACGCGTACGCGCTATACGGCTGCGCGGCAATGTTTCATTTCCGCCGCGCGTCGGCTTCCCCGGCTGACGCAACCGCTGATGCAACACGCAGCTTTTGGGTCACGCCGACCGCCCCACACGCTACAGATTAAACCGTTCCATTTTCATAATTAACCGTGTTTTTTTTTCTACATTTTTTTCGGCTGAATTTATTGGAGGGTAATTTAGCCGGAAGAAATAAGCCGACGCTCTGGACGCCTGATTACGGTGTCGGCCAGGGAGAATAACACTGGAATCTATATGCAAATGCAGGACAAGTGAACACACAAAAAACCCCGATCGATAGGAATGTCAACACTCCAGCGTATTTCCTGCGTCAAGCTGATTATTCCATTCGCGCTTTACTCGCCCTTATTATCGATTCATCCGCACTCAAATACGAGTATATATCCGCTTTTAACAGCACAACCGGAATGCAACAGACTCTATACTAGAGTCCGTAAATCGTCATTTTGACGAAGCTTAACGAACGTTAACGAAACGAATCGTCAAGCCCCGCGCATGTTTTACGGACTTCTGAGCACCGCTTCGTTAAGTTTCGTTATAAGAAAATGTATTCTCGCCTCGCGAAGTTATATTGAAATTTTGGAGTCGCTTTCTTCGTCAAAAGATACCGATGTGGAATTTAGAAAATAAAATAAATTATTTTCCAATTGTACGCCAGCCGCACTCGTGCGTGCGTCTCTTGCGCCTGACAAATAATTCAGTGTTTTGGGCGCCTGAACAGGGTCTCCTTCATAAGCGCACACTGGAAGCTGCAACCTATTGTACACAGTGAATCTGACGCTTTGCGAAACTCCCAGTTCTAGACACTGCACTAGTGTTTCGCAAGCACATGTTGTTTATAGCTTCACAGCACTGCAAATCATAACGGCACTAGTGAACTGCAAAAGTGCAAGCTGCAATTTTCATAGAAGCTTGATGATCTGATCTACTATTTTTGATGTGGAACGACATAGAAAATTCAGATAAATAAAATTAATCCCAGGAACGCTTACTACTGTGATTTGTATTTTGCGATTTCGTTGCGTTCAGTTTTTTTTACGGAAAAATATCGAAAGTTATCGTTAAGTTGCGCTCAAATATTTTATAAATTCGTCAAGGTTCGTTATTTTATGGGACAGGAAGCGTGCAGTTAAGTTTCGTTACGTTTGCTCAGTACGACAAAATTTTTCGTTTCGCTGCCAAAATTGTGACGATTTACGGACTCTACTCTATACAGAGAAATAACGCCGATATATATGCAGAACAGTGTTTCGTGCGGTGCGCCGTAAAAAAAGAGTGAGCGTAGTGCACCATCTTTCGGGTCTCAATGGACGCGTAAAGGTCACTCCTGGTCGGAGGCCGGTGACGCCCGGATGACGGGGATGGGGTAGGGCACACCGCCGCCCCCGGGCGGTAGCTGGGGCTGCACCGGGTGGACGGAGCCGAAGCCCGGCACCCGCGACTCCACCGGACTCAACGGCGCCTGATCCTCGTCCTCCTCGACCAACTTGCGGACGACGCTCTCCGGCTCGATGTCGTCGTAGTGCAGCTGCAGATGGTGGCAGCACTTCCAGCAGCAGCTGGCCACCAGCAGCGCCAGCGACGCGCTGACCCCGCCGATGCAGAAGGTGGCCAGGCCGGCCAGGCGCAGCAGCTCCAGCTGCCGGTTGAAGACGGCCGCCTCGCGGTCCACCACGGCCAGCTCGGGCTCCTCGCTGATCAGGATGGGCCGCGCGGGGATGGTCCATGATAGGAGAAAGGCCACGGCGCCCAGTAACATTAAGAACGCGCCGCTGTATAGAGTAATGCGCCACCAGAGGGAGCGGATGCGGATCTTGCGTGATTTGATGTACAGCTGCCGGTCGGTGGCGCTCGGCGTGCTGGTGTCCGTGGCGAAGTCGTAGAACTGGTGCAGATACGATTTGACACCTGTGTGGAGAAATGTACAATTTAAAATTACAAAAAGAACAGACGCTTCGTTTAACGCGTATGGGGCAAACATGCGCTTCCACGTTATATAATACTATCTATATACATATATATTTTTGATGTAAAAACATATACACATATATTTTTTATACATACATATATATTTGTCAATTTTTCAGTAGCAGCTGCTGTTGCGATTCCTTATTTTCTATTTATTTACAATTAATTTTCTGTCCATAAAAGTACGTGCGGATAATATTTTATAATATTTTTGTTGTCCATTCCATTAATATTAAATTTTTAAACCGCGGACCGACTGGCTGGTTTCCGCTTTTTTAATCCTATAAGATTGTACCTGCAGTACAGTATCATAACGAGGCTAATTGGTGAAGGTTACGGTTAATCCGGCGCTTTTTATTTCGGCCGCCGGCAGCTACTCAATTTTACGGCGTGGCACCTTCCGCCTCAGTGCCTCACCCACCACAACTGTCATAATTCGTAAAAGGGAATTACGGTGTGCTACCTGTTTTTATGACTCATAACCGCTAATAACCGCGCAGCAGGCCGCTTCCTGGCGTCACCGTGCGGCACTGACGTACAGGTACTAGGCGCTCTTTACACAAATTAATCGCTACAGAAACACTGCCCAAAAAAATCTTTAAAGAAGGCACAACAACGTAAGTCTTTGTGTTTACTATGTACTTTTTGTCAACTACCGGCACGTTACATTACTATGCCGTATATAGGCCATTTCCGGCAATATTCCTTAGTTAGGTCAGCTTTTAACCCATTTACGTAACATCGTAACACTTCGTATAATAGCGTTTATTAAATAACAGCCATGAATAAAATTTAAAGAATAAAAAGCAATTAAAATACGGGTTTTTTTATAGTACAGCAGAAGCATACGCATTCCTAATAGCAAATATCCGATTAAGAGATTTCAGAATTTGACTAAATTATGCGTATACGCGGATTTAATTTACAACCAGGTTCGCAGTATACAGCAATTACTTACTGTAAGTTAATGCAGCATAAAAATCAATATGAAAGCTGTTTATTTGTACGATTAGCTGTTGTTTGAGAGGAAGCGGACGGAATTAAATTGAGGCTTATAATTAAACTGGCTAACCTTTATAGTTGAGCGTCTGCTTGGAGGGCTGCCGGCCGGCGACGGACAGCAGGGTCTTCTTGACCTTCTCGCGCGGCACCTCGTCCTCTTCCGAGTCGGACATCCTTGATAATTCCCGGCCCGATCCAATTCACCTGCAACCGCTAATCACCCGCTGCGCCTCACGCACATCAACGCACGCCGGTCTCCTTTAAAAATATTCTCAACGGCCGAGGGAAAAACAATAATTATTATGCGGCAGTCCCGGCCGCCACACTGACACAATACCTAGCACACCATCCTTCATTTATCCCCGCTCCCAAAAACAGGCAGCAACCAACGCTCATCATGTAATAATACAGCGCGATACACGTACCGATACTTCATTTAACTAACTCAACCAACGTACGGCCGCTGACGTCAAGCGCGGGTGGCGCCCGGTTGGAAATATATAGGAAACGGGAAGAGAAACGGGATTGCGCATCTGGCGCGCTGTTCCTCCGGTGCAGTTGCAGCCAATCCCGGCCAAGTGCAATCCACTCGGGAGAGGGAAGCCGCACTCAACCCAACTGCAAATGCCACGGCTGACGAGATCTATACTATACGGAGAAGCGCATATATATGTTGTTCTCCCGCGCCAGATTTGATTGACCGTCAAATGTCTTCATTATGCCGTTGTACTCGTAGATTATACAGCGCGCTCTTGTCTTAACGCATCGATCAGCGCTCGAGCGCCCATCAGCATGTAAATTACAAAAATGCCCATGCTAGATGAATAAATGACGCAGATGGTAATTAATCAGCGGCCGCATCACGCGCTTCATTAGCCCGTTAATGAATTAATATACAACCGGTATTAAGCCGATTAATTTACAGCGTCCCGTTTAATTTCCGGTGGAGGAATAGTGTAGCGTATTGTGTAGAAGCCGGTTACAGGAATAGCTGCCATTGATTAACGGCAGCTGGGAGCGCCGCAGCGCCTGACGCACTGGCATTCATTCCAGTTATATTCAGTATAGAGTTGTACATTCAATCAGCGTCGGTGTTGGCGTGTATATACAGTGTAGGAAGCCGCGCACGGATCCGCGTCGGCCGATGCCGATCCGATCCGATTTGATGGGATCAGCGGGAGGCGAGTGGCGGATTAATTGAATGGGCTGATGGTGCCGGATGCCGGTAGTGTAATAATAATCACCCGATGACGCCGCACTTAGCAACTTTAACATCAGTTCTAACCACAACAAACCAACGGTTATTATTGTGGCTGTGCCGGTTTTTGCGGGTTCTTGGTTGGTGTACATACAGTGCCGGCCAAAAAAGTGCTCAGCGGCGCGGATCGGTTCGTGATTGAAAAGGAAATGATAAAAATTTTTTTATAATATCCTTGGTCAGCCGCGGACCCACTGGCCGGTAATTTACTGAGCAAACACTGAGAAACCGGAACACATCGGATGCGCATAAATCGCCGGTGCCGGGTTCGAACAGAGAAGCGCTAATTTGCGCAATTTCCGCTACACGAAGCACGTCTACTTTTTTAGTCTTGAATTCGATACGTACGCTGTACATGTGTTACTAATAAAAATTTTAACCGATGTTGTACTTATTTCTTTTTTTAAGGTTTCTTAGGCTTGCAAGTGATACATTAAGCCGAGTATGGAAATACAGCTTGTACATATCCAAGCAGTATTAGTTTCGTGTTAGTTTCAAAGGAACTCGAAGACAATGAATCGGCCATGCATGAAAATTAATACAGTATTATGCCGAACGATGCCAGTGGGATGCTGCAGCCGGCGGGAGGCGATTCCGGTCAAACGAAAGAGGACGCGCGGAGGGGGCGTCAAGCGGTGGGCGTCGGGGGAGATGCTGCAGAACAGCAACTTGAAATAATGTAAACACGCTGAGAAAACGTATAACGGCGCTCTCCCGATCTAACTGCAGGACGGCAAACTCCAAAGTGATTCGGGTTTGATGGAAATGAATTTTATGGCTGTATAACCCACTAAAAAAATGTGCCGTTATCACATACATGTACAGATACAGCAAGTGTATAATTGTATTGTATTCTGTACATTCAGCCAAGTCTCAGTACTACGATCAAAAATAACATAGACGTGGATTTTTCGGTTTTATAAGCAGTTGCGATTATTTCTAAGTTCAAAACGGTGTCCGTTTATAGAGCAGGATTGTGGTTCCAATTTTCTTGTTTGGCCTAAGTTTTTTATACGTATATTTGTTGGCTTTATATATACTCAACTGTATTTTTCTTTTCCCCTTAGCGATTTACCAGTACAGACTGTACAGTGCAGCAAAGGCAACATTAACAATTTGTAATTATTTTTTATTGCTAACCTTCAAACCCACTCGCAACGCGATACAATCACGTAATGCACGAATGATCACGATGCACAATTTTTCGAGAAGCTTTTAATTATTACCAGAACGTGGTACATAAAAGACGAAAGAAAGAGTACATATCGTTATAGATATTGCGTAGAATTCTGTAGAATACTTGCGTTGCAACGTGCACTTTTCAGTACTTGATCATTCTTTAATTTGGTGAGCGTGGTCCAGTCAATCTCATTAAGTAAGCGCGCATCACGAGATCATCTCCAGAATGCAGTCCAACAATCGGACGGACGTCAAAGCCGTAAAAAATACCTGTGTATCGGCTATCTGGTGGTGCGCAGCAGCAGGCCCACGAAGCCGCTCACCAGCAGCAGCGCCTGTTCAGCGAATTAATCACCGCGTTTGCGCACAGCAGCGTATCGAGTGTTATTAATTAATTAAGCGGCTTGTGAGCAAGGTCACCTTACCAGTAAAATGCTCGACGGCTTGATTAACGAGAGTTCGGCGCTGGAATGCGACCGCAACAGATCCGGCACGCTGAGGAAGAGTGCTACCTGCAAAGGTCACCGCTTAATTAACATTGACCTTAATCAAGGTTAACCAAAATGAAAACCTGTAATAATAGTAATAAAATAGTAAATAAAGAGAAAGAAAAAAATTATTGCCAAAATTATTAAATAAACAACAAATTAAAATTGCAAAATATAAAGAATAAATAAATAGAAAATTAAAAGGAACCTTACTAGAAAAATAAGGAAAAAAAATTCCTTAAAAAACTCCTTCCTTGAAAATTTAAAGGAACCCTACTAGTAACATATTAAAGGAAGAATAAATAATAAAAAATGAATTTGTTGCTTTTCGCCTTGGAAAAGAATTCGCTCTATCAACTTCACAACACCAGCATGCACCGCACAAACTGCACCGCATCGGTATACACGAAAAACATTATTTTCCTTCATTTTTTAAATTGTATAATTTATGTCATCGGTAAGTATGGTATCTACAACTTTAGAATGAAAAAAAAAATAGAAAAAGATTGATCCTTCTGTATGGTGTTTGTAATTTCCGTTACCCAAGTTAGAAATATTGTATTTGTTTGCTGCAAATCACATCATCGAGTGCTACTGGACATGGGAGTACGAACCGAACACGCTTCTGCTGGTCATGCTCTAAAGTAAACGAATCTGTAATAAAAAAAATAGAAATAGTACATTCTGTAACAAACAATATAATAAATATTAATAAAAAATAAACTAATAATAATAAAATAATAATAAATAATATAATAAACATAATATATAACTAATATTATCAATAATAATAATAATAATAAATAATAATATATTCTATAATATATGTATACAGTATAATATATTGCATATATTGTAGGTATTTTGCACAATATAAAGATAAAAAAAATCGCATTTCAGAACGTACACTGTCATTTAATTTGGCGACGCTGCACACGATAACCATGGTCTCCAAGAGCAGCACGGTGAGGATCATCAGCAGGTAGCCACTGATGACCGCCACCCCACCGGCGTCGTCATGCAGCACCGGCGTGACGAGGGTGTACAGGATGAAAACCACCATCGGGAAAAACGCCGCCAGCGACAGTAAGACAAGCGGGAAGGCCGTGGCGTACAACGCCCGCACCAGCAGGATCACCGTGACGTACTTCCGCCGGAGACACTCTAGCACGCTCACCACAACGCCGCTGTCCTCAATCTGCAATATGTTTTCTTATGTTTTCTTATGTTTTCTTTAGAATGATAAAGACGCTGCACTTACCGCTACCGGCGCCCAGAGACTGCCGGCGCCCACTTCCGCCGTGACCTCCCGGGACAGCGTCCGCAGCGTCCCGGCGGTGATGACGCACCAGATGGCGATAAAGGCGCTGACCAGCGCGGTGATCCCGTGGCAGTACACCTGCGCGACGATGAAGTTGACCTGGAAGGCCGCCGCCCAGGAGGGGCTGTCGGCGTCCAGCAGGTACAGGTGTGGGTTGGTGTTGGTCAGATCCATGTCGCTTCCGGTCATGTAGCCGGATACGGCCAGGCCGGTGATGGCGCTCAACGCCACGATAAGCAACACTACAAGGTTGTCTATTTTAGTTACTGCGACGTGTCCAATGTTGGCCTGTCCCCATTCAAATAATTTCATATTCAAAATAATATGGGAAGCCTTTAATAAATAAATAATTTTTAAAAGAATGCACCAGTAGCACGTTAACTAATCTATACGAAATAATTTATAAAAAAATTTTATTTAAGCTTATAAAAATTTTGTAGTTATAAAAATAGAGGATTTAAATGCAATATATAAGAAACGATTAGAAAATATAAGAAGAAATGGAGCCGTAATTCAATCAGCGGTATAACCGGAAATAGTAATACTAACTCAATTCCCGTTCGGTAGGTGCGGTGATCACTATGCTAACCGAAGCCCAAACTCAGTAACTGGCATTCGCAAGCACTATCCACACCGGCTGTGCCGATACTCGAATATCATCCTCAATATCATCCTTACCGGTGAGAGTGACGACACAGCCGACCTGGCAGCGCAACTTAATAACGCTGACCTCGGGATGCACAGCTAACCAGCGCCGCCACATCCGCTCCAGCTCCTCCAACCGGCTGCCGCTCTCCAGCGCCACGAAGAAGCCGACACTGAGCAGCGCTGCGTACATTAGACGCCCGGCAATCAGGACGTGCTCGGCTAAGACCGCCGCCTCCGTGCGGTACTCATACCCGACACGTACCGTGCAGTAAACAAACAGCACGCTGTTGAAAATAAGGAACCCGATCACCAAAAGACTATACAGGACCCCCGCGACCTTCAGGAGCCGGGTGCGGCAGCGGTGGGGCTCGGTGTCGCGCGGACACCGGACATGGTACATTCCGAATAAACTCAGGAGGATGGTCAGCGGGAGGAAGAGCGCCTGCGTCCCGCGAATGCGTTGCCGGCTCTCCCACTGGTATAAATCAAAATCCACGTTTTTCCGGGGGGTCCGCGTCTCCGGCCCCCCGCCGTACTCCGGGAGCGGGTAGCTCGGGAAGCGGGCGGCGTTGTTCATCTTGGGCTCATCCCGGGCGTTGTTGAACACGCCGCTTAAACTGCCGCGGGAGTTGCGCATAATTACGTTGTGATGGTGTATAGTGCTTGACCGGCGCGAATGCGGAAGGCGCTGGCTGTTTATTGTCGCTCGTCCGCGTAGATGCCGGTGCCGGTGTTGACCGCGATGGACAGTATTACGCGGCGCTGCCGGTTGTGTCAACAGCGGGAGCGAATGACGCCGGCCAAAACACGCCGCACTTGGCGTCCGTCGCCGCGCTTTGTCTACGCTGAAACGCCAATGCGCCCCATTGTCGGCCGGGGCATTGTTGCCGCTCTGGCTTGTATCAACCCCATCGACAAGCAATTACCCGGCGTTGTGTCAACACGCCGCGGCTCTCTCGGCAACAACTTACTGGTCAAGCGAACAGCACTGACGGTAATTGGCGCAGTACACAGTACACTTTGCAGTTTCCTTTATTCATTCATAAATGGTAATTATGTCATTATGCACACAATAAGGCAACACGCCGCGCCGGCCGATTAGTCAGAAAAGCGCTCAGCCGCACGCGCTCAAGATTAACGTCATTTAAGGCAGAGCGGTGGTATTGCTAGACAGCGGCAGCATGGCCGCGCGCAGACTGCTGGTGTTGCCGAAGAACGTCGTGTTCCAGCCGGCGCGCTCGTTGAGCAAGAAGGCCTCCTCGCTGCCGCCGGACACCGGGCGCAGCGTCCAGCCCAGAATCTGGAAGATGGTGCGGTTCTCCTGGGGGGTCCAGGGGGAACCGGCGGTGACGTTGTCCCACGCCGTGGTCGTCAGGAGGTCCGGGAAGGGGGTGGGGCTGGTGGCCGGGGGGCCGTAGTCGGCGGGGATGATCAGCGGGAAGTGGGTGACCTGCACGATGCGCAGGTGCGCCGCCGGGGACATCAGGATCAACAGATAGGTTATAATCAGGCCGCTCACCTATAAATAACGCCCAGCCCGTAATTAACGAGATACGTCACAATTAACAAACCGCACAAGGTCACAAAATACGAGTAAATACATAAAGTATATAGGAAAAGGTAAAAAAAATATATTTCAAAATAAGGAAGCCAAGAAAATATACATATATGTATGGAAGGGCAAAAAACATCTGTAAAAGTAATGTATCAAAAGGTCTAAACAGCATATGCAGTACGTATAAAAATAAGGCACAGAAAATAAGTATGTATATATGAAAAGGTCAAAAAACAAAATTAATACGGGGACAAAAAATATATATATGTATTAATGTATTTATTAAAAGGTCAAAAAAATCAAATATGAAAATAAGGAGATAAAAAAACTTAAGATTAAAATAGTCATTAAAGGTCACCGCGCTGACCATTAAGGCGAACTCCTTGTTAAGCGGCAAAACGCCCCACAGGGTCATGGCAAATTTCTGGCTGGTCAGGGAGGTCATGAAGAAGTAGAACTACAACGCAATCGATTAATTCGGAACGCTGGAAGCAAAGGGAAAAGGTTGTACCGAAGTCTGGTGGGCATGCGTGATCTCCTTCTTCTCATGGATGTCCACGGTGTGCAGGATCTTCGCCGGTTCGCATGCCTGTATATGCGGTTTTATTAGCGTAATATACACGTAGCAGATAGAAAAGGTTCTGGCCTACCCAGTAGCGGACGGCGACGGCGGCGGACCAGGTGAGGAACATCTGCGTGGCGCTCCAGATGGTGAAGAGGATGAGGGTGCCGCGGATCTGGTTGTTGTCCACCGGCGGCACGACGATGAGGAAGTAGAGGAGGAAGATGAGGCTGGGCACGTGGATGATGTACATGAAGAAGAGCACCTCGCGGAAGCTCTTGTCCACCGCCTGCGCCACCGCCAGGATCTTGCCGTGCTTCCGCCGCAGATACTCCAGGGTGGTCACCTCCTGCCCGGACAGTGGCTCCTGCAATAACCGCCATCAGTGCCCTGTAGGCGTATGGCATACCGTACGATGTTATTCGCAGCCTGTTGCTGCAGTACTAATGGGACGCGCGAAGCGAGGACAGCGCTGCCGGCTACAGCTGCTTATGGAGGACATCTCGACATATTTCAACGAAAAGGTGGTAATTTTATGTAATAACCATGTGACGGAATCCAGCTCCTATGTCGGCAGAACTTTAGCTCTTAGTTCCGCGGAACGAACCTTACAAATGGTGCCGAAACCGTACGGTCAACCCGGTCTCGGCACCGAATGTAAGCTGCGTTAAGCGGAAGCGCAAATGAATCACTATCCGCTTGCAATACAGTACAGTCAAAATGTAAGAATGCTTGTTTATATAGCGTTCAGTTTATCGTCGACTGGATCAGTTAGCTATGATATCGTCCCATCGTATGATCGAATTCGTATCATAGGGCCAAGTCCAAAGATACAATCACAACGCTCCCCTGCACTGAACATGCGGCTGCAGCGTGATATGCATAATCAACTGTATACATAATTAAGTGATCCGCACGTACAATCTTCATGTCCCAGATGACGGCCTGGCCGCGCACCTCCACCTGGATCTCGCGGGCCACCAGGCGCAGCTCGTGGGCGACGATGAGGCACAAGGAGGAGAAGAAGCCGACGAGGAGGCTCTGCACCAGGTTGCAGATGGTCAGGCACACCACGAAGTTCACCTTCAGGAAGCGCAGCCAGTGCCACTGCTGCGCCGCGGCGCTCTCCCGCACGAAGCTCAGCCAGTTCAGCCCGAAGCCGGGGATGCGCCCGTACACCGACAGCCCGCACAGCAGCGTGTACACCGCCGTCTGCGTCACTACACCCAACACAAAATATATTTACTACGTATAATGCAAATACGCCACAATACAGAATAAATCTGCCGCTTTATACATAATCATTATATAAAGAAAGGTCAATGAAAAATGTTCTTCCCGGAAATTAAAAAAGGACGAAGAAATAGGTATGCATGCTATCGATCGATCCTTTTCTCCGTTACGCAGCACCTTCTTGGTAAACAGGAGCACCGTCAGCGCCGGTATACGGCGCCGGCAATATCTTGTGATACATGTATATGCACAATTGCCGTACGGCGCGGCAATCAATCACTTCTTCACACTCGCCACTCCAATCCCGGCCGCGTTTGCCGCGGTGGCTCCTGAATAAACAGCGGCCATTGTGGCGGCGCGGGACGTGAGTGGGGAATGTCACGGGATGTTTACCGAAGGCTGACACATGCTGACAACCGTTAATATGACGAAGTAGCCGGTTTACATTATACAAGAAATTTCACACAAGCCTCAGAAGATATATTTTAATAAAAATTTTATTAAACCTGAAAAAATATTTAAGCGGAATATACTGATTAACCGGTGACCTTTAATTCTTCCGAAGTTTATAAACACCCAGCTAGAAACTCCCCTAACGCGCTGATTAACACTTCGTTGACTAGCATGGTTACTCACACCACAACCGGCCTTATTAAATCACTAACTAATTTCAAAAAAATAATTTTACAGCAAATTTTGGGCTGTGTGAGTGAAAAAACGTCTAGTTTCCAATGGTACTCTTTACAACACACCCAGTGCAGCCGGAAGTCCAGAACTGGGATGGTGGAAGTCACCATCTTTTTGGGACACTCACATTCAAGCTGTTACAGCGCTCGATTGCGCAAATGAAAGATGTCGAAAAAATCAGGCCATGTACTGAACACTATTAGCACGCTACTGTGAAATTTTGAGCGATGTATGTATTGCCGATGGCTTACAAAAAAATCGGGCGCATTGGGAAGTTTGGGAAGACTGCCCAATGATGCCGCTGTTCGACTGATAGGCATACATGGAAAGCGACCAGAGCAGCTAACAATCAGGTGCGCGCGCATACCGCTAGGGCAATAAAAGGTTGAATCCGGGTCAGCGTAGACTAAGCAAAGACAATAGCTGCGGAGCCATGCGATCAATTAGCAGATAAGCAGAACATCTCATCAAAAGATGTCCCCAAGTTCTTTCATCGCCAGTAAATCTGGCGCAGGTGCGAGTGTATTTCTTTTGTCTTAATGGTCGATGTTATTGGTCAAACCTCTTTAAAACAAAAAGAATGACTGGTTAGAAGATCTTAATGACCAATAGGATGCTTCTGGTGACTTCCACCAAGAAAGTCAGCCGCGTTGCTCAAAACTGCTAGTCAACGAAGTGTTAAACAAATTTTATATATAAAAAATCGGTTTGTATGAACAAAATTTTATAATAATATATACAAAATCATAACAAATAAAATTTTTATATATACAAGTTAAATTTTTTTATATATACCAAAATATACAATTCTATATATACAAAATTTTGTATATATATAATACGAATTTTGTATAAACAAAAATGTTTAAAAGTTGTACAGAAAAGAACTGTATATAATAAATTAAATCCAGTATTTACCGGCAAAGATAAGGATGAGCCAGATGCGTCTGCGTAGAACGGCCAGACTGCGTTCGCTCTGCCAGCGCAGCCAGATGCACCAGTGCTCCAGCATCTCCTCGTACCGGTCGTCCGACTCGAAGATGATGAACAGCATCAGCACCGTTAAAAGGGCGTGCGCCAGTCGCAGCACGATGAAGATCTCCGTTAAGGTCAGCACCGTGACGCCGTCGCCCAGCTGGATGTAGTAGCCGACGGCCGTCATGCTCAGCAGTAGGTACACCGCGATCAGCACGTTCCACAAGATCATCACCTGCAGCGGGCCACAGTCACCTGTTAATGACCTTATGACCGAGCTTTAAAAGTTTAATGACGGTGCGTGCGCTCGCGATTCAACCGGGAGTACGGTGTGTCACGCTACCATCACGATTCCCGACTTTAACTACCGCTCAGTTTAGCCATCCATCAACCGGGCATTTGACGATTAGCTGCCATTTTATAACACAAGAACGGATTTGCCAGGCTACACAATTAATTCCAGAAATTTAACGACTTGCCAACGCCAAGCAGAACAAAGTTCAGAAAAAATAAATAAATACTTATTAGTTTTAAATATAAAAAAAATTCTTCGCTAGCGTACCGGCTGTTTAAACTGCAAAATTTATGGATAAATGATTTATTTTCATGAACATTTATATTTGAAAAATTTTATAAAATTATTATTCTAGTTTATTTTAAGAGCTACGGGATACAGTAAAATCGTTGTACAGGGCTAAAATCACTAGCTTCCTCATAACCAACAAGGTGTGGCAATTGACTGGCTAATTAAAAAGGTATTATGCTGATCGTTTAACTATTGCTGAAATTCAGACAATTTTTGGTCGAATTTGAAAAATTTGAAATGATTTGAAACGAGATTTAAAATTAACCAAGTGAATTTTCAAATTGTTTTCCGAATATTGTTGCTGTTGTAACCAAAGAATTTAAAGAAAATATTATATTATGAAATACGCTTATAAAAATGCTTTTATATAAAAATTGCTTTACAGTATCATCGTTTTTTTCTAATAAAAAGCTTTATGTTTTAAGCCGACAGGACAACAATATTTTGCAGTTTACCTGTCGCCAGGGAAACAGTCCATTCCACAGCCCATCCCGTTCCGGCTCGACATCCTCACTACTGGGATGATACAATCCCACACAGGCCATGGCGCCCACCACCGGGCCCAACAGCCCGGCCAGCCGGCGCTGCGCCGTCCCCTCGGAGACGATCTCGTCGGCCGTGACCTCCTGCGTGGGCCGGCCGAAGATGCCCAGGGAGACGTCCCCGTTGCCGTTCCCGTTGGGCTTATCCGCCGCCTTCTTTTTCCCGCCCAGCGGCGGATTGTGTACTTCCGGGTGCAGGAAGAGGTTGTCGTGCAACCCACTCGCGCTCCCGCTGACGGCGCTGCCCATGGACGTCCCCAGGGACACCCGGGAGTCGGGAGGATAGAGGAAGCCGCCGCCCAGCCCGCCGGCCTCCGACATGGTGGCGGTGCTGATGGCCAGGGAGCTGCGGTTGGACAAGGGGCCCACCGAGTTGTGCATGGGGGCGACGCGGATCAAAGAGGGGCGGGGACGGGTCACGCGGGGGTCCGGGATGCGGGGGAGGGTGTCGGGGAGGAAGAGCGCGGAATCGGCATTGAAATACTGTTGCGACGTCGTGTTGGCGGAGGAAGGGAAGAAATCGGGGATGAGGCAGTGGCGACGCTTAAATAGGCGACGCCGGAAGCGGGGAAACGCGGTGATTAAGGCCTTCCGCTGCGGAAATGATGCGCAGTTCCTGCCGGCAAGGGATGACTGTCGTCCGGTGTTGCGGTGAATCTGAGGAAATTGCCGGTTATTTGTTATATCAACATGCGGCGCCACAAAGTGTCCTTTGACGACGGGAAGAAAGGGAAGAAGTCGGCGCTGGCTGCATCAGCAGATTAGGGAAAATACGCGCTCGTTATGTTGCCGAGCAGGCGTACCGGCAGGTGGCGGGGCGGGCCGAGGCGGCCGGGTCAACGCGCGGCCGTGATGAAAAGGCAGCGCGCGCCGGTTGGGATAAATCGATACTCCCGCGATTCCCGGCCGAACAATACCCCGCCGCACCGATTAACACCGGTGTACGGATCGATCGCTGCGCGGGTTTTGTACGGAAGAGGAGTGTTTACACGGAACAAGTGCCGGTTAAAAACGCCGCGGCCAATTAAGCGATCGTTACATTTAATGCGCTTGCATAATCGCTGAACCTGTACTATTAATATCCGTCAGGGATTGTCAAGGTGGTGTTTGCGCTGCGCAGATGCTGGAGAATGCGGCGATTGTTGTGGTAGGCGCGTTACCAGGGCGGCCGGTTACGTGGGCCGGGTTGCCGTTGACCCGGGCGTGCGATGACCGCCGCACAACAAAGCCCGCTATTTTCTGGTGTATTGTGCATTATGCGGTGGGGTCACGGCTTAGCCACTTGCGGCGTGTTTGTTCCTGTCCGCGGCCAGATGCGGCTAATCCCCCGAATCAACACTTGCTACTTTATGCGTTTAGTTTCTGCGGGGATGTGTTTTGCGGGGAAGTAAGCAAAAAACTGGCAAAAATCAATTTTGCGGGAGTACAATCAAGCAGACTCAACGATGAACCGAAAAGCAGGATAACTACATAGTACATACTACATACCCTCAAGAATTTTAGGCTTAGCTTAGCTGCCGTCAAGAATTTTAGAAAGAATTACGGGATAGTCGCATTTCCGGGCTACATTAACTGTTTTAGATGGTTTTTCTAACTTTTACACTTTAATCAATTTAATTAGTGTTCATGTACATACTGTACATACGTAATCGCTATTCCCGAATAAAATTTGAAATTAATGTGCTCTGTATAATAAAACGTGACCTTTAATTGATTATATATATATACAGTGATGGTTAAATAAACAGGTCCCGCGACAAATGTATCGTGCACGCATTTAGGCAAACGAACAAGCAACGTGTTGGATAAAACATCCCAAATACCAACTAAGCATATAAAGCAAAGAAACGTACATCACGTGATCGATTCTCAAGACACGTCCAACACTCACGCCCGGCATCGCAGCCGGTCGACACACGCCCGGCGTAGATCGTCCAGCGAGGCGATAAACAGCAGCGGATCCAACATCGAGTGCAGAATCTTCAGCATATTCCCGGTGCGATAGAAGACCGGGTTGTCCACCAGACTGGGAAAGAAGTAGTAGACGTTCAGCGGCGTCCAGCAGATGATCACGCTCACCGTCAATAAAATCAGCACCCGCAGACTGTTCTTCCGCTTCACCCGCTTCTCCGCGTCCGGATCGCCGGTGCCGGCGGATTTGCTAGCGGAGTCGGTGGGCGGGGCTTTGGACGCCTGCACCCGGTGGCGGAAGCCGGTGCGGTGGACCAGCAGCAGCGGGCACAACAGGACGATGAGGACTTCCGGCACGACGAGGAAGATGACGTTGAAAGCCAACGTCCAGTCCACATAACCCGGGTACGCCAGATTCAGCACGCAGAAGAACGTGTGGAAGGGTTTGTGGGTGTGGAAGGCGTCGAGGATGATGGGCGGGGCCAGGTACAGGACGATGCACGCCCCGGTCGCCCCGCACACCGCCACCGCCAGGCGGCAGGTGTGGCGCAGCCGGTAGGAGTGCGGCTGCAGCAGCGCCCACAAGCGGTTGAGGCCGATGAAGAGGTGGACCAGCGGGACGAAGGCCACGGCCGTCTGGCGCAGGAAGAAGTTGACGGCGCAGAAGACGGTCAGCTGCGGCGCGGCGAAACGGTCCTTGATGGCCAGGGTCAGTGGGTTCTGGAACCAGGCGTTGACGATGTTGCCGGCAGCCAGGACGATTAAGTAGACGGCGAAGGAGGTCCGTAGGGGGCGCTCCAGGATGAAGATGACCAGGAGGAAGCCGTTGAGGAGGATGGTCAACATGCAGATGGTCGTTGTAGTAATCTGCGCCGGGTTGAAATCGGCCAGCATGCTCCAGGTGAAATAAGCCGCGTTCAAGCCGCGGGCGGCGGTTTCGTTGCTGGACAAGTTGGCCGCCATTTGACCTCGGGATTAATGGGAATTTATGTTTAATGGTTTAACGTCCGCACATTCAGGGCAAGAGCCCAATTCGAGGCAACAATTCGCCAGAATACACAGTATTTCAGATCAAGCTTTAAGCCAGAATACAGCAGCGTATTTAAACACCACAACTCAGTACACCCACTTCCTAATTAACCAGACAAATCAAGGAATTTTCTTCTCAAGCCGAATCCAGAGAATCTGCGCAGTAGGACAGTCGAATGCGAGATTAAATAGGCAAAATATTGTTACATAAAAACAGCGCGGGTGATGTAATTAAGAAACTGGAGAACAGAATACCGCCGCGTTAATGAAGTGATGCAGCCAAATTAACGGTATCGGTTGGCCGTCACGATGGTGCTTATATTCGCTGCATAGGTCAGATAATCAAAAATATATTTTGAATAATATTATACATTTGTATTTCGGGGAAAGCCCCACCGCGCTACCTGGAGCCTGATCAGCTGACACGCCGCACTTCCGGTCGGAATACAATCCCGGGCTTTGTCAGCACAATTCCCAGTCCACGCTAACCTTTCTGTTGCACAGCGAGAAACCGGTGTGACGCAGGCGAACAGCCGAGGCGGGTTGTTTGTGCATGAAAGAATAATGGGAAAGGTCAACCGCTGGCATATATGCATGTACAGTGCTGTCTCGCCGGACCGCCGACGAGCTGCACTGCATTCTTCTGATTCCGCGGAAACGGGAACGCATCCCCGTCGGCCTGACCTCTGCTTTTATATGCCACTGCCAAGTGCGGCCTACTGTGCAAGATCAGAATGGGAAACAGAAAAGGCGCTTTGATAGGTATGAACATGTTTGTTTGCCATTGCACAATCAGTTGCATTGACCAACTGATTAAATCCCCGATTCAGATTCAGACACACGCTGACTGATCATCGGCGTCTAGGACATTCCAGGCAGAAGTTAATTATCACTGTGGAGTGTGGACCTATTTGGGGTATATGTACCAGCGAGGCGCGCCTTTGCTTTTCAATTTCTTTCCAATGACAAGCAAAGAAATGCGCAACCAAAAATATGGTTTCGCAACTGCGCAACCATTCAGGCCTAACTGCATAATAATTTCCAGCGCATGTTTGTTGTTATTGTGGAAGACGCGTATTGTGCAGACTGGAGGCGAAGCCGAAACTGTTCCTTGTATAATTATGTATGTATATTATTTATTAGTATAGAATCCAAGCAGGGGAACTATATTTGAAAACTATGAAAGGTCAAAGTGATTGTGCCTAGCCCGAGCCCTGTGTCTGTGCATCCTCTTATTTTAACTGAGAAAAGAGCACAAGCGTAAGTGACACCAAAGGTCATCCTGTCTGTCCTGTTGCCGGTTGGCCATCAGGCCCCTGTCACGTTGCGAGTAGGGAAGAAATTCCATATCGCAGAGCGGGACGGCATTCTGACACCGGCTGACGGCAGCAAGTCCAGGCATTGCTCGATCCCCCATACTTTTTATGGCCGGCGAAGCCGGTTGCTATTATACTACCAGAGCGTTGTGAAGCATTACGGAAAGTACCGCAACCGCAACATGTACACTCGAAGGGACTTTGCCAGTGTTTAATCAACAAATGTTCAATCCCTGCAACACGGCAGCTGGGAGAAAGCCAGCCACCATTTTGGTGAAAGAAACCGGCAAGCGACTCCAACTGTAAACGAGTATGCCTCGCTCTCATGCGTTTCTCCGTCAGCGACTGTCGCTGGGAATTCACCGGGGCAACGCCGCTTCCGTGCTCGGGACAATAGAAGAGCGGCAGCATTAAACAAAATTTGTTGTTTTCATGAATTGTTTTCGAAACTGATGTTGCCGCGCTACGTTCGGGCGGCTGCAGCAGACAGAAAAGTGTTCGGGAGTGAGCGAAAGCGACAGTGCACGTGTCGTACCATGTATGGGGACATTTCCCTTAATCTAGGATTAATCAGTCACGTGGGTATACCGCACGCCTGTCAAATTGCGCGTTATGTTGTTGTGGCGCGTTTACATACATGTGTATTATTTCTAAAGACAGGCAAATGCATTTAGGATATGAAAGAGGATTCCAAGGTCGAGTAATCTTTCTCTTCTTCGAGCACTTGTCAACAACCCGCCCCTCGGTTCGGTTGTTTGCCAGTGCCATGCACGCGGGTTTCTTCACCGTGGAAGAGAAAGGCCAGCGTAATACACACCATGGGGGAGTTGGTCTTGATCCTCAGGATTATATATTCGCCCACGGGCGCGCCAGGCCAGCCGATCCGCCGCAGCAACGGGACGACATTCCATCAAGCCAAAACATTTCTCGGAATTCCTTGCTGTGACCTTTAAAATGCAGGGCAAGTGCCAAAGGGTCGGCTTAGTTAGCTTATTCATCTACTTAATGTCGCTACTAATACTATCGCGCTTTTTGCGCTTCGAATTCCGTATACATCACACACCGCCTGCAACGGCTGCAGCAGACAGAAAAGTGTTCGGGAGTGAGCGAAAGCGAAAGTGCACGTGTCGCAGCATGTCTGGGGACACTTCCCTTAATCTAGGATTAATCAGTCACGTGGGTATACCCTATACCGCACGCCTGTCATATTGCGCGTTATGTTGTTGTGGTGCGTTTACATACATGTATATTATTTCTAAAGACAGGCAGATACATTAGGATATGAAAAGGATTCCAAGGTCGAGTAATCTTTCTCTTCTTCGAGCACTTGTCAACAACCCGCCCCTCCGTTCGGTTGTTTGCCATTGCCATGCACGCGGGTTTCTTCACCGTGGAAGAGAAAGGCCAGCGTAATACACACCATGGGGGAGTTGGTCTTGATCCTCAGGATTATATTTTCGCCCACGGGCGCGCCAGGCCAGCCGATCCGCCGCAGCAACGGGACGACATTCCATCAAGCCAAAACATTTCTCGGAATTCCTTGCTGTGACCTTTAAAATGCAGGGCAAGTGCCAAAGGGTCGGCTTAGTTAGCTTATTCATCTACTTAATGTCGCTACTAATACTATCGCGCTTTTTGCGCTTCGAATTCCGTATACATCACACACCGCCTGCAACGTGACCTTTACCACTTTTGCAGTTTTTGCTCTAGATAATCCATCCGTTTCCCGATTTGCTTTAAGAAAACCCGCGTGCGACTCTGATTATAATTACTCCGCAATTAAAATGTCGAGTAATCTATCGAGCAACACCAGCAGTCACCAGAGCTCCGCCTACTTTTCCTGGAAGCTGCTGGCCGACGTCAACCCGGTGCAGATCAGCACAATGGCCATCTGCCTGCTGACCATCCTCCTCAACGGCTTCTTCCTGGTCATCTTCATCCTGGAGCGCCCCCTACGCACCTCCTTCGCCGTCTATCTGATCGTCCTGGCCGCCGGCAATATCGTCAACGCCTGGTGCCAGAACCCGCTGACCGTCGCCATCAAGGACCGTTTCGTGGCACCGCTGCAGTTCACCGTCTACTGCGTCATCAGCAGCTTCCTGCGCCAGACGGCCGTGGCCTTCGTCCCGCTGCTCCACCTCTTCGTCGGCCTCAACCGGTTATGGGCATTACTGCAACCACACTCCTACCGGCTGCGCCATACCCGCCGCGTAGCGGTGATGGTGTGCACGGTCACCGGGGTCATCATCGTCGGCTCTGTCCTCCCGGTCGTCATCCTCGACACTCTTTACAAGCATAAACCTTTCCACATCGCTTTCTGCTTGTTCAATCTGGAGCAACGCGGTTTTGCAGAGTGGACGTTGGCCTTCAACGTCATCTTCCTCGTCGTGCCGGAAGTGCTCATCGTCCTGCTGTGCCCGGTGTTGCTGGTCCACCGCGCCAACTTCCGGCGGGTGCAGACGTCCCAGGCCCCGCCCACCGACTCCACCCACAAGGCTACCGGCACCGGCAGTACCGACCCGGACGCGGAGAAGCGGGTGAAGCGGCAGAACAGTCTCGTGTGTTGGTTTTACTAACGGTCAGCGTGGTCATCTGCTGGACGCCGCTGAACGCCTATTACTTGGCTCCCAGTCTGCAGGATAATTCGGTCTTCTATCGCACCGGGAATCTGCTGAAGATGCTGCATTCCCTGCTGGATCCGCTGCTGTTTATCGCCTCGCTGGACGATCTACGCCGGGCGTGTGTCGACCGGCTGCGATGCCGGAGATGAGTGTTGGGGGCGTTGGAAGGTCGAACCGGTCACGTGACTTATAACGTGACTTATATGCCTTTCGTAGTAACCACTTGTCAGCATTAATAATTTATCCCGCCGCTTTTTTTCACCAACACATCCCGCTACCTAATTTTTGTTCAAACTTGCTGCAGTTCCTGTAGTTATCTTATATGCGGACTGTACTTGCTGTACGTATTAGCACCGCGGCGTACTGATTTTAATCAGAATGGAGTGTACGTGAATGCACAGAACCGAAACATTCTCATTCTATTAATTTAAGACTGTGTAATAGTGTGTATAATCCACATCCCCTTGATTTTACCTCGGAATCAAAAATCTGGAAATGAACTGTGCTGTGATCGCTAACCTGGTTTCTGAAATTCGCTTTTTATTTTCTTCATACACATACAGTATGTGCGCTGTTTGCGGAGATTGTCACTCAATCAAAGGATAAAATCTTTTATCACCGAAAGGACTTGCTTATTCAGTTAAAGAGCGCAATACATTAACTAACATCATCTTTTATGAAACCACTAAGTGATAAATTTGTAGAAGGAGTATTATTTGTTCGAGTAAAAGGGCACGTTGTAGTATCACAGATACGGCAAGAGGAGTGCCTGACATGTCAGATTCTGAACTACAAAATCAGCATTTCGTTATGGAAGGATAGTCTGTACAGCAGTCAGTCCCGTTCATCATTCCGTTTCGCCGCCTTCCGACATTTCCAAACCGCTTTCGCCCACGGTCAGCGCCGTGAGATTCCTCAGCCGGTGACTGATCTCCTCCGTCTTGTCGATCAGCTCGTTCATGTGGCCAAACTCATACAGCACGATGATGTAGCTGACGGCCAAACCAATTACCTGCATGTACAATCCCATTAGGCACATCTCTCATAACACTGCAAAAAACAATTACCGTTGCGACAAACTCCTTAGTGATAATGGTGAGTTCCCATGCCGTAATGCCCAGCGATTCCGACGTCAGCTCGCTCAAAAACAGCGACAACTGCAAGGAAAAAAATTTCTTTAAGAAAGATCACAAAAGAATCCAAGGTCACATTTCCTACACTGGCTTGATTAGGGCGGGTCATCTTTAAATAATTGTGGATCTTCAGGGTATGAAGGAGTCGTTTGGGAGCGTCCGCCTGCAAAATTGTTATAATTATATACATTCCCGCGAAAGTCGCGCAAACTCCACCGTACCCATTTGTTGATCCATGCCGCGCCGATACTGACGGCGAAGACCTGGAACAGCGACAGGAGCAACGCGATGACGCAGAGTCCGTGGACGAAGATGTTGGCGTGGGGGTGGACCATGATGGCGTAGGCGATGAAGACGATGAGCGGGACGTTGGCGAAGATGCTGAGGAAGGCCGTGTGCTCGAAGGTCTTGTCCATGGCCTCCACCATGTTGCGGCACTCCAGCCGGCGCCGCCGCAGCTGCTCCAGCACCGAGATCTCCTCGTCGTGCTCCTAAAGGTCACGGTGTATATATACCAGTTAATTAATACATCTTTTATTAGTGCCTATCAGTGCCGGCTTGTTTGTTATGTTAATTGGCTATTGCCTGATAAAAAATGCATCTATTGTATACCAAAGGTCACCCGCACATATATAGATTGACAAATGCATTGTAATAAAAACCAAACGTCTCGGTGCACATATATGATTGGCCAATATTTACAAAACTATTTATAGTGATTATGTCGTATCAAAAATGTCCGTAAGGGCGACTTTTGTTTAACAGGGCGTTGACGGACTTACGCGGACGTTGTTCCAGACTTTGCCGGTATCCAGCTTTTCCTCGATCATCTCGTATAACGCACACAGCTCCTCGCGGACGATAAGGCACTGCGTAAGAAAGAAGGCGGTGGTGAAGGCGGCCGTGCCGTACATGATAAAGGTCAGCGCCGTCAGATCGATGGAGAAGAGGATGTGGTCCAGCGCCGGCGTGCTCTTCTCCAGCGTCCGCAGCACGCTCTTCTCCAGAAACTCCCCTGGATGGGCGCCGCCCTGGCCGACACCCACGATCACCGTCGGCGCTATGGTCACGGCCGCTGCAACATATATATTTCTCATTACATAATTATGAATTTTGTCGGCGTTAACATTCCCATCAGGACGATGCCGGTAGCTGCCGGCTAATGATACATGTGTCGCACGGAATGCCGTGGATGATCAGCCGGCATTCTCGTGCATTATACAGCCGTGTTTGTTGATGCGAGAGAACCGGTTGTGCATGTCAAGCAGCCGGTGTGTGTACTGCAAAATGTACTCGCGCGTACGGAATATAAACTCCCTGCGGCTACCTTAATTCCTCGTCCAACAAATAACAGTTGAGTGCATGCATAACAATGGTTGTTCATTAAAATACTGTTACGATTATCACGGTGTCCAAAAGAATTTCCAGTCGTGTAGTGCGTTAAAACCGTGCAAAACTGAGCCATCACGGAAGTATGAGTTCTTAACCATATAATTATGACACCCTACTTTCAAGCAAAAACTCAATTGGAAACTCAAATTCTAAAATCCCGCACGCGAACTCGTCAAAAAATAATTGCAATTAATTTTCTTTGAAAAACGGTAAATCGAAGAAATGATAAATTAAATTAAGGGATTTGGCCCGGTACATAGCACAAAATTTGAATACATCCACGGCAACTTTCGCTGTCGCGCATTCCCAAACTCTTTTTTGCATGGTTTTATGATATTTTGTAGCCAAAGGATTCGTATACATAGGCGAAAAAACCGTGTGTGCGCGCAACATCCGGTTCGGGAGATATTAGTGGAAATAAAGTTCCAAAAGTTTAAACGCGCGGAGGTGTACCAAAAGTCTCATTATGAACCGATGCTCTTCAAATTTTGCACGAAAACGCACATTACTATGAAGATCATTTTGGTCATTTCTACCATTTTTTTCAAATTTTAAATTAATTTTTAAAATTTTTGAAATTCATTTTAAAATTTGAAAAAAATGGTAGAAAGCTGATTCGGTACCAAAACGATATATATATATTATGATATTCGGTATATATATTATTACATCGGTATATATATTATTATATTATATATTATATTATATATATATATATATATATATTTATTTATATATATCTTAATAATTATATATTTTTATATTTTTATAATATATATATATTTTAGTATATATTATTTATATTAAATTACGTAATTTACGTTGCATTACCTGCAACGATCAGGTACAAATTCCTGACATTCTTCATCCGATCCCAATTTCTGTATCGCGGCAGCCGTGCCCAGTACACCCACAGCTCCCACATCTCAAACAACCAACCCTTCTCGCAAATCCGGAAGTGCAGCATGGACAGGACGCACGCGTACGCCGACCACACCGTCAAGATAATATACACATTATACGTCAGATGCCGCATCTGCGTGGCGGGATGCGCCACCAACAGCATAATAAAATTGGCCAGCGTGAAGGAGAAATTGCACACCGAGCAGAAGATGAAGAACCAGCGCGCGGCGCGACTAAACCGGTACCTTTCCGGTATATCGTCGGAGCACTCGCGGGGACTGGGATGCCACAGTCCCAGCAGGCCCAGGACGATCATCACCGGCCGGAAGAGCCGGTGGATCTGGTCGTACTCCTTCTCGCTGTGCTCGTCCTTCAGGGCGTCGCGCAGGTGGATGGTGGTGTTCTCGCCGGAGTGGTGGTGGTGCTTGTGGTGCGGCGCCAACTCCATCTCCATGTGCACCATCCTGGCGAATTACCGAAGCGCGGGTACTTAATTCTTAGAGGGACAAGCGGCGTTTAGGCGCACGGGATTGAGCAATAACAGGCAGGGAAGATCACAGCCGCAGCTGGGATAACGCCGCGTCACACAGTCAGCATCAATATTTGATCAATATGATTTCATGTGTAATCACTTCCGCTGCCGCGCGTTACCGGTCTGGCATACGTCCGCTGTCTTAAAGATAGCTCGCTGCTTTTTACACCGTTGTATGATTCTGTGTACATGGGCAATTAAGCTGACGATAAGGTGTGCGAGTGCGCGTGTACCGGCTTAATACGCCAGTAGCAGTAGCGCCAGAATAGGTGAGCTGATTCAGGTAGCACCGCTTGATGTTTATTAACCGGTGGAGTTTTTTGTGAATCACGCTAAACTCGTTTTACTCCGTAGTCTGTACTATACACTGCCGGATCGTAAAGTACATATATACGACATTCCACTAACTGCTTTCTTTATTCTGCCAGCCATAAATTTAATCATCCCGACGGCGCTTACTCGTCAAACACGCCAGTACAATGTGCAGTTTTTCAGTGTAATAATAAGCAATAAAGAAATAGCGCCGGTTCAGAGCAAACACTGACAGATGCTTCGTCATTACTATTGTACTAAACATACCGTAACTTATTTCCATTCCAACTTCTCACGACTACAACCAGACACTATAGTTGGTGCCTTAAAATCAAATTAAAAATAATTCTTAGAGGAACAGCCGGTGTTTAGTCTGTACTGTACTTCTTATTGCACTGTACTGCACTTATTTCCGTTTCCGGTTGATTAACTCATGCAATCCCGGTCAAAGTGACGATACGCGTTTTATGTGGCATTGCGAGCGCCTAACTGCGTCCCCTGGAGGTGGCTGGTGATGCGCTTCGTGCTGGCGCTGAGCTCCTCCACGTGTTGCAGCACTTCGTTGAGGTGGCCGAATTCGTAGAGGATAATGATGTAGCTGATTATCAGACCCAGCGCCTGCAATATAATAATATTTGTAAACACGCATTTAAATATTCTGGAAATTTTTTAGCAGGAATTGCAGAACCGTACCGTGACGATAAATTTCTTGGTGATGACCACAAGGCGCCACGCGGTCACACCGATGTACTCTTCGCCCACTTCGTCCAGCAGCAACGTCAGCTGGAAAAAATATTGCTGTTTCAAAAGTAATTTTTGCACCTAAAATGTGTATACGATAGACGTTGCGCATGTTAGCATTGATAAACATACATGTAGCACTAGCCACTCAATAAACAACAGCTGCAAGCGCGGGTACACTACCTGTTAGTAAAAATTTAAACATTAGAAAAGCAACGTCTTATCATAAACAAGCCCAAAAATATAAACTTTCTATAAACAGCCGCAGGGAGAATTTCATTTAACAACAACTAAACTAAATTCGCTGTTTGAGAAAAACTTACAGAAGCGGTGTCGGATAGGTTGGGATATTGACCTTTGGGGATGCGCATATCATGAAGCAATTCTTTCGGTTTGCTGGCCTGTGAATCAACTGGCTATTTAATTAAAGTATAAGCGGGATACTGTAATTTTGCAATGGCCAGCGTTACCCATTTATGGATCCAGGCAGCGGCAAAGGAGACGGCGGCCACCTGCGCGAAGGCCGCCAGGATACTGACGCAGCAGGCGCCGATCATCAGGGGATTGTCGCGGATGTGCGTGATCAGCGCGTACATGATGAAGACGATAAGCGGCACATTGGCCAGGTAGTTGAGGAAGAGATGTGGCGGAAGGCGCGGTCCATGGCGTCCACCATTTTCTTGCTCCAGTTGCGCTGCTGCCGGAAGTACTCCAGCACCGACATGTCGCGCTCCCCGACCTACAGGCAACTTCATCCTTAATTTTCCGAAACACCCCACAAATTTAGACTTAATTTTACCAGCACGTTCTCGGTGAAGACGGTGTTGTTGGTCACCCGGCGTTCCATGCTGGCATACACCGACATTAAGGAGCCGGCGACGATGTGGCAGTGCAGGACGAAGAAGACGGTGGTGAAGGAGGCGGTGGCCACGATGACCATGGTAAGCACCGTGAAGTTGACCACCATCAGCGGCGTACTGAAGTCGAAGCTCAGGAAGGTGTGCAGAAAGGCGCCGGCTTGACCGGAACTGGTCATCCCGATGAGGACGAAGCCGGTCAGCAACGCCGTCGCGGCCACTACAACCGAAAGGTCACGGTGTACATATAACGTAAATATATATACGGCGTATATATAGCGTATATACAACCAAAAGGTCACGACGTATATAACTTTAATATACATGTACGTAAATACGGCGTATATATAACCGAAAGGTCACGGCGCTTATATAACGTTAATATACAGTATAAGAGGGGATGTCAGTGGCTCGCCTAAATAATCCCTGTACTTGCTGCCGTCAGCAGGCTGGAGCATGACGCTGTGGCTGTACATGGTGCTTATGTACTGCGCCATATTTAGCCATATGTACTGCCGTAACGTCACACTCCAGGTGGGTGACGGCAGCAATACAGGGGATTATCTAGGTGCGCTTCCGACATCCACTCGTATACGTAAATACGTAAATATGTTTGCGGCGTATAAATAGCGTATATACGATTACAAGGTCATGGCGTAAATGTAACATATATCGAGAGCTGTATATTAAAGACCGTTGGCTGTTCAGCAGATTCTCGTTTGTCATCGGAATTAACCAGACTACCCGGTCATCCGACACTTACCGGCACCGGCCATATACAGATTCCGCAGCCGTCCGAGCCGCTCCCACTGTTCCGCCCCGATGCGAACCGTCACCGCTTCCGCCCACACGCGCCACAGGGCCCCGACAAACTCCCATTCAAACAGCCAAAAATGGAGCAAGGTCATGAGACAGGCCTGCAGCGGCCAGATGACCAGGACGACGTAGACGCTCCACTCCCAGGAGGTGATGCGGCCGGCGGGGCGCGACAGGAAGAGTAGGGCGAAGTTGCAGAAACTGTACGTCATGTTGGCAACGGAGAGGCCCAGGAAGAGGAAGCGGGTGGTGGAGGTGCAGCGGTGAGCGGGCGGGGCCTGTTGGAGGTCGTCGAGGGAGGGGTGCCATAGGCCCAGACATCCCATCACCAGTCGCAACGGTCGGAAGAGGGCGTACAGGCGTTGGAGGTTGTCCTCGCTGGGGGAGACGGGTTTCCGGATAGGAGCGCCCCCTTCCGGAGACGGAGAGATGGACACTTCGCCGTCCAGGCCGTCGCCGACGAAGCGCACGTAGGAACCGGTCAGGTCGTTCTCGAAATCGTCCGACATGATTGTATATATCCGCTAAAGAAATTCCAGTGATATTTCCTGGCTGCAGTCGAAAAGGAAAATAGACTGATCGGGTTGTGTTCTCCAGCGCAAAAGCTGCCGGCGTTTGCCGAGTGTGAAGGTCGTGATGTAACGGCGATTGTGCGGCAACTTCCCTTCTTGCTCATCGCCGCGCTGCGCGTAACTACTGGCATTGTTGCCATTCAGCCGTGGTCTGCGTGATGTCGCCGGCTGTATGCGCCGCAAATTTATCTAATTTTCACGTGCACGTTATGCGCCAGTGCGTAGCATCTGTACAGTGTTCATACATAGAAGTACAGCTTAGGACAAAATGGTCGCATACCCAACATCTCCACATTCAGTACGAATGCAGCGCAGTGCACTGTACGACTGAGATCAAAATATCCGTTTCGTACAAGTGCACTGCACCGCTTGCGTACAGAATGCTGGGTATGGGGCTATGCGACCATTTAGTCCTACATTGTATGTACTCGTATATCGGAATGAACGGCACAGGCTTACGACTGGAGCCATTGTTGCACAACGTTTATCAGTAGTAAGTAGACATCTTTCAATTAGAAAAATAAGGTCATTTACCGCTTTAATTTCAAATAACGAAACTAAAGAATTTTCGAAACGAAACGAGCATAACGAAACTAATTTTGATTAATGAATTATCGGCTGTGGTTAATATTATAGGCGTTAGGGAATATTCGTAACTTCATCCAGCATATTTATGGGAATATGTATTGTACAAAGCAGGAAATCAAAAACATCCTATGAGTGAGAACGTTTGCCTGGCATTCTCATTTGGATAAAGTTTTGAATACTAAATTTGCGCTTTTCGGTGACTGAGCATCCTGAAACCGGCAAAATTATAATGCAGCAACCTCGCGGTTCGTGTACACGGATAGCACGATAAAAAATTGGACTAGAAAAGGACAGCTGATCTGGTACGAGGTTAGCACCGTTATTACACATGTAAAAATATTGCGGGAGATGGACGGCATTTGCCGGCTTGGCTTCCGGGATAAAGTACAAATTTACGGTCTTTTGGGTTCGTTCAGACATGAGTGCCGCATTAAACGCTGCCGGGTTCAACATCACAGAACAGCTGCACATGGCATGGCTCATAACTTGGATATGCGTGATTGGCGGGCGGCCAGACTGCGGCGGTAGGCGGGGTTGCGGTAGGTCACCGTGGCCGACTGGTGGATGGTCGACACCTGCGCCACAACGTAGCGTCGTCATTCACGCAGACTTAATCAGCATTAATTATTTTCTACACGCAAAACGTACATCCTCGAAGCAGGCCTCGGCGGTCTCCTTCTCGAACTTGGCCACCTGCTGGCGGTCGTAGACGACGAGGACGACCTTCCAGGCGCACAGCAGCATAATCCCCATGAAGAGGATGCCGGCCACCAGCGAGCCGACGATCAGGTAGGGGTTCACGCCCACCGGGCACTCTGCAACAAACCGGCAAGTAACACTTCCGAACCTCGCCAGCGTGCCAACATTGCACCGTACCTCGCTGCTTTAGCACCTCCACGATCAGCTCACCCGTCGCGTCACTCTCGTAGTGCGTGTAGTGCACCGTGCAGAATCCCTGGCTGGTGTCGCGGTACGAGCAGGCCCGCTCGCCCGGCATATCCACTAGAAAAACAACACATTAGCATCTACATACACCAGGTGCCAAAAGTGCCGGCTTACCAACGAGGACCTCGGCGAAGGTGGCCCGGTGCTCCAGGCATTCCGCCGGACATCCGCTCTCGCTGTGGTTTACGTTGGCTTTGAAGGCCGTCGACCCGTTAACCAACGGCTGCTCCGCCTGGAAGTCCCAGCAGGCGACGCAACGCTCCAGTCGCTGGCACGTGGTTGGGCAGGACGGGCACTCCTGGCACTTGGGGCCGCCGTAGCGGTGCTCGCCCTCCTGGTTGCAGTGGCATTTCCCGCACTTGCACACGCCGTGCCCGTTGCATACCTTCCCGGATTTGGTCTTGCAGGGCTCCAGGGAGGTCGTGCAGGCGCAAGACGGCCCCGTCCAGCCCGGGGCGCAGGAGCAGACGCCTTTGTCGCAACTGCCGTGACCTTTAAAACAACCTCCCGTAATAACACCATCAGCGGGAGACAACAGGATCTGGTCTTACCGCTGCACAGCTGACCGTTGACCTTTTCGCAATTGAAATTATCGTGCTGGCAGAATTCGCCGTAGACTTTTTCTTCCGGATTCTGTTCAAAAATCGCTTTAATGTAGGACAAAAATGGCTAGTCGGTCCGCGGAAGACAAATCCTTATATTGTAAATGATTTGGCTATTTGGCAGGCTAAAGTCTCGTTCGTTATCGGAATTAACCAGACTGCATTGTGGAAATATAAAAAAATGGAAAGCCTTACCTCGCGAATGTCGCACTGACACTGGCCACACACGCACTGGCCCCGCCCCGAACAGATGCTCCGAACGGTCGCATTAGGCCTGCAATTTAATCAGCCGATAAATCAACAGTTTCTACGTACAACGAAGACATCAGCAAATTTGGACCTACACGACGCATCCCTTGAATTTGTCGTCGAAGGTGTACTTGTCGCTGAGCCGGCACTGGCAGCGCTGCCCATCATACCCTTCATGACACTGACACACGCCGCAGCCCAGATCGCCATGCCCGCTGCACACCGCACTGCTCGGCGCCTGGTTCTCCGGCAGGGCGCAGTCGCACTGACAGAGGGCGCTGTACTGCACCACCACTTCGTCGCTCAGGCCGCGCGCCCAGATACGGAACTGACCTTTCACGGGGCCGTCGACCGGGCAGCGCAGGAGCTCAATAGTCACATTCCACGCCACCTATATTAAATTTACATTACGTTACCTGCTACAGTAAAACACTGCTGATCACGTCCCACCTCGGATCCCGTTTTCAGTCCCTCGCAGGACGATGTATTGCTGACTTCCGCCTGGAGACACTGGCTTTGGAAGGACACTTTAAAAAAATCCGGGGCATCGTGCGTCAGGGTCACCGCCGAACGGATTTTCTATATAAACCACAACATATATATAGATATTTTCTATATATCTTTCTATATATACTGTATATATAATATATGTATATGAGTTATATAAAGTATATGTACAGATATATACCACCACATATATATTTTTTCTATATATCATTCTATCTATACTGTATATATAATATCATATTATGTATATAATGTATATAAAATATATGTGTATAATACACACATATGTTTTAATTTTTATATGCTCTTTTTGCATATATTTTTCTATACATGCATTTTTGATATACAGAAGAACAGATTGGGTAATAAAAAGCATATCAGGGAGGCCGGCTTACGTTGTACTGGTTCTTGACCACCTCCACAATGTTGTCGGACTGGCTGCTCAGCTGGCCGACTACCGAGCCGCTGACGGCGCCGCTCAGCTGTTTGTACAGGTCCTGGACGGTATCCGGCACAGCGAAGATGACGTGGATGTTCTTGCGTTTGACGGCGCGGTTGATTTCCTGCACCGACGGATAATCCTGCCGACAGAACCGAATTTCAACCGGCATGAAGAGCGACGGTTAGTTCAGAGCGGCGTACCTGTTTCAGGTCCTCCGTGTAGTCCCACACCTTCTCCCGCTCGTTATACGCCATGTGACATTTCCCGTCATTGGGAACGACGATACCTGCCAACTGCAAAATACCGCTTTAATTACGCGGCAAAAGGATGAAATTTTTGTTAACATACCTTGCCGTCGCCGGCGTAATGGAACGCCGCATCCGTGGCGAAGACGATGATGCGCCGCGAATGGTTCCTCCATCCAATTAATTCCTGCGGTAACAGATATTCTTCTCATACATATCCTGCTAATTCTGCCAGAAGAAGCGTTGTACCGTGCACGCAATCGCCTGCATCAATCCGTCAAATCCGCCTTCCGGATGGTCGAAATTACCGGCCGTTCTGGTTTTCCGCATCAGCTCCTATATCGGCATCCACTGCGTTTAAAATCAATATAATTACAAATTACAGTGATATTTCTTTTTACCTGGAACTGGCCGGTTTCGCTGGTCAGGTTCATCCGGTGCCGGAAGCTGTAGGCGAAATCGCAACCGGCGCACGCGGGCGACGGACTAAAAAGAAGCGGAATTACGTTGACGACCGGAAATGCGCACAGCAGACCTAGGGTACTCACTCGCTACGCACGGTGTGGATGAAGGGCAACGTGGGCTTGTCGACGAATGTGCCGAAACCCAACCGGAAGTCATCCGTCACGTCGAGTAGCGAGTCCGCTGCAGAGATTACGCAAATTAAATCACCGGCCAAACGTGGCGTCGTAGCGAACCTTACTAAGTACTAACCAATGGTGGAAGCGATGTCTGACAAGTGCGTCTTGTAGCCGGCCATCGTGTTGGACGCGTCAGTGAGGAAATAAATATCGATGGGATAATCTTTGGCCTGCCGAAACTTCACCGAAATCACCGACGAACTGCCTGCGTATAATTAACGATGCCCATTTATAATCACAATTAATTAAGGCGGGGAATGTCGTACCGACACGTAAATGGGTTTGCACTTTCTGCGGTCCCAGTTGCACGCGTTTCGTCAGTTCCTCATCCTGAAAATTGCATAAATTTTCCGTTATTTATACGTATAATTGTACATATAAGCGCGTGTTTCAAGACTGCGTCATTGGTCATACCTGTGTAACGGTCAGATCGTTGAGCGGAAAGACGACATGACCTGGTGGACAGCCGGAAGTCTCCATGTTCTCCAGCAAATTACACCGCAGCGACGCATTATACATCTGCACCGCAACATTGACCTTATAATAATTTGTCCGACGCTCCAGCAGTCCCGGTATTCTATTTACGCCCGCAGCGTGACAAGAACAATATAGCCAAATATAATTGTACCTGCAGATCGGCCGCACACCAGGCGCAGCGAGGATCCGCTTGCAGGCATTTCCCGCATGACTGCTCCGCCGCACATGGATTACTCGCTGCAAGATCACGACAATTCACCAATTAAACACTGTGATTTAGGTACGAGTATATCCAAATCCTTATCACCGGTGTAAAGTATGTAAACAGCGCAAGCTGTCCGGCAGTACAGTAATGCGTTTTTGGTCTAGATCGTTCAGCGCAGAAGTCCCGCGTACCGTCACATAAATAATGCTGCAGAAAAATAAACAGAACGAAGATGAGAATTAATCCCGTCAGGAAGCCAATCATCGCCATGGTGGCCGCACAATAATCACCGATTTAATTAATCCTGATTTTATTAATATCACCGAATCACAATAACTGCAGATAGCATAATACTGTACTTAAAACAAGCAGCGAGCTAATCAACTTGTAAACATAATTCGTTGGGAAATGGAATGGACAGCTATATGATCGTTGTTAAACTCACAGCGAAAACTAATCGTAATTGTTAGTCCGAGTACATTCATTAAAATTACGGCGATTGCATGGAACGATTAGCCGTCTGGGCCGAAAAAATGGAAGTGTGCGGCTGAGTCAGGACAGGCGGAATGCTGCTGCAGTGCCGCATACCGCGTTGACTCATGCAAGCGGAAAAAGGGATGGACGCTTATCTTTTGCACCATCGAAAACACGTACCGTACTAGTAAAATCTATAACAGCATAACAGCATACGGAACTCAATAAAGGTTGATATATATAAATAAGCATGTAATACTGTATCTTCAGTTTTTCTGTTCGGCAGCTTTGTTTTGGGACGTGTTGTTAATGCACCGAGATTCCACCGCGAAATGTGGCTAAAAGGAACAAAAACTGCAATATGTCTGACATGATGTGTAGGATTTTGATCGCTAAAGAAATTAAGTACTTATTACCTTAAATTATAAACAAATTAACCAGCGCTGATTTCAGCCATGTCATAATAACAAAAGCCATTTGGGCGCTGAACAAAGCAAAGGTTACAATGCTCCGCGCGTTTGGCGCCCTATTTGCTCCTTGTGCCTTTTCTTAGCCAGAAAACACGCCCGCTGCGCCGAGACGCTTTCTCTCCTTCTCTCTTTTCTCGGGCTAAAGACTGACAAGTGTGGCCCATTAATCTTCGAATCACGTTTCAAAGTCTTTGTGCCCGGCCGTTGTTCAGCGCTGACTGGCTTATCGCATATACGCATATATCCGCTAAAGCCGGCTATACGAGTAACCGTCCCAGACCGAGGCACAGAGACTCAGCGAGACAGAGAGACTCGTGCAACAGGCTGCTAGTGCGCAGCAGGCAGTTTGGCACAGTGTCAGCTGATATGTCCAGTGCACTTTCACGACAACCGACGGGCTCTGATTTATTCAGCAGAACGGCACCACCGCATAATCGCTGATTGTGCCCCGCGTTCCGGATAATTTCTTCCGTATTGACTATTGCCCGGCCTGATTTCTTCCGGATTCCCGTCGCTTGTTTCCGCCACGGGAAAATGTCCTGGTGTCGGCTAATTTTTCCCTGATTATTTTGCTTTACCGCTTCCCGTTCCCACCATGATATCGGAGGATTCATGCCATTACCGTGGATTAACGCGGACATCGTTAGTGCTTTTACTGGGATTTTGCCTGATTGGAGGGCATTTTATTATGGCCGCACCGGTTTTGATGGATAACGGTAGCGTCATCCGGAGAGATTCTGCCGTATCGTCCGAGCCGGTTTTGGACGGTTGCGACTGGGTTGGAACGTAAGTGAACTGCAGCGTAATTCTTCTGACCTTACGGTTTTTTATCTATTTTATTGTGTACCGAACGGCAGCTTTACTAGTACGTTTTTGCGTTTTCGTTTCCCTCCTTATCAAAATCCTTTTTCGTAATCAATGACAACTAAAAAGTAAAATGCTGCCGATGGTTCTGCGGTTTTTTGCGCCTTCCGTTGTACGTCTTTTAGGAAAACCGGGTTTTTATGAAAATCCAGTAAATCGGTAGAATACGGAATAATTATTACGCTCATCATTATAACTTCAGTACTTCACTATCCCCGTAAAACGCTGGAATTATAGAAGCAGAAACAGGCTGTCAGCGGCATCGTTTTGCTCTTAAACGTAATTGGCGCATAGTCGGTATTTATTGCGCGGTTGCCGCGAAGAAGAGCGGCGTGATCGTGGTTTTGACAAAACCGCCGTTTAATCTCTGCCGGCACTTTAGCCAGTCAGTCAGGCTGAAAACCGGCACTGTTCTAGTTCTCCTTGATCAAGCGCGACAGCGCGTAAGTGGATGACCTCTTCCGTTCGTCATTTGCATGATAATTGCGTCCCGTAGAATATTCAGCGTAATACGCTGTGTACAAGCAGCGATGCTTGATGAATGCGATAAAACACGATGTCGCGCATAATCCCACTTGAGGCAATTACCGTTGTGACTGTGTTTTTCCTGGGGATTGTCACGGAGACGAAGGAGAAATTAGAGCCGTGCTCTGTTTTATGACAGGCAGAATAATGATCACACAGCTGCGCTAATGCGATTAGCCGGGCAGACAAAACGCCACAGCTAATCGCCACACAAGCGTCTTATCACGAAGCCGTTGGGGCTTTTTTCTCTCGCGTCTCTTCTCGCTGTGGTTTAACGCGAGTGGAGATGGTGGAAGAATGATAATTATGAGGCGCGAGTGATATGTGCGTTGGGCTTAATTAATGCCAGATCCAGAGTTGGCATTAGTCGTCTTGCGGAGTTAAATAAGCAGTCAGCGGATGTTTGGCGGCAAACGCCGGCCAAAGGCCGGGACAATGCAGCAGGCACTCTGATTTATTAAGCTGATTGCACTGATTATCGGTAATTGATTGATGGCGGTTGGACGCGCTCCGCCGCCGCGCCGACACCGGCCAGTTGGCCAGCCGCGATAAATGTACACTGCGGAGTATCGGGATATTTAATGTCCCCAGTGCGGCCTTGTTATTACGGGTCACTCCACCCATCACTGCACCTGATTATCCACAGTAAAACGACGACGAGTAAAGTTTATCTTCTCCAAATTTTTGACACGTCCGAGCGATTTGTTACAAAATGCCAGACGCTCTGCACAAATAGCGTAGTGATAGGCAGCAGGAACACTGGAGACGTTAATTAATAATGACAGCACTTGAAGGATTCGAAAATTCGTGGAAATAAATTAATGTACTGGGTAAAATAGATTTTCGGGAAAATAAGTTCATTTGTTTTTCGAATTTTTTTACGAACCAGCAAATAAAATGAACGTATTTTTGGATTACTTTGAAATAAGCTAAGTTTCTACATGTACATTTTTGAATGATTAGGAACTCGAAATTTAGAACCGGTGAATAAAATAAATAAATGGTGGAGGTCAATTACATTTGGGTAACTGTTGGTGCTGTAATGTGGTAAATGTGGTATTACGTCAAAAAAGTTAATTATGAATTTTGGAGTGTGAATCTGGGTCGGTGGATGCACTTTTAGTTCAAACAAACAAAAATTGTGTCGATCTGTGCAGGAGAGGCGCGAGTTACTCGTAGTTTGGGTAACGGTTGCGCTTCGACGTCGAAGCGCAACGCTTACGCGGACAAGTAAGCTAAAAACCCATCCCAGATTTTGTGATCACGAATCAGAATGCTTACTTGCTTACGCGCTGTTACGTCACGTTTTTTACGCGTTTCCCCGTTACCCGACGCGCAACGGTTACCCAAATGTAATTGACCTCCACCATTGAACAGTAATAAAATCAAATGAGTAAAATAAATTGATTTCTTCGTAAAGTAAATTAAGTCCTGCATTCGTGCGAATATTATAGCTTTTAAAGTTAGTAAGAATCGGCGCATAAAATAAACGCTTTGATGACTTCGTTGAAAAATAAAAGGGTCACTGTAATTTTTCAGAAATGATTACGAACCGGCAAGTAAAGCAGAAATGCGCTGGATTATTCGACAAGTAAATCAATTACGTAATTTATTCATATATTTTTTCAAATATGTACAATAACAGTCGGAAAAAAATAAAAGATAAAATTATGTCAAGAGTTGAATTATTTTACTATACTGAATATATTTTTTAATTTATTACGAATTGGCAAGTAAAACGCGGAGATCGTTTCTTATTAGAAATCGGTAATTTATTCTTTCGCTTTTTATTAAAAAAAAACGTTCTTATTAAAACGCGGAAAACGTTTCTTATTATAAATCGGTTATTCATTTTTTCTGCTGTGGGCAGGTTGGACCCGGGCGTGGTATCCGCCGGCAGTGTCCAGCACGTGACCCTGCGCTGCGCTTCCGGCCGCATCAGATGGCTGTACCCCGACGGCGCCGTCCGCCTCACCCTCCACCCGCCCTCCTTCCGCGCCCCCACCGCCCCCACTCCCCGGCGCATCTGCCTGACCACCGACCTGCCCGACCTGAAGAACGTCCTGGTCTTCCTGCAGCACGAGCGCCGCCTCCAGCCGGTCTTCGCCCCGCAGTCCGCCGCGGCCAACCGGCAGTGCTTCGCCCTCCCGGACACCGGCGACACTGCCACGCTTTATTTAGAGAGCTTCTACGACCACCGCGGCGAGGACAATCATCTGCGGAATATCGTCCGCCTTCCGGTCAGCGGCGCCGTGGAGCTGCTGTACGACATCAGCGAGGAATAGGATATAAGGGATGGGACAGTGATTCCTCTGCGCCACCGGTGGCAGTTTTATTTTCGTACGAAATTTTCTTTCTTTCGGCCAGAACGAGTTTATTGATTTTTTTATATGACTACGGGAATTGCTCAAATTAAGCGGATTTTCTCCACAGATTTTCTTAGCTTAAATGTATAATTTTTTAAACAAAATATCCCTGACAAATTTATTTTGTTCCTGTATATGTATGATGTACGGATACATTTGACAATGGGCTATAAAAAATGGAATTGGGTCGGTCGGTTGACGGTTCAAAAATGTGATAATAGAATCAACAAACAGCGCACGACAGGAACACATCCAATATGCATAAATAAATATTTATACGTTATAGATCGAAACCTGATCGACGAAAGATGGGATTTTTTTTCTGCAACACCAAACTGAAATTCACCAAAGTAAACAGCAATTTTATTAATAAAATTCGCCGGAATTTTCTTTAATTTCAGATTTCATTTTAAACCAGTTTGATTTGCAGTTCGGTTTACAACCGAAAAAATATTCGAAAAAATACGTTTCTTTCAAAACCTCGTTTCAAATCATTTTGAAAACGGCCAAAACAGTTTGACTTTCAACACTAGGACAAACTGCAACGTACTTGCACATAATTATCATGAAAGCCAGATTGTGAATTGAGCGGCGTTGAGTTTAAAATTGCAGACAATATACCGCATCGATGACGGGACACGTGGAGCAGGTGTTAATGTCAAAGAGTGTAAACGCGCATGAGGCGCAGGATAATCATGGCGTCCATTAGCATAATGCGCACTTTAATATGGACACTGTCCAGCGAGCGTCGCGACGCGCTCCACTGCGCCGCTGCGGACTGCGGATGGTCATCTGCACATGATTATACACGAGCGCTGTAACGGGCAAAGAGTGGCCGCAAGGTAAACAGTCATCTGTCGCGGACTGTTTATTTGTTTGTGCCCGGCATGCAGCGCCTGCCCTGACCATCGCTCGAGCAGCCCATTAAGCGCCTCATTATGATTAGCCCTGCGCCGCCATGCATACTAATCGTGTCCATCGTACAATTCGATCCCGCACCCAGCGTCCAGCGTTGGCCGCGTCCCGCCGCACAAATCGCTTCATCACTGCTGATGGCTAAATCTTGAGCATCGGTTTCCAGTTACCGCTCATAAAAAAGGGATCTAATTACCGGCAATTTCTTTTATACAGCTGCACTTGTACGTGTATTTACATTCCAAACACAAAATGTGCGACATGTACTCGAAGAAAACCGTGCACTTGTAAAATTTTATACGGTTGTACTTCTTACACTGCACCCAAGTAATTATAAGAACGTTTATCACCGCAGTGCATACTTCTATTATGTATGTATTTGGAGATTTTATATATACGCGTGCCCTTCGCGCGCTTACGCAGATGATAGTAAAAGTATATGAAAATAATTCTTAGGCAAAACCACCCAAATAACAACAATTACAAGCGCCGGTACATTACTCAACACTTAAAATTTAAACATTAAAAAAACAGCCAAAGTCCCTGTCTTCCCTCCGTTTAAAAACTAACGTACTCGAAACTGTAGCATTTCCTTTAACAACAGCTAGACTAAAACGCTGCTTGAGAAAAGAAGTAGAACATGACGCTTCTCCCGTTAAATCCCGCAACCGGATGTTGGGCGAGCAAACGGTTTTCAGAACAATGTACGAGTATACGAATTTTTTCCTTATGGATATAATTTTAATCATATAAACAAAACCACAGCAAAGCTGCCATGAAAAACAACATCGGGTACAAATCATTCCCGATCAGCCAATCTAAAAGCTAAAAAAACATCTTCGCTGTCTCTCATGTCACTAAATGTTCCGAGGACAGACACTGCACTTCCACGTTGGATTTCAATACTGATTCTCTGACGCAAAAACTCTCCCGACCGAGGGTTACCATCATTAATAACTGGTTTGTATACGAATCATTAGTATACGAATCATTAATAACTGGTTTGTAATACTTTATATCATTCTAAAGCTTAATTTTAGCTTTAGAATGATATAAGTATTACTAAACAGCTATTCGGAGTGCGCGAAAATGCAAGTTTTAGTACAGTAGTATATGTATCCCATTTTTGGCAATATATACCGGCTATTTTCCTTAAAGCCGGACTAAAAACTCCCCGGGTTTTGTTTCCACCACACGGATAGAAAAGATATCCATTTTCCTGGAACAGTATTTTCGGCGTTTGGAATTTCAGGCCGATCGGATATTATTTTGCCGGTAAGCGGTTTATTGCCGGGCGCGGGTCAACTGCTTTGCATAGATGTTTAGGCAGAATGTTAACAACCTGTACCGGCATTTATACAAGTACACAACGCCGGTGGTAGGCAGGTAGAGACTGGCAGGCTATACAGGCAGGCACGCTCGCTCTTGGCGGTCTTTGTGCGAGGAATGCGCGCATTACACCGTGCAGTGTGTACACAAGGTCAGCGGTTAGCCACGACATGTACACCGAATTGCCCTATGTCCCGTCTAAACCATTCCAGTTGTTTGCTCAGCTGACTGTGGCCCAACACGCTAATCGCTCGTAACAGTGTCGCATCTTGACAATTGACAAGAATAACGCGGACTGACGTGGACAAGTAACAAAACCGTCACGGTTAACATTAGCGACAATTACGCAGTATTCGTGTGTACACAAACGAGAAATACAACTATTGTGCAAAACGTTATACATGTAGTTATGTATATGTACATAACACTGAGCCGTATGTGTATAAGCGATATATTTGAACACTGCGATCAATGCTGCTATAATTCATAAAAAAATTTAATCAGTGTTCTCGATTATCCGAAACACTTCGCAATGCAGCAGCAAGTCCCTGTTTGCAATAAACAATATAAATTGTAATCTGTACACAGTAATGTTTTTCTGAATCCGGAACAGAATAACTGTTAATTTTTTACGGAGCAAGAAATTTATAAAATTATTGCTGATTCCAAAGAAAATACTACAGTCATAATTAAATGGATGAACTTTCCCGAAATTATCCGATTTGTGCGTTGGTAATCGCGTACATCCCGGCTTCCTCCAGCCCCTCCGGGCGGCCGTTCCTGTACATGACGAACACCTCCACCTGCTCCTTCATCCCAAACCGCTTCACCAACTTCCGGGCGTTGCCGTTCTTGGAGATGGGCACCGCTACCAGCAGTTTCCGGGGTTTCTTCTCGTCCAGAAACGCGGCGAAGAGGTGCGCCGCCACTTCCGGTGTTTCCGCGTACAGCGGCCCGATCTTCCACACGCCCTCCTCCAGATCCCGGATCGTCCCGTACCCCGCCACCTTCCCGCCGCGCACCGCCACCCGCCCGCTAATCTTCCCGTCCTTCACCAGCTCCCGGAGGAACGTCTCCCGGGACGCCGGGAAGTACTTCCGGTCGAACGCGGCCAGGTCCGCCAGATCCGTCTGGTTAATATTCTCCAACTGGACACCCTCCGCGGTGAACTCCTTCGCATCAAACCCCCTCCAGAACCCGTCATCCAGCTCCCGCTCGTACTGCACCACGGAATTCCCGTCCTTCGCGAATCCCTTCTTCTCGTACTTCTCCGCCACGTCCTCCTGCGCGAACAGCTGAGTGACGCGGTCGCCGGTGTGCTCCAGCGCCGCCTCGAACACCGCCACCCCGAAGCCCTCGCCCTTCTCCCGGTGGTCCTCCCGCGTAATGAAACACCCGACCGTGGCGAATTTGGGATCGTAATTAATAGCGCACATAAGGGAGACCACTTCATTGTTGAGGCTGGCGGCGTACCAGGCGCGGGGGTCCACGGCCAGGATCAGCTTGACGTCGCTGTCGCGCACCGTCCAGCCCTCCTTCCGGCCCCATTCCACCGGGAGGTGGTAGTCGCGGGGGTCCAGGTGGCCGATGCGCACGGACCCCGGCTGGTCTTTCGCGGCACTTCCGGCGTCGGAGGTCTTCGCGGCACTTCCGGCGTCGGACATGCTGCGTGGAGGAGATCGGGAGTTGAGCAAATTGGTCAGCGGCAAGAGACTTATATACTGTTTCCACAAACACTGATGCGCGTGCTTGAAAAGCGCGTTATAAGTCGTGCTAGCGAGCATCTCGTTGAGGAGTTTAAACTTGACTGTTTACTGAATTTCAGCGTGTGTCGTTGCCGGCACTCGCTGCGAGTATAGAAGCCGGCACCGTAATCTGCTTGCGCCACTTTGAACGCAGAACGCACGCGTATCCGGGTTATTTCCACACACATGGAAAATTCCGGCATGGCTTGCGTTATATATGTACGCGGTAGGCTTTCCTGCATGCGCTTCCAGTAACTCAGACCGCGTTCTTAGTGCAATACTGCAATGTACGATATACAGAGTACACTTTTCTTACCGGCATATATTAGTTAATATATTGCGGGAATATAGTAACATGCAGTTACTGTAGTAATAATCATGTAAAACAATTAACTCGGGGAAGTGCGATAACAGCGGATAAGGCAACCGCCCGTAGTGGCAGGATGGTGAGCTGCACCGTGAGCGCTACTGGCAAGATCAACTCGATCGCTGCAATCAGCAGGGCGCAATCCGAGGGAAACCGAGAAACGGCTGAAAAAGGCGCCGATGGGGGAATCGAACCCCGGCTACGTCGTTAGATCCGCGTAGGCAGTACCACTGCACCACGGCGCAATACGTTGAAATCCTTTGAAAGATTTTGTCGCTTTACGTGAGCCGCTTCTCTGCTCACACCCCCTTTGCAGCTTTCGCTACGTCCTCGTAGCGAGACTAAGCGATCCTTTAAGCGGCGGCTCCGGCTCACCGCATTCTCTTTTCATTTTATCATTTTATTCATTTTTGCTCTGTTCCTCCCGTTCGAGGTTAGCACACTGGTCTCATAGGCGAAGTGGACGTACCGAACCTTGATCTGCTACCAAATCAGCAGGGCGCAATCCGAGGGAAACCGAGAAACGGCTGAAAAAGGCGCCGATGGGGGAATCGAACCCCGGCTACGTCGTTAGATCCGCGTAGGCAGTACCACTGCACCACGGCGCAATACGTTGAAATCCTTTGAAAGATTTTGTCGCTTTACGTGAGCCGCTTCTCTGCTCACACTGCGTTTATCGCAGTGTATAAGCAACATGCCTTGTTGGTCCAGCGTGCTCGCAGCAATTCACATTTCAATTAAAGGTCGAAATTTCAGCACGCAGACGGATCAATATTTTTAAAATTTTTTTCTTCAGTAAGTTGTAGCTACCGTTGTAATTTTTAGTGTCGGCACTGCATGCTTCATAATTACTTCACAAAGCTGATATATACAGTGTATTACGGATGATCAAATTTATTACAGGGTCATTGCCACGCGACACGCGGCAACATTCAGCCACTACGCGTCCTACATTTTCCGTGCAGCACCGATGCCGGCAATGTTGCCCGCCCTCGCATTATTTAGTTCTTAGGAGTACTTCGTACAGATACTTGGTTGATTGTCACTGCGCATACAAGTATCAGTAATAACATAACATAATATTACGCCGATTACAGTTTATTTTACCAACTCATGCAGGTTGAACGTACGATGTATCGCTTCGTCTTCGCGGTGTACATATTCGCATACCGTACTCGCTGTAATAAACAAATCACTAGTGCTCCTCCACGATGCGCTTCACGGAAGTGCGCGTTATATGTTGAGTGACGTGAAGAAAGTTTCCTCGCTTGATAGTATGATCGCCGACGTTCACCTCCTTCGTGCGTTTATTCGATCAGCAGAATCCATGTGCAGAATCGTTCTACAGTGATCAACCGGTACTGCGTTGTTCGCATTCTACGAAGATCATTCTTGCGACGCCGACATTGGTCTTTTGTGCAGCACGAATAATGCAGTGCCTGTTTGGCTTGCATAACGTTGATCAGAGAATTGTGATTAGCGGGAGCTAAATGCGCCAGCGCGGCTGTGGTCCTGCCCTGTCCATCATTTGCAGTCTTCCCCTATGGTTATGCACCATTTTCAGTCTACAAATCTTAGTTGTGTTCCACCGCCCGCAGACGCGGACCGCTCTCCAAGATCCACCGAACCCGGGAGCGGATAATGATGATAACCTAACGGAATGGGATAACGTGACCTATATTCTTAACGCTACTGGTCGGTGCTGGACCGCACCGCAGTGCTTCCACAGTTCCACGTATACGTACATTAAACAAATACAACGTATACCTCTTTAATTGAAATAGTAGCCAGTTCGCAAACTTCTAGCAAAATAAGCTTGCGCTGCGTATAGGCACTACTCTAGAGTAATTAAGTAACTCTAGTTTAAGCATGCATGACAAAACAGGAAAAATCGTGTACGTTCTTCTTTCTTGCAGGCGATGTGTGTAATCGATCCCGGCCGCTGCCCAAGGGAACCACCGTTGTTCCGCAGACGGCGCTGCTCAGTCTGCCCGGCAGCGGCAACACGTGGCTGCGCTGGCTGATCGAGCGCTTGACCGGCGTCTGCACCGGCAGTGTCTACCACGACGCCGCTCTAAAAAAAGCCGGTAATGAGCGTTGTTTTACACCGTTGCGGTTATCGCCTTGATCGCCCGACGTGTGTTTAGGGTTTGTCTGCGAAGGCCGGCAACACGGCGTGATGACCGTCAAGACGCATTTTGTGCAGCATCTCCAAGCGGCGAAGACCATCCTCCTCATCCGCAACCCTTACGACGCGCTGGTCGCCGAGTTTAAGCGGGTGGCGTCCGGAGGCAATCACACCGGCGTCACCACAACGGATCTCTACCACTCACGACGTACGGTACAGTTCCGACGAACACTTGCCGATATACGAATACAGTAATACTTTAACACGAAAGAAAGTAGAAACCTTGCTGCGACCTGGCACTCATGTACTGCCTCGCGTTAGATAAACTGTCGCTCTCGGCTGCGGCTAATTATACATGCGGTAAGCCGTTACAATGCGCTCTTCTTCTGTGTTTCGATAAACAGCAAGAAAACACTGTACAGTACTGTATAAAAAGGCATCTTAGAGTGAGTCTTGAAATTTACTATGACGACCGCGATAGTACGAATAGCACACGAGATCGTCCTGAAATGGTCTACCATGACGTGTACGATGGTGATTGCAGTAGCAATTGTATTCCGCGAGTCCGACTGTGATCCCACGTAGTCGTGTCCGTAAATACCATAGCGAAATTTTTTCGCTATCGCAGTGATAGCATGTGCGATCGCCATGCCAAATCTCCAGTGTCCGTAAAATCTGCTATAGAATGTGTCATGGCTCACATGCTGTTTCTACGTTGCTAGATAGCTGCGTAGAAAACGTGGATTTTAGTGTTTCCTGCTGTTTTAACATAGCAACTTCACGAACTTCACCTCAACAGATGTCTTTTTTTATTTCGATAGTACTTCTCAATAGTTCCCAATAGTTTAAACTGGTTAAAATTCCGTTAGCTGAAAAGTTTCTCAATTTAAGGGAAGTGGCCCGGTACATGGTATCAAATTCGTGTACAAGCACGAAAACTTTCACTTTCGCGCACTCCCAAACACACTTTTCTATTGTTTTATGACATTCTGTAGCCAGATGATGTGTATACACTGGCGTGAAAACCGTTTGTGCGCGCAACATCCGGTTGCGGAGTTATGGGGGTAACAAAATTCCAAAATGTTTAAATGCATTCAGGTGTACCAAAAGTCTCATATGGACTGCTCTCCTTCAAATTTTGCACGTAAATGCACATGGCCATGAAGATCGTTTTTACACGGATCCAGAGTTCCATAATTTTTTTCAGATTTTAAAATGAATTTTAAAATTTTTGAAATTCATTGTAAAATTTCAAAAACATGCTAAAACAGTGGATCGGTGTAAAAACGCTTCTCATGGTATGCGCATTTACGTGCAAAATTTGAAGAAGATCGATCCATAATGAGACTTTTGGTACACCTAAATGGATTTAAACTTTATGGAATTTTGTAACAGCCATAACTGCCGAACCGGTTGTTGTGCGCACAAACGGTTTTCACGCCAGTGTATACTTCTACACATCTTCTGGCTACAGAATGTCATAAAATAAACAAAATGTGTTTGGGAGTGCGCGAAAGTGAAAGATTTGGTGCATGTACACAAATTTGGTACCATGTACCGGGCCACTTCCCTTAACTAGCAGCAGCATTTGATCACTAGAGCTATGTTGTGCACTTTGCAGTATCAGTTAAAAACAGTTGCAGCCTTTCAAATTGCTGTTTATTGCGAGAAAGTTTTTTTTTCAGCAACCTACGACCATAATAAAGAAAAACTACTTTTTTTAATAGCGAAAGCGATCCCACGGCGTGTCATTTGCTATAGCATTGCATTTGTCGGTTTTATAACTCGCGAGTCCGTAAATTCACCTACGATTTCGATAATGGACGATTAAGAATCGCGATCGCCATCATGAATTTCAAGACTCACTCTTAGAAAAAAAGTATTTGTCTGCGTGCTGAAAATATGAGAGCCTTTAATGCACGCCGTCATACTAATACACCGTTATCGTTCTTTACCCGAATAAACATGGACTCTACGGTACTTCCAGTGCCCCGGAAGTAATTTTATTGATGCAGTATATCATCAGGATTGGTGCAGCGGATCGACACTTAGCGATATGCTTTCCGATTTGGCTGCTGCCCCAATCTTCTTTAAAGTTTAAAGCCCGAATCAGTCGATCATGGGATATGCCGATAATGCCCGATATGGGTCCAGGAGCCGGCCAATCATGACAAGAGGTAACAACCGTTCTCCATGCCGGATACCATAGTATTACAGCTATGGTATCCAACTTGCATGGAGAACGGATATTATCTCTTGTCATGATAGTATCGTTCCTCATCGGACCTGCAAACGACAGAAATCAACTGAAAAGGTATGCCACCGGGAAAGAAACAGGTTGAATGCCTGGCACTCATAGTGTTTTTATTCCGGTGGCAAACTGCGGCTCTCCTCTGGATCACTCTGCATTAACCGCAGATGTGGAGTAGGAGAATGATTAGCACGAACATCGTGGTTATCGTTCTTATACTCCACATTTGCGGCAGTGTTATGATCATCAACCAACATCAACTCAACATGCAGCATGTATATCAACATGCAGCATATATGCGCAAGCTCCAGCCGCCCACGACAACTCCAGCTCGAGACTGTCCAAAAAGGTCGTAGTCAGAGAAATGCGCTGAAATACCATTTCCCACACCGAAATACGGTTTTATTCTAGCCTTGTTTACATGACGTTTTTCTGTCGTTGATCGGAAAAAGTATCACTATTTTATCGGCAGATCGCAGTGTATCGTTATTAGGCTTTATTTGTGATGTGCAGGTCGGCTTGCCCTTTTGGCGGCGCCAGAAGTTACGTGAACATGCCTTATAAGTTACGTGAACGTGCCTTATAAGTTACGTGAACATTTCGTAATACTGCGAAATGGGCTAGTCGAATTTTGTTTGTCAAGTCATATCTAGCAAATTCGTGTCGCCTGTAAACGCAAGATAACCTAAGAAAACATAAGAAAAATGTCGAAGTAATCTCATCAGTTCTGCTCTTGTAAAAAGAATATGGAGCGTTATGAGATGTGAGCGGTCATACGTAGCACAACGGCCGTACATGTGTACAGTATGTACAGTATATCTATACTGTTTACTGTCGGCAGGTTTCCACGTGATGGTGCACGAGCTGGGCGCCACCTGGCTGCCCTCCATCCGCTCCGTTGTCAGCTCGCCCGGCAGTGTTCTGGTGGCGTTCTTTGAGCGCCTGAAAGATGATCCACAACGGGAACTGCGTCGGCTGGCCCGCTTCCTGTTGGTGCGGGTGGATACGGCACGCGTGCGCTGCGTCATGCGCTCTCTCAACGGACCGGCCAAACGTAGTCGTACCCCACAGGACGTCAATAAAGGTCAGCTGTTTTATCCCGCGGAAAAACGCCAACTGGACGGTGATATCGCTTATGCATCCAGGTTACTCAAAGCATTCGGAATCCCCAATAAAGACATGCCGGATTATTTGCAGCAAGCACAGCGTTAGCAAGCTGGTTATTTATCGAGCATTTAGTTTCATCGATATCTACGGCGCAGCGAATTAACGATAAACATTCCAGCAATCGTTAGGATAATTAAGCGTTTAATAGCGGCTGACATCGAATCCCGACCGGAAGTACGCCGTCGGTCTCGTTAGCGTTAAGCGGCTTTCGTTCAAATCCACGGTCTTTTCCGGGGACGGCGCATTCTTCCGGAAGCGGACCCTTCTGCAGACCAGCCACTGCCATAACTGGATCAGGATATTCCGCGCTTCGCGACGATATTGGCCACTCATCGCGTAAAAGAAAGCCTACGCAGAAACCGGCATCAATAAACCGAGAACCGTTTGATTAAAGCTTTTAATGATGCTTCAAAACGCAGCATGAAGCACTGTGAACTGTAAAGGTTGCAGGGCACAGATTTATGTGCATTTATGCAAACTGAACCTGTCGCGTTTATTCATACATGGGTTTATAATTTATTAATTATTTATACAGTACGTACCCGGCAAAAAATTCTTTATATAAATAAAATTAACAGAGTTATTTTGTCGTATTAATGTACTTTTCTACTGTCGCCTTTTCTTAGCGTAATTATGTACTACTCTAGGTAATTTTTTAATCCTTACCGGTTCGGCAGCAAAAGCCAGATAAAAAACGGTCTTGGTGCAGAGCAAAATTCGAATATCGCTGTTCAGCGGCACAGCCAACAGCAACGGTATAAACGACAGCGGAATAAAACACACGCAATACCAGATAAACGAGTAGAACAGTATCTTCGCCGTGGCGATGCGCCGCTGCATCTTCTCCACAAACACCGCATCCACAATCCCATTCAAACCCATCACCCGGTTGCGGCACACCTTGCAGTACCGGCTGAGAAAGACGAAGCTATATAAAAATCCCACGGCGCCCAGCGGCACATACAGCGACAGCAGCACCAACATAAACAACAACCGCCCCTCAGAGCGGACGATATTACAGGCCCCGGACGGCAGCAGCGCCACCTGGATGCGCGGCGACAGGTACTGCGGCAGCGCGCACCCCAGGGCGATTGTCCAACACACGGCCAGCTGTAGCACCACCGCCCGGCGGGAGGCGACGCGCGGGTAGTGGTGCGGGAGGAGGATGGCCGTGAACCGGTTCAAGGCCAGCGCGGCGTCGGCCCAGGCGATAAGGGAGTAATTGAGGACGTAGAGGAAGTAGATAAAGGGGCAGGGGAGGGTCAGAGGTGGTGGAGGCGCAGGAGGAAGAAGGTGGTGTTGTTGAGGGGCGCCTGGAGGAAGCACATGAGCAGGAGGAGCAGCTGGTAGTGGGCGATGAGGATCCCGGAGCCGGTGTGTAATCGGCCGAGGCGGGACATGGCGATTAAGAGGAGGATGATGGCCAGGCCCCCGAGGGTCTGGAGGACGGAGGTCAGGACGAACCAGGAGAGGAGCACCGGGAAGGACACCTCGATCAGCGTGGCGTTTACCGTTGTATTGACCATGGCATGACCTTTACAATTTACATTAAGGAAGTGGGCCGGTACATGCTACCAAATTCGTGTATCTACGCGATAGTTATACGTTTTGCGCACCCCGAACATTTTTTTGCTTTATTTTATGGCATTGTGTTTCCACTTGCCAGATGATTTGTGTATATTCCAAGAAGTTAAAATGCATTCAGGTGTACCAGGCAAAAGTTCGATTATGGAGCGATTTCCTTTAAATTTTGCATATAAATGCACGGAGAGCTTTTTTACACTTGACCACGGTTCAGATATTTCTCTCAGATTTTAAATTGAATTTTAGAAATTCTAAAATTCATTTTAGAAGTGGAAGAAAATGGTACAACTCTGGGTCGGTGTAAAAACGCTCTTCATACTTATCGTTACGTGCATAGATGTGCAAAATTTAAACAAGACTGGTTCATAATGGGTGAGACTCCTGGTACCCCTGGATCCATTTAAACTTTTTGGAATTTTCTTACAGCCATACCTCCCGAACCGGATGTTGCGCGCACCATCGGTTTTCACACTAAGGTATACAAATCATCTGGCAACAGAATGTCATAAAAACAACACCAAAAAGTGTTTGGGTGTGCTCGAAAGTAAAAGTTTTCGCGCACATATAATATCTATATGTACACAAATTTGATACATGTACCAGGCCACTTCCCTTAAACACTGTAGACACCTTTTACATTTAAGCACTGAGGAATAGATTTACTACTAACATCCAGACTTATGGTAACATTACATTAAAAGATTGTTGACAACATTCGCCACCTGGAAACATACGTATTGGACTAAGGTGTTTGTCTAATTAGCCAACGAGACAAGTGTCGTGTTCCGACGGGAACGGAACGGATTGCCGTACTTACTGTACATCTCCCACTCATCCGCTGCAGCGCTTCTCAAATATCGCTGACAACAACCACTGTGCGATCCGTACCATGACGGATCAACGGAAATGATAACGCTCTCGAGATGAACCTACGCGTTCAGTCTTTTACAGGATTCATTCCTGTTGCCTATAATTCTAATAATTATTTGTATATACGTGGTGTACCGGAAGTGTCGATATCTTATAATCTGAGCTGGGATACTAAGCCTGAGGTATTAATTTCCTTCGAGCTTTGGACAATTGACTGATCTTACACAAACATACTGTAATAATGAAATGTGTCTGGCGAAGCTCGACACCAGCATACTGCACATTATGCTGGTACTACTACTTGTATACAGGTAAAGTTTGCATGTAATGTAATTAGGCCGCCTATTTCCGTAGTCGGCTGAGGTGGTATAAATCTTTCACTTTTATAGAAAACCTGTTACTGTATTGTATCGTTTCTCAGTAAGTGTTATATCACGAGGTTTTATTATTGTACATCAGTTTATATATAAAATACTATGTTTGCATTACGTACATATGTACGTGCATATGAACATAACTATATATGTGATATGGACATAATAATCAATATTTATTGGTTTAGTCATTACCTAGCAGTTTAACATCATACATAAAAACAGATCACAAAACAAAGTAAACAGCACTTAAACCATCAGAACGTGGAACAGTTGATGTAACCGACAGGGCATTCCCGCGCTGTATTTCGATGCTAATAATAATTATGTAAATAGTACTCGTACTCGTACTCGTACATAAAAACTAGTTTTGTTAGGCTGTAGCTGTTAAGTACTAGAGTGCTCAAGTTAAAGTATTGTGTCATATAGTAAATGTTAATTCTTAATAAGTACACGACAACCATCAACAACTAACAAGTGCCAGCAACGACAGTTATATAATATATGATGCCGGCAAAATAACCCTGCGCATCGATTATTTAGCACGTGCCGATCAGTGTCAACCGTCTGCCTTCTAATACTGCAGTTTCGCAACGCCCCTTCCGGCGTGACGCAGAGGAACTCGGTGGGCGAGTAGACAGCCACATCGTCGCAGCGGTCCTTGACGTTCCTCCAGCGGCCGTCTACCCGCTTCTTCGTCTTGCCCTGCGCGTCCACTATCACGATATGCTCGAAGTCGTTGGCGGCCACCCCGTGACCTTTGCGCTCGTACCCCTCCCAGCTGCTGCTGGCCCAGCTCCAGCGGAACAGCTGTCCGTTGCGGGTGGCGTACATCAGGAGGCCGTCGTTGCCCATCGCGGCGTCCTTGGCGTTGGTGGCGCCGTCCACCGGCACGAACTCCTTCATGGCGTAGTGGTACAGCTGGCCGTTGCTGGCCACCAACAGGGCCTCGTCCACACTGCGCGGGGACAGGCGGGTGAAGGTCGTTCCCCTTGGAACGCCGGGAACCTAACATATTTTAGCGTAATAAAGCGAAAGCACATTTAATGTAATGAGAGTAAAAAAACCAGGGTTGGAACATTTTTGTTTTGGTTTTGGAAGTAATTTAAAAATTTTGAAAATTCTTTTTAGAATTTTCTTACAGCCATAACTGCCAAACCAGATGTTGCGCGCCGTTTGCCGGTTTTCTTGCCAATGTACATATAAATCATTTGGCTACACAATGTCATAAAACTATGCAAAATCGTGTTCAGGAGCGCGCGAAAGCGGAAGTACACGTGCATGTACACATATTTGTTAACAATATAACCGGCTTTCTACGACGTACCAGTTCGCCGGTTTCCTTGTCGGGCGTCAGCCGGTACGGCTGCCCATCGGTCCCAATATACCACACCGACGAGTCGAAGGCGTTGTCGACAAAACGCACATTACTAAGCATCTTCTCGGCGCGGGCCTTATCGAAATCCTTGCGGAAAAGCTGATTCCGTTTATCCACGTACCAGTACTCGACGAAACTCCCGGTGTTCAGATCGCCACCGGCCGCCGACACGACATTGCGCTCCAGATCCTGGTTCATCGGGGAGATGTGCGGTTCCGGCATCTGTCCGCCATCGCCGCGGTCCGGCTGGCCGTTGCGGGCGGCCGTTCCCAGGGAGACGCACAACGAGACGATCGTCAACAGAAGCATGATGGTGCGGAAATAAATATCCTAATTTTTCAAAATGGATACAAGATACTGTGGGGCACTGTGCGCGGTGTTTAAAGAAATAAACTCGACACCGATCGGTGTGAAAAGCCACCGCCGCAGGGCGCGTTAGTCCGGTAACCAGTAAACATCCGGATATGATCACACGTTTAGTACTGCCGTTGTGGATGAGCACACCACATGTACAGTGTCCTCTGTGCGCAGAATGCCGGGATAATTAATTTAAGTGTTAAACTGCTTGTTAAACTGCAGGTGCATCGCCACGAGGCAGTTTGTTAACCGCAGTAAATGAACTCGCAACAATTCAAGCAAGTAGTAAATTTTTTGGTGGACAGTCGAAACCGGCATGTGGTGTCTGTGAGTACTTCCTGAACGCGGAGGAAGTTATAGAACAGTTCCCTACAAACCTGTTACATGCGTCCGGATTCTACGTAGTCCGTTTAAAATTTTATTGCTATAATAATTTTTTACACAACGTAGTTCGTTTTATTAACTGATCAGTTTTATTACACAATTTGGTTTTTGAAGCGCTCAGAGATCAAGACATATCAGGACTTGCTATAACAAGGCGCAACCGCGAATGGCTCATTAAATCAGTCGTTTTCCGATTCGGCTTCATCCAGAACATCCTGGGCGAAACGAATGATCCGGCTGATCTCACTGTCCGAGTACATGGGAATCAGCCGGAGTTTCGCTCGCACAACTTCAAATTCCTTTTCATACAGTCGGCTGGCCGGGAGTTTAACAACCGGTGGTGTGTACGAAGCAAAACCAGGGAAGTCTTTGCAGACCATCCTGGGATCCCACGGATAGATACCGGCTTCTTCAAACCCCGATTTCACGCTGGATTCCATGGATCCGCTCCAGTTTTCTATCAGACACGCCGCAAAATTCTCCCTGGTCACCTACAAATTAACGTCACGCGTCTAATTAAATTTTGAGAAATGTTCCGATTTTATTGAATAATTTCAGTGTCCGCAAATTCGCAACTAACCGGCTCGGTGGCTGAATGGCTCAAATAATTCTTCCAGTGGCGCTTAATCGGGCTGAACACTTTGAGATCCCGGGAGTAGGTTTTGGTTGCTTGGCCAGCCGGGAACATTACCACACGGATGTTCCTTCCCGACTGGGCGCATTCCATCAGAAAGTCCTCGTTGTACACATGGCTGTTGTGGCCGTCCAGCATAATTAAATTCTGCAACCCAAAACCCAGTAAAATTTGCTCGTACAAACAAATTCGTAATAACATACCCTTTAGCGCGAAACATTCAATTTAAAAATATTTTTATTAGGCAACAGCCTATCCAAATAAAATAAAGTGCAAGCGCGGGGACAACACTTCACACTCAAAATTTAAACATAAAAAACAACAGAATCTGTGCCCTTCCGTGGATTAAAACTTAAAAGGTAACGTGCTCAACTTTCCGAATTTTTCCGATTATAACATACAATAGTTCGCTTAAACCAGGTCCATAATAATTAAAAATAATAGTTCAATAAATAAAAATATAAAAATAAATAATAATAATTTAGAAATTTTATATAAAAAACTAAGAACAACTGGAATTTAAAACTGGGACAGTACCTTGGGAGCAGTCATAGCGGGTATCAGTTCATGCTTCACGTAATCCAAAAACACCTCATCATCCATAATCACCGACTGGTTCACGCCCAGCCAACAGCGATCATCGGCTGCTCGTGAACTGGAAGCCAAGCGCAAATTGCCATCGGACAGTATGAGCGGACGCAGCATGGTTCCCGCGGCGTTTCCCCCCGCCAGCACCGTAATTAACTCCCTCGCCTTCCCGTCGGGCAGAGAGGCGAAACTCTTCTCCCCCCGACGCGGCAAGACCAACTTGATTTTCTCTGCGACAGAGAAGGCGCTCTCGTCCAGATTCCAGACCCCCCGGGGGTCCTCGCCGGTGATGGCGCTGTACGCGCTGGCCAGCGGGATGGTCGAGCCGGTCTTTATGGAGTTGATGAAGAACAAGGTCAGACAAACTACTGCAAAGGCATTTGCCAAAAATGTTTTCATTAACCAAGAACGAAAGTTAGAGACTTCCGGTATCGGTCGGTGACGGTGGTAACCGGAAGTATCGTTGTAGGTGTGCTTGGTGGATCTGCAACTATCGCCGGATGTCTGTCGTAATTTGATGAATGAGACCGCCGCCGTGGAGGTGCAGACGGGCATGATGCAGGTCAAGACGTATGAAGCGCTCATCGACGCCGTCTCCTGCGTCGTCTTCTCCATTTTTCTAGGTAAGGACGAAATACTGCCGTACTGCGAACATTTATGATTGATCATGAGCGGAGTTTGGTCGTTATAAGGTTCGTGGACGGATGAATTTGGGCGGAAGATATTCCTGTTCATTCCCTTCATCGGCTACGTGGTGGCTTACGCTTATACCACGGCTTATACATACTTCCAAATGTCCGCGTATTATCTCCTCGTTACTCCCTTCCTTTACGTACGCTCCTGTTATACGTAATTAAGCGTACATAAAATTTAAGGAGCTTCTCAGATATACTCGTATTAAAATTTCTGGTTAGTTAAAATTTCTGGTTAGTTAATCATTAAAATAAATTTTAAAAAGTAGATTATTGTTTTCTTTAAAAACGTTGATTGAAAAAGTTAAAATATAATCTAAAATTTTATTAATTAAAATCTTATATACTTAGTTGTCAAATTTTCTATACAATCATAATAAATGGTAAATAAATTATTTAAAACTGAGTCAATATAAATAATATACATTGGAAAATTACACAGTTAACATGCATTCGTTTGCAGTACTGTACCGGCGCCATGCTATGCTTCAACACGGCGCTATACAGCTTCCTGGGCGACTACACAACGGAAGCTAACCGCGCAATCAACGTCGCCGTTATCGTCGCCCTCCGCACTGTCTCCCGTGACGCCGGCGGCGTTCTCGGCGGTCACATGTTGGAGACGTACGGCGACTCCGCCCCCTTCTATCTCATCACCCTGCTCTTCCTCGCCGGCTTTCTGTACGTCTTCTTCTTCATCCATGACCTGGCGCCCTTCCACAGCCCCAAACGCTGCCGCTGCGGCAGCGCCCTGGCGTGTCACCGCGCCAACGACGGCTGGCACGCCGTCGCCCGCCCGCGCGCCGGGCGGCGCCGTCTCCTGCTGTGGGTGATGCTCTTCTGCCTGCTGCTCATCGGCATCTGCATTTCCGGTACGCAAAATCTTTCCTTTCTGCGCGCTGCTGTGAAACAGCCGGTGACCTTTTTGTGACCTCTTATTTCTGGGCGCTGTGGTGAAACAACCGGTGACCTTTTCATGACCTTTACAGCGGACATCTCCGTGCACCAGTTCTACCTGGAATTCGGGCCGTTTTTCTGGACGCTGCTGGAGTTCACGGTGTTCTACCTGGTGGTGGGGGTGGTGGAGAGCGTGGTGACGGTGTTAACCGTGCTGCTGCTGAAACTGAAGCTGAACATGCCGGACGCGGTGCTCGGCGTGCTGGCCATCCTCTCCGCCATGGCTTCCCTCCTCGTCTACGGTTTCGACGATTCCCCGGGGACGGTGTACATTGCCGGGGCCGTGGGCGTCTTCCGGTAATGTAATCCCAGCGATTAAATAATAAATTGATCCCGGTCGGCTGCACAGAATGTACATTATACGAATAACGAAATGCTTCCTTAAGCGCGTATAGGGCTTCTCTGTTCAAACCCAGCGCCGGCAATTTATGCGCATTGGATGTGTTCCTGTTGAACACTGTTTGTTGGTCTTATTATTCAATTTTGAACCGCGAAGCAACTTGCCGGATTTTTAATTCCAAAATTGTAGTCTGGTGAATTCCGATAACGGACGCAACTCTAGCCTGCTAAATAGCCAACTGATTTACAGAGTAAAAAGTACCGGCGATTTATCCGCATCGCATGCATGTTCCTGTTGCACGCTGTTTGTTGATTTTATTATTCAGTCTTTTAACCGCGAACTGACCAGACAATTTTTATTATTCTAACGCGGTCATCTTTGTTGATAGGATGCTGGCGCTGGTGGCGGCGCAGTCCATCATCATGGGCATCGCCGAGCGCCACGAAATGGGCAAAGTCGTGACGATCATGATCGCACAGCTGGGCACGGCGCCCTTGTTTTCCCAGCTGATCTTCAGCAGCATCTTCGCGCAGACCAAAACTTACTGGCCCGGACTAGCCTGGATCGTCGGCGCGGTCATCCTCATGCCGGTCCTGATCGGCTTCTGTGCGGCCTATGTCATACAGAAGCGGCCGATTAAGAAGGAAATACCGGCCTCGCCCGGCAATCGCTGATAAATGACCGGGATAATGCACTTCCGGTGCGCTAACGACTAATGCGCCACGTGCAGCTAACCGGCAATTTTCCGGCTGATTGTGTAACCTATTACAGCGTTTGTTAATACTGAACATATATACATTGCAGGATAATTTAATTGTCAACAAACGGCCGCTTCAAGTATATTTGTACAAAAAATAAACCATGTAAATATATCTCCTGTAAAAATAATCCTTCTGTCACAATGGCTGCGTTAGCAAATCGCCAGCGGATCAATAACTTCGTGGACAATTGGCAGGAAAATATTTTCCGAAAAACATGTGTCGGCAATAGAGACAATGGAAACCTTCATCAGTACATCAATAGTCCGTATAACAAAATAATTCAGTCAATGAGCACCAGCGTGCGATCACGAGCCGGCCGTTGGGGTCCGTCTGTCATGACGATGGTTTCGCCGGCTTCCACCGGCCGGACGCTGTCGGCGCCGCACACTGATTTGGTCAATTTGCACAGGTAATGCAGTCGGTTGCGGTAACCGCGATTCATCGCCAGATAAATCACCTACGCACAGCCATTCACCACGTCAATGAAAAATCGCAATAACAGATCAATGTAGAAATAACGGAGAAACCAGAAATAATCGTTAGAATAATTCAGATTGAAATTCGATACTTATGCACCTCAGCGCATCGAACGGTGCACTACAATAATTAAATTTGTGAATTCAAAAATGTTGTTTATCTGTAGCAACAATACATTTACGTGAAGTAAGGTTGAAAGAAATAAATTTTGCCCATACATATTCATTACGAATTCAGTATCCCTAAATTGACTAGAAAAATTTCTCAAATAAATGTCTTTAATGAATTTTCTCCTAGATAAACATTTTCATAATTTTAATTATAATATATATTTTATTTTCCAAGATATTAATAATTTTTAAATTAAGTCAATTTTTAAGATCTAATAAGATAATAATATCTTTTTAATAATAATCTTTTTAATAATAAGATCTTTTTAGATTTTAGATCCAATCTAATAAGCTAAATTAATTACGAAACTGAATTTTATTAAGTAGATTCATTATTAAACTAATTTTATAACACTCTCAAGTAAACTTGTTAAATAAACAAGTAAATTTCTTTTGTAAATGAACATGTAGGAAATTCGAACTTAATTAAATTTGTTAAATAAATCTCCCCTTACCGGTACAACAGCGTAGCCGAGCAGCGCGACCGCCCGCAGGAGCAGCTGCAGCACCGGATACAGGCGGAACTCTTTGCCGAACATGGCGGAAGCGATCTGCGTGGGCATGAAGCAGGCCGAGTAGCAGATATACGAGACGAAGAGCATCCGTATACTCTGGTATCGCTTCCGCTGCAGATTCTGCCGCTGCAGGAACTCCTTGCTGTTATGATCGCCGCTGCTCTGCCGGCTCTTGACCCACCGCACAAAAATCACCATAAAGATGATGGAGAAGAGCAGTCCCAGCGTCCCGATGGGCAGCAGGACGCCCATGAGCAGCGACAGCCAGGAGGAGGCGTCGCTGGCAAAGGTCACGGCGCAGGCGCCCCACGGCGGCGACGCCTGGAAGACCCCGCCCACCTGGAAGTAGATGGCGAAGCCGAAGATTAGAGACAGCAGCCAGGGGATGCCGATCATGACCGCCAGCGCCGGGCGGGTGGTCCAGCGGGGGTAGTGGTGCGGGAAGCAGATGGCCACGAAGCGGTTGATGCCGATCATCATGTCGGCCATGCTGACCACCTTGTTCAGGATAAAGTAGCCCACGAAGGAGTGCCGGCAGAAGCTGCGGCTGGCGTGGGTCAGGGTGTTGACGCCCAGCGGGATGCCGGCCGTCGAGATGGTGACGAGGGGGACGAAAAGGGCGCACTGCAGCAGCAGGCTGACCTACAGGGCAGTTCCATCATTTCGTATTTCAAACGCCAGATCAAATTCAGGTTTCCGCACATATCGTGATATTCTTTCGCCTTTTACTAAAGAAAACCGTGGGGGAGCCACAGCCGCCACTTATAAGCCGCAAGAAGCGTGTTACACAGCTTTTTTCAAACAAGCCATTTTAAAATTAATAACGGCCTTCATGTGCTTGAATGCGTTAAAAACTAAAAAAATTGTTGCAGTTTTCACACAATGTTCATTTAGTTTCATATACGATACGGTCCTTTTTTGAATTTTCATATTATCATATGTACGAGTATTTTTTATATGACAAATTGTAATAAATATATTTAAGTAATCCCAGAAACGAGTGGAATAGAAATAAAATTAATAATGAGCAAAAGACATAACGTCACTTACTTTTAATTATTTAATCGACCAGAAACGAAAATTTTCCCGAATTTATTTTGGAAAATTTTCGCTTATTGGAAAAAAATAAGTAATAAAAATAAATAAATAGAAATAATTGAAAAAAAATTCTTTCTTTAAAGTTATACATTTTATCTCAGTTTTAAGAACTCATAAGCGGCTGAATTTGAATCCTTGACTGACCAGTAAATTAGCGATGAGGGCGCCGGAGCCAAAGCGGAGCTTGCGAGACGAGAGAATCCCCGTCAACACCAACAGGCAGAACACGGTGCCCAGCACACTAAGGGTCACCATCGTGTAATACCAGATCAACAATTCCGTATGGTAGACAATCCATGGAGCGTGCGCGGCGCTCCAATTAACCGCGGTATAATTAGTCGCCACCGCGAAATCCATAGCCAACACCAGCATAAACAGTAGAATTCACATAATGCTACAGACGCCGGTGTTGGCGTTTCCGGGTGGTGTGTGATGCGGATGTGAATGCGAGCGGGGAGAGGTTAAGGATTAATCGGGAATCAAGCGGTGTAGCGGATAGATGGCGGATTAATAAACAACGACAGCCGCATCATCAATAAAGCAGTGTGTGTGAGACTCGCTGCCGGTCCCATCTGGTCAATATGCGCATCACTTCCGCTGGCTTAATGTTTATGTGTACCGGGTATAACGTACACGCCCTTGGCACCCGTGCTAGCTGCTGTACCGTACAAGCTTGTCCCGTAATTTCTAACGCATCAATACAGCGACAAATACAAATTCACGGGTTGCGCCAAATTCCCTACTACGGCACGTCACGCCATACTGTCTACGCTCTACATTCATTTGGCACTTCTGATGAACGCCAGATATTCATCTAAACTATTTACTATCCATACAATTTATGAAATATTAACCTTCATAATTATAAAAATATATAAAATAGATTAACCTTTATAAAATATAAGTATTAAATTTTGTAAATCAAAATAATAATCTTAGAATACCGGTAATAATCTTTATAATTATCTTAGAATATTTAGAGGAATAAATTTGTCGTTGTGGTAGACGTAGTGTAGTGGCAGCCGTTCATAGCGCAAAACTTCGCGCAGAATGCTTGCTGTCTGTACCTTTACGTTAGAAATTACGGGACAAGTTTGTACAGATCCTGCTGCATTATGCAACGTACCGGCGGAGTGTTGAGCAGCGGAGTTCGGAGCATCTGCTCAATAATTCCCCATCGTCAACCCACGTAGCGGCGACTTCGTCGGCTTCCCGTCGAAGCCGGTTATTTATCAGAGCAGCGCTACGGCTGCACGCGTGTCACACTTTATTGGATTCTCTTTCATAACGCATTCACGCCACTCTTTCAACCTAATGAAATTTCCCGTTGTTTGTTATTTAACCTCTGCCATGTTCTGCGCGGATTTATATTAGGACAACATCACGTGTAGTACATTATTCAGTTAAGGTTGTTTGTCGGTACCATTTTCTTTGATTACGAACCACCGTCTGAGTGACTGCATAGTGACCTTTATTTACATTGCAGTACATAACTAAGTCAGCGCTTTTTATGGTAACATGTGCGAATCACGGCCTGCCCTGCAAGTGCCGGTTAAGGGAGATTAATCAACGGTGCCGGGATCACGGCCGGCGTTGTAGGTCGTTTCTGGGTTGGCGATGATGGCGGTGGCCGTTAGGCGGAGCGCCGCATCGGATACGCGCGTCCGCGCCCGGAAGCGGGTGGTAAACCTTCGCCACACACGGCGCCACGGCTTCCGGTACTGCTCGTTCATCAGCAGATAGATGATCTGCAACATACGACAATCAACTGCGGCTTATGAAGTTAGCGCAAGTGCTGGCTTTGTCAGCATAGTGAAAAGGAGTGCGCTGAACAAATTCATTTTAATACTACAAAACGCACAATTACACTTCACGCGTTAATTTTATATGTACTGCTCTGCTTCACTGTGCTATTGTACATTTATACCAATGCCTATGACATATTTGCCAAGCACTCATAAAGCACTCCTAAAAAAATTAAAAATTAAACGGTTTAAATTGCTTAACAATAAGGGAAACGGCCCGGTACATGGTGTCAAAAATGGGATATATGCCACTAAAACTTCCGCTTTCGCGCAGTCCGAATAATTTTTTGTATAACTTTATGCCACTAAAGCTAAATGATTAATTTCATTTTATTTTTCAATATGCACAACAACGAGAACCACTCAGTATAGTACAATCAGATGAAGAATTTGTCCCAGTTAACATGAGAAGGGACTGTACACAATATGCTCATAGCGTTGCCCCGCATAATCTCCAAACTTAAACGCTGAAACAAAAAGCAAGTGGAACGACTCTCGCCTGTTCTCATGAACAGCTTCTTACCAATCTCCTTTAACTCCTGGACTTAATGATTTACAAGGAATTTTTTAACATAACAAGTTAAATAAGTACTTGATACTTATAACAAGTTACTTATAACAAGTTAGTAGTTAGTTATTATTATTATTATTATTATTATTACATTATTATGACAATCCGCGCGGAGCTGGATGGATTTTGAACGCAAGATTCCTGTGATTCTGTTCGGGCTTTCGACAAAGTTACTTGGGGGGAATGTAAAATGAACCCCAGGTAATTTGGGTACGTCGTTTCCTCGGTTCTGGGTCGAAATCTTCTGTTCTGTAGAACTTTGTTTCTGCCCTTTTTACTGTCGTTTGCAGCCTCTTATGCCGCCACAGTCGTTTTCATGCTCGGGATGCGGCAAGGAATTGCGTGGATGGGGGAACCACAAGAATGCCTGCCCGAAAAACTTGTCCTCTACGCTAGAGCAAATCCCGATCGCCCCCCCAACCTCCTTCTCCCAACCTGCGGACTCCCTCCACTTTCATCTCCCCAAACCATCATCGATCTGTTGAAGGATGCGAGAAAAAAGGGAAAAATTAACAAAGGAATCCCCAGGGCGGCCCGTGCACAAGCAGCAGAAACCTTTGCCAGGGCTGTTGAGCAGTGCGTGAAGGAGCCCACCGTCGCCCATTGGACATCTCTGTTACTTTTTGCGTCTCAGTGCTTTGCTACGGAAGGAGAGGTTTCGTCAAAGAAAAAAGAATCTCTGACCGGACGTTTTCGACGACAGCTACGCGATTTTGAGAGCGGAGTTAGGTCTCCCCCCAGCAGCACCCCCACAAGCCGTATCCGTGGCGGTAGCCGGTCGACAAACGATGCAGAGCACTTACGCCGTATGGTTGAATCGTGTATTAACGAGTGTTCTGTTCACAAGGCAGTTGCCAGGTTGGCGTCGGAGGAAAGTGTTTTGAATATCGATGCCAAAGTTTTGCCAGTTCTACGATCAAAGCATCCCGATGCACCTTTGGACACTCATTTTCCCTCACCTAGCGCCAATGACATTCCTGCATTTCCCCCCGTTACGGCCGCTGAAGTTATTAGTGCCGTTTTCAGTTTTCCTAGCGGTTCTGCAGGAGGTTTGGATGGTCTCCGTCCGCAGCACCTTAAGGACATGTTGAGTTGTAAAGATGCTGTCGAGTCTCCGCTATGTATTGCATTGTGCAAGCTGATTAATTTTCTCGTTGCTGGCAAGTTACCGGAGGTGCTGAGACCTGTTCTGTTTGGCGCAAACCTAATTGCTTTGTCAAAGAAGGATGGCGGAGTTCGGCCGATCGCTGTGGGTAACGTATTGCGAAGACTAGCAGCAAAGATTGTCACAAAGCGTTGTGGGAAAAAAGCGAATGAACTGTTCACCCCTACTCAAGTTGGATGTGGTACACGTGGTGGAGCAGAAGCGGCTGTACATGCAGTCAGAAGTTTTATTCACGAAGAGCACGACGGCTTGCGTGTTTTATTCAAAATCGATTACAGAAATGCATTTAACACTGTCCGTCGTGATATTATGTTGCAGTCGGTCCTAGAACACTTCCCAGAATACTACCCGTTTGTTTTAAGTGCGTATGGAGCGCCGTCTGTCCTCTCATGTTGTGGCAGTGATGAGGATTTGTCATCCGCCACGGGGATCCAGCAGGGTGATCCTATGGGCCCATTGCTCTACTGCCTCGTCTCCCTACTGCTCTGCATCAGTTTGTTGTCGAAATTAAGGGTGTTTTTCCTGGACGACGGTGCTCTGGGAGGTACGGTGGATGAAGTTGCAGACGACCTGACTGCTATCGTCGCCGCCAGCAGCGCCGCTGGACTTAAGTTAAATCCTGCAAAGTGCGAAATGCTACTAATTGGTGGAAGTGCTGAAGAACGCGAGGTGGCCAAGAACAGGCTGCATTCAATTGCTCCCGGTGCGATTGTTTTGCAGCCTGAAATGGTAACGTTTCTTGGTGCACCTTTAACTGATGAGGCGATAATTCATTCACTGCAACAGAAAATTGCTTCGCTAAAACTTTTGCAGAACGCTTAAAATTATTGAATGCCCATCACGGATTCTACCTCTTGCGGAACTGCCTGTCCATCCCAAAGCTGATGTATACCCTGCGTTGTAGTCCTTGTTGGAAAGTGCCGGAGCTGCTGGATGATTTTGACAGGCACGTCAAAGTAACATTGGAAGAAATCACCAACACCAAATTGGACGGACCTGTCTACACGCAGGCAATGCTCCCTGTTGCCAAAGGAGGTTTGGGTGTGCGACGAGCGAAAGCACTGGCTCCTCGGCCTTTTGGCCTCCGTGTTTTCGACCAGTCAGCTAACTTTACAGATCTACAATGGCAATAGTGAGAAGTTGGTCAACGACGCGTGTGAATGTTGAAACAGGAGTCCGCCTGTGATGAATTACCATTGAATTTAGCGCGTGTTCATCAGTGCGTATGGGATAATGCTGTGATACAGAAAAACGTTGATGCCTTGTGGAAAAATGTTGGTAACGAAAAGCGAGTTGAAGCGCGCTTGAGAGCAGTCAGCACAAAATACGCCGGGGCCTGGCTTAATGCTCTTCCCGCAAAGGTATTCGGCAATTTCCTGGATGATCAGACTTTTCGTATTTCGGTTGGACTGTGGCTTGGCGCTAAGATCGTAGAACCTCACTCATGCGTCAGATGTGGAAAAGACGTAACGGAGAATGGATACCACGGACTAGCCTGCCAAAAGGGTGTTGGTAGAAGGGAACGGCATAACGGTATAAACGATATTGTACTGCGAACCTTGTGTAATGCCGGCATTGAATCGTATCCTGAGCCCGTGGGATTTTTGCGAGAAAACGGAAAGCGACCGGACGGAGCTACGCGATGGAAATGGTACCGCGGACAACCGTTAGTTTGGGACGTGACATGCAGAGACACGATGGCGGACTCCTATATCGACGCAACCTCCAAGTGTGCGGGCGCCGCTGCTGAACTGGCATTCACCGTCAAGATGGGGAAGTACAAATCGATTACTGATCGCTGTTATTTTGTCCCCATTACATGCGAAACTTTTGGCACTTATTCTGACGACTCAATTGTTTTGTTAAATGATTTGGTATATTGTTCTGAAAATCGTTTGCGCGAGCAACATCCGGTTGCCGAGATATGGCGAACTAAAATGGGCGAAAAGTTTAAATGCATTCTTGTGTACCAAAAGTCTTGTTATTACCCGATCTTCTTGAAAACTTTGCTGTAAAAGACACACGGCCATAAGGTCGAAAGTGAACCAATATCAGATCCATAGCATTTTTTACCGATTTTCAAATAAATTTTAAAAATTTTAAAATTAATTTTAAAATTATGGGGAAGGGCGTGGCAAAGAAATAGACTTTTGTTAGGCTGCAAAGCAGTTATTGGTCCTGGAGAACCTTACCGGTACAGTGGCGTATCCCAGGAGGGCCACGGCCCGGAAGAGCAGCTGCAGCAGGGGATCCGTCTGAAACTGCCGGCTAAAGAGGGACGAGGCGATCTGCGTGGGCATGAAACACGCCGAGTACAGCACGTAGGCCACGAAGAGCATTCGCACGCTCTGGTAGCGCTTCCGGCGCAGCGCCTGCATCCGCGCCGCGTCCTTCCCGCCCTCCCGCTCCCCTCCCATCCACCGCCGCACCCCCATCACCCCGAACATGGCCACGAACAGCACCCCCAACGTCCCGATGGGCACGATGACCCCGATCAATGTCGACGTGAAGGAGGCCGCCGCACTGAAGAAGGTGGTCCCGCAGGCGTGCCACGGCGGCAGCGGCTCGAAGCGGCCGCTCACGCCCAACAATAAAAACAGGGAATAAATCAAGGCGACCCCCCAGGGCAGCAGGATCATGGTGGTGAGGACGCGGGCGGTGGTGAAGAGGGAATAACGGTAGGGGAAGCAGATGGCGATGAAGCGGTTGATGCCGATCATCATGTCGGCCAGACTGATGACCTTGTTCAACAGGAAGTACGGGAAGAAGGTGGCTGGGCAGGAGAGCGGGACGCCGGCGACGGAGGCGGTGAAGAGCGGGAGGAAGACGGCGCACTGAACGGTGATGCCGACAAGGAAGTTGGCGATGAGGGCGCCGGAGCCGGCGCGGAGTTTGCGGGACGCGAGGATGGCCAGGAGAACCGCCAGGCTGGAGAGGGTCCCCAGGACGCACAGGAGCACCATCAGGCAGTACCAGAATAACAGTGGCACGGCGTATGCTTCCCATAATGTGGTAGTTGAATTAATGGTCAAGTTGGAAGCGTTCATTATCGTCGGCGCGGCTACATTCCCAGGAAATTTAGCGTGAGAAAGTTTGGCGCCGAGGAAAAAGTTGAACTAAAACGCTGTTTGGTGGATCAATGTTGTCCCGTTTGAATTAAAACTGCTAGCGTGACTTGTTGACAAGGATGAGCAGGATGCACAGGTGGGACAATAAAATCAATAAACACAATGGCAACAGGGTGACAAGTGCTAATAAAAGTGCACCTGTTTTGCTTTCGATAGAGAAACGTTTACCACAAAAAATCAATGATCAGCTGCGAGCGTCAGTGTTGGCATAATCTCGCGGATGCCGACACAAAGCTCGGGTTACCCATCACGCTCTACCGCCCCAGGACAATAGTGTTGTGTCATCTTAAGTCAAACATTTAATTATGTGGCGCATAAGCGGAGCAGATGCGGTCAACCGGGAAATTTTCAGAGGAACGGCTCGCGCGACAGCAGGTGGCACCGCGTTAGGCGAATCCCGGGCAAGGTTCGCTGCCCAGTGAGAGCCCGGAGTAGTGCCCGCGCGTCCCGGCCGACGAGGGGCTACCGGATACCGGGGTTCCTCTTCGTCGGATCGCACAGTACCGGGCTTTGTGTGACCTCTGTGTTGTCCGTAGTTTTCTCTTTAGATGAATTATGTGACCAGCCTCCAAGGATGCTCAGTGATTCCTAACCCTTAATTACGCATTTTTCCCGTATGTACAGTCTGTACTATACACAGTAGCAGTCATCGGCGTAAACAAGTGACTCTTCGTGTCCTTTACAGCAAAGTTTCAAGAAGATCGGGTAATAACCAGACTTTTGGTGCACTCCATTGGATTTAAACTTTTCACCAATTTTAATACACCATATCTCGGCAACCGGATGTTGCGCGCGGAAATGGTTTTCAGAGCAATTTATACAAATCATTTAGCTTTAGAATGACATGAAGTATTACAAAAAGTGATTCGGAGTGCGCGAAAGCGAAAGTTTTAGTATGTATTAGTTTTAGTATGTATGTAGTGATTCGGAGTGCGCGAAAGCGAAAGTTTTAGTTTTAGTATTAGTTAGTATGTATAGTTTTAGTATGTATTAGTAGCGAAAGCGCATGTATTCAGTTTTTGACACCATGTACCGGGCCATTTTCCTTAACCTTTTAAGTCTTCAACTTTCCATCTTTTCCCGTTAAAGATAGAAAGACTCACAAGATCAGCGCAGACAGAACCATTCTGACCTTTAACAGTTTTCTCCCTGCTTCTTGTGATGTGCAGGTCGGCTTGCCCTTTTTTGCAGCGCCAAAATGTTGCCGTGTTGTCAATTACGTAACACTTTGTTTGATTATTTTCGTGAAACTGTGAACTACTGTGTAGTGTCTGTACGTACATGTATCGACGATCTTGAAATGTACCACCACAGAACAATAAAGGCTGGCACACATTCTCAGTCACTACTGCTTCAGCATCGGCTTCTATACTAACTAATATATTATACGGATATGGATATTGGATAGGCTGTGTCTGTAATATATTATAATTAGGTTCAGGCAGAACCCTAATGAGGTGTGATATGGTCTGCCTCTTTCGAGCGATTTCAGAGGGTTGCAGCAGTTTCTATAACATGGACGTCTACGGGAAATGTGCGATGTCCAAGCAAATTTTGGCCTGTGTACGCTTTGTATTGCGCTGTAAAGCAAAAATACAGAGAAAAAAGTTGTGCAGCTTTAAATTCTCTATCAAACTAATACCACAAAAAAATTTCAGGTATGACAGATGCACAAAAAAATGGCCAGGTCAGTGACTCACACATGTCCAATCTGCATACTGTCTTCGACTCTGAAAAGCACAACGTGGCTGTTGTGGCCCACGATCTGTAGTTAAACGCTTATATATGCACCACCATACAGCAGCACTCATTTCCGGGCGGATATTTTCAGACACACAGGCACTGCAATGATGAAGCACGTATTGTGCTTGTAAACTGTTTGCTAGCGATAAGTTCTGAATACGGTGCCCGTTTGTCTTTGTGGCACGGCAGACAACAGAATTTTTGTTGATGCTCTGTCGCAAATTAAATAAACAACAATAACATCATGAAAATTACTAACTGCAACCTGTTCATAAGTGTGTTTTGGCATATAACATGTACAGTAGATAATTAATGCATATATAACCATTATAGTTCTTTATAGCGCATGGCTTACATTCAGGATATTAAAATTTAATATGGTTCGAGGTAATGTTGTATACAGTGTACTCTATAAAGTATATTTTAACTAACATCACTACTCTAGTATTTTCACTGGTAGATACAAAAGTAAAATCCGCAGTTTTGAATGCATACAGCGTCAAAGATGAATCCGAAGATTGCGCATGTTTGGACAAATAATTTTTAACCGTACAAGCGATTTGACGCCTAGAAAATGTACTCTCCAAAAAACGCGAAATAATTTCAATATTTGATAACACGATTTGATAACACGATAACACGATATTGCAGCGTTAACACTCGAATTTAAACTTGCGGTAATTTATTTGATAACTTACTTGTTTCCGCATAAATCACAGTCTAGCATAAATCACATTATTGACAATAAAATTATGCACAAAACAGGTAAATTAGGATCAAGCAAAACTTATTATCTGTTCAAATTTGACCCTGTAAAGAACGATAAGAATTCAGATTTCTGTTGTTCTTTTTGTAGTATGCTATCACAGTTTAGATACACGATGCAAATCAAAACGATAATAACATGAAGTTCCGAAAATTTAAGTTTTTTTATGGGCAACACTACATATCAAACTGCAAGCCATGGTTTTAGCTAGCCTGTGGCTAGCAGACTTGGGCCGCCAACGACATCTCCGCTTTCCGCCCGCCCCGCTCTGGCTAAAATTTTCCGCCCCGCTCCGCCCCGCCGTAACAAAAAAATTTCCCACTTCCGCCCGCCATATTTTAATTTCCCGCCACCCGCCCGCCAAAACTGTGAAAAAAATTTTCAGTGCTTTTCATTTTTTAATTTTTTTCCGTGTGTTCTTTTTCAGAAATGTCTGTTCAAAGACCACACCAGTTGCCAATTTTCGCGCGAAGCCAGCAAGCAATTTCGCCGCAAAAACCGTTAGAAATTCTATAAAAAATAGTGAAAATATTTCAGTAAATGATGTTAACTTTTATTTTATGCTTGATCTCCGCCCGCCTTTGAAATAATCCCGCTTCCGCCCGCTCACACTTTTTTCCTCCCCGCCCCGTCCCTCCAAACTCAAAACTTCCACCCGCTCCCGCCCTCCAAAAAAGCGGGGAGGGGCGGGAACGGCGGAGAATTTTCCCGCTCCGCAAAAAGGCGGCCCAAGTCTGGTGGCTAGTGCACTTGAATTTGCGGCTACCCTCTGAAACGCCGTGGCGCTGCTGTCGCTTTTCACGTGACCACACTAGCCACGCCTTTCGCCTGGACTTAATTATTAGACTTGCAAATGTGCAAATTCCAACCGTGTAACGCTTACATGAGAAAAGCTGCTACTCATATTCCAGAGCCAACGAGATCTACCGTAAATTAAATTTAATCTCTCAATATTTATACAGCGAGCTTCGCTCAATGATACCAATCAAATCAAGAATTTGTCCCAATTTACATGAGAAGGGACTGTGCACAACACACTCATAGCATTACCACGCATAATCTCTAAGCTTAAACGCTGAAACAAAAAACAAGTGGAGCGACTCTCGCCCGTCCTCATAAACATTATTTTCCCAATCTCCTTTAACGAAACATTGCCGGTCTTACACCAAGTGCCAAAAGTTTCGCATGCAAACGGGACAAAATAGCAGCGATCAATAATCGACTTGTACTTTTCCATCTTGTCTCTGAAAGCCAGTTCGGCGGCGGCGCCAGCGCACTTTGAGGTCGCGTCGATGTACGAATCTGCCATAGTGTCTCTGCAGGTCACGTCCCATACTAAAGGCTGTCCCCGGTACCACTTCCAGCGCGTGGCTCCATCCGGGCGCTTTCCATTTTCGCGCAAAATGTCAATAGGCTCCGGATACGACTCAATGCCAGCATTGCATAACGCTCGAATTATGATTTCGTTTATGCCGTTATGGCGTTATTAAGATCTACTTATTATGGAAGTATACTGTATAAGGCACACGCAGTCGCCGAACCGCTTACCATTAACCAAATGGTGGCTGTGATTAAATGACGTCCAGAAAGGCTTCTACGGTCCGGCTTCACTCCCCGACACGCTGTCCATCTTCATTGTCGAGCAACAGCGAGCCTCGTCCGCGGATGACGAGGGTCGCTGTACATCGACAATGAAGCACAGCATGGATGACGTCCTCCATGCCGCACTCACCGTAAAATCCCCACCACAATCTGGCCTTGTCAGCGACCTCGCAGAGTGCAGACCATATCCGCGGGGTCGCTGTAGCGGACCGTGACGTTGTGCATCGGCGGATCACCAATCAACCAATCAGTCCGCAGGTGCTGTGCATACTTTATTTCTTCAATGTGAACCTTTCAGACATTTGCCGTTATATTATGCATTGGACGAATTGGGGGTGACTTCACTGCTCCGCCTATGCAGAACGTCACGGTCCGCTACCGCGACCCTTTTCCGCCACAAAGTCTTCCATCCGCCGCGGATGGAAGACGTTGTGGCGGAAAAGGCTGGCGCCGACATACTAACGCTGCGTCATCACCAGCTGGCTGGCTCCGTTGGAGTGCAGCGCTGAGAGCCGTGACCGAAGTCCTCCAATACGGTTGTAAACGCCATCGTAAGGGCCACTTCAGTCGCCGCCACGGCAGCCACCGCGAGGCGATAACCCATTATCCCAGGACTGGACAAAATATACTAGTACATTTGACGTTACAACAGGGAACAAAGTCGACGGGTTCACTGCTTTAACAATCACAAGTCACAGCCAAGTCACTCAGATGTTCCCAAGGGAACGCTCTGGAATTATTAATTACTGGATGCAGTGTTACTGCAGGTGCTTTTGCGGTTACTCTCAAGCCGCTGCAGACCAGCATAGGTTTGCACTCCGAACGCAATACAAATGGCCAACGGTCTGAGTGAGATCCAGTCTGTCCTCTGCAACGCTCTGCATCCCGGGCCAAATCGCCATTTGCAACCGGTAGGTACTGGTCGTCTGCAGTCCTCCCTACTCCCTATCAAAAGATACAGGAGAGGACAAAACTGGTCTAGGGTAAATGCATATGGCCTGAGTGTAGCGCAGTCTTTTGAATGGAAGACCTTGATTGCCTTTGTCTCTCTGCTGCTCTATCTGTAACTTGACGCTGAATCAGGCTGATTACAATTACATTTTTGTCCTTTAACATCGTTGCCTCTAACGAAACGGAGCTTCAGTGGTCACTCCTCATGAATGCTGTGAAGTATCTAATATGTATTTATTAGATGTGAACGACAGCTTGGCTGATGATAGAATGAATACGTAAACATAAGAAAACATGAAGGTAAACTCACAACTACTGCAACGTTGCTAAGCACATATTAAGTACTACAGTACTTAATATTACATACACTACAAATGCAATTACGGCGAATGGGTGAACGAATTCGGGAGACATGGAATGCGGTGCAAACGATCAGACGGACGCCTGCCCAGACATGATGGCATCAGCAGGGAGTACTTAATATTACATACACTACAAATGCAATTACGGCGAATGGGTGAACGAATTCGGGAGACATGGAATGCGGTGCAAACGATCAGACGGACGCCTGCCCAGACATGATGGCATCAGCAGGGTACTTAATATTACATACACTACAAATGCAATTACGGCGAATGGGTGAACGAATTCGGGAGACATGGAATGCGGTGCAAACGATCAGACGGACGCCTGCCCAGACATGATGGCATCAGCAGGGAGATCAGACGGACGCCTGCCCAGACATGATGGCATCAGCAGGGAGTACTTAATATTACATACACTACAAATGCAATTACAGCGAATGGGTGCACTACAAATGCAATTACGGCGAATGGGTGAACGAATTCGGGAGACATGGAATGCGGTGCAAACGATCAGACGGACGCCTGCCCAGACATGATGGCATCAGCAGGAGTACTTAATATTACATACACTACAAATGCAATTACGGCGAATGGGTGAACGAATTCGGGAGACATGGAATGCGGTGCAAACGATCAGACGGACGCCTGCCCAGACATGATGGCATCAGCAGGGAGTACTTAATATTACATACACTACAAATGCAATTACGGCGAATGGGTGAACGAATTCGGGAGACATGGAATGCGGTGCAAACGATCAGACGGACGCCTGCCCAGACATGATGGCATCAGCAGGAGTACTTAATATTACATATTACACTACAAATGCAATTACGGCGAATGGGTGAACGAATTCGGGAGACATGGAATGCGGTGCAAACGATCAGACGGACGCCTGCCCAGACATGATGGCATCAGCAGGAGTACTTAATATTACATACACTACAAATGCAATTACGGCGAATGGGTGAACGAATTCTGGGAGACATGGAATGCGGTGCAAACGATCAGACGGACGCCTGCCCAGACATGATGGCATCAGCAGGAGTACTTAATATTACATACACTACAAATGCAATTACGGCGAATGGGTGAACGAATTCGGGAGACATGGAATGCGGTGCAAACGATCAGACGGACGCCTGCCCAGACATGATGGCATCAGCAGGAGTACTTAATATTACATACACTACAAATGCAATTACGGCGAATGGGTGAACGAATTCGGGAGACATGGAATGCGGTGCAAACGATCAGACGGACGCCTGCCCAGACATGATGGCATCAGCAGGAGTACTTAATATTACATACACTACAAATGCAATTACGGCGAATGGGTGAACGAATTCGGGAGACATGGAATGCGGTGCAAACGATCAGACGGACGCCTGCCCAGACATGATGGCATCAGCAGGAGTACTTAATATTACATACACTACAAATGCAATTACGGCGAATGGGTGAACGAATTCGGGAGACATGGAATGCGGTGCAAACGATCAGACGGACGCCTGCCCAGACATGATGGCATCAGCAGGGAGTACTTAATATTACATACACTACAAATGCAATTACGGCGAATGGGTGAACGAATTCGGGAGACATGGAATGCGGTGCAAACGATCAGACGGACGCCTGCCCAGACATGATGGCATCAGCAGGGAGTACTTAATATTACATACACTACAAATGCAATTACGGCGAATGGGTGAACGAATTCGGGAGACATGGAATGCGGTGCAAACGATCAGACGGACGCCTGCCCAGACATGATGGCATCAGCAGGAGTACTTAATATTACATACACTACAAATGCAATTACGGCGAATGGGTGAACGAATTCGGGAGACATGGAATGCGGTGCAAACGATCAGACGGACGCCTGCCCAGACATGATGGCATCAGCAGGGAGTACTTAATATTACATACACTACAAATGCAATTACGGCGAATGGGTGAACGAATTCGGGAGACATGGAATGCGGTGCAAACGATCAGACGGACGCCTGCCCAGACATGATGGCATCAGCAGGGAGTACTTAATATTACATACACTACAAATGCAATTACGGCGAATGGGTGAACGAATTCGGGAGACATGGAATGCGGTGCAAACGATCAGACGGACGCCTGCCCGCAGACATGATGGCATCAGCAGGGGTACTTAATATTACATACACTACAAATGCAATTACGGCGAATGGGTGAACAATTGGGAGACATGGAATGCGGTGCAAACGATCAGACGGACGCCTGCCCAGACATGATGGCATCAGCATGAGTGCTTAATATTACATACACTACAAATGCAATTGACGCGAATGGGTGAACGAATTCGGGAGACATGGAATGCGGTGCAAACGATCAGACGGACGCCTGCCCAGACATGATGGCATCAGCAGGAGTACTTAATATTACATACACTACAAATGCAATTACGGCGAATGGGTGAACGAATTCGGGAGACATGGAATGCGGTGCAAACGATCAGACGGACGCCTGCCCAGACATGATGGCATCAGCAGGAGTACTTAATATTACATACACTACAAATGCAATTACGGCGAATGGGTGAACGAATTCGGGAGACATGGAATGCGGTGCAAACGATCAGACGGACGCCTGCCCAGACATGATGGCATCAGCAGGGAGTACTTAATATTACATACACTACAAATGCAATTACGGCGAATGGGTGAACGAATTCGGGAGACATGGAATGCGGTGCAAACGATCAGACGGACGCCTGCCCAGACATGATGGCATCAGCAGGGAGTACTTAATATTACATACACTACAAATGCAATTACGGCGAATGGGTGAACGAATTCGGGAGACATGGAATGCGGTGCAAACGATCAGACGGACGCCTGCCCAGACATGATGGCATCAGCAGGAGTACTTAATATTACATACACTACAAATGCAATTACGGCGAATGGGTGAACGAATTCGGGAGACATGGAATGCGGTGCAAACGATCAGACGGACGCCTGCCCAGACATGATGGCATCAGCAGGAGTACTTAATATTACATACACTACAAATGCAATTACGGCGAATGGGTGAACGAATTCGGGAGACATGGAATGCGGTGCAAACGATCAGACGGACGCCTGCCCAGACATGATGGCATCAGCAGGAGTACTTAATATTACATACACTACAAATGCAATTACGGCGAATGGGTGAACGAATTCGGGAGACATGGAATGCGGTGCAAACGATCAGACGGACGCCTGCCCAGACATGATGGCATCAGCAGGAGTACTTAATATTACATACACTACAAATGCAATTACGGCGAATGGGTGAACGAATTCGGGAGACATGGAATGCGGTGCAAACGATCAGACGGACGCCTGCCCAGACATGATGGCATCAGCAGGAGTACTTAATATTACATACACTACAAATGCAATTACGGCGAATGGGTGAACGAATTCGGGAGACATGGAATGCGGTGCAAACGATCAGACGGACGCCTGCCCAGACATGATGGCATCAGCAGGAGTACTTAATATTACATACACTACAAATGCAATTACGGCGAATGGGTGAACGAATTCGGGAGACATGGAATGCGGTGCAAACGATCAGACGGACGCCTGCCCAGACATGATGGCATCAGCAGGGAGTACTTAATATTACATACACTACAAATGCAATTACGGCGAATGGGTGAACGAATTCGGGAGACATGGAATGCGGTGCAAACGATCAGACGGACGCCTGCCCAGACATGATGGCATCAGCAGGGAGTACTTAATATTACATACACTACAAATGCAATTACGGCGAATGGGTGAACGAATTCGGGAGACATGGAATGCGGTGCAAACGATCAGACGGACGCCTGCCCAGACATGATGGCATCAGCAGGGAGTACTTAATATTACATACACTACAAATGCAATTACGGCGAATGGGTGAACGAATTCGGGAGACATGGAATGCGGTGCAAACGATCAGACGGACGCCTGCCCAGACATGATGGCATCAGCAGGGAGTACTTAATATTACATACACTACAAATGCAATTACGGCGAATGGGTGAACGAATTCGGGAGACATGGAATGCGGTGCAAACGATCAGACGGACGCCTGCCCAGACATGATGGCATCAGCAGGGAGTACTTAATATTACATACACTACAAATGCAATTACGGCGAATGGGTGAACGAATTCGGGAGACATGGAATGCGGTGCAAACGATCAGACGGACGCCTGCCCAGACATGATGGCATCAGCAGGAGTACTTAATATTACATACACTACAAATGCAATTACGGCGAATGGGTGAACGAATTCGGGAGACATGGAATGCGGTGCAAACGATCAGACGGACGCCTGCCCAGACATGATGGCATCAGCAGGAGTACTTAATATTACATACACTACAAATGCAATTACGGCGAATGGGTGAACGAATTCGGGAGACATGGAATGCGGTGCAAACGATCAGACGGACGCCTGCCCAGACATGATGGCATCAGCAGGAGTACTTAATATTACATACACTACAAATGCAATTACGGCGAATGGGTGAACGAATTCGGGAGACATGGAATGCGGTGCAAACGATCAGACGGACGCCTGCCCAGACATGATGGCATCAGCAGGAGTACTTAATATTACATACACTACAAATGCAATTACGGCGAATGGGTGAACGAATTCGGGAGACATGGAATGCGGTGCAAACGATCAGACGGACGCCTGCCCAGACATGATGGCATCAGCAGGAGTACTTAATATTACATACACTACAAATGCAATTACGGCGAATGGGTGAACGAATTCGGGAGACATGGAATGCGGTGCAAACGATCAGACGGACGCCTGCCCAGACATGATGGCATCAGCAGGGAGTACTTAATATTACATACACTACAAATGCAATTACGGCGAATGGGTGAACGAATTCGGGAGACATGGAATGCGGTGCAAACGATCAGACGGACGCCTGCCCAGACATGATGGCATCAGCAGGGAGTACTTAATATTACATACACTACAAATGCAATTACGGCGAATGGGTGAACGAATTCGGGAGACATGGAATGCGGTGCAAACGATCAGACGGACGCCTGCCCAGACATGATGGCATCAGCAGGAGTACTTAATATTACATACACTACAAATGCAATTACGGCGAATGGGTGAACGAATTCGGGAGACATGGAATGCGGTGCAAACGATCAGACGGACGCCTGCCCAGACATGATGGCATCAGCAGGAGTACTTAATATTACATACACTACAAATGCAATTACGGCGAATGGGTGAACGAATTCGGGAGACATGGAATGCGGTGCAAACGATCAGACGGACGCCTGCCCAGACATGATGGCATCAGCAGGAGTACTTAATATTACATACACTACAAATGCAATTACGGCGAATGGGTGAACGAATTCGGGAGACATGGAATGCGGTGCAAACGATCAGACGGACGCCTGCCCAGACATGATGGCATCAGCAGGGAGTACTTAATATTACATACACTACAAATGCAATTACGGCGAATGGGTGAACGAATTCGGGAGACATGGAATGCGGTGCAAACGATCAGACGGACGCCTGCCCAGACATGATGGCATCAGCAGGAGTACTTAATATTACATACACTACAAATGCAATTACGGCGAATGGGTGAACGAATTCGGGAGACATGGAATGCGGTGCAAACGATCAGACGGACGCCTGCCCAGACATGATGGCATCAGCAGGGAGTACTTAATATTACATACACTACAAATGCAATTACGGCGAATGGGTGAACGAATTCGGGAGACATGGAATGCGGTGCAAACGATCAGACGGACGCCTGCCCAGACATGATGGCATCAGCAGGGAGTACTTAATATTACATACACTACAAATGCAATTACGGCGAATGGGTGAACGAATTCGGGAGACATGGAATGCGGTGCAAACGATCAGACGGACGCCTGCCCAGACATGATGGCATCAGCAGGGAGTACTTAATATTACATACACTACAAATGCAATTACGGCGAATGGGTGAACGAATTCGGGAGACATGGAATGCGGTGCAAACGATCAGACGGACGCCTGCCCAGACATGATGGCATCAGCAGGAGTACTTAATATTACATACACTACAAATGCAATTACGGCGAATGGGTGAACGAATTCGGGAGACATGGAATGCGGTGCAAACGATCAGACGGACGCCTGCCCAGACATGATGGCATCAGCAGGGAGTACTTAATATTACATACACTACAAATGCAATTACGGCGAATGGGTGAACGAATTCGGGAGACATGGAATGCGGTGCAAACGATCAGACGGACGCCTGCCCAGACATGATGGCATCAGCAGGAGTACTTAATATTACATACACTACAAATGCAATTACGGCGAATGGGTGAACGAATTCGGGAGACATGGAATGCGGTGCAAACGATCAGACGGACGCCTGCCCAGACATGATGGCATCAGCAGGAGTACTTAATATTACATACACTACAAATGCAATTACGGCGAATGGGTGAACGAATTCGGGAGACATGGAATGCGGTGCAAACGATCAGACGGACGCCTGCCCAGACATGATGGCATCAGCAGGGAGTACTTAATATTACATACACTACAAATGCAATTACGGCGAATGGGTGAACGAATTCGGGAGACATGGAATGCGGTGCAAACGATCAGACGGACGCCTGCCCAGACATGATGGCATCAGCAGGAGTACTTAATATTACATACACTACAAATGCAATTACGGCGAATGGGTGAACGAATTCGGGAGACATGGAATGCGGTGCAAACGATCAGACGGACGCCTGCCCAGACATGATGGCATCAGCAGGGAGTACTTAATATTACATACACTACAAATGCAATTACGGCGAATGGGTGAACGAATTCGGGAGACATGGAATGCGGTGCAAACGATCAGACGGACGCCTGCCCAGACATGATGGCATCAGCAGGGAGTACTTAATATTACATACACTACAAATGCAATTACGGCGAATGGGTGAACGAATTCGGGAGACATGGAATGCGGTGCAAACGATCAGACGGACGCCTGCCCAGACATGATGGCATCAGCAGGAGTACTTAATATTACATACACTACAAATGCAATTACGGCGAATGGGTGAACGAATTCGGGAGACATGGAATGCGGTGCAAACGATCAGACGGACGCCTGCCCAGACATGATGGCATCAGCAGGGAGTACTTAATATTACATACACTACAAATGCAATTACGGCGAATGGGTGAACGAATTCGGGAGACATGGAATGCGGTGCAAACGATCAGACGGACGCCTGCCCAGACATGATGGCATCAGCAGGAGTACTTAATATTACATACACTACAAATGCAATTACGGCGAATGGGTGAACGAATTCGGGAGACATGGAATGCGGTGCAAACGATCAGACGGACGCCTGCCCAGACATGATGGCATCAGCAGGGAGTACTTAATATTACATACACTACAAATGCAATTACGGCGAATGGGTGAACGAATTCGGGAGACATGGAATGCGGTGCAAACGATCAGACGGACGCCTGCCCAGACATGATGGCATCAGCAGGAGTACTTAATATTACATACACTACAAATGCAATTACGGCGAATGGGTGAACGAATTCGGGAGACATGGAATGCGGTGCAAACGATCAGACGGACGCCTGCCCAGACATGATGGCATCAGCAGGAGTACTTAATATTACATACACTACAAATGCAATTACGGCGAATGGGTGAACGAATTCGGGAGACATGGAATGCGGTGCAAACGATCAGACGGACGCCTGCCCAGACATGATGGCATCAGCAGGGAGTACTTAATATTACATACACTACAAATGCAATTACGGCGAATGGGTGAACGAATTCGGGAGACATGGAATGCGGTGCAAACGATCAGACGGACGCCTGCCCAGACATGATGGCATCAGCAGGGAGTACTTAATATTACATACACTACAAATGCAATTACGGCGAATGGGTGAACGAATTCGGGAGACATGGAATGCGGTGCAAACGATCAGACGGACGCCTGCCCAGACATGATGGCATCAGCAGGGAGTACTTAATATTACATACACTACAAATGCAATTACGGCGAATGGGTGAACGAATTCGGGAGACATGGAATGCGGTGCAAACGATCAGACGGACGCCTGCCCAGACATGATGGCATCAGCAGGAGTACTTAATATTACATACACTACAAATGCAATTACGGCGAATGGGTGAACGAATTCGGGAGACATGGAATGCGGTGCAAACGATCAGACGGACGCCTGCCCAGACATGATGGCATCAGCAGGGAGTACTTAATATTACATACACTACAAATGCAATTACGGCGAATGGGTGAACGAATTCGGTAGCGTAGCGCAGTCTTTTGAATGGAAGACCTTGATTGCCTTTGTCTCTCTGCTGCTCTATCTGTAACTTGACGCTGAATCAGGCTGATTACAATTACATTTTTGTCCTTTAACATCGTTGTATCATCAGCCAAGCTGTCGTTCACATCTAATAAATACATATTAGATACTTCACAGTCTAGGGTAAATGCATATGGCCTGAGTGTAGCGCAGTCTTTTGAATGGAAGACCTTGATTGCCTTTGTCTCTCTGCTGCTCTATCTGTAACTTGACGCTGAATCAGGCTGATTACAATTACATTTTTGTCCTTTAACATCGTTGCCTCTAACGAAACGGAGCTTCAGTGGTCACTCCTCATGAATGCTGTGAAGTATCTAATATGTATTTATTAGATGTGAACGACAGCTTGGCTGATGATAGAATGAATACGTAAACATAAGAAAACATGAAGGTAAACTCACAACTACTGCAACGTTGCTAAGCACATATTAAGTACTACAGTACTTAATATTACATACACTACACTCCCCCACAATAAGATAAAAACACACGGACTGAATAAAACAGGAATAAATAACAATTTTAAATCGGCGGAAATTCTACAAAAATCTTTTTCATCACATAATCCTTGAGGAGGTAATCCGGCATTTTCCTTGTCCGATCGCTTCGGCGGAGTTCTGCTTCCGGAATCGGAGCCTTCGGAACTTTCGGTGGCTTCGCAGCAGCCTTCTCCGATGGCTTCTTCGGAGGTTTCGTTTCGGCCTTGGGAGCCACGACTTCCGCCTTCCCTGGGGGTGGTGGTCCACGGTCTGGACCTGCAACAACAAGAGGGGGCACAGGCTGCGGTGCAGCCTGCATACTTACTTGATCTGGTTTTGGCGCCACAGTATCACGTCGCGCCTCAAGCGCAGCCTCAAGGCGTCGCGCCTCAAGCGCAGCCTCAAGGCGTCGCGCTTCTTCAACTGGTGCCGCGGGTTCACGTCGCACCTTTGGCGCAGCCTCAAGGCGTCGCGCCTCTGACGCCTTACGCTCGCGCTGCGTCGCAACCTCTACCGGTTGTAGCATCGGGACGGGCTTTGTTCGCTGTGCACTCGCCGCCATCTGCGACTCTGCGTGCTCTTCGGCGGTCAACCAATAGCGTGGTAGCATCTGGTTAGCATGCCTTCGCCACACTTGACCGTTTACTTTAACTTCCCACATCGTTTTACCGATGGGTTTTACCAGCTGCCCTGCAGCCCACTTATCAGCACTGTTCAACCGGAAGTCGTTTACTTGGACCAATTGTCCCGTTGTGAACACGCGCGCCTTAGTGCGCTTATCAAAATTGCGCTTCTGCCTGTCTCGGGCCTTCTCATGCACCTGCGCTACAGGATGAACCAGGTCTAATATTGTCCTGACCTTTCGATTCAAAAACAACTCGCACGGAGCCTTTCCTGTAGTACCATTTGGTACAGTACGAAAACGACTGAGGAACTCTCGCAGCGCATCGGCAAACGTTTTCCCGGAATGCATGCCCTTTTCGATGCCCTTCTTCACTACATCAACGTAGCGCTCGGCTTGCCCATTGGACTGCGGGTGTCCCGGGGCTATAGTCATATGCTTAATCCCTCTTTCAGTACAAAACTGTTGAAACTGTTCCGACGTGAACTGACGTCCGTTATCACTGACGATGTCAGTACACAGTCCATATCGCGCAAACAGACTTTCCATGATGGAAATCACATTACTGGTATCGGCTCTCTTGACCTCAAACGCTTCTAGCCACTTCGAGAATGCGTCGACTATTACAAGTATCATGCGACCTTTGAACGGTCCCGCAAAATCTATGTGTAACCGATGCCACGGGCCCTGTGGGACCGGCCACTGCTGTAACGGTACCTTTCTCGGATCTTTCGCTAACATCGAACAGATCTCACATTCCCCGGCTACTTTCTCTACCGCTTCGTCAATACCAGGCCACCAAACGTGGCTTCTCGCTTCCGCTTTCATCTTTACTACGCCTGTATGCGTACTGTGTAAGTACTTGAGTATCTGTGCACGTAACGAACTGGGGATAACTACTCGGTTATTCCACAACAAACAACCATCGCATATTGAATATGCGTTCTTCCGGCGACTGTACGCCACTAACTCTGTCGGAACCTTGTTTGGCCATCCGTTTAAATGAAACTGCTTGACTCGTTCAATCTCGCTGTCCTTTAGACTAGCCGCACGAATCACATCAGCTGATACTGGCATACTAGACAGAATCTCACTTTCTACCAAATTGACCACTTCTGTCTTGCCCAAATCTTCTTCGTCAAACAAATCTGATGACTTAATCGGTAGTCTACTGAGACCATCTGCCTGACCAAAATCTGACGTTCTACGGTACTCGATTCGGAATGTGTAACCCATGAGCACAATGGCCCACCGCTGCAGCCTGTTTGCAGTAACTACTGGCACACCTTTCTTGCTTCCGAACACCGTAACCAGCGGCTTATGGTCAGTTAACAAGACGAACTCTCGACCGTACAGATATTGGTGAAACCGTTTTACACCAAATACTAAACCGAGAGCCTCTTTCTCAATTTGACCGTAATTCTGCTCAGCTGATGTCAACGTCTTCGATATGTGCGCTATCGGCTTATCACTACCGTCAGGCATCCTGTGGCTCAACACTGCACCTATACCATACTTCGATGCATCAGCTGCCAACACTAACGGCAATTCAGGGTTGAAATGCACTAACTGAGTCGCTTTCGTCAAATCATCTTTTAGCGACACAAATTCTTTCTGACAACCTGAATCCCATTTCCACTGCACTGACTGCTTGAGTAGCTTATAAAAGCAACTGCATCTGCTCGACAAATTTGGCAGAAACTTTGCATAATGGTTGATCATACCCAGGAACGAACGTAACTGTCCTACGTCCTGTGGTGCTGGCATTTCAACAACAGCTTTCGTTTTCTCACTCGAAATACGTCTGCCAGCTTTATCAATGATGAATCCCAAGTACTCAACTGAATCAACCAGAAACTCACATTTCTCTTTCTTGACCGTTAAGCCAGCTTGCTCAAGTTTCTCCAGTACCATATCTAACTTTCGTAGGCACTCTTCTCTGTTGCGCCCTTTTACAATAATATCATCCAGATATATTGCTACATCTTCACACCCTTGCAAGATACTTTCAATGAGCTGCTGAAATATACTAGGCGCACTGGCCACCCCGAACGGCAGTCGGTTGTATTTAAACAAACCCTTATGGGTATTAATAACCAGCAGCTTCGATCTCTCGTCGTCAACTGGGATCTGATTATAAGCTTCTCTCAGATCAATCTTGCAGAACACTACACCGCCATTTAATTTGGCAAAAAGCTCATCTGGGTGCGGTAGCGGATACTTGTGCACATCAAGTGCATCATTCAGACCGGTGCTCAAATCAGAACATATCCTGACCTTCTTCTTCGGTTTCTTTATGTAAACAGTCGGCGCTGCCCATTCGGCATGATCAACGGGTGTTAGTACACCTATACTGACTAACCGGTCAATATCTTCTTCAACTTCTTCCTTCAAAGCAAACGGCACGGGTCTGGCTTTACAAAACACTGGCCTCGCATTCTCCTTGAGATACAGATGCGCCTTAAAATTCTTGCAACACCCGAGCTCATCTCGGAATACAGCCTTATGCTTCTGTAGCACATGCGCCAACTTCAGCTTCTCAGTTACTGTGCAGACGTTACCTTGCTGCAACTGCTTCAAACTCAACGCATTAAGCTCTAACTGAGATATCCAGTCACGGCCAATTATGCTACAACCACGCTCTGTCACTAGCGCCTTCAGCGTTTTCATTACGCCTCTATAATGTACCTGTACCTCGACAGTACCCATTAGCTGTATCTGATGACCAGTAAAACTGTGCAGTACTTCATCTGCCTTTCTCAACTTCGGCGCTCCAATCTTGCGCCATGTCAGCTTACTCATGATTGTCACTGACGATCCTGTGTCTAACTCCATTGACACATTCTTACCGTTCATCGTTAACGGTACAAATATTGACGTGGGCGTCACTGGACCTGTCCTCAGTACATCGTACTCCTGAGTTCTGACATAGTTAGTCCTTCTCTGATCTCTGCCTTCCTTCTTCGGTGCCTTACACACCTTGGCAGTATGCCCTGTCTTTCCACAGTTATAGCACTTTGCATTCTTGTGTGGACAATCTGGCTTTAAATGACTGGTAGAACCACAGCCAAAACATGCTGATTTACGACCAACATTATTGTTACCACCGCGACCTTTAAAACGACCTCGGCCACGCCCATGAAAACCTCCGCGCTTTATCGCGGATACATCTGGCGACTGTGACTTAGACCCTGATTGCTTTGCATCTGCACGACTCTGCTCGTACTTATCGGCTTCTTCGTACAGCGTATCGAACTTCTCCACTGAGGAGACTGGCAATGAGTACAGGTATCTACGCGTCGTCTCGCTCGCTACACCTGACATGAACGCAGCACAAAGCTGGTCGTCAACAAATGTATCTGGAAAATCGCATTTAACTGCTTGATTCCTGAGGCTATTGCTGAAATCTAACAGCGTCTGACCTACCTGCTGCTTAATGCTGAAAAAATTTGCTCGTTCGACTCGCACGTTCGTACGCTTACTATAAGCGACCTTGAGCTTACTGTACAGCTCGTCGAAGGTGAACGCGCCAGGATCCTTCGGACGGCACATGGAGGCTAGCATCTCCATTGCCTTAGGAGCCAACGATCCCAGTAGTAGCGGCTTCTTCCTGTCCGTAGCCATCCCATGGGAGGACAGGTGACTGTCAAACTGGATCCGCCAGGTCTCCAGTTTGATGACCTCTGGATCGAACTTCGCCAGGCGGGGCAATCCGGTAGAATCCGCTTCTTCTCCGGCCACATCCTGCCTGGTCTGCGTCACTGACGTACGGACAACGGTACTCGTACTAGTACCATCCGTATTACCAGTGGTAGCCATTATTCCAGATTAAAAACTTTTAAAAATTGCTATCATCCTTCACGCCAATGTGAAGTATCTAATATGTATTTATTAGATGTGAACGACAGCTTGGCTGATGATAGAATGAATACGTAAACATAAGAAAACATGAAGGTAAACTCACAACTACTGCAACGTTGCTAAGCACATATTAAGTACTACAGTACTTAATATTACATACACTACAAATGCAATTACGGCGAATGGGTGAACGAATTCGGGAGACATGGAATGCGGTGCAAACGATCAGACGGACGCCTGCCCAGACATGATGGCATCAGCAGGGAGGTCGCTCGCACGCTAGCAATCACGCGCGAAAGAAGTTTTCAGGCAGCGGACCTCCATCCAAATCCTCTATTTGCCAATATGCAGTAAAAAAGCCAAAAACAATAATTCAGTCTCCAGAAAAAATGTACAGCAGCTACAAGTACATACATGGAACACGATTAACTTTAAATATAAAGCAGTTAAACTTATTCGTGAATATGTGCGTACATACACAAAGGACATACCAAAAGTTTTTTTCCCTATTTTGTCTGCTTTCCAGATGATGTAATACATCAACGATATATTTTTTGTTGCATAACCTAAGCTATCGAAGGAAAAAAATTTTAGCTATCGATAAGAACGAACCAGACGAAAAATCAATTAGTCGGTGATGCTTTGGGCAGCCTAACCACTCACTCCCTTTCCAAAAATTTCAGTTGTTTCATCACCACTTCTCTCCCTCTCAACGTTTTTGCCTATAATTTCTAATATTGAAAGCTTACCATTCCCTGGTTATTATCGTGATGATGAAACGTTATTAAACGTTCTCAAATTAAAATAATAAGTTTATTCTATAGGCCATCAAGTTTTTTGATTTTCCACTTTCCTGCTGTTCCGAACTTTGGATCCTTTCCTCAAAAAAAACTTGAATTTGGTACATAAAAGCGTTTTGTGCTTCTCGAAGAATGAACGAGGAGAATTTTAATATGCTGCGAGAAGAGCGGAAAATAGGTTGCCAGAAGCCGCCATGCAACAGTCTTCGTGACGAATTCCCCAGCCGGAATGAGCAAAACCTAAATTATAATTTCCATTAATTAGTTAATGATTTGCATTAGTAAAAATATGGGTGGAAAGGGTAAAGTGAGTTTGTGGGGGAAGTTAAAAACTAGGGAAAAAAACTTTTGGTATCCCCTTTGTAACATAAAAAATCCCAGACTCACGAAACCGGAAACCCCTATCATTAAATTGTATAACGTCCGTAAAATCCAGGAGAATATCGTGAACTACTGTAATTATAAAAGGTATTTGAAGAAAGTAAAAATATCGAAAATCCTGATTAGTTATAACAAACAATAAAACTAGGTCAGAAGGACTGCCAGGAGGACGGCGAGGCTGGAGAGGGTCCCCAGGATGCACAGGAGGATCATCAGGCAGTACAACACTAACAGTGGTGTGGCTTATATACTCCATAATAGCGGTAACGTCGTGGTGGAATTAGCGGTCAAGTGGGAAACGTTCATTATCGTCGGCGCGGCTACATTCCCAGGAAATTTAGCGTGAGAAAGTTTGGCGCCGAGAAAAATGTTTAACGTTTAACTAAAACGCTAGTCGGTGGATCAATGTTTCTCCGTTTGAATTAAAACTGTTAGCGTGACTTGTTGACAAGGGTGAGCAGGATGCACAGGTGGGACAATAAAATCAATCAACACAATGGCAACCGGGTCCCAAGTGCTAATAAAAGTGCACCTGTTTTGCTTTCGATACAGAAACGCTTAATACAAAAAAATCAACGATCAGCTGCGAGCGTCAATGTTGGCATAATCTCGCGGATGCCAGCACCACGCGCGGGTTACTGAAGAGGCTCCATCGCGTCGGGATAATAATAGTGCCGCCTGCCGCGTAATCCTTAATTAAACAACGTATTATGAGGTGCATTGCGACAGACCTGGATATTCCCGGAGAAGCGCCAGGCGTGTCAGCAGGTGCCAGACGCGGCTCCCGAAGTCTTAGGTTTTCTTACGAATCATCAAGTAGCTAATAACGTCTTATTCGATAGTCGGTACCGACAGCTACGGGACCATACGAAAAATGAGGAGAATCATTCAACAGAAGCACCGAACTTGCAACAATAAACTCGAAAATGTAGAAAGAAGACTTAACTTGTCGAGGCTGATTCCCCGTAATCGTCAATAAAGCCGCCGTTGTCATTAAGCCAAGAGCTAAAGAATGCCCTTGCTCATTACTGGGCAAAAGTCGGCAATACATCACGGTGCGTTCGCGTGATGCTGCTACTTAGTTTAGTGTGATTCAAATTTTGACTTTACAATAATAACCGAAATCGGTAGCGCCGTTAGAGCTGTGGCGCAATGGCTCCGTCGGTTTAGGACGATGGCGCAGGCAGCGTCCTAAACCGACGGAGCCATTGCGCCGAGTGGGATGATACCAAACAGCTGCCGCAGGTCCCAGTTTATTTGACAGGTCACGCTGGACAATAGTACAATGTACGATGTCGGAGTACGGGTCGAAGTCGTACCACACGGGGAAGGCTTTCAAGGACGCCCTGCTGGCACGTTTCCAAACGGATGACTGGAAGCTGCAGTTGAAGCTTAACATCCTGCGTTTGAAAACGTGCCAGTTCGAAGACGATTCCGGCACCAATGCGATATCTACACTACTACTATCCGTAGACGCAAATAAGATCGGGTTTTAGCAACTTTAGTAACACTCAGCCACTTTAAATAACTCTCAGCTAAGGACTGAATAAATAACAAAAAACCATGAGCTTAATAACGGCCAAAGCCGGAAATGACAGGACATCAAGAGAATCGAGCTCATATCAGACAATCACTCAGTACAAATATAACAGTAATACGTTATATAACAGAGCGAAAGATAAATAGTCACATTAACAGCTAGACCTTCCCCTCTGCCGTACGTTAACGGGGATCTGGTGACGCTGCTATTTTTCTGGCAAGAAAAAACTCAGGACGGTCTTTTCCAGTAAAATGTGCGTGATTTATTTGCATGTTGCATGGCTTTACACGTGGAACACCTCGTTGATCCCGTAAATGGACAATTTGCTCCAGGTGGATACATCCTCCCACCGCAGATCGACGCCGTCCCACACTTTAGGGCTTCCGTCCGGGTGGAACCCGCTGAACCTGCAGCAAAATATACGGTCAGTGATATATAGATGCGGTTTCCGGCAAATCACGAAGCAATCGTTCGGCTGGGTTCGTACAGTAACAGCATCACATACGAAAACCCAAGAAAACCTGAACCTCAGGGCAGGCTGAGTGCCAACCTAGAAAGGCAAGCACAGCTCTCGCAGCACAGGACAGTATATATTGGCTAGAAGTGGTTACTAGTCGCGCTCACAATCGGAGATAGTTGCGGACGCTCTGCCAGTCCTCCGGATAGGCCACCGTGCGAACCCAACGCGCGTGGACCGCCGTGACCTTTGCCAGCATGTCCGGCGTGACCGGCGGGAAGTTGTCGTTCAAGGCGCACATGTAGCGACTAGTCATATGCATCTCGCCGTCGCTGCAGCGCAGCAGCAACTTAGGAATGGTGATCAGCAGTTCGTCAAGGGCCAGTTCGTGCCACGCGTTGGGCAGCGGCAGCATCCACTCGCGCTCGTGCGCTGGCAGCGGACGCGAGGTCACGCCGGAGTGGGGCTCATTAAACCAGTTATTCAGAAAGGCATCGTAGACGTGCTGACCAAACAGGTCAGAGACGGTCCAGTTGCGAAGACAGACGACGTTGCAAAAACGTTCGTAGCGCGTGATATCATCCGCTGCCAGGTGCGTGATGCGCGACTGTGGTCGGTGAATCACGTGTCGCGATTTTCTTCGGATGTAGACGTGATCGGCGAGTACCAGGATAGGCAGCTTAATGGCGCTGGCCCGTAAGATGGCAGACAAGAGGAAATTGCTGTCTGATGGGAGAATGTTCAACACGGTGAGACTGCGTGTCCCCGAGCCGATGGAGCGGTCGAGCAGGGTGGCCAGTTTGAAGCAGTTATCGCTGTCTACTTGCAGTTCCCAGCAACTGTCGAAGGAGATGCTGACGTGCTGCAGGACTGTCGCGCTGTTCAACAGCAACCGCCATAAGGCACACACTCTAGGAGAAAAGATGACATATTCCCGCAGTACTCAGACTTTTACAAGCAAGTGCAAGGAACGAAAGCATCGCTACTGTTTTTGGAAAGAAATCAGCGAACGCCGAAATGCCCGTACCGTTTAACTTTCATTTGGGAGTGCAGGTTCAAATGCGACAAAATGTCGCTCAACAGGCAAGGCGGCAAATCCCGGATGCGTACAGTCCCCATCAATGCATCCGATTCCGTACCTAAGAAGAACAGCTTCCTGTCACTAATACGAACCCATTTATGTGTACGACCTTGCCCGCTAATTTCGGACGAATCAGTACAGCGAAATATACAAATTCACGACACAGTGTGGTGCCATAGGGCCCACATCGGGCCTGTGGTGTTCTCGTGAATCTACGTTTACGTATTATTCCTGTTGTACTTAGCAACTCTGTTACTGCGTGTTTGCTTGCCACTTGTCGTACTTCATATTTAGTCATCCTGCAAGCTCGCTCCTGTCAACCTGTATAATATTAAAGTCATACTTATTTACGTACTTCTTTACATACATGCATACATCACAGGGCCCATGCTCAAACTCGGACTTGGACTCGGACTTGGACTACTAAAACTTGGACTCGGACTTCACTTGGGCTCTAAAACTCGGACTTGACTTGGACTCTAAAACTCGGACTTTACTTGGACACTAAAACTTGGACTCGGACTTCACTTGGGCTCTAAAACTCGGACTTGACTTGGACTCTAAAACTCGGACTTTACTTGGACACTAAAACTTGGACTAATGCTATGAGTGTATTGTGCACAGTCCCTTCCCATGTTAATTGGGACAAATTCTTCATTTGATCTGATTTGTTGAGTGAAGCTCGCTTTGTACATATTGAGAAATAAAGTCATATTTAAACTTGGACTTTATGACGTGGACTTGGAATTAAGCGTTTCTTATGTTTCTCAAGTCTTCTTACGTTTCTTTATGTTTTCTTAGGTTTCTCAGGTTTCTTAAGTTTCTCAGGTTTTTTAGGTGTTCTTAGGTTTTTTAGGTCTCTTAGGTTTCTTAGGTTCCCTAGGCTTCTTAGGTTCCTTAATTTTTTCAGAAAACCAAGAATACCTAGACAACCTAAGAAATGTTTGTAACCTCAGAAACCTAAGAACACCCAACAAACCTAAGAAACCTAAGAAAACCAAAGAAGCCTCAGAAACCTGAGAAACCTAAGAAAACTATGAAGACCAAAGAAACCGAAAAAACCTAAGAAAGCTAAGAAACCTGAGAAAACATGAAGAAACGTAGGAAGACATGAGAAACGCCTAAATCCAAGTCTAAGTCATAAAGTCCGAGTTTTAGAGTCCAAGCAAAGTCCGAGTTTTAGAGTCCAAGTGAAGTCCAAGTCCAAGTTTTAGTAGTCAGTGGCGCGTCTAGGGGGGTGCCAGAGCAGCCATGGCCCCCCGTAACCTGGACGTCAAAAAAATTCGCAAGAGGGGGGGGGGTACGTTGCGAAATTTTTTACGGTGGAGGTCGCCGAAAAATCGAGAGAATACTCCCCCCTTTGGTATGAGTTCTCTGGCTCCCCCTCTGAAACCCGCCTAGATTCGCCACTGTTAGTAGTCCAAGTCCGAGTCCAAGTCCGAGCTTGAGCGCGGGCCCAAACATCGCGCTTAGTATATACTCTGTACCTTTACGTAGGAAGTTACCGGACAAGTTAAAAAAAAGCATTAACGACAGCTTGCTAACCGGCTTGGCAAGGGAGATGTTGGCTTGCCCGCAGTGTTCGCTGGCTGATCGGCGGCAGACTGGCGCGGCTGGTCAAATGAGTTTCCAGGATTTTCGACAGGATTTCCGACATCTGCTGTGTCGTTGGCACGTCGGGTGCCCGACTGGCAATGAGAAACAAGCAGCCCTCCGGTTCGACGCGCAGGTAGAACCGACCGCTGTCAAGCAGACCCCCGAAGTTAGACCAGAGTAGAGCGTCATGCACGTGCCTGACGAGGCGGAACGCATCGGACGGCTCGCTGAGAAGGGCGTGGGCACGAGCAAAGAGGATGCAGTGCTTGCTGTAGCGCAGCGGAGGAGTGGCGGGGGGCAGCGCACTGACCACTTGTGCTTCGTGGACCAGCTGACGACGAACGGGACTGCCGGCGATCTGGATGTACAGCATCCAGCACATGGCACCCCACACCCGGTGACGCTGTCCAGCAGAACGGCCGGCCGGAAACGCCATGGTCCGTTATCTGGATCGCGCAGTGCCGCGAAGACGGGGACGCTTGGGTGTCCTGCTGTAAAGTCCTCGGTGTGCCAGACATACGAGGCCAGTGGCCAAACGTCGCTCATGGGTATCCAGCGAGCGTCCACGGTTGTGGAGTCGAAGTGGATGAAGGCGCCGTCGCCGTCAATATCCTGAATGTATCCCAGCCACCACGTGTCGTCAGCGTTGCGGACGGCGACGGTGTTCTGGTAACTGATCTGATTGGTATCCGCCAATAGTGGCCGATACCGCGGCATCGCTCCCAACTCATCCACCCAGGTCTAAATAACAACGGCATTCTGACAGTGATAAAGTTACCTTGGGAACTACACGAATACGTCTCGATTGTTCACTGGCCGCGGTTTTTCACTGTTTCGCACGCAGCGGAGTTAAAAGCTGCGAACGCCTGCCAGCCAACGCCGCGTTAGGAAGTGCTCTGTTGATGTTGTATAGTAATTACTCGAAGAATGCTAGCACATCGTGCAAAGGAGAAGGACTCACCTCTTTACGTACTTGCTCCATGTCCGCAACAGACGTACTGTACTTTCGCGTACCGATGACAGGACAGCTTAGGCGAACCCAGTTGAAGGACTGTTATTTTTGAACCACTTAAAATGCAATCCCCATTCATAAATTACTATTGTAGTCATATACTGTAATTATGGTTGTCATGAAAGGGAAGGACGCAATTAACACGTCGGAGGAAGGAAATTCTTAGGAAGATAATTAGTTCTTTAGGATCGACTAGTTCTTAAGATGTTCTTGGAATGTTAACTACATAATTATGATAATTATGTGCTCCAGTTACAGTGCACCAACACTCAACAACTGCCAGCAAGCCGCTGGTCTGTCGCTAACCATCCGCCCAGATTCAGCCAGCCTGGGAGTCGGCCGACAGTTTTTATGTTTTTCTATGAATCATCCCTGTGGTGTCCTGGTAGCCCATGATTTGATATTAGTAATTATAACCTTGATCAGCTGTTTACATGTACCTGTAATTGTCACAAAATTAGGAAATAAATATGCGAGCGAGAGTTCACAACAGTCACCAGATCTTGAATTAAATGATAACCTTTTATTGCATCATACTACTTTGTTAATTTCGACTACAGCAAACAGATCAATAAACATAAAAATAGGATTACATTATTTGATATCGAGATCTACAGCCGCGAGACCAGGAAATCAGGAATATCTTCCAACAGAAGTGCTGACAACAAATTCTTCATTTGATCATTTTTGTTGAGTGAAGCTCGCCTGGTACACATTGAGAAATAAATGACTTAACAACCTTGATAATGAAGAAAACAGGACAGACTTATCGAGGCGGATTCCAAGGTCAATAAAGCAGCTGTGATAATTCAGCCAGATAAGCTAACGAGCTCTCTCATTATCGGTCAAGCCGGCAATATAACTAAAGGTGCCTTCGCATGATACCACTGACAACGTTTCGAATTGAAAGGTCAAATAACAGCCAAAATCGGTAGCGCTGTTACAAACAAAGATAATCGGTCAACGTAGTAGCGATAAATCATTCCCAGGTGCCAATCCTTTCCGTCTGCCGTTATCAAGGATCTCATGATGCTGCTGTTTGCCTGGCAGTAATAACCAGGACGGTCTTTTTTGTCGGCGCATGGGTGCAGTTCCATGGCTTCACATGCGGAACACCTCGTTGATCCCGTAAATGGCCAGTTTGCTCCAGGTGGATACATCCGCCCATCGCAGATCCACATCGTCCCACACTTTGGGACTTCCGTCCGATTGAAATCCGCTAAACCTGCAGCACAAAATTGCAGCGATAGAAATTAAAATATACCGCCAGTAGGAGTGTTAATTGCCTTTCTCTACTTTTTATTGCTTGCTGTGTTATAAAGATTCCTACAGAATGTTTATTTTATCGACTGCAGCTCACACAGTCAGAAATATCTTGAAATACAAAAAGTCAGAAATATAGTCAGAAATATCTTGTCAGCTCACACAGTCAGAAATATCTTGAAATTAGTCTTGTTGCAGCTTGCTCCGAACCTTGCCCCTTGCTTATGCAGTTGTTGCTCCTCAGCTTGCTTTGCTCGCTGAATTTTCTACATGCACTTGCTAAAATAAGCTCTTGCGATGACCTAGCGTTACGTTGCTTAACCGCTATGGGATGATCGTGCACTTCCGACCGTCGTCCCCTGTGTAAACGGGACTCAGCTTCTAGTCAGCATCGCTTACTGATTGCTGCCGATCGCGCCAGCCTTTCCCACACTAACAGCCGACAAATCGTGAGAAAGTGGATTGACCACCCCACTAGAACACCAGTTAAAGCGACTCCTGCTACAGTATACAGTCAGCGATAGATGCGATTTTCGGCAAATTTCCGCTGGATTCAAAAAGTAAAAGGACCACGCTCACCAGTCACCACAAATACATCATATGGGGTTATCTCTAGCTACCATTGCAGACTAAGAAAACATGAATCCGGCCAGGCAACGTGGCGCACCAGTCACCACAAATACATCATATGGGGTTATCTCTAGCTACCAATGCCGACTAAGAAAACATGAAGATCCGGCCAGGCAGAGTGCCAAAATAGAAAGGCCACTCGCAAGCAAAGCTGAAGCTCTCGCAGTTCAGCACAATTTCAGTTGGCCAAATTAAAGCCGCTTACTGTTCGCACTCACAGGCGGAGATAGTTACGGATGCTCTGCCACTCCTCAGGCTAGGTCAACGTGCGTCGCCAACGCGCGTGGACCGCCGTGACCTTTGCCAGCATGTCCGGCGTGACCGGCGGGAAGTTGTCGTTCAAGGCGCACGTATATCGACAGGTCATCCGCATCTTGCCGTCGCTGCAGCGCAGGAGCAGCTTGGGAATGCTGATCCGCAGTCTGTCGATGGCCAGTTCGTGCCGCTCGTCGGGGAGAGGCAGCATCCAGTGCCGCTCGTGCGCGGGCAGCGGACGCGAGGTCACGCCAGATTGGGGCTCGTTGTACCAGTTATTCACAAAGGCATCGTACACGTGCTGACCGAACAGGTCGTCCACTGTCCAGTTGTGCAGGCCGACAGCGCTGCAGAAGCGCTTGTAGAACGTTATCTCATCCGCGGCCCGGCGCTTTATGCGCGACTCTCGGCGACGAACCACGTCTCTCCATTTCTCTTTGACGTTCGTCTGGTCTTTGAGCAGCAGTATAGGCAGCTTAATTCCCCTGGCTTGTAAAATGGCCGCCAAGAAGAAAATCCGGTGTGACGGGACGGCGCTGAGCACGGTGAGACTTGTTGTCGCTGAGCTGATGGAACGGTTGAGCAGCGAGGCCGCGCGGAAGCAGTTGTCGCTGTCCACCTCCAGTTGCCAGCAGCTTTGGAAAGAGATTCTGACGTGTTTCATCATGATGGAGCTACTCAGCAGCGCCTGCCATAAGGTACACACCCTAAGATGAAGGAAAGATTTATACAACATATGAGACCTTAGAAACAAGTTCAAGCAGCAAAAACACTGTCACTGTGTTTCCAAAAGAAATCAGCTAACGCAGGGATATTCCATACCGCTTCGTCTTCATTTGGGAGTGCAGGTCCAAATACGACAGGGTGTCGCTGAGCAGCCACAGCGGCAAATCACGGATACACGCAGACAACATCAACGCACCAACTTCCGTATCTAAGGAAAGCAGTTACTGAGCCTGATATGGCATACTGAATTTAAATCTAAATAAACTGTACGTGAATGCACAGACCCGATGCAGCCCGATTCTATTTAAGACTGTTTGTCTGCTTCGCAGCAAATACCTTACTTTGAAGTTTCGCTGAAAAAAATGCTTAAAAGTTAAAGCTAATGGCAGGCTGCTAACCGGCTTCAGAGAAACTTTCGACTGCAAGCAGCGTTCGCTGATGGATAGACGGCAGATGCGCGCGGCTGGCCAGATGCCGGTCCAGGATTTTCGACAGGGTTTCCGCCATCCGCTGTGTCGTTGCCGCGTCGGTATCCAGGCTGAGAAGGATGAACGTGCAGCCCTCCTCTTCGATGCGCAGGTGGAATCGGCAGCAGTATGGAAAACTTAGTAAGCCGGGTCGGTTTAGGAAAGCGTCAAGAACGTGCCCGATGATGCGGAATTTATCGGACGGCTCGCTGAGCAGGGCGTGGGCGCGGGCAAAGGGGATGCAGTGCTTGGTGTACAGGAACGGTGGACCGGTGGGGGGCAGCGCACTGACCACTTGGCCTTCGTGGACCAGCTCACGCCGCACGCTGGCGCCGGGCGCGGGGATCTGGATGTACAGCATCCAGCAACCCATGTTGCCGACACAGCCCAGGAGGCTGTCCAGCAGAACGGCCGGCCGGAAATGCCACGGTCCGTTATCTTCGTCGCGCAGTGCCGCGAAGACGGGGACGTTGGGGGTTCCCGCCGTAAAACCCTCGGTGAACCAGACGTACGAGGCCAGTGGCCAGACGTCGCTCATGTTAATCCAGCGAGCGTCCACAGTTGTGGAGTCAAAGTGGACGAAGGCGCGATCGCCGTTAATATCCTGAATGTATCCCAGCCACCACGTGTCGTCGCCGTTGCGGACGGCGACGGTGTTCTTGTAACTGATTTGGTTGGCCTCCGCCAGTAGAGGCCGAAATCGCGGCATCGCTCCCAAAGCATCCACATTGGTCTAAAGATAACAGAATTTTTAATGCGATAAAATTATACACAACGAAAAAATTTTATTTGAGGACCATAAGAAGGTCGACGCCTGCCAACTGACGGTGCGCTAGAAAGTATTCGACTATGTCGTACTCGAGAACTGTTGAAAGATTGTGTAAAGAGAATCTACCCGCTTCCTTACGTACTTGATCCATCTCCGCAACAAACGTGAGGTTTTGCTGGAGTACTTTTGCGTACTGGTCGCCGCACAGGTTTAGCCGAGCGGTTGGTTTTGACCGGTTGTTTTTGACCAACTTGCAAAGTGATCCTAACCATAAGTTAAATAATATCTGTATACTGTAATCACGATTGCCAGTGAATGGAAAGAAGACGACGCGATGAAAACGTGCGAGAGAAAAACGGCAAGCACGTCCTGGTTTTTAGGCTGTTAAGAAATCCACTGTACAGTACAGAACATCAGCAACTAGCCGTCGGTATATCGGCAGTCGCCCGCCCAGATTGCTTCAGGTAGCCTTCCATGCCCATACGGAATCCCGAAATACTATTTTCACTCACAGTCCGGCTCCGTTTTTGTCTGTAACGCTTCTGCTGGGAACGCGTCCGCTAGAGAGCCTTGTGTTGTCCACACTCCACAGTTTGTTCTTTAAGTGGATGTGTTGAAGCGGATGAATGTTGTCTAAGCGGTTCACCATGTGTGACTACCTTTTCTAACCAGCCTCTTACCATGAGCGTAGCAAGACAGGACAACTTCATTCCCCCGGATTTCTTCCGGTAGGGGCACAACATATGTTGTGCCTTATGGATATGTAAAATAATTATCTTTATTGATGTTCATATCGCGACATAACAGTCGTAATTCATATCACTACGGCCAACAATGCACAATTAAGAATTAAAAAAACAACCGAAATCGGTATTATCCATCAGTTTATTCTTGCCCGGTAAAGTTCCTAAAACGGCAGCCGCATTGCCTTTAATAATTGCGAGGCTAATACGCTGCTTTAAAAAAGCCGTGGATCTGCATTCCCCGGACCTCTCCTTCGTTTTCCGTCCAAGGAAACTGACCATTTCTCTGGCTCCTTCGCCGAGCACTCCCAGGGTTTCCACGGCAAGAGGATAAAACCAGTATTCTTCGCCCAGCTGCCGATAGTTGTATCCCTTCCGGCATTCTGCTTGGTGTATCCCTTCCGGCATTCCGCTGCGCCCGCTGCTCTTGCTGACCGTTTAACGTACGACTGTGCTAACGTGTCCGCAAAAGTGGCGTCCCATACAAGATGCTTTCCTTCTCGCACTAGCACCGACGTCAATCCGTCTGGGCGCTTTCCGTTGTCCCTAAATATTCCTTTCGGTTCCAAATCGCAGGATATGCCCGCTGCTACGTATCCCCTTTCCAGTATACTGTTCAGTTCCAAATGCTGGCTCCATCTACCTTTGCTATACAGGCAGGACAATCCGTGGTGGCCATCTGAAGTTGCCTGGAAGCCGCATCCCGCGCATTCATGCGGTGCCACTACTGGCAAACCAAATCGTAATCCCACGGCAATTCTAACATGTTCGTCATCCACCACCGTTCCCAAGCTTGCAGCCGGTAACGCGTGCAACCATGCCGCTGATTCTTTCTCGGACGCCGCTAATAGTGCTGCCATCTCTTGCGCCTTACCACTGACCATCGCTGATAGACGCAGCTGTGAGTCTGCTCGCTCCACAACTGGCCAATCCCAACCTTTTTTGAAATTTCCTTAAATTTTCGGACGGCATTTCGCAATGATACTGCTTTACCCACTTGTCCATAGCCTGCTCCAGCCCAGATAACCTATCGACCTGAAGCATTTCCAGGCACACTGGCAAAACCGAGGACGCCGAAACGATAAACGCCGACAAAGCTAGCTCCTCTGCTCGCCGTATTCCCAGACCGCCCCGGCCGACCGGCAGGGTCATTTGTGTCCAATTTGTGAAAAGTTTATTCATAGAAAGGGATAAAACATCAAGTAAATGTAACCAGAAAAAGAAGAGAATTGAGAAAATTATCAGAACATCGAGTAATCGATTGATGGTGTTCATTATTACGGAAGTGATATTAATGACAACGTCGACAGAAGAAACTCAAGAGCAACAATATATGAAAGTTCGCACAAGCAAGAAACAAGCAATTCAGTCATATCCATACTTGGTAAATCCATTCCCGTGCAAACACGTTTGATTGCCAGATTTTTGGATCTAAAATCTTCTCGGCCCCTCCTTGAATGTCCCGGTCCGCGCAAATGTCGAAGTTCTCCTATCTCCCGTAGGGGAAACAAACAGACTCACAAATCTTGTTGTGATTCCGGCTGCGTTCAGTTGGTTAACAATAAAGGCGTTGTAGTCTTTGATATTGGAGAATTTCGAATCTCTCAAGCGAGAGATTCCTCTCACACAAAATTCAGCATGGGGCTGATTACACTGCAAGGCCAAAATGTTCGGTTGCTGGTATCCTGTTCACCACGGATCATCTTGGATTGACGTTTCGTGACAGCAGCATACGACGTAGTTTATTTGTTCGGAGGCGTTTTGCGGTGTGGTCGATTTAGGGAATCTTTTTTTATGTCCTGAATGGATCCCAGTCGGGGTAAGGGCTGTCCAAAGGCGACGGTGATTTTCGGCACAATAGCTTTACGCGGCTTCCATAGATTTCCTTCCTTCGCCAAAATTTTCTTGTCCAACATCAGTAGTTCACGTCTGCGGTTTGCGTCATCAGTAGCGTAGCTTGGAAGTCCAAAGTTTTCTTTCAAAGTTTGCACAACTTGCTGGTCCCGCATTCCGACTTGAACAGTGCCGGCAGTTGGTAGATGATAGCACAAACCATGTTCATCCTGTTCTTCTCTCTTGCATTCCAGTAGCTCTCTTGCATTCCAGTAGGTAGACGCGCTGCGATACATCCTCGATGGCTTCATTAAATTTAAGTAGTTATTTGACAGTGTTGTGTGGCAGTACCAGATAAACCAACGCTCGGCGGCGACCCATGATGTTTCAACCGGTCCGTCAAATACAGGTTCCGGGCTTTCGGCTGCTCAATTTCCGATTTCAAAGCTTCCGCGAAGTTCGCAAACTTTATAAAATCTGGTACAAAAACTTTCCAATTCATTTGAGATACCGCAAAAAAAAAAACGAATACGACGAATCACCCATTTTACAGGAAGGGATGAATTAACGGACACATGACCACTCTTCAACGGCCCAAATTCGATACCGCAATGACCGCATATCCGTAGCATTCACTGTATGTTAAGATCATGTTTAAACCAGAAACTGCGGCCATTAAGGCGCTTCATAAACACCACGCATCCGTAATACGTGTGCAAATTAACAATGAAAATAACAAAATATCAACGAAAACACAAAAAGCTTGCAATCATGCGAAAAACGTCGAATTGTCACATGACTACTAATACTATAGAGCTGCATTATTTATTAGAGCATGGCTACTATAGAGGATGAACAATATCATGAGCCAACTGAACCGAGCCGGAAAGGATACATATTCTAAGCAGCCGGTCTCTGTCTGCTTTTCGCAATGCGTTAAAATGTGTTAAAACTACTGGTTAGCCTACATTGCCAATGATGTAGGGCTACTGCTGTCTGAATTTTGTTATGTTAGCCAAGTTTAAAATCCCCACACTAGATGACAATCCTCGCCCTTAATGGATTACCTGCCTACTTTGCAATAAACAAAATCAACTAGGCATATTTATCGGAAGCTGGCCATTCTGTTTCTAAACCTGATTTCAGTTTTCGTTCTTCTTCCGTTCGTAGGGGACATTTTAATAAAAGGCCTGCGATCCGGTCGGGCACTAAACGGATCTTAGCTGCTTCGTGACCTTGCATCCTTTTCCAAGCTGGGCTTTTCCAAGCGTAGTTGTTTGCCCTCGCGAAGCGCTGAATAAGCGCTTTCAGTTGAAATGCTTTGGCATCATCGTTTTAACATGCACTGTTCGATATTACGCTTAGGTGCGGAAATGGTGTGCTTAAGGTCACGCGACTGGTACGGAGAGTTTATTGATTATTAGTTTGTTGATTTATCTCCTATTCGGAAATGTAGAGAAAACAACAGAAATAGGGAGTGACTTTAGCGAACCTGATGGGCAAACAAAACTGTATTCACACCTTACGTCAGCGCTGGTCATTAAACTGACGAAGGGTACGGTTAACATTAATCAGTACACTGCCCAGCATGGCGTTCATGTTATGGCCGTGTGCCATTATTTAGGATCGCTGGATGCTGCTGTTTTTCTGGCAAAGATAATCCGGATAGCCACTTCGCACGAGATGGGCGTTAAACATGTAGTTAAACACTGCCTCAGACGCGGAACACTTCGTCGATCCCGTAAATGGCCAGTTTGCTGCAGGTGGAGATATCCTCACACCGCAGATCGACGCTGTCCCACACTTTCGGGCTGCCGTCCGCGTGAAACCCGCTGAACCTGCGGGAAACAGATTCAATAGGGCAATGTGTCCGCTCATGTAATTTGATTTGATCACCATTCGTTCGCTTGCATGATATACAGCGGTTTTTCTCTTTTAATACTAGTTCACTGGCTGGTTGGACCTTCTGTTCATTGACACCGCTACTTACATTTTTCTTAACGCAGGCATATTTAGGTAACTATACCTAAACAGTACGACCGGTCGGTCAGACAACCCGTGACCTTTTTGTAGTATTTCACCTTGACCAGCATTTTGAAATATACTTCTGCGTCTGCCACGCGTGCCGTACTGGAAATGCCAATGAAGTCTCGCTCCGGTCTGCCAGTGCACACCAGCGTGCATTTTCCTAATCATTGCTAAAAGCTAATTATTACTTATTAGGTTCATACTTACAACCGTAGGTAGTTGCGGATGCACTTCCAGTCCTCGGGATACGCCAGGGTGCGCTGCCAACGCGCGTGGACCGCCGTGACCTTTGCCAGCATGTCCTCCGTGACCGGCGGGAAGTGGTCGCTCAGCGCGCACATTAAGCGACTGCCTATATGCCTGTCGTCTTCGTTGCAGCGCAGCAGCAGCCTGGGAATGCTGATCGGTAGTTTGTCGATGGCCAGTTCATGTGACTCGTATGAAAGCGGCACCATCCGCTGCCGCTCCTGGGCAGGCAAGGGACGAGGGGTCATATAAATGGACTCCCAGCCGAGACGGTCTTCAAAGATATCCAACATGGGTTGACCGAAAAGGTCGCCAATTTTCCAGTTGGAGAACACGATGAAATTGCAGTAGCGCTTATATAGAACCAGCATAATCGCTGTCCCATGTTGGCATGACTGGCCTTGTCCATAATATGCGGACGGTTTGACGTTAACGAGGTCTTTGAATACAATTATAGGCAACTTGATCTGCATGGCCTGCAACATCCCACCCAAAAATAAAGTGCCGTGTGGCGGAAGAACTCGCAGTACGGTGAGACTGATTGTCGTGCAGTTAATTGAGCGGCTGAGGAGGGAGGCCAGTTTGAAGCAGTTATCGCTGTCCACCTTCAGCTGCCAACAGCTCTCAAACGAGATGCTCACGTGTTCCGTCATCCAGGAGCTGCTGAGCAGCAACTGCCACAATACACACACCCTACAAATATAACAACACATACATTGTATATTGACATCATTAAAAAAAACAGTTTTCTGCAAAGCAACCGACTAACCAATCCAAATGCCCGGTTATTTTAATCCTGTACTAGACTGTCGTCCTACCCGGAAATGGCTTATTTGCTCGGAAGCGAACTGCATAAATTACTCAAGCAAAAAAATGGGAAAAAAACGACCAAACAGGGATACCGTACCGTTTGACAATCATTCGCGAATGCAAATCCAAATGTGACAAGATGTCGCTCAGCAGCGACGGCGTTAAATCACGGATGCCGGCAGTCAATCTCCATGCATCAACTTGGCTATCTACGAAAAGAAATGTAGTTTACAGTAGTTTACACCAGTGGAACGACTAGATGACATCACAACGCCAAGCTGCCAACCTTCGCAAGGAATGTCTTCTCCTGCGCGGAATGCTCGCGTACCGATTGGCGGCAAATTGGCGCGGCTCGTCAGATGGGTTTCCAAGATCCTCAGCAAGACTTCCGCCATCCCGTGCGTCGACTCCGCGTTCGTTGCAGCACTCCCGACGACAAACAGGCAGCCGTTGGGTTCGATGCGTAAATGGAATCGGCAGCAGTCACTCATGCAAGTGCGGGTCAAAAACATTCTGGCTCGCAGAGCGGCGTGTGCATGCTTGATGATACGGAATTTATCGGAAGGCTCGATCAGAAGAGCGTTGGCCTGACCAAACGGGATAAAGTGCTTGCTGTACAGGAAACCGTTGCGGCGACCCAGCAAGGAGGGTCCGCTGGGTGGCAGCTCAGCGGCCACTTGACCTTCGTGGACCACCTCAAACCGAGTCTGTTGTGCTGGGACCGTGCTGTTGGAAACGTCGACCTGGATGTATAACATGTGACAATTCGCGTCGCAACCCGCAAACTTGTCGAGCATCACGCCTGGTTGAAACCAGAATGGTCCGTTATCTTCATCGCGCAGCGCCGCAGATATAGGCACATTTTCGCTGCCGGCTGTGTTAAAGAGCTCGGTGTCCCAGTAGGATGGCAGCGGCCAGACGTCTTGCATGTGCATCCAGCGAGCTTCGCTTAGTGTGGAGTTGAAGTTAATGAAGGCGCGGTCGCCGTCGATATCCTGAATGTAGCCCAGCCACCACGTGTCCTCGCCGTTGCGGACGATAACCGTATTGTGGTAGCTGATTTGATTGGCCTCCGCTAGCAACGGCTGATACCTCGGCAAAGCGTCCAGACTGGTCTACACAAAAACAACACAGTGCACAATTTGGCAAGAATTCACTCATTATGACAAAAACCTGTTTTCTGACAAGAAAAATTAAGGACTTTACAACACAGCAGCAGATATTGTCTTTCATAAACGGTCTTAAAGAGATGTGGAGTGCTGATGCTTCCAGCTCACTAATGTTTCCATTTTGTGTTTGTTGTATTTCAAGGTAAAGATCTATATTACAACGGAAAACCCCGTGCGATCTGGTCAGAACAAACCAAAAAATTAATCGAAAAATCGATAACGCCATTCGATTCCGCATGTTCGGAAACTGTGTCACATGCATTTTGTTTTAAAAATTATTCGCTCCGGCTCCCGTGCTCTCGTGCCGGTGCCGGTAGAGCTGGAAGCTCAAGGTGACCTTGTGAAAATAATTTAATAGTCCGGTTGCATGGAGAAAAAATCAGAAAATTTAAACTGGTACCTTTTTAGATCAGCAAAATAAAAATATTTAAACTATTACTCCTACAAAACTAGGAAAACCAATAATATTAGCAGTAACACAAACGATGCTGCTAATGGATGGCTTCGTTTCAATAAATCGTTTACAATTTAAAGCGCTAAAAACATGGGCAAAATAACATAAAAAACATGAGCAAAATAGAACAGGGCCCGCTAAGTTGTTAGTGGGTGACCCAACTGGCACCAGTGTCCAGCCTAAGCGTCCTCTCGTGGTTGATTACAGTAGATTCGGATGGTTTTTCGTTACGAAAATTCAACAAAAATTATCTGTAAAGTCAAAGTGAATGCGTTCGACTGCACGAACCAAAACATCTATTTTTTTATAAAGTTTTTGTTATCGGGCTCTTCAGATTTATCCATTCTAAGTTAGCAATCCGCAAATCGGCCGTGAAGGTTAGAACCCAAGAAACGCGGAGGCGAAGCCGAGGCTGTCCAGAGCACACGGCCCGCTAGGTGAACGAGTGACCGAAATACCGCTGCTGTCCAGAGCACACAGCCCGCTAGGTGAACGAGTGACCGAAGTACCGCTGCTGTCCAGAGCACACGGCCCGCTAGGTAACGAGTGACCGAACTACCGCTGCTGTCCAGAGCACACATCCCGCTAAGTGAACGAGTGACCCAACTCCCATAGGCATCGATAATCTATTGCAAGCGTTCTTTACGTTGAAATTTTCTACCTCGTACCCTCAGAGTCGGGATGGAAAAGTTAACATAGATTCTCTTCTGAGTGAAAGTGAATGCATCTGAGTGCACAAAAGCCGTAAATTTACTTATTATCCTATTTACGTTTTAGCGCTACTTTCGGACAGTTTTGTTTTGCTGAAGGAATAAGATGTTAACTAAACAGCTGATCGAAATCATCTAAATAAACCGGCCGTAGACTGGGGACCACAAGAAACGCGGAGGCGAAGCCGAGGCTGTTTCTTGTTGTAAAATACGACGATGCCAACACATTTTTAATGCTTACTTGGCCCATCCCGACAGCGTTACACGCTAAAGGCAAACGCGGAGATGATCTCTCTCGGGTACTTGTCAAAGTTGTCATCATGTTATATCTGTAGCAGTTTGTAGGTTGTGGCTGTCACTCTTCAGCGGCACCGCGACATTTCGCCGCCGACAACTCGTCGCAGGACTTTTGGTCGCAGACATTTTGCCGCAAGGTCATTTCGCCTTGCGACGCTTCGTCGCCGGACATTTAACCGGCAGGGCATTACGCCGCGAGACATTTCGTCGTCCGGCCGTTTCGACGCCGAGACATTTCGCCGCAGGGTTGTTTTGACGAAAAGTCCAATTCAGCAGGAAAAAATTTTAATTACGAAGGCTAAGAACCATAAGAAAGCCCTAAGAAACCTAAGAAACCTAAGAAATCTAAGAATAACCTAAGAATGACATAAGAAACCTAAGAATAACCTAAGAATGACATAAGAAGCCTAAGAATAACCTAAGAGACCTAAGAATAACCTACGAATAACCTAAGAAACCTAAGAACAGCCTAGGAACGAATAATAAGCCCAAAAGACCAAAAAAATCTCCCGAAAAACCAAAACAACTTGCGCAAATTAAGCGTGTCGAATGGTTTTGCGGCGAAGTGTCCGCGACCAGACGTCTTGCGTCAAAATGTCGCAAGGTCGAAATGTCTCAGTGCTAGTTGTCCCTAACCGAAATGTCCCAGCGTCAAAATGTCCCGCGGCGAAATTTCTTTTGCGGCGAAAAGTCGTGCGTCGAATTTAATTGCGGCGAAATGTCACACTCCCAAATGTCCGGGTGCGCTCTTCAGCGTACTCGAATCCGTAATCTTTGACCATAACAATTAGGACCACAACAAATATTAAGTGCCCTGTGCAATTATGACTCTTAATAATGTTTCAAACAAATGAACGATGCAGGGAAGACGTAGGGACACTAGGGAGAGAATTATCAGTAAACCGATCGTGTTTGTCTACTGTTAAGAAAAAACGATAGAAGCAGGCTGCAGCCTGTCGGTGGCCAGCCGACCACTAGCTACAGCTAGCTCACCACAGATGTTCTCGAAACAGTAGATGGAGCGGCAGCTTTAAATGAAATTTTGTTGATGTGATGAACTGCACATGTTTCATTTTTATCTGTAATGCACACGAGTTTTATGAAACAGAAATCTTTACTGGACACGAAAGCAGTCACGAATCGCGACCACGTCCGGTTGAATGTGTACAAGGCTTCAGCATGACCGCTCGGGAACTTTCTGAACGATACCACACCCAAAATCGCTGTGGGCCGGCGTCTCGAAGTACCCATCACCAATGTACACCGTTACAATTAACGGTAAAATGGTGTGTGCTCTGTAGCTTTATCGTACATTGCGGCAGTATCCAAACAAGCGTGGGCCGCCGCGCCATGGCAGTGCTGTATAACAATTACCGATATGTTTGCCTTATGGTCTTGTATGGATTTTCCTATGGTCTGATGGTCACAGTCTATCTTACTGCCTTTCCCATGCTCTTGTTGCCCAGATGAACAGAGTATCGCTCTGATATTCATTGTCAGTACTTAATACTAACAACGACTGATTGTCAGACTAGGTATTAGGGCGATTGCCCGATGAGTTGTTATTGCCGGCTTCGGTCGACACTATTTAATCTTATGCTTCCCCAAAATTATTTTTGCAACCGCGTGGCTGGCCTTCTTCGGTGTTTACGGTGGATACGGGGTGCGGGTTGATATCGTGGCAGCGGCCATAGACGTACTGGCGCTCGTATTTTATTTGTAAAGCGGGGGAGAACGTAGCGCAATGGCTACGTATTACGTAGCCATTGCGCTACGTTCTCCCCGAGTATACATATACGACAGTTTACGACCGTGGCCCAGTCGCTGGATTGGAACGAGGCCACGCAGTAGACGCAGGTGCCGGTGTGCCTGGCCACTCGGTCGTGATGTACGGTTACCCCGCACGACGGGGCGCTGCCAATTCGTGCGGGCTAGTCGTGAAACACGGTGTCCAACTTGTCGAAAAAAGACCATCCAGTCCAAGATTACAACAACGATGTCGTTGATCTACGTATGTTACGAATATGCCTTGAAAATGGGTCACTTGGATGTGCTGCTCAGGTCAAGAAATTAATTACTAAATTGAATTTACTAACTAATTAAGTCAGCATTCTGGCTCTTTCCCAAGGAGCGAACATGACGCCATCAATATAATCAGTAAGCAGAAGATCCTGGGTTTCGAGACCTATTGGTGGCTTTTTTATCCGCGGTCCTCGTCCAACTTCCGTTCCAGGAAACCATGGTGGTGAACCGTGGCTTCCTAGAACGGAAGTTGTATATCGCCTCGAATCCGTAGATAATGTCAGTAGAGTTGAGCGATGGAAGTACGATCAAAACCATGCGTAAGGTCGTGCTTGCTGTAGCAAACCGGAAACATCGCGCACAACCTCACTTACCCATGGCTTTGATCGATGTTTTGATGAGCAGTGACATTTATTCCTGGGGGATATCTACGCACAATCCACCGTCTTCGATACCTGAAGAAAGATTAAAGTTTTAAACGAACGTTGTCCAACTTTAAGCTGCTTCCCCGGCTTCGCAAGGGATATTTGCACTTGCCCGAACCGTCCAATTATCGATCGGCGGAAGATCATCCCGGCTGGCCAGACGTGTCTTCAGGATTGTCGGCAGGGTTTCCGCCATCCACTGCGCCGGTTGCGCGTCTTTCGAGACTGACGAAAACAAACATGCAAACCTGCTCTTCAACGCGCAGAGGAAACCGGCAGCAGTCCGGCAGACCGTCTCGGCCCTGAACGGGTTAAACCCAGCTTTGCTAGAATTGCGTCGTAAACGTGTTTGATGATGTGCCGGCTCCATCAGAACAGCGTTAACGCGGTCAAACGGAACGAAATAGTTAGTGTAAAGCACGCTACAGCACCGCGACATTTCGCCGCGGGCAACTAGTCGCGGGACTTTTGGTCGCAGACATTTCACCGCAAGGCCATCCCGCCGCGCGACGTTTCGTCGCAGGACATTTTGTGACGTTACGCCGCGCGACTTTCCGTCGCATGACCTCTTCGACGCAAGGAAATTTCGCCGCAAGGATATCTTGACGAAGCGACATTTTACCTATCAGATAAATGATTTGCTAAGATAAATAAGACAGCCCGAAAAGGGAAAACTAAAAACAAAACCAAACGAATAACCTAAGAAACCTAAGGAGTAAGCAACATAAGAAAACCTAAGCAAACTAAACAAACCTAAGTAACCCAAGAAACGTAAGAAAATCTAAGAAATCTAAAAAACCTAAGAAGACCTAAGAAAGTCTATAAAAAGCTGCAAAATCTATTGAGAATTAAGCGCGGTGAATTATTTTGCGGCGGTTAGTCGCACCGTTCCAAAAGCCCCAAGACGAAATGTCCGCGACCAGACGTCTTGCGTCAAAATGTCGCAAATGTAAAATGTCTCAAAGCGTGATGCCCCAAACCGAAGTGTCCCAGCGTCCGAATGTCCGGCGGCGAAATGTCTTCGCGGCGAAAAGTCGCACGTCGAGTATGAGTGCGGCGAAATGTCACACTCCCAATTTTTGGTTTATAACTCTTTATTAATAACCAATGGACAAATCAGGTGGAAGAAAACTAAACACATTACATTTTTCACAACAGCAAAACTTCGTTTAAGCTATCCTCTCCGTCTATAGTGCCAAGAATAGATGCTGCATTTCCGCGCTGAATTTCCAGCGATAGCCGTTGACGCAGAAATTCATGCGATCGACGCTCTCCGGTATGCTGCTGCAGTCTTTTGCCCAACTCTTTCACAATGGCGATAGCCGACGGGCCCCAAGGACCCATCGTCTCAAAGGCGATCGGAGAAAAAATGTAGCGCCCTTGCAGATAGGCATACAGTTGGGACTTCCTTTCTTCCGCTTGAGCAGCAGCAGCGCCTGCCGTAACCGACGTAGACTGAAGATGGGAAAGGGCCATTGTGTCGACGCACGTTACATCCCAGGCCAGGCACATCCCCCTTTTCCAAGCAAACGTTGTACAACCGTCTGGGCGTTGATCTGTAGTGGAGGACGTGCCGCGAGGTTCAAGCTTAGCTGGGATGCCAGCTGAAACACAAGCCCGACACACGATACTGTTTAAACCTCCGTGTCGCGCATGTCTACCGGCCGAGTAGCTGCACGATAGCCCGTGGTGCCCGAGCTTGTCAACCAGTTTATGGCATTTGGTGCAGTTATGCGGCTCACAAATATCCGCTCCAAGACGCAGGCCAATTGAGATTTTCATCGTATCGTCGTCGAGGAGGTTGCCGATGTGGGCTGAGGGAAGCGCGTTCAGCCAGATGCCTGCTTCCGGTCTTGACTGTGCGAGTAGGCGGGCTGTGTTAACCCGATCATGGCGAAACAAGTCCATTAAGACTGAAACTAACACATTACAGAGCGGCAGGTCCCACGTTTTTTGTAGTTTCCGGAATGCAATTTCTGGGATTTCCGATTGCCGAGCCTTCGTTTTCCACAGCTGTATTGCTTCTGAAGCGTCCACTGCCGGATGATGGGGAAGCATCGACGATAACAAATCAAATGCGGAGTGAATCGAAGCCAAGAAGGCTGGGAGTGATAATTCTTCCGCACGACGTATGCCAATACCTCCTCGACTAACCGTAAGAGTCGCTTGTCGCCAACATGGGTAGTCGTCATGGTTCACACGAACGTTACTTAGTTCTTGAAAACATGAACGTATAGCCTCGTCGATTTGGTAAAGCTGGTTGGGATTTTTCCAGGCATTGCAACATCTGAGCACATATATTAGTTTCGGGGCGCCCAAACAATATCTGAGTAGATATAGTGCATGGTGGCGAGGAAGAAGTTGCAAGCGTTCACAGGCTGTCTTTATGGCGCATGATTTCTCCGCAAGTGTGTCACCAATCGCGTCGTCCAGAACCGGGGCGCCTAGCAGTGTTAAGGTGGAGCTGGACATCACACGGAGTTGTGGATGGTGCGAAACAAAGTCCTCTACAACTTCCTGCCGTTCACTTTCAGTGCCTCCTGATACAAAGAGCTCGCACTTAGACTCATTTATTTCCAGTCCAATGGCACGGGCGCCTTCAATAACCCGAGTAAAATTTTCTGCTACTGTCGCCGGCGCTCCGCCCAGGGTTCCGTCGTCCAGGTACCAAGCGTTAAGCTCAGTACTGAGCGTGGCTATTACACGTAGTCGTGCAAGGCAAAATAACAGGGGTCCCAACGGATCGCCTTGCTGTACCCCAGACTCAGATGACAGCATCGTCTGATCAATAAACAAGGACGAATGATGCCCATACGCCGACCAGAAGAAAGCATCGTATTCGGGGAAGTGGGTATGAACAGCATCCAAAATTACGTCTCGGGATACAGTGTTGAAGGCAATTCGAAAATCTATCTTCAAAATCGCTTTAATACTTTCCGGTGAGGACTCGACGAAATGTCTGGTAGCGTGGACGATGGCTTCGGCCCCTCCCCGGACATTAAAGCCGGCCTGGTGAGGTGTGAGCGAAGCGGTTGCCCGGTCCGCTATTCTGGTGCAAATAATTTTGGCGATCAGGCGACGCAGGGACAGGCCAACCGCTATCGGGCGCAGCCCACCGTCCTTCTTGCGCAGCGCCAGTAATCTGCCACCAAAGAAGATCGGCCGTAAATCAGCAGGTATTTTACCGTGTGAAACCAGCGTCAGCACAGAGGCAATGGCTTCGCAAAAGGGTCCGTTAAGTTCATCTAGCTTTGACCCCACCAAATCCAACAAATCCCAATCCCCTCCCAATTGTCCGGGTGCGGTCCGCCGAGTTCATCACGCCGTGCCGCAAAAACTTCCAAATGTCCCGCATGTGTATCCAGCGCGCTTCGACTGTTGTGGAGTCAAAGTGGATGAAGGCGTTGCCGCCACATGTCGCCACTATGGCGAACGGCGACCGTGTTGTGATAGCTGATTCGATTGGCATCCGCCAACAACGGCTGAAACGTGGCAGTGGCTGAAACGGCGGCATCGCACCTTGTTAAGGCGCATTTATTGCATTTTTTGCCAGAAGACAATTCCATCGAAATCATAATCTGTTGAGAATTCTCGTAAAGACATACGCTGGCACGGTTCGAAGTGTGCTGTTAAGGACTCTTGGGTTTTCTTATTCTGGGTTTTCTAAGAAAAAATTAAGGGTTCTACGTATTTGATAAAATAAAGTACCGTACCTGCTTACGTGATCCACGTGCGCAGCGTTGTTGAGCAACGGTGAGCCTGCGCCTTTCTGTAGAGATACATCCCGCCAAGTACTGTACATCGGGAGAGTGCATCGGGATGCAGCTTTCTTTATGGCGAAACTGAGGATTGTTATCTTACCGAACTACAATAGTAATTGTGATAAGCTCTGAACCTAAGCAGTACTTGCTTATCTGATCTTAATTGGACTAACGGTAGCCAGAGACTCAGAATTCAATGGGTCTTCAATAATTTTTGAAAACCTGAATAGAATGTTCAAAGACCAAAATAGGGACAACCACAAACGATGGCCATTTTATGGTGTTTATTTTTGTCCAAAAAGGGTTTAAAAGATCACTTCCCCCACTCCACGAGCGACTGGTTATATGGATGCACAGGCTTTTTTTTATATTTACACTCACAAAAATTTCAGCGGATAGACGTGCTGCATCACCTGAACGTTCAAGCTGTGATAACCGTCGCTTCCCTTAAAGAGCGTACAAACGCAATGAACCAGTAGTTGTTTTCCTGGTGAATATCAACACAGCTAACACAACCTTTTTCCATATCGAGACTGCAAGCTAACTGATCAGACAGAAAGGGATGCAACAGAAGGGTTGAACAGATAGCGAGAACCCGCAAAACGAGTTTACAACGAGATTACCAACGAAGAAGCGTGTGAAATTTATCGGAGGCGTGGCCAAGGTGACTACAGATAGTGGAAACAACAGCTCTGGTCATAAGACATATCTCCACTTTGTAGCGAGGCCTTATTTTTGTCCGCAAGCTTTTTGTAGGATCTCTGGATGCAGGTGACATCTGGGCATTAATAATCAGGATAATAGTTCCGAAATGGAGATCGAGCGTCGATGCATTTCCAGCGCCTCACACGCGGAACACCTCGTTAATCCCGTAAATGGCCATTTTGCTCCAGGTGGACACATCCTCACACCGCAGATCGACGCCGTCCCACACTTTTGCACTTCCGTCCGCGTGGAACCCGCTGAACCTGCACAATTTAACATGATGCTGCACAGTGGGTTCGTTTCAAGTAAATCACAAGCAGACAGCGCATTGTACTTACATTAGGAGGTAGTTGCGGATGCTCTGCCACTCCTCGGGATAGGTCAACGTACGCAGCCAACGCGCACGCACAGCCGTGACCTTTGCCAGCATATCGTGCGTCACCGGCGGGAAGTTGTCGTTGAGGGCGCACATCACGCGAGCCGTCATACGGAACCGGCCTTCACTGCAGCGCAGAAGCAGTTTCGGAATGCTGATCTGCAGCTGGTCGATGGCCAGTTCGTGTATTTCCGGCAGCATCCATTCCCGCTCGTGCGCCGGTAGGCGACGCGAGGTCACGCCGGAATGGGGGTTATAATAGAGGTTATCCCCGAAGACTTCGCGCATTTGGCGACCGAAAAGACGGGAAGCGGTCCAGTTGTGCAGTAGGACGAAGTTGCACATGCCCTTATAGTGCGTGATCTGCGTCGCTGCCCCGTGCTTTAAACGCGACTGTTTCTGCCGTGGCAATCCCAATGGCTGGACGTCACAGTGGTCTTTCAGGACCAGGATCGGCAACTTAATTCCCACGGTGTGGAAGACTGCATATACAAGGAGGTAGTGGTAGAGCGGCGGGAAGACTATCAGCAGAGTGAGGCTGGTTGTCGCCGCGTTGATGGAGCAGCTGAGCAGAGCGGCCGCTTTGAAATGATTATTCGAGCCCGTTAGAAGGACGCATTTACTGCCGTCGGCTCTTAGTTCCCAATAGCTTTCGAAGGAAATACTGACGCGTTCCCTCATTTTATAGCTACTCAGCAGCAGCTGCCATATGGCACACACTCTTTAAAAATACACACAAACTACTGTATTATTTTAAAGTTTAAACCAAACACCATCTACAATTCTCTAGACAATAACCGGTCTGAACGGCAACTGTAGCACTCCCCCAAATGATGCAGACTTTTTTAAAGAACTAGGAAAAATTACGCTGTGTACGCTTTTAGTAGAGGAAACACGAAACCCTACCGTTTGGCTTTCATCTGTGAATGTAGGTCCAAATGCGACAAGATGTCGCTCAGTAGCGAAGGTGTCAAATCGCAGATGCCGGCAGTCCACATCGATGGGGCAATAATATTATAGAAATCTGAAAAAGAATTTGCGTGGTGTCGCATCGCAACCATCTTGCCCACACCGTACGTATTGTATATCGGCAATGCCCAAGCGGTGCAGTTTTCACAACAAAAAATTCCTTGATACCCCGGGCAATGCCAGGTTATTGCGTATTATCAAGGTCACGCTGCTAACCGTCTGGTTTTATCACATTATCCGGTGGACAAGGAAAGCGTATATAATACATCTTTTTAGGTTTAAGAGGCATCCTAAAATTATTATATTTAAACATTTTTCAAGTGAGGGAAATTGATCCTGACTGAAATGCACTTCCACAAATTTAACGTGGTGGTTTATGGAAACTGACCACAGTTAACGTAGTTTTCTTAGGCCATTCTTAGGTTTTCTTAGGTTCCCTAGGATAAAAAACTACCGGCCTAGAGATCGGCCTCACAGCTACAGCTTGTACAGGGACCAACCACATGCGCCATGTTCCGCTTGCATAGACTACCATGTTAAGTTTTTGAAAACATGTTTCAGTCAAAATCAATTTTCCTCATTGTAAACATGTTCAGACTGATTCTAGAATGCTTCTTGATATTAAAAATGTGTAGTAGAGTCGGTTTGCTTGCCCAACGCATAGTGGGGTTTTACCAACCGTCTTCGCCAGAGGTCAGTGTGCCTGCGTGGTACGTTCGATTGTCAATCGGCGGTAGATCCGCTCGGCGGTTCAGATGTGTTTCCAAGATTTTCAACAACATTTCATTCATCCAGTCCGTGGGTAGCGCGTCGGTTGCATGGTAGGCGATAAGAAATATACAACCGTCCCGTTCAATGCGCAGATGAAACCGGCAGCAGTCCATTCTATATGTATTAGTTGCTGCCATCCTGGCGCGAAGAGCGTTATCCACATGTCTGACAATACGAAATTTATCGGCAGGCTCGCGCAGAACGGCATTCGCTTGGCCGAACGGAATGAAGTGTTTGGTATAGAGCAGACCGCTGCGGCGACCCAGCAAGGAGGGTCCACTGGGCGGCAACTCACTGGCCACTTGGCACAGGTGGACCACATGAAAACCGGCGTGCTGTACCGGAGCGTTGTTCGTTGTGGACGCATCAGTTCGGATGTGAAGCATCTCGTAACCCGCGTCACAACTAAAAGCCGTGTTGAGGATAACGGCTGGTCGGAAACGGAAGGCTCCGTTGTCTTCATCACGCAGTGCCGCAAATACTGGAGTGTTTGGGTGACCTTTACTGGTAAGAATTATGTCCCAGTAGGATGGCAGCGGCCAGACGTCTCGTAAGTGCATCCAGCGCGCTGCGGCTGTTGTGGAGTCGAAGTGGATGAATGCGTGGTCGCCGTTAATATCCTGAATGTATCCCAGCCACCACGTGTCGTCAGCGTTGCGCACGACAACCGTGTTGTGATAGCTGATCTGACTGGCATCCGCTAATAGCGGCTGAAACGGCGGCTTCGCTCCCAGCGCGAACTGAGGGGCCTACAGATAAAGAGACACTACATAGAGACAGTCGCTTAAAAATATTTCTTTTCTTCTGGCTGGACTTCAGAAAGGCAGGATGCTTACTCACCAAATGACCCATTCGTGGAAGCTTTCCTCTTGTGTTGTAAATGCAGTAACAAGGTAGCTGAGACGCGAGAGAAAAAAATTCTGGCGTGAGGAGGGAATCGGCTCACGTACAGCGACAAAGTCTTTCAAGGATTTTCAACACTTTGCGCCGTGGTGCAGTGGTGCTGCCTAGGCAGATCTTACGACGTAGCCGGGGTTCGATTCCCTACGTAAGCAGTGCTTACGGGCATATGCTGCAGCAGATTTATTGGGCATCTTCACTCATTCTAGCTTGCGAGATACTGGCTAACTAAATGATAATTGGCAAAGAATACGAGTACCGCATAGGGTTAGGTCGACCAAAAGTCATGCAGATATTCTGTAGCCGCTAAACGAACTTGCACCACAGAGTCTGGTGTACGGAAAAATGCAGGCCCAATATACATACTTTGCTCCGTGCAAAAATGTTTTTGATTTGAATTATTTTCACTTCGATGCTACCGCCGTTTTACATGTTTTGCTGTTCATTGCTAGTTTTTTATTCTTTGCAACGCTAGATAATTATTAACAAGAGCACAATGTCAGAGCTCTGATATTTTTCTGTTTGTAAATCTGGTTTGTTGTTGTTTTTGGGGTGCCCGTGGCAGGGGCAGGCAGCACCGAGTATAGTACTAAAATTTGAAAGGTAAAGTGTGGGCCACCCCACCCGGTGGGAGGAAGGCTCGTGCTCAATTGCTGATCTGCGCCGCCACGCAGCCCGAGGGCGGTTGGAAGTCAGTAGCCTTCGAGTAGCCGGGAAGTCGTGGCTGCTCCATAGCAACGCGTGCTCCTACTGTAATTTTTAATTAGGGCGCGTTTGCAAACCGTGCTGTCTGCAAAGACGGGTGGCACATGAAAATTAACAGAAAACCAAGGTCTACAAAGCGAAAGACACATGCATGATAAAAAAGAGTAGTGTACTCGGTAAATTCTGCGGTCAGTTAGCGGCCTCGGTATTACAGTGCGCCTACCATGCGCCAATCTTTACGTGATACGTAGCGTATGCGTAGTTCTCATTTTGGCGCACTGCGCAATTCCTGTAATTGGTGACGTGCGAAACAACGTCTACGGCGGTTGCCTTCCCGGCGCAGATCAGCAATGCCGGGCCAGTGGCAGGCAGCGGCCGGATCTAAAAGTGGTGCAAGTTCGTCTAGCGGCTACAGTAACGTGGCTACGCGCAACTACTGCCCGTAGGCCGTAGCCACTACACTACAGTTTCATTATTTCGTCCTGATACTAATATACTTACTAATAGCACACATAAATAAAAGACACAGCCAATCGGCTGATGGAAGTTTGGATCGAACGCTTTTCCCTGGAACCTCCGCGGATGGAAAGCCGTCACTTCCAGTCGGTCTGGACAGCATTGCAGCATAACCAGACAGTATCCCGCATGATGGAGAATGCCGACGTATTTAGTATTTACCTCTGCGCGATTGTTGGTTGCATCCTCACCGGAATCGCGTGCTTGGTTGTCTGCTTTGCCCGTATCTATATTCGGAAATCTACTGGAGGATGCCCACTTACAAATTGCCGTGGCGCGGCGGTTAGGAGCTCCAGTATGCCAGAAGCATGTGTGTAGGTGCGGCAGTACCGTAGACAATCTCGGACACCATGGGCTGGTTTGCAAGCTGGCGAAAGGAAGACACGGTGTCCAGTCCACGCCGTCTTGAACGAAGCAACCAAGCGGGCGCTGAGTTCGGCAAAAGTGCCCTCATCACTCGAGCCGGTGGGCTTAGACAGAGGCGATGGAAAGCGGCCCGACGGAGTGACAGCCTTCCCATAGAAGAATGGAAAGCCGCTAGTGTGGGATGTTACCGTGGCAGACACATTTGCCCAAACTTACATTGGCCAGACGTCCAGGGTGCCGGAGAGTGCAGCGGAAATGTGGGAAAACCAGAAGTTGGGAAAGTACAGCGGCCTGGCAGATCGCTACATAGTTCAACCGCTGGCTTTCGAAACCACGGGAACATTTGGACCGCTGACGAAGAAGTTTTTTAAAGATTTGTCGAGAAAGATCTGTGACTGTACAGGCAACCCTCGCTCAGGGGAGTTTTTGCGTCAGAGAATTGGTATCGAGATCCAGCGAGGAAATGCAGTGTCTGTTCTCGGTACTTTTGGTGACATGGTTGAGAAGGGAGATTTGTATTTTGCCTTTAAATTAGCTGAACGGCAATGATGTCAAGGATTGTTGTTCTTGTTACTTGTGTAATGCGCGGTGTAATTATGAATAAAAATCTAAAAAAAATAGCACATAAAACCGAATACAGTATAGTTTATTACTTCTTTAAGTGTTACTTAGTAATCCAAAAGTCCCTAAAAAACGCTAGTCGATAAATAAAAAAAACTAGAGTACAAGTATACACACGCTGACACGCTGTATCAAAACACCATTTTGGCATTTTCCCTGATAATCCTGCTTTCATAACACTAAGATCTCTACTTCTAATAATATTATATCAAACTTACACTAAAGAAAAAAATCTATAGAAAATCCCAGCACCATAACATCACAGACGATTATTTTTAACAACCAGAATTAGTAAGTGTTACAGTGTCACGCAATCCTGAATTAGGACAGACATTACTGAGAGCACAAATACGCCAAATGCGACAGACCAGGATGTTCCCGGAGGAACTCCTCGCGCGTCAGGAGCTGCCAATCCCGGTACTCAAAACCCGGACACTGTCCGCAGCCCACGAGGGTGTAGCGTCCGCGGGTCTCGGCCGACAGGGGCTGCAGCGCCCGTACCGTGTACTGGAGGTCCCCCTCCGCCGGATCCCCGCTGAGAACCACCTCCTGGAGGTCGCCGGTGGGGCGGATGGTCCGCAGCGTGAGGGCGTCACCTCGGTGGAAGTACCAGGTCTCGTCGGAGAGGAGCCGGTGCCAGGCGGAGTGGTCCCCGGCGGTCACCAGGAAGAGGATGGAGGTGCCGGCAGCGTGGCAGGTCGGCGGGGGGTAGCGTTCGAGGGCGGGTGACTGCGGCAAGACGGTGTCCTGGCATTTGTACAGTTTGCGGTACCAGCCGCCTTCGGGGTGCTTCTTCAGCTGGTAGCGTTGGATCAGAGCGCGGATTTCGGGATCGTCCGGCAGTGGAGACGAGTCACTGGTTGAGGCGTTGGCTGTCTTCTGCATGTTCTCCTGCGTGGACTGAGCAGCCACGCGTTACAGAATAAATATAACTATTTATTATTTACGATGAGTGCATGTAGGGGTGTACGAAGAACAAGAGTAACTGTTTAAATCACGGAAATATTTTCGTGTGTGGCGCATGCCGAATTGTCAGCTTACGGCTAGACTGCTAGTTAATTCGACCAGTGTCCCCTCAGGCCATGTACGTCTACCGTAACTCATACTCAGATGTAATATACATTCAGTGGCTTTGCACTCATATACGCAATTATACGGTACATCGCGTATATATACTCGTACATCGTAGTTGTGCTCGTCTTCATTAATATCACTTAATAACGACTTATACACAACACGCTACGAACGCAGCAGCATCTGTCCTCCTGTTCCACGGTTGTCAAAACGCGGGAACGCGGAAAGCCGCTGGCCGTCGATGTGACTTGCGTGGACACACTTGCAGCCTCTTATATCGATCGCACCTCAATGAATGCCGGGGCCGCAGCTGAACATGCCGAAAGAGCGAAACTTTCGAAACAGCTGGCTGCAGCCACGGTATAACTTCATGGCGGCAGCATTCGAAATTTACGGACCGTGGGGAGATGGAACAAAAAGGCTTGTGGATGAGGTTGGAAGCGGTATGGCCACCGCCACAGGCGAGAAACGTGCGAAAGAGTTTTTTAGACAGCGGCTCTCTATCCAGATACAACGGGGGAATGCGATTTGTGTAATGGGTACAATGCCCGATCAGGATAGCATTGAGGAAGTGTTTCTGTTATGAGATTAATGTTTTCTAGTACTAAGTTTGTACTTGTGACATGATACTTATTAAAGGTGTTACCGTATGTTGTCAAAAACTTGTGAAGTACTGTAATATACATGCAGAGAGCAATATACATGTACAGGGTTCAAGCAGTAATATAGATATACATATATATGTAATATACATGTACAAGCAGTAATATACATAATCTTTCGAATGCACTCATTTTAATTGATTACTATTACAACTTACAACACGAGTACTTTTATAGTTTCCGAAGCTTTTGTTAAAAATATACATAATTATACGAGTATACATGCAATATACATGTACAAGCACACAAGTATTACACAGAGCACAACCGGTCAGTGATGATCGCGATGATGGCAGGATTAATATTAACGACATCCCACGCAGCTAACATGCAACTCCTCTCCCCAACCGTACACTCGTAAAGCGCCATAGGGTTGCCGGCGGACTGCAGAACTTTCGAGAAAAGAACACAAACCGTAAATCACAACAAACTGAGCCAGTTAACTTTTGCATCGCCAAAGTCAGCTGACCAACACAGGCCTGTAAACGTCGCAGTTCTTCGTCAGTTTAACCAGTCTACAAAAATAGCTGTCTCGGGGACCATTCGCGTGATCACCGTCGCTGACACTCATTAATCACTTTCGGTTCCCTACACTTTCTCGCCCTTTACGTCTCACCCAAGGTCAAACGTGATCGCATCGCCTGTTTACATGAAGAGCGTCAAAGCGTGAAAAGTGAGCGAAAGCGTCAAACGCGTAACTGATAAGAAAATTGTCTTGCGCGCAGAATCTGGTTGACAGGGGTAAAAATGGAAGAAAAGCGTAGAAGATTTTTACTACTGTAATAGTCACGTTATTATGATTAATTCCTTGCCATTGCCGGGTTCTTGTGCGGTTTTGCTTAACCTTGGATAGGACGTAAAGGTTGGGTAAATTTTAGAAAGCGCGGTGATTAATGGGTGTCAGCGACGTAGATCACGCGAATGTGCCCACGACGCAGCTATATTTGTAAAGTGGGTTTAGAGTGACGGAGGACTGCGATGTCGGTAGGCTGTGTGGTTCATCTGAATTTGGCTATGTCAATCGGCTTAATTACTCGTATAATTACTGTACTGAAAAGCTCTCAATGCTCTCCTCGTAAAAGCATATATGCACCGACGCTCCTATATAAACTCGTACGAAGACTGCAAATCCTGCAGTGGCGGCAAGCGGTTGCACATCCACTTTGAAAATTCCCATCTCGTTTGAGCTGATGATACGCCGCCCTACTACTTAAATTTTTTTCTCTGCGGACCATATCGCCGGTATTTGAACCGGTAATTCATTTACAAGGATTCCGTGGAGGATACGGCGGCAATACATTACGCTGACAATCTGTGCTGAACGTTGCTTCATTGTCAGGTAAATCATCGATCGTTCTTATTTGCGCTGTGCTCTGGCCCTGCACAGATATATTTCCTGTTGTTGACATTTTCTGCTGGGATTGCAGTTGCCAGTTACGGGGCAGGTGGAGTGGTTCGGTCAGAGTAACTAGGTCGTTGCGCGTTGGTCTGTCCGATCCGATCGGTAAGAACAATTCTTAAGAATCCATATCACCCATCTTGATAGAGTACTCTGTATACCGCATGGGCATATTGTGCAGCATTTTGTAGTTACCGGTATACCCGTTAGAACTGCCGGTCTCCTGTAGCGTGTACATGACCTTTGACTAATGTCATTGGTCGTGCCGAAATTTGATGCTCTGATTACTGTTCTAATGTCATCATGCTGGCTCCTTGAATAAAAAACCTCTCCATGCGCGTGAGTACTGCTTGTTGAGTGCGTATGTCTTCAGTTGCTGTTAACACTGCTCAGGTAGCCTTGTCTGCTGGGTGCCGCCATCGCTCTTAAACAACACTGCACGTGTGATTCTGTGAGCGGCCGGCTCGGTCTTGACCTTTCCATGTTTAATTATAGCTGTGGCCATAGCAGTGTGTAACATTAGCCCTGCAACAGCATCAGGCTACTTAATGTGCTTATTGTGCAGTTAGTATTAGTACAGCGCTTTAATTTGTGTATAAGAGAAGATGCCTTACCAGTTAGAAGCTGTGAAACCTGGGAAAGTAAACAGTCGATGCCGAATTCTATTATGCATTGGCAGGAGGCCCCACAAGCCACAAAGTAACGCCTCATCCACGCCCTTCACCGGCTCGCATGGGTGGCGCCGGCTCCAAGCTGATCAGTCCCAACCCGGTGATCAACATTACCAGTCCCTGCCACTGCGACATCCAGAAGAATAAAGGCGGCACCGGCCAGAACAACACCAAACAAGCCAGTCCCTCGGCGCCACCCCCCAATTCCTGGGCAGCACCCAAGCCGTATAACTAACGCAGCAGACATGTCTTGCTGCAAGTACTCCGTGTCCAAGGAGGAGCATGCCGGCAAAACCAAGTGGGGAGGCTCGTGGGCCGGCCGACTCTTATTTGACCCATCGGCCGGGAAAGCGTCCGCGACGTTCATGTACCGCTGCCACTATGACGACTTCTGGGATATGTTCAACGCCATCCGGGAGAGCGAGGCGGTGCGCTACGACGAGAAGGTGCTGGCCATCTCCACCTACAACTGCAAGATCCAGGGTATGGAGGGCCCGACCGCGGCGGTGGTGAAGCACAGCTTTGCCATCGTGGAGACGGACGACTGGTACTGGTGCATCGACAAGCACGACGAGGGCATCAATATCCAGCGCAGCAAGAGACGGGCGGACCTCAAGCGCAGCAACTGGAGCGAGGAGCGGGAGTGGCTATGGATCATCTGGGAGGATATTCAGCCGGGCACGCAACGGACGCTGGAGGATCTGCTGGCGTTCATTCGATCCGAGCTGAAAGACACGTACAGCATTCTGCGCAATTGCGCCGAGTTTGTGGCCGACACGATGCGCTTCTTAGGAATCTGCCCGGAAATCCGCGGCTATTGCAGCATACAGTAGTATACTCCACAATTGCTATTAGCATGCCGGTAGCAACATAATTGTTTTATGTAACTGTACAGTACTATTCTGTAGTGTGATCGCGACTGTGTAGAATATAGCTAGTTAATTAATTTAATATACAGTAAAACCTCCTCGTACGTACACTCCCAAGATACGTACACCTCTCACTTAAGTACGAAAAATTCTGTACCGAAACTCTCCGTAGACTACAGTACAGGGGGGAACCTCTACGTGACGTACACCTCTACGATACGTACACGTACACTTTTTCTCTGTACCGCCTAAGCAGTAAACTGTACGCAATCACCTCGAACATACGTACACTGGCGAGTAAGAATTTGGTTTTTTTAAAATATTCGATGGAAAAATCGTAAAGAAACAAAGAAACTAGCTTAAAATTGTACGTTGTCTTTTGTTCTGAACTGATTCGGACGATGTTTTCTGTTCGAAGTGTGTGGGAGAAACTTTTCCGCCTGCTTATATGCTGTAAAAATATTAAAATTTGTGTGAACTAATGCAACATGTACCTTTCCGAACTGCACGCTGTGTACAGTGAAGTTGCATGCAGTATACTGAGCACTCCGCAGTGGGACAGTCCCCTCATTATACAGTCGCCCCCCCCCCAGGGGGCGTTGGGGGTGGCGATTCTATGTTACGTACACCTCTGAGTTACGTACGAAATTTTTTGAACGGAGGTGTACGTATCTTGGAGGTTTCACTGTACGGCTTTTTATCGCTCGGTACGATATGTCCGTTTTTGTAATAAAGAAGCGGCATTTGGCGTGAAGGACTCTTTGGCACTCTTAATAACTACTACCACGCCACCAGCTTGAAAATGTTAATCAATGCGGGAAATATGCGGTCAGGCAGTGCATGTATTACGTACGTATTCGTGGCTAATACAATATAATTACACGATACCATGCAATGAACCGAGTAACCGTAACACAACAGTTAAAATGCTTTCGCCGGTTGATTTTGTTAGTACCGGTTACCGGTATTGACATGAACATTGGCGCGGATCCAGCGCCCATCATCAACTATAATGGCACATGTGCAAGCGCAGCCCGGTTCCCCGTTTCTCCCTGATACAGGCAGACCCGGCACCCGCGACGATACTATCCGCCGTTTCCGCGTACGGCGAACAATACGGATCGGGGTGGTTGACATAGGAGCCGTTCTCCGCATCCAGATAGAGCGAGACCATCCTGGCCCGCATTCCGACCACTTCCTGGCATGCGCAGTGCCCGCCCAACGGGAATAGGATAAAGGGCCGCTGCGTAGGCAGCACCACAGGATTACCGGGAGCGGAGTCGTTGCGACAACAAAAATAATAACGGGTAAAGTCCGGGAGGTACTCCCCGGTCGGGAGGAAGCCGCGCGGCCGCGCCCGCCGTAGCGGCGTCCCGACGTCGTCCAGGCCGACGACGCTCCAGTGGAAGCCGGCGGGGCAGTGGTCGAAGCTGGTCCGGGGCTGCGCGTTGAGGAGGCAGTAGGAGCCGGGCGGGAAGGCGGGGTTGAGCGGACGGCAGTCGTCGTACCAGGGCTCGTCGGAGGGATTCCGGACGCAAAAGTGGAGGGTCACGGCTTCCTCCGTGATGTGGGCGCCGAGGAGGTTCTGCTGGGAGACGGAGGAGCTGCCGCCGAGATGGTGCATCACTTCCCCGGCCTCCCAGATGCCGCCGCCGGGGCAGTCGGTCACCGGGCGCAGCAGGGCGAACCGGGCATTCGGCCAGCAGTCAACAGGTGCCGGCACATTCCTGCTCGCGTTGGCCGCCACCTGACCCGCTCTCTCGGGCTCACCCACGCTGAATGAAGACGTCATTAGCCAAAACACCCGTTGAAGTATATTGTGCTGTATATGTATTCGGGCAATAGCCAATTAACAGAACAACAAGCCGGCGCTGGTAGATGCTAATTAAAAATTTCGACATTGTGCTTGTACTGACCTCTGCCGTGATGATGCATCGTTAAGCGTGTAATTAGGCTGAGCATAAAAGCATGTAATGCTCAAGCATAATAACAACAGGGAACAGATCATACCCTTCTTTCCTCCATACATTTTTCACAAGAGGTCGAATTCAACTTTTTTCACACGCCGCTTGTGTGAACGGTACGATAGTCATTCTACGACTACGATCTGATTTGAGAGGATTTTCAAACATCATTAATTGGCAACGGCTGCTGCGCACGGTAACGTACCGCCTCAGTTCTCAAATAGAGTCGCATACCGGCGGTTTGGAGGACTTTGGACAATCTTGATACAAATAGAGTAATTTACTCTTATACTGGTGCTTGTTGAGTCAGTTAGTCAGTGATCAATCAACACGCGGATATCCGGATCGTCCGGCAGTGGAGATGGATCGCCGGTGAATATAGGGTCTGCTTTTTGCATATTCTCCTGTGTGGAAACTTCGGCGCAATTAACTGCAGTCAACGCATTTAAAGAAAAAATTACGAGGAGTACGTACAATGGCGTGCGAATAATAAAGATAAAGGTTTTTTCATGGCGAAAATATGTTCTGTTTGTGTCGAATAACGCCTTGCGGCTAATTGATTCGGTCAGCGTTCCCTCAGGTCAGACCGGATGTTCATTTAAGGGATTTGGCCCGGTACATAGCACTAAATTCGTGTACATTGACGGGATTATCCGCTTTCGTGCACTTCCAAACACTTTTTTGAATGGCTTTTTGACATTATGTAGCCAAATGATTTGTTTTCAGAGGCGTGAAGTCCGTTTTCGCGCGCAACATCCGGTTCGGGAGTTATGGCTGTCAGACAAATTCCAAAAAGTTTAACTGCATTCAGGTGTACCAAAAGTCTCATTATGGACCGATCCATTTCAGATTTTGCAAGTAAATGCACATAACCATGAAGATCGTTCTTACACCGATCCAGACTTCCACGATTGTTTTCCAATTTTTGAAATTCATTTTGAAATTTGAAAAACATGCTACAACAGTGGATCGGTGTAAGAACTGTGTTGCGGGAGAAAATGTAGTACTCGGAAGCAACTACCAGTACCAGTACGAGAGTACCGATTGCCTGGCACGCGGTGCATTTGGGTACGTATACATGGCCACCGTGACGGAGCGTGGCAATTTCGCCGGGGACGAAACCGTCGCCATGAAAGTTATCCAGCTGGATACTGTACAGCCAGGCTGCAGATGAATTCGGAGTACTATCGAAAACTACGGGACAAATGTGAGTTACTGTAGAAGATGCAGCATAACCACTTGGTTAAGCATCACAAAATCACTATACGCTTTCCTAAACGAAAAGGAACGCTCGTTTCCGTGGAACTGATGATGGAGTACTATCAAGGTATTACAGTACATTTTCCAATATTACAGGACTGCTATAAACTTCTATTAATAACTCTGTTCCACTTTATCGTACAGTCTTGTGATTATTATATTGGCATACCTGGGTTAATTTCGTCATAATAATTACTTTTATAGAAAAAGATTTAGCTTATCTTCTTAATAAATTAGGACAAGACGGCAGCATGCTGAAAAGACAGACCGCTACACGGTATACGCTGGAAATTGCACAGGCGCTGCATTTCTTACATCAAAACCGTATCATCCACGGTGATTTGAAGCCGGGTAACATACTGGTTAGGCGGCTGGGACACCTCGGAGATAAGGTGATACTCTGCGATCTGGGCGATATCGTCTGTATGCAGAGCCATGTCACGTGCTCGGCAGACATGACCCATGCCCGGAGGACGATCCGCTATATGTCACCGGAGACGCTGGAGAAATTCACCCTAACCGAAGCGGAAAGGGTCGGACACCGACCGCCTGGACGGAAAACCGATATCTGGAGTTTGGGTTGTATTGTAGTGAAGCTCGCGCACTGCGTGCTGGGAAACCACCGGGAATGGCTGCACAATGCCGACGGCGACATGATGGAGGCAGGGGAGGAAACTCCGGATAGCCGCTATGCTATCATGATCGTCGACGGTTATACACCGGTTATTGGCACCCTGGCGCCAACCGCTCTCGCTGAATGTGGACGTAATTGCGTGCAGTCTATTAGTGACTGTCGAAGCTCTGCGGATAGCATAATCCAGCGGCTGACCGAGAAAACACATAATCCCCAGGATAATGTCATAATACTGCAACGTGTCTTTGACGGTTCTATTAAATATTCGCTGTACGCGCAGTCGTACCATCCGGCCAGCACCCGATTGTGGCAGTTCCCTTTGCCGGTCAGTCTGCGGCGTAAGCACTTAGGTCAGGTGATTGGAGTGTGGAGAAACGAGGTGCTTTGCCAGGTCACCGACATGCACGATGGCAGCCCCTCACGGGTGTTCCACACCCTGGCATGGGACGTGGTTAGACAGACGTGCCGCTCAGTTTCTATGGGTCACCAGACTTCGCTCATCAAATGCCCTGTGGTAACTGGGAGCATGCTGTGCTTCTGGGATATGAGGTGCAGATCGTTCAAAACAACGGATTTGCTGCAACACACCGGGTCCGCTTTGCAGGAACTGCCGGTCGGTCCAAACTTAAACCGGTGAGTGGTGTGTAAAATGTAGTGCAGAACTAAAGACGTTGATATTGCTAATTTATGCGCGTTAAGGGATTTGGCCTCGTACATAGTACCGAATTCGGGTACGTACATACACGGGAACTTTTGGTACACCTCCACGCGTTTAAACTTTTGGAATTTTATTTCACTAATAACTCCCGAACCGGATGTTGCGCGCACATATGGTTTTTTCGCATATGTATACGAATCCTTTGGCTACAAAATATCATAAAGCAATGCAAAAAAGTGTTTGGGAGTGCGCGACAGCGAAAGTTGCCGTGGATTATATGAATTTGGTGCTATGTACCGGGCCGAATCCCTTAAATGTGCTCGGCTGGCTGTTGCAAATGTTTCTTGGTTTTCTAAAGTTAACATTCGATCCAGTTCTCACTTTCATTAGTCCGCTATTTACTGTATGTGGAAAAGAGTGTTTTTTTTTAAACTTTCAAAGCTTCGAAAATTTATTCAGATTGGCGAAACGATACAGTCACAAGTTCCTATAAAAGTGAAAGATTTGTACTGAATGCACAGCCTCAGCCGACTACTGAGATAGCGGCCTAATCACACAGAACATTTCTGATTAGCCGATACTGGTGCTGTTCCATGACAGAGGCCGCGTTCCCGCGTTGGATGTCAATGCTGATTCGTTGGCGCAGAAACTCCATCGCCCGTACCGCCTGTTTCTGTTGTATCATCTACCGACTTCGGTGACCAAACGAGAGGCGTCCGGTCCGGAGTGTTTCGACGCCAAATGCACGGGACAGGTAATCTCGGGTGAGTTCCTGATACTTCGCCACTTTATCCTGCTCTGCGCGTTGCGCGCTGCCCCGCTTGCTTCGATGATGCCGCGATGTGTGACAAGGCTACCGTGCACACAAAAGAGTGTTAAAATAGTACGGTTGCCTAATAAACGATAGCCGGTCTGCAGGATCCGGCGTATGGAATGCGGAGTGCCCATTAATCAGTACATCATTTTCATCGGTTCTCCCGTTGCGACATCATCCAAGTTCATGTACGTGGAAGGCTTCAACACCGTAACGAGCGAATGGCACAGCCTGCCGCCGTTAGCGGGCCGTCGGTGCGCCTTCGCCACGGCCGTCCTGCAGAACTACGTCTACATTCTGGGCGGACGGTCGGTGGTCGTGTGGTCGGTAGAAACGTTGCGGTCATGCGCCCGTCTGAACATGACAACGCGCACATGGGAATCCTTGCCATCCTTGCGTCACGCCCGCAGTAATCACTGTGCCTTTGTTACCGGCAACCGTATCGGTGTGTTCGGCGGCCGCATCGAGAACGACTATGCCGTGTCCTTGTCGACGATGGAATTGTATGACCCGCAGACAAACGGATGGACTAGCTCGAGAATCACCAGTTTGGATAGCGCCGACGCCCGCGTGCTCTTCTCTAGTTACGACAGCCAAACTATTGCGTTTCGCCCGGCGTTGGAAGAAGAAACGAGTGGTGACATTTAATGTACAGCAGACTGCGAGAAACTGCCGGCATGTGACGGCCGTATCGAGTTTGATTTTTAGAACAAGCTGTGCTTTCTCTTTACGCAATGCTGCTGGGTATCCTTGTCAAAGCGAGCCACTGGGACTGTCCGGTATAGACAATACGCGGCCAGACGGCATGACTCTCGTCCCTGTACGTGATGGCAAAGCGCTCGTTTGGGACGCTGCATGTTAGGACACAGTAGCCATAACGCATGTGCGGGCAAGAGCGAGTGCATCCGGCAGTTTTGCGCTTTTGGCCGAAAACAATTAACGTCGTAAATACGCCTTTGTGGAAAGAATGGGATATCTTCTTTATCCCTTGGCGGTCGAGACCTTTGGAACTTTTGGTCCGGCATTTGCGGAGCTCATTCGTTTCGTTGGCAGAAGGATTCGCGACGCGACAGGGGAGCCTCTTTCTACTACGTTTTTAAAACAGAGATTTAGCCTAGCTGTTGTAAAAGGAAATGCTGCTGCTGTTATGGGCACTTTGGGTATGCGTTCTAAGATGACGGACAGCGCTAACGATTTTGGTTGTTTTTTTTTAATTTTTAAATGTAAATCATTTTGCATAGTATTCTGCGTATGCACTTTTTATTGTATTGATGGCTTTTTCCGAAAAAAGACAACATTTAGTACGATTGCCAGGAAGTACCTAGCCTATGGCTTTCTATCATTCTGTGAGATACTTCTAAGTTGCTTTCATAAAGACACGCCATTCGGCGTGAAGGATGAGACATATTGTGAAAATATCAATCCAGTTGGAAATTTGCAGTTACATTGCACTTTCTCACAGTTAACTGATGAATTAATAAATCAAAATAATAAAAAATGCGTACGCCGGTTAATTTTGTTAACACCGGTTCTCCGTTTACGGTTTTAACATGAGCGTTTACGCAATCAGATAATTCGGATCCCGTGTTCATCATGAACTATAATGGCACATGTGCAAGTGCAGCCCGGCTCCGCGTTTCTCGCCGGCACAGGCGGGCCCCGCCCCCTCAACGGTACTGTTCGCCGTCACCGCGTACGGCGAACGATACGGATCGGGACGATTGACATAGGAGCCGTTCTCCGCATCCAGGTAGAGAGAAAACATCTTAGCCCGCATTCCGACCACCTCCTGACAGGCGCAGTGCACGCCCAACGGGAAGAGGATAAAGGGCCACTGCGGGGGCAGCAGCACGGGATTAGCCGGCGCGGAATCGTTGCGACAACAAAAATAATAGTGCGTGAAGGTGGGCAGGTACTCCCCGGTCGGGACGTGACCTCGAGCCCGCGGCCGCCGGATTGGCGTCCCGACGTCGTCCAACCCGACGGCGCTCCAGTAAAAGCCGGCGGGGCAGTCAGCGAACCGCATCCCGGGTTGCGCGTTAAGGATACAGTATGAGCCGGGCGGGAAGGCGGTTCTGACCGGACCGCAGTCCTCGGACGGGTCCAGGACGCAAAAGTCGAGGATGACGGCTTCCTCGGTGATTGCCACGCTGAGCAGATCCGGATGGGAGACGGAGGAGTTCGGACCGAGACGGTGCATTACTTCGCCGGTGCCCCAGGCGCCGCCTCCGGGACAGTCGGTCGTTGTGCGTAACAGGGCAAATTTGGTATTCGGCCAGCAGTCACTGGTAGCCGGAACACCCGTCTGCTGAGAATAGATGCATGAACTGCTATAACATAACAGCAAGAATACACAACGGATTAGACCAAGCTTTCCGTACATTTTTCGTAACAGACCAAATTCAACTTGTTTTTGTCACATGTCAGTTATGAGAACGGTGTGATAGTTTATGAGTTATGAGAACTGTGAAGTATTGTATAAGTAATACTTTAATAGTTAATTAATACTACATAATTAATGATGTGTACAGCAACTGCGCAGCAGGTAGAATGACAGGAATATAACAGGAAGACGTATGAAGTAAAACAGTAGTTGCTAGGACAGCAACGAACACGACAAGAACGGTGCGATAGTACGTGGCGATCGCTTCTCGACTGCGATCTGATTATGGGACGCGTAAATATGATCGCGGTCGGCAGTTGGCAGCCGAAAATCGTGGCTGTAGCGTACGGTAACGTACCGTCTTAATACTGGTACATGTCGGCGGTTTGGAGGACTTTGGACCATCTTGATAGTTGATACGGATCATACTGGCGAGCGGGACTTTTGTATCTAGTAGAGTAAAGTAAGTATTGTAGACAAATACCTTCGTTTTATGGGAATTAGATTGATATAGTGACCACAATTAAAATCGTAAAAAGATTTGTTGAAACCTACATATAATATAGTATTTCAACACAGTAATTATATAATATGTACATGTACATATGACCGCCACCGTCACACCGCCGCTGGCCAGAAACGAGCAAAAGAGTTTTTTTAAGCAGCGGCTCTCTGTGCAAATGCAAAGAGGGATTGCGTTTTGAGTGATAGGCACAGTTCCCGAGCAAAGAGGAAGTGTTTCTGTTATAAAATCTGTTTCACATTGGTATCGTGATAATTATTAAAGGATCACTGTCTTGTACTGTTGTATCTGCATGTACATACAGTAATACTGGGTAACAGTTACGAGAATTATCAACACGTAAGAAACTGACAATTTTTGCAACTGCAAATGCGTAAATTATTACGTAGTACATTCAGTACACTAAAGGAATGACATCAGACATGTGTTTCCATCGCGGGAATCCGCCCACTGGGCCGCGCTTCCCCATTTATGGCGCTTTTGCTGACGTGCCAGTGTGCGAGCGTATATAGGGGGAAAAATGAGTCTAGCCGAACCAGTCCCTTGTACTTCTGGTGTAAGCCAGCTGATGGTTTACGTTGTGGCTAGACGGCGTTTTATGTACTGTACAGCGCCGCTATTAAGATTACGAGGACATTTGGGTGCTGTGAACATACCCTGCACGATTAGGCTGCGATGAACAGCCGGCTAAATTTATAGCCGTTTGCATTCAGACTGTGATAACAGTAGCGTTGCGAGCTACGGCTAACCAGCTGTTCATCGCAGCCTAATCGTGCAGGGTATGTTCACAGCACCCAAATGTCCTCGTACAGGTACTGATAACAGGTAAGCAGCACTCGTACAACTGCAGATAAGCAGGCTAAAACTGTATTATAGCCCCATGCAGCCAAAACCACATGTACCGTCAATGCCGCACAGCCTTAATAGCAGCGCTTTACATAAAACACTGTCAAGCCACAACGTAAACCACCAGCTGGCTTGCATCAGAAGTACAAGGGACTGGTTCGGCTAGACTCATTTTTCCCCCTATATACTGTAGACTGGCTCGCCACGTGTAACATTCCACACGATCGGTTTTCCTTGGCGAACCGGCATCAGCGTCACGCCGGTCAGGTGTTCTTCCGCGACAACGTCACAACACGTGCCGGTTCTGTACGTCAGCGCATAATACAGAACCGCCTTGTGTAACTACGATCATGTCCGCGTACGAGCGATTAACGACATCCGCTGCCGCTGTCATTCGATCCGCTCGCCCCTTTGCCGTAGCACTCAGACTGCACAGGCGTTGCACGTCCCGGGAAACCTGATCTGCAGTTAAGGCAAGCGCAGAACAATAACCAGCAAATCAGTCTGCCAACGTCATTGCCAGTACTGGATGGGACGTGGTCTGTGCAGTTTAATCCCGGCATTTACGTCCACCGTTTTATATGGTGTCTTCTTTTCACATTTAATTGTACAACCAACGCGATCACAGCGCCCGGCATGATGATGCATTTCTCATTTTCTTGGATAATGTTTTAGTTTAGTTGTCATTAAGCAGGGAAACGCCGCGACTGTGCTAGCTACGTCGCCTTTTAACCCTACGAAAAACAGAATTGTTTTTACTTTATTCTGTCTGCTGGCGCTTTTTACATTTATTCCGCCGCGGTCCCTGTTGCCTGTTGAAATCGAGTTTTTCGGAATTAATTTCTTTATAAATCGGTAAAAGGTCACGCTGATTAAATTCTAAAAATTCCGTATTTTTCGCCATCCACACTATGTCCAACAACTCTTCCGCCGGCGGCGGCCACGCCCCCTTCAACGGGCCGGACCCCTTCGGCTACTTCTTCATCCCCATGTGCATCGTCGGCGTCCTGGGCAGCCTGCTGTCGTTATACATCCTGGCCATCAAGCACGTGGTGTCCTACGCGTCCACCGATCCGCTCTTCCTCAGCCTGTCCTGCACCAGCCTCTGGATCTCTCTCTGCGTGGCCCCCTTCCACGCCTACACCACGGTCACCGGCTCGCCCAACTTCCTGGCCACGGCCCGCTACGCCCCGCTGTGCCGCTTCGTCGCCGTCGGCATCCTCTTCATCGCCAACGCCTCGCCGCTGGCGCACGTCGCTTTAGCCATCAATCGCGCCCTGGTCGTCCTGTGCAACGCCAAACACCTGGTGCGCACCCGAAAGGTCACGGGGGTCTTGGTGGCCTTCCCGTGGATCACGTCGGCGCTGTTCGTCATGTGGCCGTTGTGGGGCGTCGGCGGGGTGTACGCCTACAACCCGGGGATCAACCGGTGTGTCTTAATCGACACCGCGGCGTCGCTGCGCTACCACGTGTTCATCCGCACCGCCGGCCCGCTGCTGTGCATCGCCGTGATGGTGGTGTGCTACAGCGCGGTGTTCCTCAAGGTCATCGTGGCCCGCCGCAACCTGCGGGTGCACCAGGGCGCGCCCAGCGATGGGAAGCGGCCGCAGCGCAGCGTGGAGATGCACGTGACGAAGGTGGCGGCGTGGTCGTGTTTGACCTTTGTGTGCAGCAACCTCCCGTCGGCGTTGGTCGGGCTGCTGAATAAGGGCTCCACGCTGCACGGGAGTCTAGCGTCCTACATCTCCGTTCTGCCCTGGCTCGGTAAGAAAAGCTCGCTAGTGACAACCGTTTTGGTGACAAAGCATAGATGTTTCGTTTTAAAGCATTCTGCGCAAATGAGCGCTTCTGTGTCGAACCCAGTGCCGGCGATTTATGCGTTTAACTAAACGTGAACACGAATCTGAAAACGGATTGCGAAAAAAGATTTACCGTGAGAAATTACAGAAATGTCCACTTTTTGACATTTTTTCAGATCTCGATAATTACGTGGTGAAATCACTCCAAAATCTTTTTTTGTTGTGAGTGGCAGGTTTCACGATGTCGCCGTGGTTGGCCATCTGCCTGGACACCACCGTCAAGGCCTTCACCGTGCAGCACCTTAAAAAGCAAGCGGCCGAGTTCAGTCTGCAACGGCAGCGGAGGGAAGGCGCGAACTCCGCCACTTCCGCCAACACCGGCCGCTCCTCCCACACGGACGTCCATATACTGAAGACCGTCTCGTGACTGCCGTTTTGCGTCGTGTCTCGGTTGAGCAGAGCGGATTCGTGCTAGCATATTATCGTCGCTAATCATATTCAGCGAAAATATTTATTTATCCATATTATCATTTTACGGAGACATGCAGTAGCGCCCCAATTTATTATGACTCGGTGACCTTTATGTCTAAGTGAGCATATCAATTTCGTTTAATTATTTCACGTGCTTAATTAGACATTTTACTGGTGACCTTTCCGTTATGGTCTGCAGGCACCGTGGCATAATATAATTACTCCAAATCACTATAACACGCTAGTTAAGCAGCACGTGCACATTTCGTCGGAATAGCTAAAAACACCCGATCCAACAATTTTGCGGCTTGCGGGGATTTCCGCTGCTGCGAACTTGGAATAAGCGGGCCAAACTGCAGTTCATATAAGTCTATGTTAGCAGAAACAATTATCCCGGCATTTTATTGTTAATCCAGCTTCCGTGCCCGAGTTAGTGACTATGTATCCAAGAATGCCGGCAGTGTTATAATTAGCGCACGCTCCCTCGAAGCGGCGCAGCGTGTCACCTTTACCAACCGCTTCCGGTGATTGTGGCTGGAAAGGTCGATCCGGCCGGTTCCTGTTCACACGGCAAGGAGTGTGGGAGGCAGCGGATGTCAACGGGCGCCGCCAGACAAAAACCCACGTCACATTTCACACCACAAATCGCAGCGGTGCACAATCGCCCATTCAGTGCTTATATTACAACTACGCGGTGCAGCGCGCCTCACCGTCGAAGCGATGGAGTTCAGTTGCTGCGTTCGGCAATATGGATCGTTATTGGTTTATTGCGGCCTCTAATTTTCCACTCATTGCTTTACTACAACGTGTATGCAAGGCAAAAAACGTAGATGCTTCACCTTAACAAATACTGCGCAAAACAGCGCTCCTCTGTTCGAACCTAGTGCCGGCGATTTGTGCGCAATGGACTTGTTCCTGTTGAGCGCTGTTTGCTGATTTTATTATTCAATTTTTTAACCGCGGAACGACTCGCTGGTTTTTCAGATTTTAGTCCTACATCGTAGTCTGGTTAATTTCGATCACGGACGAAACTCTAGCCTGCTAAATAGCCAACTGGTTTACCAGAAGGAGTGCCGGCGATTCCGATTTGTTTGTCCTGCATTTTACTAATATGATTAATCACAGTGTTTACGGGGAGACGGCCGTTTCACCGTCACCCATCAACGCCTCCTCCGGCCCCGCCTTCGCCCCGCCCCAACTCGGTCCCGGCCTGCTGTTCGCCTTCTTCAGCCTGGCCGGCAGCGTTGGGAGCGTCGCGGGCTTGTACATCCTGGCGGTGAAGCGCAGCACGGCCTACGCCTCTGCCGACGTGCTCTTCGAGAGTGCCTGCAGCAGCAGCCTCCTCGCCAGCCTCTGCGTGGCCCCCTTCCACGCTTACACCACCGCCACCGGCGGCCCCAACGCCCTCTCCGCCCCCGGCTCGGCCCTCTGCCAGTTCGTGGCCTTCGCCGGCGTCTTCATGACCCTCGTCTCGCCCCTCTCCCACGTGTCCATCGCCCTCAACCGCTTCCTGGTCGTCGTGCTCAATGCGCGCCACTTTGTGCGGATGCGAAAGGTCACGGTGGCGCTGGCGATTGGCCCGTGGGTCCTGGGGATTCTGTGCGCGATGTGGCCGCTCTTCGGGATCGGTGGGGAGTACGGCTACGTGCGCGTCAATAACCGGTGTCTGGTGGGGCGGCCCACCTCGCCACGCTACCACGTTTTCCTGCGGACGGCGGCGCCACTGTCCAGTGTGCCGCTGATGATCGTCTGCTACGCGGCCGTGTACTGGAAAGTGTACGCCACGCGCCGGAAGATCACCGCCTGGATGCGGACGCATTCGCTGCGGCTGCAGCAGCGCAAGCAGGCCGAAGCGGAGGGTGCAGGTGGCGGGCAGACGGCGGCGGCGGCCAGTGCGCCGGCGACGGTACGGAAGCAGCGCCAGCTGGAGCTGCACGTGACCAAAGTGGCCTGCATCTCCTGCGTGGTGTTTATTGGCCTGTATTTGCCTGCCGGCATCTATGCCGCCTCCGCGGTGACCTTCAATGCGACGACGTCAACGTGGCTCAGTTTCCTCAGCTGGATTGGTAAGTGATACCCTTTATTTACTGCCCGGTTGAGTGCGGGCTTATAAAAGACTATTTTGCGTGCATATATAACGTAGGATCAGTAAAAAAGCAAATGTCTGGTTAATTCCGATAACGAACGAAACCTTAGCCTCTTAATCAGCTCCAGGATTTCCAGTGAAAGAGTAATAAACTAGCTGCTCAGTATGTGCAAAGCGACTCTTCGCTGTGTTATTCTTGCACTGTATTTCGACAGAATGTGCTCTGTTATACAGGATATTCACTGTCGCCGTGGCTGGCCATCTGCCTGGACAGCAGCCTGAAGAACCACGCCCTGCGGCACTTCCTGGCTATGCGCCACCTGGATTGCTGCTTCAATCGCCAGTCGGACGATGCCGATCCCACCATCGGTAATGCCTCCACGCGCCGGCATTCCACGCATTCCCACCCCTCTGGCAAAGCCACCAAACCCACCGCCGTTAGCCCCAAAGCAGCGCCCTCCCATAACAGTTACCCGCACCAACATTTTTAACGCTAATTTCAGACAAGAAACAACAGCCAGCGGATGATTACATCAGTAATTCTCTGTATAAACAACGCACAATGCAGTACTTAATTATTTATTGCCGCACGCTGACCTTTACCGGACATGTATCCCTCTAACCAGCAGCCTAGATTCGCTGCAGCTGCACCGACCGTTGCGATATTTTAGTGACATTCAGAAATTTAAAATTGTCACTGTCAGAAAATAAATGTGTCATTCCATTTTTTCTAGAGAACCATTCAGATTAATAGTGGGTAAGAAAACGCAGCAAAGCAGCTTTTTTTACCGAATGGAAACGGACGAGCTGGTAGGACAGGAGCGGATGATCAGAAAGAGAGTGCCGGTATGAACCAAAGCGTTGAACAGCCAAAGTTAGAAGAAACCAGTAAAACCCAACGTGTAAATGTATCGAAAAGACACAAATTCCTAGGTAAGCTTGTGTCTGACTGCAAATACTTTCTATCTTCCGTTGTCTGTGATTTCGCAATGCTGGTACAATCCTGGGAATAACAAGATAGCCATGCCGAACAAAGTATGTGCTGGTTGCTGCAAAGCTTTACACGCGGAACATCTCGTTGATCCCGTAAACGGCCAGCTTGCTCCAGGTGGAAACATCCTCACGCCGCAGATCGACGTCGTCCCACACTTTCGGGCTGCCGTCCGAGTGGAACCCGCAGAATCTAACAAAACACCATACACGTGTAGCTGCGCTTCGAAGTACGGTCTCCTTACTGCACTTACAATCGGAGGTAGTTGCGGATGCTCTGCCATTCCGCGGGATAAGTCACCGTGCGCAACCAGCGCGCATGGACAGCCGTGACCTTTGCCAGCATTTCCGGCGTGACGGGCGGGAAGTGGTCGTTCAGGGCGCACATAACGCGTGCAGTCATAGGGAATCGGCCGTCGCTGCAGCGCAGCAGCAGCTTCGGAATGGTGATCTGCAGTTGGTCAATGGCCGGTTGAGGTGGCGCGTCAGTGAGAGGCAGCATCCAGTCCCGCTCGCTGGCTGGCAAGAGACGCGCGGCGACTGGCACGCCGTTAGGCTCCTCATAGTACCAATCGCTCATAAGGACCCTGTACATCTGGCGACCAAAAAAGATGGGAAACGGTCCAGTTGAGCAGCAAGACGCAGTTGCTAGTGTTTTTATATAGTGTAATATCCCACGCTACTCCGTGCTTTAGACGCCACTGCTTGCGTTGCGAGAAATAAATCCCGGTTGATTTGGCGTTAATGTGGTCTTTGAGCACCAGTATAGGCAACTGGATTTCCATGGCCTGCAACATCCAATGCAAAAAGACAGAGTGGTTTGGCGGGAAAACTCTCAGCAGGGTCAGACTGATGGTCGTTGAGTTGATTGAACGACAGAGCAGCGAGGCCGCTTTGAAGCAGTTGCCGGTGTCCCATTTCAAGGCGCACTTTTCGCTGTCGGGTTCGATGTTCCAGCAGCTTTCGAAGGAGATGCTGACGTGCTCCATCATGCAGGAGCTGCTCAGCAGCAACTGCCACAAGGCGCACACTCTGTTAACAGCGAATACCATTACGAATACGAATACAGCATTAAAAGCAATAAAAAGTATGTCAAAATTCTTAAACTTCCATGACTCGGTCAGCTCAAAGACCCTTGGTAAAAACGTCCCCTAATAGTGCTATTGCCATGGAACTAAACGCGCCCGCAGAGATATTTCGTACCGTTTGGCCTTCATTTGTGAATGCACGTCCAAATGCGACAAGATGTCGCTCAGCAAAGGAGGCGTCAAATTACGGATGCTGCCAGTCGACATCAATACATCAACTTCCGTACTCGTATCTAAGGAAAACGTGATTAATTCATTATTGCGAGTACGGTATAAGCGACAATTCGCGCTCGACGCACTTAGTGTGTGCAGGACTTCTTCGTTTTCGCTTTTCCTTGGGTACCTATGTTCTCTTATGTTTAAATTCTGTTTCCTTAAGTTTTATCATGTTTCCTTATATCTTGACAAAATGTCTCGTGGACTGATTTCGTGCCGGTTTGCCAGACAGAGTGTTCTGATAATCGTAATCTTAGCTGCTTCGTGACATCGCATCATTTTCCAACCTGAACAGCCGTTCGCCGTATAAGTAAGCAGTTCCAGTTGAGATGCTTTAAGAGCATCGTTTTAATCTTTGTTATACTCCATAGCAAATGCCGAAGGAACTTTGTGTTTCGCAGTAAGTTAGGACCACCTAAAAGATATATCTAGGACAAACCACTAACCGACTACTCCATTGGCATCACTTGCGCGGAGTTGTTGATCATGCACAGGCGGATGATGGTCGCGGCTGGCCCGTTGCATTTCCAGAACGCTTCCCCAGATTTCCGTCCTCCACTGCGGCGGTTGGGCGTCCGTAGCGAGGCTGACGAAAAGGAGCATCCAGCCATCCGGTCTGATGCGCAGATGGAAGCGGCAGGCATCCCGCAAGTCTCCACATCTTCTTTCCAGTTTGGTGCGAATAGCGGCGTAAGCATGCCTGATGATGCGCGCTCTATCGGACGGATCGCTGAGAACGGTATTCACTGGGCCAAACGGAATAAAGTGCTCGGTGTACAATACGCCGCTGCGGCGGTCCAGCAACGAAGGACCGCTGGGTGGCAGCTCACTGGCAATTTGCCGCAGGTGGACCACCTGAAACCCCGCTTGATGGGCGGGGACATCGGTATTGGTAAGGTCAGTTTGGATGCTGAACATTTGACAAGCCGACGTCCCGTTACAGCCCAAAAGCGCGTATAGCATAACGGCCGGTCGGAAGCGGAACGGTCCGTTATCTTCATCGCGCAGCGCCGCAAATATAGGAAGGTTTTGGTGACCTTTGCTTGCAAGCTCGGTGTCCCAATAGGACTGCAGCGGCCAGACGTCTTTCATGTGCATCCTGCGAGCCTCGGCTATTGTGGAGTCGAAGTGGATGAAGGCGCGGTCGCCGTCGATATCCTGGATGTATCCCAGCCACCAAGTGCCGTCGCCGTTGCGGACGACAACAGTGTTGTGGTAAGTGAGTTGATCGGCATCCGCCAATAGCGGTTTAAACAGCGGCATTCCTGACCCATCTTGAGTGACCTAAATTATTAATAAGATTCACAATACACAGCAGATAACGACCAAATAAAAGTTTGATCGGCGCGCTGTGGTGCATCAAAAACTCAGTTGGGGACTTACGGTTCGTAATTGTTTTGAAGGCTGCATTTTAAGAAATTCAAGAGGAACGACTCACGCTCAGTCAGCAAAATGTTTCATCGAAAAATGAAACCGTTAACGAACATCATCCATGCAAACTGCCATCAATTACCAACATTTCGTCTACCGTAAAAATCGAATTATTGGCCCCTCCACAATAGAAGCCCTCCCCGTAATTGGACCCCCCCCCCTTAAGGTGGTTCGAAATTTATAAGCTCCCCCGAAATAGATGCCCATGGGCTATATAAAATGCACACAAATGCTGCCATTAAAACACATTTGAAATATAATAGCCCCCCTCCCCCCAAAATACAAGCCCATGTCCGTAATTAAAGCCCCTCCGCAGAGCGTTCCAACTTTTGAAGCCCAGGGCTCATAATTCGATTTTTACGGTATATATAATAAGAAGCTATTCGTAGCGTAAGCCAGTAAAGAAAGAAATTAATTTGTGAAAGGCAGACACGTGCGTGCTTTGGCGATTCTTGCCTTATAATAATAATTAGCCTTATAATAAAAAGTCGGCGTTGCATGTGCAAGTGGCGAGCTGCAAACTTGTACGTATTAAGGCGGATGAATGTTGTCTAAGAGGTTCACCATGTGTGACCACCTGTTCTGACCAGCCTGCTATGAGCGTAGGACGACTAATATGACACATTATGTCCAATCTGTTTCTAAACATGATTTTAGTTTTGTTTCTTCTTCCGTTCTTACGGGACGTCGTTCCAATAAATTAGGCCTGCGATCTGGCCGCACAGTGAACTGATGTTTCTCGATTCTGCTAATCGTAATCATAGCTGCTTCGTGACCCCGCATCCTTTTCCAATCTGAACAGTCGACTGCTCCAGTTGAGATGCTTAATTAAGAGCGTCGTTTTTAATATGCAGCAGTACTGCAGCTGCAGAACGATGGGCGCTAGCGAGCTTCGCACTGTGCACAGAAACAGAGCTTAACAGAAGAGAAGTGACGCCCGCCGCCTTCCACTGTCTGGTCTTCATCGGCCTGTATCTACCCGTCGGTATTTAGCCGCGGGACCTCCACGGTGACCGTTAACTCGCTGACGTTAGCCGAATTCTTTCGGTGCATTGCTAAATCGTACAGTTTCTCTATCGTCTAGCTTCACGCTCTTGTCAAAAAAAAACAATGAAAAATAAATTAATCGTTCTTCGTTAGATAGTTTGAAAATTGACACGGGTTGGTGGGGCAGAGCATCATGCCGGCCAAAGGTCATTCAGTCGCGCCGCGGCCGCGGTATCTCTCGCCACTGTATTATGGGCCGCTGATTTGTCTAAATCTATCGTTTTTCTTCGGAACGTGGAATCGAGTAGACCAACACTGAAGCCATTGGGTTTTCCCTGGTCACTACCCAGCCAGCCAACTGTGTGAATCCGTTGCAGTTGATTTCCCTGGTGAAGTCTTTAGATTATTTCTTTTTAATCAACACCGACATCAACAGCTAAGTTATTAAGCCGAGGGGGAACAATATTATACAACAGAATCGCTGGACAGGACCCAAGACAGCAGAAGTAAAAAATTGTACATTTATCAAAGAACATGGCCATGGACACTACGAAATAGAGTGTTGGTAGTTAAAACAGCTGTTATCATCAAACTGAAGTTACAAAGATTGGCAGTGATGGAAGCGAATCCACCGATACGTGCGTCCTTCTCGTCTCTCCAGGATGTCTTAATCTGCGGGTCTGTTTCCGGCAACATCAGGATCGTCTTTCCCTAAGACCTGCGAGGATGCAACTGCATGGACTCCCACACGGAACACTTCGTTGATCCCGTATATGGCCATTTTGCTCCAGGTGGAAATATCTTCACACTGCAGATCGACGCCCTCCCACACTTTCGGGCTTCCATCCGAGTGGAACCCGCTAAACCTGCAAAAAACAACACAATTATACGCTTCGTGATAGACCCGCTTTCAAAGAAACCACAAAGCATTGGTTCAGAAGGATTTAAACCCTGTCGCATTTCTATTGAATAAGCTTTATTAAAGCTGGCTTTCCAGTGACGGAGAGACGAGTACGATAGAATAATACCGTAATATCAATCCTACCGACCCGACTCAACGACAGAGAATGAGCTGATAATTTCAATGTGGCATAACTAAATAATATGCGTAAGCAACGAACTACGCGAAGCGAGAATACGAGACTGCATTCCGACGATATATTTTCAATAGTAAACTCCGACACTGCCAAACTCCGAATGAGAACGAACTGATGCCAAAATACTGCAACTCTCGGACTTATATAAGCGCAAGGCGCGTCCGGTTAGAACAGCTAAAGGTATAACCCAAAACAAAAGAGCAAATGCGAGAAAGTACAAATATAGCCGTAAAGTACGAGTACCGATATCACCATATTCCGTCACCAGCTAACCAATCAATTGAAGGAAATCTTACACAGATCAGGCCATCGTCAGTCTATGGCTGCTCTTGCTAAATACTAGTATATACTGAAAAAAAGTCGGCAGAAGAATACAGTCGAAGCAGTGTGTAATCGCTGAAGCGTTCATTACTCGCACTTACAGCCGGAGGTAGTTGCGAATACTCTGCCAGTCCGCGGGATAGGTCAGGGTGTGCAGCCAGCGCGCGTGGACCGCCGTGACCTTTGTCAACATTTCCGGCGTGACGGGCGGAAAGTTGTCGTTCAGAGCACACATCACGCGAGCCGTCATACGGAATCGTCCTTCGCTGCAGCGCAGCCGCAGCTTGGGAATGTTTATCTGCAGTTTGTCGATGGACAGTTCGTGCGACTCTTTGGTGAGAGGCAGCATCCACGTCCGCTCGTGCGCTGGCAAGGGACGCGAGTATATCTCCTCACCGAGACGCCGCTCAAAGTAGCAATTATCCAGAAAGACCTCGTACATTTGGCGACCGAACAGGTCGGTAATTGTCCAGTTGCGCAGCATGACGACGTTGCAGACCCGCTTATGCAGCGTGATGTGCCACGCTGCTGCGTGCTTTAAACGCGACTGTTTTTGCCACCAATGTCCTTGTGGTTTAACGGTCATGTGGTCTTGGAGCACCACGAAAGGCGGCTTAATTTCCATGGCATGCAGTAGCGGATGCAGAAATGCAAAGTGATTTGGCGGGAAAACTCGCAGCAGAGTGAGACTGATGGTCGTGGAGCGGACTGCGCGGCTGAGCAGAGTTGCTGCTTTGAAGCAGTTGTCGGTATCCGTTGAGGGAAGGGATATATCGCCGTCGGGTTTGCAGTGCCAACAGTTTTCGAAAGAAATTCTAACGTGCTCCGTCAGTCGATCGCGAGAGTTGTTCAGCAGCATATGCCATAAGGCACATACCCTACAAAGAGAAACACGATCACTTTTAGTGCGCTTTCTTGAGACAGCGATTAAGGATAACCTTGTGTTAACAGATCGAAAAATTAAGGAAATTTTCAAAATTCTACAGTTGTAAAAGGATTGGTCGTCTCATTGGTGCTAGTTCCACCGGAAACATCTGTGCGTGTGCTTATACATTGGCCAGTTCTAAACATTGATTTCGTAGACAATTGAGAAGGTCTGAATGTTCTGAAATCATTCTTGCTCTTGCCCTTCCTGATTGGCTTTTCAGCTGATTAAAAATGTGTGTGCACTTAGATGATCGCGCCGGGATTGGGAATTCATAACTGATTGCGCGCGGGATTCATAACTGATTTTTGAGTAATTCGCTAACTCGCCAGTTACTCAAAAATCGTTACTCATTTCGTCAAATAACTTCCAAGGACGAACATCTAGATATGAACACCTAGATATTTCGTACCGTTTGGCATTCATTTGCGAATGCAAATCCAAATGCGACAAGATGTCGCTAAACAGTGTAGGCGTCAAATCCCGGATGCAGACAGTCAACATTAATCCATTAACTCGGATATCTACTGGGTAATAAAACAAAACAGTTTGAACTAGTAATAACTATGTGGTATCTGATAACCTCCTTCTGACCGTCTTCGCGAGGGAGGTATTCCGCTGCGCAAAATGTTCGCTGAAGATGGGCGCGGCTAGCCAGATGTGTTTCCAGGATTTTCGGCAGCATTTCCGTCATCCCAGTGCGTTGGTTGCGCGTCGGTCTCGAGACTGGCGAAAACCAGCAGGCAACCCTCCGGTTCGACGCGCAGATGAAATCGGCAGCAGTCCGGCAGATCTTCTCGTCTTGATTGCAGTTTGGTTTCGAGAGCGTCGTAAATGTGCTTGATGATGCGGAATTTATCCGATGGATCGCGCAGAACGGCGTTGGCTTGGGGAAACGGGATAAAGTGTTTGATGTACAGCAGACCGCAACCGCGGCGAGCCAGCAAGGAGGGTTCGCTGGGCGGCACTTCACTGGCAATTTGCCGCAGATGGACCAGCTCAAAGCCGGCTTGATTTGCGACAGCACCGGTGTTGGACACGTCAGTTCGGATGCAGAATAGAGTACAATCCGGCGTGCAACCCGAGAGGCTGTCAAGCATGACGGCTGGTCGGAACCGGAACGGTCCGCCAAAAGCATCCCGCAGCGCCGCAAATACGGGCACGTTGTGGTGACCACTGCTGGAAAACAGGTCGGTGTCCCAGTAGGATGGGATAGGCCAGACATCTCCCATGTGCACCCAGCGAGCCGCGACTGCGCTGGAGTCGAAGTGGATGAAGGCACGGTCGCCGTCAATATCCTGGATGTATCCCAGCCACCAGTCATCGTCGCCGTTCCGGACGAGAACGGTGTTGTTATAGCTGATTTGATTATCAGTTGCTAGCAGCGGCCGAAACAGCGGCATGGCTCCCAGCGCATCCGCAGAGGCCTAAAGAAGAAACAATTTTCCCATTCCAAACCAAAGAGATGTAGATGACAAATACAGAGTAAATGGATAACAAGACGTTGTGGTACCATCCAAATTAAATTGCTTTACTTACCGTTGTAAGCCGTTTTGCACGCTGCATAGTAAGACGTCTACGGACAATTCAAACGGAATTTTTTAACGGCAAACAAAACCAATCGAAATCATCATACGCATGGCATTCCTCGTCGTAAGTATAAAATATAATTATGTATTTACCTTAGTGGGAAACGTGTTACGTTTTTTTTTGCAATTTTGTAGATTACCCTTTACGTATGTTACCAAATCTGTGGGTATGGGGTGCTGACAACCGTGCTGTATAAATCTCACAGTTTGTGGCCTGAAGTTTGAAGATGTGCAGGTCGGCTTGCCTGAAGATGTGCACGTCGGCTTGCCCTTTTTGCGGCGCCAAAATGTTGCCTTGTTGTCAATTACGTAGCACTTTGTTTGAGATATATTTATTTCACCTGTGGTATAACGTAATTTTATAATAATTGAAAACATCAGTTTTTTTACAACATCAAAAATTCATTAATTTCATTTGTTTGATTGTTTTCGTGAAATTGTGAACTACATGTATTGACGATTTTGAATTGTACCAACCACAGGACAATAAAGGCTGAGACACATCAAGTAGCCGCCACACAAGCAGCGGATGTGTACTGCGCGGAGTGCACGGGAGCTGAACGCATTCAAAGTGGCCTCTGTCTCGTGTCTGGTCTCCATCGACTGGTCTGATAAAAACCGGTTGTTCTCCTCGTTTTAAAGCGAAGTAACGTTGTTTAATCCGTTCACCTTGTTGTGGTCATCTTGACCACCCTATTTTATCGAAAATGATGGCCAAAGTAGTCGCAATTAACAGTTCTTCTTATTTAACAAAACAATAGAATGGCAGCTGATAACGATATGAGCACGACACAGTGCTTTTCCCATTATCTGGAGTATACTGGTCTCCTGGTGGCATTCCGGGAATAACAAAACTGGCATTCCCAGGGAGATTCGCAGAATGCTGCTGCATGGCCTCACACGCGGAACACCTCATTGATCCCGTAAATGGCCAGCTTGCTCCAGATGGATAAGTCTTCGCACCGTAGATCCACGTTATTCCACACCTTTGGGCTTCCGTCGCAGTGAAACCCGCTGAACCTGCACAACGAGACCAGCGTTCAAGGGTGCATTTAGCCAAATCACTTAAATCAGCTGGGTTTTGAGCAGTATGTAAATATATATAGCACACGTTCGAAGGACTGCCAATATGCTGTTGTAACAACAACATAGGTAATCGGGCTGCTTTCTAGGGGTTGAAAGTTGGCATGAAAGGTTGGCTCGGCCGGAAACGGTCCGGCCGAGGACCCTGACTAGACACCATTATACAGGTGGCTCCGGTTGGGATGACACAAGCTTTAGCACAAGCGGTCAGACACAACAACGTAACTCACAGCATATTTAATGGCAAGAGCATGCAGTGATGCAAGAAACGGATTTAGGTTTGGTGCAAGAAATTAGGCAAGAGGAAACAAGCGGTCTGCAAGGGAGTGTGAAACCAATTCTAAAAATTCTAGTGACGGACAGCTTGCCGAGAAAAGCGTCAGATTTCATAACGCGGTGAAATGATGAATCATCGCTGGGTGGTCTTACCATAAGACTGTTATGGGTCATACAAATACTACCAGACTGGTAGTATTAGTAGTACCAGTCAACCGCGACACCCTAGTCTGTTACTGCACCCACAGTCGGAGGTAATTGCGGATGCTCTGCCAGTCGTCGGGATAGGTCAAGGTACGCAACCAGCGCGCGTGAACCGCCGTGACCTTCGCCAGCATGTCCGGCGTTACCGGCGGGAAGTTGTCGTTCAGCGCGCACATCAAGCGACTGGTCATGTGCAGTTTACCGTCGCTGCAGGAAATGAGGAGCTTGGGAATGCTGATCTGCAGCTTGTCGATGGCCAATTGGCGCGGCTGCCAGGTAAGAGGCAGCATCCACTCCCGCTCGTGCGCCGGCAAGGGAAGAGCGGTCACCTCCACGCCGTTATGATCCTCATAGTACCAATTACTCACAAAGACTTCGTGCATTTGTCCACCGAAAAGATCGCTAGTTGTCCAATTGCGCAGGAAGACAAAGTTGCAGGTGCGCTTATAGAGCGTTATATCACACGCTGCACCGTGCTTCAGACGCGATAGGTTTTGTCGAGGAAAGAATCTGGATAATGTGATGTTGACGTGGTCTTTGAGCACCAGTAAAGGCAAGCGCATCTCCATGGCATCCAACAGGGTTACCAAGAAGTGGTGTGGCGGGAAGACGCGCAACACAGTGAGACTGATTGTTGCTGAGTTGATTGAGCGGCTGAGGAGGGACGCGGCTTTGAAGCAGTTGTCGGTGTCACATTTGAGAAGGGATTTATCGCCGTCGGGTGCGATGTGCCAGCAGCTCTCGAAAGAAATGCTGACGTGCGCTGTCATTTGGGAGCTGTCCAGCAGCAACTGCCATAAAACGCACACCCTATCAAGGAACGCACACTTTATCAATGAATTACAACTTGCTCGAACACAGCAGGCGCCCGTTACTACTCTGTACAATCCACTACAAAAGGGGTGCCACAAAAGGGATATTATCTGTACTGGACTCACAACATCCCGTACCGTTTGGCTGTCATGCGTGAGTGTGCATCCAAATGCCACAAGATGTCACACAGCAGCGGAGGCGTCAAATCACGGATGCTGACGGAGAAAATCGATGTGTCAACCTCGACATCTGAAAAAGCAAGAAGTTATTTTAGTGTACAGTACCGTACAAGGCACACCGACAACTCGCTGACGACTATCATGCTCACCGACAACTTGTTTACGACTTTTTGCTGACCGACCAAATGATGACCCGACAGTGATGACCCGGGTTTGTTGAAACGACAATTCGCTGAACGACATTTTGTGAACACCGGCAACTGGCTGAAGACATTTTGCTGGCGTAAGAAACCCGAGAAAACCTAAGAACCCTAAGAAACATAAGAAATCTAAGAAAAAACAAGAAGAAACTAGAAAAACTCAAAGATCAGCGCGTCGACCCGAGAAGCAAGTTGTCGATCAGCAAAATTGTTTCAACAAAACGTCGGTCAACAATTTAGCAGAAAAGCAAATTGTCGGTTAACAATTTGTCGGTCAGCGAACTGTGTAAGTCAACAGCATGTCGGTCAGCAAATTGTCGGGCAGCAAGTTGTAGATCGACGAACAGACGACGGACGTGTTACCACAGTACAAACAAATGCATCAAGCAATCAAATTAAGAAATACAGCGCTACTTTGCGATTGCTTCGGAGATTACTAGAGTTTAAAGGTAACGGCTTCCAATGATTCTTTAAAATAAACCCTGTACCCTTTATTCCTTAAAATAAGCTTTAATATAATGGTATTATTTACAACAGGCTACCAACCGGCTTCGCAAGGAGTTTTTGCATTTGCGCAGAGTCCTCGTTTATGGATAGGGGGTGGATCGCCACGGCCCGCTAGATGGGTTTGCAGAATTTTCTTTAAGACTGCCGCCATAAAGTGCGTCCGTTGCGCGTCGGGTGTGAGACTGGCGAAGACAAACATGCAAACCTTCTCTTCGATACGCAGGTGAAAACGACAGCAGTCCGCAAATGTTCATTCCGTACATGCAGCTCGGCTTGAAGAACCTCGTAAGCATGCTTGATGATGCGGCTTTTATCCGACGGGTCGCTGAGAAGGACGTTGGCTTGGCCAAACGGAATAACATGCTTGGTATACATGCGACGCTGCAGCAAGGAGGGTCCGCCGGGTGGCAGTTCACTGGCAATTTGCCGCAGATGAACCACTTGGTAGCCAGCCTGGTGTGCCGGAATGTCGGACTTGGAAAGATCGGTTTTAATGCAAAACATCTGACAACGCGGTGCCAGGTCACAGCTCACCATTGTGTTGAGCATGACAACTGGCCGGAAACGGAACGGTCCGCTGTCTTCGTCCCGCAGTGCCGCAAATACTGCAACCTTTATATAACCTGCAGTGGATAATTTCTCGGTGACCCAGTACGATGGCAGGGGCCAGACGTCTTTTAAAGGCATCCAGCGAGCTTCGGCTGTTGTGGAGTCGAAGCGGATGAAGGCGCGGTCGCCGTCGATATCCTGGATGTATCCCAGCCACCAAGCGTCCTCCCTGTTGCGGACGACGACTGTGTTGTGGTAGTTCATTTGGCCGGTATCGGCCATCAGCGGCTTATACGGTGGCAGTGCACCTAATACAACCTGAGGCTGAGGGTCCTGAAGAAACAAAAAAACCGCATAAAGCATAGTAGATCACAGGGTCTGCTGCACTAACAACTTTTTCTATCATACGAAATGCATTAAGAAGGTTTAATATTAAAACATTCGGCTGTGGACTTACGGTTCTTAACCGTTTTGCAATTGAAGCCTGCATTTCCGAGGACACTCCAACGGAATATTTTTTCAACGACAGATGAAGCCGAAAATCAAACGATTATTGGCATTTTGCTTATTGGAACAAACAAGCAATCTTACATAGACAGATTTGTAAACAGCAGAAATGTTTCTTTCTTTGTGCGATTGCTGCAAACAACATTTATAAAGAATCCGTGTGGTGTGTGTAAGCTTCGTAACTATGGTGTGGGATCCGTGTGCAAGTAGCCGCGATAGATCGAGCGCATTAGTGCTGCGCAGCATTTACTGCGTGGGACGACAGTGGCGCCGCCATCACCTGTCTGGTCATCGTCGATCCGAACCTTCCCACCGGCATTTATCTGCCTTCTTCCTATTCCTCACGGACTATACGCAAAATAAGGAGCATTATCCAATTCGAAGCGCTGAACTGGGAACAAGAAGATAATTATTAGAAGACTTCCCAGCTCAGAAATCAAGAGATATTAGCGGAAAACAACAGGAAAAGAAGTAGATACTTCTCGATACACTGATCGCCCTTTAAGTAGCAGCTGCCATCCGAGCACAGCCAAGATAGACAACTAACGTAACAGCGGTATGCCAGGACGCTTGTACTTTCTGCGTCCTGATATCTGGGGCTGCATGATGCTGGAATTTACTTGGCAAGAATAATCTGGATGTTCGGGGTTTCACACTCGCAACACCTCGTTAATTCCGTAAATGGCCATTTTGCTCCAGGTGTACGGAACTGCACAACACGATAAACGGCACGTGATAGATGCACTTCCAAAATTACCATTAATATGCGTTTTCAACAGTACGAGGTGCTAAATACTTGCTACTTAGTACTACTAACAGTCACAGGCAGTTGCGAATGCTCTCACAGTCCAGCGGGGCCAGGATACGCGATCAGCGCGCGTGGACCGCCGTGACCTTTGCCAGCATGTCCGGCGTGACCGGCGGGAAGCTGTCGTTGAGCGCACACATCACGCGATCCGTCATGTGGAACCAGTCTTCCCTGCAGGGAAGCAGGAGCTTGAGAATTCTGATCTGCAGTTTGTCGATGGCCAGTTCGTGCGACTCCCACGTGAAAGGCAGCTTCCACTCCCGCTCGTCCGCCGGCAGAGATCGTACGAATAGTGGCCCGCCCGTACGCCCATAGTAGGAATTATTTAGAAAGACGTTGTACGCTTGCGAGCCAAAAAGACTGGACACCGTCCAGTTGTACAGGAGAACGACGCTGCAAGTGCGCTGGTAGAACCTTAATTCACGCGCTGCCCTGTGCCTGGAACGCGGATGCTTTCCGGCAGTGAATCCGCGTGGTTCGACGTTAACGTGGTCTTTGACCACCAGAATCGGTAAGCGAATTTCCATGGCCTCGAAAATCGGACGCAAAAATCCGGAGTGGGTTGGCGGGAAGACTCTCAAGACAGTGAGACGGTTAGTATTTGCGCTGATTACGCGACTGAGGAGAGCGGCCGTCTTGAAACAGTTGTCGGTGTCCCTTGTAAGGATGAACTTCTCGCCTTTGGGCTCAGTTTGCCACCAGCTTTCGTAGGAGATGCTGGTGCGCTCCGTCATTTGGAAGCTGCTCAACCAACTGCCATAAGGCACACACTTTATTTTAAAAACAAAATGTAATTCACTCTGTTAATACCATTCAAAAACGACTGCGAATTACGTAAAAAATTAGCCGATCCAATTTTTAAAACTGCGGTCTGTTTGTTTAGTTACTTTAACATCTACAATCAGGATCATCTACGGTCAGGATTAGCAGTCACAGCAAAGGACCGCTCATAACAACAATCCCTTCGAGCCACCGCAATCACAAGTCCGGTGTACAATCAACAATATAGGGTAGAAGTATCCTTTTTGGATGTTACTAATCGAGCAATGTACCAATGCCGGTACCGGATAGCAGTATGGGGCGGCGCTTTGTTTACGGCCGGAAATCAAGACACAGTAGTTTAAACGCCACGCTTAAACGAGCATTCGCCTTAGCCACCATCGAGACAGAACTCGAGCCACTGGGAATATCGCGTATCAACGGTATACGCCCGGACGGAGTCACCCTAGTGCCATGGGAACGAGGCAAAATGTTAACATGGGATGTAACTTGTGTGTGTACGATGGCCCTTTCACATGTTGCAGCAACATCAACCCAAGCTGGAGCAGCAGCTGCACAGGCCGAACGGAAAAAAACCGTGAAGTACCAGGACAGGTACAGGTACAGGTGTGGAGACAGTGGGACCACTCGGACCGGAAGCCTCCCGGCTGCTCAGCGAAGCAGGCAGGATGATATGGCAGGAAACGGGCGAGATACGCGCAACGGAGTATCTGCGCCAGAGGTTCAGCATCGAAATTCAACGTGGAAATGCGGCATCCATCCTGGGAACGACGCCAGCCTCGGCTAATTTAGATCAAATGTTCTCTGTGATTCAGCCGCATGTCTCCGCTGTCTTTTGATGCTGTGTGACGCTTGTGTGTGTTTGGATGTTTAAACTGGCTTAGCATAATAAAACCCATTACACCATAAAAAACTAACCGTCGAGGCGGCACTAATGCCGGTGGGTAGGTAGACCCGGCCGGCAGTAGGATAGAGGCCACTTTGGTCACAAGCAGCGCCAGTAAACTTAGCGCAGTATACATGCGCTGATTTGCACTGCGTCTGCTTGAATACACAATATTTCAACGCCACAGACTGTGCAGACTTATACATCACCACACATGGATACTTTATTATATGCTTAAATTTTCGAAAATCGCACAAAAAGTCTTCGCACAAATTTTCGAAAATCGCATACTGTTTTGCCTTATGTATTTTCGTTGGATTTTATATATCGCTGAAAAATTCAGCTGAGCTTTCCGGAGATTACCTATTATGCAGCCTGTAAAACGGCTTAAAAAGGTAAGTCCAGCAACCGATCTCTGACACAACATCTCATCATTTTTTTATTACTTGTAATGATGAATTTATTATCCTTAGGCCCCTGTAAATTCGCTGGGAGCAATGCCGCTGTTTCGGACGCTGCTGGTAACTGATACTCAAATGAAATATGACAACACGGTTGTTGTCCGCAACGCTGACGACCCGTGGTGGCTGGGATACATCCAGGATTTTAACGACGACCGCGCCTTGATCCACTTCGACTCCACAACAACCGAAGCGCACTGGATGCACTTAAAAGACGTCTGGCCGCTGCCATCCTACTAGGTTACCCAGAAACTATACAGGGAAGCGTTGCCGTATTTGCGGCACTGCGTGATGAAGATAACGGACCGTTCCGGTTCCGGCCAGCCGTCATGCTCAGCCCAATTGTCGGCTGTAACCAGGCGCCGTGTTGTCAGATGTTGTGCATCAAAACCGACCTTGTCAACACCGATGTCCCTGCGTACCAGGCTGGTTTTCAGGTGGTGCATCTGCGCCAAATGGCCAGTGAACTCCCGCCCAGCGGACCCTCCTTGTTGGAGCGTTGCAGGTACGCCAAACACTTCGTACCGTTCGATCAAGCGAACGCCGTGCTCAGTGAGCCCCGGCCGATAAATGTCGCATCATAAAGCAAGTTCACGAGGCGGTGGAAGCCAAACTTCGGCTAAGCCGGGACTGGTTGCCGGACTGCTGCCGATCTGCGCGTCGAAAACGAGGGTTGCATGTTTGTTTTCGTCAGTCCGGAAACCGACGCAAGGCTAACGCACTCGATGGCGGAAATCCTGCCGAAAATCCTGGAGACCCATTTAGCTAGCCGCGCCCACCTACCACCGATCCATAATCGGGAGCTTCGCGTCAGTTATGATGTCCCAACTGAAATTGGTTAGCAACATACTTATCCTACAGGTTCTAGCTTTCATCAGTCGCGAAATAAATAAACATCAAGATACATGATACACTGGGAAAACCCAAGAAACTTAAGAAGACCTAAGAAATCCTACGATACCCGGCGAAAACCTAAGAAAACCTCAGCAACGTTTTTTTTTCTTTAAATTTATCCTTTTTTGAAATGGGATTGTTCGAAACTGCTCTTAGGCTTCGCACCGCATGTTGTGCAGCTATAGTGGAAGTTTGAAAGGGAAGAACTGCGCAGAAGCTAAGCAAACTTAAACTCTTGTAAATAGACACTATGGGGACCTTTATTTGGTTTGCTGTGGCACTGGCTTACACTATAATAATTATTCCACTCTTAGATGGAGAAGTTGATACATTGGGGTTGGATGTCGGCGTCCGTGTTCTGACGCCGTCGTTGCTGCGCTATATCTTGTCGCATTTGGATTTGCACTCGCGCATGGCAGCCAAACGGTACGGGATGTCTGTGCTAACGCTCTTTTCCCAACACCAGTCTGCGCTGTCAGGTGGCACTAGTCTGACTGTTTGTGACCTTTGCAATTTACATACGTTAATTACGTTACCGGCCAGGAACGTGCGCAAAGAGGTTTTTAGACAGCGACTTTCTATCCAGATACAACGGGGGAATGCGATTTGTGTAATGGGTTCAGTTCCCGATCAGGATAGCATTGAGGAAGTGTTTCTGTTATACATATGTTTTCTAGTACTAAGTTTGTACTTATGACATGATACGTATTAAAGGTTTCGTTTTTTTTCATTACGGATCAGTGTGCGTCTGATAGGGTGTGCGCCTTATGGCATTTGCTGCTGAACAGTTCCTGCATGACGGAACACCTCAGCATCTCCTTCGAATGCTGCTGGCACATCACTCCGGCGGCGATAAATCCCATCTCAAATGGGACACCGAGCGAGGGTTGCCTGTACAGTCACAAATCTTTCGCGACAAATCTTTGAAGAACTTCTTCGTCAGCGGCCCAAATGTTCCCCGTAGTTTCGAACGCTAGCGGTTGAACAATGTAGCGGTCTGCCAGCCCGCTATACTTTCCTAACTTCCGGTTTTCCCGTATCTCCGCTGCGCTTCCCGGAACACTGGACGTCTTGGCGATGTACGTTTGGGCAAATGTGTTATTATATTGTCTTTTCATTTATTATCTGGTTTGTTGCTTGCTGTCCAAGCGTTTCGTGTGCAAACGCCATTTGTAAATTACAGTGCGGTACTTTATGTCTGACGAGCACACTCGTCTGTACAACGTTCAAGCACAAAGCCCAAGGGCAAATCATTGCATAACGCCATCTGTGCCGGTGTATTCATTTTTATTTCCCCACAATGACCTTTAGTCGGTCGAAACTGCTTATTCTCTTAAACCATCTAGCAGTTTTATCCGCTTGATGGTTGCTGTGTACAGTGAACGGAGTTGAAACATGGAGAAGGAAGGATCCACTCAGAAGGGCACGACCAGATTGCCCCAGACGTAGATGCGGTTGTACTTGCACTCGGCGCTGTACTGCGCGCCGACGGCCGGGTCGATCTGCCGGCACAAACACAGGTATTAATTTATCCGGGTGACGAACGGTTAATGGCAGGGTACTTACGTCGTAGCCGAACTTGCCGCCGCCCTGCTTGTTGTCCAGCATGAAGACGTGCCAGTGGTAGTTGGGGAAGAAGGCCTTCATGTTGCCGGCCACGTGCGCGGCCAGCGGCTGGCCCCAGGCGCCCCACTCGTAGCTGTTGCACATGTCGTTCACCACCAGGTTCGTCGCCGCCAGCATCAGGCCCTCCATCGTCGTCGTGTACACGTACGCCGTCTGGTTGGCCAGCATCCAATCCGGCAACCGCGCCTCCGCACCTCCTGTCAACGCACAATTACTGCCTATTTCTGCCCATCTGCAGTTACAGTGGCTGCTTTTACTTTAATTACAGCTAGTCAACATACTGAAATGTTTCTTTAACGTGTAAACTGGAATTTCTTATTAGTGTGAATAGTGTCTATATGCGCAGGCTTGTTGTTATGTTATTTGGCTGTTGCCTGAATAAGGGGAAAAAAAGAATACTGAAAATACATATAAAGCAATAACGTACCAATAATAAACGATGAGAAACAAACACAAGAAAAAATATTAAAGAACTACTAGCAATTATTGCAAAATCTGTTATCAGTTAGGTATTTTGACAATGGTACATACTGTATATTTTTTATAGAGACTGCATAACGTACTTACCTTGAAGAGAAAATGCGCTGACGCCAGCCAGTAAAGCACCGCACGCTGCGAGGAATATTAGGCTCTTCATTGTCCAGCAGGAGAAATGAATAACGCAAGATCTTCCGAGGAACAGTCGAGCGGTAATTATTGGTGAAATTAATTACAGCAACTGGAAAAGTGCGGTTACTTTCCGGTGGACCACGCAGCTGCACGACTAACTGTAAGCCACGCTAATTATCTACAGAATTATCACTTCAAAGCAGCCGCGTTGGACTTCCGGCTGTTCAGATGACCTTTCGCCTGGTTGTCTTATCGTTCTGTACATTTACTGTTCATTGTGGCAGTGTGTGGCATATCTCCTCCATACATTTAAATTTTTAATATGTTATCCGTTCAATTGTCCGCGATTGATCCTGTAAAATTCCCCGTTATCTTTCCTTTATGCCGCGCGATACAATGATCACTTAATCAGTAATGCTGTAGAAGGATAAGATATGTTGCAAGCAGAAATGTATTTGGATGTTAAGCAGTATATCGAAAGTAAAAAAAATTATAAAGAGTTGATCTTGCGGTGTGCCGGTATGGTAAACCGTATTAGTCTGCACATTCAATGGATTTGCTGCAAGCACACTCGACCAACTATCTCACATATATATGTGAATTAAACGATTTTTCTGCCTATTGCAGTAGAAGTATTCATTTTAAGCGACATTCGGTATGTTGGACTTTGCCTTTAACCGGGCTAGGACAAAAAATAAAATGTGTATACAAATTCATTTTCGTGTACTGAAATAATTCGTAGAGAAAACAGCTGCCGAAATATAAATGTAAATTACACTAATATTGTGGGAAAAATCGAATCTGCTTGATAGAGCAAGAAACGCAAGCAAAAAGAAATAAAAAGAGTTGATCCGTCTGCGTGCCGGGAAAAGCGTTTTGTAGAACAAAATACATTACCTGATTTGCGATAAGCAACCGGACTAGTACACATGCCCAGAAATCGCGAGCACAAGTCATAAAAAGTAATTAACACGGATTTGCATCGAAGCAGCGGCTGTAATAAAGTAGCTGCCCGCGACAGCGGTCCGTAAATTGTCGCGTAGATAAATGTATTACTATCACAACCGCAAAACTGTAATTGAAACGCATGCCAAAATGTTTATTACCAAATAAAATCTCGAGAAGAAACCAAATTTGACACATAGTTAAAGAATAAACAGAAAAAAAATTTAAAAAGAGTTGATCCGTCTGTGTGCACGGGAATTCTTTGAAAGAGAAAGTGGTATTGCTGCAGGCACACTAGACCAACTACCCATTCTGAATTTCCTTCCGATTTTCATCGCAGAAACTGCTGTACTAAAGTAGCTGCGCCCGGCAGCGGCCCGTATTGATTTGTATCGGCACGTGCCGGCTGCGTTGCAGCGCGGTTCACGCCGTTAAAGGAGAAATTAATCGGTAGTAAAAACAATGAGCAGGTGAGAGTGTAAACAACGGAACAAAGCAGACTAGTAGAAGAAATTCGGAAATTGCCCCGATTGCTTCCAGCGTCACCGGCCTCATTTCTGTTTGACTGCAAATTTACTCCGGCATAATAATAATAATTATTGACAAAAAAGCTGCACAACCAACTCCCTTACGCAACTGATTACAGCAGTGTTTTGCTGTGATTTGCATCTGCTTCGTTGTTGCTTCTAAGGTTTCTTAGGTTATTCTTAGGTTATTCTTAGATCGCAGATTTCATTGCAGTTCTTTTTTCTTCATTAATAAAAATGCAAGGAATTGTTGTTGGTTTTTTGGGACTGTATACCTTTTATATTGTGGAAGCGATGCTGGATGGCAACGGCAGTATTTCAACGCCGGACCAGGGGAAACTGCCGGTGGCTGTCGAAACGAAATCCAGCGAGAGCGACGTCCTCCCGGCTTCCGCTGTCAACGCCTCCGTGGTCACGGTGACCAATACATCAGCGGCCACGGTGCTGGACGTCTCCCACGCCGCTGCCGGGAACGCCAGCAACGCCACCGGACCCTCCCCGGCCGTCAGCGCCGGCAACCTGCTGACGGGCGTCGTGCAGCAGATCATCAATGCCACCGCCTCCAACGCCACGACCCTCAACAAACCGGAAGTCACTGCCGTCATCGCGTTGCTGGGACAGATCGCCAGCGCCAGCCTCGTCGGGACACCCGCGCCCGGTAAGAACACCGCGAAAGGTCACATAATATACAATGTAGGACACCAAAATCAGGAAACCGGTCAATCGATTCGCGGTTGAAAAATGTAATAATAAATCAACAAACAGTGGGCAACAGGAACACATCCAACGCGCATAAATCGCCGGCACCGGGTTCGAACAGAGAAGCGCTGGTTTGCGCAGTATACGTTCAAACGCAGCTTCTACTTTTTCTAAGAACACACTGCACGAGTAGTAAAAAAATCTTAGATATCCGATGTTTAACTGACGTGGAATTTATTTTTAAATTAAACACAACATATATACGACAAATTGAATTTTCTAAATACCATTAAGATTGGCCACTTATCGCAGTGTAATGTTTTCATAGCTCCGGCCCCGGTGAACAGCAGTGTGGCGATGAACAGTACCTCCCTCCTCCTGAGCGCCTGGACCACCACGGCGGCGCCGCAGTGCGACATCGGCGCCGTCTGCAACATGTACAAGCCCTGCCCGGCGCCCTGCACCTGCAGCAACGTCATGAACCCCAAGACGGCCGGCCGCTGCTATAAGGGCATTTCCTCGCCGGTCTCCGCCCTCGGCTTCGGCGCTCTCACCGGATAAATACGCTAAATAATTGCCACGTTCCGTTCCAGTGAAAAAGACAGCCGTACTTTGCGATTGCTTTACTCGGCTAATTGTTTCGAAAACGGCTCGGCTTACATTAAGCCCGATTATGCTGTGTGTAGACTATACAGCATCATGAGTAATGTACCGTTGAGTGTGCACTGCCTCCAAATTGTCTGTGATCTTTTTTTCATAAGCGTGTAAATGATAATACAACTTTCAGATTAAATGTCGAATAATGTTTTTCTTCATCGTGAATTTATGCCCATATTTCGAGCTCCATTAGCGAACTGAATAAAACTGGCAAAATAAATTCATATCCTATTGAATTTATTGGGTAATTGCCATTAATAGTCAAAAAAAGGCGTTCGCGTGATACTACTTAGAATGATTCAAATTTAAACTTTAAAAACAACCAAAATCATTAGCGCCGTATTTCTGGCATTTTTTTAATCAGCGTGTACCTGCGTAGGCTTGTTAGAACTACCAATTTTTGCCGAATAAAAAAGCAAAAATAAAATACCAGTTACATGTATTAGAATAAAACTGCAAAAACACGATCATTACGGTAACGATTCCATTTGCTTCAAACGGGAAACGTTTCCCGCATTGTTTACCGGCACGGGCGCCGGTTAATCTCACCGCGCCTGACCGGCATTTCCGAAATCAACAATGAAACTGTCAAATCACGCACACCGGTCCAATCAATAAACAACACCATCGGCAAAATGCCCTCCCACGTAATTAAATGCGCAGCCGCTGTTTGTTCCAATAAGCAGCGCTGATACAGGCGCTTATCTAACACCGCTCACAGCGCCATCCATCCACCACCGGCCGATTAAAGCCCCCCAAGTGATCCCTGTCTTTCTTCCCCGTTGCTGAATCCCGCCAACGGTCCCAGCGCGACAATTAATACCGCCCGGTATTTACGTACCCGCCGCATAATCCCGCTCCGGAAACGCGCCAACATTTCCCGGTAAGCGGCCGTATTAATCCCCATCCGCGGGATTGTTGGTATAATGTGTGCGCCAACCCGGCACTGAAATGCCGCCTCACAGAAAATCCAACAGTCTTCGATGTTCGACTATAGCGTTCAGCATGATGCAGTACTGGTGTAGCGTGGTTCTTCTCGGCGCTGTATTTATAACCTCGGACGCTGCCGGTCTCCAGGTGCAGTACCTGGTCATCCTGCCCAATGACCCCAGTTTCGGGCCGTCCATCCCGCGGACGGGCGGCGCGTTGAACTATAGTCTGCAGCTGGTCAACCGGAAATACGGCGGCTTATACGATATCCGCTTTACGGCGCTGTACCTGGCGGAACCGGCACGCAGTACCTGCGGGTACTTGAACGGCGCGTCGCCGCGACTACTGGCCGAGCATTATTTCCGGGACCAGGTGAAATCGGACGGGGTCATGTGCCACGCGGTCATCATGGCTGGTATGTATGCGGTCATATGCCGTTAACATACTACGTTATAAATTACCCGCATGGTCGTTTAAGTGAAACACCCGAAATGATGAATTCCACAAACCGATTTCTTTCTGGTTCTTTTCGTTACCGGCCGATTATGCTGGGCGTGGACTTTACAGAGTACTTGAATTTTTTAAAAAAAACTTGAACTGATTTCTCTGCGACGCAAGTGCAAGAAAACGGTTCCCGATTTTTTAAAAATTTCAAGTACTCTGTAAAGAGTATATCCTGTAAAATCGGATTAGTCCCCGCCCGAAAATTGGTTTGTGGAATTTCATGTTCGGGTGTTTCACTTAAGCGACCATCGCTAATTCACTTATCATACTGTTTCACTTCAACTACCGTACGAGTAGCCCGGAGTAGGGTAGGGTATGGCGCCCGAACTACCGTACACTGCGGCCGATAACATTTATTAAAAAATAATCATTAATATAACTCTATATGTGCCGCGCTCCATTGCAGCCTGTTCCAGCCTGCAGATCCAGAACATTGCCAGCTTAGCTAGAGGTAAGCCGCTAACGTAATTAACGCCCCGATCCTGTATCTCCTAAAGGAAGTTATACGTACTGCAACTTGGCACGTAGCACTGAATTCGTATACTCTGTAAGTGCACCTGAACTGTATAAGAAATCCAATCGCCTGACTGCAATATGTCATAATGTAATGGAATAGGAACATAAACATGAAATTTTTTTTAAATCCTGACGTTGATGGTTCTTTCTTGTCGACAGAGTTTGGGATGACGTTGTTCGTCAAGTAAGCAGTCAGTCAAGAAATTAATCATGTTTCGGCAGAACGCACCTGTAATCCTGCGAAACCTTACGTTGTGCAGCGGCATCGGCTTCCCGGATTACGTGGACGAGCAGGCGTACCCCAGCTCCATCATGATCGGCGGCACGTACGGCGCCGTGGCGGAGGCGGTGCTGGGCGTGGCCGGGCACTTCGCCTGGCGCCACCTGTCCATCCTGCGCGACAACGCCACCTTCACGGTGCTCTACTCGCTCTTCGACAAGGGCATGCACGAGCAGGCCGGACAGCAGCCGCGCGGCGAGGATACCGGCTTCCGGCTGGAGACACTGCTCTTTAATGGCACCGACAACGACTCCATCGAGGTGGCGCTTATCAGCGCCAGACGCCGCAGTCGAGGTACGTCCACCGTTTTGTACGTTGCTGAAAAAACGTTGATGCTTCGTTGTAACGCATACTGTGCAAACCAGCGCTTCTCTGTTCGAACCCGGTGCCGGCGATTTATGCGCATTAGATGTATTTTAATCCTTACCCGACGTTTATAATGTCCGGAAACGAAAAACGTCGAAATACATTGTACTGTTTATAGTGATCATCCTCATGTGCGATACATCGGTGGCGCGGCGAGTTTTGGTAAGGTCAACCGCATTTTGTAACCGATTGTGCATAACTGTACATAGTCGGCTTAATTTTTCAACAGGCGTTGGCAGCAGCGCGCGGATTTGACAACGGCCAATATGTTAGTAAAGCAGCAGCTAGGTAGCAAGCAGCATTAAAGGTGACCTTTGCCTTGTTGCGTCATGCAGGTGTTTCTCAACGTGCAGGGCATGCAGCAAGCCGGGTCGTACGGGCGCTTCTCCGATTTCGACAATCCATCACCCGAGGTGATTTCCCATTCGTCGAAATAGATCCGTATTTAATTGAGAAAAGGTTGCAGCTGCTGAACATCAGTCGCTCGACGTTCTTCCTGGTGAGCCACACGGAAAGCAAGGGAAAGCACACCACCAACGACTACCTCATCGCCTACGCCAAGCGGGTCTCCAATTTCACCTTTCCCGACGACGAAAAGGTCAGACGCGGAAATATATGTGTGAATTAGTGTTGCCGACGGCGTAACGGTCGCATCTGCTGCACAGCCGTTGGACGCCTTCGCCGCGCAGAACTCGGTCAACGCGGTGGAAGTGTACGCCAAAATGGTCACGGAGTCGCTGGTGACGGACGGCGTCCACGCCTGTCGCCAGACCGGGTTCACGCGCGCCGCCGCCGCCAATAAGACCTTCACCACCTCCTTGGGCCAGGTGCACATTGACGCCCAACGCACGCACAGTTTAGACGTGGACGTGTATGCATTCGACCTTGATAGTCTGACTATGCAGGTATATACTGCGCTTTGTTTCCGCTTTTTTTGATTCCGATATTGTAGAGTGGCTAATTCCGATAACGAACGAGACTCTAGCCTGCTAAATAGTCCCTACTTAATCGCCTAAAGTCATGGACATTGCAGCAGTACGCGCTGTACGATTCGCAATCGCGCGGCCTGAACCTAACGGACGCCGTGAACATCAGCTGGCTGGCGGGCGGCGTCCCCCCGGATGTGCCGGTCTGCGGCTACTCCGACGCCGAAGGACCCTGCGCCGTTACCGGCAGTCCCGGTATACACACCGTGTGCCTCTTCCCCGTGACCTTTAGCGTGACTATTTCCGTTGCAGGCGTCAGTCCGCTGACCATTGTCATCGCCGTGGTCTGTGGCACGATCCTGGCCTTCTTCATGCTCATCATCACACAGTAAGCGGCGCACGTGCATCTATCATGTTGGTAGATTACTGAAATGATCCGTAGGTACGCGCGCCGCCTGCTGGCTAATACGCGGCCCTGGTGGCTCATCTCGGCGGACGATTTCGCCCGCGACTCCACCGCCAGTCTGAGCATGATCTCGGGCAAGAAGTACGCCATCTGGAAAGGTCAACCAGTGTGGATCAAGCCGGTGCCGCTGCACGGGAAGCCGGTGTTTCGACAGCTGTGCAGCACCATCCAGCTGCTGGAGGTACCATTACTAATGCATACGAAATTAAACAAAAACTGTTCTTGGTATGATTTTATTGACACTTTAAAATATAGAGTAGAACAAAATTTACATATGTAGAAGTATGTATGTATTCAATCGCATTATGTGTCTTGGCGAGCTTCGCTCAATAAAAAAGTATTATACTGTAAAGAGCATCTGTAAAGAGCGGATTATACTGTAAAGAGCGGATTGTATGCTTTACAGCACCAGAATGTCAACCGGTTTCACGGCGTCGGCTTCACCCATCAAGAAATTCTCCTGATCAGCCACTACTGTTCGCGCGGCTCCTTAATCGATCTCCTGGAAACGATGACCCTGGATAGCAGTTTCCATTACTCATTTATTGCCGATTTATTCCAGGTAATTACAGTTAACCACACTAAATTATTATCAATACCTTTTCTTATTTATTGATATTTTAAAAACAGATAAAAGAATTAATATCAAACACTGTACAATTTTTAAAAATACAAAACAAATAAAATCATTACTTGTTACTATTTATTAGTATTTACTCACTTTCATATTTTTAAAGTTTTTATATATAGGGCTTAACGTATTTGCACTGGGTGGCGGGGGCGCACGGCCGTCTCCGCGGCACCTCCTGCCTGATTGACGAGCACTTCACGTTAAAAATCGGCCAGCACGGCTACGGCTCCATCATCCGCTGCATCAACAAGCGCCTCTTCACCTCTCCCGAGCGCACCGTCTGGGACCCCCCGGAGACCGCCGGCCACCCCGCCCCGCTCCGCACCCCGGCGGCCGACATGTACGCCGCCGGGGTCATCGTCTACACCATCCTTACCGGGGCGCCGGCGCCCCTCCAGGACGGGCTGACCCTCCCAGTCGGGACGCCGGCGGCACTGGAGGAGCTCCTGCGACGCTGCGGACAACGCCTCCCGGCGCCCCGCCCCACAGCCCGCCGCTTCCTGGAGGCCTTCTACCAGATGGAGGCCACGCGGGCCGTCGGCATCACGCCCACCACCACCGTCATCGACCGGGTGCTGCTGCGTTTGGGGAAGTACGCCGGGGTCCTGGAGGCCGCCGTCTATGAGCGCACCCGCGAGATGGACACCGAGCGGGCCAAGTGCGACAGCCTGCTTAATCAGATGCTGCCGCAGTAAGTTTGTATACCTTTATATATATGACTCGTGACCTTCACATATAACTCGCGACCTCTATATACAAGTCGTGACCTTTATATATGACTCGTGCCCTTTATATGTAACCCGTGATCTTTATATATGACCTGTTACCGTAATATATATTGCGTGACATAGATATGTAATCCGTGACCTTTATATGTAAAAGTACATTTTCCGCATTTTTTGTGTCGTTTGGCGATGTACTGCAGGTTTTTTATCGTCAGACGCGCGTCACGTGTCCGGGTCAAGCGGACGTCTGCCGCTAATGTAAATAAGTGTGGAGTGCTTGCAGGTACGTGGTGGAGCGGCTGCGCAACCACCTGACGGTGGAGGCGGAGTGCTTCGAGCAGGTGAGCATCTGCTTCACCAGTCTGGAGGGCTTCGCGCACTGGACGCAGCATGTGCCGCCGGCGGCCATCCTGGAGACGCTGACGCGCATCCACGCCGTCCTCGACAGCGTCATGTCCAACTACTTCGTCCAGAAACTGGAGGCCGTCAACGACTGCTCCCTGGTCAGCCGGACTTAGTTATTATCCATTTGCATATTTTTACGTATTTTGTTGTATCGATTTATGTGTTAATGTTGCCCATTTATCCATACAGATTTATACATAAAATTAATCATTTTGATAAATTAGCGCTGATTTGGCAGGTGGTCAGCGGGATTCCGCAGTGCGCCGGCATCCAGCACGCCATTGAATTATGCCGGCTGGCCAGCGTGTTACTGGAGCGCTGTTTCTTCCCGGTGACCACCAGTCTCAGCCGCTGTCAGATGCGCTGCGGCATCCATTCCGGTAAGCGAGTACATATGAAATATTGATCAATATCATACGTAATTATTGGCATATTATATTTATTTTTTAAATGATATTAATATTAATAAATTAATCATTAAATAATATTTCGCATCGGCCAGTTGTTGTTCTACAGGACCGTGCGCCGCCGGGGTCATCGGGACCAAAGTGCCGCGATATTGCATGTAAGCCGAATTTTAAACGATACTCCGAGCAGTATTCTGTTAATAAAATGAACGTCTGCAGATTCGGCGACACGGTCAACGTGGCCTCGCGCATGGAGAGCTACGGCGCCGGCGGCAAACTGCACGTCAGCGCCGCCACCGCCCACCTCATCCAGAACTGCGTCGACTTTGTCTGTCTGCCGCGCGGCGACGTCATCGTCAAGGTCCGTACATCCCGATCAACAATTTTTAACGCGTTCGCTATCAGTGCGGCGATTTTGTCGTTAACAGGGGAAAGGACACATGCAGACCTTCTGGGTGCACGCCGCTACCGCCCAGGGCGCCGGCCGCACCCGCTCCTACTAAAACCAACCACGCGACACTATACAGAAAAAACTTAATTATTCTACAGATTTTTCTTATTAAATACAGTTTTTCTTTCCTTTTTCCATTTATTTTTTATTTTTTCCATTTATTGATTTTTTATTCCCTTTATTTCCATAAATTCCATGCGTGCCTTTAAATAAAAACAATTTATTCCCCGCCAGCATTTCCTGTTAATAAATCTATTTAAAAATGACACATAAAAAGGCTCTTTTTTATATTATTATTGCTATTCATTCTTCGTACAGAAAACCATGCGAAATCACAGTTAAGAACAGAAAAACAGCCCCCCGCACCCCGTTTTCCCCCGAGCGAAAGGGCCAACCGCCCCCGAAACCGGCTGTACACACTGTATACACCCTCGCTGTAACAATAAATCCGTAGAAAATCCGCTTTTGATAATCTTCCTCCTTGAGAACAAATTCCGGAGCGTATCAGTCCGTGGAAAAGGCACCGTTCAGTTATTATTGGCTGGCGTTGGGCGCCGAGCGGACTTCCGTGCCGGCGGTCTCCAGCGGCGCCGCGTCGCCCTCCGAACTCGATACCGACAAGGATTCCCGGTAGCGCCGCACGTTCTTCTGCACGAGCGCCGCCAAACAAATAAACCAAGGTCAAATAAAAGACAACCAAAAATCAAAACAAAATTAAATTAAAATAATTTGCACCACAAAAACAGCTGCAAGAAATCTTCAACCGGAAATATATAATTGTTCCCACAGTAATCACTAATCACACACTTGAAACAAGAAGTTAAGAAAACGGATTATTAAAAATATTATAATTAAAAATAAAAAGAACAAATTAATCATATAAAACCATAATAAAACGATATTAAATAAATCTGATCACATGTAAAATATTAAACAAAGATCATCACAAAATCATTGCCAAAAAACTTGAGCCGGAAATCATTGCTAATAACTCACACTCCCTGCAAACCAAAATGATAATCAGAAAATAACAAAAAAATAAAACTAAATTAAATAAAATAAACAAATTACAACAGTAACGCTGCCGCTAACTGTCCTGCAAAAATGATCATTTTAAACCACTGCAAAATATCATCCGGACACGTTCCGCTCACCTCGGTCTCCCGGAGGGCTTCCAGCGTCCGCAGCTCCTCGTTGCGGATCTCCAGCTCGGCCAGGCGGGCCTCCAGCACGGCGATCGTCTGGTTCTTGTCGGCCTCGCACAACTCCGAGATGGCCGTGCACGTCCGCAACTACAAGTAAAAAACACCAAGAAATTAATCTAATCGGTTGAAATTTCTTACATTTCATTTCGCTATACGTAAGACGCTTTTTCGCGGTCTTTTATGCCTAAAATCATTTTTCGCAAGGGAACAGCCGTTTATTTATTAATACAAAACAACATATTAAGCAAAATTTATTTAGAAGGGAAATATTTTCCATTTTTTTCCAGCAAACAATATTTCAGATTCGTGCGTTCTTTTGAAATAAATGAATTCATGCTTTATATAAAAAAACATTTAAAGAAAGATCTGCAACAAATATCATAAAGAAAATTTAAAAGGACTATTCAAAAACGCTTTTAAAATAGATATCACGAAGAATTACTGAAAAGAAGCATTCAAAGTATTTATAAATAAATTTCATAAAGAAGCTTTTAATATTCGTTTTTCTCATGAGTTTCAAACATTTCTCCCTGAACTAAAACAATTCGACTGACTTCGGCCTCGAGATCCTCGCGCTTGTTGAGCTCCTCCTTCAGTCGATCCTCCAGCGCGTGAACGGCCTCCTCCAGCTGCTCGTGCGCCTTCTTGACGCTGCGCTGGTCGTCCTCGGCGCGGCGCAGCTGGTTGTGCAGGAAGCTGTTGTGGCTCTCCACCTGCATCAGCTTCTGCCGGATCTCCTTGGCGTCGGCAAGGGATTCCGCCTCGCGCAGCCGCACCGTCATCAGCTCCTCCTGCAGCTGCTGCACGCTCAGACTGCTCAACGCCGCCACGCTGCTCGACGCGGCGCTCTTGCTTAACGAGCCGGACTGTGTCGGGCCGTTGGGCGTGTGATGGCGCGCCAGATGCCGCTACGAAGCGCCGCAACGTCGGAAATAAATTCACCGGCATCCAGAAATTATTATTTATTATTGCAAAGAAATTAAAAAATTATCCAACTACAGCAGCCAATTTTTTAATTACATAATTTTAACGATTTTCTTTCTTTTCATTGCTAAATTCTTTTATAAAAAAATTGACTCGAAAGATCAAATATAAAGCATGATGAAAAATAAAACAAGTAATAAAATATAAGTGAAACGTGGATTATAAAAAAAAAAGAGCGGATGATATATGATTTATCACTCAACAAAATTCCAGTTAATTTAGCAATTTCATGCCTTCCACTGTTTATTTTTTGCGACGAAAAATGCTCGCGATAGATAAATTATAAAATTACAAAATAATACTACGAGTAAATAAAATTAAGTTAAATATAGATGATTATAAAATGAATTATTATGTGATTTATCGCTTAATAAAAATACAAACAATTATTAAATGATTTAATATTAATAAGAAAATTGCGAATTTACCTGCCATTCGGTCTCGAGGTCGGCGACGCGTTTGCGCAGTTCGCGCATGGAGAGGTTGGCCTCGGCCTCACGCATCCTGACGGCGGTGAGCTCCTCCTGCATGCGGGCCACGCCGTGCTCGGGGCGGGCGTCGCGCATGCGCCGGTTGCTCTCCTCCAGTTCCTGCACGCGCTCCTTCAGCTCGCGCATCGTCTTCTGCCAGTCCACCTCGCGCACGCGCACCGCGCGCAGCTCCTTCTGCAGCTTGGAGATCTCCGCGTCCTTCTGGTACATGTTGAAGCCCGGCGTCCCGGCCGTGCCGCACATTTGCTATACAAACACATTTTGACCATTTTACAATCAATTTCTCAAATCCTACAGACGTTCTGGAAATTTTAGAAATAAATTTGAAAAATTCTCAAGATATTTTTAAAAAATTTACAAATAACCAAGCAATTTTGCAAATTCTATGGACATATCCAAAATATAAAAAATATTTTGCAAAATACTACATATAACCTTGAAAACATTACAGAGCAGAATTAATTTCAAAAATTCCACAGACCTTAAATTTAAAAAATCATTTTAAAAAAATCTAAAGATATTAAAAAAAATTAGGAATAATTAGAAGCAATTTTGAAAATTCTACGGACATTTTCAAAATTCAAAACATTTTTTTTAATACTACAGATACCGCAACTTTGAATACTTTAAAATTAATTTCAAAAATCACACAGATGATTTTAAACATTTTTAGAAGTGATTTTCAACGATACTTGCTGCGAGAATCCATAAAAAAATCACGAATCTTATTGCTGATAAATTTGTATGGTTCAATTTGACAATTTTATCGTTAAATCGGAAAGTTTACTGTAAATAAAGTTGTGTAAATTACATCTTGCATGGCCTTGACGGCGTGGTTGGCGCGCGCCAGCTTCGCTTCCAGCTCCTCCTTGTCACGCCGCATCCGCTCCATCTCCCGTCTGACCCGGCCCGCCTCGTCGTTCTCGTGCTGGCGCTCGATCTGCTCCTTGACCAGCCGGTCGGCCAGCTCACTCGTCTCCTGCTCCAGATTCCCCACGCGCTGCCGCAGCAGATTGTTCTCGGTGCGCAGTCGGCGCAGCTCCACCATGTCCTCCTGCTCGCGGCTCTTCAGCGCCATGTACTCCTTCTCCAGCTTCTTCATCTTCTTCACGTTCAGCTTCACCACGTACGACGCGTTCATGATGCCGTGAGGGTTCGTCTCGAACAGCACCGGCAAGTCTTTCTGCAGGCACTTTAGCATACCTACATAAAATTCCATTAAAAATCAATTAAACCGAAAAATCCAACTACAAATAAAAAATATAATAGAAAACCAAACAAGATGATACTGTAGATCAAATTTACAATTCAATGCAAAACGAACAAATAAACAAACAAACATAAGAACACAACCGCACGCATTTACGAAACATTAAAAAATAAATGCCACGCATCGTAACAATGAAAAACTAAAATAAAATAAATCTTAAAAACTGAAATAAAATACCATTAAAAAAAGCAAAGTCCAACAAATAAATAGACAAACCAGTACACCTGAGAACACAGTACCAAACATTAACGAAAGAACGAAAAAGAAAAAATCGACCAATAAATATATAAAATAAAAATTTACTACAAAAACATTTTTAAAAAACGTAAAAAAACGGCCAAAATCTCCAATGCAAACAAAAAAAAATGGTCCGTACCTTCCATGTCCTGCTGGAGCAAGTGCGCCCGGAAATGCTGCAGAATGGCAATGGCGATGCGAAATATGGCGTCCATACCCTGCCGAACATCGATTCAAAATTTTCCAAAAATAATTCACAATAAAAATCATTCAAAATGTATTCGGCCAACGGACCTCGGAGATGAACACATCCATGACCCGGCACGCCTGCTCCATGGGCAGATTCGTGGAGAACAGCGTCAGGAACCAGGAGGACGCGTAGGTGGACGTGTGGAAGCTCTGCGACTGGAAGTGGATGTACAAATCCGGAATCATCTCCTGCAATCACCCAACAACGTCTTTCTCACCTTGACGTGTGTTTTTGTTTTTGTTTTAATGCTAGATAAATTTCTCCTTAATTCGCCTAATCTGTTTGCATTTTTTCTCACACGCCTCCCAACGTGAGCGTAATTGGGTCGTGTGTACTATAGTAAAATCTGCCGTACATGGTCAGCTGCGCAATGTGCACATATTGACACACAAATGGAGAAACACGCTAATAAATAATAACCGCCCATATTTCTTCTCATAACACGCCGACCCACATTGCCGACGCAAGTTCAAGGCCGGTCGGCTTAACCGACTGCGTGATGGATAACTGCATTAGCAGACAGCACTAGATTCACTACTCCATTAACGCAACTAGACCAATGCCCGCCAGACACAATCGTTTCATCGTTCAGATCGGCGAAAGCGCCGCTCCATTTCCCTTTCCACATATCACACTTTTCCACGCATTAAATTCTACCGAGAATTAACTGCAATTTCTCCAAGCGGAAAAGCAAGCTTCCAACAAAACAGCTTCTCCGCAAAATAAATTGTATCATAATTCAATGTAAAACATTCGGCGAAAATTGACTGCAATTTTTTTCAATTCGAAACTGAAGGAATTTTCAACGCTACAGGATCTCCGAAAAATAATTTCAAAATTAATTCAATTTTAATTACATATTTATCGAGAAAAGGACGCCTTCTGCAAGCGGACCTTCAAAAACATCTTCAACGAAACATAATTTCCGCAAGTTAATTTGTTTAATTTAATTAATTGAAACTTCAATAATAAACGTATTTTTATTTAAAGGATAATAATTCTATTTTATAAATAATAATTTTATTTAAAAAATTTAGCGAAAATTAACAGCAGTGTTTTGAAGCGGGGAAACATTTCCAAACGATAAAGCGCCTCCGCAGAATAAAAACCGTATTTAAACCATGTTTATGTGTTTGCCTTGCCGAGTTCGACACAGTCATAAACCGCCTTGACGACCTATTTGCCTTTTCGCACCACCGACTCGATCGCTCCCCATAAAATCGCACCAAATTGTTGCGTAATCAACCACCCCTTTCGCAAGATTTTCACGGCGCCCAATCAGAACTTTCCCAAAAATAAATAAATTTTCCAACGCTTAAAAACAGGAGGGCGCTCAGTGCGCCGGTGTGTTTGTCAAGTGGGTGTCAAAGTGCGACGCGCTGCCGAGTGCGCGACAATGCCGTCGCCGGTGCCGGCGGTCCGGCGACGGCACAAAGCGAGTGTATTTGAATTTGACCGACCTGTATGAGGCATTCCAGCTGGTACATGCACAGGCCCAGCTCCGTCATGTTGGGCTTGAAGAGCTCGCGCAGCCGGTAGTCCGTCATCAATTTCACCAGGATGCAGAAGGTCTCCTCCTCCGACATGATCGTCAGCAGTAATCCCACGATGAACGCGCTGCCCTGGCAGTATCTGCAAGCATCGCTCATTATCATTAAACTTTATTTTCAATTACTGCAAATTTATCCAGAACAAATACTCGATAATTTCCAGTTTTCCCGTTTATTTCGCTAATTTTCTAAAAATTTTACACAGTAAAAACTAAAAACTGCCCGAACAACTCATATTCATTCAACCACTATTATGTTTTCGAAATTAATAAATTATCTGCAAGGTATAAATGCTCAATAATTCCAAACTTTACCAATACGAGTATAAATGCTCAATAATTCCAAATTATTCAGTGGACGATTCCAAAGCGATCCGTGACATTTTTGTTGTTAAACCAATTTCAAATCACAACGCTTAAAAAGCCGGCAATATTAAACGTCACTGACCCGACTTCCCGGTCATGCAACGAATAGGCCTTCATGACGTTGAAGAGGCCTTCCTGGCCGATCCCGTTGGTCTCCTTGAAGTACTCGTGGTTGGGATAGGTGCGGGCAATGTCCCGGCCGATGAGCTTTTCAAAAGGCGACGCTTGTGACAAATAACCGTAGTATAATTCCCGCACTGGCGAAATGTACGTCTGGCACATCAACTGCCACACAATGGGACGGTACGCCGCGGGAATACCTTGCCGCACCATTTCCTGCCAAGAAAACAATCGTCTTTGCCCGTTCCCACTTTCCCGCTCAACCAGAACACGTGTTACCGTGTTTACAAAGCAAATACAAACAAAAACACACCAACAGACAAAACTACTGTAAATAAAGACGAAACCAATACGAGTCGTTATACGACCAAATAAACAACCGAATTAATGCGCAAAAAAACAGTAAATAATGAACAAAAACCATGAATATATGCTCTAAATGAATACCCGTAAAAATGCGAATAACCTTGAACAATACTAATAATACACCCCGTAAAAATGCGAATAATTTTGAATGATTCAATAATATTTTCCCACAAAATTATGATAATTTTAAATACTTAAACAATATTCTCCTGGAAAATATGCAAAATATTAAATAATCAAAACATTCTCCCGCAACAATACGAATAATATTAAGAATTAATAATGCAGATATTGTTAAATATTTATTCTCTTGTGAAATTGAAGCAGACTGGTGAAAAATTAAACGAGAATGCAGCGTACCTTGAGAATATGATTCTTCCGCTTGACATACATATCCCAGTCGGAGACAATCTGGCCCCACTGCACAAAATGCTCATCCTGGAGATGCTCGACGGGCGAGCTGCCGCTGGAGCGATTGGGCGGCCCGGCCGCCGTCGTCCCGGTGGTCCCGCTGCCGAGACTGCCCATGCCGGCGCTGGCGGTGCTGTGCTGGCGCGAGTGGCCCTTGGGGGCGCAGGGCGGCCGGATGGAGGCCTTGGCTTTGGCGTCCTGCTCGATCAACCGGTTCTGCGCCTCCAGCATGGCCAGCAGCTCCAAATCCTCCTTACGCGGCGTATCCGGATCCACGCCGGATGAGGAGGGCGGCGCCGCGCTTCCGCTGGCCATTCCGCGTTACAACAACACACAACGGCCCCGGCTCTCACTTAACCAACACGACCCAGACGAAACCAGCTCGACCACTGCAAACGCAGACGCAATTATGTCGACGAATACTCCGAAACGCTGAGCAGCACTAATTACCTAACTTGTAAGGGGAAACGCTTGCTGCAATTTCCTCCCGCAAAAAATACGAATAATATTAAATCAGTAAATAACAAACTCCAAATACGAATAATATTAAATACTAAATTAAATCACAGACTTCCGCAAAAAATATAAATAATGTTAAATAGTTCAATAACATTCTCCCGGAAAAATACGAACAATACCCAAAACATTCATTACATGTTTGAAGCGCAGCGAAACCGGATGAAAACATAAAAATCACCCGTTGTACTTTGCACCGTGCGCGCGCCAATTTTATCGACAATCGGCATTTACCAAACAGCGACTGATCATAATCGGAAAACTACACGAGTCGAACAAGCATTCCGTGATGTATTCATTTCGTGAAAACCTCTACCGGGAAAATATTACTGCCGCTGCACGCACCGCGCACCAGCTGACAGGGCATATTATGGCGAATAACTGGCGCGAAAAGGCACCCGCGAAATAATGCCATTTTCTACATAAAGCATTAGCAAAAAGCACGCAAAGGTGCAGCCGAAAACAACGCCGATATGTTCATCAACCAACAATGCGCGCCACTTGGATGAATTTTAACAAACCTGTTTGTATTCATCCGCATCACATACAAATCACCGCTAATTTCCTCCCTGTCATACAAAATTGATCATTCAATTTCCAATAAATTCCTCAAGCACTGCAGAATTCACCAGCACAAACGAATTAACGGGATTTTTCCTAGGGCGATCGCAATGTATCGACACTATGCAAAACACGGCAAAGTGCCTCGTGAGATGAGAAGGAAATGTTTCATAACTGATCGCAGCGACAGCAGTGTCGCTTCCGGCGCCGATCAGATCACTGGCGGATGATGTGATGTTTTTGTCAATAAAACGCAGGGTGATAGTGGCCGCTTAGTGTTACACTTCCACTGACCTGTATCGGCGCTTAGCTGACGACGTTACGATTTACACGGACAAAAACGCTCAACTGGCATGTCGGCAATTTGTCAGGCTTAGTAGGATCAGAAATATGCATTCCAACGCTAATACGCCAAGTAGTGTTCAGTGCAAAAAAACCCAACGAACAAGCAGCCGCGCCACGCTGTCTCACGGCATTCCGCGCGGAGAATGCGATTTGCAATGTGCTGCGCGATCGCGACGGATCGGCCTACCTCGCTTAATTGCTGCTGCAGAAATATGCAATCGCCTCACAGCGGATTGCATCACGTGTAAGGTAATGGCCAAAAACTACCAGTCAATTATTTCCAAATTAGGAGGAAAAAAATTGCAATCACAAAAAACTATTCGCATATTATTTGCAAATCAAACGAGAAAAAGTTTTTGAGCAGCCAATTAAAACTTTCCAAATTATTCAAGATGAAAATTTATAAACTTCAAAAAATATCCGCGAATTATATGCAAAACCAAAAACGCAAAAAAAATGCAAAGCACAACCAGGGCAAAATGCAATCAACAAATGGGAAAAATCCGTAAAATTAAATTTTATCGATTTATGGCGGCATCGATAATGTACACACCACATTTATAACGGCCAGAAAAATTCCGCAAATTATTATCAAATTAATCAAGAATAAAAACGGCACATCACAACCGCGACCAAATGCAATCAGCGAAAGGGAAGTAATCCTCAAAATTAAATTCTATCGATTTTACGGCGGAAGCATCGACGCCATTAGGATGCATTAGGATGCACATGTTGTTCTTTTACATAACACTTAACAGGATTAATTCGCTAGCGGAAACCGTTAAACCAAGCAGAAAGCTCGTGGACGAACCCGCGTTGCATAACACAACGCCGTAATCTGCAAATCTCACCTCATCGCGATTCAGCGCATTCTGTGCGTCCCAATCCGATCACACTTTGTTAAAACGTCGGATTAGCAATCCAGATAAATGTAAAAAATAACGGATAAAATTCCGGATCGATCCAGGCCAAAATACAGCTCCGATTTTCCTGGCAAAACCAGACACGCCGAAATCAACAGCCTTCACGTTATCAGCGACAGGCAAACAGGTCGATCTGATTAGCACAGGGGAATGATCAAAACAATCCGCCAACTACGTAAATATTATATTATTATGAAACAGTAAATACGGTGCGATAAGCGCCAGCGACAGGTAATATTATAACGGTCTTCTACTCTTCTTACCACGAAATTCGCGATGAATGATTCACGCGTTCTTCAGCAAAGTCAAGAGGCTGGTTAAGAAAGCTGGCGACGCAGCCATTATCACAGCTAACTGCGCGTCAGCATTTACTTAGAAGATCCTTAAACAATGGCGGAATAATTAGCAGCAATCACTGTTGAACATCAGACTTTCTCAAAAAACGTGTTGGCTGCTGGGCATCATCAAAATGTTGTCAAAATGAATGAAACACAACTGCAGACGATGCACTTTGCCTGCTTTGCCAAACACGTTTAAACACGCGAGATCGCAGGGCACGATAAAGCGCAGGCACGGCGTGGCGAGCTAAGCTGCGACTTCCTTTTCCAATTCCACTTAAAAATGGAAATTCCGAATTCCACACCGAGAATGCGCGTTCAGAATTTGGTAATGGAATCTCCGAGCATATGTGGAAATGGAATTATAAGGTTGGAACGAATTTTTTCAAAAAGACAGAACAAGATAATTTCTGCAAAAATATCTTCCAGTTTCTAAATTCCTTCCCGTTCTGGTTTTTTGGCTTACAGAAGGATTGTTAAGGTTTTCTTTATAATTTTTTAGCGTTTTCTCTGGAAGAAATGGACGCGGCGGGAAGTTGCTGGCAACTGATAACAGGCGTCGGAACGCTAACCGCGGTTGTCTTGCTGCTGGAAATGCTGTACTGGATCGGGAAGAATCTCTTCGTCTACATCCTAGCCGAGCCGCTGGGCTTCACGGTGCCTTTTGCAAAATTGGGAGAATGGGCTGGTACGTGCCTGCGTCCATTGCACTATGCAGCAATGCATCCTGCGCAGGCGTTGAATTTTCGTTGGAATTTTTATCAGTCAGACTGCGTGTTTTACAGTGATCACGGGAGCGACGGACGGAATCGGGAAAGCTTACGCATTTGACGTGAGGCTAAATCCTGCAGCTTGCTTTCTCTTGCAACGCGTTGACGGTTGATTGTGCTGTGTCTTAGCTGGCGCGGCGGGGCTGCAACATCATCCTGATCAGTCGGAGTGAGGAGAAACTGCAGAAAGTCGCCAAGGAGATCGGTGAGGTGTTTGGCGCGTTTAACTTGCCACTGGTTGACGTTTTTCGTGTTGGGACAGAATCGGTGCATGGAGTGAAGACCAAGATCATCGTGGCGAACTTCAGTCATGTCGAGGGAGTGTATGAGCACATCAAACGGGAGCTGGACGGACTGGAAATCGGAGTTTTGGGTGAGTTAGGAAAACTATGGAGAGTCGCAAATCGGACTTCCGGTTCCTGCGGAAGGTTCTATAATTGGTTTCCAAATTGCCAGGCTTCGCAAAATTAATTTAAAAATCACGATGAATTAATTCTAAACCTGATAAAAATTTAAAAATAATTAAAACTGAATCAAAATTAATTTTCATCGCAGTTTTCTAACAATTAATGGCGTATGTTGATTGCAGTGAACAACGTGGGAGTGACGTATCCCAATCCGGAATTCCTCGCCGATCTGCCGGGCGGGACGGAATTCCTCAACGCCATGATCAACTGCAACGTTCTCTCGCAGACGCACGTTAGTATAAATATTTTTTTACTGCTATGTTCCGCTGAACCGTTAAAATGGATCCGCGTCGAATTGTGCAACCGTAGTCCTTACTAAAAGCGCTGATTATTGCAGATGACGAGCATCGTGCTGCCGGGGATGTTGGCGCGGCGGAGCGGCGCGGTGATCAGTCTGTCGTCGGCGTGCGGCGACATCCCCATCCCGCTGCTGTCGGTGTACAGCGCCACCAAGGCCTACAACGACTTTTTGTCGCGCGCCCTGCAGCAGGAGTACGCCGACCGCGGTCTCATTTTCCAGGTGCGTCTTCTTGTTTCTTCCATAGTTTTCCTTTAGTATACGCTGTGCGTTGTGTAGTCGGTGCTGCCGTGGATCGTCTCCACCAACATGACCAACAACGCCCGACTGAGTTTTCTGGTGCTGGATGCCAAACTGTACGCGCGCGCCTGCTTGAATACCGTGGGCTTCTTCACGCGCACCCACGGCCATCCGGCGCACGCGCTGCAGGTCAGTCACAAGCCGTTGCGTGGGGAAACATGTGCCTTTAAGCAGTTTTCAGATCCTATTAAAGTGGTTATTCTCTGTGTCCGTTATGATACAATTGCCGAGTAATATTTTGCGGATATGTTCCTAAATTCTGATACTATTTTGACGATGTGACAATGATTGACCGGCAGAATATTACAGTCGAAGTATACTTACAGACGGTACGCAGAGAGTGGCGTAGAACAGTGGCTGACAGATTTCCAATCCCTCTAGCCATTTTAATAACAATTTTCGGTTGTTTACCCTTTGGTTTTCGTTGTAGAATTGGCTGTTGAAGAACTTTTTTCCCTCGCGTCTGTCGCAGCACTTAATCAAGAGCCACTGCATTCGCAGCCGGGATAAAGCGCACCGGAAAATGAAGGCGAAAACCAGGTGAAGGATGGATGTATTCTTATAACAGCCGGCTGACGGATGAATTTGACCTGTGTCCTCGCGTTTTATTCAGTATTGTTGTTAGTCGTTAATTGTTTGTTACGCATGGTATTTTTGACAAAATTAATTATTAGTCTACCGAAAACGTAACGTAAATTGGAAATTTGTCCTCAATTTCTGTGATGTGTCAGATAAATGGCATTTAATTCTACCGCCTTTCACCGCATTATCGTTACTATGGTCGATCGTAATAAAGCATGCTACTCGAAAATAATTACTTATTAATTTTAGTGCTGCAGAATACCAGGTATAACTGCCGCTTTCATGCTGACTGGAAAAATACGTAGCTCGTAATTTACGTAATCTTCGTAGGTTCACTGTATTTACCGTGGTACGAGTACCTATTTGATATTCTACGAAGCGTCGTAAAACTGTTTTATAATCGGTAATAAATTTTGTTGTGTTGAATCATACGTGTAGACTGCCGATACGTTGTCTCACTTGTTTGTCCTTAGGATTAGTCAGTCAGAGGAAAAAATATTTTCCTATCCGTCGACTTGCGCTGATATCGACGAAGAAAGCAAGCAGTGTTATTTCTCGCAGCATGTTCTAATTTTCCGTCAGCGCCTCATTTGCGTCCGGGTTGACTTTGTGTCAGTCTCGTGTCAGAGCGTCAGATGGCCGCGCTGATAGCTGATTAGCCACCCCCCAACGGCACGGCTGCAGACAGCAACGCCGGGACAGTTAGCATTCCTGGCCGCTGCTGTGATCAGTGGGCAATCAGCATTCTTTTGGGCTGACGAAAGCACTGTCATGTTAATTCAATAGATTACAGTATCAAGTCATCTAGTAGCTGGTTCCTTCCGAAGTTTCCCTCAGGATAGCTGACACCCGGGGAACGCAATCTCTGCCGGTAAAGCCTTGGGTTCGAACCGTCCTTAACCTATTCTCAAACTTTAAATGGGTGAGAATGCCGGTGCGCGTTATTTCATCAAATTAACGCACCCAGCATGATGTGGATTGCTGTTTGCATCTCCTGATCCCGTAATCCCTCTTGTTACCGGCACGCCATGCATCCCCACATCCCGGTTAGCTTCCTGTTAACCTTGCTGCTCCACCTGCAGCCCGGCAGCGCCATCGCCCCGCTGCTGATCAGCAAGCGGGATTACGAGCGCGTCTCGGCGCCCGAGACGGTGACGACGGCGCCCTCCTTTTTCTCCTACATCGGCCGCTCCATCAGCAAATTATTCCGTCGTAAACCCGATCCCCCGGAATTTGTCCAACCACCGGCAGTCCGGCCGACGCCGGTGACGCTGGACACGTTGACCATCTGCACGTGGAATATCTTCCGCTTCGGACCGAATAAATTCTCCGTGCCGGATCCGCTGATTGTCGCCGGGAAGAACGTCACCCGTCTGGACATCATTGTCGACGTAGGTCTGCGATTAGATCAGGAAAAAAATAATTATAATAAAAAGTATTGCAGGGTGATTTTAATAAGAATTAATTGTGTAATCAGCAACTGCGCGACTGCCACCTGGCCGTCATCCAGGAGCTGGACGATAAGACCGGCAGCGTGGCGGAACGGCTGCGGATGGAGCTGCAGAAGCGCACCGGCAATCCGTTCTCGGCCATCGTCAGTCCGCGCTTGGGCATCCGTAATCTGGAGCAGTATCTCTTTCTTTACCGGTACGATACGCACGATCATCGGTGCGTTTTCAATTTTATTATTATTATCCAACTACAGTAGCCGGACTCATTTTACTGGAGATATCTTACCATGCTGTTAGAAAATTTTTTGCTTAGTTCTGTTTTTTAATTTTTTCTCTTTTTTTGTCGTTCTAGAGATGAGGAATTAATTTGTTTATAGAATTTTTTCATTATTATTCAACTGAGTGTTGCGATGGTAGGGATGATCTGCTGACTGCCGGCGTCTCCGCGGTCTTCCCGGACGCCCCCGATCCGGCGCAGCGTCTCTTCCACCGGCAGCCTTATTTCACGAATTTTACAGCGAAAGCGCAAGGCAAGCAGTTACGGCTGCTTCGCGGCGCTCTGCGCAGCTTCGTCATCGGGACCGTCCACACCGTGCCCAGTAAGGAAAATGACTTCTCTTTATCAACTGTTTTATTCGGCGTTGACCAGTACGTATATCAATACGTCGCCTGCGTAGGTTTACACTCATTAAATTGATTAAATTTTTAACATTGAAAAAGCATCCAAAATCGTTAGCCATTCGTGACCTTTTCACGCCCGATAATCGTGTTGATTTAGTTACCGTTATTTAGCCCGCGCCGTGGAGGAGATCAGCAGTCTCGTGGCGGCTTTCGACTGGGCGGCGCAGACCTACCGGACCTCGGTACGCATCCATGAAATGTTAAAGCCGCTTAAAATGATTCACAAGTTAAACATGGGTCGTGTAGAACGTGATGATCCTGGGGGACTACAACGGCGACTGCCAGTACGTGCGCGCCCGCGACTGGCCGCGCATCCCGCTGTGGACGCAGGCGCGCTTCGCCTGGCTGGTCCCCACCGGCACCGACACCACCTCCATGACGACGCACTGCACCTACGACCGGTCAGTGGCTGTCTCCACAATTCCCGCTTGTCTGCTCTTGATGTAATAATAATAAACTAACTGTCTGCAGAGCGGTCAACATCGGCAACGTCTTCAACTCCACGCTCGTACCCGGCTCCGTGGAGGCGCCGAATTTCCCGCAGAAATTCAGTTTAACGCCGGCGCAGGCCAAACTGGTCAGCGACCACCGCCTGGTCCGCCTGCAGTTCCAGTAATGCCTGCTTTTACTTAAGGACTCAGCGTTGTTCTGTATATACAAGGTTAATGTACTCGTAGGATGACAAAGCGGAAAGCGACAGCCGGTCCGCGAAAAAAAATTAAAAAATTGAATAATAAATTCAACAAACAGTGTGCAACAGGAACAGAATATCGCGTATAAAATCGCCAGCACCGGCTTCGAACAGAGAAGCATTTATTTGCGCAGTATGCGTTAAAACGAAGCACCTCCCGTTTTATTCCTACCTTTAATGTAGCGCCTTGTGGATTATTGTTTTATTAATTCTCGCCCATAATAAACCGATGTACGAGATCTTATATACAAAGTATTAGACAACATTCATCCGCTTTAATATACAAATAACAATCTCATTAACAACGCTCGAATCTGACAACTAGACGAACACACATCGTGGTTTTATGAGGAGAAGGCAAAACGCTGCAGTTGGTTGCGCACGCGCCGCACCCGGATCCCGTTGTCGCCGTACACGGCGTCCTCCTCCCGGTCGTCGTCGTCGGCGACGGGGTCGGCGGCCACCTGGTCCTCCACTTCCTCGACGAGCTCCGGCTCCTCGATCACTTCCGGTTCGATGATGTCCGGCTCGTCGATGTCCACGACGGGGCGCCGGCGAATGGGGCGCCGCACTCGCCGTCGAATGACCCTCCGCGCCCCGCCCACCACCCGGCGGCGGACGGAGCGCAGTCGGCCGCGACTGCGCCCCACCGACCCGCGGCGTGCGCCCTCCACGCCGGCTAACAAGGCTAGTAGCAGCAATGCTACCGACAACAAAAATAACTATAACAACAAACAGTTGTTCTATTTATCTGAGCCAGATTTTTCTTATAAAACTAGCTTAGTATAATTTATTTTACTCAGTCTTATTTACGTATATTTATATACATTAATAGTTTTTCTAATGCAATATATTTAAGACATCACAATAATAATTTTATTTAATACTCCACAATTAAAATGGTCTGGTTATCTGGTATATAAGAAAAATCAGCAAGAAATGCATAGCTAAAATGATTGCCTTACCAGATTGAAAGCTTTCATCCTGCCGGCGTTACTATATCAGTAGGAATACGAAACACTCGGTATATAAAAAAATCTGTACTACACGAAACCAAAGCTAAATCGACGACTCGCGATTAACCTCAGCGAAAAAATAATGACCTGCCGGTTTGTGGTGGCACTTACGGTTAGCTAAATGGAAAAGAAAAATCGCTGCGTAATGGTCAAGCGGATCCGACAGAAGCCGGTTATGTCACTCATGTCTGTGTATTTGTGGTTTTGTGCGCAATTTTTGCTGGACAAGCAACAAAGCGGACACGGAATAACCGGCATTGTTGGGTCCCCTGTCTTCTCATTAGCTTCTACAAAATAATTACGTAAATTACTAAATTTTACTCAACTTTCCATACAAATGCCAGCTCACTCTTTTATGGCCGAATAAAAATGCGAAAATTAATGACGCGTCATAGTTGCACAGTGAAACTCCCGAGGCGGCAAAAATCCTCACTAATGCACAGATCTCGTGACTGACGTTCTAAGCATTAAAGATGTCGGTCATAATTAAAACGGCCAAGTTGACACCGCCCAGTAACGTCAGTTCAACAGGGAAAAACGCACATGTAATATCTTCTATATAACTGGAAAGGTCACAGTAGTATTCAGTCGCGCTGGTCGTCCAGATCGGCCTCCTCGTCCGACTGCCCGCCCTTATCCGCATCCCCGCCCTTGGATTTCCCCTTGCCCCTGCCGCCCTTCTTGGCCCCCTTGCCCTTCTTCCCGCCCTTATCATCACCGCCCGCCGCGTCGCCCTTATCGTCCGCCCCGGCGGAGTCCCCGTCTCCCTCGGTGGGCGCAGCGCCCGCCTCCGGGGCGTCGGGGCTGTCGGTGGACTCCTCGACTTCCGGTTGGTCGGTGGTCCCGCCGGCGGGGGCCGCCGCCGCGGCCGGGGCGGGGCTCTCGTTTTCCTCGATGATCTCCACGGGTTGGCGGTTGCGCTGGCCATGCCCGTGGCCATGACCGTGGTGGTGGCCGTGTCCGTGGCCGCGGACGATGATGAAGCGCCGGCAGTGGCGGGGGCCGTGGTGTCGCCGGCAGATCTTGCGGACACGCCGTGCGTCCACAGAAGCGCTCAGCAGGGCAACGAGCAGGAATCCCAGGGTCACCAGCGCCCACTAAATTATTCAATGAAATTAATAATAATATTAAATAAATAGTAGTTGATGGATCAGTTAATAAAAGTAGATTAATAAAATGATAACAAAATTAATATAACAAATAAGTATAATAATAAAAAAAATATAATACTTGTTCTACTATTAATTCGTTCTGTCTGAACCGGCTTACCAATCCTAGAAGCTTCATTTCCGCCGCTGAAGGTAAATTAATAAAAATATAGAGAGAAATTCAAAATTATACGTATAATATGTACGCAGAGGAATAAAACTGCCTGTAGCAGAAAAACACTATTCTATGTAAACGCAGACAAATTAAACTGCGCAGTCACCGTGCACGTGTAGTGGATTGCAAAAACTGCTCGAATACTGAGCACTGGTCGCAACTGCATCCTGTCCGGCAGATATCACTGCATTCTCGGCGGACACCGGCGCCAAACGGATGCGATTTTCGCAGCTACAAATAAAGAAATAATACGTGACGCGCAAGAGTCTGTATATCCGGCACATTTCGTCGAATTGCCGCAAAGTTCACCGCGCGTGCGTTGTACCGCTGCAAAAATAATTTCTGGTTTATGTACAAATCCTGTCGTTCTTGTTAGTTGTCGTCCATTTTGAAATTTCCTCGGCTGCAATGAATATCTACAAACTGGTGAGCGCACATTAGTGTTGGGTGCAAATATAAATATGAATAATTTTCAAATATAATAGTATATATAAGGTTAAGAAAAAGGTCACGGCTGGGTTTTAGCGACCAGCACCGTATTTATTATTATATGTTTATTTCATTTGTATAATTTCTTTTATTGATATACTTTCATTTTTCATATAATTTTTATTTGGCACGCTTTTAGACGATACTGGACTACGAGTCGCAGTCGCTTTACGTATGGGAGCTCCGATTTGTAAGCAGCACAAGTGTCGATGCGGTGAAACAGTTGACGCCCAAGGTTTGCATGGTTTGTCATGTTTAAAAAGTCAGGGGAGATTCAGGCGTCACGCAAGCCTGAACAGCCTTATTCAGCGCAGCTTGGGATCGGCAAAAGTCCCGACTATTTTGGAGCCTCCTGGACTGTGCAGGTCAAATGGGAAGCGCCCAGACGGTTTGTCTCTTTTCCTTGGAAGAACGGTCTTCCTTTGATTTGGGATGTGACGGTGTGCGACACATTTGCTATATCGTACATCGCCGGCTCATCAGAAACAGCGGGTTCGGCAGCAGAAGACGCGGAAGAACGAAAGAGGCGCAATTACGAGGAATTGACTGATCGTTATTTTTTTCCAACCGGTGTCCTTGGAGACTATGGGAAGTTGCGGCGCCAGTACCCGTCAGTTCATAAATGAAGTTGGCCGACGCATAAAAGATCAAACAGGAGAAGTGCGCGCTACCGATTTTTTGTGGCAGCGTATTAGTGTTGAAATTCAGCGTGGAAATGCCGCTTCTGTCCTCGGAACTGTTGGTTGTTCAAAAGAGCTTGAAGAGTTGTTTTACTTGTTCTAGCTATTCGATATTTGAGTTTAAGTGTAAATGGCATTTGCTTGTACAAGTTTAAAATAAAGGAATAAATATTTTTATTTATGTATTGTATACTGTATATATTCTTTTCATTTATTTATTTATATATTCTTATTCGTTCTTTCCATATTTATTTTACTTTTTCATTCGCATGTAATTTGTTCCTTATTTGCGTTTATTTTTGTACGTAATTGCGGTTACATTAATTGCGCAGCTACTGTGGCTGGTCACCGGTATCTTCCTGTTGGCCTTCCTCCTCCCGACCCGGGGCGGACAGTCGCAGTATCCGGCGCGGCTCCTCCCGGCTGCGAAGCGGCTCGCGCTACCGCAGCAGCTACCGCGGCGGTCTGCGCGGCTACGGTTTCGGACGGTACCGGCGCGGGCACCGTTACCGCGGCTTCTACGGCCGCCGGCACCGGCGCCACCGCTATCACACCCGGCGTCCCGCCTACTACTCCCCGTCCTACCTGTACGGATACGGCGGGCTGCCGTCCTATTACGGCGGCTACGACAACTACTATCCGTACGACGGATACGGGAGTTATTACGGCGCCACGCCCGCTTATAACTACGCGCCCGCCCCGACCGGCAGTCCCATTAACATCAACGTCAACGTGGATCCGGACGATGATGATGATTGTACCGATGCGGACGAGGACGGGATGTGCGACCAATATGAGGACAGCGAGAAATAAAGGCCATCATTTTGTTATTCCTGTCGATCTTTTGCACGGCCGTATATATATGTAATTAAAAAGGTCATCATTTTGTTAGATCCTGTATTTTGCGCCGTAAATATATATAAATAAAGAGGTCATCGTCATGTTATTTCTGTCTTTTACACCGTATATATAAAAATAAAAGGTCATCCTTTGGTTATTTGTCTTTTACACCGTATATATATAAAAATAAAAAGGTCTTCATTTTGTTAGATCCTGTGCTTTGCGCCGTATATATCAAAATGTATTAAAGGTCATCGTTTTGTTAATTCCTGTATTTTACACCGTAATTGTATTCGTATGTAATGCATAAATAAAGGGCACCGATTCCCCGATTGCCATGTTTTGTAAATTTATTCTCAAAGTTTAAATGGGTGAGGAGCCCGGCTGGCTTAAATGCGAAACTGGATCGCGAAAAGGCAACATGGCGTTTGCCAGCGTCATCATGTTGTGTTTAAACAGTGCTGCGAGACGATAACAGTTGCTGTATTTTAAACACAACAAGTCGGTCAATCTTGTACGATTAATATAAATCAATAATGTACGTATAAATGAATGCGTCCAGCTTTCCCACGCGTAACATTTGTGTATTGTACACGTATAACAACTCGTATTCGTGTTTATTAAAGAATTGACTGTTTTACATACGAATGCTTATGCGCCGAGCGGCGATAATATAATTCCGGCGATAATTAGCAAACGAGTGTTTGTGTTGGCAATGGAAAAATCGATAATACAGCTAGTGCTGTTGTAATGGGTGAATGTAATCCGGTCCAGGGTCGCCGGTGGGACGTCTTTTCCGTCGACTGCCGCCGCGATAAGCCGCATCAACACGCTTTGTTCGGCGTTCGGCGTGTCATGTGGCATATTCATGTACAGATGCAGTACCGCCGGAAACAGCACGATACGCTGCTATACACAGCGGACTGCACGTTAGCGCTGGAACCGGTTGTGGGCTGTTTGTGTTGGGTATTGGCAGTGCACGGGCAAACATTTGTTCAGCGGAAGGGAAACGGAGAAAGTGCTGCATCAGGAGCAGCTGTCAGACGGCGACTAACCGATCGAAGACAATTTTTCTTTAGTGGGAACTAACGAACAGGAATATATGCGTTCATACATTAATTTCCTCCAAGCTTTATAGATTTCCTATCGTATACAAGCGTAATTATTTTCTTTCCTGAATTGTTTGTGACAATTTGTGGAAAGCCAACCGGGAAGAATGGGACATTTCGCCAAGGATGACGATATCAGCGTCACCATTAACGGCACCCGCTACCAAGGTACCTCCAGTATTGACCCGATTAACGGTGTCGTAATTAATTGTCGAATTAATTCGCTTGTAATAATTTTGTAGCTAATGATGTTATTATTACTATGTACATTTACGGCAGCGGTCATTAATTATGGTGTGCAGTTAGACGTGATAATTATGATTTATTATTTATTGCGATTGATTACCGTAGTGCCGCGGGCGCTGTCGGAAGTGACGCTGAACGAGTACCTGCGCAGTTATCTGCAGTTGGGCGGCACCAAGGTCTTCTGCCGCGAAGGCGGATGCGGTACGATTTTTCCCCATTTGTTATTATTATTATTATCATTATTATTATTCTTACTGATGTGACGTTATATATACGTAGGCGCCTGCGTGGTGACGGCCACCTACCCGGACGCCCACTCCACTTCCGGTCAGACCGTCTCGCGCGCCATCAACTCGGTCCGTAACCATAAAATGTATTTTTCATATATACAACCGGTGGTGTTAATAAACGCTTAATTATTCTTTTTTACAGTGTCTGTGTCCGATTTTATCGTGCGACGGCTGGAGCATCACCACGGTGGAGGGCGTCGGCACGCAGAAGCACCCGCACCCCATCCAGCAACGCTTAACCGACCACTACGGGACGCAGTGCGGCTACTGCTCCCCGGGGATGGTCATGAGCATGTACAGGTACACAACTGCTTTCTATTTTCCAAAAATTCCCAGACGTAGTATCAATATCCGCACCGGTCGGCAGTCTGCTGAAGGAGCACCCCGATGGGAAACCCAGCGCGGCGGATGTGGAGACCGCCCTGGGCGGCAACATCTGCCGCTGTACCGGCTACCGGCCTATCCTTGACGCGTTTAAGACCTTCACGAAGGACGGCGTGAAGGACGTCGAGGTATATAACCGGAAATTGTCGACCGGAAGTTTGAGAATAATTTTTGAAATACACATTAATTTTATTAAAAAATATTTATATAAGAAATATTTTTTATATTAATATATACAATATAAAATTTTCTTTGATAGTATTTTTGAAAATATTATCCACTGGTTTTTTTTACTGACGGCCGACTAAACGCGCAGAAGTAAATAAACAAAATAAACACATAAATAAACTGAAACAGAAATGCGGTAAAAACAGTTGCCCGGTTATATTATTTTCTTAGGTTTCTTAGGTTATTCTTAGGTTATTTGCAATACATTACAGGAGGCCAACTGCACGCCGTGTCTGACCAACGGCGAACTGTGCACCAACGCCTGCCACCGCAAGGCCAACGGGCAGCCGGTGTACGTCAAGAAGATCCTGGACAGTGTGCGCGAGACCGCGCCGCAGTGGCACAGTCCCCAAGTCCCTGGACGAGCTATACAAACTGCTGCCGGAAGTGGCCAAGCGCAACCCGTATTACGTCGTCGGCCGCACCGGGGTGGGCGTCTATAACGACGCGCCCTACGGGGTCTATGTGGACCTCAAGGGGATCAAGCATCTACACAGTCTCTACAAAACCGAAGGGTAAATTATTTATTAAATTCATAAAAAAATGAATATTAATAGGCAATACTATTAGGCACAAAATAAGTGTTAAAGTTTGTTAATAAATTGAAATGAAATTTATACGGACAGAAAAAGTCTGTTTATGGGAGCCGCCGTGTCGCTGACGGACGTCATCAACACATTCGATGCGGAGAGCAAAAACGAGGGTTTCCAGTATTTAGCCAAATTGGCCGGATTGCTGCGTCGCACGGCGCAACCGCCCGTCCGAAATGTACGTTAAAATATTCCCTTTTTCCCAAATTTCAGAATCGTTCTAAGCAGCTTTATATTTTTTGCTCAGGCGGGCTCGTGGGGCGGCAACCTGGCCATGAAGCACCGGCATCCGGATTTCCAGTCGGAGACCTTTATCGCGCTGGCCATCGCCGATGCTACCATCGTTTTGGGTAAACAAGTTAAATTAGATGGAATTTCCGTAACAGTTACAGTGAGCTTGCTTTAAACAGGTCCCGGTGGGAAACGGCTGTCGATCCCGGATTTCATGAAGGAGGACCTCACCGGAAAGGTCATCCTGGGCGCCGAATTGCCGGTGTATTCTTCGCGCGACTATTTCTTCGCGGCTTACAAGATCATGCCGCGCTATCAGGTAATCAACTAAATCGATCAAATGCACAAAAATAATGCAACCAATTTCATTTAAAGTTTAACGCAAAGTAGTTTGTCCGCGCTTGCATGCTCTGTTATTTCGATGACTGTTTATTATTAAGAGCAAATTTTATTCATTATAATTATTAATGGGCGGATTACTAACAGTTTATATTCATTTATTCATTATTGATGGTTGACTAAATTACAAACCTACAGTACATTGTTTTTTGATTTATTGACTATTTAGTACTCCTAATGATTCATAATTGTTTTTACTATTATTATTAGTGGATTATTATTGGCTTATATGAAATTATTCTTATTGAATATGAATAACTTATTTGCAGTTTTTCAATAAATTTGATGATATGATTGATATGGACTTTGCTATACAGAACGCCCACGCCGTGGTCAATGCCGGTTTCCGCGTGAAAGTGGACCGCAGCAAGGCCGGTAAAGTGGTCATCGCCGATAAACCCATCATCGTCTACGGCAGCATCGGACCGCACTTTGTACGTGGACAGTCAAAATTACATATAATTATGCCGCATATATAGACGCCGTGACCTTTTGTTTGTGCAGGCGCGTGCCCACAAAACGGAAGCCTTCTTGGCCGGCAAAGACGGCTGCATCATCAAAGGTCACCATGGGAAGGACCTGGCCGATCCGGCCGTGCTGCAGGAGACGCTGCGCGTTCTCAAAGCGGAAATCCAGCCGGAATACGACCCGGCCGAGCCGTCGACGGAGTACAAACAGGCGCTCAGTCTCTCGCTCTTCTACAAGGTATCGAACGACGCCGGTTAAAGTTGCTAAAAAGTTTAAAATTTGAGTGACCTTTACTTATATCACAGACGAATATGTATATGGATATATAACCTGAGTGACCTCTACATAAATTACAAAATACTGTATATGGCTTTATATATATTAGATTTAGTGATTACATATATCACAGATGCATATGTGTTTAGTTATATACTGAGTGACCTTTACATATAACACAGATGTGCATATTGTGATCCACATACCGAGTGACCTTTATACATATCACGAATAAATATGTGTTTAGATAAGTACATATACTCCGTGACCTTTACATGTACTAATATATTATATAGCTTTATATATAGTATGTTTAGTGACCTTTAAATATATGTTTTCTACTTTCTGTGGTTTATAGTAGTGAGAAATATGCTGTGCCAACCGTATGTTGTAATTTGTGATTGTTTAGTTCGCGTTGGAAGCGGTGGGCGAGCTGGCGGACAGCCGGTACCGCAGCGCCGTGGGATACATCCACCGGCCGGTGTCGCACGGGACGCAGCACTGGCAGACGAACAAGGACAAGTGGCCGCTGACCAAGCCCATCCCCAAGCTGGAGGCTATGGCGCAGTGCACCGGCGAGGCCAAGTTCATCAGCGACATCGAGCAGGACGGATTGCTGCACTGCGCTTTCGCCTTGACGGAGCAGGCCAACGCCGACATCCACAACATCGACATCAGCGCCGCCGTGGTCAGTCATGAAAAACAGTCACCTAATATTATTATAATAAATTATAATTATTATAATTATTTAATTCTGTTTTGTAGAAAGCCGCCGGCGTCGTGCGGGTGTTCCTAGCTGCCGACATTCCCGGTGTGAACAACCCGTTGCAGGTGTCGCCCATCGCCCCGCCCGAGCAGTTCCTCACCGACAAGCACTCGGACTACGCCGGGCAGCCGGTGGCCTTCGTCGTCGCAGGTAACCGCCTCCCCTTCTAATTAAACTCCACACAACCGGCAGTCCGATGCGCTGCTCTTAGAAACGCGCGACCAAGCGGAAGCGGCGGCCGCCCTGGTCAAGATCACCTACAGCAATATTCAGAAGCCCATCCTGACCTTCAGCGACGCCATCGCCGCCAAATCATTCCACGGTGAGCCGATTGAGATTAAGATCGGTGACGCGCAAGCGGGGCTGGCCAGTGCGCCGCACAAAATCTCCGGCGATTTCGAGATGGGGACGCAGGCGCACTACCACATGGAGACCATGGTGGGTGACCTTTAATTGTAAAGATAATTGTTTAAAAAAATTAGAAAAATTTTGAAAATTAATTTTTTTGACTTTTCAACATTCCAACAAATGTTTCAGCATTCTGGTGAGACCGCGCCATCATAAAAAAATATAAACCCATTAAAATCCAAAAAGATACAAAAATGTGAACAGAAAAAAATATAGAATAAAAAGTTATAAAAATACAAAATACTGTATCAAAAATACAGAAATAAAATGAAAAAAATATAAAAAAATGTAAAAATAGAATAATAATAACGACCGGTGTGTCACCTTTCTAGACGGCGCTGGCAGTGCCCAACGAGGACGGCCTGGACGTGGAGGCCGGCACGCAGTGGCTGGACTATGAGCAGGCCGGCGTCGCGCAAGTCCTGGGAATTCCCAAAAACTGGTTCGTCCGAAATTAATTATTTAATTCCGGATACCGGCTGCCAATATTTTTTATTAAATTTTTGACAGCATCCGGGTGACCTGCCGGCGCAACGGTGGCGGCTTTGGCGCCAAAGCCGCCCGTCACGTCCACTACACGGCTGCGGCGGCCATGGCCGCCTGGATTCTCAAACGGTAGACCGAATTTTACCAGCTGATTTATTTACTAACTATTACTATTTTTATTAATTATTACTGATTGATCACTAAATTTTGTTCGGCTTAAAGGTCACTTGCATTATATATATAATTAAGTACTGATTTATTCACCAGACCGGCGAAGATCCACGCGTCCTTGTTCGAGCAGTCGAAATTCGTGGGAAAGCGTTTCCCGTACTACGGCAAATACGAAGTGGGCTTCGACGACAAGGGTCGTCTGCTCAGCGTCCGTTACGAAGTCTACTGCAATACCGGCACCCTCAACATCATGGCGCCCACCATGATGTGGAAGGAATTCGGCGATTCCGGTAGGACTACCGTACTTATATTTACTGTGCACTATTTAATCGTATAATTACTGCAAAATCTCACCGGTACTTTTTAACGATAACACCGTCGTGCTGTTCTAGGGTACAAATCGGAAAACTGGCACTTTACGCTGTACAACTGCAAGACCAACCTGCCGCCCAACACGGCGACGCGTGCACCCGGTACGTGACCTTTACGACGATAAATACGTAGCGTCTAACTAAATAAAAAAACATTTTTAAAAATTATTTTCAATTAAAAAAGTAATATTACGTTGACTAAGCGATCACATTTGATTATTTCCACTTTTTTATTCCGACATTGGTGGTCTGGTTAATTCCGATAACGAACGAAACTCTAGCCTGCTGAGTAGCCAACTAATTTACAATGCGGAACTAATGAAGGAGTTTTCTGTCATAATTAAACAGGAAGCACTGAGGGTCTGTACTTCATGGAGTACATGCTGGAGCACATCGCCAACTATTTGAAACAGCCGTCCATCTCCGTCAAGCAGCTGAACTTCCTGCAGGAAGGCGACAAGAACATCGCCGACGAGCCCATCGAACACAACCATCTGCCGACCATCACCGAGCAGCTGCTGAAATCCTCCGACTACTACGAGCGCTTGAAGCAGACGCAGCAGTTTAACGCCGAGCACCGCTGGCGCAAACGCGGACTGAACGTGGTGCCGCTGCGCTATCCGTGCGGTTACACCTTCGCCATGCTGAACTGCTTCGTTTCCATCTACCATGATGATGGTTCGGTGGCGGTGTCGCACGGCGGCATCGAGATCGGCCAGGGCATCAATACAAAGGTCACCGGCAATTAATCTGATTGACTGCTTTTATATATATGTATATCTTTATATATATCCTTATATCCTTGTCCATTGAAGAACATCAAATATGCTAGGCTAGTCAAGTTGAAGGTTTGATTAAGAGAAATTGTTTTATAGGTGGCGCAAACGGTGGCCTATGAACTGGGCATCGAGGTGGAGAATGTGAAGATCCTGCCGACGGAGACGCTGACCAGTGCCAACTGCGGCCCCACGGGCGGCAGCTTCACCAGCGAGATCTGCTGCTTGGTCAGTATAACATAGCACAGAGTACAACAACGAGGCAAATACATTCTAGAGTAAACATTTATGTACCGTGCCTTCTTTATACATGGGACATCTTTGAGCGCATACAGAAAGTTAACATGCAGATACTCAGTGTTGATGGAGAGGGTTTTTTTTACATTCGTTCCTGCGTTCAAGTTGATCTGTAACTTTTCTCCCGACCAGACGTTGAAGTCCCGTTAATCGGGTTGTCTGTTCTTGATGTAATAATAATAATAATATATGCCGGCATTGCAGGCGGCCATCGACTGCTGCAAGCAGCTAAAAGAGCGCATGGCGCCGGTGCGGCAGAAGCTGGGCGACGCCGTTCCGTGGCGGCAGCTGGTGGAGGCCTGCCACTGGTCCAACATGGACCTGTCGGCTCGCGCCCGGTAAGGGCAATCAACTTCCGGTGCAATTTCCGCTGCCGATACAACCTTTCAGGACGTTCATTTTGACCGGTACACCTTGCTAATTTAGCGCCGCACCCATCGGCTTCATGCCGTCGCCGTCGGCCTACCACACCTTCGGAGCCAGTGCGTATAACTGCAACCGGCATATATACACATGGAATTTAACGGCAAAAATGTTAATATCGCAGTGTGCACGGAAGTGGAGGTGGACGCGCTGACCGGCGAGTACCAGGTCAACCGGATGGACGTCCTGTACGACTGCGGCGAATCGCAGTCTCCTTATGTCGGTACGCGGCCGGGATAATAATAATAATAATAATGATAATAATAATTGATGCATCTTGTGAACCTCCCGTTTCAGATATGGGCCAGATTGAGGGCTCGGTGCTGATGGGGCTGGGCTACTACACCTCGGAGGAGGTGCTCTACGACGCCAAGACGGGCGCCAACCTGTGCCCGAGCACCTGGCGCTACAAGCCCCCCACCGACAAGGACATCCCCGTCGACTTCCGCGTGGCCATGCTGCGCGACGCCCCCAACCCCCTGGGGGTCACCCGCGGCAAATGTACGCCCCTGGGGCTTCTAATTTTATTAATCGGCTGCTAAAACGATAATGTTTACAGTTGTGGGTGAGCCGCCCTTCTGCATGTCGGCCTCGGTGGTCTTTGCGCTGCGCGACGCCATCGGCGCCAGTCTCAAGGAGAAGGGACACTCCAACGACTGGTTCCGCATTGGTACGTTCCCGACTTAATTATAATTATTTACATATTATATTTATTCTTAATATCAACCTTATTTACTAATTATAATTAATAATAATAATATATTAATGGTTAACGTTTTTTGCAGACACGCCCATGACGATTGAACGCGTACACCACTACGCCAATGTCCAACCGGAGGAGATGGTCTATTCCAAAAAATAATCCAATTATTTTACAAAGGAATCCGGCAAACACGGCGAATCACTACCTAACTGCAACCGCCGATGCTTACGCTAATAAGCTGCTTAAGCTATGATATAGTATTCTGCTTTCGGTGTTTTTACAAATAAACTACGACTAAATTTTTCAGCTACACTCTTTCGCTATTTTTCAACGTTGCATCATTCATACCGCCGTGAATTTTTTTATCATTGTCAATTATTCCGTCATAATAAATTAATGATTAAACGGACAATTGTTCTTATTTTTTTCCGGTGTATTTTATTTACTGTATATTTCCAGATTTCATTATCTAAAGAGAAATATGTCGTACTGCAATGTTGTGCATGTCAAACAACTAAAACCGATTAAAGAAACCAGCAAAAAAATCCCTTAGTAAATAAATCCAATTACAACGAAAAATAAATAAAAAATACGGAAGCACGGTACCCTCGATCACGCCTCCTCCCCGGCCGTTTTCCCCGCTCCAAACAGATCTCCAAAATACTCTGCACCTCCCGCACGAAAGGATCCCCTTCGGCATACAGTAATTTAATAATCGGCCACGCTTTCCCGGCTTTTTCCGCCGCTGTCGCCCACTGTTCGAGGCTGAGATGCGCTTTGGCCGATTTCATCAGCGTCTCGCAGAGCGCCATCGACACCGGACCCAGGTAGAATTCGTACACGTCGACGAGGATGTCCAGGACGGGGAGGGCCTTCTCCGCGTCGGGATGGATCAGGAGATAGTAGTTGGCCAGCAGCATGTGTAAGCGGCTGCGGTAGTAGTTCAAGCGGAATAAATGGATGCCGCATTCCGTCGAGAGCGATAGGAGCATGTGCACTTCCTCGGCGGTCGGGCGTTTACCGTTGATTTCACCTGCCGAGTCAGTACAATAAAAACTAAATTTCCAAAATTTAAAATGCAATTAATTCTCCTTATTTTTAATTTTAAAAAAAACTTATAAATATAAGAATAATTATACAATAATTAATTTTAGATAAAAAATGTTTACTTTTTGGACGCGTGCAAAAGCAGGATTTTTATAAATATACAAAATACTAGTCTACTACAAAAAAATTTGAGATAGTTAATAAAATGGTATTTAAACAAATCTGAGCAGAAAAACCATGGGTTTTTTAAATGAAGATTACACGAAGAATCGGACGAGTATTTTTTATTTTAAAATTCAAAGCTTATTAAGCGAGAAATTTTCGGTGAAAATGTTAAAAAATAATTTTGTCAAGTTTCCAATTCCATTTCTAATCATTTCAAAAGTAGAATTTCAATAACAGACGGGCAAAATAATCAAACTTCGCCTTACCGGTGAAGTTGGCCTCGTGCTGCTTAATAAACTCCACGACGGTCAGCATCAGCTCCTGGCCCTGCTTCACGCCGACATCGCGCGCGCCCATCTTCTCCTCGCAGAGCGGACAGGGCCCCATGGGCTTCCAGTCCTTCCCCAGCAGGATGTACCCGTCGCAGCCCGCTTTCTTGCACGTCAACGCCCGGCCCATCCCGTCGTTCTCCACGCCCTGACACCGGCCGCACTGGCACACGAAATAGTACGACTCTTTCAGCTCCGCGCGCCGCTCCGTCGTCGGCTTCATCGGGTTCACGTAGCTGATACGCACCTAAACAGCAAAAAATTAAAAAATGACCCACAATTTATAACAGCAATTTGAATAAATTTTAAAAACAGTAAAGATTTCAAATAATAATAATAATTTTTTAAAATAAATAATAATCTAATCTTCAAATCTACATGAGTAAGAACATTATAAACTGATTAAAAATAAGGTGAAATTTCAACAGCGATTTTTTTTAAAATTTTGCTATAACAGCCAGCTTGCATAATTATTTTTAAAAACGACTTTACATGAGAAAGAAAATTAGAAACTGATCAAAAACAAGGTAAATTTCAACAAGGATTTTTTTTAAAATTTTACTATAACAGCCAGCTAAACTAATTAATTTCAAAAGTGCGTTTACATGATCAAGAAAATTAGAAACTAATTAAAAAGAACATAAAGGAATTTTTTAAAATTTTATCCGTGTTAAGTTCGTATATAAAACCGTTTTTATAACGCGAAATGCACCTCTTTAACGGAATGAATGTGATTGGTGGCCACGACGCACAGTTTCGGCGCGCCGTTGCGACAGAAATACACGGCGTTGGGCAGGCAGCTGTGGTCGAACTGCGAGACGCCCAGGTACAGGCCCAGGCCGAGGGTGTTGCCTAAACGGTCGGGAATGGAGATGGTGTTGGTGAGGACGCGGCTGTACGTCTCCGCTAGCAGTGCCGGGTCCAGTGGCGCCGCGGCGGGCGTCGGTCCGAGGAAGCGTTTAATCTCCAGCATGTTGCGCTGGAATTTGTCCGACGACTTCAGCTCCTTGTCGATCTGTTAAAACACGCTGTCAAAGCCACCCTCGTCGGTCAAATGGGACACCAACACCTGGCTTATTTTCTGTTCAATTTACGTCACATTTACAAAAAACGGATTTACAACTGGGAATTTTTTAACAATTTCTTGGTATTTTTAATTATTTAATTTTCAAATTTTCAACTTACAATTTTTTTACTCCTAATTCTTAATTTTTTTATCGAAGTAGCGCTAAGAGAGTCAATTCTGGTGACGAAAATCAAAAAAGGAAACGCATGGGAATATTCAGAAATTTTCCAGATAAATTGACTATGCACTGCCGCACCGGGCGGCTGCAACTGCGCCAAACGAAGTCCTTGAATTTCCTTCGTTTGCAATTTTCAGCCGACAGGTTTTCGTGAGACAAACAGCATGCTCGGTATAAAATTGATTTCCACAGAAATTCAAGTTACTCTCAAGAAAATCGCTCGCCTGTCCGACGAGCTATGCGTCTTAACGTTTCAGTCCCAGAATATACTTTCAACGAACCTCGGCGGTGTGTGAGCAGAGGGAATGGAAGCTGCGCTCGGTGGGCGGGTGGCAGGCCCCGCGGGGACTGCTGGTCTGACCGGCCTGCACCTTCATGAGGACGAGATTGAGCAGGCGAATGAGGCCGTCGGGGAGGAGGCCGGTGTCCTTGCAGTACTCCGCCAGCCGGCCGCACTCCAGCTTGTGCGTCTTCCAGGCCGCCTTGGCGCACTGCTCGCCGCAGTAGCGGGCAAAGTGGCACCGCGTGCACCGCTTCAACAAACCCGCATCATTCTCCCTGCAACCAATATTTTTCAACCATCAATTTCAGTTATCAAAGAATTTTTCAATATCTCCTATTTTCCTCAGAATTTTCCTAAAAAATTCCCAACAAATCACCGAAATAAATAACCACCATTAACAGTTACGCCAAAACTGCCAGAAACAAAAATTAAAACAAACAAAAACTGGAAAAAAAGCCAGAACACATCATTACAAAAATTAATCATAATTGAGCCAGGAAAAACTACAGAGTATGCGGAAAATGCAAAAACAAAAAAAAAATTAAAAAATATGGGAAAATAAAAATCCAGAAAGCAAAAATAAACGGCAAAACACAGACAAATTACAGTAAATACACCAGCAATAAGTGGGCACGAAAAAACCTCAAAACAATGCGCAAAAATTACAGAAAACAAAAATAGAACCAAATCAAGACACAAAGAGAATACAAAATACATAAAAATTCCGAAAAAAAATATTAAACGACGAATAAATGCGCGAAAAATGTAGGAAGAATTAAAAACTAGAAAACACAAAGTACAAGGCAAAATTATAATAAATAAATGGAAAAAAATGATGAAAACAAGACTCACCGTCGCCAGCAGTGATGGCAAACCACCGCGGCCACCTCACTATGCACCACGGCAGCGAACGGCGTCTCCTCCACGACCACATCACCCGGTTGGTAGGCGAAGGCCTTGGGGGCGCTGCGGGGATCCCACTCCTCGTCGTCGTCCATGAGGGCGGCGCAGTTCATGCGCGCACAACTACTCCGCAACGCATCCCCCAAGGGCTCCTCAGCTTCGGACAGTTCGCTGCGCACGCGCTCCAGCAGCGCGTAGACAGCGGCCCGCGACACGACGGCATCGCTACTTTCTGCCACAGGGTCCGCGGAATGGCCTGCAAGCGCAGGTTTGTCAGAGCGATCACGGGGAAGAATGTGGGAATGAGAGTTTACCGTTCTCCGTCATCGCGTTTGGGAGCTTCGTCAGCAAACGCGTTTTATGACGCAGTAGTGTCAGGGATGCTTTCCAGTCTCCCCGAGCTGTTTGCAGCACATTAGAAGGACCTACACGATGTTTATAAATGGCTGTTCCTAAATTTAAGTTGATGCTGTTAAACAAATGGAGAAAGTATTGAAAAAAACAAAAATTTGAAAGAATCTTGCAACCTCAAACCAACAGTTGCAAACTGCCGTGCTTTCATGTTGCAACTTGCAACCTGCATGATGCATCTGCGCTACCGATCTACTTGACAGTCGGCCGCTGTGCGGTTGGCGCGTAGTCACGTACAATATCATCACTGAGTGAGGAAGGAACTGCGTACAGTTGGCATTCTTCTAACGTCATACAAAAGGCATTCTTTTAAACTGTAGAATGAATGTCTGCATTTCGAAATTTATTTTAAAGCTTGGTGAGAAGTTGGTTCCGTGTCGAGGCGCTCTCTTGCGATCGCAATTAGATTGTACCGCAGTATGATCGTGTTAAGGGAAGTTACGTACCGCCGGTACCGGTACATGGTAGTTGGTACCAAATTCGTGAATTGTAAGTACTTGCACTGTGTAGCCATGTACTAGTAACCATAAGCACGAAAACCATAACTACTGAACATGTGGTTCGGGAGTTATGGCTATAAGAAAATTCCTACAAAATGTGTAATAACATACATTCATCATTCATGTGTATTGTGTACCAGATTATGGACCAATCTCCTATAACACAAATTTCGAACGTAAAGTGGTAAACGTACATACTGTATGGCGTATGCATGAAGATCGTTTTTACACCAAACCACGGTTCTATGATTCTTTTCATATTTTAAAATTTGAAAAAATTGTGTCTGTCTGGTTTGATGTAAAACCGGTCCACAGACGTGCTCTGAAATCTCGCTGATAATCCTAGGTACAAGAGTGCAGTGTACAATACAATACAGTGTACATCGTGCCACGCGTGCCGGTTGCAGACATCCGACACGTATGTCAACAAAGCTTTACATCAGCTGTCAATCAGCGCGCCGGACCAGACGACAACATGATTAGCATGACGAGGTGGCTGTCAGACAGACAGCACACCACTCGAGATGCCATTCCGTTCTTCATTCAGCGAAGTATGGTGTCGAATAAGAAACTGCCACATTATGCATAACGAGGAACTGCTGAAGGTGACAACAATGCTAATGTGCACACCAGCCATTGAAATCAGTCCGATCAGTGCCCACAGCTAAACGCCGTGTTGTCTCCAACCTTGATACTCGGCAACGATACAAAATGTTGCCACAATGGTCAACAAACGGTCACGTTGTCCTCAACGGCCATCGTGCGACAAACACGAGCCACTTATCACAGCAACATAATAATACACATCAATGAAACGAGAAAATTCGCTACATACACAATGAATCCGCTACTTGGAAAAATCTTTTTCCGGCTTCATTTGTTTATATAAGAAAACTCGTCGCAACAATGTATGATCGATGTGGAATATGTAGACGGCGATTAAATGGTTGCCTTGATCATCGTAATCAGTCGGCGCATCTATGGGTCATGAGGACGGGGTCACCGGGACGTTGTTGGCGGTGGTGACCTCGTTGTCGCTGGGCGCCTGGTTCCCCATTGGCTACAGTCTCTGCCAGATTAATGCGCCGCAAGCCGTGATTGTCGACTGGCTGCATGATGTGCGTTGCGCTCGAAAGGTCACCAACAACACGGATTTTTGCATCGCTGTGAACTCCTCACTGCAACTGCTGCAGACGGATGCGGTTATTAACGGGTTATGGGCGCTGATCGGGGCGTCCATGTCGCTGGGCGCCTGTCTGGGTTTATGGGGCACCGGCTGGTTGATCAGCCGGTGCGGATATAAGAACGCTCTGCATGTCACCAATATTCCCGCTGTCTTGGGGACTATCCTGTCGGGAGCGTGTGTTATGGCCGATTCTTATGAAATGCTGTTTATTGGACGGATACTTTTAGGTTGGTTGGCACGTGAGCCTGAAAACCGTGACCTTTCCGCACAGTGAACTGGTGTTTCTCGATTCTGGTAATCGTAATCATAGCTGCTTCGTGACCTCGCATCCTTTTCCAACCTTCAACAGTCGTTAGCTCCCTGGAAGCGCTGAATATGCAGCCCCAGTTGGGATGCTTTAAGAGTATCGTTTTAATATGCAGTTTTTTTTAACCGCGGACCGACTGGCTGGCTCCCATTAATTTCCATTAATTCAGTCCTGCATTGTAGGTGTCAACATGGGATTGTCCAGCTCCATCCTTCCGCTGTACATCGCCGAAATCAGCCCGGTACGGCTGCGCGGCGCCATGGGCACCATCCCGACCTTTCTCTACGTCTTCGGGATGTTAGTGTCGGTCGTCCTGGGCCTCCCGCAAGTGCTCGGCACCGGTGACCTTTGGACGGTCATGTCCTGGCTGCGCTTTATCCCCTCCCTGATTTTATCCTTTTCCTTGCTGTTCTGCCCGGAAAGCCCGCGCTACCTGTTGCTGACCAACGGCGATCACCAAGCCGCAGCTAAAGCACTAACCTGGCTGCGACAGCGTAGTAACATCACATATGAACTGCAACAGATAGAACTGGAACGGAAGGCCGTGGAAGGGGAAAAGGTCATCTCGGTGGTGGGGTTGTTCCGGGATCCGTTTCTCCGGCAGAACATTGTCACGTGCGGGCTGGTGATGATGAACCAGCGGTTTAGTGGATACGCGGCGGTGTATCCGTACTCCAGCGCGATTTTCAGCAGTGTGGGGCTGCCGCCGCTGGAGTCCCTGTACGGGAGTATCGGGGTGATGGGACTGCAGATGCTGGCCATCGCGGCAGGGATGGTGCTTATTGATAAAGCCGGGCGAAAGGTCTTGCTGATTTCCGGTAAGCCGATTACACCATAACTTGTGGCTCAGATAAGAAACTGTTCTTTTTAAAAAAAGGAGATACCTGTTTCGCACATATGAACTCGGTGCCTGTGACTGCGCATTGGATGCGTTCCTGTTGCACATTGTTTGTTGATTTTATTATTCAATTTTTCCACCGCAAACCGGATCTCCGAATCCCACTTTTTAAGACAAAAACTAATCGCTACCGTGAAGCACCGAATTTTGTTGTATTAACAGGGAATATCGGCTGCTGCGTGGCCTGCATCGCAATGGTGACCTTTTCCGGCCTGGTCCAGCAGAACTGCCGCTGGTGTCCATACGGCGGCTTGGCAGCGCTGTTGACCTTTATCGTATCTTATAACCTGGGCCCGGGCATCGTGCCCTGGATCCTCCCGGCGGAGATGTTCGGCAAGGAGTCGCGGGGTGCCGCCATGACCCTGGTGTCCTTTGCATGCCACGCCTCAACGATGCTGGTGACGGCGCTGTACCCGCCGATGCAGGCCGGCATGGGCCACTGGACTTTCCTGCCGTACGCCATCGCTGCGGCAGCTTTTATTGTTTACATATGGTACGATGTGCTGGAGACGAAGGGCCGCTCGTTCAGCGAGATCCAGGAGGCGTTGTGGGAGAAGAGGACGGGGCGGGGCATGGCACGACGGACAACGGGGACCGGGCTGAGCCACGCCCAGTCCACAGTGGCCTCCACCGCCCAACTGACCGACCTTTAACGCCGTGTATTCTACACGTCCAGTATTACACTATCGAATAATCAACCTTACGTTCATTCATTCATTCATTCATTCATTCATTCATTCATTCATTCATTCATTCATGTATCAGGAGCAGACAACCCGGTAAACAGGACTTCATTGTCTAGTCGGTATACTGTAGCACCAGCGGTTTCACTGACTGTTTTACACTTTATTGTTGTGCATGTCTGGTATTAAATGCTTGACAAGTACAGGCTATCGGGTGTCCGGTATACGTATACTGTAGTAAAACAAAATAATACAAATATGTGAGAGTTTTCGATTGTGAGTTAAACAGTTCACACTTAGCTGAGCCTCGCAAAACGAATTCACACAGCAAAGGTCACATTATTCTGTTATAAATTTGATATTGGATACTTCTAATACTGGAACATACGCGCAATCATTTGAAGGACACTTTTAATATTTGAGATACAACAATGTGTAAATATTAGGTACGTATTCATATACGTATTACATCTGGAGTGAGAGTTGTGCAAGATGGTCATGCTGATGGACTTGACTAGTTTGGTGTACAAGTATACCGGCATCAATCAGTTCAGTAGACGAGTGTAACCAAGAATGCAAATCCGTACGAGTAGGGACTGCTTCCGCTCTTCCGGTATGCGCGTTGCTGCACCACCGTCTACACCAGGAAAAGACGATTCAGTGACAAATGCAGTACATACTGGCGCTGACCAAACTTCCTAACTGAAAGGACCCAATGCGTGGTGTTTTGATATTCCGTTTACATCCGCTATAATTGTTGAGCATTTTCGCACTCCCTGACATTTTAATCTTTTCCGGCCAGTGTATAAGTACGAGTATAAAGTATACGCACAAACATTGGCCCATGTCAAAACGCAGTGCGCTAATTCGAAAGTTTCTATGGAGAAATACAATAATTAGTATATAACACCGACTGCCAGTATCGGGCCATTTTCCTTAATTAATGAAAGGGTCACTCACCACGGAGGTGCCTGTGGATATCAAGGTAATGGGCAGCGGACCGGATGAACAGTCGCAGTAACTCATCCCGTCAAACGATAGGTACATATAGTCGTCATCGCACCAGCCCTAAAAACAGTACCGCACGCTTACACCACGTACATAGATATTAATTTTATATGTCTATTTCCGTGAAATAATTATGATACAGTGTTCATATTATAATTATTCCACTGCTCAAAAATTAGCCATCGCTACGTGTGCCGTCCGCGGACTCACCTCTGTATTGTGGAAATGTTCATTTGTGAACTGCAATAAAGGAACATACGGTACAGCCACGATCTTGAACTAGCAAATTTAAATTTAATCATTTTCATTAGTGTAAATCGGCGCCGGCTAATTGTCATTGTGTACTGGCTCACCTGACTAGCCGAATACAGAAGCAAACTAGTACTGTAAATTACCACCGAATTAATACATTTTCACTCAGATTTTCAACCTATCCTTGCAGCCAGTTGTGGTCTGATATAAATTTTCCGGTTGCATTAATTTATTGATCACGAGTGACTCCATGGCGCTGGTGGAACATCTGATTTGTCCAGCTACGTAATAAACTACATATATGATTGTACAAAGTAAATTTTATGTAAGCATCGCAACAGCAGTCACTGATAGCGCAACTTTCGCGTTAAATATTGAATTTTGTCTTCACGATAGTCTGTAGATACAGATATTCTGTATATCTGTATAACCATAGTGAGGTGACGCTAGTGATGATCGATCGAAATTACGGGGCAAGCTTGTACATATATCATGTACAGATATTAGTGGCGCCTGGATTTTGGCCTGCGGGAGCGTGCTGACGAATTGCAACGTGCAGGGAGTGGTGGCGGATTGGATGTATCCCCGTTGATAATGCTGGCTGGTGAAGAAGATGACGTCACTGGGGCCGACGCTGAGGGGACCGGCGTCCACGCACACTGCAACCACGCAAAGCTCAATGCTCCTGATTAATTCAAATTGTGAATTCGAAATTGTACTGTGTGCAGTTTGCTTATTAACCATTAGTCCATTACCACTGGCAAGCGGAGCACGCCGGTTGTATATTCCTCAAATATTATTAGTTACTGCATTACACATAATTTATTTAGATTAACAAACAAACACTGTTTTTCGTTTTGGTACAAGTACAGTATGCCTGATAAATTGGTTTAATTACCCGCAGTAGGACTAGGGATATCAATAGATTCATATATCCTTACGTCCTGTCCTTATTTTTTGGAAATTATCTCCTAAATGAACATTGATTTTTTCAAGAAGTTATTAATTTCATAAAATACAGCATCACACAAACGTTCCTACCATTATCTTTAAAAAAATCTTAAGTGTTGGAGAAAGTCTAAATAAAATTTTTAAAAGTTGTAGTACTTAAGGGTTTTTAGTACTTAAAAGTTGTTAGTTTTGGAAATTATCTCCTAAATCAACATTGACCTTTTCAAAAAGTTATTATTTTTATAAAATTGAGCATCACACAAACGTTCCTACCTTTATCTTTAAAAAAATTATCAGTTTTAAAGCAGTTCTTAAAAAATTTTTAAATGTTGCAGTACAGTACTTAAAATGTTGTTAGTACTTAAAGGTACTGTACTACTAATTAAATTACTTATTTTGGCAATGAATGAGTACTTTACAGTACTCAGTACGTAAGTTGTAGCAATTAAATGTAGTACTACTATCACTTCATCGCCAGCGTATTAATACAATATAAAAGCTGTATTACAGTACTGTATACTGTACTGTATTACAGTTGTAGTACTGTACTGTACTGTATTGTTGTAGTACTGTTGTAGTCTGTTTCGCAGCTTAGCAACCTAAACTACAGATCTGTGTATGTTATTTAAATTGTCAATTCCATCAAAATTATAACTTTCTTAAATTTTTGAAACCTTTAAGATGTTTTTAAAACATGTTTGAATACCTCAAAATAACTATTAATTTTTCCAAAGTCGGCTCCAAAGCTTTTACATTTCCAGAATTTCTAAATATTTCGACTCGGCCCCGCGCAGCGGGGCCGTTACCTCTAATTTTCTGAGCCTCCAGAGTTTCGAATTTTTAAAATGTCTAGAAATGTCTGAGTACCTCAATATCTCGCGGTCTTAAGGGGTTTGGCCCGGTACATAGCACCAAATTTGTATGTATCCACGGCAACTTCCGCTGTCGCGCGCTCCCAAACCCTAATTCTCATAACGGTCCTCATACTCATAACCCTATTCCTAATTCAGAATTCATACTCAAAACGGCTTTCATAATCATAATCATACTTTGATCCTACCGGTCATCATATTTTTGTTCATAATCATAACTCAAACCTTTACCGCTACTCATACCAGTGCGGTACTGCGCTTAATGTTATTAGTAAAAACATTATATATTGTTTATTAATCGTAAAAACCGTATTATTGACACTAAGTAGTAATAGCTGTTGCGCAAATTGTGCACCGTTCTTGGATTTTTTTAAAAATTTTTTTTGATATCTGCTTTTGTCCTGGCTAGCAACGATTAAACTGCGTTATTACTCTTCCTGTGTTCTATTGCTGTACAGTGTACACGATGCTTTTGTCGAAAATTAGTTTTGTGGAAATAAAAAGTTAACAGCCCGTTCACTTTCTGTTTGGTGGAAGCTACGTAGTAAGCCCATTAACTTTTCAGGTTTTTTTATCATTAGCACTAGTTTAAAAAATGGACGAAAGTGGACAATGGTAGATTTTCTTGTTCAGTTTTTATATGCAGATTAAACTACTTAGCTTTCGTTACTCAGTTCAAGTTTGCTGAAGTCATTTTGTAATGAAGCCATTTTCTAATAAATATTTTTTCGTTACTAATTAAGATGAAATAATTTTTACGAGTGGACGAAAGCGGGCGGTTGAGTAGACTTACATGAACACATAGTTGTAATTGCATATTACATTTTGACACACCAGCATGAGTAATGGTTAAGATATGAGCTATAATTATGAATAAATTAATCTGAGGACCGGTAGGACCAAAGTATGATTATGATTATGTGGGCCGTTATGAGTATGGATTCGGAATTAAAGGAGTAGGGTTATGACTTATGAGTATGAGTATGAGAGCCGTTATGAATATTAGGTACATACCTAGCCATGCAAAAAAGTGTATAGGATTGCGCGACAGCGAAAGTTCCCGTGTATGTACCCGAATTTGGTACTATATGCCGGGCCAAATCCCTTAATTGTCTAATTTATATGTAATTTCTAAATATTAGGCCTCGTCCCCAATCTGTAACGAATCTAGCTACGGTACAGGACACCACCGTCCCATAATAGGAGATACGCGATACGGTATGTCGGTTCTCGCTTCGCGTATCTGGTTATCAGTGCAAAGATTCGGGACGGGGGTATGCTGCGTATCCGAATGCGTCCCGTTTCCACAACTCTCGGATACGGTATCCTGCGAACCGCATCTCAGAACCCGTACCAACCCCGCGTCTCACATCAACCAAAAATTTTACGCGCGCTTTTTACGCATACCCTGAAATACAAAGGCGATTCCAAAAGTTCCTTTCCCTATTTTTTATCTACCCCCACAAACTCACTTAGCCCTTTTCACCCATATTTTTACTAATGCCAGTTACTAACTAAATATTAAAAAATTTAAACTTGGTCTTGTTCAAAGAGGAAGAGGAAAATTCGCCAAAAGACTTTTAGCGGTGTCTGGCAGCCTGTCTTCCGGGTTCCTCGCAAGATTGTAACATTTTTAGCATTCTCCCCGTTCGAACTTCAAGAAGCACAAAACGTTTTTGTTCAGAAGTCTTCCCTTTTACAGTGCAAATCGAGATCAAAAAGATTCGCCCCTTTCTGCTTTTAGAAGGAAATCGGAAGTGTTAGTGACCAGTTGTCAAAACATGAGGCTTGCCAGTTTCCAGACGGCAAAAATATTAAAAAATCCAGAAAACAATTTGTTGCAAACAGGTTAGCGATAAACTGAATCATAGCCAGTATGTGCTGAGGTGGGTCAAGGATACAGTTTTTATTGTGGAAAAGAATTGGAAGTTTGGAATAGCAGGAAAGCGTAAAACCAAAAAAAACGGATGTCTGTAAAAACAATTTTATTATTTTAATTTGTGAAAGTTTGGAAATGATTCATGATCATGATAATAACAAGTACATAGTAAGCCTTGACTATTATAAATTTTATTCAAAACCATCGAGAAGGAGAGAAGTGACAACATTACAGCTGAAATTTTGGAAGGATAGTGGTTAGGCTGCCAGAAGTACCACCGGCTAAATGATTTTTCACCTGGGCAGTTCTTCATCGACAGTTAAAAATTTTCTTTTCTTCGATAACTCAGAGAACATGTTACGTAATAAAAAATATATCGTTTGCATATCACTTGAAATGGCACGCAGGCAAAATAGGGAAAGAAACTTTTGGAATGTCCTTTGTACAAAGAAAAACGATACGGTACGCGAAGCCACCTCCAGAGATGGCTTTCCCTGGTATCTTTTTGTTGATGAGCAAGCATTTTTTAGTATTGCCATTGTGTGACGATTTCTTTTCGTGAGTTATTTAAGTTTTATGAAATTTCTAATTATTTTAAAACCCAACTGAATGCACAAAAAATTGAAACAGGAAATGTGACCAGCTCAAAACAATAAAAAAAATACCATATAACTACAATTAAGTACTACAACATCATGCGGCTACAGAGAAGTGGAATGGTTTCGAAAAACAATGGTTTCGAAAAACTATTATTCAGACCGAGTGTGTTTTCGAATACGAAATTAGTTTCTATTCTTTACCACATTAAATACTGAATAGGAGCGCTCGGAAAATAAAGATCTAAATTTGCAAATTTTGATCCGTATGTACTACGTACTTATGTGGCTGCTCTAACGCTATTACTATACTGCAGCATGCTGGTCAAAATAAATAATTGCGCGGGTGGTGCGACTGATCTGACTCATCACCAGCTAAAAAGTAAGAACAATGATGCCAAAAACTTTCAATCCAGGGAACAACATTTTGCAATTCAGACTAGGAACTAACTAGAATGAGGGCATAAAAGCAGCACAAGAATTCTTCCAACAACCCACGAGAGCACAAAAAAACTGGTAAACAAAGCGATATGTGATCGACGCGATGGGACGCAAATACAGCGATACGGAGCCAAAGCTGAAGGTTCGATACAGGAAACGGAGAGCGAGCCCAGTTTCGATATGCGTAGCCTGTGCTGCATCTTGGTGGTGCGCACCAAATAGTGTCCCATTTTTGTACTGTAGCGAAACTAGATACGGTGCTGTATTGCAACGAGATACGCTTTAGAAAAGGGACGAAGCATTTAAATATCTAAAAGCCGGCCCGCGGCCCGTTTACCGTATTCAATCACATGGCGGCTCTGTGGTACTGGTGGTAGCTTGGGCATTCACTAACCTCGAAATCTAATAAACATGTATTAATTTTATTTTAATAAATACTAGAGAGCTTGACTGATGGCTGACAAAATCTTACAATTAGTATCTACAGATGCAGCCTGCAAGGACACCTTGGGCGACCGTTAACTGTTCCCCGCAAGTTTCCATTAATTCTGCGCTAAAAAAATGGTATTTTATGGGCATCGTGTGCAGATATATAACCCCACTCAATCCATTTTATCACCGTTAAAATATTTTCTGTGGTACCAAAAAGTTCAAGTCTTCAGTTCGTTAGATCGGTAATATAAAGTTACATTAAAAACGCGATATAGAACCATGAAAAAAGAAAAACTTATGGGGGCTTTCACAGTTTTCAGAAAATGGTCGAATTTAACCGGAAAGCTTGAAAAAATTCCGCATTTTCAAATGTTTAAAATATTTTTGTAGCTGGCCTCGCTGGGTTTTATATTTGAAATATTTCTCAAAATCTTTTTTATTGCTTTACGAAGTATATTTTGTATTTCTTTCATTCTTCCATACCTCAAACACAACTGGTCGCGCGCTAGCGCGACCGATACTTGTACTCGTATACTCCTATGACTTTTTTATTATTTGTACATAATTATATTGCACTTAAACATACATTTCTTACACAGTCTCAAGAGACTTCACTTATTACACAGCATCAACTGACTCATGCGGTCTAATCACAGAGAACATTTGATCTAAATTTGCACCCATCGGTGCCGTTCCCAGGATAGATGCCGCACTATGACTAACAATTGTTAGGGGAACTGTGCCGGCACATATTTATGTACATATTTATTAATGTTTATGTTATGTACCTTTAATAAGTATCGGACATCGGGTACAAACTAAGTACCAAAAACAAATAATTATCATAACAGAAACACTTCCTTATGCTATCCTGATCGGGGATCGTACCCATTACACAAATCCCGTTGTATATTTATGTTCGTATTATCGTATATAAAATGCATATAATGTACAGCATATGCACATTGCACGGAAACCTTCGCATTCGCGCACTCACAACAGCTGTTTACATGGAAAGCTGTCTCCATGTGGTGCCAACTTTACCAGATTCTGTACGTTATACATAAATACGACTTATACTACTGTATATACAATGCGCTACACCTTACTGGTTGCTTGACCCGGTAGGAGGGTGGGACGCGGCATGGGCGTTGTCGGAGCACAGGCCACCGTGATGCTCACTGTCGCCGACACTGCTCCGCCAGCGTTGGTCGCCTTCACCGCCGCCCGATACGTCCCCGCTCCGAGCCCCGTGGCCAACGTAATGGCGCCCGACGACGAGATGCTGAAGCGGGCGGTGTCGGATATCCTGTAAGTCGGAGAACCAGTAGCCGTGACTTTTCCCACGCTCGTCCCCGCGGTGCACTGCCTGGTGGAAAATGCGTAGCTGGACGACGTGAACACGGGGTGCTTAGTGCACGCCGCCACTACACTTAGCTGAAGGGACGTTGACCCGCCAGCGTTAGTCGCGGTCACGGTCAACTGATGCGTCCCCGACGGGGTGGCACGGACGAGCGCAATGGCGCCCGACGACGAGATGCTAAAACGGGCGGGGTTGGAAATGGTGTAAATGGGGTTATTGTTGGCCGAGACACTTCCGACGCTCGTCTCCGCGGTGCACTGCCGGATGGAGAAGGTGGAGGGCGACGAGATGAACACCGGCGGACAGGTCACCTTTATCTGGATTGTCGCCGACGTGCTGCCGCCAGCGTTAGTCGCCGTCACCATGGGATTATGGGTCCCCGAGGTGACCGCAGTGGCCAGAGTAATGTCGCCCGTCGGCGAGATGCTAAAGTGGGCGGCGTCGGAGATGGTGTAGCCGGTGGGGGAACCGGATGCCGTGACCTTTCCCACGCTTGTCCCCTCGGTACACTGGCTCGTAGTGAAACTGTAGGGAGTCGACGAGAACACCGGCGCCGGTGCACAGACCACCGTGATGGTCACCGACGCCGACCCGGTCCCGAAGCTGCTCAGCGCGCTCACCGTCGCCGAATACGTCCCCGGGGTGACCACCGCGCCCAACGTAATGTCGCCTCCCGTCACAGTTATGACTAAAGGAATGGAGGCGGTGATGGAATAGGTGGGGAAGGTGGACGCCGAGACACTTCCCACGCTGGTACCGGCGGTGCACTGGCTGGTGGAGAAACTGAAGGGTGGCGTGAACACCGTACACGCGGCCGTTAAAGTCACCTGAAGAGACGTCGACCCGCCGGTGTTAGTCGCGGTCACGGTCGGCGTATACGTCCCGGGCGGGATCGCATCGACCAGCGTAATGACGCCCAATGGCGAGATGCTGAAGTGGGCGGGGTCGGAGATGCTGTAGGTGGGGTCATCGACGGCTGTGACCATTCCCACGGGGGTTCCCGCGGTGCACCGGATGATGGAGAAACTGGAGATGGGCGCGAACTCCGGCGGACCGGTCAGGGTTATCCGGATCGTAGCCGACGCGCTGCACATTCCGTGATGCTCACCGGAATCGGCGGACTGGATCCGTCATGAGTAATGCGCGACCAGGTTCGCATAATACGTCCCCGGGGGCAGCGTGTAGGTCAGAAAAATGCCGCTCCCGCTCGTGCAGAAGTCTGAATAATCGATATAGTAGTCGAGGGCCTCGAGCGCCGAGACATCTCCCGCCAACGTTTCCGCGGTGCACTGGCTGGTGGTGAACTCGAAGCCAGCGCCATGTTCAGCCACATGTACATAATTATAAGCGCCATGTTCAGCCACAACGTCAAACTCCAGCCGGGTGACGGCAGCAGTACAGGGGAGCGGTGGAACACGTTTAGTTTTGCCCCCTATATTTGTACTGATTAGTGCTTAGACAGTCTCGATCAGCCAAATACTATACGGAAATTGGCGGTCTAATCACACAGAACATTTCATCCCAATTAGCTGATATTGGTGCTGTTCCCTAATAAAATACGTATAAATATCAAAAAATGAATTGTGTTGCATGATTTTGTGGCACATTTTAGTATAACGTCGTCGATGCATCTGTACGTATGTATATCCGTTACATATAAATATTAAAATACGTGCATATGAAAATGTGGATGTCGGTGTAGCGTAACTTCATAAGGACCTTATACTGCCCATTCGTACTGCGCATGGACGCCTGGATAATAACTGCAGGTTGTGGACTTGTGATCTACACAGTACTGTTGGGGTCGTTGGCATGATGGTTCTTTTGCCATGTACAGATAGATTACTCGGATAACACCATTTATAGACCACTGATTGCAGCTGCACGTTTACGACCGCGTTATCGTGCCGCTAACTGCTATGACGACATGTTTTGCTTTGTACTGGATTCGGTCTTATTGGCGTAATAATAATTATATGATATTATTTATTATTCGCATAAGTTTTGCGCTGTGATTTTGGTGATTGATAAATATTGATTCATCTGTCGTTGTATATAGAGCATAACGGCAGTGCAAAAAAACTTTCTGCCTATAATGCCCATGGGGGAAAATTCAAAGACGAATGCGGCGTCCGTTTCTGGAGCACCGGAGGAAGCGGAAAACATTTAATGGGAATTTCTTAAAATTACATACATAATCCCATGGCTAACGTTTTCAAAGCGTTTTCCCATATTAAATTTTTGTTTGTGCGTCAACTTCCAGTCTTCGATAACGCGCAAGAAGACCCTGTAATTTCTGGCGAGTCAGTACGTACATGACGGTATGAAGTAAAAAATGTCAGTATTTAAGACTAAAAAAAGGATCGGCTGCAGTGTGTTCGCGGCTAAGAAACAGCATGAGAAAATGACCGAACAGTGTGCAACAAGAACACAGGCACTGTACATAAATCACCGGCGATCCCGATCGGTATAATTTCACTGGACTGGGAATCTTGTTCGAAGGGGTATGGACCGGCCATATCGGGACTCAGTAGACCAGTGTGACCATGAAGGCAAATTGGTAGGGATTGTTTTCGCTCTTCAGGTATGCGTGATGCTGCGCCACCGTCTACACAACGAACAGACGATTAAACTGCAGTACTGCATGTTGAACGCGCTGGCTACAATGTCCACCGGAAGAGGAGCCCTAATTAATTTTCGGCTGATTCTTACCACCGAGCTGCCAGTGGTTACTAAAGGAATGGGTAAGGGATCGGATGAGCCGTCGCAGTACTTCATCCCGTCGAACGACAGGTAGTCGTGATCGCACGAGCCGGCATCATAGCCCTGTAATAATGCACACAGTAACCCACACCGTATCAAATTTGTGTATAGGCGTCAATACTTTCACTTTCGCGCTCTCCCAAACTCTTTTTTGCTTTGTTTTTTGACATTCTGTGCCATGATGTTTTGTATACGTTGGCGTGAAAATCATGTGTGCGCGCAACATCCCATTCGGGAGTTATGGCTCTAAGGAAAATCCCGCAAAGTTTAAATGCATTCAGGTGTACCAAAAGCCTCATTATGTACGGACCTTCTTTAAATTTCGCATGCAGTAAACGAATATGTACATGAAGATCACTTTTACACCGAACCACGGTTCCGCCATATTTTTCATTTTTTGAAATGTAGTTTAACATTGTAAAAACTATTTTTTAAATTTACAAAAATGCGCGCACAAACGTTACGACAATTCATCTAGCTACAGAATGCCGAAAATAAAGCAAAATCGTGTTCGGGAGTGCGCGAAAGTGAAAGTTTTCGTGAATGTACACGAAATTTGCACCACGTACCGGGCTACTTGCGTCGCCTTCGCACAGGCAATAATAATAAATTCGCTGATATAAATCGTATGATACTAATATCATGTAACTAGAATATCCTGTATTTATGCCTTTTACGTATAAATGTACATGGGCAAGTAAACGAAACATGCCCATGTACATGTAAACGAAACAAAAACAATAATTGTTAATGCAGTTTTGGTATTATTCAACATATTAACAACTGTCGCTGCATGTGTCGTGGCCAACTTACCTCTTTAATGTGGAAATATTCATTTGTAAACTGCAATAAAAAAAGAGTACGATACAGACACGATACACGATACGTATAAGCGTCGAAATTCAGCGCGGAAATGCGGCTTCTGTCTTGATGACGGTCGGATGTTCTCGAGAGTTAGAAAAGTTGTTTTACTTGTTCTAATTACTGGATTTTTTTAAAGTTAAATTTAAATAGCACTGGCTTGTACAAGTGGGAATTAGAAGTTCGACACGAAACGCCAACTACGCCGTAGTGGACGGAGAACACATTCTGACCTCTTCTCAACTGGTCAGATTTTGTTTCTCTAGACGGGACAGCGGTGCCCCTTGTTTATTTTATCTAGCCTTTCCGATTGTAATAATTTTTGGATTGATTACGTGCATATATGCCGGCATGGCGCTGGCCTTATACAATAATTATACGAGTAGTTAACTTACTGTACATATTCAGCTACGTACAAATGTACTCGCATTAATAACTAAGCCGTTTGTTCGGCTACGTAGTGCACCTGGATTCTGGCTTGCGGCAACGTACTGACAAACTGCAGCGTGCAGTCCGTAGTGTCGGATTGCACGTATTCCCGGGGAAAATTCTGACTGGTGAAGAAGATGACGTCATTGGGTCCGACGCTGATGGGACCGGCACTCACGCACACTGCAGCAAACACAATGGCCATCCTATGTAAATCTAGGAATGTACTCTTACTATACAAAACCAGTACCATACAAAACAGCCTGCGCTAGATTATACTAAATAAAATACATAATTATTTATATAAAGTAACAAGAAGTGCAAGCGCAGGCACACTACAGATACGTCACTGTTAAAATTTTAAACATTGAAAAAACAACCAAAATCTCTATCCACCCGTGGGTACGTTAAAGCCTTAAAGGGTAGCGTACTTAATACAGCCGTAGCGTTTCCCTTAATAACAGCCAAACTGAAACGTTGTTTAAAAAAAGCAGAGCGCGCTTCTCCAGTCAGGTCACGACTAAATAAAATGATATTTACATTTTAATCATGGGAAAACAGCTGAAATCGTTATTCCTGATCCTAGGACGCGTATTCAGCGTTTCCAGTACGGGCTGCAGCATTTGCTCTAACAAACCCCATTCCGCGATTGCACAAGTAATAATTTTTACAGTAATTAATCTTCGTCTACTAGTTTAGTTCTTTTGTACATGTATTACAACTTAAAAGCGAAAAATTCTTCGTCTATTATAATTAACGAAAGTGCTATGCGCCCCAAAATTTTGGGGCGCATAGTTAATTTGCTATGCGCCCAAAAAATTGCAGTTACAAATTTTATATTTCTACTTTTACTGTTTTTATTACTTTCTTTTAACGGGAAAGTTAATTCTACGTTCGCTATCTGCTTTTAGAAGTTTTTTCCACTGTTTCTGAGTTGTCCGCAAAATCTGTTGCATTTTTTCGTGTATGTGTACAGTACATAATTATTCTTAGATTCTTAATAATGATTCTTAATAATTTGTAATTAACCTTTGATTAGTCTGCCCAGTTATCAGTACCGACAATTTCTATGCGAAGAAGAATTTTACGATGCTACTGAGTTAGTATGTAGATAAAGCAAAAGAATTCCGATAAAAAGTAATTAATATCAAATATGGAGAAGTATCAAATAAATGATAAAAAGAACTCTGTATCAGTATGATGCGAACGTGATTTTATAATTGGCTGACACGTCAGTCTGAATCTTACTTGTGGCTTGGCCCGGGACGAGAGTGGGACAGGGTCCCGGCGTTGCCGCAGGACAGCCGGTAGCCGTTATGGTCACCGTCACCGGCGTGGATGTTCCGACGCTGTTCGTCGCGGTGACGGTCGGCGTATACGTTCCCGGCGCAATCGTCGTGGCCAGCGTGATCTGGCCGCCCGCCGAGATGCTGAAGTCAGTGGGGTCGGAGATGCTGAAGCTGGTGGGAGAATTGGTCGCCTGGACCGTTCCGACGACCGTCCCCTGTGTGCATTGGCTGATGGTGAACGAGGCCGACGTGACCGTCGGCACGGTCGGGGTCACTCCCGACACCACCGATATCAGCACCAGCAACCACAACACCAGCATGTCGCTACCAGAAACACCGGCGTTTGCGGATTAATCGGGCCGTGTACGTGCTTCCTCAGCAGGAACACTTTATCTGTAATAAAATGTATAATGAGGCGTAAATAGATTAAAATACTGATACATAACTAGAACCGAAATGTATATATAAATATACCTAGTAGGCTAGTATATGCCATACATACAGTGATGCACCATGATAATTATATGATATGTACACACAACGATATCATAAGAATTTATTTCTCAATATGTACAAAGTGAGCTTCGCTCAGCAGTTATAATCAAATGAAGAATTTGTCCCAATTAACGTGAGAAGGGACTGTGCACAACACACTCATAGCATTACCGCGCATAATCTCCAAACTTAAACGTTGAAACAAGAAACAAGTCGAGCGACTCTCGCCCGTTCTCAAAAACAATTTTTTACCAATCTCCTTTAACGTGACAATGCCGGCCTCACACCAAGTGCCAAAAGTCTGTAATTTATCGTATATGCATGCAGATGGGATACAGTAAAATCATATGCTGTTTCACTTACACATTAATACATGCAATGATCCCTTTTAATGTATACGTATAAATACACTGGAATTAACAATGCGGAGGAAATGTAAAATAAGACGGTGTCGTCGGCAAATTCACTCGTACAGCGTAGCGCCGGATGATCAGTCCCACTGATGCTGAATCATGTTGCACATGGAAGCCGGGCATTTTCAGGTTGTGGACTTGTCATCTACAACGCTTATGGGTCAGTGGCAACAAGGTTCCTTTGATATCAGCTAGATTATTCAGATAACACCGCCGATAGAGCGGTCATTTGCACGCTTGCCGCCGATTTTGCGTGCCGTTACAGGGTTAAATCCAGTTTTTTGCTTTGCCGTACAAGGGCTGGACTTTTTCCCCATGCCGTCAGATGGTATGAAAAACTTACAATGCGCCAGAACCAGAAACCTAAAAATGTCTACTGGTAGTACAAACTGCACCCAGCACGTATCCGATCATCCCATGTACGCAGTATAACTCATAATCGCTGTGTACAGATAGTTCATTTATAGAACGTAATATTCAATGCAAATTACGCATATGTTACAATAATTACGGTGAAATTAATATATTGCACCACAGTATTTCTCCTACATGTTTTTACGTTATTACGTAACGTTATTACGTATCGTTATTCGCAATTCACATAAACTTTGTGCTATTACATACCTTTGGCAATCGGATGGATATATGTCTTTCTGAATTATTACGCCGATTTTGTCATTGAAGTAACACCAGACACTGCGCAATCGGAACATCGATCTTGTAAAACGGTATGTCGCTGATGGGAGCTCGTATGTGTAACAGTGAACACGCACCGTCCGTCCAACGTAGCAGGGACAATTCTGTATTGGACCACTGCATTACAGAACTGCAAAGAGAATTTTCGTCGTACATGTTTATTAAAAAAGTTTAAATAATAAGCTGTGCCGTTGAATGCCATACAATGACGGATTTACCAATCACTGCTGTACTTTCTAAAGCGTTTTCTACAACCATCAGCTTTCTTAATAATTATTATGGCGACCACGCAATCGAGGCAGTTATCGGATGGGTACGTCTCCACATTGTGCACCCGTTTTTTTTGCTGCAATGGGCAACATTTTCTCTAAATTTTCTTAGATCGCTTTTTTTAGATTCTTAGATTTTTCTTACTGTCTTCAGGTTTAGAAAGAAAATGGTAAGGGTTCGATAAAATTATAAATCCGCCCCGCCATGCTACGCTCATGGCAAGCTGGTCAGAACAGGTAGTCATACATGGTGAACCGCTTAGACAACATTCATCCACTTTATCTGTAGTATCATAGCGCATTTTGGTAGTCAACGGAAGATACTTTATTACTAACTTAGCGGATATCGTCTGCAGCTCCACCTCGAGCATCTCTTTATAAAGAGACTTTTGGTACACTTTTTTGCGTTCAAAATTATCGAATGTTATTTTCTCCAGAATTCCCCAACCGGGTGTGGCACGCACAAATGGATTTTACGCCGAAGTGTACTTGTACAAATCATTTGGCTATAGAAAACATGAAACAATGCCAAAAAAGTGTTTGGTACTTGGTAGTGTTTTTGCATAAGCATTTCTGTAATTTTCTGCAGAAAGAATGGAACCTCGTTGCCAGTTCAGAATTTTTTTTTGGCCTGCTGCAATCTGGCTGCTCTTGTAAGTGGTAAACATTGACGTGAGAACAATCAGCGCACATGTTGGCTGATGTACATACTCGCACACTTGCATCCGGCATTTACGGTATATATATGTTATTATTATTATTATTATTATTATTACATCAGGAGCAGACAGTTAATTCATATTGGTACATTTTCATCAATGCACTCTGCAGATATTTGTATTCATGCAGATAAATAATATAACTATATATGCATATTATCATAATATTAATATAAATAGTACATACATAAGTACATCATATGCTTGTTTCCGCTGCTTGTTAACTTTGTAATGCAATGTTTCTTTTGTGGCTGTCTGTGTAGATGTATTCGCTCATCAGTAAATACCAAGTTATCGAAAAAAAGTATAAGATCGTACAGTTATTTACTAACGATAAAATTAATTATATACTAAGTTCTAGCAACGATTCACTGCTATAAGAAAAAAAAACTCGCTACTTTCTTTATGTCTTATTATGGGAAGTGACCCGGTTCCAGCGTCACCCGGTACACGTCGTTGGTACCAACACGATACCAACGTCGTGTACATGTAAATGCACGAAAACTTTCACTTTCGTGCAGTCTTAAACAGTTTTTTTGCTTTGTTTTATGGCATTTTGTAGCTAGATGATTTATAATATATAGGCGCGAAAACTGTTTATACACGCAGCACCCAGATCGGGGGTTTTGGCTGTAAGAAAATTCCAGAAAGTTAAAATGCATTCTGTTGTACCAAACGCCTCCTTATGGACTGATCTCCTACAAATTTTTCTTGCAAACCCAACATATGCATGAAGATCTTTTACAAAAAAACCACGGTTATTACATTTTTTTACAAATTAATAATCATTTTAACATTTAAAAAAAGTGGTGCAACTTTGATTCGGTGTGAAACCGATCTTTACAATTTACGTGCATTTACATGTACATGAAAAATTTAAAGGAGATCCGCTTATAATGAGACTTGGTATAACACAATGCATATAAACTTTTTGAAATTTTCTTGCAGCCATAACTCCCGAAGCGAATATTGCGCGCCCAAACGCATGCGTACAAGTACAGATTGATGTATATGAATTTGGTACCATGTACCGGGTCACTTCCCTACCCGGGATCTATCTATCCCATCAAGACAAACTATGTGCGCTACAGTACTTATTCTCATACCTCGTTCTCATAGCAGGTCTTATTAAACATTATCGCACGCAAGAATGTATTGTTTCTTTCGGCCCAGGAGCCCACAGAGCTGTACAGCCCGGTCCTCCCTCCGCAATTCCACATCCCTGGCTCGAGACAGGTCACAGTTACCTGCACTGCAATGAATACAGAGCTTCGTGTGTGTAAGCGGCACTTGTGACGCGGTTTGGGCTGTCTTATGCAGATACGAATCGTACGATGGTGGAGACCAATCCCGCCGCGCCTATTCCGGCTGGCAGCGGGAAGAGCAGCCGCTGACCTTGACCTGCCCGGCGCCGCCCATCATCCCCGCCTGCCCCAATCCGCCGTCCCCGCCGGCCTGCCCGGAAGTGACCTGTTCTTCCGTCAGCTGTCCGCCCTGTCCGCCGGCGGGCAACTGTCCCGCTGCGCCGGCTTGCCCCGAAGTAACCTGCACCCCCGTTACCTGCACCCCCGTTACCTGTACCCCAGTCACCTGCACCCCCGTTACCTGTGAAAGCCCGCCTGCCTGTCCAACCCCGCCGGCCTGTCCCGAAGTAACCTGCACCCCCGTCACCTGTCAAGCCCCGCCTGCCTGTCCGACCCCGCCTGCCTGTCCGACCCCGCCTGCCTGTCCGACCCCGCCGGCCTGTCCGACCCCGCCGGCCTGTCCAACACCGCCGGCTTGTCCAGCCCCGCCTGCCTGTCCGACCCCGCCTGCGTGTCCGACGATTCCGGCCTGCCCGGCCTGCCCGCCCTGCCCCGTCACCCTTCCCGGCGGCGGCAGCTGCACAGCGGGCGGCTGCGCAGTGCCCTTCGTGTCCACCGCCACCAGTAAGCGGCTACCGGACCTGCGCAACGCTGGCCGGGTCACGATCTCGTAACCGGCTGTTCTCGTACTGTAATCATTTCCGGTTGATGACCTCGTATACCGTATAACCCTGCTGCAGTGGCAGAGCCGTAATTATTCTACATTATCTTCTATATATTAGCCATACGTGCTTGCTTTCTTCCCTTAGTGTGCAGAACGACGGGCAGCCTGTACGTGGGCGCACGCAACAGCTTCTACTTCAGAACGCTCGGCCTGCCTGGCAAGTTCACGTCCAGTTCCGATATCTGCCACCTGCAGTTTGTCAGCGACCCGGGAACGCGTATTAAGGTGCGTCGCGATCGCTGTTAGTCAGTGTCTTAAATTGGGATGCGAATCTAGAACAGCGCGCTGCATCATGTACAGACTTGTCTGACTAATTAACGCTCTTGTTGCAGTTTACTACCAAATTCTTCTACATCAGACAGGTGCGTACGGCATGTATATACTCCGAGCCAAGGTTTCCAGAACATTGCTATCATGGCAATTATTATTGTGGGTCCCAAAGGATAAAATTATTGACCTTCTACTGTACGTAGCGGAATTAATTAACGACCTTTAAGTAATTATTGACCTTTTAGGTAGTCAAATTAATTAATGACCTTTAAGTAATTATTGACCTTTTAGCTACAGACCGTGAAAATGCCTGTACTAGTGCGAGCCCGTGTTTAGCGCATTGTCAATTGACAGGGTAGTACCGCCTTGGTCTGCGATTTCGACTACGTGGCGATCAACAGTGTTAAATACTGCAACCCGCCGACCACCAGTGCCAACAACATCAATGCGCCCGCTACCATCACGACAAGCGGCAATGTTGCGGTAAGCTGATAGCTGTCTAGCAGCGATCAACAACCCTGACAGTCCACGGTGTTCCAATTGCCGCCTGATAATGGTCTTGTTAACGCTGATGCTGGTTGAGGAGGTTAACCGTATATGCACGGACATTTGCAGAATGTGGACTTTGCCCATCTCTACGAAATGAATTACCCCACTTACGCCGGGTTCCTCTTCATCGTCACCCAGTGTACAGGGATCGGATGTTAGCAGATCTTAATAGTGTTGCTTTAATGCGAGGTAACGCTGCTTGTATTCAGGAATCGGTTTGTATCGGTAAGACAGTGGATGAAGTGTATTTTGAAATAATGAACTGCGTAATTTTGCGTTTAACCTAAGTTAGCGTGAATAACCCGTACGTGTCTGATAACGTCTGATAAAGTTTAATTATTCGCGTCGCTCTGTAAAATACCATCAAATTAAGAAATGGTATAATGTACCAAGCAAATTATATGTATCTGTATCTGTATTTATTCGGACGTATCGTTCAGTAACATGTATAATTGTGCTCCATTTACTTGTATAATCGGTGAAAAAAAGAACCGCGAAACATACTGCAAAAGACTGACATCGGCATGCTATACTAGTAATTCTATATAAGATCAATAAACACGAAACACTTCAGTTCTTGCGCAAATATGCCATACACTAGTTTTTTTTGCTCATGCACGAACACTGCTACTAAGGTTAGTAAACAGCATTCAATCATCAAAATTTGAATCGACTGCTTTCGTCATCTTCTTGGTGGTCGCGAAGCGGGTGTTGCTGTAGCTAATGGTAGCGGACACTTCCGGCGCGGTGCGCACTTTACCGCACAATACGCTGATGCAGTTCCGGTACTCTTCGTTCATTACCAGATAGATCACCTACAAAAGCCGCACCTTCAGACAAGCATATGATTACTGGCAAGATCAACCAGGTAGCAATCAATGGACATGCAAATAGCACATAAGCGCGCTACAAAACTAACGAACAACATCGAAGAATTTTTTACCGGTGCCGCGGCGAATCCAACCAGTTGTATCATCACCATCCACATCATCATCTGGGGACTACGGAAGAGGATGAAGGGGTAAAAGGTGGCTAAGATCGTCACCGGTAGAAAGCACACCACGTAGATCAGATACGAGATGAAGAGCATCTTGGCGACGGCCACCCGCCGCGCCATCCGCCGCCCGGCATCCGTGACCTTTCGGAGTAACACGTAACCCGCGATGAAGACATATATCACGCCTAGGGACGTGATGGGAAAGTACGTCCCGACCGTCGCGTTTATGATCATCAGCGTGTCGTTCAACGGTTTCATCGTACACGCCATCAACGGCGGGAAGCGGCCGGATAAGTAGATAGTGTTGTATAGCGTGGGCATGTTGACCAGCAGCGGCACTGTCACACTGACACCTGCAAGGTAGACTTTTGGTACTGAGAATGGAAACACAAAGATGCATGACGAGCGTTTTTACACAGAGTCACGGTTCTACCATTTTTTTCAAATTTTAAAATGAGTCTTAAAATCTTCGAAATTCATTTTAAAATTTGGAAAAAAATGGTGCCACTCTGGTTCGGGGTAAAAACGATCTTCAAAGTTATGTGCATTTATGTGTAGATTTTAGACGAGACCGGTTTGTAACGAGGCTTTTGGTGCACCTGAATGCATTTAAACTTTTTGGAATTTTCTAACAGTCATAATTCCCGAACCGAGCCGAACTGAACCATAATTCCCGACCGAACCGGTAGCTACAGAATGTCATGAAACAAGGCAGAGAAGTGCTTTGGAGTGCGCGTAAGACATATACACGAATTTGGTGCCACGTACGGCACCAGGCCAAATCTCTTAAATACGTGTTAAATGCAACTTCCCGATAGAAATTACGGGACAAGTTATAGTACAACTGGCACAAAATATAACAACGTATCATCGTATGTATAAAAAAGTATCGTTATGACCGACGGTGCAAATATGGGCAAATATTTTACGCACCCATGGCGACCACCAGCACCGGCGGGCGGATTAACCGCCGGTACATATGCGGCACGGCAATGGCCACCAGCCGGTTAAGCGCCAGCACCAACGATGTCCAGTATTCGGTGTAAATAAAACTCAGTCGCAGCAGCATATAGACTCCACAGTGTAAATTCAGTGGGCGGTCGGTCTGGACGAAGAAGACCTGCAGGAAATAAACAGGCTGGAGGATGCCGGAGAGGACGGCGTTGATGGTGAGGGAGAAGGCGATGATGGCGCCGGCGCCGCGGCGGAGCGCCGGCGAGCGCAGGATGACCAGGATCAGGAGGCCGCTGAGCAGGGCGGAGAGGATGGCCAGGGTCACGCCCAGGATGAGCCAGGTGAGGAGGACGGGGTAGGGCGGTTTGGGCAGCGGCGGGAACGGCGGGAGGGTTTGGTTGAACCGCGGAGTAGTCACATTCATTATTATTATTATTACGGCACAAGAACAGATAACCCCGAAGCTTCAAGCCTGGTCGAACTATGTTGGAGATGCAGATTCGCCGTCGAAGATAAAGGTCACGAAGCCAATAGACTTCTGCGCTGTGTACCTTTAATTTGCTCTGTAGCGGATGAAGAAACGAGCAGAAAGGATAGGAAAGTGTCTGCGTGGGCGTCGGCACTCCATTACGTGCACTTAATAAAAAGACTTACAGCTAATTAAGCCTACGGCTACATGGATATGCCGCCCTAATGGGCCTGACTACATTGGCGCTGTTTAACCTTATTAAAGTATTCAAAGGATATATGCGTCATTTTCACAGAAACCCTAACAGTGAACGAATGCACGGCTTTTACGCGCAGAAATAATGACATTTTTAGCCAACTGTTTTATGTACTGTATATGTACCAGGTACATAATCGGCGAATTTCATTCAGGAAGGACGGAAGCGTTAAGAGCAGTGCTTGTAAATCTGTACAGTCATTCGGTGCATTGCACGTACACCAAGCATTTGTGAAAACAGAAATCATAAATAATAAATGTGCAGAATTTCGGTGAGATTCCATTCGTTAAGGTGCGGTGAGAGGCATTATCTCCAGAGGAACAGGATGAACTCCTGGATGTATCCGCGCGGCTGCGGACACTGCAGTTGGCAGGGACAGCTGCCGTGGCAGCGAACGCCCACATCTGTATTACACGACGCAGACATTAACATGAAAATTAATACGAACGATAACCGACGGAAAGACGTACTGGGATTCTGCTGGAGGTACTGCTGCTTGTCGGTCATGGTGCCGTTGAATGTGCTGCCGTCGGACATACAGAAGCTCTTCTGCATCATCTCTGCAGACAGAGTAATAAACCACATAAGACTCTTGCGGTTACAATGTCAGGTTATATAAACTATGCAGATCATTAAAAGAAATTTATTTTCAGCGTACGGTAGCGTCCAGCGAAGCGGCCGCGTCCCCGTCCCCATCCGTCGCGGTCCTCGTTCCACTGCTCCATCTTGGACGACCAACTGTTATCCGCGGTGTCATTGAAACATGGTCGCATTCCCAAACCTGTTTTTTTTTTAAAAAAAAGCGTAAACGCCCGGCATTGCAACCGAAAGATAGGGATAGCGTACTGTCATCCTGCGCTTGAGCGTTGATAAAGAGACACTGGTTGGCGTAGGTCTGGCCGTTCGTTCCACAGATGGTCTTGTTGTGCGGCATCATGGGGCGCCGGTGAAACCAACCGAAACCTAGAAACCACCGCTCAAATGGTATCCGCGTGCAGAAAAGTGCGGGCATCAATTACTTTTACCGGACGACGCCTGCATCTTGTCGCTCTGATCCTGGTCACCGCAGTCACAGTTAGGCGGAGTCAGCGGCTGTGCGGATGTCGTCGGTGTCGTTGTGCTCGTTGTCGTTGTCGTTTGAGCCCATGTCACCGATGCCACTATTTCACAGACCAATTACACAATCCGCTAATCGAAAAAAAAAACTAAAGGTCACGGTATCTTACCTAAAAGGAGTACTCCCGTTATTACCATCATTTTGGCAAGAGAACGTTTTACAGTTTGTACAAGAAAATCATGAAGTACACGTGTTGCGACACAGAATATTATGATGCTTGACACTGTATATGATTTATTACGAACGCAGCACGTCGGTTTATAAGGCAGCGTAGGCTGCGTGTCAACAGGTAATTTGTTTGCCAGTCATGCTTGTAGCGTTTTCCCGCGGAAGGGACACGCATTGGTTATACAGCGTGTCCCATTGTTCGCCGGTTGAACGTTGTTATTACCCGCTCGAGCAGCTTCAGCGAAAGCCTGATGCATGTATCTACACACCGACGTTGACGTTGCTTGTCGATCGTTTGTAACGGAAAACTGCTGACCAATTATGTAAATATCGCCGCACTGTTGATATTGCCGCATTTGTGTATTCCGGTGTGGATACCGTTCGGCGAAGCATGGAAAGTTTTCTGTGGGTGTGCATATTTTTTTTACTTAGCACTTTTGTGATAACAAACACCGGCAGTATATTAACACTCACATTCCGGAAACATTATTTTTCAAGTGTGGAAAATTACGAGTCTCTTTATCCGCGAAATACACCCGAAGACGATATCGACCGTTTCAATAAAGCGCGAATAATGACAAAAACACAGGAAAAATACAGTCAAACAAGTATAATCCGAAGCTTGGTCCACACCAGTGTCTGTGCTTCAAAGTATAGGAAATAACCCGTTTAGCAATACTTTACAAGGAAGACGCGGCATGCGCACATTTCATGACCGCCCACAAAAAAGCCGGTGCTGCCGGTTAGCCAGCCGGTTGCCCGTCGAACCGGTAATAAATGTATAGCGAAAACGAAAATTAACGCGATGATGGCGGGGAGATTTAGGTCTTGGCGATGGCCATGGCGTTGGCAGCGTTGCCCTGCCAGTCGTTGGGGCAGCAGACCAGCTTCTTGCCGGTTATACAGCAGGCGATCTTGTTGGGGCCGCAGTTCGACTTGGTCCCGTCCACCGCCTTCTTGCCTTTCGGACACGACGGCTGCACACATACAATTGACCGGTCAATATATTTAAAGTATGACGGAGAGATCAGTACGAGGAATAATTACCGTAATAATCTATCCTACCGACCTTACTCAACGGCAGAGCATGAGCTGATAATCTCAATATGGTACAGCTAAGTCTACGAATCTATGTTTTTTTCCGAACCGTTTCGAATGCTAAAACATCAGAGTACATAATTGTTAACGTACCATGCAGAAGGGGGCGGTTCCGTGCCAAGTGCAGTGACTACAAGAAAAATTTTTTTAAAAAAAATATGGGAGCGAAATTTTAATTAACGGCTTACATATTGGAAGCGGCATCCACGGCAACCAGGAACATCACACAGACAGCAGCGATAACCACAAGTTTATTCATTTTCGCAACTTTAAAAATTATGAAAAATTACACAACCGGAAACTGCCGCCGCGGAATTAAGGGAAAAAATATCTCAGCGAATATCCCAGCCGGAAACGCAACGCAAATGCAGTGCAGCAGGTGACGGTTCAGACTGGAAAGGATTTTGTTAAAAAAAATGGCACCAAGGTGGAATGTTGATATAGGGGATTTTGGCAGTGAGGCGTCACCTGAATGAATGCCTCTGGCAAACAGAAATCGCGCCCCGGTCAGCGTTTACTCACACCGGCGGAAGAATGGCCGGGTGTGTTTGTAATCCCGGCGGAAAGTGCCGGCTCAAGTGGATTTTCAACATGACACCGCACCGCCGGCAAATGAGCCGTTTTCTTCTAATATTATCATACCACACCACTTCTCGAATAATCACCGTTATATCCGGCCGGGTTTGCCGCCTTGGTCACTGTTTTTCGAAGAAGATATTCAGCGCGAAACCAGGTTGGCCGCGTGGTTCGGTTTAGCGTAATTCTCAAGTGCTTCGCGCGGCCAACAAACTCTGACTCAAGGAACAATGCGGATATACCGGCAAAATATTAAGGATGCCTTCGTTGTCGGTTCATTGAAGGAAAACGGCCCGGTACATGGTGTCAAAAAGGGGATACATACACTTAACTTTTGCTTTCGCGTACTCCGAATCACTTTTTGGTAATATTTGATGTCATTCTAAAGCTAAATAATTTGTATACATTGTTCTGAAAACCGATTGCGCGCGCAACATTCGGTTGCCGAGATATAGCGTATTAAAATGGGTAAAAATTTTTATTAGTGTAAACCCGCGCAGGCGCATTATTATATGTACTGGCTGCTGTCGAAAAAAAATGGGTAAAAAGTTTAAATGCATTGGTGTGTACCAAAAGTCTGGTTATTACCCGATCTTCAGGAAACTTTGCTGTAAAAGGAACATGGCCGTAAAGTCGAATTTTTGACCATTTTTGACACCATGTATCGGGTCATTTTCCTCGAGCGGACAAGTCAGGAGTTCATATGTTTTCAAGCCCAATAAATTTAGCATCTACAGCCGCATGCCTAATTTTGCTTTAACGTACAGAAATTTTTTTATTAAGTAACTAAATTATTTATTTTTTCATAATGGCTGTATTTTATTTCTAAATTGATTTATTTTAAACGCAGCAGCTGAGTTCACGTGCAAGAGAACACAGAAATCCCGCCAAAATAACAAGCGCTTTGTCCTAGCTGTACTATGGCGGAAATGTCTGTTTTTAGGTTGGTTTGTAGTTTGCCGCGATTACTGGAAACTCATAACGAACTAAACGAAGTCAGTAATAACACCGGCATGCACTGTATTCGTACGATGCTTTCTCAAGAAACGCAATTACAAGAATCTGCCCGGGTAAAGGTCATTATACGGTGGTGCTACCCACATTTTCCGATCCACCATCGACGGTGTCCTTATCTTGATTTTGCCATATATTTCAGTGTTCTTCGGCGTTTATCAGATCCGATATTTACACTACAGGCTACAGTTGCTAATTTATTGAATGCCGAATTACATAACGAAGCCCGGATTAAGCCGGAAGTGCTATGCGTGCTTTGCTACATTAATTAAAAATTATCATCAGTGTGCATTAGCAATTGGGACGACATTTTGTAATACACGGTGCAGATGGCAATTTGAAAAATCACAGACAGCACAAATTAAGCATATATCCTGTTTTTACCGGTATCGTGTCCAATAAAATTTATTATCAATATTATTAACAAGAAGATAAACAGCAGCAGTTACGTTAACAGCAGGCCAGCGTCACTTGCACCACGGGGCACAGGAAAAAAATAAATTTTTCCTAAACTTGCTTATACGAAACCGCACGAACGACGAATAACATGTGTACATCTGTGGCTTTCTCTGAGACCGACCGACAAGCATAATCAGGGCGCGGCTGGGAAAGCGTGTCGGCGTTCAGTGGAGGGAGTTGAAGATCTTGGTTTTGGCGATGGCCATGGCCTGGACCGTGGTGCCCTCCCAGCCGTTTGGACAGCAGACGAATTTCTCACCGGTGACGCAGCAGGCGATGGTGTTGGGCCCGCATTTGGACTGGGTACCCTCCACCTTGAATTTACCGGCCGGGCAGCTGGCCATGCAGAACGGCGCCGATCCATGCCACACGCAGTGCCTGCAATTGACCGAATGTTTACTAATTATGCTGCCGTTTTCTTCTTCAACGATACTTTATTTTCCGCATATTGTGGCCGCTTTAGATACAGTACACATTTTTATATATGTGGATGCTTTTATTGGTCGAATCGAACTGAAATTACTGAGGAAAAAAATGCGTAATTAAGGATTAGTTTTATATATTATATGTATTGGTCACTGGGTGCAAAATACCGTAAAAAAAATTCGAAAATTTTAATTAGTGTCTGTCAGCGCAGGCTTGCTTTATTTGCTGATTTTCTATTGCCAGGATTAAAAACATTACTGGAAACGAATATAGTTAGAATATTTAAACGTCGCTCAAGGATTCTGCAGTATAACACCGATTAATTCCCACAAGAAAAATATAATGAGGAATACGAATCTGGGCCGGATGTACTGTAATGCAGATCAACCGCTCTTCCAAATGTACAAATATTGGTTTGAATAACTTGAATTTCTGCCGATGGTTAGAATTTGGTAAGATTCTGAAGCAACGGCATAAAATAATGATTAGTACGAATGTACGAGTATTACGCTTATCCCTTCTAAAAAGTGTTTACTAACGTAAAACTATGCAGTAAAGCTGCAGGTATAATAATTAATCTGTGCACGTCATATCCCAGGACGTATGGCGTATACGTAAGATCGGTTAATTTCGGCAGATTCTTGGTCAACTTACTTGTTGCCGTAGGCTTCTACGGAGCATAAGACTCCAAGGACACAGCAAAATATGACAATTTTCGTCTGCATTTTTTTTAATGAAGAGTATGACCTCGATGGAGCGCAAAGTACAGGGTAAAAAGAAAACAAACTGCAGTTTCCGGTAAAGCTTTCGGAATATGTAGGTTGGACAGTTTTGATAAGTGCGGTTCCGTCGGCTTTTATACAACTGAACTTGTTGTTTCCTTCTAGTAGGAAAATTATTCTGTTTCCTAATGGCCACGTGTTGCTATTGGACGCTGATTAGGATCGATACACAGCAGTACTATCAGCAGTTTCGTTTTGATTAGAGGAAGCGTGGTAAAAATTCCACGGTAGGGAGTATTATTAGCTGCTAAATGTTCCAAGTTCGACCATTTATACAGCGGAAACGCATGTACCCATGAAGATCGTTTTTATACCGAACCAGAAAGAAATAAATTTTTCCAATATCTTTTAAAATGAATTTGACAAATTTTGCAATTTATTTTAAAATTTGAATACAATGATGGAAAAATTTGGTTCGGTGTAAAAACGATCTTTATATACAGTACTAATGCGCATTTACGTGCACAATTTGAAGAATGTCGGTTTGTAATGAGACTTTTGGCACACCTGAATGCATTTAAACTTTTTGGAATTTTCTAGCAGCCATAACTCCCGAACCGGATGTTGCGCGCGCAAACGGATTTCACGCCTACGTACACACATCTTTTGGCTACAAAATATCATAAAGCAATGCAAAAAAGTGTCTGTTAGTGCGCGACAGCGGAAGTTTCCGTGGAATGTACACGAATTTGGTGCTATGTACCGGGCCGAATCTCAGAACGTTCAGATATCATTCTGTACTGATCGCCTGTAGCTCTCAAATGCCGATATGTTTCTCAAAAGAATTCTACCGGAAGTCCTGCAAAATGTTTTAGCCTTCTTCATCTCATAAGTATCAACTAGCACACTTATACAATCCGGCACACGTAGCATGTACAAAATAACAACAAAATACTGTTGGATATGTTTACATTTGAACCAGTGCAATGAAATCAAGAACGGCGTAAACAGTGCAAAGAATCAGCATAAATAATGCTTTGCCCATCATCTGCCCGCATTATCCCGCGGGACGCTGGTTACCGGCCTGCTATGCTGCGAGGGGAAAGGTATTTCGCGATCAGTGGAGAGAGTTGAGGATCTTGGTCTTGGCGATGGCCATGGCGTCGGCCGCCGTTCCTTCCCAGCCGTTGGGACAGCAGACAAACTTCTCGCCGGTGACGCAGCAGGCGATGGTGTTCGGACCGCACTTGGAGGCGGTGCCCTCCACCTTGAATTTACCGGCCGGACAACTGGCCATGCAGATCGGCGCCGACCCGTGCCACACGCAGTGCCTGCACAAATTATTACCGCTGATTACTGAATACGCGCACACCGAATCACCGTTTGCGCGCGGAACGTCGGGTTGCCGAGATATGGCAAACTAAAATGGGCGAAAAGTTTAAATGTATATTTGTGTACCAAAAGTCTGGTTATTACCCGATCTTCTTGAAACTTTGCTGTAAAAGACACAATCATGACCATGAAGTTGAAACTTGAAAGTGAACCAATTTCTGGTTCATAGCACTTTTCCATAATTTAAAAATGAATTTTAGAATTTTTGAAATTCATTTTAAAATCGGAAAAAAATGCTATGGATCTGAAATTGGTTCACTTTCGACTTTATGGCCCTGTGTCTTTTACAGCAAAGCTTCAAGAAGATCGGGTAATGACCAGACTTTTGGTACACAGCAATGCATTTAAACTTTTAGCCCATTTTGGTACGCGATATCTCGGCAACCGGATTTTGCGCGCGCAAATGGTTTTCAGAACACTGCAAACAAGTCATTTAGCTTTAGAATGACATAAAGTATTACGAAAAAGTGATTCAGAGTGCGCGAAAGCGAAAGTTTTGGTGTATGTATCCCATTTCTGACACCCCATGTACAACGGGCCATTTCCCTTAATACCGGTTAATTTCACTAATTTCTCTGTAAACTTACTTGTTGCCTGTCGCTTGCACGGAACATAAGGATCCAAGAACGCATAGAAATACAACAATTTTAATATGCATTTTATATGAAGAATATGACCTCGCTCAACAATAATTACACTGCACAACTGATAGCCAGTGAATAAATTGCTACTTTCGGTGAAGTGTTTGCAACAGATTGGTATGTGCTGTTTTGACAAAGATATCGCGGTTCCATCGGTTTATATATCTCTGCAGTGCTACACGGCCCGTTTTTCCCAATCGGCGTCCAACAGCTGATTCCGCTGAGTAATGTACCAATCGGTCCTCGCCACACTCTACGTACTATTGGACATTGATTGGCATCGGAAATGGTGCTTAAGTATTATTAGCACACTTTTTATTTCGAATTTGTAAGACCGATAAATCGTAGCTTACCTACACAAGTAAACTGTAAATTTACTCGAAAAGTAAAAGTGCACAATATGTATGTACATCCTTTCGATAGAACAACTAGCATTCCATTATTGTTTTGAAGTGACGATCTAGTAAATAGCTAACCGGTTCATGATTGGCCCATCTCCATCTGAGTGATACCACTGCACTTCAGGATTATAAAGATGGGGCCTCTTCGGCCAACACGATGGGGGTAGGTTGCCAGAATGTTGGACAGTTTTGCTGGCGACCGGCCGGGAAATTTTACAAAATAATTTCACAAGTAATATGTTTACATACATATTACTTGTGAAATTATTTTGTTTGTTTCTCGCATGTTTCTGTATTTGGTATGCGCATACACCCGTATTGAATCTGCCGTTATTCTACCTTGGTGGCTCTTACCCATTAAAGTGACTCTCATATCCGAAACCGGAAATGCGCAATGCAGTACATAACTATACAGCGGGATCCCGTTATTTCTACGGATATTACAGGATCGTCGCATCCACAAGTACCGCTTCCGGAACGCCGGCCCTGCATAAAATTAGTTAAGTAGTCGAAGCCGAAAACCGAACAGGGCGGAATTCAGATGGTATGCACGTACCTGCGCATAATTATGTATAACGGTGTTGTACATGTTCACATAATGCGCACGGACGCCGTTCCCCGTTCTTTCACACATTGCTGCCCGGCCGTCCTTGTACGACAGGCCAACCAGTTTGACTGTCAAATAAGCCCTGGATATTCTGCAGAAAACGGTTGACTGTATTATATTAATTCTAATGATTTATGGGAATGACAGTATAATTACTGGACGCGGCGTCTGGCCAGCCGGTGTATGACCAGCCTGCAGGCATGCCATCCGGTAATGCCGGATTCTTCCTTCGCTCAACCACATTAATTACCTGCCCTAACTGCTATTATTCTGACTACTGTGCAGACCACATGGTTAGGACACGAATTGCAAATTGTCTGTCTTGTTGGCACGTGTTGTTTATTCCCCCTCCCGGGAAGATCACGCCGAACGCCGGAGAAACCGATCAGTTGACATTAAAATTGGGTGCGCCGACGTGGTTATATATGGTGGTTAGATAGTATCGTTGCGAGCAAAATATGTACTGCAACTCATAATACTTGTGTACAAGTGTGCATTAAGTATAATTTAGAAGAAAGGACGGAAAGGTAGCCATGATAATGCTGAAAATGAAATTTTCACCCGACAGAGCCTTCCTGTGGACCGGTGCACCAATCTACGCTAATTTGCTATCTTCCCGGAATAATTTTGAAGTGCACTATAAGTGCAGATACGAGGACGATGCTCAATGCCGGTAAATGTTGTGTAAATTTAATTTACATCGAGTCCCATTCAAGGTTCACCAACCATCCATACATGTATAGCAGCACTATGACATTGTATTCCAACAACAAACAAACATTAACAACACCAACATGCGTATAGCCACCCATTTCTACAAGTGTGCACTGTAAAAAATAATGTACAATACTGTTGCAGTGTGAACTGAACATTGTAGCAAAACGTGGAATTACTACAATATCCAGCTTCCGGATCCTACGCTTCAGATCGATTGTCATTCTTCTTGAGCACGATGAGTCGGCACGTAATTGTCATGGTTTAGTGGAGGGAGTTGAAGAATTTGGTCTTGGCGATGGCCATGGCGTTGGCGGCGGTGCCCTCCCAGCCGTTGGGACAGCAGACGAACTTCTCGCCGGTTATGCAACAGGTAATAGTGTTGGGTCCGCATTTGGACTGCGTGCCCTCCACTTTGAATTTCCCGCTGGGACAACTGGCCATACAGAACGGCGCCGATCCATGCCACACGCAGTGCCTGCAGTTAATAAATATGCTATTAATTTACAACGCATGCAGTTAATTCGTCTATATTTTTATTTTACATTGTAGGACCAAAAAATGGCTTGCAGTTCCGAAACTGAATATTAGTGTGTACTATACGAGTACCATACACATTTATCTCCATGAACTATATCACGATCACCTTTATATGTGTCGATACTCTACGTATGTTATTATTAGCTGTATTAACAGCCAGATCATCTCTCCTTTTATCTACGATACGTCCGCGTTAACCTGTGTTCATAATAAAGTCGAAATAATAATAAATGGGTTTTCGGCGAAAGCCCACCTGACAGGTTTGAAAAATCAATACCGGAAAAAAACTGGAACAAAAACCGTCGTCGCCGATTAATTTCACAATAAAAATTATAATGCGCATTTTCTGCAAAAAAAATTTAATAAACTGCGGTAAAGAAACTGGCGTGTTGGGTACGAGGTCATTTTTGCACTTTGCTTTCTTAAAGAAAATTGAATTATAAAGTCAACAAACAACTCCCAAGTTATACGAGACTACAGTATATGTAAATATTTTGCACATAATTATTGTTATCTGAACGCTGCTAACAGTAAGTTAATTTGCTACTCGCTTACTTGTTGCCCCACGCCTCCACGGAACACAAGAATCCCAGCACACAGAGAAATACAACAATCTTGGCCTCCATTTCTCAATCTGATAAGTGAAACTAATTCAAATAATTTGCAGGAATGATGGCAAGTAAAACCACTGTTTCCGGTAAAAGCATTTGTAGTAATGCCGGGTTATCGCGGTTCCATCGGTTTATATAGCCCCAGCTGATCGCCCCGCGTACTTGACACACCGACATGCACAGATCACCGTTGTTTTCCTCCTTAGTGCGGCGTGCGTTGTGCATACAATGCCCAAGGAAATTGCGTCGTTTCAAGTAGAAAGAGATGATTCATTAATAAGAGCTTTCACGGGAAAGGTGTGCGCGTGCGCCGGCCAATAACGACACACGATACTCCAAGTACGCTGAGTGAGGAAAAAACCGGTCTCCCCACCCGCCGAATTCCGCCAAAAATGGACTATTAAATAACCATGTGTACGATCTGTAATGCTGTGGTTTCAATTTGGACTTTGCATATTTACAACGGCCGCCTTGGAATTTCAAGTAAAACTCCCGGTATGCAGATGTTTGTGTACGGGAGATGAAGCGTGCTTCGGTCCAAAATATTGTGGTTTTCGTTATTCGATGGAATTGATGAGTGTAGATACCAGGAAACCGGCGAAAGTTTCGCCGCAGAAACCTACGACGTGTATTGACATTATGACATATATTTTTATTCGGCCAATATCCATTTCACATAACAGACAGACTGCGCTGGTATAAACTAATTGCAATTGTAACATTGGTTGATTTAACTGCTAACTTTATTTTCTAGCTAAGTGTAACTTCGGTACAATCCGTATAAATATTTTCAATTACAACTTACAACCGTCGCAGATGCTGCCAGTTTACAATAGTTGCACAGCCGTTGTAATTTACACTTGGGCTTATTAATAGATTTAATTTCACCGTGGAAAAGAACCATTGTTTTAATTAATTTTCGATAACCGATTTTTCCACGTTCTGATCTCGTTGGAAACGGTATGACAGGATACACAGCGACATCTGCACACAAAGCGCGGTAGAATAATCGAAAAAATTTCGTATAAATTCGCCGTCGGTGATGCTGCTCGCATTATATATGTAGATGCTGCGTTTTCCTCGCGGGATTTCGATGCTGATCCGTTGACGCAAATACGCTCGTACTTTGCCGGTTTCCAGTTTCCTTAAAGAGCACTCGCACGACTGATAGCAGTACATTATTACAACGCAGTCCGATTGCTGCCATCAAACAGTACCCCGCTCAGACTGTTACACATTGTATGTAAACTGTACAAAATTCTTATGTACAAAATTTTGCATAATGTATACGTAAATTAACGGGATGGAAAGCGAGGCATTAAAAAGCTACCGAGAAACTCAGCACCGACTATGTATCTGTACTCGAGTAGTATAGTACGCGTTTAACCGGCATTTTTTACAACATCAGAATTTCATTAACTTTTCCGCTCCTCCGATCGTTCCCATAACCGATGCCGGGTTACCGCGCTGTATCTCCAGTGACAATCTTTGACGTAAAAATTCATGGGAACGGGTTTCGCCTGTGTGTTACTCCAGTCGTCTTCCCAGTGGGGCCACTACTACGAAAGCTATCGGTGCAAATATGAATCTGCCTATCAGGTACAAATAAATTTTATGTTCTGCTCACAAATCAACTACCTACAATTTTCTATACTAATCATATGGTGAGCAGCGCATTAAGCGAAAACTACCGCAACAGCACTCTGGATGATTTTTCCCGTCTGTTTTCTGGATTTCGATATTCCTGGATTTAACTAGTTGCCGCCGCCACAGAGCCGCATCCCGCCTGATTATCAGGAAAGTACACGATTTACAGCCGGCGCTTGGCACACGTAATGACGTTCAGCATTACGCCAGATTGATTTGTACAATATTTTGACACCCGGTACATATTGGTGTCAAAAATGGATGCATACACCGATACACTAAAACTTTCACTTTCGCGCACTCTGAATTACTGTTTTGCAATACTTTATGTCATTCTAAAGCTAAATGATTTGTATACATTGTTCTGAGAATCGTTTGCGCGCGCATCATCCGGTTGCCGAGATATGGCGAACTAAAATGGGCAAAAAGTTTAAACGCATTGTTGTGTATCATTTCAAAAATATATAAACCGTATAGGAAATATATAAACCGTATATACTATCGGTATAGGAAGATTCGGAGCTTTACTAAGTGTTTTCTGTTTCTTTGTGGTTAGGTGCGCTAGGTCTCTTATAAAAACGATACGGCAGCGCATTATACGGCAGAATCCTTCAACCATTAGTTTAATTAACCTGCGGCTTTAATAGCACTTGGCACTGTAGCAAAACCATACCGGTATACCGGTGTTACGCATACTTCCGGTAATTTATAAGAACAGGCATTCTAATGAATGTACCGATGCATCACTAGAGTAGCGTCTAGTAAAGGCATGCAATTAAAATCTTATTATTTTCGAATACATCGAACGTCGTAGGCATCTGACTGTATATATTTAATCCGCTAATTCCAGGAGACATCGATTTATGTCTTGGCGATGGCCATGGCGTTGGCCGCGTTGCCCTCCCACTCCTTGGGACAGCAGACCAGCTTCTGGCCGGTTAGACAGCAGGTGATGGTGTTGGGTCCGCACTTGGACTGCGTGCCCTGGATGATCTTCTTGTCACGTGGGCAGGACGGCATGCAGAAGGGCGCCGTACCTGTTTGGTTAATTAAACACATCGATAACCATTCTGGTCATTACATTAAGAAGTATTCTTCCGGCTGATACCGTACAGCCACCTAACCGGTTTCCGGGTTTCCAACAACAATTTTATTTTAAATTAACCAGAAGACTCTTGGTAAAAGTGTGTGCGCCAACCAGTTTCATCTTGCGATGATCCAAGAATTTCTCCTCTAACGCCGTCTTCCGTTACGTTTACTTACCGTGCCATGTGCAGTGCCTGCAAAACAAAATCAGCGTCTTTTTGAAAAATTGAGACGAGACATATCAATATAGGTGGCTAAATTAAAATTTAATATTTGATTTTTGATAGATTTTATATGTACATATTTGTTTACTGGTATACCGGCTGATGGCCGATTTAATATGAAATTTAATTTTTAAAAATCTTACTTGCTGCCGCTGAAGAGCGCTTCCGAGCTGGCGATGAGCCCGGCCACGACAATCACGGCCAAACAGAATTTCCACATTATACCGGTGTATAAGGAAGTTTGACGGCGGTAAAATAAATCTCACTTCAAACAAATAAGGCGCCAAGTAAAAAAGCTCTCTGCACAGAGCGCCGTTTTGTAGCAGTCGGCAATTATATACCGGATTCGGGCATGTAGCATAACTTTATGAACGAGCTACTTGTCGAGTACCTGACGGTATTTCCCTTCCGGCTGCATACTAATATCACTTTCCCCTAACCAACCATACTCATTCCGCGTTAATTACGCGAGCCGGCTTAAATATATACATACACGCGGACGACAGCCAACCTGATAAACCTGTTGCTGAGAAAATTTATTTTACGCTTTCTCTCCAACAAGGAGCGGTAAATTGTAGTACAAACCGTTGACATTAATGAAGACAATGCAATTGAGTAACCGAGAAAGCACAATAATTATATAAGACATCGAAACAACCAGCCGAATAAAGCAATCGCAAAGTACGCCGGTCATGGTTATCGGAGAAGGAGAAGTAGAAAGGAGATTGCATGTTATCCAGGATCGAGTTCGGTGTGTTAGGGCAGTTTATTCCTTGGCGACGGCCATGGCGTTGGCGGCGTTGCCCTGCCATTCGTTGGGACAGCAGACGAACTTCTTGTTGGTGATGCAGCAGGCCACGGCGTTGGGACCACACTTGGACTCCGTGCCGGGAATCTTCTTCTTATCCTTCGGGCACGAGGGCATGCAGATCGGGGCGGTACCTGTAATTAGACAGGAATATGCAGCTGCACTTCCGGTGCACATAAACCGGCACATTCATCCATGGTCATCTCGCAAATTTGTTGTTGCGTCAACACCGATCACCGGCCATCGCAACGCTTTGCTTTAATTAGACAATCAGAAAATTGAGTACGCAAAAACCTGCCTCAGACGCTGCGTTTTTTAACCAAAATAAAAAAACGCGCAATAAAAAAAAATAAAAAATTAAAAAAAAGCTTAAATTTAATTGTATAATCAACTTCCGCATAGATTCACATGTACGTATAATGGATTCATAGTAGGCGTTATTCCAGTGTCAGGCGTGTCTCGTTTACGGGATGCTACGTACCGTGCCATGTGCAGTGTCTGCAAAAGAAATTGCATAATTAGAAATAATAATTAGACGTATTTGCACCAGTGCATTTATTTACATTATAAAGCATTAAAAGATGTTTATGATATATGAAAATAGAAAAATAATTAAAATACGCTAGAATTATTATAAAATATTTTGCGAAAAGCATGGAGATGATGGCTTACTTGCTGCCGCTGAAAAGGGCTTCCGAGGTGGAGATGAGACCGGCCAGCACCAGCGCGCCCAAGGTCACCCACAGAATTTTGTTCATTCTCGCTAAAAATTATTTGCTCGGCGATTATCCGGTGAAAAACGCGGTGTGTTCCGGTAAGAGCTGGCAACGGTTGACTGTCCCTTAGCGCCGGTGCCGGGCCATTTATATATACGGATTGTTAAGTACGTGTACATACACTAGCGCACTGCGGTATCCTTCCTCGCTTGCAGCTAGCCAAGAAGTGACATAAAACTCTTAACTACGCCGAAATTTACTTACCTTATAAGTTATAACCTGCTTGTTTTGTTTTTACTTTAACCATGACGAAGCAGTTTAGCTTCTTTCCGGCGCTGCGGACGTTGATGGGGAATCGTAGCATCAGTGCTTTTCGGACAAAATCATCAGGCAGTAGCAACGGACCTGATCCCAAGAATTTTTGTAATTTTTCTGAGAAAAGATGCGTTAATGTTTTTTAAATGCGAGCAAATTTTTAGCTCGCATATTCATTCACGAATGCGCGCTCTTAAGTTACGAAAAAAGGTTGAAATTGCTCGATTTTAAATCGATTTTCGTTTAAGTAATTAAAAATTTAATATTAATTGGTCGCTACGTTTTACTTCTTCAATTAATCATAAACTGTAATTTAAAAATTCCATTATTTTTTAAAAATTTTTTATTTGTTCTCGCAGTAAATTTTATTTAACACAAAATTTTGCAATATTTTTCTGTAACGTACGTTAACATTACTTTTTTAAACACCAACGCGAATCCGTGTTAGAAATACAGCACAGGCTGCTGCTGATTTTAGCGGTGAGCAGGATCAGAAAAAAAGTCGTAAAAAACCAGCATCGAGGTAAAAAAACACTAAAACAGCAGCGAGTGCCAAAACACCCACCGGCATACGGCAAACAACAAACACGGCCCTGGACGTGGGCAACACGGAAAACCGGCATAAACCGTAGAGTCTATACAGTTTAGCACACACAGCACACCATAACAAATGTTATTTTTTTTACTGCAAAACAATTCAGGGGCAACTTAGCGCCTCATGTAAATAACGGTGGCATAGCGGCATCCGATGACCTTTTCCATCTGGCTTAACTGGGCTCCCTCCAGCCGCCAAAGGCCTTCTCCAGCTCGCAGGCCACCGCCAGCGTCAGGTGGTCGTTGTAATGGCTGCTGATGATCTGGATGCCGTACGGTAGCCCCGCCCCGTCCACGCCCATCGGCACATGCGTCACCGGCAGGCCCAGGGTGTTGAAGAGCGCTATATAATGGACAACTTCCGCTGATATTATATAAACGTTTTATTATTTACTAGAAAATAAATTGTGATTTTTGCTGAAGACCAGCGTAAATTTGTTTATGATTTTTTTAGTCGACCGGTACATACCGGTGTAGAGAATATTGAGGTGCATCACTTTGGGCTGGTTTTGATAGGGCGCCGTGCGGGATGCGTCGGCATGATGAGGATGCCGTCGTTGCCCAGAATATCCACGATCTCGTTCTCCAGTTCATCGCGCACTTTACTCCAGTGTTTCCTGCAACCGTTTCCGGTGTAAACGCCAAGGCATGCATTGACGAAATGCATTGACGCGTATTTTTTATTTTATTATTTTTAATTTTGAAATGAAATTGAAATGCATTGACGCGTATTTTTTATTTTATTATTTTTAATTTTTTAAATATTTTACCGTGAGAAGTTACCGAAAACCGACTTTTTGACATGCTTTTCAGATCTCGATAACTACACGGTAAAATCATTCACAGCTACCGTTGTTGGTCGGTGGGCGTGGCCTGTTCCATGGCGGCCAGGAGAATCGCCGGCAACGTGTGTTCCGACCGCCCACTAATCCAGCGGAGGGCTTCCGCCCGCGGCTGTAGTTCCCCGGCGCCGTTGAGCATATCCGCCGAGAAGGAATGACTCGGATCGTGGATGATCTCCGACGTCCAGAAGTCGCCGGTGTAGCGGAAGGCCGCCAGCCGCTCCTTGATCGGCGCCTCGGGGACGATCTGGGCGCGGTGCTTGGAGGCCAGGTGGTTCGCGGCCTTCTGCACGGCCTCCTTGATGTAGCTGCGTACCGGCGTGATGAAGGGGTGCTCGATCTGCAGGATGTAGTGGACGCGCAACCTCGACAAGTCCACCTTGGTATCCAGGGATAAAGTCCTCGCTTCCGGTCCCAAAACAACCTGAAATTATAATTATTTGTAAAGAAAAATATAAATATAAAATACCCACAGAAGTAAAAGTAAATAAAAATGCTCGCTTTTAAATTTTCTAATATTTACTAAAAACGTGTATTTCCATTTGTTATTAATTTTTATATAATACCAAGAACTTACTATAGGTAGAGGACTGGGAAGCGACTCTGCAACGGTCGACTACGTCATCACTGTCGCATACAGAATGCACTGGTGTGCTACTGCTTACCATAGGCCCACAGATTTTATTGTCCCTTTTTAAGATATTTTTTATTGTTCCTTTCTCCTCTGAAGCTTTCTGATATTTTTAACAGATCATATTGAATTTAGAAACCCAAGCATGAGGGGCTAGAAATAGAAGAGAAAAGAAATATGCTGAGAAAACTAACAAAAACCGTAAAAAACGCGCATCTGTCACCATGGCAGCCGCCCTCCAGTGTATGCGAGATGATGACGTCAAACGGTAGTCCTCCTCACACTATAGTAAGTACTTGATAATACGCATATATGTTTATGTATATATGTTTTTTATGGATGTGTTTATATATAAATAATTGCATATATAAATTATTTATATGTAAATAGTTTTTTACTATAATTTATGTACATAAGATTATTATTTTCAAATACATACTTTATAGAAAGGTCGGAGGTCCTCCGCGTACCGACACAGCGGTCCGACGGTGTTAAACCGAGCCGTATTCTCATTACTAGCCGGGAACTTCCCCGTCAACGGTGTCAGCCCTCGCGTGGGTTTATGCCCGAACACCCCGCAGAAGAACGCCGGGATGCGGATACTCCCGCCTATATCCGACCCGATCCCGCATGGTGACCCCGCCGCCCCGATAATCGCGCCCTCCCCGCCGGACGACCCGCCCACCGTCCGGTTGACATCATACGGGTTCCGGGTGCGCCCGTACACCTTGCAATCCGTCTCCCACCACATGCACACCTCGCAGATGTTGGTCACCCCCAGGACAATGGCCCCGGCCCGTCGCAGCCGGTGCACGGCCTCGGCGTCGGCCTCCGCCACGACATGCCGGCGCGCCACCGCCCCGGAGGTCTGCGGCATGCCCTGGACCTGCAGGCACTCCTTGACGGTGATGGGGACGCCGAGGAGGGGCGTCCGGGACTCGGCGAACTCCCCGTCGTCGAGGCCCTCGAAGCCGGTGTCCCGCAGGCGGCGGTCGAGGTCCCGGGCCTCGCGGCGCGCCTGCTCGAAGCGCTGGGCGACGACGGCGTTGATGGCGGGGTTGACCTCCTGGATGCGCTGGATGTAGGCGTCGACGACGTCGGCGCTGGACAGCTGCCCGGCACGGATGCGCCGCGCCAGGGCGGTGGCGCTCAGACGAAGGAGGTCCGAGCGGACGGGCGGCAGACGCTGGTGGGAGCCGAAGAAGCGGTAGTACACGCCGAACAAGAGGTCGGAAATAAAATCAATATATAAACGCAGGAGGTGGATCAACCAATCCCGCCATGTCCACGATTTCCACGCCATTTTCGCGAAAATTAAAATAAATTCAGCAAAAAATTGTACCTTGTAAGGAGAAAATCAGTGTTATGGTTGTGATAAACAGAGCAACAGCCAAAAGTTGTTGACGAAGTTGTTAAGCTTTGTGCCAGTCAGCTGTGGAAACAACCGAGCGGATGATGCGTCGTACGCATGCACAGCTGTGCGACAGCGATAAGCCAGTTGAACCTTGTGCCGCCAGTTTGATAAAATACTTGCCGGTACGTACAGTTTCGTACGCGGTTTGTGTCTTTAATTACCGCGTATATACCGAATTATACCGAATTAATCTTTATACACAGAATTTATACTGCAAGCAACTGGCCGTAAAAACATTACGTCGATAACTGTTTATTATGAACGCCGTTAAAAAGTCCAAATTGCACTTGAAAAACCGGCAAACAGTCACGAAACCTTAATACACTATACTACGCGTCGGGACGCATTCATAATCTCCCGACAGTTTATGGGCAATTTCGGGAAATGAAATAAGAAGCATAAGAAAACCTAAGAAACCTAAGAAAGCTGGCGCAAGTAATCAGACGGCTGTAATTTCCAGCCAAAATCAGGGCGCCGCTGTACCTTTCAACCGCTAATCGGTAATGTATTATCCAGCCTGGGTATACGTAATTAGTCATCACTTCTTGCAAATGGCAGATCGGATGAGACGACTGATGACGGATAAGCGCGGCTTAACCGAATTCCATCCTGCACTTGACCTTTATCCCGCCCCGTTTTCCTATGGCCATCAAAGGCGGCTTAAAAGACTGATAGGGATCGTTGCGACGCTCTTCAGTATTCACTTTGTATGCACTAATCAAAACGTACTACTCGTACGCGTAGTGCATTAATTTTCTTTGCTCCAGCGTTTTTATATAACGGCCATTCTTTCGGTACGACTTACGAGTAGCTGCCACGTCCAAAAGTCAAAATCACGCGCCAAGTTTAATCTCCTTTAATTTCCTCATTCTATTTTTCTCGTTGGAATCTTCCATCCGGAACGCTATTATGGAGAAGCTGATTTTCTGGTTCTTGTGGGTGGGATGGTGTTGTTAGGCAGCTGGACCGCGGACGCTTGGGGCAACAAGTACGAACGCATTTTACCAATTTTATTATGGATTTTCTATAATATTTAATTATTATTGTTTAATTATTTAATTATCAGTTAATATTGTTTTCGTAATTTGTTTTCTTACCAACTAATATATTTTATAAATAATATTCATATATAAACTTATACAAATAATATACAACCTTGACATAAATATACTACCTATATAAACTTGATGGCATAAATAATACGCTACGGGTGTGCCAAGTACGCTATTTTTTAACCCACGGGAGGATAGAGATTTTGGTTGTTTTTTCAATGTTTAAAATTTGAACTGTGACGTAGTGTGCACTTGTTTAATTATGTGGTTCGCTGTTCGATACGAACTACGTCCTTATATAAGAACTTGACGAAGATGAATTATGTATATCGCTTGTTGACCTTTGCAGGCACTGCACATGGCACGGAACGGCCCCTTGTAAGTGCATCCCGCGCACGCGTAGACAAATGCTTAATTTAAAAGGTCACTGATTGTGTGTGTCTGTGTGTAGCTGCATGGCGTCGTGTCCGAGCGGGAAGAAGAAGGTGCCCGGCACGGAGTCCAAGTGCGGCCCCAACAGCATCGCCTGCTGCGTCACCGGCCAGAAGCTGGTCTGCTGCCCCAAGGCCTGGGAGGGCAACGCCGCCAACGCCATCGCCATCGCCAAGACGTAATTACGCCCTTTTAACAACCTGCTGTGGAAACGCAAATCTCCGAAAATTACTATACATACTCTAGTTTGCTGCGAAATAGACGGCTTTTTTTGCCAATACTGCTGTGTTTTGATTACTCGCTTCGTGATCGATCATGACCTTTTAACTTGCACAGAGTAGTTGATGCTTGGATAATCAGCATTATTGTTGTTTATATTACCAGTGTGAGATTCAATTAAAAATGACCTCGCCGATTGTTGGTCGGGAAATATTACTCTTCCACAACATCACATCGCAGCACCGATGTTCGACCTTTTTTATTTCATCTACGCAATTTCAGAGCACAGGACGCGCACATGCATAATTTGCTTCCCGATTCACAAATTGCAGTACACGTCGCATTTCACAGCAAATTAAACATAGATTTTTTAGGTACACATTAAGCGATAATAGCGTCAGTTAGAATGCGCTATGGTATGCAATCGTTACATGTTGATGGTAGTATGACGCGTTACAAATCAGTTCAAAACAGAAAGGCATGGGAGCAGTGGTTCGTACAACGGTGGCGGGATTAAGGAGTGAACGGCTATTCCTTGGCGATGGCCATGGCGTTGGCGGCGTTACCCTGCCAGTCGTTGGGACAGCAGACGAACTTCTTGTTGGTCACGCAGCAGGCCACGGTGTTGGGGCCGCACTTGGATTCTGTGCCGGGGATCTTCTTCTTCCCGCTCGGACACGACGGCATGCACAGCGGCGCTGGAAAATATTCAACGTTTTCAGTATAATGACTAGTACTGAAAGATTTCATTTTATACGAAAGTCAAAAATTAATAAATGTTAGTTACGCGTAATAACAAATAAAACAATAACACTTTATATTAGCCAGTATATATGTAAATATGTTTACAAACATGTATACACGTATTATGTATGTATGTAAATATATATTGTATATGTTTATGTGTATTATGTAAAATGTAAGCGCCACAATTTGCAGTTTATACCATTTATTATTGTCTATTTGCTTCTATAATAATTTATTTGAATTTATTTGTATTTATTTGGGATAAATATTTATTAATAATCGCACTGCATACGCAGACTAACCTGTTCCGTGCCATGTGCAGTGCCTGCAAACAAACGAAATACCGTGATAGTACGATTACATAATTACTTTAAAATAAATACATATGCCGATGTTAAAATACATTATAACGTAGAAACTATATATTATGTAAAGGTAGAAAAATGTGCGCTTACTTGGGTTTGGCTTCCGTCTCCAGCACGGTGACCAGCACGCAGACCGCCACAAAGGTCAACATGACAAACTTATTCATTGTGCAGCGGGGAATAAATACGCTAATCCTCACAAAATAACTAAGTACGCAACGGCGATCGGCGCTATAATTAACAGCAGTCAGCTGTCGGTTTCTGCGATTGCTGAGATATTTATACCGCTGATGTTGGACAGTCATATCAACACCTTAATTTAACGGGAAGCCACTGCCAAAAACAGCCGAAATTCCTCGAAGTAGACGCTGCACGCTAATCAGATCGTGTATAGTGGCAAAAGGCAAGATTGTTTTGCTTATACCGATTCGGTGATTGTAATCAGCGGTGTGCGGTGTTAAATAATTTTATCGATAATAAATAAAATCAATCAGATGAAGATACGCACAAATTTCAGCGTACAACGGTCAACGGTGTAGCGCAGTATAATTCAACAATCTAGCTGTTAGAGAAAAAAGGGGCTTTTTTTAGTCACACTGACGTCCTAAGATCCCGAATGACACTGACAATTTTGGGTGTTTTTTCATGGTTTAAAATTAAATCAATTTATTTAATGTAAATCGGCTCAGTATATAAAAAATGTGTATAAAATAAATGTATATAAATATATTGTAAATGTATATAAAATATATGTTGTATATAATTAAACAACAATATTGATAGTATTATAATAATCTCACTACAGTTGTCAAATTGCATTAACGGAGATATCTTATCAGGCTATTGGAAAATTTTACAAGTGCACTTTGCCTTTCCTTTGGCTGAACGGAAATGGTGTTATTACTGTTATGCGTTTTTTTGTTGTTAACTGATACTCTTGTATTACATTTCCCAGCACGAATCTCTAATAAAAATGAAGGATTTAAAGTACACATCTGACAAACCACCAGTCGAGGCACAATTTTCTGTTTAATTTGTGTTCATTGTGCGAATAAAAGTAATTCTAATAAACGATAGTAATAAATTAAGCCAACAGCAAGGGTGTGCATTGTTAAATGGGAACAAAGAAGGGGGCGTTTAATTTAAGGGGCAGTGGGTGCTTCGGGCGGGAGTTTGGCGAAGATGACAGGCTGTGTGTTGAAATCGAAGTCCTTGGGACAGCAGACGATCTTCTGGCCGGTCAGACAGCAGAAGATGCTGCTGCTTCCGCACTTTGTCTCCCGGCCTTCCGCTTTAACCTTCCCGGCGGGACACGAGGGACTGCAGAAGGGAGCCGTTCCGTGCCACGAGCAGTACCTGTACAAAGAACACAAAACAGACGGTAAATATGCCAACTTGGCAGTAGTGTGCATCTGTGTCTTAATACGCAAAGCAAAAAAAAAACAAACAAATTGTACATATGCATATGCGCTACATGGGATTGCCTATATACTGTATCATTATCCGGATGTTACGTCAATGAATCTGGAAGACTTGACTAAACATGTTGACTTATGAGCTCTAGTAACAAATATATGTATATAGATATATAATGTATATATATGTATATATGTATATATATATGTATATGTAACTATATGTATATATATAATATATGTATGTATATTTAATATATGTATATATAATTTAATATATGTATATATGTATATATATTTAATATATGTATATATAATTTAATATAATTATGTCTATATATGTATATGTGTATACATGCGCGGATGTACTCTAATCAAACTGATTGAAATTTTTACATTGAAAAAACAACCGAAACCGTAGCAAATTGGAAGTTGTTTAATGGATAAGGAATAAGGACAGATGTGCTTCAGGTGTATCGTACCTGGGATCTTCTCCGCCGAAAAGCGCGGTGAACAGGCCGGCAGAGGCGAAGGAGAATACATGGAGAGCGATTAGGAGAGAGAGGAGGAAGTGGGTGGTGCCTGCGGCTGACCAGCAGAGGCAGGCGGCCGGCATGGCGACAAGGATGAGAATAACCGCCGCGGTGGGCAGTCGGTCAGAAGACCAGCTCGTCCCTCATAAATACCGGTCAGCTAAACCAATCCCGCGATATTCTCCTGGTTGCAGTCTGCAGGATCTCCGCGCAATAACCATGTATACACCGGCACAGCGGGTAAATTCCAGCAGATATCCAGTTAAAGGATTACTGTAGTGTGGATAATAATACTGTTAATATGACGGGAGCGATAATTTTCCGCACCACATCCCGTTATAGCAGTTGCTGTATATTAACTGCCTGCCTTATCACATATGCAGCGTAGTGGCGCGCACCTGTTGGCGAATCATCGCGCCGCATGGCAGCGTGAAAACTCTGCATATTTCTCCAAACTCTTAGCGCGCACCTCGTCGAAACGTATACGTAGGTGACAGGTATTCGTCAGACGATCGGTTGCATGCATAGGAAATTTAATTCTGAAGGCTGCTAAACCGGATTCTCCTGGCCGCACCGTTTTCCGGCTGGCGATGAATCAGCCTCTTAACACGCGAGGCATTCTTCAAGGTTTTTTCTTCACCATCGTACGTCTCTTACCTGTATTCAGTTTAAGTGTACAGCATATGTTGTCATTATATTATAATCGTAATAGTTTATACTACAAAGGGCGTACCAAAAGTAAGTTTCCCTATTTTGTATCTCCCGGCCTGAATGCTTTTAGCTCTTATGAACCATATTTTAGAAACGTCCTTCATTAACGAACCGAAGTAAAATATAACTGTACCTAACTACTATCAAATGGGAAAGTACTGCCGAGAAAACCGTCAAAGGTGTTCCGGACGTTGCCACGTGTTTTACCCAGACAGTTTTTAATATTTTTCTTAGTCTTCCTGTTTACTTTTCGCAAAGCGCAAAATATTATCAAATCAGAAATTCTTTTCTGTTCTAATTCCAAGTACGACATAAATAACTTTTTCATAATGCTTTTGCAAAGAATTAAAAACTATCGATGACTAGGTGGAAAAACCACGGAGCTGCTCAAGGTGCCACACGGTAAAAAATCGAAAATTTCTTTTAAAACATTATTATTGTCGGTATTACTTGAAGTTATTGGTGTCTAAGTTGCGCATGACTGCGCATGAAATTTTCTTTTTATTGATGCAAAGAACCTGGGATTCATATCAGCAGGAAGGCAGAAAAGGGGAATTCTGGCGTCATGAAGAAAAAATGTATTTGCTCCACTTCGTGAATTTTTCAAACCGTTTTGTCATCGTAGTAATATTGAGAACAGTACTTGCAACTAACACTTTAAATTTAACTTCGAAATTATAACAAGAACGGAAGTGGCAATAAAAAGAAACAGCTTCAAAAAAACCCGTGGAGAGAGATGTATAAGTGGTCTCGCTATTCTATTTTTCCTCTTCCCAGTTCTTCATTGAATCTTCTGATTCTTATTTCCCTAGTTAGTTTACATAATTACTTATACAACAAAAAATATATCACATGTTTATTGCTTCAAATGGCAAGGAGGCAAAAGAGGGAAACTTACTTTTGGTACGCCCTTTGTATATGTGCACTTCAGCAGGCAATAATCGCCAATTTTCCGAAAATTGCCGGCTTGGGCACACTAATTCACACTTAAAGATTTGAAAACTGAAAAAAAACACCCAAAACCGGTATCTTCCTGCGGATTAAACGGCAAAATACTCAATACATCAGTAGTTTAATTTAATTTAGTTTATTCATTGAGCAGACAAACCCTTGCAGTTGAGGCAGTCATTTAGCCTTTCTCTTAAACATTAGTCCGCCTCTCCAGTCAAATCACAAATCTTCCGGCCCATGAATTGCGATCGTTCGCTTGAAGCCGGGCCGACAACACCCAACTTTTCAACGATTAATGGATAAAACGATTTTCCAGTGAGCGTAATTCCGTCGCTTGGCGTTTTCTGCCAAGTGGGCAACACTCCCGGTGAAGTTCTCCCAACTTCCGGTGACCACACGAGAGCTCCGCAATAGTGCGATAACTTGTGATAATTATATTATTTACAAGAAACAGCCTCGGCTTCGCCTCCGCGTTTCTTGGGTTCTAAACTCCACGGCCGGTTTGCGGATTGTTAACTTAAAATGGATCAGTTTATCAGCTAACCCCTTAAACAGAATGGATAAATCCGAAAAGCCCGAAAACAAAAATTATATAAAAAAATAGATGTTTTAGCTTCGTGCACTCGAGCGCATTTACTTTGACTTTACAGGTATTTTTGTTACAGGTACTTTGTTTTTTACAGGTATTTTTGTAAACCATCCGAATCTAATCAACCACGAGAGTACTACATTACAAACTAAAAGAAAGCTCAGACTTGGACACTGGTGCCAGTTTGATCACAAACTAACAACTTAGCGAGCTCAATACTATTTTTTCAGTAATTGCAGTTTGGTTATACGTTCACCTAACGGGCTCTATGAACTGGACAGTGGACAGTATTGGTAGCTCGGTCACCCATCTATCTAATGGACTCCGTGCACTGGACATTAGTGGTAGCTCGGTCACGCGTTCCACTAAAGGGCTCTGTGCACTGGACATTATTGGTAGCTCGGTCACCCATCTACCTAACGGGATCTAAGCACTGGACAGTAATGGTAGTTCAGTCACTCGTTCTCCTTAAGGGTTGTTTGCACTGGACAGTAGTGGTAGCTCGGTCACTAGCTCACCTAACGGGATCTAAGCATTGGACAGTAATTGTAGCTCAGTCACTCGTTCCACTAAAGGGCTGTGTGCACTGGACAGTAGTGGTAGCTCGAATCACTCTTTCACCTAACGGGTTCTGTGCACTGGACAGTGGTGGTAGCTCGGTCACGCGTTCACTTAATGGTCTGTGTGCACTGGGCTGTAGCGGTAGCTCGGTCACTAGTTCACCTAACGGGCTCTGTGCACTGGACATTATTTGTAGCTCGGTCACCCATCTACCTAACGGGATCTAAGCACTGGGCAGTAGTGGTAGCTCGGTCACTAGTTCACCTAACGGGCTCTGTGCACTGGACAGTATTTGTAGCTCGGTCACCCATCTACCTAACGGGATCTAAGCACTGGGCAGTAGTGGTAGCTCGGTCACTAGTTCACCTAACGGGCTCTGTGCACTGGACAGTATTGGTTGCTCGGTCACTAGCTCACCTAACGGGATCTAAGCATTGGACTGTAATTGTAGCTCAGTCAATCGTTCCACTAAAGGGCTGTGTGCGCTGGACAGTAGTCGTAGCTCGGTCACTAGTTCACCTAACGGCAAAACCAAACATCCCGATCATCAAAATCAAACATCCCGATCTAAATCAAACATCCCTTCACCTTATAGCAAAATCAAACATCCCGATCATCTTAGTATTATTTGAAACTTGTTAGTATAGTTGGAACGTTGAAATAACGTATAAAAGTGCCAACAACCAAAACCGGAAGGCTAAATAAATTCTTATTAATTTTGTGCGTGGTGGTGCACGAAAATAAGTACGAGATTAATTTATTTATTTAGACTCGTACAATTGAATTATTTTTCGGTTTAATTAGTGTATTTATCAGTTTATGTTAAGTATTGTATTGTATCCAAGCAAATTTTTTCTAAGTCCCAAGGTCACCTTGAAAGCGGGTTAGATCGCTTTCGGCATCGTGCCGGCACGATTCTGGTCGAACGAATTTAAAAAAGAAAATCATGTCGGCCAGTTCTGGACCAAGGCCGATCCACTGGCGTTGTCAGTTTTTCAAAAAAACGGTTTGGTTATGGAGATCTGAAAACTATGGGGCGCCGCGCGTAGTATAGATCTTGTACTTAATAGGGTCTATGTGTTACTACATACTCATAACGTAGAAACAACGATTCCTAATGAGACTTTACTGCCAAGATGTTTCTAACTCGAATGAATCGTCGTGGTTTTGCAAGAACATACAAGCTAGCTATGAAATTACTATACATACTCGTAAAAACTCATCATTGCAAAGATACGAGTTCAAGCGTGATACAAATAACAAACCACTGCATAACCGGCAACATCACTCACAAGAGTATCTGTAGCAATACCGGTGATTATTCATGATACAACACTTGTTCCGTTCCCACACCATGGACATTCCTTGCCGGATATGAATCAGCGCATCATGCACCAGGTCTGAGAATGCAATGCTTTAAGGAAAACCTTCGAAGAAAAGGAAAATATTTGATTATAATTGTTGAGCGAAGATCGCTTTGTACATGTGAGAAGTAAAATTACATCTAGGAAAATATCAACCGATATTGCTAGTGCTACATGACGACCGCATACTCAGATGGCGGTTACCCGAATGCGGCCAACTTCTACCCAATCCCGCGGTATTGGGGCTCGCACACCCAGGCACCGTCACGTGCACGTGACTGCAGCAGCGATGAGCGCGTAACGCGTAACGCGCAGCCCTCTTCCTGTCATCTGCCTGGTGGAGTGGCACTTGAGTGCCGGTCCCGATTACGCTGGCGGCGATTTGCTTAGCCGCCGGAAAGAATGTGCCACCTCCACAGCTTTTTCTGCTGACCAGCTTCTTCCCTCTCGCAAGCTGCACATCTTTTATTAACAAAGACAGAAAACTGTATACATAACGGATTATTATTATACAGTAGTCCAGCGGGGAGAAATTAGCATCAAGTTCTAGTTTCAACACGCACAACATTGAATCCAATGGCCCGATCTGTCGCGTTATTGGTCATGAGTGTTATCAGCGCCCTGCTGGTGGGCAGCTGCACCGCAGGAGATCCTTCTCCACCCAAACCGGATCCTCCCACTCCCAAGCCTCCGCCGGTCAAGCAGGAGAAGTTGCCCGACAATATCCGCTTCTTCACCGTCAAAGTATACTTGTGACCTTTACTTCCTATTCAGCATAAGTGTATATAAAACGGGCGACCAACAGAGTAGACGCTGCGTTTTTTGCGCATATAGTGCGTCAAGAAGCGCTTCTCTGTTCGTACTCAGTGCCGGCAATTGAAGTGCACTGGTTATGCTCCTGCTGCACTTTGCTTGTTGATGTGATTGTTCAATTTTTCCGACTTTACTTAGCTGTACCTTGGATTACACTGGCGATGCATATACAGCTGTTGACATGACTGTGTGTTGCGGCTAGATTAACGAGCTGTGGGCCGATCATGACGAGAGCGGCAACTCGGACGCCGGCTTCTTCCGCGACATCCTGGACCTGATCATCGACGACTGGGGCTACGACTTTGACGTGCATAAGGTCGACAAGCCAGACAGCTTCGACAATGCCATTAAGAAAATGAACGAATTTGCAGTATGTTACCTATACGATAACTAACAATTCTACAAACAACGAATTTGCAGTATATTACCTATACGATAACTAACAATTCTACACAGCGTACGTATATTTATATGTACCTTACTGCCACTGTATACGTATATGTATACGTACATACATGTGTATATATATATATATATATATATTTCCGACGGAAAGAGAACTGACACTGTATTGCACACAGGGCACCGGCATCTTCCTGGGCGCCGTGGAGAAGGACGGCGTCTACAAGGACAAGATCAATTTCACCGTGCCGGTCATGATCGCTGACTACGTGCAGGTGTTTAAGCCCATCATGGCGGAGAAGAACCGCCTGAAGCTGGGCATCAGTACGCTCAATTTCACCAACACCCAGGATACCATCGCGGTGGGTAACCCCGCCCCGGTCTGCGGTGACATTTTCCTGAATTTCGTAGCGCTATACTTTCGTACGTTTTCTTCAAAATTACATTTCTTACTTGGGCACAACGCCAACAAGATAACAAAAGGTGCATTCGCGTATTACTGCTTAAAAAATATTCCAATTTAAATGTTAAAAAAACAGCCAAACTCGTTCGCGCTGGCAGGCATTCTAGGACGCATATTCCTTGTGCCTAAAACGGCAGCAGCGTTTTTTTTTACAACGGCTAGGCTTAATCTCTGCTTCAATACATGGATATTGTACTCTGTATATGACGACGTATATGCATATATACGTATATGATTATGTATTGCATATGTAAAAATTAAAAATGTTATAACGAGATCGGTAAGAAGTTGTTTTTGAGGACGGGCGAGATTCACTCTACTTGTTTCAACGTTGACGTTTGGAGATTATGCGTGGTAATGCTATGAGTGTATTGTACACAGTCCCTTCCCATGTTAATTGGGGCAAATTCTTCATTTGATCATATTTGTTGAGCAAGGCGAGCTTTGCCTTGTACATATTGAGAAATTAAAAGTGTACATATCAAAAAATGCACTATTTATGACATATATATACTGGAAGATAGTGATATACTCTGTATATAGTATTGAATGTTTATGCCTGTGATTGCAGAATGATCCGGACAAGGTGAAGAAATTGCCGCCCGACCAGCAGGCTAGCGGAGCGGCCGGCGCCGGCGGTAAACCGGCCGATCTGAAGAAGGCGCTGGACGACGTGCAGAACGAGAAGTCCATCTTCGTCGGCCGGACGCCGGTGCTGGAGAAGATGGTGCTCAAGTATCCGCTGCTTAGCATCAGTAACCTCGGCCACACCACCGTCTCCAGCTTCGGTGTCAGCAAGAGCGCCAAAGGTCAGTCCACTTGCTTAACTAACAGTCCTGTAACGGGGCTTTTCGTAGGCTTTATTACGAACACATGTTAACGCGGATGTATCGTAGTTAGAACGATAGATGATGTAGCGAATACAAGAGCACATTATACATGTACATGCATATGAGAATGACAAGGGAAGTAGCACAGTAATCAGCCAGACAAGTTCATGAGCATAGAATATGTTATAATGAACGGCTACATTACGCGTTCAGAAGATCAACTTTTTGATGAACAGCGGACCCGGCGATCCTGGAGAAGCTGAACACGACGCTGATGAAACTGCACCGCAACTGCAGTATCTACAAGGCGTATGTGGCCCGCTTCCCCATGTCGGCCTACCGCGACCCCACCGACGACAACTCCGGCAACGGTAGAGGCAACAATAACTGCGAGGCCATCCACGGCCGCGGTCCCGGCAACGGCGGTGGCGATAAGACGGCCCGCGCGGCGGAACGCCTGCAGTCGCTGATGGACGCACTGAAGGGCGTCGATTCATCGCTGCTACAGAATCTTGTGCACATGTTCCAGTCTAAGACCGGCGCGCGCGACATGTAGACGAGGTTGCCGGCGAGATTAAATTAAAACGGTTCACTATGTTGTGGCTAACTGTTCTGACCAGATTACCATGAGCGCTCATTTATCGGAAGCCGGTCAAGCTGTTTGTAAACCTGAACTTTAGTTTTGGTTCCTTCGTTTGTATGGGACGTTCTAATTAAATTCGCATGGTGATCCTGTGTTTCGCAATTCTGGTAATCGTAATCATAGCTGATTATATGACCTTTCTAATTAAATATAATAGTTTTATTCTCTAGAGAAAATGCCATAAATATGAGTTCGACGAACAACCAAAACTGGAAGACATGTACAACAAAAATAAGTATAGTATATTGTTATATCAAAGTAACCACGCGGACAATAAAAAAGAGCACAAACGACGCAACCACCGTGTTAAGTACTGCCGGGCATATCAAATAAACCGGGCCCCGCGATCCCATCGCGGGGCGTCGTATAAAAACCGTTACTCCACTTTCTCGCCTATCAGTCGTCATCATCACCCATCGCGTCATTCGTTGCTTTGCCGGTTAATCAGATACGCGCGTCCCCCTAGTCGAGTTTGGGCGGCTCGAGCGTGCCGAACTTGAGCGGATACATCAGCTGCCAGCCGCCGTCCCAGCTGTACAGTTTGCGGTCGCGCGGATTATAGTCCAGCATGACGGTCTTCTGGCGGGGATTGGTGAAGAGGGCGCCGGCGGGGGGCTCGTAGTGCTGGTCGGTCAGCAGGTCGTAGGCCAGGACGACGTGCGTGTAGGGGAAGTGCACCGTCCCGATGCCGTATAAGACGCCGCACGCCACGAACGCGTTGCCTGCCGATAATCGTGCAAAAGATCACGCTTTTATAACGACATACTGTTCAAAACTGTTAACAGTCATAACGCGGCGCAAATTATTAATAAAGGTCATACAGAGCGACATATCTAACTGCATGTACTATAAAAAATTACATTTATTATTAATGCATGTATAATTAAGTAAGTACATGGTTACATGCACGTATAAATCAAATGATATATAAAGATATAAAGGTCACTCACAGCAAACACTTACACATATGCATACTGTAGCATACATATATATGGTTCAAATTAAAGTTCCAATAAAGTTTCGATTTATATACAGAATAATTAATAAGGTAACTATATGTAAAGGTCACTCAAAAACCATAATTATATGTGTACATAAACCAAAATAAAATGGTACGTTGTATAAAAAAGGTCGAAAACCACAGGCTAGAATGGCCACGTTGCGTCATTAAGTGCCTGTTTCGGAAATTCCGAGTTGAATGTTCTCGAGGGAATAGTTTTAAAAGTTTGCCGGTCGGTAGTCGGTAGTAAAAGAGCAATTTTACTAGGTTCACATTACGTACCCATGTTTAAGTGGCTGTAGGAGACGTTGCGGACGAAGATAAAGTCGAGCGTCTGCGGGTCCAACTGCGCCACCATGGTGGCGTTGCTGTGCTGCATGGAGAAGATGAGCCAGAGCCCGTGCTCGTCCACGGCAAAGTCCATGTAGTCGTAGCGTTTGTGCAGGTTGTAGATGTGCTGGCCGTTGCGGTGCGAGATGCCCTCCATCTTCTTCTTGGCCACGATGCGCTCCTTGGCCAGATTAAATTTCACGATTGTCGGCTACAAAGAAATACACTAATATTCCCGATATCAATATAAGCATAAATAAAAAAATCTTTCCGTGTAAAAATCTTTATATAAACGTACGTAATTAAATGCTGCCGTATAAACTTATGTTAATACCGGCATTTTTGTATATGTACTTCTATAATTAGCTAGCGTAGCGCGTCGAGAGACCTCGACAAATGCTGACCGCGTCGACGAGTGCGGCTTGACTTACTTGCGCATCGACGTGGTAGTAGAAGGAGCCGTTGTACACCACATGGCCGACGCCGCGGAACGGTTTGGGCAGGGAGTACTTGATGCGCGGCGTGTAGCTCTTGAAGTCCTCGGCCGAGCCGTACTCCACCAGCTCCCGTCCGCTGAACTGCTCCGTCATGTAGTACTTGTCGCCGTCGCGGACGCCCGGCGGGTGGGCGTCCCGCATAATGGCGCCCCACGCCGCGATGTGGTCGTTCTCCGGGGGACTGCGCAGGAGTACCGGCTTCCCGATCGCCTCGATGAAACAATCTATAAAACAACCAGTAATAAATATATATTTTTTTATTTTTTCTATATATAAATTTTATGTATATATTTTTATATAAATTTGGGACACCGGAAGTAGCCAAAAGCACGTACTCCGCTTCCGGGCCGGGATGTCGTTCTTAATGTGGACATGGCTGGGCTCCACCTCGTCCAGATCAACCTCCTCCACCAGTCCCCCGTTGGGACCGCGCGGCGCCGGCGTCGGGTGCACCTCCGCCGTGGTGGTGGTCGGCGTCGTGGTAGTGTGACGCGGCGTGCTGGTCATGTCCTTCTGGCTCCAGATGGACGGGGGTTCCGGGAGCTGCATCTCCCTACAACCAGTCAACCGTGACCTTTACACCTTGGAGGTGGTCGGACAGCCGTACCCCTCGACGACCCGGGCGGTGGAGGTCTCCACGTCGTAGTAGGTGGAGGTGGTGCTGGGCACGGCCAGGTAGGGGTTCTCCGTGGTGGGGATGAGGGCCTGCTGCGACGCGGTGGCCGGGAGACGGTCGCGGGTCTGGTAGGGGTAGGGCAGGATGTCCTCGTCCAGGCACTTGATGGCGCACACCCCCGGCGGACCTGGAGGGCCGCGGTCGCCCTTGGCGCCGCGGGGTCCGGGAGGTCCGCGCGGGCCCACCATCACCGTATCGGTGCCTGCCGGGTGGACCATTGAAACGTGTTAACGGGAGCGAAAAGGAAGAATTTCTCTATTCATTGACTCACCGGAAATCGAACGCCGCAGCGCGGTGCTGACGTCGCAGGTGCAGTGTCCGGGCGGTCCCGGGTAGCCGCGTTCGCCTTTCTCTCCACGCAGTTTTCTCATCACTGCAACATTTGCAAAACATATTTTATTAAACACTGACAACCGCAGCACGATATACTCGTACAAATGTACGTATAAGAAAGGTCAGGGGGTATATAAACAGATGTCTATACACAACAGATAATTCATATACTTGTATAAGAATCTATATGTAGGATATACAGATATAGTGTTTATATAACCTAAATATATAGTATAAAAGACATGTATAACATTCATGTAAAAGTCACTTAACGTGTTCATTCACGTATATATGTAAGGATATATGTAAAGGTCATTTAACATATTTTATGTACTTGTATATGTACAAAGAATATATAAAAAAGGTACATGTAAAGGTCATCAAACATCCGCCACTTTGTCAACGGTGGTCAAAGCTCTCCATGCTACTAAAAACTCTGAATATCACACTTCTCTACTATTTGTTATGATTTAATAAATGCACCGGTTTCTTGTGAAAGTGTTAGGAGAAATACCAACACCGTGCTTTGTGAAAATACAGGATTTACTCGAAGATTGTGTTTGCGCAGCTCAATAACTCCCCATTGAAAGCGAAACCATTCTGAAGGAGCCATTGTCAATCTGCGCTGAATGGATGACAAATTGCCCGGTCTGGACACTGCCCGTGCAACCTGATCGCGGTGAAATCAGCCGGCTCGTTATCTCGGCGTAATGGGCCCTTGTCGGGGCTGCTACCGCATCCGGCCGTTCAATGCGGGCCCGGATGATTGGCAGCCGGGATACACGATATCCTCACGATTATGCCCAACCCCGTTTCTCAATATATATCGCCGTGCATTATGATAACAATATGCGTAATCAATTGAATAGCGCTTTACTGCATCACTTGGGCATGTTACTCGGTTACTGTAGTTGATCATGATCGGCCTGGCTGATCAAGCGTCCCGTTCCGCTCCAGCGGCGAGCGGCGACGCGGATCGATAAGCAACAGCCGATAGCGGCTCCCGTTTCCCCCGCTTTCTGATATCATCCCCATCGTCATTCTTATTCTGATATAATCCCCTTCGTCATTCTGGATATCATCCCTTCTGATATATACACGCCCGAATTACTCGGCATTCCTGCCGCTCTAGAAAATCACGTGTCACAAAAGATCATCGTCGTGGAATTTTTCGGAAATTTTTTTTTATTTGCCATAATTTATTTTCGGTTTTGCCATAATTTTTTAAAATTTTTTTAACAAACAGGAATTTTTTGTTTTTATTTCCTGAATTTCCTTTAAGGCCAGATCCAAAAATAAAATTATATTTATCTGGCAATAATTATTTTTCTGGTGGCGATAAAAATTACTGAGGACCGTTATTTATTCTTCGTTGTAATTATTTCGTGTTTTATTTTTGTTTTAATTTTAGTATTTTAATATTTAGGTTTGTGATTTTTTATTATTATATTTGGTACATAATGCAGACAGTAACGGGAGCCAAGACGAAATGCCTTATATAAAACACCGAATAAATTTAAATTTAATTTCATGTTGTCACTCAAAAATCCCACAATAAATACCGGTCTACTGGATAAAATATTCACGTAATAATTCGGTATGTTGTAATGTCGTCGTGTAGTGTGTTTTTTGCCGCGCTGATTATATGCATAATGCATAGTGACGCTGCTCGGCACAACAGCGCCCGCTGCGCCGACAAGCGCCGCGCACAGCGGGCCCGCGTGACTCCTGGCGCGGACGGCCGGCGCAGTTCCGCCGCGGCGGATCCGCTCCACAAAGTGGCCCCACGGGACCGCGGCTGACCCGGCTGCTGAGCGGGATCGATTTAGCGATACAATATTTGCATATCAATTGCCCCCGTCAAAGCAGGCCCGCATTATTACAAACGCTCGTTCCTTAATCAACTGTTCATTATGACCCCGGATCCCTCAACGGCAACCTTCGCGAAAACATGCCGGAATTTTTTGAAGACCGAAGCCAGCCAAATTCCGCTTTACTGATTTAGTAAAAAACGAAATCCGCTTTTTTTTGTCTAATTTTAATAAAATTGTTTACTCTCCATTTGACCGGTATTTATGGGATTTTATTAATTTAATTTTTACGATTTTCATGGTTACAACAAGATACTGCTGCTTAGAAATCAGAATTAAATTTTATGATTTCTAATTAAATCATATATAATTTCTTTCTGCTTAAATATTATAGATTCATTTGTTTAGTGTATTTATTATTCGTGATAACTCGGAATCGCTTAATGTCACACTTCCCAAAAAATTCCAGAGCCGAAGCAACCTAACTCCGCTTTACTGATTTAGTAAAAAGGCAACGAAAACGTTTTTCTACTTAAGATTTTAAAAATTGTAATTTGCTCAAGAAATTGTTAGAATTTTAGTTACATAATGTATTGAATTAAATTATTTAATAGGCGTTAAAAAATTCCGAGTTGTAAGCTTGTCGAAAAACGAGCCTTTTCAAGAGTATTTAATCCCTGTCAGTCGAAGAAAGCCACGTCAGCGTTTATCTTACACAACCCTGCCTTTTTCTATATATACAATTAGTCGGCGGTAAGAAAGCCGGGCTGCAATAAACGCGGGCTGTTTATTGTTGATCCTGACAGTGACACGAGATAATTAAAACCGCGCCGCGGAAGATTATTAAACGCCGGTTGGATAATTGAATTACAACGGCCGGGATCGGATATATACGGACACGGTCCGTATCTGTATAGATCAGTACAGAGTAATTAATGGCCGGCGTGCGTTTGTGGGTCAATGGAGAGCGCGCGGTGACAGGAGAAACAGTAACTATCAATTTTCATTATTTTCCACTCTCCGCTAATCGCGCACTTGACGCGCCTTATGTAACCGCTGCAGAGCCTTTCTTGTGCTCTTGTGTCGTGGACAAAAAACATTGAAGCCTCTTTTGTGGAAGACGCAGCGATTATCGGGGCAATATATGTGGAGCGGAAGTGGGCTCGGGCGACACACGGCGTCAAATAGCCGCTTCCGGCCGCGGACAGTATTCGCGTTTTGCCTCGTGCCGCTGTAAACGGCGCACCAAAAATGCCGGTTGTGAATGCTAATAATTACGCCTTATTTATTATGTAAAAAAATATAAGAATAAAACAATAATATAAAATAGAATATTAGGAATATAAGATTTGTAATAAATAAATATTATTTTATGAAAATAATATTTTTAAAAATTGCCGCAGAATTACAACTGCAAAAATAATTTCCAAAGGTAATAAATACGTTATAGCAACATAAAACTCCTGCGATTTCGCAGCAAATTTAAATGTAAAGAAAGGCTGTCGGCCATCAAAATTACCGAATATTTATTACATAAAACAAGTAATTACAGTTGAACGATTTTACAAAAAGTAAGCATTAATAAAGAAGAATAGAATACGGAAATAAAATATCAAAATAATGATGCTAAATTAAAAAATTAAATCCGCCGGATTTTTCAGCAGCGAAATAAAATATTGCTGGCGATACCGAAAAAAGGTCGCGCTTGTTGTTATTTTTTTCAGCTCAGTAAAAACTAGAAAAAAACTGAATACGCAATGAACAATCGTCGGTAGAATTAATGTGAATAAAACTGCTTATTGGCAGCGTAATTGATTAGCTGCTCCAACAATCTGGACACGTCCAAATTGCGCCAACAATACCAACCGAGTCAACGGCATAAACACACCAGACAATATTATTATTATAGAAATCTGACAGTGTATTGATAGGCACTGTTATTAACCCGGCTCACACGATCACACGTTTAATATACCCGGCACAATTAAAGCGGCACAATAAACCCAAATGTTGACTTGTCACTGCTTATTAAAAACAGCCGATTTTTTCTAAGCACAAACAGCAACAGATACCGGTAACACAGACACCGTCGTCAGCAATTGATCAATCCACTTAACGCTAAGCTGCCCTGATCAATCGTCGCACCTGTCGCTTCACCAAACTGTCAGGAAAAAATAATGCGCATCGTTAGCAAGAGAGAAACACCGGCCATTTATTTTCCACCCGACAATGCCACTTGGCCAAGAGCTGACAAAACAGTAGTTTTTTCATCGTGCTGGCATTTGTATAATTTAATTGTTTTACTAATACGAGATTTTCCCACGAAATTCTGCTGTGGGAAAACCGAAAAAATTCGGGAAATAAAATCCTAAATTCGAAAATTAATTTCCTATAAATTTCTGCGCTGGAGAGATTGTAAAACAAAATTCTCTCTGATTTTTGTTGTGGGAAAACAGAAACAAAAACCCGAAAATCAAATCTTAACTCGGACTAATCAGAAAATTTAAATTTTCACAGATTTCAGGTGTGGAAAAATTGAGAAAAATTTAAATTAACTTAATTCTAGAAACCTAACTCGAAAATAAAAATTTCCCACGGATTTCTGTCTTGGGAAAACGGAGAAAAAAAATCAGAAAGTAAAATTTAAAATCCGAAAAATAAATCCCCAAATTTTCCCACGAATTTCTGTGATGGGAAAATGTGGCGCCACGCTTGCGAAACCCTGCGCCGTGCAGTTCCGGACGCCTGCCAGTCCGGAATGCACATTATACAATTTCCAAAATATATTTTAATTTTCAAAATTTAATACCAGATTTCGTAATTCATCGCGGCTTGTTGCGATACCAGAGAATTCTGACAGTCAACGGCGCGAAGAGCACAGCGGGTGTTCCGACGCTCGTTAGCCGCCCCATTCACGTAACCGCCACACCACCCGCCCGCACGTGCCATCACAATCAATTCTCCTGTCTTTCTGTCACCGAAAATGATCAAGGTGATTTTCTGTCTGCGAAGGGCGATTTAAAAAGCCGGTTTGATGCAGGACGTCGGTGTCGTATAGCGACATTCATCGGATTTCCTCGGGACGTTAGCGGCGAGCATTGTGCCGGGGCGGAAATGAAAAGCATTAAAAAAACCATCAAACTCCCATCAATGCCGGTGGCCGCAAACGCCGGCCGCTGCTCAATGGGATGCGCAAACACAGCGCCGGGTTGCTCTCTACCTAACGCTTCACTTGACAGCGCGCTGCACGCTAAGCACTTTTTAATTAGCATCCCGCTCTTCCGCTCCAAAGAAACCATTCTACCCATTTTCTTAACAAATTTCCCGGATTTTTCTACATCGAAAATGCGCCGCCGCACCCAATGATAATTCAGTAATCAAACAAGCAAAATATCTATGTCTGCAGATTTTCTCACGGATTTCTTTCGTGGGAAAATAAAAAAATAAAAATTGTTAAATAATATTTTAATCAGGAAAATACGTGTATTAGATATACGTATAACAGTGTATATAACAGTGTACTAGATATAGAAATGGGAAATAAATTATATTTGCGCTTATACAGATTACTTACTATAATTTTTAAAATTACTGGTTTTTGGCAGTTTTCTTTCCCGAAATAAAATTTTAAAAATCACATGGACAATATTATATTTCACGTTTTATTCGAGGGGTTTTTGACTTGAGAACGTACTGGTTAATACAGTTAATTTTTTGGTTGAATTTTCGCTTTTTTATCAGTCATACAGAATTTACTATTTATTACATTTTATTGCTGATATTTCGCTATCGATATACGGTTTTTATAGATATTTTGTTACTGATTTTGTTCTTAGTTCGGTTTAATATTTAATAATTGATTTTGGCCTGACCTTCCGGGCTTTTAATGAAGGCCTCCAAATCCTGCACACAGTGTGCCCGGGTCGCTTGGCAGAATTCTTTCAGCGCGTACAACTGCAACAAAAACAAATTCGCTAATTAATTTTGCCGTTTCAGCACCGGCCACTGTCCACTGGTCATTTGACGGAAATTATAAAGAAAGTAAGTAAGCGATAGCCGGTTAGCAAGTAGAGCAAAAATCATCAGTGAGCGGCGTGATAAACGACTTTTCCAACAGCTCCATAATTATCCTCTGTAGTTAAGTATTATATTATTCTTGCAAGTGTGTCGCCACTTGATGCGGCTCAATCAGACCACTCAAATACTGTCACTCTCGTTTTCCACATTTTTCTCATGATTTGTATCAGCCAGAATTTTTTTCACATATTTTTAGCGCTTTTATTCTTAATTTATATTTTCACAAATTAATTTTATTTAATTTTATTTTATAAAATTATTAATTTAGCTGGGAATATCTGCATTATTATTCAATTTTTAATATTGTTACTGAATTTTTTTAACATATCAAACTGTATGAGTGGAATAATTACTGCATGTCATTTTTAAATTCAGTAAAATTAAAGCTGTAGAAAACACAAAGTAATTTCCCGCAATATTTTAAGAATTTTTTTCGACGAACAGCGGCACTGAAAAAACTCCCCTTCCGTCAAAATTGTCAGTGTTGACCTTTCGTGTGGGTAATTTGTTTTGTTTGGCGGGGATCTGGCTGGGCTCGTCAGTGGACGGCACGCGGCTAATCACAGCCGGCAGACGTTGTAGGGATGCCGCCGCTAATTGCCGGCATAATTGACATCAGGGCAATATTGCCTTGTGCCGGAAATAACCAGCAGCCCGCACGACTTCCGCTGCTATTCCCACATACACATGTACCGCATTAATATTAGCGAGTTTGTAAGCGTACCGACAGGCCTGACAGGAGTATTTCAGGAATCTGTCAGGACTGTCTCTTTCCTGTCCCGTTAACATACCCCATCTGCTACACTACCATTCATTTTCATTTACGAGATGTTTTTTCCTTTAAATAGAAAGACGAACACAACCTAATTTCTTTGGTACTGAATAATAGCAATAATAATTGTTCAAGTTAAAAAGAATATTGTTTGACAGAATTCTGCATCCAGTCAAAACACAAAATATTTAATTTATAACTTAATACGAAAATAAAAAATTATGTACATACATTATATATATGCGTATACCGGTACATACAAAACTATGTGTGTAAAAAATTTAATGAACGCTGTGTACCAAAACACATAAAAATATATATGTCTTACGTTATACACAAAAACTATCTATGGCAATATATACGTAAAACATATGAAAATATTGATGTACACTTTGTAAAAAAAATTATATTTTTAAAAAGCAGAAAAATATTTAACTGCCCTTTCTACGAAAAATGTATAAAAATCTATAATACATGCAATAAAGGGAAATTATACAAAAAAAATATATTGGAAAATAAATTATACATATGCAGTAAATATAAGAATATTTATATACAAAACATATATATTATATCTGTAGGAATTGCTATTGATTCAGAGGCATAAACTCGGCTTTTAAATTCCATTAAAATTGATCTGTTATGGAAATGCAAAGTGCGTAAAACGATGCTTATAAGAGCAGTGCACTTAAACGTCCTAACAGCCGAATAATTACGCTGAACTTCGTTAGCATTACGCAACTCCCCGGCATAAATGTTCGCGGACAAATTGGCGTTGGGACGCTGGCATCCATCGCTGATTAACTAAGAAACTTCCGTCTCTCTCTTTTCCGTTGTGCCGGGTCACATTGCAACGGGATCTGTCGAGTAATAGCTGCGCGCATTGCTATGCTAAACGGTCGGCTGGGTCTGTCGTCTAAATTTAAAACGCCGGGATCGTTTTACCCTAACCGGCACACACACGCCGCTCTCAAGCCGCGCATCACTTCCGGCTGGGAATTGCACACAATTGTCAAGCGATTAAGCAACATTATGCACATTCTAATTGTTTCCCACGATCAGCAGTTCAGCACTGCCATTAGCCGCTCAAAGCGTATGCAAAAAACGCCAACCGGCATTTCAGCGTTTAGCGCAGTGCGTTGCCGGTTCGACGTGTATCTGTATTTGCGGGAAATTAAAACGGCGATGGCATTGTGTAAACGGCGTCTTTGATTAACTATCGATTTCCCCGACAAGAAAAGACCACATTTTCCCTGTTTTCTTAACAATCCAATGCTCGTTTTCCGATCTATATTCTTACGCAAAAAATCGACGGATACCAGCAGAAAAAATTCCCGATTTTTTTTTATTTATTTAATAAAGCATTTAATGATTTTTCTATATAATTACTGAAGACCTTTAAATTTTTTCTACATAATTAATAAAAATATTTAATGGCTTTTCTAAATAAATATTTAATGATTTTCGTATTTAATTACTAAAACATTTATGGTTTTCCTGGCGCCACAATGATTTTTTCAAAATATTTATTTCACAGCCCATAAAATTCTTTATAAACATGCACATCGTAAATTTTTATTAGTTAATTAAAATTGTTTTTTTCCGGCAAATGGTGATGTTATTGGCAAATAACCAGCGTCGTATAAAAAAATAATTTAATAAAGTTGGAACGCCTGCATTTAGTCGAACGATGGTAACAGTGACAGGGCGTCAAATTGCTGTGAATGGGAGTTATTTTTTGCCGACCAGCATGCCACAATGCGGCCCATACAGCCGGCGCGGCGGAGCGTAAATGTACAGCTGTTCTTTGCTGTTTTCTTTCCCGCTTGACGCTCGAGTGTCAAAACAGCAATCTTCCTCTTTTATTGCCGGCGGAACACATTTAACTCTTCAAAGCTTTATGACCATCGTTCGCACATTTTATTAAATAACACTCTGGCCTTTTACGCGCCCAATTTACGTCAACCAGCCTTAAATAATTTTTTTAAAAATATTATACATATATACTAACCATACTTATTATATTTTTTTAAATTCTAAAAACAAAATTTGAATATATATTGAATTTTTAAAATATATTGTCAAAATTGCACGCTTTTCTTAGTGAATTTTTTTAAAAAATTGTTTAGAAAAACGATAAAAACATTCGAAATAAATCAGTCATAATTTTGAAGGTCACCCTAAAGGTCACGTCAGCTGCCGCACGTGATAGACAACCGTCTCACGGAAAAAAGATTAGAATAATCAAGGATTAGCCGCAAAATGAAGACGCATCGTTGTTTACCGGTTGTCGCTGGCGAAGTTGACGGGTTAATTTAATAAGGTTAAACCTGGCCGCAACAAGCAACCGAAATTGGCAACCGGCAACAGGTGCAGCCGTGCAGGTAGTGCGTCGATCAAAGGTGTAATGAGAAGGTGTCAGTAGCATAGTTTGGGCCGTTGCGCATAAATACTTGTGAGCGCGTCAAGTGGCTTGTTTGGCAGACAATAAATATCACAACGATATTACTTGACACCCATTTTCGGCCGTCAAGCACGCAAAAGGCACCAGAACGCATTCGAGTGCCGCAACCAGATCCCGCTTTCTTCGCGCCACTTACTCTTAGTTTCTCCCGCATAATTAACCGGCAATCAATCACAAGAAGTTATAGCAAAATAGTAAATTATTATAGCCATATACGCCGGCAATAAAAAAAATAAATTCCGTAATAAAATGTTTTAATCACTGCCGAAAAATAAACTGCCGACCTAATAAATGCCTGTGATTCTTTTTTATTTTTCCTTAACTTTCTTGGCTGAATTATGCAGAAAACGCAGAATAACTAACGTAACATCGAGCAATGTGTGCTAACAGCCGCTGCGGTGATATCCCTAATTTAATAAGTTTTCTGCCGATTTTCCCACGTATTTACTTCCTGGCAAAGATTCAGTTTTAACACGGATATTTATTGCAGCAATACTCCACTTATTTAAATTCATTTAATTTTTGCCTAAAGAGACCTATACGTTATGGTTTTGATATTTTGTCCTTGATTTTTCATTTGTGCCAAACAAAAGGACGGTTAACGTGACATCGAGCGATGTGTGCCAGCACACACTGCGGTAACATTTTTAACTTAGAATTTTTCTATATTTTCCCACGTACGCACTTCGTGGGAACCGCAGACGAGGATGTTACAATAATTAATGTCGCTAGACGCGGTCGATAATGGGACATTTATCTGTACAACGGAGCTTAGCCGATGATGAACTCGGCGTTGCGAAGGGCGGGCGGTGATGAGCCGCTTGGACGTGTCTGACAGTCCATTTCATCACGCTGATCCGCGCGCAGTGTTCTTCGCATCCACCTAACTAGATCAGCCGAAGCCCCGGTTAGAGACGCTGATACGTATCGCGTCTAATCAATTACATAACCATAACGCATCTGTCGCTCACTTTCCCCAGATAATCACTTTCGCCCGCAACTTCACTCAGCGAATATTACCAACCGGCAAAAAAAATTCCCCGGCAAAAAAATCACCATTTTCCTGATGAATTTTTCCCTAACGCAGGAATCATTGAACCGGAGTTTTTCGTGAAAAATGTTGTGTATCGAGTTGATGATTTTTCGATTGGAGAGCGGAAAAGCCATAAATCTCGAGAAAGAGCTGGAAAAGCGATTAGCCAGGTGATTGTGGCCATGAGCGTAAATAAAAAGCCGCGGCTGTCAGAAGGTGCGCGCAGCGTGTTACAAGCCCAGTAATTACCGGTATCCTGCTGTGGCTGGTCAGCCAAACATACTCCGTGTCGCTCTGCACCACGTTCGACTGCGGATCGTACGCCACATCCGTCGTCCCGGACACGGTCGTAGTTTCCTATAAATTATAACAAAAAATAAAATCAATAAACTAATTCAGTTTTTCGACAAAATATAATTTACAGATGATTTTCCAACAATTTTTTTTAGTGTGACATCGAGCGATGAGTGCTAGCACACGCTGAGATAATCTTGTTTACCGTAGAATATAATTATGTGTTTTCGTATAACAAATTATTTTCTATTTTTTATCAAAACAATTTTAGTATAATTTTTCGCCAATTTTTTGCCATCTTACAAATGTAGAAAAGATTATTAAGGTGACATCGAGTGATGTATGCCAGCATGCGCTGCGGTAATAATTTTATATTAACGTATTTTTTCGGTAAAACCTGACCTGTCGGTATTTATAAGCCACCGGATGCGAGATGCGCTTCCGGGGAGCCTTCTTGAGCATCTCCACATAATGACCCTTCGCGTGACCTTTTGCCACGCCCTTCTTCCGGCCCCCGCCGAAGCCGGCACTGCGCGTATTCTTGGGCTTGACACCCTCGCCCTCCGCCCCGTCCCCACCCTCCCCTTCCTCCCCCTCCTCCACCACTTCACTGGTGACAAACTCCACGAAATCCTGCTTGGCGAAGGCGCGCACATCGCGCTGCAGGCCCTCCAGTTGGCCGGTCAGCGCCGCCAACTGTTCAGCATACTGCTGATTTTGTCGGTCAGCTCGCGGTATAAGAGGAAGAAGCCGGTGGCGGCGGCCACACTGACGAGCAGCAGGCCCAGCAGCTGGATGCGCAGGAGCAGCTGCGTGCAGCGCCGCCGGCTGGATGCGGGCGACGGGGGCTTGGCGGGGGATGCGGGCGGCGTGGAGGCGGTGGATGCGGGCGAGTAGCGGTGATCGTAGGCGCGACCCTTCATAATCACAGCCGCTGCACGACCGGCACGCCGGCATCGGTGCAGCGCGCAGCCGGGGGATTATTTCCGCTCTGGTGCCGAAATAATAATAATGACAATAATAATAACTCCTTTCAAGATTATATATAATTATTCCTCCATCCAATAATAATTCAGTTATATAAAAATTCTTTCTCAGATTACATAAAAATTTCTTCACCCCAATAAAAATTCAAAAAATAAATAAAAAATAATAAATCCCCAGGGCAAGGTCAGGATAATCCCGTTGGCGCGATCATGACCTTTCGGGCAACTGGCTTGATCGGGGGGAGATTAGTGCGCGGGGTGATCGATGGCTGATTAAGACAAGAGCGCAGCACTAAGCGCCGGCTGTGCATTACGCGGCGGGATTAGCATGGTGATCCGTCATCAGCTGATGATCAGCCAGCACAGCGCTATTCAGGACTACGCGTGTTATCGTATTAAAACGGCCGCAAAGAACAACTGATCGGCAACTGTATCGCTGCAGCCAAAGCCGGGTTGAAAAGTGCGGCGTGCGCTGATTGGCTGCACGCGACGTGGAGCGAGACAGTCGGGGCGGGGCTTACAGCAGCGTCGTGTCAATGGAAGCGGCGGCGTGTTGACGTTGCGTGTGTGTTTGTTTACGTACGCGTACGCGCTGCGGTCGTGGAACAACACACCGACCGGAAGTGGCAGGCAGTTGCGGTGCAGTCATCCAGGAAAACGGTGAAAGCGGACTGTCTGCAGCCCGAATGTATGCCCGGCAATTGTGAACGGTTGATTGGAATGGGCATAAGCTTGAACCGGAAAAGTTAGTAAAACACTGGGGAGTGATAACTGATAAGCATCTTAAATGGACTGATCAAATTAAAAAGGCCAAAAAAATGCCTAGCAGTGTTAAAGACGCACGGTCGGTACCCCAACGCGTTGGACTTTATCGCGCATTTGTCCAGTCATATCTGGACCGTTGCTCCATCGCAAGGAGTGGTGCGCCTGCGTCCGCGCTGGAGCCATTGCCTGACGCGCAAAAAAAAGCTATACGGGCTATTGCAACGTTACCGGAAACATCCGCTGCCCAGTTGATGGCACAATATGGAAATTCGCCACTGTTCAAGCGACGGAAACCAGGAAGCAACCTGGCTGTATAAAATTTTGCACCCTGAAAAGTTCCGCGGGTGCCGCACTACCGCGCGATGACCGTCGTGAAGCAGTCGTCCCGTTCATATAACCTTCGTATTAAACGGGAACCGCACAGCTTACTGTTAATCGTAACGCATGGAAACGTGTTAAAATTGCTGCATAGCTTCCGTTTTTCGCATTAATATTACTTTGTGTTTGCCATTTAATGCTTATACCTTCCTCACCATGTACAGTTTATGTTTTGTGAGTCAGGTTTAAAATTCCCCCACCAGATGACGATCCTCTAGTTTTTAATGGGTTACCTGCCTACCGTCGCAATAAACAATAAATATTAATAAACGAAGTCAAATTCGCCGGGTTTTCATTATTTATATTATGTTTTTTTTTAACTAATTCCTCCTTATTTTGGGACAGAGATCGTAAAACTCCGAAACGTTTTAACCCGAAAGCAGACAATATACGAGTACGTACTTTGGCTGTTTTTTAATGTTTAAAACTGAACTATAAAGTAAAGTTAAAAGTACTTTATTAACTGCCTTGAATGAAAAGTGCAAAGTAACAGAATTATCATTAAAAGGTACAATATAGAGTACAGACGTACAACCAAAAGAATTATTATACATATAGTACACAAAACGGCAGAATTATACATTGACTACAGTGGTCAATTCCAGTGGTGCATAAGGAGCAACGGTCACGCGTACGCAGCCAGCAACGGGTGGTTGCCGGCCGCACCCGGCACCTTGACCATCTCTTTGATCAGCGTGTACTGCATGACTTTCGGCAGCTTCCGGACGTCCAACTCCCTAAGGTCACTGGCCGTCCACCGCCTTCCTTTCATGACCCCGCCCTTTTCCATCGCCTCCAACACCTATAAACACTTCATTTCATATATACAACCCAACCGGAAGTCAGTCATCTCCTTACCGCGACAACCCGGACCCTTGCGGCATCACTCCGGACCCACGCGGTCAACCGTTCCATCTCCTCGCCGCTCAATCCCCCGACACTCCGCTCCACGACCTTCCACAACCCCCTCCCGACGTCCGGCCCCACCGGGACCCTCCCGTCGACGGGATAATAGTCGTACTGGGTCATTCCCGCGGAGTAGCACAGGACGACGTTCCGCAGCACCGCCCCCTCCCGGCACACCGCCCCCACCCGCGTCCACAGGTCGGTGGGGTCCAGGGTCAGCATCATGGTGGAGAGGACCAGACGGCGCACGCCCTGGTAGCCGCAGGCCTCCAGCATCATCTGCAGGATGGGGATGACGGCGTCCCCGTAGGTGATGACGCCCCAGCCTTCGACTAGGAGGCTCCGGCCTCCGGAAGGGAGAACGCATCGGTGCACGCAGGTGGCGAGACGGCGCATGTCGTGGTAGTGCGCGGCGGATCCGCTCTGGAGGTCTGACAGCCGGAGGTGGATGTCCTGCAGGATGGAAGGGGAGGTGAGGAGGGCGTTCCAAAGGTCACAGACGCGCCGGAGGTGCCTCTGCTCGTAGGTATCCAGGAAACCGAAGATCTGGAGGAAGAGCTCGTTGGACAGGAAGCGATTAATACTGCACACCGGCTCCATAACTTCCGGCGCGCACGTGGTGAGACACCAGCTGCGGTCACGTGATTCCGCCAGTTTCCCATATAGATCGTTCACCTACGAGTTAGCAACTGATTAAAAAAACGGGCACTGGTATATATAAAAGGCATCGGTATATATAAAACCGGGCATTGGTATATATATAAAAGTATATACCATGCCCTATACTTATTGAGACATTGCCTTGGTGCGCCTAAGATCATTTACATGTTAAGGTGCTGCAATGCCTGGAAGTATCCGCATCAACTGTACAAGATCGATGAAGTTTTACGTTCTTGCTTCCAATTGCTGTGCAATGTCCGAACCAATCACGATGATTATCCGAGCTGGCGGCAAGCAAGCTTACCGGTTAGCAGAGGTGGTATTGGTATACGTCGATCGGAAGAATTAGCGCTCCCGGCTTATCTGGCCTCGATTCATTCCGTAACCGGCTTAGTATCCTTGCTGCTTCCCGAACGACCGGCGGTGGATGTCACCGAAGCTCAGGAGATGTGGAAGGCGAAAGCTCGCCAAGCCGAATTGCCCGAACTTGGCTTTCGCAAATTGCAGAAAACTTGGGATCTACCTTTGTGTAACACGTCTCTGTCCAGTCTACTTGAGTTGTTTCACGACGACGAGATCAACAAAGCCCGCCTTCTTGCCCAGTCAACGCCGGAAGCTGGTGTCTGGCTCAACGCGCTGCCCTCCGCTCATATTGGCAACCTACTTGACGATGATACGCTCAAAATCTCTGTCGGACTGAGACTTGGTGCTGTGATCTGTGATCCGCATGAATGTATGAAGTGCCACAAACCAGTTGATGGACAAGCGCATCACGGCCTATCGTGCCTTTTTTCGGCTGGCAGGCATCCGCGCCATGGTGCTCTCAACAGTATTGTATGCCGCGCCTTCGTCTCGGCTGGCATCCCAGCTAAACTTGAACCACGCGGCACCTCTCACACGAGTGAACGACGTCCGGATGGTTGTACAACCTTCGCGTGGAAAAGGGGAATGTGCCTGGCGTGGGATGTCACATGCGTCGATACTGTCGCTGCTTCCCATGTCAAGTCCACTTCGACAAAGGCGGGAGCGGCCGCTATTCTGGCGGAAGAAAAGAAGTCAAGAACGTACTTGTATTTGAACGGCAGATACATTTTCGCCCCGATAGCTTTCGAAACAATGGGGTCGTGGGGACCATCGGCTATCGCCCTTATCAAGGAGCTAGGAAAGCGCCTGCGGGACCACACAGGAGAAAAACGCTCGCATGAATTCCTCCGACAGCGACTTTCTCTGGAGATACAACGGGGCAATGCGGCGTCAGTCATGGGTACAATGGGGGAAGCGGAAAAGTTAAATGAACTCTGGATGTTATAAAGTGTAGCTTTTTCGCTTGCTCTCAATGTTTTTTTTACTGGCTCTTTTGTGTTTCGGTTTTCATCAATAAAGAAGCGACATATAAAAGTATAAGAAACCATAAGAAAACATGAGAAAACACAAGAAAACATGAGAACTGTGTATCACCCACGTGATTCCAGCAGTCCCGTCTCCGTCCCCGGAGCACCAGGACCCCGCGGCCCTCCACCCGCCCCACCGCCATACACCGGCACTGCTGGGCGGCGGCGTTCCACAACCCCACCACATCCTCCCGCCACGCCACATCGCCCGGGAGGATCACCAGCTGTTTGACGAAATCCGACGCCCGCACGGTATTCCCCATCCACGCCACCCGCGTCCGCACGCAATCACTGGCCACCACCTCCCGGACGACGCCGCCCTCCGGCGTCCGCACCTCGACAAACGCGAAGTGGTGGGTGCGGTGGCACAGGAGCGTGGCCGGCCGCCACTGCCGCGGACCGGCGGGGGTACGCAGGAGGGCCTCCAGCAGGTCGGAGGTGGTGCGGGCGGCGGCGGTGTTGATGGCGCGGAGGGTGGTGGTGGGCTGGACGTCGACGCAGAGGCGGAGGTGTGGGAAGGGGATCAGCTGCCGGGTGGTGGTGAAGTCGACCAGGAACCCGGCGGCGGCGGTGTCCACGACGAAACCGTGGCGGACGGGGGTGTCCGGGTCGTCACGGACGTCCACCGCGTTCCAGCGGTACACGTCATTCCCACTCAGCATCCTGCGGGAGTGATCCACAAAATCCGCAAGTAAAATAATTATATATCACCGTCGGAAAATGCGGCCCTTGGAACTCGTATAAATAATTATATGCCGATAATGCCGGTATAGCCGTGTTAAATGGGAATATAGATCACGAATTACAAAGTTCTCCCAAAACATACACGATGTGAACTGCGATTGCCCAGATCAATTTGAACCAAACAAGAACATGCTGATGTTGTGAAGTGAACACTCGCTCATGATCAGCTGTTGCGGAGCATATGGTGTCGCGCAGTGCAAGACACTGGCCTCGTGCTGACCTACTAACCCGCTAGGGATGAATCACACAGTTTTATAACACGACAGCAGAGAGATACGACGGCTAGCCGGCTCGACAGTCTGGACCACAAAACCGACCAAGTCTGTCATCGCGAGCCGACTTGACCGGAAATTTACAAGTACAACCACATAATTATTATTATGGGAAATGGGAAATCATATACTGCCGAGTGCTTGTTAATTTTTGCTTAATGCGCGACTTAAGAGAAGTGTGCCCTCCACTGCCCGGTACACCTGTACCTGCGATTTTTCAATCTTTCCCTTAATGCACCTGTCCTGTCCCTGAAACAAAAACGGCGTTCACGCCGATGTATACAAATCATCTGGCTACAGGATATCATAAAACGGCGCAAAAAAAAAAGTGTTCGGGAGTGCGGGAAAGCGACAGTTCCCGTGTATGTACCCGAATTCGGGGCTATATTACCGGTATACTGTATTTCCCTTGAGACTTTAAATAATATATATAGATAATATACCATTAATACCAATACTGATTGTGGTTGATTCTTCAGGAATTAATTGTCGATCATTTTAAATAGGGTCGATATCAGCGCAGACTTTTTCTTCCCGTGAACGAACTGCGTAGTGGCTCGTAAATAAACTGAGTTTGTTCCGTAAATTCAGAAGCCGGCTGTAGACTATTGCTAACACCGGCTAACAATCGGTACATGTACACGGTCTACCTGCCCTGCTTAATGTTCATACGCATACAGTACTCGTACCGGCGATTGATAAAAACGTTGCCATCAGACAACGAATACGTACATGTACATGCCAGCAAACAATACAGGTATTGCATAGTCACACAAACGATCATTTCCGCATTTTAGGGAAGTGGGCCGGTACATGGTAACAAATTATTATTCGTACACATGCACGAAAACTTACACTTTCGCGCACTCCCAAACACATTTTTGTTCGGTTTATGACATTCTGTAGCCAGAAGATTTGTATAAAACCGTTTGTGCGCGCAACATCCGGTTCAGGAGTTATAGCTGTTACAAAACTCTAAAAAGTTTAGATGTATTTGCACGTACCGTTACTACCGTAAATGCGCATGTCCGAGATCGCTTTTACACCGATCCAGACTTCCATCATTTTTTTCAAATTTGAAAATGAATTTTAAAAATTTTTGAAAATTCATTTTAAAATTTGAAAACATGCTAGAACAGTGGATCGGTGTAAAAACGATCTTCGTGTTATGTGCATTTACGTGCAAAATTTGAGGGAGATCGGTCCATAATGAGACTTTTGGTACAAATGAATGCTTTTACACTTTTTGGGATTTCCTAACGGCTATAACTGCCGAATCGGATGTTGCGCGCACAAACGGTTTTCACACCAGCGTATACAAATCTTCTGGCTACGAGTACAGAATGCCATAAACCGAAGCAACAATGTGTTTCCGGGATTGCGCGAAAGTGCAAGTTTTCGTGCCTGTACAGGAATTTGTTACCATGTACCGACCCACTTCCCTTAATTGCAATAGTCAGTTCTGACAGACATGCATGGAGTCGATAACAACGTTACGGTATCGGTCATTTGATAAGCTAGACAGAAGTCTTGATTGATAAAGCTAAACAGAAGGTCAAGCATCCTGCGCCGTTACACTGACATCACTCACATCAGTACATATATACAAATCTTTATTCAGGCTCGCACATAGACACATTAATAAGAAGCAGTTTACACATGAAAGAAACAACCAAAATCTTTATATATAAAAATAACAGCAAAATGATTCTACTATAGTCTATAGATACACTACGGCAGGTAGGTTCTATCACTTGGTGCAGCAGAAATTGCGGCAGTTGGCGGCGCTGAAGTCATTGCCGATCTTGCGGTCGCAGACGCCCTTGTTGCAGTTGCTGCCGCACTGCTGGCAGGATTTGGAGGGGATGCTCTCGTCCGAGCCGCACCGGGATCCGCTGGCCGTCGCGGTGCTGACCACCAGGGCGGCCAGCATGGCGACACAGCATACAAGCATCACGCTGCGGTTCATTGTCGATTAAATTAGCAAACTGTAGTAATAATTTGGTGGGAATTTATCTGACAAGCGTGTACCAGTTGGGGCGCTTATATACTGCTGCGCCGGCATCAACAAACACGCGCTTTGTTGATTGTTTTCCCAGCGTTGTTGACCGGTTATTTACTCGTCAATGAAGACATCCGCCCAGAGCCCGGAAAATACCGGCTTGATTCGCCGGAAAACCTGCTAATTAATTAAATATTATTGCTGTTTTCGCTGGCACAGTAATGAAGAATTTTTGTTTTTACCGAGCGCATAAACATACCGGCCAAAAATAATTCGGCTGTTTGCTTCGTAATAGCCGGTCACGTATTATTATTCCGAGTTATTTTATTCACAAGGACCCACGGCGGTACAACCTACTCGCGCATCGGTAATACCTTCGAAAATACTCGTACATTCATAAAAATGCGAGTATCATTCACAAAATACACTTGTTATTTCGATGACTAATAAAGTTAATTTTTAATTAATACGATTAGAATTGTCTGTTACATAAGTGTCTAGAAAACAATCTGCGGTGTAAATATTTTTTACAAAACCTATATTATGAATAAAAAAGGCATATATTATGAATATATATATATATATATATATATATACACTAAAATATTGTTAATTAATGTAACAGACAAGCACGAGGAGATCACGAGTGAGCTTTATTGTACCAATCAAGTGGGAACAATGCTGCGTAATAGCAGGAAAGCCAGAACAAAGCACTGATGGCTAAATCTAGCAAGTTGATGCCAGGAAGGTTCTTGAGCGTCCCATGGCGTGAAAAGAAGCAACCGGCGGCAAGCACGTGCTGTGTGCCATCAGCTGTGTGATGATGCGCAGACTGGACTCTATCCAACGCGAGCGTATGAACGCTGAGTCATACTGCGAGAGAGGAACGAGAGAGCAAGTGTGGCTCAGTGTATGCGCTGCGCATATCCGCCTCAGCGGATGAGTGCAGTGCAGCAGCACACGTACGTACAGCGAGAGAGGTGATAACGGCAAGCAATGGTGCAAGTACGTCCAGTGTGGACCGTACGCACCAGGCGCAGTCGTACGCCTCTGACATTAATTTGAACAATAAATATTCAATGAATTTTTTAATATAAATATGAATAAAAATTTTAATATTATTTATTTATTGAATAGTTATTGTTTAAATTAATTAGCAATATTTAAATGTCCCAGTGTCATTAGCGAACATATCACTTTGACGTTGCTAAAACGAACTTTGACGTTGCCTTGTCAATTTAATTCCAATTACCAAACACGCGATGCAAACATTAACAAAATGCACGAATACATTAAGACTTTAAACACCGATATACAGCATAAAACGGGCCTGTACCGTAGCGTCAACCAGGTGAAAACCATTACAACAAAATGCAGCAGAGGGATTGGATCATTGGGGCCTGTACAGTGAAAGATTAAAAAATTAAGAAAATCCAGTGCGTATGCAGAGACGAGCAGCTCATTCCGGATTAGCGAGAGACGGCAGACTGGAAGAAATTCTCATTAAATGCACTCCCATCATTTGGCTCAGAGTTTACAAACACAAGCGACCATCCGTGCTGGTCCAACAAGGAGAAATGCCACAAAAAAATCCAAGAACAACAAAACCGTAGCGCAGTCCAGATCCATTAACGGCGCGTGCAGATCCATCCGGTTTTCCTTCCTCTAAGGCTAAAATTAACATTTCAACGCTGCAAATTAAAAAGAAATCCAATTTATTACACCGAGCTGAAGCTCCGAGCACTGGAAACTCAATTTTTTACAATTATTATTTGATAATTTTAGGCGGAGAATTTAATCAGAATTCTGGCTTAAAAAAACTACGCTTCAATAACCGTGTAAGAAAAAGGAATACTATTATATCATTTAATCTCTTTATTTATAGCAGCCAAGGTATTCGGACAATAAATAATAAAAATTAGTTTTCCATTTCAATTTATTTCAAAACAAACTGTATTCCAAAAGCAAACCGGGCTTCGCGTATTGGCCACGATTTGAAATAAATAAATTTAAATATTTATTTGAATAGTTCAAATTAAATGTCGATCTAATACCATACACTGGAGTAGCTGCTGAAAACAACGATATTATTAGTAAATGTCTATTTTATTAAATTTCATTGTTTATAGCAGAACAAGAACTAAGCAGGTATTTTTTAAAAAAACAAAACTCGGTGTAGTAATTGCAAATCTGAATAAAATCCATTTTATTTCCGATAATTTGAGAAAAAAAGGTCTTAAATCGGTCTAACCAACCTGTTATTTGACGACGACATTGTGGAAGTTGCTACAGGACAGCAGACACGACGGAATGGATCGGCCCTCATGGCAGTTGTGCCGCTGCAGATGCGCCGTCATCTTCTCCAGGACCTTGGTGCGGAAGTTGCACGTGTTGCACTGCACCATCTTCCCGGCCACCTTCTCGCGCACGAGGCTGCACCTTGGAGACCAGACTACTTGCGAGGGCCGTGACGCGGTCGGCACCGGCCAGGCGGGAATGCTCACGCTACAAACACACAGATCACGCTGAATTTTGGACAAATAAAATGCCAGCAGAATTCAAATCGATTAATCATAAACATGTACTTTCTGTGTGAACACGATTAGTTCTATTCGCCGTTTTCACTACACACAATCCCTGTTGCTATGACAACTTGGGAGTCGGGATAAAGAAGCGGGATTTTATCCTCTATTGTTTATTCTATTTTTTTTTTAAAAACGGGTTTTTTCTAAAAATTCTATGTAGTGGGATATGTTTCTAAAAACGTGGGATTTTAATCTAGAAATTCAAATTTTGGCGGGAATTTTTCTAGAAAGCGTATTTTTATTTTTCGATTTATTTCTTATTTTTATATTTTGAGTAAAATAACACCAGAGTTCCTTACGTAAACGACAGGCGGACGTAATTCTCAATCTCCTCCGGCGATGAGCCCTCCGGATCGCCGATCTCCCGCACAGCCGCCTTGACGGCGCGCTGCACCCGGCTGCGGGTGTTGACGGTGTCGATCTTGAAGCGGCGCAGGCCGAGCAGACTGTCGGGGTCCTTGTAGCACTGCAGGCCCTTCGTGTACACGGTGAGCAAGAGCCCCGTGCTGACGGCCAGCTCCAGCTGGCGACGCACCTCCTTTGCGTCGTGCACCTCGTGGTGCGTCTTCAGCGTCTGCAGCATGCGGTCGAAGCCGGGCCGCTGCTTCTGCTCCTTGATGCGCCGGATGGCCTCCTTGAATCTGGACAGCAGCGGACACGCGTCGGCCCCCGGGGGCGCGGGGGGCAGGGTGCCGGCGGAGGAGGGGGTGTGGGTGCTGGGGCTGATCTTACTGCCGCCCATCGTCGCGCATCTACACGAGAACTACAAATAATATTACAAATCAAACAGAAAATAAAATGAAATCCTAACAATAACATACACAAAAGACAATTCATCTGACTTTTTTATAAATAATTCACGCAGTGCCTAACAATAACATATAAATTATAAAGAATTAAACGGTTACTGTATACGAATAACCATTCGATTTTTTAAAAGTTAGGCACTGCATGAATGATTTATTTTTCATTTTATGCAATTATACCATAACGATTTTGAAATTTATCATACGGGTCTTCGTTTTTAATACGATAAAAATAATTTATCGAATAAAATTACAACGTCACGGCTTTCTAAATATCGTATTCATTTTTACATTTTACTTTGTCGAACTATCGTAAGGCTTTTGAATTAGCGTGATATTTTTGCTTTTATTTTGTTTTGTTGATTTAAATTGTCGCTTTTTAAATTATCGAATTTATTTTGATTTAATTTACCCGTTACTGAATTAAAATAACGGCTTCTCAATTATTAGCATTAAATTCTCTTTTCAAGTTTTTGAATTATCATAACAGAGCCGATAGCCCATTCCCGGCTAGAATGACATTAAAATACTTACTGAAATAAAATTTAAATCACCAAAATCCAAAATAACATTAAATTTAGAAAGTCTGAAAAGTGAGAGCGCCCGAATGAATTTTGATGCACTACGACGAAGTACTGTACATCAAAAATCAGTCGGGCGCTTTGAATCCGAATACTTCTACGCTTTGATTCCTTCGTATACAAAGTAACTTGTACGTATCCAAATGCACAGCACGCACCTGCTTTGAGATAGAGCAAGTATCTATCAAGTTTTCCCGTTTCCGAGGCAAATATCCAGGAACCCCGTTCAGAAAGCAGCAAGGTCCTCGCGGCCTTGATTGACGATGAACTCAGAGACCGAAATTATGCGATCAAGATAAGCAGCGTCACACCGAACTGGGTCAACCAGACACCACCATACAGACACAGCTAACGATTATTTTCTGCCCGCGTCGCTTAAAAACTAAAAATCCTTCCTAGAAATCACGATCCGGTCCCCAAAATATGCATGAAACCCCCAAACGCGGTTTAAGGAACAGCGAACCCAACGTAATAAAATGTCATGCACGTGCTGGAAAAACAACCACGCGTGACTGCGTCCCTTCTTCGTAATTTTCGGCCAGGCAGCATGCAAAACCGTTGTCCGTCGAAACTCTCCGTCACAGTCTGACAGGCCGATCGATAAGCCATAGAAACGTTGCAACAATGGTCTGTGGCAGGCCGTTCAAGCCGCATTCTGACGTCAGCCAATCAGCACGCGCGAATTGGACACACTGCATCGGCGTTTGTCCGGCGCGGCACACCACAGCGTATCCATCGCCATCTGAACGCGTTCTATCGTGAATCTTTTTTCCACATTCCGGAAAACACGCTTTTCTCCTGTTCCCGCCGCATTCCGCGTTCTAATTGATTTATTAGTCATCCAACCACTAGGATTAATTTTCACTCTACCTTTGTGACGTAATAATCTGATACTGCGTTAATTGTTGCGAAAGTGAACGGTTTTGCTAGTGAAACGTTGAAGGATGATCACGAGCTCGTCTGTGGTGATTTCCTTCGAAAGCCCAGTCTGTGCGTGAGGAATCGTTGAATTCGTGCGGAAGCGGGTTCTGCGAGGACTCTGTACATTCCTGCACCATCGCTGGTCTGAACTAACATCCCTAGCGTAGCGTGTATAGTTATACTGCCCCTGAAAGTGATCTGCGATGGGTTCGTACCTGTCTTCACCCGTTCGCGACAAGCATTCCGAGGACGCCACGGGCGCCAGCGGACTGCGTATTGGCACGTGCGAGATGCAGGGCTGGCGGATTTCTCAAGAGGTTAGTTTCTCTTTGAGGTCCTCCTGTTTCTGAGCCATCAAAACTACTAGTTTTTCGACGGTGTACCGCAGAGTTCGTCATAGAAGGCGGGGAACCCATCGAGGTTTCCCGCCTTTTTGCCCGTCCTTTTTAGCTAGGCTAAAATTCTAGCCGTTTTCGGCGTTTTTCACATGATTTAAAACTGAAGTAATTTTAAAGAATATTTGAAATTTAGGAAATGAATTTGTCAAATTTATTTTCCGAGTTTAAACAAGTTGCATAAACTATTTTTCCGAATTTTAAAAAATATTTTGCGGGGTTTTTGCCATTTATTTTCCGAATTTACTTATCGATGCATCGTCATTTTCAACATTTATCATTGCATCTTCTTGAGTAGACGTATAATTTTTTCACCTTATTTATAGCAGTAACAATTTTAAAAATTACGATCGATTCGGAACATTTTGAATGCTCGGAGCCTCGTTTGAAGTTTTGTAATGATTTTATTAATTCGAATCTGTGGTGTTTCATACCGTTCTTGTTTTAGAAAGCACAGTGATTAACGCGACTTGCTATAGAAAATATTGAAATGTTGATAAAAGAACAGCGATGACGGTATTGACTGCGATTTATAGGACGCTCACCTGGCCCTTCCCGACTTCGACCGGGAGCGGCGCGCCATGCTGTTCGCCGTGTTCGACGGGCACGGCGGCTCGGAAGTGGCCAAGTACGCCGCGCAGTACCTGCCCAACCATCTGAAGTCCCTGGCCAAGTATCAGGAGGGCAAGTACGAGGAGGCCCTGGAGGAGGCCTTCCTCTCCTTCGACGCCACCCTCAAGGAGCCCCACGTCCAGAAGATCCTGCGCGCCCTCTCCAAGGACGACTCCGACAATGAGGCCCACGCATCCGGTTAGTAAGCAATGGAGCCTTGAAATCCCTGGCTGTTTTAAATGCATTTGATTTGAAAGAAAGTGGAAACTCAATTTGAAACCTTTGAGTAATTATTCTGAAACATATTGTGATATTGGTAATTTTCCGAGAACGTTTCGAGTTTAAGTCATGGGCTGAATCAAAACTAATTTTACCGCTCGTTTTTGTCCATCGTTTCCTGTTAAAGCCTTTTAAAAGTTGCAGAGAACTTCCGTTTTTTCGAAAAGTATTGATTTTCAGCGATGGCATGAATAAAATTAGTGATTTTTTCCTTCATTTTTGTCATTTTATCCGCTGCTGTTCGTCAAATTGCTATTAGATATATCGGCAATTTTTTGTTTCTGCGAAAGCTGTCTCGCTTTTCGTTTTTTTAGCGATTGATTGAAAAAAATGATCAATAATTATTTTTCGCTTATTTTAATCATTTTGCTCATTCATTTGAATGGTTTTAATTTTGTCCTGATTTCTTCTTCGATTAAAATTGGTGAAAAATCTACTATCTTTAACAAATGAATTTTGCCAATTTTTTCTGTGTGCAGAGGGCAGTTCGGACGACGAAGACCTGGCCGGGCTGATTGACGACGCGGACACGCCGATCGACGAGCTGGCGCTGCGCTACCCGGCGGCGACGCTGCAGCGCATGCTGCAGGGCCGCATGGACGTGACCAGTCTGCTGCAGAACATGGCCGAGCGCATGACGGAGGAGGAGGAGTCGGAGAGCGAGGACAGCGAGGAAGAGGAGGGGGACGACGAGGACAGTGAGGATGACGCCAAGGAGGACGTGGATTCGCAGGCCGAGCTCACCGAGTCGCAGTCAGAGGATGAGGAGCACAAGGACAAGGATAAGAACGGGCCGGCCAAGAACAAGAAGAAGGCCAACGTCCGTCTGGAGCATCTCCACGAGGGCGCCGGCGAAGCTGGCGACACTGGTGGGTATTTTTCATCTAATTTCTTATCCAGTTTGTATTTTTATCGGTTTTTGTTGTCGGTTTTCTTCTTGTTAATTTCTGATGTTTTTTTTTATTATTTCCACTCCTACCTTCTAATTTATAATTTCTCCTAATGTATATTTTATATTAATTATTTTCTGTATGAATAATTCTAATTTGTATAGTCGTCTTCGTCATTTTTCGGTGTTGATTTCATCATTTTTCGGTGTTGATTTGTCATTTCTGTATAAATATTTTCTGATTTTTCTTATTTAATTTTTTTTTATTTGAAATCTGCATGGTTTATTTTAGCTGCCAGCGGAGTGAATGGTCCAACTTCGGCTGTAAAGGAAGATGACAAACAGACTGGTCAGTCTTTAGAAATCTGTCTTCGTTTACTGCTTTTATATGGTTTCTTTTTGTGTGGAACACTTTTTCTTTATTTATTTGCTTGAACTATAATTTTATTCAGTTGTGAATGAAGTGAACGGACCCACTACCTCGGAGGAAAAGAAAACAGACGAAAATGAAAAAAGCGGTAAATATGTCTTTGCACGCATTTCCCGGGAGCTGACGTTGTTTTACAGTTTTCTGTTCTATAAATTAGCACTCTTCTAATGTTTCTGATTTTATGATTTAGTATTTATTTATTTGAAAATCTTCTTTGAAAACTTTATTGACTAAAATATTTTTCCTATTAAAAGATATCAAAATTTTAAGAAATAATATATATTTGTATCAATAGCGCGGGATGAGGTGGACGCGGCGACGGCTAAACCATCCGCGGAGAAAGTGGACGCACCGCATCTGGAGAACGTGCAGGCCGGCGGGGGGTCCGGGGATTTGGCGGTGTCGGCGGCCGCCGCGGCCCGGCCGACGTTGATCTCATCGGTGGAGACGAGCGTGATCGTCAGCGTGGGCAATCCGCCGCCCGTGCACAAGCCCAACATCCGCCCGGCGGTCATCCCGCACTCGCGCATCATCGACGACGACGCCGCCGCTTCGTCGTCCTCCGCTGCGGGAGCGGGGGCTCCGTCCAGTTCCGGGGGTGAAGGGGACGCCGAGGCCGACACCGCGGACGATGATTACGATCCGCATTGCGACGAGGAGATGGAGGATGAGGACGACGAGGAGGAGGAGGAAATGTCAGTTCCGTTTCCTGTTATTATGGTTATTTTTGATAATTATTTTGTGGGAAATTCCTCCTATGTTGCCACGCATTAGTCTTTTTTTAAATTGTATTTTCCGGAATTTTCCTTTTTATTTGGCCATTCGAAATTCGAGTAACAACAGATTTTTTGAGTACAAATCTGTCTTAAATTAGCGCGCAGTTTAAAGAAATCTGTTAGAAACGTAGAGCTAGGACGAGTTGTTTTAAATTTGAATGACAATTTAATTTAATATTTCTTCAGTTTAATATTTTTAATTTACGGAGTTTTACGCTATTAATTCATAATTTATTTATCATGGTACGCATTTTTGCAAAAGGCTAGTGCGCATTTTTCAGTCCTGTTAAATTTGAACATTATGATAATTTATTCTTTAATTTATTGAGGTTTATTTAGCGCGGATGTTTACTGTTAAAAGATGCCCCGCACTTTGATGTTTGAAGTTCAAGAGTTAAAAATAGCAGCTCACTTTTTTATCCAACTTAATATACAATTGCATGGCAAATTATCGTCAGTTTTTAATCGGTAAAAATGGCAGCTCACATTTTCATCCAGTAAAAATGTCCAGAACAATTTGCGTCAGTTGTTGGGCTGGTTTCTATTGGGTGTTGTGTTGGTGTTTTCGCAGGCATCCGGCGGTGGCGCGTCGTCTGCAGTTGCAGAGTGAATTTCTGGAGTGGAGCGGCGGCGGTCGCGCGGTGGTAAGCCTTTTTTTTAGTTAAAACTCCAATTTCATCTGAGCGTTTGACTGAGCTTTGGTCGCAGCCGGGCTACGATAGTGGCGCGACGGCCTGCGTGGCGCTGGTGGTGGACAACGTGCTGTACGTGGCCAACGTGGGCGACTCGCGGTGTGTCGTGTCGAAGATGGGCGAGGCCATCGAGATGTCGCACGACCACAAGCCGGAGGACGCCCTGGAGACCGAGCGGATTAATCGCGCCGGAGGGAAGGTCACCGCCGACGGCCGCGTCAACAATGGTCTCAATCTCAGCCGGGCGCTCGGTAATTTAATAACTTACTAATGTTTAGTTAAAACATTTAAAAATAGCAGCTCACGTTTTTATCCGATTGGGACAAATACCCTTCCCATGTTAATCGGGACAAATTCTTCATTTGATCCTATTAGTGGAGCGAAGCTCGCCTTGTACATATTGAGAAATAAATCAACGACTTGCTAATTGTAATGGAAAATAAAATTAAGCAAAAGTAAGCTATAAATTGTGCAGCTAAACAGCCAAACACATAAACAAATCTTATTAAAATACCGTGGTTACGCAGGTTGTTTAAGCGCCTTAAAACAGTAAATTTAATAACAAAGTGAGAAGAAAGAATTAAACTGATAAAGAATATGGTAAGTAAGAATTAAATGGATAAAATTATAGCCGTGAAATAAAATGAGAAAAATGAAATAAAATGCTGGATTGTAAGGGTTTTCCGTTTTATCGTCTCTGTCTGCAGGCGATCACAGCTACAAGCGGAACGAGAGCCTGTCTCTGGCCGAGCAGATGATCTCGGCCAAGCCGGACGTGCGCAAGTTGGAGCTGACCAGCGAGTTCCAGTACATCATGATCGCCTGCGACGGCATCTGGTGAGCACGGCAATTTGCGCGGGTTGTTGCTGGAATCGTGCGCTTGGCGTTCTCGCTGATGCCTGATGAGTGATGGCTGGTTGTTTAAACAGGAATTCCATGGGCAGTCAGACCGCCGTGCAGTTCGTCGGCGAGCATCTCTTCGAGCACAAAGAGCGCAACTTGTCCAAGACCTGCGAAGAGGTACACGCACGCAAATTACCAAATACATGTAATTCAGTTTTTACAAATAGCAATGCAGGAAAATTTGCATGATTAACAAATTCATGTCATAAGTGCTTCGGAAAATAACATAGGATAAAGCAGAATTAAATAAAAATATGCAGTTAAACCAGAAAGCGAAATAATCAGATTAAGATGAAATTATTAAATCAAAAATAAAACGTACTTATATTTTAATATTATTATCAAATTAATAAATTAAATAAATTGGTAAAGTAATGTGGAAAATTAAATTATTAAAATAAATTGGTAAATTAATGTGGAATTAATGCGGGAATTTAAATTGGTGGAATTAATTAATTATTGTGGAATTAATGTGGAAAATTAAAATCATTAAATTGGGTAAAAAATGCGGAATTAATGTGGAAAATTAAAGTAAATTGGTAAATTAATATGGAATTAACTGGCGGACAGCTGTTCGACACGATCCTGGCCCCGCACTCGGGCGGCGACGGCACCGGGATGGACAACATGACCTGCATCATCATCCAGCTGCCGGGCGACGGCCTGACCACGCTGCCCGCCCCCACCAACGGCGTCCACGCCCAGCAACCCACCGCCACGCCCACCGTCAACGGCGCCGCCACGGCGAGCACGCTGAAACGTCCCGCCTCCGAGGAGCGCGAGGAAGCCGCCGACGCCGGCGTCAAGAAGGCCAAGGTGGACGCGGAGAACGGCGCCACCACCGCAAACGAGTCCAGCGTGTAACCGCCGCGCGCGGGCGGGCGCCGCGGGCGACAGAGTATTCCGCAGAGTTTTTTTCTTTTTCGGCGCTTTTTCTCTCGCGTTTTTTGGTTAATTTTTGTGTGGGGATGTTGGTTGGCCGATGGAGCTGGTAGTCAGAAGAAAAAGGAATTTTCGAGGATTACAAGAGATTTGGTTTTTTCTGTGTCGCGTCCGTTTTATTTTTCGCGCAGATTATGGTGGTGTTTATTGCGGCGGATTTGTTTTGGCATCACGTTCACTTCGCACTGGGCAGTATCGATTATTTGTATAGAAACGTTTAACAAGTAAAGGTTTTTTTTTAAAATACGCGCGAGTGAGGGGGTTGCGTTCGTTCGCTGCACTTATTTTTTGTCCAAATAGTTCCGCGGAGAAACCGGTTTTCACGAAAAGATTTTTCTTGTTGTGTTTTTGAATCACCAATCTGAAATAATTTTACAAAAAAGATAACCCCAAAAAATATTTATATAAAAATTCAAACTTATAAAAAACTTATGATCTGTGAAATCAGATTAAATTTTAATCGATAATGATCGATAATTAGCGTTTGTTCACACGGTTATACACAGTAGAGACCAGCTCAAATTCTGATTGGTCAGCTACAGTGTTTGCTCAATTTTGATTGGCCGATGAGATCTGGTCAATTCGGATTGGACGGTGGCTATCCGTTGTCACCCAGTCAGCGCACGGTGCACACGCCTCGGCGGCGGTGACGTAGCCGTTGCAGAATGCATACAGCAGCTGCGGCACCTATATCGAGGCATGAATCACGATTGCATGCAGTGCGTTGGCACTAGAAACTGGCCCTCTTGTTTTGTAATCAGTCCCATCCCGATGCGGATCGAATCTTACACAAGGACCCGAGATTTATTGCGTTCCGTTGTGGGTCGTTGCGGAATTGTCGTACTCCAATGCAAGTATTTGGCATCAGCTCTTCCCATGATAATCATCACTGCATTTCATGTTTTAACGTGTTTTTTTCCTGTAAGTTTTATTCATTTTATGTATGGATGTTGATTCACGTTAACGACCCCGTGTTTTTCCTGGTTGGGGGGCGATGACTGGGGCGTTGAACGGTTCTGGTTGCTGATTACTTTTCTTCCACACGATGCCTCGCGTGCGGTATCGACCCATGTATTCCCACATCCGGAAAATCAGGCTGGCCCCCTGCAACCCCTCCAAGACCCAACGCCCCTGCCAAACCACGACCCCCCGCGTCCCCCCGGCCCTCCCCTCGCCCCCCACCCCCCGCCAATCCTCCAGTTCCCCCTCCTCGTCCAGCAGCACCAGCCCCCCGTCGCGCCCCACCATCCCCCTGGGGCCGCCGCCCCTCCCGCCGCCGCGGGAGGCCGACGCCCCGCGTTCCGCCTTCGGCGTCTTCCAGTGCCTCATCTGCGCGCACTTCTCCAACTCCCGCACGGAATTCCTCGCGCACTTCGACAACGCCACGCATACCGCCCTGGGGGAGCGGCGGGTGCGGCTGGCGTGTAACGGCGCGGGGCTGACGGCGCCCTGTCATTTGCGGAGCAAGAGCGTGGAGCGGCTGAAGGACCATTTGCAGAAGATGGACTTCCACTACGTGGACGAGGACACCCCGGCCTGTATTGTCACGTTTGGCCCGGTGGGATCGTTCATCATGTGGGATGAGGACGGGGGAAATGGGGACGATGATGATGACGATGATGTGGAGGTGTTGGATTCCTAGGGCGGTTGGCGTGGCGTCTCGCAATGGGAAAATTACTATTCACTGGCGAGGTAATGGATTCCTAGGGCGGCTGGCCTGTCGCTTCCTTTAAACCCGAAATGCCGTCGCTGCATTTATACTCACGCAATGGCTTCCTCGGGGGGTCGGCCTGGCATCTAACCGGCCAATAATAATTGCACGGGTTTTTCTATATTTTTGAATACTGTTGGGTGTTTTTTACAAGCGTTAACTTATGTACAGGAAAATTCATATTTTATCGCGTGATCTCTTGGCGCTTTCGAATCGGCTGTCATAAATGTGGGGATGGAAAGGTTTGTTTGGGAATCCGCAACTCATTTCGTGGGGTATTGATTGAATTTTGCATTTGTTTTGTATATTCACCTGTTTTTTGCTGTGGTATTTAAACTGGAATGGACGGGCGACTAACAATAAAAACTCGGGATTTATTCCGCATTTTTTTTCGACCGATGGAAAATTATCACAGCTGTTATCAACAAAACCTGCACACTGGTTTACGTAACACGAACAAACTTTTATTTTGGCTATGTTATTAGAAATATCGTACAGAGAATATGCAGTAGAAAAGGAAGCCGTTGAGAAGACGATGTCGGAGGAGAAGAGCAATAATGTGAAACAAAATATTCAATAATATTATTGTCGTTGTGCAGACGAGAATCGCGTGAATCCCGGCGAATATTCGGTCAGTCTTTGTGCAGCTTCAGACCCTCCGACTCGTCGGCATCCCCGTCGTCCTGGAAGGCCAACTGCCGGCCCAGACTGCCCATCGTGATGCCGCCGGCGAAGAAGATGCACGGCACCCACGACCGGATGTACAGGAAATCCGGCTCCGAGTATCTGCACCGGGAGAATGTAATTAATTCGAATTAATTCGCAAAATAACCATCATCTGATAGAGTTTATCTTTCCGCAACCATACAAATGTTCCTCAAGGGAAAACAAAAATTAGAAGAAAAGATTATTAAATAAAGATTCAAACTTATCAGCAAAAATGAGAAAAACAGAAACGAATTGACAGAAAACCATGGAACAAAATATTCTGTAAAAATCAGAAAAAAAGGGGTATTAATTCACAGACAATTATAAACTAAAGTGACAAAACTATCTATGAAAATTTGAAAAAATACGGATCAACCGAAAGAAAATTATTCAATAAAGAAACAAAATTATCTGCGAAAATGAAAAAAATAGGGATAGATAAACAGAGCTAACAGGTTAGTTACATTTGAAAAAATAAGGATAAACCGAAAGAAATTATTCAATAGAGAAATAAAATTATTTGCAAAAATGAAAAACTAGAGATCAGTTTAAAAGAATTCTTAAATAAAGAAACTAAATTGTCTGAAAAGATGAGAAAAAATATAAACAAACTGGAAAAAAATAAAATGCCAGACAAATTAAGTGAAATTCTGTGTAAATGAGGACTGATACTGACTGGAAGATTTCGCTGTAGACGAGGATCTGCGTGACGAAGGTGGCCAGCACGGCGATGGCCAGGCCGAGGCCCAGGCCGCTGCGCGACCGGTCGAACAGCCACCACAGCCCGATGGACAGGGCGCCCAGCGTTATCGACAACTGCAGATTATTGGCAAACACAATTTTCTACAACACACAAAAATACCGGATTAATTCGGGAAAATAAATAAAATCCACAGCCCCTAAAGCGAAAAAATTATTTAAAAAACTACTAATTTACCGCGTTTTATTTGTTAATTAATATCCAATTTATTTTTATTACATGACTAATTTTTTGAAATTTTTCTGAATTTAAATTCACAAATTTACCGCGCTGGCGTGGTTGATCCCCACAAACACGGCGATACAGCGCATCACGCTGGACCATTCGCGTTTAAACATGTGCGGCCGTCCCAACTTCTCATCCACACACGGATAAATCCACCCGATAAATGCTACAGTTGAAAAAAAGTCGTCAGGCATATCAAGTAACGATTACGAAATCAAAATCAGCTGTTTTAAATGCTCGATCACAACATAAGTAACCATTTCCCTGTACAGGCATACAGCCACAGCATACCGCGCTACCGGGAACTCACCGGCTGCGGCGCCACAACACGGCGGCACCCACCACGCCGAGGAGAAGATGCTGGCCAGCACTTCCGGGGGGAACAGCGTCACTTTACGCTGCACCTGCAGGAGATTGAGCACCAGCGCGAAGACGACACCCACGGCGAAGAGGACCAGGGTGCGGACCAGGGTGGAGCGTTGAGATTGGCGAAGTAAGGCCTGCATAGGCACGGAGCTGCGCGACATACGCCGTCGCGCCTCACTGAATTTGAGCACCATGTCTGCAGCAAGGAAAGCAGAAGACTCTCTGGAAAATTCTCCACAACATACACAATCCCGGGAGGATCAAGGGGGAGAGGAAATCCCGCCAAATACGGCCATTAGGATTTTGGAAGGTACATCATTCGTCATCACAACACCAGCAGATTATGCATACGATAACGAAATCGACGGTGGGCTTCACATTTTTAAAATCGGCTCGACCTGTCGTTGTGGTGCGGCGGATATCTGGCCATCGCGGGAGATCGGAAGATGGCCACAAAAGTCAAAAAAGCAAAGGTTGGCTAACAATTTCCAAACAGGATGATTCATGTTTCTGCGCGCTGTGTGCTTTGAGTGTGCTTGCGATTTGCTGCACGCCGTATCGGCTGATCACGATCGCTGCGCGGTGATTGGTCGGTGGGTGGGTGGGGCTGTGGTAACGAGCGCTGTGATTGGCGCGCGGCCGTCGTGCCACTGCAGACACGCCCAGGCTGTTTTGGCCACGGAGACGGCGGTTACGTGAAAACGTGCGATTGCCGCCGGAAGTCACCAGTCAAATTGAACGTTTTTTATCTGATTTGAAGCGATTTCCAGTGATTTGTGATTTAACGGAAGTGAATATTCGTTCGGTACGTACTTGTTAAAAGTTAAAAAAGGTCGTTTCAGAGATGAGCGACGATAATCAGCTGCTACGTAAATTTAACCGCGTTAATTACCTTGAATTTGCGTTAATTGTCCAATCAGAAATGATTGGAACAGATTCGAAATTAAAATTATTGAATTCTTAAACATTTGGTTTCCAGAATATTTTTATCATGCTGTAAAGAATGAAATTAAATATTAACAGCTACTAAAAAAAATAAAAATATTATCGTTATTTGTAACGGCTATTCCAGTCATACAATAATCCGGCTAACATAATATTTCATTTATATCGATATCGGCATTTAATTTTAAATTTCGGCACCAAGAAATTGTTAAAATAAACAAAAATTATTAAATTAAATTTTCGTTGCAGTCGTTTCAGAATTTCAAAGCCTGGCTTTATTTGGAAGTGATTGATTTCATATGAAATTAAAGAAATAAATTTTGAAATTCGACACTGCCTATTTTTTTCCCGTCATAAAAATAGAAATTAAAATGGCAGATGATTATAGTCGTGAAGATATTTTTATTTTGAACACTTCATAGAAGGAAGAAACGAAACAGAATGTAATAATCCAGTAGGAATATCACGATCTCAGGATGACAATTCGTGTTAAAATGCTTTTCGTTGACGTGTTGCAACCAACTCAGCGCTGATAAAAAAATTCCGATCGACACGACGCTCGCAAAAACATTAAGTGTACACGGCGCCAACAGAGCACAATCAAATTCCTTGCCGACGCTTAGGCGGATTCTTTAGGGTCCACCGATACTGGCCGCTGTAAAGAATAACCAACCAACCGTGGGCATGAAATTATACAACGAAAAATTCCACAGTTCAGTGTTGACATTTGTGAGTTGATGCTACATCAACAGCACACGCTAACAAACTGCTCTTCCACTTTTCGAAAATAACACTTTCAAACTCCAACGGTTTTATAGATACTGTAATGAAATCATTACGCAAAACAACATTCAAATAATAATCAACGCTTATAAATATTAATACAACTATTTAAATAATAACAAAAAATTCTAATCATTTTAAATAAGACCTTATTCAGTTTTTATCGAATTTAATATTAAAGGTACGTACTTATTCACAGTAACCATATGCACAAAATAATTACTAAAATGCCATTACAAATAATACATACATTCATTAAAATAAATCAAAATCAATATTACATACCATAATTAATTTTATTGGTGATTTTTCTACCGCAGTGAGTGCATCAACTTCATTTTATAGTGAATAATTTAGCCAAAAGGTAATAAAATTAGGAACGTACGCAGGTGACAGCTACAGATCGGAGAAACCTAAGAAAACAAAAGAAACAGCACGTACCGCGGTTGCTGCGCGTAGGGTGTGGTGAAGAAGGTCTCGGCCAACTGTTTCGTGATGGCGTGCTTATTCCTGGCCATCTCGGCCTGCACGACATCCAGCCGGAACTGCACCTTGACGGCCGAGTCGCCCTCCTTCAGCAGGGCCTCCTGCCGCGGGATGGGCAGGGAGTGCTCGTAGGGAAAGGGCCGTTCGGGATGGTACAGTACCAAGGTGCGACCCTCATCGGCGCACACCACCCAGTGGTCCCTGCAGAATGAAACACCGTGTCAGCGTCAATCAGCTCGGGAGACGGGCGATTAACACGCCAGCACCTGCTGTCGACGTCCTGGATGGGCGCGGGCGCGGGCACGTGCGAGTCCAGACGGTACTTGCTGTTGAGGACGGGGCAGGTGTGCACACTGCGCTGCAGCGAAACTGAGAGGAAGGAGCTGCGACGGAGCAGCTGGCTGCACAGGCTGGCCATGCTGCGGGAGGGAGCGATCCTGTGAGAGGATCAGACGGTCAGTGGAGTGCAGCGGATCGTGATGATGAGAAATAAATTAAATTAAACAGGGAGGAGAATGGCAGGGAATGATAAAAAACAAGTTCTGGTACGTCCTGTTGATGAAAAATTATTGAAAATCCACTGAAATCAGCATCATACAAACAGTAACAAACTGCAAAGTGCAACACGACAACATGAAAATTCTTGCAGTTGAGTGCCTGCCTTGGCGGGTGGCCGTTCTACACAGTGTACGAGAGTATCAGTCTCGTCATCATAATATAAATTTTACTGTATGTACTGTATGTAATGTACACGTTTTTGAGTAGCAATATTTCAAGCATTATGGCAATAAGCATTATTATTTTTTGTATTTTGCAATAGTTTTTGAGCCCGTTGTTTTGAAGTTCAGCGCCTATTGATCTGTTGTGTTGTGCGAGACCGACGATCGGAATAACTTGCCTTCGTAAGTGCAAGTTGCAACCGATCTGCATAACACCGTGCAATTTAGCGTACAAGTTCGTACGCATTTGTCGCTGTCGACCTGCACATCGAGGCTGTTTTCTTTTTTCAAACTTTGTGCTACGACGTTGGCTTCGTATTCGTGTAAGTGTATTTCAGGCCCAACTGGATAGTGGACAGCCAACTAGAGTAGCAACCGTAGGGTAAGGGCTTGAAGTGTTGGATTGTAAAAGGAAACCTGAAACTGCGGAGATCGTTGCACTAACAGTGACTAACTTGCATATTATGCAAGTTATCTTATTCGTAAATACTTTTGCTTCTAATAATACCGTTGTTTTGATGTGTAGTCGATCGCAATCGCCACTGCATCATCCGTCGAGCGAGGTGGCATGGAGGGACGCATTATACGGGATCGCGAAACAGGAAAGCGGAAGATCTTTACCAAGCACCAATGGAGAACCTTGTGTGCCGTGGAGTCCTGCTCGAAAATTGCGCGCAAAGGAGGATACTGTCACACTCAAGGGCACGGAGGCACCCCAGCCAAATCATCTGGTAAGCTTGTTACGGGTTTTTATTTATGTATCCAACTTGTCAGTTGCGGTTGTAGGGCTCGAGGGGTGGTTAAAATTTTCTGTTAATACCGTAGTTTATTGTGCAGTGAAACCTGCACTGCATATTTTATACATGCATATTAACAGGGGCAGTCGCATTAGCAAACTTAAGCCCGATGGGGTAGGGCGGGTGGCAAATTAAACAGCTTGCATTCACGGTCAGTCAAAATAGAACAGATTAGCACTCTTACCGGCAGACACACCCTTTAAAGTAACTATCAAGTCCGGCAGAGAAGTCCGCCATATGTTTGATGGACAACGATTCCGCAAATTATGCACGACGGATTCGTGTTCGAGTGTAGCCAAAGTGGGCGCCAAGTGCAAGAAGCATCACCGGATCTCGCATAACGAACCAGGTATAAGTACAATAGTCGTTTACTGTTGTAACGATAGTCACATACAGTAACTACTCGTAACTTTATGGTCTGCCTGTGCTGTAAAATATTCCTACTTCCGCCGCTGCCGGTGTTGCACTCGTATTCCCACTTTATTACGGTACTGAAGAAAACAGCCGTATTTTGCCATTGCTTTATTCGGCTAGTTGTTACGAAAACGGCTTGGTTTGAGTAATAAGGTACATGCCCGAGGTTATGCGGACTGTGGGCGCTCGCTAGCGTTAACGTTTTAACGCTCAGCATAACGGTAAGCGCATCGCGTATTCGCGTACAGGACGGTGCGCGTTCATTTTGCCACCCTCGTAAAACCCCACTTGGTCCAGGTTGTTTGTTTACATAAGGAATCAAAGCGGCATTAATAAACAGACATACTCGTATATAGAAGTATACGTTTCCACTATGGTATCTTATAATTTTTATGTTATTGTAGCGGATGCTGGAACCGCTGCGGTTGACCCGGGAACACCAGCTAACGAGCCCACCGATGCAGTGGCAGCCGCCATCACCGGGAATCCATCGTCCGAGAAGAGCACACCAGCGGCCGTCATCGCCAACACACCGGACACCACGAGCCTTTTAGCGGCAGCCACCGCGAGCGATGCTACTGGTTCCGGCAAGCTGAAGCGTGAGTTGTTAATAAAAATGTTAGAAGAGCGCAGTATACGCATTTCTGTGCAAAATTCGAAGAAGATCGGTTCATAATGAGACTTTTGGTACACCTGAATGCATTTAAACTTTTTGGACTCGTTTTCCACCCATAGTTCCAAAGCCGCGCGAACAGGCGTCTTCACTTCCGTGAAGGCTGATTATTTGCTTCCAGATGGTGTAGAACAGTTCGGTTCACAAGTTGATAATAAAGCGGAAATTTCGCAGGTGCTAAAATCAAAATTTACCGACAGTGCTGGGTGCCGGGTTGTCTCAGCCAGAAAAGCCGGGCCAACGCCCAGCTGCCGCCCGAAGAGCAGGCTCATTTTTTCAGCTTCCGTTTTACGTACGCCAGTAACGATCTGGTGCCGAGTTGGTCCCGCGCGCTGCAGCAGTTCTCCAAACGCCCACCAACGCGATCCCACTGCATTTGTCATCACCATTTTCACCCGGCATTCTTGAAACGCAGCAGCACGAGTGGCGGCAGGCGCGGTGAACCGTTATCCAAATGGAAGCTGTTCAAAGGAGCTGTTCCATTTACTGAACCGGGTAAAGGATGAAATTCAAATAATTTTGGGCTATTTGAAAATAAATTTCAGTAAAAGAATTATTTAAAATTTTTTTTCCCAAAATAATTATTTTTCTATAAACGTAGCAAGTAAATGAATTTGTTGTTAATGCTCGCCAGTACGAGTATATATTATTATTTTTAACAGTCATTCCAGCGTATCTTATTTTAATCCCCTTTAATTTGATTAACGATTTTGGATGTTTTTTTAATGTTTAAGTTCGATCATTTTTATTAGTATAAATCAGCGCAGGCATTTTGTTATGTACACTGGCTGTTGTCGAAATAAATACATTAATATTTGGTTAATATTTTCTCCTAAAATTAATTAATAATAAATACAAAACTGTAATTTTCCCTTCGAACCGCTTTAAATGTCCGCAGCCCGGTTTGATTTTGCAGTGATGTAATAAATTGTAATTTCACTCGTAGATCCTGTTGATCTCCCTGCGAGTCCCACACGGAGTGCCACACCAGCGGATACTAACATGCACCCGTCCGCGTTTGAATCTATCCTCGCCAACCTCAATTCGGTCACCTTACCCGATGGCTGGAGCTGCATAATCTCCCCAAGCAACAACCGGCGGATTGTTTTCATGGACTCCAACGCCCCCGGCACACCGGCGTTCAAAGTAGCCCACCTGGGTGAGGAAGGGATCAGTGACCTTTTCATCCGCGGGAAGTCCATGCCGCCGCATGTCGTCTCGGGGATCCTTCCGCGCCTCCCGCCCGACTACTCCGTACCGGATGTGGAGGAGTTCATTAGGTGTTTGCACTCACTTCCGGTTTGCCAGAATACAATTTCGGCGGAATCGGTGGCGAGTTGTCAGGGGTTGATACGGTCACGCCAGTCGTTCTGTGCACCGTGCGCCCAGTTGCGCAGATGCTCAGCCCGAAACGAAAAACGTTGGAGCAAGCGGAAGTTGACAGCTTCCCGAACAAATGAGGCTGCCGACGAACCGTCGCCTGCATGAAAGCGAAGAGAATTTGAAAATGTTTCAGGAGATCCAAAAGGTTAACCTGCACGTACTCGACCTTGATAATGATGGTTCCTTTAAATGTGCTCCAAAAAGCGAGACTATTGATTTTGTATGACAGTATTAGTACGGTTTTATATTTGTTGGTCCATAATAAAACTTTTGGTACACCTGAATGCATTTAAACTGTTGCAATTTATTTTGTCCATAACTCCCTAACCGGATGTTGCGAGTCCAAACGGTTTTCACGTCCATGTACACCAATCAGTTGGCTAGACAGTTTCATGAGACAATGCAAAAAAGTGTTTGGGACTCCGCGAAAGTGAACGTTCTTGTACATGTACACGAATTTGGCACCATGTATCCGGGCTACTTGCCTTAATTAATTGCGATTAATTCTATGTGGCTTTGTGGTAGTGAAGTAAAAATTCAGATGCTGTATTTGCTAATCAAAGAAAACCAAATACAGAGTAGTGTACATGCCCAGGACGGAGTACACTCTGTTTGTACAGTGCTCGTATAATAATTATAATTTCCGCTTGTACGTGACTACGAAAAGATTAGCAGCTGTTCCAATGCGTTGTATTGAACTGTAATTACCGCACCATTTACACAGCTGCTGCATACTACAAATATTGTATAAGGAAAGAGTATCAAACCGTGTTTGCAGATAAACTACACTATACGCACGTACATGGTGTGGTTATTTTTTATATCCGGTATAATTGACGCTAATAACGCTGGTAATGATGTCCGGCAGCGGTTGTGGTGCTGTTCACCGTCTAAATCAGTGAGAATCACAATATATGTACAGTAGCCCGCGGCCGCAGCACGCGTGCAGGCGCTGCGGAACCGGTACAACACCGTTATTACGCGCTACAACAATTCCTGTTAATAATGAAAATTGGCACTTTGATCGACGTAATTACCAGTGTTTTGAATGTTTATTGCCGTGTTTGATGCGAATTAGTTATGCAGTGATCCGTCTACGATGCGCAAGCACTTTTCGTTATCCATAAACGAGACTTTTCACAAAAATCAGCATCTGCATAATTGAAGACGTATTATTACTGGCTATTTATATTATTATTATTATCTTCCTGGAGCAGACAAACCATTCATGGGACTAAACATATTACAATAATTTATTATGACACAATGATTCTGATCCTGTCGTGGATGTCTTATTTATTAGAAAGATAACCGGAAGAACGTCCCGATAACCGGAAGAAGTGTACGTATTACTGGTGTTTGACGAAGAGTGATAACTTGATTAGCCTAGCTCATATAATGTCCGGGAATATTTCTATTAAGGCTTAAAATGCGTATTATGTAGCGGCTTGGAGCTCCCGCTTGCAACGTAGCTTCGGAAGGAAGATACTGACCGGTCAAGTGCATTTATGTCTGTATTTCGTAGTCGGACGTCCAGTTTGTTAATTCACACGTTGCTGGTTGGGTTGGGGCCTTGGGCGCCGTTGCAACAACGCAACCCGTTAACCGGAAATGGCCAACTCCAGCGCCATCGAGCTGTTTAACCAGTCGGAAGTGTGCCGGCGCGCCGCCTCCATGATGGTGAACCTGACCCGGCACGACGCCTTCGGGTGTCCGGCGCGTCCCTCCACCAGGGGTCCCGATGTGCCCGACCTGCACGCCCGCATCGACACCTTCAACCCGGCGTCGCAGTTGTACTTTATCGGCTACCCCTTCCTGCTGGCCATAGGCCTAATAGGGAATACCTTACTGCCGGTATTTCTCTGGAAGACACAGCCGCGCACCACCTACCTCGCGTATATGACGGCCATCTGCGTGTCCAACTCGCTGGTTCTGTAAGATACATTACTTAGAAAAATGTAACACAGTTTTCTTGCCGCTAATAAAAGACTGCGCGCGACAGGTTGTTTGAGTTTCCGGGATACATCGCGACATACGTAACGTCCATGCATTCCAATAGGGATCTGCGGGATTTCATGCTGTACAGCCTGGGCATACAGATGTTCGGTGAAGACACTTTTACACAAATATCCAACTGGTACGTTATTTCAGTCAAATTTTTATTTACGCCAATCGTATTTCTTTCTCAATTTTACAAGCAGTTCAAGACTGCTTCTGCTATACTTAATTTTGGATTACTGTAATTATACATTCTGTAAATAAAGCTTGGGTTTCTTGCAGGACGGTGGTGGCGTTCTCGGTGGAGCGGTTAATCGTCATCTGGCGGCCGTTGCAGTTCCAGGCCCGGCGGCGGCAGCGTTTCGCCCTGATCGTCATGGCGGTAATCGCCGTCCTAGCGGTGGCGCTGTCGCTGCCGGCCACCGTGATCTACTACAAAATGGGCCAGCGTATGGGCTTCTTCCAGCACGAGATGGACCACTGTCCCGGCATGCTGTCCATGGCGCAGAATATCCAGCGTATCGCCCAGATCCTCATCCTCGTCGAAGTACGCACACTGCATATGTTATTACCATCGTGACCTTTACGCGCGATATATATGTATACGTTTTTATGGAGGCTATAGTGACCTTTTATTTACTTACACTATAGTTTATTTACTAGTACTTGTCTAAGTTCATATTACATATTTCCCCTTTGACCTATTGTTCGATCTGCGGAAGGTCACCACGTGTTTTTTGGAATGTGTAGGGCGTGATCGTGAGCGTGGTGGTGCCGGTGATCACCTTCCTTATCCTGATGACCACCAGCTTCCTCTTGATCCTCCTCCTCACCCGCCACCGTTTACACCGGAAGAACGTCCTGCAGAAAGGTCAAGCATTACCTCCGGACACCGTTAGCGCCCTGTCCAACCCGACGGCGTGTCTGCTGCGCGCCGTGGCGGCCTACTTCCTCACGCAGATCCCCTACGCCGTGTACATGCTGCTGCTGACGCTGTCCATGCCCCCCAAATGCCAGGGTCTGGTCAGTATGTCCGCCGAGAAGAAGGTCTCGCCGGTCATCCAGTTCATCTTCCTGGCCTACTACGCCCTGACCTTTCTCATCCACAATAATTTATTAACGGAGATTGGCGAGTATATTCGGCGACGATTAAAGGCCCGCAAGAAACACTCGCAGGCAGAGGCCCTGGTGACACCTGGGACGTCCTCCACCTCACTCTAATTAATGTGTCGTTGTCTCTCTCCTGGAACTGACAGTATACAGGAATCGCTAATACAATTAGTCCGGCAGCTGTCTAGCTGAATCTAGTCAAAATCTAATTTAATTTACGTGGTTTAAATCATATTGTAATCATGGCCGTTGTGATGCCGTCTCCTTGAATTACATTTTCCCGATGGGTGACAGGTAAATTCCATTGGAATATTTATACTGAGGGTTGTATGGATTCGAGAGAACCTTTTGCTTCCTCGCGGAACGGTTTGGGAATTTGATTTTTCTGGAAGTCGTTGTCGAAGCCAAGTGTAAATTTGCGTCTGTAGGCTACAGACTGTAGCAGTTTGCGCACGCATTTGACTAGCGCGATATTCAGTGTAATACGGTGTACTTCCGGTGTGAACGATCAGTGCATCTAGCAACTATAATCAACCTTTTGTATACTCAGCTTGAACGCCAGTTCGTGTTATAACATGTCTGCGCCGATGAACATTTTCGTCCGGTTCAGAATCAGGCAAGCCGTTACTTAGCCGTATGATGCCGTTTCTGGGAATCGTAACGCGCCGGCGGGGTCCCTTCGTGTACTTATATCTCGTACATCCCAGGACTTAAAAAAAACTTGACTTGTGCCATTCGGTGCGTGATTCAAAAATTGAATAATAAAATCAACAAACAGCGTGCAACAGGAACAAATGCAATGAGCACAATTCGCCGGCACCGGGGTCTTCCAGAGACGTGCAGTATGTTAAGAGAAGTGGGCCGGTACGTGATACCAAATTCGTGTACATCAGTACATGTACGAAAAGTTCGGCTTTCGCGCACTCTCAAACACAGCTTTGCATTTGTTTTTATGGCATTGTGTAGCCGAATGGTTTATATAAACTGGCGTGAAAACAGTTTGTACGCGCATCATCCGGTTGGGTAGTTGTAGGCGAAATAAAACCGATCTCATTATAAACCGATCTTCCTCAAATTCTGCATTTCTTTTTCCTCCAAAACTATATCTATGGATTTGTCTGTCTGTACATCTATCGATCTCACACAGGCCAAGGTTAAAATTTATTACCACCCAAATATAAATTAGGCATACATAGAATAATTTAGTATTCACCCGGTTCGGGCGTTATACAATTTTTATGGCGTATGATCAACCGTCCAACGGCCGGCTGCTGGTTGGTTTGAGCGTCAGCGTCTTCATCAGGACGATCTTGGATCCGGCGGCTTTCGCGCCGTACTTGCGCGCCCGCCACGCCGTGCGCACCTGCTTAAGGAGGTTGTTGTGGTAGAGAAAGGTCACGGCGTAGTTGAGCAGGAAGAGCGTGGAGACGGCGGGGGCGGCGCGGTTCTGCATGTGCAGCTGCAGCGTCATGACGATGTAGCAGCGCGGCGTGACGACGATGGTGTACAGGGAGTGGATGACGCGCGGCAGCTGCGTGATGAAGTAGCCGAGGATGGCGCGGAAGAGGGTGCGGTGGCCGCCCAGCCCGCTGAGGGCCAGGGAGCGGGAGGGCGGGGCGCCGGCGCCGGGATCGGTGGAGTTACTTCCGTTGCTGGCGGCCGACTGCAGGTGGCGCTTCCGGTAGGCGCTGCTGCGCAGGATCTGGATGACGAGAACGAGGCTGGTGACGAACATGATCACCGACGTCACCAAGTGGTACCACGATGGCCACGTACAGACCCTGCAGTGCAATTTAATGTAAAATTTTTTAAGCCAGCTCGCCGGAAATTCCCAACGTGGGAAGTGTTCACGTTTCTGGAAAACGAATCCCGTTTTTTATCCTGTACTGATGGAAGGCTGGGAGTTTTCGGGCCGGTTTTAAGGGAAATGGCCCGGTACATAGCGTCAAAAACGGGATGCATACGCAAACTTTCCACCCATTTTAGTACGCCATATGTCGGCAACCGGATGTTGCGCGCGCAGACCTTTTTCAGAACACTGGATAGTGTATACAAATCATTTAGCTTTAGAATGACATAAAGTATTACAAGAAAGTGATTCACAGTGCGCGAACGCGAAAGTTTTAGCGAATGTATCCCATTTTTGGCGCGATGTACCGGGCCATTTCCCTTAAGTGAGCCGTAACATTTTATGGGTCGTAAAATTCGGGACTGATCTGGAGAAGCGCGTTCTACTGCTTTCTCAAAAGGAAATTCTACGGCTGTTTCCAGTACGCAACCCGAGATAGGACAGAGACTGTTTTTTTTAAGGTTGAAGAATTTTAACTGTCAAGTAGTGTACCAGCGCTAGCATTTTTGTTATTTGGAATGCTACTGCGAAAAGAATATAGTATATTTTAGCCGTAGCCAGCAAGTAACAGAGCAGTCATAGGCGCTGGTATAGTTAAAATTCAAATACAGAAAAAAACAACCAAAGTCACTATCTTCTCTCAAGTTAAAAGGTCACGTGCTCAAAACCCGTATCGTAGCGTTTCCTTTGACAATAACAAGAATAAAACGGTGCTCGAGAAGACGCAGCAGAACGCACTTCTCCAGTTAAGCCCAGAATTTCACGATCCGTGAAATGTAACAATTCATTTAAAGACTGGCCAAAAACTCCCAACGTTTTAGTTCCTCAAGGATAAGAAAGGTATCTATTTTCTAAAATTTCGGCTATCGGAAAAATATTACTGAATTGGTGCTTCTTTTTTCATAATTGGTAATGCGAAAAGAAATGAAAAAATGTACTACAGACTATACTACAGAGGGTTATACCATCATATTAATTTGTTATGTAATACTGCTGATTATATTAGCCGGGATTGCGATAGTGCAACGGGGCCACAAGTGGCGCCGAGTGCGTAATACGCGCCGGCAATAACATGCCACTTGAACGACGGTATTAATCCGCTGTAATACCCGGTATTTTAATTCGCAGGCCGATACAGAACTGCAGTATACGTATTAGTGTGTACAAGCCGGATTCCAAATTACTGTACTTGCGTCAAAGATGCAGGTAGTGCAATAGTGGCGCTTAAAGCAATAGCCACTACACTACCTAAGCTGTGAATATAGCTTTTACACTAGTACCTCGACGATAACGAGGATCTTGGCCAGGTTGCGCACGTCGTGCAGCGTGATGGCCATGGCGTGGTTGGTGCACTCGTTGGCCGCGAAGATGCCGATGGCGTTGAGGGACCAGTAGAAGACGACGATGCCGGGAATGGCCACGGCCAGCGCCAGCACCCCGATCCCCATGACCACCAGGTAGCCGTAGCGTAGCGGCACCCCGTGGCGGTACTGTAGGGGCTTGGAGATGACCAGCACGCGCTCCATCGACAGCGCGATGATCGTCCTGCAAACATGCAACATGGAAAAAACAACACAGCCGTACTTTGCGATTGCTTTATTCGGCTAGTTGTTTCGAAAAATATCTTAACGGTATATGTACGGTATATACGGTACATATGGAGTGCATGTGCATACAGTGGAGATGGGGAGAAAGTCAGGCAGGTACTCTATATTATGACAGTACTGTACCAGTTGGAAATCTGGCTGAAAAGATCCTCGGCGAACAACTGCAGACCCATACTGTGCAGGACGTAGACGATGAAGTCGCGATGCCGGCGCAGGCTGTCCGACGAGGTCACGAGAAATCGTGGCAGCTCCAACCATCTGTAATCACAGTGTCATATATAAAATAAAACACAGAAAAACATACATTAAATTTATTGCAATGTCTACCACTTCCTCTAGATTACACCATGAAGCAGACAAGTTAATATTTTGCAACTTATATGGATGGTTTGTAATTTAGACCGATATTTGGCATACATCAGCGTAACCAGAGTGGCGTGATACACCGTAATATGCAGTTTGGCGTAACCCGTGAATTGTATTTGTCGTAACTGGCTCATTTTCAACTTTATGGCCCTAATTATTTTGCAGAAAAGTTTCAAGAAGATCGGGTAATAACCAGGCTTTTGGTACACAACAATGCATTTAAACTTTTCGCGCCCATTTTACGCCATATGTCGGCAACCGGATTTTGTGCGCGTAAACGGTTTTCAGAACGACATACCAAAATCATATGGCTTTAGAATGACATAAAGCGTTACAAAAAAGTGATCCAGAGTGCGCGAAGGAGAATGTTTCAGCCTGTGCATCCCATTTTGGCCACCATGTACCGGGCCATTTTCCTTAACCCCTGAATTCGTATTTTTGGCTGTACCTTTTTTTGTCACTACAGGCACAGTAATCGTGAACCTGGCTTGTACAGTTGTACGTACATGAGAATGATGCCGGAGAGCGCGGTGACGGCCAGATACAGCGTCCGGGTGCTGCGCTTCTGGAAACTAAGAAAAACCAGGTAGCCGCCGTTGCCGAGGGTGGCCATGACGAGGAGGAGGGGGTAGCCGATGTTGATGAAGACGGTGGTGGCCCACTGGTTGATACGCGAATTGATCACCGAGCCGTTCAGCGAGGGACACGTGCCCAGCAGGGTCACATTGTGCAGCAACCGTACCGCGCAGTAATAATTCCCGCTGCCGTCGAAACTGAACTCCATCATTCAACGGGAAAAGAAAAGTAGGGATGGTCCAGTTTTTCCACCAGACTGAAGTTTCGCGGTTGTCTGCTCCTGTGCCGTAATAATAATAATAATAATCATCGGTATTCCCCGCTTTCACGCGATATGACATAATCCATTCCACGTGCGACGCTTAATTAATTAGATCAAGTTTCCCGCTAATTTTGATCAACACACTGGACAAATATTTCTGCAGCGAGTGGAATATTCCGGGAAACTATCCCGTTAAACTGGCAAGAATCGGGAAAGTGTTTATGCAGATGTATATATATGTAAAGGTCACGGGCGCACACGCGTCTCCTTGACGCAGATGCCGATGGAGAAAACTGGAATTTACCGGAAGCTAAGCGCGGTGTAGCAGGTTAGGACGGACGCTTGTCATGATTCATTTAATCAACTGCTGCTCGAGTGCTCATCACATGCCGGTGCCGTATTGCCGCGCCAACATAATTACACGATATTCCCCCCTTTAACCGGCTGTCTGTACTGTATAGTACGCACCGGCGGTTCTAACCGGAAATTCGGGATTACGATGACTAAGGCGCGTTGATGACAATGCGGATTGCCGGTTTGGACAGCATGATCGGCATACGTGTGCGTTAATTAATCACTTTTCGAGGAGCCCCTTCTCCACGCGTCCACTTGTCTTGCCGCTGAAACGGAGCAGTGCACCGTGCCCGGTATAATACTGTATTTACGCATACTTCTACTGCATTGTTGCGCCGGAGGGAGACTGCACCGCGTTGCCTTTAATATACTGCTCTGCTTCCGGGCGCGCAAGGTCGTCGAGTTATAATATCCATAATATAATACCAGTATTATGTTTACTACAGATGTATGTCGAGCGCTTCGAAGGGCCATACATGTGCGACAGCGATATTATTATTATTATTACGGCACAGGAGCAGACAACCCCAAAGGGACTGCCAGTCTGGTCGAACGGAAACAGGTTCTCTGCTTTAAAAACATTTAGGACAGATCGACAGATTTTAGTAGAAATTTGAAAGCAGGTACAGAACTGATTTCAAGAATTTATGTTTAACAACAAGAATTTTATCAGGAAGACACATCAGCCGCATTTCTATAGTCTACTGTCCGATAACTTTCTTTGTCCGTGTAACCTCGAACCAGACCGGCTTCCGTACAGTCATATCCTTTCCTTGGATCATGTCCCGTTTGTTGTACACAACGTACAGTTCCAGAGTCCAGAAAAGATCGATTATGGCTGGTTTAGTTAATGTGTACATTTCCTCGCAGTTTAATCTTTATTGGGCAATAGCCGCCAAGATAACAATGATTGCAAGCGCCGGTACACTACGTGAAAGTAAAAATTTAAACATTAAAAAAACAACCAAAATCTCTATCTTCTCTTGGGTTAAAAGGTAACGTGCTCAAAACAGCCGTAGCATTTCCTTTTACAACGGCGAGACTAAAACGCTGCTTAATGAAAGCAGTAGAACGCGCTTCCCCAGTTAAGTCTCGAATTTTACAGCCCATGAAATGCAACAGTTCCCTGAAAGCGGGGCCAAATACTCCCAACGTCTCAATCACTAAAGGATAAAAAAAGTTTCCATTTTCCACAAACGAATATGTCCGGCGCTTAGCAGTTTAATTAGGGTCTACTTGCGCAGGTTCATTATACAGAGCGCGAACTGGCTGTTGGCGGTTTAAATTCTTTGCTTAAACTTCTCTTTAGTCGTACATACAAAATAATATAATCAGATTATCAGGGTACATTGCTGGTGCGGATTAAGCGAGCCATTTCGCAACAACGGGCCGCATTTTCTCGTAACTAGAGTACTTACTGGCTATTGCACAAACACGCTGACAACACGCTTAATACGTGTACTGACCAGAAAAATTATCAATTTCATACGATAACCCATGACGGATTTTCGAAAGAACTAGCCGAATAAAGCAATCGCAAAGTACGGGTGTGTTGTTATTTTTAGCTCCTCATTGGTTGCAGGAAAAGTGCGATGTTGAGTGTTTTAGCAGGCAGTGAGAAGAAAAGCAGAAGGCTGTCATAATCAGCCACGTCCCGGATGCAGTTAATTGTCAGCCGCGGCCCAGAAACCCCGTTGGCCTATAACAGCCACTGGACAGCGTCCAACCCGGTACTGCATCATTGCCTGTATTATAATCCACCGGCGCGCTTTCCTTGCGCCTTCATAGACACACATTCTGCTTGTAGGCTGCTTCACTCTCGCTTTCCTTTCTCCCTGCCCGGTGTCTCCTTGGGCAGTAATCACGCTTTCCTGCCAGCCTATATAAACCACATAATGCTTATATACAGTATATAAACTGCGAAGTAGCGCGTGTGCTCGTTCGATTGCTAGCCAAGTCTTGTTGGTCCTCGTCGTGCTCGTAAGTGATGCAGCTACGCAGTACATTTACGTGCCGTTAATGTTCAACGTTGAAGAACTGCGGGCATTTCGTCCATCTGTTAATCAAGGAACATAAGGAGCAGGAGTTTATATAATGTATTTTATCGTCCTGCTCGCTGTCTGCTGCGTCGCGCTCCCTGGCCATGGAAGCGCCGAGACGGCAAAGGTCACCGGCGATAAAAGCGCCCCGTGTCGGCAGAGTATGGCCTTCGGGTGGGGCGACGCGGTGGACGAGCGGTGGCGCTGCAGCGCCGATCCCGCCGGCAAACCCATCAATCCGTAAGTTAACCCGTTAAAATTTTATTAATTTAAACATTATTAAACAGTAATTTATTTACGAGTACACAACCAGAACTTGGCTGGGTAAAATTACTCATATTTGACTAATAATTTAAAGAAACACATAATTCTTTATTTTCGAGCCGTTGCAAATGCTCCAAGCCCGGCTTGCAATTTCGAAATGATTTGGTTTGAAACGGGAATCGTGGGAAAATGTTAATTCTGCGGAAAATGTAATTTAACAATATTGCCAATTGCCGAATATTTTCCAGTACGGCGATGCGCCTGCTGTCGTCGACCATCGCCAACGCCGGTCGCTTCATCCGCGTGCGCGCCCGCTCCGACGACGCGCCGCTGAACGCCAGCCGCGCCGGTCGGCGGTTGGACAGCGAGGCGCTGGACATCAGCAGCGCCTTAGTGCGCAGCCTGCAGCGGCACAACGGTGAGCCGCAGCCGCGGGCGCTGGGCCGCGACGACACCAGCGTGTGCAATGTCGCCGGGTGCGCCGCCAGCGGCCGGCTGCTGCCTGAATCCTGCTGCCCCGTCCGCACCGAGGTGGCCTATCCGCAGTTCGGCCAGTCGGCCATCACCGAGGACACCTTCACCATCATCCAGGATTTTCCTGATTTCGTCCAGCCCGTTTTCAAACGCGTCTGCGTGTAAGCAAATGACCAGTGCATAATTAGGTTATAAATTATATTAATAAATATTTTATTTAAAGATTTATATTGAATTCATTTTATTATTTATCCGATAATTTTATTATTTTTTGTTTATTTTATTACTTATTTATGTTATATACATATTTACATTGAATTATTTATTGTTGTTCTAATTAAATTTGATAAGATTAATTATAATAGGAAATTATCAAGAGTATCACTGGGTAATGTGATTGTCATTTTATTTTCAAATTAAACAAAAATTCAGCTGCATATATTTATTTCTGGTCGATTTGGATTAATGAAAGTGCCGGTTGTAGGCGTTCGCAGTGTAATTTGATCTACGGGAACTGCACGCAGAAATACGTGCCGCACGCCGTCTTCTCGGCGCCCAGCGGCAAGTTCGGATCGCTCTTCGGACAGGATTATCTCCTCGTCGAAAGTAAGCTGTCACTATGCTCTGGAAATAATCCTTCTTTTTGCTCAATTAATTTCCGAGTTTTGTACATTTTTTTATTTCACTTTTAGTAATTCCACAATTTGTTCGTCATTTTATTAATGCATATTCAGTTGTTTTACGTATTTTTATTTCTTTTCATTTTATACTTGTTTTTATTTTTGATCCGTTGATTTGTAATCCGCGTATTAATCTGAATGCCCGTGTCGTAGGCGGATGCGAGTGCGTCCCGGCCAACCCGTTCCCGGATGACCCGGCCAACCGGCTGGCCGTCGCCGGCACACCGCCCGCCGGCGTCGATGTCAGCGCCGTCAACGACAAACGCAACAGTGTCGCATAAATAAATTTGACCAATACGAGTATTTATACTTTATTCGGTTTATTTCGACGAATGTTTCTCTGTAAAATAAGTTCCTGGATGCTGGTCATCCGGTTTCAATCCTTTTTATTTGTATTATTAATTAACCATATATTTGAACATAATCACTTTTAAATTTTTATTTTTCTATTTATTTATGTCATGAATTTCCCATAATTCGACAAAATTAATCAACACATTTGCGGAATAAAAACGACAAAATTGGCGCTGAATGGATATTGTAGCCTTAAAAAAAAATCACAAAGCAGACACAAACCCAAAAAAAAACACACCCGAGTCTCAAGGAAAACATCACACGCTGCGTCAAAGCGACGACCGGTGTCAGCGGACGAACTGGTCGATGACGAGCCACTTCTCGCGCAGCTCCTCCACTTCCGGCTTGACGATGGGTTCGCGCAACCGCACGCGCACCTCCAGCTTGCCGCCGGCCGCCTGCTTCCCGTTCATCAGGTTGAAGGCGCCGTGCAGGACGCAGTGCGTCTCCAGCGCCTCCAGCGGGATCTGCACCGTCGCCAGCACTTTATCCGCTTTCAGAAAGCCCCTGCCGACCACCACGACTTATTGACAAATACCAATATCAATACAATTAAATGAATTCGTATTTTCTTCAATTTATTTCCTGGTTTTGTTTGTTTTATATTATTTAATCTATGTTTACGCTTCGTTTGTCATCATCCTCTTTATTCTTGCTGTTAAGTACTTATTTTACTTTCTTATTTTATTTTTTTTTATCTTACTGGTTAGCTTCTTTATTTTATTTTACTGGTCCTTTTTTTTCTAAGTTTTTTTTTATTTTCCGTTTTCTTTTATTGGTTCAATTTTATAAGAGATTTTATTTAATCCGTCTTTTAATTTTCCATTTTTTTATAATTATTATCTCCTTCGTAGTACTTGTTATTTATTGTTTCTCTTATTATAACCTTATTATTATTTTGTAAAATATTTTTCTGTCAGTTTCTGTCTGCTCGTAACTCTGATAAAACGAATGACTCTCGATTTCCGAACTGTCTAACCACACTCCAAATTCCGCGATAAATTCCTCTGAGAATTAATTGAATATATTAAAGAAGTGTTAAGAAAAAAGCAGCGGTGTTTTTGCTAACATTTTGACGTAGATTTCGCAGTTGATGCCCTTGGACTTCATGATGCGGGCCAGAGCGCGCGACTTGCGGTTAATCTGCAGCGGGAACGTGGCGTTGTACTCCGGCTCGTTCGTCCCCTTGATCCACGTCGTCGCTTTCGACTGCGGCGCCTCCTGCCATTACACAAATTATCCAATCAACCAAATTCCCTGTTTTTTTGCCATATAATACGTACAACCACCAACTGGCTAAGCATCGGAAATAACCAAGAAAGAAAAAAATTTTACAACAATAAAAAATATAAAAACCACAATTACAAAATCCACCAAATTCCCGTTTTCAAAGGAAACCAGTTATGTGTAATTCGTACCGCCGGAAAGGGAAAATCCCATTTGACATAGCTGGTGAAATCCGCAGGCGCGAATCCCGGCAACGAGTAGCCGAAGCCGCGCAATATGGTCAATTCCATCACATTATCCGGCAACTCCGGACAGCACCTGACACAACACAACAACCCACCTTGCATTATCGCTTCGCTTCCAGAAATTCCTTTAATTCATTCTAAATCTATATTTTCATCCATTTTCCTATTTAACGGTTTTTAAATAACTGTTGCATTTTTAAATAAACTCGTATAACAGTTTATTTTTGTAATAACATACATATGACAGTTTATTTAAAAACCCTTAAATATTACCGGCTTTTTAAATCAATGAATTTAATTTGCATCGATTTTAAAATCAACAATCGGTAATCCAGTTCGTATCGAATTTACAATAATTATTTTGATTGTTTATTTTGCTCATTGATTTTCTTACTTGACGACGGAGAAGACGCGCGTCTCGTAGTGGAACTTGGGCACGGGCAGGGCGTGCTTGAAGGCGTTGCGCAGGGCCTCCAGATCCTTGCGGGCGTGCTGGTTGAACTTGTCGAAGCGCTCGGCCATGGGGATGTCGCCGGATTTGTGGAAGTGCGCCGCGTTGCGCACACACATCTGCACCTGCGCCACCAGCTCCTTCTCCAGCTGCACGAACACCTCCGCCCGACTGCCCGGCTGGTTGGCCGGCCGGTGGGCGCCCGCCTCTTCGTACCCCACCACCTGCACAGGCGCCCAAAAACACTCTTTCAACTATGGCTTCAAATTATACAAATTCAGTAATTGTTTTACCATATTTTCTTCTAAAATTACCAGAAATTTAATTTTTTATTAGTAAATTATTTCTATTAATTTTGTATCTAACAGAACAACCCTGAAAGTGCAAAAGAATGTCTAGAATAAATTAAAATGGATAGATTTTATTTTCACAAATTTACAAAATCATGCACGTGTACTGCAGTTATTTTATTTCTCGAAAACTTTCCTGATCACCGAAACAGAGTCGCGTTCATCATTTATAAATTGTAATTTTCTTCATTAAAGAATAAAATTCAATTCATTATCATTATTAATCGGATGGAGTGCTGCATAATTTTTCTTTCATTTAGCATTAATTCTCTTCTCATTTGCAGGTCGGCCATCGGCTGCGATAAATCGAATTCTTTAAGAATATTAAATTAATGTCTTTTATTATTCGTTATTTCCCCCGACTGACCTCGAACCCGTCGCGTTCACTGGGCCCGGCCGTGGCGCTGGCGAACCCCGGCGGCGCTTTGGGCACGGCGGCCAAATCCACCGGAAGTCCGTTAGCCGAAGCCTCGATCATGGGTTCGAGGCCCTTGGCCTGGCGCAGATAGTGCTTGGCCGTCTCCACGGCGCCCTCCTTCTTGGCCTTCAACGCCGCCAACTTCAGCTGCTTGTGCCGCTCATTCAGCAGCTGATACTGCTGCTCGTTGCGCGATTCCCGCGTTGTCGCGTGCGGCAGCCGGCCGTGGGCGGCGGCGGGAAGGGCCGGCTTCGGTGCGGGTTTGACGCCGGCGGCAGCAGCTGCCGGCGCAGCCGATGGCCGACCTACAAATAAAAGAAAGAATTGCTGAAATAAAAAAAAGAAAAATTATCCATCTTCCAAAACTATTACGTACCTGATAAGAAAGCAAAAATGTTCGCAAGTATTTATAAAAAATCAAAATAAATCCACCTCCCGAAAAATACTTCGTAAATTGCCGAAAATGCTTAACATAAATTACGAAATGTATAAAACTAAATTTACAAAACAATAAAATAAAACAATCGAAAGAACAGTAACTGAAAATATCATTAAAAACGTTTTAAAGAAAAAATAAAAAAATCAATTTTTAAATATTTGTAATACTTACTAATTCCCAAAAATAAGTGTGACGAACTATCAAAACAATTGTGAACTATAAAATAAAATATGGAAAACATTTCTCGTTGAACGAAATTATGCAAAAGGATTTATTAGAAAAGATAAAAAATGTACTTCACAAAATTATGAAAATACCGAGAGAAAATTCTAATAATTAATTGCGCATGGAATTCTGTACGCACCGGCCGCGACGCTCGTGGGAATGGGCCCGAATCCCGGGGGCGTGGGCAATTCGGCGAAATCCACCGGGCGTTTGGCCTGGACGTCCTTGATGGCGTCCTGATACTGCTTGACGATGCGCTGCATGCGCCGCGCCCGCGACGCATCCCCGGCCTTCTGCGCTTCCTCCGCCGTGGATTTGTACTTCTGCAGCCGCTGCTGCAGCGCTTCCAACACGGTCTTCGGTGCGTCCGGCGCATGGAACGCCATCTTCGCATCCGCTGCGCATTTTTAAATTTATTAATCCAATTTACGGCAAAATATATTTCCAAATTTACTGATGACAAAATATGTTTATTTACGGCTCATTTACCGGGGTCAATTTCCGGAATGTCGTCGTCACCGGCAACAGGAGCCGGCGCCCGGGGCGGGACGGTCCGTGGCGGTTCCGGAGCGGTTTTCACCGGGCCGGGGGACTCGGGAGGGAGCTCGCTGGGATGCGGCGGCATTTCCGATAAATCCAGCTCTTCGCCGCGCTCCGCCGCCTCGATCACCACGTCGAATTGCTAATTCAAACAGGCAATTTTTCGCCCATTTTCTCTTTATGTTTTATTTTTCAGTTCATTTTATTTCTGGTTTATTTTATGTCTGTTTTTCGTTATTATAATTTTTCATTCCATTTGATTTTCATTTTATTTTATTTTTTCCTTTGATCTGACTATTTCTGGCTTAATTTGACATGAAAATCAAATTTAAACAAACTCCAAATTCAAAAAAATTATAAATCAAAATTGAAAAAAAGTTTTAAAACAGTATTAAATTTAACTTTTAAGTTATGAATTTTTAACGTTAGTCGTTAAAAATAAATGGTTTAAACAGGCAGTTTGTTCGATTTACCTTCGATTAGTTTTTTCTTTATTTTCTTTATTTTTCCCATCGATCACCCGTTGATTATATTTTCCGTCCCATTTTTCGTTAATTTTATTTTTGCTTTCATAATTTATTTTATTATTTTTTCCTGTTTTCTGTAAATGTGCACCCACCTTGGCGACGGTCATGAAGCGCATGGCGTCCTTTTTATTCTCCGCCCGCTTGGCCTCAAGCGCCGCGTGCCGGTACTCTTCGCGTCGCGATTTCAGCGTCAACAGGACGAAGTTCTCTTCCTTGACGGGCGCGGCCGCCGGCGCCTGCGGGGAGGGCCGCGGGGGCACCGGCGGGACGCTGGGCGGGGCCTCCTTGGGGGCCGCGACCGCCGGGTGGTGACCCTGCTGGGCCAGGTTGGAGGGGACCGAGGGGAAGGGCTTGCTGTCGGCCAGGGGCTTCTGCAGGACGGATTTGACGAAGATGGGCGGCGGAATGTCCTCCTCGGCCACCGGCTGGCCCTTCTTCGCCTCGCCGATCTGCTCTTTTATGGTCTATCGAATAATCATACTTCCGTCACCGCCGCGGTAAATCACTTCGCGAAGGCAACAATCTGCCGCTGATTTTATGCGAATACTGAGGTAAGTATCCTCCGATTTTTCCACTAAATAAATGTTTTAAAAAATGACTCCAATACTGCCATTTATTTTTCGGCTGTTATCCTGTTAAATAATAATCCATTTATTTCATTTTCGACGATTTAATTTTCCGACGACGACGAATTTAATATTCCGACGATTTAATTTTCCGGCTCTGGTTTTCTTTAAAATTATCGAAACAAATTCAATTTATTTTATTGCCCCTTTTATTTTATTTATTTTCCTAATTTAGTGAGCAAAAATTAACTGACACGGTTTATTTTCCTGTTGAACAATAATTCAAATATTGCCATAATTTAATTTTTTTGTTATTTTCTTCTACAACTTATCGACAAAACTAATATCAATTATTACCATTAATTTACTTTCCAGCTACTGTTCTACAGAATCAATCAACTATTACCATCGCTGGGTTTTTCTGCTTAATATATTCAACAATTTAATCAACTGCATACAACCAAATTATTGAAGATATCTTATTCATTCGCATTAAACTAACTTACATCTTTTCTCTGCGAATTTCGTTAAAATCACTGCCGCAGGCTATCTATGCAACCGACTGTTTTGAATTTTTACGTTAGCGTTGTACCTTAATGGCGCGCTCGTAGCGGCGCACCTTCCCCGCCTCCTTGCCGTCCACGGCCTCCTGCTTGGCGCCCTCGTAATTCTCCAGCCGCTCCAACAGCAGCGTCACCAGCGGCGAGTGTCCGGCAGCCGCCCGTGCCGGCGACACCTTCACCTCGGTCCGCGCCGGCACCGGCATGTCGTCCACCTCGTCCGGGGTCAGATCCGCCAGTTCCGCCTACAACCCCCTTTGTACAATCACTTCCGCCCCTGAAAACGCAGCGCAGACGGATTTTACCAGTAATTCCGGGTCGTCCTCATCGATATCCTCATCGTCGTCGTGTCCCTCGTCCATCCCGATTTTTTCGATATCCTTCAGGTCCAGGCCGAGCAGCACCGGCGGGACAAGGGCCGGGTTGGGGGTGCTGCCCTTGCTGCGTCGCGGGGGCGCCATCGCTGCATGAAAAATCGAAAATAATGTGAAAAATTTCAAAGGAAATCCCAAAAATTCACTCCAACATTTAGTAAAAATAAAATTGCAAAATTTAAAAATCTGTCGAAGAAAAATCAAATATACTCAAGGTTGATTAAATTTTTTTAACTGATTAAAACATTAAATTTTCAATTCAGTTCGAATTTAATACAACTGGTAGATTAAAAATTCGGTATAAACTGAATTCCAAATAAAATTCAAAATCCCTCCAACAATCCAACAAATTAAAAAAATCAATAAAAAAAGCTTACCTAGTGGCTAAGTTAACTGACACTGCCTTTCATGTACTTAATTTAATAAAAAAGTTCGAATTTAATAAATTTGGATACATAACTGACTGATTAAATTATCAATTAATTTTCACTTTAATTCCAAATAAAATTCAAATTACCCTTAAAAAATCTAAAAAATTAATTAAAAGTGCCCTTAACTGGGGACAGCACTTACGAGGTCCTTTTCCCTGCGGAGACGGCGCCCCCCTGGCCGGCTGGGGCGAGACCCCCGCGCCCCGGGGCGGGCGGCTGCGGATGTCGCTGCCACTCATGAGGGCGTTCAGCTCCGCTTCCAGGTCCTCGTCGTTCATGTCGCCGTCGTCCCCGCCCAGGAAGTCGTCCATGGCGGCGTCCATCGACAGGTCGGGCATGCCGAACGGCTGCGAATGACACCAACAGACTCACATACAACGCTGCAGAAGCGACGCAGTAGGATTTTTCTTACGATTTGGAAGGGAACATTGGCTCGATTGGGACGCGACGGCGCGGGCTGCGAACTGCGCGGTTTCCTGCTGGCCATGCTCGATCCCTCACGTATTCCAACAAGAATAAAAGTTTATAATAATCCGATCGTGTTGCTTCTGGATTCAGTTAGAAAAAATACAAATCGTAAACATGGAAAAGTTGGAAAACTCAAAAAGTTGATTGTTTTCAAGATGACTCGCAACAAATAATGACAGGCCATGTGCTTTCCATTCCACTCGATGGCGGAAGTGGTTATTCTCAAAGTACACGAATCGCCAGTGGAATTCACATTCAACCGTGGATGGAATTGCAGCGCATTTTTAGCTGCAGTGGAGATTCAAAATCGACCGTTATTTAATTCATGTTAATGCACGTTTATTCACTTTCAAAAGTCAGGAGAAAAACAACGGGATAAATAATCGAACTGTAGCCAATATCCTGTGTACTGTTGCTGGATGATCCATAGATCAAGGAGAGACACAATAGGATTAGGAGGATCAGTGGTAAATCGAGCTGAGAGCAGCAGAACGGAAGGTATGTACCGAGGAATTTGGTTGGCTTAGCAGCCACCCAACCATCACAGCTGGCGTGTCTTTCAATGCGCCAATGATTGCAGTCTCGCGCTCGCTGTCGATTGGATTTCCTGGCTGGCGAACCAGAATTTGCAGTAACGTCTGATTAGTCCTTTCGGATTGGCGCCACTCTCCTGTTTTGGTGCGCCGAGACTCTCCGGCAGCGTTTCTCCCTCGTCTTCTGCAACTTTTCGTCCGAAATTCGCGGCGATCGGAATTTCCCTGTTGCACAATGGCCTTCAGTTTATCGAATTTTCCTCCGGGCACCAGTCTGATGACGGCGGATGGGACACCCGTCATCCTGGATGCCAATCAACAGCTAGTCATCCAGGCCTCCGGGAGCGAGGAGATCCCCGGGAAAGAATCCTCGGCGGAGGCGTCCCTGCGGAATTTCTGGCAGCGCCAGATGCATCGGATTCGTGCCATGAAACCTGTACGTTAGTTGCGGCGCATGCGGTCTCTTACCTGTTCACTGCTAGGAATCGCATAGTACTGTACAGGAAGCCGAATAACCTGCGCTGTATTATGATTTTCGTAAATCAGTACGTTAATAGCGGCGCATCCGGTTTCTTTCCCGTTCATTACTAACAGTTACGTGATGTTGTACACGGAGACGCATGACTTGCGCTGTACTAATTGTTTTTGTTTGATTTTCAGGATGAGTTTCGCCATCCCGAGCTACCCCTGGCCAGGATCAAGAAGATTATGAAACTGGACGAAGACGTGGGGGTAGGAAAAATCTTCCTGCTAATAATATTAAAATTTGCAATGATCTAAACGTGATTTGGCGATAGATGATCAGTTCCGAAGCGCCCGTCGTGCTTTCCAAAGCCTGTGAGATGTTCATCGAAGAGCTGACACTGCGTGCCTGGCTGCATGTGGAGGAGAACAAGCGCCGCACTCTGCAGCGCAACGACGTCGCCACGGCCGTCAGCAAGTGCGACCAGTTCGATTTCCTCATCGACATTGTCCCGCGCGATGAAGTGAAGCCCAAACCGCCTTCCAAAAGCACGGTGAGGGCTTTTTAACATTTATTACTTAAAAATAAATAATTTTAAAAAAATTAAAAAAGGGAAAAAATAGCGCAATAAAAGTTATTAAATAAAAAACGTAATTTTAATGAAATTTAGTGATTTATTTAAGAAATACATAGTGTTAAAAATGAGTAAATTAACTGGGTTGTTTTTCAGCCGCGGTCGGTGTCGGAGGTGCAGTACTTCGTGCAGCAGGGCGGGCAGGTGACCTCGGCGGTGCAGGGCCTGCCCAGCGTGCCCGTGACGCAGCTGCAGTTGGCCGTGCAGGGCAGTGCGCAGCAGACGCTCAGCGTCCAAGAGGGCGCCACGCTCCCCGTCGTCATCAACAACTCCGCCGGCGAGATCCAGCAAGCCAACGTGAGTACCCATTTATTTTAGCTTTTTTTTCGAATTTATCATTCGCAACATGAATATATTATTTTGGCAATGTAAGAGAATTAGTTTTTGTTGGAGTAAGCTCTGAGCAGCAATTTTGAAAATTAAATTATTTTTGTAAGGACTGGCGCCGATTTTCTGGATTTAATTTTAGCATAAATTGAAGGATCAGTTTCACAATTTCAGTCGTTTTTTTGTAGGGGTTGGGGTCGATTTAATTTTGCGTAATTTACTAATGGATCACTCCATGATTAAATAATTTTTTATTGCGCCGATTTTAATATTAATTTTTTAATTATTTTAATATGATGATTGACGTTGGCGTTGCGTTTTGCAGTTGAGTTTGACGGCGCAGCAGATTGAGGCCATCCGGCAGTACATCTCCACCCTGGGCATCCCCCTGTCGGCCTCCAACCAGATCGTCATCCAGGCGCCCACCGGCGGCGGCAGCCAGCTGCAGGTCTCCATCAATCCCAACCAGCTGCAGCCGCAGGAAGCCTCCGATTGACTGTAGTTCCCGATTTCCTATCTGCCTATCTGTTATCCTGATGCTGCACCGGCATCGCCGTTTCCCCACTAAAAACCCGCGCTCTGCATCTGCAGCCCGACTTTTCCCTTGTAACTTATTTTCTTCCGCTCTGTTTTTTTGTAATCTGTTATTTGTTTTCTCAGTTCATCTGCACATATCCTGTATCAAACGATAATTAATAAAACCCGCTAACTGAAATTAAAGCTTCATTAATAAATTTTTAGTTTACGAACAAAAATTCCATTTGATTAAATAATTAATTCTAATTCTTTTTGAAATATTATTATTAGTAATTATCTACTAACGATTTTTTAGTTTTTTTTTTAAATTTTGTGAAAAATTTGTGCACGAAGTTTTGTTAATCTGAAATTTAAAATCAAATTAAATCCGAATTTAACAGAATTTAATATTAATTGCTGCAGTTAAATTCGTAAAATATTCCATCAAATCGCAGCGCACATTTTCCCATGATTTTAATTCAGTTTCTCCCACAACACAACCTTCCCCGCTTCAACACACATCCGCCAGCCCGAACGCCGCGCCATCCCGGAGCACCTCCAGGGGATCGGTCTTGAGGAGCCCCGCCCACTGATTGGCGATGCGGTCGTGGCCCAGCACCTTCTCCGTCAACGCCCGCACCGCGGCGTGATGGTGGCGGCGCAGCATCTGCAGTTCCCACAGCGGGGCGGGCGCCAGGACGTCGTCGGCGGCGGTGGGGATGATGAGGGCCGGCTGGACGAACTCCGGGTCTAGGAGGGTGTCCAGGCGGGGGTGGGCGGTCAGGAGGGACTTGAGGAGGAGTAACAGGGCCACGCATTCCACCGGGGGACTGCGCAGCGCCGCGCTGGCCAGGCCCTTGGCGCACCGGCTGGCGCGCTCCACCGAAATCAACTTTTTACGCTCGATGAACCCTACATCAGCAAATAAAGCAGCCAAATTAAAATCACGTAATTAAAATTTATTTTCGGATTTTTATTTCCGAAAATTCCGATTTTAAATTCAAAAATACAGTTTTTTATTTTATATTTCGCATATATTTTCTAATTTCAAAATCCGAATCTTTATTTCAGATTTTCAGATTTCAGATTTCAATTCAAACTCGGAATTCCTGATAAAAATTTTAATTTACGTGTGTATTTCGTAATTTGCACGCATTTATCGATTTTCGAAAATTTCAATTCAAATTTCAGTTCCTAATTTTCTTTTTTCTTGCCAATTTTTAATCAAAAATTTCCAGTTTACGAGTGTATATTTCGTAATTCGCAAGCATTTTTCAAACTTCGAACTTTTTAATTAAAAAGGAAATTTTCTATACCTAATTCTGATTTTCGTTACCAAGTTCTCATTAAGAAATCATTATTAAAATTAAACCGGTTATTTAAATTACGAAATTATTATAAACCTAAAGGCTAACTGACACATTCCACAAAAAAATAATGTTATTATTCCAGGCAAATTATGATTAAACCACAAATAAAAGAATCCGCACGACAATTTTTGTGTTTAATTTTATCTGATTTTTTTTCCGAAAAATTCCATTTTTTTCCTCGCACAAAACTTTACCTTTGCGGACACACTCGACAATCTGCACAAACACCGCCCGCTCCTCCGTGCCCTGCAGCCCGGCCAGCGCCTGCAGTAAATAATGATAAAACCGGTGCGGATCGATGTTGAGCGCCGTGCCCTGGCCCGAGACCAACGTCAGCACCGTCCGCACGCACAACAACCCCTCCAGCAGCGAGCAGGCCTCCGTCTGGACGATCTTGTGCAGCGTCTCCACCAGGTCGTCCATGAAATCGATGCTGATCAGGTGGGCGAACTTGGCCACGCCCATCAGGACGCCCGGCAGCAGCTTCCGGCGGGTGCGTTCGTCGGCCAGCCGCAGAATGCGGAAATACGTCGCGAATAACGCTTGCAGAATCTACGCAAATTCAACCATTATTTACATGAAGAAATTATTCATTAACCTGAAAATAAAAAATTCAAGATACAAAAAATTCAATTAATGACAATAAAAAATTCAAAAATAAAATAATCAATAACAAATTCCTTAAATCAACCAGAACAAATTTACTGACAATTTTAAAAAATTAAAAAATGTTACAATCTGAAAAAATTTTCTGAATCAACAAAAACAATTCCACTGACAATAAAAGCATCACAAATAAATTTAATAAATCATGCATACAAATTAAATTTGTCATTTATTTTCCAAAAAATGGCAAGAATCAAGTTTATTCAATAAACCACAAGAAAAATATTCTTTTAATTAAAACTATGGAAACCAGAAAAACAAAATTTTTATTAATTAAAGAAAACACTAAAATTAAAATTAGTGCTGGAAAGTGGAAACCATTGAAAAGATGAATAAAGTGCTCAATATAACTGTAATAAAATTCGGTAAGAAAACCATTTCATAAATTGTTTTATTAGATTCAAAAAAATTCTGAAAATTACAAAGACAAAATTATTAATTTTTCAAATTATGTTTTCAATTTTTCGTAACACCTGCGACTGCAATCGGGCCTTGACGCGGACGTTCTCCTGGGCCTGGGAGGCCTGCAGCTCCTTCTCCACCTTGGCGACTTCCTTCTGCCGTTTCCGCTCGGCGTGGCTCAGGGTTTTGCGGTCGGGTTTGGCCTTCTTCTCGCGCGCTTCCTCCATCAACTGCTTACTTAACCGAATCGACGTCAGCGTCTCCAATAAGCGCCGCGTCAGCCGCTGCCCGCCGCTCTTGGCCAGCTTCGACACCGCCTCCACCGCGTCCAGGCTGGCGTCGCCGCTCTTGTCCTGCTGGAACACCGTCTCCAGACACACCGCCGCCGTTTCCTGGGGAAAAAAATAATCCAACACTGAGAAAATGAGAAGTGACGGAAAAAATCGAGAGGAAAATATTATTTTTCTGATAATAAAATACAATTCCTTACCAATATTTAAAAAAAACATTTTTTAGCACAAATTTAACTGTAGTAGAATTTACGGCAAATTAAAAAACAAACAGCGGAAGATACTGCAGATGTGCAGGAACACTTTAAAAATCAAATGACGAAAAAATCCAGGGAATTTCTTCTATAAAACACATACATGATACGGTACACGTAATTTAAAATGTTCAACATGAAAATAAAATTATAAACAATTTTTTTATAACAAATTTGCAAAATTAAAAACAATAATGTTCTACTAAAAAAATTCATGGCCAGAGAAGAGAAAAGCAGATCTTACTGGTGGGCAAAAATACAGCCTGAAAGGGGTGAAAATTCGCAACAAATTGGGCGAAATTTCAAGACAAAATTTTGCTAAAACAAATTAAACTACCGTCTAAAAATTAAGCAAAAACCCAAAAAAGAAATGTACAGAATTAAAAATAATACTACTCTACTGAACGAAAAAAGTCCCGGCTAAGGAATAATAATCACTAAGGGAAATAACTAATTGCAAATAAATCTACAAAAAATTACAAATAAATTAAATTTACCTGAAATTCCGGGACGCGGCACGTGGCGATGGTGACGACGGCGGAGACGAGGTTCTTGCGGAAATTAAAGTGCATCTGCGTCAACAACAACTGCGTCAGGCACTTGACGGCCACCCCGCACTCCGCCCCCACCGGGGCCCCCTTCCCCTTCAGCGCCCCCAGCAGCCCCTCCAGTTTCTGCAGATAGCGCTGGTACAGCCCCAACAAGGCCTGCTCGTAGCTCTGCAGTTCCCGCGTCTCCTTCTTCATGCGCTGCTCCTTCTCCACCTCCCCCGCCACGTGATGCGGTAGCCCGGCAGAATATCCTTTAAGTAAAGAATTTTGATTTATTTAATTATAATTTCAACAATTTTATATATGAGACACTGGGCAAATTAAATGCCGATTTATTAAAATTGAATCTAATAGTTTTTAAAAATGACGATAATTTCAATTTAAATTCCTTGTTTTTAAAATTAAAATACTCGGGAAATCGATTTATTTAGTTTTTATTTTATTAATTGTATATGGAGAAAATGGTCGAATTAAATGCCCATTTATTAAAATTAAATGAAATAAGTTTTAAACATGACGATAAATCAGTAACACAATAACTATAAATATTGAATTTTATTTTCCTGTTTACAAAATCAAAAATACGAGTACTCGGAAAGTAAGTATTTTAAAATTAATCAGTCTAACTTAATTTTATATTCTACAATAAGGTAAAATAATTTTAATTTGATTCTCACTGCCGATAACAGCAAAAGTACTCCGAAAATTAAAAAAATAAATTCTGATTTTAAATCATTGTGAAGCAACCCAAAACTGTGTAAACTTTAGCCTTACCTTGAAAACCTCGACGAGACTAGCTAAAATCACCCCAATCACGTTCCCCTCCACCCCGGGTTCCCCGAGCCCGGCCAACAGCTCCCGCAGCGATTTCAAGTTTTTCTCGGGATTCTCGATGACATCCAGACACAACGACGCGATCCGCCGCTTCCAGTGCGGATCCCCCGCGAAGGGCGGGAATTTGACGGGTTCGCGGGGGTCCTCGCGGGGTTCCTGAGCTTTCTCCTTCTTCTTCTCGGGGATCTCCTCCATCTCTTGGTAGCGCATCTGCAGACCATCCTTCCCCTTGGTCGGCAAGAGGAAACGCACATTGGCGCTGGAGGAGGCCTGGAAGGTGCTGCGGAGATCGTCGGGGTCCTCGGTTTTCTGCTTTTTCTTGTTTTTGCGCTGGATGGTGTCCTCGGCGACGGAGGCGTCCAGGAGGTCGTTGTACGTGCCGTCGTCGGCCAGGACGTCGAAGTTGAGCGGGGGCAGGTCGGCGTCATAGTGGGGATAAATACTAGAAGCGTGGAGTTTGGATGATGTTGGTTGTAGTTGGCGTTTGACGCCGCGACGCACAGCAGCTAATTTCAGGTTGGTCTTCTTCCGCATTTTGTATCTCACGCCGGATATCCACACGGGATCGGATAATCACGCACACGAATTAATAATGTATAGTACCACTTTACTGTACACAACAAGTGTGACAAGGAGACTGTGAACAGATGCAGGAGATTGTTGAAGAATGAGGAAGGAAATCAGAAAATAGATTTTGTGAATTTTCAACGTGAAGTTGGAGGATTCGTGCTCAAGCAGCTGCCGCCTCGGTGCAGCGGATGACGGGCCATCGTAGCTGTCGGATGGAGAGCGGTCGGCTTAGAGACATCTTCATACATACAAATATTATTTCATAATTATATAGGGTGCAGTTAATAATTTCTATGATGCTATTACGTTGTTAAAGAATTTTATGTCCCAGAAACCATTTTAAGCGTGTTAAAAGTAAATTAGAATATAGGTAAATAATCTGCGCTGATGCTGACTGTAATGTACCGTACGACTTACGAGCATCGGGAATTATTAATAATATAATTTTAACCAAAAATCAGGTCTACTCCCCCAGTAAATAAGAACAAATTACAAACACCAGCCTACATCTGCTTGTCAGTAATTTTTAATCGTCGTGGAATTACTGAGGTACAAATTAATTGTTTCCAATTAATTTTGATACTTTGGAGTATGTGGTTTGCAAATTGCAGCTTATACTGAAATGCTGATTCCGCTGACGGATTTGCTTAAGTAAAAACAAGTAAAAAAATTTCACCAAACCCGCCAATTTTATCTTTATGAAGCACTAATTCCAAAATTAAGCAAAAAACGTTTTCATATGTAAAAGAACGCGGGAAATCGGATTCTGCAAAAATTAGATAGAAAAAACGCCGTCTGAACGGTTTTTAACTCGCTGACAAATAAAAAAATTTCACCAAACCCGCCAATTCTATCTTTATGAAGCACTAATTCCAAAATTAAGCAAAAAACGTTTTCATATGTAAAAGAACGCGGGGAATCGGATTCTGCAAAAATTAGATAGAAAAAACGCCGTCTGAACGGTTTTTAACTCGCTGACAAAAAAAAAATTTCACCAAACCCGCCAATTCTATCTTTATGAAGCACTAATTCCAAAATTAAGCAAAAAACGTTTTCATATGTAAAAGAACGCGGGAAATCGGATTCTGCAAAAATTAAATAGAAAAAACGCCGTCTGAACGGTTTTTAACTCGCTGACAAAAAAAAAATTTCACCAAACCCGCCAATTCTATCTTTATGAAGCACTAATTCCAAAATTAAGCAAAAAACGTTTTCATATGTAAAAGAACGCGGGAAATCGGATTCTGCAAAAATTAGATAGAAAAACGCCGTCTGAACGGTTTTAACTCGCTGACAAAAAAAAAATTTCACCAAACCCGCCAATTCTATCTTTATGAAGCACTAATTCCAAAATTAAGCAAAAAACGTTTTCATATGTAAAAGAACGCGGGAAATCGGATTCTGCAAAAATTAGATAGAAAAAACGCCGTCTGAACGGTTTTTAACTCGCTGACAAATAAAAAAATTTCACCAAACCCGCCAATTCTATCTTTATGAAGCACTAATTCCAAAATTAAGCAAAAAACGTTTTCATATGTAAATAAACGCGGGGAATCGGATTCTGCAAAAATTAGATAGAAAAAACGCCGTCTGAACGGTTTTTAACTCGCTGACAATTAAAAAAATTTCACCAAACCCGCCAATTTTATCTTTATGAAGCACCAATTCCAAAATTATGCAAAAAACGTTTTCATATGTAAAAGAACGCGGGGAATCGGATTCTGCAAAAATTAGATAGAAAAAACGCCGTCTGAACGGTTTTTAACTCGCTGACAAATAAAAAAATTTCACCAAACCCGCCAATTCTATCTTTATGAAGCACTAATTCCAAAATTAAGAAAAAAACGTTTTCATATGTAAAAGAACGCGGGAATCGGATTCTGCAAAATTAGATAGAAAAACGCCGTCTGAACGGTTTTTAACTCGCTGACAAATAAAAAAATTTCACCAAACCCGCCAATTCTATCTTTATGAAGCACTAATTCCAAAATTAAGAAAAAAACGTTTTCATATGTAAAAGAACGCGGGGAATCGGATTCTGCAAAAATTAGATAGAAAAAACGCCGTCTGAACGGTTTTTAACTCGCTGACAATTAAAAAAATTTCACCAAACCCGCCAATTCTATCTTTATGAAGCACTAATTCCAAAATTAAGCAAAAAACGTTTTCATATGTAAAAGAACGCGGGGAATCGGATTCTGCAAAAATTAGATAGAAAAAACGCCGTCTGAACGGTTTTTAACTCGCTGACAATTAAAAAAATTTCACCAAACCCGCCAATTTTATCTTTATGAAGCACTACAGTAATTCCAAAATTAAGCAAAATTAAGCAGATATCCGTGGTGCAGATATTCGCCTGCTTCCTGTTGACTCTTCGAGTTCGGTTATTACTGAACAGAAGGCTCCGCCCCACTGTCTTGGTTGGAAATTTCTTTGGTCTTGTGCGAGTAACCACAAAGAGCAACAGCGCTTGACCATGTGCTACCAGTCAGCGTTTAGTAAGCTCAAGATTGCAGTAAAAGGGGATGGACTTGCGGTCACATCCCATGATAGTCAATGACCGTTGTGGAATGCCAACAAGGCAGGAATGCCAACATACAGTCCACGCGGTGAATTTCGTTCTTTAGGAATGCAGATTAGTGAGATTAGTCTTTCTGTGCCGTGTGCATCAAAAACAACTTCGTATTATTACCCGCGGGATTTCGAAATTAAATAACACAGGTGTCACCTTTGCAATGTGTTCTCCGCAGAACCGAAATTGATTTTCAAGCGGTAAGAAATCCGTAAAATTTTGAGCCTGGTTGTTTATATTGTCCTAAATGGTAAACAAAGAACTTGAGTGCTTAAATTAATTCGATTTATTTGAATTTTACGGTATGTTATTCCTCATACATGTCATCCCTCATCATAAGTTATAGGCAACTTGATTCTACAGCTCACCTTTGCAACGCTAAGCAGCTACTTTCGTACCAAATGCGGGAAGCAAATTTGTTCTGTGTGCGATTTAGTGCGCTTGATTTTAGTAATTATTGTTAGTAATGGATGCTATGGAAGATCCGCTGAACGGCGATGATAACGCCGGAAATGAATTGGGCAGCAGTGATGCCGCATCGGACGTTTGGTCGCCGGATGTGGAAGGAGCCCTGCAAGAAGCCTTGCAGATTTACCCGCCGTGCGGACGTCGCAAGATAATCTTATCGGAGGAGGGCCGTATGTATAGTAAGTGCTGCTGAACCAACTTCGTTCTAAGAAACCTAACGTTTTCATACAAATAGCGCAAATATGCAGTTACGCGGTAAACCATTCATGTCGGAAACCGAACATTTCGAAAACTATCAAGAAGACAAAAGAAAATGTAAAAATAGCATAAGAACATGTAGAAAATACGGATAACGTAAGAAATTATAAAAAGCATAAGAAAACCTAAAAACAAATAACAGATGCAAAAAACCTAAGAAGCCTAATAAGATATAGGAACAACATAAGGAAACCTAAGAAACAAATAACAAAAATAAGAAACCTAAGCAGAAGATAAGAATATAACATAAGAAAACACTTGAATAATAAAATAAGAAAGCATAAGAAAACCGGAGAAAATATTTCTGATGTTTCCGAAATGAATGGACCTCCATGATTTTCTTCCCGTTTAATGCACATAATAATTATAAGGAATTGCCCTCGTAATATTTCTAGCCCGAAACGAGCTGATCATCCGCTACATTAACGTGCGAACCGGAAATTAAACGATTACCCTCAGCGAAGTGTCCAGTCACATTCGAATGCTGCAGGCTCGGAAAAGGGCCAGTGCGGGAGCTGGATTGGCGTTGGCACCAACATGCATCGGGAGCATCGTCGCATGTCGCTGATTTGTTGATCTGTACTACTAATCTGTTGATCTGTACCAGACCTGGGCAGTTATGGAATTTGGACTCATAGTTAGAGTTAATAGTTAATCGCAGCTCGCGAGTTAAGTTACGAGTTGAGTTAGCGACAATAACTCGAGTTAACTCGCGTTAAAATAAAAAAAATCGCTTTTCAATAAAAAAATTCTGCACTTTATTAACCATTTTCAACTAATCTCTTATGCGTACTAGTATCACTATTACCAGATTTGAAACACATTTCAGAATTAAAATTTTTCGAGCAAGTGTTTTCAGAACTCGCATCAGTGCAATTAGCTCGTCTGGGACCCAGGGAAGCGCCGGCAACGCTGGACTTTTACACTATGGTGTATTAGTATGGTTCTCTGTACATGGCTGCCAAACATGGCGTTACACGGCTCGGACTGTTTTCCCAATGGACAAGTAGCAGAAACACACAGACAACAAATTCCCTTGTGGTTTTGCTGCAGAACATTGGCGTCCTCCTACCGTTGACCAAAGTTTGTTCTCTAAAAACTCCCCGTCTGTTCTCTGCACGCTGCTAGAGCCTGGACGTGTTACTGCATTATGTTAATTAAAGCTCAAATGATGTAAAAGACTACAATCACAGTCAGAATGCACTGATTGCACTCGCACTCCACAATACTTACGTAGAAGAAGAGAAGCGTTTTGCTCGGACTGTTTCCCTCTATTGCTGCTGTCACCCGCCTGGATAGTGATGCGTTACCGCAGTACATCTGATTAAATCTGGCGCACTAAAGAAGTGCCGTGTTTAGCTACAGCCTACAACGTAGAAACTCCAGCCAGGTAACGGCAGCAGTACAGGGAGACGGTTCGAGTGTAGTGGTTTTCCCCTTATATTCATCTAGCCAATGCCTTGGGCGGTCGTACTGTTCGTTGGCACGAACAGTTTTGAACATAGATGCTTTTATAATTTCGAAAATTTATGCGATACACGGTTAGAATAATATTCTTTCTGATGATATTTCTGAAACTCAGTTTCATTTTTAACATCAACTGAAATCTGCAGAGTTACGCTAAACTCGAGTTGTTCTATATTATTTTTGAGTTGCGCTAGAGTTAAGTTTTCGTCCTCGCGAGTTAAGCTTCAGAGTTAAGTTATAACTCGTTAACTCGAAAAAAACTCGCGTTAAGTTAAATAGTTAAAATTAACTGCCCAGGTCTGATCTGTACTAAGTATATATAATTATTTTTATCTACAAGTATGAAGGATGCGTGCGTTAAAGCAAGGTGAGTTAAAGGTATCGCGTCCGTACGTATATACGTACGTATAATTATACGGACCATACGCCTCCGTGTACTGCTCCCGTGTGCACAAATCTGGTTCAAAACGACACTTTTACCGCTTAAAATTATTTCCGCAATTCGTTCCTTAATTTGCAACCAAAGTTGTCCAGAAGAAGCCATTTTTTCGCACGAAAAATAAAGATTTAATGACCGAATTTAAAAACTCCCAAAATGTGTACCAGATCATGGTACGTGCCACAATGGGCGGTGCTAGCTGCGTCACACGCCGGAAGTCCCTAAAACTGGTTCCTTTAACAAGTTTAACTTTTGAGGTCTTCGTGAAAACTTTATATTGTAGGCTTTGTAGCGATAGAAATTAGATGTACCGCCAGTAGGAGTGTTAACTGCTTTTCTCTACTGATTATTGGTTGTTGTATTACGAAGATCAGAATCCTTATTTTCCTACTTTTACCGACCGCATCCCACGGTCAGAAACATCTTGAATTTTGGTCTTGCTGCAGCTTGCTCTGAACTTGCTCCGCGCCGTCCGCGCTTCTTGCAAATGCGCTTCCCGCGCTTCTTGCTCCCGTGCTTATGCCCTTCTTGCTCCTCAGCTTGCGTTGCTCGCTGATTCTTGCTACGTTGTACTTGTAATAAACATCTGCGCTGACCTCGTGTTGCACCCTATAAACGGTAGTCAGCTTCCGGTCAGCATCGCTGCCGACCGTGCCAGCCTTTCCCGTACTAACAGCCGACACATCGTGGTAAGGTGGATTAACCAACCCACTAGAACTGTAGTCATACCAGCTAGCTTGCTGTTGCAATATAGCAGTCGCACAGCAAAGAGAGTTTCGCAGGAATACGCGGCAGCTTGAAGGAAATCCCTCCTACGCATTCGAAATACGCCTGTGAAAGCGACTCTATGCGCCTCACCGGCACTGGAAGCAGAGTGCGGAATCGCGAATGTTATAATAAATAATCGTTAGTACAATGTGGATTTGATTGATACCCTGATGTCAAGTTCCGATGATACCTATCCACGGTGAAGACAGTTTGGCCGGCTTCCTGTTAAATCGTCTAGTTCTGTCCCTGTACGGCTGTACGTATTTAATTTTGACAGGAGGCGCCGCCCAACTCTCTTGGTCCAGACGTGTATGCGCCCTTTCAGTCCACGGCTGGTCTCGCTGTTCTCTTTTGCAACCTTCTGCAGTAAGCGCTAGAGCAATAACGGTCACCTGCGCCTGATCATGTGCTACCAGTCAGTTCAGCAAGCGCATTATCGCCATAAAAGGGGATGGACATTCGGCCGCATTCCACAGCGGTCACTGACCGCTGTGGAATGGCTACCAGTCAGGAATGCAAACAACCCCTCAGTCAACGTGCATTTCTTTCTTTAGGAATGCATAGTAGTTTATGTGTGTTTCAAGAACTTCCAGAACAGCAGATGCCCACGAGATTTCAGCAGTATACTGCTGAAATCACCGATACGTATCGGTGAAACCTTTCCAATCCGTTTTGCGCAGAAGAGCAAACTGATTTTCAAGCGGTAAGACTTCCGGAAAACTTTAACGTGATTTTACTCGTGCTGTAAAAAAACGTAGTCCATAAGATTTAATACATATTTTTATTCAGGGGACTTATAACTATGGTATAATTTGAGACATTCCGATTTTTAATTGCACCGCATATTGTAAGCAGTCACTTTCTTACCAGTTTGTTTTAAATAATTACTTTTATAGTAATGGATGATATGGAAAGTCTGCAAAACGGCAACGATAGCGCCGAGACTGAACTGGTCAACCGTGATGGCGATACAGGCGTGTGGTCGCCGGATGTGGAACAGTGCCTCCAGGAGGCGCTGCAGATCTACGCGGCATGCGGACGCTGCAAGATCATCTTGAGCGACACGGGCGCGATGTACGGTGAGTGCTGGTGAAACTCGGTTGATCCAGGCAACGGCGCACTAAGACAATCATGCATGCAGATTCTTCGTTTTGCGCACATAGCGCTATTAAACCGGCACTTCTCTGTTTAAGGGAAGCAACCTGGTACATCATGGTAGTGATACCAAACACACTTAAGTAGTAATTCGTACACCGGACAATGGCTCTAGAAGTTTTTATAAGCCTGTAAACCGAATCTCACAATGTTATATTAGATTTTAAAGCTTAATAAGTTTGGTCATAGTGGAACTCTGGTGCGGTTGCGAGGGAACTCCATATATTTTTGAAGAAGGTCGGTTCATAATGAGGCTTTTGGTACAGTACACCTGTTTGGCATCAAACTTTCAGGAATTTTATTTACTTATAGGCCGCAACGAGCTTATCGCCCGCTACATTACAGCGCGAACGGGAAAAACTCGCACCACCGGCCAGGTGTCCAGTCACCTGCGGGTGCTGGCGCGCCGAATGTCTAGAGAACTGCCGTCTCCATGGCGGGTACGGCGGTATCATGGAGAAATTCTTGGTCGAGTTAGCCGAGAAAATGTCTGTTTAGGAGCAGCTTGTCCGAGAGGAAGCCCTGCAGGACCTGTCAACGACGTCAACCACAGTGGTGCCCAATGAGAAGGCGGAAGCTGCCTGTGTATTTCCAGCCGGGAGGCTGTCCGGGACCCACAGGGCCCCCACGGGTGTCCGGCTGTTTCTCTCTCTGATGGCCGTGGTTTTTGTGCTCATTCCGCTTGCTAGTTTTTTACGCCCCACACAACACGACTGATCCGCAGATCAGTTCTAATATGTAACAGTTACTGCTTAGCGAAATAACTTTCATGGATGGCATCACGGCATCCATCGCGTGGATCACTGGACTCCCACTATTCCTTAACGTAATTCATAGCTGCTGATGCGGAAGGCAGCGAAACCATGCGTGTTCCTTGAAGGGAAAGGTCAACATACATATACGTTCGTAAAAGCTGCTTTTCGGTGCGTAATTTTTGTTCCTTATATAAATATACGGTTTATACAGTATAACTGGTTTAATAATGTTTTGCTGTTCTATAATTCAATCTCATAATTCAGTGAGAAATCCGTTGATCGCATTAAATGGCCGCCAATAAAGCAATGTCCGATTCTATCGAATAATGGGGTCATCGTAATTTCTTATTAATCAGTGGAGAGTGCAGAAAAGTTGGAAAGACACATGAAGGATGAGGATTTTATTGACAAATTGTACAAGCTAAAATTGCCATTTACACTTGAACTTGATAAACCGATTTAGAACAAAAAGAACAATTCTTCAAGCTGTTTAGAACACCCAACCGTTCCCAGAACAGAAGCAGCGTTCCCACGCTGAATTTCCACACTTAGACGCTGCCACAAAAATTCGGTGGCGCGCGCTTATCCTGTTTGCTCTTTAATGCGTCGGCCAAATTCACTGATGAAAAGACGGGTACTACCGCCGCAACTTCCCATAGTTTCAAAGGATACTATAAGAACATACGGTACAGTATCGGGATACAATTAAATTGGCAGTCCTGAAAAATTAAACGCGCAAAAACACGTCCCCGTCACAGGTATAATTATTATAATGAGTAAACTGCATGCTTGCACAAGCTGTACTCGTACTTCAGGGAAAGTATGTGGTCGATGCCTGATTTACGTTTCACAGTTACATAACTTCCGGTCAATTTCTCAGCACTGCTGCGGAGAAGAATCTCCTGGAGTGGGCACTTGGAAATTGCAAGGCGCGCAAGCACTGCTTTTTCAAGGTTCGCACATGTTGAGATTGTTGACTGCTTGGAACACGAAGAGTTCCGGCAAAAGCATATCGCAAATATAATTTAATTCTACGCATACAGCCTACCTACACCGGTACTGGTAAACGGTTAACATAAGTAAAAATTAAAACAAGTTTATAGAAAAATAGAAGAGAAATAAAAAATAAGTAATATTGCGCTCAAAAAGTATTATTCGTCGTAGTTGCATACAATGCTCCGAGGAGATTTCCGGGCACTCATATAGATATTAGCGACGCTATAATATTGGCCACTTCCCATATACACGCGTGTATAATGTACGAGTACCATACAGTTCAAGTTGATCCCATGTAACAACGTTACGAAACGACCCTTCATTCGAAACTGCGAAGGAAGCACATCTCAACAGCACACTTCTCCCGATTGCCGGTAACGTTCATATAAAAACACCAACAACTGCACCGAACCCATACCCATCTCACATTCTCCGTTCTCCAACCATACAATATCGATTTTTTAACGATTTTTTCTTTCCGGGAATACACATCAGCAAGATGAAGTGTTTTGGATTGTGGGCCGTGATCCTTCTCGTCGTGTTCGCCGGTAAGTGGCAGGTTATCATAGTTTTGCCCGATTCAATTCCATAACCTCGAGTATAGACAGCAGGACACTGGCCATGGAAGTCGGAACCAGCTAAGGAGTGTGTAACAACTCATACTGAATTTTTCTAGTCTCCATGATGGAGTCGGTGGAGGCGCGCAAGTACGGCGGCGGACACCATTACGGCGGACACGGACACAGCTACGGCGGCGGACACCGACAGAAACGCGGCACCCTGGTCATGGAGGGCATCCCCGTGGCGCAAAATCTGGACCAGCTGGACGACGGCATCGAGTTTCCCAATTAAACACCCACAGTCAGCAACAACGATGATCACTCACTAACATGCACGGATATGCCCTTTCTCCTAAGACTGCATTGTATATATAATACATCTGTTCTGTTTTTACTGAACATTTTGCTCAATCGCACTGGTTTGGTTTGTTAACAACGTCATTAATGATGACCTTTGATAGGCCAGCTAAAAGCTCGACTGGGATCCCGACAAAATAGTTTATAAAATCCAGAATCTCTACATATTATTAAGAATAAGAAGAGCTAAAAGAAGTCACAGAGCATTTTCAAAAATACCAACAAATAATCGCAATAATTTCATTGAAATTAAACTGCGAGACGTGTCTAACATAATAGACGATTTCCCACGTTCAACGGGCATATTTAATCAGCAGTACAGCGAAACCGGTTGTTTTATATCACTAACTGGACATTTCTGACACAGTGTTAATGCAGAACGCTGTGGCTGTTATTCTCGTTTAATTGTCAGAGTCGAATTATACATTATAAATATCCCACTATCCCCGGAATTCCGGGCGCTGTTCATTTCGTTGGAATGGCGACATCCCGGTGGAATTCCGTTCAGCGGGAGTTCTCCTCCAGAATGGGCGCCGTCTCACGGCGGAAGTCGGCCTTGCGGCCGTTATGGGTGGCATGCGTGTACTGCGCTTTGTCGACGGATTTGGTCAGCTCCTGCTGCTCGCCCGGCGCCGCCTCCGGCACCTGGAAGATGTCCCCGAACACCTCCTCCATCTCCGTCCGGCTGCGTTCCCCTGTTTTCCGGTAAGTGTTACCAATTATTTGTAATAATCATCTAAAGTAAGTATGGGAAAAACATTCACTCATACGCACAGACATTCTTTTTACCCCAGTATGCCTAGTGTCAATCAGCGTTCCCGCACAGCTGACCTACAGATAGCTTGTGCACTTACTCTGGTAGATGGTGTTGAAGTTGGCCACGATGATGGGCACCGGCAGCGCCACGGCGATCAGTCCCGACACGGCGCACGCCGTCCCCACCATCTTGCCGAACACCGCCTTGGGCGCCACGTCGCCGTACCCCACGGTGGTCACTGCAAAGGTCATCGAGGTTTCGGTTCACTTAAACTTATACACTGAACGCATAAAGGAAGTCTTCTTATGTTTTCTTAGGTTTTCTTATGTGTTCTTATGTCGTCAGAAAGGTCACACCACCGGCACACTTACTGGTGACGATGGCCCACCAGAAGGCCTCGGGGATACTAGAGAACTGCGTCTCCTCGTATCCCTGTTCGGCATAATACACCGCGCTGCTGAACAAAATCACCCCGATCCCCAGGAACAGCAGGAGGAGTCCCAACTCCCGGATGGACATCCAGAACGTCTGTCCCAGGATCTGCAGACCCCGCGAGTGCCGGCTCAGCTTGAAAATCCGGAAGACCCGCACCAGCCGCAAGATCCGCAGCACGGTAAGCACCCCGCCCTCCCGCGCCGCGTCCGTCCCGCGGCGCAACGCCACCAGCACCACCACCAGGTCGACGTAGTACGGGAGGATGGCGATCATGTCGATGATGTTTAGCGGCTGTTTCAGAAAGTGCCGCTTATCCGGGCAGGCTGCCAGCCGTAATATAAACTCCAGGGTGAACCAGGCGATGCACACCGTCTCCAGGATGAAGAGCGGCTCCCGGAACTGCGCGTAGCCCCGACTGACGCTGACCGCCAGGGCGCTGCGGTTACTGGGGACGTAGTTGGTGCGGTTGGCGGGCTCCTCGAACTGCGGGAGGGTCTCCAGGCAGAAGATGACGATGGAGGTGACGATGACCAGCATGGAGAGGACGGCGAAGAATTTGGCGGCGGCGGAGGACTGCGGGTGCTCGACGAAGTCCCAGACGGCGCGCTGCAGGCGGTTGGCGGGTTGGGGTTTGGGTTTCTCTTGCTCGAAGCCCTCGTCCTGGCAGAACTGGGCGAAGGCGTCGGCGCCCAGCTGGAAGAAGCGCGCCTCCTCCACGAAGATGTCCAGACGGACGTTGGGCGGCCGCCGCAATAGACCTGCATGGGAAGCCACGCCCAAACTGAATTAAGTGGTCATTGCGTACGGTTTTATAGTACCGCTAATACCAAACTACACTATATTTTGTTGTTTCAACGTTTAAGTTTGGAGATGTATGCGTGGTAATGCTAGGAGTGTAATGTGCACAGTCCCTTCTTATGTAAATTGGGAAAAATTCTTCATTTGATTATGAAGTTCGCTTTGTACATATTGAGAAATAAATTTTTTTTATATACTATATATTTTTATATGCTGTACTATATTTTTTATAAGGTTTCGTATTTCAGCTGGAATCCGGTTTTCCAGTATCCAATTTTTCATTATCTGAAACTTTTATTTATGCAGTATTATGATTGGCAAAACCAATCCACGGTACAAAGGTTACAAGGTCCAATCGTGCTAATCAAAATTATTATGATGTAATAACACCACGATTGCACCTTTCTGTTATTCTGGCGGCTGTTGCCTAATGAAGTAGATTAGATTTCATTAAATAAGCAGGCAGTTCAGAAAAATTGTACATACAGAGCTGTATAGTGGTTTAATTTAGGCAAGATAAGGCCACAGTGGGCTCATTGTTAGATATGCATCGATCTTGAACAACGTAATCGTGATTCTAAAGAGTCATGTGCAACAGATAACTGCACGTTGTGCACACTGTAAACGGTGGTCATGTTTTGATTGTCATCACGAAATTATTGCTGCAGATAAATCGTCATAGAAGCACCCACCATACCGCTGACAAAATTAAGTACTGAATGCTTGAAAATGGGCAAAAAGTGCTCTACATATTCAGGTTTTCGTATACATTTTACCAGTATGCCTTGGAGCCACGGCCAACAACCATATATTCTGCACCTGGATATATGCCTATGACGATATTAATATGTATGCATATAACGATATCGTAAATATTCTGTGTATATGCACAGAAGTGTGCAGGTTCTATACATAGGGTATCTTGTTATTTTTGTATATATGCATTTATATATATATATATAAAAATGCACAATAAAGTATATATTCTGTACATACTTTACGCAAACATGCATATACTTATATTGAATATATTCTGTACATATGCATATATATCAAATATAATCTGTATACTTGCATATGTACAATATACCCTGCATGCGTATGTACAATATGCATGCACATTCGTTACATTTTGTATATGATGCATCCACCATCCTTATAATATTAATTTTGCATTGCACTCACCTGTCTGATAATACTGCAGAATAGCTTCGAAGCACATCCGATCCCGGTTAAAGTAATACTCATCCCGCGCCGGATCGTAGTGTTTGTGCAGACGCAGGGTATTCCCCAGCAATGTATCCGGGAAACGGGACAACATCCCCAGCAGAACATCATACTTCATGCCGGCCACATTCAGCACCACCCGCTCCTCCGCCTCGCGCATGGCGGCCTCGTAGCGCAAGAAGGAGCTGTTGCGGCGCGCCGGGAAACTGGGCACACTGAGATTGGCCAGGTGCAAACCGCTGTGGGTGCTGTGCAGCGAGGCCCGCGCGCCCACTGCCCCTACGCCGCGGACATCCTGGACACTGCCGCTCTTATTGCTCCAGTCGCTGGATGTGCTCAGCACGGCGTTGCGCACGCTCATCGCCATTTTCCAAAAAATGCCGGTGTCTAGAAAGCTCCGATGGTTTGCGCCAGTTCCGAGTTGGTTGTTATATGCTGAACGAGTCTAGAAAGCTCCAATGGTCACTTCCGCTCGAATGCATACATTCCGTATCTAAAAACGTATGCAACGCTTAACGCAGCTGGAGACGCTCGCAGCATGTGCAAGATAAAAAGATTGAAAAACGAGAAAGGATGAAAAGATTATTACTTAACGGCTTGCAGCCATATACCGCGACATGCTGCGCCAGCATAACAATGTACATGATAATGTTGTTTGAGCCGGGAAAAAAGTAGTGTCAAGTGCTGTCTCGTACTTCCGCTACCGACCTCGGTTTCTTTAAGGTAAAACCTTCGCTTTTGGAGTGCGTGTACGTGATCACGATGGGTATCTGTTCGGTGTACTTTGTACCTGAAATTAACAGCCGTATATAACGGCGCTGTCAGCTGTGCCGCTGCGGGCATTGTCATCCGCTGTATTTAAACGGTATAAAGGCGGAAAGAACAGGTTTGTGCAGAATATATACACGATAAGCGGTAAATGGAAACGGATAATTCACACGCGCTGTGCATTGTGAGAAGAGTAAATATGCTGCGGATTTGATGATTGGCAAACAGGTAATTTTCGTGTACACTTCGCAATAAAAAAGCGCGGTGAATATACTTATAATATTTTATTCAGCCACCCCGTGCAACCTGTTGCGTAACCAATAAGCATTTATTTCACTGAGAATCTGTTAGAGAAAGTGCACAGTGAAAGCTCTACAATTTTTAATAGCGAAAAACATTTTGAGATTTAATATTTTTCATCGTTGCTCATCAGAGCATTTTGTTACTACTTATCTGTTTTGTAGACCATTTTTTAGTTATTTTTCGTTAAGGATCGGCTCGATTTCGATGTGCACTTTTATTGTTATGCAATAGGCAACCCGTTACGCAAGACATACGCATTAATAGAGAATCTGGGAGAGAAAGTGTACAATGAAAGATCTGTGGTTTTTATCAAAGCAGTTGAGATTGGATATTTGCCAAATTCTTTTTCATCGTTGCTTATCAGAGCATTTTGCTAATATGCTTCATCAATATTTAAACGAATTTTTTCTGTTTATTTTTCCTCGATGATCGGCTCAATTTCAATGTGGAATTCAGCGATCCGACCGTTGGAGGTGGGTTTGTAGGTCTGCCTTTTGAGCACGGGGACGTCGTGCGGCTTGAGAATGTCCGCCAAGATCTCCTCCATCTGTACCCGATCGGCCTCGCCTGCAGCCACAAACCAATTGAGTTTTCATTTTTCAACAATCAGCTGTTTTACAGTGACAGGCGCATCCGGTATCTTTTCAACCGAGATTTATACAAGTATATGACAAAGCACACGCTTTCTTAATAACCCCGCGAGCGGAGATCTACGTACGCTGGTAGACGGTGTTGAACTTGGAGACGATGATGGGCACCGGCAGCGCCACCACGATTAAACCGGAGATGGCGCATGCCGAGCCGACGATCTTCCCGAAGACCGTTTTCGGGGAGACGTCACCGTAACCCACGGTGGTCACTGCAATCACAAATAAACGCTAACAGGATGTACGATTTTTTTATTTATTTTTCCCGATTTTTCATCGTTTTTAACAGGCGCAATTCACCGTTATAATTTAAAAATTTAAAAGGCCATCAGAATTTGTGGTCTCCGTTGTTCTAAAGGGAGAATACTTCAAAAAGTCGTACCATTTTCGTTGACGACAGCCAAACTAAAACGTTGCTTAAGAAAAACAGTAGAACGCGCCTTTCCAGTTAATTCGCGGATTGACCCATGAAACAAAACAGTCCGGTTAAAGTCGGAACGAAAAAAGGTCAACGTTTTTTAAACTGAAGAAAACAGTTTTTCTAGGTTTCACCTGTTCTGCTTTAATAACAAAATTTATATTTATTTTTTTTCAAAATAAAAAAAAAACGAAAAAATGTATTATATATATGCGTTTGACTTTTCGGCTAAATGGCATATGTAAAAGTGACCTTTGGGTTAAATGCCATATATACGCCATGAATTACTTACTGGTGACGATAGCCCACCAGAACGCCTCCGGAATACTGGTCAGCTGCGTGTCCTCATATCCCTGTTCGGCGTAATACACCGCCGAACTGAACAATATCACGCCCATCCCCAGGAACAGCAGCAACAGCCCCAACTCCCGGATGGACATCCAGAACGTCTGTCCCAACATCTGCAGGCCCCGCGAGTACCGGCTCAACTTGAAGATGCGGAAGACCCGCACCAGCCGCAAGATCCGCAGGATGAGCAGCACCCCACCCTCCCGCACCGCGTCCTGGCTGTTGCGCAGCGCGGCCAGGATAATGATCAGGTGGATGTAGTAGGGGATCACGGCCAGGACGTCGATGATCTCCAGGGGAGCGCGGATGAATTTGCGCTTGCTGGGACAGGTTAGGGCGCGCAGGATGAACTCCAGGGTGAACCACCCGATGCACACCGTCTCGGCGATGAACAGCGGACGCTGGAACTGGGCGTAGCCGCGCGGGAGGCCCTCCGGAAGCGGACTGACGGTGCCAGAAGGAAAGGTCACCACCTCCAAGCGCGCGCTGACATTACCGGGCATAAAGGTCACCACCTCCGAGATGGTGCCGACGTTCCCGGGGCTAAAGGTCACTACTTCTGAGGCGGTGTTGATGTTCGCGACCTCCCGGGGAGCAAAAGTCACGCCCTCCGCCCGCGGCGGGTGGTGGTGGGCGTGGTCGCGGAACTGCGGGAGGGTGTCGATGCAGAAGACGAAGATGGAGAGGACGATGAAGAGCATGGAGGTGATGGCGAAGCACTTGGCCCACACGGAGCTGTGGGGGACTTCGACGATCTGCCAGACGCGGCGCTGCAGCGGGTGTCGAGGTAGGGGCACCGGCTTCTCGATGAAGAAGCCCTCGTCCTGGCAGAAGGTCCTGGCAGAAGGCCACCAGGGCCTCGTGGCCCAGGTCGAAGAAGCGCACCTCCTGCACGAAGGTGTCCAGACGGGCGCTGGCCGGTCGCCGCAGCTGACCTGCACTTCACAACGCATCCCCATTAATTATACTATTGTTAACTAATGCTATAAATTATGTATGTATTTAATTTAATAATAATACTAAATAATAATATTATTTAAATTAATTTATTTTATATAATTAAAAATTAGTTAATGTTAATAATAATTAAAACCTCAATAATACTGGATTCTTATATGAAAAAACTGAATTAATTACGTAATTAAAATGGCATGACCTTTACATAATGCACACCACCCTAGCAAAGCACGCTGCCGCACGTCGATCGGTTGTTGTCATGCCGCGAGCGCTCGCTGCATGTTGCACTGGGCCGAAATATGACACAATCGTAAAAGATAGTTAAATGATTGTAAAAGGTAGTTTTTCGCGGAAGGCTTTGCTCAAGCGTGGAGAAACGATTTTATTTTCGTCGTCATATACGGATTCATGTACAGTAGATTTACCATATGATTTACGAGGTTAGGCCCATCGTTTCCGTTAAACTTCCAGATCGACAAAATTGACGAAAATATTCGGCCTACACATAATTTCAAAGAAACTTTACAATCTGCGCAAAAGATACAAGAATTATCTTTCCATTACAACGTTCTCAAAAGTAGCCTCGCGGCGCTAAAATGTTTTTAAACAATTTTTATACACTGAATCTCTTCGCTATGTTTTAAAATCAGTGTTTAAAATTAATTATGCTGCGAAATATTATTTATTTAAAACACGGTACAAGTCATTAAACATGTCATAAAATTCTAGGATAAGATTAACGATTTTCTAATCGCAAATTGCCGCGGGCCAACAACCGAAATACTCAGGTATTCGCTTGCCGCGTTACATGCATGGTTTCTCCTAAATAAACCGTCGAAAACGGAGCATGGGACATAAAAATGCAGGTACATATACTTGACAAATACTGCTGCAGCATTACCACAAATATTTACTTATTTGCGCAATTTGCAAGTATTCCAGGAAATAGCCGTTACCGCCTGACGCTTACGCATATAACATAACGAGGAAAAATATACAGTACATCGGTAAAACACCGGTGCGATAAAATTGATTAAGTAATACTGTATTATTAGTTCCGAAAACTTGTCAGTAAACCATTTACTTAACATTTAATTTTCCAATAAAAAGCAATGCTTCCCGTATTTGGCTTCGTCGTAATTTGGTATAATAATTTCATTTGGTGATAAAAATTTTACCAATAAGAAATTGTCGCACGATAAATTAATTACGATTAAAAATGCAATTCAAGAATACAACGCTTTTTACTTTTTTAATGAATTATTCTCACTTATAAAGTTGAAAAGAAGTTTTACTGTTTGAAAAGACGGTTTTATATTAAACAAAAACTTATGCGGCGAGTCAGTGAGATTCCGGCTGTCTAATTAAAACAAAGCATTGCGATCCCTGGTGTTCTATGTGTTTTCTCAATAATCAGGTAGACAGATTAATCAAAATTATATATAACGCACCGCTCTGATAATACTGGAGGATCGCCTCAAAACACGCGCGATCCCGGTTGAAATAGTACTCGTCCTTCGTGGCGTCATAATGCCGGCGGAACCGCAGCGGATTCCCCAGCAGCGTCTCGGGATACTTGGTCAGCACCGCCAACGGCACATCGAAGCGCACCCCGGCGATATTCAGCGTAATCCGCGCTGACCGCTCAAACACATCCTCCGTGTCGAACCGCCCAAAGGAGCCGTTGCGCACAAACGACGTATTCCGCACGAAGGAACTATTCCGCCGGCCGGGCGGCGGCCCGGACACCGAGCTCCGGGATGTCCGCCCGACCCCGCTGAGATCCTGGATACTGCCGGCCACGCCCGACGCCGCGCCGGCTTCCAGTGCGGCGTTCATCGCCATGATGGAGCGGCCGCTCAACAAATGGTTACTAGCGGCCGCTTAAAAACAGGATGATCAAAACGGGAACACCACCGCGTCCCGGGGAGTGAGTGCAGCGGACGATTAACACGCATAACTGCCGCGAGACTGGATCAGCGGAAAATATATTGTATCGTCCGAATAAGTGGATATTTGCGCACCGATAGCAAGTGAAATTGCTGAACGCTGCCCGCGGCACGTCGGTGTCAAGCGGTGACATGTTAGGGCAAGTTTTATGAGCGCAGCCAGCGTTTTCAACGTATGGGCCCGTAAAACAACCTTGCGTTGTTCGAGTGCGCAGCGGCTGGGTCGCGTTGATTCAGCGGCGGGCACGCGCACTGCCCGCTCACGTGCGCCGGTCGCCGCTGCTTGACCGGAAACCGGAGACGCTCCTCACACCGGTTGCTCGCATTTTCTTGCTTTTTCGGTCAAAGAGACCACTTCAAATATTTTCCGAATTTTCTGCTGCCTTTACTAAAAAACGTTGATGTTACGTTTTAACGTGTGATACTGCGCAAACCGGCGCTTCTCTGTTCGAATTCTGTGCCGGCGATTTATGCGCATTGGAAGTGTTCTTGTTGCATGATGTTTGTTGATTTTATTATTCAATTTTTCAACCGCGGACCGGCTCACCGATTGCCACGTTTTCATTCCGAAACTGTAGTCTGGTTAATTCCGATAACGGACGAAACTCTAGCCTGCTAAACAGCCAACTGATTTACAGAAAAAAAATGCCGGCGATTCATGCGCATCCGATGTGTTCCTGTTGCACACTGCTTGTTTATTTTAATTATTCAATTTTTAAACCACGAACCGACTGATCGATTCCCGCTTTTTTATTCCGAAATTGTAGTCTGGTTAAATTCGATAACGGACGAAACTCTAGCCTGCTAAATAGCCAACTGATTTACAGAGTAAAAAAGTGCCGGCGATTTATGCGCATCCGATGTGTTCCTGTTGCACTACTTTTTTCTTTTATTATTCAATTTTTGAACTGCGAAGCGACCAGTCGATTTCCGCGATTGTTATTCCAAAATTGTAGTCTGGTTAATTCCGATAACGGACGAAACTTTAGCCTGCTAAATAGCCAACTGATTTACAGAATAAAAAAGTGCCGGCGATTTATGCGCATTGCGCATCGGATGCGAATTGCGTTCCTGTTGCACGTTGTTTGTTGATTTTAAATCAATTATTCAACCGCGAACCGACTGGCCGATTTCTGCTTTTTTAGTTCCAGTAAAACTTCGCGAAGCCGGCAAATTTCCATCCAGTATGGTGTTGTAAATCGGCTGCACGGTTAATCATCCCGCGTTTGTTTGTCCCGCGGCGGGGATGCCGTGCAATCCGCCCGCGGCGGCCCATCACAATCACACCACACACCGGTGCTTAAAATGTTGCCATTGCGGTTGTTTAACCCCGCTTTCGGCGCAAATCACGCGGACCGTATTTCTCTACACCCATATAATTTTTATCCGCTTTTATGAACGTTATAAAATCTCCACAATGCTTTTATCGCCGATGCGTATGACGGCAGCAGAAAAAGCACCGGGGAATTCAAGCGAAAAAAACAGCCATTAAATTGCTGGTTAAAAATAAAAACACCGACCGTTATTGCATTGCGCACACTGTACAGTAAAATCAGAAACAATTATTAGGAAAATGATTAAAATGGATTATTTACACAACGCCCTCATCAATCTACCGGCGACAAGCGAGATACAGTTAAAAAAACGATTATGACCCGTGAGATTGAAGGGCAAGTGATTGGTTAGTGTGTAGTCTTTGATTCGCGGGACCAGTTGAACACAATGGGAAAGACGAGAAAGCGCCATGATTAACTGAATTTGTCATGCACCGCTACAACGCGGCGTCGCCAAACGCTGCACCGGCATCCGCCTGGCGTCCTGCACTCAGCTGCTGGAACGTTCGGATCTGCAATATAATTAATTTTAATTATTAAGAAAATTAACGAAAATATGTTTAATTAATAAAATCAAATTTATACAGAAAAAATAATCCACAGATTAAGTAAAATTTTGAACGCTCGAGGTATTTCACATTCGATCTACGTCGCATTTTTCTACATGAGGTAAAAGAAAAATCGGTTGGCTTCTAACGAATCTGGCTCAAACACGCTGAATAGTTGCTGATAATTTATTCTGAATTTTTGTAAAATAGATAGCGTTTTTTCTGGGATGAAAATCAAAGGAAAAGAACGGTTTTGTTTTCGAAAACTGGCAGGATAAAATTCGCGTTAGGCTGCCAGAACGAGTAGTGGCACCTGTTTTAAGCACCGGAAGTCCCTGACTTTTCTTCGACTGCAAATGTTCAACTTTGAAGTTTTCACGATACATAAATTATTTATCAAGTACTGCGACAGCGCATGCAATTATTGCTTCAAAAATTTAATACATAAAACTGGGATTCGGTATTTTAAATAAGTAAATGTTTTGTTTAACTACATAATCATCCAGAATGTTTAAACGTTCATAAAAGAGCATTTCAAATTTTAAATACGCAAAAATAAAATAAAACTAAAATACCCATGCGTGTTGTCGATGTTAAAGTCACACAAGCAAATTTAATTTGTAAATAAATTTTATTCTTTTACTAAAAAACCTGCATTTACTATTAGATACACACCTGCTAAACTCGATAATACAACGTTCAGAAATTTAAATTTATTTCTTCTTATGTTCAGTTTATACGGATTAACTTTGAAAAAATACTACAGTTCCGTTTTTAACTCGACACGCCGGTAATTTCTGGTTAACGTTGAAAAATGGCACCAAAAATACACCACCCCATTTATATCCCGTCATTTCGCGAAAACACCCACAACCAAACGGGAAAATATGTCAAGCGTAAACTGAGCCCTCCACCCTGACAAAGGAAGGTCACCCCCCCAGGGGGTGCCGCACACAACGGACAAAGTGTCACCTTTCACTCACCAGTGTCACATAATCCTCCTCCAGGTCGGCTCTGCCCATTTCGCAGTCGAACAGGACCTTTTGCAGAGATTTCACCTCCTCTGCAAAGCAGAAACACGATCATCTTCACACTAGCGCCTTTCTGCGCGACACCGGGACCCTCCTGTCCCGTCTGCCGCAACCGGCACAATTTAATAAAGAGTCGCACGTGCGGACGCCCACACGCGTCGCCGAACAGCCGGCCCGGATTTTATCGAGCTGCCTCGGTTGCGCGGAACAATAGGGCGCTCCGCCATCTTGGCAGGATGACGTTTCTTATGTCTTCTTATGCTTTCTTATAATTTCTCACATTTTCTTATATTTTTCAATATTTTTTATATATTTTCCTATAATTATTTTCTTACGTTATTACTATATTTTGCATGTTTTTTCATATCTTCTTATATCCTACACTTATCCTAACGTTATTCTTAGGTTTTATTGGATTTTGTTAGGTTTTCTTATGTTTCTTAGGTTTTCTTAGGTTATTCTTATGTTTTCTTTGGCTTTCTTATGATTCCTTTGAGTTATGTACCTTCGACGGAGGTGATGTCACGGTAGGTGGAGACCAGACGACCGCGCAGTCCCCGCGTCTCCGCCAACTGCAGCGTCATGCCGTCCAGCCGGTTCAGAATGATCATCTGCCGGCGCATCAGCTGGCCGGCCTCCGCCATCCATTTCCGGCGCTCCTCCGAGACCCGCGCGAAATCTACACCATTTCCCAACCACACATAAGTCGCCATATTTGTTACTATACAAATAATAATTTTTGTCACAATAACAAATTACCAACAATTCTACCTATCTGCTGGTTATGTACTCAAATTTCCATTAAATATATATTTTTCGTAGTATTTTCTACACGTAGAATTATGTCTGTATTTTGTACATTTCACAGCAGCCTAGCCGTTCCTTGGTGCTTTCAATTTAACAAACGAAAATATACATTTCACGCAATTTTCGGCATCTAATTAATGGCTGGTCTGCCGAGTCTTAAAAAGTAAAAATTTACTGCAGTTTACGGCGTTCTACTGACTGTCAGCGGCGTCGTCGCGCATGCTTTGGAAGTGCTTCGCGGCGGCGGCGGCGGGCATGGCCAGCACGTGCTGCAGGTCGGGGCCGACGCGGACCTGGCCGCGCGGGATGCCGGCGATGCGGGACTTGATGTCGGCGAAGTAGACCTTCGTGGCGCTCACTTTCCCGTCCAAATCCCGCAGGTACTCTGTCATTACACAACACACAATGTGACAATCGCATACATGACTTCCCACTGTACAGTGTACAGCAAGGAGAAATTACCGTCGTAAATAATTTTAAATTCCCGTTTAATTAGTTTTATCAATTATCGTTTAAATAGATTTAGGTGGAGATTACTGTATTTGCATTTCACTCAATCGGCATTTTTTTGCCAATTTTTCCCCTTGAAAAGAAACTTCGGGAAATGACGTTACATCAATAAATATTAATATTTCATTTAATTTTCTGCGATTACTACAGCCAAATTATGCGAAAAATAAATGTAAAATAATCCAAATTTACTATTTTCAAATACGGTGACATTGAAAAACGGCCCACAGCGGTTTGAATCTCAACTGTAATGCAAAATGTCAAATGCACGCTGTAAGTACATCAACAACTATTTCGTTGAAAAACAACCGCAGCAACGACTTTTTCCAAATTAAACGAAACAAAAAATTGTAGAAATTTCTGTACCTTCAGGAAACTGGAAACCGTGGCTGATGAAGTTAATGAATTATCCGAAATACATGGTGCAAGTCAAATTATTGAGAAAAGTCGAAGCAGCCTGTGATAAAAATGAGAAACACTAGCCGTACCTTCGGCGGCCTTGACGCAGGTGCCCAGGGTGTCGTTCAGCAAGCGCAGTTCGTGCCACAGTCGTCGCAACTCCGCCGTCGGCTGACGGAACTCCAGACCGCACGCCATCGCTCCTCACATGCACACGGCACACAACACCCTCATTCCCAATGTCCCATCTGCAGTGGACGACAAGAGCACGGCTAAAAATGGACAGATTAAGAATTCCTTTGAAGCTGTGCTGTTAAATAACGCGGCATCAACGACAATCTCGGAACTTTCTGCGTTGTCAGACACTGTCAACCAAGAAAACGGAGGATCTCGTGCACAGAGTCTAAAAGATCGCTAAAAAGCCTGCAAGGCGCAATCTGATCATGGATACGCCATACGCGATTTATTAGCCTGATTAAAAATCGGAGACAGTCTGAAAAATCAGAAAATGGCAAATGACAAACTGTCACAAACACGTCTGTTCGTGTTCCCGTGCAGCTGAACAGTGCACACGGCTGAGTGCAGAATGTAGAGAGACGTCAGCAGCCGCCCGCGCGGCGGTGCGCCGTTCGCATGCAACCACTGCCCAAAACGCTCGTGGAATATCCAAAGCTTGAAAGCCGCGAAAAGATGTACAGTACTGTACTTATTTCGAATTTCGTAAGGCTCCGACGTTCCACTCCGACGTTCCACTCGTGAACGACGAACGTTAAGCAATGTCGAAGCGAAAACGTTCTGACAACGATCGTTCTGTTAATGATTATCTCCCTGTGGCGCTGCTGCGCGAACTGCGGGAACTGCAGTCGACGGGGACGTTCTGCGATGTCGTTCTGAAAGGCAGCGAGGAGTCCGCAGCTGGGATTCCCTGTCATCGCAATCTCCTCAGCGCGCACAGCGCCTACTTTCGGGCCGCCTTCACGGAGAACTGGAAGGACTCCAAACAGCCAGCATTCCAACTGCACAACATCGACAGTCGCACGTTAAACGAGTTAGTAGCACTTTTCCTGTAACAATAAGACTGTATTAAACATATTGCAACATGTTGGTAATTCGAGCCTTTCAAGAAGCTGGAGATTTTATTTGGTAAAAATATCACTAATCGATTTTTATGATGATGATGATTTTTAAGAACGATTTTTACGAAGCCTCATTATTTGTGCGCTGAATTTAGATTGGTGAAATATTTCTATACTATGGAAATCAGCGTGAACGACGACAACGTGGAAGCCATCTTGACTGCGGCGCAGTTCCTGCAGCTGGATTCCCTTGCCAAACGCTGCTGGCGCTACGTGGAAGAGCACATGCGCCTGTCGGACTCCCTGGTGGTCCATGCTCTGGCCTCCCAGCACTACAATCCTGTTCTGGCCGAAACGGCCCTCGGATATATCCGGCGACGCTTTCCGCAGTTTGCGCACAGCCAAGACTTTCTGCAGATGGATGCGCAGCAGGTATGGCAATTGGCAATGTACAGTTACATTAGATCTAGAGATGTGAAAGAGAGTTCCACCGTTCTTTTCAAATCATCAAATGTGATCTATAATGGAGACTTTGTGGTACCTGTTTGTCCTTAAACGTTTTGGGATCTTATTGCACCCATAAATCCCTAACGGAAGTTACGCACATGTACAAACAGTTGTTCACGCCAGTGTATACAAATCACTGCTCACACAATATCATAAAGTGATGCAAAAAAATTGCTTGGGAGTGTGCGAAAACTGAAGATCCCGTGCGTTTACACGATTTTGAATAATACTTGTTTTTTTTTTGCAGCTAAATGAGCTGATTGCCTCGGATGAGGTGGACGTGGAGAGTGAGGATCAGGTGTGGCAGGCGGTGCTGTGCTGGCTGGATCACGACCGTGGCGGACGAGCGGCGCACGCGAAGGCTGTTTTACAGGGCGTCCGCGCTGCCTTTCTGAGCGACCAATGTCGGCAGGAATACACGGTGACCGTCGCCAGTGCAGCGGCAGCCGTGCCGTCCTGCCAGTCCGCAATGGTGAGCGAAGTAACGGATGGAAGGACGGAGAAGCCGCGACATTCATACGGTAAGGTTAACATGCGCTACGTTCTTCATGAACAGTTAAATACACTTCCAAACTGTTGCTAGGTGCACACGAAGTGATCCTGTGCGTGGGTGGACGCCGCTGTGACGGTACGGTGGACGTGTTCAGTCCGTCCATCCCGGCCGTGTGGCGCCTGCAGCCGCCTGGACCCCGTATTGTGGATCCCTGCGGCGTCATGGTGCGGGACGGCAGTTCGCTGCTGATCGCCCGATCGTACGACGTGGTGACGATGCAACGGGACAGCCGCTACGTCGGTCTGGAGGGTCAGTGGGGCCGGCGAGCCGAAGCGCAGATCAGCCGCCTTGCGGCCGGTCTGGCCGCGCTGAATGGGCGCATGTACGCGGCCGGCGGCTATGGTGCGGGTGACAGCCCATTGGCGTCCGTGGAGATGTACGACCCCGGCAGCGATGCCTGGAGCGCCGTCGCCGCGCTGCCGGTTGGGCTGGCCCGCTTGGCGCTGGTAGCGTGTGGCGGGCGGTTGTACGCCTTCGGAGGCGAACGCAATAACGCCCGGGACGCCAGCAACTGGGCTTTGGCTTACGATCCCGCCGCGAACGCCTGGAGCCGACTGGCCGACATGCCCACGGCTCGCAGCCGTTGCGTGGCCTGTGTTGGTCCCGGCGGGTTGATTTACGTTATTGGTACGCGCAGTAAGGGAATTGTAGCATGTTCAAGATATTTCTGATCACGCAACGACAGTCTCCAACTCCTTCCAGTTGAGATTAGGTGAAACTGGCATAAGGTTCCCAACGACGCATGTACTACATGCCATGTAGCAAAGTATAGTGGTATCTTGCAGTTTACCTTGCTTCTTGTTATGTAAGTCCTTTTGCATCTCCTCTTTTTATTCCTTATTTTTCTTATGCTGTATCTGATGTAGGAGATGAGTAATATCGGATAATTGTAAAGAATGACTGATAAAATAAATGACATAAGATGATATAAATGATAAGACGACTGAACTGGTTTTTGTGGCGAATGGCATAGGTGGCTATCGCTGGACCGGCCTTGCACAACAGATGATAGGTAACCGTGGAATGGGACGCCGCGTGGAAGCGTACGACCCCGTTAGCAATCAGTGGCTGCGGAAAGGTAGGGCGTAATTCCCTTGTCCGGATGTCAATTGTACCTTTGTACCATTGTGCCACAGGGGACCTGGTCATGCCGCGCAGTGAACCTGCATCTGTCAGCCTGGACGGGAAGCTGTACGTGCTCGGGGGGTCGGACGATGAGAACGGGAATGGGTGTCTCGACAGCATCGAAGTGTACGATGAGGAGGCGGACCGCTGGGAGCTGCACGAGTGCCGCTTGCCGCAGGCCCGATCGGCCTTCGGCTGCGCCGTGATGAAGCTGCGACGCGGCTGAAGGGAACGCCGCTTACATTGCGCCATCGTTGTGCCGGCTTATACGGATTATAGGACGAAGGTGTCGGTCTTAAGTTTGAAATGTTGCATTGGGGAATGAAATAAAGTGCAGTGATGCACATGTTTTTAATTCTTTTACCGGGTACATTTGGCTCATCCTTTCACTGGGTTTATGTCATTTCATCTTGCACCTGAGAAATAACTACGTTTAACGAAGTAAAACCGCTGGACAACAAAGAAGGGTCTACGGTCCGCTGATTCTCAGGATGCATGTTTATAGGAGTGTTTAATTTAATTATAAGCACCAGTGGGTTTATCTCGGATCTGGCCAAACGTATTCGGGAGCAGACTGGAGTAAGCCGTGCGAAACTGTTTCTGATGCAGCGTTGCAGTTTAGAAATACAACGGGGCAATGCTGCCTGTGTTCTTGGTACAGTTGAGTGCGGTCGCAATCTTGATGAACTGTTTTTGGTTTTCTAGAAGTTTATGATCTGAGTGTCATTCGTTTTCTAATTGTGTTAGAGAATATCTATGAAGGGTTGTACTCAAACGCACATTAGCATAGAAACCGCATTTAAACCAATATCATTTCCGTTACTTTCCGTTTCTGCTCTGGAATATACACACTTTTCTTCGATTTTTTTTTAATCGGTTGCGCGTCACTTTCGCGAACGTTGTTAAACGCTGGCATCTATGCTGCGCTGTTCGTACAATCATAGCAGGAATGAAGGCGCATATTAAAACCTTCATTCCTGCTATGGTACAGTACAGCAGAAAACGAGCACATTAATTTTGTTCTCAAAGACATCTTGTTCACAGGACACAGTTCACTACACAGTACAGTTAATTTTCGAAATCCTTACAAGCAAAACAGCTACTGCGCCGGGAAGATGGTTTTCAAGACGGCGGTATATTTTTTGTAATATTCACACGAGAGAATTTCTTAACTATATGTATCTGATCAACAACCGCTCACAATGATCTACTGAAAGTATAGTATGATCACGGTATAAAGGAATTCACTGGTAGCGCAAGACATTGTAGGAAAATTCAGTACTTTTTTTGCCGTCACACCTCATTAACCTTTCTTGAAAGACAAAAGAAATACAATGGCCGAAGTTGAAAACGTGTGGCCGTGCCACACGTTTACGCCCTTAATTACAACTTGATGCCTTTGACGAAAACATGCCGAAAAGTACTGAATTTTTGTACATGCTACGTTCAGCATCATTCGCTACCAGAGATTTATCTCTTTTATACCGTGGTATGATATAGTGTTTCTGCGTACATCTCCTTGACGAATTGTGACAATTGTGCCGCTTCCCTTCAGCACGTCCTACGCTCTGCCGGATCAACTAGAAACGGGACAACTACTGGAAGTGCTCCCGACGAAAGCACCTTCCGAGCACTTATCACCAGGCATCATGGACATATCGCTTGATTAGGGTCACCGTTTCGACAAGGTTGAAAGTGAAACTAAGGTTGTGATGTTGATGCGCAATTGAATGGGCGCTGCATGGCACGCGGATTCAAAACCCACCCGACGTTATCGGTTATCATACAGATACGAGTCTTTACATAATATGATTTGGAAAAGCATGAAATGCTGCTAGAATGAGGGCCCTGGTAAGCAGCCGCCGCTGCGGAGGTGGCGCATTCGTGATTCTCGCCTGGACTGCAGACTGGCAGTGTGTCATTTTGACGTCACTAACAAACAGGGATTTTACAGTGCGCCAACAGGAGAACTACGCATGCGCTCTGTTTCTGGTCGTGTGCTAAAATTTAAGGCGGTAGAGTAATAACGTGACCATAGAGCTGCCACTTAATTTAAGAAGGCAGTAAGCATTTTTATCGCACATTTTTTCCTGATTTGCAGAGGATGGTTTTTTCTGAATTTGCCTGTAACTGCCTAGTTAACAAACAGTACAGTTTGCGAACGCGCGCTGTTTAAAAAGTGCCGGGATAAGCACTTGTTTCTATGGGCCTACGATGACTTCCCGTCGCACCTGAGTCGCACGGCTCCCAACCACCCCAAGGCGCCATCCGGGCGAGAATCGTCAATTGCGCATGCATTTTTAGATATGCTCCAATGTAACAGTTCACTCAGAGCGGGGCTAAATTATACTCCCAATGTCTCAATCACTAAAGGGTAAAAAAAGTATCCATGTCCCAAAAACGAATATGTCCGTCGTTTAGAACTTTCTGCAAGCTGAACCACGTGTCCAGATTTCTTCGAGCTGCCGGTGCCATGCGATTCTGCGACCGTGCACCAACTGGTTACATCCAGCATCAGCGGTTACCTTTGGCGGATAGGAATCCGTCATCCCGATTGGTTTATTAACTTTATTTCAGAAAGTCAGAAACTTCAATAAAACCATTACTTACTGTAATACGCAGGCTTGAGTAGTTTCCTGTATGCTCTGTGAGCCTCTCGGACTGGCAGTTACGTTGTTTATTCATACTTTGTCAGCTGCAACTCAGCCTGCAAGTGAAACATTCCTCCAGTCTTATTAATTTTTGAGTTTTTTGAACTTTTTTCACAAATCACTGTTCAAACGCCACACTCTGGTCTTTTGTTTGATTTTGGTTAACTTAAGTAATTCTTCATCGATAACCGTTTTTACTTGATTGCCAGCTTTTCCATTCTCCACGATGTTGAAGCCACGCAGTTATGCCGATCACGCTCCTCATGACTGTCGCGCTGAAGAGTTCCTGCGCGGACTGCGTGAACAGCAGTCGACGGGGGACGTTCTGCGATGTCGTTCTGAAGGGCTGCGAAAAGTCCGCGCCCGGCATTCCCTGCCATCGGAGCGTCCTCGGCGTGCACAGCGCCTATTTTCGGGCCGTCTTCACGCAGGACTGGAAAGACTCATCGCAGCCTGTCTTCCAGCTGCGCAACATCGACAGTTACACCTTGAACGAGTGGGTACCTAAGTAGTCAATACAATTTATTGAATTGACTAGTAATCCAGTAGTAGTAATTCAATTTATTGAGCATACCATAGATAGCCGACTGAGCCCAGCCAGAAACCCTGGAAATTATTTCTTCTTCTTTAAGCTAAAATTACCCCCTCAAATTTGCTAAAAAAAACCGGCCTGTCGGCAGGTCCATAAGTTAGTCCGCATGTTCCCTTCACACCAGCTTTTCGCAGGTGGCGTTAGTTTGGTATATTCACTGGGCTCAGGACTTACTTGCGATCGTTATGAATCCACTGTGCAGGGTGGTCAAGTATGCGTACACGCTAGACCTGAGCCTTGACGCTGACAACGTGCAGTCCATCCTGGAAGCGGCAGAATTCCTGCAGATGGCTGCCGTGGCCGGACTGTGTTGGAACCACGTGGAAGAAAACATGCAGCTGGCCGACTGCCTGGACAGTGGACATCCATGCTCTGGCATCTCAACACCATACCACCCATATGGTCGAGGCCGCTCTGGGCCTGATCCGTCGACACTTTCTCCTGTTCACTCAGCGGCCAGACTTTCTCCAAATGGACGCGCAGCAGGTACTGACAGTTGGCGATTTAACATTAATGCGTAATCGTGCTTGTATTGGCTTTCTTTACAGCTGATTGCGCTGATCGCATCGGACGACGTGGACGTGCCCAGTGACGACCAAGTGTTGGAGGCGGTGATCCGTTGGGTGGATCACGACCGTCCCGGACGATCGGTGCATCTGCTGGCCGTTCTGCAGGTGGTTCGTGTTCCGTTTTTGAGCGACCAGGGTCGGCAGGAATACGCGCTGGCTCTTTCCTGTGCACCGGCCGTGATGCCGGAGGGGCCATCCGCGTTGGGCCGTGAATTGACCGAGGGGACTGCCACAACGAAACAGACGAACCCGCGGCATTCAGTGGGTAAGGGTCGTGCAGGGTGCAGTGAAGGATGTCAATCAAAGGACGCGGTACATGGTGCCAAATTTCGTAGATTTTCTCCGCCCTCATGACGGTTGGCACTGTATTTGTACTTTGTTGACGTTGTGTCGATGAGCCGTTAGTGGTACGATTGTTTGGTTTAACGTCAAAATAAATGGTGAAATCATCTTTTGAACTCCTTTATGTTCTTGAAAAAAGCCAAATACTTTATTAATCTTTTTACAGGTGCACCGGAAGTAATCTTGTGCGTTGGTGGATGCAGCATGGAACAAATGTACGAGCTGGGCGTTTCGGTGGACGTCTTCAGCCCCTCGATACCGGCAGTCTGGCGCCTGAAAGAGTTGCCAGTAGACGTCGAACAATGCGGCGCAGTGATGCTGGACGCTAGTTCGATCAGCTGACTGTTTTAATGGTTTGCATAAATGGCCAGTCTTATTCTTACACGGAATCTTTTAGGGGGAAATGAACAGTGTCACGTGGAAGTGTACGATCGTGTATCCAATCAGTGGCTTACGAAAGGTAGGTGTACAATACTGGTTATGTGAGTGTGTTCGTTATGGATTTAACGGACGGTCGTGACGCTGACTTCATTATCGCTGTGTGATCACAGGAGATACGCTTATGCCGCGCAACCAATTCGGATGTGCCAGTGTGAATGGGAAGCTGTACGCTCTCGGTGGATACGGTACCGGTGGTCCAGAGTGTCATGACAGCATCGAAGTGTACGACGAAGCCGCCGACCGCTGGGAGCTGCACGCGTGCCGCTTGCCGCAAGGCAAGTCGCACTTCGGCTGTGCCATGATGCAGCTGAAACGCGATCAAAGGGAACGTGGGCAGCCGCGGGCCCAATAACTGCCGTTGACGCGCTACTGCTGGCGCTACGATAAAGAACGAATGAGGTCGCGTTAAATTTGCGAACCGGGAACGATCGGCTCTCGGAATGAATACAGCCGATGAATAAAGGTGTGTCAAGTTATTTTATTCATAATTTTGAATAAAAAGCAGCGCCGTGAATGAAAAATCCTTTCCTGTTAACATGAGACGTAACAGTTGATTTGCTATTGGATAAAAGATGGTTTCTTATGTTGGTAACATGTTGCTGCGGTTGCCCTGAATGTGTTACGTTGAGGTATGATGCTGACCTTTTATTATAATAATGCCTTTAATTTTTTCTATGGCGAATTTGAGAAATACTTTGGTTTTGTTCACCGTTCGAAACTCCGAGGTGAAAGCAGCAGGTTCCGATTGGGGATAGTTCTACTGTACAGGATCAACTAAAGTGCATTTGTTACGAACATGGGACAAGGTCAGTGATATTATCTTCCAATGGGTTTTTGCGAATTGTGATTGTAAGCGGACTTGTACTTACGGTTAGTGCGTACATCTATATCGCCATAATATCGGTAGCAAAAGTTTAAGGAAAATGGCCCGGTACATAGCGTCGAAAAAGGGATACATACACTAAAACTATCGCTATCGCGCACTCTTTCTCACTTTTTGCAATATTTCATGTCATTCTAAAGCTAAATGTTTTGTATACATTGTTCTGAAAACCGTTTGCGCGCGCAACATTCGGTTGCGGTGATAGGGCCAACTAAAATGAGCGAAAAGATTATATGCATTGTTGTGTACCATAACTCTAGTTATTACCCGATCTTCGTGAAACTTTGCTGTGAAAGACGTATGGCCACAAAATCGAAAGTGAACCAATTTCAGGTTCATTTCAGGTTTCAGTCACGATCAGCAGGATATCAGGTTGCTAAAGACGCCACTTTCGCGGAGCCGTGCAGGGTTCTAAACCGTGAATCGTGCTCCTACGCTGCGACATTAATATAACGAAATTTTGACAAATAACACAGCACATGCGTCGGTGTGATAATTTTCTAGACGGCGGTGTATTTTTTGAAGTATTCGCAGGAGGAATTTTTCTTAACCAAGTGTTTCTGGTCAATGACCGCTCACCGTGACCTTTTGAAAGTATAGTGTCACGGGTACAACTGGCTGACGTACAGTTTGTATGAACCGTCATACTGAAGAGTGGTTTGCAACTGAAGGAAGTGGCCAGAGCTTCCCTTCAGCATGTCATGCACTCTGCCGGATCGACAAGAATGCGGCAGAGTGCATGAAAATGCTCCGGGTCAAAGCAACTGTGAGCACTTCTCGCCAGGCATATCGCTTCATAAAGTCCACCGTTTTAACAAGGTAGGAGGGCTGTCTTGTCGAAACGCAAACAAATGATCGCCGCAGGGCGCGCTGATTACAAAGCGGCACGTTATCGCTTATTATATACTCCTATTTATATGTAATTAGGAGAAGCATAAAATGGCGCTAAACCAGGACCAGACCCATTCGTACTTGTACACATGGAGCCACCGGCGCACCGCTCACAAGACCACAAGTCGGTCGTCCAAGGAAAGCATTAGACAGTCTAAAAGATCGAGAAAAACCCTGCAAGGCGATCTCTGATCAAGGGATCCTTAGCTGATTAGGGGCCATCCATAAATTACGTAACGCCAAAATTCACGGTTTTGAATACTCCCCTCCCCCTTTGTCACCAATGCTAACAAAACTGAGATCCCCTCCCCTGAGGCCCGCGCTCAAGCTCTGACTCAGACTCTGACCGCTCAAACTCTGACTCTGACTACTCAAAGTCTGACTCTGACCTAAGAATAACCTAAGAAAACCTAAGAAACCTGAGTAAACTAAGAAACCTAAGAAACCTAAGAAACCTTCAGAGTCAGAGTCAGACTTTGAGCGGTCAGAGTCAGACTTTGAGTAGTCAGAGTCAGAGTTTGAGTGGTCAGAATCAGAATCAGAGTCAGAGTTGGAGTCTAGGCCTGTCACACGTAAGTTACGCTGTTTTATTACACTTTCGCTTGGTGCTGCAAATGAAATCTGTTCAGTCATGTAACTCATGTTATTCAGTTTTTTTTGTTTCAAGTTTGCACTCACAAATCCCTGTTCAAACGCCATACTCTGGTCCGAATCGTCTGATAGGGAGTTGTTTGATTCCGATTTAATTGACTCTTCCTCAATAACCGTTCTTACTTGACTGCCAACTGTACCGTTCTCAACGATGTCGAAGCCACGCAGTTCTGGCGATCATCCTCATGATTGTCGGGCTGAGGAGTTTCTGCGCGGACTGCGCGAACAGCAGTCGACCGGGACGTTCTGCGATGTTGTGTTGAAAGGCAGCGAAGAGTCCGCGGCGGGCATTCCCTGCCATCGCAATGTCCTCGGCGTGCACAGCGCCTACTTTCGGGCCGTGTTCACCCAGGACTGGAAAGACTCAGCCGAGCCTGCCTTCCAGCTGCGCAACATCGACAGTCACACCTTAAACGAGTGAGTACTGAGCAGCAATTCAATTCAATGAGCATACCATAGGCAGCCAACTGAGACCAGTCAGAAACGCTTATATTACGCTGGTAATTATTCTTACTGTGATCGTTCTGGATTCACTGTGCAGATTGGTCAAGTACGCGTACACGCTGGACTTGAGCCTGGATGGTGACAACGTGCAGTGCATCCTGGAAGCGGCGGAATTCCTGCAGATGGCTGCCGTGGCTAGTCTGTGCTGGGAGTATGTGGAGGACCACCTCCAGCTGTCCGACTGCCTGGACATCCACGCTCTGGCCTCCAACCACCACAACTCCCATATGATCGAGGCATCTCTGGGTCTGATCCGTCGACACTTTCTCCACTTCACTCAGCGCCCCGACTTTCTCCAAATGGATGCGCAACAAGTACCAACTCCTGTCGTGGATATGCCGCTACGTAAGCCAATTTGCAGCTTTTTTTCTCTTCGCAGCTGATTGCGCTGATCGCAGCGGATGATGTGGACGTGACCAGCGAGGATCAGGTGTTGCAGGCGGTGCAGCGCTGGTTAGATCACGATCGCCCCGAACGATTGGCGCACCTCCATGCCGTCCTGCAGGTGGTTCGTGTTCCGTTTCTGAGCGAACAGGGGCGACAAGAATACGAGCTGACACTAGCCAGTGCACCGGCTGGGCTGCCAGAGCGTTCCTCCGAATTGGGCAGTGAACTGACCAAGGGGACCGAAACGACGAGAACAACTAATCCGCGGCATTCGTGCGGTAAGGATCATCGAAGTTGCAGTAATCTTGATAGCGATCTGCTATTTTCTCGACGGAAATCTGTCGTTCACCACTGCGTCCAATAAGCACGATGGGTGTCAGGTGCGCAGGATGCGATCCTGTGCGTGGGTGGATGCGGCATGGCCTACGACGGCGCAGCGGAAGCGTCCGTGGACGTCTTCTGCCCGGCGATCCCGGCCGTGTGGCGGCTGGATGATTTGCCCGTGCAGGTCGAGCAATGCGGTGTCGTGGCGCTGGACGCTAGCTCAATGATGATCTGCGGCTCGCGCGCCATCATGACCGTCCACCGCGACCGGCGCTACACGGACCTGGATGATCAGTGGTGGGATGAGCCCCGCCTGCGGACGCCGCGCAGTGCCGCCGGTTTCGCCGCGCTGAACGGCCGGGTTTATGCGGTCGGCGGGTATGACACACGGGACAAGATTGCTGGCCGCTCGATACTGTTGTCGTCGGTGGAGGCGTACGATCTCGACAGTCATTCCTGGAGCGCCGTCGCCGCGCTGCCCGTTGCTCTGGCTTCCGTGGCGCTGGTGGCGTGTGACGGGCGGCTGTACGCTTTTGGTGGCAACGGTGAAGACCGCTGCGGTTGCAGTTTGGCATTCTCGTATGATCCCGCAACGGATGCCTGGAGCAGACTGGCCGATATGCCGACGGCACGCAGCGGGGCCGCTGCCTGTGTGGCGCCCAGTGGGCTGATTTACGCTGTTGGTAAGCGCATCAACGGTTCGTGATAACCTGGTCGCACCGTGCGTTAGAATCTTGAAGGTGAAATAGTAATGCAGTCGGTGTGGTTCGGTGGTTCAGATAACCGGCTTTCGAGTCCAGTCGTCGACGGGGTTTTCATTTTCATCAGTACGCTACTGTCAGAGCGGCAGCTCTGTACAAACTCTTTGAGTAAACTTTGTATGCTCTTTCGGTGGACCAGTCGATTGCATTTCGTAACTTGGAGCAGTGCGTGCTTACACGAAGCATTTTACTTTGCGGTTAATCTTGTAGGTGGAAACTCAGAGCGCCATGTGGAGGCGTACGATCGTGCCACCAATCAGTGGCTTAAGAAAGGTGGGTAAGCTTCGAACCTAACTTGCACATTTGCCGCCAACTGTAGGTGTGGATTTATTTGGTAGTCTTGATATTAAATGGCTGTATGTGATGACAGGAGAGACGGTCAGGGCGCGCTACGAATTCGGATGCGCTATTGCCAGTGGGAAGCTGTACGCTCTCGGTGGATACGGTGGTCCGAGCTGTCATGACAGCATTGAAGTGTACGATGAAGACGCGGATCGCTGGGCGCTGCACGAGTCCCGCTTGCCGCAGGCCAAGTCGCACTTTGGCTGTGCGGTGATGAAGCTGAAGCGCGGACCGCGCAGCGCGCCCATTAAATGACCGTTGACGCGCTATTGCTGGTCTTACGATTCTGAAGGAAAGTGGTCGCGCTACATCTGTGCAGGGGAAAGCATCGGCTCTCGGAATGGGTACCGCCGATGAATGAATGCCTATACAGTATTCAGGATGTTTAAAACAATGACCGCGTCGTACATCGCATTGGCATAATCTGAATAATAAATCCATTCGAGTTAGGCATGACGGAGCCTTTGGTTTGTCATTTGATGAGTTGTATCTTAACTGGTAACACGTTGCTCTCGATCTGTCAGATGCGTTATGTGGAGAAATTGTCAAAGCCATGAGGGCTGGAGTTTTGCTACCTTAATTTAACTATAGCCTTGGTTTTGCTGTGGATAAATTAGACGAATATGTGATGAATACCCGACTGCCGATATAATGTTGCTAGCGCGTAGTCACCATACACCACTCTGGCAGATCACTAAGAAACCGGGACAAAACGAGATTACAAGTACTTTTCCCCGTGGATGACGGAAGTTCACGGAACTAACGGCTATCGTTGAAAGGCGACTGTCGGCTCACAGCTCACTCACACACTCAACTTGGTCGTTTTGTCAGTGTTCTGTTTGCGATAGTTGATAAATGTTTTCCTATAAAATCTAAACGAATTTCTCAAAGAGATGCTCCTTGGATTGACGAAAAAATTAGGCACTTAGCGAGAGAAAAAAATGCTGCTTATAAGCGGAAAAAAATTTCGAAAAATACCGTGGACTACCAGGGTAATAATCAACATTTTAAGCGGCTAAAACGAGAGCTGTATCTCGCGATCAAAAGTGCAAAACAGCGTTATTTTCTCGAAAATCGTAAAAATTCTGCAATTATCTGGCGTGAAATAAATAAACTGCTAAACAAAGCAAGCAGAATAATGATCTTCCGTTTGATATGGACCAGTTAAATGAAACGTTTGCTAGCATGGGGGAGCATGGTGTACAACATCCGCCAGCCTGTGTGCCGGATGAAAACGCGTCAGCTGCCTTTGAGTTTGAATCGGTTACGCCGGAAACCGTGTTTGACATTTTTCTAAAAAAACTGAGCAAAAAAAATGCCCTGGCCCGAATGGAATTCCACAAAAGCTGTGGCAGAAGATTTATCCGTTGTTAATTGTGCCGATAACCAACTTACTTTGTAATAAATCAGTGCTTTGTTAAGCATACGTTTCCCACAATTTTTAAAATGGCTGATGTCATCGCATTGTCAAAGTGCACCAATCCGACTTCGCCGAATGAATTGAGGCCGATTTCTCTTTTGTGTAATCTATCCAAAGTTTTTGAGAAAGCCGCCCAAATGCAGCTGGTAAAATTGTTAAAAGATCGGAATGTGTTATCGGCTAACAAATCTGGTTTCCGAAATGGGCATTCATTCATGCGAAACGTTACTGTTGAAAGTAACGGAGGAGTGGAAGACAGCAGTAGACAAAAGAAAAGTCGTTGCAGTTTTACGTCGTCTTGACCAGAAGGCCGCATTTCCCTCGGTGTGCCACAATACGCTGTTGAAAAAGCTCCGAGATATCGGAGCAAAATCATCAGCGCTGTCGTGGTTCCAATCGTACCTGACTGACAGAATGCAGCGAGTGCGGGACGCGTTTGTCACGATGGACAGAAGTCAACACTGGTGTTCCGCAAGGATCGATCTTCGCCCCAAATTTGTTTTCTGTTTACCTTAATGATTTTCATAAAGCTGTTGTCGGAGATGTGCGGCTAGAAAGCTTTGCCGACGATACCATCGGGTATGTCACGGCGGACACCAAGACGGCTGCAGCGGCTAAGCTAGAAAGTGCACTACCGACTATCACAGAGTGGTTTAAGGCCAACCACCTTGCAATTAATGAAAAAAAAATCTAAATTAATGTTTGTGTCCTCTGCTCGTAATCGTGAAGAGAACGAACCTACAGGGTTCGATTGTGAAGTGAATGTTCGGTTTTATGTGAATCGCCATGTGATACAAATTGGGCCTTCGACAATGTTACTTGGGGGGAATTTATATGAACCCCAAGTAATGTGGGTACGTCGTTTCCTCGTTGAACGGTCTCGTTCTTATGTTCCCTAGAGCTCTTGTTCTGCCTGTGTGCTTCAATTTTGTAGCGTTCACATGCCGTCGCAGTTGTTTTCTTGCTCTGGTTGTGGCAAGCAGCTACGAGGATGGGGAAACCACAAGAACGCTTGCCCAAAAACGCTGTCCACGACTATGGAGAAAATCCCCGTCACACTTTCCACGACCGACAATTCCTCCGTACCTGCACCCACGCCCCCAGCAGAACCCTTTCGCCCATCGAAGGAACGAATCATGCGGCGAATCCCACATGGAGCAAGGCCTGCCGCCAGGGCGTCGCTGTTGAAAGCTCTCCAGCAGGTCGCCACCAATAATGACAGCAACTCTTGGTCGAAGTTGCTGTCCTTCGCGCCCACGGCTCTCCGCCAGCCCGTAAAGAGCAAGTCCGGACATTCAGCGTCCCTAGCGTCCACGGTCAAGCAGAACATCGGGATTTTTGATAGTGGCGCCGCAGTCCCTCCTACACCTTCGCCGCCCGCCAGGACCAGGACAGACAGAAGCGTACAGACCAGGACGATCTTGTGCGCAAGGTTGGGCAAAAAATTGACGACGGCTCAATTTCTGGGGCAATGAGAATCGTCATGTCGACTGACGCTGTCCTCCGACCGACTCCTGACGTTCTTGCAGAACTCCGTGAAAAGCACCCCGAGAGCGACCCACCCCTTGTAGTTCGCTCCGATCCGCCCCCTCAAGCGGCCGCCCGCATTACTCGGGAAGAAGTCTTCGCTGCCGTTCACAGCTTCCCAAAGGGATCTGCCGCGGGGCCGGATGGGTTAAGACCGCAGCACCTTGCAGATATGGTCGGAGCCAAGCTGGACGCCCACTCCGCCCCCCTGTGCGACGCTCTGGCGACCGTCATGAACATCGCCGTCGACGGAAACATTCCCGCTGAAATACGCCCTACATTTTTTGGTGGCAAACTGATCGCCTTAAGAAAGAAGGAAGGCGGGTTGCGCCCCATCGCGATTGGGATGACCCTCCGGCGGTTGACAGCTAAGATAATTTGCGCCCGACTAAAAGACCGTTCAGCAGCCATTTTGTCTCCGCAACAATTGGGAGTGAACGTGCGCGGCGTAGCAGAAGCGATTGTTCACGCGACCAGGAAATTTCTCGAATCCACTGGCGACACGACCAAGGTTGTTCTCAAGGTGGATTTCAAAAACGCCTTCAACACCTTGTCTCGTGAAGCCGTTTTGACCGCAGCGAAAGAGCGCTTTCCAGAGTATAGCGATTTTCTCACCGCCGCCTACTCAACCCTCTACGTGGACGACCTGACATTATCGTCGGAATCCGGTGTCCAACAGGGCGACCCACTAGGCCCGCTGCTGTTCAGCCTCGCACTGCACCCACTGGTATCCTCGTTGAACACCGAACTCAACGCATGGTTCTTGGACGACGGGACCATGGGCGGAGCTCCGGCGACAGTGGCGGATTGTTTCAGCCGGATAACTGAACGCGCTCGTGCTATCGGACTGCAGGTCAATGAAGCCAAATGTGAACTACTTGTTTTTGGTGGAACACTCGATTCGCAGCGAAATGTCACAGCGGAATTCATTGACCGTTTCCCGCGATTGCGCATTTTGTCGGCGTCTACCCTGTCCCTGCTTGGCGCGCCTGTTCTAGATGAAGCAATTGGCCCGCTACTCATCGAGAAAGCCAGCACCTTGAAGGTGGTGTGCGAACGGCTCCAGCTGCTTCCCAGCCACCAAGCACTGTTCCTACTGAAGAACTGTCTCGGCGCCCCGAAAATCATTTATATGTTGCGGTGCTGTAATGCATGGAAATATCCCGCCCTGCTATATCAGCTGGATGAAACGATGCGCGATTGTTTCCAGAATTTGTCAAACGTACGAACAAACCACAACGACTACCCGCCTTGGCGTCAGGCAACCCTGCCGGTTAGCAGAGGTGGAATTGGCATTCGTCGGTCGGAAGAATTATCTTTACCAGCCTTCTTGGCTTCGATTCATTCCGTATCCGGCTTGCTCTCTTCATTACTGCCTGACCACGGTGTTGTCGATGTTTCTGGTGCAGTGGAGTCATGGAAACTGAAAGCCCGCCAGCCTGAGATTCCCGAGTTAGCATACCGGAAGTCCCAAAAGGCTTGGGACTTGCCATTATGCAACGTTTCCCTCTTCTCCCTGCTCGAGGTGTTTCAGGGTGACGAGATAAATACAGCGCGCCTGCTTGCTCAGTCCAGACCTGAAGCCGGGATCTGGTTGAACGCCCTGCCATCCGCTCACATTGGTAACCTGCTGGGCGACGACGAATTGAAGATCAGCGTTGGTCTCCGCCTCGGCGCCACGATCTGTGAACCTCACGACTGCGTCAAATGTCTCAAACCCGTGGATGGTTACGGTCACCACGGGCTGTCATGTGTTTTCTCCGCCGGAAGGCACCCGCGCCACGGCGGGCTTAACAGCATCATCTGCCGAGGATGTGTGTCCGCCGGTGTGCCCGCAAAACTGGAGCCGCGTGGAACCTCTCACACTACGGAACGCCGCCCGGACGGTTGCACGACATTTGCATGGAAACGCGGGCTGTGTCTCGCATGGGACGTGACATGTGTAGACACGGTTGCGCCGTCACATGTCAAAGCAACTTCGACCACAGTGGGAGCGGCCGCCGTGCAAGCTGAGGATAAGAAATCCAGACTCTATATTTACCTAGCTGGCCGTTACCTATTCGTTCCAATAGCCTTTGAAACCATGGGCCCATGGGGACCGTCAGCAATCGCATTTATCAAAGAACTGGGAAGAGACTTCAGCAGCAAACTGGCGAAGCACGCTCGCATGAATTTTTAAGACAGCGCTTGTCGATAGAGATTCAGCGGGGTAACGCGGCGTCAGTGCTTGGCACGATGGAAGGGCTGGATAAATTAAATGAGATTTTCTTGCTGTAGTTTGCATGTTTCTTTCTTTACTTTGCCCCAAAGTATGATTTAACCAATAAAAATGATAGCTAACCTACAGTTGTGTTGAATGGTCATCGACTAGAACCAGAAACATCCGTTAAGCACTTGGGGGTGATAATTGACCAGCACTTAAAACGGACTGAACATTTTAATAAAGTCCAAAAAAGTGTGAGTCATGGAATTGCTCTCATAAATCGTGCGAAAGACGGCCTGTGCGATTCTCAGCGTGTGGGACATTTCTACGCGTTTGTCCAGTCTCATCTGGACTATTGTTCCACTGTGTGGAGCAGAGCGTCTGCGTCCCTGCGAGAGAAGTTAAGCGTTGCACAGCGCAATGCGATTCGGGCAATCGCAAACTATCCGACGACGCCAGTGAAATTGTTGATGGACCGCTTCGGAATCGTTCCCCTGTTCACCCGTTGGCACAGTGATTCGTGACCTTGCATCTTTTTCCAGCCTGTATGTGTACAGTCGAGTTGAGATGCTTTAAGAGCATCGTTTAATTATAGCTGCTGCTTGCTTATCAAACGGCAAAAAATTATCAGATGAAGTCTTTGCTGCCGGATCCGGTCTGGTCCAACGGCGCTGCTCGCGGTGACTATTGCAGCCAAATCGGCCGCCACTTCTGCTATACAGAATATTATTAACAAAAAACACTCAAAAGAAATTTGTTTTAAGAACTGGCACCAGACTGGCCTGCATCCTGCGCAGCTGAATACAGGCAGCAAAAACGCCATCATGCAGCATGGGTCAAAGCATTAACACATAAACAGTTAAAGCATCAGAGAGGCCGAATCATGAACGGCAGGGAAGCCCGCTCTGACTTGCCCCGGGCTGCTGTAATGCAATATGGTCATGACGTCCTCCGCCAGATGGATTTATTTGTGAGAACGCATGCGACAGAATTTCCGCATGGTACCGTTGCATATGTTGCGCTGCAAGATAGAAATACAACCTGTTTCAGTCGTAGTTGCAGATGAATCGCACAGGCTACAGACTATAATTATCGTGTCAAATGTCAATTGATGACCCATCAATGAGCGCGAGACAGTGACCTATAAGATTCGTTGATGCCAATCTACTGGTTGGCCTGCAGTGCCGCTTTACACATTTTGTTCCGGCAAGAGGACTTGTTTGTAATTTTGTCATTTCCCTTGTGACTGCTTGCTTTGCATTAGTTCGATCTTCGATTATCAGCTGCCATGCTTCTGTACTTCCATGCTTTTCCTTCTAGGGTACAGTAACTGGGTACTGTACTACGTAATACATATTATACTGTACCTATCGAAGTTACGGCTAGGGAGATGACCTCTGGCCCGTAATTATTTGGCTCTGCCCAGTATTTAGGCAACATTAACAGAAAGACAGAGAACCCGAAATTAATTGCTAAATAGTTAACTCCTCTGGACGTCTGATTAGGGAAAAGACCGGCGAAAGCAGATCCACGGCATTTCTTAAACAGCGGATTAGTTTGGTTATTATGAAAGGAAATGCCGCATCAGTTTTGGGCACTCTGAGCGGAGAATTTAATTGCGTTTTTCAGTCTTAATACAGGAGTGTGTACAGTAGTTGTTGCCCTGCCGTGAATGTATGAAGCTTCAAATTTAATAAAAGTTTGTTCACTTTCCTTTCCCCCAGAAAATTAAGTAGCAAGAACATGTATCATAAAACAAATAGCTGGAACTTCCGCAAATCGCTGCCTTGGGCAGTCCCAAACAAACGTACAACAGGGATGCCACAGGAATGCACCACCGCACGTGTACCATTCCCGACGTAACCCGAAACCAACCGAAATCCGCCCCTCATCAGTCACAGCTAGAGCTCCGTGCATCATTACGCTTGTACTGGCGAGTTGCTGTCCGCTTCATTCGCGCTTCAGTTTCATCACCACGCAGCCAAAAAGCGACTTGGCCTGCAGCAGCCGGCACTCATGCAGTGCCCAACTGTCCGTCTCCTCATCGTACACCTCGATGCTGTCGTGGTACACGCCGTTGACGAAGAACCCGCCGATGACGTACAGCCTTCCACCCACGCAGACGCACTCGTGATCCGAACGCTCCTCCACCAGATCGCCTGTGATCAGAGAGCACGACATATCGAACCCGGTCAATCATCGACAGCTGTCAGGGTTCCGACAAGCTGCGACAACCGGCGATAGAACTTAGCACACCTGCCTTTTCTGTGCCACTGATTGGCAACACGGTCGTACGCTTCCACGTGCACACGCAGTGCCGCATCCCCCGTTTCTCAACCTAAACCCCGTACGATAATTATGTAATAAAATAATGCAAGCGCGAGCACACGGTACACAGTTGTAATTTAAACATTACAAAAACAACCAAAATCTCCATCCACCCGCGGGTTAAAAGGCAACGTACTTAACACAGCAGTAGCATTTCCCTTAATAACAGCCAAACTAACGCTGCTTAATAAAAGCAAGCATATTATGTAACTGGCTCATGGGAACAAATTACGTAGTGGCCTGCGTGGTGGCTTGACTAGTCTTAGCATATGTGATGTTCTTCAATCAATCAATAAAAAAGAGCAATCCACTGAATCCAGCATACCGGTAACATAAATCAATCCATTGGGCGCCACACAAGCACGGCAGCCGGTGCGCGCGGTGGGCATATCAGCCAGCCTTGTCCAGGCCTTCGTTGCAGGATCGTAGGAGAACGTCGCATTCGGCACGCCCTCCGTGTCGTCTCCGCCGAAGACGTACAACCGCCCCTCACGGGCCACCATCGCCAAACCGATCAATCCGACGGGCAGCGCGGCGACGGCGCTCCAGGAATCGCTCAGGGGATCGTACGCCTCCACGGAGGACAGGGCCACTTTAGATCCTTCTATGCCATACGGATCAAAACCGCCGGCCGCGTAGATGCGACCATTAAGGCAGGCCAGAGCGCCCGCTTGGCGCGTGGTCGTCGGGACGGGAGCGGTCTCTGGCCATTCATCCAGCAACCCGGTGTAGTGACTGTTGCGCCGTACGGTCCCGACGCAGTGCATGCTGCTGATCAGGATGCAGCCGGGGTCCAACAGCGCCGCGGAGCAGCACTCGACGAGTATTAGCAGATCCTGCAGACGCCACACGGCCGGGATCGACGGGCAGAAGACATCCACGCTGCCTTCCTCGCTGCCGAACTGATCCGCACCGGTACCGCCCAAACACAGAATCACGTCCAGCGCTCCTGACACCGAACACAACAAGTGTACAAGAAACGTCTATGGTTTACCACAAATCACAAAATCACAGCGATAAAACGAAGGATCCTTACCGTATGAAGGCCGTGGGTTGGGGTTCGGCGTCGACCCGCCGACCGTTTGACTCGGACACGGTGGCGTAACCGTAAGTGCGCTGGTGAGGATTATCGAGTACTCCTGGTGGCACTGCTCGCTCAGGAAGGCCACACGGATCACCTGCAGGATGGCGGCGGCGTCTTCCAAGCGCTCCGGACGGTCGTGATCCAACCAGCGCTGCACCGCCTCGAAAACCTGATCTTCGCTGAACACGTCCACGTTAGCCGATGCCAACAGTGCAGTGACCTGGAAACAAGTTAAAAGAGAGCGCATGCCAACTGGATAGTTCAGAATAGTCTTTCCGTCACATTTAATTCCTATGTGACCTGCTGCGGGTCCATCTTCAAAAGCTCTTGGCTCTGCGCCACCTGTAGGAAGTGGAGATGGATGAGTTCCAGCGCTGCCGCGGCCAGACGGGGATGGGGGTGGTTGGAGGCTAGTGAATATACAGCCAGGAAGTTGGACACGCACATGTGCTGCTCCACGTAGTCCCAGCACAGCAACTCCAGCGGACCCATCTGCAGGAACTGCGCGGCAACCACGATGCGCTCCACGTTGTCGTCGTTCAGCTCAACATCCAAGGTATAGGCGTATTGGACCAACCTAGCCGTCGAAATCACACATTTCGTCATCAACACTGGAAAAACGACCAGCTACTGCGTACTCACTCGTTCATCGTGTAGCTGTCAATGTTCTGCAGCTGGTAGACAGGCTGCGATGAGTCTTTCCAGTCCTGCGTGAAGACGGCCCCAAAGTAGGCGCTGTGCACGCTGAGGACGTTGCGATGGCAAGGAATGCCCACCGCGGACTCTTCGCAGCCCTTCACGACGACAGGATTCCTGTTGATTGCTGTTCTCGCAGTCCGCGCAGTAACTCAGCCAGACAGCGGTGAGGAGGATGATCTGCGGAAACTGTTTGGATTCGACATCGTTACAAATGGCACAGCAAACAGTCAGAGATTCAGAACGTTTAAATCGCAATCAAGTTTTCTATCACTAGGAACATGCAGTACAGACTACGGAATATGCAGTTCTGCGAAATCAGAAAACTGAGAAAACTCAAAATACTGTACTCAGTGTACCGTTCTTCAAATGATTGTGTGGACTTCAAGCTTGTCCTGACGTCAGTAGTAGGGTACAATCGCAACTGCCAGCTGGAGGGGGCAGTCAAGTCCAGACAGTCGTCGCGGAACTAACGTATATCGTTGAACCTTTTAAGTTTTAGTTGACGATAGCCGTTAGTTCCGTGATGCATGGGGAAAAGTACTCACAATCTCGTTTTGCCGGGAGCATTTGAAAATTTTGATTGTTTCTTCAAAAGAGCCCTCCTACCTTGTGGAAACGGTGAACCTTATCAAGTGATATGTCCATGATGCCTGGCGAAAAGTGATCGCAACTGCTTTCGCCGGGAGCATTTCCAGTAGTGTTAGGCTATTAGTTATCCCGCATTCTCGTTGATCCACTAGGCTTCCAAAAGGTCACGGTGAGCGGTTTGTTGATTAGAAACATTTAGTCTTGGGTTTGGGATGTCACTTGCCCGGATACCATGGCAATCATCTATATCGCAAAGACGTCCGAAGAAGCAGGTACTGCCGCCACCATGGCCGAGGCAAAGAAGAACCAGAGCACGGATTTTTATGCGAAAATTTTATTTTTTCTGCTCCGGTTTTTGAAACAATGGGTGGATGGGTAAGAAATCCAAATGTAAGATGACTTCACTCGATAAACTGTTTTTGAGCGGACACAAGGAAAGCGGTCCACTCAGTTTTTGAAGCAGAAAATCAGTATTGCCTGAATGCGAGGCACTGTGTACACGAAACGTTCTGTATCGGAAAAAGGTTGAACGAAGTGTATTACTTACTGAAGTGATTCTAGCTGCGTAGTTTTCGGTTTCACCAATCTATACTTCTATGTAAATAACCGATTAACGAGTCGTTAATAACGACTGACTCGTAGGGTTGGCTGAACTTGGCTCCTTAGCGAGCAGGTTATTGAGGTTAAGAAAGAATACAGCGCCGTTGGTTATACCACAGAAGTACGATTCAGAGTGTCTAATTCGTAACAAATACAGTTTATTCAATTTCATCCTGTACTGTGGACCATCCGAGATCTCAAATATCTACATGTATTTCGCCTCGAATTGTGCACAAAACCAAATTTACTAGGAAAGTGCACTCGCTTCTGGCGGGCACTGCATGACCGAAGCGTGGAAGTAAATACATTTTTAAATAGTAGCAAAAATTTGTAGTATGAATGTTATGATTATGAAGTGTAAAGAGTAAAATTATGCAACCAGTGAGGTCTCCTAGACAGATAAACATTCCGCTGTTCTCGGAACATGGCAAAAATTGCCAGCCATATCGAAAATTATTCTGCAAAACCTACTTGAAAAGAAACAAGAAGAAAACGGACCTTATATAAACACAAGATGGCGTCGGTTACGTCAAAAACTGGAGTTGGGAGCTGGACTTTCTAGTTACAATTCCCGGTTGTACTTTGTACTTGCAGCTCCCAACTGCAGCATATGATTCAGCACAACTGCAGCATATGATTACTGCATATGTATACTGTATAGAAGTACACTACCTAATTTACTCACTTACTGATATTCACACACACACACACAAGTTGTTTACATTCTTTTACCGCATGGAGCGGCACTAGCACATTAGCGCAGCTGGCTCGTCAGCGATGGTGATACACACTATGCGCGTCTCTTATTATTTAAAACACTTGTAGTAATGATGTGTATTTATAATAAACATAATTATTTGTCAACTTACCGTGTAGTTTAATTGCTTGTCTGGATTGTGCACGGCTTGGACATGATTGTGAAACTCGACATGAGCCCAATGTACTGTATAGATACTACTGTACACTGCACATTTATACTGGTTCACTTTCGCTGCTTGATTCAACAAGTTGTTTACATTCTTTTACACTATGGAGGAGCACTTCAACGCATCTGGCTCGTTAAAGCCTTTCAACGTACAGTAAGTGAAATATAATTGCTTTTCAGCGGATATTACTAGCTGCTCTATTCTCAATTTATTTATACATATATAATCATGAAAACTAACAGGTACGATGACATATTATTTTTTTTATTACTGTACACTATGACTGTACTGTGTAATCAATTTTGACAGTTATTTGCAGTCTGATGGTCTACTGCGTGCATGCTTATGCGTGCGTGCAGATCAACTGGAAAAAGTCCGCCAGGGTCGCTGCAAATTTTTTTCCACTGGAGCCAAAGCCACATTTCTGTTAACGATTACTCCGCTAATTGCAGAATTTATGAATTTCTTGTACCCGAAGTAAGTGAAGCAAATGTTTTTAGTTCATATTGTGTTGTAACACATGGTATATGTTTTATGTGTACATAGTTTCAGGGGTGCTACAAGCAACGAGGGCTCGAGTGGAAAAAGTTGGCCTGAACCTCTCAAAGAATTTTTCCACCTTGTCAACGGTATGGCGTAATTTGCTGATTTCGCAGTTTTTACATTACAGAAATTATTATTATATGCTTGTATATTAGCTCAATGCTTTTATAACAAAAAATACATTTCGTAATGAACCCTATTTATCATAATTAACGATTAATGCACTGTACAGTATTGCACTGTATATACTGTACAGTGCAATACTGTACAGTATTGCACCGTTTATGTAGTATGTACCATGTACTTTTAAGGATAAACGTTCTTTACATTTCTTACTAACTTAAGCACTACTGCTTTTTAATGCCAGGTAATAGAAATATGCAGCGATAGGTTTTTTGTAATTTTATTTATTGCTGCATTTAGTTTCCTAATAACAAGCGCAATTCGTTTTCAGCAGTTTGAAGAGTAATAGCATCTTTTGCACCTAATAAATTGTGTAGCACCTGCTAACACCAGTTGGGCAATCACAAAATGCCAGCTGTTTTATAAGCCGTTGGGAGCCAGCGATAAACCAATCAATATCCAAGACAACCCTCCGCTTTGAAATCTCCATTCTGTTATCGGTACGCTAGCAATAGCTCCGCCCTTTGGAAATGGATTCCTTAAATAGGTATCCGCGCACGACAGCTGATTTGAGATTCCGACTACCCGCTTCAGTCCTTGTTGTGGGGCCAACGACTTCGGGGAAAACGACGTATGTGTCAAAATTAATTATGGAGCGCGATAAATTATTTGACCAACCATTTGGAAGAATTATTTTGGTGTACGGAGAAATGCAGCCAGCCTACGAAATGCTTCAGCGCAAAGTCCCTGGGATTGAACTGACAAAAATATTCAACAAATTGTGGAGGATGAAAATTATTTTGATGGTAAACAAAATATTTTGTTGATACTGGATGACGTGGCAAGTGGTTTGGTGAAAAATGAGCATTTATCTAAACTCTTCACTCAAAAAGTACACCATAAACGGCTTTGTGTATTTTTATTATTCAATAACCTATACAAACAAGGGTCTGCTATGCGAGACGTGCATCTTAATGCACAATATCTTATTCTGTTCAAAAATAATCGTGATGTGAACCAAATCAAGATTCTAGAAAGGCAGACTGGTTTAAAACATCTCAGTGGAGCTTACGAGGAAATCGGCCAGGAACCATTTCAACCTCTCATTTTGGATATGAAACCGGACACACCTGCCTATTTAAGGATTCGTTCAGCAGTATTACCGGGAGAGTTGACAAAATTTACATCAATCCACAAACGACAAACTTGCCCAAGAATGTGTGATCAGATTTTAAAAGACTTTGCACCGTTTCTCCTTACCCTGCGATCGCTGAAACCTAAGCAGCGTCGTTTTCTTTTGGAAAATATTTCGAAACGACAACTTCGCTGTTTTGAAGAAATTTGTTTGAATTTGGTAAAGAATTCAGTGCCTCTTACCACCGATCAGCTAAAGGTGTGTCAGCGTTGGCGTCGACCATTAAAGCTGATTGCCCTCAAAAAATATCCTTTACGAAGCAAGAGGGAAATTTTATTACAGCGCGGAGGATTCTTACCTGCGGTTCTACCTGTATTGGCAGCTGTTTTAGGAACTGCCTTACTGAAATGAAACCGGAAGTGCATTATATTGTTCCCGCGAGCGAAATGAAAAGACTTGCAAGTGACACGGTTGGTCGTATTGTAACGGATGTCCAATTACAACAGCAGCCTACTGAAGTTGTGGATATTGTAAAACTGGACGATTTGATGAGAGATATAATTTCACGGAATACGCTAAGCGAATGGGAGAAAGCGGAACTGTTATCAAGAAACTTGGCTCGCTTTTTGGCGCTGAAAGAGTCGGCGTTTGGCCCTGACCAAATGGTTATTCCGCCTCCAGCATCTGTGCCCCCCATTCCAGCACAACTATTAAAGAAGCCGTGGGTACCCCCTAATATACCTGATCGTATGTTAGATGCTTTCCCTCCTATTCCACTTGCACCCCCGGCAAAACGCAAGCGTGCAAAGCGAGAAGTATTTGATGAAAACACTTTACAAATCGAAGGTCCCATCGGTTCAAGAACCAAATCCCAGTTCAACTGGATGACTATTAATAACAAATGAGTGGTGGTGGATGCGTTCCCTTTTCTTTGTCTTTGGGTGAAGGTATGACATGGAACTGCACATCTAGCTGTTGCGATGGATCAAGCAGTAGCGACGACGAATACGATGGCCAATCTACTGCTACGACAAGCGTATCTGAACCCTCAGCACCCGGGCAGCTTAACAGGGATTCAAAAGTTTCGCAGCCACTTTCCACAAGCACCAAACTATCAACAAACGCGGGAACAGCTGGAGCATCTGGATCCATATACAGTCCACAAATCTCGACGCAAAAGGTTCAAAAGAAACCCCGTAGTTGTCTCAAACCTAGCGGAGCAATATCAAGCCGATCTGGCAGACATGTCAAAATATGCGAAGCAGAACAAAGGATACCGTTGGATATTGTTTGTGATCGACGTCTTCAGCAAGAAAGTGAGCTGTCAACTACTAAAGAATAAAAGCGGTCTAGAAGTAAAACTTGGGTTGGAAAAGGTGTTTGCAGAACTCGGAGCTCCCATTAAATTGCAAACGGACAAAGGTCTTGAATTTTACAATAAGAATGTTAAGAGTTTTTTGACAGCCCAAAAGGTTTTTTTGTTCTCTTCTGAAAATAAAGCAATCAAAGCATCCTTAGCTGAAAATGGCATACGCAATCTCAAGAAACGAATATGGAAATTATTTCGACACCGACAGTCTAAAGTGTACTGGGACGTTCTGGGAGATTTGGTAAACAGTTACAACAACGCAATTCATTCTTCGCATAAAGTCACGCCTAATGAGGTTAGCCAGTCCAATTCTCTGCAAATATTCAATCGACTATATGCAGAATTATTATTGGGAAAGCAGAAAAAGCCAAAGTACAGAGTAGGTGACACAGTACGAGTAGCCATCGACAAAACACTTTTTGAAAAAGAATATGAGTCAACATTTAAGGAGGAAATTTACAAGATACAACAAGTATTACCACAACAGCCCGAGCCCCTCTACGTTTTACTGGATGAAGACGGGGATTTAATTCGCGGGAAATATTACGAAGCCGAACTCAGTCGTGTCAGAAATGGCTCATAATAGCTTTTATGTCACGCTTCCATCTGATGCCTGTATGCAACAGTTCCCAAAAAATAATGCAGCTGAATGGACCACAAAGTTAAAGAGCGTGATATCCCTACCGGGACAATGGGAAATGGCATTGGTGGAAATACAGTATCCTAATTCAATGTACAATTTACCCAGTTCCCAAACGTTGCACGTTGACCAAATTACTTCTATGGATAGCAACGGTGTTTTCGCTATGGACCGGGACACAATTACGGTACCTGCAGGGATCTATGAGAAAAGTGACATCATTAATTTTATCAACAATAAAGTACCACGGTTAAAGCCATTTCGCGATTCTACAGCGGAAGAACAGGCTTTTCAACTAGAATTAGTAGCAACCGAGCCCAAGCTCAAAGTGAAATTTCCCAGCGTACGTGTTTTTCTGGATTTTCCTCCCTCATCTTTGCATCTATCCCGTATGCTTGGATTTAAAGAACGACGATTTTCTGCTGCACAGTCTGAACAATATGAAAATTTTTTGATGGAAAAAACGAATTTTGCTTCCGCAGCTACAACACTGTCCGACCAGCTGAAAGCCTTGGCAGAGTTGCAGTTGTTGGAGACGTCTATAACAATGACAGCAGATAAGCCCGTGAATATGCACATTGGGAACCAATCAATTTTTGTCTACTGCAACAAGTGCGACTACAATATTGTGGGCGATGAAACTATGCAGCTTTTGCGCGCTTTCCCCATTAAAGCAAGTGTTCCTCGCTTCGAAATTGTTTCGGAAAGGTTTGAGGATCCACATTATTTACCTGTTTTATACGATCGACTGGACACTATTGATATCAACATTGCAACTGATCTCGGAGAAGCGGCAATTTTTCAGACTGGAAAGTCAATGGTAAAGCTGCATTTCCGCCCCATTCAGTATTACTATCGCTAAAAAATGCCCGTAATCCTCTTTGAGCCGTCACCATCGTTCTATCTGGATTTATTTGCGGGGGCCGCCACGGGCGCTAGTAGCCAGCACGGCTATGGAGCCGTCATGACACGCTATCGCGGGAGTTTAATGCAAAATGGCAGCGGATTTATGCTACCTAATTTTCTGCGCGCAATGTTTAGTAAATTAGCGCATTTTGCTGCCCCGGTTATTAAAGCAGCGGCACCACATGCCAGAGCAGCAATGGAAGCAGCAAAGCCCCACTTACGCGACGCAGCGACAACAGTTCTTAGTGAAACATCCAAGAAGGTAGGAGAGAAAATTTCGGAAGCGTTAACTGCGCAACCTCAACAGCAAGGAGGCATCAAACGGCTCAAGCAGCAGCACAAGAGGACAAAAAAGATAAAGAAACCTTCCTTCCGACTTAAACGGCTTAAACGGATTCCCCCAAGAGAATTTGAGGACGCATTTTAAAATGGCTTTTATTTTGGAAGGAAGCGTGCCAGCTATGCAGGTCGAGTCGGATTTATTCTCCGTTCCGGCCACTCTAGCGGATTTTGTGCGGACAGAAGAAGAACGCATTCTACCAACATCAGGGCAAACAGAAGAAATTAGTTCTGGAGAAATTTCCTTTTACATTCCCCCTTCAACGTCGGCGCTGCTAGTGCTACCGGAAATTACGCTAGAAATGGATATTGCAATCAAAAAGCAAATTGCAGGACTTGGTGCGGCTACGCATATTGAAAACACGGATCTGGTTGCACCAGTGAACCTAATAGCGCATTCTATATTCAGCTCGGTAGAGGTAACAATGGCCAACCGCCTGATAACTAATTCCACCCCATTATATGCCTACCGAGCGTATTTGGAAAATTTGTTGGGGTACACACCGGCTGCCCTAAAAAGCCAGGCAACAAGTGCTGGATTTTATATAGACACTCCCGGGTACCTAGAAGATCATGCCAATAACGCTGGAGAAGTAACGCGGAAAGCCATGTTTGTGACCAACGAGTACGTCCCATTCAGCGCCAAATTATGTACGGACATTTTCCAGCAGGGAAAAAATTTGATCACCGGTGTACCGCTACATGTGCGCCTCATTTTGAATAAGCCGGAATTCTACCTGCGTTCATACGCCAATCTTCCAGTGGATACTTTTAAAGCATACATTCGCAATCCGCGGCTGTACGTCAAACGCTTTGTGCCTAATCCGGCATATTTGTCTGCGCTTACTGCCCAATTATCGACAAAGACTGTGAAATACCCTATTGAGAGAGTGTGTATGCGTGTTAATGATATTGGTATGATTCAGAGCACAGTGCTGGCTAATTTAAATATTGGAGCAGTACCCAAATGTGTTTTTGTGGGATTTGTAAAAAGCTCGAGTTTTCACGGGCTGCGCCGAGGTAATCCGTTTAACTTTGAACATTTCAATCTCAACTATATAAGTGTCGAAGTCGACGGACAGTCGTATCCCGCACAAGCCTACCGACCAAATTTCGCCACGGGTGATTATTTGCAATCATATGACGGTCTTTTGGAGACGCTTGGCCGCTTGCACGCACCGGACGGGGCGCTGCCTTTCGACCGTAAAGCATTTGCGGAAGGATTTGCTATTTGGGGATTCGATCTGACACCTTCACGGACAGGCCGGGGACCGATGAGCACCGTACGCCAAGGAAATCTATCAATCCGCCTGCAGTTCGCCGCCCAATTAACTGAACCAATTATGGCCATTACGATGATGGTGTGGGATAATATAATTGAAGTCAACTCACATCGCCAGCTCATTGCGGATTTTACGGCTTAAAAACGTAACGTAAGCGTTTGACAGCCTAAAACATTGTCGTGTTGTTGCCTGAGCGGTAAGCTTCAGGGTCGCAAGTGGGGGGTTGGCGCGCCGTCGGCCCCTTTTGACGCTGAAGAGAATCGTGACGGATGTGGTAAACAATGGGCGACCGGAGCGCTTCGCGCTCTCGGTCGCCCGTTGTTTACAGGACAAAGCTTTAAAAAGAAAATTCAAATTTTATTTTGAATGCAGATCGGCACTACAATGGACACTGCTGAGATTGATCACGTGCTACGTTCAAATACCGTGACGAGAGACGCTTTTATTGGTGTATTCGCTGCGGATATGCTACCATCGTCGCTGCCAGCCAAGCTACCATGGGCATGCGTTGTCAATACTGACGAAGCTGCGAAACCTGGCTCGCATTGGCTGGCGTTCTACCAGGCTATACCAGGACAGCTGGAATATTTTGACTCTTACGGTCATGAACCGCATTATTACGGCCACTACATTGAAACTTTTTTGCAAGAACGCGGGCATGGTTATTTCACAAGCGCATCGTTTACAAATGGAGTGGAGTACCGTATGCGGACAGTATTGCTGCTTTTTTATTCTAAAACGATGCTCCGGCGAGTCATTTACTTCTCTTATTCATTTATTTACCAATAGCAAAGCTTCGAATGATCGAATGGTTTGTGCTTATGTTAATTATTATTTTAATTTAAAAACTGTTGTCCGTGATAATTCTTTGCTTATTCAGTCTGTTTTCCGCCAGATAACGCAATAAAGTCACGTCATCAACGCCAGATTTTTCACGTTCTGTTTGTATGTGATTAAAAATAATTTGTTGTGCACCAAAATATTTTGCGGTCCAGCGTGACGTTGCGCTGCATCCGTTTTGATGCACATAAAATACCCCAGTCAGTGGACAATTTTCAGATGCAACAGCTTTTTCATCTCATTACGCCAGCGGAAATTAACGATTTCTAAAGCATTAGGTCCAAAAATGGTTTACCATATTGTTGTAGACATTAAGTGGTATGCGCTTAACGGGAAGCCAATTATTACGTCACTTGCAATAAGCTCGGTCGAATTTTATTGCCTTTATTATACCACATTTGCGTTAGCGCCAAGCAATTACATTGTGAATAAATATGGCGTTTGTTCTTCGGATATTGATGCTGTGTTCGATAAAGCTATCTCAGAGTTAGAACACCAAATCGAACGAGCGTTTAAAAATTATCTTCGCTACGTTGACGATCCTGCCGATGTCGTTTTCTATGCAAAAGGGGGGCAAAAGTGTCTTATTCTTCAAAAACTGATTAAATCTGATGTCATTAATCTTGATACACTGGGCTGTCCGCGTTTTGCCGATCTAAGCAAGGACAAGTGTTACAGTCCTAATAAAGCTCAAGCTTACTCTAACTGGATGCTGGATCACCATTTAAAAAGTCGTACGAAATGCCTGCTTTGCCGTATGCCGATTCCAGAAGTAAAAGTTCACGTTCGACGGCAACGACGCTGCCGCAACTCAAGATCAGATCAGAATGCTTACTGGGGTATGCAATGAAATGTTTCCGCGCTTTTAAAAAAAAATTTTAACAAGCTCTATGTTATTGCAGATGACCGAGGTAACAGACGTTGCATCCGCTGTGGTGCTGTATTTCCCACCGATACCGATTGCAGTGAAGAAAGTACTCACGCGGATATTAGCATGCCAAGAATTTCTAGTGCATGAGTCAGTGTAACCTGCCTAACTAACCGTACCCGTTACAAAATGCTGTACTGGAATTTTGTTCTCGTCCAAATCAGTTATATAAAGTGGCATCTTTGTCGCTAGCAACTTTTTTTGGCCATATTTTGCTTTCATCATGGCGCAAACCCTGACTTATCCGCAGAATTGTTTGACCCCGGCACCAGTGCTGAAACTAACTTTGCTGATATTGCTCTTTTCAATCATAATTATGCGCTTCTCGATCACAATTATTTTATACCTCCGGCTCCGATCGATGTGCCAGTACAGAACCTAGAAGAACTTGATCCGGATTTGTATGATATTAAAGATTATTATGAGTTGGAAAAAACGGGGGCTAAATATTCACAAAAATTTTCAGTGTCGTTTGAAACCTATAAATGTGTGATACACGGTCTGGATAATTTGTCATTTAAATACGCGATTAAAACCATAACTCTTTTATTGAAAGACATTCTGGACACCGTGCTTTCGGCAATTCCAGCCCACAATTTGGTTAGAATTCGCTTGTATCAAAACGCACTGCAATACCCAATTTGGATGCCACCTATCCAACGTGATCAGCTGAGTGTTGAAAGATGGATGACAACGATCCGGAGAATCTTGAATTCAAATCAGGCGTTTTTATTGGATGAATCTTTTGAATTGTCTGTGCAGCATACGGATATTCCAACTGGGTCGTGCAGAAAAAACGTTTCAAAGCTGTTACGGCAAATACTGGACAAGAAACGATGCATTACACAAATCCGCAACACGGACTGCTTGTGTATGGCGCGAGCTATTGTGGTCGCTAAGGCGCATGCAGATGGCGATAAAACAATGTATACAAAGCTTTACCGAACGAAGAAGTTGCAGACCGAAAAGACCAAGGAGTTGCTGCAGGCTGCGGAATTGCCAGATAGAGAATTCAGTGTGGAGGATATTCCTCGATTTGAAATCGTTTTACCAAATTATCAATTTATTGTAGTCTCGGTGGACCATGGAAACTCAATTGTGTACTGCGGCGCGTACTGTGAAAAACGGATCATGCTGCTGCATCATGATCATCATTTTGACGTGCTAACATCCCTGCCCGCGTATTTTGAACAACAGTATTATTGCTACCGCTGTATGAAGGGCTACAACAAAAGGCAGAACCACAGATGTGAGTTCAAGTGTCATCAGTGTTTATCTGTAACCTGCCCTATGGACAAGCTTCAGAACATCCACTGTCCTGACTGTAATCGCGATTTCCATGGGCAAGAGTGCTTTTACACGCATAAGTCCGGAAGCAGTCCAATCTGCGCAAAGTTCTTTATTTGTGAATTATGTAAGTCGTTTGTTTCCATGGTGAATCGTCGAATGAAGACCAATTACGACTTGCCACAAAATTATCCGCTTTACGATGACGGCGACAAGGATAGCGACAATGAAAACGATGATATTGAACTGGATATAGATGACCAACAACATCGGTGTGGTGAAGTCTTTTGCCCAACGTGCTCATTGTTCTTCATGCCCGAAGATAATCATGTCTGCTACATGCAACCCATTGAGCTCACAGACAAAGAAAAGGCTAAACACCTAAACGATAAGCTAGCGTACTTTGATCTTGAAACGTTTCAAGATGAGGCAGGTGATTTCAAAGTGAATTTAGCGGTCATAGCAACAAAAGACGAGAAATTTGTCCTTCCGGAAGATGGAAATATTAGCGGTGATATTTCAAGTGCTTTGGGGGAATTCATCTTTAGCGAACGCTTTCGTGGGTACACCTTTATTGCACACAACTTGAAGGTAAACAATGTCAAAACTTCATAAGCAATCATAAGCTTTTGTTGACAAAAACTTACTTTTTAGGGATTTGACGGGTATTTTCTGCTAAACTATCTAATTAAGAACGGAATCATTCCACACCCATTGATCTTTAACGGGAGCAAGGTTGTGCAGATGGATATTTCAAAACTTAAAATAAAATTCCGTGACTCTATGAATTATGTGCCGTCATCGCTCAAAAATTTTGCCAAAGCATTCGGTTTGCAAGAAACCAAAGGAGACTTTCCTCACAAACTTAATCAGCCAGAAAATTGGAACAAAATTCTTCCATGGCCAGATCGACACGATTACGGTTACCAGCTCATGAAAAGAAAGAGCGTAAACGTTTTATAAAGTGGTTCCGTAAAGAGCGACGCCGTCACAACAATCAATTTGACTTTAATGCTCACTTTATTGGGTAGGTAAAATATGTCATTTACTCTGGCCGCCGTATTTATTTAGCTCTGTTATAGATATTGCTCGCAAGATGTTCTTGTTCTCCAACAAGCATGTGAGAAGTTTCGAACGCTCTTCCAACAAGTGACGAATGGATTGTGTCCATTTGCTTCAGGCCTTACCACCCCTGGAATGTGTAATTATTTTTGGAGAGCGCGGATGTTAAAGAAAAACCAAATTGCGCTGATTGGTCCCCCTGGACAAGGTAAAAAATCTTCTGCCAAAGGAGATCGTTGGCTCCGATGGATTGAAATGGACAACGATATACAACTCCAGCGCGAGGTTCGAATCGGCCCTTGGACAGTAGATGGTTTTGACCCAAGGAATAAAACCGTTTATGAGTTTCTAGGTAAATTAGATGAACAACGAATTTTAGCAAATACAGAAAGTTTTGATATAATTGTGTTTGTTCTTTTAAGGGTGTATGTGGCACGGTTGCAGCGACTGCACGACAAAAAGTACACTGCATCCATTTCTTAATCGCCCCATGGAAGAAATCAACAAAGCAACTGACTCACGCCTTGACGCAATAAAAGCTATGGGTTACGCTCTTGTTTCAATCTGGGAGCACGAATACGATGCGCGCCTAGCAGCAGACATGGAATTCAAACAAGTCATCGAGTTAGCAAACATTGAAGAGCCTATGCACCCACGAGATGCATTCACCGGGGGCCGAACAAACGCTATCAAACTGTACCACAAATGTGCGCCAGGCGAAAAATCTATTCCCTCGACGTTATTAGTGAGTACCCCTACATCAATAAAAATCTGCCTTATCCAGTGGGAGCTCCTGTCATCATCACAAAGGACTTCCCGCCTGTGGAAAGCATATTCGGAGTGATGAAATGCCGTATCATTCCACCACCGTCATTATTTCTCCCTGTACTGCCGTACAGAACCGACAAGCTTACATTTCCGTTATGTGCCAAATGCGTACAGGAGCGCGTGAACACACCGTGCTGCCATGAAGATGATGACAGGGCTTTGGAAGGAACGTGGTGTACACCAGAAATTCACCGCGCGATAGAAGCTGGCTACCGCATTGAAAAGATTTACTCTGTTTGGCATTATCCAGAGCAGATGCAATATTTATTCAGAGAATACATAGATCTATTTTGAAGCTTAAAACAGAGGCATCAGGCTATCCACCGAACTGTCGAACAGAGGAAGACAAAGACAGATATATTGAAGAGTTTCTTAGTAAAGAAAATATTTTATTGGATAAAAACAACATTGCGAAAACGATGGGCTAAGAGCGTTGTCCAAACTTATGCTGAATAGTTTTTGGTAAAGAGTATTAATTCGATTGGCAACATGCAGTTTTAATTCTGAGTCTTTTTACAGGGGTAAGTTCGGCCAGCAGGAGGACAGATCCAACACCGCATTTGTTGAAAAGAAAGAGATTTTCCATGATTATTTGTTTTCCAATAAATACGAAGTTGCCGGATTCGACTTGGTGACTGATGAAGTTATGGCTGTTCAATACCGTTCTAAAAAGATTACATCCCAACAAGCAAAAGACAAATGTTGTCATTGCGGCATTCACAACAGCATATGCGCGGTTGCACTTGCTGAAGTTTATGGAAATGGTTGGAGACCGCTTGTTATATCATGATACTGGCAAGTACTGAATTTCAAGAAACTGTCTTTCGTATTGTAATTCTATCTGTGCACTTTGCAGACAGTATCTTTTATATTCACACTGATGACTTGCCTGATCCGCCAGTGGGGACATGTTTAGGAGATTTGTCATCGTCCTTGGAGCCTAATGAGCACATCAACGAATTTGTTGCACTCGGTACATTCGGATCTACGTTAAGCTGTTTTACGGTGCAGCTTATAAGTATTTATACTTCATTCTTTTCAGGGCCTAAAAGCTACGCGTACCGCACCAACACTGGCAGTGAAACGATAAAGGTCAAGGGCTTTACCTTAACAAGGAAAGCCAGGAAACAGTTGAACCTCGAAAGCCTGAAGGAAATGCTATTAGAAAGCCTGGCACCGCAAGACCAGCCAAATGATGTAACCGTGAACTATCCGTTTAACATTACGCGGAATAAGCGTAAATTGGAGGTTTCCGCAAAAGAAATAAATAAACGGTTTCGACTTACATATTCAAAGCGTCGAATTGTCGACACGGAATTTAACACTCGACCATGGGGTGACGTTTCCGTTGATTAAATCTTCAACTGTCAGTGCTGAACAGTTGTTGATACTGGTTTTCATATTATGACTTACTCCGAAAAAGGCCTCGAGCAATATTATTAAAATTAACATTAGAACAATGCATGTTCCCATAACTGCTTCGCAAAAGTTCTTTTTACACACTAGGCGTGCCATTTTGATAGTATATTTTCTTGCTTATGTATGGTGATTTATTATGATTTCGTGCCTTTAATACTTACTTTAAAGTGAAAACACAATCCAGACAACCGATTATATAATACAATCAAAAATTAAAATTTTGTCTAATGATAATATCATCGAATTGTGTGCGGATGTTAGTATTGCATATGTAGCGTGTTTCATACACGTATGAAATATATACAGTGTACAGTTGTGATGACTCATGTGTGGGAGTTGGGAGCTGTAGTTATAAAGTGCAACCGGGAATTGTAACTAGAAAGTCCAGCTCCCAACTCCAGTTTATGACGTAAGCCGTCGCCATTTTGTGTTTATATAAGGTCCGTTTTCTTCTGAAACATTTAAGGTCACAGTTACGGTGGACGTCCTTCTGGGCCGGCGAAACTTCTGAGCCGGCGGATGCATGGTTTCACCGGCTCTAGACGTGTTTCTAGACAATATATATGTAATATTGTTTCAAATTTCATCGCTGACGAATCGGGTAACGCGAAGTCTGTTTTGTTTTACTCAGTCACCAATGGTGACTGAGTAAAATAAACCAGCCTCACCGTTCGAGTAGATGGCGGTAACTTTCCCGGCGAAACACCGAAATGTTTTCGTACGAGCTGATTGTTTAATACGGTTCTACAAATACTTTTACGGTTGATTACTCTATCCTTACAAAATTCGTTACCTACTGTCAGACCAGAAACCAGCTTGTCCATGCATGCCGGTATGGCGCTTGCCAAACCGAGCTGCTGTGACTGTTTCCCCACTTCCTGGCTTCGTATACACAGATATTTGTCGCTTACGTATGGTGTAAAGATAGAAATGCAAAATTCTAACTCTAAATTATCAGAGAAATAGATCTCTTAAATATCAGCATTCGTCGGTCGGAGGAATTAGCACTTCCCGCATTTTTGGCTTCGATTCACTCCGTATCCGATTTGGTGTCCCTACTACTCCCTGGCAATGGAAGGAGCAGACCGCGCATATGTGCATATGTGCATTAGATGGCGGTGACCGACAGACACCACATTTTTCATGAACGCTGAACATAGATGACCTTCGCTACGCTTCGGTCGATTAAATTCTCTACAGAAAAATTAAAGGCATTATTATAATAAAGGGACTTAGCGAGTGCGGCCTTGATCATCCTCAACGTAGCACAGCCAGTACAACCGGAGCAACATGCTACCAACATAAAAAACCATCTTTACCCCATAACAGATCAACTGTTCCGTCTCATGTTAACTATGCAATGGGTTTTCAATCAGACAATGCAAGGCATTTGCAGAAGCCGTTTCCGACAACGGTACGCAATTTACTTCACAGCAGTTTGCGTACCGTTGTCGGAAACGGCTTCTGCAAATGCTCCGTAGCGACTGAACATCGAGCAGAGCATCAATGACAGTCTCGGTCGTGGCGTGCTTCATGGAAATGACTTCCGGCCACTTTGACATGGCGTCCACTACCACGAACAGCATCGTTCCATGGTACGGACCTGCAAAGTCCATATGTACGCGTTTCCACGGCGCGTCAGGAACTTCCCACTGGGCCAAGGGAACGGCATGTATTGTGACGGCATGTACTTAGTATATGACTGCAAGTGCTTAGCAACGTTAACCTTTATGAATATTTACATTCCTGACATACAGTCTACAGATTAGTTAGTTCTCTGGCTGGCTCGCTGAATAAATATATACGTATTGGTAATACGTGACATTCTGGCGTGAAGGATTGTTTTCTAACTCATACGCGCAGCCATGCCAAACAGTACTACCTCTGCACCTGCTTCTACACCCTCCAAAGATGATAGCGGATCTGGTCTTCTCCGTTTTGAGCCAGCGACCATGACCTGGCGCAGCTGGCAGTTTCGTTATCGCAATTACATCAAATTGCGAAAGGTCACGGACACCGACGAACAAAAGGCCATTCTGCTTGACGCTCTTGGGGTTGAAGCGATGGAAATGTTACATTCGATGTGTTTGCCTCGCGATCCTGATGATTATACAAATGCACAAATCGTAGACAAACTCGAGCAGGCATACGTCAGGAAGACTAATGCCACCGTCGAATGGGCGAATTACTTCCGACTGCAGCAGGACGCTGGAGAAACTCTCCTTGATTTCTCCAACAAACTCCGCCGCAAAGCGATAAACTGCAATTTCCCTGCTGATGTCCTCGAAAAAACATGTCATCGACATTTCTAAACGGGGTCACTAATGACGCAACTCGACAGCACCTTATGACCAAGGATTTTACGACCTTGGAGAAAGCGCTGGAATTGGCTCAACAATACGAGCTTGCGAAGAGCACGAAGCGCGGTCAGCCCGCCGCTGAAGTAGCCAGGATCGAAGGCGCGCCGAGAAGAGGCGGAGGCAACCGTGCGCGGGGAAACAGACAAGGAGCTGGACGCGGCAGAGGCAACGCGCCAGTTCGAAGCGGACCCGGAGGTGACACACCGTGCGCCGGATGCGGAGCTAACCACGCGCGCACAGAGTGTTGGGCAAAGGACGCTGTGTGCCGGAATTGCGGGAAGAAAGGGCACATCGTCAAAGTATGCCGCAGCAGCAAGCAACCGCCACAGCGAGGCCGAGACGGACGGCGAACCATGATGGTCGAAGAAGAGTTCGACGTCATGTCGGTTGACGCCGCGATTGGGCAATCCATTTACGTGCCAGTGCAGTTGAACGGCACCCCAGTGTCGACGGTGCTCGATACAGGCTCCGGTGTCACCATAATCACGGTGGAGACATGGAGACAGATTGGTTCACCCAAACTGGCCCCATACACGCATCCACTGCGCAGCTTCACCGGCCATACCTTACGTGTGATGGGAACGGCCACGGTAAAGGTCACACACGCGCAGACCCGGAAATCGCTGCCGATAGTGGTGGCTGCGCAAGGTGGCAACGTCCTTGGACGCGACTGGATCCAGGCACTGGATCTAAGCAGACTAAGCCTCAAGGATCTCCAGGCGTCATCCATCCGGCTGGTCGCTGGTGACCTCAAGCTTGAAGAAGTCCTCAACCGCCACCGGGCCGTTTTTCGCGACGAATTAGGGCACTGCAAACAGTACAAAGCACATTTGTACCTGAAGCCGAACGCGAAGCCGGTGTTCTGTAGAGCCAGAACTGTGCCTTTCGCGTTCCGCGAAGCGGTAGAGAAGGACCTGGACAGACTGGTGGAACGCGGTATCCTGACACCAGTCGATCATGCCGAGTGGGCAGCTCCGATCGTCGGTACTCAGAAGCGGGGTGGTGATATTCGGACATGTGCGGACCTTAGCACAGGCTTGAACGACTCCCTGGATGTCCAGAAGTACCCGCTCCCGACACCAGACGAGTTGTTTGCGAAACTCAATGGTGGCAGCAAATTCAGTACACTCGACCTGGCCGAAGCATACGCCCAAATCGAGCTGGACGAGGAGAGCAAACAGCTGGTTGTAGTCAACACACACAAAGGCCTGTTTCGCTACAACCGTCTCCCATTTGGCGTGGCCAGTGGTCCAAGCATCTTTCAACAGATCATCGAGCGGATCCTGCAGGGCTGTGAAGGTGTCGCTGTCTACCTAGATGACATTATTGTCACCGGTGCGACGGAAGAAGAACACCTCCGCAACCTCGAAAAAGTCCTGCAGCGGCTCGAAGAACACGGCCTGACGCTTAAGCAGACCAAGTGCCGGTTCATGCAAGAATCGGTGGAGTACCTTGGCTTTGTGGTGGACAGCCGCGGCCGACACATATCGCGCGACCGCGCCAAAGCACTGCTGGATATGGACGAACCAAGGAACGTCAGCGAGCTACGCGCCTTCCTTGGCATGGTGAATCACTACGGGAAGTTCCTTCCCGATGTATCGACAAAGTGTAATGTCTACCACAATCTCCTGAAGACCGGAGCGACATGGGACTGGTCAAAGGAATGTGCGCGTCAGTTCCGAGAACTGAAAGAGGACATCGTCCGGGCGACATTCTTGGTGCACTTCAACCCGGAAATGCCACTGGTGCTGGCTGCCGACGCCTCCCAGTATGGCCTGGGTGCTGTTCTGTGCCACCGGTTCCCTGACGGGACAGAGCGACCAATTGCCCACGCGTCCAAGAGTCTCAGTGCGGCCGAAAAGAATTATGGTCAAATAGAGAAAGAAGCTTTGGCGCTGGTGTTTGGTTGCAAGAAATTCCACCAGTACATCGCTGGGAGGGAGTTTACGCTGCTGACAGACCATAAGCCGCTTCTCAGCGTATTCGGCAGCCGGAAGGGCGTTCCCGTCGTGACCGCCAACCGCCTACAGCGATGGGCGTTGCTGCTCATGGGGTACAGTTTCTCCATCGAGTATCGCAGGACGGAGGATTTCGGCCAAGCAGACGGGTTGAGCCGCCTGCCACTGCACTCTACGCAGCTGGAAGGCATATCCGGTCTCGGCATGGACAACGTCGTGAGTGCCGTGCATAGCGACAACGCCAACCACCTGCCGCTGTCAGTCACAGCGATCGCGGAGGAGACACTGGTTGACCCGGAACTCCGAGAAGTAAGCCGTTACATCCAGAACGGCTGGCCTAGTACCGTTGCAGATACCCTCCGACCGTACAAACGGCTGGAGCACGAACTGGTCAGGGTGAATGGCTGTGTCTGCTGGGGTCACCGGACTGTGATCCCCGAGAAGTTTCGCCAGCAGGTGCTAGCATACTTGCACGAAGCCCACATGGGGGCTGGCAAGATGAAGGCCGAAGCCCGAGGCTACTGTTGGTGGCCGCAGATGGACCGCGATATCGAGCAAGTCACCAAAGACTGCCGCACCTGCGCAGAGCGAGCACATGACACCGCGAAGGTTCCCTTGGCCCAGTGGGAAGTTCCTGACGCGCCGTGGAAACGCGTACATATGGACTTTGCAGGTCCGTACCATGGAACGATGCTGTTCGTGGTAGTGGACGCCATGTCAAAGTGGCCGGAAGTCATTTCCATGAAGCACGCCACGACCGAGACTGTCATTGATGCTCTGCTCACGATGTTCAGTCGCTACGGAGCATTTGCAGAAGCCGTTTCCGACAACGGTACGCAATTTACTTCACAGCAGTTTGCGGATTTTTGTACCCAGTTCGGAATTAAGCACATCCGAACGCCACCGGGTCACCCGCAGTCCAACGGGCAAGCAGAGCGTTACGTGCAGACCGTGAAAGAGGGAATCGCGAAGCTGATGGAAGATGGTAAAACACTTCCGGTTGCCCTGCGTCAGTTCCTTTGGCGGTATCGCAGTGTTCCACACGCCACAACGGGCAAGTCGCCGGCCGAGCTGTTCATGGGCCGCAAAATGCGCTCAACGTTGGACCTGCTGATCCCCGTCATGATGACTACTGCTGAGCGTAACCGCGAACGCTACCGCAGGAATTTCGACAAGCGGACTGTGCAAAAAAACTTTCTGCCTGGTCAGCTGGTTCTCGTTCGAGATTTCCGCCCCAGTCGCGACGTTGACTGGGTTAGTGGAAAACTGATCAAACGGGATGGCACCCGAATCTGGGAGGTTTCCGTCAACGGAACAGTCTGGCGCCGCCACTATAATCAAATTCGACCACGATACTGGCTGGAACCATATGAAACGAAACTGGGCAGTACATTGCCAGAAAAGCCAGTTGTCGACGCACAGAACAATACTGCAGCACGAATGGCGGATGAAACACCAAAACAGGAGGCGCGCCCTGCTATTGAAACTGTGAAATCTCCGCCAGATAACGTCAAAGAAGCAACAACAGCGAAAAATGAGCCAGCGGCATCTCAACAGCCAACCAAACCGAAAAAGGTCAAGCCGCCGCAGCCCGTTGAAGATTTACGAAGAACGGAGCGAACCATAGTGAAACCGGATCGATTGATAGCGGATCCTAAATTTGGTTCTTAACTGTGTAATAATTGAGTGTGTTAACTTCGAACACACTGGGGAAGGTGTGACGGCATGTACTTAGTATATGACTGCAAGTGCTTAGCAACGTTAACCTTTATGAATATTTTCATTCCTGACATACAGTCTACAGATTAGTTAGTTCTCTGGCTGGCTCGCTGAATAAATATATACGTATTGGTAATACGTGACAGCAAGGCACGGCGCTGCTTTCTCCTCAACATACTGAAATAAAAAAAGTCACTCGACACATCTTCATTCATCGGCTGTATCCATTCCGAGAGACGATCGTTTCTTTGCCTTCGCACAGATGTAACGAGACCACATTCGTACTGCATCGTTTTACCAGCAGTAGCGAGTCAACGGCATTCAATGGGCGCGCTGCGGTCCGCGCTTCAGCTTCATCACCGCGCAGCCAAAGTGCGACTTGGGCTGCGGCAAGCGGCACTCGTGCAGCGCCCAGCGGTCCGCGTCCTCGTCGTACACTTCGATGCTGTCGTGACACCCACCACCGCACCCCCCGAGAGCGTACAGCTTCCCATTCACACTGGCACATCCCAGTTCATAGCGCGTCATAAGCGTATCGCCTGTGATCACACAGCGACACTGATGTCAGCATCACGACTACCCGGTACATCCACAACGTTGAACATGCTATTTTTCAGTAACCAGAACAAGTACACCTACCTTTCTTAAGCCACCGATTGGATGCACGATCGTACGCTTCCACATGACGGTGTTCATTTCCACCTAAATAATTCAGCGCAAGATTAAGACTGGCCATTCGAGCAAACCGTAGTGGCTTACAGCCAGCTGACCCATCACCAATCTGTAAGGAGAGGATGACTCTCTGACAGTAAGTACTGTTAAAAATCTGAGATACTGAACACAATACTGATGAAAGAAAAATCCCGTCGATGACTGGACTCGAAAGCCGTTCATTTAAGCACCGAACCACACCGACTGCATTCTTATTTCGTCTCAAGATTCTTTTTAACTACGGCGCGACCAACCTATCGCTTACCAACAACGTAAATCAGCCCGCTGGGCGCCACACAGGCAGCGGCTCCGCTGCGCGCCGTCGGCATATCGGCCAGTCTACTCCAGGCATCCGTTGCGGGATCATACGAGAACGCCAAACTGCAACCGCAGCGGTCTTCACCGGCGCCACCAAAGGCGTACAATCGACCGTCACACGCCACCAGCGCCACGGAAGCCAGAGCAACGGGCAGCGCGGCCACGGCGCTCCAGGCACGACTGTCGGGATCGTAAACTTCCACAGACGACAGTAGCACCTTGCGCGCATCATAGCCGCCGGCGGCGTAAACGCGGCCATCCAGCGCGGCAAGACCGGCGGAATCGCGCGGCGTGTGCATGTGGATCTCCTTCCACCACGCGCCCTGTAGGTCCGTGTAGCGGCGGTTGCGGTGCACCGTGACGATGTCGCCCGAACTGCAGATCATCATCGCACTAGCGTCCGGCATCACTGCGCGGCATTTTTCAACGTCTACTGGCAACTCTTTCAGGCGCCAGACTGCCGGTATCGATGGACTGAAGACGTCAACCGAAACGGCCAAATCGTACAGCTGATCCATGTTACCCATGTTGCATCCGCCCACGCACAAGATTACTTCCTGTGCTCCTGTCACAAAATTATCACGTCGTTTTTATACAATAGACGTGTTGTTATCTTACACAACTTAAAAGAGTTTAGAAGATGATTTCACCATTTTAAGGGAAGTGGGCCGGTACATGGTACCAGATCTGGGTACATGCGCTGAAACTTTCGCTTTCGCGCACTCCCGCACACTTTTTTGCATTGTTTTGTAACAGAGGCAGCCATAAGTCGGCTGTCCGTGGTGATCTCAGCGAGGGAGGGCGGTCAGATGAAGATCCTGTCTGTTGAGGAAATTCCGAAAATGGCGATGGAGCGGAATCGAACCGCTGGCTACCGAGTGTGATCCACGTAGCACAGCCACTGTGCCATCGCCGCTGTTGGCGAAGATCAAGATATTAAAATTTAATGTGCTTGAGCTTGAGCCAACCAGGTAGGCGGCGGATGGGCGGCTGCTGTGTGTACAGAGGATTCTCCTCTTAAGACATTCTATAGCCAAGTGATTTTTGTATACATTGGCGTGAGAACCGTTTGTGCGCGCAACATCCGGTTGGGAATTTATCGGTGAAATAATATTCCAAAAGTTAAGGTGCACCAAAAGTCTCATTATGTATAAACCGATCCTATTCAAATTCTGCAGGAAAACGCTAATTACCACGAAGATCGTTTTTACACCGAACCAGCTTTCCAGCAGGTTTTTGAAATTTTAAAATGAATTTCAAAAAATCAAATAAAGATTTAAGATTCTGCATTTAAATGGGCGTAAATACCAAGCAAGAAGATTATTTTGATGAGGAAGCTCATTAAGAATAGATGTTCTTAAGATTTTGCACATAACTGGTCCCAAATAAGCAGGGAGATTATTTTGACTTCCATCAAGCCTTCAGATTTTTAAAATGAATTGCGAAACTTTTACTTTAATTTAAATTCGAAAAACTTACCAAAATTGTGGTTTCGCGTCAAAACAATCTGTACGCTTAGTTCACTCTTTTGCAAAATTCGAAGAAGATCGGTCCTAAATGGGATTTTTGTAGAGCGTATTGTGATTACAATTACTGAAATTTTATCTTACTCATAATTCATCAATTAAATGATGCGTGCAGACGCGCAAACGGGTTCGAAGTCAACTTCGCACCCGCTATACAAATCGTTTGACTATAGGACGCCATAAGGCGATGCCAAGTGCTGCGGAGTACGCCAAAGCGAAAGGATTCGTACAAATACACGAACTGGACACCCTATACCGGGTCACGATTTAATTCCCTCACTGCGCCCTACACGTACCCTTTAACGAAACGGCATAATCTCGTATGTCCGCTAGGGACAGCAGCGAACAACCAACTAAACACTAGACATGGCAACAATAACGGACAACAACAACACCGCTGCTGCGGCACATTAGTCATAGGCCATTATCCATTTCACGAGAAACTCGTACAACCGTTGTACGAGTACTTACATACACTACATACCCTTACCCAAAGAATGCCGGGGTTTGGCCTTTTTCGTCGTCTGGGTCCCGTCGGCCAGTCCACGGCCCGGCGCGGACCGACTCCGTGGCACCGCGGATGATGATCTGCCAAGACTAAGAGCCAGCGCATAATCCTGTCGGCATCTGTCACTCAGGAAGGGAACACGCACCACCTGCAGGACGGCGTGCAGGTGCGCCAATCGTCCGGGACGGTCGTGATCCAACCAGTGCAGCACCGCCCGCAGCACTTGGTCTTCACTCGTCACGTCCACGTCATCCGATGCCATCAGCGCAATCAGCTGTGGCGATAGAGACAAAAAAAGAGAAAAAATCTTCAAACTGGCTGACGTAGCGACATATCGAAAACGGTTAGTACCTGTTGCGCGTCCATTTGAAGGAAGCCCGGACTCTCAATGAAGTGCAGAAAGTGTCGACGGATAAGGCCCAGTGCAGCCTCGGCCATATGGGTGTTGTGGTGGTTGGAGGCCAGAGCGTGGACGGCCAAGCAGTCGGACAGCTGTATGTGGTCTTCCACGTACTCCCAGCACAGACCAGCCACGGCAGTCATCTGCAGGAATTCCGCCGCTTCCAGGATGGACTGCGCGTTGTCAGCATCGATGTTCAGGATCAGCGTGTAGGCGTACCTCACCAACCTGCACAATGAATTCAGAACGATCACAATTAAGAGGCAGTTTCTACTTACAGAAGTATTTCCCACCGCAGTACAAGCGTTTCTGGCTGGGCGCATTGGGCTGCTAATGCATATTATTCGTTGAATTGAAGTACTACTGATGGTGAGGACTCGTCACTCACTGGTTCAACGTGTGACTGCCGATGTTGTGCAGCTGGAAGACCGGCTGCGACGAGTCTTTCCAGTCCTGCGTGAAGACGGTCCGAAAGTAGGCGCTGTGCACGCTGAGGACACTGCGGTGGCAGGGAATGCCCACCGCAAAGTCCTCGCAGCCCTTCAGAACAACATCGCAGAACGTCCCCGTCGACTGCTGTTCACGCAGTCCGCGCAGAAACTCTTCAGCCCGACAGTCATGAGGAGCGTGATAGGCAGAACTGCGTGGCTTCGACATCGTTTCAAAGGGTGCAGCTGACAGTTAAGTGAAAACAGTTGTCAAAGAAAAATAAATTAATCTGGAATCAAATAACTCCTTAAACCTTTTACTCTGTCCAGCAAGAGTGCGAAGTTGGAACTGTGACTTATAAAACCAAAATAGCATGACTGAACTCTGAACGTGTTTCGTTGCAAAGTTGTAAGCGTCAAGTCGGCAGTTTGACAAAAGTTGAATGAAACAACGTAACTGCCGGCTTGAGAGCAATGCGCCACCTCCGTTTCGGCGGCTGCGTATCAGATTCTGTCTTGGCATTCTGCACAGACAGTCTTCCGATTTGTAAGCAGACTTAAAGCAGCTAATAGAAAGCAATCTGAACACTACGAATACGGAACCGAATACGAACACGGATTGAAATCGTTTTCGTAAGCGCATCCGAGATCTGACTATGCATTCGGACCGAAGCAAATGCCGACACGGTTGGTACCGATGATTTCGTCCATTTACACTTCGGTTACGCTAATTTCGGCCACCACCCACATTCGACATTCGACCACATTACATTCAGGCTGTAGTCCACCAATGTAAATTACTGATAACTGAAAAATTTGCAAACTTGCAGTCTAGTAAGAAGTTACAGGAATGCGTCGATGCACTGTTGCCAACTTTTATCTGTTTATGAAATTTCATTAATACTTACTTTTATTAGGAAAAAAGCCAACAGATACAGCTAATATCGATAACCCATGCATGTTTATGGTTGCGTAATGACGTACAACAATAATGTGTGTAACATAAGTTTTCTGTTACTTGACAACAGAATGAACAGATCACTTGATACACAGAAAAAGAAGCAAACTATTTTGTTGGAACAGAACGCAGATTACCCCACGTTCACTTGCAGTTTCAGTTCACCATCAGCCTCTCATAATTCAAAAATTCTCGTCACAGGAGAATACCAAAACGTATAATAAATTCCAAAAAACCAAAGATACCAAAGAAACCTAAAAAAACTGACAAAAAAATAGTTTCTCTTTTAAAAAAACGAAAGTGCTAACAACAACAAATATTAAGTAACAACTTGACACAAGAAAAATAAAAGCCGAAATGTCATGTAACGGTGGCCGAACAGAGTGCGGACCGAAGTGAGTAAGGCGACCTGTATGTTGCCGAAGTGACAACATGTGGCCGAAACGTAGCGCGGCCGAAGTGGTTAAGCAAAACTGCCTCAGACCGGAAGCGCTCAACCGCCCAAGTCGGCGACTGCAAGTTAACTAGCTCCACTCGATCCAACTGCTTTTAGAATTTTCCTATTGGTCGGCTGAGCTCGATGCGTTTGCCTGTACGACTCGTACAAGTTTAATTTTTTAACGTAATTTCAGTTGTGATACCTCATGTCAGTCAAAAATTTGTTTTTAACTTGTGAAAAGGGTTTTCAAAAACTTCTTAGGCTCATAAAATAGAGGAATGTTTTCTCTACTTAAAATCCAAAGCAAACGGAATTCCATCAACACAGGCAGAATCGACAGCTATCCGGAGACACGTTACGATTCAAAGCTTAAATTTCGTGCTTTACGGAAGGTTTACGAAACGAATAGGGCTATGACGTCACAAAATAGGCGGGATTCGTATTCGGAACCGTATTCGTAGTGTTCAGATTGCTTTCTAATAACAAAACGCGGATCCCTTAATCAGAATCCGCCTTGCCGGCTTTTTAGCGATTCTTTAGAGTGTCTTATGCTTTCCATGGACAACTGGACGGTGCACCGGTTTCCTGCGTGTGTAACGAAGTACGAATGGTTCTGGCACTCGTTTTAGCTCCATTTTGTGTTTTTCCAGCTTATAAATACACACTGTACTGTACTCGTAAAATATCCGATAACGCGACGGTCGTAATTCCGGTGACGGAATATGGCAGCCGTACGAGGGCGGTATAGCCTTTTCTTGATCCAAAACCTGATTTTGGTTGCCAATCGCTCAAGATCGCGGTCGTGAGTGTACTTTTACTTTTCTACTCGTACTTTGGGTTTTCTAGCATTTTCTCTTTTGTTTTCGGATTTACTTGTGGCTTTCTGAACCGGATGCGCTTCGCGCTATATAAGTCCGAGAGTTGCAGCATTTTCTGCATCAGTTCGTTCGCATTCTGAGTTTTTCAGTGTCGGAGTTTATGATCAAAATATATCGTCGGAATGCAGTCGATTCTCGCTTCGCATAGATTGTAGCTTATGCATATTATTTAGTTACGCCACATTGAGATTATCAGCTCAGCTACTTGCCGCAAGAAGCTTTACTCACTTCCGACTTTCCGATTTGCAATTTCCGAACAAATACGAGTACGATTGAGACTGCCGTTCGATTGCATATTCATACAGTAAGTAGCCTTTCAAAGAGTTAGTAGCAAGTTGTAGCCAACACTTTCCAGCAGGCCACCCAAGACTCGATACACTTCCCATGACAGATGAAAGTTAGTTATACAATAGCAGATCAACAGGTGTACGCGGCGGTCATGCGCATTTACGTGGAACATGCTGGGTATCCATGTCAAAGCGAGCCACTCGGACTGTCAGGCAATGATAACACGCGGCAAGACGGCATGACCCTCTTGCCGGCACGGGATGGTAAGGCGCTGGTATGGGACGCTAGTCACGCTACATGCTGGGACACGGTAGCCGCATCGCATGTCCGGGCAAGTGCGAGTGCATCCGGTAGTGTTGCACAAATGGCCTAAGACAGTAAACGCCGTAATACGCTTACATGGAAAGGAAGGGTCACCGGTTTTCCGCCCTGGCAATCGAAACTTTTAGCAGATTCGGTTGGGATTTTATGGAGCTCATTCGTTTCGCTGGCAGAAAAATGCGCGACGTGACAGGGGACCCTCGTTCTACTGCATTTTTGAAGCAGAGATTTAGTCTATCTGTAGTGAAAGAAAATGCTGCTGCTGTTTTGGGCACTTTGAATATCCGTCCTAGGATTTTCGACGGCGATAACGATTTTGGTTGCTTTTTTAATGTTTGATTTTTAATTTTAAGTAGTATTACGCGAATGCGCTTTTTGTTACATTTATGGACTTTGCCCATTAAAATCAGAATTTTAGGCTTAACAGCAAGAATTTTATCGAGATGACGTATTAGGCGCATTTCCATAGCCGAGTGTACGCGATAACTTTCTTTACGCCGATCCGGCCGGCTTCCGCAAGTGGCAGCGCGTGCTGCTATCTTTTACTTGGATCATATGCCGGAGGTACGCCGGAAGTAGGATTAATCTTTGTTCCAGATCTTAAACATCCACACCGCATCGCTCTTACACCATCGGTCGGATATGTGAGAAATCCGAATACCCAATCGCTGATAGGTGATGTTGCTACGCGCAACATTTGGTATTTGTTGCGCCTAGCCACCACACAACACTGGCAGGTCAATAAGAATCCGGGACAATAAAATTTTCAAATGCTCCCGGCAAAACGAGATTATGAGTACTTTTCCCCATGCATCACGGAACTAACGGCTATCGTCAACTAAAACTTAAAAGGTTCAACGATATACGTTAGTTCCGCGACGACTGTCTGGACTTGACTGCCCCCTCCAGCTGGCAGTTGCGATTGTACCCTACTACTGACGTCAGGACAAGCTTGAAGTCCACACAATCATTTGAAGAACGGTACACTGAGTACAGTATTTTGAGTTTTCTCAGTTTTCTGATTTCGCAGAACTGCATATTCCGTAGTCTGTACTGCATGTTCCTAGTGATAGAAAACTTGATTGCGATTTAAACGTTCTGTATCTCTGATTGTTTGCTGTGCCATACTTAATGATGTCCAATCCCAGCAGCTCCGCAGATCATCCTCCTCACCATTGTCTGGTTGAGTTCCTGCGCGGACTGCGTGAACAGCAGTTAACGGGCACCCTGTGCGATGTGGTACTGAAGGGCTGCGAAGAGTCCGCGCTGGGCATTCCCTGCCACCGCAACGTCCTCAGCGTGCACAGCGCCTACTTTCGGGCCGTCTTCACGCATGACTGGAAAGACTCAGCTGAGCCTGTCTTCCAGCTGCGCAACATCGACAGTCACACGCTAAACGAGTGAGCACTCCGCAGCTTGTTTTTTTCCGTCGTTAATGATGAAGTAGTGTAACTTTGACGACTAGATTGGTCCAGTACGCGTACACCCTGGATGTGGACCTGAACGACGACAACGTGGAGCGCATCGTAATTGCCGCGCAGTTCCTGCAGATGGGTGAGTTGGAGTTGATGAGCTGGGATTACGTGGAGCAGCACATGCGCGTGTCCAACTACCTGGCCGTCCACACTCCAGCCTCCAATCACCACCATCCCCGTCTGGCCACGGCAGCGCTTGAATTGATCCATCTCCACTTCCTACAAGTGGCGCAGAGTCAGGACTTTTTGGAGCTGGATGCGCAACAGGTGCTCTTACCATTCGAACATAATGAATGCCCTGTATAAATGACGGATCGGGGGATAGTTGGCATGCGTTTTAATTGAACTTGATTGCAGCTGATTGCACTGTTGGCATCGGATAACGTGGACGTGTTCAGCGAAGATCAGGTTTTCGAGGCGGTGCGGCGCTGGCTGGATCACGACCGTCCTGAACGCTTGGAACACGCCGCCGCCGTCCTTCAGATGGTCCGTGTGGCCTTCCTGAGCGAGCAGTGTCACTTGGAATACTCGATCATCCTCACCAGCGCACTGAAGGTTACGCCCCCGTGCCCGAGTCAAACTAGCCAGACGATACAGAACAGCAACCCACGGCCTTCATACGGTAAGGATCGTTCGCTTTGTCGCTCTGCTTTGGGATATGCCATGGGGGTTTCTTGTATAACTGCTGTCTTTCGTATCAGGAGCGCGGGAAATGATCCTGTGCTTGGGCGGCACCTGTCAGGATCTAGTTGGCAGCGAGGAAGCTTCTGTCGACGTCTTCTGTCCGTCGATCCCGGCGGTTTGGCGCCTGCGCGATCTGCCGGAGCTCGTCGAATGCTGCTCCGCGGCGCTGCTGGATCCCGGCTGGATGCTGATCAACAGCATGCACTGCGTCGGGACCGTACGCCGCAACAGTCTGTACACCGGCCTGCGCCACGAATGGCGGGAGACGTCTCGCGTCTCGACACTGCGCCTGGCCGGAGCGCTGGCCGCCCTCAATGGGTGCGTCTACGCGGTCGGCGGTTGTGATCCGTATGGCGACGGGATGGTAGGCCTGTCCTCCGTGGAGATGTTCGATCCCGTGAGCGGTTCCTGGAGCGCCGTCGCCGCGCTGCCCGATGGATTGAGCGGCTTGGCGATGGTGGCCTGTGAGGGGCGGTTGTACGTCTTCGGCGGAGACGACACGGAGGGCGTGCCGAATGCGACGTTCTCCTACGATCCTGCAACGAAGGCCTGGACAAGGCTGGCTGATATGCCCACCGCGCGCACCGGCTGCCGTGCTTGTGTGGCGCCCAATGGATTGATTTATGTCACCGGTATGCGCACCAGTGTGATTGATTGCTTTTCCGATTCTCGCTCGTAACGTTTTTGAATAACATCAAATAGGCTAGACTAGTCAAGTCAACACTTCGCTAGGCAATTTGTTTCCGTAGTCCAACAACGTAATTACCGTGGGACATGGTTTAGGTGGAGAAACGTATGATGCGTCCCTGCGTGTGCATGTGGAAGCGTACGACCGTGTTACCGATCAGTGGCACAAGAAAGGTAGATGCATTTACCGGGTTGGTATTGGTGTGTGATGCATCGTCCTTTCTGACCACAGGCGATCTGGTGGAGGAGCGTTCGCATCACGAGTGTATCTGCGTGGGTGGGAAGCTGTACGTCATCGGCGGGTTCTTCGCCGAGGGCGTTTACCAGGACAGCATCGAAGTGTACGACGAAGAGACGGACAGCTGGGCGCTGCATGCATGCCGCTTACCGCAAGGCAAATCCCATTTTGGCTGCGTGGTGATGAAGCTGAAGCGAGAATGAAGCGGCTGGCCAGTTAAAAGCGTAATGTGCATGCAGCTCCTACCTGTGACTGCTGTGGAGCGGATTTCTGTTTGTTTCGGGTCAAGTCGGAATGGTAAACGTGCGATGGTGCATTCCCCTTGCCAGTTATAAAAAATCCCTGTTTTACTTCTGTTGGGATTCCCCAAGGTTGCGATTCGCAGTGTTCGAGTTAACTATTTTATGGTATCGATTCTTAGCTTTCTGGAGAAAAGAAATATTTCGGATATCGAGAGTAATTAATTCCGGTTTGTCTCTGCTTCTGTAAGTGTTGCTTGTGTAAATACCCGGCAGAGCAAAATAATTACGGGCCGGAGGTCATCTCCGTAGCAGAAAGTTCGTTAGGTACCGTAGAAGGAAAAATAAATATGAAAGTAAAAATGAAGGAAAAGTATAAATGAGAGTACCGAATGGCAACTAATGATCGGAGTAGTGTACAGCAAGCAGTCATAAGCGAAATGCACTATGTGGATGACAAAGTCAAAAGTCTTTTTGCATTGCACGATTTCTTCTGTGTCTTCTGCCTGGAAACCCTACCGACACGGCGCGCGGGAACGCCTTATGCAGCGCACTTCAAGCAGCATCTCCAGCAAAGCCGGTATTGCTATGGCAAGAATCTGCAGTTTCTGCGCGACAAGTTTGACCGAGGAATGGAGGACGCCGATGACCCGCTGCTCAACGGGCAAGTGAAGTGTCAACTGGTGTGTCGGCTGTGTAAAGCGGCGCTGCAGGCGAACCGGTACCGGCTGGCATCAGGGGATGTTATAGATGAGCTATGCACTCCCTCATGCTCTTTTCTTTTTCTTTACATTACATTCTTTACACTGACATTGATGGATCATAAATTAACATGATAATTGTAATTTAAAGAAAGTGTCCCGGTACGTAGTACGAGTACCAAATTCGTGTACATACACGAAAACACTTTTGGTATACGGTACACCTGAATGCATTTAAACGCTTTTGGAACTTTCTTACATCCATAACTCCCGAACCGGATGATGTGCGGACAAACGGTTTTCACACTGTGCATGCAAATCATTTGGCTACAGAATGTCATCCAACAAACTAGCAAAGCAAAGAAGTGTTTGGGAGTGCGCGAAAGTGAAAGTTTTTGTGTATGCACACGAATTTGACACCATGTATGGGCCACTTCCCTGATTAGCCTGCGCGATTCATCTGCAAATGCGAAATCTGTTAAGGCTGAAACAGGTGCATTTCCCATCTTGCAGCGCAACATATGCAACGGTACCATGCGGAAATTCGGCCGCATGCGTTCTTACAAATAAGTCCATCTGGCGGAGGACGTCATGACCATGCATTACAACAGCCCGGGCAACTCAGCGCGGGCTTCCCTACAAGATTCGCGACATGACAGGAGAACCCCGCTCTACTGCATTTTTATAGCAGAGATTTAGTCTGGCAGTCGTTAAAGGAAATGCTGCTGCTGTTTTGGGCGCTATGAATACTGTATGCGGCCTAAACGGCCAGACGGCGCTAACGATTTTGGTTGTTTCTTTAACGTTTAAATTTGAATCATTTCACGTAGTATTACGCGAATGCATATTTTGTTATGTTGATACTACTAAATTGATAGCCTTTTGCCTCTAATGCTAGATCCAGCGGTGATCCAGATACGGAGACCTAAACGGAATAGATCCCGTGGAAGCGAGCGATACGATATGGATCGCGAGCTATGCGGAAACACAAACGTCGCACCGTAAATCGCTGACTTTTAATAATATTGAAAGTCTGTACAACAGAAATCAACAAGTGATCGGCGCAGCTCGATCGTAAAACGTAGAGCCAATTCAACAGCGTGCAACGCTGTGCAGCACGTGCTATGCCGCGCCCACTATCAAAACGCAAACCAATCAGAAGAGACACAACACAGACACGTAATTCTAAGGCGTAGCGCCACAGGCGTAGCGCCACTGACGTGAACGCTAGTGATCCTGGTCTCACATGTCTCTGGGGGGATGCCGAGCCCCTGTGAGGCTGGACACACTCCCGAATCCACGAGAAGACGACGGTCGCCAGTGTCTGTGCGTGCTCAAAAACATCAAATTCTCTTAATCCATTTTATCACATCAATTCCGTAAAGGCACAATTCCATTTAATACGATGTGAAATAAAGAGATCCAATTATAAAAATACTATTAAATCATTAGGAACAGATCAACAGTAACAGATCAACAAAAGTATTAATCAAATGTAGACTAGGATCCTCCATTTCTGACTCGTAAAGGTCACAGGTCCTGTCCACCGTTTTCCGCACTTTGGCCCATTCCGCTCTGTTGAGCAATCCTGCGCCTGCTCAAAGTCTGACTCTGACCGCTCAAAGTCTGACTCTGACTCTGAAGGTTTCTTAGGTTTCTTAATAGGTTTCTTAGGTTTCTTAGGTTTCTTAGGTTATTCTTAGGTTTCTTAGGTTTCTTAGGTTATTCTTAGGTTTCTTAGGTTTCTTAGGTTTCTTAGGTTTCTTAGGTTTCTTAGGTTTCTTAGGGTTTCTTAGATTTCTTAAGTTATTCTTAGGTTATTCAGTCAGAGTCAGAGTTTGGACAGTCAGAGTCAGACTTTGAGTAGTCAGAGTCAGAGTTTGAGCGGTCAGAGTCTGAGTCAGAGTCAGAGCTTGAGCGCGGGCCGAATCGGGCCCCGGCCACGTCGTTAGTCGTAGGCACCATTGCACCAAGGCGCAATACGTTGAAATCCTTTGAAAGATTTTGTCGCTGTACGTGAGCCGCTTCTCTCCTCACAGGTGAGTGCAAGAATCATTGAAGCACGCTTGAGTGAAAATCGTGTATCAGAATAAACGTAAAAGACGTTACCGTTGCTATATCCTTAGACATCGCTAAAAATGGAGCTAACATACTAAGTAAATAGAATAATTAAAACCTTACAACTATGTAGCAGGCATTTTATTAGTGCAATACGGTTATCTATTTATTTCCTGTATGACAGCTATGCTATTTCCCGGAACAGCTCGGCTCCGCACATCAGGATTTTACGATCAGTACGAGTCCTCGTAGGCCTTCACCTTCATCACCGCACAACCAAAAGCCGATCGGGCCTGCAGCAAGCGGCATTCGTGCAGCGCCCAGCGGTCCGCGTCTTCGTCGTACACTTCGATGCTTTTATGACAGTCCGAATTCGAACCAATGCTCCCAGTCCCACCGACAGCGTACATCTTCCCATTCACACTGGCACATCCCAGTTGACAGCGCTGCATGAGCGTATCTCCTGCGATAACCAAATGATAATGACACCGCAATCACAAAACTCATAATTCCCGAGTTACAATAATAACTCGGGAATTATAAGTTTTTGTGGTTGCATTAGTGCAGTGCAGTGCAGCGAGCGAGCGCCATACCACTGGAGAATGGTATTGGATTTGTGGAATCGGAAAAGCGTGACGTACGCTCTTCGTAGCGTCACTGCGTCAGACAAATTTTACGCTCTTGACGAAGGCTTAATAGTAGAATCTCGCTGCGCTCGATGCAAACAGTAATCTATCGTTCAAATAACCCGACGCTTACTCCGATTGTCCGGGTGCGCGCAGAATAACCGACGGCTTTTTTGAACTTCAAAGAAGCCGCGCGCTATTGTTTACGGGTTCCGCCATTTTGGTGGCTCTTAAACTTGTGTAAATACAGCAACCATTTCATCAAGAATCGGATCGGAAGGGAGCTGGGTCACTTATTTACCTTTTAAACTTTTTCTGATACTAGCGTAGCAGCTGGTCACTGCGCACATTTTGAGTTCAAATCGGTATTGTTCATGTTTTGAGCACCGAAAGCATTGACACCTTCTGCAGGATCACTTACGAGTCCACAGTTCCACAGTAGGACTTTTTCTTGCAAAGATGGTGCACTTCCGTAGCTACCCGCGTGAAGTACGCGCTCCACCTACCTTTTTTAATCCACTGATTGGTAGCACGGTCGTACGCTTCCACATGACGCTGGTCATTTCCACCTAAACAACTCGTCGCAAGAATAACAAGTCTACTGGATCGTAATCAGCTGAACGGTCCAGCACTCCTTGGCACAAACACAGTAACGGTTAACGAAGTCTAAACCTATATCTTCGAACCTTTACGATACAGTTAACGGATACAGCGCGTACCGACAACGTAAATCAGCCCGCTGGGCGCCACGCAGGCAGCGGCCCCGCGGCGCGCCGTCGGCATATCGGCCAGCCTGCTCCAGGCATCCGCAGCGGGATCCTACGAGAACGAACTGCAAGCGCTCACGCCTAGCGCGCCGCGCTGGCCTCCAAAGGCGTACAAGCGACCGTCACACGCCACCAGCGCCACGTAAGCCAGAGTAACGGGCAGCGCGGCCACGGCGCTCCAGGAGCGACTGTCGGGATCGTAGACTTCCACCGACGTTGAGAATTCGGTTCCGCTACAAATCCAGGGATAGCTACCGATTGCGTACACGCGTCTGCATGCGGGCCGCCTCCCGCCACCCGTCCAGGCCCGTGTACCGGCTGTCGCGATGTCCAGTCAGGTTAGTGCGCCGACTGCAGACCATCATGGTACTAGCGTCCAGCATCGCTACGCTGCATTGCTCCACCGCCACGGGCAAATCTCCCAGCCGCCACACTGCCGGGATCGATGGGCAGAACACGTCCAAGGATTTATCTACACCGTACTGGCCTTCCTCGCCGAAACCAGCCGCGCACAAGATTCCTTCCTGCGCACCTGACCAAAAACATGATTTTCCAAAATTTTTCCAGGGAGCAGAATTAACGCAATTGTAAAAACAACTGCGTTAGACCAAACAGTACGAGTCGTTTTACAACGCACTGTTAAGAAACGCACTGTTAAGAAACCCGCACGCAAGAAACCTAGAAAATGAAAGAAATCCTTACGAAAATATACGCAGCCCAAAAAAATATCACAAAACCCAAGAAAACATAAGGAAACAAAGACAGTGTGGCATAACGCTAGCTTGATTTCGTCGAGGGTCGGAATAAACCGATTGAAAACCCGAGCGATTAAGAAATTTTCTGGAGAAAATGTCTTAATCGGATTCGTAATCGCTACCGAAGATGCTTAGCGCACGCGCCCCGAAATTTTCCGTCGGCAAAATGGTGGAGCACCATTAATAATACGACACCCTCCATGACCCTTACCAAAGGAATGCCGCGGCTTGAATTGTGCCGTCGCTGGCGACGCCGACGCCGCGGTCATTAAGCGGCGCTTTTTGGAGGACCCTGCGGATTCCCGGCCGATGCACTCCCAAGAGCCAGCGCGTAGTCCTGTCGGCACTTGTCACTCAGGAAGGGAACACGCACCACCTGCAGGACGGCGTGCAGGTGCACCAATCGTCCTGGACGGTCGTGATCCACCCAGCGCAGCACCGCTTCCAGCACCTGATCCTCGCTGCACACGTCCACATTGTCCGATCTGATCAACGCGATCAGCTGTAAAACAAATCTGCTACAAAGCCCAGTTACACAGTACCATATCGCCCGCCGTCAGTACTTGTTGCGCGTTCATTTGGAGAAACTCTGGACACTGAGTGTACGGCAGAAATTTTCGACGAATAAGGCCCAGAGCTGCTTCGACCATATGGGGATTGTGGTAAGGTAGAGGCCAGAGCGTGGATGGCCAGGTCGGCCAGCTGCATGTGTTCCTTAACGAATTCCCAGCACAGGGCGGCTGCGGAATCCATCTGCAGGAATTCCGCCGCGACCAAGATGGTTTGCACGTTGTCACCACGGAGGCTCAGGTCCAGCGTGTATGCGTACTTGACCAACCTACCCAGTGGACCATAGCTAAGAATTAAAACTATCCGCGCTCCAGCTGTGTGCTTTCTCTACTCACTCGTTCAACGTGTTGCTGTCGATGTTGTGCAGCTGGAAGACCGGCTCAGATGAGTCTTTCCAGTCCTGCGTGAAGACGGTCCGAAAGTAGGCGCTGTGCACGCTGAGGACGTTGCGGTGGCAGGGAATGCCCACCGCAAAGTCCTCGCAGCCCTTCAGAACAACATCGCAGAACGTCCCCGTCGACTGCAGTTCACGCAGTCCGCGGAGGAACTCTTCAGCCCGACAATCGTGAGAAGCATGATCGGCAGAACTCGGTCGCTTCGACATCGTTTAGAATGGTAAAGCTTGTAGTCAAAAAGAAACAGATTTGTCGTCTACTAAAGAATTGCTTAAGTCGGAACCAATCAACAAGTCTAAACTGGAAGTAGGAACGAAGTAGAAGTAGGAGCGATATTAGCGTAAAATCGAAAACTGCCGTACTGTAAGTTATTAGTACTAGTATAAGGTCTCATACGCCCTTAGGGCAAGCGGGCGGCGGTGTTTAATTTTTATTGTATAAGGCAGCGAATGTATGAAGTACAGTCTTATAAACACGTAAGCGCTGAAGCTGCAGAATTAATCCTGGAAATTAATAAATTCTGTATAAGTTTAACGGAAGCGCAGGGTACATGATACTATTAATACGTTTTACTTCGAGAAAACTTTCGCTTTCGCGTAATCACACGTACTTTTTCACATTCTCTCAAGACATTTTGTCGAATTGCATATACCCACAAGAAAGCTGTTGGGGGTCGCACCATACATTTGGAGAATTATAGAAATGGAGAAATTTCAATAACCTAAAGTAAATCGGTATATCAAGGGTCTCATTATAGAATGCAAACTATCTTGTTCAAAAATTTCATGTAAGTAGATGCGCATGGATATCCACACCGGTTCACACCGCACAACGGCGCAGTTACTTTTCAATTTTAGAATAGTTCCCAGGAAATATAAAAATTATTTAAAAACCTGAAAGAATTAGCGACACTATGTTTCTTTTACTTCCGTGTAAAATCTCCTTAATCGAATGCTGGGGTAAGTTTTTCAGCCCAAAAGATGTTCATGCTTTTGTGTCATCTGCAGATCAGAAAATAACTGTCGAATAGATTTAAGGGAAATTAAAATATCTAATTGTTTTTGCAAAAGTTTGTTTTTCCGCTGCATTCCCAGAAAGCAAATGATACAATGTTAAAAAATAAGTCAAAATATAATATGCATTTTTGAGGAGCTAAGACTTGCGGTAACCGTTAAAAAATTAATCGACAGTTACGTTCAGATTGACTGCTATTGCAACGTTAGGAAAAGTAATTTGATAAGTTAGAACTTATTCGGTTTGGAATCATACCTGAACAAAAACGATGCCTCGGAAATTTGCTGCGAATTATAAAAACTGATAAGAATTCAGACACGAAATCCAAAAAAATAATATAGAAATCAGATTTTGATTAAAAGTTGACTGTATACTTAACGAATCAGCAGAAACAAATTTCAAAAAGTAACTTACTGGATTAAAAATTTAAATTTAAAAAAGCTTTGCGCTGAAGTTTAATGTTTTATATAGTAATACTTTGGAATTCGCTTGTAAGTAAAAGCGATTCAAAGCTAAATTCGGGAATAATTTAAACATTGAGAGCAATAATTCGGTTTCCAATTCAAATTTATTGAAATATTATTTAATTATGAATTTTGAGTTAGAAACGTTCATTCATAATTTCAGAATTTCTTGAAATTCCTTGAATGTTAGTTTGCATTACTTTTGTTACATTTTAATCTTGCATTTTAGAGCAGCACACGAAATGTGGGAAACCAGGGTTTCTGAATTGGTTTCAACGGCAACTATCAGTTTCTTCGAAGATAATTTTTTACATATACATTTATCTAAGGTATTCTAAGTTTCTAACATTCGATATTCTCTCAATCAGAGACCTGAAAGTTGAGCAAATGAAGTATTTAAAAATTTCCGTACCTAGCTGCTGAAGTTTCTCATCATCCCTTTTTCCGGCTATTTTGTTATTTTGCTCTTTAAGTTTTTAATTTATTTAACCAATATAAATGTTTTAAAATGGACAGCTTGCAGACTTGTAGTTATTTACATTTTTGAAAGTGAGTATTTAGAGTTCAGGTGAATCGGTGAATATACAAAACCCCCTCCACCTGGAAACTTTGTTTTTAGAGCAAATCTTACGTCGGAATAATTTTTATCGCATTTTTATGATGTAGAGAAACCGTTTTCAAAAATTGTTTGAAGAGAAAATTGCTGACTGCCGGGCCCCAATACGCCCTCAAACCTTTTGGGCGGTTGCAAATACGCCACTAAAAAACATTTCGTTTTGCGTTATAAACACTTTTTCTAGGTGAATCGATGTCGTGGATTCTGAAAATTTTGTCAGAAAATTGTATTAGTTATCGGAAGGAAGGATTTCATGATTTAAAATTCTTAGAATATAGATTTGCAAAATTTTGCTTTTATCAAAAAAAAATTTTTTCTTGCCACAAAACTATTTCTGACAAAATATTATTATTCAGAATCAGCAACATTGGTTCACCTATAAAAAGTGTTTAAAATGCAAAAACAAAAGTTTTGTTAGTGGCGCTACTGCAATCGCCCACTGTGATTGAAGTTCGTGAGGTACCCCGGCTGTCAGAAATTTTTTCTTTAAAAAAAATTTTGAAAAATGGTTTCCATATCAAAAAAACGCGAGAAAAGTTGTCCAGATTTACTCTAAAAACTTTCGAGGTCGAATGGGGTCTCGTATAATCACTGAAGCGCACAGGTATTTTTACTGTTGGTTGTTTAGTTTTTCAGAGAATTATCTAGAATTATTTAGAATTATTTAGAATTATTTAGAATTATTTAGAATTATTTAGAATTATTTAGAATTATTTAGAATTATTTAGAATTATTTAGAATTATTTAGAATTATTTAGAATTATTTAGAATTATTTAGAATTATTTAGAATTATTTAGAATTATTTAGAATTATTTAGAATTATTTAGAATTATTTAGAATTATTTAGAATTATTTAGAATTATTTAGAATTATTTAGAATTATTTAGAATTATTTAGAATTATTTAGAATTATTTAGAATTATTTAGAATTATTTAGAATTATTTAGAATTATTTAGAATTATTTAGAATTATTTAGAATTATTTAGAATTATTTAGAATTATTTAGAATTATTTAGAATTATTTAGAATTATTTAGAATTATTTAGAATTATTTAGAATTATTTAGAATTATTTAAAAGTACATTCATTTTTTGTCACTGCCCAAACATTTTAGTTCGACTCAGCACATCAAACTGTACAGATATAGTACGTATCGTTATGGCGACCTCAGGGACCCGGGTTCGAGGTCTCTGAGTACTTCAGTTCGACTCGGCAGGTCAAACTGTGCATTTGTAGTACATATCGTTTTGGCGACCTCGGGAACCCAGGTTCGAGGTCTCCGAGTACTTCAGTTCGACTCGGCAGGTCAAACTGTGCATTTGTAGTACATATCGCTTTGGCGATCTCGGGAACCCAGGTTCGAGGTCCCCGAGTACTTCAGTTCGACTCGGCAGGTCAAACTGTGCATTTGTAGTACATATCGTGGTGGCGACCTCGGGGACCCGGGTTCGAGGTCCCCGAGTACTTCAGTTCGACTCAGCACGTCAAACTGTTCATATATGGTACATATCGTTGTGGCGACCTCGGGGACCCGGGTTCGAGGTCCCCGAGTACTTCAGTTCGACTCAGCAGGTCAAACTGTACATTTGTAATACATATCGTGGTGGCGACCTCGGAGACCCGGGTTCGAGGTCCCCGAGAGTACTTCATTTCGACTCAGCACATCAAACTGTATAGGAATCACGATGAAAATCGGTGGCGACCCAAAGGTCACTCGGCGAACCAAAGGTCACTGTCACTTCCGTTACATCGAACCCTCAACATGTCTTGAATTAGAAACGCGGGCTCGCTTCGCTCGCCCGCTTGACTACGTAACTGCCGGCTGGAGAGGTTCAGGTTCCGTTAGTTCGTTCACTGTTGCCTGTGCTTGATCGCCCCCTCCAGCTGGCAGTTGCGATTATTCCTTGCTACTTTTCACGGCAGGCTTGAAGTCCACACTTTCACTTTTTCTGCATTTTCAGTAGTGGTTTCCACGACAGAAAACAGTATTTTGAGTTTTCTCGGTTTTCTTCTGTTACAGTTCAGAACTGGAGACTCTGTACTGCATACTTCGCAGTTCCTAGTGATAGAAAAGTTGACTGCGATTTAATCGTTCTTTATCTCTGACTGTCTACCGTGACATTCTGCATGATGTCGAATCCCAGCAGCTCCGCAGATCATCCTCCTCACCGTTGTCTGGTTGAGCTTCTGCGCGGACTGCGCGAACAGCAGTCAATGGGGACCTTGTGCGATGTGGTCGTGAAGGGCTGCGAAGAATCCGCGCTGGGCATTCCCTGCCACCGCAACGTCCTCAGCGTGCACAGCGCCTACTTTCGGACCGTCTTCACGCAGGACTGGAAAGACTCATCTGAGCCTGTGTTCCAGCTGCGCAACATCGATAGTCGCACGTTGAACCAGTGAGTACTCCGCAGCTTGCCTTTTTTTACCGTGTTAATGATGAAGTATTGTCATTTCGACGGTTAGGTTGGTCAAATACGCCTACACCTTGATTGTGGACCTGAACGACAACAACGTGGAGCGCATCGTGATTGCCGCGCAGTTCCTGCAGATGGGTTCGCTAGAGTTGCTGTGCTGGGACTACGTCGAGCAACACATGCGCGTGTCCAACTACCTGGCCGTTCACACTCTAGCCTCCAACCACCACCATCCTCGTCTGGCCGCGGCAGCGCTGGAATTAACCCTTCTCCACTTCCTGCCGGTGGCAGAGAGCCAAGATTTTTTAGAGCTGGACGCGCAACAGGTGACATAAAAATAAAATTTGACGGAAAGAATGTTCTGAACTATTCAGTTGATATGTGCTTTTACTTAACTTGTTGGCAGCTGATTGCACTGCTCGCATCGGATAACGTGGACGTCTTCAGTGAAGATCAGGTGTTGCAAGCGGTGCTGCGCTGGTTAGATCACGACCGTTCGGAACGCTTGGATGACGCAGCCGCCATCTTGCAGACGATCCGTGTGGCCTTCCTGAGCGAGCAGTGTCGACAGGATTACTCGATGATCCTCACCAGCGCACTGAAGGTTTCGCCACCCTGCCCGAGTCAGACAACCGGTGAGACGACGCCGAATACCAGCCCCCGGGCTTCTTACGGTAAGGATCGATCGTTTTGTCGCTGTGCGCTGTAATTCGCGATATACCATGAAGTTTCCTGAACGATGGTTGTGTTCGGTGTCAGGAGCGCGGGAAGTGATCCTGTGCCTGGGCGGCACCTGTCAGGATCCGGTCGGCAGCGAGGAAGCGTCCGTGGACGTCTTCTGCCCGTCGATCCCGGCCGTGTGGCGCGTGATGGATCTGCGAATACTCGTGGAGTGCTGCTCGGCGGCGCTGCTGGATCCCGGTTGCATCCTGATCAACAGCATGCACTGCGTCGGCCGCGTGCGGCGCAACAGCCGCTACACGGGCTTGCGCCACGAATGGCGCGAGACGGCCCAAGTCTCGACACTACGCCAGGCCGGAGCGCTGGCGTCCCTGAATGGGCGCGTCTACGCGGCCGGCGGTTTTGATCCGTATGGTGTGGAAGGATCGGAAGCAGCCCTGTCCTCCGTGGAGACGTACGATCCCGTGAGCGACTCCTGGAGCGCCGTCGCCGCGCTGCCCGTTGGATTGAGCGACTTGGCGATGGTGGCCTGTGAGGGTCGACTGTACGCTTTCGGCGGGTACAACGCGGCGGGGGTGTCCAACGCTGTGTTCTCCTACGATCCCGCAGCGAATGCCTGGAGCCGACTGGCCGACATGCCCACTGGACGCAGTGGTTGTCGTGCCTGTGTGGCGCCCAGCGGTTTGATTTATGTTACCGGTACGTGATCAGAGTGTGTAACACATACTTACTCGTGAAGTAACATATACTTACGCTAAGAAACCTACTGAAGAACTTAGAAATGCTGGACTATTCAACTTACCAGATTTCGCTCAGCACTTTGTTCCCATGGCCCCACTACATAATTGTCGTTGCACATACATGCTTCAGGTGGCGAAACGGGGGATGCGGCACTGCGTGTGCACGTGGAAGCGTACGATCGTGTTACCGATCGGTGGCACAAGAAAGGTGCGTCGGACATCAGCTAGACTTACCGGCTGGTAATAGTGCTGAGACGAAAAGCGAAATAGAAGACGAAAAGCGGCGGAAATATGAATATTTATCACCTGAGTACTATTTTGTTGCATTGGCTTTTGAAACTTTTGGCGTCGCTGGCCCTTCATGTATTAAGTTTTTGCGAGAATTGGGCAGGCGGTTAAAGGATGCTACGGGAGAACGACGCTCTTACGAGTTTCTGCTACAGCGAATTAGCATTGAAAAACAGCGGTGTAATGCGCTGTCCGTGACTTCAACCGTACCGCGTTCTGATGGTTTTAACGCTGTTTACTTTGTTTTATGATGTTGATGTTGAAACTTCTGAACGATAAGCAAACCAATAAATTCATACATAGTGCTATATCGTCCTCTTATCGCAGGAGATATGCTGGAGGAACGCACGGATCACGAATGTGTCTGCGTGGGTGGGAGGCTGTACGTCATGGGAGGGTTCGTTGCTGCAGGGATGTACCAGGACAGCATCGAGGTGTACGATGAAGCGACGGATAGCTGGGCGCTGCACGAATGCCGTTTGCCGCAGGCCAAGTCGATGTTTGGCTGCGTGGTGATGAAACTCAAACGGGAGTGAAGCGGACGTGGAACGGCGGCTCGCCAGTTAAAGCGTGATGTGCATGAAGCTCTGGCTGATGAGGAGCTGGTTTGTTCGGGTTTAGTTTGGAATGGTACTGTACACGTGCGGTGTTGGTATTAGTAAGCACGAGGTCTCTCGTGTGGCTGGTCAAAGATAATTCTTCTTTTACTTAGTGGACGCATTTTGTTAGAGTTTCCCCACGGTTACAACTTTCCGAGTGCGAATTAACCCTCTTTAAGGTACTTATATGTTCTTTAGTTTTCTGTAGGAAAGGAAATTTTTCTAATATCAAGTGTAACTGATTTACGCAAGCCACTAGACTGTTACGTACATTCTAGGCAGAAAAAAATCATTATGAGCCAATGATCAAAGTAAGTAGTGTACAGCAAGCAGTCGTAAGCGAGCGAAATGCAGTACGACTACGCAGATATGACAGTTAAAGTCGTCCCTGCACAGTCCCTTCCCATGTTAATTGGGACAAGTTCTTCATTTGATCATATTTGTTGAGCGAAGCTCGCCTTTGTACATATTGAGAAATAAATCAGTACACGTTAAAGTCGTTCATTTTCCATGAAATACTATTCCGTTAGTAACGGAAGAGCGGTGGTCCCTCTGGACGTTACGTACCTCTGATTAAAAGCGCAACGTATTCGAGAATTTTTTGACAGAGACTTGAGTTCACAGGTTTCTAAATCCCCGTTAACACGCAGTAATATATCGAGTACACAGCTCGGCTGTTCCAGCCTAACTGGTACTGCATACACATCTAACTGTACTTGTGAATACTGAATAGCACATACGCCTACATGAGTGCTCGTAGTAACCACTGCTTAGTGCTTACTCGTCAAATAACAAAGTATATTTCAGCGTATAGCACTCGCATTTTCTCAGAGCACTCGTATTTGTCGAGTGTTTTGTTGCATGACATGCATTTTTTAATGAAAATTCCTGCTATCAGGTGCAAAAGTGCGGACTTTCGTTTATAAAGTTGCCAGTGTCAGTCGGTGCATGCAAACGCCTATTCCTATGTCCATGGCCATAGTCCTAAAACGGTGCATTACTCCTTATATTTGGACCCATAAGTACCAACGGAGCATTTTTTTTTAGCAAAAACCGGATAGAGCCAAACCGCATCTGCATGCTACAAGAGAAGGTTAGCATCGCGATAGTCAACAAGAGAATTTGCCCACTTTTGCTACGCCCTGTTCGATGAATAGTAAGTAGCTATCTCGTGTAAATCGTGTCTCCCTTCGATATCTGTAGTCTGTACTGTACGGTCTATACCATAGTACTGTAATGTAAAATCATGAAGAAACCTCTGTGGCACCCATTATTGCTTTAAGAGAAAACGAGACCTTATCAAGCAATATGAAAATGCAATATGAAAAAAGAAAAAAAAAGACGAAAATGCAATATGAAACATCAAGTGGGTACTGGGTAATGCAGTGATCTGGGCCAAAACGAAATCAGTATATGCCATGCTATCGGTTTAACCTTTCCCTTTAGTGCATGCCTGCCTTCTAAACCCCACAGGTCAAAAACGAATTTTGTGTTGCAGCGGTGCACCATGCAAAACAATCCCATCATGCCGCACCAACCCGCTTCTCCGCTTGCAATGGCATTAACGCTGAAAGCAAAGCCGAATGGCACCGTGCGTAAGAAACTGCTTCCCCGTCCGTCCTCGCCGTACGGAATCCATAGGCGGTCCATACACCTACAGGTCCTTCAATGTTATCCTTTAGTACCACAGAACGCCGCAAAGCGAAATTGGTGGTGCATGAGCCAGCAAAATTCGGCTCCTGTTAAAAGTGAGCAGAAAATACACCGTGGAAAAAACATCACTGATACTGGACCTAACTATGACGTTCCTGTCAAGTCTTCCAAACGTCGCCCTGCCAGCAATTCATCCGCGATTCCCCCTAAAAAGTCAGCACTGAAGCACCGTTCGACGTTGTCAAAAGGAGACCACATGGGCCTCTTGCCGGAACGTAATGCGGCGCACCCATCACGGCAAACAACGACAACGCCCATTATTCCTGCGACCTCTTCTCTCGGTTCCACAACGACATCCGCCAACCAGACCGCATCCAGCACGCTGTGCGATTGGTCCCTCTTCTCTGGATATGATTTCTTCTGTGTCTTCTGCCTGGAAACGCTACCGACACGACGCCCGGGGACGCCTTATGCCGCGCATTTCAAGCAGCATCTCCAGCAGAGCCGGTATTGCTACGGCAAGAATCTGCAGTTTCTGCGCGACAAGTTCGACCAAGGAGTGGAGGACGCCGATGACCCGCTGCTTAACGGGCAAGTGAAGTGTCAACTGGTGTGTCGGCTGTGTAAAGCGGCACTGCAGGCCAACCAGTACAGACTGGCTTCGCCGGATCTTATAGGTAAGCTATGCACTTTTTCGCCCTTCGTGAGTCGCTCATTACCATGAAAACGATAATTTATAGCCCCTGCGATTCATCTGCAAATGCAGAATCCGTTAAGGCTGAAACAGTTGTATTTTCCATCTTGCAGCGCCACATATGCAGCGATACCATCCGGAAATTCGGTCGCATGCGTTCCCACAAACTAATCCATTTGGAGGAAGTTGACCATTACAGTGTATAGCATTACAGCAGCCTGGGGCAAATCAGAGCGGTCTACTCATACGCCATAGCTCATGATTCCGGCCCTGCTCTGGCTTTTAGACGGTTGATGTGCTGCAGTTTTGGCGGATGCTGTATGATAGCGTTTTTGCAGCCAGCATTCGGCTGCGCTAAGTGCAGGCCGGTCTGGTGTTAGAAACCCAGTTCATGAAGCGAATTCGTTTTGAGTTTCTTTGTTAATACTAATGCTTTGTACAGCAGACGAAGTGGCGGCTGATTTGATTTACAGTTTCAATCATCCTCATCTAAAACCCACTCAACTAAAACTAACAGAAAAAAAGCGATGCGGAATTCAGTTCGGTGATCAACGATCGGCTTCCATTTTCTTTTGCTTCGGCCGATTTAGGCAAGCAGCCTAAACTACTCAAAAGCTAGACTTCTACAACTACTCAAAAGCTAGACTGCTGCTGAAGAACGGACTGACTGTTGGCGGCTGGAAGGCCTCGTTATTTATGAGAACGGCCGGCTGAAGCGGGGCGGGACTTCCGTGACATCGCTGCCAGTCAACTGCTCGGTTTAGGTTTTAAATGCTTAATGTCTACAGATACAAAGAATCACTCCTCATCGAGATCTATAGATTAGTCAAACAACTAAGAAACAACAGTGCAACAAATGCGACGCCTTTCCATGAGAAGTTTACAAGCGCTGCCTGGAATACATACATGTAGTGAGCGATAGGATGATTGGTCCAAACCGAGGTCATTCCAGATTCTGGCAGTCCTCCAAGAGAACGAGTCTTCATGTTGTCAGAGCAGAAGGCTCGGTACTCAGGACAGCCGCCCCATCCGCCGTCTACCTGGTTGTCTCAAGCTCAAGCACAAATATCTTGATCTCAGCCAACAACGGCGATGGCACAGTGGCTGTGCTTCGTGGATCACACTCGGTAGCCAGCGGTTCGATTCCGCTCCGTCGCCATTTTTCAGAATTTCCTCAACAGGAAATTCTTTCGGACTTCATCTGGCCGCCCTCCCTTCGCTGAGATACCCACGGACAGCCGTGTTTATGGCAGCATCTGATAATGTTGGTCTAAGAATCCTGGCAACAGCAGCGGTTGCTGGTAACGTCGGCTGCTACTGTCGACTGTCGACGGTGATCAGAAGTGTCTCAGGACAGACCGTAACAAATCCAACTGACCACGCAGTTTGTGATTGAGGAAAAATCCTGCAAGCGACTTGTGAGTTGTTGCCCGTGAACTATGGTGGGGGTACTTTTCCCTGCAAAAAGGAGAGGTCAACAAAATGTAAAATATCTAGTTTTAGTGATTTCAGAAACTGCAGCAGCGTTCCGAACCAAACCCCCTCGCTGGAAGTTACGGTGTTTTATTTGACTGTGTCACTACGAGTCACGACAAGTCTGTCGATGCAAACAGATGCCGTACTGACTTGACTGTGAGTGGGGCTTTTTAAGTTTTCGGTTTTGAGCTTTTTTGACTTTATTAATTAGTCTCTAACTCCCTATAGTTTGATAACGATTTAATTTCTGATTTGTCCATCGAAACTTTCTATCCACTGTTGCTGGATGATGATCATGTAAATCATGTCGAAGCCTGGCAGTTCCGATCATCCTCCTCATCGTTGTCTGGCTGAGTTTCTGCGCGGACTGCGTGAACAGCAATCGACAGGAACCCTGTGCGATGTGGTACTGAAAGGCTGCGAAGAGTCCGCAGTGGGCATTCCTTGCCATCGCAATGTCCTCAGCGTGCACAGCGATTACTTTCGGGCCGTCTTCACACAGGACTGGAAAGACTCATCGCAGCGAATATTCCCGCTGCACAACATCGACAGCAGCACACTGAACGAGTGAGTACTATACAGCAAAATGGTACTTAGTACAATGATATAATCGTTAAAAAGTTTTGATTACGATCATCCTTGGTATACTGGGTAGGTTGGTAAACTACGCATACACCCTGGAACTGAACTTGAACGACGACAATGTGGAATCCATACTGATTGCCGCGCAGTTCCTGCAAATGACCGCCGCGGCCCGCCTGTGCTGGGACTACGTGGAGAAGCACGTCGACCTGTCTAACTGCTTGGCCGTCCACGCCCTAGCCTCTAACTACCACAACCCCGGTCTGGCCGACACCGTCCTGGGTTTTATCTATCTCTACTTCCTGCAGGTGGCCAAGAGCCACGAATTTCTGCAGGTGGACGCGCAACAGGTACTCTCTTTATTTGTAGGCAAAGAACAGACTCATACAAAAACGCTTTGTCGAAAAAAAATTGTATTACGTCGTGATTCATCCAGCGATCATAAGTGATGGAAAGGGTATATCTCAAAGTTCAAGCTGCATTTTATCACGAAATTTAACGTTTTGTTAGTTTTTAAGTTCCAACCCTAATTCAGCTGGCTTGTTTGTAGCTCATTGCAGTGCTCACATCGGATAGCGTGGACGTGGTCAGCGAGGATGAGGTGTGGGAGGCGGTGCTGCGCTGGCTGGATCACGATTGTCCGGCACGCTTGACGCACGTGCCGACGCTTCTGCCGATGGTGCGTGTTGCCTGCCTGAGCGAGCCGTGTCGGCAGGAATACGCGCTGATCCTCCGCAGCGTGCCGGCGGGAATGCCGCAGTCCACGGTGGAATTGGTCGGCGGTACGACGCAGATCGCCAAGCCACGGCATTCAGTCGGTAAGGATAATGCGTCCTGTTGCAGTACAGTACGATCTGGTTTCTCTAGTTAATAACACTTTAATAGGCAATAGCCGTCAAAGTAACAAGGAGTGCAAGCGCAGGCACACTACGTTACTGTTAAAATCTTAAGTTAATTAATTGTTGCGTTTGAGGGTGTTAGGAGCGCAGGAAGTGATTCTGTGCTTGGGAGGCACCTGTGAGGAGCCGTTTGTCGAGGAGGAAGCCAGAGTGGACGTCTTCTGTCCGTCGATCCCGGCCGTGTGGCGCCTTAAGGATCTTCCCGACCTCGTCGAGTGCTGCTCGGCGGTGCTGCTGGACCCCGGCTGCATCATGATCAACAGCATGAACTGCATCGGGACCGTACAGCGCAACAGCCGCTACACCGGCCTGCGCGACGAATGGCGGGCTATCGAGGGCATCCTGCCGGAGCATCGGGAGCCGCTCCGAGAATCGCCACTGCGCCAAGCGGGAGCGCTGGCCTCACTGAATGGGCGTGTCTACGCGGCCGGCGGTTTTGATCCGTTTGCCTACGGAGGAGTAAAGGCACTGGCATCCGTGGATGCGTACGATCCCAGGAGCGATTCCTGGAGCGCCGTCGCCGCGCTGCCCATTGGATTGATGGGTTTGGCGATGGTGGCTTGTAAGGGGCGGTTGTACGTCTTCGGCGGCGAAGACACGGAGGACGTTTCGAATGCTGTATTCGCCTACGATCCCGCAGCGAATACCTGGACAAGACTGGCGGATATGCCGACCGCGCGCAGCGGTTGCCGAGGCTGTGTGGCTCCCAACGGGCTGATCTATGTTACCGGTACGTGAACGGTGTAGTAAGGCCAGCATGGTTGATTTGTTTTATTCAGCGGTAGCCAGTACACCTACAAAAATAATTGCCCGTAAACAGGCACTGTGAAATACCTACCTTCCTATGTATATTTACTGAGCGTGATCGAATATTAAAATAGCGAGCTGGGCTATTCCAGTCACTACACTTCGCTTAACAGTTTCTGCCGCTGTCGTAACTGATTCACGGTACGTGGTGTAGGTGGAGAAACAGGGACTATGGCACGTCGTGTGCATGTGGAAGCGTACGACCGCGTTACCAATCAATGGCACAGGAAAGGTGGGTACAACCGTGTAGGACTATTGTCGCGCTGTCAGTGCGACAGCTGCCATTAATTTCCTGTACTCTCATGGTGGTCGTGGTGTCTAACGCCAGCAACGCTCTCTGACTACAGGCGATCTGGTGGTGGAGCGTTCGGAGCACGAGTGCGTCTGCGTGGGTGGGAGGCTGTATGCGATCGGGGGAATCTTTACCGAAGGCGTGTACCACGACAGCATCGAAGTGTACGATGAGGAGACGGATAGTTGGGCGCTCCATAAGTGCCGTTTGCTGCAGCCTAAATTTGGCTTTGGCTGTGTCGTGATGAAACTAAAGCGGCCGCGGGCAACGGCTAGCCGGCTGTAAGGCGCAAGGTGGATGAGCCCCTAAGATTTGCACCCATAAGACCGGATTTGTCCCTGTTAAATCTGAAGCGGTCGGGTGGGGATGGGATACATACCGTGATGAACAGATTTATGCACTTTTGTTGCTGATTATAAGAAATTGTGCTTTCGTTTCTTGGACGTTTTTTGTTAAGAATTTCTTAAGTCTGAGAATTTCCCAAGTTGAGATTTTTAGAAATTAGGAAATAAACTGCGAAATTTCCTAGTTGCAGTAAAGCCTTTTTACGGTCATCTACATGGTTTTTTATGAAACATGAAGTATTTCACGATATGTCGTAATAATATTATCTGGTTTATTGCCCTTTGCTACGAGGCTTCGTCTCCTTTTAAGCTAAGACAGAAAATTCTAAATAAGAAGGGAAAACAAAAAAGCGTGACATCATGACAGCAACCCAGGATGCGAATTTAAAGTTTGTGGTGCAATAATTACGGAAAAGAAACGTACAAGCATCGAAACTACGTATTCGTTCGATTTGAAATTTAAACGAGTTATGTGGCAAAAGCTAAAAATTTAAGTATTTTTAACAAACAAAGGATGTTTCTTGATCCATGCAAGGTCGTCCCACGGAACCCGATCCAGTTCAGCCTTGAACGTGGATGCTGACTGATAGGATCCACAGGAAAAGAGAGTTCGTTCCACAAGGTAGTCAGTTCGTTTAGGTGTGATCCATGGACGGCGGTCACCGTTGTACCGCAAATAGACGTTGGAGCCGGTGCTATCGGAAATGGATGCTGAGTCAACCGAGCGTGATGCCGAGTGTTACCTGCAGTAGATTCAAGGGCAGCAACCGAACTAACAAAAGGAATAATGCAAAGGTCACCTAAAGGCACCTTGCCAAACTTTAAATAAAAATCACCGCTTTCTTAATGCGACGTAATTTTAAACTGTCCCACTGCAGCTCTTTCAGACGTTCTTCGTAGTTTGCCGGGTCTTTTCCTAGCTGCAAGGCTTTTGTAAAACGTCTACCGTATCGCTGGACGTTTTTAACACTGGGTGAACGCAGGAGGCACAATAATCGATCACTGATAAAACCAAAGCTTCGAATAATTTAACCCGGCAACGTCTGCTAGGTGGAAAAACCACCAGTAAAGTTCGCCAATTTTTACAACTCCAGGACTATTGTCATTGCCTGGGTTACATATATATTAGATAGAGCAAAGATAAATCTTAGCACAGTGAATTTTAATTTTTTGATCAAACACACCATAAAAAACCTACAATGCTTGAAAAACACTGAAAAAATAACGTCAAGTTCTACGAAGTGTATCTAAATCGGCTGTTATGGTAAAAATTTGGAATTAAATTAGTGATAACTTCATGTGAGTATCTCACAATTTCAGTATTAAACAAAAGTCTGCAGCTCTTCTGTAAAAAACTGTGAATTTTCAAAAACAGCTGGTGGAAATTCCACCGCTTGGGCATTGGCGTAGGACAGTAGCATGCTGCCTGAACAGGCACAGTGACCAGAGCCGCACACTTCATATGATTCAGCCGTTGCACACTAACAGAGTAGCCAAACCATAACAGTGTCAGCTAACTGATCAAAATGTAAACATATAAGGACCTCTGAGTGCCTTTATAATAGCATAAATAGTAATAAAACATTTTTCTTATCATATCGCAATATTTTTTTCGATTGCAATAGGAAAAAGAATAGTAAAACGACGTTGAGATCGAAGCAGCCAGTCATAAATATGGCTGGCTGTGATCAGTGTTGTGCGCATGTAAACTGGCGCAGCCCAGCATGACCCTGTTGCATACTGACCGGAAATCACACATTTTTTGGATTATAAATTCAACCGTGAATCTTTTCATGATGAATTAAATTGCACAAGCTAACTATTGTAAACAGCTACCACAACCAGGTTGATTCGAGTAGATCAAGTAGCCACAATGTTGTGTACAACGGAATTTGTGTGGTGTCGCACCGGCAACCACCTTACCCACACCGTGCGTATTGTATATCCTTGATGCCCAAGCGGTGGAATTTCCACCTACCCTTCAAATTTTAAACTACTGCAGCAAAAATTTTGAAAACAATAGTATAAGTTCATTATATTATTATTATTCTATGGTATGAATTTCAACTTCGACAAAAAATTCCTTGATACCTCGGGCATTCCCGGGTTAATTCTCGCACCTAAATGAAAGTATTTAAATATTCGATTTATTTAAATAGTCGTGTGCAGTTGATTTCTGTAGACAGCGACATGTCAGCAGTTTCGGGACAAAATACAGTAATAATGTAAAATTACGGAAATTTCCGTCAGCGGACCCACAGGTTGTAGAATAAATTCCAAGTTCGTGGCGTCGCCGGTTTGCAGTCTATACAGTGCGATGCGCAGTCCTCACCCACATTTTTGTTGTAATTTGCGGGGATTCATTCTTGAAAGCGCTTCTCGCCACGAGTAGCCAGTATGTATGAAGTATGAACCGATAATCAGAGAAAAACGTTTTCATATATTATCTAACATTATCTTCATTCCTTAAATTATCCTCCATTCCATGCTAAAAAAAACAGAAGTGGTGATGCTTTGTATCGTAGCCAGTACGCATGATTTTTGGATTGTCAGAACTCCCAAGGCCGGCGGTTACAGTGTCCACCGTTCAATCTCAAATTCTCAACTGCTGCAAACTGCAAATCAGTCATGAACAGATCACCACCAACTCGCGTGTGATCGTGAAAGTTTTTTATTTATCACGGCGCAGGAGCAACAAGTGTAATGCCTTGATTTTACTTGTTGATTTTAAAGACTCCATTCATTAACCGCTTTTCTACTCAACCAACTAAGTAATGTCGAAGCGAAAACGGTCTGCAAACCATCCTGTACATGGTTATCTCGCTGCAGAGTTGGTGCGCCAACTGCGGGATTTGCAGTCGACGGGAATGTTCTGTGATGTCGTTCTGAAAGGCAGCGAGAAATCCGCGGTGGGCATTCCCTGCCATCGCGCTGTCCTCAGCGCGCACAGCGTGTACTTTCGGGCCGCTTTCACAGAGAACTGGAAGGATTCGACACAGCCGGTATTCCAACTGCACAACATCGACAGTCGCACGTTGAACGAGTGGGTAGCACAGTAGCAGTGTACAGAGTTTTCTGTAGTAAACGGATGTCTGACTGTCAGTTGCACGGTTGCAGTAAGTAACTTCGTTCAGGTGAACTGGTAACTGGCGGTCTTGAATTCTTGATGGACTGATGTTTTCACTGGTTGAGTCTGGTTCTCAACCGCAACCATTGCTGGAGAACTATAAAAAGCATCAGTCTTGTTGCGCTTTTCAGGTTGGTGAAGTATTTCTATACGTTGGATATTAAGCTAAACAACGACAACGTGGAGTCGATTTTGATTGCGGCGCAGTTCCTGCAGATGACGCCCCTCGCCGAACTGTGTTGGGAGCACGTGGACAAGCACATGCAGCGGTCGGACTCCCTAGCGGTCTACATTCTGGCCTCTCAACACGATAATCCCGATCTGGCTGAAAAAACCCTGGAGGATGTCTGGCGACACTTTCCTACGTTTGCGCAGTGTCAAGACTTTTTGCAGATGGACGCGCAACAGGTGCTGACTGACAATTCACAGTCACAACTAAGAGTTCAACCATTCTTTTCAAATTCTAAAATAAATTTATATATTATTTAAACATTCAAAAATTAAAAAAAAATATGGAAAAAAATATGGATCAGGCCCCTATAGCTGCATGCGTGCGTTTTCGTGCATCGGTAGGTCGGCAATGAGATCGCCCGATAATGTGGTTGTTAGTACGTTATGTACAAAGAAAGTTTTTAGAAGTTTCTTCACGTTTTAAACTAGTTTACTATTTACTTACTATTGCCACTTGCAGCCTGACATATACTTGCTTTTACTTACTTTGGCTCTCCAACCTTACTATTTACTACACTTTTAATATTAGGCCGACTTTTACTAACAAGTAAATGGCCGTTATTTAATTTTATTTAGCAGCACAACACTATAACTCTGGTGTTAGATTTTTTTTAGGAGGCTGTTGGTTGAGAAGATCTCCGAACTGTGGGGAAGATTCACCTGGTCGCCACACAAACTGACCATCGAGTCATCGACAGACTGTAGATTAGCATTGCGGAGCTGCATGCTTCCGTGCGGCGACGGCAAGCTGCACATGACCAGTCGTTCTAGGTGCGGCCTGAACGACAACTTTTCGGTCACGTTTACCATTCTGGCAAAGGTCACGGCTGTCCATGCACCGTTTCGGCGGCTTTCTCTTAACGTACTATGTAGTCGGGACGATTGCTAATAGGCACTGGCAAGTATTACCGTAACTCACTCTGTCAATGCTGTGCTTTCGAAGTCGCTTGTTAATTTTGCAGCTCACAGAGTAGCGTGTGATTGTGTGTTTAACAGGTCCGCAAGTTTCACTCGATGGAAGAACATGGAACGATGTCGATCTGTGGTGTCCGGATGCATCCACATGGAGGTATTCCGAATGTGAAGCCATTCAACTGCATCCACGCTGAACCCGTTAGAAATGACGATTCAGCCATTCTGGCTGTTCTTGGGGAGTAGCTCCATTTCGCGTTAACAAAAAAGAGTTTATTTATGAAACAGACCAATCAGGCGCAGCCGCGCAGTTCATCGTTCAAGCAGAAAACAGTGGCGAAGCATGCTACTGACCGAGCATCCGATCCAAATTTTATGGCAGCTGGTTATGCTCGCAATATATAACACAGCGCCGTATGACGCGTAGCGGTAGGGACTATCGTCATTTGTCATTTGTTAGACTTCGCATTCCCATGGGTTTCGAAATAGTAATCCCATAGGGAACGTTGCAATATTTTTAAGCAGCGGTTATCTATCCAAATACAACGGTTAAACGCGATTTGTGTAACGGGTACGGTTCCCTATCAAGATAGCATAGAGGAAGTGTTTCTGTTATAATAGTTATTTTGTTTTTGGTACTAAGTTTGTATCCTGTGGTCGATACTTATTAAAGGTTCTACCAAGTTTTCTTTAAGACTCCTGTCTGAGCTGGAAGCGATGCCGCTCTATCAGCCGATATTGGTGGAAGCCAATCAAAGCAGCTATCACAATACTGTTGCCGTTCGCAATGCAGACGACACCTGGTGGCTGGGACACCTTCAGGACATTGATGCCGATTACGCGTTCATCCACTTCAACTCCACAACAGCCAAAGCGCGTTGGATCCATATGCAAGACGTCTGGCCACTACCGTTATACTGGGACAGCGAGCGTACCAGTTACGACTACGACAACGTTCCAATATTTGCGGCACTCCGCGATGACGATAACGAACCGTTTCGTTTCCGACCAGCTGTTATGCTGGACGCACTGTGGGGCTGTCACCCGCAGAATGTGATGTTTTGTATCAGAACTGTCGCTTCCCAAACCGCCCCGGCTCGTTATGAGCTGGTCCACCGGCGCCAAGTGGCTACTGCATTGCCACCTCCTGGTCCGCCACTGCTGGGCCGCCGCAGCGGTGTGCTGTACACCAAGTACTTCATTCCGCTTGGCCATGCCAGCGCCGTTCTCAGCGAGCCGCTCGATAAATTTCGCATCGTTAAACATGTTTGTGAGGCTGTTCATAAGGAATTAGATACCGCAATACAACGCCAACGGGAATATCTGATTGACTGCTGCCGGTTTCATCTGCGCATCGAACCCAGTGGCTGTATGTTTGTCATCGTCAGTCTCGCCCCAGACAAGCAGGCGACGCACAGGATGACGGAAATCCTGACTGAGATCCTGGAAATGCAACCGGTCAGTCGCGTTCATCAACCGGCCGTCGATAATCGAGCACTCCGTGCAAATGACGATTTCCCTCGCGAAAACGGTAAGCAGCTTCATGATCTCTATCTGGTGGCGCTTAAAATTGGTTTAAGCTACGGTTTTGTTTTCTTAGATGTCGACGCTGATGTCTTAGTGTTGACTGCCTGTCTTCGGGATTTAACGCCGATGCTACTGATCGACATCTTCTCACATTTGGACCTGCAATCACGCATGAGAGCCAAACGGTACGGGATATCTTTGCGGTTTGCGCATTTTTGAACTTCAAAACAAAGGTCATCACCAGAGGTCATCGCCAACAACGGCAGAGGTTGACGTTGTTATGTTATGTCCCGTGTTGACACATGTCATATTCTCCGTTGTTTTGGGTTTAGTTTGGTTTTCTATACGGATATGGTTTGCGCCTATAGAAGTCCATAAGTGGCAGTACTTTGGCATCATCCGCCATTCACTTTTCTCATTCTGAGTTTTGGCAGCGTCGGGGTTTATCAATTAAATTTATCGTGGGAGATGCAGTTCTCCCTTCGCGTAGATTTTTAGGGTTAGCTATGCCACATTGAGATATCAGCTCATACTCTGTCGTTGAGTAAGATCGGTAGGGTAGTTTATTACGGTAACTGTTCCTATCGTACTGATCTCTCTGTCACTAAGGAGAACTGCAAACGTGATGCAGCTGTCGGTCAGCAAAAATTTGCTTTCTTACAGTTTCGCTGCGCGACTTCTTGCCAAAACCATTTCGCTGACCGACAGCTGCGTCACGTTTGCAGTTCTCCTACCGTGTTTCGGTCAGAATGTCGGTGTTAGCATCAACGAAATGTTGGCGTCGGGTTACGCTATTCCAATGTCACAATGTCATATCAAATGACCGATATCATTTTCCAGTGGTACTGGCGCTCGCTCGGTGCACTGATACATATAAGTATCTAACACCGCTAGCGGTATTAATACTGTGTGTGTTTCTTATTATAGAGTGTGCTTCTTATGGCAGTTGTTGCTGAGAAGCTCGCGGATGGGGGAGCACGTCATCTTCTCTTTCGAAAGCTGTTGTCCGCTCGAAGCCAACGGCGCCCGGAGAGCCGACTCCGACAACTGCTTTAAGGTAGCTTCGCTGCTCAGCCGCTCCGTCAACAGCACGACAATCAGCCTCACCCTTTTGAATTCCTTCCCATTACGCTACGCTGCATTTTTACTTACGATCTTGGAGACCAAGGAAATAAAACTGCACTGGCTGGTGCTGAAAGGCCATAATAACGTCAGGCTAGGAGGATATGAGCAGCACCAGTCGCGCGTCAAACACGGGGCAGCGTGGAATATCGCGCTGTATAAGCACGTGTGCAGCTTCGTCCTGCTGCACAAGTGGACCGTTGCCGGCCTCTTCGGTCGCCATATGTGGCAAGTCTTCCAGCAGCCTATCCACCACGCACCACATTTCGGCATGACCCTTCCTGCCCTGCCGGCCCACGAGCGGGAGTGGATGGTGCAACTCACGGAGGAGTCGAACGAACTGTCCATTGATAAGCTGCAGATCACCCTTCCGAATCTGCTTCTGCGCTGCAGCGACGGCAAGATGGGCATGACTAGTCGCTTGATGTGTGCCCTGAACGATGACTTCCCGCCAATCACGGAGGACATGCTGGCAAAGGTCACGGCGATCCATGCACGCTGGCTGCGGAGCCTGACCTATCCCGATGACTGGCAGCATATTCGCTATTACCTACAACTGTAAGTTCGAATAAATACTAATGCGGTACAGTAAAGTAGATGGGACTCGTGACAGTCATGTCTCAAAGATTACTGAAGAAAATATGATCATCGGTAGGAGTTTTGTGCATCGGTATCGCATGAAGGCGAGGTCTTCCAAAATACTTAAACGGGTTTTGTAAAGGTAGCAACTAACGGTGAGGGCGAAGGCCTGTATCGTGTACGATCCTTCTATCCTCGAAAACCGACAAAGCAACTGCTTAGCAATTTATTTGAGAGCGGATCTACAACGTCCAATATTAGTTATATGCCGCGTGATGTGTTGCAGATTCAGCGGATTCCACGCGGACGGAAGACCAAGAGCATGGGAGAATGTCGATTTGCGGTGTGTAGACGTAAGCACGTGGAGCAAACTGGCCATACACGGGATAAGCGAAGCGTTCCGAGCGTGAACCCATGCTTCTTCATCCACGCTTAACTCGTTCGCAAAGACTATCCCGTGCTTGATGCCGGGATAAAACCACTTTTAAGGAGTTGCAGGAGACGGAAAGCTTAGGGCAGGCATCTGAGCATGTCACTATTTACCGCTACATTTTTTGGCCTATTTAACGACAAGAGCAGCTTTGGCTGTTGGTGTCTTTCCTTCCTTTTCTGCTTCTCTGGTGGGTAAACGTAACGATCTTCTTTAGGTCGGCTCGGTAGTTCTTTCATTTTGCTCTCTCACAACGTCAAAATTTTCGAGGCATTTAAACTTTTAACGTTGATTCATAAATATTATATGCAAGCCGGCTTGCCCTGTTTCTGCGGCGCCAAAGTGTTGCCTTATTGCCAATTACGTGACCATTTGTTTGATCATTTTCGTGAAACTGTGAACTACTTGCATCGAGGATCTTGAACTGTACCAACCACTATGACAAATGACAATAAAGGCTGACACACATAAAACACACTTCTCAACATGCGTCTTATAAATCAGTGGACCGTAGACCCTTCTATGTTACCAAGCGTCTTTGCTTCGTTATTAGTCATTATTTTTCACGTGCACTCTGCAGATCAATGAAAATGAAATGACATAAATGCAATGGAAGCATGAGCAAAATATACCTCGCAAAAGAACCGAAAACGTGTGCATCACTGCACTTATCTCATTCCCAATGTACCGTTATGTCACGTCTTGGCACAGATGTTTATTGTGCCACTCTGGCCGGATAGATACTGAATAATGAAATACTCGTAGTACCACATAAAATGCGTCCTCTACAGGTCAACACAGCCATGCGGGTTGCTACGCGCTAATATGGCGCGTAGCCACTACACTACACGTTACAAACTCAAGACGGACGCCTTCATCCTATAATCCGCAAAAGTCGGCACAACGATGGCGCAACGTCAGCGGCGCTCCCGTCATTCTCGTCGCAGCTTCATCACCGCGCAGCCAAAGGCCGACCGGGCCTGCGGCAAGCGGCACTCGTGCAGCTCCCAGCGGTCCGCCTCTTCGTCGTACACCTCGATGCTGTCCAGACAGTCCCTTCCGTTCTCATCGACGTATCCCCCGAGCACGTACAACTTCCCGTCCAGGCAGACACAGCCGGGCTCACTGCGCCGCATGACCAGGTCCCCTGTGGCGACCACACCGAGCTAAGTCCAACCGACATCCGTACGCAGACAACGGAGATGTGCCTTACCTTTCAGCAGCCACTGATTGCTAACGGGATCGTATGCTTCCACGCAGCGCCCCGTCCCGTCCCGACGATTACGTATTATCCGTTGTGCATAGCCGGTCCAGGAAGAGCCACCTAAGCGATTCACCACAAGAACCAGTTCAGTCATTTCTACAAATTCTTTCAAATTCGGTATCCGAAATTAAACATCTCCAACATAAGATACACCATAAGAAAACATGAGAAAACATAGGAAAACAGAAGAAAACATAAGAAATCAAAGCAAGGTAAATTGGAAAATGCCGTTTTAACCAGCTAAATGCGTCGTTTGGAGCCTTATGCCCAATTTAACCTAACCTCAAATTCAGTTGGAAGGTGTTGACAACTGTAGTTGACTAATGAGAAATATTTTGAACATCCTACAATTCCCTTACTGCGCGTACCAATGACATAAATCAGCCCGCTGGGACCAACACAGGCCACGCAACAGCCGCGTGCGGTGGGCATGTCGGCCAGTCGGCTCCAAGCATTGGCGGCGGGATCGTACGCCAAAGCCAACTTGCTGGCGTCCCGGTCGTCGTTGCGTTCGCCTCCGAAGGCGTACAACCGACCGCCGCACCCGACCATCGCCAAACGGGCCAGACCAACGGGTAACGCGGCCACCGCGCTCCAGGCATCGCTGCTGGGGTCGTAGACCTCCACGGACGCCAGTGGACCCCTACCCGTACCCGAACCGAAACCGCCGGCCGCGAACATGCGCCCATTCAGCGCGGCCAGACCGGGCGCATGCCGGTCGATCTTCATCCGGGCTCCCCGGCGCCACTGCTCCTCCAGGCCGACGTAGCGGCTGTCCCGTTGCATGGTCACCACGTCGTACGATCGGGCGATCAGCAGCGAACTGCCGTCCCGCACCATGACGCCGCAGGGATCCACAAAGCGGGCTTCAGGCTGCTGCAGACGCCACACGGCCGGGATCGACGGACTGAACACGTCCACCGTGCCGTCCAAGCGGCGTCCGCCCACGCACAGGATCACTTCGCGTGCATCTAACAACAGCTGGAGAGTTTATTTATTTTGCAATGTTTATTGTGTACACGATATTATGAGACAGAGAAAACCCCAGGACCGTCCAACAACTGCCGGCTACCTTCACACCGACGCCTGGTGCGGGCGGTCCAGGGAGCTTTCGCTGCAACATCAAATCGAGTACCAGATTGGAAAACCGTATACGAATATAACAGTATACACCATAACCGTGTATTCTGACATTGTTAGAGCCGCTAGGGATTAGAGCCGCTAGGCAGGCAGGCACGCGCTGGGGTTTTTTGGATACCTCTACACCGTCCCCCGGAGGAAGCGGCGGTGAGGGGGAGGGGGCGCAAAGCTGAAAATCCGCCGGCATGCAGCGAATTTTTGAAATTTTGTGGAAATCGGGGGGCCGACTAATTTTACAAAAATTTTATTAAAAATAAGCAAAAAGCTTTGAAAAAGCGAAAAATAATACAAAGAATCATAAAAAGCTTGAAAACATGAAAAAAAAACCTAAGAAAACTTCAAAAAAAACGCAGAACGTTGTTAAAAACATTTAAAAAAACTTCGAATTTTAAAGCGCCACCCTGGCGGCTCGCGCCACCGGGGGGCCGCCCCCAACGCGCGGTCTGCTGCTGATGCACGCGCCCATACCAACCAAACACTACCAACAGTGCCGAACGCGTGTTCACCTTACCGTACGAATGTCGCGGGGCGGGCTTCTCCGTCGTTCCGTCCGTTACTTGGCTAACCAATGCGGACTGGCAGGACGGCACGGCTGCCGGTGCACTGGCGAGGGTCACCGTGTATACTCCTGTCGACATTGGTCGCTCAGAAAGACAGCGCGGACGCCCTGTAAAACAGCCTTCGCGTGCGCCAGTCGTCCGGGGTGGCCGTGATCCAGCCAGCGCAGCACCGCCCGAAACACCTGATCCTCACTGACCACGTCCACTTCATCCGAGGCAATCAGTTCAATTAGCTGCAAGGAAATTTAACGTCAGAGAAGTCTGACCGGCCAAATGCGTGTCAATGGGCCGGATCTTTCCGTTTTCGGGCGTTTTCAAACACTGTTTTGCAGTTATCGGATGACGTTGTGTAGTCGCATGATTTGTATATGCTGACGTTAGAAAATCTAACATCCGGTTGGACAGTTGTTGAGGAAATAATATCTTATAGCATTAAAAACGAACAGTTGTACTAGAAGTCTCATAGACCTATCAAATTCTGTACAAAAGCGCCCATAAGCTAAGATGTTCGCGCGGCGCGGAGCCTGACTTCCAGAATTTTTTTCACATTTAAAACTGAATTGTTCAAACCTAAGAAATTCGTTTTAAATTTCTAAACATAATGGGTAACTGCAGTACTGCCCGAGTCAGCACCTGTTGCGCGTCCATCTGCAGAAAATCTTGACTCTGTGCGAACTGCGAAAAGCGGCGCCGGATGTAGCCGAGGGCCTTTTCGGCCATATGGGGATTATGGTGCTGGCAGGCCAGAGCATGGACCACCAGGGTATCCGACAGCTGCATGTGCTCTTCCACGTATTTCCAGCACCGTTTAGAGAGGGGATCCAGCTGCAGGAACTGCGCCGCAATCAAGACGTGCTCCACGTTGTCATCCTCCAAGCTGATTTCCATGGTGTAGAAATACTTCACCAACCTAAACAGTACACTAAGAATAGGCTTTATACTTATACAAAGCTCCAACCTCAAGGCCTTCACCGAAGACCCGAATTACCAGCGCCATTTACAATATGTTCAACACAAGTTCTACTTACTCGTTCAAAGTGCGGCTGTCGATGTTGTGCAGTTGGAATGCTGGCTGTTTGGAGTCCTTCCAGTTCTCCGTGAAGGCGGCCTGAAAATACTCGCTGTGCGCGCTGAGCAGAGCGCGATGGCAGGGAATGCCCACCGCGGACTCTTCGCTGCCTTTCAGAACGACATCGCAGAACGTCCCCATCGACTGCTGTTCTCGCAGTCCGCGCAGCAACCCCACGGGGAGATAATCATTCGCAGGACGATCGTTGTCACAACGTTTTCGCTTCGACATCACGGGACGTTTACGGGAGGAAAGTCGGAGAAGGACAGTGAGCCGTTTACTGACTAAATAAATTCCAAAGGAACAAATCAATATGGGATACGTGAGTCGGGACAAATCGCGCTAGAAAACATGAAGTTTGGATGGTTGAAATACCCACGTTTGCGGTGCTCGCGTTTTCAAACACGTTTGCGGTGGTGGAATGTTCGTAACTGCCAGCCAAAGGGGGCGTGAAGTTATGCTCATGTTCTGCATTCAGATGAACAATTTGGCAGATTTTATGACTCTTATTAATTTTCTCGTTATGCACGTACAGAAGTAACGTAATTGTGTAAGTCAAGGAAGAAGATTACAAAGGTAACCGATTTGGCACATGACGTTAGGTGAAAGTGACAGAAGTCAAACCTCCGAGCTTCTTCTCCATGCAACTTGGTTTGAAGCGCCGCGGCACTCGTGCCTTACCAGGCTTACCTGGCATTGGCGATATGCGGGGTTGTCTAACATGTACAGAAACTTCAGAAAAACATTATTGGGAAATTTGGCTAGCTCCTCCAGCCAGCTGCAGATTACAGCACCGTTGAATTAAGCCACAAGTCGGCCTTCAACAGAAAGGTACACTACCTGTTCGGTGCGCAGTTGTACAATTACCAGAGAAATCTATAATATAACCATGCTTGCCCCGAGCCCCTGGCTTCCGGTTCTAAGCAGGGCGCAATCCGAGGGAAACCGAGAGACGGCTGAAAAAGGCGCCGATGGGGGAATCGAACCCCGGCTACATCGTTAGATCCGCGTAGGCAGTCCCACTGCACCACGGCGCAATACGTTGGAATCATTTGAAAGATTTTGTCGCTGTACGTGAGCCGCTTCTCTCCTCACACGGTGATTACGTGATCCATGTTGACACAAGGGTGCTGAAAACAGCTGTTGTCTGAGAATGCCCGTGTAGGAAATCAGACGGCATGAACCGGACTTATTGCAGCACCTCGCGCTTCGCGCTCGGTGCAAACCAGTACGTCTTGGTAGACTATCCGTGCAATATTTATCCACTGTTTCAGAAACTAATTGTTTCCTGCTCCTTGCAATAAAATAAACAAAAGAAAACGAGAAACATCATCATTACTAAAAAGTATTAACACAGATTCGGAGAACGGGAGTTGGAGAGGTCGTTGGAATCCCTTAATGCAACGAAACCAGTGAAAGATGAACAACACCGTCACCCGGCAAAAATAACTCAATAAAACGACAGCGTGCTGCACCTATCCCGTTGCGAACGGTTCATTCCACACTCATGGCGCATCTACTCGCTGCAAATCCGTCGAAAGGCGGCAGGAAAGGGGCGCGTTGTGACCGGCGCACCCTTCAAGCTCGTCGCAGTTTCATCACCACACAGCCGAAACCGAATTTGCCCTGCGGCAAGCGGCACTCGTGCAGCGCCCAGCGGTCCGTCGCTTCATCGTACACCTCGATGCTGTCCAGGCAGTCATCCCCGTCCTCGTCGGCGTACCCTCCGAGAACGTACAGCTTCCCGTCCAGGCACACACAGCCGGGATTACTGCGCCCCATGATCAGGTCTCCTGCGGTTACCAAGCGAGTCGGTACACCGTTGTGTTCAATCTACATCGGTAATAGCAGTACACTTACGTTTTGTGAACCACTGATTGGTGACGGGGTTGTACGCTTCCACACAGCGTCCCGTGTCTCGTGCATCACCAAATTCGCCACCTAAGCAATGCACAAGAGTCAGTTCAAAGGTTCCTCCCTGTTTCATATAACCTCATACCACCATCGATTTTTAAACAGACTTGGCGCCGAGAAATTCATTTATGATGGCAACTGTAGGTGAAATAAGCAATTATTTAGATTCGAGAAACACACAGGCGCAACCCGTTCTCATGAGTGTTTACGCCGCAGATTGTCACCGGAGATACAGCGCGGTAACGCGGCATCGGTTACGGGAACGATGGAAGGAGCACAAAAGTTTAATGAAATTCTGATGTTGTTAAAATTGGTGATGCTTGCGCCTTGCAGTAATTATAAAATTACGCTGTACCACAGGCAAAACAAGAAATTATTTAGACGCACTACAATACAGCGAAATCTTAAACTGTTATTCAGACCATCTTATGTTGCTTCCCTTACTGCGCGTACCGATAACGTAAATCAGTCCACTGGGAGCCACACAATCCACGCAACGCCGGCGTGCCGTGGGCATATCGGCCAGTCGGCTCCAGACATTCGCTGCGGGATCATACACGAATGCCGAACTGCAGGGGTTTCGGCCTTCGCGTTCGCCTCCGAAGGCGTACAACCGACCGTTGCACTCCACCATCGCCGGCTGCGCCAGACCAACGGGCAGCGCGGCCACGGCGCTCCAGGCATCGCTAGGGGGATCGTAGGACTCCACGGACAACAGTGGCTGGATGGCGCGACCGCCCAAACCATAACCGCCGGCCGCGTACAGGCGACCCTGCAGCGCCGCCAGACCTTCCGACCGGCGCAGTGTCTGCATGCCGGCTCCCCGGGACCACTTGTACTGCAGGTCCGTGTAGTGGCTGTCGCGCTGCACCGTCACCGTGTGGTCAAATCGGGTGATCAGCAGCGCGCCGGCGCTGAGCATCATTGCGCCGCAGCAACCCACATTCGTGGGCAGCGGCTGTAGGCGCCAGACGGCCGCTAGTGAGGGACAGAAGACGTCCACCGTCGCTCGGACGCAGGCCGCGTCCTCCCGACCGCATCCACCCACGCACAGGATCACGTCGCGCGCATCTAACAATAATTTGCAGAGTTTCTATGTCTTCAGTTTCTAATACGTAAGGTTAACGCGTTAACCTTACCGTACGAATATCGCGGTGTGGGCTTCGTCGTCGCATCGGACAATGCGCTGGTCAGTGCAGACTGGCACGCAGACGCTACAGCTGGCACGCTATCCCGAGCCAGCGTGTACTCCTGTCGACACTGCTCGCTCAGAAAGGCAGCGCGGACGCCCTGTAGGATCGTGCTCGCGTGCGCCACTCGGCCGGGACGGTCGTGATCCAGCCAGCGCAGCACAGCCTGCAACACCTGGTCCTCACTGCCCACGTCCACCTCATCCGAGACAAGCAGTTCAATCAGCTGCAAACAAGTTAAACTTCATGGAAACTGGTGCCTGCCACTTCTGCGCGTTTCCAAACGCTATTTTGCATCATTTTAAAACATTGTGTAAAAATGTAAGCGAAATGGTTTGTATAAACCATTGAATGCTAAACCGTGGGTGCACACAACTTCCGCTTGGGAAAGCACAGATGCCATGAGATTCAAAAATGTGTATCACAATACAAAAGTCTGCCACAGTTAGTACCTGTTGTGCGTCCATCTGCAGGAAGTCTTGGCTCTGCGCGAACTGAGGAAAGCGCCGTCGGATATAACCAAGAGCCTTCTCAGCCAGAACACAATTATGGTGTTGCGAGGCCAGAGCGTGGACTGCCAGGGAGTCCGACAGGCACATGTGCTCTACCACGTAGCGCCAGCAGCGTTTGGCCAGGGAATCCAGCTGCAGGAACTGCGCCGCAATCAAGATCTCTTCCACGTTGTCATTGTTCAGGTTGATGTCCAAGGTATAGAAATACTTCACCAACCTGAAAAACACACAAAGAGTAAGGCTTTTACTTATGCCATCCTCCAGCTGCACCAAAGCTTTAAATGCCAGCACCAATTACAATAAGTGTTAGTGTTTAATAGAGAGCCACTCACTCGTTTAAGGTGCGGCTGTCGATATTGTACAGTTGAAATACGTGCTGCTTCGAGTCCTTCCAGTTCTCTGAGAAGGCGGCCCGAAAATACGCGCTGTGCGCGCTGAGGAGAGCGCGATGGCAGGGAATGCCCAGCGCGGATTCCTCGCTGCCTTTCAGAACGACATCGCAGAACGTCCCCGTCGACTGCTGTTCGCGCAGTCCGCGCAGTAACCCCACAGGAAGATAATCATTAGCACGAGGACCGTTGTCAGAGCGTTTTCGCTTCGACATCGTTGGACGTTTACGAGGACGTTTCGTTGGACGTTTACAGTTGACGAATGAGCCGTTTAACGACGGAATGCAACCACAACTGTCCACAAGAAATTGAAATAATATATTTCGAGATCCGTGTTTGTACAAATCGGGAAAGAAGAACAACTGAAATTCGATGCCCTTCATGGTTTTACACTTTTACCTACGTTCGTGAGTGTTCGTGGCCCTTTACATTAAACAGATTGATTTCACCAGCATATTGACTGGGCAGCTCTAACCAATCAAATCGTTCGTTGACTTCGCATTTGGTTTAAATCAGCCAGTTAAATTCGACAGTTTTAGCAGAAGTTCCAGTCAATTCACTTTCGGTGTCGGCTTGCCCGTCCAGTGGCGTCCACCACGTAGACTCGTATAAATAAGGGTGGTTAAACGAGAAATAAGTTCATAACGCCTCACGGCTCACCGTATAAGAAACCAAATCTACTAAATAGATAGAGCAACCTTTATTTAGTACACTGTTTGGGTGCTGCCAACTCGTCCAAGCCGACGGACTGATATCCATGTCACCCATCTATGTCACAGCGGCGGGGACCTTGGAGTTAAGTAATAAACAGCAGCCCCATTTCTGGATTATTTGCTAGGACACAAACTGTAAACGAGGATTTGCCGGATTTATTTATTTTGTCCACTTTGTTCCAGAACTGGATGTACTGGAAATGGCTCGCGTTTTCGACAAATCCATTGTCACGTAATATGAAGAGTACAGTGTAGTGGTTTGCCCCGGGACTACACTAATCCCTTATACATGGGGTTCATAATTATGATGATAATTATATTTCTTATTAGAATAATACGAAACGAACGAAAGCTAAGTCACTTTTTCCACTTTTCTTCATCAAAATAACATCAAAATCAGATTTAATAAAAGTCTGACAACTCATTCCAAGGCAACTGGTTAGTTAACATTCGCTTCTACGTAGAAATACCGTACATTCTATACAGAAGCAGCAGAGTAGTGTAACCGGCTAGTGTACACGGCGCTACAACAGTAATATATTTATTCGTCGCGGCACGTTCTATACTGAATGTTTACAGGATCTTATAGGCGCAGCTGTATGAGTGGCAATGTAAAGGTCATGCACTATCGCCGCCACTGAACTTTCCGCACCCGGACATTCGGCAGTGTGACATTTCGTCCCAATTAAATTTTTGACGCACGACTTTTCGCCGCGAAGAAATTTCGCCGTGAGACATTTTGACGCTGGGACACTTCGGTTAGGGACAGTTAGCATTGAGACATTTTGACTTTGCGGCATTTTGACGCAAGACGTCTGGTCGCGGACACTCGCCGCAAAAGCATTCGACAAGCTTAATTTTTGCAGGTTTTCCGGGTTTCTTGGGAGGTTTTCTTAGGTCTTTGGGCTTCTTAAGTTGTTCTAAGGCTATTCTTAGATTAGCCTTAGGTTAATCTTAGGCTATTCTTAGGTTTCTTAGGTTATTCGTAGGTTATCCTTAGGTTTCTTATGTCATTCTTAGGTTTCTTATAGGTTTCTTAGGTTTCTTAGGTTTCTTAGGTTTTCTGTTCGTTCGTCAAAACAGCCCAGCGGCGAAATGTTTCGGCGTCGAAACGGCCGGACGATGAAATGTCTCGCGGCGTAATGTCCTGCCGGCTAAATGTCCGGCGACGAAGCGTCGCCAGGCGAGATAACTTTGCCGCGAAATGTCTGCGACCAAAAGTCTTGCGACGAGTTGTCGGCGGCGAAATGTCGCGGTGCCGAACTTACACGGAAGTTACACCCAGTTAATCAAGGAGGCATGGACCCTTATTGTATCAAGCTTTTTTGCAGGTGCCTGTTGCTCTTCGGTATTTGCGATTCCTTTGACTGTCAGACTGACAGATTTACAGATTTATACTACACAAGGCCGCTTCAAACAGGCTTCAAACAGTCTGCTATCAATGCAAAACGTCTCCTGTACAAAAGCAGCAATACTTATCCGCTGTTTCAGAAATTAAGTACCATTTCTTGTGTCGTTTTTATAAAACAAACAAGAAAAGCACGAACATTCATCTTATCTTTTTTTTACTGTTAACACAAATCACTATCTTACTATGAACACAAACTGGGAAACGGCGAATTCAAGAGGCTGTGGGAATTCCGTACTGAAATGAATCCGATAAAAAGAGAGCAAATCTGGCATAAGAACTAAATGAAACGTCGGCATAATGGCGCAGTGCACCGTCTCAAACGGACGGCGGACACATTCATCCTAAATCCACCGCGGTCGGCATTAAAGTGGCGAGTGGTGTTCTCAGTTTCATCACTGCACAGCCGCATCCAGACCGGGCCCGCGGCAACCGGCATGCATGCAGCGCCCAGCTGTCTGCCGCTTCATCGTACACCTCGATGCTGTCCAGACAGTCGTCTCCGTCCTCGTCGGCGTACCCCCCGAGAACGTACAGCTTCCCATCCAGACACACACACCCGGGTTCACTGCGCCGCATGACCAGGTCCCTGTGCGACCAAACGGAGTTGATACCGCTTTCGGCATGTTCGATCTACGTCCATGCTCCAATGTTTCTCAACAATCTGTTAATTTTACTGTATACGAGTATATTTTTTTCGTGTATTCTACTACTATTTTTAATACTTTAGTGAAGTACGACGACTGACACACTGTTAGCGATCTAACTTCAGTGGTGCTGCCGTCTGTTTGCTTAAGAGTCTGATTTTTCCGCTTCGTCTTCGTCGTACGGCAGGATGGTTCCATCGGGACTGACATGGCTGTAAAAGCGTTTCACGCTGAGTGATTTGAACAAATACCGGTGACAACCAAATTTTGTCTACTCGACAACCAAGAGAAGTTCGCCTAAAACCAGTCCGTGGTCAGCTTCGAATGCTGCAGTTTAATGCGATTCGTCACCTCTCAATGCGACGCCGATGAGGCGGACAATGTTCGGATGACAGTTGAGCTTTGCCATAACTTTCAATTCTTGAACCAATTGTCGTCTTTCCACCGTTTCGCTGTGGTCTCGAACACTTTTCACTGCGACGTCGAGTAGGCGTGGCTGACCGGCAAGCCCATCGACCACGCCTTTACTTACAACGCTCGTCGCGCCTCGCCCCAAAACTATTTCGGCTGCAAGAAAACGCTTCACTTGTGATGTCTGTACGAGCCAATATTTCAGGCAAACGTGAGACAATAACGTAAGTACGTACCCGTTTGCACATTTGCCAGAGGGATTTCCATGGCTCGCACCCATTCATTGGTGAGCAAATCCGCAGCTTCGGCCGTGAACTCGAATGCTGTCAGGTACGGGTTGCTTGCCCTGGAAGCGACGATCGTCAGTTTGGACATGGTTCGCTCGATACGGCGACGTCGGGCGCGGCGCAGCAGGATGAGACACAGAATAATTCCCAACGCTGCGGCTGCTAACGGAATTGCCACGCCCAACGTGATCTGAACGCCACCCTCTGGAAGCACAGAAACTTTGAAGAAGGGCAGCGACGATCCTGGTCGCTGTTGCCAGCGATATTACCTTGGTGCACGTTGCTCCTGTACTGCCGCACAATGATGTAATCTATCAGCCATTCGTGCGACCATTCCAACGCCGGACTTACGCACGCGTCAGCGTCGGCGACCGGTGCGACAAGAGTCCCTGGGTCTATGGATGTATCCAGCATTATGCCCAGTGCGGGCCAGCTGTCCAGACCCGGAACGGTGAGGTTGAGGATGTGGATGCCGTCCATGTGCAGTTCCATACGTTCCTTCGTCCAGATCAGGCGCTGAATATGGTAGTCACGTGACAGGTCTCGATTGCTGCATTGTAGTGATAGTCAGTGAGGTCCCCAGTCCGGTTGTCGGCACTCCGGCGATTTGCCGGCCGACAAAATGTTTACCCGACAAGTTGCTGAAACGATAACTCGGTGATCGGCAGGTTGTTGAGCGACGGTTTGCTGAACACTTACATTTTGATGACCTATCTGTACATACGAGCTTCCCGAAGTCCACAGCTTACAAAATTCTAAGAAACCGAACAAGAAATCTTAGGAATATTACCCGAAATAGACCAAACTTAATACCGTAAACAGACCATAGAAACACAAATGAACCCGAGAATTCTAAAAACATGGGAAAACCTTAAGAAACCAAAGAAACTAAAAAAAAACACTAAGAACGCTAGAAAATCCGGTAAGCAAACTGTCGGTCACTGAAGTACTTTCAGCAAAAAATTCGGGCAGAAAGGCAGACAACTGAAGGAAAGCAAATTGTCGGTAAGCAAATTGCGTGCACCTGTACTGGATGAAGCAACGAAAAGGCCAGCACCTCTGCTCAACGAAAGGCCAGCACCTTGAGGTTGATGTGTGAGCGACTTCAACTACTACCTAGCCATCAAGCACTGTTTCTCCTGAAAAACTGTCTCGGCGCCCCGAAAGTTATCTATATGCTGCGGTGCTGTAATGCGTGGAAATACCCCGCATTACTGTACCAGCTGGATGAAGCGATGCGCTCTTGCTTCCAGAATCTGTCGAACGTTAGGACGAAATCTGTCGAACCACCATGACTACCCGCCTTGGCGTCAAACAACTCTTCCTGTTAGCTGAGGTGGAATCGGCATCCTCCGGTCGGAAGAATTATCCCTTCCAGCCTACTTGGCTTCGATTCATTCCGTGTCCGGCTTGCTGTATGTACTACTGCCTAACCACGCCGCTGTTGACGTTACTGGTGCGTCGTAATCATGGAAACTAAAAGCTCGTCAACCGGATCTTCAATAAAAATGCGTTTCGGAAGTTCCAAAAGTCCTGGGACATTATGCAACTCTTGCGGCACCGCTGGAGGTGTTTCACACAGCTCGCCTGCTTGCCCGGTGAAGACCAGAAGCCAGCTTCTAGTTGAATGCCTTACCGTCCGCTCACATTGCTAACCTATTGGGCGACGACGAGCTGAAGATCAGCACTTGTCTCCGCCTCGGTGCCACCATCTGTGACCCCCACGACTGCACCAAATGCAATAAAGCTGTAGATGGTTACGGACACCATGGGCTGTCATGTGCTTTTCCCGTCGGACGGCATCCGCGTCACGGCGGTTTAAATAGCATCCTTTGTAGGGGGTTTGTATCCGCTGGTGTGCCTGCGAAACTGGAGCCACGCGGCACTTCTCACACATCTGAATGTCGCCCGGACGGCTGCAAAACATTTTCCTGGAAACGCGGATTGTGTCTCGCATGGGATGTGACCGATGTGACCTGTGTAGACACAGTTGCGCTGTCACACGTTAAAGCCACTTCCACCACGCCGGGAGCGGCCGCCGTGCAGACGGAGGATAAGAAATCAAGACTATACTTATATCTTGCTGGCCGCTACCTCTTCGTTCCGATCGCTTTCGAAACGCTTGGCCCGTGGGGACCGTCGGCGATCGTAATCATCAAAGATCTGAGAAAAAGACTGCAGCAGCACACCAGAGAAGCACGCTCGCATGAATTCATTCGGCAGCGTTTGTCCATAGAAATTCAACGGGGAAATGCGGCATCAGTGCTGGGCACGATGGAAGGGCTAGATATGCGTAACGAAATTTTTCTGTTATAGTTTTGCGTGTCTTTTGTATCTGTGTATCGCGTTTTTCATTTGACCAATAAAAGTACGCCAATGCAACAATTCGGTTAAAACCGGCAGCCCTGCCAATAACACCTAACGTTTCAACCACTGAAGGATAAAACAGATATCACATCGATTATTGCTATTATATCTGCTGGACGTGGACATACCTGTGGTACATTCGACCATAATTGGTTACCTTGCCGGACGGTGGTATGTAATTCACGTGTGCGCCAAGTTGCATTGGGTATGAGCTCAAAGATACTGAAGGTAAAACAGTAAGGTTGAAACGCTTCAACCATCACATCGGGGAGGGGTATGCCTTCGCTCTGGAGGTGTTTGGGGACCTGGAGCGGATCAGCATCTCGCCGTATCTGAACGTGAAGCTCCTTGTTCGGAGGAGGGTGACGTTGCGGTACAGTGAACCGTTGATGCACTGCATACTGCTTCTCAGCGCCATTACCCCATCCTGCACGCGGACGTTTCGCGCATCAAAAAATCCGAATGTGCCAGACGCTTGTAGAATATCCCATTGTTCGCGATCCAGTGTTTCGAAATCGTCCCCGAAAATCTCCGTCATATCTTCCTCGGCACCGACCGGTGCGGCGAGGAAGTATAAGTACAGCCCGATCCATCCCGCTGCGGTCAGTAAAGCAGCAGACTGCTTGAAGGCCATCCTTCTTTATTCGCACTAGAACCGTTAAGAACCGTACATGTTTGTCGCGCGATGTAAATCGCAACTAGTCGGACAAAAACTACTTTAAACAGTCGACATGTACTCTCATTAAAAAGTTCAAAAACTAACGAAAACAATAATCAAGTAGCTGACAGCTGCAGGGCTGTGGAAATCGGTAAAAAAAATTAGTGCGTTCAGATACCCACGTACGTTGAATGGGCACGTGATCGAAAAGACGTTGGTGAAGCCCATAAACCGGTTTCGGTAGCTTACTAATTTGCTGCAGATCACAGCTAGACAAACTGCTTAGATAAATAGTCGACATGTAGTTTCTTTTCAACAGCCGAAAAAAATCATCAATCAGCCGGCAGCTGCAGGGCAGCAGAAATCCGTAGTAAGCCTTCTTTACGCTTATTACGCTTATCATTTCTGATACGCTTATTACGCTTATTATTTTTGATGCGCTTACAGTATTATTATCGCATCATACTCGTACGCTTCATCGAAACGTGATCGACAAGCACGTTTGTCGAACTGTCAAGCGCATTAACCGGTTTCTGTGGTATAGGGATCCTTCTCACAAGTCAACCGTTGACTTTGTATATCAAGGCATAAAGCTACAAAAAACAGCAGTAGCTGTATTTGTTTGCTGTAAATGCCTAGCAGCTATATAACGCTGGATGCGACAGCCGCAATACACGTCTATGTGAAAATTTTAACATTACTGAACCATTTTTTGGTAAACAACAAAAAGCTTAGTGTAAAGGAATGCGAAGAATGCATAAGCGGTTTGCGATGCTCTGTGTCTTTGTCGCTGTTCGCCTCGTCCGTGGTGACTTGATTGAAATATTTCGAGATGACTTCAACGACGACGTTCTGAACGATGCCCTGTGGATTAAACCACCACCCATAGAAATTCAGGGGAATCTGTATGAACCGGACAATCTGCATCTGCGAAACGGTCAACTGGTGCTGGGCACGGGCAGCCGACACAACGGATCTGCGTTCAGACTGACGGGGACGCGGATCAGCACGGGGAGCAAGTTCAACTTCACCTACGGGGAAATGACCCTACGCGCCAAACTGCCCGTTCCCAGCAATCATCTAGCCACATCGATGATCTTGCTGCATCCATGTAAGGACACTCCACAGCATAACTGCACCGACGACGAATTGGTACCCATACCCGGGTTAGAGGGCATATCCGTTGCTACGCATTTTCTTACCAGTAGGACCATACATAAGGATGCCGCCGGTAACAGGAACCTCACCAGCGACCATGTGCACATGTAAGCGCATTATTTTATAAGATTTCACCACGCCCGAAATCCGGCTACGAAAGTTTTAAGGAGTGTGATGTACTATGACCTTGCGGTTGACAACGGTATGGTTGCCCCAATGTTTTACGTACATACCCGTAGGTCACTGTTTAGCAGGCAGCTGACTGCCGGCACAGTATCAGTAAAGCTGTATTAAACGAATACATGACAAGGAGGAAGACCTAAAGAAAGGAATGGTTGCAGTGATGCGGATCTTTCCGCGGATTACCATCTTTTTAAGCTGGTGTGGACGCGCGAATTCCTGGGCTGGTTCGTCGACGACCAGCTAGTTATCAATGCCACCGTGCCCGGGCTGTCCACGTGGCCCAGGTTGTTCATCGTGGTCGGACTGATGAACGAGATACTGTATTCCGCGCCAGAGAACTTCCCCTACCAAGAAAACGCGGCGCCCTACCAAGAACTGCTAATAGATTACATCTCGGTCCTTCAGTTCTCCAACACAACTCGGTCGAATACTGGTATTAAAACTCTATTTCCTTCTTTGACGCAGCAGTGGCGCCGAGACCAAAAGTCACTTTTACAGGGATTGCTTCAGGGATGGTTTTAAGCAGCATCGTACCGGTGATCTTTGTCGTATTGGCCTTGGCCCTCCTGTGGATCCTTGTCAAACGGAAGCGAGCGAAGCACGGAAACATGAAGAAAACTGCTAGTGTGGCCAACGTCCTGCAAATGGCGAGCAGTGTGTTATCCAGCTTAAGTGCGTACTCGCCTTTTCACGCACAGACATCCACTTTCCAAGCGGAATCTGCGCAATGCGTTCAGTGTCTGGAGATTCCTTTAGCCAGAGTGCAATTAGGTGAGATGCAAGCATTATCTGAAGGTACTGCAGTAAAGCGTATTCTTTACACAACCTCAACACTCTCCGGAGAACTTGTCAACTAAGTTCGAATTTGTTTACGCCGACATAATTTAATTTGCTCTGTTCCGATTCATTTTCAAAAAATTACGTTGCTACTTTTAAGTACACGGAACTCTCAGCGAAAGCGCAAGCTGTATCGTGCAAAAAGGATTTGTGGAAGGCTTGTACGGGGAATGCAGTCTAACGGCTGCGGCGGTTAAACGTTCGGCAGCCCCCAGCAGCCAGCTGCGGCAACTGCGCGAGGAAGCGGAAATTATGGCAGCTATTGGTCAACACATGAACATTATTGCTCTGCTGGGAGTTATCCTAAAAGGTTCGCAGTGTGTTACGATTTATCCGTGCACATTGCTGCAAGCGCATATATTTAGGCAAACCGCTGTTGCTGTACGAATGGGCGGAGTTTGGAACGCTTTCCAATTACTTGAAAACACATCGCGACGTCTGGTTCTACAATCACATCGATCTGACCGGAGAGCTGTTGCCATTCAACCAGGAAATAGCCGACGAACGGCAGAGCGCTGCACTCCGAACTCCACCGGAATTTGGTCTCAATGGACACGATCGGCTGCTTCTGTCCACGCGCATTCTGCTACGCTTCGCTCAGCACATCGCGCAAGGCCTGGAATACCTCCACACTCGCTCCATCATCCACCGCGATTTATCGGCAGACAATGTCTTGATTTGCGGCGGACAAGTGGCCAAAATTGGGGGATTCGGAATGGCAAAGCGTGCAACGGAGTATATCGCACTTAATACTCAGGTACGTTGTAGACACAGTAGGCTAGCTTTACTGACTAGGTTAGCTTTCGGCTTTGCTGGCGGAAATAAATCGAAAACGGGTCGAGTAGGAAACGCTTAACACTCGCTGGTTGGCTCCAGAATCGATTAAGGAAAAGCGATTTTCACCGAATTCGGATGTGTGGTCAGTGGGCGTGGTCCTGTGGGAATTATTCAGCGTGGGCAGCTCTCCGTACGCCGATGCTGAAGTGGATCTGTCTGATGAATTTGCTTTGTGGGCGTTGCTGAAAAACGGGTTGCGTTTGGAGAGACCGGCAGCGTGTCCTAGTTTTGTGTGAGTGCTGCAGGATTAACTATAGCTCTGGCGCTTTTAACTATAGCCTTTTAGTTAGTGTTTTTGAATGGCTTCAGGCACTCTTTAATGCGTGACTGTTGGATGTGGACGCCAGAGGAACGAACGGACGCTGGTCGGTTAGCGGCGGCGCTGCGGAGCGTCAATGATAACACTGCCGACCAGGCGTACCTTCGTCTCGACTACTGGAACGCTGATGCTTCGGATGCATGTCAACAAGATTCGGCTGTAACCCCGTGACCTTGTATCTACAATTCGGGACTAACGTTTTCTAATTAGTTGCTCAGACACGTTTCTTTAATAAGCACTATTAGAGCATCGGCACTCCTTTCGTGAGTTTCGCTCACAACAAAACTGTCATTTGCCATAAACTGATGGAGATTTTTGGTAGAATAAGCAACTGCAGTTCAGTAGAGATTTGATTACGGTGCGCCAAATGGCTGCCATTACAGGTTTTGTTTCTACGCAGATAGGCACGAATTAATGAGTCCAATCGTCGTTCAAGGATTTCAATATATGACCTTTAGACGTGTCGCAAACTGATAGGCAACCTGCGATTAACTGCAGAACGTCCCCGTCGACTGCTGTTCGCGCAGTCTGCGCAGCGACCCCACAGAGAGATAATCATTAGCAAGGCGATCGTTGTCAGACGTTTTCGCTTCGACATCGTTTAACGTTTACTAGTTGAAAGTCGGACAATCACAGTGAGTCGTTTACTGACTCAATAAATTCAAAAGAAACGAAAATATTACGGGATACGTGAGTCGTGACAAATTGCGAAAGAAAAAAATGAAATTTTGGTTGGTGCAGGTACCCACGTCTGCGGTTCTGACAGGAACTGCTGTTGAGTGCACGAATGTCAAATCATCACGGAACCTGCGCAGTTGGCTTAGCAAACGTTTGATGGCATTTGATGGATTGATGAACGTTTAGGCAGCTCTCATGACTCTTATTGATTTTCTCGCCAAGGATTCCTGTTATTACAAGTTCCATCGGGACACAAGGTTATAAAAGACAGTTTTCATCTGAGAATGCCCGCATGTGCGAACTCAGACGCGATGCACCGGTACGCAGGCAACATCGAGAATAGTCTGCAAGGTATGTGTTAGCCGAGTGAAATCCGTGCGGTCCTCGGGTGAGAGCTCCCAGCACTCGCACATCAAATCGTAACTATTAAACGGTTAATTAACATAACCAGCGCAACGCAACGCAGAATAAAGTGCTACTTACATCGCGCTTGGACATAAGGTGGGTTTATGCAGACGCATTCCTGACTGCAGCGATGCTAAAAAATCGGAAATGTTGTGTCCGGGCAACACGTTAATGCCGGCGTAAGGCAGCGCGCCCAGACTGAACATTTCCCACAGAAGCACGCCGAAGGACCACACGTCGGACTCCGAATATAGCGACTCCGTTATAGCTTCCGGCGGCATCCAGCGCACCGGCAGCGCTTCCTGCAAAACAAGGAATTTGGAAGCTTAATAGGTTCAAATCAGTTCAAGAACTGATTTCTCTCATACTCAAGCTACCTTATAGCCAAATCTGGTCCGCTTGCGCAGTCTATTTATCACTATTTAAGTTTACTCAAAATCGCGCTGACATACCTTTTGGTCTTGGTCAGGGCAATCAGTTCCTTGTCTTGCCATTCCGAAATCCGATATTTTCGCCACGTAGCCGTCGCAAATAAGAATATTACGAACTGCCAAATCGCGGTGGACAATGGAAAACGCGCTGAGATACTGCATTCCTTGACTGATTTGACCGGCAAATTGCAACAACATTCGCGTTGACAGGATTTGCCCGTCGAATTCATCGCTGGTAGTTGGTGGTGCCGTCTGTTTCCTGAGGAGTCTGACCTTTTCCGCTTCGTCCTCATCATATGGAAGGATCACCCCATCGAAACTGACATGGCTGTAAAAGCATTCGACGCCGAGAGATTTGAGCAAATACCGCAGACAACCAAATTTCGCGTATTCGAAAACCAAGAGAAGTTCCCTGAAACCAAGAGCTAGTATAGCGAAATGCTGCGCTGAAGCAGTACAACTCTGCGCGAACCTTCACCTCCCAGTACGACGCCGACGAGGCGGACAATGTTCGGATGCCACTTGACCTTTGTCATGATCTTCAGTTCCTGCACTAGTTGCCCATTTTCCATCGCGTCGCTGCGGTTCCGCACACTCTTCACTGCGACGGCAAATGGGCCTGACCGGCCAGCGAGTTCATGAACCACTCCTTTCCTTACAACACTCGTTGCGCCTCGGCCCAGAACTATTTCGGCTGCAAAAGAAACGCAGCCATGAACAGTTGCACCAGCTGAGGTTCCTATCAATGTTGTAACTAGCGCACTGGTTTGCAAGTTTGCCAGAGGGATTTCCATGGCCTGCACCGATTCGTTCGTCAATACATCGGCGGCTTCCGCAGCGTGTTCGAACGCCGACACAGTAGGTATACTTTGCGTACACGTGGTGAGTGTGCATTTCGACATGGTGCGTTTGAGACGGCGCTGTCTGGCGAGCCGCAGCAGAATAAGCCAAAGAATTCCTGATGCCCCGGCAGCCAGCGGAAGAGCCACGCCCAGTGAGATCTGGATAACTTTATCTGTAAAGCGGAAGGTCGGCATATTTTGTCAACCAATTATATCGGGATGTACTAATCAGTATTAATCAATCAATCATCCCACACGTCCGAACGTCGACCAGACGGATGCACCACCTTTTCCTGGAAACGTGGTTTGTGTTTAGCATGGGATGTGACTTGGGTCGATACCCTCGCTATCTCACACCGGAAATCCGCGTCCGTCACCGCGGGATCCGCTGCTACGCAAGCTGAGGATAAGAGACTGCGATTTTCTTCGTATCTAGCAGGCAGATGGACCTTGGGGAACGCCTGCCACTACCACAGTAAAAGAAATCGCCAATAGGCTCGAACTTCATACGGGTGAACCGCGCTCTCACGAGTTTCTTCGACAACGCGCATCCCTGGAACTTCAACGAGGCAGTGCCGCTTCCGTACTCGGAACAATGAAAGGAGCGGCGGCGTTAAATGAACTTTTCTTGTTATAACAATTTACTTTTCACACGAAATGTACCCGAATTTATGAAACAAAAATCATACGATTATAATGGGTAACTGTACGGATATGTGGTTTGCCCGCTCCAACTTCCCCAAACCCTACGCCGAAACGCCGCAGTACCTGTGTGCCCTGGGTTGGTGTACTGCCGCACAATGACGTAGTCAATCAGGAATTCCTTCCACCGCTCAAACGACGGGTTTCGGCAGGCATCGGTGTCGGTCGGGTACAGGGTCCCCGGAAGCATGATTGTACTCATGGATATGCCCCGTGCGGGCCAAGTGTCTTGTCCTGGAACGGTGAGGTTGAGAATGAGTTGACCGTCCATATGGAGTTCCATGCGTTCTTTCATCCAGATCAGTCGCTGAACGTGATAATCAAGGGACAAATCTTTGTCGCTGTGACACACTGGTTGTCAGCAATGACGTCTACATACGATCAAATTAGCCATAATCGTACCTGATATAAGCTTGACTGTGATCGATTATCTTTCCAGAAGAAGCTGTGTAGTTCACAGATAAATGAAGGATCGAGGGAAACGAGGTTAAAGTTGATATAGTGACCTGGGGCGTAGAGGCGATGTCGTAGCCTTCTAACCCCCACCACGAACCGGCATATGAGTCCGCACCTGTGGTGGCACGCTTCGTGTCAGAGCGGGAAAAAATAGAACCTTGTTTTCTTTCATGCAGTCACGGTGGTCACATCTTGTATACTTCCGTTTTACACTGTAGTCGCGGTGGCCATCTGAGGCTCATTCGTAAACCTGTCATCTTTTTTCCTGTAAACCTGTAGACTGCATCGCCTTATTTAAAGCTGGTGAACCCGGACAATCAAAAGCTTGACATTTCGCCGCGGAACATACGGACGCTGGGACATTTCACTGTGCGACAAAATGCTTTCAAACTTTGTCACCTTGCGACAAATCGTCGCACTTGGTTTTCACTCGGGGTTTCTTAGGTTTTCCAGGTCTCTCACTTTCTGTTTTTCCTTAATTTTTCTTCGCTTGCTTGGCGTTCTTGAGTTTCTTAGGTTTCCTTATGTCATCTTATTTCATGTGTCGCGGCATCGAAACGGCCTCGCGACAAACTATCTGGCGAGTCGCGGCGCAAAGTTCCGCGGCGAACTGACTGCGACCAAATTGCCTGCCCACTACTTGTCCTCGGCGAAATGTCGCGGTGGCTGAAGCCACTAAAGGTAACTACCGTGGCTCACGAATAGGCGAAGAAAATAGGCGTTCTAATTTTTTGCTCTGGTACGAAACGTGCCATATATAGTGTCCCATACGGAGGCGTTGGGATACTTTAAGCGGATCAGTATTTCGCCGTATTTGAAGGTAAAGGTCCTTCAGGAGATGGAGCTGTAATTGCGATGCAGTGATCCGTTGACGCATCTTAAGTTGCTTCTCAGCTGTAATACACCGTTCTGCACGCGCACATTCCTGGCATCGAGAACCGTCAGATTATCAGCCGGACCGTGTATAAGGTACCATTTTCCGTAATCCAGTGTCTGGAAATCATCCCGAAAAATTTCCGCCACGTCATCATCGCTACCGGCTTGTGCGACGAGAAAGTATGAAAACAGCTGGATCCATACAACGGTTGAGAGCCAAGAGGCTGTTCGGCGAGATGTCATCGTCGTTATTGGCACTGGTGCATCGAGGCTGCAGGCTCGCAGTAAAGTAACTAAATATTGAAATTCATACTTGCATTATCTGTACTTCACTACTTCTACGGTTACAGTAAATTGCAACTAGACCGAAAACTGGTAGAATGCACGGCCGGCATAAATACCAAATAGTTTTTTTAGGAAAGCTTAAAACAACCATCAAGCTAAACAGCAAGGAGCTGCAGGGCTGTGAAAATCCGTAAAACCAGTTCGTTCAGATACAGTGAAACATACGTTAAATCTTTACGTGACTGAATAGCATGCGTCTTAAGCGTATAAACCGGTTTCAATGGTTTACTGATCTGCCTCCAATATTGGCTTTGGAATGGAGCAGAGCATAGTTCTAACGGTAAAGCAACACTCCCGTGACTCACTACCTCGTTATCGGCCTGGTGGTTCGTGCACCGGCAATCGTTAGATGCTCAGATCGTGTAGCACAGCGAAGCACTCGCGTTTCGCGACACACCGGGAGACTAGAAAACATGGCAGCTGCTACGGCAGCACGGCAAGCAGAATACTAACCGATTTCTAATTTCAGGTACGCTACTCGATACGCTTTTTCTATGCTAGTCTGGCAAGTCGTAGACAGTATTGTGCTGCTGATACGACGTGGCACTGCGGCGGCTGTCGTACAGATTATTTTCCAAACCCGGCTGTGACAGACGTCGATAACGTTGTTTTTTTTTGTAAACGCCCCGCAGCCATTAGGACGCTTGATATCCGCTGCGCGACAATCGGAACACATTTAGGCGTGGAATTCTACCACTACTAAGCACTAAACACGGCACAATTTTTGTGACAAAATAACAACTGTAGTAGGGGAAAAATGAGCAGGAGTTGTACCATCGTGTGTTTCTTTGCCACTTTTTACTGGGTCAGTTGTGACATGGTTGAGATTTTTCGAGACGATTTCAACAGCGACGTTCTGAACGATGCCTGGTGGCACAAGTACCCGCCCGGAGAGGTTGGAGGAGATTATTTAGAGCCGGACAATCTGCGGCTGCGAAACGGTCAACTGGTGCTGGGCACGGGCAGCCTGCACAACGGTTCGATAATCCGACCGACGGGGACGCGGATCAGCACGGGAGGAAAGTTCAACTTCACCTACGGAGAACTGATCCTACGAGCCAAATATCCGGTTCCCAGCAATCGCAATGCTAAAGTCTGGATCTTGTTGGCCCCGTGCAAAGACACTCCACAGCACAACTGCACCGATGAAGAACTGCTGCCTGTAGCTGAATTAGACAGCACGTCCACGGCCACTCATCACCTCAAGAGCGTCGTCTTGTATCCGGATGCCGCCGGTAACGAGACCCGCACTGAGCATCATTTCTTTACGTAAGTACTCAGACAGAGTTTGGCGTACCCGTGAATCGGTATTTATCGCAGTGGTAATGCGGTGGAAATTACGGGACAGGCTTTTACTTGGCACCGCACGGTTAAATGATCCAAAAGCTAAGAGTGAACTGCCTGATTGTAGTGATGCGGATCTGTCCACTGGTTACCATCTCTTCAAGCTGGTGTGGACGCGCGATTTCCTGGGCTGGTTCGTCGACGACACGATGGTCTCCAATGACACCGTGCCCGGACTGTCCATGTGGCCGCGGCTGTTCATAGTGATCGCACTGATGAACGAAGCGCAGTATTCCCAGCCGGATTTTCCTTATAAGGAAAGCGAGGCGCCCTACCAAGAATTACTGGTGGACTACGTGTCGGTCCTACAATACACCAACGCCACTCGATCAGACACCGGTAGCCAAATTGTCTCGTGATGTTCGCCTTACCACTAAAGGTCATCGGTGCATTGACAGGTTTTGCTGCAAAAGTGCTTTTATGCAGCATCATTCCCGTGACCTTTATCGCGTTAGCTGTTGCTTTCGTGTGGTTTCTTGGGAAGCGAAAGCGAGCGAAGCACGGGAACATGGAGAAGGTCAATCTGGCCAATGGCTTGCACATGATGCTCAGCGGATTAGCCAGTCCTCCGCTTTCTGATACACATGCAAATACTGTGCAGTTGAACTCGGCGCAGCGCACTGGATGTTTGGAAATTCCCTTGGCCAGAGTGCAATTAGGTGAAATTGAAAAATGACCTATGTGGCTGGCATTTGAATTTAATTTCATGAACGTTCGTGCAACCGTGGCCCGTTTTATGGGAACGTATCAACCTCATAATATCAAGTGTTCGCTGCGCCTTTTGCAGATACAGATAGAATTCTAAATGAGAGCGTGATTTGCGTTGTGCGAAAGGGGTTTGTCCAAGACCTGAACGGGGAGCGCAGTCTGACGGCTGTGGCGGCAAAAAGTTCAAAAGCCGCTCCTAAATCAAGCCAACGTCGGCAACTGGATGAAGAAGCGGAGATTATGACAGTCACCGGCCAACACATGAATATAATTCCTCTTTTAGGAGTTGTCCGCAAAGGTGCGCTTACAATTTAGGATTTAGCAATTAGCGTTATGTCTATCTGCAGTTGGTAGTACCTGTTTAGGCGATCTGCTGTTGTTGTATGAATTCGCTGAATTGGGGACGCTTTCCAGTTACCTGAAAGATCATCACGGTGTCTGGTTCTACAACCACGTCGATCTGACCGGGGAACTGTTACCCTTTAACCAAGAAACGGCTGACGAACGGCAGCAGGCTGCACTCCGCATTCCACCGGGAGAAGGTCAGGAGGGATTCGATCGGCTGCTCCTGTCCACGCGCATTCTGCTACGCTTCGCTCAGCATATCGCGCAAGGCCTGGAATATCTCCACGCTCGCTCCATCATCCACCGCGATTTATCGGCAGATAATATCTTGATTTGCAACGGACAAGTGGCGAAAATTGCCGGATTCGGAATGGCAAAGCATGCGACGGAGTATGTTGCACTTAATGCGCAGGTACTGTTCTCTTTCACCAAACGAGAATAACTGGCGGCGTAAATGAATTTACCGAACAGGAAGCGCTGCGCACTCGTTGGATGGCTCCAGAATCGATTAGTGAGGGGCGGTATTCGGCAAACTCGGATGTGTGGTCAGTGGGCGTGGTCATGTGGGAAATATTTAGCCTGAGTAGGCTCCCGTACGGCGATGTGGAAGCAGTTCAGCCTGACGAGTCCGCTTTGTGGGCATTCCTGAAAAATGGATTGCGTTTGGATAGACCGGCAGGTTGTCCTGGTTTTATGTTAGTGGTGCACGATTACCTGTTTTGCTGCACTATTTGCAATAAGCTGCCTATGCGTTGTTGGCTGGCTGCAGGTACGCTTTAATGCGTGACTGTTGGATGTGGGTGCCGGATGAACGGACAAACGCTGCTTGTCTGTCTGCGGAGCTGCGGAGTGTCAGTGACAACTTTGCGGACCAGGCGTACCTTCGTCTCGACTACTGGAACGCACGGGCCGCTGATGCCTCGGATACAGGTTGAACAGGATTTGGCGGGAACCCCGTGACCTTGTATCTACGATTCGGGAATAACGTTTTCTACTTCGTTGCTCAGATACGCTTCTTTAGTACCTTTTAGAGCACCGGCACTCTTTCGTAAATTTCGTTCAAAACAAAACTGCCATTTGCCATAAACTGATGGAGAATTTTGGTAGAATAAGCAACTGCAGTTCAGTACACATTTTATTCCGGTACGCTAAATGACTGCCATTAAAGAATTTGTTTCTATGCAGTAGGCACGAATTAGTTAGTTTAATCGTGGTTCAAGGATTTAAATATGTGACCATATTTAGCATTGAGACGTGTCGCAAACTGATAGGCAACCTACGATTAACGAGGTTTAGGGCATAAAAGTCTTGGAAGATGCAACCAGGAGATGCAACTGCTACCAAGACTTCAACCAAGACTGAAAACAGATGGCTGTTCTACGGTAGAATCCTTGCACTTAAAGTCAAACGTTCAGCCGGTTCCGAAATCCGAACCTTCCTTTAATTAATCTTTATCAGCAAGCTGTTCACTCTGTTTAACCCGCGCAGCAACGCCCGGGAAATAAAGGAATTTGTTTTGCGGACTGTCTTATTTACGTACTCGAATTAAACCAGCTGGGTACGTAAGTTAATAGGGTTTATGTGCACTGAGTTATCATCAACAGATTATTGCAGGTCGCTGCATTTAGAACAGAAAACATTATTTTTATGATTGTGGTCGGTTTGTAATAGCCGTGAGAATGGCAGCGCCAGCGTTTGCTTGCCCGAACTGAACACAGCCGGCCGAATGGCTCGTATCCATAAGTGGTGGCACCGCGACATTTCGCCGCAGACAACTAGTCGCAGGACTTTTAGTCGCAGACATTTCACCGCAAGGCCATCTCGCCGCGCGACGTTTCGTCGGAGGACATTTCGTCGGTAGGACTTTGCGCCGCGAGACTTTCCGACGCACAGCCGTTTCGACGCAAGGAAATTTCGTCGCAAGGACATCTCGACGAAGCGACATTTCGGATTCCAGATACATGATTTACTGAGCTAACTAAAAGAGACAGAAAAAGTGAACAGGAAAACAAAACCGAACGAACAACCTAAGAAACCGAAGAAACCAAATGAACCACCTAAGAAGCCTAAGAAACCTAAGAAACCTAAGAAACCTAAGAAACCTAAGAAACCTAAGAAACCTAAGAAACCTAAGAAACCTAGGAAACCTAAGAAACCTAAGAAACCTAAGAAACCTAAGAAACCTAAGAAACCTAAGAAACCTAGGAAACCTAGGAAACCTAAGAAACCTAAGAAACCTAAGAAACCTAAGAAACCTAGGAAACCTAAGAAACCTAAGAAACCTAGGAAACCTAAGAAACCTAAGAAACCTAAGAAACCTAGGAAACCTAAGAAACCTAAGAAACCTAAGAAACCTAAGAAACCTAAGAAACCTAAGAAACCTAAGAAACCTAAGAAACCTAAACCTAAGAAACCTAAGAAACCTAAGAAACCTAAGAAACCTAAGAAACCTAAGAAACCTAAGAAACCTAAGAAACCTAAGAAACCTAAGAAACCTAAGAAACCTAAGAAACCTAAGAAACCTAAGAAACCTAAGAAAACCTAGGAAAAAATAAGACGACCTAAGAAACCTAAGAAACCTAAGAAACCTAAGAAACCTAAGAAACCTAAGAAACCTAAGAAACCTAAGAAACCTAAGAAACCTAAGAAACCTAAGAAACCTAAGAAAACCTAGGAAAAAATAAGACGACCTAAGAAAGCTTAAGAAGGACTAGAAAACCAAAGAAAACTAAGAACAAACCTAAAAAAACTGAAAAAAACTAGTGAAAATTAAGAGCGGCTAATTATTTTGCGGTGATCAGTCGCATCGTTCGAAAAGTCCCAAGACGAATTGTCCGCGGCCAGATGTCTTGCGTCGAAATGTCGCAAAGGTTAAATGTCTCAAAACATTAAGTCCCAAACCGAAGTGTCCCAGCGTCCGAATGTCCGCCGACGAAATGTCTTCGCGGCGAAAAGTCGCGCGTCGAGTTTGAGTGCGGCGAAATGTCACACTCCCAATTGTCCGGGTGCGATAAGTGGTTGCCTGAATTTGCCTCAAGGCTCAACTACCTAGTTGTTATAGATCCTAATAATTCAAAGAAAACCAATGTGATGTAATCAGGAAAATGCTTTCTTGAAAGAAAGTAAGTTAGTTTAAAGAAATAAAGCTTGTTTACGGAGGCGTTGGGGCGATCGGAATTCGGACATGAGGGGATGGGAAAGTAGGCGAGCTGTTTAATTATGACCAAACATGGAGCATAATTTACAGCTGGTCCAAAAGAAGCCCGTTCAGGTTAGAGGGTTACAAACGCGTCCCATCAGCAGAATCGTGTTGGTTTCTATATGGCATACAATAAACAAGAACGGCCGATTGGCTATGAACTTCACTCGACTTTGCGGGTACGTGGACATGAACATGTACTGATCCACTTTTACGGGGCCACAGCCGCTGCCGTTTTCGTCGAACCCTGAAACGCAAAACTTCAAATGAAGCGTACGCAATTTAGCTTATGATTGTTTACAATGCGTCAATAAAATATCATTTTCATATGCGGCACACATATACATTATGTTTATAACCTTAAGGTCTGAAAACCCTAAGAAATCAGTGACCTGAGCTCACCGAAAACTGCTGCCTGGGAGACGGCGGAAATGTTCAGAGGGGACCGTGTGCATATTCCGGACAAGTCCGCGTCGGCGGAGAACGCGGTGGTCATGCCCATTTCCGCGAGGCATTTGTCCACCGCCATGGTGTGTTGCAGGCAGAATTTCGGTATCTCCGCATATACAACATGGGGATAGTCTACTTTGCTCAGTTCCTGTAGCAGGCGTTTGGGTGTCAACAGGTCTTCGAGATGCCGCAGCCGGTCTTTGCGCAGTGGACAAGAGTACCAAGTTCTCTTGCTCGGGAGGATGATATAGGCTTTGCAGCATAATCGCAAATACGGCAGTTGAAGGATTTTAGCGCCATGCAACCTCCAGCTTTTGTGATATTGGAATAAACGAGTAAACGTTCCGTGCATCGTGTCCACCTGAATCTTGGCACCCGAAGCCAGGGTGAACCATTTTTTAACGGTCTGGTTTTCATCGAAAGGCTCCGCCCAGTTCGATCGAAAATTGATAGTTGTCGCCAACACTAAATTAGTAGGCGGCGTAATTTTTGAGGAATCAAGGATTTTCGGCCTTTTTCCTTTGGTTGGCGTCGTTATGAAGGCTCTCACGTTTTCCCAAGCACCATCCGGGTCGCTCGCAAATGGCACTGGCAAACAAGCGGCGTTGACGAGATTCTGTGCGCTTTCGGTGTAACGTTCGATCACACGAACACTTTCATCGACGAACATTCCAACGCAAGAAGATAGTTCGAAGTTTCGGCACCACTCTGAAAAATCGAAATCTCATCAATCGTCATCATCTGGCCTCTTAAAAAACGAGTTTTAGTTCGCCACTGACAGGTATCGACTAGTAATGCCATTTTTTGCACGTCTTACGTTCTAGGTTTTCGTCGAAGGCGAGCTCTTTGGTTTCATCGCGGATCATTTGCGCTAACCAGTCAGAAATGCGCTCGACTGTGTAATCCGCCATCAAGCCTAGAACTTCCGCGATTTCAGTTCGTGTTTTTCCTTGAGCTCCAGTGTACGCCGTAACAGCAGCCAATTCGGCAGATAAAGGGGATACTAACAGATTATCGGTCTTTGAGGCACGAGACAACATGCTTTTATATAGATTAAGGGAAAAACGCAAACGATTCATAAAAATATGTTCTTGGCCTTCCATAATGCTGTGATATTTTGTCCGCAATATTTGTACACAAGCTGCATTTATTCGACAGGGGATCAAGATCAAATGGGATCACTAAACCGGACTTCAGAGTGGCAGTTAAAGTTTCACAAGACAAAACTTTCTTGAGCTAATCATAGAATCACCTGACCCTTGGGATAGCAGAAAATTAGAAGAAAATTACGCATCACATCATTTCACCACATACAGTAATATACTTCATTCAGCCTCTTACCGGCACCGATCGTTTCCTGAACACAAGCAGCATCTGCATCACACCGCATGGACCGCTTTCACATGGATCGATATTCAATTTTCTCCTGCATGCAGTGCAATGTGGCCCGTTCTGTGGCTCACAAATGCTAGCACATCTAGTGAGCTACTGCTGAGCCGGAATGCCGGGTACAAGGATGACGCCGTTATGTACTCGTATATTATACAGTACGTTGTAACTGTATGTAAGTTTTAAGCGGCAGCAACCAGTGAACAGATCAACACGCTTGCGCGGGTTTACACTAATAAAAAAGATTTAAATTTTAATTGTATGTACTCAGTAAGTATTTATGATTCCGCTTGTCATATACGCCATGGTTCACTGATTATAATTTGGTATTATTTTGATATTTCACGTTACTCATGATACTGTCAGAATTATGAGTCCAGTCTTCATGTCATACTCACTGACAGTCACTGTTAATAAGAATGACATGATTGTAAATTAAAACTAACCAGGGTACATTTCCGGGTCCTGTCATTGCTGTTAAAGCATGTTGTCGGAAGTTAGAGTTTTGTGAAATATACAGAGTAGTTCAAACACGACAGTTATTTACAAACTGTACGTATTTTAATTTGTGGCGAAGTTTTTCAAGGTGTCTCTAGCGCGCTATGACCACAGTGACGGAGTGTTAATTCGTTCATGATACATATAACTTTCGCGCGAAGCTGGCGAATAAATTTTCCTCAAATAGCTACAACATTTTATTACAAATATAAACGTTATACGAAAATATTTTTCGATAGAACCTTCTTACGTTTTCTCAACGGATTACAAAACCTTTTAATCATGCACATTTAAAAAGTTAAAAAAATACACAAAACACGTTGGTGAAACAATAACTTAATAACAACACACAATTTTAACCTATGGCCGCCCTAAAAAAATGGTCACTTTTATCGGGCTTGGTTCGAGGGTGATCTTAAGTTTTAACAGCATCATTCCCGTGACCTTTATGGCATTTGCCGTTGCTGTATTGTGGTTCTGTGGGATTAAGCGAAAGCGATAACGATACGATAACGTCAAATAGTAGCCGCCACGTTAGCGGCGTGTCTGGCATATATTATGTATTACTTCGCGCAATATGTTGTCTGGCAAATTGGCAATACTTTTCGGACCGTGTTTGTGAAAACCTCAGTAGGCAGTACATTTGTACAAGTGATTTAGAGCTGCACTGAGTTGGATGCATTTGCGCTAAGTTGCGTCGAGTCTCGTGAGGTGACGGTTACGAAAAAAATAACCGCATTACGTGCGAAAACAAACCGTGCCAAATCTAGGCTTTCACACGGTTCTTCAAAGTAAAGCACAACAACCCAACTGGTTGAACAGAAAACCGCGCGCTCCCGTAGCATGACCATGCGATCTCTCGTTTGAAAACGATTTTTGCCGAAAATCGAAGTTGTCACCAGGTGTTATTATGTGAGAAATATTCAGTTTGGTGGTGCTCTTCACTATAAAGTTCAAAAGGTACAAGGACAAACTATTCTTGAAATTAAGTTAATACCCGACTTGATGTCACTCGCACGATTAACCATGAGTGGAAGTCGGTAGCGGGCAGAGGTTTAGCATCTAGCGCTTTTTTATTTGATTTTGTTGCTAGTGTTTTTGTGGCGATGTCCGGTGTCCACTATACTCATGGTGAATAACAATAATCTTGTGTTGCTTTGCTTAAGTACTGTGCAGTGTGCACACTCGACTACAGAGTTATGACACCATGGCTGCAAAGCCCTAAATGGGCAGAACTTTAGCAGTGGAACACTCATGTACAGTGAAACCTGGTTACTAAATACACCTTCGGTTAAAGCAAAACCGTATGTGTTATCCAGGTGTATGTACTGTATTACACAGAGCCATATTACAGTCTATGGGACGCGCCGGTTAAACTTTCCGCGTATGCAATTTCCAGGTGTATGTATTTACCGGTGTATGTAAAAGACAGGTTTCACTGTACAGAAATAACGCTTATTCGATAACTGCAAGTCTGCTGGTATTTCCGTAACGGACAGAACATGAGCACGTAATACGCCTTACGTAATATACGTGAACGTGCTGTCTTATGTAAAATTTTTTTGACTGATACATAAGCTGACTTCTTATAAGCTTTCTCACTTATGTAACCCTGTTGGTTTGGAAAGGTAAGCTTTGGCATTATATAAGCAATGGCTCCTAAAGGCGCGCGCTGGATACAGATGGTAGTTTTTGAATTGGAAGCGGCTTGTAATTTGTATTTGTTCTAAGTGATACAAATTATTCATAATCCTGCTAAACATAAGATTAGTCATCGTTGTGCCATGGTTGTTTTGCGGCATTCCGAAAATCAGCGCGATAATCGGCGGCGATTTTCCTGAACCGTTCACGGACACCCCATCAGGTTGGAATAGTGATCAATTCGTGGATCCCTAATAAACAGCTGCTTCGGTGTGGTGGATATATCGTAATTCGTAAGTTGAGCATTTAGTTGCTATTGTGCGTGTGCTATTTTTTTATTATTATCGTATTCTTAGCATTATAGTTAAAATTTAAAAAATTTATATTTAACGCAATAAAAGGAAAATCTATCGGAATTTCTAGTTTTTTTTAACGTAGTCAGTTCAAGTCAAGTTTCGTCGAATAGGTATTTTAATGTTATTTAAAATAATTTAATTTGTCAAGCAGGTTTTGATCGGAAGGTTAGCTGTATTGTAGACAGATTTCAAGAGCTCATAAATACGGATAAAAATTTCTTTGTGAATAAGAACAGAAGCAGTGCCACCTGAAAGTCATCCAAGTATTTCATGAATTAAAAATGAGGAAGCCTACTCTAGTTTGTGACTTGATACAATTTGGGTTAAAATTCCTAGCTGTAAATCTAATCAGTCATCAATTATGCGAATTTAAAAAACCAAAGTCTTTTCAAGATAAAGCACGAATGTAAGTCATACTATTCAATTATATCATTCGTAATAAATTAATTTGTGAATTTAATTTAAAATGAACCATTTACTTCATGACGGATTAGTACTACTGGCCACTGTTGCGTCATGTGACAATCTAAATTATCGGCATTCTAACTGGTCACGTGGGGCACCGACTTGCGCAACGAAACAGCGGCCGTTAGGAAGATCCGCGATTACAAAATCTGTCCCAGTTATTATGATTTTGGTTGTTTTTGAAGTTTGTAACCGTAGCGGAATCAGCGTTGTCGCACACGTAGGAAACATAAAGTTAAATCATTCACATCTATCCCAATTACAAAACCACGAAGAAAATTGAATTGGATGTTGCTTAATAAAAACAGAAAAGGTTAACCCTTAAAATAATAAAATGAATGGTCTTGCCATTTTGGTACTTCATTCACATCAAGTACATTTATTTTGCAAGTCAATGAAGTCATACTATTTAACGATCATGTTCGGCCATCCTGCATAATGGATTCGTCAGTTATACCTCAAGTGGAACCAGGACAGTCGCACTCGGTATGCCGCATAGCAGGATGGGATTAACGACATTGGGAGATATTCCTTCTAATGCGTTAATTTCATGAGGGTTATCAGTAATATGGTTTCTGGACACTATTGATCGCCCTCATGAAATGAACGCACGTTGCCCACCTTTGCGCAGCGATGGATAATTATGAAGCATCAGAATATTGTGGTTACCGGTATGTGCAGTACAATTTTCAGTCATCCGGATTTGTATTGGTTTCCTGTTTTCTAAACCTTCTTTGCAACTCCTTTTCCTTCTCGTCTAGCTACGTTTCCAATCTTGTTTTTGTACTTTCATTCGCTGCGATACTTCCAGTAAAATTATTCCGATACCCGCATTCTGTTTGGTACATACCGTAGCACTACTTCTATACATACAGTATAGTGAATGTGTAATTGACGAAAATAAAGTTGGTAGTTTGTTACTTCACATTGTATCGCTTTGAATAATCTTCAAAGAGCGCACTTCAAACCAATGCACGGTATATTTCCAATAAGCTCGTTCTTCAATTAAGAAAATGTCATACGGTTACTGCGATCATGATTTACTAATGTAAGCAGTGCAATAACGATTGAGTTTTCGCGCTGTTCTAATTCTCTGGGTGGCGCATCGGATCGATCGGTTCAAGGTGCAAATCGCGCAATAATGACGAATAATTATTGCTTTCATGTTGTAAAGTTGTGTTGTGTTTATGGACATCTCTATGAGCTCGCTGCAGACATGCTCATCCTCAATTCGTAACGAACGCAGGTTGCACATATTTGTTGTTTCTTATCCACTCATATTCTACAAATGCGAAAACGGTTATGGTAAAGATGCTGCATAAAAGCGCTTCCAATCAAGCCGTGCAAAAGTTCGGATGACTTTTAGGCGACAACGGCGGCAAATGTTGATATGGGTGTTCGATCGAGCTGTGCTGGTTAATAATACAAACGATATGTATGTTATGTGTTAGCAGTTCTGGGTGTGACGCGTCGCTTTCGGTTCAGGGAAGGTTTTTCCGACGGGGAATAAAGTACGTATTTCGCTCAACAGAGTCAGCATGTGGACAGTCCGGGTGCTGTGGCGGTGCTGCCCACATTAGATGGAAGCGAAAGAGCACCAGAATAAATACAGATGTCGTGTATAAGCGTTCACGCTGGTTAGAGCTCCATGAACAATCTTTATTCTTCCACGCCTGTAAGTGTCAGTCGGTAGGCAACTCTCATCTCAAACTGTAACAGCTAAATTATGGAGGAATAGGACGAACGTCTCAGGAACACAGGAACTCGGGAATCCCTAAGCAGGAACACTCCAACAACAACTTCCGGTCGCGGTTTCTACGAGGATCAGTAAAGAGCCAGGACAATTGTGTCGCGAGCAAACCTGTATTCGATGCAATAATCCGGGATCGATCATGTACATCAGAAGGAACAAGTTTTGTTTTCTCTTTATCCAATTCTCAACATAGTCCACAACACAAGGAAATCGTAATAATTAGAAAGCAGTCTTCAGAAGTAATCCAAGACTACTGATACCGATATTAGCGACAACCAAAACTTATATAGACTTCGCGTTATGACATCATATACACCGCTAGTAAAAGAGAACAGCAAATCACAGCATTGATTGACTAGATTATCCGTTATGTTGCAGGTGGAAGGCGGACAGTCAGCATCCGTACGTACATCCAGGCGTGTGATCGTACTCCCACACGCCACAGATGTTTATTTGTACTCGCTAAGTCGCTGACTAACATGATCAGCGAACCAACATATACACCTGAATGCGGCTGCTATGTGAAAGCCTGAAAGGTCACATTGCTCATTTGACAAGAGATTTATTAGGTTACTAGTAATCTCCTTGCACGTCGGCGTACGGAGAACTACCCAAAAAAAAATATTTCTCACATTGCCACGCCCACGGACAACACTCCTACAGTCCTGCTGACTACTTAGTAGTGAACACGGGCTGAATCATGAATAATGAAGTGTCTGCAATTGTTTCGAACAGGTAGCCTTTCTTTATTTTAAAATTGTTTTGAAACATAAAGAACGGAAGGGGCACAAAATAAAAGTATAACTCAGTAACTGTCGCAGTATTAAACTGCTACCAGTTCTGTTACGGAAATAAACTTTGGGATGTCAACAGACTACAGCTGGTCCGAAAGAAGCACATTCAGGTAAGAGGGCTACAAACGTTTCCCATCAGCAGAATCGTGTTGGTTTCTTCATAGCATACAATAAACAAGAACGTCCGTCCCAGCTTGTCAAACGCAGTTTAATTCGAGTCCGTAAATAAGACTTTTATGCATTAAACCACGATAAGCAGTTTCCGACACGTCTAAATGCTAAACATGGTCTGAACATAAGTATTTGAATCCCTGAACGACGGTTGAACTAATTACGTAATTCGTGCCTATCTGCGCAGAAACAAAATCTTTAACGGCAGCCCTTTAGAATACCGGAATAAAATGTCTTCAAAACTGCAGTTGCTTGTTCTACCGAAATTCTCAATCAGTTTATGCAAATAGCAAATTTTGTTATCAGTGAAACTTACGAAAGAGTGCTGGGGCTCTGAAAGGTATTAAAGAAACGTATCTGAGCAACTAAGCAGAAAACATTACTCCCAATCGTAGATACAACGTCACAGGATTCCAGCCAAATCCTGTTCAACAGGCATCCGAATCATCAGCGGCCTGTGTGTTCCAGTAGTCGAGGCGAAGATACACCCGGTCGGCAGTGTTATCATTCACGCTCCGCAGCTAACCGACCAGCGTCCGTTCGTTCATCCGGCATCCAAATCCAACAGTCACCCTTTAAAGCGTATCTGAAGCCATTCAAAACACTGACTACAAGAGTACAAGTACAAGTAAAGCCAGCGATAAAGTCAATCCTGTACCACTTACACAAAACTAGGTCACGCTGTTGGTCTCTCCAAGCGGAACCCGTTTTTCAGCAACGCCGACAAAGCAAATTCATCAGACGGATCCACTTCGACATCGGCGTGCGGGGAGCGGCCCAGGCTGAACATTTCCCACAGGACCACGCCTGTTGACCACTCATCCGGTTTGGGCGAAAATCGCTTATCGCTTATAGATTGTGGAGCCATGGCGCGAGTGCTCAGCGGTTCTTGTTTGACATATAATTGCTGTAAGGCGTGCGAAATTATCTACTTTGCTTTCTTCGGTCGATAAATCTCGCCTACTGTGCTTACAGTGTGCCTGCTGCATACTCCATCGCATGCTTTGCCATTCCGAATCCCGCAGTCTTGGCCAGTTGTCCGCCGCAAATCAGGACATTATCTGCCGACAAATCGCGGTGGATGATGGAGCGAGCGTGAAGGTTTGCAGGCCTTGCGTGATGTGCTGAGGGAAGCGTAGCAGGATGCGGGTGGACAGGAGCAGCCGATCGTGTCCATCGAGAACAAAATCCGGAGAAGTTCGCAGTGCAGCGTGCTGCCGTTCATCGGCGATTTCTTGGTTGTAGGACAACAGTTCTTCGGTCGGATCGACGTGGTTGTAGAACCAGACACCGCGGTGCGTTTTCAAGTAACTGGAAAGCGTTCCAAACTCCGCCTCTTCATACAGCAACAATTGTTTGACAACGATCCTCCGGTACGACGAAGACGAAGCAGAAAAGGTCAAAGTGCTCAGCAAGCAGAATGCAGTGCCAACTGGCAGTGATGAATTCGAAGGGCAATTTCTGTCCACGCGAATGTTGTTGCAATTTGCCGGTCAGATTTGTCGGGGAATGCAGTATCTCAGCGCCTTGTCCATTGTCCACCGCGAACTAGCGGCTCGAAACATCTTCATTTGCGAAGATCACGTGGCGAAAATATCGGATTTCGGAATGACAAGACAAGGAGCCGAATGCCCCGTCCAGGGCCAAAAGGTGCCTTGACGGAATAGGTATAGCAGACAGTAGCAATGTGTACGTAAAGTGACGGCTTTACTCGTACTTTCCATTATTTGCTAGTACATTCTAGGACTTTTTTGTTTTGGGTTGTGTTTTGGTTTCTACACGAATGCGCCTCGCGCCTATACAAGTCAGTGAGTTGCAATCACCCGGTTCGACAGCAGGCACTTTTTTAACGTGTGCCGGGGATTCTCGAGACGTTGCGGAGCGTTGCTCAAAACCTATTCATCGTGCAGTGTCACCGTCTTGTGCGTGTATAGTTTAAGTAGAGTTATCGTCGCTTTCCTGACGTTACTTGCGACGTCGCGAAGTGGTACCGCAGAACGTGCGGATATGGTGACGAACTGACCGCAAACGGGTAACTATCCCATTGGGATCGTGTGCGCAATCTGTAGTACAGGGGTTGTAACGGCGTGCCGATTCTGTTACAACTACTGTACCTATTATTTCCGGCCGCCTTTTCAGTTTTCCACCGTAACAGGATGAGTTCGGACAGGTTTTATTACGATATCGTTACACCACGGCTTTTATCAATGACAAAATAAAATTTAAAAGTGCGCTAGTTAAAATTAAAATAGTTGAACTACAGAGTCTGTACAGAAGACACAAATTAGAATACATTCACTTGATTACGAAAATAAAACCTAGAAACATTTTCTGAGAGTATCCAGACAGGAGCTCGAGTGCTTCGGGAGGCCCAGACAATATTGTCATTTAATTCGTATTCCAGAAATCACGGCAGAAATGTTGTAACAGTAGCTGTCAAGTGATCCTACGAAAAAAACGCACTTTTAAAAAATTAATCGCTTCTCGTGTGCACGAGAATCAAAACAAGAGCCTTCTTTCAGAACATGACTTATAAGTTACAAGTCATGTTTAGAAAGAGGGGCATTACATATTTTCCAATTGACAAAATTGTCTTAGCCACGTTCGAATTTTTATTGTTGTTATCAGAGCATAGAACCCACATATTGCTAAAAAAGGTAAAGCAAACTTACCATGGGCAATCTCCGTATCTGCGACGATTTCGTCATTGTTGAGTTGATTCCAAAGGCTCATGTTTCCTGATATCGGGAAAGCCATCTGGCGGCCAGAGTCGATCTTTCTGGGCATCTCCTGCTCAGCTTCTTGTTTTTTGGGTTGCTGCATCCTAAAACAAAAAGCAAAGAAATCAGATTTCATACGTGGAGATAAGCAGTCTGTTTGACGATAGAATAAGGCGGCGCATTCTTCTAATATTCTGTTCGTCACCAAGTAAATAAAGCAGTTGTACAGAACTTTAAGTGACATCGCCGAATTTATACTTACTTTGCGAATGGAAATCTGGAACGAACAGTTTCTCTCCCTTCTCCATGTTGAACCTTTCGCGCACCATACTGGCTGGATACTGACGACATCGTCTCATGCGGCTAGGACATTTCTTTTTATGAGGAGCAGATGTTGCTGGCAAACTTTCTGGACTGCTATAAGCGCTGCCACAGAGTAGTTCTTCGCATAAGCAGATAAGCTATCAGAGAGCAGCTTTCTCCAGTGTTTACTAGCACAAGCACGAAGAACTCCATTCGTAACCATTTCACTGCGATATCGCAAAAACTTCAGGAAAACTATAAGGTGCTTCTTCTCTGTTAGAATTCAGATTTGGTTGACGATGACGTCGAAAACGAGAGAGCCAACCAAAAAACTTCACATCTTCCAGTTTGATCACCAGCTGAAAACTTGAAATGCGAAGATGAACTTCAAAGTTGAAATTTCGAGCTTTCTGGTGAAAGCTAACGTGGGCGACAGACCGTAGGCACAATCGCCAGGATGGCGGTTACATGCAAAGGTGCCTCTATCGGGCGCTATCGTAAACATACAGTGCCCCCGTCGTGTTCTCTACGAGCCGCGCACACCCGAAAACGTCTCGAGCACATATAGTTTTTTACTGAAACGAACCGGGTCACTGTGCGCTCGTTGGATTTCCCCAGAATCCATCAGTCAGAACGATTTTCGCTGAAATCGGATGTGTGGTCAGTGGGCGTGGTCATAGAAAAATATTCAGCTTGGGTAGTGTTCCTGCGCCGATGCTGAAACGGATCAGTCTCATAAATCAGCTTTATGGACACTGCTGAAAAATGGATTCCATTTGGATAGACCGACAGAATGTTCCAGCCTTAAGTAAGCGGTTCCTGATCAGCTACAGTTTTTTTACGGAGAACACTAACTTAATAGTAATGCTTGTCTTAACGACTTCTACAGATATGCTTTAGTGCGTAACTGTTGGACGTGGATGCCGGAGGATCGAACGGACGCTGGTCGGTTAGCGGCGGCGCTGCGGAGCGTCAGTGATAATAACGCTGCAGATCAGGCGTACCTTCGTCTCGACTACTGGAACGCACGGGCCGCTGATGCTCCGGATGATTGTTAACAGGATTTGGCTGGAATCGGGAGGAACGTTTTCAGCTTAGTTGTTCAACTGTGGTTTTCTTGAGTCCTTGTTACAGTCTGCTTTTAGAGCACTTGCAGTTTTTCGCTTATAACCGAAGTGCCATTTCCCAAAAAATGAATGCGAATTCGGTAAAGTAAACAACTGCAGTTCAGCAGACGTTTTCTTAGTTGTTTTCTTACCTTTACATTTTTACGCGCACTTTAACCAAAAGTACTTTGTTTTGTCACATATTTCGTAAACATAAAGTAGCTAACAACACCATGTGCGAGATGATGCAACACTCTAAGAGTAAACTTATGTTCGAAAATACCTAACAGGACCGCGACAGCCGACAGGGAAGTTACCGCATCGGCAACCTACTGCCTTGGATAAATTTAGTTACTCATCATGCAAAATGAAACCCGTAATAAAAAACCGTGTACGCGCGCAGGACGAAAGCTAAACGGAATAAAGGTCATAAATATGTAATCCGTCCACTACTAAATTAAAAAAATGAGAAACAAAATTTCTCACTTGTACATTTGTTAAGTACTATCGCCTAATTTCTGCGTTCGCACAAGCATGAACGCCACCAAGATACCACAGCGAGACTGCGGCACGAGGTCACCGTAATCGCCGCGCAACGGCAGAAGAAATTCGTGCTGCCGTAATATAGATGACTGCGTCAGCGAAAACAAGAACGATGTTCCCCGTTTGTCAGAGAGTTCGTCGAAATATCAGCTGGCGCAGATCCGGCAGAGACAAGACAAAGATGATCGGATCGACTATGGCCTGCACTTCCATGAGCTCGAAAACCCAGCCCAAAGCGACCTGATCGACGTCCATGGCCACCAACGGCGTGACGATGGCCGTCGGTGTCCAGAAGATGAACACGCTGCCCGTCAGCAACGTTAGCAGTAGAAAAGCGTTGCTCTCCGGTTTTGTATTCTGGTTGTTTGATGGTGTTGATGACGCAGCGACCGGCTGTCTTTGATCACCTGTAAAGATGAATGTCATGCATGCATGTAGTATGCAAAGAAGTACGCAATTAAGTATGACTTTAATACTGTAATACAAGTTGACAGCAGCGAGCTCGCAGGATGGCTAAACAGGAAGTACGACAAGTGACAAACATGCAGTGATGGAGTTTAAATCCCATGCTACAATGTCACCCTAGCCGGAAATGGGCTACCTGCTCCACGAATAATAATAAATAATAATAATAATAATAATAATGACAAACGGTTTTTACGCCTATGTACGCAAATCATCGGGCAAATGTCATAAAACAGAGCAAATGCTCAGATTCAGACATTCGGGTATCTTCCAACGCCTATGTAGGTTTTTTGTGCATTATGCGCAGTAGAAACGACTGGTAGGCGCAGTAGTAACATGTGTCATCACGATCCGGAGCTTATCTACGCTCTGAATGGTCAAAACAACTACACCGCACGTATTCGAGATACCGCGCTGCAGAGCTCCGTTTTTTAACATACCCGTTCTTATCTCTATGAATCATAGCTTATGCACCATGGTGCGCTGCACTGGCCGTATACCAGCCAACAGAGAAAGATGTCTGACTCTTCGTAATGTCATAAAACAGAAGAGAAGTGTGTGGGAGGCGAAAGTGAACATTTTCATCCACGCGCACGAATTTGGTACCAAGTACCGGGCCACTTCCCTTAAATTTCCGGACTGGCTTGTACAAGCCGGACCACAGATTTCGCATACTTGAAAGTACACTGGAACAGCGAAAAATACAAAATCCCGGCACACGCCTACTGTAGTATCGCGGCTATCATTATAGTGCTGCCAATGCGCCGATTTTTTTGTACGTGTTCCTTTATATGCTCAGTTTGTAGACTGGCTTGTGCGTTTGCAAACTGTTATATGACTGTCTCGGAAAGGTATTGTAGCCCAGAGATGAAATAATTGCTTTAAAGAACTAGGCTCACCGATTTTCTTCGATCCGGCGGGCCCAACCTGCCGTAGGGTCCGGTTACGTTTGCGGCGAATGTACAAAACCGTCGGATACTGAGCCAGTACCAGGAACAGTGTAAGATAGGTGACAGCTTGATAAATATACGACCAGATTTGTACCGGCAGCATCTGGTAGTTGAAGTCGCAGCCAACCAAGGTTTCCGGTTGTCGGTAAAGCAGAGCATCCATAAGGAGAATCGGGACAACTAAGAGATGAGCGGCTATGCAGCACAGAGCGCAGAGAACTACGGCAAGGCGGGTGTTATGCCGATGGCGATACTGTATCGGGAAGATCACCGCGCAACAGCGACACATGGCGACGGTGGTATGGATCAGATACTGCAGAGTGATGGCGACCGTACCGGAATACAGACGAAACGTACACCAATGGGTGCCCCAGCACCACGCTCCGACGTGTTGATTCATGACATCCAGCGGTCCAAAGACAGCGGCAAACAGGAAATTGGTGCTCATCAGCGCTACAACATAGACGTGAAATTCCTTGATCACGGCAAAGTTGGCGAAATAGAACATCAGCACCGCTCCGTTCACCGCCGCAATCATGACGTTGATGATCAATGTCCCGATACCTATCGGTGAAAAAGTGAGCAGAGTGGAGGCCGCAGCGCATACGTCAGTAGCATTTTCAGATATTGTGCTGTTGTTGGCCGCTTGATTCATGGTTCGGTAACGACACGCCCTTTCGAAAACCAGAATTTCCCTCTCAGAAAAATGGTCGAATACGTTGCAGCATATAACGAGGCTGCAGGAAGCTGCGTACTTGCTTGGTTACGGCAACGGTACGCACACGAACTATATTTTAAATATTAATTTAATGAAGTAAACACTTCCTTCCACTACCACAACACATTTATCGATTGGTAGCACGGCAATATCGTTCTGTAATGAAATTCTTGTGCATGATACCGAGATGGTTTCTGTTCGCAGCCGCCTAACAAACTGACTGCGTACACGACGGAATCCTTACATATGTACGTATACGAACGTAGAACATTTAAAGCGCTTGCGGTTCTGATTCGTATGACATTGCAGTGCTTCATTGATTTCCTAAAATTAATCAACGGCATCCTCCCGTTAAAAGTGATGCCGCCGTAATTATCAAATTCGCTCAGTGTCAAATTATCAAATTCAAATAATTTCATATCTCAAATTATCAGATTGTCAAATTATTTGTGTGCTCAGGTGTCCTTTCCTCTTTTGTCCTTGATTTCTTCGGTTGGCAGTTGACGCAGCAGCCATCCTGTAAACACTGCAAAACGGTGTTATTGATCGTTGTAATTTGTCGGTTTCAAGAATACCACTACAGCACGTTAATGGGCGCATCCGGAATTATTCTCGGAAGGCTTTCAGATTTCCGGTTTCCACACCAGATCACATCGGGGATACTCCACTTTGTCAAGATATTGCCGATATCTGTATGTACTCGTAAATGTATCCCACATGAGTGGATGCCAAAGCCTTGCCGAGATTGATGATTTTATTAGCAATATTTGCAGATACGAGCATCGCTCACGCCAGTATTTTCGAATGAAAGATCTGTCCCAGTTAGCACGAGAAGGCACCGTACATAACACTCGCCTAGCATTCGGTTCTCTCGCACAAACCCCACAGGCTCCGGGTGTAACTCGATGCCGGCGTTGCATAGCCCTCGCAATATGATGTCGCTTACATATTTTCCAGGCTGGTCCATGGTGCCCGTTTTCCGTTATATCTTTCCCACATCTGGCACGCGAATTGATTTTTAACAATCTATTTCGTTACTATCTTTAACAATTTACAATTCTATTTCCTTGCAGTTACTTTCAGTACTGTCGCTCTCATTTTCTGTCAGTGTGCTGCTTCTGGCGGAAAAGAAGAAATCACTTTCCGATCTGTGCAGAATACAGCTTGCGGTATCAACGCGACTAATCATCGTTGTTGCGGGATATCGTAAAGGTCACAGACGTAGCCGTGTAAAGATACGGATAACACCGCTGCCTGTTGTATGAACGAAATACGAACACCACAGAACCTGTTTTTTCGACATGAAAAAAGCCCGTTTCACGAGGAGGTGGGCACTATATGTATAAGAGGCTTTTCGCAGAAACCACATAACCATTCCTTAACCATAACTTATCGTGCAGCCAGACGACGGCAACGAAGCGGCAGTATATGGTCGCAAAGAATCTTGCCCTGCCGCCGATCCCCGCGGGAATGAATGTACGGCAGCAAAAACTTTGGCTGCGGTTATAGGCAGGGCCGTAGCGAGGGTATAGGCGCACTGGCGCGCTCCTACCCGTCCTCAGCCAACTTTTGACTAATATTTGCGCCCGAAACTGGCGCACAGGCGCACGGGCGCAAAATTTCTGGATTTTTCAAAGGGCGCAGCGGGCGCCACTGGCCATGCGCCCGTGGCGCAGTGGATTTTGGCCGATGTGCCTTGGTCTGAGGTACGGCGATCAGGAACTATAATAATTAAACTATATTTTATATTAATTAAAGTAGTAACGCGCGGCCTGTTTATACGGGCGCAGGCTTCGAAATTTATGGGCGCAGTGGGCTCAGACTGACCTTCGAAGCGGGCGCAAATGGCGCAGCCAAATTGCGCCTACCCCATCCCACGGACCTCGCTACGCCCTGGTTATAGGTGGCGCTGCTTACAGAAGCGGGTCGAGCTGAGGCGATACACGTGGGGGTGAGCTTTCTGGATGTTTTTCCCTGAACTCCTGTAACACGTCAGGAGAATGGGGAGCAACACCATTTGTCGACAGGATGAGACGCATGGCTCCCGAGTTGCAGCCGTCATCAATCTTTTGACCAACTCGGCGAACCTGGTCTTCACTACCAGATCGCTTTTTAGCGGCATTAGGTGCTGTGGTAGGGGAAAGTTCGGCGTCCTTGTAGTATAACTCCAGGTTTCTTTTAACCACTGCCACCAGCGACTCGCTTCTCTCAGACTTGGCCTTCGGTGGGACACGTAGTGTTGACGGGGCAAAGGAGAGCAGCTTGAGCCCAGAGGATTTGTCGTTCTTCGTGGCGACCCGCTGGAGAACCTTCCGGAGCGCCGTTCTTGCTGCAGGCCGTGCACCGTGCGGTATGCGCCGCGGTTAGTTGAATGTATTCTTCTTTCTGACGATAATCTTTCCAAAATCTTTTGTATTTCGGGATCTTACTTATCATCTTCGGATCCTGGTTAGGTATACAAAGTCCCTGGTTACAAGTTGCTTCGAAAGCTATAGGAGCAAAACATACCTGCCGCTGACGTATGCATATAGCCGCGACTTGTTCTCTTCCGCTTCCAAAGCAGCTGCACCAGCGTTTGCTGCTGTGGATTTAACGGCCGCAACAGTGTCCACACACGTGACGTCCCATGCTAGACACATCACTCTCTGCCAAGCAAAGATTGTGCAGCCATCGGGGTGTCACGTAACTAAAGGTTAGCTGTGACTCGGTGGATATGACCTTTCTTTACCGCTAACGACAACGATAAACAACAGCGGCTGATCCGACCCGATGACCTTTAATGCAGATTAGCAGACAACACTCGAATGCTGACAAAATGGCATGCAAAGACAAAGGAAGATATTCCAAGAGAAGTTGTTCCGAGGCTGAATGGAGATGTACTAAATCATTTGACAACTTTATCGCACACTACTTTTTGAGCCAGGCACTTAATACATGTTACGAGAGATAAAATATTCCAGACAACAAAGACACACTATTGGTTTACACAATGATTCATTCCTTTCTTCACGCTCAATCATTTGCCCGTTATCGTTCAAGCCACAACCTCTGGCTTGCTTACCACAACAAGCTATTGTGCATCCAACCGCATCCATAAATGTATCAAATGTAAGCACGCTCGGGATGGCTATGATTATATAAATGATTCATGATTAGCTGCTCATGACCCACAGAACACGCTTGCGCTATATACTGTACTCGCGCAACAGGGGCGTCGTTCGGACGCATGTGACGTGCCGCGAGGCTCTAACTTCGCCGGAATCCCAGCTGAAACGAAAGATCGGCCCCCCGATGCTGCTCTGTCCGCCATGCCGTGCGTGTCTCCCAGTAGAGAATGCACAGGACAAGCCGTAGTGTCCGTATTTATCGACGTGCTCATGGCACTCCAAGCATTTGTGGCCAGCATTCGTGGGGTTCGCATATCGCCACTCCCAGTCTCAGGCCCACTAAGACTTTTAGAGTGTCGTCGCCCAAGAGGTTGCCGATGTGAGCGGAGAGCAATGCATACCGGCTTCCAGTTACCAGATACCAGATACCGGCTTCCAGTTTTGGCTGAGCAAGAAGGCGAACTTTGTTAAGTTCATCGTCGCGGAAGACTTCCACCAACGTGGACACGTTACATAGTGGTAGATCCATGTCTTCTAGTGCTTCGAAAGTTCACTTCGGGCAGTTCAGCCAGGCGTGCGTTCTCTTTTCCACAGCTCGAGAGCGCTCTTACATTGATGCGGCATCCATGATCAAAGTCTGCTACAGCGGCGGCCAAACTAACATTTACCGCTGTATGTATAATGTAGTTCGATTATTGATCGTTGTTATTTTGTTTCTATCGCATGCGAAACATTTGGTACCTGGTGCGATTTTGCTAATGTTTTACTGAATGAGATCGGTTACAAACCCTTATCTGAACGGGCGAGAGTCACCCCACTTGTTTTTGTTTCAGTGTTTAATTTGGGAAATTATGCGTGGGAATGCTATGAGCGTGTTATGTACGTGTTATGTACATACGTACGTTATGTACAGATACGAGAGTGTCCTTTCTCGTGCTAACTGGAATAAATTTCTCGTTTGGAAGTACTGTCGCGAGCGATGCTGGTATTTACAAAAGTTGCTATTAAAATCATCTAGGCAAGCCTTTGACATCCACTCATGTAACATATATTTACATTTACCGACAATACCTAGCCAAAGTGGAATATCCCCGATGTGATCTGGTGTGGAAAGCGGAAGTCACAAAGCCGGAAGGCTTGCATGGCACGAGGATTATTCCGGCTGCGCTCATTCTTGTGCTGTAATGGGATTTAGTGTTGTGCTACTAACAATAAATAAAATTAAATAACGGTCATTTATTTAGTAAAAGTCCGCCTAATATTAAAAGCCTAGTAAATAGTACGGTTGTGAATACAAAGTAAGTAAATGTCCTTCCGGTTCCGGAGTAGTAAAATATATGTAAATATTAAGGTTTTGCGCTGAATAAATAAAACATGTTTTACTAAATCATTTACTAATTCGTTTAAATTTATTCGACTACAGCGCAGCACAGCCATATTGCATCGCTGCAATATTATGGCACAGACCGGTGCAGTATTATATCGGCAGGATACCGTTTATGTATTTTTTGCTCCATTAATGCAAAAATCTAAGAATTATGTAAATCATCTTGCCGTGTTTACACTTTACAGAACAAATGTTGCGTCAACTGCCAACCAAAGGAATTAAGGACATAAGACAAAAGGTCAACTGAGCACGCAACCAATTTCATAATCTAATAATTTCAGATAAGAAATTACGTAGTTGAATTTGATTATTTGATACTGAGCCAATTTGATAATTACGGCGGCATTACGCTTAGAACGGAAAACGCATTAATTTTAGGAAATCAACGAGTACTGTTCCGTAATGCCATAAGAATCAGAACCGTGCTGCAAACGCCTCATCATTGCCACGTTCGTATACATAAAGATTCCGTCGTGTTAGCTGGTGGTTTGTTGGGTGGTTGTAAACAGGAACCACCTTGGTATCTTGTACAAGAGCTACATTGCAGAGGGATATTGCCGTGTTAGCAATCCATAAAGGCATTGTAGATGTACAAGTAGTAGCGGTTTATTCTTTATTAAATAATGCTTTATTAAATTTTTTATTTAAAGTATAGTTCTTGCACCTACAATTGCGGTAAGCGAAAAAGGACTCAACTTGTTGAAGTTTTGTTAAATACTGCAACGTATTTGACCATTTTCTTGAGAGGGAAATTTTGGTTTTCAAAGGACGTGTCATTACCGAACCATGAATCTAGCGGCCAACATCAGCTCAGTATTCCAAAATGCCACTGACGTTGCGCTGCGGTCTTCACTCTGTTCACTTTGTCGGCGATAGGTATCGGGACATTAGTCATCAACGTCATGATTGCGGCGGTGAACGGCACGGTTCTGATGTTCTATTTCTTTGCCGTGATCAAGGAATTTCACGTCTATGTTGTAGCGCTGATGAGCACCAATTTCCTGTTTGCCGCTGTCTTTGGACCGCTGGATGTCATGAATCAACACGTCGGAGCGTGGTGCTGGGGCACCCATTGGTGTACGTTTCGTCTGTATTCCGGTACGGTCGCCATCACTCTGCAGTATCTGATCCATACCACCGTCGCCATGTGTCGCTGTTGCGCGGTGATCTTCCCGATACAGTATCGCCATCGGCATAACACCCGCCTTGCCGTAGTTCTCTGCGCTCTGTGCTGGATAGCCGCTCATCTCCTTGTTGTCCCGATAATCCTTATAGATGCTCTGCTTTATCGACAACCGGAAACCCTGGTTGGCTGCGACTTGAACTACCAGGTGCTGCCGGTACAAATCTGGTCGTATGTTTATGAAGCCGTGACCTACCTTACACTGTTCCTGGTACTGGCGCAGTATCGTACGGTTTTGTACGTTCGCCGCAAACGTAACCGGACCCTACGGCAGGTTGGGCCCACCGGATCGAAGAAAATCGGTGCGCCTCGTTTTATAAAGCAATTGTTTCCAATCTCTGGACTAAGATACCGTAATTATCGAATTTGCACCTCCCCCCATAATAACGCCCCCTCCGTATTAAGCCCCGGCCCCTCCCACGACACGTTTGAAAAATAGCGCCTCCCCCCGAATTTACCGCCCAGGGGGCGTTAATAAATGTTAGATAGAGGGCGTTAATAAATGCCACAAAATGATAGGTATACCGCAAATTGCTTCGTAATAATTGTTATGATTCAATGAATAAACGGTCAACAGTTACGAAAATAATGTGGTGCGATGCTTCAGAATGCTGCTCGTAAGGTTATGAAATTGTACTGTAGCCGCCCGCACAAGTTGCCCCACAGAGTGAGGTATACGGATGTTTGGCCTCACATTGCTCGCTGTTCAGCGCAGTGTGTGCAGGGAGAAGGCAGCGGCCGGATCTGCCAATGGAGCAACTTGTGCGGGCGGCTACAGTAAATACCGCCTTATACCGGTATCTACTGCGTTCAGTATCAATAGCACAGGATGCGCAGTTGTTTGGAAAAATAGCGGCCCCTCCAAAAAATGCTGTTTAAAAAATAGTACCACCCCCCCGAAATAACGCCCCCTCCCCGAAATAAGCCCCCTTTCTCCGGGAGGTTCGAACTATTGGCACCCCAGGGGTGCGAATTCGATATTTACGGTACCTATCCGAAACGGTCATATGTATAATGGTTCGAAGACGTACGAGCCTGTCAGGTAATTCAAGCGAATGCTAGCCGCATAGCGCTGATAACGCTTCCCAAGGGGAACCGCATAATACTAACAACGCACTGCCAGTCGCGTGTGGATACGTGGATGCGCATGACCGGCGCGTGCACCTGTTGTTCATGCTGTTGCATAACTAACTTTCATTTGTCATGGGAAGTGTATCGATAGTCTGGGGTGGTATGTTGGAAAGTGTGATAACGGAGAGGAATGTCCTTGGAAATGTTGTGAACTGAATGCATTGGCATGTGGCTAGACGGTCTCATTTTGTGGTAGTGTGCTTCTGGCGGAATTGATGGAATCATTCTGACTTTACGATCTGTGCCGAATACAGCTTACGGTATTAAACGACTAAACATCGTTGTTACGGGATATCGGAAAGGTCATAGACGTAGCCGTGTAAAGATACGGGTAACACGAAATGGCCCGGTACTTGATACCAAATTCGTGTGCATGGGAGAAAGTTTTCACTTTCGCCTCCCAGACACTTCTGCTCTATTTTATGACATTCTGTAGCCAGATCATTTGCATACATAGGCGTACAAACCCTTTAAGCGCGCAACATCCGGTTCGGGATTTATTCCTGGAAAACTGTATCGTTCATCTTTGCAGGTGATCAAAGACAGCCGATTGCTGCGGCATCGGCGCCACCCAACAACCAGAATACAAAACCGGAAAGCAACGCCTTTCTACTGCTAACGTTGCTCACGGGCAGCGTGTTCATCTTCTGGACACCGACGGCGATCGTCACGCCGCTGGTGGCCATGGACATTGATCCCGTCGCCTTGAACTGGGTTTTCGAACTCATGGAAGTGCAGGCCATAGTCGATCCCGTCATTTTTGTATTGTCTCTGCCGGATCTGCGCCAGCTGATCTTTCGACGAACTCGCTAGTAATCTAGGGACCAGCGTTATTGTTTTTACGGACACCATCATCTACTAGCATGCATCCACCAACAAACTTGCATGCATCCACCCGCATCCATACATATATCATTTTAACACGCCCGATATGATGATACATATGCATGCGATTCAGGATGCATATCACACTGCATGTCATAACCCACAAGATACCTGTGACATGTGCTTGAAAAACGGAAACCATTTTTAACACTGAATAAAGAAAACGTATTTGAATATGCCAACATTGTTGACGTCCTTCGTGACGATGAAATTAACAGAGCCCGCCTCCTTGCCAGTCCAAACCGGAAGCCGGTAGATAGTTAAATGCGCTGCCTTCGGCACACATTGGAAACCTCCTCGATGACAATACATTAAAGATTTCAGTCGGGCTAAGGCTGGACGCAGTAATTTGTGAAGCACACTCATGTGCAAAGTGCCACAAATCAGTTGACGTTTATGGCCACCACGGACTGTCTTGCTCCTTCTCCACCGGTAGACACGCTCGCCATGGCGAGTTGCACAATATTGTCTGCCGATCATTAGGTTCGGCGGGTATCCCAGCAAAGCTCGAGACCCGCGGCACTTCCCACACTTCCGATCGTCGCCCGGACGGATGCACGACGTTTTAGTGGAAACGTGGCATATGTTTAGCGTGGGACGTCACTTGCGTCGACACTGTCGTCCCGTCGCTTATCAAGTCCACTTCGGCAGACGCGGGATCCGCCGCTGCCCATGCCGAAGACAGGAAGACCAGTCTGTACGCGTACCACTTCACGGCAGATACGTTTTCGCGCCGTTAACTTTCGAAACACTCGGGTCTTGGGGAAAGTCGGCATCCGCTCTAGTCCAGGAAATCGGAAAGCGACTGCAGCAGAACACTGGTGAACCTCGATCACATGAATTTTTTCGCCAGCGTCTATCTATCGAAATTCAACGGGGCAATGCGGTGTCCGTTCTTGCAACTATGGATATAACAGGCAACTTTAGAGAAATTTTTCTGTTATAATGGATCTTTGTTTTGCCGATAATATTTGCAATGTGACTGGCTTGTGCTAATAAAGACAGTGAGTGATACTGATTGAGTGGTCATCCGAGTGACCACCGTCCAGCAGCGTAATAAATGCCCTACGATTAGATCCATTCGTACTCTCTAACGGCCGGAAATTATTCTTGTAGAAAAGCATGGTTTGTGACAAACACAATAAATTGACACTGACAATGACCAGCGGTCACTTATGATGCAGTTATAAATGTTCGTCAGTGTGCATTCCACCCTACAAGCGCGCACGTGCGCATGTTATCATACAGATAAGTGTACACTGCAGGTAACCTACTTAATGCTGTTCTGGTATTCAACAGTGTCCCAGCGGCTCTGTAGGAGGTTTGGATGGCCTTCGTCCGCAGCACCTCAAAGATATTGCAATGACAACTTCTAAGCTGTCCCTAGTGGAGTGGGTTACACACCCGTACCACGATCGGAAGTGCTGGTGGTGTTAACGAATTACTTTAAGATCGCTTATGTAATTAACTCTTAACGAAAGCCGGCAATGGAACACATTGTCAACGCGTACGCACACATTTTTATTCAGCTGAAAAACATTGGAGAAGGGCAAGGGCAAGGGCAAGAGCAAGAATGATTTTAGATCAGTTAGACATTTCCCAAACCAGTCTAGAAATCCACGATAAAAGTGAAGATTCGTACAAGTACAAATTCAGATGTTTCCGCATCAATTAGCACCAATGAAATGCTCATCATTATTACTGTAACATTCCAGATCTTATTTGTACGGCTACATCCCGCACGGTAGCGATAAGATATACCTGTCTTATCAAGAGAAAATCCGGTAAAATCAGGAATGGAAATTAAGGAATGGAAAATAACACAGAAATATTGAGCAATTAATAACAATGAGAGTTACTGTAAGAACATTACTAATGGTGGTGAATCCGGATGACGGGGTTGCTGCTCCCACGTGTTGCTGTGTTGCTCTCTTCGGTTTCCGGTCAGGTGATTCAACGGCGTGGCTGGTACTGGCGACGCTGCTGTTCTCCATTCTGACGCGGGTGCGGCTGTCCATTCTGGCGCGGCGGCTGCTGTCCATGCTGACGCGGCGGCTGCTCCGGCTGCTGCTGTCCGGGGTGCTGTGGGTATGGTTGGTATTGTCCCTGCTGTTGCTGTGGCGCGGGTGTCCGAGTTGCTCTTCAAGCTGGCGAATTTTAGCATTCAACTGCGCAATGGTTACTTTATCGTCCCGCACGGTGGACTGATGAGCTCGCTCGTCCGGTGCATATCCACGAATGCCGGTTTTTGCTATAATCTTGCCCAAATCAAGTTGCTGATACTCTCCGGCCCACATGTCTGCCATTTCGACAAAAGGATACTGTATGTCTTTGCCATTATCGGTGCCCTTCACTGTTTTATACTCGTCGATTTCAACCATGTAATTACTGATTCGCGTACGTGTCTCTTCCGTGTAGGATCCATCCCAGGCAATTTCACCTGGCCAAAACGGCATGTTGATCGGGAAGTAGCGGTACGGATTGAAATAACGCGGATACTGTTCAACCATTTCGAAACCTTGTCGGTGTGAGTTGCTGATATAGCGATACACAAAACCAGAACGGTGTTCATATCGCCAGGTCCCGTCTTCTGCTGCATACTTTATCCAGGCTCCGGTGGCAAAACGGTCGAAACGCCAGGATTGCTGGTAGAAGTGGCCAAGAGACGGAGCCAGGGGTTCCGGGAACGTCACGAATTTGTTACTGTTAGTTTGTTTACTCTGACGCTCCAAAAACGAGAACATACTCTTCAGCTGTTCAATCTCGTACTCTATCCCCAGTGCATCGTAGTTATTCGGCAGGGTGCTGCGTTGCTCCTGAAGGCGGTCTATCGCGGTACCGATGTTGTTCATGTGGCGCTGCATGTCCTCAGCGGTGACGGCCCAGCTGCGGCTAATGAACGGGTTGAACGGTAAGTCGTTAACGGGGAGTGCTGTCTGACGGGAAGTTGCGGTGATGTAACGGATGCGCTCAGCGCGCGGCTGTCCTTGCTGGCGCTGGTTGCTATTCTCGTTGCCGTTCTGCGGAGTATTGTTACTTGGCTGTTCGGTGCGCTGGCCGGGTTGCTGATTGGTACTGTCGGAAGCGGCCGGTGCGGGTGGAGGTGCATGTGTGCGGCTGTTCTGGCGTGTCACTGGATGGAACGGCTCGTTGTTGAAGCTGCCATCATCATATCCAGTTGTCTGGATGTCCATAGCGTCCTGCGGCACGGTGGCGCTGGGTGTTGCTTTTGGTGTGTCTGCCGGTGCCGAGCTGCTTGTCGCCGTGTTACTGTCTCCGTTAGCGGAAGCTTCGTGGGTGTCCATGTCCATGACTGCAAACGCACACATAATATTGTTACTTTTTACTGTTTTGGGTAGTTATACTTATCAGTGCTGCAGTGTAATACACCTGCAGTGCACTGTGCTAATATATAGTGCCAGAATCGACTGCTGTACACTTTTTTATATATTGCATAGTGCATTATTTTTATACTTTGCACTGCGTTTACTGTAACAGTGTTATTCCTGCGTTGTTCTACACTGTATATACTTTATCAGCATTATTCCGCAGTGATACTGTACATACTCTAACAGTGTCAGTCTTTTATGTATTGTACACTTTAGCTGCTGTAGCAGTGTTATTACTTTTTGACTTTGCACTGGTTGATTAGTCTGTACTCTGTAGTGCGAATCGGATAGTAGTCTGCACTGCTGGTACTAGTAATGGTACGTTCACCATTGTTAATTTTATGTTTACTAGTAAGTAGTTAGTCTTGTGTGTTGTTTAAGTACTCTTATTACTTTCTAAAGTTTTTAGGAAAGCTTCCCGGCTACGCTGTACATCTTCCTCATATTCTTTATACGGTTTTAGTTTTGATATATGTACTATTTGCGTTACTCTTTTGCGTCCTTTACCAGTAATTAGTTTAACATGAGCGTTTCCGTCTGTGGTTAGCTCAGTAATCTCATATGGACCAACAAATCGGAAGGTTAACTTTTGAGTTTCGCCAACAATACGAGTCTCATCACGTACATATACTTTGTCGCCTACGTTAAAACATACTTCTACTTTCTTATCATCGTAGCGTTGTGCATTACTATCATGTACTTTCTCCGTTAGTACTTTCGCATACTCATGTGCAACTTTCCACTGGTTGCGGAGTTCTTCAAGATACTTTTGTATCGTTTTGTCCCCTGTTTTCTCTGGTACTTTAGGTGTTACTATGTCAATAGGTAGTAACGGTTCTACACCGAAAAGCAGATAATAAGGTGAACTATCTGTTGTAGAGTGTTTCGAAGTGTTATAAGAAAACGTAACAAATGGCAAGTGTAGTGCCCAATTGGTTTGCTCTTTATTGGCGCACAACGTTAATTTTTCTGCAAGATACTTATTAAAACGTTCAGGTATACTATTACTTTGAGGATGATAAGCAGTAGTTACTCTATGATTGACACTCAGCAACTTTGTTAATTCAGTAAATAAATTACTCGTATATGCTACACCTCGGTCTGATGTTATATACCGAGGCAAACCAAACGGTATAATTATATTATGTATAAAGAAGTCTGCTGTTTCCTGAGCGCCGGTCGAATGCACGGCTTTGGTAACGACATAGGGTGAAACGTTTTCGACCGCTACTATTATATATTTCTTTCCTTCGGTGGCGTGGAAAGGACCGATGTGGTCAAAAGACCAACTTTCCAATAAATTGTACCGTTTAATCTGCTGCAAATATCCTGACTGAGGAATACTGCTACTATTTCGCTGCTGACACAACTGACAAGCTTCGCAGTAATTTTTTACGAAATGTAACATCCGTGGAAAATAAGATCTGCTCTTCATATGCTCCCATACTTTTTCAAAACCCATGTGTGACGCGGTAGGTGCATCATGCAGATTATATAATACTTGTGCGCGCATACTGTGAGGAATGCACAGTAGTAATTTCCGGTGTCCTTTCTGAGATTTTACTTTGTATAAGATGTTATTGACGATGCGAAAACCGTCAACCTTTCGCTGAATACTCTTAGGAGAAGTAGAGTACTTGTCAGAGCTGTTAATAATATCCTTAATGTTGCTAATGAAATTATCAGATTCTTGTTCGTCAACGAATTTCTGCGTAGTCGGTAGTAAACACGGGTCAATACTCGTACTATATACAGGAATATCACAATCGTCTGTGTTATCAGCCGGCTCGAGTGGATTGCGACTTAATAAGTCGGCGTCCTGATGTAAACGGCCTTTCCGGTAAATTACTTTGAAGTCGTACTCTTGTAGTAACAGTGCCCATCGGTTAAGTCTGCCCTGAGGTTCTTTTAAGTTCAACAGAAATTGTAAAGCGGCATGATCAGTTATTACTACAAAATGTTTGCCAATTAAATAATGTTTGAACTTTTTGATGCCAAAAACGACGGCAAAAAGTTCTTTTTCAGACGTCGGATAATTCATCTGGTGCTTGTCTAGCATTTTAGACGCATAGGCGACAACATGCCACCCGTCGGCATGTTGTTGCTCCAGGATGGCACCTACTCCGATGCCGGAGGCGTCGGTTTTTAGTTGAGTAGGTAATGCCGGGTCAAACGGTTTCAATAGCGGCGCTGTTGTCAATGCTACTCTTAATTCCTCGAAAGCTGCTTGTTGGTTTTCGCCCCAGATAAACGGTGCGTCTTTCTTTGTTAGCTCGATAAGCGGTTTACTCAGCCCCGAGAAATTTTGAATGAATTGCCTGTAGTACGATAATGCGCCTATAAAGGATTTTACTTGTTTAGCCGTCTGGGGGCGCGGGAAGGCAGATATTGCAGCTATTTTAGCTGGATCAGGGCTAAGACCGTGTTTACTTATAATATGACCCAAAAATTTAATTTTTTCGAAACCTATTTCGCACTTTTTCGGTGATATGGTAAAGTCTGCTGCTGTGGCTGCTATTAGTACTTCCTCTAAAAGTTTGATGTGCTCAGTAAAGTCGCGGCCACCTATTAAAACATCATCAATATAGCAAATTACTGATTGCCACTTTAGGTGTCCTAAGATACTATCCATGGCTTTCTGGAAGGTAGCGGTACCTCCAGAAAGACCAAAAGGAATTCTCAAAAATTCATACTGTCCATCGGGTGTAATGAAACTTGACTTTGGTATATCGCTTTCTTTCATCCGGATTTGCCAAAATCCAGAGTTAAAATCAAGGGATGAAAAATACACTGAGCCACTAAAGCTAGAAATCGCGTCATCTACGCGCGGCAGTGGCCACATCGGCCGGTGCGTAACGTTATTTACCCCGCGTAGGTCTACACAAAAACGCGATGCTGAATGCGGGTCTTTTTTCTTTTCTAATACTACTGGAGCGGCCCAGGGTGACGTAGATTTTCTAATTACTCCCTTATTTAGCATTTCATCTACTTGTTTCTGTATCTCAATACGATGCGCAAAGGACGTGCGCCACGGCATCCGTTTTATCGGTTTGCTGTCACCTGTGTCGATCTCGTGTGTCACTTCGGAGCACAAGCCAAGCGGGCGGGACTTGGAGGGAAACACATTTTCATATTTGACAAAAAGGTGCACTAACTGGTTTCGCTGTTCGGTAGTTAAGTTTGGGTTAAGGTTAAGATTTTTTATATGCTCGTTTAATTCATCTCGGCTAATACTCGTACCAGGTTGGAGATTGTTGCATTCTACCAGTTCCTCTGCAGCCAGTGTTTCCACATAACCAATTAACAAGCCTTTCTTTAATGTTACTGGTTTGTCACTGAAGTTGGTAATTACTGTACTTCCTATTCCATTTTCAATAGATATTATGGTGTTCGCTACACCAACCAAGTGTTGTAACAAAATATTCTTTTGCCCGATGACAATCGCGTCTCCGTTGTAGCTGTCAGGTGCCGTAAACTGTACGACTACACCGGTTTTCTTAGGGATTTTCAACTTTTTGCCGAGTTTAATGTGAGACTGCGACCAAGATACATTGGAATGTACAGGTACTTTTGCTGAGCCACACTGATCAACAATATCAGGCGAAATTTTGAAAACAGCAGGTGTGTCATCGTTAACGGAGTCAGTAATAGTATCGGTAGTTACTGTAACAGTATGATCAAGAATAGTATTTCGCAAAGTAACGGTGACAGGTGGTGCTGGTTCTACTGAAGCTGGTAGAACCGCTTTGTGGTCATCGTTATTTCCGGTGCTGCAGTTCGTGACCGTTGCTTTAGAATCATCAGACGCGGAATCACTACAATTCGTACTCGTATTTGTAGGAACAACATCAATACTCGTATCAGGTGCATTAATCGCTACTTGTGGTGCTGGTACTTCAGGTACTACGACTTCTGGTATTTCAGATATAGCTGGTAAGATACCCTTTGTACGTAGTAGCGTAAGAGTAAGGCCAATTTCGGTTGTTACTTTGTAATGATTGAACGAAGTTTGTGGGTAGTAGTTGTAATTTCTAGCCATACGATCTTGTATATCTTTCGGTAAAAACGACTTCTTTACTCTGTCGGGCTTTTCGAACATAATTTGTCCGCGGTGTAAATTGATACTGATTTTATGCTCTTTTAAAAAATCAGCACCAAGGATTATAAATTCATTAGGGAGGCCGCAAACGATAAAGAATTTGTGTACGGTGTCAATTACTCCTACTTTTACAGTCGTACTAGTTGTGTATGTCTCCGGGCATTTAAATCGATCCGAAATAGTTGTGAAATGTAAATCAGGTGCGCCTTTCTTAAAATGAAAGAATTTAAGATTAATTGCTCTTGCTAAACTCTCGCTAATAATGCTGCAGCCTGCACCAGTATCGAAAAGTGTTCTGACCTCGTGGCCGTTTACTATGGTCGGTGCATAAGTAGGTGTGCACGTAATAGGCATATCGTAACTTGCATACGGAGACGTTTTACTTTTTTCTATATCGATGCTACATATATAGGTTACTGTTTGTTCTCCAGGTCGTGCTTTTACTGTAAAATATTCTGACAGAGTCGTACTTTTAGTCGCATCTGCTATGGTATGTGGAGGTGGTAATACACCGTCTGTACCTCCTTTCCACAACGGCATCATGCGTTTCCCTGAGGTGTTGTCAAGAAGGTTTCGCCCATTTCATCTAAGTTTCCCTTAATGTACTTGTTGTACTGCCGTTCTACTTTGAGGATAATGTCAGCTGGACACGTTTGTTGTATGTACTGTACATCATTCGGTGTGACTCTCGTGCACTCAGAAAAACCATGCCTGAAATCTTTACAGAATGGGCAGAATAGCTTGCCGTTTCCCAGCCTGTAGCTATCGAAATGTATCACATTCTCAGGTATTCCACTCTTCCAATCTTCCTTGCGGCGGTCACGTGACTCGGAGCGCTCCTGTGAGAACTTACGTCTTCCTGTACTGTCAGGTTGTGGTTTGCGCCCGTCAGTACGATCACGTGAGTAACGGTTACTACTTACGTCTCTACCATCTCGGTTGTTACGATTGTGGCTGAAGTCCCTGCTGCGGTCTCGCTCTCTGCTGAACCGACGTGGCTGATACTGTGCGCGGCGGTCACTAATACGATTATACTGATTAAAACGCGAACGGTCGAAATGTTTACTCGTACTTTGTAGTATGCCGTATGGACTGGGTGACCGTTGACGCCAATTACTGTCGTACGAACTGCTGTCCCGATAATGTTGCCTGTCACGGCTGTCGCTACGGTTATGATACTCGTATTCTCGGTTATTGCGCGGTGCCGGTGTTGGCGGGCTGGCATATGACACATTTACTGTTGTTTCGGTTGAATCTACTGTAGCGAGTTTTCCCAAAATGTTACGAATCTCAGTAACAGAGTTGGCATTAGCTGCTATGAGAATTTTACGGTACTCGGGGATACCAGAAATAGCACGCTTAATCTCCGATACCTTATACTCTTCGGGCATACGACTATCGATTTCTTGAAACAAAACCAACATGTCATCGAAAAATTGCTGTACATCATCACCAGGTTTCAAGCACTTGCGAGAAAGTTCTAGTCGCTCTTCAGGGAGATACCGGGTTACTAGTTTATTGCGCCAGGCATCATAACTCAACTCTTTGTTAGTTGACCATTCAGCTTCAAAGAATCTGCGCGGCGCTTCGCCTAAATAGTTCGGCAGCATGATTACTCGTCGTTTATTGTCCCAATCTAATGTACTAGCTACTCTCTCAAATTGCTGAAAGAAATTACTGATCGTATATTCAGGCTTGTTGTTGAAAACCTCAATTTTGAAATCTTTAGGCAAAAGTTTACTATGATCTAGCTTAACAGCTGCAAGCGCATTCACGATATCTGCAAGATTATTATTGGAGCTGGTACTCGTAGCATTATATGCAACTGGATCATGTAATACTGTACTCTTATTATCCGCAATAATGGTATGCTTTACATCAGGTGTACTGGCAGTATACTGTACATGGGCGTGATGCGGTGGGAATATAGCTGTATTCTCTCTCTCACGCTCTTTACGTGCTTCAAGCAGCTGTAGCTGCAGTGCGGCAATCTCTTCAGCATGCCGCGCTCCATGTAGCTTTTCAACGAAGTTATATGACTGCTTATGCGATTCCATCAGTAGCTGGTCTAGATATGCTCTGCCCTGCGCGTCTGGCATATACTGAGTTAACGTACTATATAGTCTATTCGCTTGCTGTAAGGCATTCTGCAACTCAGGAGTACTGTTTACCAGGTGCTCACTGTCAGGTCCACACTGTTTAGAGTGCTAGGCTGTTGTAGGAGAGCGTCCTCTCTGTCCTTTGACAGCTGCGCAACCGAGCCAGCGGTCGCGTTGGTCTGATTGCTCTTAACTGGTGTGGTGTTGGCCTGCGATGATGCGTTGTTGTTGCTTTTCTCCTGCGCAGTATCTTCTTCAGATCGTCTACGCTCAGATTCTGAGCACACATGTAATGTGCAATTGCTGTCTGTAGTTTGCTCTTGTTGTCAGCCTGCTTATACGGTACTTTATACTGTTGTGCTATACTCTGTAGTTCAACCTTCGTATAAGCAGACAGAGTGTCGGATAAGTTCTGATGTTTGTCCATACTGTCCAAGAAAAACTATTCAACTGTAAACGCTAATGGTTTCTTTCCCAAGCCAAGAATGCTCTCTTTAGAGAGAAAAGTTTTGCTGGCGAAGTGAAAACGAACGCAGGTCAAGAAAGTCTTATACCATACCGGTAAAATCAAATGCACACAAAAGTACTGTAAAGTGTATAATCAACACGGAAAAATTCGGGATCAAAACTGGAATAATTGCTTATTAAGTTCATACAAACAATGTGGAGGTTGCTGTTGCAAATTGCCGATACTGCTATTAAAGTGAGAGGATAAAACAATAATTATCTTTTCACGACTGAGTACTGTACTTAAGTATAATGTTAAAGTTTAATCTGTTTGCGCTTACCCAAATGATGTGTCTTTACTTTCGGGATGCGGTATGCTGCTAGGTAAGACGGGATTTCCGGTCCTCCGGTAAACAGTCGCCGAGGCGTGGTCGCTTGAGACGGCTGTGGGAGGTTGATTTCTTGCGCCGGTGAGCTGACGCAGTGTTACTCGTAGTGATGCCGGTGTGGGATGCGCCGGCAAAATGTTAATCCGAAAGGCGAATTAATAATTCCGTAAAACAATCGTTGCTGTTCAACGACACCCAGGAGCTGCCATGCAATGACAACTTCTAAGCTGTCCCTAGTGGAGTGGGTTACACACCCGTACCACGATCGGAAGTGCTGGTGGTGTTAACGAATTACTTTAAGATCGCTTATGTAATTAACTCTTAACGAAAGCCGGCAACGGAATACATTGTCAACGCGTACCCACACATTTTAATCAGCTGAAAATCATTGGGGAGAGCAAGAATGATTTTAGATAAGTTAGACATTTCCCAAACCATTGTAGAAATTCATGATGAAAGTGAACATCCGTACAAGTGCATATTCAGATGTTTCCGCTTCAACTAGCACCAATGAAATGCTCATCATTATTACTGTAACATTCCAGATCTTATTTGTACGGCTACAATATGTTGAGCTGCAAAGATGCTGTCGAGTCTCCGTTATGTATTGCCCTGTGCAAGTTAATCAATTTTATCGTGGCTGGTAAGTTACTGGAGGAGCTGAGACGTGCTCTGTTTGGCGCTAATTTGATTGCCCTGTCAAAGTAGGATGGTGGTGTTCGGCCAATTGCTGTGGGTAATGTTTTACGAAGACTGGCAGCCAAGATTGTCGGAAAGCGGTGTGGAAAGAAAGCGATGGAATTATTCACTCCCGTCCAAGCTGGATGTGGTACACGCGGGGGAGCAGAAGCAGCAGTACACGCCGTTAGAAGTTTCATTTGCGAAGAGAACGACGACCTTCGAGTTTTGTTTAAAATCGACTACAGAAATGCTTTTAACACTGTCCGTCGTGATGTCATGTTGCAGGCTGTTCTAGAACATTTTCCAGAATATTTCCCGTTTGTTTTAAGTGCTTATGGAGCATCGTCCGTGCTATCTTGCAGCGGTAGTGACGAGGACGTGTCATCCGCCACGGGGATCCAGCAAGGCGATCCGTTAGGACCACTGCTTTTCTGCCTCGTCTCCCTACTGTTCTGCATTCATTTGTCGTCGAAACTGAGGGTGCTTTTCCTGGATGACGGTGCTTTGAGAGGTACAGTGGATGAAGTGGCGGGCGATTTAATATCGATCACTGCGGCCAGCACCGCGGCTGGACTCGAACTGAACCCTTCAAAGTGCGAAATGCTGCTGATTGGTGGAACCCTTGAAGATCCCGAAGTTGCCTTGAACAGGCTGCATTCAGTTGCTCCCGGTGCGATTGTTTTGCAGCCTGAGACGGTAACGTTTCTTGGTGCTCCGTTAACTGATGAGGCGGTAGGTCAGTCACTGCAACAGAAAATTGCTTCGCTAAAAATTTTTACAGAACGCTTGAAATTACTAAGCGCCCATCATGGATTCTACCTATTACGGAACTGCTTGTCCATCCCGAAGCTGATGTACACGTTGCGCTGCAGCCCGTGTTGGAAAGTACCGGACCTGTTGGATGAATTTGACAAGAACTTAAAGGATGCTTTGGAAGTAATTACGAATACCAAGTTGGATGGACTTGTGTATACGCAGGCTATGCTCCCGGTTGCCAAAGGTGGTTTGGGTGTGCGACGAGCGAAAGCATTGGCTCCTTCGGCCTTTTTGGCTTCCATGCATTCGACTCGCCAGTTAACACTTTAGATCTTCCACGGCAACAGTGAACTGTTGGTCAGCGATGCTTGTGATAATTGGAAGCTGGAATCTGCATGTGAAGAGTTACCGTTGGATCTGACACGTGTTCACCAATGCGTATGGGATAACGCGGTAATACAAAAGGATGTTGACACCTTGTGGAATAATGTTGGTGACAATAAAAGAGCCGAAGCACGTCTGAGAGCAGTCAGCACGAAGTACGCCGGGGCCTGGCTTAACGCCCTTCTGCAAGTGACGTCCCATACTAACGGCTGTCCGCGGTACCACTTCCAGCGCGGGGCTCCATCCGGGCGCTTTCCGTTTTCGCGCAAAAAGCCAATGGGCTCCGGATATGACTCCATGCCGGCATTACATAGCGCTCGCAATATGATATCGTTAATGCCGTTATGGCGTTCCCTTCTCCCGATGCACTTCTTGCACGCTAACCCATGGTATCCGTTTTCTGCAACCTCTTTACCACATCTCGCACATGAATTCTGCTCCACGATCTTAGCGCCAAGCCATAGGCCAACGGAAATGCGGAAAGTCTGATCATCCAGAAAGTTACCAAATACTTTCGCGGGAGACACTATGGCGGATTCATACATCGACGCAACCTCAAAGTGTGCTGGCGCCTCCGCCGAACTGGCTTGCCGTGAGAAGAATGGAAAATACAAGTCGCTTACTGATTGCTGTAATATTGTTCCCTTTGCATGTGAGACTTTTGGCACTTGGTGTGAGACCGGCATTGTTACTTTAAAGGAGATCGGAAAGAAGTTGTTTTTAAGAACGGGCGAGAATCGCTCTACTTGTTTTTTGTTTCAACGTTTAAGTTTGGAGATTATGCGTGGTAATGCTATGAGTGTATTGTGCACTGTCCCTTCCCATGTTAATTGGGACAAATTCTTCATTGGATCATATTTGTTGAGCGAAGCTCGCCTTGTACATATTGTGAAATAAATCCTAATGAACAGTGTTAACTGGATTACTGAGCAATGCAGATAAATTTTTTGATTAATTTCTGTAAACATACTGTCAATTAATGAGCCTTTCGCGGGAAAAAGTCTTTTTTTAATTTTTGTGCTGCTGACCGGTGGTCAGTTTGATAACCATCACAAATGTAGTGGCGGATAGTCCTTTGAAAACTGTATAAATTACAATGTATCTTAGTCTGAAAATTCAGTGAATGTAAATGCAATAAAATAAAATACAGTTTGCCATGAGTACGAGTTAGCCAGTTGGCGTCCGATTGATTGCTGCCGTACGTTGTCATCACATCGTCACACATTTTCACAATCGCGCCGTCTGCCTTACTGACAATCCCATCATTGCGGCCGGCCTAACAACTGCGGCCGTGATAAAAACACGTGATGAGTGCTGGGACATATGATGGGCTAAATTTATTGTTAAAAATGAATTCGCGTGCCAGATATGGAAAAGATGTAGCGGAAAACGGGCACCATGAGCTAGCCTGGAAAAAAAGTGTATCGGGAGTATGAAGTATAAACGCCATAATGGTATAAACGACATCATATTGCGAGCGCTATGCAACGCCGGTATCGAGCTACACCCGGAGCCTGTGGGATTCTTGTGAGAAAACGGAATGCTGTGCGTGTGTTATGTACGGTGCTAACTGGGACAAATCTTTCATCTAAAAATACTGGCGTGAGCGGTGCTCGTATCTGCAAATGTTGTTAGTAAAATCATCAATCTAGGCAAGGCTTTGGCATCCACTCATGTGTATTGTGTTTACAAATATCGACAATATCTTGACAAAGTGGAGCATCCCCGATGTGATCTGGTGTGGAAACCGGAGGTCAAAAAGCCTTCCGAAAATAATTCCGGCTGCCCCCATTAACGTGCGGTAATGGTACTTTTGAAACCGACAAATCACAACGATCAATAATACTGTCTTGCAGTGTTTACAGGATAGCTGTTGCTTCAATTGCCAACCAAACGAATTAGGAAAAAGGGCGTACGGACAACTGAGCGCACAACCAATTTCATGATCTGATAATTTGAGATATGAAAATGAATTGAATTTGATAATTCGATACTGAGCCAATTCGATAATTACGGCGGCACTACGCTTATAACGGGAAAACGCCGTTCATTAATTTTAGGAAATCAATGAGTACTGCAATGTCATACGAATCAGAACCGTGCTGCAAGCGCGTCATCGTTGCTACGTTCGCATACATAAGGATTCTGTCGTCGGTTTGTTGGGTGGTTGTAAACAGAAACCATCTTAGTATTTTGTATAGAAAAATTTATACAAGAATTCTTGTACCTACAATTGCCGTAGCCAAGCGGGTACGCAGCTTGCTGCAGCTTCGTTAAATACTGCAACGTATTCGACCATTTTTCTGTAGAGGGATATTTTGGTTTTGGAGAGGGCATGTCTTTACTAAATCATGAATCCAGCGGCTAACAACAGCACTGGTTCCCAAAATGCCACTGTCGTATGCGCTGCGGAATTCACTCTGCTCACTCTGTCGCCGATTGGTGTCGGGACATTAGTCATTAACGTCATGATTGCGGCGGTGAACGGAACGGTACTGATGTTCTACTTCACCAACTGTGCCGTGATCAAGGAGTTTCACGTCTACGTTGTTGCGCTGTTGAGTGCCAATTTCCTGTTTGCCGCTGTCTTTGGACCGCTGGATGTTATCAATCCACACGTTGGAGCGTGGTGTTGGGGCTCCCATTGGTGTACGTTTCGCCTGTATTCCGGCACTGTGGCCATCACTCTTCAGTATTTTATCCATACCACCGTCGCCTTGTGCCGCTGTAGCGCGGTGCTCTTTCCCGTACAGTATCGCGAGCGGCACACCACCCGTCTCGCCGTCGTTCTCTGTACTCTGTGCTGGATAGCCGCTCATCTCCTTGTTGTCCCGATTCTCCTTATGGATGCTCTACTTTACCGACAACCGGAAACGCTGGTTGGCTGCGACTTGAACTACCAGATGCTGCCGGTACAAATCTGGTCGTATGTTTATGAAGCCGTGACCTACCTTACACTGTTCCTGGTACTGGCTCAGTATCCGACGGTTTTGTACATTCGCCGCAAACGTAACCGGACCCTACGGCAGGTTGGGCCCGCCGGATCGAAGAAAATCGGTGAGCCTAGTTTTATAAAGCAACTGTTCTAAATCTCTGGACTATCCGAAACGGTAATATCTATATAATATAAGTCTGAAGACGTACGAGCCTGTCAGGAATTTCAAGGGAAATGACCCGGTACATGATACCATTAAGTGTGCATGGACGAAAACTTTCACTTTCGCGCACTTCCAAACACTTCTGCTGTTTTTTTATAATATTCTGTAGCCAAAAGGTTTGTGTACATACTTCGAATGCTGCCTTATATGGGCTCCCCTTATATTACTCTCCCTTATCTGGGCTCCCGGCGAGTTAGCAATGCCCGTCAAATTAAATTTATCGGATTTATAGCAGAACCTTTTTTCTACTTCTTTCAACCATAAATTTTGAAGAAACCATAAATTTTAGAAAGATTTTGAATCTGTCGTTGATGCAACCTGAGCACTTCGAAACAAACTAAATGCTACAAAGTACTGGCAAAATAAGTATTTTAAATAAATCTGAATTTTCAGTCAGGATGACTCAGACATAACACTGATAACAGCTGCGAAAGTGTGAGTAATAACGTAACCGCCCATGTAGAGGGTTGTTCATATTGCTCGGGAGCCCAGATAAGGGAAAGTAATATAAGGGGAGCCCATATAAGGCAGCATTCGAAGTAGGCATAAAAACCATTTGTGCGCGCAACATCCCGTTCGGGAGTTGTGGCTGTAAGAAAATTTCAAAAAGATTAAATGCAGTCAGCTGTTTTGTACCAGAAGTCGCATTATGGCACGATCTTCTTTAAATTTTGCACAAAAAGCACATAAGACGATCGGCAATAACGAGCCTTCATCTTCAATAAGTTCATCTTTGCAGGTATTCAAAAACAACCGGTCGCTGCGTCATCAACGTCGCCCAATAACAAGAATATGAAACCAGAGAGAAGCGCCTTTCAACTGCTAGCGTTGCTGACGGGCAGCGTGTTCATCTTCTGGACACCGACGGCCATTGTCACACCGCTGGTGGCCATGGACGTCGATCAGGTCGCTTTGGGCTGGGTTTTCGAGCTCATGGAAGTGCAGGCCATAGTCGATCCCGTCATCTTTGTCTTGTCTCTACCAGATCTTCGCCAGCTGATATTTCGACGAACTCGCTGATAATCTAGGGACCAGCGTTATTGTTTTTACGGACACCATCATCACTATTACGGCAGCACGAATATTCCTCTGCTGTTGCGCGACGATCAATGGTGTCCTCGTGCCGCAGTCACGCTGTGGTATCTTGGCGGCGTTCATGCTTGCGCAAACGCAGTAATTCGACGATAACACTTAGCAAATCGTACTGCGTGAGAATGTTTTTCTAATTTTTGGTAATTCCGTAGTCGACGGATTACATACGCGTACTTATGACCTTTATTCTGTTTAACTTTCGTTTTGAGCGGGTTTATTATTAGGGTATTCATTTTGTATGATGAGTAATTAATTTATTAAAGGCAGTAGGTTGCCGGTGCGGTGACTCCCCTGTCGGCTGTCGTGTTAGGTGTTTTCGAACATAAGGTTATTCTTAGCGTGTTGCACCATCTTGCATATGGTGTTAGCAACAGTACTTTATGTTTACGAAATATGAGACAAACCGAAGTACTTTTTGTTGAAGCGCGTGTAAATAAAAAAGGTTAAAGCAACCAAGAAAATGTCTGGTGAGTTGCATTTGTTTATTTTACCAATTTCGTATTCACTTTACGGGAAATGGCATTTTGGTTATAAGCGAAAAACTGCAGGGACTCTAAAAGGAGACTGTAACAAGGACTTAAGAAAATCACAGTTGAACAACTCAGCTGAAAACGTTTTTCTCGGATCGTAGATGCCACGGGATTGCAGCCAAATCCTGTTAACATGCATCCGAAGCATCAGCGGCCCGTGCGTTCCAGTAGTCGAGACGAAGGTACGCCTGGTCTGCAGCGTTGTCACTGACGCTCCGCAGCGCCGTCGCTAACCGACCAGCGTCCGTTCGCTCCTCCGGCATCCACGTCCAACAGTCACGCATTAAAGCGTATCTGCAGACGTCGTTAACACAAACATTACTACATGTATAAATTTTGTCCGTGTATAGCTGAGCATGCACCGCTTAAGTAAGGCTGGGATCCAAACGCTTAAGTAAGGCTGGGCTGGGTCGGTCTATCCAAACGGAATCCATTTTTCAGCAATGCCCATAAATCTGACTCATCAGAATGGTCCGTTTCAGCATCGGCGTACGGAAGGCTTCCCAAGCTGAATAATTCCCACTGACCACACATCCGATTTCAGCGAAAATCGTTTCTCACTGATGGATTCTGGGGCCATCCAACGAGTGCACAGTGATTCCTGTTCGATGACGGAGAGATCAGTACGATAGGAATAATTACCGTGATAATCTATCCACCCGACCTTACTCAACGACAGAGTATGAGCTGATAACTCAATCTGGCAGAGCTAAGTCTGCGAATTTACGCGAAGCGAGAACGGTATTTCCGAAGATAATTTAGTTAAAAACTCCGAAGACTACCAAACTCTATTATGTTGTCTGTTAGCAGTTCTTGGTAAGGCGCCTCGCTTTCTTTATAAGGAAGGTTTTCTAACGCAAAAAACAACATTTCGTTCGTCAATGCGATCACTATGAAGAGCCTAGACCGGCTGGATAGCCCGGGCACGGTGGCGTTGAAAACCAGTTTGTCATCGACAAACCAGCCCAGGAAATCGCGCGTCCACACTACCTTGAAGAGATGGAAGTCCGCGGAGAAGTCCGCATCACTGAAACCATTCATTCTCTTGCTGTTGCCCATTGACGATTCGTAAATTAACTGCTGGCGTGGCGGCATCTTTATGCATGCATAAGCAGTTACATACTGTATAAGCACGAACGTCCGTGCGGGTTTTATTATCGATAGCATCCTTATGTATGACTACACTGTTGAGAAAATGACTAGCCGCGGGATGCTGTCAGCCGCGGGTATTGGCTGCATTTCGTCGCCGGTGCAGTTGTGCTGTGGAGTGTCTATGCACGGGTGCGGCATCATCATCACGGTGGTCAGATGGTTGCTGGGAACGGGGAGTTTGGCGCGTAGGGTCATTTCTTCGTCGTCTCGAAAAATCTCGATTATGTCACTGTGGACGAAAGGAAAAGTGGAAAAGAAATGGCAGAATTTCTGTTCATGTTTTCCACTATAATGGTGATCGTGCTGTCACAAAAATCGTTTCGGGTTTTACACTGAAGTGTATTCGGACTACAGAGGATCTGGTAGCGTTATGATTACTGCACAGCGTCTACAAAAAATCGATGTTATTGAAGTCTGCTGCTCCGGAAACATACGTAGTCCAGTATTCTGTCAATCTGCTTGCAGCACCGACAAAGCATGAGTCCAATGACAACGCCGGTAGTTGGTCACAGGAGTGTTGATTTACCGCTGCATCCTACAAATACTGTTAACTGTACCCTGCTGTTTCATCCAAAGCTAGTGGTTGAAAAAAAGTCGGTAGCCACAGAAACCGGTTTATGCGTTTGACAAGCAAGCGTGCTATTCGATCACGTTTCCGATTCAATGTATGACTGTGCCCGAACCAACTCGCTGTTTACCGATTTCCACGACTCTGACGCTGCCGGCTGTTTGATGGTATGTTTTTTTCCGCCTTTCGAAAGAAACAACAGTACGTGTCGACTGTTTAGCGGTGATCTACAGCAAGTGTTAACTTGTACAGATGTTACTGCTAATATAGCTTTTAGCTTACAGCTTTTATTACAGCTTTTAGTGCGAATGCACAAGTGTCCACAAATTTACAAGAAGAATGATCGCCAGGCAGGACGTGGCGGCGTTGCTCACAGTCGTTGGATGGGCCGGCATGTGTGCATACTTTCTCGTCGCACCCGTCGCTGCGGATAAGGATATGACGGAGATATTTAGGGATGATTTCCAGATCCTGGATCGGGAACAGTGGGACATTTTACATGAGGCGGCTCACAATTTCATATTTTTTGACGCCAGAAATGTGCGCGTGCAGAACGGCGTAATGGCGCTGCGAAGCAGTATGCAGTGCATCAACGGATCGCTGCACCGCAACGTCACCTTCGTCCAGACAAGGAGCTTCGCTTTTAAATACGGCGAAGTGCTGATCCGCTTCAAGTCCCCCCGCCTTTCCGTGGCGACGGCATACGCCTCCCCGGAGTGGTCGTTGCGCTACAACACCATTGCTTTACCTCATGTCTTGATAACCTCGTATCCATTGCTGCTTGACGCTAGCGTGGGGTACACGGCACCGTCCGGCAAGACGGTTAAATATGACCAAACATATAACAGGTATCTCTGCATCCAGCGACTTTAGCTGTATATATGCATGTTAAAGCGATGAATGTTGTCTAAGCGATTCACCGTGTGCGGCTACCTATTCCAACCAGCTTGCATGATCATAATTCGTAGCATGACGACACACATTTAATCGGAAGCCGCCCATTCTGTTTCTAAACCTGATTTGGTTTCGATTCTGCTTCCCTTCTTACGGGACGTCGTTCTAATAAATTAGGCCTGCGATCTGGCCGCACAGTGAGCTGGTGTTTCTCTCGCTTCTGGTAATCGTAATCATAGCTGATTCGTGACGATGCATCCTTTTCCAACCTCAACAGTCGTTTTCTCACTGGAAACGCTGTATAAACACTTCCAGTCGAGATGCTATAAGAGCATAGATTTAGTACTACATAGTAATTAACTGTGAAGTACGAACGCTACTGACGTTCCATGTATTTCAGCGATGAAGATCTGTCACGTGACTACCACACGCAGCGACTGGTCTGGACGCAGGAAGGCCTGGAACTGCTCATGGACGGCCGTCGCATTCTCAATCTCACCAATCCGGGTGTGGACAGCTGGCCCGCACTGGGCATAGCGTTGTACGAATGCTTAGATCCTGAGACTCTTGACGCTGACGCGTGCCCCGGTCCGTCGTTGCAGTGGTCGCACGAATGGCTGATTGACTACATCGTGGTGCGGCAGTACCGCAGCAAAGCGCAAACAAGTATTACTGATGTATTTGGAATTATAACTGAGTCAAATATGGTCAGACTAAGGTGTGCCGAGGTTCTCTTCGGCGCTCTCAAATTGTGATAACTTCATAGTCACGGGTACATCCACTTTCCACCGAATAGATTCTCGATAAAATAATGATTATTGAATGTGCGTAAATTCCTTAGATTTTTTAGTGAACGTCTACTCGAATCTGTGAATCTCTATGTTGCATTTAAAATTATTTATGTTCAACGAGACTCGAAGTCCCTTCGGGGTCGTATGTCTTGTGTTATAATATCAATAATAATAATAATTTGGTTTGCGCTGTTTTTCTGTCTCTGAGCTTGGGATAATTGGTTAAGGAAGCTGGAAGAACTAATCAGAAGATTTTTTAAATTTTACTGCACAGTTGACGTCATCCAGATCAAACTAGGCGTGGCTATTCCACTAGCCACCGGAGCAGCAGTAATTCTTTTGGGCCTCATCCTGCTGCGACGCGCCAGACAACGCCGTATCAAGCGACCCCAATCGAAACTGACGCTCGTCGCTTTCTCGTCAAGCACACCCATCCTGACAGGATTCGAGCTCACTGCGGAAGCTGCGGATGTGTTGCAGAACGAATGGGTGCGAGCCATGGAAATCCCTCTAGCGAATTTACAAACGAGTACGCCTTCTTTATTGCCTAATGTTTGCCTGAAATCTTGGTTCGTACAAACATCACCAGTCAGATTATTTCTTGTAGCCGAAATAGTTTTGGGCCGTGGCGCAACAAGCGTTGTAAGGAAAGGAGTGGTCGAGGGGCTCGCCGGTCAGCCACGCCCTGTCGAGGTCGGAGTGAAAAGTGCGCGAGACCAGAGCGACGCGGAGGAACGACGTCAACTGGTGAAGGAACTGGAGATCATGACCAAGGTCAACTGTCATCCGAAATATTGTCCGCCTGATCGGTGTCGTATTGAAAGGTAAAAGAATGGCATTAACTGGGCGCGTTTGCATGTAACTTAGAACTGGTTTCAGGCGAACTTATACTGATTGTGGAATATGCAAAATTCGGTTGCCTCCGACATTTACGTACTCAAAGTTCTCGGCATTGAGCGCTTTTATAACCATCTCAGTTCCGATGGAGCCATCCTTCCATACGACAAGGACGAAGCGGAAAGGGTCAGACTTAGTGGCAAAAAGGCGGCAGCACCATCTAGCAGCGATGAATTCGATGGACAAATCCTGTCTACGCGACTGCTGGTGCAATTTGCTTGTCAAATCAGTCAAGGAATGCAGTATCTCAGCGCGTTGTCCATTGTCCATCGCGATCTGGCGGCTCGGAACATTCTTATTAATGACGGCTTCGTGGCAAAAATATCGGATTTCGGAATGGCACGACAAGGAACCGAATGCGGTGTCCCAGACCAAAAGGTGTCTCAGCGCGATTTTGAGTAAATTCTTTGATAAACAGTAAAAATATACCAGATTCGGCTGCAGGACAGCTTGGCTTGGCGGCTTGGGTAACACAAAATCAGTCTTGAACGTATCAGTTGAACAGCTAGATTTTTGGTTGCACAGGAAGCGCTGCCGGTGCGGTGGATGCCGCCGGAAGCCATAACGGAGGCGATTTATTCGGAGAAGTCGGACGTATGGTCCTTCGGCGTCCTTCTGTGGGAAATGTTCAGCCTGGGGGCACTGCCCTACGCCGGCATCCACGTGTCGCCCGGTCACAACATCTCCGAGTTTCTAACGACACTGTGCACGGGAATGCGTCTGTATAAACCCACTTTATGTCCAAGTACGATGTAAGTTGCACTTTACTCTGTGCTACGTTAAGCTAAGGAAACTTAAGTGCTTAACCAAATTGCACTGTTTTACAGTTACGATTTGATGTGCGAGTGCTGGAAGCTCTCACCAGATGACCGCATGGACTTCAGTCGGTTGGCTCAAACCGTGCAGAATATTCTTGATATTCGTCTGTAGGTTACGGCAACGAATCTACAGTAAAAGGGGACATCAAACTGATATGGATACAGAGCATACTGTGGGATATTTATTATTGTTTTTAACTATTTAAGCAGCTCGGATTGCTGGTATTCTCGAGTTTACCATGAAAGCTTTCCGGAGCCAGCTCTGTCAGAACCGGCATCAGTGGGATGGGTTAAAATAATTTTTTTACGAAATAAAGTGCATTTGACACAGACACACAGTTTCTGAACCAGCTGAATCTGATGACGTTTACGGTTTTCCCGATTTCAAAGTCTCAGGGTGTTGTAGTTATATCAGAGATCTTGTTCCTTGACAGCAATGAAAATCTGTGAATTGTTTGCGGATTTATAGTTTGATAATTTCGGCGATATTGTGGCCGGACACCGGCTAAACCGTCACTTTTCAGCCGGTTTAAACCTGCAATTGGTTATATCCGATTAATCACACTCACCGGCGGCTTAGCCGTTGTCATGCTTATTTAACCCACCCGGATCTTGCTGAAACGAGGGTTTGCAGGTTTTAGCACGCACTATTGGCACGATCGGACTCGCTGTGTTTTATATCATCGTCTAAGTGTTTCAGATTCTATTCAAACAACGGGAATTTAATCGCACTAGGATTTTTAAGGTTTTGTTTTTGATTCTTACGGCTTCGGCCGTCGGTCATAATATCAGAATTATTATTTGAAGCTGTATGACTACATCAAGCGACTGAATTCTTCGTGGTCTCCTAGTTCCGGTCTGTCAACCTATCGCAACTAAAAACCTCGCTGCTGTTTTAAGGGTTTTGTGGATTCGCACCCAGAGAGTGATTTTGCTATGGAAAAGCAGGTACCTGCTACAGCTGCGTAGTGCGTACGCAAACTCATAGGAAAATTTGCTTACCTGAAGAAGACCCAGTTTATGGATTTCAACATTTTAAAAATCCTTTCGAAGAGTTTAGTTTCTACGAGGTACTCGAGTACTGTTGCCATAAATTATTATTATTACTATCACACTGTAGTAGCTAACTCTTTTACTGGAGATATCTTACCAGGCTCTCGAAAATCATTAATTTAAAAAAGTTTATGCTTTTTTGGTTTGATTGTGTGAGTTAAAAAGTTACCGAACCTAGCAGTCGAAACCACATCTCAGTTTCGCACTTGTTCATGTATTTGATTTCAGGGGCGCACCGCCGGGACGGCATCTTCCACAGGGAGCAGTCTGGCTCCCCTGGAGACCGCGGGGCCTGAGCTGTTGCCGCTGTTCAAGGAGGCCATCCGGCGCATCAAAGACCAGAAGCAGCGCCCCGGCTTCGACCGCATGCTGGTGACGCTGAAGACCTACCACGATGTGCACGACGCCACGGAGGTGCGCCGGCAGCTGGACCTGGCCGTCAGCAGCGACCTGTTACTCACCGTTCACACCAAGGGCTTGCTGTGCTACATGGACCCCGACAGTCGGCGTGGTCTGCGCAGAACCAAAATGGACAGTGATCTGCGTGTTCAAGCAGCGGTGCAGGCCGCCGTTCGGGAGATCGGCGATCCGGAGGGGTCCTCGCTGGAGGACGTTGAACGTTACGTCCGCTTAACCTTTACGTAAGATAACCTTTGCCGGTATACCAAAAACAGCTGTACTTTGCGATTGTTTTATTCGGGTAGTTCTTTCGAAAATGGCTCGGTTTACATACTTCGCAGTTAATTACTTCGTAATTAGATGGCACTGCTCTTGCCAACAATGCCATTATACCATCTCATTACTTAGATGGCAATATGGCATTGCTTTAATGGGATACATTCGGTATATGTCGCCTCTAAATTCGGTTTGTTGTATGTGCAGCATTAGGATTTCTGACCTGCGGGAGAGGATGCAGCAGGCACTTAGTAAGCTGGTCCGTAAGGGCGTTCTTAACCAACCCTCACCGAATCGCTTCAGTTTCTGTACGGGCAGCTCGTTGCCGAATGACGCCCACCACCTAACCGCCCCCAGCGACACCCCGGTGACCACACCGCCGGCCCCGTCCACCTCCACGCCCACCCTCCTCCCCGTGCCTCCTAAGCGCAAACCCGGCCGTCCGAAACGCATCACCCCGCCACCTGCCAGCGCTCCACCCACCGGGGAAGCTCCGCCAGTCCCGGCCAAGTCCGGCGCGGCAGTAGCGCCGGTGGTGGTCCGCCGCGCCGGACGCCGTGACCAGGAGTATGTGTGCGGGGCGTGTCACGTGCACACCGCGCGCAAATCCGCTCTGCTGCAGCACGTCACGAGCCGGGAACATCGCGCGATCGTCAGCGGGAAGATGGTGCAATGCGACACGTGCCGCTTCCGCAGCCGGAACGTGGACAAGTTGGCGGAGCATCTGCAGCGGCATGGCTGCCACGCGGGGAAGTCCGTTCCCTCCAGCATGTTGTCCCGTAGCACATCCAACGATCTGCTGGTCGAATAAGCGCTATGGCGCCCGTTATGGTTGTTGGGTTTTGGCTTATTATTGGTGATGACAAAGATGGTCTTGCTTTTTTGCCTGCATGAGATGCGTTTCGGTTGATTTTCTTCCAGTCTGACGTTGCCGGCTGAAATTGTATCTAAACCGGCCATGAATGCCTCTGTAGTTCGGATGTATTGCAGCTGTTATAAGTGAAATAAGAGTTTGTTTTCCTCGGCAAGCAGGCAGCGTTTCCTTTAAGTTACCGTTAAGAACTGCCGAAACAGAGGACATGGGATACATTCAGGATACCCTATACCACTTGAACAATTTCTTTTCTATACAGTAGACGTGATAACCAAACAAACACTTTGTTGATTACCATCAGCTAGAACTGAACCGGTCGAAGCCAGTTTTTGACCCTGCTCTAAATGAACTGTTGCGGATGAAAATGTGGGTGAAAACTGAAAAGGATACCGATTATTACCTGGGCACAATGACAAGTACGAGTACAAGCACTCTGTACATACTGTACAGCTACGTCCATGTATTTTCGGATTCGTATTAATGTTGATACTAGCTGTTTTTTTGTTAATCTCGTGCACAAGCTTGTATAAAACCAGTGCCATTCATGATTCATCACATAATCTATTTATAGAAAGTTCTTTTCATGTGGAAAAGGCTACAAAGCTATCGGCTGTGAGACGCAGACTCAGGCGCTAACAGTCAGACTCAGAGCCGGATTTAGTGCGGCCTTGTGCAATGTGCGTTTGTGCGTCGAAATAAGCACTTACAGACTACAGATTTGCTATATCCGTATATCGTACAGGAAGCACGCTTCGATAGATGCCGTCGGATGAAAACGAGACACAATTTTTGTTTCCATCGTGTCAATTTTCGGGCTCGATTTGAAGATTTAGAATCTGATCGTGCAACCTCGCAGTGTCTGCGTTGACAGTTAGTTTTGGCAAGTGCGGCCGTAAGCAGCCTGTTAAAACTGATAGCTGCTTGTTTGACTAACGTGACTCCATGTTGATCTCACCGCCGTCTCTAGTTCTATAGGTTCGCAACTTTTATCTCTGCATCACATAGGACCTCATTGTTGTCCCAAAGGGATTCGTGGATCTGTTTCGGAATCGGAGAAAAGGTAAGTCACGTAAGTGCTTAAAGTAGCTGCGTATATGTGAGTTGTGACTACAACTTCCAGGGAAAAGCTTTTCAAATTAAACTGCAGTACGAGATTCGTAAGTACAGTACTACTTAGATTCGGGAACTTAGTCTTAAAGTTTTTGGGTTTTCAGACCCAAACCTGTGTTATAGCAGCTAAAGAAAACTATATGTGCGCGACATGCGCGATAATGGTGAACTTTACAAGAGAGTTTTTTCTCAGCTTGTGGTTAATGACTGCGTGCAAAGTTATGGATGTTCTGTACCTTAAAAGAACCAGAGGGTTCCCTCAACTTACCAAACGCTTTAAACTTCGAATCTGTTTGCTGGGTTGCACAAATCCAAATCGCGCTTTCGTTAACAACACTTTAACGAAGTGGTTTTTGCCTTTCTGGAATATATACTCTAACAGAAATTACTGAATTTAGCATCTGCGGTATTAGATTGGAAAACGAAATTTGATTGTTCATGTTGGACAACGTAGCAATGGCTGTTGGCAGTGCGCACTTTTGGCGACTCTCTATTTGATTTTGATTTATTTTCGAGTAGCCGAGCTCGTAAACCAGCACTCTCACATATCCTTATCTGTTGACGAGCATCCATTCCTAGGCTAGCCAAGTCACCGCAACTCGTTAAACACCAGTACGCTAAGGAGACGTGAACCTTGTTTTTTGGCTTGAACGTAGGTACGCACTGACAGGACAGACTCCTTGGCGAGAATGACGGAGTCGATGGACTGTCCGTTGCTGCCACTCTTCAAGGAGGCCATCCGGCGCCTGAAAGACCAGAGGGAGCGGCCGGGTGTGGACCGCATCGTGCAGACGCTCAAGACGCACCACCAGGTGCGCGACGCCGAGGCGGTGCGCCGTCAACTGGAGCTGGCCGTACGCAGCGGCCACCTCATCGCCGTCTACATCAACGGCCTGCAGTGCTACAAGGATCCCGACTGTCTGCGGGATCTGCGCCGCTTCAAGGTGGACAACCTGCAGCGTGTGCAGCAGGCGGTGAAGTTCGCCGTGCGGGCCATTGGCGATCCGCAGGGTTCGTCGTTGGAGGAGATCGAGAACTACGTCCGCGTGTCGTTTATGTAAGTGCAGGCTTACATCGTAATGTTAACAGAACAGCCAGCCAATGGACCGCTGGTGGATGTAACAGGGCAACAGGATAAGAGGAATAGAAAGTGTTCAGTGGTTCACCCTAAACCTGGGTTACGGTCAAATTTTTACGAGCATCGCAACATTGCTAACAGTGCTCTAACAACATGCTAACAACATTGTTCTCTAATTGCTAACAACATGCTAACAATGCTCTAAACCTGGGGTAGGATCAAATTTTTCGGGGCATTTTTTTAATTGCATCTGTGTCGTGGCACTATCCCTTACTAGAACGTTATTTTATTTCAACATTGTACAAGCAAATGCCCTTTAAAAACTTAGACTCAAATACCCGAAAGCTAGAACAAATGAAACGACTCCTCTCGCTCGTCTGAATCCCTTACTAATCCTCGATGTATGCTTAAAAGTTTTGCTGTTGTACTCGTATTTGTTAGAACTTTTTTCAGTAAGTTGTTCACATTAACATAGGCTAAAAGCAAAATTACGCAGTTCATCATTTCAACACATAATACACTTCTTAAGTGTATTATGTGTTGAAATGATGTAAGTAATGTGTCGCTTCTGATCTCTAACGTATTCTGTTTAATTCCTTCGGTCTCGTTAATTTCTTAGGTTTTCTCGTGTTTTTCAGTGGAATGTACAACAGCGAAAAAATTCTAACAAATACGAGTACAACAGCAAAACTTTCAAGCATACATCGAGGATTAGTAAGGGATTCAGACGAGCGAGAGGAGTCGTTTCATTTGTAAGCGATAAAATAGGAGATACCAAATACATATGGGATACGTTCAGGATACGGGTGGTTAACCACGAAAGCGGTTACGTTAAATTTTAATGCACAGCATTACCTTCATATTTTTGCATCGTCTCTTAGTTGCGCTTGTTATGTGTGTAGCGTGAGCACTCCCACTCTACGGGAGCAAATGAACGAGGCCCTTGGAGAGCTGCTTCGCAAGGGCACTCTCGACCAGCCTGCACCGGAGCGCTACCGGTTCTGCTCTGCTGGTAAGCTGCCGGATAATGCTGCTGCTAAGCAGCTGGCCACCTCCAGCGACACCACCGAAACCATTCCGCTTCCACCAGTCTTCGCTGTACCGTCCATACCCGCGCCCCGTCCGCGCGGCCTTCCCAAGCGGGTGATTCCCCTGCCGGACCCCGCCCCGCCGTCGCCGAGCACCGACTCACCGGCGCCGGTTAAGCGCAAACGCGGTTTCACGCCCACCATCAACCCGCCGGCACCGGCACTCGTGGAAGTCCCACCGGCGTCCCTCCTTGCGCCGCCCGTCAGCCCTCCACCACCCGCAGAGGTCCTGCCGGCGCTTCCCGTTCTCCCGGCCGCAGCTCCACCCATCCCGGAGGAGAAAGTATCGCCGGTGGGGATCCGCCGCTCCCCGCGTTATTTTAAGGAGTACCAGTGTGCGCCGTGCCGCTTCTACGTCACCGACCACTCCGCGTTGCTGCTGCACGTCGCCGGCCCGCAGCACCGCCGGAGCGTCGCCAGCAAGATGGTGCAGTGCAGCACCTGCCACTTCCGCACCCGCAGCGTGGACAAGATGACGGAGCATCTGCAGCGGCACGGCTGCCACGCGGGGAAATCCGTTCCCTCCTGTCTGCTGCGCTCCAGCGCATCCGGCGATCTGCTGGCTAAATAAGCATCCTGCAGATGTCAGGATCCGTTCGCGCCGCGGCGTCTCCGTGGCGGTTAATTGGTTCTTCGGTTTCTAAATTTTTTTTATTGACAGTGACTGTCTTATGTTCTTTTCCGGCCAAAATGATCAGATGCTTCTATGATAACTTATGTTCGTTCCAGTTCGACGTCGCCGGCTAATACAGTAGTCAAGCCGGAAATGAACGCTTTTGTAGTTTTGTGCATAGCAACTGTATAATTGAATTTTTCGCGTTTTTTGATACCCTCTTGGTCTCTCGAATAAAAAGGCGAAATGGTAGGGACTAGACGGGTGTAGCGTAGTGGGATAAACGGGTCCCTACTTCCTTACATTCTATTAGAACTAGGATACAGAATCCCGACTGCGGGCCACATTCTCTTTAACTCAAGACCGAAATCTAAGAAAGCCAGAGAATGACCTCATCCCATTAGCCGTCGCTGCGCTTAAATAGCCTAAACTGGTCTAAGCAGGGCGCAATCCGAAGGAAACCGAGAAACGGCTGAAAAAGGCGCCGATGGGGGAATCGGCTGGGGGATGGGGAACCCCGGCTACGTCGTTAGATCTGCGTATGCAGTACCACTGCACCACGGCGCAATACGTTGAAATCCTTTGAAAGATTTTGTCGCTGTACGTGAGCCGCTTCTCCGCTCACACTGGGTATTCTGTACTACCCGTACGTCTCATACAACTGCACTTGAACACACGTAAGCGGCACCGCCGCTACACGGGTACTAAATTAATTAAAAGAATCGAACCAAAATTATCTGGAAGCCTGGAAGAATTTCCTACAAGGTGATGTTTAGAACTTTAGACTGAACGCGCATTTATATGGAAAGTCATCTCATAGCCGTGCCCTTAGACAATTAATTATTCAGTGGGTGGGGTTTTCAATAAGATTTTGCTTTCACTCTTTTTCTTGGCCCCTTTGTGACGTGTCAAAATGTTGATTTTTTGCCAATGTTATTTGCTTTGATAATCTGCGGCAAGCGGTGAACTGTCGAAGATATTGTACCAACTAAATAACAATAAAGACTGAATCTGTACATACAGTATATGCACATATTGCGCTCTATTCGTTTGTTAGAAAATGAGGCGGAAGCGCCCATTTCACCGTAGAGTGAGGTTGGTGGCGGAATGATGAAACCAAATGGCGGGAGCCGCGCGATGCCCGTTTCTCTGGCCTCTTTGTCTTCTGACTGGCTGCCTGTGCATCTGTATTCGGATCGGTTGTCGGTCTGTCACGATAGGTAGCGTGGTGGACGCCCAACGGTTATGAATTCAGTATCTTTGACCGTTGGCATGAAGAACAGACCGTTATGCAAATTGCATAACACATGCTACTAATCGTTTAATAGTTTTCTGTTGCTGTTTTGTTGCTGTTATTGTTTGTTAGTCGTTTTAGTTGTTTTGTTGTTGTGGTGTTCCGACATAAACTTTTTTTAACGCGGCCGTCGGCCAACTAGTAAGGTTGTGCAGAACGCCTTCGTAGAATCTGATACTTAAATTAATAAAGTCGGTGATCTTATCGTCATATAAGGACGAGAACCCTGCTGCTTTCTCAACGGGACTTGTGCGTGCTTTGGTTCCAGAAATAGGAAAACTTTCTTCTCAAAGTGCAGGTGCGTAATCATGGCCGAATTGGCGGGAGTGGGATTGAGAATCCAGGAATAAAAAAAAGGAAGAGAATCCTTCGAGAACCTTGCTGTAAAAACTGTTAGACATTTCGTCAATTTATTTTTAAATTAAACTGGTTCCGTTTGCGCGTAAACAAGGTTCAGAGTGAAAATTCACATCGTATGCTAGGTTCTGCGAGAAGCCAGCGGGCGGCGAGCTCTGGAGAAATTTAGATTTTCCATTAAAAACAGTAGAAATAATTACAAATCTCTAAGAAAATTTAATTGCAAGAAGCGATACCGTTTCATTTTAACCCAGGAAAACCGGGTACTAGAAGGGATAGGACTACGGTTTTGAAAATTTGCATTCTGGGATAAAAAAATTCAATTAAGAGAAAAATATTTTTTTCAAAATTTTACCGACCATAGGTCAAGCGGGAGATGACCATGTCGAAATAACACGCATGGGAACCATGTTGGGCCGACATGTTATCTAATTACGTTTATAACAATAGTTACAAAAATCGCACAGGATACGACAATAGCTCAAACAACAGATCTCAACGAGTACTTAAAAACAAGAGCATTGTGATGGTCATCGAGATGACCAGTGGTCAAGAAAAAAATAAAAATTGCAGAAATACAGATCGCAGCCGGCACAGTCGTTTCATCACACACACAGTCAGTAGAAAATGAGAAAAAATGGCAAAAAATTTGGAAAGCCTTTTCCAGGGAAGACAAACAAGTTTCGTAGTTAACGTTTGTGGTATAACGGGAAGCAGGCCTTGTGCAAGCGGACATTGCACTTCTGCCACGCTGAACTACGCCGGCAGTATTTGCAGTGGCCTCGCTTGCATCTCTCCACAATGTGATTGATCCCGTCAAACCGAACAGTGCTGGTCACTGGTGTTGAAGGTCCAAGACGAGCCGGCTTTTGCAGTCCCGACAGAAGCAACCCTTCGACAACTTCCGATAAAAACTGGATCTGTGTCAGGTTTCCTCCTGCCTCTCTGTGGATACGCCACGCTGCTACAGTCATCAGAGAAATTGAGTTGGCAAAGAATGGCCACCACCACTTCTTCGTTCGAATCATCGGCCGGTAATCACTGATGAACCTGTCGAATAAATCCACACCGCCCATGTACTTGTTAGAGCTGCCGATCATTTTTGGCTGGTCAATATTGACGTGCTTTTTCAGTGATGCGTTCCATTGTCTTGCTTTTCCTAGTGGCGCGACAGTCTCGCAGTTTGAAGCCAAACAAACTGGGGTATTGTCGTGCCACTTGACGGTGACCACATCCAGTGTAGAAAACGTTGCGTGATGGCCACGCACGGTCTTTTTAAATCCTTTGTTATCCGGAAATGGGCATCACAGCAGACGATTTTCGCGTACGGTGCCGGTAGCCTTGAAATTCAGTTGTCGTAATTCATCAAGCAAGTTGTACGAAGTGAAGAAGTTATCGAAGTACAGTGTACGGAATTCAGGATGGTCAACTTTCTCGATCAAAGACAGAACCACTCTTGAGCCAAGAGGCTTCAGGTTAGGTGTACCTTCCTTTCCGGTGTATGCCATAAAGAAGAATGGATAGCCACTTGCTCCGCAAATCACCCACAGCTTATATCCGAACCGGCACGGCTTTCCCCGCATGAACATCTTGCATGAGTGGTGTCCGAAGTATGGGATCATTTGTTCGTCCACGCTGAGTTTCGATTCAAACCATTCAAACTGCAGTAACTTCTTCTTCAAAATCGCCAAGAACGGGTTGACCTTTGCCAGCTTATCCCCTTGCAACAAGTTATTGTTGTCAGCCAGATGCAAGAATTTCTTGATTTCCTACAATGAGAGTGTAGTGACTAATATTGAATCATATACTCAATTTTTAATTTTTAGAAAGTTTCCCCCTTGGGGGAAAACGCCACCACTGCCAAAATACTAAGTGTTTCGCAAAATTTTCTTTTGATTTAAATTCCTCCTATTTTTAGCAACAAATTGTTTGCTGGACCGGAAGTACGAATTCTGGCTCGTTACGGAGATATTTAGGAAAACCCCCTGGGGGAAAAGTCAATTTTTTCAACTGGACATACCTCAAAGCGGGTTCGGGATATCTTTGTCGAAACGCAGGGGAATTCAAACAATGCTGACCGCATCCAATAATGTCGCTGTGATGGCAACTTCACAATGCCGCTGTAAATCAGGGTTCCCACAAAAATGCGTAGCTCTTCCGGCGACAAGGTAAAGTTGGCGTTCTTCTATGCAGCGTAGCGTTCAGACTCTCTAATGATTCATTCCGAAACTTCTCCATCAAAATACATGTTGAACAGCTCCAGAGGTGTAGCTGAAATAAGCTCAGGATGTGCATTCGCCAGTTTGACGGGAACGTTGTTGGGATCATTGTACATTGGCAGAAAGTTCGTCTCCCCGTTCGCCCATGGTACTTCGGGCCGGCCACGGCCCGCACCTGTTAAATCTTATCTGAAATATCGCCAAACTGTCGTGAAAATTTACTGGTGACGTACCTTTTCGCTTCTTAGACGGCTGTTCGGTGCCACATGGCTGGTCGTCGGTATCGCTGTCGTAGCAGACTTCAAGCTCTCCCGAAACATCGGTTGGAAGCTGCGGGCTCAGGTCGTTGTCATGGATGTCCTCTTCGTCGGAGCAACTAGCAACATCCGGTGGCAGGCAAACAGTGTCAACTTCGCCATGTGGTATAGTTGCCAAATCTTCCAAGATGTCTTGGGCTTCACGCAACGTTCTTGCTCGTGTTTGAGGCATTTTAAAATATTTCTTCCAACCGTTTTAGAAAAATGTTCGTGCGAAATGAAAAATGAATACCGCGCAAATAAGTAGGCGATTTAGCCAAAAAACAAAGAAACGATGCGCGCCAGCAAAAATTTTTAGCGGTGGTATCGCATAAGGGACTATGAGACAATGAAATTACCAGTGGAAAAGTTTGCGCTCCCAGCCGTCCACCACTGATCTGGTGCTCTAAGTATGCACTATGCACAATCTCATTTTCATAATTATTCATGTGCTCATCGTGATGCCACATATTCCAGAAGCTTTATGATATTATTGCCATCTCACTCGCAAATATCAATTTCTGTCGTAATGGAGCCTGTCAGTGAATTATTTGTTAAAAATGGATTGGTTTTGCCAAAATGGCTTGAGTCAGCTGTTCAGAAACAGCTGGACCTTGGTCACGGTGGGAAGAAAGCCCGCAGCGAGATATATCGTGCGATTTACTGGAAGCTCAAGGTGTGGAGAAGCTGCTGTTTTTTTATCAATATTTTATTACGATTTGGATATCTTACAAATCCGTAGTCCAATTTTATAATTTTTCTACGAATGCAGAATGCCAACAAATTGGGATATTTGTACATTCAGACTGTTGTATATCCGATTGAATTGGTGGTCGCCATTGGGAAGGTATTCCCCGACAACAACGAGCACAAAGACGTGAGTTCGCAGTTTTATGCTTCCCGTGTAGGTTTCTTGAATTATCAAACGTTTTTTCCTAAAATTAAGACCATTGCAGTACGGGGAAGCCAATATCTCGTTGGAGGATATCGCCAAAGTTCGATAGCTAATTAACTTAGCGCTTCTCATTTTTTCCCTGTTTGTCTGAGAGCTCAATGCCCATCCATGTCAAACTCGACACGAAAAGTTTCGATGACCACCGAAGGCCACTGGCTATTGCTTTTTCCTTTACTTCCATTTTTTTAAGTTTAACTCTATAGGAATTACGCGTGATATGTTTTACGGAATTATCTGAAGACTCTGAAAGTGTGTAGACCATGAAGACCTCCACGGACTCCGTCAGCTCTGGTTTGACCAACTTTAGGCTCTCTCTGTGTGTCACTGCGCTGTTGTCTGGGATTGTGGTATTTTTTTAACTGTCATGTAACATCTGCTTTATGTAATAAAACCAATGAAAGTGACTTAATCGCGTTCAAAAAAGCTACAGAATTTAAGTCCTCCACCATGTCGGCCTAACACGCTTCGTGTGGAACGGGTTAAATATTTAATGAAAAAATAAATTTTCGTATGAAGCCGACGCTAAAAATTCCATCAGATAATAGTAAACTAACAACTTAACAAATTAAATAGTAAATTAACAAATTTCCGATGAAGCACGTTTTGCAACATGATCACAATTTATTTATAAAATTGAATAAAGATTATGCCGTTATTTCTGTCGGATATTTTAAATGCATTTGATAGATGCGGGTAGGAAAAGGCCAGCCCGTACCGGTACCGCCCTCTCCGGGTGGCGGCCGCTTGGCCCCCACGGAGCCGCCGCAACCAGAGGACTGTTCGCTGCTGCCGCTGTTCAAGGATGCCATCCGGCGCATCAAAGAGCAGAAGCAGCGCCCCGGCTTCGACCGCATGCTGCAGACGCTGAAGACGCACCACGAGGTGCACGACGCCACGGAGGTGCGCCGGCAGCTGGACCTGGTCGTCAGCAGCGGCCTTTTACTCACCGTCCACACGCAGGGCCTGCTGTGTTACAAGGACCCCGACAGTCTGCGGGACCTGCGCACTTACGACCTCGACACCAACAGCACCAGGGACAAGGACTCCATCTGGGGCCGTGTGAAGCGGGCGGTGAAGGCCGCTGTGCGGGAGATGGGCCATCCACAGGGCTCGTCGCAGGAGGAGATTGAGCATTACGTCCGTTTGTCCTTTACGTAAGTGGCACGGGCGCTGTGACGGTATTAAAAGGGCAAAGGTTTACTCACTTCGGAAGAGAGAAAACAAAATAATATTTATAAAAAATATATGTTTATTTAGTATTGACGAAGTGGTGCTGTTGTAGTTACGTTTTGGAGACTAACGATTCTTTTTATTAATAATCAGCGCACATTTCTGGTAAGGAAAGGAATCACGCAGTACTATTCAAAGCAGCAAAACTTCATTTAAACTTTTTTTTTTGACTTTATAGTTTATGTTCTTATCGCGACATAACAGTCGTAATTCATATCACTACGGCCAACAATACACAATTAAGAATTAAAAAAACAACCGAAATCAGTATTATCCATCAGTTTATTCTTGCCCGGTAAAGTTCCTAAAACGGCAGCCGCATTGCCTTTAATAATTGCGAGGCTAATACGCTGCTTTAAAAAAGCCGTGGATCTGCATTCCCCGGACCTCTCCTTCGTTTTCCGTCCAAGAAAACTGACCATTTCTCTGGCTCCTTCGCCGAGCACTCCCAGGGTTTCCACGGCAAAAGGATAAAACCAGTATTCTTCGCCCAGCTGCCGATAGTTGTATCGCTTCCGACATTCTGCTTGGTGTGCCGCTGCGCCCGCTGCTTTTGCTGACCGTTTAACGTACGACTGTGCTAGCGTGTCCGCAAAAGTGGCGTCCCATACAAGCTGCTTTCCGTCTCGCACTGGCACCAATGTCAATCCGTCTGGACGCTTCCCGTTGTCCCTGAATATTCCTTTCGGTTCCAACTCGCAAGGTATACCCGCTGCTACACATCCCCTTTCCAGTATACTGTTCAGTTCCAAATGCTGGCTCCATCTACCTTTGCTATACAGGCAGGACAATCCGTGGTGGCCATCTGAAGTTACCTGGAAGCCACAACCCGCGCATTCATGCGGTGCCACTACTGGCAAACCAAATCGTAATCCCACGGCAATTCTTACATGTTCGTCATTCACCATCGTTCCCAAGCTTGCAGCCGGTAACGCGTGCAACCATGCCGCTGATTCTTTCTCGGACCCCGCTAATAGTGCTGCCATCTCTTGCGGCTTACCATTGGCCATCGCTGATAGACGCAGCTGTGAGTATGCTCGCTCCACGACTGGCCAATCCCAACTCTTTTGAAATTTCCTTAAATTTTCAGACGGCATTTCGCACTGATACTGCTGTACCTACTTGTCCATCGCCTGCTCCAGACCAGATAACCGATCGACCGGAAGCATTTCCAGGCACACTGGCAGAACCGAGGACGCCGAAGCGATGAACGCCGACAAAGCTAGCTCCTCTGCTCGCCGTATTCCCAGACCGCCCCGGCCGACCGGCATGGTCATTTGTGTCCAATTCTTGTCTTCAATGTGGGCATTAGCGATTGATGTGACAGCAACACGCATTAAGCTGTCGAATTCACGAAGGACTTCAGGGTGATCGTGACACTGGCTGCTGCGTAGGGTATGCATTAACTTCGGCACGCTGAGACAGTTTCTGAGGAGATACTGTGATTGTTGAGATGGCAGCAGTTTCAGCCTTTCCACCAGTCTCTCGATTTCGAGAATTTTGCCTCTCAAAAAGGAGGGCACTGCGATCACGTTAACTGGTGCTCCTAATAACGTAAGTGTTTCGCTGTTGAGAATCTCGAATTCCGGCCACTCCCAAACCAAGCGATGCTTAGCGGCCGCTTGCTCTTCCTCGCTTCCACCGAACAAAAATATGCTTCACATTTGCCATAATTTAGTACGAGGCCTATCTTCTTCCCTTCTTCTTCAATTGTTCGAATGTCTGCCATTACTTCTTCAATCAGCCCCGCCAGGGTTACATCATCCAGGAAACCGGCTTTAAATTGGCTTTGTAGTCTCCTCAGCAATGGAAAAGTTCCCAGGCAGTAGGTTAACGGCCCCCCAGGATCGCCTTGCTGCACACCACTTTCCAATGCTATGACGGTGTCTTGACAGGCCAGATGGGATACAGGTGCATACGCCTGATCGAAATGGGGGTAGTACACAGGGATAACGGACTGAACTGCTTCCAAAACTGCGCTTCTGCTGATCATGTTGAAAGCGTTTTTAAAGTCCAGTTTGACCATTACTCGTGTGCCTCCGTGATCTGTTTCCAAGTACGTTCGAGCAGCGTGTACGATAGCTTCAGCGCCTCCTTTCGTTCCGTATCCCAGTTGAACAGGGCGGAAAAGTGCGCCCAGTTGTTCCTGACACCTTGCACTGACAATCTTCGACGCTATCCTGCGTAGTACTTCACCGACTGCAATAGGCCGGATCCCTCCAGTAGGTTTTTTTAAAGGAATTAAATTTGCTCCAAATAAAAAGGGAAGAACTTCAGCAGGAACTTTGCCATTGAGAACAATATCCATTAGGCCTGTCATGGCCAGACAAAGCTCACTTTCTACGTCATCTCGGCGGTTCAGCATGTCTTTCAAGTGTTGGGGTTTCATTCCCGAGAAACCTCCGGCAGATCCGGCGGGGATGCTGAATGCAGCGTCCAGTAACTCAGCTGGAGAGACACGCGGTACTGCTAAAGGCTCTGCAGCACGAGGTGGAAAATTTTCATCAGGCGACCGTTTGGGATGTTTATCTCTAGGAGCAGCTATGGTTTCATCATTCATTTCCGCTATTGTTTCTTCCGATGAAAGGAATTTAACAATGTCCTTGGTCCGCCCATTTTGAAACATCTGAGCCACTCGTTTACGAAGATGTTAACAGCGTCGCCGCGAAACAAGTCCAATAAAACAGAAATCGACACGTTGCAGAACGGTAAGTCCCATGTTTTTTGGAGCTTTCGGAAGCCAACTTCTGGAACTTCTGCTTGACGGGCTTTGGTTTTCCATAACTCCACCGCTTCCGAGGCGTCCAGTGCCGGAAAGTGAGGAAGCATTGACAATAACAAATCAGAAGCAGAGTGAATCGAAGCCAAGTAGGCTGGAAGTGCTAATTCCTCCGCACGACGTATGCCAATACCTCCTCGGCTGACCGAGACCTACCTATCTACTATCTGCTTATATAGTGGTGCGCTATTAGGTGCAAAATTTGAAGAAAATCGGTTTATAATAAGACTTTCTATACTCGTGTACCTCAACGCATTCAAACATTTTGGAATTTTATTCCGCCCGTAACTCCTCAACCAATTTTAGTCAAGCGAATACAGATCACTTGCTTACAGAATGTCATAAAACACTGAAAAAAGCGCTTCCGTTAGTTCCGTATTTTCGAGTGCGCAAAAGTTAAAGTTCTCGTCTATGTACTCGGGTTTAGGGCTGTGTATCCGGGTCACTTCCCTTATTCCATTTAAGTTTAATGGTTTAACGTCCGCACACATTCAGGGAAAAATCCCAATTCGGGCAGCAGACACTCACAACAACAACAATTCTCCAGAATACACAGTATTTCAGATCAAGCTTTAAACAATAATACAGCAGCTTTTTAAACAAGGATACATCAGCGTATTTAAACACCACAACTCAGTATACCCACTCCCTCACAAACACATTTGTCGGCCAAATCTCAGGTTCCAAAATTTTTTTCGCCATGTCTTTAAACGTACCAATGCGGGCAAACGTGGAAGATCGTCTATCTCCACGAGCAGGAACGTACACACTCACAAATCTTGTAGGAATCCCTACATCTTCCAGCTGTTTGGCAATGAACGCATTATAGTCCTTAACACTGTCAAACTTCGAATCCTCGACCCGTGGTATACCTCTCACACAAAAGTCCGCATGGGGCTGGTGCTTGGCTTGTAGTGTTTCTGTCAGTTCTCTCGAGGGTCCCTCACTCGTTCCAGTACGCGTGCCACGCACAACCTTCGGTGCCTTCTTGATAACTGAAGCGTAAGACTGTGATTTCATCGCCAGTGTAGGATGGTTCGTGGATGTGGTAGGGTTCTTCGATTGTGACTGGGCAAGCTGTCCTTTTCATTAACTGTTATGTTTATTTTTCCGGGTTTATCCCTTTTATGAATAATTGCTACTAGTCAGCGTCACTCCATGTTTCCCCATGTTGTAGATATTTAAGACACCTACATGTAGCGCTCCGCCACTTGAGAGCCACTCCTTAGTCCTTACGTATTCGACTATTCGTATATATACAGAGCTCATTTTTATTCGGCAACAGCCTGTACTCTATCACAAGAAGCCTGCGCAAATTTAAACTGAATAAAACGATTCAATTTTAAACATTGAAAAACATACAGATTACTATACAGAGTACTTTAACATCAACACTATTCATAGAAGCAAATAATAAAATATCGGGTTTTAGCCACTTTATTAAAACTCAGCTAAGAATAAATAACAAACAAGCACGAATTTAAATAACGACCTAACAGGCCGGAAATAACAGGACATCAAGAAATCGACCTCATATCAGACAGCCACTCACTATCAGTGCCTCTGGGCATCAGGTGCATGAGAAAGGCAAAAACATGGACTATAATCATCCGACCATAGGAGCGTGCACAGAAGGCCAAAGGACAAATAATTATATAAGTACAGTAATGCGGTAATGTAACGTCACGCACTCGTATATGAGCAGCCCATTTCGTATCATATAATTGTGATTCAGCTGGGAATTGTTCGCAGCGTGGGAATCACCACACTGCGAGAGCAGATTGGCAGGGCCCTGGCGTACCTGGTTTGTACCGGCAAACTGACCCAGACCTCTGCACAGCGCTATCGACACTGCTCATTGCCAAAAGTCAAATCGTCGAATCAGTGGAATGATTCCTCCGAGAGTCTGGCCACACTCAGCCCAACAACTGCGCCGCCACTATCGCATCCCGCCCCACCGACCAACGCCCCACTCAGCGTCGTCTTGACCGCACCGATCAAGCGCAAAGGCAGCCGTCCCAAGAAGATCAGCCGTCCCCGCGCTGCTGCAGCACGTCGCCAGCCAGGAGCATCGCAGAAAGGTCACCGGGAGGATGGTGCAGTGCGATACGTGCCGCTTCCGCGCCAAGGACGTGGGGAAGATGGCGGAGCACCCGTAGCGTCACGACTGCGATGATGGCCAATCTGTTCCCTCCTGCTTGCTGTCTCGCAGTGCATCCGACCATCTGGTGGCTAAGTAGCGATGCTGTGAGGGACTTTCCGTAGGTGATGGTTGGTTCTTGGGTTCTTTTATTTGGTGGTGACAGTGGCCTTCTCGGCCTTTTTCTCTTGAGAACTGAATGGACGAATTTAACCTGGGTTTCTTTAGTGGCATGCAGTCCGGCTGCGCCGGCTAGCTCTGTATTCTGCATTAAAGCGGCTGAATGTGTCGCAGCGGTTCGCCACGGTTCGGTTTGTGGCTGTCGATCTGCCTATTCTATTTCTAAACCTGATTTGAGTTTGGTTCTTCTTTCGTTAGCACGGGACGTTCTTATTAAATGAGGCCTAACAAATCGAGTTTTTCATTCAGCGTTTCGAAGCACCTTTTTGTCTACACCGGCAATAAGTGCTTATATATTTTATAAGGAATGTTATAGGCACTTGAAGGTTTCATTCTTTTCAAGTTTTCTACATTTTTACGTTCTCCAGCAGTGCACAGATCACGCGGGTTGTGGCGCATATGATCCCGTTCAGCATATGAACGAATTCGACCTATAATGCACCAAGCCGACATTAATCATTTATCGTGCAAATTTGTAAGAAACAAGATTGAATGTAACTTGTAAATAGCGAACCATGTCGCGCTGTTTCTTGGTCGGTCCGTAACGGATGCCTAACCGGCGCGGGTGGTAGTCGGTGCAGTTGGAGCAGGACATCAGCTCGCGGAAAGCGCAGCTCCCGGGATACCAGGCCTCCAAGTCGGATTTCTTCGGTGGCGGCATTATTCAGCACTCCTAAAAAGCAGCAAGTCTTGTGCACAAAACGAATTATTATTTTCTTATAATATGCAGGGTAGTCGCTTGACGTTCGCTAGTTCGACGCTTACCGCATTCCGGACATTTTCACAATATGGATTCGCGCACCGGACACCAGAGATATGGTATTCTCTGTGTTGTTCCACATTAGAAAACTTGATAATTTTCTGATAATCTCGTATGCGAGATTGTATAGAACACTAATCATCACGTGATTAATTTTTGTGAAGTTTGTGCATGCAATATGAATATAAAGATATTGACATGCTATACGGAAGTCGCACCGACTACCGTACTCGATGACCAACCACACACAGTCGGTACAGTGGGATACGCTCTGGACTCTGATGAGTGGTCGTACACAAACAAACTACTTCCGCGGATGTGCCTAACGAAAGCTACCGAAACACAAATACCCAGGAACTTCCCAAATTTTTAATCAACAGAACAGAACACACTTTTACCAGAAGGTCACACCAACTTTCTAGTGAAAGCTAACTTCACAGTCTTCAGACTCATCTCGAACACACTGAAACATGCAACGAGAATCGCTAATGGAATTAGTGATCAAATGCGTTAGATAAGAACAGCAAAATGAGCAAATCATACGTAACAGAACAGATAACACGTACGTCACCGCACGTACGTACGTGATACACGCTTTCTACGCATAGCGTGTTAATATTCTAGTACAGATTACAAGACTGACAGGGCCAGCGAACCAGAAGAAACCGACAAAAACCAATTTTATATCAGGGAAAGCCCGTAGATCGAGAACTTGCCCGGATAATATTCATTTCTTTTAAAACAACTAACGGCGGAATGGGCAGAGGTTTCAGGAAGATTTTCGTTTCTTTCTTATGTTGGCCTCTTTGTGATGTGCAGGCAGGCGAGGCTGCCTGCCCTTCTTTCCGGCGCGAAATTGTTGACGTTTTGTAAATGTTAATAATACTGTAGCCGCTAGATGTCAGATGAAATGGCACCTCAGAGTCTGGTGTACGGAAAAGCCATCTTGCTATAAGCCTACCAAAGGACAATGAGCGCGGCATAAGGAAATGAACAGTACCACCAAAAATTGTTGTGAAAGCGCTGGTTTTCCTTGCCAACTGGAACCGACTGGCTTATCAAGTAAGGACGGAAAAATGCCCGACGGGATGACGCTGGTACCTGTTCGCCAAGGAAAACCGCTGGCGTGGGATGTTGTAACCAGGTGGTGTACAGTCGCGACTCTCATGTCGCCGACAGCTCGAGGAAACCCGGAAGCGTGGCCCAGCTAGCAGAAAGTTCCAAACGCCGAACATATTCGTATCAGATGGCGCTGGTTAAGCGCGCATCGTCCATCGACGGAGGAGCAAAACGAACCCGGATGTAGGCTTTAATGCCGAAATCTGAACACACACCGCGCTTGCGCGCGCAAGCCAAAAACCAACTGGTCTCTGTAGGCAGCGCAGCTGCCTTATAGAGCCATCAAAACGCATGCAAATGCCCAGACAGGAAAAAACCCAAAACCAACCAATGAGAGAAGGGCTGAATCATAAGCCCGCCCTGACATTCGTTTTTGGAAAATGGATACCTTTTTCATCCCTTAGTGATTGAGACGCTGGGAGTGTTTGGCCCCGCTCTAAGTTAACTGCTGCATTTTATGAGCCGTAAAAGCCGAGACCTAACTGGAGAAGCGCGTTCTGCTTGTCTTAAGCAGCGTTTTAGTCCGGCCGTTGTGGAAGGAAATGCTACGGCTGTCTTGAGCCCGTTACCTTTTATCCCCAGAGAAGACAGGGGTTTTGGTTGTTTTTTCAATGTTTAAATTTTAACGATCAAGTAGTGTACCGGCGTTTGCAATCATTAGTCTCAGTCAATCCTCAACTCTCTGCACGGGCTGGCAACCCCGTGGAGAAGGGGAGTGTTTAAAGCAGCGAATTAGAAGACGTCTCTCAACTCACGTTGAAAACGAAGATTGAGTGCGTTTTCGAAGTTTTCGCGCATTGCGCGGTTAGAGTTCTTCGTTTGCGGAGTATTTAACATAGGTTTAAAAGAATCATCAGTTGGTCTGCCAACATTTCATTTGATAAATTTTAAGACCGTATTGCGTACAAATTTGCGCGAAAGGATGAGAACAACATAAAAAATAACTTTTGAAAAGTCACTTTTTTGGATAGCTGAGATAAGCTGGAAATGGATGAAAAATAAATTTGTACTTGCCAAATGACGTCAGAAGTAAAAATAAAAGTTTGTTTGATCACTTTGGTCGGGGTGCGTCCACGGTGAAGCTACACCAGCTAGTTAGCTGGTCTACGCCGTAGATCGTATTGTAGTTGCAACTCCGTGGAGCACAGCGACTAATCACGGCGCAAGGCGGGGCCAGTGAGCTCCACGGAGTTGCAAACCCGTGCAGAGAGTTGAGAATTGACTGAGACTATTGTTATCTTGGTGGCTATTGCCAATTAAAGGATCAAACGATCAATTAATCAATAAAAGGCTGAATATATCAGTACAGTACAGCGCATATTTGCGCACTATTTGTATGCTACGAGACGAGTAGCAAACGAAGCGAAAGCGGCCATTTTGCCGTAAGGTAAGGCTGATGCCGGAATCAAAGTAAGCGGCGCTAGTCGCGCGATGCCTGTTACTCCGGCCTCCTGTCTTCTGACCGGCTGCACGTGCATCTGCATGGTTATCAGTCTGTCTAGCGGACGCCCAACGGCTACGAATTCAGACTGGTCGGATTTGGTTTGGCCGTTGGCACGCCGTTATGAAAATTGCACAATGCGTGTTATTAATCGTTTACATGTTTTTAATTGTCGTTTTGTTGTTCCTATTGTTGTTGTTGTTAATCGTTTAGTGGTGTTGTGTTGTTTTCTGACTTGATTTTTCATTTTTTTAATGCGGCCGTCGGCCAACAAATAAGGTTGTGCGAAGCGCCTCGTCAGTCAGAATCTGGTAATTAGGTCTGTGATCCCATCGATCGAGAATCTCGTTGCTGTCTGAACGGGACTTGTGCGCGCATTGGTCCCAGCAACTGGAGAAATTTCTTCTCAAAGCGCAGGTGCGTTATCATGGCCGAATTGGCGGGAGCGAGATTAGGAATCCAGGAATAAAAAAAACGGTAAAGAGATTTATTAGAGAACCTTGCTGTAAAAACTGTTAAACATTTCAATTTATTTGTAATTAAACTGGTCCCATTAGCGCCTACGCAAGGCTCGGAGTCAAAATACACAGCGTAAGCTAGGTTCTGCGCGAAGCCAACGGGCAGCGACCGATGGAGAAAATTTAAAATTCCTTTTAAAAAAAGTAGAAATAATTCCAAATCTCTGGAGAAACTTAACTGCCAGAAGCGATGCTGTCTCATGTTAAAAGTTATTGGAAAAAATAATTTTCGTATGAAGCCGACGTTAGAAATTTTATAAAATAAAAGTAAATTTCCGTTGAAGCACTTTTTGCAACATGATTATGATCTATTAGTAAAATCACATAAAGGTTTAAATGTGTAATTGCATGCCATTACTTCGGTCGGATGTTTTTAAACTCATTTGATAGATGCGCGTGGGAAAAGAACAGCCCGTACCGCCCTCTCCGGGTGCCGGCCGCTTGGTCCCCACGGAGCCGCCGCAACCGCAACTAGACCTTGACAAAGGTAAAGGTAAAGTTGTAAAAGGCAAAGTGAAACGGCAAAGGGGCGGCAAAGGTAAAGTAGGCCGACCCCCGCAACCAGAGGACTGTTCGCTGCTGCCGCTGTTCAAAGATGCCATCCGGCGCATCAAAACCCTTAAGCAGCGACCGGATATCGACCGTATGCTGCAGACACTTCGAACACACTACGCGGTGCACGGTGCACAAGCTGACAAGGAGGTACGCCGGCAGCTGGACCTGGCCGTCAGCAGTGGCCACCTGCTCATCGTCTACACCAACGGCCTGCAGTGCTACAAAGACCCCGACAGTTTGCGGGACCTGCGCACTTACGACCTCGACACCAACGGCACCCGTGGCAACAAGCAGTCAAAGAGCTCCATTTGGGGCCGAGTGATGCGGGCGGTGAAGGTCGCCGTGCGGGAGATGGGCCATCCGCGGGGATCGTCACTGGAGGAAATTGAGCACTACGTCCGTTTGTCATTTACGTAAGTAGCAGGAGCGCTGTGACGGTGTTGAAGGGTGAAGTTATACATAATTAACTCTGCGTGAATGAATTACCGTACTTTGCACAAATGTTGTCTCCACTGGTTAGCGCATTGCTGTGCATGCAAACCGAGCCGTTTTCGCGAATAAAGCAGTCGCAAACTACGGCTGCGTTTTCTTATGGTTTGGAGTATAAATATTCCAAACAGCAATCAAATTAATTTTATTTATTCGTATTTCAGAAATTTCAAAAAAACTTTAAAAGCCTGACTGCTATTTAAAGCGATTCACAAAGCAATCCGTTTTAATCTATCTGTACACCTTATTTTTTAAGCAAAAAAATGCGAAAAATTATGTAACAAGCCAAAACTGAGGCGCGCTGCTAAGCCACCTGAAAAAGCAAAGCTGCGTGCGCTCCGGAGCCTCGGGTCTGCCAATGAACCAATCGGTGCATTTTCCTAGCATGCTGGTTGTGGGAAGTGACCCATACATAGCACAAGATGCGTGTACGTACTTTCACGCGAATTTTCGTTTTCTCGCACTCCCAAAAATTTTTTTTTTGTTTTTATGCTATTCTGTGCCACATGATTTGTACACACGGACATTAAGACCATTCGTGCGCGGCACATCTGGCTGGGAAGTTATGAGCGAAATGAAATTCCAGAACGTTGATCTTTGGAAGTTGTACCAAAAGTCTGATTATCAACCGATCTGCTTAAAATTTTGGATGTAAACACACATTAGAACGAAGATCGTTCTTACACCGAACCCAAGATTGCAGCACTTTTTTGAAAATTTAAATGAATTTCAAATAAAATGCAATTTATAATTTGAAAAAAATTAAAGGAATGTAGTTCCGTGTTTGAACGATTTTTTCACTGGTGCGCATCTACATGTACGTGGAAGATTTGAAGAAAGTCGATTTATAATGAGTCTTTTGGTACATCCCAAAAGTTTAAACGTTTTAAAAATTTATTTCGCCCATAACTTCCCAAGGGGATGCTAAGCTCACAAATGGATTTTGCGGATTACAAAGTATAATCGACCAGGACGCCATATTGGCTTTATCTTTAGCTTGATCAGCACAATATTTTCTGGTTTCGCTTTGGGGTTTCTTAAGTTATAGTGCTTGCCTAAAACTGTAAAGTCTTTAATACCACTTCTCGCTAGCGCGCTGCATGACTGACTGATCTTACAGTCATAACAAAACAACAACAACAATCCGTTGCCATGGCGTATACCACAGTCGTCCCCCAGTTAATGAGTAGACGAATTAACTATTTTCCGTCAGAGAAAAGACTTTACAGTGGTATTAAAGACTTTACAGTGGCGTGAAGATTCGAGTGAATAGTGTAATACTAACTAATCATGCCTACTACCGACTCGACCACATCCACAGTGTCCGCGGCTGCTGCCCTCCCTTTCCAGAACGTCCAACATGGGATCACCAAGTTTGACCCTGATATCATGGACTGGACCAGCTGGAAGGTCAGGTATAAGAACTATATCAAGCTGATGGACGTTCCCAGCGTCAAACATCGCGAGTTACTCATAGACTCGCTGGAGACGAAGGCTTTTCAGATCCTGATCTCTATGTGTCGCCCGCAAGAGCCACAAGAACTGACGCAGGACGATCTCCTGGCAAAGCTCGACGTGGCGTACACCCGTTATACATACAAAATAACGGAGTGGGCAAACTTCTGGGTGTCCCGCCAGAAATCGGGCCAGTCACTGGTGGAATTTGCGAACGCTTTGCGGGACCGCATAATCACGTGCAACTTCCCGGCGACCATCCTGGACGACCTGCTCAGTTCCGTGTTTGTTGCGGGGGTAGAAAGTGACACTACCCGCCGTCACCTGATGTCTCAGGAACTGGACTCGTTTGACAAGACGCTGAACACAGCACGGAAGTTTGAGACGGGCCAACAGGAAGCAAAGCGCAACAATAACCTGGTGCATGAGTACGTGAAGCAGACCACGACCGCCAGGCCGTTTCAGCAAGGCCGAAAACCGTTCCGGAAGGACGACCGCCGACCGAAAAACAGTAAACCGGAGCCACGGAATGGCGGATGTGCCGGTTGTGGTGGAGGCCACGTTCGCGCAGAATGCCCACATCTGAGCACCGTTTGTCGAAAGTGCGGCAAGAAAGGTCACCTGGCAAAGGTGTGCCGCTCGGCCGGGGATACCAAGCCAGTCAATCAGCAGCGACGCACCAACTACGTGGAGGAATCCTACGACGTACTGCACACGTCCACAGGACAGAATTCCGAGTCGTTCTTGGTGCCGCTATCGATCGACGGACACAGCGCCACGTTGGAGTTCGACACTGGTTCACCGGTGACCATTGTCAGCGCGGATACGTGGGCTGCCATCGGATCACCACCGCTGGAGTCTACACCCGTAACCGTGCGCAGCTTCACTGGCCATAGCATTCCGTTGCGGGGATCGACGCTGGTGGAAGTGCGGTGCGCGGACGGACCCGCGAGAAGACTGCGTGCACTGGTTTCCGACCGAGGCTGCAACATTTTGGGCAGGGACTGGATCCACAACCTCGGCATGCACCAGATGTCTCTGGAAACACTCCGAATGCTGCAGGTCAACGCTGTCACCGTGCCGGCGGCATCACCGGAAGTGGCGGTTATACTGCAGCGACACGCGAATGTATTTCGCGACGAACTCGGTTGCTGCAAGGACTTCGAGGCGCACTTGTACCTTAAACCGGACACTCGACCGCGTTTCTGCAAAGCCCGGACAGTCCCGTTCGCCCTGCGCGAGGCCGTCGAGAAGGAGCTGGAGCGACTGCAGTTCCTTGGCGTCATCAGTCCTGTCGATCACGCCGTATGGGCGGCTCCTATCGTGTCCGTGCTGAAAAAGGTCACCGGCGATGTGCGCACCTGCGCTGACCTGAGCACAGGTCTCAATGATGCATTGGACCTGCACCGTTATCCGCTGCCGCATCCAGACGAGCTCTTCGCTGCACTGAACGGCGGCACGCGTTTCTCGAAAATCGACCTCAAGGACGCGTACATGCAGATTCCACTGGATGAAGAGAGCCGTCGCCTTGTGGTAATCAATACGCACAAGGGGCTTTTCCAGTACAATCGCCTGCCCTTTGGTGTCGCGTCAGCGCCGTCCATCTTCCAACAAAAGATGGAAATAGTCCTTCAAGGTTGTTCCGGTTACGCGGTCTTCCTCGACGACATCATTGTGAAGGGGAAAAACGAAACGGAACACAACCGCAACCTGGACGGTGTACTAGAACGGCTGGATGCGAACGGGTTTACTGTCAAGATGTCAAAGTGTCAGTTCAATGTCGAATCAGTCGAATACCTGGGCTTCATCATTGACAAAGATGGCCGTCATATCGCATCTAGCAAAACGGAAGCGATCATCAAGATGCCTGCACCGCAGAATATCGGCCAGATCCGCTCATTTCTGGGCATGATGAACCACTACGCACGGTTCATACCGAATCTGTCGGACCGATGCGGTATCTTCTACGATCTGCTGAAGAAGGAACGCGAGTGGAATTGGGACGCACAGTGCCAGCAGCGGTTTGAAGAGCTGAAGGAAGCGCTGTCAAACGCCACGTACCTGACGCATTTCGATCCCAGCCTTCCGCTCATCCTGGCCGCAGATGCTTCGCCGACCGGAGTGGGCGCGGTACTGACACACCGCTATCCGGATGACACCGAGCGGCCGATCGCCCATGTGTCCAAGACGCTGACATCTGCCGAGCAAAACTACGGGCAAATCGAGAAGGAAGCCCTGGCTCTCGTGTACGGCGTTAGCAAGTTCCAGCAGTACCTGGCCGGGCGGGAATTCACGCTTCTAACCGATCACAAACCACTTGTGACGATATTCGGCAGCAAGCGTGGCATTCCAGCAGTAACCGCCAACCGACTCCAGCGATGGGCCATAATACTCATGGGATATCAATTCACCATTGAGTACCGGAAAACCGAAGAGTTTGGCCAAGCTGACGGCCTGAGCAGGCTGCCATTGCATTCTGCCGACCTATTCGACACGAAAGATATGGGCATCGGCGGTACCGTATACGCACTGCAAATAGAGACGCTTAACCGTCTACCTGTCACCGCCGAATCGGTTGCTGCAGCTACTGCCAAGGACAAGGTGCTGGCGGAAGTGGCACGGTTTGTGCAGATCGGATGGCCCAACCGGGTGGACGAGCAACATCTGCCATACCACAGGCGCAGGCTGGAGATGAGCGTCGTGAACGGCTGCATCCTGGTCGGATTACGCACCGTCATTCCACCGCCACTGCGCAGCCAGCTGCTGCAGTACCTGCACGAGACGCATGCTGGAATCGTGCGAATGAAGGCGGAAGCACGGGGACACATGTGGTGGCCAAACATCGACAGCGATATCGAAGAGCTGGCTTCGAACTGTCGCATGTGCTCGATGAACGCGAAGAACACCGCCAAAGTGCCACTGCAGCAGTGGACGGCCAGTGAACATCCGTGGAAACGCCTCCACATCGACTTCGCTGGCCCAGTGAAAGGGGAAATGTACTTCCTGGTGGTGGACGCCCATTCAAAGTGGTTTGAAGTGATCCACATGCGCAGCACCACGGTGGAGCAGGTCATCGATGCGCTATCAAACCTTTTCTGTCGATACGGACTGTGTGAAGAAATCGTATCCGACAACGGGCCACAGTTTACCGCCGACAAGTTCAAGGAGTTCTGCCAGATCAACGGCATACGACATACTACCACCGCTCCGTACCATCCACAGTCAAACGGGCAAGCGGAAAGGTACGTTGACACGTTTAAACGAGCCCTGAAGAAAGCGGCCGACAGCGGTGGTGACGAGCGGAATGCGATTCGGCTATTCCTCTACCGATATCGCACAACTCCACATGCGACACTGGCATCGCTCCCGGAGAACTTTTCCTTAAAAGGAAGATGCGCACCGTGCTGGATCTGCTAAATCCATCGTATTCCAACAAAACAGAAAGGTCACGGCAGACCCAAAAGCAGAATTTTGACCGTCATACTACGGAAAAGGCATTCCACCCTGACCAACTTGTCCTGGCGAAAGATTTCCGTCGCAATGCGCAGACGAAATGGGTGCCCGGACAGCTATTACGTCGGAAAGGTCACACTGATTGGGAAGTGCAAGTGGGTGAGGAAATTTGGCATCGCCATGCGAATCAGTTAAGGAAGCGCGGTTGGAAAGATGATGAGTTGGAGGATGTCACGCCCGCAGTGCAACATCCTGATAATGTGCGTCAACGCAGTGTTGCAGAACCACCGCAGGAGTTACCACGCATGAACGCACGTAGCCAGTCAGTGGATGGTTCCTCCCAGACAAGAAACGAGACCCGAAGTAGCGAAAGTCAGACTACCGAAAAACCAGCGGAAATTCAACCTCTTAGAAGTTCTGCTAGATCTAACTTCGGTGTAGCACCAAATCGCTATGGTTGGTTCTCTGACGGAAAATAGTTAATTCGTCTACTCATTAACTGGGGGACGACTGTGGTATACGCCATGGCAACGGATTGTTGTTGTTGTTTTGTTATGACTGTAAGATCAGTCAGTCATGCAGCGCGCTAGCGAGAAGTGGTATTAAAGACTTTACAAAAACGGTGCACGATTCAGCTGGGATTTGTTTGTAGCGTGGGCACTTACCCGCTGGGAGAGCTGATAGGCCAGGCCTTGGCGTACCTGGTTCGTAAGGGCCAACTCGTCAAGACCTCTGCACAGCGCTACCGACACTGCTCATTGCCAAGTGTCCGATTGTCGAAACAGTTGAACGATTCCTCCGAGAGCCTGGCCACACTCAGCACAACCATTGCGCCACCGCTATCCGATCCCGCCCCACCGACCACCGCGCCGCCCAGCGTCGTCTTGCCCGCATTGGTTAAGCGCAAGCGCGGCCGTCCCAAGAAGTTTATCCCACCGCCGGCCTCCGCCCGACCATCTACGACCATATCTGAACCAGCGCCGCTCAAGCGCAAACGCGGCCGTCCCAACAAATTCATCCCGCCGCCGGCCTCCGCCCGACCATCTACCATCTGTGACACCATCTCGTCCGCACCACCACCTCCCGTGGAAGAGAGGCCGGTGTTGGGCCTCCCCAGGCGCATCTAGCTATCATCTCCCGTACATATGGTTCCGGTGTTTGGACCGCCAGCGTCGTTATATCCACGCCGATCAAACGGAAACGCGGTCGTCTCAGGCGCATCATCCTATCACCTCCCGCAGTGATGGTTCCGGTGCTGATACCACCACCCGTCGTCATGCCCAAGCCAATTAAACGCAGACGCTTCCGTCTCAGGCGCTTCCTCACCCCCTCCGCATCGCCACCTCCCGTGGAGACCGTTCCGGTGCTGGGACCGCCCAGCGTCGTAATGCCCACACAAATCAAGCGGAAACGCGGCCGTCCCAAGCGCATCCTCACCCCGTCCGCACCGCCACCCGTGGAAATGGCTTCGGTGATGCGATCGCCCAGCGTCGTCATGCCCGGGCCGATTGAACTCAGACACGGCCGTCCCAAGCGCTTCCTTCCCAACACCCCGTCGGCATCGCCACCTCCCGTGAAGATGGCCCCGGTGCTGAGACCGCCAAGCGTCGTATGTCCACGCCGATTAAACGCAAACGCGGCCGTCCCAAGCGCTTCCCCATCCCGCCCGCACAACCTCCCGTGGAAATGGTTCCAGTGCTGGGATCGCCCAGCGTCGTTACGTCCCCGCCCATGAAGCGGAAAGCCGGCCGCCCCAAGCGCTTCCTTACCCCGTCCGCGTCGCCACCTCCCGTGGAGATGGTTCCGGTGTTGAGACTGCCCAGCGTCGTTCTGCCCGCGCTGAAACAGCGGAAGCGCGGCCGTCCCAAGCGCGCTCTCATCCCGTCCGCACCACCACCCGTGGAAATGGTTTCACTACTGAGACCGCCCAGTGTCCCCGTGGAAACGGTTTCACTGCTGAGACCACCCGGCGTCGTAATGCCCACGCAAATCAAGCGGAAACGCGGCCGTCCCAAGCGTTTTCCCACCCCTTCCGCATCGCCACCTCCCGTGGAAATGGTTTCACTGCCGCGACCGCCCAGCGTCGTCAAATCTGCGCCGATCAAGCGGGAACGCGGTTGGCCTGAGCGCGCCCTCATCCCGTCCGCTGCAGCACCTCCCGTGAAAATAGCGCCGGTGTCGGTCAACCGTGCTGTCCAACGACGCTACACGAATTATGAATGCGCGGCGTGTAATTCCCTCACCCTCTGCAAACCGGCGCTGCTGCAGCACATCACCAGTCAGGAGCACCGCGAAAAGGTCACCAGCACGATGGTGAAACACGAGCCGCTTCCTCACCAAGGACGTGGGGAAGATGACGCAGCATCTGCAGCGGCACAGCTGCCATGAGCGCAAATCAGTTTCCTCCTGCTTGCTGCCCCGCAGGGCATTTGACCATCTGGTGGCTGAATAGCGATATTGTTAGGAACTTCGCAGTTTGGTTGTTGGTTCTTGGGTTTTGCCTTATATTACTGATGACATTGACCTTGTGTTTTTTGCCTCTTGACAACTGAATCCGAGTTAACTATCGCGAGTTGAGTTAACTGCCGTATCCTTTTTTATTTTTTAATTTATTTATTTTCTATTTACTTATTTATCTTACTGTTTACTGGCCAATAGCCGCCAAAACAACAAAAAGTGCAAGCGCGGGCAAACTGCTTTATAGTTAAAATGAAAATCACTTCAAAATCACATTGACAGTGGTTAAACTCAAAATCACGCAGTAATCATCATTTCAACACATAGTACACTTCATCCAGTCTATTGTTCGTTTATTGTTTATTGTACGGCAGGCAGGTAACCCATTGAAAGCTAGGATCGAATCTAGCGTGGGAATTTAAACCTAGCTAAATGACAGACAACAGTATGAAAGCCATTAATACAAGAGAATTACTAAGAAAGGAAGGCAGTCAGGCAATGGTAACATGCTTCAGTGCATTACGAAAAACAGCAAGCGAACTGCTACAAAGAATGTCGTTTCCGGCTTCGGTTAGTCGGTTTCTGATGTTGTTCAGTCTCCACGCCAACGTAGACTTCCCCGTCCTTGTGGCCGCGTCCGCTTCGATGAAGGTCCTGTTTCCGCTTCGAAGACTGTACGGTTTCGATTGTTGCTTTATGACGATCATTTCGGTGAGGTAACGGGGCACTTGGAACTTCTCCGGGTGCAGAATTTTGTAAAGCCATGTTGCTTCCTGGTGTTTCCATCGTTCAGACAGTGGCGTAATCCCGTATTGTTTCATCAGGCTGGTGGCAGATACTTCGGCATAGTTAGCGATAGCTCGAATAGCTTTACTTTGCGCAACAGCCAGCGGCACTAGCATGGACGCAGGCGCACCGCTCCACACAGTGAAGCAACGGTCCAGGTGAGACTGGACAAATGCGTGATAAAGTCCAACGCGTTGGGGCAGCGGCAGTCCGCTCTTAACACTGTTTATGAGAGCGATTCCATGGTAAGCACTTTTTTGGACCTTTTTAATTTGGTCAGTCCATTTCAAATTATCACTCCCAAGTGTTTGACTGACTTTTCCGGTTCAAGCTTATGCCCGTTCAAATCAACCGACACGATACTCTTATCACGACTGTACGCAGAAGTGACCATTAGCAGTTTCGACTTTTTTTCGTTGACAAACAAACGGTTCAAATGAAGCCACTCGCATATTATTGGGAGTACTGCAGTTATTTTGTCTGCTGCTTCCGACTTCGTGTCTGCTATCGCGTAGCAGATCGTATCATCAGCAAAACTTTCTAATTGCACATCTGGGCAATGAAATTCGATTTTCAGCAGCTCGTTTAAATAAATTATGAAAAGTAAAGGACCAAGAATCGAACCCTGTGGTACACCTGTGAAAACGCGTTCCCATTCTGACCACCGTTCTCCGATACGTACACGCTGCATTCTGCCAGTAAGTTATGAGTGCATCCATGTAAGCGCGTCTTTGCTAAACCCCAACTCACGCAGCTTCGTTAGCAATAATTCATGACACACCGAAGGAAAAGCACTTTTTAAATCGAGAAAGACACAAGCAACAGCTTTTCTGGAGTCCACAGCCTTCTTCCATGTTTCCGTTACTTTTAAAAGCAACGTTTCCACGAATGACCGTTACGAAAACCAGACTGATTTTGGGACAAAATGTCAAAACGTTTCAAGAATTTGGCGATTTGTAACTGAGCAACTTTTTCAAATACTTTCGACAAATTACATAACAATGATATCGGCCGCAGTTGATCTGCCGATTTTGGTTGAGCGCACTTGGGCAGAGCTATCACATCCGCCTTTTTGAAAATATCTGGAAAGATATTTTTCTTAAAGCACTGATTAATCAAGTGCGTCATGGGTTCGATCAATAAAGGAAATATTTCGTGCAAGAGTTTATGTAGGATGCCGTTAGGCCCTGCGCATTTTCTCTTGCTCAGTATGCTGGAAAAAGCTTCCGCTACGGTAACAGCAGTTACTTGCTCGAATTCAAACACCGGTGACGTAGGTTCTGTAGGAACAGGAATAACCGCCGGCGGGTGCCGACTGCCATGTTCGCCCATTTTAGCAAACTCGCGGTTCAAATCATTGGGATCAATATTCGGTACAACGTTCGGTTTGTTTCGGTTCAACATTCGGTTCATTTCCCGCCAAATAACCGCACCATTTTTGGCATTCCGATCGAAATACTGTCTTTTAGCTTCTTTAATGTTAAGAATTACATCACGTTTCAAACGTTTAAATTGACGATTATTACCCTCGTAGTCGAGGGTATTTTTCGACAACTTTTTACGTTTGTATGCGAGATCTTTTTCTTTAAGAAGCTTTTTAATTTTTTCGTTCATCCAAGGAGCACTTTTTTGGGAAACCCGCTTAGAACGCATAGGAAAACATTCATCAACAATTTTGAACAAAGAGCAAACAAAATTCGTGACTTCAGCATCAAAGTCGTTGTAATTGACATAGTTAACATAACGTCGAGTAAGCTCAGAAACTTTGCTTTTAAAATCGTCCATGCTCGTATTCTTCCAGTCTCGAAAAGTTACCGAGTGGTGTTGCGGCTTCTTTACAGGAAAAGCTGCGACCGTTTTACATATTCTGTGATCAGAGATATCGATGTCTGTTGGAAGACACGGCAAGTATGCACTAGCTAGTCGGCATAACATATAGTCAATCTTCGACTGGGATACTTTCAGGATATCTTCGACTGGGATACTTTCACTTTCAGGATATTTTCTTCAAGTACAAAACGTTTCTGCCAGTACAAAACGTTTCCTGAACACACGCAGCGTTACCTCGCATTAAAGCAACACTGATTCTCTGCTTCAGAAACTGAGTGGACCGTTTCTCCTGTGTCCTCTCAAAAAGCATCTTACCGAGTGTTTATGTTGACGCACTTGGTGTGATGATAATAATGGAATTTACTCGGCGCAATGAAATTGGCAGTATTTAACTGAAAGATATTGTACAGTAATAGGAACAGTTTTTAAGCCATACTACGATATCATCCGCAACCAGCGAAAGTAGTACTACTCGAAACGCACTTTAAATGCGTTCTGTAAGATACAGAGCCGGGAGTTCTGTAAAAGTGAATCTACTGATGGCACAGCGCTTAATCTTACAAAGCGTTACAGAGCAACGAGACCACAACTCAAAATTTTCCAGTTATGTGGTCGAAACTTTCAGCGTACAGCGAGTTTCACACTCACATCACAGAATGATTATTCACAAATAGATGGTCGATATAGGCGTTGTTTATTTTAATTTTAGCTAGTGTAACGTTTTATTGCGGATCAGTGATTTCAAAACTGGAACAATCAGCGCTAGAAGTATCACTCATAGACTGATAGACTTGTATGTTTAAAGGCCGGACTTGTATCATCCGAAGACTGTGGTTGCCTAGAGCGCGGAACGCGTTGGGCCAGGCGTTACTCGTAGTGATTTAAAGAAAGTTAGACAAAGGCAATTAGAAACTAGGTAAAAACCAGAAAAGCACTAAAAAGATGTTCGGGTTCAAGGGTAGCAAGTAGCAACTAGCAAGGGAAAATATTTTGTTATTGCATACACTTGGTGAGATCGACCTGCACTTGTGGTGAAAAATGCGAGTTCTGTATCGTAACGGAGCAGGAGAGTTCCTTTTAGATACAGAACACTTTAACTCGGTCGTCCAATCAGAGGTAGGGGGGTGTGATCGAAAAATTACAGAACTTCCGGCTCTGTATCTTACAGAACGAATTTAAAGTGCGTTTCGAGTAGTACTAGTGACCATTAATTTAATGGTCGCTGTGCCCGTTACCATTAATTTAATGGTCGCTGTGCCGGTCAGCCCTTTGATCACCAGCGCCTCATGCGGCGCGTTGCATACCTACAATGGACTGTGAAAGTAGTACAAAACAGTCGCTAAAGCCGCTTGCGCAACTTATCCGCCAGGTCGGTCCAGTGTTAAAGTTGCGCAAACGGCTTTAGCGGCTATATTGGTCTTTGTTCAGTCAATTTTGCAATCCATGGTGATCACACTGCTGACCAGTACAATAAACAGTAAACTTGACGAGCTTGCGGACGATATCGTAGTACAGATAGCTCTATTAATTTTCAGTCAGGGTTCCATAAGGTCATAAAATTGGAAGTTTGCTGGTTCGGTTTTTCCGCGCGCGCGATGGACGGCAGTACAACCCACTCCGTAGCACATTCTCCGGCCGGCAGTCGCTGGGCCTCCACGGGGTCCCCGCAACCCGCGGACTGTTCGCTGCTGCCGCTGTTCAAGGAGGCCATCCGGCGCATTAAAAAGATTAGGCAGCGGCCGGATATCCACCGCATTCTGAAGTCACTAAGAACACACCACGAGGTGCACGACGCCATGGAGGTGCGCCGGCAGTTGGATCTGGCCGTCAGCAGCGGCCGCTTGCTCATCGTCTACACCAAGGGACTCCAGAGCTACAAGGACCCCGACAGTCTGCGGGATATGCGCCGGTACAGCATCGACACCAACGGCATCCACGGCATTAAGGGATCAACGCACTCCGTTTGGGGCCGTGTGCAGCAGGCGGTGAAGGCCGCCGTGCGGGAGATGGGCAATCCGCAGGGATCGTCGCAGGAGGAGATTGAGCAGTGTATCCGCTTGTCCTTTACGTAAGTAGAACGGGCGCTGCTGTATCGTAACTAGAATCGCTTCGAAAACATGACACAAACCTGAGCACTAAACTCTAGCCCTGCACCTGAACAAAATTTGAACAGTGCTGCCACGCTCACTTGTACGAGCGCATTCACGATTGAAGCGGGTACACAGCGAATCGGCTGAACATTTTAATGTCGGCTATGCAGTACCGCACCCCACAGCGTACAAACGTACTTCAAAAGAAAGTAACAATATATGAGCAGATCAGCTTCACGCCGCTCCATAGTACGGAATTAGCTTGGATTTCTTCGTAGCGTGGGTATTCCGACTCTGCGAGAGCTGATAGACCAGGCCCTGGCTTATCTGACGGTTCACGGCAAAATCGTGCAGACCTCTACAGGACGCTATCGATTCTGCTCGTTTTTATGGAATCGACCAAAAAATTTGTCCAACGACAAGGCCACGTCCACCAAGACTATCGAGCCAACACCGCCGGCACCCGCCACACCTCCTATAACGGCACCCAGCGTCGCTATGCCCGCGCCCGTCAAGTGTAAACGCGGCCGTACCAAGCGCGACATCTTCCCACCGGCCGCCCAGCCCATTAGCGCTCCGTCCCCCGCGGGTGGCCCAAACGCATTACACGGACAATGACTGCGAGGCATGTTAGCTGGCGCACACACGAAAAAGAATTTCCCAAACATTGGGGTAGTTCCCTGTTTTGAGTTCGTTCGTAGAAGAAGCGGACCCTTCGATTCCTGATGCAAGGAATTAGTGTTGCTTTAATGCGGGGTAATGCTGCTTGTTGAGGAAACGTTCTGTCTCGGTACGGGACTGGATGAAGTGTATTATGTGCTGGCATTAATATGATGTATATAAAACTGTATATAATACGTGACCAAAGTTGATTTGAATAACCCAATAAAATACAGGGAATGTATGCTTTTTATTGATCAGTACGTAGCGAAAAATGCGGTACAAAAGTGGGTTAACAATAACAACTATCCATAACATCATCTCCGTTCAGCTAGGTGAAAGGCAAAGTACACATCTTCTTTCTCTATCTTGTCGCTAAATGTACCGAGTACAGAAACTGCATTTCCTCGTTGAATCTCGATCCCAATTCTTTGGCGCAAAAACTCCCCGGAACGAGGGTTGGCTGTACTGTCAACAATCTTTCTCACCAGCTCTTTAAATAATTTCTGCGTCAGCGGTCCGGATGTTCCAGTGGTTTCAAACGCCAACGGCTGGACTATGTAACGGGATGCCAACCCGCTATATTTTCCTAACTTCCGGTTTTCCCGCATTTCTGCTGCACTTCCCGGCACCCTGGACGTACGGGCGATGTATGTTTGAGCAAATGTGTCCGCCACGGTTACATCCCATACCAGCGGCTTTCCGTTTTTCCAAGGGAAAGCTGTCACGCCATCCGGCCGCTTCCCATCGCCTCTATCTAAGCCCGCCGGCTCTAGGACGATGGCACTTTTGCCGAACTCAGCGCCCGCTTGGTTGCTTCGTTTAAGACAGCGTGGACTCCGTTTCTTCCTTTCGCTAAAGTACAGTGTGTTGATTGATAATAACGACGCCCAAATTGATTGTACGAGTAGTTGCCTTTAACTCGGTGCTTCTTTTCTATCCGCGTTAATCCGACGCGCCAGTTACATATTCAGTATTTAAGTATAGCACTGCAGTAAAATACTCGTAGTTCATTGCGCGGCGCTACCCGGAAAACTTTTTTTCGGAAAAAAAGTGGCCACTAAATTAAGTACTGTTTTGGTACGAGAAGTTGGTTAGTGCAGTCTTCCTCTGTTGCTACCATCCCGGAAAGTTACAGCCACATGTATACACAACACTTGAAGGCTTCGTTCTTTTCAAGTCTTTACAGTTTAATCATCTTTGTATTGGAAAAAACAGAGTACTCAGCAGTCAGCAGTTGTATTTCGCTGTCAACAACCCAACTTCAGCGCAGCTCGGGAGAAACAGTGCAGCCAGCGCCCTCTTCTGGTTACTTATCGAATTATTGCTTGTGACCTTTAACGGCATTATCCATCGCAAGAATGGCGTTCTTAACAAACGGAATCTGCTCTTTGTACTCTGGAAAGGAAGACAAAATATGACAGTGCCAACATAGCAGCTAGTGTGAATTTAACACGTCCTCACTTGTCGGCATGAACGGGCGCAGCGCTTCCGGTACCGTGATGCCGGTCGCCGTTTGCCCGTTCTCTAGCAGTGCACAGATCACGCGGGTCGTCGCGCACATGGTCGCGTTCAGCATGTGCACGAACTCCACCTACGACGCGCCAAAGCGACAACATTTGTTTTAACGGTAAAATGTAACGACCGTGCAAAGATTGGCCGTAAATACTGACCTTATCGCGTTGTTTCTTGGTCTGTCCGTAACGGATGCCTAACCGGCGCGACTGGTAGTCGGTGCAGTTGGAGCAGGACACTAGCTCCCGGAAGGCACCGCTTCCGGGGAACCAGGCTTCCAAATCGTACTTTTTCGAGGCGGCATTATTCAGCGCTCCTGGATGGAAAAACCGCGATATTAATTACGCGAAGAACTGAAAAAAATATTGCTAAAAAATTAAAATATCAAAACTTGATTAGTGTTACTCAAAATCATAGCCAAGGCTCAGTGCAGTCAGTACCCACGAGTACTGATTTTAAATAATTCAGAAACTTTTTTATATCTGCTTATTATCTGGGCAGATGCAGACGTTTGTAGAAGTACTGAGTAAAGTAATAAGAAGTGATTACGTAGTAAACTTCGGGGTTGAACTGGAGAAGCGTGTTTGCTGCTTTTCTCAGGTAAGCTTGTCTATTATCTGTTGTTAAAATACATAGAGAAACTGTTGTAGCTTCAAAATATCTTTTTTTTCAACGCTTACAATTATTTTTGCTTGTAAATTGCTAATAGTTCTGATTATTTGCGATTCTGATATGGAAAAAGCGGCGCGCAAGATAAATTACCATATTAAGGGTACGCAAGTACCTACCGGAAACGATATTGACAACGCGATAGGGAATGCCCAGCGTCCGGCAGAACAACTCCGCATTGCCGATCATCTCCTCCATCATGCGCCATGATTCATCATCATGCGGCGAGGTAATACAGAACTGCTCCACCTTCTCGAACTGGTGCACGCGGAAGATGCCGGTGGTGTCGCGACCGTTGGAGCCGACCTCCTGGCGGAAGCAGGTGGACACGCCGGCGTAGCGCAACGGCAGCTGCTCCGCCGGCAGCCACTCCCCGCGGTGGAAGGCGGCGATGGGCTGCTCGGAGGTGGCGATCAGGTACTTCTCGTCGGTGCTAATGTCCGCCGCGTCCTCGCTGCCGCGTCCGATCACCTAGATATCAGCGCTGACCTTGACCATTCGAAAGGAATGATTTCCTATGTTTTCTTAGGTTTTCTCAGGCTTTCTCTGGGTTTCTTAGGTTTTCTTAGGCTGTCTTATGTTTTCTGAAGATTTCTTATGCAGCGTACTTTGTACAGTTCCTCGTCGAACTGCGACAGTTGCGCAACTTCCTTCATAACGTCCTTGCGCATGAAGAAGGGCGTGTACATGGGCGTGAAGCCTTTGTCTTCCAGAATCTGCAGGGATAGCTGGATGAGCGCTTGTTCCAGATACACAACGGGACCCTGTACGTAAAAATAAATAATTATTGTCAAAATACGAAATTTCAAAATAAAATGTTTTCAATAGATTCGAATAAATAAGAAGAAATTAATCAGAATAAAACATGGGAGTGGTTTTCGTACTAGCAAATAATAGCCCCGCCCACCGGCGACAGCCGCCCCCCGACGGGTATCACAACCGCCGATCATGGCGATGAGATCAATATGCGACCATTTTTTCCGGGATGCTACGTCCCCGAAGACCCTCTCCACGCCGTTCTCTTCCTGTTTGCAACAAAGATTACATAACTAATTAACTAAGTCAACGTTTTTCACGGAAAGCAAACGCTACCTCGTCGTTGCTGACGATGCAGGTGTCGTGCACCAAGTTGCCGATTTCTCTGAGCGCCTTATCCCGTTGTTCTTCCAGCGTTGTCATCAGATCAGTGTACCGATTTATCTCCTGGTCCATCAAGCCGGCTAACTGCTTTAATTGAGCCATTTGCAGACCCTGTACAAGAGAAGAATTTCGTATGGATAGCCAAAAACTGATTACTTCATAAGTCTGCAAATAAAACAGAAAGCCTAAAACAAAAGTGACCTTTAGAATATCGGCGGACATGGACTCCAGAGGCGGGAGTTGTGCTGGCGCAATAGTTACATCTCCGTCTAACAAAACGGCGGTTTTCTCGCCCTGAAAATCCGCACTGGAGCCGGCCTGAAACTGCAAGTTTTATAAATCCAAAACTCGTAATTTCGAATTAATACTGAATTACTAATCTAGTAGCTATCAAATTACAGATATTGGTTGTACATTGACAGAGATACCTTCTTGTGCTGACCGATTTCTTTGCTGACACATCGTTTCCACTTGTTCCACTCGTCCACACAAAATCTAATAAAAATTTGAGAAAACCTGGTATTGTTGCGTCAGACTGCAAAGCTATCAAGAAACTACGTACCTGGCTTTACGCCACTCAACATCGCTATGGATGACCTGATCGACCAGCGCTCCATCACGGAAACGTTTCCCTTCACTGGCGCGGATAGCCTGCACCTTCCCGTCTTTCTCCTCACGGAACAGATTCACGTCCAGCACCATTTTCCCGCACTGCCGCGATCGCACGATACACCAACCAATCCACAGAACAAAATCAGAATGGAAAGGATGTAAAAGGTAAAAAATGGGTAAATTTGCGCTCGCTGTATGAATTTGTCCAGCATCGATCGAAGACGGTACTGGTACAGATGCTAATTCTAGCGAGGGAAAAACGGCACGTGTACTGGTAATTTTATCAAGTGTCTTTCCTCGACACTTGGCTGATGAAAGAAAACAAACGATTATCGAGCACAAACGACGGCCGTTATCAATAGCATGACCGAAATTAATCATAAATTTCCGCCACAATCTGCATGCATTCTTGCATCATCCACAGACGCCGCTGTTTAGTCAACGCTGAGTCAACGCGCTGAGCCTGTTGCCACCGCCCACAGGCGGTCGCTCGACATAGCGGTTGACCGCCCGTAGGCGGCTGCGCAGTGTGCAGCATGGGATTTTCTTCGACACATTTCACGTCTGAACGTGAATTTTTCCGAGTTTCCACTGTTTCCAGTTTTTCATTTTCGAAGTTTCCCTCATTTTCCAGGGTTTCAGATTCATTTTTTGCCAGTGAATTTTTGAAGATTGAAGATCGTGACAATAAAAATGTGGAAGACAAATCCGAATAACGCTGTGATGTTTTCGATCTTGGCTTTTTCATGACAAAATATGCGAGCTGAATAATTTACGAGTAATTTGGAAAATACCGTTGCAAAGCCTTCCTGTTAATCTACCGTTTGCCAGATTCTGCAAGGACTCATTTCAGTCATGGCGCGCGAAATTTTACTGGACCGTTTGCTGATGGAAAAACCGCTCTTTCCCGGTACTTTGCATGTGGGCTCGAGCAGATCGCAGCAAAACAGCGAGTCTCGATTGACGCACTCTCTGTTCCTGCAGGTCTTCGCGACGGACGTTCACGGCGCTCCCCCGTCCGTCCCGCGCACGCCCGCAGCCGTTCCACGGGGCGCGACACGGACGAGACCCTGGGCTACAAGAAACTCCTGGAGGTGGACCTGGGACCCATCAAGCGGGACGCGCAGACCGACATCAACATGCGGTGAGGCAGAGGCAACAACCTAGGTTGTCTTGCTGCTTTGGCGTTAGTTTATCTCGAAAGTGATAGTTTAACGGTGGTGTGGGGTGCAGGAAGAAGCTGGGCACGGAGGCGCTGCCCATGGAGCAGTGGGAGGTGGGGGCGCTGGTGCGCGGCGTCCTGGAGGTGAAGGAGAAGGTGGCCGCGGTCTTCACGCAGGTGGAGCTGAGTGATAAGCTGCGGATGTTGCTCAACGAGGTCCTGCGCTGCCAGCATCTGTTAGCGGTACGTAATTCCGTTGCTTTCGTTGGCCTTCTTTTTATTAAATTTCCTGTATATTTCTTCTTATTTTCTTCCTTTAATTGTAATTATTTTTCGCATTTTTTTATTTAATTTTCTCATTTGTTTTGTTAAAAATTACTGCTGCCTGTTTTAAAGTTTTTCGTGATTTTTCGTACCACGCAATTTGTTCCTTTATTTTGATAAATTTTTTTTATTTAGTTATGTTTTTCCACTTTTCTGTTTCAGTTTGATGGTTTTTAAATACGTATTTTGGCTGTTTTTCGTATTTTCGCCAAGTTGTTTTGCTCTGTGTTTTAATAAATTAATTATGCTCTTTACTTTATATTAATTTTTTGTTCGTTGAATTATTTTAATTTTCGGTTTTTTGCTTTTCAGTTTAAAATTTTCGGAAATTTGTATAAAAAACCCTTGGCTTATTTTTCGTATTTTTTACCACGATTTCTGGAAAGATTACTTCATTTGCGCTGGTTGGGTGTGGAATTTCCACAATAAAATATCATTTTCACAAAGAAATTTAAAGATCTATTTTTCTGAATTAAATTTAAAATCGAAGGAAGACGAATTACTGATGGGGATTTGTGTGGGTAGGTGGCCCCGGCGCAGCGCCCGTCCAAGTGGCAGCTGACCGTCTTCCCCTCGGAGATCTTCTCGGCCTCCTCCTGCCTGGAGCCCGTCGCCCGCATCCTGGCGATCCTGGCCACCGGTACGCGTATTCCCTGATTCTGGCTGCTGTTTTTTTGCTGCCGTCGATCACACAGGACATTTGTCTAGGTTTGGAGAATGTCATTCCCTTCGTGGAGCTCTGCCACACCGTCCTGCATCTCCCGCACGGACTGTGGATCCTCGATCGGATTCTACTGCATAATCCCAAGCGAATTCTCACCGGTTAGAGTCCATGTTACTCGTGCTTTAATTAGCTGGACACTTTTTTAAATTACTGATTTTTTTAATGTTGTTAAATTTTTAATACTCATTTTTTTCATTTTTTGTAATCTTAATTTTTGTATTAGAAATATTAGAAAATACGCATGTGTTTCAGTAATTCTTGAAATATTTACAGCTATTCTCGAAAATGTTAAAAGCTATTAATAGAAAATATTAATAGCTAGTTAAATAGCTATTCTCTGTTTTGAATTTCAGCAGTTAAATTTTTTTCTACCATTTGTTTTTTAAATTTCAAATTTTGTTGGTTTATGAACCGTGGGTGTAGTGGACAGCGTCATAAAAACACCAGCAACAAATCAAAACATTTTTGTTAGTATTAGTATTTGATAATGTAGATTTTCTGACAATTCTTGAAAATAATTTATCTTTTTAGTAATTTTCAATCAGACTCAATGTAAGTTTTAAATAATTAGTGCTTTTAATACTATAATTTTCTTGATAAATTATAAATTGTTTTACAATTTTGGGTACCAAAATTTTTTTAAAATACTAATTGTGTAAACCACGTGTTTTTAAAGGTGTAATAATTAAGAGATCACGATTTACTTTGACGTGAGAAATTTTTCCTAATTTTTATCATATTTTATGCAGTGTACGAGCATTTGATGGCGCAGTGCAATGGCGAGGATCTGGACGATCCGGCCAGCGGATTCTACGGGGAAATCCTCCTGCACCTCACTCGCCAGTTCCCCAAAACCGCCAGCCATCTCCACTACATGGCCGTACGTGCATTTCTTCACAATCAAAAATTCAAAAAAAATAAATAAAAATAGAAATAAAATTCAAAAAATTCAGCGCTGGCTGAATTAATTGTGATAAATGTGTGTAGGTGGGACAGCAGCGTTTCTTCGTGCTGATTCTGTCGTTGGTGCTGGAGAAGGGCCGGCAGGCGCGTCCGCCGCCGCGCACCGGCGTCATCCAGCACACGGACTACGCGCTGGCCCCCAAGTTCATCCTGGCCGACGCCGTGGCCCTCCTCTTCTACCAGCTGCTGGTGGCGCCGCGCGGCGAGACGCGCCAGTGGGCCGTCAAGTGTGTCGGCCTCGCCGGAGCGGTAAGTGGCATTTCCGTTTTGTATTTCTATTTTTCTTGTAATTTTTATGATCTTCTGGGTTTAATTTTCATTTTAGATAATTGATCATTCAGTTTGCGTACGAGTACGTATTTTGTGTGTGTTTTTTTTACCGTTTAGATTTTGTCGAATTGCTTTATCCATTCGTAATCAGTTTCTTACAACTGAAAAAAGATTTATCGCAAAATTTACGGGGTCGTGTATCGTACTTTATCTGTATATTTTTCCCTTGTTTAACACTGGCCCGTAGCTGGAAGCCTGGGATCATTGTCACTGCACTACGAAATCTCACAAGATTCTAATTCCTAAATTTCATACCTTCAGTATCTGTTTCTACAATTTTTCAAGATGTTTTCGTCAATTCGTGATAATAAACTTTTTTAATTATTGTTTGATTTAATACTGCCATTTAATTAATTAATTTATTTTGCGTTGTTTTCATTTAATTTCTTTATGATCTATTTTTACAGTGTTTCAAGGTTTTTTCATCAATTCGTGTTAATAAAATTTTTACAATTTTGTTTGATTTCATACTGCCATATACATTTACTAATTTACTTTGAGTGGTTTTTATTTAATTTTCTTTACCTATTTTTGTTATTTAATTTTTCAGACATTCTGATTTATGTTGAAACTAGTTTGTGTAATTGTTATTCGAATATTTGCCATTTTTTATATCTTTAAAAGCTGTTTAAATTTTTTCTGTTTCTTATCCTATTTCATATATGTTGGTAATAATAAATTACAGAGACAGAATGCGCATTTCGTGGAATGCCGGCTGCAACTGCGGATCCACGCCCTCAAACTCTTAAATAAATAAAAATAAATATTAAATTCTTCGTTTTTGTTCGATTTATTGCTGCCCATGCGTGCCATTTACAATGCAATTAATTTAATTTATGGTTTTGTTTATTTGTCCGCCATTTTCTTTATCTACTGTTGTGGTTTGATTTTTCAGAGTTTTTAACTTATTTTAAAATAATTTGTGGAATTTTTTTATGAACATTTGTTATTTTTCACTCCTTTTATAGATGTTTCGATTTTTTCGGATTTTTTTATCCGCTAAGTATAATTTTGTAATAATAAATTGCAGCGGCAGAATGCGCATTTCGTGGAATGCCGACTGCAGTTACTGACCCACGCCCACAAACTCCTCCCGGAGAAACCCGGCCTCTTCCTCCCCGACGCCTCCCTCCAGTCCGCCTCGCGTCTGATCTACCTCTACGCGACACTGAAGGAAGCGGCCAACCTGACGCTGACCAACGACGAGTACCGCATCTTATCCAAACTGGTGACCAGCCGCGTCAAGCTGACGGGCAGCGGCAACGCCTTCATCATCCTGGGCGTGTGCTGTCTGGTGTCCTTCCCGGAACTCCTCAGCGAGCGCACCGTGGAGCAGGAGATTGTCGCCTGGATGAAGTGGATCCTGGAGCTGGACTTCAGCGGGCTGACGGGTGGTGGGACGTGTCTGGAGGCGCTGCTGCTCATTGTGGCGCATCTGCGGGCCAATGAGTGGAAGGAGGTGTCGGCCGTCATCAGCGGATATCTCCTCACCAAGGTACGTTTGTTTTATTTCAATACGTTTTATTTTAAATAATATTATGCTATTAAATGAAGTGGTGCATTTTATTTCTAACTGTTATAAATGTTTTTATTCATATTGTAGTTATTCAAATTTAGTACGAGCACGGTACTTCAACTGTCCTTCGTAATTTAAGACATTTAATTTTTGATTGATTTATTGAGTTGTTTTTTACAGTTGATTTTAAAATAAATTAGCTCTAGCAATTTAATGAAATTTGATTGCAATAATTTTAATAAAATTTATTTTGCTCTTTAAAATTGAATGGGTTTTTTTTGTTAAATTGTAATCAACATATTTTGCACAAAATTACGGATGTTTTTGCTGGATTTATAATCACGTTGTCTTTTCTGATCGGACGGGATGGTGTTGCAGGTCAATATCAAGCCGCAGATGGTGGTGCGTTTGAAACTGCTCATTAACGCTGAAGTCTTTCGCGACGAAGTAAGTGTCGGTGGTCGTAGTGCAGTGGATGAGACAGAGTCGCCAAAACTGCTTCAACAACTGCTTGATTTAGTATCTGTAATGACAATTTCTCGCCAAGCGTGCGGACAAGTAGACTATTTATTTTTCCTGTTGGGATCATAAAGAACAGCTACTTTAGCCATTAGTGGTAAAAAATTCACTGCAACTTACCTAAACTTTCATCAATTTAGGTAAGGTTTATTTGTGATAGAGTTTGATTTTTAATCTGTTATTTTGGTTGAATTTGATTCCTGAATTTGTTCCGTTATTTATTCGGAATCGGTTATATTATTTATTCAATAACATTCAATAATTTACCCATCAAAAAATAATAAAAATGATCTTTATGGTGGGAAAAATTGTCTGAAAATTGAAAAAAACGGACCGGATTAAGTTGTGACTGCTTTAGTTTAATTTCAAATCGATTGGCCATCTATCTGAACAGTCACTTCACTACGAAATTCCACCAGTCTCTTAGTGCGATTCACGGGCTGCTTTGGTGTTATTCCTTAATTTATTTCCCTTAAACAGTAGTTTGTTGGTTTTAGCCATGAGAATCCTATATAATAAATTATGAAATAAAGCTACTAAATAAGCTAATAAATAAGTAATAAAAAATCCGGAAATGGGCTGCCTGCTGCACGAAGAAATCCTAAATAATAAAAATACGCCATGTACGGGATGCTGCTTGTCGTAGGCGTTGTGGCGGTATTCCCTGCGCATCCCGCCGACGGAGAAGCTCAACGCCGCCCTAACCCACGCCCTGCCGGTGCACTGCATCTACAATATCCTCCACAACAAGTCCTACGCCGTCTACAACATCTCCGTCAAGGTGAGCATGATACCGGAATTTTCTTGAAAATTTTCTCGGTATTTTTCCCTACTGAAAAACTGAACAATAATTGCCGTAGGAGACGGAAAAAGAATTTCTAATCTACGAGTAAATTGACACCGTCGCTTATCGTTCAGCCTTAACGACCCACTGCGTGGTGGAAGTTTTGCCACTCCACTACAATATTTCATACACAAGTTAAACGGTTTTTTGCGGTGGCTTTTTTTACGACCGTTGAAAAAATCACAACGGCAAACGTTTCGCAGTTCAGATTTCAAATCAGATCGGTTCCAAATCAAACCCACCGCCGAGAATTCGAGCTGGTTTGAACAAAGTTTTTTTTTACAAAAGTATAATTGAGACAGATGAAAATGCAGAAATTGATCAAATTAAATGCCGGTTTAATAAAATAGAATTTGGATAACTGGTGAAAATATTAAGTTAACTGCGATGTAGTATTAAATATTAAATTAAATATGAAAATAATATTAATAAATGCCGGTTAATATTTCATTAGTTTTTTTGTTTATGTATAACAGGAAAAACACTCGGAAAAAGAATTTTCAAAATTTAATGTAATTTTTTTGGAAATAATTTTAAAAACGGTTTGAATTTGGCCAGGAATGGATCGCCCATCAGATGAGCAAATGCTGGCTGCCGGTGCACCCGATGATGGTGCACCTGCTGACGGTGTTCGTGCAGACCACGCTGCCGGTGCTGCGCCGCATCTCCGACGGCCCGGACGACTACACCGCCCTGCAGAAGCCCTTCACGCCCGCCGACGTCCTGGGGCTCATCTACGACCGGCCGCCGGCGGCGCTCAGCGCGCTGGACATGAAGAAGCTGCGCACCGTGGACTTGTTTCAACGCCAGGATGTCAGCGATCCCTACAGGAACGTCGGGAAGGTCCTCATGGCGTTCTATGTGTTGCTGTTCAATGATTTTTATATGAACAACCTCAAGACCTTCAGTAAGACGACCATATTAATTTAGTAATTTAAAAAAATAATAATAGCAATTTATCCGATTTTATTTCCATACCAGAAAAATAAAAAAAAACTTAGCATTACTGAAATGAAAACGACTATAAAATCAATCGAGATTAAAAAATTAGAAAAAAAATTATTTACACAATTAATTATTTAATTAAGTATTAATTAAGTACAATTAATTATTTAAAACTATTTACAGTAAACGTACAAGTAAAATTGATAAAAATAATATCAGCAATTTATCCTGCTTTGTTTCCATACCGAAAAATAAACAAATTTATAATATTATTCCAATGAAAAAGAAAATTAACTGAAAATTTAACAATTATAACAGTAATTATTTCAAAATTATTAACAATAAATGTGATTTTTTATTCCCCGTGAATGAAAAATTGAAAGTTAGTATTGATTAAATAGAACAGAAATTAAAATGAAATTAAAGTGAAAAGGTAAAGCGGACTTGAAATTAATTAGACTAAACATAGTTTTGAAAATAGCGCGATGATGTGATTTTTTTGCGGATTTGACGGAGGATTCGGCGGGTGTTTTGCAGTGACGGCGAAGGTGTTGGATTGCCGGATGTACGGCACGGAGGTGCTGGAGCGGATCCCCTTCAAGCACTACCTGACGCTGACGTACCAGTTCCAGGATCTGTTCGATCCCTTGGGCGACGCGCTGGGCCGGCTGATGCTGCAGCATCTGCCGCATATGCGCACCGTCTACGATGAAATCAAGGCCGAAGCCAGTCATGGCGACCGGCATTTGGCGCTGGCCCTGCCCCGACCGCGTCAGTACTCACCAATGAATTAAACCGAAAAATCCAGGAAAAACTATATTCCATCAGTTTTATTTAATGAATAAATAAAGAAGGAATTTCTATTTTGAAATTAAGCCAGTGTAAAAATTGCCTTATAAAGTTATAATAAACCGAAAAATCCTGAGGAGAAATAAATTCTATTTCATTACATAAAGAAGAAATTTTTGTTAAAAATTAAGAAGTTGGATGTTTCCAGGTAAAAACTGCCTTATAATAAATCGAAATCTAGTAAAAAAATATTAAGTCGGTTTTATTAAATAATTTAACAAAGAAGGAACTGGTGTTAAAAATTAATCCAGTGTAAAAACTGCCTTAGATGATGGGATAATGATTTCAGTAAATCTGTGAATAAATTCAAAATACTCGTACATTTGCGCTAAAATTTGGTATCGTAATTGACGTATAAGAATTATTATCAGTAAGTATTTGAATTGTGAATAGCAGATAAGGCATTAAATAGAAAGATTCAATAAATTAATTGCATTAAGAAACCATGCCGACGTTGTACAGCGGCGGACGGAGATGATCTGACGCGTTTTCTGGACGTCCTGACGCGCTGTCCTCCGGAGCGGATCGGCGCGTGTCTGGACAGCTTTCTGCGCCTGCTGCCGCGCGTCCTGACCGAGGAGCTGCCCGAGTCGGCGCAGGATGCCTTCGAGCGCGTCTGGGAGCAGCTGATGGACGTTGACACCAACACGTCAGTCGCAGCGTCCCGAATTTTCGTTAAAGATGCCCAGAAAAAATTTACTTAATTTTTAATTAAATAAATTCGTTAAATTTCTTAGGGTTTTGTTGGCGACCACGCTGGCCTTGCTGCAGCACAAAGACAAATCCATCTCGTCGATTACATTCGAGGAGCTCTGCCTGGAGCCGTTGCATATCCTGCGCTGTGATCCCATCGTCTTCCGGTTCGTTGTTATTCGTTTATAATTTCACGCAATGCAAAAATATCTTAAGCAGTAGAAGTATTGAAAAAGAAAAAATTGAAATTAAATACAATTGACGCGTTGGAAGAATAAACCAAGATAATATTCGAAAAATACATACATTATAAGCACATAAAATTAGCGCAATGGAAAGTTAAATAAAAATAATAATTCAAAAATTCAAAAACATAATTCAGAAATCAAAAATAAATAAAATTGACGCAATAAAAAATGTGTCTTTATTAGCACAAGCCAGTCACACTGCAAATTTTGTTAATAAACCAAGAATAATTATAACAGAAAAATTTCTCTTAAGTTGTCCGTTACATCCATAGTTCCAAAAACGGACACCGCATTTCCCCGTTGAATTTCGATAGACAGACGCTGGCGTAGAAATTCATGTGATCGAGGTTCACCAGTGTGCTGCTGCAGTCGCTTGCCGATTTCCTTCACTAGAGCGGATGCCGACTTGCCCCATGGTCCGAGTGTTTCGAAGGCTAACGGCGCGAAAATGTATCTACCATCGAGGTACGCGTACAGACTGGTCTTCCTGTCTTCGGCCAGGCGGCGGATCCCGCGGATGCCGAAGTGGACTTGATATGCGATGGGGCAACAGTGTCGACGCAAGTGACGTCCCAGGCTAAACACATGCCACGTTTCCAGGCGAACGTCGTGCACCCGTCCGGGCGACGATCGGACGTGTGGGATGTGCCGCGGGGCTCGAGCTTCGCTGGGATGCCCGCCGAAACTAATGATCGGCAGACAATACTGTTTAGCCCGCCATGGCGAGCGTGTCTACCTGCAGAGAAGGAGCATGACAGTCCGTGGTGACCATAAACGTCGAAAAAAAAAAAAAATAAAAAATTATATAAAAATTATCATGCTGAAATAAATACATTATAAATAAATTGATGAAGTGGAAGAATTGATACGTGTAACGTATGGGAAAGAATAAACTTGACGCAAATAGAAAATAATGTGAATAAAATAAATAAAATTGACGCGACGGAAATTGTCTTGCAGAAAAGTCTTCTTAACGCGGATTTTATTGCGGACGTTCTCCTCGTTCCTGACGCTGTCGCGGAGCTACCTGAACCAGCAGCTGGACGTGATCGACCAGCAGCAGATGCTGGTGACCGAGGGCGCCGTGGATCCGCTGCGGGAGGAGCGGAAGCGCTGCATGTTCATGCTGCAGGAGAGCGCCGCCGTGCAGATCTTGATTGAGCAGCTGGACGCCGGCCATCAGGAGGTGTCCGACGATCTGGACCTGCCGGAACGCCTGACGGCCCCGCAGAACGCCGTCTGCATCTTCATCCACCAGCTGATCATCAGCAATCCCACCCTGGCCAAGCTGGTCGTCTTCCAGGTCAGACTGGGATTTTTTAAACACTTTTCAACCTTTTTTTGCTGTGAAATTATCAGATGAGAAATTTCGGTTTCAATAGAATCGAGATTTGAAAAATTAAATATTTTGTAATTTTGTTGGAAAGATTTTCGGTGTAATCCGCTACAGTGGTTGAAAATCAAGAGAATTTTCTTTTAATTTTAAAACTCTGTCAAAAATCCACTGGGAATGATTTTAACCAAATTTTTTTTTAGTAATTAAAAAATTAATTGCTCATTTTTAATTCATTTCAAACACGCGACGCGGTTTTAATTTTCAGATGGTTTTTACTTTGCCAATTAAAATCTTAAAATTTTGTGTTATTAGCCCTCGCAGAATAAATTACGAAATAGTAGAAATTAAAATAAATTCCAACGTAAAAATGGCTTAAAATAAACAGATAAATAAAAATTTATAATAATATATAGAAAATGTACTAAAAATCATATTTAAAAACCTAAGAAAAATAATAAGAAGTAATTCAAATAAGAAAAATGATAAGAAAATAGCAATAAAAATTAAAGTTCAATAAAAATGGAATAAATTTTTGCAGACCTTCCCGCCGGCGCGTATCCCGCTAGTCGTCCGCGGCGTGGAATCCCTGCACATCTGCCTGGACTACCTGCACGAGGCCATGGCCCTCCCGTCCGTCACCAAGAAGCTCTTCATCCTGGAGCTAACCAGCTGTCTGTGCGTCAAATTCCGTATCGCCCGCAGCGTGGCGGTGGCGCGTCTCGCCGTGGACGTCCTGGCCACCCTCCTGACCGCCTATCCCCGCGAGGTGCGCCGCGAGGTGGTCCGGACGGGGGCGCGGGTGTTGGCGCGTCTGGGGAACATCTTCCCGCCCCTGCGGGAGGCGTGCGTGGGGCTGCTGGAGCAGATGGGCGAGGCGGAGCGGGCGGCGGAGACCGCGGGGGGTGCGTGGCGGGGGGCGGCCAGGAGATTGGTTGGGGGCGGGGCGGGGCGGTCGGAGAAGGGCAACGGGGTGAAGGCGGCGTTGAAGTGTGCAAGGGGGGTGCCGCCCCTCCGCAGTTGAGGGGGCGGGGTGGTCTACTGTGTAGAAGTTTTTTCGGGGTTTTTTGTGGTATTTTGTGCAGAGAATTGAGTTGTAGCCGTTGATGGGCGTCGTGTTATGTTGCTGATGATTTTGTACAGGACCGATATTTCTTTGGCTTATTTGAGCGACCGGATGTTGCACGCGCGAAGCGTTTTCTCGCCAATATATACTAATCATCTGGCTACAGGATGTCATAAAAACAGTGCAGAGAATATTATTGTTGATTTATGTATTTCGTCTATCTGACGCATAGCGTCATTAGCGTGATAGGCGTCTTGAAATAGTAAAAAGCCTCGGAGAAACTGAAACTCTGGAAACCTAAGAAACCTAAGAAACCTAAGAAACCTAAGAAAATTGTAAGAAACCTAAGAAAACCTAAGAAGCGTTTGAAAAAAAAGAAACAAAAAACTGTGAAAGCGAAGAGCGTGGTGTTCGTTTTGCGGCGAAGTGTGGCAAAGGTCAAATGTCTCAAGCCATATGTCCCAGACGGAGGTGCCACTATTTTCTGCAGCGTGGTGTCTTCGCGGCGGAATGTCGCATGTCAAATTTCAGTGCAGCAAACCCAGTTGTCCGGATGCGACTTGTAATATAGTAGCACAAATTATGGTTCCTCTCATAGAAGATTTTTGCCCCGATACCCCCGGTAGCCACGGTTGCTCTGATGTGCATGCGATATCCTCGCTCGCTACTGAGTGATAAGGGCGATATATGCCCGCTCATTCCATCTGATATGCCTTGTCTGGCTCGTCACTTGCTGCTTATACGAGTTGTTGTTGTTGTTGCCTCGTATATACCGCTGCTTTGCAACACCGATTCGATCGCTCACTCTGATTCCATTCCTAATAATAATTCTTATCGTATACATAATTGTCTGCTCCGATGATTGTTCAGTTTGCACTTTGCTTGACAGAGCTGGCGGCTGTAGCCTTCAGGTCTTGAGTTCATTTAGCAGTTGTCCGGTCATTTTCACAATTAAACGTTCGCCACAATAATCGATATTGAAAGTTCGGCCTCTGCATTGAAACTTTTGCCGTTATCCTGCTGGATTAAGTCGAACACCAGCGCTTTCAGTTGTAACCGCAATCAGCACCCACCCATGTGTGTTGTATCTGGGTTGGGATTGTCGGCGAAGCGGTGTCGATCGTGGGATGTGTTATCGACAGCCGGTATGCGCGCGATACCTTGAGAATCGATCAGGGGTTCGAGCCACAGCGGAAGTTATTAAGGACGGTCTCTGAGTTGAACGTCGAGGCACCCTTGCATAACTTCCGCTGCGGCGAATGAGCGGGGCGAGCGGAGACCTCGATCCGCGATAACAGTGGCCGATACGTCACACGTGTAATGTTTAATTGGTCTCCTTCGTGTTTAACAACAATGATTACATACTACGGTTACAAGTTCCAAAAACAACCAAAATCACTCCCTTCCGCAATTTTACTTCTGCCCGGCAAAGTGCCTAAAACTGCGGCAGCGTTTCCCTTCATTATCGCAAGACTAATGCATGCGCTGTTTTAAGAAAGCGGTAGTTCTGTGGCCGATACGGTTGGATTGGGGTCGTGGCGTACAGGGATCCAGCCATATAGCGATCCTGAATCGTAATGCTATAACGACTTTGCGTAATCGTTGTAGGGCGGATCTTATCGAGAACAAACGAAAGATGATTAAGCGAAGAGAACTGAAAATAATAATTTCAGCTGCAATTCATTGATCACTCTCTTTTTGTGTACTGAGTAAAGTAACGATACCGCCGGGGAAAAAATGACCAGTTTGTGTTTCCTTTTAGAAACTAAGGGGACACTATATGCTTAAATGTAATAAAAATATCTTTATTCGATCTTCATAACCTCTTGTTTCTGGCGTCCCGATACAGGTACACTGGCATACTCGAGCTTCAGATTTGGCCACATTGTGACCTTTTATTTTATTCCGCTTTGCCCAAATCACGCAACTTTCCTAACTCCACACACCACAACCTTTTAAATTGTGTTTCTAATGTCAAAAACTATAACACAATATTTTTGACGGCACCCGGCAACTGCCTCGCAAAATAGGGATGTTTGTCAGGATGTTGCCGGCCACGCAACAAATCCGTGTAGATGAGTTCGTTTCGCTGCAGATTCAGGCACGTTGTTACAGTCTCCTCATCCAAGTTGCCCAATGGTCCCCGACACATTTTCCGCCAATGTTCGGTGACCTTTTAACGTCTTCACTTCCGCGTCTAACCGTTCAGCTCCAAACCGTGCCTTCCGCTCCTGGAACTTCCGGCGGAAGTGCTCATACAGCAACGTATCGGCGTGATTCCACTCGTTAATCTTCTCCACCTCCGTTTCCGTCAAGGCGGTGACCATGGCGGGCGGACGGGCGTTGACCCGAAAGGTCACGACGTCCTGCCACTCCCAGCACAGGAGCTCCCGCAGCAGCACCAGCGACGCCTCCATCTCCTCCGCCAGCATCACCAGATCGAACCGCGCGTCCAGTTCCCGGATCTTCGCTGCGATGGCCGTGTCGTTGTCGTAGTCGGTGACCTCCAACCCGGCATCATACATGGCGGGGTTACGGCCGAACCGGCTCCAGACGATGGTGGGGCGGAAGGTGAAGTAGCGCTCAGGATCCTGGAGGAAGGTGGTGAGGTTGGCGCCGAAGCGCTTAGGCAGGTTGAAGAAGCTGAAGGCGGATTCGAAGAGGGCGGACGGTTGGCGGAGGATGGTGACGAAGACGGTGTCCGGCGGCATGAGGGCGGCAAGGGCCGGGGAGAAGCGGGTGTGGTGGCACAGGATGTTGTAGGCCGAGGAGGGGGCGTCCAGTGGTAGTGCCATGGAGGGATGGAAGGCTTCCAGTGGGTGGAAATAGTTGACGCGCTGCCTGTAGCGTACAAACGTGTAAATGCATGCTTTATGGGGTCGTCAAGGCATTAACCGTTACAAGCACACGCGTTACCGGCAAAACCGTCCTCCCAACGCTTTTGTCGTTAAGCCGGACAAACTGTCCGCCGGTGCAAAAATGCGTCCGCCGTACATTTGCTTTTAGTGTAGTATGTATATATTACATACCGGTATCCGGTAGGGTAGGGCAAAGGTCAAGTTGTGGGTGTGTCCGTAGCGGAGGAAGATATTCTGCACAGCGCTGCTGGCGCATTTGTGCGTCTTCAGGAGGACGATGTTGCGCCGGGGCGTGCAGTGGTGGGCGGTCGGTGCAACCGTTGAAGGGTGGTGCTGATGGTAGACGAAGAGGAGGGACAGCGCCGTTAGGTAAAAGACCGTGGTCAGCGAGAAGGCATAACGGCGCATTATCACCAAACCGCGCTCTGGAACACGCGCTTCCAGCTGTGCTTACCGTGCGGCCGGCCGGGTAAGACATTTAGATGTAAAAAAAATATAAGAGCTTAATTAAAACCTTCCAACCGATTAAATCCACTGCATTAGAACGTATAAAAGTGTGACGCAGTTGCATGTCGGCTGATGCGCATACTCGGTTAGCCTTTCAATGTCTTATACTGATTAACGTGTAATTAAGACCGCGAACCGGAGAAACCGCTCGGGTGGTCGTTAATCTCACTGATTAGTCAGGTGTGTCACGCTCTGTGTCAATAACACCCTGGGCAGAAACTGTATACTACGTGTATGCTGAATGGGTGCTCACGAAATCTTTCTGTGTACGGGTGTACCGATGCATCTCGGAGCTACGCACGTACACTTGCAGCTGCGTCAGAGCCGGGGTGTGTGTGTGTGTGTGTGTGTCCATGCAGCGTAAGTTGCGTAACAACACCGGTTGACGCTTAAACAACGCAGTTGCTCACTACACTGCTCATGCGTTGATGTGGTCTACTTAGCCCGCGTTCTATACCACGTTCTGTGTGTGTGGATTACGCTTGTTAATACGTCACAGTTGCACTCAGTTCAAGCAGTCGCCAGAGCATACCACGAGAGAAGCCGCGGATGCTGTTAAAGCAGGGAATCTACAGCCGCGGATGATCTTGTCCCCACACCGGACACGTCTGTACTGAGCCTGGCCCAAAATGTCACGCATGCCGGATCCGGCAGCGGTGTGTCATACGCCGAACATCAGTGGTGACATTTTCCTAATGGCGCTCTTTGCCATTAAAGCGTATTATTCGGAATTTAATTACCAAATCATTCTCTGCTAAAAACAGTACGAGTATTCTCACTGGTAAGTCATACAAGAACAGCTTACCAGGGCAGCGTCACCGGCCCCCCTCTCAGAAAAATTTCATTTTTTGCAGGGTTGCAGAGTAACACTAGGGTATGCTTAAAAAAATAGTTTCATCTGCCATGGTCAGTAGGGCGTGGCCAAACAGAATTTAGAAGTTTAAAATTTGCTATGTTATAGCCTATGGCCAATGCATTGCTTCGTACTTTAAGCACATTTACGATTTAATACAAACCACAAATAAATTATTACTAAATTATTACAAAATAACTGAAGCGGCCTGTACGTGGTACTTATAAAATTACAAAATATTGTTAAGTACCACGTACAGGCCGCTTCAGAAACAAAAACGGTTAACGGGGAATATTGGACACACATAGGCCTCGTACGATAGCGCATTCAAGTGGTTCGTATTAATTCGTAAATGTGCTTAAAGTACGAAGCAATGCATTGGCCATAGGCTATAACATAACAAGTTTGTAACTTCTAAATTCTGTTTGTACGCCCTGCTGACCATGGCAGATGAAATTGTTTTTTTAAGCATACCCTAGTGTTACTCTGCAATCCTGCAAAAAATGAAGTTTTTCTGAGAGAGGGGCCTGTGACGCTAGCCTGGTTAGAGTAACATTGCCAACTGCCAAGAAAAACAACATCGGACACTGATCATTCCCGGCCAATCCAGAGGCTACAACAACGTCCTCGTGGTGTCTCATTACAGAGTATTCACGGTTAACCAGGAGTAATGATTCGTGTTTTTTGCCTTGATTACGTTAGTGCGGTAACACAGTTTTAGACTTTTGGAAAGGTAACGGATTAATCGTAAAATCACCATCCCGCGCAGTACTTTCGTCCTCACCAATCTGACTGAAACCTTCTCCAAAACGTCTACAACCATGGAGTCCAGATATGAGAATTGTGTAAAACACGCAACTACTTAACAGATGCATTCCTCATTATGCAAAATTCAGTAGTCCATGCCAATAAAATCATTTCGAAGAACAGCAGCCCCGTCTCCAGAGAGACATTTCACATATCTATGATCCCGGGATTTCATATCGATAATTACGTTAGCTAAGCACTGTATCCTGATTTGTAGGTAGTTAGTATTGTTTCAACGTCATCAAGAGACGCAGTTTGCTCGTATGATTACTCACCCATGACTAATTACAGATCCGACAAGGCACATTACGCACATAGCCAATTACCCTTTGTTTTTCGTGTCAACGGGTCATGCTAGTGATGTCACAAATGTGTGGCCGCTACACCCGTCACGCGAGTTTAGGCTGCTGTTTTCTGTGCTCCTACACTCGTATAATCAGTAGGCGTAACCGACCACCGACAACATTGGCACCGTTCAGACAACGAAGGCGTATCAAGGTATCAACGCAAGGCGGTAACCATAACCTGTTTGAGGGCACGAAGAAACGTTTTCCATGTAATCCAACTGTTTAAATAGTTCTTGCGCTCAAAGAGCGCTAGCTTTTCTTCATCATGAGAACGTCATGTGGCGTGTGCGGCGACCCACAGTGTGGAGTACCCGAAAGAATTCCAAGTGGTCCTTATGCATTACACTGTTGCTCGCGTTCCTCGTATCCTGTATGCTATTGCTGGATTCGCAGAGACACTATGTGGTTCTCGTTGAAAACCGGAGAACCCAGAACCCGGCTCTTGCCGATCCCGGAATATTCGCTGTGGACCCCGGATCTGTGCAGCAGCAGTATAAGAGTTCTCCGCAACCCTGTGCGCCGGACACGTTCCTCGTGGTCGCGGTGATCACGGCGCCGCGGAACGCCGGCGTCCGGGCCATGATCCGGCGCACCTGGGGGTCCCTGGCCGGAGCGGCGTGCCGCACCCGTCTGTTGTTCATGCTGGGACGGGTGCATTCCCACAGCACGCAACAGCATCTGGACGAAGAAGCCCGGGAGCATGGTGACCTTTTGCAATCCAACCAGTTCGATGATACCTTCCGCAGTTCGACAATCAAGGCAAGTGACTCGGTACATGGTACCAAATTCTTGTGCATGCTCGGGAAATTTCGCTTTTCCGCACTCTCAAACACTTTTTTGCATGTTTTTGTGACAATTCGTAGCCAAATGTTTGTTTACAGTATATTGGCTAGAAAACAGTTCGGGAATTATGGCTGCATTAATTCTAAAAAGTTTAAATGCAATCAGGTGTACCAAAAGTCTCTCTGTGAGCCGGTCTTTTTCCAATTCTGCATGAAAATGCGCATGCGTATGCAGATCGGTCTTGCTCACGAACCAGGGTTCTGTAACTGTGTACAAGTTTCAAAATGAATTCCAAAAATTGAGGAAATATTGTGGAAGTCCTTTTAAAATTTGAAAGGTAGTGTAACCAGGGTTCGGGGTAAGGATGACCTTACATCGTAATATGCGTTTATTTGCAAAGTTCGAAAGAAGATCGGTCCATAATGAGGCTCCTGAAACCCCTGTAGGTGTTTAGCCGAAACTTTCTAACCCGAATGTTGCGCGCACAAACGGTTTTTACGCTGGTGTATACATATCATTTGGCTACAGAATGTCATAATACAATGCAAAAAGTGCTGAGGAGTGCGCCAAAGTGCGCTAGCAAGAAGTGGTATTAAAGACCTTACAGAAAGCGAAAGGTTTCGTGGATGTACCCGAACTTGGTACCATGTAACACTTCAGACGCTGCACATGTACCAGTGGTGCGCGGCCTACTGCCCGTCCTCCACGTTCGTGGCCCGGGTGGATGACGATGCGTATCTCAACATTCCCAAACTGTACGACACCCTGAAGAACCAATCGCCTGATGCGTTCTACGGACATGTGTACGCGCAGGAGATCCTCAACGATGCGTGGTTCCCGCAGCGGAACCCCAATGGGAAGTACTATTCGCCGCGGGAAGAGTACCGCCAGGACCGGTATCCCGTGTACATTTGGGGATTCTTGATAATCGCGCCGACACGGTTATTGGGGAAGGTCTTATACGCCAGCCTAGTTATTCCTTATAGTTTTCTTGACGATGTCTACGTCACCGGATTAGTGGCGAACTCCAGTGGGATTCCGTTGCGGCATATCACCGGGATAACGCAGAAGACGAAAACGATGGCGGTAGCACAGTCGTGCTTAAAGGACAAGTATACAGCCATACACAAAATGGGACAGAAGGATCTGTACGTTCTATGGAACGCGGAGTGTTCAGGTTCCCGCAGTACCTGCAACTGATGTGTTAATATGTTTGCATGGGTCTTCGTTTTATACAGTTTAGGGGTGAAAAAACGCCGTGTACTGATATACTATGCGGGAATCGCTGTCGCGACAACACACCGGATGACCAACCGGTCCGCAGTTGCGGGAGTGGGAAACGCTCTGGAGTCCATGAGCGCCGAGCGGTTATAGTGATATTCCGGATACGTATCTGTGTATTACATACAACACGGACACATGTACAAACTACCTGTACTATTCAACAGATGTTAGTACAATACTTAGTAGCGTGTTAAGGATAAGTATGAAAAGCGCTGTGTATGAATCATCATACACACACATCACGACAATACACAAACTCCTGTTTCCGATAGGCGCAAACGTATACTACACGGTCTGTACCCTAACGAAATTTACCGCAACCTAGACGCACTCAGGAAATTCCCAAATGTTTAATCAACAAAACAGAACGAACTTTCTCTTAGCTTAAAGCTAGTCACACCCAATCTCTTGCACAGATATAGATATAAACTGTATCTCTAACTTCATCTCCCAAAGCGAGACTCAGTAGATTAATGTATGCAACCAGCAACCAGGATTGTTAATGTAATTACATAGTGATCGAATGCGTTAAACAGCTCTTATACTGCCATTTATTTGGCCGTATTAGTAAAAACAATACTGGGGAGAGTAGGGTGTATTCGCGGAACACTACTTAACATTATTTTAAAAACCAAACACGAACAAAACATCACATAAACATCACTGGTAATTAATACTAGCACAGTCATGGTTAATACTAGCACCCAAAACATCACAAATACATTTATACTCGTACATTTCTCTGATTATCCCATTTTTAAATGCAGCCGCAATGGTGTCAGTGGTGGCCGCTTCGGTATGATACGATCTGATTGCTGCATGCAGTGACGACTTGTGACGGCTTCCGCAGAAAAACGCGCTACCGGCAGCGTATGTTAATGGCGATGTCGGAGTGGATGCTGCCGAGCGCGCAACAGATCCGTGTAGATTATTTCGTGTCGCTGGAGGTTCAGGCACGTGGTCACGGCCTTCTCATCCCTACTGACCAATGCTCCCCGACATTCACTCCGCCAGTAATCGGTGACGCTTTTCAAGATCTTCACTTCCGCGGCCAACCGCTCCGCCCCAAACCGCACCTTCCGCTCCTGGAACTTCCGGCGGAAGTGCTCATACAGCAACGTATCGGCGTGGTTCCACTCGTTAATCTTCTCCACCTCCGTTTCGGTCAGTGCGGTGAGCATGGCCGGTGGACGGGCGTTGACCCGAAAGGTCGCAACGTCCTGCCACTCCCAGCAGAGGAGCTCCCGCAGCAGCACCAGCGACGCCTCCATCTCCTCCGCCAGCATTACCAGGTCGAACCGCTCGTCCATTTCCCGGATCTTCGCTGCAATGGCCGTGTCGTTGTCGAAGTGGCGGACCTCCAACCCGGCGTCGTACATGGCGGGATTGCGGCCGAACCGGCTCCAGATGGTGTTCGTGCGGAAGGTGTAGTATTTTCGGGGGTGCTGGAGGAAGGTGGTGAGATTGGCGCCGAAGCGTTTGGCCAGGTTGAAGAAGCTGTAGGCGGACTCGAACAAGGCGGCTGGTTTTCGGAGGATGGTGATGTAGACGGTGTCCGGCGGCATGAAGGCGGCGAGGGCCGGGGAGTAGCGGGTGTGATGGCACAGGATATTGTAGGAAGAGGAGGGTGCTTCCAGTGGTAGTGCCATGGCAGGATGGAAGGCCTCCAGCGGGTGGAAATAGTTTATCTGCCGCCTGTAAACGGTATTCGACATGCGCATCATTTCCAGCCAGCAGTAAAACACTGACAGTTAACGGTTCTAACATATTAATACTTCGACCTCTGTGCCTGGACATTTTCACAATAGAAATTGGCGTACCGGACACCAGAAACACGCTATCCTTTTGTTGTTCTGTTGGTCCACATGGCAAAAACTTTTCATACAATTGATTTCGTGATAATTAGTGTTTTCATAGAAGCTTGCATATTATCAGGGTTTATTGCACTAAAAAACTGATAATTTTGACGGTACGTGGTACGTGCTGGTGACATACCGTAATTATCGAATTAGAAGCCCAGGGTTACAAATATTTCAGACGACCCATGGGCTCCAATTACGGGCATGGGCTTGTATTTGAGGGGGCGGGGCTTCAATTTTTCAAACCAGCTTTTTGGCATTTCTTAACATGGGCTTTACGGTATTTAATTAAGCCCATGGGCCTCTATTTCGGGGGGGGGGGGCTTATAACTTTCAAACGACCTTAGGTGGGCTCGAATTACGGGGGGGGCTTCAGATTCGATAATTACGGTACTCATTTATACCATATACACTGCATGCATTTATGAATAAAATTAACAGAAATATATATAATATTTATTAAATTATATGTATTATTAATAATTTAATAAAAATATTAATAATATTTTCGATAATGTTAATTACTATTCGCAGGAAATTGCGCTTCCAGATTAATTGGCAGTCGAAACATGCACGCAATTCTCCATTGATCTCAACCGTTATGGTTGCTGATTGTTGCGGCATAAGAGAAGAACCGCGGACTGGAAACAAAACAGGCGCACGCTGGGATATACCGGTACGTGCTTGTAATAGATAATGGATGAGCAACATGTATCATTGATAGCTGATTGCATTATAATTTCTCGTGGCATACCGTTTCTCCTTCGTGTGTAGCGGTATTGTTACAATTACAAATTCTACGTAAAATCCACGGAAAATGATTATATGGAAATTAGATCGACCCGATTCTGCTCTCATCCATGCTAAAATACTGTACGTTTCCTATGCGGATCAGCCAATAATTATTATATATAAGGGAGTTTTATAAAAGGTCATCGGCGCGGCCGGCAGCATCTTTGTGCCGGGTGTTATTCGGATTAAACTTCAGTTAGAGAGTTCCGTGTGAGATTCATTGTTATTATTATCATTATCACTCTACAGTAGCCAGACTTTATCAACGGAAATATCTTACCAGGCTATTGGAAAATTTTTTTGGTTGATAACTGATTCTCCGTAATCGCCATACCCGGAGGCGACCGGCGCAAAGACGGTAAGAGGACAATAAAAAATAATTATTAAGGAGAATGACATTATTAAGAAGATTATTAAGGAGATTTGTAGTCTAGGTGTGGCAAGGTTTATCTCATAAAATCAAACAAAAAAATAAAAAATTTTCTGAATTAACCAAAACATTTCCGGTAGACTGGTGAGATATCTTCCATTAAAAGCTGGCTACTGTAATGCGATAATTACCTATGCGATATTAGAATAACACTGTGTCTTTCTGGCAGACGTAGTGTAATGACAATCGTTCATAACGCAACTTGCGCGCTACAAGCCGGTCCGGAGTTAGAGCACGATACAGAACAGCTAGCGCATAATAAGCGCGATGTTAACGCCTAGCACGCCTGTTAACGCCACTACACTACGTCTACCACAATGCGTAAATGCGCTCCGCAGTTAGATTGTCCCTTACTGCATCGACTGTTTTCTGGTCACAGGCAATTACGATTATACTCATTAAAATATATGGCATGTACCAAGCCACCAGCCAGCCAAAAGCATGTTACGTGTTTAAAGAGTGTGGCTTGTCGTGGCGTAGTATGTTGTTTGGCGTAACCCATGAATTTACATTGTTCGCTGTTCTCTATCGTGCTCTATCTCCGGACCAGCTTGTAAATACATGCTATCTGTACCTTTACGATGGATATTACTGGACAAAGTTGTAAATACGTAGTAGAAACATACCGGTAGGGTAGGGCAAAGGTCAGGTTGTGGGTGTGGCCGTAGCGAAGGAAGATATTCTGCACAGCGCTGCTGGCGCATTTGTGCGTCTTCAGGAGGAACCATGTTGCGGCGGGGCGTGCAGTGGTGGACGGCGGTTGACGAGGGCGACGTCTCCGCTGACGGGTGGTGATGGGTGAGGAGCACGGACAGGGCCGTTAGGTGAAAGACCGTGGTCAGTGTGAGGATCCAGCGGCGCACGATACTCATATCCGACCGGGACTCTGAATTCCGGCTGTATTTACCATTTTGTTGTTATTATTACAGGAGAAAAGCAGGCAACCCCAAGGTCGAACAGTGGCTTAGGTAGATCAGATGTACGTTAGTGGCTTAGGTAGTTGTGTGGTACTCTAAGCAGGGCGCCATCCACTGGAAACCGAGAAACGGCTGAAAAATGCACCGATGGGGAATCGAAGCCCGGCTACGTCGTTAGATCCGCGTAGGCAGTACCACTGCACCACGGCGCGATACGTTGAAATCCTTTGAAAGACTTAGTCGCTGTATCTGTACATGAGCCGCTTATCTCCTCACAGTACTGTTTTGTATAATAATTTAGGTGAATAAATAAGCGTCCTAATTCTTGCCAATCAAACGCATGAACAGTGACGCAATTCTTATATGGTGCACGTGTAGCCGCGCTAGTGTTCATCTACGTATACCGCGAATAATTAACGACGCCAGCAGGAAAAACCGCTTCGGCAACAGTTAATCGCACTGGCCAACCGGGCGTTACGCGCAGCGCTAGCCGGTTACCAGTGGAAATTTTAGCAGAAACTGGGCGTTCTACGTCAGACGTACTGTTAACTGCCAACGAAACCTTTCTCGTGTTTCTTTGTGCACGCACACGGCAGCCGGGGTGTGTTCATGCAGCGTATCATCCGCTGACGATTAAAACGGTTTAATTACTCTCTACAGCAGTTCAGCTGTTCAGTGTGGCCTAATTAAACAGCGTGATCAGTAATCACTTTGTGCTGCGTTGAAGTTACGCTTGTATATACGTCACCGCACCATCGCAGTGCGCATCTGAATGCGGTACCAAAGAAAGAAACGGTATCGGTTCACTGCGTACTCGTATGTACACTTTACACAGAATCTACATCGGTAGGTGTAAGTGATTAATTCCCTTGCTGGTGAACGAACACACCAGTATATCCAGCATTTGCGGGCAGTGTGCGCTGATGCGCCGGGGTGACCTTTATATAATTACAAATTATACATAGAAAAACAGCCGCAATGTTTTCGGTTGAAAAGGTACGGAGCTCACAACAACCGTAGCTTGTCCTTTTACTTTGAAAGGAAGTGGCCCGGTACATGGTACCAAATTCCCATTCTACCACTTTACCATTCTACCACTTTAGTTCTACAAATTCTTTCTAATATTAGGATGAACATTAACATTTGTTGGAATCATTTTAAAATTTCAGAAAACAAGGTGCAACTCTGGTTCGGCGTAAAAACGATCTTCATGGACATGTGCGACTACATGCAAAATTTATATGAGATCGGTCCATATTGAGACGTTTGGTACACCTGAATGCATTTAAATTTTTTGGAATTTTCTTACAACCGTAACTCAAAAACCTGCTTGGGCCAATCTTGGCTGTTAAGGAAACTCTAAAAGTTTAAACGCAATTCGGTGTACGAGTCTTGGTGTTGCATATCTCGTACCGAAAGTCTTGGTGTTGCATATTTGCGTTTACATGCAAAATAATTTGAAGAAGATCGGCCCATAATGCAATTTGTTTTCTGAAAAATAGTAAACACTTATTGGACTTCCCGTTAATTTGCTTCCCATGGGCAAGATAACAAATTAATATGACTATAGTAACAGCCTAGTAGGATCCGACCGTAGACACGCTCGTTAATCGTTCGTTACAGTGATGAGAGACATGGTGTCGGGAGAAAACAAATAACAAATTACTGTTTATGATTAGCTCATTGGGAAAATCACCATACCCATTAGAAACCATTAATTACCGACCCGGTGTTAATTCTTGTCCGGCTACTTAACAGACTGTCAGTGCCGGCAGGGCAATATTAACGATACCAGCCGGACTGAAATTCGTATAAATGCTCAAGATGCCAGTGCAGTAATATGAGTATAATACGTATATACAGCCAGAAAATCGAGCGTGAAGTTTTCTTAGACTTCTTAGGTTTCTTATTGTAATTATTGCCAAATAATATTCTTGACGGTTGACATGTTTATTAGTATGAAGTGCACTTCAGCGTGAAGCAGCGATATCGTTCGGATTGAGTGACACGGTTAATTAGCCCGGCACCCTGCAGTTCGCCGCCTGTTGCGTATCTAAACGATTGTTCAATGGAGAATAAACTCCCCTGTAACCGGAAGTATCGGCTAATCCCTAACTCATACGTGCCAGTCATGCTGCGTCCCCGAAAACGGCAGAGTGACCAGCTGCGGCCGCTTAATTATCGCACGTGAGTTGTTGATCAATGAAGACATGGAAACATAATTAATTTTTTATAAACAACAGCCGCTTAAATGGACAAACAACTGCGCCCGGTAATTACACGGGGCTCCTGTCAGCATCGCTTTATCGCTGACAATACTGATGGACAGTGTCGACAATGGCCGTGTGTCAAGTGGCGCGCGTCGCCTCCGGCGTCTCCACTACAAAAAATAATTAAGAAAAAACGAATTATCATCGTTACGGTTATTCAGCTTAACATTCACTGTGGCATATATAGCGGCGGTTACGTACATAAGAATATTAATGCAGCATACTCGCCTAGTTAAGAGAACGGCTGTCGCTGAGAAATAACGCGTGACCTTTGTGTGTATAGTATGGAGGTGGTCGTGGTGGAGGAAGGCGTGAAGAAGCAGGATATTGTCGCGGATATTCTCAACGAGCGCATTCGGCGCCGGCTGGATGAGTCGTTCTACGTGCTGGATCTGGATGATGTGCTGGAGAAGATCAACCAGTGGAAGCGCTGTATGCCGCGTGTCGGACTATTTTACGGTAGTTGACCGCATCACTCATACAGTAGAAAAAATGCTATATACGTATATGCTACTGACATAAGATTATTTATTTTTAGAGAGTATTTTTATAAAACATTCTACACTTTAATGGGTTACCTGCCTGCCGTACAATAAACAATAAATAATAATAAACAACTTTAACATTAAGGTTTTGAAATTTTTTAAAGGAGCGATAAAATCCAGGCAATATTTAATAATTGTTAAAGAGAACGCAGCGATTTTTTCACCACCTCTAAATGCAGACTATCAATTACGTAACGCTGGTAATTATGTTTCTGCTTTTCATTGTTAAAAGTAATTTGAAGATTACGTATTTTAAGCGATCATTATGTGTACAATACCGTATATTACGGCACTGCTGTAAATACAAATCGGTTAACAAACGAATAATATTATTATTCCGCACGTTTTGCTGCGGTGACCTTTCAGCAGGTCACTTGCATACTGCATCTGATGTTTTCAAAACTGAACGAGGCTCTTTCTGACTTATGAAACATGTTTTCTGATTCATCGTACAAGCAGCAAAACGGCTGCCAGAATTTACGTTATAATTTTTTTATAATTAACAAATTAATACTTTTTACGTTAATTTACGTTACGTAATTGCTTAAGTTAATTATGGGCGGACTAGTTCTACTTATTGCAGCGCATATTGCAGACATTGTTTCCTGACGTTTCTGTATAGTTTATCTTTGTATATTATTATAACCAAATTTACTGAATAAATTGTGTCGTATTTTGTGCATACGTAGTCGTATGCACAACGTTTTTCTTGGTTAATTTATTTAATTTAATATTTGGACATTACTCACATTCCGGGCACTTTTACATTAATATGGATTCGCGTGCTAGGCACCAGACACTCGGTATTCTCTGCGCTGTTCGACATAGTTAGAAATCTTCCAAATTTTTTATTAATCTCGTTCACAAGCTTGAAAAAAAAGTTAAAAACACTAATTATCATGTAATCAATTTTTTTATTTGTTATGTGGAACGACGCAGAGGTGAACGTGTCGCTGCTGCCCGGTACGCGAATCAAATATTGTGAAAGCGTCCGGAATGCGAAAACGTCTATGTACTCTGTATACAGTAATACAAATCAAACTTAATAAGGATTTTTATCCAGCTAAAGGCAATACACAGACTGACAGACATATATGCTTGCGCAGGTGTACAGTTATTGAAATTTAAACATTGATAAATAAAGATTAATAAACTCCACAGGATAGCCATATATCTTTTTCCTACAGCGGTAAAATGCAACTCCAGCGCGGCGATCCTGCGCGTCGTCGCCGCCGCCGGCTGCGGCTTCGACGTGGCCAGCAAATCCGAGATGCAGAAAGCCTTATCCACCGGCGTCCCATCCTCCCGCCTGGTCTACTCCAACACCTGCAAAGCCGCCTCCCACCTCGTCCACGCCCGCCGCCACGCCCTCCGCCTGACCGTCTTCGACAGCGAGGACGAGCTGCGCAAACTGCACCGCCTCTTCCCCGGCGCCCAGGTGATGGTGCGCCTGCGCTACGGTGACCCGGCGGCCGCCATCCCCATGAGCGGCCGCTTCGGCGTGGACACCGCCACGGCGCGCCGGCTACTCGGTGTCGCATGGCAGCTGGGCCTGGAGGTGGTGGGCGTGGCGTTCCATGTGGGGTGTGGCAGCAGTGATCCCGCCGCCTACGTCCAGGCCGTCGCCGAGAGCCGGAAGGTGTTTGATTATGCGCGGAGAGGTCGGGAAGCCGATGCGGGTGCTGGATATTGGCGGAGGGTTCCCGGGGGTCCTTAGCAAGGTGGCCATGTCGTTCCCCGAAGTAAGACCATGCTCTTATGCTGGAAAAGATATTCGTTACATAAAGTATATCATTGTTAAATTAAAGTATGTTCAATGTTCATCGTATTTTAAATTGTTTTTTATTATTTAAACGAACAAAAAGTTCCGTAAAATGTTTCTATAAAATTTAGGATTAATATTTTTTTTATAAAATACGTTTATTTACAGTACTTCTTTCAGTTTATTTATACGTGTATGTTGTTATTTTTTATTTTATTGAACGCGTTTATACCTACTTCAGAATTGATAATAATTAAAGGTTCATATTTTGATTCAAGACATAACAAGTTAATGACAGTACTTCTACTCGTATGTATATTCAGCTTTATTTTTCCCAGTTTTGTGCGCCCATTAATAAAGCGTTGGACGAGCATTTCCCACCGGAAAGCGGAGTGGAAATTATGGCGGAACCGGGACAGTACTTGGTGACCACCGCCCAGTCCTTATTCACTTCAGTCATCGGAGTCAAATCCGTACGTTAATAACGTTATTTCGTGTAGAAGATGAATTAATCATACCGAAAACGTTTAAAAGTAAGTAAATAAAAAATATGTAAAGAAAAAAAATATATGAATGAAAAGCTCTACAGAAACTGGAAATTTAAATACCATAAAAATAAAAATCTAAAGAAAAGCTAAACAACTATGTATGATCAAAAATAAGTGAACTCCAAAAATTAAAAAAAAAGTAATTTATAGAAAAAGATAAAAAATGTTTATTATAGGAAGCCGACGGTCAAGAACAAGACACGTACATCCTCAGCGACGGCCTGTACGGCGCCTGCCGCGACATCGCCACCTTCCACCTGCAGCCGACCATCCGCGTGCATCCGGCACACCCACCCGCCAGCGAGCCGAAAAAGGTCAAGGTCACGTTGTGCGGACCGACGTGCGACAGTCTGGACAAGCTGGTCAGCGACTTCTCCATGCCGGAAGCGCACACCGGTGACTGGCTGGAGTTGCGCAATATGGGCGCCTACACCAACGAGCTGGCCAGCGGCTTCAACGGCTTCCCCCAGCCCAAGACCGTCGTCCTCGTGTCCAAAGGTCACTTGTCATTAATACCCACTTAAATGCCTAGTTCAGCTTTTTTAGAATTTATTGTTATCTATGTTATTCTGCTGCCAAATGTAGCTGTGTGTTGAATTACTGCAGAACATTAATGTTGCCACGCAATGTACGCCGCGCTCCAAGGGCGGAGAATACACGCCTACAGATTGTCAGATAAACTGTTGTGGGTAGTAGCGCATGTGGGCGTTTAATTGGGCGTTGTTCCGCCTACTAGTAAAGAAAATGGCTTCATAAATGGCAACAGTTCATGTACATCCGCAAAAACATTCGCTGTTGAGCCCGCCGATCCTTCGTGAAAGTTCCGTGCTACGCTTGTTAAAACGACCGTGTTTTGTCCATTTTAAAAGCACGGTTTGTCCCGTTAAATTCGCCACTTCTCTGGCATCTGAATATTGCGCGCCCACACGGTTTTCACGCCCATGTATACAAATCATGCCGAGCTTATTGCATAATTTCAATCCCATATACTCTGTATTTGGCTGCATTTGGCTACATGAAGTTCTGCCTGAAATGGGTAGTTAACAAGTTTCTGTGTGGATTACGGCAATCGGGAGATAAATTTTTATTAAACAACAGCCAATACCGATATATATACAGTATATGCCTCCGCTAATGGACGCTAATTAAAACGATTCAAATCTGTGAATTAATGAGGCTGGCCGAATCCAGCTTGACCGGTTAATACCTCAATACAACGACAATCTACGCTTACGTGCACGTGCCGAAGGATTCCCGACCCGTCCACGCATCGCTCCGACATGTCGCCGTATGGTGGCGGATGATCCCGTTAGCAGCGGGCTTTCTTTGGCTGTGTACGAGATTAACGTGATCGTGACGGAGGAACCTTACAGCTCCATAAAGCGTCGCGTGATCGGGCAGAAAGATTTTTGGAGAGCATCGTGCACCGGAAGCTATCGACAGGCCAGCCGCTGAGCTGGATTACTACTGCGCTTACGGATTAACGTTTTTGCCTGGTTTTCTTGTTTCCCGTTGAACAGTGTCATTTTATTCTGTACTGTAACGCGAACAGTCTAACATCATCAGCAAACAATGTAGGACGAAGAAAAAGCGCGCAAATCACTTCCACAGCTTATTAACAAAATCAGCCAATCCCGGTTTTTATAATTACCTTTTGCCGTATGTACAATTATGTACAATTGCTACTGTATAATAATCGCGTAAGCCTTAACGAAATTCCGTTAATTATCATGTACAACAACATTCTAGCACCGGCACTGTTGTGAATATTACACAGTAGCGTGATTACAAAAAGCGTATAATCTAGATTACTGGATGAGAAATACAGATGCGCGGCACGGGATACGGATGGGAGGAGGCGTCCTCAGCCGGGCGCAGACTGCCGCCCCCGGGCGCCGGCCGCGTCGTGCCGTTGCCGCTGCTGAGATTGCTCAGCGGGACAATGTCCGATTTGAAGAGCCGCTTCAGCTGCCACATCCGCAGCAGCTGCACCATGAGGAGCCGCACCCGCAGGCGGTAGTCGCGCGACAGTAGCAGAAAAATCACCTGTCAACACCACACGAGCGTTAACATAACACTGGAAAGTATTACTGAGTTAGCATAAAATAAAAAGAAATTAAATTTAGAATACGGAAAAAGCGCCGACATCTGTTAGATGTTTCTTAAGCAGAATCCTAGAGCGGAAGCGTTTTCAATGCGAACACATGATCGAAATACAAGGGCATACTGAAATTTCCCGGAACCGAATTACCTTTACAAAGAAGCGCTCGTTTTAGCACTGAATGATTAATTGAACAGTAAATTCTGTCGCATCACTGCGCAGACTGTATAACATTCCTCAATAATGGGTGCTTAAACAAAATGAGGTGTAGCGATGCGTATATGCGTCGACTTAACGTATCATCTGGTACGCTACACACGCGAATGCCTAAGCCCGTTCCTTGTTGTGCTGCCTGATCGGTAATCACACTGGCGCGTGACCAATCATCTCCACGAAAATACCGTACTTAAAGATACGCTAATGACTAGTGACCTTTAGAAGAAGCCGCGGCTGAGCCGTGTCGTCGGTTAATTCGCTGCCATTTAATACCGCAGGTTTTGCATTGATAATGGTTGCAAACGACGCATTTACAACTTAATGCTTTCTTGTGGTTAATTTTATTCTTTGGTTTTACGGAATGTGCGACAAAATAATTTGCGTCTCAAATCAAAGGGAAAAAAGACGGGAATTCCGAAAATAAAATTCGCATTATGCTGCCACACCGAGCGGTTGCAGCTGATTCGAGCGCCGAAAGCTGCAAAATTTCCTTCATTAAAAATATTGGAAATTTGCAGCTTACAAGGTTTTCGCGAAACATAAATTATGCCAAACGGGAACATACAAAATCTGTAAAAAATGGTTTCTAGATCAGAAAAATTCGCTGATTATTAATACGTGGTCAGACTTGGCTTTAAAAGAACCAGCACATGGTCGCTGAGGGTGTCTTTAGGAAAGTGATTTTCACAGGAAAATAAGTTACCTGAAGGAAATTACTTATATGCCTTAGGCGCTATATTCCTTGAAGGAACCCTATACGCGCGCTATCAGGGACGTGGTGACCTTTATAATAAGTCTTACCGGACTGCCGGTTAATCCGGCGTAGTAGAGCATCCGCATCCACAGATGCATGGCCGGCATAGCCACGTACAGCCGGCTGAAGTACACCAGCGTAATGGTAAACGGCAAATAGCAGATCATGAACCACAGCGACGAGGCGAAGAGCATCTTGGCCATCCTTAGCCGCTTCCGGCTCTTCTCCAGCACCCGTGCGCTTCTCCCTCCCTCCTTTCCATCGGTCTGACGGCGCACCCGCCACATCTGCAGGGTGAGAAAGATGACCAGGTAGTTGGCGAAAGTCCCAGCCATCGGGAAGTACGACCCCAGCGCCAACAGGAACACCTGCGTGGGTCGCTGCGGCCCCACGGCCATCACCACCCCGCACGACTGCCAGGGCGGCAGGGCGTCGAAGCGGCCGACCACGCCCAGCATCTGCGGGAGGGTGGTGGTCAGGGGGATCAGCCAGCTCAAGGTGGTCATGATGAAGATGGCCGGGCGGGAGGTCCAGGCCGGGTAGTGGTGCGGGAGGAGAATGGCGGTCAGGCGGTTGATGGAGAGGCAGAGCGCCGACCAGTGCTCGGCCTGGACGATCCAGGAGACGGCCAGGTAGAAGAGCGCGCAGGAGGCGGAGGAGGGACGGAGGCTGGGGACGGCGGTGGAGAGGGCCAGGGCCGGGACCACGCCCCCGCCGACTAGGAGCTCGATGAAGAGGAGGTGGACCACGAGGCACTGGGAGCCGGCCAGGACGTGGCGGCGCAGGAGGATGGAGAGGATTAGGGAGATGCTTAACAGGGCGCTGACGATGCCCAACATTACCATCACCACCGTCCATGCTAGCATCGTCTTCTCGTAGGTAATCCACACCGGCACAGGTGCAGTGCGATTTATACTACTGTTGTCCATCGCTTGACAATTACACTGTCTATATAATTAACAAAACGGAAATTGCCGGCACTTTTTTACGCTGTAAATCAGCTGGCTGTTTAGCAGGCTAGAGTTTTGTCCGTTATCGGAATTAACCAGACTACAATTTCGGAATAAAAAAAGCGGAAATCGGCCAGTCGGTCCGCGGTTCGAAAATTGAATAATAAAATCAACAAACCGCGTGCAACATGGGCTCATCCAATTAGCATAAATCACCGGCACTGGGTTCGAAGAGGGAAATGTTTGTTACGCACAGTATATGGTAAAACGAAGGTCTCTTTGTTTGCTGGAAACGGCAGTGCATCTTTAAGAAAATGCAACTGCCGGTTGTGCTACGATCGTATGACATTTGCGATCTTTATAAGGAATGTCATTATAATCGCCTGGCGGCGGATAATTCCTCCCTAGACAATACACAGATGTACCTTATGCTCCTGTTTCCGCCTGTTATTACCGGCACGGCGTGGGCGGCCGTAGCGTGATGGCTGCGTACATTGGTGTGCCGGCAAATCGGAGCCTTGGATGCGACGCTTCACGCCTGGGGAAGCAGCCCGCGTGCTCGCTGCTTGCATTACCAAATCCCTTTGATACTGCTCTTATTCTTCTTGCCATCCGGATAACGTTTCTTACAGGAACAGACGCTACAGCAATCGCTGACAATGCTTATTTTATTATATAATAATCATAATATGTGTTACACGAAAAAGCGCCTATCTTAAGCAGGTATTGTCCAAAGGTCACCGCTGATATCCTTGTAGTTTTGTGGATAGGCGAGCCAGCCGTCGTTTCCGTGAAGTTTCCGTCTGTTTTCTGTAAGGAAGCCTTTGGCCGGTGTGGGTGGCGTTTGCACGGAATAAACCGCCGGCGAATTTGGGAATGATACAACGCACAAGATGACTTGAACGTTCTTGTGCTGCGTCTTACGGGCAAGGGGCAACAGAGAATGGCTGTTTCTCTGTGCGTCTGCCGTACGCAGACGCCGAATGAAACGCGAGATTCTTTGTCTGCTGGGTAGTTTGCTGGCAGCAGACAATAAATTACTGGGTAATGTAAATATATATAATGAAAGTGCTAAAAGCGTTACAAGCGGAATCCAGTTGGCACACGTGCAATTTCACGAATGGCGGATTGATGTCGGCGGAGTGCTTGGGAAAAGGGAAAGGCCAACTGATAACGACCCGGTGCAGACAACATGCAGACAACATTTGTCCTAATATAACATTTGTCCAACAACATGCAGACAACATGCAGACAACGGTGCAGACAACATTTGTCCTAATATACTCAGTAGGATGTGTACTAACGGTATTTTATTTTCATTATACACTGCAAGCAAGAATGCAAGGAGCAGAAACGACAAGAATATATATATATATATATATATATATATATATATATATATATATATATATATATATATATATATATATATATATTCGTTCAGTGAAACGGCAAGAACTCACTCAGTATCTTTATACCGTATCCAGACTGGAAAAAGTCAGACGGTAAGGTTAATTAAGCAAATACAGTGACACAGGTTAGGACAGCCAAACCGGGATAACGGTTCATACAGGAACAGACGCTGTATCAGACGCTATTTCTCGTTTTTACCTACCTACATATTCGGCACTGCCTTTTCTCATAACCCTTTAATACGATATTTAATTGGACTTAAAGGATTTCGTTGTGCGATAGCAGTGCAGGACATCTTTGCGTTTTTCCTGATTTGGCTGAACATATGTTCGGGTTCAGTTTATCCATTGAGCATACCAATCATATGCAAGTACTAACATTAATTACAGGCGCAATACAAAAAGATCTGAAGATTATGCACCATAAGGCCTCGTTGTGCATTATAACTATTAAGACCATTATAGCCGTTCAATGTTGATTACCGGTATAATTAATGACCGGAGACGTCAGACAGAGCAGCATAGTTGAGTTAACTTGAGTAGCCGGTACAGAACGGGCATCGTTCATGCCATGTCGCAGACAAACCCAATGCCTTGATCAACTTCTACGTCAGATAAATAAACTAGAAAAATTATACGGTCACTAGAGAACATCCCGCCGTTTTCTCCGGATTACTTCCATGTGCCTTCTTCTTCGTAATAACCACAATCGGCAGGATCAACATACTGGATGTTCATCTGCAACAACGACAACGGTTTGTACTGGATTATTGATGACCGCAAGAAGCGTGACGGCAGTGGCACCAAATCAGCAGCCGGGTGCTGCACGACAGTGAGGCACCACAGAACCGCAGTATCGTCTATAAAGGAACTAACAGCATTCCCAATATCGTCCCGAACAAGAATCTACGGCAGCACGCCACAATGGTTCTTCGTTATTTCGGGAGACAGGACTAGCAACAAGCGTAAGGGAAGTTATCCGGTACGTCACTTTGTTACTGTAATTGTAAATTCGTGTACATGCGAGATCTCTCTTTTGAGCACTCCCAAACACTTATTCTGTATTGTCTTATGCCTTTCTGCAACCAATGAATCAATGATTAGTGTCCATTGGCGTTAATCTGTGCGCGCAACATTCTGTTGAAGAGTTATATCGACAAAAAAGATTCCGAAAAGCTTAAACGCAGTCCGCTGGGCCAAAGAATTTCAATTTAAACCAGCTGTCTTCAAAAACCGCATACAGTTCTGGAGCAGGGACCCAACTTTTTTCATTTTGTAAAGAATATAAACGTAAACTTTTCGAAATTTATTTTAGAATTTGAAGAACTTCTAACTCCATGGTTCACTGGAAGAACGATCTTCATACTCAGGTACGTATATGTGTTTTCGTGCAAACTTTAGAGAAGGCTTACATAGTAACATACTGGCACATCTTGGCACATCCCCAAAGCGAGATGGCAAAAGTACAAAAAATGTTCTCAGATATATTTTTCTTTAGGTATCCAAATTATTTAGCTACAGAAGGTTGTTAAAGAAGGCACGGAAGCGAAAGCTTCCGTGCTTGTACATGATGGGGATAGTGGGCATGCACCGGGCCACTTCGCTTTAAGAGAAGTGGGCCGGCGCATGGTACCAAATTCGTGTACATGCACGAAAACTTTACCTTTTGCGCACTTCTAAATACATTTTTGTTTCGGTTTATGACATTCTGTAGCCAGACGACTTGTACACACTGGTCTGAAAACCGTTTGTGCGCGCAACATCCATTTCGAGAGTTATGGCTGTCAGAAAATTCCAAAAATTTAAACGCATTCAAGTATACCAAAAGCCTGATGGACCGATCTCCCTCAAATTTTGCACGTAAATGCAGATGGCCATGAAGATCGTTTTTACACCGATCCAGACATCCACGATTTTTTTCAAATTTAAAAAATAATTTTTTAAGTTTTGAAATTCATTTTAAAACTTGGAAAACATGCTAGAACATTAAATCGGTGTAAAACGTTCTTCGTGGCTATGTGCATTTCCATGCAAAATTTGAGAGAGATCGGTCCATAATGAGACTTTTGGTACACCTGAATGCATTTAAACTTTTTGGAATTTTCTAACTGCCATAATTTCCGAACCGGATGTTGCGCGCACAAACGGTTTTCCCGCTAGTGTATACAAACCTTCTGGCTGCAGAATGTCATAAACCGAAACAAAAATGTATTTGGGAGTGCGCAAAAGTTAACGTTTTCGTGCATGTACACGAATTTGGTACCACGTACCGGCCCACTTCCCTTAAGCACCAGCCGATGAAGGTCACTCACCCGAAACTGCGTCGTGGCCAGCAGCACGTCGTTGCGCTGTTTGTCCTTGAGGGTCAACGTACACTGCAGCACGGTGTCCTGGTTGTACTCAATCGGCGGGACCATAGCTGCAGCGGTATACAGGATGGTGTCGACGTAGGCCACGAAACACGGGTCGTTCGCGCAGGTTAGCGTCGGGTAGACGGCGTCCTCCACACCGGCGCTGATCGAGTCGCGGATCTGCACCGCCAGATCGTCGTAGCGCGAGCAGGCCTATACAGAATATTCTTGCGAAAACTGTCAGGGAAATATTTTGTTATTACACAAGACGCAAACGCCTTACACCGAAACGGTACAACGGTGTCCCCTCGCTACTCCACGCCTCCAACTGGCACGTGGTCACGCACAACTCCGCAGGCAGGTTGACAATCAGCGCCTTCCCGTTCTCTGACAAAACAGGGAAATGCCGTATGAATTTTCATCCCATCTGGTTTAGTCATGTTTCGTAAAGATTGCCAGCCTCTGTTTTTCGGAGAACCTGCTTTTACCCATTAGCGTATAACCAGGTTGCCACGTTCACAAGACCATCAGGAAGGGAATTTATATGAAAAGGGGGGAATCCGTGTAAAGATGGTTGTATTATGGGGGACTTAATTACGGAGACAAGGCGTAATTTGATAAGAGAAAAAATTCCCTATGGAAAATTCCCATGGGGAAGTTGAGGTACACCTACAAACCTTTAAACCTCGTTGCCACTCACCGCCCGATTGGCTGACATAATCGGCGCACTGCTCCGCGGAGCAGGCAAAGGGCAGGGAGCGGAAGTAACAGGGATTGTTGCTGCAGGTGGGCGTGGCCGCCGCTGGTGTGGCAGCCGCACAGGGCGGCGCACAGGTGGCGCATGCCAGACAGTTTCCTCCAGCGCGTGCCTGTGTGTAGTTACCGTAGCCGTACAGGGAACTGCTTGACGCGGCCGAGGAGTGGCAAGTGTGGGTAACCAGGCTGAACAGACATATCAAATGGACCACCTAATCAAAATTGATATTACAGTTCTCGACAACTAAAGCAGCACAGTCAGAAAAAGAACTAAACGTGTACCTTTATGTTCTGCAGAATTCTTTTCTCGCGGGTAAACATTTTGCTCGCAGACAAGGAAAACATTTTAAGCGGTAGATAACAAACATTAGCTGCCGCCTGCTGGACAATTAGCATGTACTGGATTAAGCTCAGAAATGATGAAATCATTCATCATGTAACGCTGTAAGTCTGTAACACTATTACAGAGTACACTAACCTAGTATCAGATGCGCGCGCATCGTTTTTTCTAGCTGATATTTCGGCATTCAACACTACTGTTACGAAACACGAAAAAGCCGATGAATTATGGTAACACTAATGTACAGGATAGAACAACCAATATTTGCAGCAGCTGCCCACCCAGTCCCTTATCACCCATCGCGGTTGAGTAATCCTGCAGTATACGCTTTGTAAGTTATATTGATTTCCATATCAACCCCATTTTGTCGACAATCAGCCCTTCTTGCGGGCACGTTGTGGTGTGGATATTATTTTAATGAAAAAGATGATAAAGATTTGAGGTAGCAGGGTTGCGAATTTATAACGACGACAGTAGTGATTTGATTTATTCATAACTCTTTTTTTAACATTTGACCGGCATAATTAGACAGATTTGTGTAATATTAAAAGGCTGTAATACAGAACATCTTTGCGTTTTTCCCCGATCATTTCGCAGAGCACGTGTTTATTTTAGGTTGTTCATTTGAGTAGACAAACCTTACACGTCTGGTCGGTATAACGTGCAAGTGTCAAGAACAAAGAACATTACAAGAGATTGGTGGGTTAAAATTAAAACAGATGTTCCTTAATTAGCCAGTAACTGATCGGATTTATTTACGAGGGAGATACCCGAACACGTCCGCTTCGGATCAGCATACACTTGGTAACACTGGAATCCTTAGAAATTCAGCTATTTTCTTCGAAAGTCAGAACACCCTCAGATAAAGAACTCGAGTTTAGGGATCTCTGAGAAACCAACACAGATATGATGGCTGACTTCCATCGAAACGTCACGTTAGTAACCCATAATTTCAGTGCCATGGTTTTTTTCACCACCAGGGATTACAGCAGATTAAACAGCGGCTTCGTCCGCATTACTACTGTAAGACCTGATGCGGAGCTCACGTACAGCGACAAGTCACTCAAAGATAGTCAACACTTTGCACCGTTGTGCAGTGGCTATGTGCCTTTTATAGCAAAGGAAGAAGATCAGGTCTTTATCTTTATATCTTTTCTTTATATTCATACAAGCTTACCGACCAAATCGTATTTATGCGCCGTTTTAATAGGCTCGTCAACGCGTGGTCAGTTTAAGTCCAGCTTGGTCTTAAAAAATTCCATATTTTCCATAGGTGTGCCAACAGATTTTTGTTTGTTTTTATTAACCAGTGGTCAGAAGATGGTTTCACCAGGTCTTAAGTATAGGAAACGTAAAGAGCACTCGAAGAAGTAAGTACTGTATTCACTGCACAGTTATGAAAAGCCAATAACACAATAATGTACTGTAACCACGGAGACTATAGCGGATGCATAAATACTTGCTCTTTAGGTAGAATTATATATTATTACGTCATGCAAAGTCCATACGTATTTCAGAGCGTCAAAACGTCAGAAATTCAATACGTATGAACGTCAGAATGTAACACCGTCAGAACGTCATACAGTAAAAACATCGGAACGTTAGACGTTCTAACGTTATAACGTTAGAACGTCAGAACGTTAGAACGTCAGAAAGCCAGAACGTCATAACGTTAGAACGTCAGAACGTTAGAACGTCATAAAATCAGAACGTTATAACGTTAAAACGTCAGAACGTCATAAAATCAGAACGTTATAATATTAGAACGTCAGAACGTTAGAACGTCGGAAAGCCAGAACGTCAGAACGTCATAAAATCAGAACGTTATAACGTTAGAACGTCAGAACGTTAGAACGTCATAAAATCAGAACGTTATGACGTTAGAACGTCAGAAAGTTAGAACGCCAGAACGTCAGAACGTCATAACGTTAGAACGTCAGAACGTTAGAACGTCATAAAATCAGAACGTTATAACGTTAGAACGTTAGAACGTCAGAAAGCCAGAACGTCAGAACGCCAGAACGTCAGAACGTTAGAACGTCAGAACGTCATAAAATCAGAACGTTATAACGTTAGAACGTCAGAACGTTAGAACGTCAGAAAGCCAGAACGTCAGAACGTCATAAAGTAACAACATGAGAACGTTAGACGTTAGAACGTCCGAACGTCATAAAATCAGAACGTTATAACGTTAGAACGTCAGAACGTTAGAACGTCAGAACGTTAGAACGTTAGAACGTCAGAACGTCAGAACGTCATAACGTCAGAAGGGCAAAACGTCATAAAGTAAGAACGTTAGAACGTAAGACCGTCAAACGTTAGAACGTCAGAGCATCAGAACTTCAGAACGTGAAAAATTAAAATTGTCAGAACGTCAGAAATTCCGAACGTCAGCCTTCATATATTTTTAATGACCTTTCCAAAACAATGCCAATACTGTCCAGTACTTAAGTGCCGAGCGCGGATGCGCGAGGCTACCTTGTATTCATACAAGCTTACCGACCAAAGCGTATTTTTGCGCCGTTTCAATAAGCTCGTCAACGCGTGGTCAGTTTAAGTCCAGCTTGAGGTTAAAAAATTCCATATTTTCCATAGGTGTGCCAACAGATTTTTGTTTGTTTTTATTAACCAGTGGTCAGAAGATGGTTTCACCAGGTCTTAAGTATAGGAAACGTAAAGAGCACTCGAAGAAGTAAGTACTGTATTCACAGCACAGTTATAAAAAGTCCTTAACACAATGACTGTAACCACGGAGACTATAGCGGATACATAAATACTTCTTTTTTAATGCACTGTAGATGAAAAATTATTATGTGAGCAGCAAATTACGTAAACGTCCATAAAAGGTAAAGTACATCGCCCAGTATGTCGCCTGTACAGTATCTATACGTCGGAACGTAAAAACATCAGAAGTTAGGACGTCAAAAGGCAGAACGTCAGGTAATCCGAACGTGAAAAATCAAAAACGTCAGAAATTCAGAACGTCTGAATATCAGAACGTAAGAATGTTAGAACATCAGAATGTCAGAAGGTGAATTAAAAACGTATATCAGAACGTACGTTAGAACGTTAGAACGTCAGAACATCAGAATGTCAGAATGTAAAAAATAAGAAAAAGTCCGAACATTAGAACGCCAGAATATCAGAACGTTAGAACGTCAAAAGATCAGAACGTCAGAACGTGAAAAATTAAAAACATCAAAACGTCAGAATGTCAGAATATCAGAAAGTTAGAACGTCAGAACATCAGGATGTCGGAATGTGAAAAATAAGAAAACATCAGAACGTAAGAACGTCAGAAGTTAAAACCGCCTGAAGATCAGAACATCAGAAAATCAAAACGTGTAACATCAGAACGTCAGAATGTAAAAAATTAAAACCTTGGAACGGTAATACTCCTTATAGAACCCGACTGCGAAAGCGTAGATGCGATTTCAGTCTTAATCTAAAACAAATCACATTTTCCATACTTTCCTAATTTTCAATAAGTTTTATCATTTCCCGCATGCTTATGTATCCTTTAAAAATATTCATAATTTCCAGTATTTAAGTGCCGAGCGCGGATGCGCGAGGACTTTTGGTACACAACAATGCATTCAAGCTTTTCCCTCATTTTAGTACGCATTAGTTCGGCAACCGGATGTTGGGCGCGCAAACGGTTTTCAGACGGAACAATGTGTACAAATCATTTAGCTCTAGAATGAATAATGAATTACAAAAAAATTGATTCGGAGTGCGCCAAAGTGAAAGTTTTAATGTATGTATCCCATTTGGACACCATGTACCGGGTCATTTTCCTTAACAAGATACCGTTTCTTACTGGAACTGACGCTAAACAATTCGCTGAGAATTCAGCTGTGATTATCAAGGAAATAGATCTCTATTATGATCGGCCGCCCCGTGGAACTTGGCTTGAAAAAACCGCTAAGCAAATTAAAAAACCGATTTCACCATTAAACTCAGCATGTCCCAAAAGGGCCCCACATGCATTTTGTTTTCAAAAATATCTGCCATGGACCATCGCTCGGATGCCGGTACCGGTACAGGCATCAGTTCAGGTGACCTTGAAAGACCTTTTACATAAAAAAAAACACTGTTGCGTGGAGCAGCTAATATTCGAATGCAGAATATTTAGTGTAATAAACTTCGAAACTGTACTTTGTGTAACCGTACTTTCAATTAAACTTCGAAAAATGTTTCAACTTTGTCACTTTTCAACAAAATGCTCTAAAGCGAAGAAATTTTCTTTTGGTTTTCGGAACCGGAAAACGCTTTTGCACTGGATCTTTTTAGCTTTTCCGCATACGCATACATTGTTCTCTGTGCATTACAAAACACTTAGATCTACAAACCAATAACCATAAAATTTAAAATTAACTTTAGTACCAAAAAAGTTGTTTGGTTCGGTGTAAAACGATCTTAGTACTCATACTATATATACTCACGCGTGTACATGCAAATTTAGGATATTGGGGATTATTCCTATTTACCTAACCATAGTTTGCAAGCGAAAGTTTACTGACCGTGAGTTTTCATATACAATGAAAAACTCACGGACCAGACCGGCATATGAGAACGGAACCCAACGGAACCCTTGCCCAGTACCCACTGTTCGATGTTAATAAAGTTCTTGAGCTGTCGAATGAACAGAACCGCACAAAGGTTACACTATCCACTAACCAGACCTACTGAGTTACAGGAAACATACTGACCGTCGATCAGGCCTGTAGAGTGAACGGAAGCTCAAGTTTCAGGGAAGGGATATTATCTTAGCGTTACAAGGAAAGAGAGAAAAGGGACTTCTGTCTACACGGCATCCCCCCGCTGGAGCAGACAGAGCACCAGACCCCTGATGACTACAGCAAGGATCTGAAGGCAACAATCGAATCCATTGGGATCTCTGTTAGATTTGTCTCCATTTATTCTGCTAAAAAGGGTCGTAAGAATAGTTTGTTCGCACGTGTTGGTTCTTACGCCAGTGAGTCTGAAAAAATGTTCACGGCAGACAACTGGCCCCTAACATTGGGGTGCGTGAATGGCAGTTCACCCCTAAGGAGCAGTAGTTGCCGCTGTCTCGTATGCATCATCAAACTTATGTTTTCTGGTACTTAGTTTGTACTTAAACGAAATGAATTATGAATTCATCTTAGCGTTACTGGCTTAGACCAGATAAGAGCAGAACCGTTATCATTGTCCAGCAGAACGCTAATGCTCCAGCTGTCAAACGAACAGAACTGTCCAAAAGCTGGCATGTCTATCCACCGACCAATCCTACTAAATAAAAGGAACGGTCGCCATGGTCCGATATCCTCAATTTACCACCGGCCGTACCACCCCTTACCACAAACAGAGTGACCGCGAGGGCTAGTTTTTGTTTTGTTGGTGACTATTGCCAATAAACAAGAAATTTTAACTACCTAGTACCGGGTAGAACGACATCCCGTGTAAATGCAAACGGCATTAGATGCTTAAAATCTCTGTCAAAACCTTTTTTGAAAACAGTTATCCGGAAACAATCAAATTCAGAAAGAGCTAACCCACAGGTCATACCAGTGTTTAGGGAACACTAATCAGGGCTGCTGCGTAAACGGAAATTACAGGACCCGCCATTGCTGTTATTAATGTTCGGTGATTAGGACAACGTGATCTCTGTTGCTCGTTATCACTGCACACTCCTGCTGCTGACTGAATGAATCGAATTATCCAAAAATTCACACTACTGTATCTACCGATCAAGCCTGCTGATAATCTGATTACTGAACAAAGGATATTATTGTCCTCGATGTTTCCACATACCAGTTATTAAGAAGTAGTGAAGCAGAATTATTAGAAACTTAGCACCGCTGACCGCTCTCCGATTATTAGTCGTGCTACTAACTATTTTGCTTCACATAAAATGAACCGATCAGCTATATAATGATGTTTCCTGATTAGATCAAGCTAACTGAAGCAACGAACAGCGCCTAATCATAAAATGTAAAAACATACACACAAACCAGGCTTCAAAAATAAATGAACAAGAATTATTTTTCAAGGAATTGATTATAGACCACAAGAGCATCTGAGGCGAAGCCGAAGATGACTCTTGTTTTATTATATAATCAGCATAACTTGTGTAACACGAAAAAGCGTCCATATTAGACAGGTATTGTTCAAAGGTCACCCCTAATGCCCGTGCAGTTTCGTGCTTAAGCCAGCCAGCCGGCGTTGCGTTTCGGGGTAGTTTCCACCTGTTTTCTGTAACGAAGCCTATCGCTGGTGTGGTTTGCACTGTCAGGGAAGAAATCGGAAAAATAATCTGGAACCTGAGATCTGGCCAACAAATATGTTTGTAAGGGAGTGGGTGTATTGAATTGTGGTGTTTTATGTTCACCTGCCTTCTAGTGGACAATAAGTAGTTCTTTACTGTGAGGAAACGAGAATATTCGAGAATAATACAAAACAACTCGAAACTCTTTCGGATTTACACCAGCAACATTATAACGGAGTTGGTGGAACTTAGGTATATACAAATGCACGTACCTACGCGTCCACGAACATGGTTTGAGAGTTTTCATCACATTACTGAAGGTAGCAGGTAACCCATAAACCTGCTGTGTTGCACATATATAGCATGGGAATTTCATCCCACCGGAACACAACACACACTCATTATCAAACTCCGCTACAGAAGGCATAATCAAGATACAGCACGGCTCAGAATTGCAGGCATTATTAGACTCAGCGCTGCATGTTGATAATGTTGATGAAAATCTTCGGATTGTTAGTTTCATGCGGTTGTATTTCCAACCTCTTCGATATAGCCACATTCAGCAGGATCTACGTACGTGATTTTCACCTAAATAACAATAGCCGATAAACAGTTCCGCGGACCGTTACATGCATGGCGAATGCATACCGGCTTAGCCAACACTATACAGTTCTGTACACTATAAGCGCAGGCAAAGCGACGCCGTGAATTTTGCTCACTCAGTACCTATGCGAACAGAAACAGCCAGAGCGGAAAAACCTTTCCGGACGTGTTGGCATAGGTGGTAAATTACAATAGTTTCTAAACGTCCGATATGAATTTAAATTATTTACATGCTCAGGCCATAAGGCCCAGGATTACTATTTTTTCACTAATGTCTTTGATGATTGTTCCGAAACGCCAAGAAAACTGGGTGAGCAAAAATTAAGGCGGATGTTTCGGCGGTTCCGGGAACTTGTAGCGGACATTTGGGACGGCCGATGTCGCGGTCACTTACCCGAAACTGCGTTGTGGCCAGCAGCTCATCGTTGCGTTGTTTGTTCTTGAGGGTCAGCGTGCACTGCAGCACGGTGTCCTGGGTGTACTCAATCTGCTGGCCAATAACTGTACCTGTATACAGGATGTTGTCGACATAGGCCACGAAGCAGGGGTCGTTCCCGCAGGTCAACGTCGGGTAGACGGCGTCGTCCTCCACACCGGCGCCGATCGTGTCGCGGATCTGAACTGCCTGGTCGTTGTAGCGCGCGCAGGCCTGCACAAACAACGTCATTAGTGGCTACCGAATGATAACAGGCTTGCACCAGAATCAGAAACCTATATGAACCGGTGTGGGCTTACACCGAAGCGATACAGCAGGAAGCCACCCTCGGCACTCCACGTCTCCAGCTGGCAGGTGGTCACGCACAGCTCCGCCGGCAGGTTGACGATCTGCGCCTTGCCGTTTTCTGACGCCAGTTCAAAAGTTCGTTAATATAAATTAGCAGGCACGAGAAAATTCGTATTTCAGATATGTTTTTGGACTTTTTGCACAGTGCGTTGTATTAGTAAGAGAAATTATAGACTCTTTTTATTTCAATTCGTACATAACATGGCATTAACCAGACACTACTGCTTCAAAATTAAACTAGGGATAAAAGCCCCGTTGTGCTATAAATGAGCCAGCTGGCTACGTTGCAGATGGCATAGGTAGTGCTACCTGTACCTATAAATCTGCAAATACGGGAAACATGTGGAGTCCCTAAATAATAGCACTTATTCATAAAAAGGGATAAATGGAAGAAAATATATAAAACTGGATTAATGAAGATCAGAAACACCAATATTCCAGCGCAAAAACCATGAACGGGGGCATTTCAGTATCCGGCCGCCGCCTTAGGCGGTTGTAGTGGACACCGGGACACCACTTACCGCCGGATTTGCTAATAAAATCGGCGCACTGCTAGGGGAGCAGGCACAGGGCAGTGAGGGAAAGTAGCAGGATTGTCGCTGCAGGTGGGCGTGGCCGGTGTCGGTGTGGTGGCCGCACAGGGCGGCGCACAGGTAGCGCATGTCGGACAGCCGGTGTTTTTTGTCGGCGAATAATTACCGTAACCGGCGCCAAGGGAATCGCCTCGGGCAGCTGCAGCGCCGACGATGTGGTTACTAACAAGGCTGGATATGCCAAAAAGGAGGATCGCCTAATCAGATGTTTCGTAATAATGTGTCGTAATAATGCATCCGGACAGTTAAAAGCGCCACGTACTTCCGTACATACTAAAGTCAATAAATTGGTCGTGTCTGGCGCAGAGAAGGGTTACACACGGGCCGCATACCTGCGCTGTTCGCGGAATTTTAAAAATTGCACATGCTGATTTTCTCCACGGCATAATAATTTTTGCGGGCAGACATTTTGCTTAATAATTTCACCGGTGAAACAAATTAAAGACGCTCGAACAGCCTGGCAAATTAGCCGGTGTTGTATTTAATTTACTCAGAGGATGATACAGATCCTTGCCGTAACGTCCCAGTATATCAGATGTGCTCATCGTGTTTTTGATGAATTGTAAGAATGTAAACACTGTTACGAGAAATATGGTCAAAAGATGGTTTGCTGTGGCGTTAAGGTACAGCTGCAGGCATATTATAATTAATACCCAGCAACGAATTCCAAAAGAATTTTTTTAGCTTTTCAACGAGATCATCCTGCTGTTATCGGCACGACCGGCACATATTATGTATAAATAAATATAAAATTAATTGTACTCGTCGAATGTTTTTTCATTTGTGCAGATCGGATTATGTGGAATTTTGAGCGTATTTTTTTTGTCCTACAAATCAATGTCACGCATTAAAAAGACTACCCTAGCGATGGGGCTGAAGGCTTTGTTTGATAAAATAACTGGTGGTGGAAAAAGTAATGGCACCGAATTTTTTGGTTGTGGTTCTGTGAAGAAATATCTGTGTCTTCTTAAAGGATTTGGCCCGGTACATAGGATAAAATGCATGTATATCCACGGGAATTTTCGCTGCCGCGCACTCCCAAACAATTTTGTGAATTGGTTTTTAATATATTGTAGCCAGTGGATTTGCATTCCAAGGCGTGAATTCCATTTACATCGCGCAGAACATCCGGATGGAAAGTTATGGGTAAATCACAAATCCAAAAAGTCTAAATGCATTCAGGTGTACCAAAAGTCTCAGTATGAACCGATCTTCTTCACACTGTGCCTGCATACGCACGTGCTTTCTTGATCCTGTAGAATATAATTTTTGCATTCCGTACTTGATTGGTGAAGATCAGAATATTTTAGCCAGATTAGAGGAGCATTCAGCTAACTGTTGCCGGTGTCTGACAGAGCATGTGCGGTTTACCATGACACTTCCGCTTGGCTTAACCGGACACGTTCCGTTGGCCGATGACGCCGGCATTGGACGTGGTGCGCCCGCGTGATCCGCGGCTGCGTCCAACGGTCGACATCACTTCCGGTGGGCTGGACTTTTCCCGGCACTTCCAGCAGCACAACAGCTGGCGACGGTATTGTGTATTCAGCATCATGTACAACACCTGCCGAAGTGCGGACATTTAAACAACGTACTTTTGAGTAGACTCAGTGTTAATTCGTATGTACAAGCCCGTCCGGATGATGAGCACGATAGAGAACAGCAAAAAATGTAAATTCATGGGTTACGCCAAACAAGATACTGCGCAACACCGCGCCACACTGTTCAACCACGTAACATGCGTTTGGCTGGCTGGTGGCCTGGTGCACGCCATGCATTTCAATGGGAATAATCGTAGTTGCCTGGCGGAAGGTGGCCACAAAACGGTCGGTGCGTGCAGTAAGGGACAATCAAACTGCGGAGCGCATTCACGCATTGTGGCAAACGTAGTGCAGTGGCCATCGTGCAAAGCGCTAACATCGCGCTTAATATGCATTAGCTGTACCTTTACGTGCTCATTACCCGGACGGGCTTGTACACATCCACCAAAATCTGCACTTTCGCGCATCTCTACAGAAAGTATTGTCATTTTGGGGAACATTCTGTAGCCAGATTTGTATACATTGCGCTGCACCATCCACCGTAAATTAAAAATGAATATTAAAATTTTTTAAATCCATTTTAAAATTTGAAAATAATATTGCAACTCTGATTCGGTGTAAAAAGAATCCGCATATCTGTAGATATGTTCGTCTGCATTCAAAACTTAAAAGAAATCGGTCGATAGTGAGACTTTTGGTACACCTGAATGCATTTAAACTTTTTGGAATTTAAAAAGTTAAATTACTGTAATTACTGGTAAAAAAAATTTTAAAAGTTAAATTTGGAATTTAAAAAGTTAAATTAACTGTTATTAAGTTAGTTTACTGCCGTAACTCCCGAACCAGATGTTATGCTCACAAACGGTTTTCACATCTGTATATACAAATCGTCTGGCGACAGAATGTCATTAAAACAGAGCAAAAAAGTGTTTGAGAGTGCGCAAAAGTGAAGGTTTTCGTGCATGTATACGAATCTGGTGCCATGTACAGCGCCACTTCCTTTAACCTGCATTAGGCATGGCCGATACTGCTAAATATCGATCTAGTTAATAAACTATAAATTTAAAATTGCAAAATGTTAACTTTTCTTCTTTATGATAACCTTAAGTTTTGAGAGGAATAGACATTTCATTGCGGTGGGCGTCGCGTAGTGGTAATCTTTCATAGCGCAAACTTCCCGCTAAATCCGTGATATCTGTACCTTTACGTTAGAAATTACGGGACAGGCTACGGGACAAATTACTGGGATAATTCGCCTAAAATTGCAGCGATTTCCTTACCGGAATACTGGCCGTCCCCACCGTCATCAGCCCGCGCAACACCTGCCGCATAAACGGATAGCGAAAATACAGCGTGGGAAACAGTGGCGCCACAAGTGGTGCCGGCGTCATACAACATGCGTAGCAGACGAACACGGCGAAGAACACCAGCGTACTCCGGAACCGCCGCTGCATCGTCCGCTGCAGCTGGCTATCCTCCGCCGGAGCGATCCGCCGCCGCAGCACCGTCTTCCGCATCAGCACCACGAGGAACACCGTCAAGTACAGCGCGAACAGCAGCGCCACCGGCAGCGCAATCCCTCCGGTGGAAAAGGTCACCGACCACGCGGCCCCGTACACCACGCCGCAGGAGTACCACGGCTCCAGACTGCGCATCACCGCCTGGCCCGGCAACTGCGGCACGACGGCGAAGAACAGCCAGGTCACCCAGCTAAAGGTCACCATTCCGTAGAGGGCGCGGGGGCGCACCCAGGCCGGGTAGTGGTGCGGGAAGCAGACGGCCACGCAGCGGTTGATCCCGATCATCAGGTCGGCGTAGTCGATGGACGGGAGTAATGCGTTGTATAAAAAGTGGGCGCGCCGGCAGAAATTGGGGTCGTCGGCGATGGAGAGCGGCACACCGGGGTAGGACTGGATGAGGAAGGGGAAGGCCACGCCGCACTGGAGGGTCACCATGATTAGGAGGTTGACCATGAGGATGCCGATGCCACGGCGGGAGTGGCGGGTGGAGAGGATGGCGCCGGTGAGGAAGATGCTGCCCGTGGTGCCGACGATGCAGCTGGTGGCCATTACGCCGTACCAGATCAGCTGCTCGGTGCGGTACTGGAGGAAAATCAGCATGCCCGGGCTGATGGTGATATTGGTGCGGTTAAAGGTCATTCTTTGTACTGATAAGGAACCCAACGGGATCCGCAAGTATCTTCCGAAAGGCTCGATAAACTGGAATTACTAAGGCCTTCAGAAAGGTCAGCACAGGGGAGTAAAACACTGGAAATCGGTCAGCCGTTTCGCGGTTCAGAAACTGAAGGATAAAGTTAACAAACAGTGTGCAGCAGGAACACATTCAATGCGCATAAATCGCCGGCACTGCGTTCGAACAGTGAAGCGCCGGTTTGCGCAGTATGCGTTAAAACGACGCATCGACTTTTTCAATCCAACAGTGCTGAACTAAAAAACTGGAATCGGTCAGCCGGTTCGCGGTTGAAAAATTGAATAATAAAATTCACAGTTTGCAACAAGAACAAAATCGCCGGGACTTATTATTGCTTTTTTTTGTAAATCAGTTGGCTGTTTGGCAGGCTAGAGTTTCGTCCGGTATCGGAAATTAACCAGACTACGAGGTAGCACTAAAAACTAAGATAATAGCTGATCGGTCCGCGGTTTAAAAAAGAATAATAAAATCAACAAACAGTGTGCAACAGAAACACGAAGACAGCTGCGCGCAGTTCGCCGGCATCGGGTTCGCACAGTGCAGTGCTTATATGCCTAATATGTCCACTTGCTACAGTCGAACACTGCAAAACTGAAAATGCAAGAAATTTGCAGTGTTATGATCTTTGCCTGACAACATTGCAGATTCTGGATGGAAAAGGAAATGATAATTCTATTCGGGACAGGTATCCCGGGCGAGCATCAGATTTCTGATTTGATTAATCCGGTTGATTATTTCATGTGTGTATTGTGGCAGCAGCAGCTTCCCGGCAGCATATGGGCGGGGCCGCGGGGATGATCATGATACAGCGTATCACCTGCCGTCCGCCCGTTACTTTCCGGTCTTGGCAGTAATATCGTAATTAACCTCTTTAATTGTTCATACGGTTGTTGGTTCGGGTATCTCGCATGTTTCTGAGATCGTCCAGGTTCCGGCCGTTACCTGCATTTGATTGATTACCCGCGGGATTGCTTAGCCATAGCATTTTTGTACATCGCGCATTTTTAGCTGTTGTGTATACTCAAGCAAGTACACCAACCGGAAATTATACCGTCCATTTCCTAATTTTTGTTTCGGAGGAGAAAATAAGGATAAAGGGGTATGGCTTCATACATAGCCTACAGGCTATAGGCTATACATAGCAAACTGACTGTGCGCCAGGAATTTTCCTGGCGCACAGCACTTTCGAGGAATAAATGCGGAAAATAAAATTCGAAGTGTTTTTATTCTGTCTCTTTGCGACTGTAAAGGGAATCTGACCATCCTCGTATACTTGAATACTTCCACGTTTCTCGCCTTCCGGACATTTTCACAATATAGATCCACGCACCGCGCACCAGAGACACGGTATTCCCTATGTTGTTCCACATGACAAAAACTGTTCAAAAATTGTTTACGCGATAATTAATGTTTTTATACAAGCTTGCACACGAGATTAATGAAAAATTATCAGATTTCTAATGTGCAACACCGCGGAGAATACCTTGCCTCTTGCGTCCGCTACGCGAATCCATATTGTGAAAATGTCCGAAATGCGAAAAACGACCAAGTACATACAGATATACTGTACTGTACTGTACTGTATATAAAAAAACCGAAAGCAGGCTCGGTAGACAAACTGTTAATAAGTTTAATTACCTTAATAAGCTTGATTACGTACTCGTACAGATATACAAGTGTCGGTCGCGCTAGCGCGCGACCAGCTGTGTTTGAGGTGTGGAAGAATGAAAAAAATACAAAATATACTCGTACTTCGTAACAGCAGTAAAAAAAATTTTGAGAAATATTTCAAATATAAAACCTCTGCGAGGCCAGCTACGAAAATATTTTAAACATGTAGAAATGTGGGAAGTTTATTGGTTTTCAAGCTGTCCGGTTAAATTCGACCAGTTTTATGAAACTGTGAAAGCCTCCGTAATTCTTTTTTTCATGGTTCTTTTTAACGTTTTTAATGTAACTTTATACTGCCGATCTAAAGTACTGAAAACTTGAATTTTTGGTACGACAGATAATATTTAAACAGCGATAAAATGGTAGAGTGGGATCATTTAAACGATGCCCATAAAAAACCATTTTTCAGCGCAGAATTAATGGAAACTTGTGGGGAACAGTTAACGGTCGCCCAAGGTGACCTCACATCACACCCAAGGTGACCTCATTTGCTACTACTGTAATTGTAAGATTTTTCAGCCATCAGTCAAGCTCTTCAGTATTTATCAAAATAAAATAAATACATATTTAGCAGATTTCGAGGTTAGTGTATGCCCAAGCTGTCACCAGTATCACAGAGCCGTACGAGAGTGAATACAAAAACAGACCGCGAACCGGCATTTAGATATTTAGAAATTACATATAAATTAGACAATTAAGACCGTGAGATATTGAGGTACTCAGACATTCCTAGACATTTTTAAAATGTTGAAACTCTGGAGGCTCAAAAAATTAGAGGTAACGGCCCCGCTGCGCGGGGCCGAGTCGAAATATTTAGAAATGTTTAGAAATTCTTGAAATGTAAAAGCTTTGGATGCGACTTTGATGGAAAAATTTATAGTTAAGTATTTTGCGGTATCCGAACGTGTTTTAAAAGCACCTTAAAGGTTTCAAGAATTTAAAAAAATTAGAATTTTGATGGAATTGACAGTTTAAATAACTATACAGTCTGTAGTTTAGGTTGCTAAGCTGCGAAACTTGTTTTTCCTTATTCGATACGTTTCCAGAATTTACTGCCAAATTTCTATGAACCCGAAACGCTAAGTACAGGAAGTTTGAAAGGGTTTTTGAAAACGTTTCGGAAACCAAAATTTTTTTCCAAGCTGCAGGTAGGAAGCTTTGAATGGTGCTCTATTTTATAAAATTAACAACTTAATGGAAAAATCAAAGTTGATTTAGGAGATGATTTCCAAAAGTAACAACCTTTAAGTACTAACTATCGTTAAGTACTACAACCTCTAAAAATTTTTTTAGACCTTCTCCAAAACTCAAAATTTTTTTGAAGATAAAGGTAGGAACGTTTCTGCAATGCTCTGTTTTATAAAATTATCAACTTACTGAAAAAATCGATCTTGATTTAGAAGATAATTTCCAAAAAATAAGGACGTAAGGATATATGAATCTATTGATAGGTTTAATTACGTTAGATGGCATAAACACACCGGTAACCGGCAATATTCTTGTACACCTCAGCGCCGGTATTTTATTTTAACAAATGCAGATGCTCCGGTGAGATGCAGGCGACCGTCCCGGCGGTGGGGACACCGTTGAAATTGGAGGACAATTCCTTGGCGTAATTCCCCATATTCTGGATCTCCAGCCACGTGTTCTTCTCCAGCGCCGGCAACGAGAAGTCCTCGGCGATGATGTCCAGCGGACTGCACGTCGGTCCGAACAGCGTCGACGGCGTCCCGGGGCGGTCGGCCGAATCGAACGACGGCGCGTTCAACGGGTGCACCCGGATCTTCAGTTTCGGCTTGAAGATCTCGATGTTCCGGCACGCACCGTACAGCCCGTCCGACAGGACATAGCCCGGCTGGCGCTGCTCCTCCTCCACGGTTTTAATGCCGATGACGTAGACGAACAACGACTGTGTCGTGGTCACCACGAACTGCCCCGGCTCGGCGATGATCCGCACCCCGGAGGCGGGCGGGAAGTGCCGGTCCAGGCCGGCGTTGAGGGCGTGGCAGAAGTGGGGAAAGGTCACAGGCGCGTCGCTCCAGTCGCCGCGGAAGCCGCCGCCGACGTCCAGGACGGAGAAGGGCCGCCCGTGGGCGGCGGCGAAGTCGAAGAGCCGCTTGGCGACCTCCACGGCGCCGACGTGGGCGTCGGCCGTTCCGCTGACGCCCACCCCGACGTGGAAGGCCACGCCCATGACGTCCAGCCCGCGGTCCCAGGCGCTCTGGATCAGCGTGCGGGCGGTGGCTTCGTACACGCCGAAGCGGCCGTGCATCTGGATCTTGGCGTGCGGGTTGTCTTAGCGCAGGCGCACCATCAGCTGGGCGTTGGGCTGGTACTCCTGGAGCTTGACCAGCTCGTCGTGGCTGTCGAACACGGTCAGGCGGACGTTGTGGTGGGCGGCGGCGATGATGTTGGAGGGGGCCTTGCAGGTGTTGGAATAGACCACCCGCTCGGGGGCGACGCCGTGCAGGGCCGTCTGCTCGATCTCGTAGCGGGTGGCCACTTCGAAGCCGCAGCCCAGGGCGGTTAGGATGCGGAGGATTAGCGGGTCGGGATCGCATTTGACAGCTACAGTAAAAGATATTTTTTAACCCTTTTTTTGTACATATATTGATATGTACAAAAAAGGGTTAAAAATATCTTTTAAAATAAATTTATATATATACAATTTTTTTATATATATTGATATGTACAAAAAAGGGTTAAAAATATCTTTTAAAATAAATTTATATATATATACAATTTTTTTATTCATAAAATATTTATCAAACGTTCTGTATCGGTAAAGGCTGGATAAAACGTATTCTGTGCTGAAATAATGTACTCCGTGATTTAGCGTCTAATCAATGTAAATCTGTATAACCCAGTTAAAAGCCATTTAATTAATAAATATTTTACTTAAGAGAATAATGTTATTACACACATACGCAGTATATAAATTTGTATTAATATTATTCATTTAATATTTTAGTATAATCTTGAGGTTGCTTTTAATCAGAATTTTAATAAATTTATCGATAAATAAAAACATGTACAAATTGCCGGCTGACCGTAGTACAGTGCCACACGCGGCAGATGGCGCTTCCACAGCAAGACATTCTCGATCATCCGGTCGACGTCGAAGAAGAAAAAGGACGCATCGCAGTACTGGTCGTACTTGTGGGCGATGGCCGTCTGAATCAACGTGTCACGCGTCAGTTTCTCGTCCTTAACGAAGAGATCCATGGTGGATCCGGGGCAATGCGTATACCGCGTGCAAATAGCCATCTTCACCAGAAATTAGAATTAATTAAGAAATACTGATGCTACACGACGGTCAGTTGAATGGGAATGCGTCTGCTCAGCTTCGTCTGCAAAAAACTAATGCAGAATGACGATTTACGCATTTATGATCAAAGTCAACATCACGCCAATAAAACGAATATTTAACGTTTCATTGCACAAAGTCGTTAAAGAAGTGATACATAAACAGCCCGCGGTGGTGAGCAATTACGCGGTTGTTAATCATTCTCGGCTTAGACACTGAACAGATGTTTACATTGTTTTAGTATTTCAGGAAACTCAACCTACAACTTGCTTGGCAGTAATTAATTTCCGCCGCTTTCGAGGGCACGGTTATGGATTTCACTTGCACCGGCAATTGTCATGCTACTGTAATAACAGCGCTGCCGCTTCAATCTGCCGATATATTTATATTAAATTTTGGCAGATTGAGGCTTAAATACACGTACATACGTCCCGGTGCGGTATTATCAGTTTAATACCGATCATCAAATTCTGCACGAAAACGCACGTACTCCGTAGATATTAAGATCGTATTATTCGTACGCCGAATCATTGTTTATTGTACGGCAGGCAGGTAACCCATTAAAAGGCTAGGATCGAGATCTAGCCTGGGAATTTAAACCTGGCTAAATAACAGGATTCATAATGAAATTAGAGCAAAAGCCACAAAACAAGAGAAGTACTAAGAAAACTAGAAAGGCATCAATTAATGGTAACATGCTTCAGTGCATTACGAAAAACAGCAAGCGAACTGCTATTAAGAATGTCGCTTCCGGCCTCGGTTAGCTGGCTCATAACGTTGTCCAGCCTCCACGCCAACGTGGACTTCCCCGTCCTTGTCCTTCCCTGTCCTTCGATGAAGGTCCTGTTTCCGCTTCGAAGGCTGTACGGTTTGGAATCGTGTTTTACGACGATCATTTCGGTGAGGTAACGGGGCACTTGGAACTTCTCCGGGTGCAGAATTTTGTAAAGCCAAGTTATTTCCTGGTGTTTCCATCGTTCAGATAGTGGCGTAATCCCGTATTGTTGCATCAACTGGGTAGCGGATGTTTCGGCATAATTAGCAATAGCTCGAACAGCTTTTCGTTGCACGACGGCCAATGGCTCCAGCGTGGACACAGGCGCACCGCTCCATACAATGGAGCAACGGTCCAGGTGAGACTGGACGAATGCGTGGTAAAGTCCAACGCGGTGGGCGACTGGCAGTGCATCTTTCACACTGTTTATTAGGGCGACTCCATGATAAGCACTTTTTTGAACCTTTTTAATTTGGTCGGTCCATTTCAAATGCTCGTCAATTATCACCCCCAAGTGCTTCACTGATTTTTCCGGTTCAAGCTTATGCCCATTCAAATCGACCGACACCATGCTTTTGTCCCGACTGTACGCTGAAGCGATCATGAGCAGCTTAGACTTCTTTTCATTGACAACCAAGCGGTTCAGTTCAAACCACTCACAAATTATTGGAAGCACAGCGGTTATTTTGTCTGCTTGATAATAAGGATATCGGCCGCACTTGATCTACCGATTTTGGCTGACCGCACTTCGGCAGGGCGATTACTTTAGCTTTTTTGAAAATGTCCGGAAATATTTTTTTGATAAAGCACTGATTGATCAGGTGAGTCATAGGCTCCACCAGCAGTGGATAAATCTCCTGCAAGAGTTTATGAGGGATACCGTTAGGCCCGGCGCATTTTTTCCTGCTGAGAATGTCGTGACTTTTCAGACGAATCAGACTTCTGCATAAAGGCGCAATTTAAAATCTTCACAAAAACAATGTGATCCTGGTATACAAATATTGATAAGAATACGGTGATGCAGTGATTTTTCCGGCCGGTCGCAAAAATACACTGGCACGACGGAATTGTTTTTTTTTATTACAGTAGCTGCGCAGAGAAACATTTCTATGAGATCGCTAATCGAGTGGCCAGTTTCCCGCCCGGGAACACCATGGTCCGAAGTTACGACATTTCGTTTCGACTACAAACGACGGTTAGTGGCAGCCGCAGCCCTTGGCCACCATGTTGCGATACTTCTTGAGGACCACGTTGGAGTTGTCGTCAAAGTACAGCACGGAGATGGCGCTGAGTTTGGTGGGGGCGCAGAGGGCCTTGGGCACGATGAAGGGGTTGAAGAGGTGCACCAGGGTCTGCACGATGGCGTGGTTAGTGGCGTTCATGTGCGCGTTCAACGGGAAGGAGCACTCGCCGTGGCAGAAGTACGCCGCGTACCCGTCCGGCGCGATGATCCAGTCCTACACCCCGGGAGCACAAATTAATCTATGACCTTTATTTTATTATACTTTTATATAAACCATATTTATTCAATAATTGTTTCTTTATTTCGATTTTATTTGATTAATTTATTGCCGGCCCGGTTTCGGCAAGGGTCCTACGCGAACTGACCGGCGAACCTCGCTACGGCTTTTTGAAGACAGCCGGTTTAAGTCTAACGCGCGAATGACATTAACGATTTCGCACGTACATCCTTTTCTGTGTTTAGAATGTTATGACGTACTGGCTGATGCCGAATTGAAATCCACGAGTTTTTATTTCTATATTTTTATTTACTTTTTTCCTGCAGTCAGTGCAGTGGTTCTACTAATGTATCTTCTTATAGCTTAAAATGGAATACTTTTTATGCTCAAAACGCAATACTGACCTGCCAACCAAGGAGCTTGAAACTGACGTAAAGAGTTCGCTTCTGACACGTGCGGCTGGAATACCCGGCGTCGTATCCTAAACACAGTACAACGTCACTATCAAAATGGATAAATATTTTTCCAGTACTTCTTGGGAAAATTTCATGGCAGTTTTTGGATTACATATAAAAATATACGGGATTATCGGCGACGCACCGGCAAACGGATTCCACTGCGACGGCGACAACCGGCTATCAAAATCATGCGTGGACGACTGCGCCTGCTTTTTGCGCGAGCGACGCGGCGTCTGTCCGGGGTCCGGGGAGCGCCGGACTCGGAAGAGCGACTCCTCGCTGCGCTGCTTAAAGAAGCCCACCATAAATCCCTCTTTGTCATCGTCATCATCCAGCCGGTCGCCGGCGATGAAGATCTGCGATGGCCGTATGGTCTCATCTACAGGGTCAAGAAACACCGGGAATAAATATCTGGATGGTGAGGCAAACCCCGGTCTGTGGTATGCATACTGGTCGCCGACAGGATGTCGATGAAGAGGCCGTAGTTGGTGCTGGGCGAGGCTAGCCACGCCTCCACCGCTCGCGTAACGTTGAAGATGATCCAGCCTTCGAAGACGGTGTACGTCTGCTGCTCGTCCAGCAGCTCAATATCCCGGTCTCTACAGCGACAAAATTGTTATTATTATTACTATTATTATTATCGCACTGCAGCAACCAAACTCGTAACGGAGATACCTTTCCAGGCTATTGGAAAAGTTTATTGGCTGATTTGAAAAATCTCTTTATTTTTCCTGATTTGATTTTATGCGATGAAAATTTTATTTAGCCTAAGAGAATCGTATGTCTGCAATTTAAATTTTAAAGGAATATTGATCTGCTATGTCCGTACTCTGCATCCTGTCCTCGCTTGATCATGTAGACATAAATGGTGAAATTCTCCAGCGGATCCTGCTGCCAACTGTAGGCTTTGAATAATCGAAGTTCCGCCCCGATGACGGCGTGATCGGCCGACACTTCCGACAGGTCAAAGAGGAAGCGCCGGTCCCGTTCCTGTCGCAGATGCAGACTGTGCCGCTGCGCTGTAAAATCATACCATAAACGTAATCATTCTGCGAAAATTTTTTTCGTTTATTCCGGTACATATGTACATGCATAACATTTTTAAACTGCCGATGCATACAGATACATGGATATACATATATATGCACATATAAGGGGCGAAAGTAAACGCGTTCCACCGTTCCCCTGTACTGCTGCCGTCACCCGCCTGGAGTGTGACGTTACGGCAATACATGTGGTTAAATCTGGCGCGGTACATAAGCGCCATGTTCAGCCACAACGTCAAACTCCAGGCGGGTGACGGCAGCAGTACAGGGGAACGGTGGAACACGTTTACTTTTGCCCCCTATATATGCAAAGTGATTTCAAGTTTTCTATATAGGGGGAAAAATGTGTCTAGCCGAACCAATCCCTTGTACTTCTGATGTAAGCCAGCTGGTGGTTTACGTTGTGGCTTGACAGTGTTTTATGTAAAGCGCTGCTATTAAGATTGCAGGTACTGATAACAGGTAAGCTGCACTCGTACAACTGCAGGTAAACAGGCTAAAACTGCATTATAGCCCGGACCTGCCTGGTGCAGCAAAGACCACATGTATCGTCAATGCCGCACAGCCGATTAAAGCCGATTTTATTTATCAGTAGCAGCGCTTTACATAAAACGCTGTGCAGCCACAACGTAAACCACCAGCTGGCTTGCATCAGAAGTACAAGGGACTGGTTCGGCTAGACACATTTTTCCCCCTGTATTCTATTTTTTAAATATTCTGGTACATACTCGTATAAAAAAATATTTTTAAAATGCCGGTGTATTGTTTTATGACATTGTGTAGCCAAATGATTCGTATACACAGGCCTGAAAATCGTACAGTGCGCGCAACATCGGGCTATGATAATATTATAAGGAAATAAAATCAACACAAAATTAATACTTAACAAAATTTTGCAACGGGCGCATTATTTCTCAGCACCCCTCCTGCAAATATATGCCGGATGTTGTAGCAGTAATATTCGCACCTTGGTTGACAAAACTCATAATGACGTCGGCATCATTCACCGAATTCAGCGTGGAATTATTCTCCGTCCAGGTGAGATCGTGGACTTTGGCCAGGAGCTTCTCGTTGTCCACCTTCAGCACGCCCGTGTCCTCGTCCACGAAGGACTCGTATAAATTCTTCATGAAGGTCGGCGCGGCCTGGCCTGTTTCGTGCGCGGGCGGCCGTGGCCTGCAAAACTCGCGGTTGAAAAATTGAATAATAAAATCAACAAACAGCGTGCAACAGGAATACATTGCGCATAAATCGCCAGCACTGGGTTCGAACAGAGAAGCGCTCGTTTGCGCAGTACACTGTAAGCCGAGGCATTTAAATTTTTGTATATAGTAATGGTGGTCACCTGGAGTGTAGTCCCAGCAGCCCCAACATCTCGTGCTGGAGAACTTTCTTCTCGCGCTTCAACGGCGCATACAGCACCGTCTGATCGATGCCATTATCGGCGTAAAATCCACTGATGTCGCTGGCGCCCACCGCCACGATACTCGATAAAATCAGTTGCACAACCAACATGATCCCTATAGGCTTTATCGGTAACCAGATATTCCGGGCCAATTTTTGTGGAACAGTTCGATCATCATAATCTCGTAAAATTTACCATGCGCATATATCGTAATAACTCCACATGCACGTGCTGCACATTGCGTTCGATGGAGTGGAATGGCAACAGGTGTGTGAGAGAAGACAGGCAGGCTTGTCTCCGTGATGCCCGGAGGCGCTCATGTGGCAGCCAGTGCGGCGCCTGGCTACTCCACTAAGAAGAGAGCATTAGCAATTGAGCAGTCTGTCTGCCTGTTGAGAATTCTCTTATTAGTTTAGTGTGCTTCTGGTGTTACACGAGACGACTGACTGGGCAATAGCACAGTATCAAGTAATATCGAGTACAGGTATTCACCGGAAATATCGAAAGAGCTAGTCAAATGAAGCAATTGTAAAGTACGGATGTTTTTTTCGACGCCATCAACAGTAAATCTGTAGTCGGCACTTGAACCGTCCCGTTTTATCCCCGTTCCGTATTCATTATAAGTGAAGAGAAGGAAGGAATGAAAAAGCGGAACGGAATCTACTTATAAAAACCTGTTCGAAGAAAGCCTGTGTGCCTGATTGATAGGGTAAGAATACATCAGATAATTATTCTGATAAAGATTGTCACCGGAACTCACGTTTTTTTGCGCTAGTTGAAGTGTGTGTGTCATGCACTTCCGGTTGCTGCATACCGCAGCACATGGACCAGCTTGTACATAATAAGCACACACACACATTTCCATTCGTTCGGCAGTATTACTACAGATTAAATCACGACGGCGGTTTTATCAAGGTAGTGCTTGAGCAGTACTGATACCGTATTACTGGTATTCGGTCCATTTATCGGCAACCATTTCGCAATTAAAATGGCCAACAGAACACTGTTCCTCTGCCTGATCGGAGGCTGTCTCCTGGCGATGCTTATGCCAACAGGTCAGTTTTCCACTTACACGTACAGTAGAGTGAATTAATCCCCGTAATGTTATTCCTCGGAACGTACAGTAAAACCATTTTACTTGCACCAGACAGTTCCTAGTAGAAACGCTAAAATAATAAATAATAAACGCTAAAATGCACCAGCTAAATAATAAACGCAGTGCAGATAATAATAATAGCACACAGACGTTTTGCGCATTTCGGACATTATTGTCATGACAATATGGATCCGCGAACCGAGACACGGTAATCTCCGTGTTGTTCCACATGAAAAAAACTTCAGAAGTTGATTACGTAAACAGTTTTTGAAGAGTTTTTGTCATGTGGAACAACGTATACGTGATATGTACTTAGTGTTTTTATTTATAAAAGTTTCACGAGTTTAATAAAAAAAACTTATCAAGTTTATAAAATTATCAAGGTTGAGCGAAGCATCGAGTATTTGCATACTGTGTCTGTGTTGTCCGGTATGCCAATCTGCATTGTAAAAGTGTCCGGAAAGCGAAAACCGTCGAAGCATGCATGGTGTTTTCGCAGTCCGGCCTTTAGGTGCATCGATTTATCTTGAAGAATTACAGTATTAAAGTACTGTAAAGAAGTGTGGATCCGTACTAGATAGATCGTAACTCGCTCTTCGCTAATCGGTAGACGCGGTACGGCCGGTGTCCTGCGTGGAAGTTACCCAGACCGGGAAAGGCGACCGGTGCAGCGACGTGGCCCGGGCCAACGGCATCTCCGTGTCGGAGCTGGTGCAGATCAACCCGCAGATCGCGGGCTGCGCGGCCGACCGCCTGCTGAGCCCGGCAACCTGTGTGTGTCTGCGCGACTGTCCCCAGTGTGCCATGCCTGTCTACAACATGCGGACGTGCCAACCCCTTTCCGGATAAACGGCATCACTGCGGATACTGAATGTTGTCTAAGCGGGCCACCATGTTCTGAACAATATATTCTGACCAGCATACTAGGTATAAGGGCACCATTACCGGAAGCTGGGTCGGCTGTTTCTAGACCTGACTTTAGTTTTGTTTGCTTCTTACGTAACGTGTCGACATTATACAAAAATTAAATAGACCTGGTACCTCTCGATTCCAGTGGAGTGAGTGGCGCGTCGTAGTATGGAGCTTAGTGTAACACTTAAAATTGTACATATATTTTGCTGTATTGATTCGTCAGAAATTACCGGACAAGTTTGTACAGTAGAAATCTGTACGTGTGTACAGTTTCCTCGAACAAGTCGAAAAAACGTAAATCCTGCAAGCCGATTCGCAAAAGGCCTGGTTGATCTTCTCGATACGGTAAGGTCATTGTGATACCGATCGTGATATTACTAAGAACGTACGTCTTGTCCCGCTGGTTAACGGTGTGTCATGCGCACTTCTGGTTGTTTGCTGCATACCATCGGCATAAAATACAAGTACTTAAATAAACAAACACTCCATTCGTTCAGCAGACAATCTGATCCGCGGTATTACTGCACTAATAATCGTCATAATTTGGCCATAGCACGGCAGGCAAAATGGTCAACAGAACACTGCTCTTCTGCTTGATCGGAGGCTGTCTCCTGGTGATGTTTTTCCCAACAGGTCAGTTTACCGTTAACATACCGCATTGAAGCGTATTTCGGTGCTTTTTTAAAATGTTTTCGACTAGAAACCCTTTACTTCTATGATTATGATAAAGAAGCGCTTAGACATAATATTAGTCGGTTAGCGCGCGGATACTTACACAGTAACTGATCAGATTTGGTGCTTTTAATTCAACGGCATTTCGCCTGTACCGGGTACTATTTATTTCCAAGTTTTTATACGTCATACTTACAATTTTCTCGTCGATGTATGAGTTTTGGACTTGTTATATGTACCAGTGTTCAGCTAAGCCATCGAAGAAACTTTTTATAATTAAACAATGCGTATTAAGTGATACTGTATTAGAAAGATTGATAATTTCACAAATTAATCTCGTGTACACGGTTGTAAGTATGTACAAACACTTACAGGTGCAGGAAAAATATTTATTCGCAGTGCGCGATTTATCTTGATTAAGTTAAAGTAAGCACTGTAACATAAGGAGGTGCATGATGAAGCAGAATCGTAACTTGGTCTTGGGCACTCGGTAGACGCGGTACGACCGGTGTACTGCGTGAGGGTCACCCGCACCGGCAAAGGCGACCGCTGCAGCGACGTGGCCCGGGCCAACGGCCTCTCCGTGTCGAAGCTGGTGCAGATCAACCCGCAGATCCCCGACTGCGCGGCCGACCGCCTGCTGAGTCCGGCTACCTGTGTGTGTCTGCGCGACTGTATGCAGTGTGCCATGCCTGTCCACGACGTGCGCACCTGCCGGCCCCTTTCCAGATAAACTCCATCGTCTCTATTAGCGGGTGTTGCGCCGGGTTTTCGGCCAGATAACACTGACCGCGTTGTGTGTTATCGGAGTGTTTACCCAACTACTTACCTGTTTTGTGCTTTAAGAAATGTGTTTGCTGCTTTTGTTAAATGCTGCATTTAACCAAGTATACGCAACTACTGTCGCCAATAGATGACATCATGACAGCATGATGCTTAACAAATAGAAGCCCACAGCCAAAATAAAATAAAAAGTAAATTTGAGGAAGGGAATGGTTTTGGTTTAATTAAAGTTTGTAGCCGTAGTATAGTCGTTGTTGTCAAACACGGAGGAAACCATGATAGAAATCACAGAAAAAGGTCATATTAAATGCAGCAGCTGTTATGCGTAGACCGTTGAAGTATGTATTTAACGCACGTGCTGAGATTACGAACGGTCCTAACGATTTTAATCGATGGTTCCTTCAATGTTTAAAATTATTGCGCAGGTGTCATTGATATGTACTGTACAAGTCTGTATACTGGCCTTTTTACATACGTATCTAAGCGCTTTTTAGTGCGGGAGAATAAAAATTCTGGTGCAGCGCTAGCTATACGAAGTTTCTATTAGGTTATACATGTATACAGTACCGGCATCCGTGCTTCACCCATTTTATTTGGCCAAAGTTTGATGAATTATCTCATATTAACAGTGCCATAAACTCTTTATAGGAAGTCAGTTTCCCGCTAATACTAAACGCTCGCTCCATAAAGGTCACTTGCGTCCAACTCCTAAGGAGAGCAGCCATGTTGCACCTCCTCTTGTCACAGTACTGTTCGATATACACCGCTAGATACACAGCCAACGCCGAAGCGCAAAAAAACCAATTTGTCCCACATTACAAAAAAAAACTCGAAGGTCACCGCAGCAAATGCAGATAATCCGATGATATACACACGATAATCTCCGCCTTAGGGACGCCGTTGAACCCGGACGACAGTTCCTTCGCGTAGTTACCCATATTCTCAATCTCCAACCACGTTCCGCTGACCAATGCCGGTAGATGCAAATCCTGTGCGATAACATCCAAAGGACTGCACGTCGGTCCGTAGAGCGTTGACGGTTGACCCGGCTTCTCGCTGCAGCAATACGAAGGCCCATCGACCGGATGTACACGCACCTTTAATTTCGGCTTGAAGATCTCGATGTTCCGGCACGAACCGTAAACCCCGTCGGACAATATATAACCGGGCTGGCGCTGCTCCTCTTCCAGCGCTTTCACGCCGATCACCGGCACGAACAACGACTGCGCCGTGGTCACCACGAACTGCCCGGGCTCGGCGATGATCCGCACCCCGGAGGCGGGCGGGAAGTGCCGGTCCAGGCCGGCGTTGAGGGCTGCGCAGAAGTGGGGAAAGGTCACCGGCGCGTCGCTCCAGTCGCCGCGGAAGCCGCCGCCAATGTCCAGGATGGAGAAGGGCCGCCCGTGGGCGGCGGCGAAGTCGAAGAGCCGCTTGGCGACCTCCACGGCGCCGACGTGGGCGTCGGCCGTCCCGCTGACGCCCACCCCGACGTGGAAGGCCACGCCCACGACGTCCAGGCCGCGGTCCCAGGCGCTCTGGATCAGCGTGCGGGCGGTGGCTTCGTACACGCCGAAACGGCCGTGCATCTGGATCTTGGCGTGTGGGTTGTCGTAGCGGAGGCGTACCATCAACTGGGCCGTCGGGTGGTAGGTTTGGAGTTTCACGAGTTCGTCTTCGCTGTCGAAGACAGTCAGGCGGATGTTGTGGTGGGCGGAGTGGAGGAGGTTGGAGACGGATTTGCAGGTGTTGGAGTAGACCAGGCGGTCGGGGTTGAGGACGTAGGGAAAGGTCAACTGGATCTCGGATTTGGTGGCCACGTCGAAGCCGCAGCCCAGGGCGGAGAGTAAACGGAGGATAACCGGATTGGAATCACATTTCACCGCTACAACGGAGCCATAATTAAGAACCATAATTTAGTGCTTTTAATAATAATTATTATCTAAATTAAATTAAAAATTAACAAATTAATAATACTATGAATGATAGTAAATAAAAATTATAACAGTAAAATAAATTATTGAATTATTATCCTAATTATTTATTTTTAATTTTCGCGTACGTGTCTGATCGGGATTAATTACCATAAAATAAATCGACGCGTGGCAAATGCCGTTTCCAGTTGGCGACATTCTCGATTATCCTGTCGAGATTCAAGAGGAAAAAAGAATCATCGGAATACTCTTCCCATTTGCTGGCAATAGCCGCCCGCACAATATCGGCGCGCGTCATCTTCTCATCGGTAACGACGACCTCCAGCGGCGGACCGCTTAACGTATTAAAGGTCATTGTGCCAATCAAAAATAAATCGTCCAGATCTTTTTGTATAACGCTTGTTTATTAATCAACATGCAATCAATCTGGCAACACGAAATGCATATCCGGTTCCAGAATTTGATAGTTAAAAATTAAAAACGAGACAGAATTATAAGACGGTTGAGATTAAGATGCATTGCAGGTTAATGAAGTTGTCCGTTGAACATTTATATCGGCGACCGCGACTGAGCAAAAGCGCCGCGAGGCAAATACATCACGTTTTTCCCTGCACACAGCTTCCATTTCGGGGAACCATGCGAGCCGCTGTGACAGAAACAGTTATTAATGAAGTAGTTGGTATTAATCATAGGGCAACAGATACAACAGAAGCCTCGACTGTAGCTGGATTTTCTGATTAATTAAACACCCACCGCGCGACGACGTTCGCTATATCGCATCTTCGTTCGGCCGACCTTCACGTGCCGGTTTTTACTGTCTTGGCGTTAAAGGCCGCGACAACGTTAGTTTTTTAATAATTTCCCTCTTGTAAAAACGCTGCTTTTCGCAAATAAATGGGTACGCTTCGAAGAGACGTAAATTTTGTGCAGATTTTCAGCTTTTCCTGGTAAATTATGCATCTGGCGCTAATTGGAAAGCCGCTATGACGAATTAACAATAAAATAACATGGTTCTTCAAGTGATTTTCGTATTATAGTGAGATGTTGCGTAAAATACGGGTAGCCTATATGTTGCGTAAAATACAGCTGCCAGGAAATACGGCAATAAAATTAGCGAGACGCAGCAGAAAACGATAAAGAAATCCATTAATCACTCCGAATGTTCCACCTGCTTGTATGTGTTCTGACAAGTGTACATTTGTCTATTTGCCAAGTACAACACAGTTAGCCAAAAGCGGTACGACGTGCTTGATTTATGTATAAAGCGGCGTCTTTAATTATTACTGTTCGTTACTTGTGGAAGGGTATATAGGCTGCCACACCCAGATCAGTTGCAATAAATATCTGTGCAGCATTAAGCAGTTGTTTACCAGTATATTGCGCACTACATAAACACAACTAGTGTACGAGTACAATAATTTCATTTTCGAAACAACCAGCCGAATAAAGCAATCGCAAAGTACGGCTGTGTTGTTTTTTTTTTTCACAAGGGCGGATATAAGGCTGGCTTTAATTTTATTAGAAAGCAACAATAAGTCACTGCGTGCATCGCTGCCGACAGAATAATTTACCGGCGTCTCATGTTTGTTCTTTTTCGAGGTAAAGAGATCACATGAGCATAATGCTCGTAAATCGTAAATGTAAGCAGTCCAAAAAGTTGGAAAAACTTTTCAAAATGTACACAATTCGTACACGTAAGTGATTCAGATAGGCGTGTTCCATAAAAAATTCCTTATGGTCGCCCACGAGATTACCAAGTCGAGCTACCGTATGCTTGATCGGTCTGTCACCTGACTAATGCATTGCTGAGTATGTAAACCGAGCCGTTTTCGAAAACAACCAGCCGAGTACAGCAATCGTAAAGTAAGCGGTAATTTTTGCTACAATTTCCTTGTAAATACTGTCGTTTTAGATTTGTGTTGCGTGATCAGTGATCACTTTACATTTACAACGCGTGAATATAGTAATTGTTATTTGACTAGAAATTCGTCTTTATTAGTTACCCGGAAGATGAAGACGCTGTTGAGGAAGCTAACGTGGAAGCATCAACCCGGAAGACCGACCATGCTCTCCTATTTGTGGGTGTCGATAATCAGCATTTTACTACCGCTGTCGCACACGGCAGCCGCCCGTGTTCGTCCGGTCGCCTGCGTAACCGCCACCCGTGCGCTGCCCAACGACACCTGCCAGTCGCTAGCCGACCGCCACGGAGCGCGCGTCGACGAGTTGACGGCGCTAAACCCCCACCTCAACTGCAGCCACCTACCAGCCGGCAGCTGCGTGTGTCTGGCCGACTGTATGGTGTGCGGCGTGTCCGTGTACGATATGGATACCTGCCAACGCCCTGCGCCTCGTCCCCGCCTCCCGGGGGAACCACAGAAGATGGACAATCGACGACGGACCTTGCAACATTGATTACCTGAGAGTTTTACTCAATATCGAACTTGTACAATTACGTGAGGAACCGAAAAAATGATAGTTTCTGTTTATAAAATACTAGTGTAATCTTATAGCATATAAAATTATCATATAGAAAAGATATAAAAAATTATAGTTTCTGTTAATGAAGTATTTAAATCTGCGCTGTATGTTACGCTATAGTAATTAAACAGGCAGAACAGGTAACCACAACATGTTGAACCGCTTAGTCAACATTCATCCACTTTAATATAAGTAAGAGGTCAGTGGTCAGCGAAGTGCCGACGCTAGAGTTTTACAGAGGGTATGTAGAACGGCGTGCTCAATGCCCACGTTTCCCCTTTCTCGCCAATCTTGCACATATACTGGCAAAACTGGGACCATGCAGTGAACTGTATCGGAGCCACCGTCACCCGGCAAGCGTGGATGTGCGCCGCGGCTGCGTGACCGTTGCGGATAATGACACTGGGATACCTGCAACAGAAATTTAGGTAGTTTGAAAGCTTTTATCCTGATCCGAAAGTGTTCCATGGCCAGCTGAAAATTGAGTACAGTACAACGAGGCCAATCGGTTCGCGATTTAAAAGTGAATAAGAATATCAGCAAACAGTGTGCAACAGGGAAGCCTCTAATGCGCATAAATCGCCAGCAATGTGTTTGACCAGATCCAGAGAAACTGATACAGAACGATACAGAACCTTTGCCGATACAGAACGTTTCCCGTACATAAACAGCTGCTCGTTGTTCACCCGGTGGAAGTGGCCACTGTTCGACGATTCGGATTCCCGCAATGTGTTTCGCGAGCGGAAATACCCACGAACCCGCTCAATTCAAAGCCCTTCGCGCAGCGAATACAGTCCGCCTGCTTCTCCACTTCCACTGCTGCCAACTGTTCTTGGAACGCTCGTTCCGCTCGCCTCGCTCGTTTAACTTCCGGATCGAGTCGAGTAGCAGATGATTTCTGGAAATACGCCGGGAACCCGGGGAACCGCGTGGGTACCGTGGTCCGCAATACCGGTCGGGGTGGGTCGATTCTACGGACCACGCTGTTTCCTAAACCATCCTGGCAAACATCCTCTCGCATGAGTTCGTCGGGGGAAAAGTGAATTTCGCAACAGGAGATCTTTTTTGGGAATGTATTACGCGCGCGGGGTATCGTGGATTCCCATGTTGCGCGAATTACGGGATCCTTCGGACACGTCAACATGGCGCGTTTCGGACCGGTATAAGTGGCGTTTCCATAATTTCACAGCAGCATACGGCATTTATTCGGCATTTTAAATAATAAAAATAATTAATCGAACTGTATCGAACGACATTACGTTTACGTTATTTGATTTTGTGTCGAGAGTAATCCTGCATCTTCAAATTTCTGAAAAGCCCAATTCCCACAGTCCAGTGGTCACTCAAAAGCTTGTTACCATGGTGGCCATTAGCTTAACATGGGCTGTTTGTAAATCCCCAGATTGTTACTATGTGTTATTATATCGAATTGTCATTGAAATTAGCGAACTGCGAATTAGCAAAAATAACAGGTTCTGCTCACGCCTGTTTATTTTGTTCGTGCCTCCTTAATGTAATAAACATCGTTCCATTATTTAATACATATGCAGTTAACCGTTTTACTGCTCGAAATGCTAAGACATTATTCATCCGTGCTGGGCTTGTACGTATATTAATTAGCCCGGATTGTGGATCGCTGTTTGTAACCGGTAACCCAATTATCTCGCACTTTATTGTCCCAATCAAAAACGCAATACACAAATACCAGAAAAAACACGCTAAACTATAAAGAACAGTAAACAATTTTTAACCAATTTGAATTCTTAGAACAAGTAATAGTAAAGCAAATTAATTTAAGCAACAGTATTTTTTAATATTAAATTAATTATTAATATATTTGTAAATACAAAAATTAAATCAGTTCGGTTTATTAATAAAATCAAAAATTTCTTCAAAGTATATCGCAGTAGGGATACAAAGAAACTGGCCTGGTGAGCGGGCATGCCCCGCCCCTCAATTTTACTGAGCCCGGAATCTCCTGTATTTCTCTCTTTCGTCTTCTTGCAAACTACAAAGATATTCACGCAGAAACGACACCCCATAACATCGCGATTCCAGTCTAGACACCGTTTGATCTACCTGTAGAATAAAAGGCGTCTAGCAAACAAAACGCCACATGTCTGCGAGGATTGTGCCGGTGTTCAGAGAAAGTGCTGGATGGAAACTGGCACACGGGCGATTCTCGCTGACCGGTTAGTTCTGGCACTGGAAAGCAGATTTTTCCACTATTCATCTGCTTTCATGTCGCTCAGTGTTTGCAGATAAATTTTGGATATTAACGTCAGTCGCTCAGTATAAAGCCCACTTCACTGCATGTTCAGTTACTCTATTTTCCCGTTTTTCTTATAATCACGAAAATGCCGATTCTTCACAACGTGTTCACCATCATCGGCGCGCTGATTAAGTTGACCTTTTTGGTACGTAATTTGCTATTACAACTAAACAACATAATTATCATTATTTTTATTTCCCTAATAAATTTATTCTATAAACATTTTATTTTTTAGCATATTTTTATTTAATTTGTATATATAAATATTTTTTGCTATTTTTCTAAATTTTGCTTTATGCAGTTCGCATTATTTTAAAGTTATTATATGGCTAATTCCGCGTATTATGATTCCGCGATGATCCAGGCACGGAAATAATTGATACACATTTTTTACTGGTAGAGCGCGGCAATTGTGACGATACCGCAGGATGCTGGCGCCCCGGGCGGTCTGGCGGTGATCCCCGTCAACGGCACCACCATCACGCTGCAGATCAATCTGCGCAATTTCTCCAACGACCAGGGCATCGATATTGACGGCCGCCGCTGCGATCTGGCCACGCAGTGCGATGTGACCTTTTACGCCTACCTTGACGCGTGAGTTTTCCGCTCTTTTATTTTAAATACCCAGACATAGTTCTTCTTCAAGATAACTGACCTTTATATATAAAGAAATGTTGTATGAATGTTTTGCATCAGTATTGCATGAATGACTAGTTGCTTCCTGGTGCAGGAAGAACGCCAGCGCCGTCTGGCCGGGATCCGCCAATAAGAGCAACCTGCAGCTGGTGCATCAGAGCGCCAATAATAATCTCTTCACGATCGACAAGATCCTTAATTATTCGGTGTGCGCCAAGTCGGCCCAGATTCCAGTGAGTGATCTTGAGATTTATTTTACTTTAAATTTTTATATATATTTTTACTTTTACATTTATTAGGTGAGTAACCTTTACATTTATTTTTGCTTAAATTTTTTATATATACAAGATCATTTTTTGTATATAATTCACTTTTTATAGGTATATAATATTTATATATATAAATTTTTATACATATATTTTTTCTGCATTCGCGTACCGTACTGTATTGTTATACACATTTTTTATAATAAGTACAGTACATGTAGCTTCATAATTGCGTATATTTTTTGAATATTTTATTACTAATAATATAGGATACAAGAAACGGCTTCGGCTTTGCCTCCGCGCTTCTTGTGGTCTACGGTTGGAATTCTCGACTGATTTTCGTTAATTTAGTATTACTATATTTGCGATCACTTAGTGATCGCAAATATAGTAATACTATACACTAAACAGTACTCGTAGTGTTACTTCAGTTCTTTTACCATCTATCACGATCTGCGCTCCAGACGATAAGGGTAATTTGGTTACTCATTCTCACAGTCGGCTCTGCGCATTGGACAGTAGTGGAAATTGGTCATACACTATGTGCAGTGAACATTAGTGGTACTGTACATCAGTTACCCATTACCACTCGTTTCGTTACGTACCCACCAAAACGAGCGGTGCGCTATGGTTCTCTTCAGTAGTCGGTCGCCCACTCACTTGCCGGGCTCTGCCCACGAGAATAATGCATATGTTCAGTCTCATTTTCAGTGGTGGTAGCGCAGTTCACTCGTTCTTCACCACTCGTTTGATTACTCCATCACCTAGCGAGCTCTGTGCACTGGAGAGTAGCGGTAGTGCGGTTGCTCACCCATTCTATCGCGCTAGTACAGAGTAATTCGAACAACTCAATCGATACACTAAATAGTGGTAATAGTTCGGTAACTCGCTCATCCGAACCTGTGTGACCGTAGCCGCCAAATTAATACTCGTTTTTTTAGGAATGATAGTTGTTTATGAAGCAATTTTTATTTTTCTAAACTGTTCTTTGAGACGATGCACATACATGGTAGCGGTAACACTTTTCGAAATTCATGTAATTAGTAAAATTTTTTGTATGGTTATTTCCAATGTGAACACGCCTTTTTGCATTGATTGTGATCATTAATATTACGAAGTTATCCTTTGTAAGTCATTGCGACGAGTATGCCGTTTATTTTTCTGGTGTTTTCTTATAAGAATATGAATTTTTCGTTCTGAGCAGTTTAATTGGTTTGGCATTTTCTACAGAAGTATGCTGATTAATCACTGTCCTGTCTGTCCTTAGTACTGCTCGGACTGTAGTGAATGGTCAGCCCGTTTAAACGATTACTATGGTCAATTTCTTTTACAGCTTCCTTCAAATAACTTTAAACGAGCGCTCTGCTTCATAAGTCATGTTTTTGAACGCTTTGAATTGTTAACGATCTATTGGAAACGAAGCCATCCGCTAGCAGCCTCGTTCGTGTTACTGCTAACCGGCTATTTTTAGTTTTATAGGAGTAAAGTTAAAACCTTTTTAATTTGCTGATCTAAATAGGTACCAGTTTGAATTTACTGATTTTTTGCTCCATGCAACCGGGCTATGAAATTTTTTCAAGGTCACCTTGAGCTTTCAGCTCTACCGGCACCGGCGTCTGTGCACGGGAGCCGGAGCGGATAATTACCAAAAGAAAATGCATGTGACACAGTTTCCAGACATGCTGAATCGAATGGCGTTAGCAGTTTTTCGATTAATTTATCGGTTTGTTCTGACCAGATCGTACGGGGTTTTCCGTTGTAATATAGATCTTTTCCTTGATAGGATATTAAAAATAATAATACAGGATATTAAAAAAAGGACTATAGGATATTAAATTACCGGCCTACGTTGTGTAGATGTTGAATCTGCGCGTGAAAGTGGACGACAGCGACGTGCTGACGCGCGACGACAGCATCGAGCGCTTCAGCTGTCTGATCCCCGAGCACGCCTTCCCGGTGGCGGATGTGGAAGAGGAGAACGCCGTGTGGTCGGAGGATCTGCACTGCGTCGGCAAAGTGCATCCGCTCAGCAAAGTCAGGTCGGTCGCTGCCGCAAAACACTTACATTCTAAATTCTCAGCGTTTGATTTCAAAGGTCAGGGTTAATTTTAATTTATTCGGCAGGTTGACCTTTCGCTACCGCTACTTCCAGGCCAAACCGACGACGTTGTGCCTGTAATAATTCGCGGGATTAGCGCTAATTACGAGCCGTAACATTCTTGTATGTTTTCTTGTGGGTGCTGTTCCATGTTGTTCGTGTCTTGTTCATACATCATGACAACGAAATTGCACATCAACTGAATATAAAAATTTGGAAATATATTTAAAAAATGCGAGATATCACTGTCGTCTGCAGTATGTACTGTGTACTTAATAAGTCTTAACTGAATTAAAATGACAGCGTATCTGCATCTTGCTAGTGGCGCAAGAAACACTAACTATTATATGCGAAATACGTAAGTAAATAAAACAGCCATTAATTAATATTATAACGGATCATTCTGTGATTTTGTTTCACACAACTTCGGTTTTATTAGTGATATTAAAATTAATTATCGCCAAAATCAAAAAGTATGCAGTATATCAATAGATTCATATATCCTTACGTCCTTATTTTTTGGAAATTATCTTCTAAATCAAGATTGATTTTTTTAATAAGGTGATAATTTTGTAAAATAGAGCATCGCGCAAACGTTCCTACCTTTATCTTTAAAAAAATCTCAAGTTTTGGAGAAGGTCTAACAAAATTTTTAGAAGCTGTAGTACTTAAAGGTTGTTAGTACTTAAAGGTTGTTAGTTTTGTAAATTATCTCCTAATTCGAGATTCCATTGGTGAAGCTTTTGATTATTTTATAAAATCCAGCATCTTCTAAAGCTTCCTATCTGCTGCTTCGAAACAAATTTTGGTTTCCGGAACGTTTTCAAAAACCCTTTCAAACTTTCCGTACTTAGCGTTTAAAGTTCATAGAAATTTCCAGTAAATTCTACAAACGTCTCGAATGAGCAAATACAGGTTTCGCAACTTAGCAACCTAAACTATAGTTATTTGAAATTGACAATCCTATCAAACTTACAATTTTTTTAAATTCTTGAAACCTTTAAGATGTTTTTAAATCTGTTTGAATACCTCAAAATAACTATAAATGTTTTGAAAGTCGGCTCCAAAGCTTTTACATTTCAAGAATTTCTAAATATTTCGACTCGGCCCCGCGCAGCGGGGCCGTTACCTCTAATTTTTTGAGCCTCCAAACTTTCGAAATTTAAAAATATCTAGAAATCTAAGTACCTCAATATCTCACGGTCTAAATTGTCTGATTTATATGTAATTTCTAAATATCTAAAAGCCAGCCCGCGGCCCGTTTACCGTATTCACTCACATAGCGGCTCTGTGATACTGGTAGCTTGGGTATTCACTAAGTCCTACGTTGCTCTGTAATACTGGCGGTAGCTTGGGTATTCACTAACCTCAAAATTTATTAAATATGTATTTATTTTATTTTTATAAATACTCAAGAGCTTGACTGAATGGCTGAAAATCTTACAATTAGTAGCTAAAGATGCAGCCTCCCAGGTCACCTTGGGCAACCGTTATTCTGCGCTAAAATATCGGTTGAATGGTTTTTGTGGGCATCGTGTAAATGATCCCACTCTATTCATTTAATCACCGTTTAAATAATTATTATCGGTCGTACAAAAAAATTCAAGTTTTCAGTTCGTTAGATCGGCAATATAAAGTTACATTAGAGTGCGTGCGATGACAATCTGCCGCTCGTGACAAAATACAAAATGCGCCATTAATTTGATTTACGCCCATTTTTTCAATGGAATTTTCAATATTAAAAACTATTAAAAACGTGAAAAAGAACCGTGAAAAATGCAAACAAAAAGAAAAATTGCGGAGGCTTTCACAGTTTTTATACCAGTGGTCGAATTTAACCGGAAAGCTTGAAAACTGTCCTCATTTCTACATGTTAAAATATTTTCGTAGCTGGCCTCGCTGGGGGTTCCATAATTGAAATATAGATATATTTCTCAAATCATTTTTATTGCTGTACGATGTGTATTTTGTGTTTTTTTTAATTCTTCCATACCTCGAACACAACTGGTCGCGCGCTAGCGCGACCGATACTTGTATAATAGTAATATTCACAGTAATGTGGTCGCAAAATTTCCTATTAAAGTAATACTGTATTTGACAAATTCAAATTAATAATAATTTATTTTAATAATAATAATGATTTACTGTAACATAACAAAGTACCGAAAGCGCACTGATTGTACGAGCAATACCACGTTAATAATTATGGTATAAGTACAGTACTGTGAAAATACGTACGAGATACTTTTCGTATCCATGACACCATCCAGCATCAGCTGACGCAGAAATACGACTCGTATGGTACAACAAAGCAATTAGTCAGTATTAAATCAATTTTATTCAAAGTACTCGAATAATTATATAGCATTATTTCTTCGCTTAATACAAGGCGAAATAGTAGTACGCCGCCAACAACGGTCCGCTAAATCCGTCCCTCTCGCTACAAATGGATAAAACGCCGACCTGTCGGGACTTCCCGAAGGAGGGCTTCCAGAAACATCCGGCCGACGACGGCGACGGCTTCGAGGACGGCCCGGACATGGACGCCTACGTCGCGCAGCTCCTCGACTCCGACGAGGACGACGCCGCCGCCACCGGCGCCCTGCAGCGCTACGACACCGGCGACCCGCAGTTCCTGCAGCACGCCCTGGCCGACATGCGCCAGCTGGACATCCTCCTGGAGGAGCGCTTCCACCGCGAAGCCCGCATCCGCCACCAGCGCAAACAACAGCTGCACACCCTCCGTCAGACGCTGTCCGAGTACCCGGTGCCGGAGAGTCTCCGGCAGGAGGACCGCTCGGAGGTCGACAACACCCGGAAGTTTCTGTCGGCCACCGCGCTCCAGGAGGAAGTCCTCGGGGGGCTGGAGACGCCGGCGTCGGCCGGGACGAGTTTGTTTGGAGGCTCGCGGTCGGAGGGGTCGCTTTCGGTTCCCCGGCGGATCACCGACTCCGATTTGGAGGATTGTGAGAAGGATTGGCCGTTGGTCCCGGTGCCGGAGGGGGATGACCTCCAGGAAGCGGAAGAACCGGACGCGGAGGTCCTGGCGGATGATCTCCCAGATCCCGGAGCTCCTGTTAACGAGGCTGTAAAATCTCCGGCGTTTTCCTTCAATTTTGAAGCGACGCTTCCGAAAATCGACCATGTTAAGCGGAATATTCAGTGCGCCGGGAAGTACTACACACCGGAGGAGGAGTCCCGGCTGGATGAGCTCCTCCAACCGGAAGACCCCGAAGAGTCCGGCGCCGTGACCCTTTCCCACACTAACCCGTTCGAGCTGATCGACGCCGACCTCCGGACGCTGCGTAGCATCGAGGAGTCCCTGACCGCCATCCGGCGGAAAGGTCAACCGGCCGATGACCCCCCGCCGGACTCCAGCAGCATCGCCAGCACCTCCGAGGCCGCAAACCTCCCCTTCGGCTTCTACCAGTCCGCCCGCGAGGAAAACGAAGCCGTCCGCCGGCGCTTCACCGCCATCACCGACCGCCTGGAGGCTCTCGAAGCCCAGGAGCGCCTGATGCTGACGCGCGTCCTGGCGGACCCGGAGGCCGTCGGGCCGCTGGCGGAACGCGCCGGGATCGAGGACGCCCTGGCGAGCGCGCGGGCGGAGCTGACCGTGGAGCACGGGCTGGCGCTGGTCCCCTTCGTCACCGAGCAGCAGCTGCAGTGGCTTCTGGGGCCGGTGCCGCGGCTGCGCTCGGCGGAGAAGTTCCCGACCGCGCCGCTGGCGACGTGGCGGGCGTGGCTGCAGAAGCGGGAGGAATCCGTGAGCTTTTTGTCCGGACTGGATGAGGCCGCTGCGGCGCGGCCGGTGGATCGGGAGGTGGCGGGGATGGAGGAGGAGTTCCGGGTGTTGGTGGAGGATGTCAAGGAGGTGGCCGACAAGGTCGACCGGCTCATGCAGAACAACCGGGATTTTTTTAACGAGTGCAGTAAACTGCAGCGGGAAGATGTGCAGTGACGACGTTGGTTTCTCGGCGTTGCCGGTAATGAAGGGTAAGTTCGAGAAAAGGTCACCGTTGTCATACAAATGTTTTAAATTACATAGTTAATCTGTTTACTAAATTCTTGTCAACTAAATTCAGTTCCGTTAAAGGTCACCTTTAACTAGGATATAAACAAGCAAGAATTAAGAAAGTCATACGTAAATATGATCCGCTTTCATTTGCAAGAGTAGTTTTAATTTTCGTGACCAATTTATTTAACAGTGTCGTCGCTAAAGGTCACGTTTAAGTATTTATGTATATATGGGCCAGCCAAATTTAATTAGATTAGTAATTAATTTGGAAAGGTCATCGGTATCTTTAATTTTTTTGTCGATTTAGACATTGACTCTGTTTCCGACAAAGGTCACCTTCACTATATACAATCTGCTTCGACTATTTTAGGTTTTAATTAACGGATAATTAATTTGTTAATAAGCAATACAACAGAAGGCAAGACAGACTGCACAGAAAGTTGCGGGTAGAGAGGAATTTCACAGTGTTGCTGAGTCAGGGCCGACGCACCCGTGTGAGTGTTACGAGACAGTGTGGCGAATCGCGATAGGCATCGGAGATGGCAGTGATATTCGCCGAAATTCCTGTGTGTAATTAAATACACCAGCCTGCTCCATGTCGGAACGCTGTCGCTAAATTCAGTGTGCGCTCGCAGATGCACGAGAGAACTCAGTCGTGTTAAAGTTTCTCCTGGCTTCACCATTTTCCACCTCCATCGCTAATTCTTGCAATAAATATTATCACTTTTAAATAAAAATGATGTCGGTATACTTAGCCGTATTAACGGTAAAGCCGAAATTTATCCAGAAATTACAAAATTATTATTTATATTTACGTGTTCCCAAATGGTTGTTATTGGTGTGATTATCTTAGGTGTTATGGGGATGCGGCGGCAGTGTGCGGGGCCTGCAGACGACGAGCGTGACGGGCTTCTACCGCATCGAGGTGGAATTCGGCAAGTACGAGAACATCAACGGCCATCTGCACAACACGCAGAGCTGCGACGAGGTCACGCCCTGCGACCCCATCATCTACACCTACATCGACGTGTAAGCCCCTTCCGGTCTTCCGTCAGAATTTTTCAGCGGCGTGTTAAACAGCAGGCAGAATATCCGCATTTTTAAATTTGAAAATTAATGGGAAAATTTATTCCAAACAATTTTCTTTAATTTATTCACTCGCAAATTTATTCGTTCTTAAATTTTTTTGTATTCTTATGTCCTAAATTCAGCGCCTTATTACTAATAATTATTTATTTTAATTCGCTAGTTTCACATTTTGCGCTGCAATAAATATGTTGTACCTCATTTACCAGTGAAAAAGTTTACAAAATTTCTTACATTATATTGTGTAATGTTTCGGTGGAATTACTAGTGTAGAGGCATTTGTAGTACCCTAGGGTTTAGATTTTAGAACATGGTGTTCTGATTTCCGTTTCGCTTTGTCAGTGAGAGGCCGTCGGCGCCGTGGGCCCAGGCCGTCCGCGCGGACCGCGACCTGACGATGCTGACTTGGCGGCGCAACGTCAACTCCTACGATGTCAACCAAACCATCCACAAGGACATCTGCGGCGGCGGCCTCAGTGTATGTAATTAATACCATTTATTTTCCATTAACTGCAATTTATTATACTCGTACAGTTGTTGTTAATTTATTTTCCATTTTTAAGATTTATTTCCGATCATTATTTGCAACATTACATATACGCGTATATAAAGCGTTAATTAACAAACGTGTAAATAATTAATTGCGCCGGTTGCAGAACGTGAACGTGCGCGTGGAGGTGATGGACGAGGACTTTCTGGGCAAGTACGACCTGATCGAGCAGTTCGAGTGCAAGTTCTTCCCGCCGGTAGCCGACACGGCCACCAACCAGGACGAGGCCGAGCGCGACGCCTTCCGCAGCTGGTCCCCCATGGAGGAGTGCGCCGCCAAGCACCTCCCCACCAAAATCCGGTTGGCCACAGTTTTTTACAATTTTTTCTGTTATTATTTGTATTTTATAATTTTGTTTTTTATAGTTTTATTTGTAATAATGTTTAATTTATACTGCTAACTAAATTCTGTCTGGATGTTTTTAATTATTATCTCTTTATATTTTTTATATATTTATTTGTAATAAATTTTGTTTATTTTTGACTATTATGTTTACATTTCCGTTTTTATAATTTTAATATTAATTTTTCTTTATATTTCTTTTTTTTTAATTTCTCTACATATTTGTGGTTTTATTTATGTATGTTTATTCGGCAGGTTATTCTACCGTTGGCGCGTGTTCCCCGTGGACGTGGAGGTGTGCGGCGGCGACCCGAAGACGGTGACCACCACGACCCAAGCGCCGACCACTACGGCGCTGCCCTTTCCTTAATTCAACTTCGCATTGCACGGCGCCGCCGGTCTGTCTCTTATGGATTTTTACCTATGTTGCTGTTGCAAAGTGTTGACTCGCATTTGCCTGACGATTGTGCCGGAAGTTGCTTGTTTTAATTAGCCAGTTAATTGCGCAAGTCGCCATCATCGATGACGCACTTTGCTGTATGTATGGGTGCATTTGTACGAAAGTGGAATTTTTATCGCGATGCTGATTGTATCGGACCATAAATTGAACTGACTTGCAGTTGTACGCATTCTCAGTTCACCGATCGGTGGAGATAAATTGCCGCTGCGTATCAGAAGACGTAATTACCTCGTACATTATCCTTATCCTATATATAATAATATCGCTCAGTGGCAGCTTGTACAAGTAGCTACAACGGAATAAAATAAGATTTTCGTAATGAAACAATATGAGATGTAAAAAAAAAGATGTAAAAAAAGATAAGAAAGAGATGTAAAAAAAATATTACTAAAAGAGATGTAAAAAAATAAGTGATGTAAAAAAAATATTACTAATTAAACAGAAATAAAAATATTATTTTTATCGGTAATTAAAAACAAAAATATTATTTTTAACGACAGTCAAGTACAACAGAAATAACGTATCTTGAATTTTTAGGATAATTAAATACAAATAATACGCATCGTATACAGCCGATTAGTAATGAAGGCACGTTATGCGCTGCAGACATAATGCTGCTCCCTTCGCGGAAAATCTCTTTGGTAAACACTTACTTACAGTGGGTACTTACCTGAAATTAATTGGAAGGTATAAATAATACTGCAGTTAATTAAGACTGCAGCAGTACAATACGCTTAACTAATACACGTATTTATCACATTTATGATCTGTATGGGTTTCCACGAAAGCCTACCCGGCAGTGACCTTTGCTCCGGTGCCAGTGTGTGACAGTATGTGTATGTACGTAGGTGTGCACGGTTGCAAGCCCGGATCGACGCTAGCTGCAGCGTGCTGCCTGCGCATTTCGCACGCGGTCAACGTGACTGGAAGAAACGATGCACTTGTAGTATAATACTGTTTTAGTAAAAGAACTGCAGTTGATTTAGCAATTCCATTAAAAATTATCTAGAGTGTGCTTGCTGTTTATCGAGTTCACTGGCCAGACTGTTAATTACTGTGATCCCGGTGTATTATAATAAATTGTACATAATTATATAGCAGTTCGACGTTTATTAATTTATCCCGGCTTCGTGGATAGTCAGTTCAGAATGATCCACTCACGACTCTGTCGACGGAGCAGTGCACTGTGCTGGTTCTTGCTCGTAAGTGTACCCAAGGTTAATAAAAAATGTATCCAAGTTTTCTAATGTGAAACAACGCGGAGAATACCGTACGTGTCTCGGGTATCCGGTACGCGAAGCCATCTTGTGACAATAATGTCCGGAAAGGAAAAAACCCCGAAGTGTAGCGGTTGTTGAGAAAATTCAAAGTGCAAATAACACACAGATAATTTGATTGTACCGTAGTGCTGCGCGTCGCTGGTGTGTCGGTGCGGAGCGCTGTCCGGGCACTACTACCGCATCGACGTCATGCTGACGGAGCTGCACAACCCCAAATCCCTCATCCACAACGGGAAGCGCTGCGACGTCTTCACGGCCTGCGATCCCCTGCTCTACGTCTACATCGACACGTGAGTGCACCGCTGCGGTAACGTTGTTGAATTGTTCGCATAATTGTTGTAATAAGGCGGGACATCGAGTCCAGCAAACAACATCACCGGAAAATTGTATAAAAGCCGATATACTTTCTGCGCTGGAAATTATACGAGAAAATTGTACAGTGTATGTGTAACTGTACAGTGGAAAAAAATAAACAGTGTATGTGTTCCCACAGGCAGAAGCCGCGGGAGACGTTCCCGGGGGGCGCCCGCTCGCAGGAGGACTTCACGGTGCTGACAAGTCAGTACAACAGCGACACACTGACCATCAACCGCAGTCTATCCAAGACCATCTGCGGCAGCTCTTCCCAAGCCTTACCCACGGTACAGTACAGATAAATACATTTGTCTCTATCCAATTCCATCGGGAAAATAATCATCGATTTACCGAACAGTATAGGTGACCGATTCATACTACTATATATAAAAGGACGTTTATATAATTATTGAAGATAACAAGTAATTGCGCTAAGGATTATTGTAAAATACATGCATATATACATCACGTAAATCATGAATAAATACACGTATATACATGTACATGTATTGTATATATCTATACATGTAATACATTGTACACGTATATGTCTATACATACATGTAACACATGTATATAGGGGGAAAAATGTGTCTAGCCGAACCAATCCCTTGTACTTCTGATGTAAGCCAGCTGGTGGTTTACGTTGTGGCTTGACAGTGTTTTATGTAAAGCGCTGCCATTAAGATTGCAGGTACTGATAACAGGTAAGCAGCACTCGTACAACTGCAGGTAAACAGGCTAAAACTGTGTTATAGCCCGGCCCTGCCTGGTGCAGCTATACCACATGTACCGTCAATGCCGCAAAGCCTTAATAGCAGCGCTTTACATAAAACGCTGTGCAGCCACAACGTAAACCACCGCTGGCTTACATCAGAAGTACAAGGAACTGGTTCGGCTAGACACATTTTTCCCCTTATATGCGTGATGTATATACATCACGTATATAGATATACTTGCATAACACATGTATCTGAAACATGTGTCCAATAGCCCGTTGTGTGCATAAGAAAATTGCTGCAGGACGTGACGGCGCGGGTGGACGCGCGGGACCACGACTACTTCACCGGGCACGATATTATGGAGGAATTTAATTGCAGCTTCGTCTTCCGCGCCAGCTGGGAAGGCGACTACGCCTGGTCCGAGGAGCGGCCGTGTAAAGCGCGCTTTCATCCCTTAGATATCAGGCGAGTTACCGGCGTCCACTGCAATACACCACTGAATTTAATTGACAGTTATTACCCGCGCATTACAACTGAAATTCTCCGCGAGAATTTTGCTGCATAATTTTTAAACTTATTTTTTCTAAAAAAATCAGTTCATACAGTAATCTCTCGTCTTTCGGTTGATATATAAAGTAAAGGATATAATAATATATAGATATTCAAGGCGTTTTTACCGCAGTTATGTTCTGAAATAATGTACTGCGTGATTTAACGAATAACCAAGGTTCATTTATGTAACCCAATAAAAAACCCGAGTTTTTTTTACGCGACAGCACACTAACCGGTGTGATTTTGTAATTGCAGTTTACGGTTTAAATGGAGGGTGATTCCCATAACGCCGGAGCAATGCGGACAGGAAACGGTGCCAGCTTAATAATTCTTGATGGCCTCTTCTCAACTGTATCCTAGTATTCCCCATTTCGCAGGCAACATGACCTCTTCCAACACATCGTACCGTTTAATTATGACAACCTACTCGGTATATTTTTAATTAACTATGAATGCCATGCAATCAATGCACAGCGTATCAAGCCTATACAAATTCATAGAAAATTGTTATTCTTAGCTGCATCATATGTACACATATTAATTTATCCGCACACCGAGCTTATGTATCCCTTGATACCTTGATATATACAGTCACCGGGTCGATCTGTTTTTCTCATCCGGTAAAAATAATTTTGCACGAGGGACAAAAATAAATAAATCTCGATAAATAAATGTAACGCTAAAAATATATATCCTTAATAATATTTCCCTTACACGCAGTAAAACGGCGCTCGGATATATTTTATTTCTTTGCGCTGGAACACATGTATTTGATTAATATTAGCCCGAAATAAAAGCAGCGTAGTCAAATAAATCCAATAAAAAACGAATTAAGAAATGTTTCCAGGCACAAGCCCTTTAACCGGCAACTGTAATCACCGGTTCGCGGAAAAACAATACAGCATCACGTGACCGTTGCGGAAACCCCGCTGCTGCGGGACGATGATCTGCGGGGGCGGATCTCTGTACGCACGGGAGTGTGGCTGTGTGTGCAGCGGAAATGTAATGCAAATACAATAAAAGCCGGCAATTAATCGGTCTTGTATACCTTACACTGCGCACACACACGGCACTGCTACACACTGGCCGCGATTTCCCTGTGTTCTGTGCTGCTGCTCGCTTATAACGCTCGCATCTCCATCCCGGTCGTATAGTTCCATGTTTATCAACAACCAATCCCAACCGCTGTATTTTCAGAACAGTCAATCACCCATGTATTCCAGTTTCCGGAAGGTGCACAATTTTCGTAAATAAATCTCTTAAAATCGGCATTTAATTTGATAAATTTTTAAATTACCTACAGACTTACAGTATATAAAAATCTGGAAAAAGAAATGCGTCGTTTCAGATTCTTAAAGCCTCGTTTTTTTTTAAATGAATTGATTTGGAGCTTGAAATGTGAAACGCTTGAATCTGTATATAATTCAATCCGAGCAGGTTTTCACTTACATGCGTCTGGCAACCGGTCAGAGCTTCATTACACAGCTTTTACAGTATTTGATTTTAATTAATTTCATTTTTACTTTCAGTCTGAGTGTCAGACTCTGAGATTAGTTAGTTGTGCTTGACGCATTTACGTGTAAAGGTCATATACAAAGTAGTGTAAAAAAATGTTTTTTGAAAGTTTTTGTACCTTCCGGAAGTCAGAATACGTGGGGTGAATAATGGCTCACAAGTACTTTATTTCTCAATACAATATATATGTATGTCCAAGGCGAGCATCGCACAACAAATATGATCAAATGAAGAATTTGTCCCAGTTAACATGGGAAGAGACTGTGCACAACACTCACAGCATTACCACGCATAATCTCCAAACTTAAACGTTGAAACAAAAAGAGCCGCTCCACTTGTTTTTTGTTTCATGGCTCACAGTATAGTATAGCGCAAGTGATCGGTTGTTGAGAAAAGTCGACGTACATATACAAAGCGATGCGCACTGCTTCCCCGCCGGCACGGCCACTATACGCACATATCGATCCAGCATCCCTTTCCCTTCCCCACTCTACCTCCGCAAACCGTGCGGGTGTTTAAACTGACAACATTTAACCAAACTCCCTCAGCTGATCGCTCTACATGCCGGTTGGTTCGGGCTGTTGTTTCTCCAATATCCGCAGCAGCAGCTGCATACATACCAGTAGAAAATATCACATAACACTGTGCAACACGGTATATATTGTACGAGCACGCTCTGATTGCGCCCCCATGTCTACAGCGCGGACGGTAATTGTCGGTGCCGGGTGGTGGCGCGTGCATGGCCGTTTAAATCGCCGGGATATACAACGTTTGTGTAGGGGAATACAGTGCCGCGGGCGCCGCACTAAGCAGCGGCCCAACCGCGTCCCGTTTTTCATCCCGCCCCGGCTCCCTTTCTTCCCGCTGCAACAAATCTCGGCGGATACACGCACATGTATTGTACGGTGTGTTGCGGCATGACATATATGCCAACAACGCTGACAAGTGTTGCGTAACAAGCGTTAATGTTTTTCCCGAAAGGAAGGTAACCTTTCTTCCGCGCATTAAATGCTGTAGAGTTGTCTTATGTTTTCTTATGCTTTCTTATGCTTTCTCAGTGATGCGATGGATGTACTAAAAAAGAACCAGTTTAATTAATAAATAATAATATTTTGATAAAAATATAATTGACAATAAATTTAATCGATAATAAATAACAGTATTTTAACAAAAAAGACATATATATAAATGACCAGTTTGTATTGTAATAAACTATAATAAACAATATATTTAACTGACAAATAAAAATGTTTCAATAAAATAGAATATATACATTACACTATATGTAATTTTATATTGTAATAAAGGCTAATAAGACGCTCGTATATTAAACGTTTTATATGCAGTTAAGGGCTATAATCGTGCTGTTGAGCAATCTGTGCGCATTTAACTGCCACTTTACCGTGATTGTCTGTGTAAAAAAGGGCTCTAAATTGAGATAAAGTGGCCGATTAGGCTGATCCCGATCCAGGACAGTCAGCGCGCGCAGCCGCGCTACACCGCTCCGTGATAAGCGAATACAGCACCTGTACAGCGCGGTTGTCTATATACGAATGTGTACCGCTAGCAGTCGCGGCGTGAATAATTAAACAGCCCGGCGCTGGCGAGTGGATCAGCATCTGTGTACTACACAGCTTATGCCCGCAACCGGGGCGCTTATTGGACGGCCGCAACAGCAGCAGCGGGACTTCTTCCTGTGGGGAGCAGCAGCCAGTGTACGGCCCTGCGCCGGGCACGACAGGAGCGCCCGAGATGGCAATTCAACAACATGCACCACTGCAGTCAATCAAATGGCATGCCAAGATCATTAGGCGCTGTAATACAGTGGTGTGTACAAGCCTGTCCCGTAATATCTAACGTATCGGTACAGAGAGCACGTGTTTTGCGCGCATTTTGCGATCTGCACGATTATTATTATTATTATTATCATTATTATTATTGCGGCACAAGAGCAGACAACCTCAAAGGGAATTCAAGTCTGGTTGAACGAAAACAATTTTCTGCTATAAAAACATTTAGGACAGATCGACAGATCTGAGTAGAAATTTGAAAGCAGATACAGAACTGGCTTCGAGAATGTTAGGGTTAACAGCAAGAATTTTATCAAGAAGACGCATTAACCGCATTTCAGTACACTGCGTCGAAAACAACGACAAATTTACTCCTCTCAAGATTTAAAGTTTGTGTTTCATAATTTGTATGGATATATAGCATATGTAATTTATATAAAATGTAATTTACAGAGTATAGTTTATAATTTAGATCGATAAATTTGGCAGGCATCGTCCGTACCAAATGCATATAGAGCGTAACTAGTGTGGAGTTTGGCGCAACCCGTGAATTTGTATACTGTCGCTGTGTTGATGCGTTAGAAATTACGGGACAAGCCTGTACAGTAGCGTACGTTGCCGGTCGATGCGGTGCACACGGGGGGCCGGATCAGGCCCTTCCCGTTCACTGCGGCTGCGGGTTCGACCAGCTGCTCGTGCAGCCGCTCTTTAAGATGCCATATCCGCTCTTAAAGAACGCATTCCCTTACAGACATTCCCTGATCGCGCTGTACATGTATACACAGGCATCGCGACGTACACTGTCTATATTCGCGTTAACCGGCACAATTGCCACAATGCTCCATCACCACGGCCGATTAAGTTGAAGAAAAACGGGGAAGATATAGTTTTCTCTCTCCTCTATACAAGCTTGGTAGTTAATGATGTTATGATGCGGCGGGAATTTGTGGCTACGCGCGATGCCGTGATCATGTTTGCGGATTGTCATCGGATTCGACTGTGCAAATGAACCTCCATCTTACGATATTCACCAGGTAAGACGCATCGGCCCACGTTGGTAACATTATCTTGTGTCTTAAATACATATACACACACCGAGTGTGTGTGTGCAATCGATATATCCATACCGCAATCACGCTGATCGCTTGCCGATCTATAGACATTTGTCCCGGGGATTTCTTAGACTTCTTAGGTTTCTTAGATTTCTTAGAGCGACAACCGGTGAAAGTGTCATCAGGCGATAAAGAAGCCCGATCAATTTCCGATATGTACGACTACACCGCGACTTTTTTCCCGGGGTTTCTCGGATTTCTTAGAGGGACAACCGGCGAATACATAAACAGGCGATAAAAATCCCTGATCAATTTTCGATGTATGCGACAAAGCCGCGAACGTTTTCGCGGAGATTTCGCAGATTTCCTTGAAAGCCAGCCGGGGAATATATTTCTAGACGATAAAAAGTACATTTTTCCCTAGAGTTTCTTATAAATTTCTTAGAGGGACAAACGGCGAATACATAAGCAGTGGCCGGTGTTAATCGATAAAAAAGGACCATGTCGCGACGTTTATCCCGGGGATTTCTTAGATTTCTTAGGTTTCTTAGATCCCAAGCGCGAGCGACAGCCGGCGGACGCATAATCATCCCGGCGCTAATAGCCGGCAATATCGCTCACAGCGCCCGCGATCGAATATCGCCCGGCGTAATGGGCCGCGATCGAACGGGAGAGAGGCGAGGCCGCGCCAATATAAAACGCTCCCAGTGCGGCCGTCCCGGCATTGGTTATGCGGGGCACGTGCCGTCTCTTAAATGCCCCCTCTTGTTTGCACAGGCTAAAAGGCCGGCAAACGTACTTACGCTGGCTCAACTGTACAACACTGCCTCTGTACGCCGTCGTCCGCCGGCGGCGCGGCAACATGGAGAAATTGCTTTTTATCGGGGATTAATGAGACGGTTCGGAGCACGGGGATCCGGGCGCCGGAATTAGCCGTTCATCTTCCACTCGCCGCCTAAGTAATAGCGACCGGTTTTTTCTCCCTTAAACACGCCACTAACAACTCTCCCGCATATACGTATATAGATCCGTTTTCTTCATGCGGCATTGATTTTCCGTCGTGCGCGTTGCCGGCCTATCTGTCCATACGTTTACATTGGGAGTTTGTGTTATTGTACAGGGACAAAACGATGGGAGAAGAGGCAGCCCCAGCCGGGTCGATACGTTGTATCACGCATAATTAAATAAAGCATCATAAATCAACAAACATGACCCCGGCGCTTGTCGTTCGTCCTGTGTGTCGAGCTGGCGCTTAGCCTCATCGCGCATACACACACTGGCCCGATCATCTCCAATTACACTGGCGATTGTCAGAGTCATGTTGTATCGTTTCCATTGATACACAATTGCGCCGGTTGTTGTCTAAACAAGCGCAACAGATCAGCGATGAGGTCAGGAGTGGAGATTATGCTAACCGGGCAACAAAGAACGGTTGTGCCGTGTATACTAATCAAAATGCCGATAGACATGCGTATATAACGATCGATGCCGGGTACAAATCAGGACAATATTCTGTTTCCGGCAGAAAGTTTTCACTTCAAGCGCAACCAAGTGATTCTGTGTTCAAACAAAGCGCACACAGGGGAGACCGGGTTTTCCATGCGAACCGGTTTTATGGGTAAAACGGGAAAAAAGTTGATTAATGTTTTAAGGAAAATGGCGCGAAAGCGAAAGTTTTAGTGTTTGTATCCCATTTTTGACGCCACGTACCGGGCCGTTTCCCTTAAAAAAGTGGAAATTCGGCCGGTCGGTTCGCGGTTCCAAAATTGAATAATAAAACAGCAAACAGTGTGCAACAAGAACACGTTCAATGCGCATAAATCGCCGGCACTGGGTTCGAACAGAGAAGCGTTTGTTTGCGCAGTATGCGTTAAAACGAAGCATCGACTTTTTTTAGTCCTACACTGTATATGCGACTATACTGTATATATACAATCAGCCGCGCTGCCTGCCGGCACCGATCGATAAATTGCTCATTTACTGTGGGCTTGATGGAGCGCCGGGGATCGGGCATCTGCGGCGGACCGGCGTCCCGGCCGTGGTCAGACGCCGGGTGTAGCTAAATGGGCCCCGAGCGGAAATGGCAGTTGATGGGCATTACATGGGCCATTAATTGGGCGTTATAGCCGCTGTTATGCGTTTCCGGCTAAATGCCTCCACGCCGTCATGATCACGTTGTTATCTCATCACACAGGCTGACGGCGCCATCGTCCCCGCGTTGTCCGCCCTCCATGTTGCAGCTGGTGTTGTGGCTCGTGTGGCAGCTGTACTTCCTGCTGGTCAACGGCGTCTTCTGGAGTCTGGTGGTGCTGGTGGTGGCCACCATCGTCTTTGTCTTGCTGTCCGAGCGTGTCTTCTACTTTCCGGATGTCGCGGCCCCGCCCCCACCGGCCCCGGACGGCCCAGGCGCCGCGCCCCCGTCCCCGCTGCCGCCGGCCGGAGTGCTGCCGGCGGCGTCCGCCAGCGATACCGCCGTCGTGGCCGTGCCAACCGCCTCCGGGGCGCTACAGTGCCTTGCCGTACCCAAGCCTCGATGGGGTAAGTCCGTCTTAATTATTATTATTATTATCATTATTATTATTATCGAACTACAGTATCCAAACTCCATTACTCCAGGTATCAGACCACTAAAATATTTTTCTGGTCAATTTTTCATTTTGTTTTTACGACGTCGGACACTGCAAACGATTTTGGTTGTTTTTTCAATGTTTAAATTCAAATCATTTTAAGTAGTGCAAAACCAGCGCAGGCGTGTTCGTTGAATTAACCTTTTGCCGAATAAGTTAAATAATAATAATGATATCTTTTGCAAATTTACATGAACCTCTGCACGCATTCTCCGCAATTTTCATACGCTATATATACGACGGATAACCGAACCGGCGAATATTTACACCGCTAGACGAACCTTCAAATCGAAACCGGCTACGGTCGATAATAAGTAATTTCCAGTAATTGTTAGGCAAATAAATCTGTGAGGATGTGTATGTAAAAGCCGGTACGGCACGCCAACTAAAAAGCCCGTAAATCAATACAGTTCTCAACTAATTACGGTTCCCTGTTTCTATACTTCTATCTGTAGTTCAACTTAAGAATATTTTCCTGGAGCTCCTGACTGCGCAATTTAAATTCAAACTGGCTCTTTATTTATGGTTTTACCGGAAAAACATGGAGCAGGAATTTGCGGCGATTAAAAAAGGCACATTCGAAATGTTTAACGGTGGAAATAAAAGACCCCATTAATTTTCTTTTATTGCGGGACTTTCTTCGGCAAGGTAGGCGGCTCGTTATTTTTAATGGATAGGCCGGCTGTGATTGCATAAGCATTCATCGCGGCCGCGGAACACAATAGCCCGGCCTGAACTAATTGCACTGATTACGCCGGCAACCTTCCCATCGATCACGCGCGCGTGCAGGGAAGGGCACAGTTCGCAGTGCATATATACGGCGAAATTGCAACAACTATAGGTGAAAAGTGCGCCGGGCCTAGCCTCAGCTGACTGCCTGGCTGAATGAGTGCCGCCCGCGCCAAGAATCTGGCAAGATTTAATGGGCCTTTCCGGTTAAACGCCAGCAACGGTGGGCTATTGTCACCAAAAGGGGGAACGACGCGCGCTGACACGCAGCGGAAACGCCTGACAAGTGACAAATCGCCACCCGACCCGGCGACCGCCCCCGGCCGGCCATTACACCCCGCCTGCCCATCCATCTCACGTCATACAATTTTAGGGCTAACAAAAATCTGGAAATCGGCCAGTGTGTCCGCGCGGTTTAAAAAAATAACATTAAATCAATTTTTTAATAATTAATATCAATAATATTAATATTACATTTTCATGTTCGATTTACGTTGCATTTTTAAATACCCCGTCGAGACAAAATAGTAGGTTTGCCGGTTCGAGCTAGCGTTAACTTTTGCAATGTGGCTTCGGAAGCGAAACTGACCGGTGAAGTGCATTTATGTCTGTATTTCTGTCTGTAGTGAGGCTGCATCCGTTCCCAACGCGTCTGCGCTCCCAGGCCTAGTCGCAAAATGCGAAGAGTTAATAACAAAATTGAGTTTATTAGAACCCATCTGATGCGTAAAAATCGCCGGCACTGGGCTCGAACAGAGAAGTGTTTGTTTTGCGCAGTATGCGTTAAAACGAAACTTCTAGTTTTTTTTTAATCAGCGTCCGCGAGCGCCTGTTGACCAGTGACCTTTCGCGATCAATACCGGCATCGATCGCGGCGCGTTAATTATTTTATCGAGGCCTCGAAGAGCGCCCATTCGGCCTCGGCCAAGTGGGCTGCAAAGTGGCCGCGGACCCGGGCCAAGTGCCAATCGATGCTTCAACGCTTACTCTATAGTTCCAACCCGGGCCATAACCTGGCGTTGCGTGGCGGGTGTTTGAGTGATTAGCCGCGTTAACCTGTCAGCGCCACTGCCGCGATTAATGGCGAATCGGGGGGACCGTGGCGCCGCGTTAGCTGCTATTGTGACATTTCCGGCCCGCTAATTACCCACTCTCCCGGCCGTGCTGCACGGGTGGATACACGTATATGCCGGGTAATCCCGGCCGATCAGGAGGCCGCAGCGGGGCCCTAATGGCGGCCCGTCAAGCCGGGCTTTTTCCACCACGACCGGGGCCGATCCCCATGCGCGCCCGGATGCCGATTATGCGCGCTCCAGCGCACATTTTATTACCTATGTATACATAACCGCTGTAGTGTGCGTTAATTTCACTCCCGAATGCAGATTTAATTCCTGAAAAAATGGTTTTATTCGGCCATAGCCAGTTCACATAACAACAAGCCGGCGCTGGTAGAAGCTAATTAAAATGATTCAAAATTCCAATAGCGAATTCGTAATTAATTCTCCAAGCCAAAAATAACCGAGTAATTACCGTCTGTTCACCTTTGGTTAAAATTCTCGGTAGAATCTGCCGCAGTGTTAATTTCTTCATAAGATCGCGTTAGACCAATTGCGCATTTCGCGCAGTGTTGAATAAGCATAGGAACAAACTGGATGTGGAGAAAATTTCAATTTGTTATATAAACCAGACATTAAATTAATATTAGGCTGATTTCGGAAATAAATTTATAAGGGAGACATGATGACGGCGGGCTTATATAACATGTGGCTAATTAACCGGAAATTCCGGCGCATGACATGGATGTAGGTGCCTTTTGATTGCTGCGAATTCCTTGTTTAGCAGGGCTCCCAATTAAAACCGCAATAATTCTCATAAACAGCGAAATTAGAAAATTTAATTAAATTTAGAAAATGGCATTTCCCGATCAAACAGCGCTGGCTAATTTAATGAAGATTTTATCCAATTTATCTGCGCAGCTTTTTAGCGAAACGGCGCAGTTTGCGAGTATAATAACCATGCTTCGAAGTCTGGCTGTATTTTACTTGAATAAAATCAAAGTCGTACTTTGCGATTGCTTTATTCGGCTACGAGTAGTTCTTTCGAAAACGGTTCGGTTTAGATACTTAGCAGTTTATTATTCAGATGACAAGGTTCGGTTTGCAAAGTACGGTAATTCATTTAATCGTGTTTTTGTGCTAGTTAAATTCTGAACCATAATTCAGCAGCGCTCGCACTTAATTACGCGCCGGTTTTTATTCTACGATGCGGTAAAATATTTGAATAACCATCGGCAGTGAAATTTGTAGTGAATGTATTGCGCATTTATCTGTATATGCCGAATGGGGAACATCTGTGGCACGTAAGTACTATCGTATTGAGCGCTTTAAGTGGAATGCTTGAATGGGTTGATTAGGAAAGGCCTTCTCCTACCACAGCCAGGACGCCTCCAACTCCTCCAGCGACAGCGACAACGCCGACCCGCACAATCTCATCGTGCGCTGTCTGCAGTCGCACCAGGAGGAGCACTCACCGGGCGGCGGTGGCGGAGGAGGAGACCCGGGCACGGCCGATGGGACCGGCGAGATGGGCGGCCTTAAGAGTCCGCGGCTGCGCCGCTCCAAGTGGCGCTCCAAGCACAAGGACCAGCGCCATCGTACCGGTAAGGATTATTTAACTATCGTTATCGATCCAGACGCTGGCATCGCGTTATTATTACACTCATATAATTATTATGTAGAAGTATACAAGCATATTTATATCTACGTAAGTACAGCTACACCTACAACAGCTATACTTGTGTTTTCTATATACGGTACATAAGGCACGAGAGTTCCGTCATAAGTGGGAGCAGCAGTGCGGCAGTAAAATATCACTAGTTCACTACCGCCCTACCGTGAAATATCACTACTTCCGTCCATTTTTACTAAATCAGTAAACCAGAGCTTGGTGGCTTTGACGGTCTTGATTTTGGCTCATTGTAAAAATTTCAAAGCAGACGTACTTATATGCGCTTGTAGCACGTACACTAACAAATTTATTCATAGACATCTATCCGTACAACATATTTTTGTGTTGTACTCGTATATATCTGTACATTTATATATGCATGTAGACATATTGATGCTTCTTAATATTTATATTTATATTATTTATTTATATTTATATTTATTTAATTTTTTTATTATATTAATTTTTATATTTATATTATTTTTATTTATATTTTTTATTTTTTTATATTTTATATTTATACTATATTTATATTTATTTTTTATTTATCTTTATTTTTTTATTGTTAGTACAAAGATTTCGATTACCGGCTTTTTTTCTAGCAAGTCACATCACCCGCGCTTACATCATGATTATCGGCGTTGCTGTTGTAAATTTTACTAAATCAGTTAAGCGGAGTTTAGGTGCTTTGGCAGTAACACAACTTTGGCTACATTCTTGACCTTTCAGAGCGGAAGATGCGGAACGGCACGCTGCCGACGGAGCGGCCGCGACTGCAGCGCCAAGAGACGGTGGGCAGCAGCAACGCCTCCGCCCTGGACATCCCGTCGCCCATCCAGAGCGACGAGCAGGAGCAGGACTACGACGCCATGTCCAGCCAGAACTACGTCGTCGAAGAGGAGGATCTGGAGGCCGTCGGCAGCAGTGCCGCCGCCACGGCAGCCCCTCCGCCGCCCAACAGCAGTCGCGAGCGCCGCCAGCGCCGCTTCGTGGAGGAGCAGCGGCAGGCGCACACGCTCCTCAATGATCATCCATTACCGTCCGATTTCTCCATTTCCTTTGCGGAAGGAAGTAGTGTGAGTGGGCTTGTATACATGGCCGATGTTTATCATCGCGCCGGCGGTTTTCTATAGCGGGCTGATCATGTTGACTCGACGCGATTGCTCAATACGATGCCGGCGCGGCGTAATCGATAGATTTATAATTGCCGTCGTTTTCTAGCGATTTAGGCTTGTTTTTTCAACGCTTTAAACTGCTGATCGGTTTAAGCGCTATCCAGTGGCGCGTGATAGCTTTGCTTTTGGTGGGCTTCATCACCCAGATTCGCTGAATCACAAATATCTGCTATACACGCTAGAGTAGTTTTTTTTACAGCCTAATCCGAAACAGACTGTTGTTACTTACATCTTCTGTTACGAGTACAGAACTTCTTTTACACTATAACGAACATATTAAATTATTATCTAAATTTCTTACATATATAATTATTAACAAAATTGTGACTTTTAATATTCCACCGATTACTGCAATTTTTAAATAATTTTTAAAAATTATTCCGAATCAATCGTAAATTTGTTCTGTAACCCATGTTTCTCTAACTTTCAGATTGCGTTAATTTGTAAAAACTTCTAATGTTTTGATATTTACTAAATCAGTAAAGCGGAGTTTAGTTGCTTTGGCAGTGGCACAACTCTGGCTACATGTTTACGCTCTTAAAAATTAAAATAATAAATAAAAATAACATTATGTATTTGCCTGAAATATTCCTATCGCTGACCTTTGTAAACTGTGAAGCTATAACTTTCGTTACATGTACTGAATATTATGCATACCTGTAATTATAGAGTGTGTGTATCTAGGATATGCCTTATTCGGCAAGCGGCCTGAGCCAGCTGAGCGCCGGCAGCGGACCGCAGATGGTGCCGGTGTGCGGCAGCGTGGAGGTGTCCTTCTTCTACGACCCCCTGAAGAAGACGCTCTTCGTCACGGTGGTGCAGGCGGCCAATGTGGGCAGTGTGGCGCATGCCGGCCTGCAGATCAAACTGTGCCTGCTGCCGGCCAAACGGCTCCGCTTCAAGACCAAAGTGCGCCCCGGCAAGCAGCCTAAATTCCACGAATGCTTCCACATGAAGAACATCCCGCCGGACGACGTCCACGGCATGGCGCTGCGCATCCGCCTGTACATGTACGAGAAGCTGGTGCGCGGCCAGCTGATTGGGGAGTCCATCGTGGCGCTGGGCAGCATCAATCTTGACCTGGACACCATGATGTGGCTGACGTTGGAGCCGCGGAAAGCGCTCTTGGTGAGGCAGTCGGGCGGATGTAATCGCCATACGCTCGAGTGGGAAGACCGCATATATACTAAGACACCAATGTAATCCCTCATTCATTTCCCGCTTACATCCGCAACGAAGCACGTACTCCGCTTATAGAAAGTGTATACCGATATAAGGGAACATCGCATACGAATGTGTACATACAAGGTGTACGAATACATGATACGTACATATATACATACACTATACATACGAATGTGTACATATTTAAGGCGAATATATACGAATGTATATACGAATAGTCTATATACGAATACATACGAAAACATATGTATGGAGCTGGTATATACATACGAATATATATAATGGTATAATGTATTCTATGTATGGACTGTACGTATAAGGCGCTTTGGTGAGGCAGTCGGGCGGACGTAATCGCCATACGCTCGAGTGGAAAGACCGCATATATACCAATATACTAATACACTAATATACCCCTTAATTTCCCGTTTATATCCCTAACGAAACACACAATCCGTCATACGACACTGATTAAGCCGGCTTCCAATAAATGATTTAATCATAACCACGTATTCTACCGGCATTATATCTCCATTGAACCGGCTAATGAAATCTCCTCTCTCCTTAATACAGTTCGACTCGTCATCGACCGGCAGTGAACTGCGCAGTCTATCTCGCAGCGACAGCACCCTATCGGCGCAGTCCATGCCGTTGAGCTCGTCGGCGCCGGAGCTTCTGCTGGGACTGTCCTTCAACGACATCACCGGCCACCTGAAAGTGGAGGTCATCAAGGGCTCGCGGTTCCGCAGTCCCAGCGTCAACCGTCCCGTGGACACCTATATCAAACTGAGTCTGCTCTCCTCCAACGGCCAGGAGATCTCCCGCGCCAAGACCTCCGTCCGCCGTGCCCAGCCTAACCCGATTTTCCGGGAGACCTTTCTTTTCCCGGTAAGCGCTATTCAGCTACCGTTTAAATGCCTATAATCGGAAAAAAAATTATTTTTCCCATTGACCTTTAATGGGTATCACATGTAAGTCCAAAATGAGTACTAAAACAAACGAATTTTAAAGCAAAAACACTTCTTCAATGCTATCCTGCTCGGGGATTGTACCCATAACACATATCGCGAAATTATTCATCTTGTACAAATTTATATTATGTATATTAATCAGTTTATCTTATATTATAAATTTATCTCATTAAAATTTACATTAGATCAACTAATTAATGCATTGCTGAGTAATGAGTACTTATGTAAACGGTAAACCGAGCCGTTTCCGAAACAACTAGCCGAATAAAGCAATCGCAAAGTACGGCTGTTATTCATCTTATATGAATCGAAACACGATTTAATTATTTTGGTCGAATTTAAAATAATGGGAACGTTGAGGTACCGCATTACTTAATCTGAGAAACCTAAGAAATCTAAGAAACCTAAGAATCAGTGAGCAGGTACCTGTATATGCATTAAATCTGTTTTAGGTGGCCCTGTTCCAGTTGTCGGATGTGACGCTGCTCTGCAGTGTGTACATGCGGCGCAGTATGAAGCGCAAACAGCTGCTGGGCTGGCTGGCCATGGGCTACAACAACACGTCGCGCGACGGCAACGCTCACTGGCGGGATTTCCAGCTGACCCACGACCAAGTGTGCCGCTGGCACGCGCTGACCACCTCCTGACCTTTCAATCAAAAACACCCCCTTTCTCTTGATAATCGTGCTAATCACTGTTTTTTATTCACACGGCTTTCGCACACGCATTCCCCGAGAAACCTGTATTAAACCCCGAGTATTCTCTACTGAAATGAATTGCTAGACGGATTACACAATAAAAGCGATAAAGGTTTAAGGTTTAATGTTTTAACGTCCGCACACATTCAGGGCGAGAGCCCAATTCGAGGCAGTAGAACTCACAACAACAACAATTCTCCAGAATACACAGTATTTCAGATCAAGCTTTAAACCAGAATACAGTAGCGTATTTAGACACCACAACTCAGTACACCCACTCCCTTACAAACACATTTGTTAGCCAAATCTCAGGTTCTTCCAGAATTTTTTCATCTTCCAGAATTTTTTCACCATGTCTTGAAACGTACAAATGCGGGCAAACGCAAACGAGAAAGACACGTGCGGCGACACGCGAAGGCCCGGACGGGCGTCACGGCGCTGACGTCAGAGTGTTGTCCACCTGGCTGTCGGGCTTAAGTGCCTTCCTTTTAAGTATTGTGGCATCCGGTTGTTGTGACACGTGTCGACGCGCAACGATACAATACAGTTGACGTCATCGGGCGCCACTTGCCGCACAGCTGAGTGGGCGCACGTGAATGCACAATTTCATGTCATACACGCTACAATCGCCGCTCGGCTGCACCGGCTTTTCCCGCAGCGACAAACGTGACCTTTTACAGTATTATCGCGCCTCTTCAGCGGCGCTGTGAACACGTAAACAAACCAGAAACAAAAGGCGTTTACGCACGGAATTACTTATTCGCAAACGGATGCAGTTGCCAAGTGATGTACGCGTGATTTAACACTGCGCTGCTAGACGCATATACAGCCGCTAACGGACATGAGCGACTTCCCTCAGAGTAAACTTTGTTCATGTAGAAATCACTTTCCTGTCGAACATAATTTATGTTTCACGAAAACCTCTAAGCTGAAAATTTAAGATGAAGGAAATTTAGAAACTGCCGGCGCCTGAAGCAATTGCAACCGCCCAATGTGGCAGCATAATGCGAATTTTATCTTGAAATTTTCTAAAAATTCTCATTTATTTTCTTTTTGATTTTCTCCATGAAAAATTATTCTCTCTTCACCGTTACTATTAAGAAATCTATAATAAATTACAAAAAACATTTCTAAGTTTTAAATCTGTCGTTTGGAAGCAAACGCATAGAAAACTGCGACGTAAATCGAACGTAAAGCAATCCGAGTGTTACCAGATTGTTCCCCAGTCACGCAGTACATCATTTCAGCACATACTGTAATACACTTCATCCAGCTGCCTAATAAAATACGGAACGTTTCCTGAACGCAAGCAGCATTACCTGGCATTAAAACAACACTGATTCAACCAGGAACTTTAATTGAAAGCGATGGCATCGCGTCATTACAAACTGGTTTATTGGGACGCCCGCGGGCGCGCCGAGAGTATCCGCTGGTTATTCGCGTATGCCGGGCAGGACTGGGAGGATGTACGCCTGCCGGCCGGGCAGTTGGGACGGGCGTGTGCGCAGGCGCCGCTGGGCGGGGTCCCGTATCTGGAGGTGGACCGGCGACCGTTGGGCGATGTGGCCGCGATCTGTCGCCACCTGGCCCACCAATTCGGACTGGGACTTACCGGGAAAGACGCCTGGCAAGCGGCGCAGATGGACTCGGTCGTAGAATTTATACACGGTACACCGGTATTTTTTTAATAGATTTTTACGCTATTAGTTTTATATAATTCATTTTACGTAATTTAATTTGCTCGTAGCCTTAATTAACTTAACTCTGTTGCTAATTAATTTCATTTTATTTAGCGCTATATGACAGCTGATATATTTTACAAGCCCAAGATTAGAAAGGCACTACTAGTAATTAATATTAATTTTCTTAAACAGAAATTATTTTCTTAAACAGAAATCACAAAAATTATGAATTATGCTCTTATACTCAATCTAATTTATGCATAACGATTTTGGCTGTTTTTCCAATGTTTGAATCCTACGTAATTAAATTTGAATCCTTTTAATTAACGTCTATTAGCGCGGGCATTTATGTACTCGTATTTGTATTGGTTGTTGCTTAATATTTGTTAAGTAATTTATTTGTTTACTGATTGTAATTTTTTATTTTTTATTTCTATGTCGGTATGCTTATATTACGTATTTTTTAGCGCTTTATGTTGTATTTTTACAAATTTGTCAAGATTATATAAACGTTTTATTGTAGTTTATCGTTTCGTGCCGATAAAATACGTGCACTAAACAAGTACATCGGCATATATAAGAAAACAGTCGCCGCATAAATAATTAATTCACAGAAACCGCCCGGCCGCTGTACGCATGGATCGATCGGCGCATCCTGGGAAAGCCGGCGCAAGGTGACCCGGCACCGGAAGTGCTGATTAGCAATGTTGCGGCACCCGTGCGCCAGCTGGAGGGCATCCTGCTGAAGAATTCTGGCGGCGACAGATTCCTGATGGGCCGGGAGCCCAGCTGGACGGACTTTGTGCTGGGCAGTTTCCTGGAGAACCTCCAGACGGTCGACACGGATTTCCTGGAGATGCGCCCGGTGCTGGAGGCCTACTTTGCCCGGGTCTGCGGGCTGAAGGGCGTGGCACACTGGCTGGAGCGCCGTCCACCAACGGCCTATTAATTTACACAAAGTGGCGAATTTTTGTAATAATTATTAGCGTGACCTTTGCGCGGAAAATGGGACCTTCACTGCATAGAACACGTAAAAAATCTATTAAAGAAAAAAAATTAAAACGATATATAAGAAGTTGCCAAATAAAAACTAAAGGAAAAATAAACAAAAAATAATAAATAAAAAATAAATAAAAAAATAAATAAAAATAATAAATAAAAAATAAATAATAAAAATAAAAATAATAAATAAAAAATAAATAAAAAAAATAAAATAATAAATAAAAAATAAATAAAAAAAAATAAAAATAATAAATAAAAATAAATAAAAAAAATAAAAATAATAAATAAAAAATAAATAAAAAAATTAATAAATAAAAAATGAAAAGTAAAATAAATCAAAAAATGACAAATAAATAACAAATAAATTTAAAAAAATTTAAGGAAAAGCACAAAAATTTAAAAAAGCGGCCGTCGCATAAAAAATTCAGGTAATGATGGCGGTAGGCAAAAAATTAAAACAGTATAAAATATAATAATAAATTAAAATATCTCATTAAAAATACTTTGTATACAAGAAAACTGTTACTGTTTTATAACATCATTTTAACAAAACTAAAAACGTCTTAGACGAATGCACAATGTACGTTGATATAAAAGCTGCATAGCCATAAAATTCCGCGGAAAAATGAGTCATTTATTTCTACGGAAACCTGGCATGTCCCGCACAATGTTAATCCCCAAATAATGCACAACTAAGAACATTCTCTGGCGCTGTAAAATGCCGGCCCGAGAGGATACCGCTGTGAACGACATATAGCGGCCGTTGTATTGTCTGGTATCGACCGCATCGTCAAAACTGTTTACCTTTGCGTAACACCAGATCCGCATACATGCGCCGGCATTGTTACGGTGTTACCGGCGTCGGCAGTTTTCCCGCGTATAACTAGGTCGAACCGGACGCCGTCGACACTCGCCGGATATCGACACTCGTAATGCCAGCAAACAAAATATTGCTCAAACTTGAACTTGAATGTTACATGTACACGATGCTGGCGCATTTCACAATTTATTTCTTGGGACTATCAACTATGTTGCTCTTATGTCTGCCATTTTCTCATTCACAGGTACAACATGTCGAAAAACCATAAATTAATCTTCGGAATAATCTAGGATATTTTGTTTACTTCGGCTATAATATTTAGTTAATTAAACGATATAATTATCGAACTGCTTTCTTTAAATGTTCTCCATTACAAAAATAATAATAACTTAGATAGAACGTTTGAAATTTTTAACGTTTTGAATTTAATCATTTTAATTAGTCTTAATCTGCGCGAGCATTTTGTAATTGTTCTATGTACTGGCTGCTGCCGAAATAAAAAAAAACTTAGATAGAAACATATAATTTAAACAATAATGATTTTTTTATTAAATTATTTTTGAGCTATTAATGCTTTTAGAAAACGAATTCCTTTTCTTCCCTAAATATTTCTAATTGCAGAAATAGTAACAATTAAAAAATAGTAAATAATTTTTTATTATTAAATTCTACGTCCATACTTTTATATAATTAATAATTTTAAATTATTTTTTACGCATACGTCATTATTTTGTATTTTCCTTATTTATCTCGAGATTTCTTGGAGTTAAAATAAAGTAATGAAATTGCCAGAATTAATTTTGTTCGATAGGATGATTATCCGGACCCGGAATTCCCCGATCTCTACTCCCCGGCCGTCCGCTTCACCGTCATCCCCGAGAATTTCACCGGCCGTATCGGCTGCGACAGCGGCCGCTGTGTTTTAGAGATCTACGACGCCCACTTCCGGGAGCTGTGCAACGACACCTTCGAGCACTGCCTGGGCATGTGCCTGCAGTCCTCCGACGCCACCGCCCCTGTCCGGCAGTCCTGTGCGGCGCAATCGCGCAGCCAGTGCCAGATCGCTGTCAGCAGCGCCTGGTTCGGGAATCCCTGTCCGGGCCGGCTAAAACACCTGGTGGTGTCGTATTCCTGTAGTTGCGCGATGCCGGTGAATAGCGGAAGTGGTCCCGTGGAGAACGGCCAAGGTGCCGGTTTCTCCGTGGCGGCCATGGCGTCGCCGCTCGGCCCGACGGAGTTGAAGCCGCGCGGCAAAGACTGTGATCGCCGGATCTTCCGCACGCTGTGCACGTGACCTTTGTCGGATTCGCTGTTTGGACATTTTTTACGTTTTCTTAGACTTTCTAATGTTTTCTTTGATTTTCTCAAGTTTTCGTAGGTTTTTTTGTGTTTTCTTATGTTTTGTTTCTTAGATGTTTTCTTAAATATTCCAGCGCGCGACTCAATCGGCTGTTAAATTATTTAATTAACGTCTGCCTATTTTTGTGTGTAACATTAAAAATGTATACAGTACTATTTTTTTTGTCAACTGAATGGAGAGGCTGTGTTGTGACTCCGCTGACTTTCCATGTGTTCGCATTCAAAAATACCGGTTTGTCGTGCTGACTACCGAAGTGGAACTTATCTCTGCATCATCTGTTTCATGAGCTGCCAAATATATCATCAAAACTGCAGAGTACTAAACTTGATAGTGTACGATCTATCTGCATCATACGTTAATGCGATATGTTGAACAGGAGTGCCGCCAAACGGCGAAACAAGTGATGTATTCAGTCAGTGACGTCGAAACCGGCTCACGACGCAGCCACAACCGTTACGTATCATCGTTACGCATGATCATATGCTTGACCGCATATTTCTCTGCTGAACAACTGTGTACGTATACAGAAGTACTGTATAGACGCTGTATAGACCCGGTTTTCTTAGGTTTCTCAGGTTTCTTCAGCGCACTTAACTTCCGCGCCGGTGCAGCTTGATTGCGCAATCATTAATCAGGTCATTTAATCCGAAGGATGGGTCTTATGCGCAGAGGTGTATCTGTACATCGTAAATGTTTCTTGTTTTCGGTAAGAAGGCTGCACAGTACTTAAGAAATGCACAAGCTTTTGCCCGCTTTCCTCCGCATCGGTATTTCATTATTATCCATCGTCCTGATTGCGGAGCATGTACCTCGAATGGCCGCCATCGTGTAAGTGGAGATAGCTAGATAGTGTGCGGTGGTTGCGGGACAATTTGTCGCTGTAAGGCAATGTTGTGTTGGCGAGGTAGGGGCGTCTTCATCAATCCCAGTCTGTCCTGGCGGCATCCGTTGTGCGTGGCGCATTTAACCAAAGGTCATCCGTGCCAGCACTGTTCTCTGGACAGTTTGCACCGGAATTTCCAGTAAGGCGCCATTTACGTAGCCAGCGCAGAAACTGTATTGCCAGACTACAATATACTATACGATTCTGTGGTGTGTGCAGAAGGCAGCAGACGGATTCGCTGAGCAACAAGTCCATCGCCCTGGTCGGCGATTCCCGAATGCGCTACTTGTTCGGTTACATGCGCGGTATGCTGGACGGTCGTCAGCGTGTCCTCAGGCAATCCAAGGCCATCGTCAACGACACGCTGCATCGTGATGTACAGCGCCATATCCAACTCGTAAGCCGCTACATAATCTGACAATTATTAATTAAATAAAAAAACTAGATACCTCCATAGTGTCGTGCATGAACATTAATTTTAATGGCGACCGGTTTATAAATTTTTAAAAATAAATTAGTTTGGTGGTTGTAACGGCCGAAATACTTCTATAATAACCGGTCGATAACCGGTATTACTGTCATGTAGGCTTACTACATGCGGTACTATCCGGATGATGCGATGCGTGCGCTGCTGCACAAGTGGAGCGACGCAACCATTACCAACAGAATACCGCATTACGTCATCATGGAAACCGGTGCCGTAAGTACCAGTGCGTAATATTGCGTTGTAAGCGTAAAGGTAGTTTCCTATGGCATCACGCTGCATGCTTCGCGTTCTTGCTAACTTGCAATGTAAGTAGGCGCAGCAAGAAAGCCGGAAGAAAACCAGTTTTCTATTATAGTGGACCGCTCTTTTCCACGGTGACGCCGTCCTGGGGCAGTTTCGCAGTACGTCAATCTACTGGCACAGAAAAGCCTCGCGTACTGGTATTCCGTGAACGGTTCATTCTGTCCAGGCAATTTAACCGCTTTGGCCGGCGACTGCATCGCCTTGCGCAACCGCACCACGATCATCTGGATGCGAACACGTAGGTGGGCGGTCACATTAAGTTTACGGTTTCAAATTGTGGTCACCGGTCACCCCCCCCCCCATCGCCCCCTACTGTTTATCACTGGTCTGTCGTCATTTAAACAAAATTGAAAGTGTTAAAATTTGAAATTTCTGACATTTGTTATCGCAATTAAAACGGTTCTTTTACGCTGCACCGGGCCAATTCCTGTTCTTCCTTTGGTTCTTTTATGGAATTTTTTAAAGTTCATGCTTCGAAATGGATAAGCTGAGCTTTTACTATATTCATTGCTGGTATTTATGTTTAACAGAAAATTTGAACACCAGCAGACCAAACATGAGAACGCATACTTGAAGTGACCGAAATATGAGAAAAACCGAAGCACCTGTATAGTAAAATCTGCCGTTTTTGTTCAATGCAGTCCCGGTGAACGGTGAGCGGCTGCTCACCAGCCGCAAATGGGCGCACCGGCCCAACGGCGCTGCGCTAATGGAGCAGCTAGGACAGATCGTGGCGGAGGTGGCCCGGGACGCCGGCATCGTGGTGTGGGACGCCGCGTATGCCGACTCCAGGGAGCACATCACACTGTACAACGATGTCCTGCATCCCGGTCCCGCTCTGCGACGCAAGGTCCCCAAGAGACTATGGACGCCCATCAGTTTCCATTAAACGTAAAGCGGGATTTGTTTTTAGGCGGCATGCCAGTTGCTGTTGGCCCTGGATACGCGCCAATGCCATTGCTCCCCTGTCGCATCTTCAGACTAGTCTTTTGTTGAGGTCATCGAGTTGATATACTGTATGCCACGCTGCCAAGGAACCGAATTTTAAGAAATTGGAAATTGACAATTTTAGGAAAGCTGCCAATTTCCCATTTGTGGTGTGCCATTAAAGGCGAAATGTCAAAAAATGTCGGCTTATAACTTGGACCCGGAAAAAGGCCATATATATGGTAATCTACCGTGAATGTCAGGCAATCTACCGTGAAGCACCAAATTCTTAGCAGCCAAATTAATACTTCCGAAGGTTTGCCAGAAGCAAGATTATCAATTTTAAATTTATCTGACTATTCCTGTGACAGTTGTATAACTTTACGAGCGTGTACTGCGTTATTTCTGTCCATGTATTCCTGTACGGTACGTACGTATGTATAGTGTACGTAATATGCACTGTATAGCGAGGACAACAGATCGGTACGGTCGGGGTTGCAAACGGACACTGCTCCAGAGAGCGTGTTCAGCTTGCACTTGTCCAGTTTACGCTGGCTATGTGCGCGGTTGGAAGAAACGAACTTGGCAGTCAAGAGGAACCGCTTGCAATCCCTTCCTGCGGAACGCACCTGCCCCGGGAAAAGGTCGCCCGCACAAATGTACACACTGGGCCCAGTGGTTCACCACCCAGCAGCCGTTCTCTACCCGCCAGGCTGCCAAAGCGTCCATTTTGTGTTGCCGGAACCAGAAACGTCGATTTTGTACTTTGTCTAGCTGCTCCTGTGTTTAAGTGTAAAAATGTGAATATAAAGGCAATAGCCACCCAAATAGCAGTAGCTGCGAGCGCGGGTACATCTAGTTTAAACTTAAACAATTTTTAAAAAAAGGTTAAAAGGTTGAAGAAGTGTAAAAATGTGTAAAAATTAGAAGGTACCAAAGGATACCGGGTCGAAAATATAAATAACGCAGCAACGTGAGAGCTGCAACTGGTAGCATGATTGCGCACTTTCGTTGTTGTGGTATTTAGTGACATTTACCACTATACAATGTACGACAAAAAGAGGTTGAACCGATCAGTCGGTCCGCGGTTCAAAATAACCTCGCAACGACACGCCACCACTAAAACTTGGATGCTTACTCACTACTTTCAGACGCTCGCGCTCCGTGAATATCAAAGTGCAGCTATACTAGTTGCATATCAAAAGGTGTAGAAAAAAATTCTAAACTTTTTGATACTAAACCTGTGGATGTTTATGGCGAACAGCACAAATTCTAGCCATTTTGCTTTCTCGTAGGCACAGCATAGGATCTGTGCGCATAACCGTTTGGCTTGCAATCAATGCTTAAGTCTATGGGAAAGCAAAATGGCTAGAATTTGTGCTGTTCGCCATAAACAGCCACAGGTTTAGTATCAAAAAGTTTAAAATTTTTTTCTACACCTTTTGATATGCAACTAGTATAGCTGCACTTTGATATTCACGGAGCGCGAGCGTCTGAAAGTAGTGAGTAAGCATCCAAGTTTTAGTGGTGGCGTGTCGTTGCGAGGTTATTTTGAACCGCGGACCGACTGATCGGTTCAACCTCTTTTTGTCGTACATTGTAGTCAAACTGGCGACCAGTACCGTGGCTGCAGAATGATGTGGCTCCATAGAGTTGGTGTACGGGAAAATGGTGTACTGATCGTATTCACAAATGCATAGGAAAGGCAATTGCAAATGCTAATTTCACACATTTGCAATGCTAATTTCCCGTACACCAACTCTGTGGAGCCACTTCATCTAGAGTAGGACTACAGTACCCTTCTGATTTAATAAGATTAAACTCGTACGAGTACGTCAGGAACACGCACTAACCACAACAGCTCTAGATAGTGACAACAGGCATCTAAGGCACATGACCTTAAGATAATAAATACGACATCCGAGTGATATTGCAACAGCAGCCGGTTAAGCTGCTGTTCTAGTGGGTTGACGATCAGTCTTTACCACGATGTAGCGGCTGTAAAGTCTAACTAATAGGCAAAAGGCTGGCGCGGTCGGCGAGATGCTGACCGGAAGTAAGGTGGCAATTACAGAACTACTCTGTGTGAGATGAGACGATTCATCTCAACGTGATTAAAAAAAAACAGCGCAAGACATGGCAGTCACGGCAAGATTCTTATTAGCAAGTTTACTGGGCAAGAAGGCAAAAAGCAAGGTTAGCTAGCTAGCAAGAAGCAAATCCAAGAATGGTTCTAGTGCGCCAAAGTATAAGTCAAGAGCATCGAGAATGTAGCGGTAAACAGTAAGACAATGAGATGCGGATCCACATGATCTTAATGAGGAAGACAAGCAATGAATGAACCAATAACTGATCTAGAAAAGCAATTAACAATCCCATTTGGCGGTACTACAACTTTCTATCGTTACAATATTCTGGAGTGACTTTCGACATATCAGCTGTTACGTATATACTCACGTACAGTACATATATACTAACACGCTATGCGTAGAAAGCGTGTATTACGTACGTACGTGCTGTGACGTACGTGTTATCTGTTTTGTTACGTACGACTGCTGTTCTTATTTAACGCATTTGATCACTAATTCCATTACCGATTCTCGTTGCATGTTTCAATGTGTTCGAGTCTTTGGCTTGACGAGTGAGAAGAGTCTGAAGACTGCGAAGAAGTTAGCTTTTACTAGAAAGTTGGTGTGACCTTCTGGTAGAAGTGCGTTCTGTTCTGTTGATTAAACATTTGGGAAGTTTCTGAGTGTTTGGGTTTTGGTAGCTTTCGTTAGGCACATCCGCTGTACCTAGCGGAAGTAGTTTGTTTGTGTACGACCACTCATCGGAGCCCAGAGTGTATTGCCACTGTACCGACTGTGTATGGTTGGTCATCGAGTACGGTAGTTGAGGGCAACTTCCGTATAGCATGTCAATACTCTGCAACTGTTAGTTATTATCGAATATTGGTGCTTTTACAAGTTGGATGAAGATTCCAAATTGCAAAATTGCACTTCAAAAACCCCAAGACATGCAGTGTAGAAAGCCGGAACTCGGAAGGCTGGGATCAAGAACCAACGGCTTTCTAGTTGGGACTTATTCCATATCGGCCGCTGTCTGTTAAGAGACATAAAGTAATACAAAGGACATACCAAAAGTTTTTTCCCCTATTTTGTCCGCTTTTCAGATGAGGTGATACATCCACGATATATTTTATGTTGCATAACCTGTTCTCTAAGTTATCGAAAGAAAAAAATAATTTTAGCTGTCGATGAAGAACGAACCAGACGAAAAATCATTTAGTCGTTGATGCTTTGGGCAGCCAAACACTCCCTTTCCAAAAATTCATTTGTTTTATTGCCGCTTCTCTCCCTCTCAACGTTTTTGCCTATAATTTCTAATATTAAAAGCTTGCCATTCCCTAGTTATTATCGTGCTGATGAAACGTTTTTAAACTTTCACCAATTAAAATAATAATTTTATTCTATAGTCCATCAAGTTTTTTGACTTTCCACTTTCCTGCTCTTCCGAACTTCGGATCCTTTTCCTCAATAAAAACTTTTACCCTTGGCCCACTCCAGCGCATGCTAGCCATTTTCAAATTTATTGCGAGTTTGTAAACCACAAATTTTTATTCTAGATTTTTCACGTTTTTGCCATCTGGATATGGACAAGTTTCTTTTTATGACAACTGGTAACTAACAGTTTTAATTTTTTTTAAATAGTAGGGGCTGACTCTTTTCGTTCTTGATTTGCACTGCAAGAGGGAAGAATTCTGTACATAAAAGCTTTTTGTGCTTCCCGAAGAATGAACGAGAAGAATTTTAATAACAGCACAATGCTGCGAGGAGACCAGAAAATGGGCTGCCAGAAGCCGCCAACAGTCTTTGTGGCGAATTTCCCCAGCCGGAATGAGCAAAACCTAAATTACAATTTCCATTAATTAGTTAATGATTTGCATGAGTAAAAATATGGGTGGAAAGGGTTACTGTACCCGCCCGCACAAGTTGCTCCACAGAGTGGGGTATACGGATATTTGCACCCACATTGCTCGCTGTTCAGCGTAGTGTGTGCAGGGTGAAGACAACGGCCGGATCCGGATAACGGCCGGCCTGCCGTCAGTGGAGCAACTTGTGCGGGCGGCTACAGTAAGTGAGTTTGGGGGGGGGGGAAGTTAAAAAATAAGGAAAAAACTTTTGGTACCCCTTTGTAGCTGTCAATAATGTCTTAACAAAGAACGTAAACAGTTGTACCTTTTGGTTCACAGTGCCGCAAGCCATTCCGTGAATTAAGTCGTCTGCAGTCTGCACAAACAGCAACAACGGAGTCGGCGGCATCAGGAAAATGGCTTCTAATTGTAGGCCATTCTAGAAAGTGTTTGTGCAAGTTTGAAAAGCGGAAAGCACAATAAACCGGTACATGACAGCGGAATCCGGGGACAATCCCAAGCGCATACCGAACGGTTTCGCGCAGTCTCCACCACGTAGAAATGCAGCCAACGCCGAGCAATATATAAACAAACGCCACTGCCAAAGATGCTTTCGTTGTCTAATTCTGTACTTTGACTTCCTCTAGCACACGTCCTACACAGTAGCCAACGCTACCTCTATCGACGACCACCCAGCATCCGTCATGCACACTCGGCTGGTCTTAGTTACACTTTGCCTTATCGCCGGCGCTGGCCGGTTGTGGGCTGATTTCTGCGACACCAGTTGCCCGCGCGGTTCCTCGCAGTGCTCCAATTCCGCATGCGTACTGTCCTGCCCCACCAACTGTCTACTGGGCGGCTCTCTGCCCGCTGTTCCAGCGCCTAGCCTACCCAATCCGCCCCATCCGGGTAATGAAAACCCGGGTGGACATTGTGATGTATCGTGCCCCAGGGGCTCATCAGCCTGCACGCAGCCAGTATGCATCGCTTCGTGTCCCACCTACTGTTTCTGAGGGGACTCGGCTGGTTCGCCTGCATCTCAACGGGTGCCATTGACAAACCATTGTACAATATACAGCTGCTTGTCCTCGTTCTGAGCTGTTCTGCTACTGGTGATGGGTTTCGGTTTTTGATGGCATCTGTTTAATTTATAGAGATCCCGGTTTTGATAGATGTGCAATAAAACCTTACACTGAGCGAATGCAAACCAACACGTACCCACCGCACAGGAAAACGGAAGAGTTTATTTTGCACGGCGCCCTAACTTGGAGTATCCCAGCTGTACATTTTGCACATGGGATTCTCAACCAACAACGGATAAGTGAGCACAAATTACAATAAGGGACCGTACATACTCGCACTGTTGACAAAACGCTCAGAAGCTGACCCAGAAACTCTAGGCCAGAACAATTCCGTAGTAAAACGCAGACACCCCGGAAGAAATTCGCCAAGAAGCCAGCAGACAGGGGCGGTTAGAACTTTAGAAGAATGGCTTTGTTCATTATAACGGTACCGCCTTTTTGGTGTACAGTATTACTCAGTATGAGTCATCCATCACTCCGCATCCGCAAGTACAGCACTGTCATAGGTAGTCCTACCTAAATCCTATTAAATCTACTCGTATAATATGGGGAAGCATGGGGTGACTAAATAATAGCTTTTACTCATAAAAGGGGAGAAATGGAAAAAAATACATAAGAATGGCTAAATTCAGATTAGAGCCCTGCACGAGCAGCTAAAGTGCTGCTCGACTCGCTCATTTGAGCTTTTCAGAGTTTCCTGCTCGCTCAGCTCGCTCGCGCTCAACCTCTGCTCGCTCAACTCGCTCGTCTTTCAATTGTCCCAGCTCGCTCGTATCTATTATAGTTTAAAATCGACCCGTTCGTAAGCTCGACAAAACAAATTGCACTTACACCAAAATTAAAATTTTTTTGTGGGCGACTACCTTTTACCAAATTTTGCTTTTCAGCTAAGAGCACTACGGTGGCCGGTCTATGGTTTTTCTACTTAACCTCCTCACTGGCTTCCTATTTTAAGTTGATTTAGTTTTTTTGCCAACACAACTTTTTGGATTCGAAATCAGATTCCATTTCACATGCTTTTAGTTCGAAAAACTCAACATCTATAACCTTTATCTAAGTAGCATTAGGAATGATACCACAGAAAGATCCGTAAGGTTGTATTTGTATGTTAGATACCTGGCTGTCGCAAGCATCGTGTTAACAAAAACCACAATGAAAACGTGATCGCGCGAAGCTGACGGTGGATTAAGGCTTTTGGAGCTCTGTTTATGCAAGTTTTTGTAGTAGTTTCTTTTGATCGCCCAATATGAGGCGGTCAGCTCGGGATCGCTCGCATCCGACTATCCTGCTCGCTCGGCTCCGACTATCCTGCTCGCTCGGCTCGCTCGCTATTTTTTTCCTGATGCTCAGCTCGTTCGCATAAACCAAAAACGGCGTCTGCTCGCTCGAAGCGCTCGCGAGCACGAGCGCTCGTGAGCCGAGCCGAGGCAGGGCGTAAAAGGTGGCAGTGGCACCTGCCACTGGCAGTTGCCACCGGCAATGGCATGTGCCATTTTGCGACTGGCAAGCGGTAAAACGTGGCAATTTTCAAAAATGCAGAAATGATTAGAAATCAGTCTGCCATCAAGAAAAAAAATTTATAACGCAAAATCACTTGCTATACTTTCCATGGGGCCTTAAGTTTTCCCCTCATATAGTACGGAAAAATTTCGTTTTCCCCCGCACATGTGCCGCTTAGTCGCTATACACGAATGCAGCCTAAAGCTGGCTGCAGCTAAAAACCGGTTTCTGACCAACTCGGCATATCCAGTTGCGCAACTGAACAAGAGAGACAACTCAGATAGCGGCAAAAGTGTTGCCCAGAGTGGTCCCATTTCCTTTTTGAATGCATATGGTCCCCATTTTTCCCCATTGTCCGTTTATTTTGAGTGAATAGTATGGATGGGAATTTTTGATTTATGGATGGGAAATTTGCAAAATGGGAAAAAATAGGAAAACGCCAAATGGGCGGAAATGGGAACCGTTCAAATGAAATTTTTTAATTACAATGTTTTAACTGACGGAAACAGTCTGTCAAAAATACATTTTAAGTAAAAGTTATAATTAAAATTTATTTCAATGGAATTTCTTGAGTTTGTAAGAGAAAAACATTTGTCAGCCTCGCGCTTCGCGCGAAAAACAGCTAACGTAATTTCTGTTTACGTGTCTGCTGTGTAATTGCGAAAATAGTAAAACGGAAATCGGAATGGGGTTTCTGTATGTTCCAAACCAGAAATGGTAATAGCTGATAAAAAATGGGGCGGAAAATGGGTAAATTGAGAAAAAAAGTGGAAAGTGGAATGGGGATGGGAAACTCAGAAATGGGGCAACTCTGGACTGTTGCCGCAGCGCACGCGGCTTTAAACTGCATTCAGTTTTAAGCGTGTAAGCGACTAAGCGGCACATGTGCGGGGGAAACCAAAATTTCCCGTACTGTTTGAGGGGAAAACTTAAGGCCTCATGCGAAGAACTTCTATAATTGATCTTTCTACACTCAGCGGCCAGCTTACTACCTGTACCGCGCCTACCAACGCAGCGAGCGCTACAACGCCGCAAAAAAAAATTTATGGGTAGCACACATAATTCTTAACATTCTGGAATTTCTTGAATTTTTGTTTTCTTATGTTTTATTGCGTTCTCTGTTTTCTGAGTTTTCTCATGTTTTTTTAGGTTTTATGTTTTCTCGTGTTTTTCCGTTTTCCTTACCTGTAGAGTAACCCTGCACTTGGCACCTTTTTTGTACGGTATGAGCTGTACTACACTGTACAACTGCTAAATGTTCAACTGGCTCAGAGCCGACTGCGCTGCACTCACATGTGCTGCCTGCCTAGTCACAGGCAGGATATGTGAATGGTGAATGCGCTCGTACAGCGTACGTCTGTCTGATGCTGCAGAAAAAAGTGCCAAGTGCAGGGTTACTCTACAGTACTCTATAACACTGTCGTTCGGTTTTCTTCACTTTTTGACTTCAAACGGCTACTTCTTGGTTTCTTAGAATTTCTTACTTTTTTATTAGGTTTTCTCAGACCGAAAAACAAACTGTAGTTCAACAAAAACGTTTTTGAACACCTCGGGCAAACAAAAATGAGAAACGCGATTTGTGGGTCAGTATTCTGTCGGTCTGCGGGTTGGGGTTGACCATAGATATGTCGTTGAACAAAAAGTCGGGAGGCCTCAGGCCAAACAGAGCCCGAAAAAACGCGAATTCCTAGGAAACCAGTGCCTTCACATTTTTGTACGGCCAAAGCTAAGTACCCGAACCTGTAATCTGCTAGTGTAGTTCTGCCAATGCAATGAAGTAAACAAAACAGAAAACACAAGAAATTAGAAGAAAAACTAAGAATCCTAAAAAAACGTACTGAAACATAAAAAAATATAAGAAATAAGAGGAATTTAGGAAATTCAAGGAATTTTGGAAATTTAAGAAATTAAAAATTTGAAGATTTTGTGCTACATAAATATTACTTTGCGGCGTTGCAGCGCTCATTGCATTGGTAGGCCGAGTATAGGCCGTTGGCTGGCCCCAGAGTAGAGAAAGGCTATTTAATAGAAATCGACTCTGCTTTATATTCCACTTTTCTAGGCGGCAAATTCGTAGTTATTTCTGCACTTCGAAAAATTGCCATGTTTTACCGCTTACCAGTCGCGAAATGCCACTTGCCACTGCCGGTGGCAAGTGCCAGTGGCAGGTGCCACTGCCACCTTTTACACCCTGCCCCGAGCCGAGCCGCTCGGCTCGGCAGGGCTCTAATTCAGATCATCCCGATAAAAATCCATTAGCAGGGGCATTTCTCTGTCTTGCCACCGTCAGGGGCGGTTACAGTGTACACCGTGACAGTACCTACTATGACGTTGGCTGAAGGCGCCTGAAGGCAGAAGCTGAAGCCATAAACAGCGTCACGAAACCGTCGCCGCCGATGAAAGTCGCCGCAGTTTTAAAGTTTTTCAAGAACAAATAATTTTCCAAGTCGAAATTTCAGACATGTGTCTTGTGCAGCTAACTTAAATTAATGGTTCGAAAATTCCGTTTTACTCTTGTTTCTGTACAGATATTTCAGTACGAGGAGGGAACAAGCATCTTCGGTAGCGCGTTCGAATAGTCAAGACTCAAGACACTTTGAACACTGTGCGTCAAGTGTGCGACAGCATGATTCACTTAACAGCCGCCCGTGGAGTGCTACCCATCTGCGTGCATGTCACCGTCAACCGTGAATGGGTGCCCTGGGCCTGATTGACAGTGGCCAAGTTAAACGTGGACTGCCAGCCATCCGCGGTTAAATGTTAAGCCAGATTTGCAGCCTGTAAGTCTTTACACGTGGTGGATACAGTGTGTAATTGCTGACTGCTGGATAACGTTTATCCACGCAGGGAAATGGGAGAATAAAGATGGATCGATAATTACTCTGTGTAACTATCTATCTACAGTGTACCGTGTACACTTAGATACGGCGGCGACAACGGGGTTTTTGTAAGCTTTACTAACAAGACAACAACAAGAAAGATTCGATTATGTTAAACTCACATCCAAAGCAAAACTTGAGAAAACTCTTCTGACTTCACAACTGAGAAAAGCATTAGACTTATAAGAGAAAATCCACGATTCTACACACAGGATAAAATGGAAAGTCATAAAATGCCAACACTTGCACAAACACACCCAGTTTCCATTAAGACGGTAGTAACTCATATATAGAGTACATATAGAACATGCGCGCTAAGTGACGGTTAATGACACAGTTCTCACATCGGCACTTAGGCCTAATTAGATAAGGGAATATGCATGCGGATATGCGGATATGTGGGATAGCGCCCTTGAAGACGTAATCGATGCGATAATCGATCGATCCACTTCCGATATATTATGCAGGCGCATATGTACTGTATGTACACAAGTACACGTGCACAGAGAACGCGCGGCGTTACAAGCCATACGAGTGTTCAAAGTGTCTTGACTATTCGAACGCGCTACCGAAGATGCTTGTTCCCTCCTCGTATTGTGACTAGTGTCCATTACTTATTTCACTCCGCACTAAGCCGACTACAAAAGCATGTTGTAATATCGGCATTGAAAGAACTGGCAATTCGATTGCTCGGGTCCTCAGTTGACCATGAATAACGATGAGGCAGCTGCGGACGGACAATCCCCAAGGGATGCCCCTACTCCAAAAAACCTATCAGAAGTTCAAAGTGACTGTCTACGAACGGTATGGAGTATGGAATCGTCGACTTTGCCCATCTTTTGGTTGGGCTGAAAATTTTCCCCATCTTTTCCAGCCCATCCCATTTTTTAGATGAAATGGGGATGGGATGAGGACAAGCAGCGGATGGGCTGATAATGTTGGAAGATGGGATGGGATCAAATAAAACGATTTTTAAATAAATTTTTAAAATTTTCATGATTTTCTTAGCTAAAAACTCACGGAAATTCATCTTTTCAGTAGAAAAAAAATAAAAATTTCCGCGCTCCGCGCGGATTTTAAGCTGTTTGCTGTTTAATATTCTAAATTCGCCTGGAATTTCTGCGCTACGGGTTGATTTTTACGCGGTTCGATTCCGCTCCATCGTCATTTTTCGGAATTTCCTCAACAGACAGGACTTCATCTGACCGCCCTCCCTCGCTGAGATCACCACGGGCAGCCGACTTATGGCTGCCTCTGTGATATGGTAGCAGAACAAGCAGCGTGGGCTCGGACGGTACCAGACTGCCTACTGCAGAAGCGCAGTATGGCCCCGCCTCCCCACGCGCCGCTGGCTACCGAGTGAGATCCACGTAGCACAGCCACTGTGCCATCGCCGCTGTTGGCGAAGATCAAGATATTTGTGCTTGAGCTTGAGCCAGCCAGGTAGGCGGCGGATGGGCGGCTGCTGTGGGTACAGAGGATTCTCCTCTTACATCATGCCAGCCGGTGCTCTGCGCATCGCACCGCCTGACAGTGACGAGCCCCTGCCGTTGCCCGTTCCCGTACTGGTCTCCAGTGAAGGAAGGGGGAATGCCGCCGGCTTTCGAACCCGCGATTCCCAGTCATCCTGGTACCAGCTCCATGCCTTCGGTCTACTCGCAAGGCATGACGGTGGCTAGTGTAGTGGGTGAATCGATCATGCCAGATTGTGCGACGTTCGGCGCGGCGCACACTCTCAGGGTGGCTGGCATGCTCGAAACGGGACCGGGAACCGAACACAACAACAAGTGAGTTTCGCCATTTAAACCCACAAACAAGGCGTCTTTCCGTTCTATCGGCTCTTTTCTTTCGAAGCGTTTTGTAAATGCCATCTATCTCTGCACGGTAAGTTTTTTTTATTTTTTGTAATGAGTGCCGCCACCGTGCTCACTCAATTCAGCACCATAGATTTGGTTAATGCGTTCGATTTTCAATTTTAAGTTGAAAATTTAAGCATAAGTTTAAAATTGAAAACCGAACGCAGCAGCATTAAAGCGACAATGATAGTCGCTGTAGGGCTGAGTCTGAGTATGACTTTGAGTCTGAATATGAAGGACTGAAGGTCAGAGTCTGACTCGTCCGGATAAAACATTTGACTTTTTAGTTTTCTTAGGTTTCTTACGCTTTGGCGTTTCTTAGGTTTCTTAGGTTTTTTTCTCACGTCTCTTAGACAACCGTTGGAAGGTAATTTCGAAAAAGCGTTAGTGGTAAACGCCGGACTTGAACGGCTGCGCTCCGTGCAACAGAAGCTGTGAAGTTCAGGTTCAGCTTTTGTGCCAGGCGCTGTAGCCTAGAACTTGCGACTTGCGAGTGATATTTTTCCCGAACAACACGACGTCGTACTTAAGATAGGGCCCATGCTCAAACCCGGACTTGGACTACTAAAACTCGGACTCGGACCACACTTGGACTTCTAAACTTGGACTTCTAAACTTGGACTCTTCAACTTGGACTTTTCACTTGGACTTTTACAACTTGGATCTAAACTAGGACTTGGGTTCTTCAACTTGGACTTTTCTTGGGTTTCTTAGGTATTTGAGGGTTCTTAGGTTTCTTAGGCTTCTTAGTTTTCTTAGGTTTATGAGGTTTCTTAGGTTATTCTTAGGTTTTCTTAGGTATTCTTAGATTTTTCAGGTTTCTTTTTAGGCTTACTAGTTTATTTCTGAGGAGAAGTCCAAGTTTTGATATCGAAGTCCAAGTTAAGAAGTCCGATTTAGAAATGCAAGTTGAGAAGTCCAAGTCCAAGTTTGGAAGCCCAATTCCAAGTTATGAAGTCCAAGTGTGGTCCGAGTCCAAGTTTCAGTAGTCCAAGTCCAAGTCCAAGCTTGAGCGCGGGCCTTAAGATAGTCGCTTTATCCCAGCAGTATGGCGCATTTTTGATTTCTCTCACTGTTTCTAGTATCTATCAGCAAAATTCGTTCGAAGTACGATTTCTTTGCTTATTCTTAGGTTTCTTAAGTTGTCTTATTTTCCTAGATTTCATAGGCTTTCTTTGGTCTTTTTCAGGTTATTCTGAGCTGGTTAAAATATTTTGAATTCTGTGATTTTCGCAGGATTTTAAAACTTCTTGCTACGAGTAATATTAATATGACGGTGGAGATGACGGCGGCGGCGGAGATGTCCAGTAGCTGAAGTGATGGGTGGCCAAAAAGGCCCGCAATGATAAGGCGCCAAAGCCTCGGCTGCACCGCATATGATAGGAAGAGCGGGAGAAAATCTGATAATAATTTAAGTTCATTTCCGTTGTATAACCACTGACTGATTTAATATGTGCAGTAAAATGATAACAGTCTAATAATGATAACAGCTTAATGGGGGATTTCACGATGCCACCGGCATCGGCAAGCAGCAGTGACATGGGTGATCAACGGCAGGCCCCGTGGGGCCGCGTGGGCGCACGGCCTGACATCCGCGCCACTGCGTCCCAAAGCGATGGACTCTCTGGACTATCTGGATTTAGTGAACGTTACCTTCAGCCATGAGCCGAAGGTGTATAGTGACTTCCTGGACATCATGCAGGAATATCAATCCCAAAGCCTCGACATACCGGGGGTTATTGGACGAGTGGCCAGACTTTTCACGGGACAGAGTGATCTGATTGTGGGATTTAGTGCCTTCCTGCCTGACGGCTACATAATTGACACTGACGACGACGGAATTGTAAGTAGGCAATCCTTACCCGGTGCTGCACTTGATCTCGACATTTTATACTTGGTCGGGGACTCGGGGTGATAATTGCTCACATATTTGATTGAACCCTTTTAAAAAACCACAAACGTTCACCCAGATTCAATTGTATGTATGGCCGAACTGTATGGCCGAATGTAGCATTTTTATGAAGCCCGGTGTAGGTTTTTTCGAGACGTAGGTTCGTGTGACGGAGCCGGAAAATCAGGTTCTTACTATTACGCAGGTGTTACCATCATCTCCTGGATCCCCATCCGCTGTACAGCCTGTACATGATCCATCCAGGTCGGAGTCTGCCGCTTCAACAGTGTCTGCAAATGACGAACTTCTTAATGCACGACCGCCTCGTGCGGTCGATCTTCCTTTACTTCCTGTAGAAGATGCTGAGGCGCGTGCCGTGTCGGCCAACGCGTGACAGCCTAACAGGGAGTAGCCGGATCAGGAGCGTGTACTGCTGTGCCGTCAGAGGATGTGAAATTCGATTACGCCGTCAATTACGTCAACAAGATAAAGGTCTGCAGTTGTACTATCTAATTTTGCCGATTTTATAAGTTTCGTTAGAAGTTGGGTTTCTTAGGTCCGATTCAAGGATGAGCCCGCTCGTTATAAGCGATTTTGCGAAATATGCTGGCAGGCTTGTCACGGAAAGGTGGGAAGACTAGGTTTATTTGCTAGTTTGTGAAACTCGGTTGTCCATAACAGCATTCAGATTCTGCTATGCATATGTAAAACAGAGAGCTACAGAAGATGGAACTCGCGTCTATCAGGAAGTTGACCGATTATTCGGAGATCACCCCGATTTGATGCATGATTTTAGCCGTTTCCTGTCGGATGCCAGGGCGAAGATTTGTCGTTATTTCTGGATGTGCGTGTACTATATAATTTCAGCAAAAGTTTGAAAGAGCATTGTCGATCAGAAAATTTTACATAGCGGTCACAATTTCAAATTTATAGCGCGAATTATTTCGGTGGAGCGAAGGAAGGGTGAGTGATACAGTGAGGTAGAAGCACATGCGATTTTAAACTTCTTTACGACTTATTTACGACCGGCGGTGATAGGGAACAGGGAGAAGTAAAAAACTCTAAGTAAACAAACTTTTGATAGGGAATAGGGAGACGTAAAAAACACTATGTACACACACCTGTGCAAACACATTCCACATTTTATTGCCGTACATTCCGTACTTTACGAGCACACTGACCGGTAATAAAATCTTTCTCGAGACACAGAACAGAGAGAAGGCACTGATGATCAGCCGATCTGATAAGCGCAGAACCAGGATGTGCTGCTGCTGCCAGTCTTAATTACTGTACAGATACACGTGCATTTGCCGATCTGCTCATTTGCATTTCACCACTCATCAGCGTTGGCATTTCTGATTTTCCGCAAATCTGCACACGGTCTGCTTTTTGGCCTGCATTTTAGCGAAGTCTGACCTCGCGATATTTCGTCGTGCTTTTTTTGTGTGGCTGTGATTTGGTTGTTTTTTTTTACCGTTCTCATTCTCGCCTGCAACATGGACACACCTGCAGCTGCATCTGACGGCCAGCGTCGATCCCCGCGTATACAGGAGATTGCTGCACGCGCATCACCGTCTGCACCATCGGCATCCACAACTGCGGCCACAGCACCATCAACTGCCGCACCTGCAAATGCTGAACCGCCGTCTTCCGCTTCTACGGGCAATGATTCTCCAGCGTCTTCTGCTGCAGCACCTGTGGCCCCGCCGTCATCCTCAGCACCGATCGCCGGGACCAGTGGTGTACAGGTACACAAATTTAAAACTTTTATTTTTTTGTGGTTTTTGTACGTGCTGGCACATTTAGCCTTGTACTTTTATTTGGCAACAACCTGTACTCAATGACAAGAAGCTTGCGCAAATTTAACTGTTTAAAATGATTAAATTTAGCTGTGTATGATCAACAACTACGTTTCATACGTGCTATAATTATTTATTGCGTTATACATTTTGTTGCTTGGTTTAGAAGGCTCCATGGCGACGTCCCCCGCATGACCCACGGATCAAAAACCGTGTAAATGTGGGCAAGCGAATGCCTGTGGCACCCGTGGAGGATGATGAAGAGGAGGAGGAAGAAGACTCGGAAGAAGAAGACACCGAAGAAGAAGAAGACGCGGGTGATTCTGACGATCCCAGCAAGTTCGCGTACTATGAAAAACAGGTAAGCAAAATTTGACGCCACATATAAATTTTGACGCCACATATAAATTTCCACACCGTATGTCAATTTGAGTGCTTGTTGTTTCTAGGTTGAAAAGCTGAAGAATCCCGCCAAGAGGGCTCGTACCAGCGGTCCTGGGGTGGAGCGTACTCAAGGCAAGCTCGCCACCGTGGTGTACGATGATTCCGTCGCCTACTTTGATCTGACCAAATCCGTCAAGATCATTGGTCCCAATGGACGAATTTTTGTTTCCGGCAGTTGGTACGGCCGGTTCTTGATGGAGCTGTGTGACTTGGGGGATCTTGATGCCAGTAAGATCCCGTTGGCTGCTCCCGACCATCCGGATCGCCTTCTGCCAAAGTGGCGTGAGGACGACGCGAAGAAGCGCGCTGCTCTTAAGCGAAAAATGGAACAAGTGCTGAACGTTGGCGGCTATTCATGCGGCTACTGTTATCACGAGGCCACCGACAAATCCGCAGTCCACATCTTCTGTCATGAAACCATCTCCAAGGCCCGGCAGGAGTGCTTGCGCCATGTGAGAGGCCAACTGGGCAATGATCCACGCGATCCGTGCGACTACTTTGCTCGCGATGAACCTGACGCAGCTGCTAACCGGACGGAACCACAACGTCCTTATATTAAGTTCGCGCCGGGCGGACGCATTATTCTCCAGCACAATGGCAAGCATTACGGACGGATCAACCAGGAATGAAACGTTTTTCATGTCGTACTGCCTGTTTTGTTGTTTTCGCACTTGTTTGCTGCTACATGAAGTGTTTTTGCTTAATGCTTCCATATTTTTATGTATCATGGAAGTGGTTTTTACAATTGTCATGCCACGTTTTATGCCAGTGTAAATTTTGAACAACGCATAAATTTCAACGTTCCATTTTCACACGTTTTTAAGTACATTTATATAAATCTGCAAGCGCATGTATTGCATTGCCTCATTTTACAAATGTTCACTTCATGGTATTTAAAAACGAAAAATGCGATGAACGAACAATAAATTAGTACTACCACTCGCACGGAAAATATTAAGTCAAATTTTTCTGCTCACACACAAAGTTTCTGTCCACACATATCATTTATGTTCTCAAGTACAACCAGTTAAGGTGTGACATACGAACTCGTTAGCAATTGCTCTCTTTGCATTGGATGTCATAAAATTTACAAGGGGAAATTGACACTTGTTTTAGCTTTTGATCGGCTTTCACCACACGTGCACCACATCGCACCGTTGTTTGCTCTTGACCAGGCATGGCGCGTACGCAAAGCAAAGCGTAACCAATAAACTGATTCAAAATGCAATAAAATTTTCAAATTGCAATCTTGTAAGATGGTTGACCAGACGTGAGTTTGCCGACAAACGGCACACTTTCAGTTTAGATTTTCAAAGCCGTTGTAAGTTTTGAGTTTTTATCTGGACATGGATTCTCGTGCAACTTCCACGCCGAATACCGGCTGTACCAACGACATCGACGTGGACGATTTAAACCTAAGCGCTATTTTTGACCGAACGTTTTTGTCAGCTATGGCCAAAGAAGCATGGCCGGAAATTACCAACACCGAAGTTGAAGCTGGTACGTGCATACTACATTAAAATTAGGTGAAACAAAAATTTATTTCGCTTATCTGGTAGCCATGGCCAATATTGACGGTACAAGTGGGCAACATCGCGGAAGCCGTGATTCAACGCCTTCGACAAACACTTCTGCGGGTACCATATGTTTTCTTTCAAATTCATTTACACATTTATCAACCATGTACTGTTTTTAGAGAGCGAGAACACCCGACCGGAATTAAAAGCGGATGATAGCGATGTCATTCTCGTAGATGATCCGGTCGGGGAGCCATCCAACGGTCGAATTCCGGTCAACAGCCGTAAGTAAACTGACTTAATATTATTATATTTAGTATAAATTAGTACAGTATCGGTTTTTTAACGCAACGTACAACTTCTTATGCCGCATATAAATTCTGATATCACATAGAAAAAGTTTGACGCCGTTTTTGACGCCATGTATAATATGTTTATATGTATTCAGCGCAATGGGAAAATCCTGATCAAGCCGACGAGCACGATGATGATATTGTCATCGTTTCATCATCTCAGGCTAAGAAACGGAAGCCTCTTGTGCAGACGTATGTTGCTCCACCTGGCAACCGGAAGCAAGCGCCACCGGCGCCGTACAAAAAACGAAAGGCGATCCATGAGCGCTTCGCAAATATGCCAGCATCGCCCGTACAGTACGGAGCTGGACTTCCTCGAGGTGTGCTTAGCGCTCCCCCTGCTCCGCGGCCGTGGCCGCCTGTGGCTATACCCGGATTGAGGCGTCCACCGGTCATGCCGGGACCGCGCCCCAGCACTTCGCAGATAGCAGCAGCAGTTCCACGTGCCGAAATGACGATAAGGCCGAACGTGCCCCTCCAGCTAGTACGTCCGTGGGGAGTTCCAGGATATATCCCGGCTATGCCTGGATACTATCCCGGTATGCCAGGATTTGGACAACCATTTCGGCACTGGTATGAGCCGAATGCGTATCAGCGGGAGTACGACATGATGATGAACATCATGCACGGTTTTGGTGTCGGGAATGCCAACAATGGGCACGGCTTCGGTTTGAACGGAAACGGAAACCACAACAACAATGGGCATCGCTTCGATAATAACGGGAACGACAATCATGGGCATGGAAGCGTCGTCAACGGAGATAATAATAATAATAATGGAACTCAGTAAGTTTCGGCGACGCTAATTATTTTGCCTCAGCGCTGTTATTATCTATGCGATATAATTATGTTTAGTTGCTTGTTATCGTTTTATTTATACTGACCGTACGATATTATGATCTAGCCGCTAAAATTAATTCTGTGGTTTATGTGAAACTGTATAAACATATTGATGCTGGATATTTGATTTTTATGCATGTTTCACTGCTCAATGTTAACCTGCTTATGATCTGTATTCAGCGTGTGTTTCAGAACTGTGTGCTGTTTCTGTTTATCATTAATTGTGTTATTATTCTCATATGTTGAATATTGATATTTGGCTCGATGCATGTATATGCATGATACATATGCTGGACATTATATTTATGCCTCAAGATAAAATTAAATAAAACTGTACTGTTTGGAGATCTGTAACTGTATGCATATCACGCTAGCACAAACAGCAACAACAGCGCAATAAAATCTTAGTTTATTTTAGAAACAGAAAACTGTACCAAATCAACCAAAACACACGGCGCATTACGACTGCAGATAACTTTCGCACCACGGAAGACAGTTTTACCCTCATATTTCGGCTCAATCCTCAACCAATGTCTCTGATGGCGGTGTCGGCGGAAGTACGTGAACTCTTCAGTCAACTTCTGGAGGAGCTTTTAGCTTACCATCAAGTGAACGGCAATGACAGAGTGCGTCTCGTTTTTGAGCACCCCGAATTAGCGAATCGTGCATTCTCAACGCCGGTGATGCCGGTGAGTCAACTAACTCCTGATTTTATCATCCAATTAATCTTACGCATCATGCAAAGCGGAGCAAATTTTTATCTTTTTACCGACGATTTAAGAATTACTTTCACGCTCTGCCGTAATATTCTTGGACACGGTCGCTTATCAGCCAAAAAAGGTCGATTAATGTTTAAAGTCGATGAATTGCTTGAGCGTTCGAAAAGTATTGTTTCCATAAAAAACAACACACAGTATGATCCTGAAGGAACATTGTGTGCCTCGCGAGCAATTGTGGTGGGGTTGGCAACAACCCTTGGCCTTCCTGGATTTAAAAGCGTCCACAAGTCCTATCAACGCAAACAGCATGACCTAGCTGCGCAACTGCGGGTGGAAGCGGGTGTTCCTGATGGACCGGTGGACTTCGATGCCATTGAAAAATTCGGCAAACTTTTATTAGACCGCTATGACACACAGTTAATTGTGATCGACGCTGAAGTGCAGTTTGAAGTTACGTACTCTACGCCGTTTCGAAAGAACTTTGTCGCCATTCTTTACCACAATCAACATTTTGATTGCGTGACGAAGCCATGGGTTATTCTCGGATTCAGAGGAAGATGTCTCACCTGCGGGAATTTTTACCATGAGAAAAAAGATCACAAGTGTTTTCGCCCTTGCTACGGTTGCATGCAGTCCGACTGTCATCTTAATGATTATGTTAAAAAAGTTTGTAACGATTGCAACCGGAATTTTTCTTCTGATGAGTGCTTCGAAAAGCATAAACAAAGAATTGCGCACCGGACGAAAGATCTGACAATCTGCAACGCCTGGAAAAAATGTGAAGACTGTAACAGGTAATTATTACAATTTTAATAAAAACCCTCTTCTACGTAGTTGATAACAGTTATATTGAACTCTATTTTGCGACGTTAAAGGCTAAATTATTCAGGTATATAAATCCGCCTGGCCGGAAGTACTCGGACCCACATGTCTGCTATGCGACGCTGTGCCTGAATTGTAAAGAATTTGTTCTTCCTAACCATTTGTGCTATATTTTAAACGGAGAGAAAGCGCAAAACAAGAAAGCAAAACCCAAGACTCATGCGGTTGCAGAAAGTAAAACTTTCGCATCTGAAGATGATGCCGTGTCGGATTTTTTGGACGATGATGCGGAAAGTGACGCAGCTAGCGAAGAGTTTTGCGATGATGCAAAGGAAGACGTTAGCGATGACACTGATGATGAGTGTGAAGATTTCGGATCTATGATTTCCAAAGCAGACGGAAAACAGCAAGCCCGTTTCGAGAACAAAAAATTTGTTTTTGATTTTGAAACATGTCTCGACAACAGTCGATATCACCAGCCGATGGTCGTGGCCATGATGTGCTTGGACGATGATTCGTTCGAGATTTGTTTCAGTGGATACGGATGTGTTTCTGAGCTACTTGAATGGATTTTTAAAAACTGCCGATCGTGCACCTTTTTATCACACAACGGAAAACGATACGACAATTTTTTCATCCTTAGTGGATTAGAAAAGGAAGGCCACATCGTTGAAAAAATTCAAGATGGTTCCAGTATTACAATGTTGAAAATTCCCGGGCTGAAGTGCAAGTTCATCGACACGCTCTCTTTTATGCCACGTTCTCTTTCCGAGCTTCCAAAGGATTTGGGAATTGACCATTTAGTACTGAAAGGATTTTTTCCGTACGCGTTCAACACACCAGCAAACCAAAATTATCATGGACCGTTGCCAGGTAACAAAAATATAAAATTTTTTTTTATTTTCATGGCGTCAAAAACGGCGTCAAATGTTGAACTCAAGTTTCTGTTCAGGAAAAGAATACTTCGACTGCTCAAGGATGTCACGCAAGAAATTTGAGGAATTTGAAAAGTGGTATGACGAATCGGTTAATACGTTTGGGAGTAACTACAACCTCCTGGAGGAATGCAAGAAATACTGTGTGAACGATGTTTTGGTTTTAAGAGAATGTTGCCGGATCACTCGCAAAAACTTCATGGATATGTTCCCTGGTATTGATCCATTCGATTCTGTAACAAATCCTTCAGCAGTGCTTTTGGCTTTCCAAGTTCACTACTTGAAACCGAACACCATCGGGATAATTCCTCCAGGTGGTTACGGCGGACGACAAAATCAAAGTTTTAAAGGATTTCAGTGGTTGTCGCATATCGAAAGACAGTTGCAAAAGAAACAACCCGGGGAATTCCTTCAGACTGCTCGTTCAGCTGCTGGCGAAAAGTTCTTAGACGACAAAATATGTGTTGATGGATTTTGGGAACCCACCGGAACGTGCTATCAGTTCTACGGTTGCTTTTGGCACGGTTGCAAGAAATGCTTTCCTGACCAACGGAAAATGAACTCTGTCAGAATGCGTACGTATGGCGAATTGCGAGAGGAAACACTGAGAATTAAAAGGAGGATTGAGAGCTATGGCCGGTTTTTTGTGGGGATCTGGGAATGCGAGTACGACGAATTGGTTAAAAATGGAAAAATCATCCCGCAAAAAGAATTTCGACCGCCACTGAACGTTCGTGACCACTTGTTCGGCGGAAGGACTGAAATTTTTGCCATGTATAAAGAAATTCCGCCACCGCTGAAAGGAAAAGCTTTCGATTTCATATCCCTGTACCCATCAATAATGGTGTACGGAAAGTATCCTGTGGGTCATCCTACGATTCTTTACAATAACTTCGGCGACCCGTTCGACTTATCGGAATATTATGGCGTAATTTACTGTCGTGTACTTCCCCCTAAGAATTTGTTTGTGCCGACGTTGCCAATGCGACTGAAAGATGGAAGAACCGTCTACACGTTATGCAGATCATGTTCAGAAGAAGTGAATATTGCCAAACAGTGTGAGCACACAGATGAACAACGGGAACTTGAAGGTGCATGGATTACTCCCTTGATGGAACAAGCGGTATCAGACGGGTATAAAATCAGCAACATTTTTGAAATCCACCATTTCGAAGAAACATCGCAATTCAATCCTGAAACCAAAGACGGAGGAATTTTTGCTCAGTTTATTCTCGACTTAATCCGTGGCAAAATTGTGAACAGCGGGTTTCCGGCGCACATCGTGACGGAGGAAGAGAAATGGGAGTACTGCCGCAACTACGCCGAAAAGCTAGGAATTGTTTTTGAACCTGACGAAGTGCAGCTAAATCCAGGCGCCAAGTACTGTGCGAAAATTTGGGTGAACGCCGTGTGGGGCAGGTAAAGACAATAAATTTAATATTTTGAAAAGGTGCTGTTATAGTAAATTTTTATAGATTTGTTATGAAAGCGCTGTACCAGCAACATAAATACTGCACTACTTATAAGCAAATGAAGGACATCGTTTTCAATACATCGTTCGAAACAAAAGATGTTCGGATCGTGAATAACGGCAAAGCGTTGGATGTCACCTATATGGAAAAGAAAAACTGGGTATTATATTTATTTCGGATTGATTTTGTCAGTTTTATTCAGCACCGCATTTTATTTCTTTTAGGCTGCGCCAAACAAACGATGCAATCCGTACATTGGTGTTTTCACTACTGGTTTGGCTCAACTGAAGCTGTTGCAACAACTACGGCTAGTTGAGGATAGTCTTCTTTATTGCGACACGGACTCCGTTATGTTTGTTAGTGAACCGGAAAAGCCAGATCCGCCTCTTGGAGATCTGTTGGGCGAGTTTTCCGATGATCTGGGTGGTAATTATTTCGTCGAATGGTTGGCACTGGCAAAGAAAACGTACTGCCAAATGATGTCTACCGGAGAAGAACGAATCAAATGCAAAGGTATTCCAAAAACCGAAGCGCTGAAGGATCGTTTCCATGGATCGGTGCTACGGGACATGTTATTCAGCACTGGCCCATCAACTGTCCAAGCATGCGATGACATAACGTTCAAACGGAACACCACTGACTTTACCATCCAAACTGTGCCTTTGCAGCGGCGCGTGGGATGCACATTTACCAGCAGGGTGATCGGAGAAAATTTTGTAACGTACCCGCACGGATATGAAAATATTCCCTTTCCTAAAATCGGCTCGAAGGAAATGGATCTCGTATTTAATTTGCTTGAGAAATACACCCCTGCTATGTTGTATGAAAACATTGACGATGATGTGGCTCTCGAATCCTTAGTGGATTAGCATAATTTCTACTAATTCTGGTTTGCGTATCTTTATTTGTGTTATGGCGTCAAAAACGGCGTCAAAATGTGTACTGTGTTCTTTTTATTTTCTACTTTTCTGTCGAACAACTGAATATTCTTTGCATTTATTGTATTAAAAAACGTGAAACATCGGTGGACATTGTCTTCTTTCAAAGTAAAGCCGAGCAAAAAGCGATAGCGCAGAAATATTTACAATTATTCAAAACTGAGTGCACACAGAGATTATTTGCTTTTCCGTTTCTACACAAATAATGTCAAACTAATAAGATCGAACAAGAATGATGAAATTTGCAATACCAATGAGTGCACACAAATTATTCCAATATGCATTCTGCCATGTGCAATGCAGAAATTTCCATATCCCAGGCTTCCGGCTTGTTGAAATGTCCCAGCGGCAATTCCTGTCCTAGTTCATTCTCCAAACGGTGAAGTAAGTAACACAACGTTGACCAAGTTCCAGCGATAGACTTCACCCCTTGTGCAATCCGAATACATTGTTCTTTGTCGACACTAGTTTCAAGTGGCGTTGGAAAACACGTCACGGTGGTTTTTCGCTTTCCACGGAAAGAGATCGTTTGAGCAGTACCAACCGTACGAGCCAGATGCATATTATCAATGACCGAGCGATCTTCAAAAATTCGGAATAACTGTGCCATTTCTAGATCGTGTAGACAGATGCCGTTCTTTTCAATGAGGTCCAAATCGACAACGTTTGGTTCAAGGGTTGTAACCATTTTCACCTTCCGGTCACACCAAGTCACTAACACCATAACACTGCAATTTAAATAATACACTGTCGCGCCATCAATACTACCGATTTCACGAAACTCATTCCTCAGAGCCTCAATGTACTCTTTATATCTAATTTCAAATGCTGCGTCCATTGCAAAAAATATAAGAATCCCTTACTAAATCAAATACAAATGGAGAGATCTAAAATTTGCAATCTTTTGTTGGTAGCCGGACACAGCCGATTATCATCAGTGTACTTGTGGGCAGCCCCAACTATTTAGGCCGCACGCGATTGGTCAGAAAGAAAAAATAAAAAATTGTTGCCAAGATGGACGCGCAACAGATACAACGCCACGTGCTTGACATTTCACTCATCAGTTGGTTTGTTCAATTTTTAAACCTAAAAATGTCGCATTTGAGAGCCGAAAATAATGGGCGTTTGAAAAGCGAGCTTGTGTCAGGGCTTTGTTCTTCCGGAAGTTCTCGCTTACCAGTACATGATCAAAAATCCCTTTTGTATAAACGCAGTGTCTCTGCTTTCAAATTTATCGTTGCGTATTTGATGAACCAACAGTTCATGCAATCGGAGCGTTTGGCCTGCAAGGGGTGTTATTCTGTGTCACTGGAGCATTCATGCAAAAACCGACTCAATGATCGTAATTTAAAGTCTTCAGTCTTTTATATTTTATTAAACACTCTCAACAAAAGAAAGCTGAAAAGAATTTTCAACCAGGTTTTCGAGGAATATACAGGCGAAAAGAATAAAATCTGCACTTGTATTTTATATTATAAATGCCTGACTATCTGGAGACCGCTGATGCGTAAACAGTTTTTGGATAACGCTCTTCCTAAAGGTTTGGACAAAAAATTGGTTAAAATCATTCATGGAATCTTTGTTGAAAAAAATTTATCTTAACCCAGCATCACCTGGGGGTTTCGGTGGCATCAGAAAACTTCTTCATGCCGCAAGAAATGAATCAAGTGAAAAGATTTCTGAAAATGATGTGCGTGAATTTCTCACAGCTCAGCCAGCTTACTCTTTGCATAAACCTGTCAAGAAAAAATTTGCTCGCCGACCGTTTGTTGTTATGTCATTTGGTGAACAACTCCAAGCCGATTTAATCGACTACAGTTCATTAGCTGTACACAATGACGGATATAACTATTTGCTTGTGGTAGTCGATTGTTTTTCACGTCAAGCGTGGGTGGAACCTCTCCGGCAAAAGTCTGGTATTCAAGTAAAGGATGCTCTTCAAAAAATTTTACAACGTTGCGGTTTTCAACCAGTGCGACTGCAAACGGACCTGGGAAAAGAGTTTTACAACCAACATGTTTCCGGTTTGTTAAAAGAGTATAATATTGATCATTTTTCTACTCAGAACGCTGAAATTAAAGCCGGTTTAGTGGAACGTCTTAACAGAACAATTTCAACAAAATTATTTCGCTATCTCACATTTAACAAATCAAAGAGATGGATTGATGTTATACAAGATATTTTGGATTCATACAATAACTCTCCACATCGCTCACTAAAGAACCATACGCCTAAAGAAGTAAACAAAGAAAGCGAAGCAGAGTTCGTGAAAATAATGAAAGAAACGTGGAAACTTAATCATATTTTGACAAGAAATTCGAAAAACAACATTAATGTGGGAGACTACGTTCGATTAAGTTTAAAGAAAACTTCCCATGAAAAGGGATACACGATTGGGTGGACCATTGAAGTGTACAGAATAAAAAGCAAAGATACGAAAGACGGCGTTGAAGTATTTTTTGTGGAAGATTTGAAAGGTGAGCAATTAGAAGGAAAATTTTACCTTGAAGAATTGCAAAAAGTGGCGAAAGAAACGAATGAATCCGCTGAAATCGCTGTTATTGGAAAAAAGAGAAACAAAGTCCTTATTCATTATGTTGGTTGGAATAAAAAATTTGATGAATGGATTTCAGTTTCCGAGTTAGCTAAACGTGGTCTTGTGCTTGTTTAAATAATCAATCATGGATTTTACTATTACTGCTACTTCTGATAAGCTGAACGGCAATACTGCCTCTGAGTTTACCGTGTATTTACCCGATTATATGCAACTCTCGTCAGATTATGAAATGGCTTTAACGTTTATACAATGTCCGAAGCCAATAAATTCTGATGTAACCACCCTTTTTGTGCACTCTGATTTAATAAGAAGTCAAATTTTAAATAATTCAAGAGTTTCACTATTAGCTTTGCTGTCCGTCAAGGAAGCATGTGGCGGAAACGCATCGAAACGTGGATCGTACACTGACATTGCCGTCAATCAGTTTGACAGAATTTCATTTTCGATAACGGATGCAAGTGGCAAAAACATGTTATTTGAAAAAGGCGCTACTACTGTACTTCAGTTACATTTTCGGAAAAAATAATCATGGATGATATCCAAACGTTCAGCATACCTGCTCAGGTTTATGTGCAGCTATTATCACCAACATATAGCCACAGCGAAGGGCATGCACAAACTGGATATGGCGCTATTGGGAATTTTTTTGGTAGTTTGGCTAGGACGGCTAAAAATATAATATTTCCAAACCTCGTAAGGTTAGGGAAAAATGTTGTTAACGACGTTCTTCATAACAAGACGCCTCTGTTGGATTCGGCTCGGAATCATACTGTGGAAGCTATGCAAAACATCGCTAGTAAAATTCAGGGAGGGTCCGGAAAGCGAAGAAAGCGTAGAACTCGCTCCAGAAAAGTTGTCAAAAATATAGAAAAGCCAATCACGAAGCGGAAGCGTCGCCATCGAAAAAAGAAGCAGCCAGCAAAACCGAGAAAGCGAGCTGCTAAACGTCACAAGAAATCAAAAGTGAAAAAATCTTCGAAGAAGAAAAAGCTGCGTTTTCCTCTGAGTAATCTACTGAATCAGAAATAATTTCCATAGAAAGCTACGTGGCAATCATGGATCTTCAATCAGCGCCTCTATGTTTAAAGTCTGAGTTGGACCACTTTTCATTTCCGCCTACCCAAACGGCTATCGAATCTGCAAAATATGTATCTTATAACCCAATTGGGAATACTCTTGATGTTGATACCCTTTCATGGGAAATCGCTGGGACTCCCGATGAAATGATTGATTTGGCTCACAGTGTAATTTTGTTGGATGTTTGTGTACGAACCTCAGGAAACGCACTACCAGCGGATGCATTAAATTTTGGTGCAGTGAATAATTTAGCGCGTAGTTTATTTAGCGGACACGAACTTTTATTTAACGGCGAATCAGTTTCATCGATACCATCGTTATCACATTACGCATCGTACTTTGAGAATTTATTTAATTATGGAGAGCATGGCCATGAGCAGCTGTCACATGCTGGATGGGTTCCGGAAACCCCGGGTCAATTCGACACGTTGTTGCTAGCAGTACCCGACCCAAATGATAATGACTTGAAAGTTAACGAAGCGTATGTTGTCCGAAATCTGGCTCTTAAAGCGGGAATCACACTGCGTCTGTTTTGTAAATTTCCGTCTGATTTGGCTAATCAGCAGCGTCTGATTCCGACTAAAGTGGACATGAAACTTGTTTTAACACGGGCTAAAGATAAATTTGTTCTTATGTCAAGCGTTCCAGCCCTAGATTTAAAAATCGTTATTCAGAGAGCAACACTACGTTTGAAAAAAATTAGGTTGGACCCAGAATTTTTGCTGGCTCATGAAATTATGTTGCAAAAACGTAATGCCTTAATTCCATTCATTGAATCTAACATTATGGAAATGACTATCCCGAACGGAAGTAGTCATTGGTCGCGGGACGATTTATTCCGCGGGACAATTCCCAAACAAATTCTTGTCGGTATTGTACATTCGCAAGCTGTTGGCGGCGTGTTAACAAGAAACCCATATAATTTCGTTCTTGCTGGAGTTGGTCAGATTGTAACTTATATCAACTCGGAGCCGTTCCCAGAGAAGCCTTTAGAATTAGGGGATCACAATTACCGCGATGGTTATCTCAGCTTAATGGAAACGACCGGAATGCTGTTTAAGAATTCGTGCCTGTCTTTTATGCAAGGCGACTGGGGACGTGGGTTCGCAATTTACGGGTTCAATTTAGAACCGGATGTCGGAGATCATTCATGCATTAATGCACCTCGCAAAGGAATTTTAGGATTGTCAATTACATTTTCCACACCAACAACCGAGACCTATTCAATTTTAATTTACCACAACAGAAACGCGCTGATAGAAATTGATTCTCGCCGGAATGTTTACTGCCCCTATAAGCGTGCCTAACAAAAACAATGAATAACTACAAAATACTGGACATAATTCAACACGACGCCTGTCTGTCGAAGCACTTTTTAGGCGTGTATTCACGGGACACACTGCCATCCGGCATTCAAACTAGGTTTCCTTGTGCACTCATTGTTAATTCGGACAAATATAACATGCCCGGAGAGCACTGGCTTGCCATATTCGCAAAAAACAGAAACAACGTTACATTTTTCGACTCTTTTGGAAAAACATCGCTCTTCTATGGCGTGGAAATCGACAAATTTTTGTCTGATAGCTTCCCTGAATGTAATGGCTATTACCGTGAGAATTATATACAACTTCAAGATCTTAACTCTAAAACTTGTGGTTTATTTTGTATTTATTTTCTATATCATTCTTGTCGTGGTCTTATGTTGCGTGCTATTACTGATAAACTTGAATATCCGAAAAATCTGAAGCGCAATGATGTTTTATTAAATAAGTTTGCACGACGATTTTTACACATATGTAAACATCCGGAACGTTGCTTGAAACGTCGTCCGAAAAAATTGCAATATTCGTTGCCGATGTACAAAGTAATAAAGTGAAAAACATATTTTCATGTTGCTGTTGGAAATTTAGCAAATAGTAAGCAAAATATCAAACACAATAAGCATAATAAAGTTAGTATCGTCGCCATGATGTACTTGGTGTAGCGTTTACGTTGCCGCGACCACTACGGGTTCCACTTCCCGAACCTTCAAATTCATCCCCATCAGCCGTTTCATACAGTCGACGCCGTTGCGCGTTAGAAATTAAACTTGCTGGAACGTTTGAGTACTTCATCGCATTTATTAACGTCATTAAACCAGTTGGTGTGTAAGTGCTGGTTGGATTTGTTGGCGCTGTCACCCAGCGCAGAAGATCAACGATATTGATCCCCGGTAACGCCATGCCATCGTTAATTATATTCCAATTATCCGCAACACTCAAATTCGTGTGTTCCAAAAGATGATTTAAAATCTTCTGAGCGTTACCTTGCTGCTTGTTTGGCAATAAATCTTTAATTTTGCTCGTAATGTGTTCGCTTGCGTCTGTGGTGTCGACAGGCTGTGGAATAGATAATTTTCCAGGTGGCATTGCAGTAGCTTGGTATAACATATTTCCATAGCGTGTAAAAGCATCATCGTGCACAGCTAGTTTTTCTTTTGCGGTTAAGTTAGGATTATGTAAAGCATTATTACCATCCGCATATGCATTATATAATGGTTGAGCGAACCGATCCGTATGCGCATGTGTTGAAGGAAAGTTGAAGAGGTTTGTTGCTTGGGCATCTCTGTGTTGTGCCAACTGGTCAGCGTTAAGTAGAAACATTTTACGTGCAGCCATATTAGTTTTAAATTTTTCCCAAAACAAAGCTTAGAACAGGAGGTAAAATCAGAGATAATAACGCGGCACCTTTTGCTAGAAGGAAATTTCTTTTCTTGCGACGAGAAACGTTGCGCTTTGATAATAATTTCACATACGGCAGCACACGTTTAAGCCGTGCAGATTTGCTTGTTTCAGTGACAGGAACTACTCCTTCAACAATTTGTAACGCACACTCAGAAATAGCATCAATGAGAGTATCTTCAGAGTTTTTGATGATTGCTTTGATCAGCTTTGGTTTGCCTTTTGCAATAGATGATAGTAAGTCCAGATTTGAAACAGTGTGACTGCGCTCCATTATGAGGGAATGTAAATTTCCGGTAATTTTTCTTCGTTTTCCCCAAAAATAGCCGTACGCAGCCGATATTTATCAGGCGTTGTGTGCTGTAAGTCAATTACAATGTAGCCGTACGGTCTATCTAAACATCCGGCAAGTGCTGCTTCAAAATACTGTTGCTTTTGAGGAATAATTGCCTTCCCAAAATTTGAAGTTGTTGTCTATCTTGCGGATTTTTAAAACAGATAATGATTTTGGCATTCAGTCTGATGTCACGAGCATAAGCATTCTTGAAGAAAAGGTTTTGAGTCAGAAAAATGACAGTGGTATTAGAATGACGTCCACCATTGCAAAATAATTGGGCTACGTGTTTACTCGTCTTCTCTTCAAGATGTAGGTCATCAATAATACATACATTAACGAAATTTTTATCAAAATATCTTGGTTCAGAAATTTCATCCGGTAATCCTTCGATGAAAATAATAGGTACGCCTTCTCTAAGTAAATCGTCGTACAATGTCTGGTACTGCTTGTAGAACCAATAAACCCGATCAACTTTTGCTGAGAATTTATTATAACGTAACAAATTAGCCACGAACGTTGATTTGCCGCAGCCAGAATTACCAGAAATAAGCATCGAAGTCGGATGTAAAAATTCGTTATGTAGAAGGATCTCCATTGCTGAGATTGTTGCTGCCAAATCCTAATAACTGACGTGTACCGTCAAATAAAAAAGTAACAAGCGGCATAACAACTGATTTTAAAGGAATGCGGTTAGTAACTTTTAGTGCGATAACAGTAATAATGCGCATTGTTTGAGAAAACAGAAAAGGCACAACGTAAAAGAGCATCCAGAACAGCATCCCATGTGGCTTTGGCTGCCCATTAGGTTCGTCCGGCACGTAAACTGGTGGCAACGGTGTATCCATTGTGGCAAAAAATTCTACGAAAAAATTGATTCTTTTGTACGATTCAAAATGACAAATGACTGATGAAATATTTACCAGCAGTGGCAGCAGTCGTTGTTGTTGTTGATATAGTGACAGTGGTTGTTCAGAATGCCGTAATCACCCCAAGCTGGGTCCATTGGTGGCCACACCCGGTTCGAATTGGTTGGCTCTTCCTCTTCGTACTCCGGGTCCTGCGTTGGAAAGCCGTAGATAGGATTTAGACGAATCATTGCTTCGTGTACCTGGCACACGTTGTAATAGAAATCGATGTTCTGGTACGACTGCAGCTGTTCGTCATCCGTGCCACATGATGCGTAGATCTTCAGTCCAGTCTTGTCCGGCATTTCCGCTGTAATGCTGATATACACGCGGACATGCTGCAGCCTCCGTTCTTCAACTTCACCTTCCCACTTACGCAGTTTCCACTTTAGATAGTTACGCATCCGGCCGTGGGCTAAGTCGCGGACAATGTACTTCCAGGACGCAAGAGCCACCTTGTTGAACGTACGGTCAGGAAACCGCTGCTGAATCTCGGCGAGCTGTTCCACTGGCTTGACAAATTTAAAAACCAATTCGGCGAGGCGTTGCATTTCCGAAACACGCTCAAACTGCACTCTAACTGCCATGTTCAAAAACGGATAATCTTCAGCTGCAAGGGCAAAACGATTCTTCAATGCAGTATAAATTTCACAGATGTAGGTATCCTCCGCTGCTGTTGCAGGCATGAAATACGTAATTCCATCAGGGAACCCCATAACATGACCCGTTGGATAAAGAGCACCAACAACGCCGCTGAACGCCATTTTGAAGTGAAATATTCAAAAATTCAATCGAAGAAAAAGTTCAAATGATTGTTGAAAAAAGAATGAAATGAAAAGCCGGTTATGCGGCAGAACATAAATGCGACATGTTTACATAGTGCAGCCAATGGTTTGCACCGCATACTGGCTACTGGTCATTTGTTAGAATAATGTAGACCGGTATACCCGCCTCTTGATCCGCTAGGATAAGAGCAGCGACAATAAGTGGCGTGGGATCAGGCAAAAGCAACCGCTTCGCACCTTTCCGATAGATAAGTTTTCGAAACAACATTTTAGTCTACCAGTGCGCGAGATGGATTAAATTTGGATGCATTACTTTCGTCGATGCACTTGACTTCTTTTTTAATGATCACTAACCGTCATGACTATAGCCTTGCGTTCCGTGGCCTGTGCATACTTATGTACAGTTCGCCGAATGCATGGTTATAGCATCGGTGCGCTTAGATGTTATATCAAGTGGTATTGCTAAATTATTTTTACGACATCATCACTGCTTGATTATTCGCTTTCCTGTTTATAAAGGCGCATACCATGGCAAATACATGAGTATATGCCGTGATAGGCACCTTTTATAATCATGATCGTCATGGCAGCCGCATGCACGAATTTTGTAAATGGTCATCAATGTGGACTATGATAGTGCAACGCCTAATGCACGAAATGTATCCATATGTATTATTTATGCGATTTATGTTTTGACGCCATTTTTGACGCCATGATATCGACTTGAATTAACATTACCATTTTGACGCTAAACGCAGTCTGTGTGCATTGGCCTACCACTAGGCAGCAGTACGATGTGCGAAATACATTTCCGGCAGCGCCGATACCATACAGCACATGCAATGACTGTTCAGACTAAAGCTTTGCACTGACAGTGTGTGGTGACTAGTGGTGATTTTTTTCAGTTCTTTATTATCTTCCGATTTCTACCAAAAATGGCGTTTCTTTCTGTTGTTTTTGTTTTGTTGTGCTCATGCAGTGGTGTGGAGTGTGGAAAATGGATCCAGTGCTACGGGAAATGTCTGTGCAGTTATGATACTGGGACTGTGAACTGTGCAGGTAGAGAACTGTCAGCAATCCCTTATCCCACCGAGCCGAAGGCCTGGATTCGCCACATCGCCTTTAGTGGCAATTCCCTTCGTGTCATCCCTTATTATGGACTGTCTGTATACTTTTCTGATCTCATATCTGTTGATTTGTCTGGAAATCCTATCGACGAGTGCGTTACTCCGCCACCGTTTGTAAAATTTCGTGTCATCTCTGTTTGTGGAACTGGCAGATCGGCTGGCACTGGTTCTCCGACGATTCCAGCCACTACACATGCCCTTTACACCACCACCGAAACTGCTGGATCGTCTGCGAGTGTTCTGCCGTCAGAGACGAGCACAATTGTGGATAAAGACGCGGAGATGAGTACCACTAACATTTTGTATTTCTGTGTTGGTGCGGTTGCGTGTGTCGGAACTTTCGTCGCGTGTGCCTGCTTTGTGGTGAAAAAGTGTGCCAAGAAACAGAACGGCCCCGCTCTGGAGCGACTTGCTGAACCCGATGATACGATGCAGATGCACGTCCGTAATGAGAACATTTACGAATTGTAGATGTTTTTTTTACAAAAGATTTATGTACAGATTTTTACTTTTATGAATCTCAACTGTTGACCAAATTACAGTCAGTATTCTGTTTAACGCTGCAAGCCATACGAAATTGTGATTTTTTTGTTAGTTTTTTATAGTTTTACTCTTCTTTGATCATGACGGTTGTGAAAAAGATAATTACGCTCTTCTGCGATTTATGTTATGACATTTTAAAATGATCTTCTCTCTGTTCTGTGTCTCGAGAAAGATTTTATTACCGGTCAGCGTGCTCGTAAAGTACGGAATGTACGGCAATAAAATGTGGAATGTGTTTGCACAGGTGTGTGTACATAGGTTTTTTTACGTCTCCCTATTCCCTATCAAAAGTTTGTTTACTTAGAGTTTTTTACTTCTCCCTGTTCCCTATCACCGCCGGTCGTAAATAAGTCGTAAAGAAGTTTAAAATCGCATGTGCTTCTACTAGTGATTTTATCAGCGGTGACTAGGAGTTTCGGAATTAGAGTCTAGCAACTGAAATTGTGATATATTTGTCGTGTTTCTGTTTTATTTTCTGTTGGTCTTGGCTATTAAATTGTCGGTCCCGGATAGAATGTAACATTCTAAATCTCACAGCATGGGTGTTCGAAATGTAGGCTGGTGTGACGGTGCCTGGAAATCAGATTGTCAGTGCTTCGGAAGTTTCACCACCATCCTCTCCTGAACCCCCATCCGCTACACAGGATTCATCCAGGTCGTCCTCTCCCGGTTCAACAGTGATTACGGATTCCGACGTTATGGATAGTCATTCGGAAGACGAACTTTCAACAGTGTCTGCGGATTTCGACGATATGGATATTCCTTTGGATGATGAAGTGGATTTTGATGATGATATGGATGATGAAGTTCTTAATGCACGACCACCTCGTGCAGCCGATATTCCTGTACTTTCCGTACAAGATACTGAAGCGCGCGCTATGATGACAAACGCGTTGCTGCCTGGCAGCGGATGAGCCGGATCAGGGGCGTCAGCTGTGCCCTCAGGCTCAAAGGATGTGGAATTCGATTACGCCGTCAGTTACGACAAAAAGATAAAGGTCAGTTGTGACATGCTAGGCGGAAGCCATACCGCGACAAGCGCACTAGATGGCTAAACCTACTGAATCGGTGACTCCGTGAATGGTACACACAATTATCTACTTCCGCTAGGTATAAGCGGATCGCCGGACCTAAGGAAAGCTACCCAAACCAAAGCACTCAGGAACTTCCCGAACGTTTAATCACCAAACTAAGAAACAGAACAGAACATTACGAAAATCAACTTCCTTCTCACTTAAAGTCACACCGACCTTTCAGCTAGAAACAAGTTCGCAGTTTTTGTTGAACTTAAAACTGCGAACTGATTAGTTTAACCAGAATGTTTACAATCATCTGTTAGATGTCTAAGAACGGCAAGACGTACGTAACAGAACAGACAACACGTACGTCCTATCACGTACGTACGTAATACACGCAATCTACACATAGCGCGTTAGTTATACAGCTTATACTATTACAGTACTACTTATCTAGTTTTGCCGGTTTTATAACGCTCGGTAGAAATTTATTGTTTTAGGACCGATTTAAGGATGAGCCCGCTCGTTACAAGCGATTTCGCGAAATATGCTTGCGTGCTTCTCAAGGAAAGGTGGGAAGACTAGGAATATTTTTTACTTGTAAAACCCGGTTTTTCTTAACAGCATTAAGACTCCACTTTGCATATGTAAATCGAGAGCTACGGAAGAGCGTCCTTTGGAAGAAACGGTCATTTATAAGGAAGTTGGTCAATTATTCGGAGGTCACCCGGATTTGATGGATGGTTTGAGCCGTTTCCTGTCTAATGCCTGCGCGAAGGTTTGTCCGTTATCTCTTGATCTGTACATACCACACGAAGTTTTTCTGAATCTGCATTGTCAGTGACATAGGTAATTTTACGTATCAGTCACAATCATAGCGCGTTGCAGTGTGTTTAACGTGTTGTTTTTAAAGCGTATTTTGAAGCAGAACATTAATAGTTATATTGCAACTGTAAAGGATGGATCCGGAACGTTTCCACGGCCCCTAACGTCCACTCAGACAACACCGTCCCCCTGTCGCAGCCCCAGATCGTCACCCAAATGTACAACCGATACAAACTCACGAAATCGGCCGACTTCACCGAAGACAGGCGCCAAACGGAAAGCATCACATTCCGGTACCAGCAGCCCACAAAAATCAGAACCGAAATCAACTGGTGAAGTCAAGGAGCCAGCAAAGAAACGTTCCAGAGGCCGACCGCGGAAGCACTTTGTCGAGGAACCCGGCGAGCCAGTGGGAGAGCTGATACTCCCTACCCAGTCGGACGCCGCACAAGCTGAGGACGAGAAAGCGCGATTGTGTTCATATCTGGAGGGAAGATCCGTCTGCGTTCCAATAGATTTTGAAACACGCCCCCCATGGGGTACGTCGGCCACCACCGTAGTGAAGGAAATCGGCAAGCGGCTTACACGGCAAACGGGTAAAGCTCGGTCCCATGAGTTTCTCCTCCAACGCCTGTCTATGGAAATTCAGCCAGGGAATCCTGATTCCGCGCTGGGAACAGTGGAAGCAGACGCAGATTTAGATGAAATTCTGTGAAATTTAGATGAAATAAACTAACTTTCTGTTCACCTTTAATAAGTATCACATTCCGGATACAAACTGAGTACCAATAACAAAATTTATTGTATAACAGAAACACTTTCTCTATGCTATCCTGGTCAGGGATTGTTCCCATTACACATATTGCATTTCCACGTTGTATTTGGATAGATATTCGCTGCTTAAACTGACTGATTATCTGATTTATTATGATTCATGTACTCGTATAAAAACCTATGTTATGTTTTTGTAAACGAACATTGTAGGAGCTAACGATTTACGAGCTGTCGACTGTACGAGCTAATATGACTTAGGAGCTATTCTTAGTTATTTATGAGTGGTTAATAAAATGCCTACGAAAGTCTGTGACATTTCTTCTTGTTCTTCGACGACCACCCACTTAGTGTAATCTAATAAGCTTCCTGAAGCGGCACATCGCAGTCCCAGTCTGAGTTAGCCAAACTAACGTTATACAATAATTAATTTAGAAAAAAACGGATGAAATGAATTTTCTGATGTACGGGTGTACGTACGGTACGTACATATCATGAGGTTCTCCAGATTCTGCGATACTACCCATCTATGAACGCTATTTTGTACTTCCTACGGTTGCTGGGTCATGAATTCAGTTGCGATTCGCCAGTGTCCAGTAAGATCCGTACTTCCCTATAAATGCAGATACATATTACACAATACATGCATACTACGCTCTCTCACATACACTACAATTTTAATTACGAAGGGGGGCTTTATTATGGAGGAAGAAGCAAAAATGCGATAATTTTGTGGTGCCAGTGTGTGATAATGGTGTGGTGCGTGACGTTAAAGCCGGCTAACGATTCTACAGCTTCAACTTCAATCAGGTAAATCGTTACATATGCTGATATGCATACTACGTAGCAGACCTGGGCAGTTAATTTTAACTATTTAACTTAACGCGAGTTTTTTTCGAGTTAACGAGTTATAACTTAACTCTGAAGCTTAACTCGCGAGGACGAAAACTTAACTCTAGCGCAACTCAAAAATGATTTAGCGCAACTCGAGTTTAGCGTAACTCTGCAGATTTTAGTTGATGTTAAAAATGAAATTGAGTTTCAGAAATATCAGAAAGAATATTATTCTAACCGTGTATCGCATAAATTTCGATAAAGATATGTTCAAAACTGCTCGTGCCGACGAACAGTACGACCGCCCAAGGCATTGGCTAGATGAATATAAGGGGAAAACCATTACACTCGGACCGTCTCCCTGTACTGCTGCCGTCACCTGGCTGGAGTTTCTACGTTGTAGCTAAACACGGCACTTATTTAGTGCGCCAGATTTAATCAGATGTACTGCGGTAACGCATCACTATCCAGGCGGGTGACAGCAGCAATAGAGGGAAACAGTCCGAGCAAAACGCTTCTCTCCTTCTACGTAAATATTGGGGAGTGCAATCAGTGTATTCTGACTGTGATTGTAGTCGTTTACAGATACATCATCTGAGCTTAATTAACATAATGCACGTCCAGGCTCTAGCAGCGGGCAGAGAACAGACGGGGAGTTTTTTAGGGAACAAACTTTGGTCAACGGTAGGAGGACACCAATGTTCTGCAGCAAAACCACAAGGGAATTTGTTGTCTGTGTGTTTCTGCTACTTGTCCATTGGGAAAACAGTCCGAGCCGTGTAACGCCATGTTTGGCAGCCATGTACAGAGAACCATACAGTAATACACCATAGTGTAAAAGTCCAGCGTTGCGGGCGCTTCCCTGGGTCCCAGACGAGCTAATTGCACTGATGCGAGTTTTGAAAACACTTGCTCGAAAAAAGTTAATTCTGAAATGTGTTTCAAATCTGGTAATAGTGATACTGGTACGCGTAAAAGATTAGTTGAAAATGGTTAATAAAGTGCAAAATTTTTTTATTGAAAAGCGATTTATTTATTTTAACGCGAGTTAACTCGAGTTATTGCCGCTAACTCAACTCGTAACTTAACTCGCGAGCTGCGATTAACTATTATCTCTAACTATGAGTCCGAATTCCATAACTGCCCAGGTCTGCTACGTAGTACGCTTGAGCGCACTGCTTCGCTTGACAGGCCGCTGCGCATAGGCTGGTTTCTTCAGTATCTTTCACCACCTTTCCGTATCATGGCAGCTTGCAGTGGACAGTAATCAAGTAAATGCGTTAGATAATCAGTGGAAGTGACTGCACAGGTGAATCTGATGCGTTAAGGAGAACGCGCAGTAAGGAAATGCGTATGATTTTCGCCACTGTCCTGGGCCTCGGCATTTTTATAATATCCCTCATTATAATCCCGAAGCATACGGCGCAGATCACCGCTTTCGTGTAAGTAGACTTTTCGTACATCGCATACAACTATGAATCAGATTCGGAGCAATCTTTGCACGGAGGCGCTTCCATCCACCCGCGTCGCCACTGGCGGCACCCGCTGTGCGTGGCGCATCTGACCACAGGTCATCCGTGCCAGCATTGTTCCCTGGACAGCTTGCACAGGAATTTCCAGTAAGCGTGACGTAGCCAGCGCCACAATGGCGTTAACGAACGATATGGATGTGGTTGCAGAAAGCAGCTGACGGCATCGTTGCGCAACAAGTCCATCGCTCTGGTCGGTGATTCGCGCATGCGTTATCTGTTCGCATACCTACGCAGCATGCTAGACAGCAGGCAAGTCAAACCATCCAGGAAGGTTTTTAATGACACCCTGCACCGTGACATGCAGCGTCACATCCAGGTCGTAAGTGGCTATGATGTTACAGTATAAAACCATAAAACAAATAAAGCAAAAATACTTGCAATGCCATTCGGTGATATTGATTTATAATTTTTCTTATTCTGGAAATAGCTGCCTGTTCTGTACCTTGTTAATGTCTACAGTCGAGACAAAATGTTTTATTAAAATCTGATGGGTTCTCCAGAAGTACAGTTAATAATTGGAAATACACGAGCGAAATTGTTACTATTCGGTTAATATGAAAGAATGCAAAGTATTGTACTGGTAAATGCGTATTGGCATGCCGATAACCGGTTTTGGTTGCATGCAGGCTTTCTACGTGCGTCGCTATCCGGATGACGCGATGCGCGCACTGATGCATGAGTGGAGCAACGCAACCGATACCAGCCGAATACCGCATTACGTCATCATGGAAACCGGTGCCGTAAGTAGTATGCAAATAACAGTCTTGTGGTGTTGTGCAAGTACCCGCCTAATAATTATAGCGGGCGTGGACAGGCCCGCGTGGTTGCTTCGTAATTCGCATGTTGCTTCATATAGCAGCACTATAAACGCTTTGAGGTAAAATGAACGTGAAGGTGATATGTACGAAAAACAGCGGCCAGCAAAAAAAAAGAAAAAAAAACAGGCGACAAACTCTTTCTTCTGTTACAGTGGACCGCCCTTTTTCACGGAGAGGCCGCCCTTGAGGAGTTTCGCAGTACGTCACTTTACCAACTCGCACCCTCTGGCAAATTTGTTTATTCAGGGAACCGCTTAAACAGGCAACCTGACCGCTGTAGCAAAGGATTGTAGCGCTCTGCGCAACAGCACCACGGTCATCTGGATGCGAACACGTAGGTGATTACGGCACCCCACTGTCGCCACTGAAAATGACTAAAATAATGTCCGCTTCAGTTCCGCTGGACCCTGTGCGGCTGCGCACGGACCCCCGCTGGACGCACCGGCCGAACGGCGCGGCGCTGACGGAGCAGTTGGGGCGGATTGTGACGGAGGTGACCCGGGACGCCGGCATCGTGGTGTGGGACGCCGTGTATGCCGACTCCGCGGAGCACATCACCCTCTACAACGACGCCCTGCATCCCGGTCTTGCTCTGCGACGCAAGGTCCGTATTTCCGACTACCAGCACGACCGTCACTACGAACTGAACAAAATGGGATTTTTTAGGCGGCATGCCAGTTGTTGCTGGCCCTGGATACGCACCAGTGCCAGTGTTCCTCTTTTCGGCCATTAAACTATTTCTCCAGTCATGCCATCAAGTTGGCGTGACGAATTGTGTTAGAATTGTGTGAATGTGAATAAAAAAAGCCAAAATACAGATAATTCCTAGATCCAGTTATTATTTTTGATAGCTGCACGGTTGCTTTTTCATATCTCAGTGTGTACGCGTTAGTGTGGAGTTCCAGCAATTCTTGACAGTACGTGCATTACGGTTGCCGGTTGGTATATGTTCGTACGTCATTTTGCGAAGAAAATCTTTTACCAAATTCACCATAAATAATTTCCATGTGGTCTTCAAGCACACGGTAGTAACGGTTATTCCAGGAACAACCAAGGGATATACAATACCGAACGAGATTCGTCTAGCAGCGAAATAATTATACTCGTATGCAAGATGGCATGAACGCGCACTCACTGTGTAGTGGCCCATCTGCAACTTGCAAGACTGCCGTTGACTGCTGCTCGACGTTGGCAAACACGCTGACCTACCCCGATTTCACACCCGGCATTTTGCGGAATGTTGGTCAAAGTACGAGGTTTATGACTGCAGCATGACGCTGAACTAGCGTACCATCGAAGGGAAACCAGCGTCATACCATTACATAATGCAGCTGTACTTCTGGTTCTAACGCCGCCCCAGTCAGTTGACCAAGCGTTACGATGCACCTGACTGGGTGTGTGGGCAGTGACGCCGTTGCTGGTTTGACGACTACGCGGCTATAGTTCGTGTACGCAACGTATAGCATGATTGTTGATATACAGTATGCTGTATGCATGACTGCTCGCTGCACGCTATTGTAGCGTGGACTGGTTTCTTAGGTTTCTTTCATCACTGTTCCGATAAGTTTCCTTCACTGGTTGATCTAATTTGTTCAAGTGATCGTACAAAGGTACAAACAGCATGCCGATGTAATCCAGCACTTGTTAGTCCGGAAATGCGGGTCATTCTTGTCGTTGTCGCGTGCATTGGTGTTTACATGATATCCCTCGTTGTGATTGGCCCGGACGCGACGGACCTGAATGACACGACCGCACTCATGTAAGTCAAGATTTACTGCGATCATCTGATGATGTATTAATGTGTAATCAGAGCCTGGTTGTGTGCAGCAATCTTTCCAATCCACTGCTGCCTAATTGGCGGAATCCGTTGTGCGCACTGCATCTGACCCGGGGTCAGCCGTGTCAGCACTGTTCCATGGACAATCTGCACCGGAATTTCGAGTAAGCAGGCAATCATTGACCACCGGCCATCCCCAGCGCTGACGGAATTTGTAGAGAATTATTCTTCTTATTAAATTGAAAATTTTGGATATGATACACTTGTACCATTTTGGGTAGAAATTAAGTACTCATCCAATAAAAACTGAATCCGGCGAATAGTGTTGGATACTAGCACATCTTAATCTACTGCCCTATTAAGACATAAAGTAGAGGCTAAAAAATGGTCGTCTGCAGCAACCAGTTGACGGAAACGCTGAGCAACAAATCCATCGCGCTGGTCGGTGATTCACGCATTCGCTACATGTTCGCTTACATGCGCAGTATGCTGGACGGACGGCAGGTTATACTAAAGAAATCCAGGGAGAACTTCAATGACACGCTGCACCGGGATGCACAGCGTAATATCCAACTGGTGAGCCCGATGACATACGTCCGAAATGGGAAATCTGTAGTACTTATTAGAATGTCGACAATAAACCGGTTTTATAGGCCTACTACATACGGCGCTACCCAGATGAGGCGATGCGTGCACTGCTGCACGAATGGCGCAACGCAACCGACGCCAACCGCATACCGCATTACGTCATCATGGAAACCGGTGCGGTAAGCAGTGTTGCGCAGTACGCGAGTAGTTAATTTGCTCTACACAAACGCAGCTAACAATTACCTGTAGTGTTCGCGCAATTAATCTTGCATTTACAAAGGTAAAAAAATTTTACAATATCCACATGATACATTGATTTCTTAATACGCAGTGGACCGTGTATTTTCGCGGCGACGCATTCGTTTCGGAGTTCCGTCGTAAGTAAAGTCCGAGTATTTGTAACTCTTATATGTATCGCATAACCGGGTTCAACTGCAGGAAATCTGACCGTTGTAGCTAAGGATTGCAGCGCCCTGCGCAACCGCACCACAATCATCTGGATACGCACACGTACGTTACGCTATAAGTATGTAGTTCGCAGCTTCGCTGTTGACGTACAAGTTACATCCTGAGGACATCACTATCTGTCTTGATGTGATGTACTAATCTTAATCTGTCTTCTCTTGACCTGACCGTCACATTAACAGTCTGGCTAACTATCAACGATAGTGCCGACCCACACGTCGCCCGCATAGAATACCACTGGTTTTCTCATTCATCACTCCGAAAGCCGTTTTGTGCATTTAGTCTCACATGCGTACGCTTTGGCCTTTGCAGGAACACAGAATTAATGGTTGTTACTCTTTAAACAATAATAACATAGTACTTATTGTCATACATATCAAGATTAACGAGCAAGTTGTCGTTGGTTCACAGTGCCGATGCACGATGAACGGCTGCGCGTGGACCCCAAATGGACGCACCGGCGCAACGGTGTGGCGCTGACGGAGCAGCTGGGTTTGCTCGTGGCGGAGGTGGCCCGGGAAGCCGGGATCGTGCTGTGGGACGCCGTGTATGCCGACTCCAGGGAGCACATCCAACTGTACGACGACATCCTACACCCCGGCCTCGCTCTGCGACGCAAGGTCCAAATATTGTCCACCCAACATACGCTGCGTGATGGAACGCAATTTGGTCTGTTTTTTAGGCGGCTTGCCAGCTGTTGTATGCCCTGGACCCGCGCCACTGCCAGTGTTCCTCTTTTGCTCCGTTGGCGTTTTGAACCTTTTGCCGAATGATGCGAGTGTGCTGTCATACAATGATGCGGTCACTTGTCAGTAATGCTTGTTTTTACAAATTAATGATAAATAAGACAACGCAAGATTAGCCTCCACAACAGCGGGTTAACGGTGGTCGGTGGAGCGTGTTTCTGTGCGGCGGAGCACTGTGCAAGCTTGTCGACAAATTGAGCATGTAAAGGTACTTATCATATAGAGCGATATTAGCGCTATGCTGCATTTGTCGACAAACTTGTACCCACTGTAGTACAATTTGCTGCATTAAACGAGGTATTCACTATTCAGTAGCGCTTACTTTAGCTCGCTTGTAAAGCTACGTGTATCATGCATCCATCCGTCTGTCCGTTCGCCAGAAAACACCGAACCACACAACAAGCGGCTTGTTGTGCAACAGATCGATCGGGCAAGTGAATGCACAGTAAACCTCGTGCCCGATGTTGTTTTTCTTTGGAAGCTTCGCTGTGATTTCGTTAACAGTGAAATAAATGCTACACTTCGTAAAGTTAACGAGCAGCTGACAGAGGCATTATTAAACCCGCACAGCACATTACAGTTCAATTCAAGGTTCAAAATGGGTATTGCGGACACAGTATTATTTGCTACGGTTTCTGCTTTAGCGGCGTTCGGCATGGTTGCCGGCCAAAACGGCACCATCGACTCAGTATCGGAAAGATGCCCAGGTAAGGATTGTGTGAATGTTTACCGGAACCTACAATCCGCTAAAACAAGCGCTGATCGAAACGTGGACCAACTGGCCATAAGTTCTTAGTACAAGCCTGTCCCGTAATTACTATCGCATTAACACAGCGGCAAATATAAATTTACGGGTAACGCTAAATTCCAAACTACGGCGCGCTACGCCACACTACGCTCCTAATGCTTTTGGTATAGCTAAATTGCATGCCATATATTCATCTAAATTGTAAGCTACTGATGTAAGATAAATATTAACTTTTCTCGTTTATAATGTTTTAAATATTGTCGTTGTGGTAGACGCAGTGTAAGGATATTCTTTCAGAGCACAAATTTCGTGCTAAATTCGGGTGATCCGTACCTTTTCGATAGGAATTACGGGATAAGCGTGTACATGTACCATTTGTTGCAGCGGAACCCGTCTTGTCGCAACTGTGCCCCATCTTCCCGAACCCGATCCCGGAGTGCCCGGATCTGTGTCCGCCGTACAGCCACAACTGCTCGGCCTATCCCACCGCCCACTGCATAACCAAATGGTGTAGCAGCTGCAGTGTCCGCTGGTATGTTCTGGCCAAGTCCACCGAAACCGCGGGATGGTTCCAGGTCGGCTGCAATGTTACCGATACTCCTCGCTTTCCGCTTCTGCCACCGAAACCCGGTTGCCCACTGGTTACCAGCTGTCCCGTAAATCAGGCCTACTTTCGGTGTTTTCGGGAGCCGTGCGACTGCCAGACGTGCCCGAAGATTCCGTCGGCGGTGTGTTGTAATGACTTTTGTAATCGGTGCGGATACGCGTTCTACCTGAACGGTGTCGATGTTACATCCTCGTGCTAAGCCTTTTCGGTCAATGTTTTAACGAGAGCAGAATACAGATTATGTAAAAGTTATTGTTGTTCTCGTAGTACGAATTTATGTTTTCCGGTAACGTCGAACAGACATTTCTCCGGTTTTCCTTTTAAAAGGTCACGAAGGCCCACCGTTGCGAATGTAAGCACTGCACGGTAATAAAGCATTCAAAAGCAATTATAGAAGGCAAGCAGCAAAATAGAGGAACCGGCAAATCCGATGCACAAACAGATGTCCCGGTTTCTCCCACTTGGTTAGACACCGGGCCTCGGCAAAAGAAGCTGCATGGCAGAAAATGCGCCATGTAATAAACAAAGCAACAACAATTTCCAATTAAAGATGTCGTATGTCGAGACTAACCGTAGTGATCAACAGCAGCTCGTTTGGCAGCAGCATGCATCTGTTGACAAGATTACCATGCAGTAAGTTTAATCACTGTCATGAAAGTGATTACTGAGCAGTAATAACTACACTGAGCAGTAATAACAACATAATAAAATACTGTTATGTGATATCTATTGGTGCATTTCGCTGGAAATGCTAGCCGTATAACGCTGATAACGCGTCCCAAGGGGAACCGCTTAATACTAACAACGCGCTGCCAGTCGCGTGTGGATGCGTGGATGCGCATGACCGGCGCGTGCACCTGTTGTTCATGCTGTTGCATAACTAACTTTCATTTGTCATGGGAAGTGTATCGATAGTCTTGGTGGTATGTTGATAACGGTCCTTGGAAATGTTATGAACTGAATGCATTGGCATGTGGCCAGACGGTCTCATTTTGTGGTAGTGTGCTTCTGGCGGAAATGATGGAATCATTCTGACTTTACGATCTGTGCAGAATACAGCTTACGGTATTAAACGACTAAACATCGTTGTTACGGGATATCGTAAAAGGTCATAGACGTAGCCGTGTAAAGATACGGGTAACAGAATACAGACATCGAGTGCACACAAGCCGCCAGTTTTTGGTTCGAGCACCCGACCACTGTTTGCGCTATATGCGTTACAACGAGGCACGATGATTATGCAGTAATGAACGGCGCGACGGTCATGCGGGCAGGCACAGTCGTCCGGAACTGAAGCTATCAAGTGGTATAAAATGTTTATGAGTCCCGTGTTCGGAATTCATTGGGCAGGGGGCCACAAGACCCCTTCAAACAAGCAAACGGAAACCGGTAGAAAACTGCTAACTAAAAGCCATTAAGTGGAAACCGGGGGGAATCAAAAACGGTGTAAAAGGTTTCAGCGCGTCTGCGCGGCGACTATGTTAACTGACCGTCACAGCTGCCATGTTACTATCTCAGTTTCATCTTCTAACCAATCTACAGCAGCAGCAGCGCAGTCGCTGTCTTCAGGAAACTTTCGTGGCACAGTAGCTCTGACACTATCCATCATGCGCGTGTTCATGTTGGCCTTTTCCCTCGTACTGTTGGTCAGCTACAGTGCCGGCCAGTTTGTCGGCTTGTGCGCCCGTCCCGAAGTGTGCAAACCCGGCAACCCCTTGTGCGACAAGGGCTCCGCGGAGTGCTTGGGCTGCGCATGCGGCGGATCCGGAGGAGGAGTCCCAGCGTGCCGCACGTGTTGTTGATTCTGTAAAAAGGTAGCGAACACATTTCGTGTACCGTTGTGCAGTTTTACCACAGTTCTTCGGCATACACAGTGTCCAACTAGAAAAGGTAGACGCCTTGTTTTAACGCATCCTACGCAAACTAATGCTGGCGATTGGACACAGGGTGCGCACTTTTCTCAATAAATTGTATCTGCATCGTGTAGGTCCAAGCTGCTCAGTCGTCGTGAAATCCACAGCTTTGTCACATCGGCCGACATTGTCCGGTAAAGATTTGTGCATCGGGATTGCCAGTGTTTACTGCTTGATATTGCTTCTTTTAAGTCTTTAACCGTGTGTTTGTATATGGGACAACTATATATACGAGTACTATCTACAGAATACTACAGATACTAGGTACTCGTACGGTACTATGTACTCGTATTATGTACTAGGCTACTAGCCGACATTGTGGCCTTTTAAAATTGTCGGTATGTATATAATGAACGATATTTAAGTGGATTTCCGTGTGGCTGTTCACTATGATTGCTAATAAAATGTAAAACAAATCTTCACGGCAACTGGGTTATTCCCAAAAAAACGCAGTTCCGAATTTTAATGGCGAGAAACAGAATCAAAACATACACCTACTCTTTAAGCTACCGGGTAACAATGCGCGATGATATGCACAAAACGACGACCGCACGTCCAAGCACTGTAGAAACCTGGTTTAAAACATTTTAATAATGTATCGCGGAAATAACAGAATTACGAGTATTCATTGCTAGGGTGGTTGCATTGCTAGGATATTCGTTGTGTGCTGCGCATCAGCCGGAACACCACAGATTAATTATGTCATTTATGTGCAATGTAGCGGCACTACACCAGACCCAGACCCAAGCCGATGTTCACCAGATTCTTGACAACGAGGCCCTGGCCCGAGGCGAAAGCCGGGTTGCCGGCATTCATCGCCGCCCGCGCCTGTGCCCGCCGGATGAGGATGTAGCGTCGCCGCAGTTCGCGGTCGGAGGGCTGGAGGCTCTGCCAGGGCCCGAAGGAGTTGAGGTGCAGGCTGCGCTCCACGGAGACCTCCGTCGTGGTGGTAGTGGGCGGTGTCGTCGTGTTGCTAAACGGCATTCGGCCGAGAAAATCAGCCCAGTTGGTTCGCGCGCGTTCCGTGTGTAGGCGGAGCATCGTGGCGGCTGGTGCCGGCCACATGCGAACGGCTGCATGGGTTCCCCAGGCCACAATTAACAGTATCAGAGTGGTGCCAATCATGTTTCACTGCAAAACTGTTGCGTCTGCTGTCGCTGTATTATCTGCATCAATCAAACCAAACTAATTAATAACTTAGACAAAAGCTTTGTGGTGTCGGATGGAGAATTAATAAATCTGTCACAATCAGATGGCACCGACGCCCTGAAATCAATTTACTGTACGCGTAGTGGCAGGCACTACAATATGAGTAAAGCACGCGCTATTACACCAGGATCAGCAACTCAGCTTTAATCACAGGATGACAACAGGCGAAATTATGATACTGCCTGTGCTGAACAGCGAATTTGGAATTCTCTTTCACGCTAATCAGAATGCGTGATAATTCTTCTGCGGAATTGTCGAACATAAAGCACAGCCATGACGCTGTCACCTACTCGTGACCTTTTCTACAATTACATTTTAGCGCTGCATTGTTTTTGTCTCGACCGGGCGGTAATAAGAGGGCCGCTCTGGGTCCCGGGTGGCTCGCTGCTGAAAAGGAGCTGCGTCATTCACAATGCAGCAGGCTTTAATACAGTCTTCCTGGTACATCTGGAAGCCGGCAACTTCAATCCGCCCACTTCGACCGCGTAGGATGCGGCAGTGAAGCAGGCAACTGCTGGTCACATAAAACATTTGCGTAAGTACGCTTTGTCTGCTTCGTCCCGGTTTCTTGCTGATAGCATAATGAAGCGCTCTTTGTATTATTGTCTGTTTGTGCAGGGAAAGAAAGGTTAGTCCAGGACTATCTGTCTTAAAACCGCGGATTGGATCCTGGACATGGACGGGTGGCTGTCATTAACATCGCCTACATGCATTAAAGCGAGTTAAACGGCTGTCTTTCCGACTGTAGGCCGAAGTAAGTAATCATGAGCAATTTACATCTTTTTCGTATATAACCAAGCGGTTCAGTGTGAACCATTCACACATGATGGGAAGTACTGCAGTAATTTTGTTTACACGGATACCATTTTGGTATCCGCTATCGAGATACAACCACATCGTGGGTTTGTATTTCAAAGTACTTGCAAAGCTGCAGTTGCAACAATTGTTGCAAAGATTATTACTTTTATGTAACAATCAAACAGACCGGTATAGTTACAGACTTAATAAAAGTGGACTTAAACTCACAGTGAACTTGATAAAAGTGGTGACACTACCGTAGCAGTCGTTAAAGCTATGTGTACAATTGTACAATTGTACGGTCGGGGCGGGTATGTCTTAACACCATTTCGAAGCCCCGTATAAGCTCCCTATAATCGGCGCGGCGCTAGTCACTGCGAAAATGCTACCTCCACGCGACGCCTGCTTTACGCAACAGAGAGAGCGTACGTACACCTAGTTTTAGTTTTATCAGTTACGAGGAATAATATAGTTATCTCGGAAGTCATGTTGTTATTGTTGCCTAACATGAGCGATAAAGCTACCTTATGGATGGGCTCTTGCATGGCTCACTATTCAACTAATTCAAGCACTCGGGCACTTTATGAAACCGTATAACGGCGTATGCACTGTAATCGTTAATTATTCAGTATTAACAGTACTTATCACACAGGCTGCATTTTCCCATGCCGATAGAGAGTGCGTAAGGGTCAAAGACCGGGAGAGCCGGAAAGGTGTAATATTACTGTATTGTATTTAACCGCGCTTTGGCTGCGTACAGAAGTCTGAAATCTCCTTGCTTTATAACCAGTCGTCAGGTACATGGGTAAACGTTTTCGAAATTTCCGTTGTGTAACTGTATGCTTGCTGCTCGGCAAACACTTCCACAACTGTTCCTTTTTTTGGTTAAGGACATGGGCAGCTTAGTTTCCAACGAAGCCGATATTGTATTCGGCAGCAATTGCCAGTATGATTACAAAAAAGAGGCCATCATTGGAACAGGATCATCGGCGTCTGTCTACAAAGCCTTGGTCACAAAACGTGTAAACTACACCGGAGAAGAGATGGTGGCTGTCAAAGTGAAACATCTGGCCGACCCTTCCATAATTCCATCGCGCAATGCAGAATATTATAAGAAAATTTTTAAAAAACTACGTAGAGCAGTCGAGCTGGTTAATCCTCATATTGTTACCTACCATCAGATTCGCGTAACCATTGACCTAAAGGGAATGACATTCGAAACGATGATGGATTTCTATGACTGTAAGAAACTAATTATTCTACTCACGGTCAGAAGCAGTTAATGACTTAATGGTAAAGTTTTTGTGTTGGCTTCCTCGCATTAGCAGCTCACTAACATTGTCTGATTATGGTACACAATTGATTTGTAATTAAAAATTTCCAGGTAATCTTACCACTCTTTTGAAAGACATGGAGAAGAATTATAGTTATTTGAGACCATCCTGGCCTTTGCGACAGATATAACAACAGGATTGTTATTTTTACACGATAAAAACATAATACACGGAGATCTACAACCGAAAAAAATACTTGCAAAAGTTCTGCCGGATCATTGCGCTAGGCTTGTCATCGGTGATCTGGACGGTGTGCTTCTGATGCAAGAGAACCACACCTGCTCTGCGGATGTTTCGACTATCCGTGGTGCCTTGCGGTACATATCACCAGAAATATTGAGAAAGTTCATCTTATCGGAAAAAGAAACGCCAGGACGAAAAACCGATATGTGGAGTTTGGGATGTATCATTCTGGAGATAGCCGAATATTGTTTGGGCATTACCGCTGATCATCTCGAACTGGATGGGGAGTTTTTCGACGCCGGGCAAGAACTATCCGCGATACGGTACGCCGTAGGAATAATACGCGGTTACCTTCCTTGCATTGATGATGACATACCTGAGCCGTTATCGGAGTGCATTCGCCGATGTTTGCAGCACAGCGCCGCTAGCAGGATATCTGCTGATGAATTTCTACAGATGATTACACAGCTGGAGGTACAACCACGGTTTGGAAGTACCTGCACTTACGAATATGATCATAAAGCTGACTGGATTGGTCAAGGCGGCTTTGCTACTGTTTACAAAGCAACTATAACAGTTCCAGAGGATTATGAAGGGCCTAACTTAGCAGCGGTCAAGCAAATCCATTTGCGGGAAGAATCAATCGAATCACTAAGAACCGAAAGCTTAAATCGGTGGAGACGAATGCTCCAGTTCACGCATAAAAATATCGTTAGTTACCACAAAATTACCATTGAAAGTGCAGAATATGGCAGTATAATCGAAGTAATGATGGACTACATCTCAGGTTTGTGCACTTACATCTCATTTCTTCGGAAAAAAGTAAAACGGTGACCAACAATTACCATGGGAGAGTAACACATAAAATCTTTGAACGAGTACTTCAAGTACCTAAAAATACTGTTCAGTAACGGTACATAGTATGATGCGCTGCACTGCCCATTGGCTACACTTACAGCACAGTTGAGGATGTAGCTTTCAATTTTATTCTGACCACGCCCATTGACCATGGCAGATGAAATTATTTTTTGTTGCCTATTCCAGTGTTACTCTGTCTTCTAGCAAAATATGAATTTTTTTGTATTTATATCCGATGACGGGCCCTAATGAGTGAGGAGACACATTAGTATTTTATTTCGTGGTAAGTTTTAAGGGATGCATGTAGCACAAGTGACAATCGTGTAATAGGTGGCGACCTTGCGGGAGTACTGAAGCAGTTAATGGCCCAGCGGCAAAGGCTTTCTTTCAAGAATGTGGTACACCTTGGACACCAAACAGCAAGCGGCATCGCATACCTTCATGCAAACAAAGTTGCACACTTTGATATCAAGCCATCAAATTTGCTCCTTCGACAGACTGGCCAAGAGGAAATAGGAATATGACCTGTACATTGCCGACTTGGACACCAGTGTGTTCATGCAGCATAGTCAAACGACTAATAAAGACCATAAGCGATTGGTAGGCACGGCAAAGTACATGTCACCAGAAAATGGCCAGATTTTTTCTACAATTAGACACTGCGCTGCCGGGTAGGAAGACGGACGTATGGAGCTTAGGATGTATCCTGGTCAATCTCGCCGACAGTCATTCTGGCAACAATAAGCACTGGTTCGACAAAAACGACACCATGGAGAAACTCCAGAACTGATACAACGGCTGGATTAACCATCATTTTCAAACTAGCTGAAGGATTCGCACCTCGTTTACTGCAGCCGGCAAATGAAGAACTTCACAGCATAATCAGAAGTTGTTTGTGCCACGACGTTGAGAGAAGACTATCCTCGGGTTCTGTATTAGAAGCACTGGAGGCTTTGGGCCCGTCTACCGAGCCTATGTCAGCTGCAGGACACCACCATCCCGGAGCATCAAATCGGCGATATGGCCCGTCGGTTCCCGGTGCGCGTGCGTGGTTATCCGTGAAACGATGCGGGACGGCGGTGCGCTCCGTATCCGACAGCGTCCCGTATTTTTAATGGGTCCACGCTCTATTTTCCGCTCCACCGTATCCCGCAGTACTGGAATTGTGCCATGTCATTTGAAAATTTTGCTCGCGGTTTACTTTTGTAGCGCTCTCTTTTAAATTCACAAAACGGTGCTTTAAGCCAGCTTACGAGATAACCTTCCGATCCTGGGAGCACACTGTAAAATGTGTGAATTTTCTTTTTTGTATCCTGCTATGTATAGTGTAAAAAGCTAAATTAAATTCGGAGCGAGTTTATGCGCAAATTTCGTTTGAATTGAACTTCAAATGTTTGTCTTAATAAATAACAAATATGCTCAATCGAGCCGGCAGGTCATCCTCAATGAGCGATGAATACATAGCTAATTATACATACAAGTTGGCGCGAACATAATGCATTCAGTGGCAAAGCCAAAGTAAAGCCGGCGGGACAATCACGGCGTAATGCAAGATGCACGCTTTCTCTGTGGGCCAACTAAAAATGCGGCGCAGAATTGTATAACGGTTTATAGCTATGTACTCGGTTTGTTGTGGTATGTTGGTCAAAGCACGACGAGTAGTAGTATGTTTATTGCTGCAGTACGGAGCTGAACTGGTTTTGTTTGTTTGTTTGTTTAAGTATTTAAAGCGGAAGGACTCACATGCGTCTAATTCTGTCAACATAAAAATTAAATGGCTAAGCGTTACGATGCACAAGACGGGTAGTGGCGCAAGAGGGTGACAACACTGCGACGAGTCAACGCAATGTATTGCGTAGAGACGGCACGTGTAGCGGATAACACAAACTGTAATTCAAGCAACCGTTGACTGAACGTATAGCAGATAATACAGACTGCAATTAAGCAACCATTTGCATGACTGCACACTGTCACGCTTTGACGGTTTTTGCAGTACACCGGTTTCTTTGGTTTCTTTAAACGTCTGTTGTAATCTTCTTAGGTTTTTCCCAACTGGCTGTGTTCCACCGTCTGTATGTCTGTGCATTCACTCATTAGAGTGAGGTAATTACTAATCTGCGCAACTTGCCGCATGCGCGCATCTTAACAGTGCCATGCCGATTTACGTCCGGTGCGTAAGGAAATGAGGATCGCTACAATTGTCGTTGTCACGGTCATCGGTGTATCCATAATATCCATCGCGGTTTTTGGTCCGTACGCGACGGATCGCGCTGCGCCCGTGTAAGTCGAAGTATGACGAGATCGCTTTCGTGTAATCAGCCTGCTTTGAGCATCTGTTGCAGCTTGGCCAACGCTGTGGTGTCTTCTTGGCGGAATCCGCTGTGCGCACTGCATTTGACCCGCGGTTATTCGTGTCAGCACTGTTCCCTGCACAATCTCGACCAGAATTTTCAGTAAGCATTATAATATTAATTTAATCATACAGTAATATTATCATATTTATTTTATAATATCATTACTTATTTTAACCTATACAGTAACAGTACGCAGTCGTACGTACTGTATACGTAGTCGTAATGAAGTGATGTTTGTCTTCTGCAGAATCCAGCTGACGGCATCATTGAGCAACAAGTCCATCGCGTTGATCGGTGATTCTCGGATTCGCTACCTGTTCGCCTACGTCCGCAGTTTAGTGGACGGTCGCTATGTCATCCTTAAGAAGTCCAGGTTGGGCTTCAACGGCACGCTGTACTGGGATGCGCAGCGCAATATCCAACTGGTCAGCGGTAACAGTTTAAACTGTTTAATAAATAAATAATAAATAAACACATATAGTTAACGCGTTGACCTATGTATATTTAAACATTACTTTCTTAAGCAGTTATACATGTATGCACATGCACTACCGCTGTTTACATGTGATGCTGTCTTTTTGGCGAAGACGTACAAGCATGTCCGGTAATTTCTGCCTGTTTCGAAACAGCGAAATATACAAATTTACGTGTTACGCCAAACGTAGTGAAGTGGCCATCGTTTTAAGCGCAAACTTCGCGATCTTTACGACCGAACTTACCGGACAGGCTTGTACGCCAGACAAATCATACACCACACCGTTTCTCCTTTGCATCGTTCTACCAAAACATTTTTTGAAGTGACACAAACGTGTTAAATTGTATAAAGTACGCTGTAACGCTGTCAGTATTATTTCTTGAAAAATTAATAACTAAGAAAGGGAAACAGACATTGTATGTAGGAAACAATGCTTGTCGAAGATGTGTTAAGCGAAACGGTTTTGCAGGCTTATTACATTCGTCGTTATCCAGATGAAGCGATGCGTGCGCTGTTGCACGAGTGGAGCGTCTCCGCGAATGTCAACGGGATACCGCATTACGTCATCATGGAAACCGGTGCCGTATGTATCTGTAGTCTGTACCCGAATACTCCGGTACTTAGCTGTGCAATCTTATCGTTATAATTAACCGCGAGAAAACGCAGCCGTAACACTGTAATTAGCACCATTAGTTTTGCGATGTTCGGACTTTTCGCACTGCCTGGTGGCAGATAGTAACAGCCTACAAACAACAGACACTTGCAAATTTTGGAAACCGTGTTAATGTTGTCGATCTACAGTGGACCATGTATTACCTCGGCGACGCTTTCCTGCCTGAGTTTCGCCGTAAGTGAACCAAGCGGTTTTCTTTACTTCCTTTTACTGCGGTTTCATGAATGCCTGGTGTCATACTTTACGCAGGAAACTTGAGCACCGTAGCTAAGGGACTGTAACGCCCTGCGCAATCGCACAACGGTCATCTGGATACGAACACGTACGTTGTGTAGTTGGTGACACCGTGACTGACCACTTACGACATCATTTCCATGACGTCCGAAAAACCAGACCAGTGTAGTGTTCTATTCTATAAGGCCGCTATGGCACCCGATTCGGCTAACCGATACTATGTCCAGCGACAATCGATCAGCCGTTGGAAGTCGATTGTCACGGGGGCGCGGGCAAAGGAAGCTAAGAAACCTAAGAACCCAAGAAAGTTTAGAAAATAACACAGCTAGACTGTAGCTAGGAAACTGAGAACCTAAGTAAGACTAGAAAATCTATTAAGTCCAAGAAATCTAAGAAATCTATCGATTATGTCGACTAACAAATTCGTCCACCGTCACATAGTCGACCACACGATGTCGACCGCTACCGAGCGCGACGACTAAGACAATAAAGAAACCTAAGAATAACCTAAGGAACCTGAAAAACAAAGAAGAGCTGGCAAAACGCTAGTTCGGCTTCGTGACGGGTCGACACCGTGTCCACATTGACTTGGTGACACTGGACGAATTTCTGTCGACGAAAATGATGGATCACCGCACAATTTATATTGCCAGTGCCGATGCACGATGAGCCACAACGTGCGGATTCCCGCAGGACGCACCGGAGCAACGGGGTGACGCTGACGGAGCAGCTGGGACAGATCGTGGCCGAGGTGGCCCGGGACGCCGGGATCGTGCTGTGGGACACCGTGTACCACGACTCCAAAGAGCACATCCATCTGTACGATGACAGTCTGCATCCCGGCATGGCCCTGCGACGCAAGGTCAGGCATACGTATTTCGACCCAATATGGTTTAATCGCTGAGTAATTCAATGAGCACGGACCATTTTCTAGGCGGCGTGCCAGCTGTTATTCGCCCTGGACACGCGGCATTGCCAGTGTTCGGCTTTGACACCGATGAACCATGGTTCTAATAACGCTAGTATGCCTCCGTAAAGTAATTGTGTAAATGTTATTTTTTGTTTGTTGAAATAATAAAGCCAGACGTTGGATCAAGGCATGCGGAGCGTTTTCGGTTCTCCATTGCCATTGATAAAGCAGGAATAATAGGGAATGTCGCTGCATATGTGGGCGTGACCGGCGCTTCACACAGCGGCGCCCAGAAGGAGCGCGGCGGCGGCAACCGAAGCGCTGCGTTCTGGTTGCTACGGACGCAAAGAAATCCCGGATTTTATTGGCTGTGAAGGAACAGGGAAACTGCTATCTAATTAAGCATTTGATACATGTGGCCTTTATTGCCGACTGCTAGACTGGCGTCCTAACTGAGAAACGTTTTCACATACTCGTGGATCGCGGTTGATAATGCGGGCAGTTGTGATGGGCAGCAACACATGGCTATTAAATTCATCCATGGATGGAAGCGTACGAGTTTGATGAAGGAATTGTAGTGTATCTTACTACCATCGTACCAGTTTTGTCTTGGCTGGTGTTCTACGCTACAGCTTTAAAGTGTTTTATTCACTTTTATAATATCGACTACGAGTAGCAGACTAGCAGTAATTATTGTATACAGACCGTTTTAATTATCTCGATATCAGCATTACTTGCCGCTGCTTCTAACAAACGACACCGAAAGGATTTTTCTGCTCATTTGACGGAGGGCTTGCTTGGTCAAAACGGCATCCGCTTTTGATGGTGCTGTACAAAATACGAATCGTTCACAAACGCGCTTCGTTACGCAACACGAGTGGCTGTCATAATAAGCTACTGTTCTTGCTTTTCTCTAGCTGTACATGTTATATATTCGATTGTTCGTTTGTCAAGAAGACAGCGGCCCGGCGCTGCTTTCTTTCGCAACACATCCACCGATCTTGTCCATCATGTGCGCCAAGTCAATGAACAGTCAAGTTAACGTCGAGCTGCCGACAAAACAGAGCATCGCAATCATATCTAAAACATAGAGTACAGTTAGATTTACAGTTTGGAGATACGTCGAAAATTCTTCGCAATGGCTACTCAGACTCAGAGCGCGCTCGCAGTACTGGTTGGCACCGTTTTAACCTTAGCTACGTTCTGCATGGTTCAGGTTGCCGGTCAGAATGCCACCATAAACTCATCATCGGAAATATGCCCAGGTAAGGACTGCTATAATGACAGCCTTCAGTCTTTTGCTGCTCCTGAAACTTTCAGGTTTCAGGTTTAGGTTTCAGGTTTATTGTTTAACGTCTCTAGATACAAGGAATCACTCGTTATCGTGATCTACAGACAATCAGTGCAAAAGGAGAATTAAAAGAGCAACATAAAAACACTGAAATTAAGAGACACTTGCAAACATTAAGCGTTATCGAAAACCAATCTTTAAAACTGATCTTGAGGCAGCTGTTCCTTAATCCAAGCAAAATTTTCCCATGATACTTCATCCAGGGCCTTCTGGAAGGTCCGTATCGAGCGATACGCTGTTACATCAAAATTCAGTTCATTCCACAGTTTCGCAGTCCAACATGAAAAGTCGACTTCGCTTGCTGGTACAGTTTTGCCACAGAAGGTGCTATCGGCGGGTAGAATCGGAAATGGATGTTCTGCCATGTTCGAAAACCTTTAATGTTTGGCATTTGCCGCGAATATAAGCGCGACTGTCTCGCGTCTGAAGCTGCTTTTTAACTGAGAGTTTGGAGTCGAGAATGTCACCAATAAAGTCCATCGCAGTACGCACAATGCAGTAGGTCTTTTCCCCCTGTAGTCCTCTTTTCCAGCGGTTGCAGTGCACTCTTTTTACTGCTTTTCTTTACAGCGTTACCTGACCTATCGCAACTGTGTCCCCTCTTCCCGAATCCCATCCCGGAGTGCCCGGATCTCTGTCCGCCGTACAGCAACGACTGCCCGGCCTATCTCACCGCCCACTGCATAACCAAATGGTGAACTAGCTGCAGTGTCCGCTGGTATGTTCTGGCCAAGTCCACCGAAACCGCGGGATGGTTCCAGGTCGGCTGCAATGTTACCGATACTCCTCGCTTTCCGCTTCTGCCACCGAAACCCGGTTGCCCGCTGGTTACCAGCTGTCCCGTTAATCAGGCCTACTTCCAGTGTTTTCGGGAGCCGTGCGACTGCCAGACGTGCCCGAAGATTCCGTCGGCGGTGTGTTGTAATGACTTTTGTAATCGGTGCGGATACGCGTTCTACCTGAACGGTGTCGATGTTACGTCCTCGTGTTAAGCCTTGGCTATCAGTTTTTTGAACAGGTAGTGTCACAACAGTAGTGGTTGACTGGGTTCTATAACCTGTGTGTGTACCTACTGCGTTGTGTGTGTATGAGCTTTATGTACAGGTCACCGATGACCAGTACCTATGTAGATTACAAACGAACCAAACAACAACTTCCTTAATGACTTTTGCTGACCATTGACCATTGCCAGTTATGTTACTCTCTTAGAAGTGATCACCATACTGCACTGCACTGCATACTGCACCATACTCGACTGTTTACTATACAATACAATTACAGAAAGTATTTTTAGCCTGAGTGCTACACGTGCAGTAAATTGTGACAAAGCTATTACGGATTTACGTTTCCCTGTCGCAGATGGCTATTTATATTGCTGTACGTGTTAGACGAACAATTCGCCCCGTTTCATTGCTACCTCGTTAAGCTTTCTTTTGCAACAACGGTAAAAATATGGTCGTCGTTCAGGAAGCTTCATGATGCAGAAATCAGAATTCAGTCCGATAATTTTAACGGCAATATTATTTGTTTAGATTCTGTTTGCTGCCATTAAAATCTAGAACTGTGCTTGACGGAATGCAGCTTCCCCATGGACTACGGTTGCCGTAAAGAGTATTTTATTTCGCGACCACAAGGAGCAGTACTACTAAAAATCCCATTAAAGAACTTCCACGTTAAAACCTGCAACGTACCTGTACACTGTATTACGCGATACTGAAATGCCTCTTGGTTTCGAGTTTTAACCGAGTAAAAGGTCACATGCGAAGTGCAAACAATCACAACTAACACGAGTTCCAAATACTAGACGGTTCCGTCAATCCCTCCCCACGAACTTCGTTAGTGTAGTGCTACAAATGTAAAGTATGGTCAAAGACTACAGCTGCACGTCGCACGAAACGGAAAAACGCCGAGGTATTGCGTAACCTACCAGACTGAGTGGTTTTGACACATTTTTGCCCAGCGGCATTGGCAGAGTAAGCGCTAAATATAGGGCACGAGAATTCGGTGACCTTTCCAGTTATTCCGTTTCCCTGTATGGTTGTTAGGTCGCAGCGAAAGCTGCCTCAGCGCCGTCGTACTAGGCAGCGTGATTCGAAATGTCCCAATGAGTGCAAAGTATTGCCAAAATCAGCCGATTTTCTCTTGCGCGGATAGAAATCAGGTCGCGGTAAAATTTCTTCTGATCTCGGTGAAATTATTGCTGCACGGCACGAACGGCACCATGCAGCGACATCGACCTGCAAAAACAACACAGACACAAACAGTCGTAACTGTCTTTACCGATCCACAGCAACCCGATTTCAACAGCAACGCAGCTGTCAAGATAACTATGCATTTAGTGTTAATCACCGTCATAAAAATTATGTACTGGGCATTAATAATAACGAACATGAGGAGGTCTTGTTTGCACTAAATCGAAACAACCAGTTTTTTAAGTCCCACATCGACATCGTACACATGATTATGCACGCTCATGTGAGCAGGCGCAATCGTCCGGAACGAAATTATTCAGCTGTCAAGTTGCAAAAATATTTATTTCCCGCTTGGAAATAGCTGGGATGGCGGCCACGCAACCTCTTGGAAACAACCAAACAGAAACCGGTAGAAAATTGCTTACTAATAATAAGCGGAAACCGGGGGGAATCCCAGAACAGCGTAAAACGCTTCGGCGCGTCGGCGCGGGGACTATATTAACTGACCGTCCCAACTGCCACGTTACTGTCTCGAATTCCTCTTCTAACCATTTTCTACAACAGCAGCAGCGTAGTCGCTGTCTTCCAGAAACTTTATCACTACGTTTGTTCGATCGCTGTCGATGCGTTTTTGCTGGTGCTGTTGGTCAGCTACAGCGCCGGTCAGTTTGTCGGCTTGTGCGCCCGCCCGGAAGTGTGCAAACCCGGCAACCCCTTGTGCGACAAGGGCTCCGTGGAGTGCTTGGGCTGCGGATGCGGCGGATCCGGAGGTGGCGTCCCTTCGTGCCGCACGTGTTGCTGAAGCCCGTAAAAAGGTAGCGCATATATTCCTGTACCGTTGTGCAGTTTTACCACAGTTCATACGCATAAAGTGTAAAGTCAGATGCTTCGTTGTAACGATTGCTACGCAAACATGTATTGTACAATACTTATTAGCGTTATATATTAGCGCCTGTGTAACATTACGTGACCTCCACCGTGTTTGTAGGTTGAAGCTGCTTAACCGTCGCGAAATCCACAGCCGTATCACATCGACCAACATTGACAAGATATGGAAAATTTGCTTCGGGAATTATTCGAGATTGCTATTAATTGTTAATTGCTTACTGTATTTTGCTGCTTTAACCCGTCTGTGTGTGACTGACTATTGCATGTATCACCAACCGAAACTTCCCGCTGTATAATGACCGATACAGTAATAACATGAATTTCAGTGATGCTGTTCGTTATGCTCGCTAAATAAAGTAATCTTTACGGCGACCTAGAAGTACCAAGTAATACGCAGTTTCAGATCTTAATAGCCACAAACAAAATACAAAAACTGAACAAATAACCGGGTGCGAATACGTAGTTGTACGGTGACGAACACCGCCGATTCCACGAAGCTTTTCCCTACTTGTATTCTTTTCTATGATTACACTTTAGCGATACACGGTTTGTTCTTGACCAAGAGAAAATAAGAGGGCCGCTCTGGGTCGCGAGTGGGTCGCGGGTGAAAAGGAGCCGCGTCATCGCCATGAACCGAGTTTTAATACCGCCTTGTGAACCGGTATATCGGGAATCCGCCCACTTTGACAGCGTAGGATGCGGCGGTGAATGGCATCACACGATGCCAGTAAAAGCAGAGCTAAACGGGTCTGGTCTCCAGGGCCTATTTGCGTAAGTACGCTTTGTCTACTTTGTCAGCGTTAATTGCATAATGAAGCGCTTCGTAGATTATGTTGACTGTGGTTCAAAGAAAAGGTTACGACTGTCTGTCTTATAACCGCAGATTGAACCCTGGTCATGGACGACAGCTTATCCATTCTCACTCTACGGAAATTGAAGCTCAGTTTCTTATGGTCGAGTTACACTACTCGGCACGTTCTTAGATTTCGGATATTCGTTCTACGCAGTATAGTTCTACTAATTCTGGCTGATCAGAATTTTCGTGTTTCTTGTTTAGCCAGCTCAACCAGCGGTGTACATGTATATGCTGACGAATGCTCGTAACCGTAACATAATTCCTTCGGATTGACCTTGTGCCAGAAACCGTTCTGCCTGGTTTTACTGTTGCGACTCTTGATCCCGTTATTGTAACCTCTCATCATCTGAATGCCATAAACTATTAATAATACATCTAAAACGGTATCTCTTCGTCTAACGACAATCACAGCAGCAATCAGACGCAGCTTTACGCCGCAACATGATCCTCTCCGTCGCGTTTTATCTGCTAATTATGGCCAATGCAACCCACGCAACCGTTCGCATGTGGCCGGCACCGGCCGCCACGATGCTTCGCCTGCACTCGGAACGCGCACGAACCCACTTGGCGAATTTCCTCGCACGAACCCCGCCCAACACCACGACGACCCCACCCACTACAACCACGACGGAGGCCCCCGTGGAGCGCAGCCTGCAGTCCCTGTACCTCAACTCCTTCGGGCCCTGGCAGAGCCTGCACCCTTCCGACCGCGGTCTGCGTCGCCGCTACATCCTCATCCGGCGCGCACAGGCGCTGGCGGCGATGAATGCCGGCAACCCGGCTTTCGCTTCGGGCCACGGCCTTGCTGTCAAGAATTTGTTGGACATCGGTTTGGGTCTGGGTCTGGTATAGTGCCGCTACATTGCACATAATCTGTGCTCTTCAGGGCGATGCTCACCACACAACAAAATATCACGCACAGTTTTGCCAGAGTTCCTTCAAGAAAGATAGTACTCGCAATTCATACTAAGTCTCTTAATTTCCGCGCTACATCATCAAGGCTTTTTAAACAAGGTCGAGGTGTTTTTACAGTGCCTAGACGGGCGAACGTCCTTTTGGGCATTTTATCGCGCATTGTTACCCGATAACTGGAAGAGTTTGCTGTATGTTTTGATTTTATTTCTCGCCATTAAATTCACAGAACTTGCATTTTCCACAGTCTGTTGTGAAGATTACGTTTTTATTTAGCAGTCATAACGTCATAACTAACAGGCACACTAAATCCATTTCAATATCGTTCATATATAGTAGGAATTTTAGAAGCTCACAGTGCCGGCTAATAAAATATACAGTACAGTGGTTCCACACCGACAATTGGTTAAAGCAGCAGAATGCACTAAGCAATTAGCACTGGCAATTCCGTTGCATAAATCTTCAATGTACAATCTTGGCCCATGTGACAGAGCTGTGGCTTTCGCGATGGCCGAGCAGCTTGAACCTACACGAAGCAGATTAACATAATTTAGTGCGTCATGGCCAAACATACAACGCAATCGAAAAATTTAATCGACGGAAAGCGCGCATCGCCAGTACTGAGCCCAAACCGAAAAGGTCTCGATTTGCAGGCAGGCGTCAAAACAAAGCGTCTAGGTTTCCTAATTCGGCACGGTATATGCAGAACTGTGGTAAAACTGCACAACGGTACAGGAAGATATGCGCTACCTTTTTACGGGCTTCAGCAACACGTGCGGCACGAAGGGACGCCACCTCCGGATCCGCCGCATCCGCAACCCAGGCACTCCACGGAGCCCTTGTCGCACAACGGATTGCCGGGTTTGCACACTTCCGGACGGGCGCACAAGCCGACAAACTGGCCGGCGCTGTAACTGACCAACAACACCAGGAGAAAGGTCAGCATGAAAACGCGCATGATGAACAATAATCGAGCAACTGTACGCAAAAGTTTCTTGAAGGCAGCGACTGCGCTGTTGTTGATGTAGAGACTGGTTAGAAGATGAACTTAAGACAGTAACTCCGCGGCTTTAACGGTCGGTTAATATAGTTCCCGCGCCGACGCGTCGAAGCGTTTCACGCTAATTTGGGAATGTCCCCGGTTTTCCGCTTAACGACGATTAGTATGCCGTTTCTGTACCGGTTTTTGTTCGGTTGTTTCCAAGAAGTTGCGTGGCCCCTGTCCAAGGAATTTCCAAGTGATAAATAAATCTCTTATGCCACATGATAGCTGAATAATTCGTTGCGGACGATTGCGCCTGCTCGCATGAGCGTCGCACCGTTCATTACTGCATAACTAGCGTACGATGTAGAACTGAAAAAAACTCGACGCCTCTATTTGGCGCAAACAAGCTCTGCTCTGTTCGTTATTACTCATGCCCGAGGTATGATTTTTATGGCGATAATTACACTTTCTGCATGGTAATGGTAAACAGACGCATGATGCTGCCAGACGAGTTGCTGTGGATCGTTAAAGTCAGTTACGACTGTTTATGTCTGCGTTGTTATTGCCAATCGTCTGTGTTGTTATTGCTGTGTTGTTGCACGTCGTTCTCGGTAGCCTTGTAGCAGTTAAGTGGCCGGAACGGTGTCAATCGGAACGAGAGAAAACCAGTACGCCTTCGAAATTCGTTAGACATTCTTATGTGCATCGTTTTTATACTATGTAGCAGTAACTGCTCTTGTGCCGATACCTGGGATACTGGCTCGTAATTCCCAAGCAAGCGCCGGTGGTATTTCGGTGGTACGGTCGCACTGCAGCAGCTTTTTTGGAAGCTTATCGCGTTGGATTGCGTCTTTGGCTGTGCCCTCATAACCACGAACTGAAAAACACCGCAAACTCGAAAGGTCACCTGAATTTGTGCGCGCGCTAACTGAACTGCTCATTACTGCATTAGCGATCAACGATATATCATACCGTTCAACGAATTAGCTGCGTAATTTGCTCTGCTACAAAATTTGCCGATAAGGTTCCTTTTCGGGTTAGGCTTTGTCTTTGTAGTCCCCGACCACGTTTTACGGTAAACGTACTGCACTAGTGACGTCCGCTGGGAGTTTCGGAATGAACAGTTTATTAATTTAGGGACGGATGCAGTTCAGTGGTTATTTGTTATGTGAAACCGTTCGTGTATAAACTTTTACTTTTACTTACTAAACCGATATTAAGCACCGTTCTAGTTGCACTACATTCATGCAGTCAAATTCTAGCAGTTGTATTACAACTACTTGTTCACCTGTTATGCCATTTTTAACGACTTGGAAATTCTCAACTGCTTTTGTTATTCCTAGGTTCGAAGGATGCTGGCCCACGTTGCAGGCGATTGATTGTCTTGTTTTTGCTGTGCATGTGTGCCGTATTCTGTCACTTTTACAAGTTCTTCCACCTTCATTTGTTTTCACCGTCACATAAGAATGAATACTGACTGCGCGGTGAACGTGCAGAAGAAAACTCAATTATGCTGAATGGTAAATGCCATCAGATGAAGGCGGGTGGAATTTTATTGCATCGTACAGTCATGTGGTTGTTTTCTTCCTAACAACTACACCGAAAATTGTAGAGGATTTTCATTTGAACAGTGACCTTAAAAAACACAGCCGCTGGCGGCGGCCAATGCCGGCAATCCGGCTTTCGCTTTGGGCCAGGGCCTCGCTGCCAAGAATTTGTTGGACATTGGCTTGGGTCTGGGTCTGGTGTAGTGTCGCTACATTGCACATAATCTGTGCTATTAGCTCGATGCTCACCACACAGCAAAATATCACCCACAGTTTTGCCAGAATTCCCTAAAAAAAGAGTACTCGTAATTCATGCTAATGTTCTTTATTTTCGCGATACATCATCAAGGCTTTTTAATCACGGTTGAAGTGTTTTTTAATACAGTGCCTAGACGGGCGAACGTCTTTTTGGGCATTTTATCGCGCATTGTTACCCGGTAACTGGAACAGTTTCATGTTTGTTTTGATTCTGTTTTTTGGCCATTAAATTCCAGAACTGCGTATTACATGGAAATGCCCCAGCTGCCGTGAAGACTACTTTTTTTTTACCACTCATGACGAACAGCCACACTGAAATCCATATCATTATCGTTTAACATACATTGGGAATTTTACAAGGTCACAATGTCGGCTAGTAATATATACAGCAGTCCACACCCACACTCGGTTAAAGCAGCAAAATACAGTAAGCAGTTAACGCTGGCAATCCCGATGCGCAAATCTTTATTGAACAATGTCGGCCGATGTGACAAAGCTGTGGATTTCGCGATAGCTGTCCGCTAGAACCTACACAATATAGACTAAGGTAAGTTGCTTAGCAGCAAGCCACAGATACAACGAAATCGAAAATTTAGCCAACGGAAAGTGCGGATTCAGAGCGCAATCGCCAGTACGTGACTCTAACCGAAAAGCTCTTGTTTACGCAGGCGTTAAAAAGCGTCTAGGTTTCCGAATTCGTCACTGTATATGCAGAAAACCTGTGGTAAAACTTTAAAACTGTAAAACGGTACACAGAATTTGTCGGTTACCTGCTTAGGGATTACAAACAGCACGAGCGGCACGCTGGGACTCCACCTCCGGATCCGCCTCCACATCCGCAGCCCAGGCACTCCACGGAGCCTCGGTCGCAGGCCGGGTTGCCGGGTTTGCACAGTGTCGGGTTGGCGCACAAGCCGATGAACTGGCCGGCGCTGTAGCTGAGCAACAGCACGAGCAAAAACGCCAGCATGAAAACGCGCATGATTGACCCTAGTCGAGCAACTATACCGCTAAAGTTTCTTAAAGACAGCGACTGCGCTGCTGCTATTGGAGAAAATGGTTAGAAGAGGAATTCGAGACAGTAACGTGGCATTTAGGACGGTCAGTTAATATAGTCCCCGCGCCGACGCGCCGAAGCGTTTTCCGCTGTTATGGGATTCCCCTCGATTTCCACTTAATGGCGATTAGTATGCAGCTTCCTACCGGGTTCTAATGGTTTGTTTTCCCAGAGGTTGGCAGCTGGCCCCTACTTTACGAATCATAAGCGAGACACATAAATACTTTATGCAGCTTGATTAATTTCGTTCCAGACGATGGCACCCGCTCGCATGAGCATGACGCCGTTCATTAATGCATAATCGTCGTATGATAAAGAATAACTCCCTGCCTCGTTGTAGCGCAAAACAAGCGCCTCCCTGTTCGTCTTTGTTGATGTCCCACGCATAATGTTTTTTACAACGATAATCGAACTTTCTGCATGACAATTGTAAATAGACGCATGATGCTGCCAGACGAGTGGCTGTATCGGTAAAGTCAATTCCGACTGTTTATGTCTGCGTTGTTATTGCCAGTCGTCGGTGCTGTTATTGCATTGTTATTGCCTATCGTCTTCGTTTTCTTGTAGCGGTAAGTAGTAAGTTGTCCGTGGCCGGGTGGCATTTCGAACGTGAGGAAACCGGTACCCCCTTAGAAATTGTAATGTACATCGTTTTTACACCAACTTCGATTCATTCCGTATCCGGTTTGCTGTCCGCATTACTGCCAAACTACGGTGTTGTTGACGTCCTAGATGCAGTAGAGTCCTGGAAGCTGAAAGCCCGCCAGCCGGAGCCCCCAGAAGCTTTATTTCGGAAGTCCCAGAAGGCCTGGGACTTGTACTTGTAGCAGAGGAAAAGAAATCCAGATTGTACTCCTATTTGGTCGGCCGCTACCTTTTCATTGCGATCGCTTTCGAAACGATGGGCACGTGGGGTCTGTCAGCGATCGCATTCGTTAAAGAACTGGGCAGAAGACTGCAACAACTACACCGGAGAATTACGTTCGCATGAATTTCTACGACAGCGCTTGTCTACAGAAATTCAACGGGGAAATGCGGCGTCAGTGCTCGATGGAAGGGCTGGACAAACTAAACGAAATTTTTATGTTGTAGTCTGCGTGTCTTTTCTAATAATTTGTGTATTGCATTTTGATTTGACCAATAAAGTTCAGGAAAACAGTAAGTGCCCTTTTGCCGATGCTATGCTTGCTGCAAAGCAGAGGTTGCCCATCTCCATTTTATTATGGAAATGGATCCCATTTTTTCCCCATTTACCATTTTTCCATTCTAAAATGGTATGGATGGGAAAAGTGTATTTATGGATGGAGATGGATGGGAAAAACGAAGAAATGGGCGAAAATGGGAAATTTAGAAAATAGGATAAAAATGACGAATTAATACATTTCTACAAGTATTTTGGTTGACAAAATTCACAAAAACTCCCGACACCTTCGCGCTTCGCGCGAAGATTACGAAGGTCGCAATAATTTTTACACGTTAGAATGGAGAAAATTTTGGCAAAAACAGCGCTGAATTCACGCTTTACGTGAATGGCTGTTTGCCAACGGCAACAAGGTATTCCGTAAGCCGGCGTCAAGCAAGTTTTTGGTTGTACGTTGTAATTTTATTTTTAAAAAATGGGACGCTGAAATGGGGATGGAAGAAAATGGGTCTCATCCAAAAATTATGGAGCGGAGATGGGTGGGAAAAATTGTAAGAAAATGGGGTATGGATGGGATATGGAAAAAGCAGAAATGGGCAACCTCTGCTGCAAAGCAACCGATATTCAGCGCCGCGGACTACGTTGCGCATTTCAGGTGTTCACAGAAGCGTCTCGAACCGTCAAGCGTGCGCCCGCTCTGCAACGGAAGTAGGAGAGGCAGTCCGGCGCAAGTTATGGGCCTGTTTCGGTACGCTCGGCTTCGTGCGATCAGCGAACGAGGGAAACGTAAGTTGGATAGACAATACTCACACTACAATCTATCTGTAGACAGTAGGTGCAGTACAGTGTGATGACAAATATTTCTAACGTGAAAATATTAAGAATTATGTTGAAAGCTTTTTTACTTCTGCAGATCCGTCGTTCAGTTGGGTCATTTTGGATGGGGCCACATGGCACATGCTTCCAAGAAACGCTGCAGTTTAAACCACAAAACTTTTAGTTGGTCATATTGTGGTTGTGCGTAGAGAGCACACAATAAATGCTTGTCACCCTGCCGTATTTTCACGAAAATTAAAACGGTGTACAGGGTTTTTGACAAGAATGATATTATAATCGGTACAGAAGAATATTTAAAAAGCACTCTCCGTGTTTATTTTACTTTACTGGGGTTGTTCTTTTAACGCACAGGAAATCTGTACACTTACTGTAGTCTTTTTTTACAAAGAAAGCTAACCATCCCAGATTTCGGCATCACTTGGTCGGGAATTCGAAATTTCGCAGCAACGAATTTTGGCAGCACTAACAGGAGAATATAGAGGAAGTCTGGTAAAGGTCACCGCCAATCGGCCAAAAACGCTGGGCATAACCGTCGCCGTTGGATAAGAACGTCGCTACCCTTGCCAGCCACGGAGCGTGCAGCGGGACGACACGGTGACGGGGGGGTAGGACTGGCCCAGGGCCGAGAACAGGGTCCCGCCGCGGTTCTCCACATCGCGGTAGGACGTCACCTGCACCCCTAGCGTGCAGGTTTTGGTCTTGGTCTCTGAGAGCGTCAACGGACAGCAGGGGACGACGGTCGGCGTTGGTGTGCTCGTTTCCGGCGTGCGAATGTCCACCGCCGAGCAGGGGATCGTCGTCCGGGTGGTGTAGACCGTGGTGGTGACTGCGACCACCGATGTGGGTTGAGGGGGCGCCGCCCGCCGAAACCGCACCGGCGTCCCGATGACGCCGCCGGCGTAGAGGGTAATGGTGGTCTGCGCGCACACCGCCCCCACCACCGTCCCGGTCACCGTGGTCCGGAGGGTGTTGCAGGGCGCGGGCGTGGTGGAGGGGCAGGTGCTGGTGGTGGGCGTCGGCCGGATGTGCTGACCTTTCCAGTAATTCGGTCCGTAACCGGCCGCCGGGCTGTCCTCATAGTCATGCGCGTCCGGCTCGTACTGCGGTACTTTATAAAGATTCCGCGGCGGTGGTGGCCGATCGTTGTAGACGGCGTAGGGAGGGAGGTACATGCCTGGTTGCACGTGGTATTCGTTGTCATAACGTTGGCCAAATACGGCATCCTAAATCGATTTAAATCAATGTAATATTGTGCTGTTATGCATCATGTACCAGTACAGCCTACTTGAGTATTTTTAACCCAGCGGGAAAAACAAAAAGTGTGGCTCGTACACAGACTTATCGGAGCATGAGACTGTTTCAGGTCTGTGCGTTCACAATTTCCCTTACAGTCCATTCCCACTGATTTTAAAACTCTTCAGAGTTTTAAAATCAGTGGGCAGCGGTAGGGGGTGAGGGGGCATCGGTGAGTTACATACCCAGAAAACTGCAATTGCGCCCCTCCCTCCCCCTTCGTAGCGGTCCGGACCCCTTCCTGCCTGGTTCCCTGTGTATGTAATTTATGTACAGCAAATACTACGTCCCCTAGCACAGCGAACACAGTGCGCATAAAAGTGATCCAACCACTCTCACTGCAGTAAGTCTGAGGCAAAAATATCGACATCGACAGTATTTAAAACTCCCAGGCCGTGAGAAACACTTACCGCCGTCAGCGCTCCAACCAAGAACAGCAGTAAAGCGCGGACAGTTGTCATTATTCGTATTGGAATTACAGTAATTGCGTCAATTAAGATATAAACTGTTGGTATACCTCGGGACTGCGTCGGGAGCACGCTCGTAACTGACTTTATTTTGTCACGTAGAAGAGCGTACACTATCTTCTGAACAGTGTTCGTTCCGTATACGGCATCTGGGTACTCGTACTCGTAACCAGCAAAACCGATTAGTCATAAATAGAACAGTATTACAGTTACTGGCACTAACTATCGTTGCAGTGATTCCGTAACATTGTTGAAAAAAGGAGAGCGGCTTTTTCCTTTCTCGAATCCTAAAAAAAATGCGGCATAAATTGTGTAATCGGCGTTACAGTTCTACAGATAGAAGCGGTGTCCGTTAAATACAGCCTGCACAAGTGTGTCTGTTTACACACTCTTTGGACGCCCGGTGTGGTTTAACACCTCTCTTCAGTGTTTATATGCGTCTACGTATATCTGTGAAATCGGTTAATACATAATTAAGCGTTTCCTAACTCTATGTCAGCCATAACTTCCCGACCAAATGTTGCGCGCACAAACGGCTTTGACGCTGATGTAGACAGGTCATGGGGAATTTTATCGAATTTTTCCAAAAACAATGCAAAATAGTGTTTGGGAGTGCGCGAAGACGAAAGTTCCCGTACTTGTACACACAAGTCTGTCCCGTAATTTCTTACACTTTGTGTTGCACAGTGTTGTGAAAAATCCAAATTCACGGATTAGGCCAAACTGCATTCTACGCCATACAATTAATTACGCCAAACCGCATTCTGCATTCATTGCATTCTACGCCATTCACTGCATTCTACGCCTTTGCCGGCGCCCGGGCTGTCCTCATAACTGGGCGTGTCCGGCTCGTATTGAGGCGTTTTATACAGATTCCGGGGCGGTGGTGGCCGATTGTCGTAGCCGGCGTACGGAGAGAGGTACATGCCGGGTTGCACGTGGTACTGGGTGTCGTAACGTTGGGTCAACGCATCCTCCTAAATTAATTGTATATAGGGGGAAAAATGTGTCTAGCCGAACCAATCCCTTGTACTTCTGATATAAGCCAGCTGGTGGTTTACGTTGTGGCTGCACAGCGTTTTATGTAAAGCGCTGCTATTAAGGCTGTGCGGCATTGACGGTACATGTGGTATTAACTGCACCAGGCAGGTCCGGGCTATAATACAGTTTTAGCCTGTTTACCTGCAGTTGTACGTGTGCAGCTTACCTGTTATCAGTACCTCCAATCTTAATAGCAGCGCTTTACATAAAACACTGTCAAGCCACAACGTAAACCACCAGCTGGCTTACATCAGAAGTACAAGGGATTGGTTCGGCTAGACACAATTTTCCCCCTATAGTCAAGCGAGCGAGCGAAGCGAGCGAGCGTTTTTAATCTGCGGTGCGACATGCGGAGAGCTGGGTCGCCGGGGTCCAGGGGCGAAGCCCCTGGCCGGGGTTTGGGGCGGAGCCCCAATAGTAGGGGTGCGGGGGCTGCGCCCTGAAAGCAATTGAGAAGGTAGTAAAAAAATCGAAAAACTAACCGGGTTATTTTTGACGGACCTGGTGCAGTAAATGCAAAGGAGATCGTAAATTTGGACCCGGTACACTCATACAGACCGGCCCGGGTGGAGCGTTTTTGGAGAACCGACATGCGGGGAACCACCGGTGCATTTTTCACGAACCCGCCATACATATAGTATGGAGGGTCTGTTTTTTTGGACCCGGTCCGGGAATTTTGCCCGCCCGGTTGGTGCGTTTTTGGGGAACCGACATGCGGGGAACCACCGGGGCATTTTTCACGAACCCGCCATACATATAGTATGGAGGGCCCGTTTTTTAGAACCCGGTCCGGGAATTTTGCCCGCCCCGCTTGGTGCGTTTTTGGGGAACCGACATGCGGGGAACCACCGGGGCATTTTTCACGAACCCGCCTTACATATAGTATAGTGGGTCCGTTTTTTAAAACCGGTCCGGGAATTTTGCCCGCCCCGGTTGGTGCGTTTTTGGGGAACCGACATGCGGGGAACCACCGGGGCATTTTTCACGAACCCGCCATACATATAGTATGGAGGGCCCGTTTTTTAGAACCCGGTCCGGGAATTTTGCCCGCCCCGCTTGGTGCGTTTTTGGGGAACCGACATGCGGGGACCCACCGGGGCATTTTTCACGAACCCGCCTTACATATAGTATAGTGGGTCCGTTTTTTAAACCCGGTCCGGGAATTTTGGCCGCCCCGGTTGGTGCGTTTTTGGGGAACCGACATACGGGGAACCACCGGGGCATTTTTCACGAACCCGCCATACATAAAGTATGGAGGGCCCGTTTTTCAGAACCCGGTCCGGGAATTTTGCCCGCCCCGCTTGGTGCGTGTTTGGGGAACCGATATGCGGGGAACCACCGGGGCATTTTTCATGGTGGGTCCGTTTTTTAGAGCCCGGTCTGGGAATTTTGCGCGGCCCGGGATGATCGTTTTTGAGGAACCGAAATGCGGGAAGCCACCGGGACAGTTTTGTCGAACCTTCCGTACATATGAATAGGGCGTCAGGTATTTAGGACCCTGTCCGGAAATTTTATCCGGCCCTCTCGGTACATTTTCAGTATAAGAGTTAGCGTAACGGATTTATATTATCATTACCTAAACACTGTAGCTAATATCGTAACCGTTAAAAGTTATTCATCGCTGTTACCGTAGCGGTTCAGTCACTACCGCTACCGCATCCGCAGTACATTTGCAGTTGCCGCGGATTACCGTGCATTGTAACGGGCAACCACTATTCGCAACGGAGTACCATTACAAAATTGTTGTAACGATTTTTTGCTAGCGTAACAGATAACCGTTTCGACGGTTACCCTGATACGCTATACTGTTACCTGTTACCGTTACCGTAACGGTTTACCGTACGTATTACCGTTACTGTTACAGTTAACGTAAGGAGATACAGCGATAAAATGCTGTTGCTTTAAGAATTGACCGTTTTTAAAGAAAGGGCTCATGGCGACGCCGAACATGAATAAGCGCAACAAAGCACCTGGCGCAGTAAGTACAGCGGAACCACTTCGTTTTTCCTTTTTTATAAATATTTTTGTTTTCTTTTCGCTGGCTTTAAAAAATTTTGTTTCTAAAAAGTAATACGAAACCCAAAAAGTTAACTGAATGTACAACCACGGTATTCATTAAAGGGGAATTTTGCGGCTTGCGCCCTACCGAAGCCTGCATGTTGTGTGTGTAATTGTAGAGGTACGGCTGGGAAACGCATTCCTGCGATGGGAACCTTTGTAACATGATTCACAACATTATAAGGCCTTCAACAAATGTTGGAAAAACTCGAAGGTCCTCCACCAATATATAACTTTGTAGACCAGTGGAGTTGAGTTCGGTCATTCAAGCCAAACGTCACCATAAGATCATAACGAGTAACATTACCTTGAAAGGATGACGTAGGAAACCATGCTAATCGAAATCAGGAACCGTCACTACCGCCACTATCGTTAGCAATTTTACCTTCATTAGCGCTGACTTTACAGGACCAATTGAACCGCCTTCGTTTTGTAATGACTCATGGTAACGCGTTACCAGCTTTCACCACTCTAATAAAGCGTTACCAATAATAAATGTTACCTTACCATAACAATAACATGTTATCGTAACTATCTCAGTTTATGTCACCGTAAGGGCTACCGTAACAACTATTGTTAGCGGGTTGCCGTCACCCTTGCTGTTGAAACTGAAAGCGTAGCCGATGGCCGAGCAGCGGCCTTAGCAAGCGCAGCGTAGAAAGCGGAGCAACAAGTGAAACCAAACGGCTCGATTCTTCTTTCTTCCAAAAATATTTTTTAGGGTGTATTTCGAGCGTTCCATTACAGCGATGGTACAGAGGCAAATAACCGTTTCTACGAAAATCGAAGGCGGAGCCGAAGGCGACGCCGAGCTGCGGCGTGAGCAAGCGCAGCGCAGCGAGCGGAGCAGCAAGTAAAACCAAAGGATTATTATATCCTTTGCAGACCTGGGCAGTTATAGAAAACTGACCCACAGTTAGAGTTAAGAGTTACAGGGAGCGTGCGAGTTACGCCTAGAGTTAAATTATTTATGCAGGAAAACCGAGTTTCGAGTTACAGCACGAGTTACGCTACCATAGACATTATATAATATTTTCAAGAGAGTTAAGTTAGAGTTACGTTTTCTTCTGAGTTACGCTAAAGAGTTAAGTTATAACTCAATAACTCGAAAATAACTTGCGTTAAGTTAAATAGTTAAAATTAACTGCCCAGGTCTGATCCTTTGCTTCGGAAACGGTTTTGTCTACGGTTCAGTTTAAATGTTTACTTTTCGTGATGATACTGTACAGTAGCAAGTAACTGTTTCTAAAGAAATCGGAAGCGGGGCCGAAGCGACGCCTAGCGGCAAAAGTAAGCGCGAGAGAGACTAAGCGCTGCGAAGCGAACAAAGCTGCAAGTAGAACGTAACGACTTTTTTTTCTTTTCGCTTTCTTTAAGCCTTTGTTTTAAAAAAAAACAAGATTTTAAAGATAACTCTATCAAAGTTCAAATCTGAATTCTTGCAAATAAAATGGGAATTTTTTGAGTGATTGATCAAAGTTGCTCATTTTGTGCTACACCATTATTTTCAACTTCTAACATGAGCTCATTTATAGAATTGCATATCAGTTTATTTTGAAAATTAATGAGATAAACCTAATTGATAAACATTTTTGTTCCTTTACTGAGAAAAAATAATAAAGATCCATGTCAAGGGTTTTTATTATTACAGAAAGCGTCGCATTTAATAGTCACTTTTCACGGAAAAAAAAATTGGTAAAACTCCAATTCTTGGATTATTGCCACTAAGCACTGAATGAAGTACTGAAACGATAAATCGTTTCCGCAGCAAATTAGTGGAAAATTATTGGACACAAAAATTTGAAATCTCCGCCGGTGCGTTTCAGAACCAGTGCGGTTCCATCGGCATTCGAGTCTTCTTTTGTAAATCGTTGTGCAAATGCATCCGCAGCAAAAAAATTGCTCTAAATTGCAGGTGCTTTTCAAAAATCTCTCCAGTAATTAATTCATCGTTTTTGCCTTTGCAAGCGGTGGTTTTCGAATTTCAATCGTGAAAATGATTTATCTGAACTGACGATGGCCGTGGCTGGGGTTCTTGAACAGGCTGGAAAGCTTCCCAAGCAGTATAAACGGACAAGCTGAGCGTAGCTACTGAATTGGCTCTGGCGGTGACCGGCATAAGTCTTATCGGTTTGGGAATGAAATATCGATACTGGGAATAAGAAACTGAAGAAATAAGACCAGTATCCCAATGTAAAGAATTTGGTGCGGCGGAGAACAAGCGGAATAGGCGGCCATGTGCGGTAAAGCATTAGCAGTGCCCGCGCTGTAGTTGCTGAAGGAATCGTTTTAAAATTAATATACCGTGTCAGCATGATTCCGTAAAACCTCATAAAAATGATGGTATCGCGTCGGCATCGCAGCGGTGGCAAAAACAAACTGATATCTGAGCAGATCTGTTGATAACTCGGCATATGCAAAAGATACAAAAAGCTAGGTAGACTCTCAACTACTTGGTTAGGTTGTTGTCTCACCCTGCCAAGTCTTTTACAACAAAAAAATTTACACGCTCGCTCGCTTGCACTAAGGGCGGTTACGACCTTCTATACTAGTAGCAATATGCTGGTACCGGTTACGGACCATGTTAGCTGAATATTTCCTACTTAGGTAGCACATTCGTTGCGACGGACGCCTTACCGGTGCTAGCGCTACTATGAGGAAGGGCAGAATAGTTCGGTCGGTTATCATTGTTGCCCTTGACATTAATTACGCAGAGATATCAGTTTTGTACTTTTGTTTATAAAGCACAAGGAAGCGCTTAAATGTACTGTATATCATCAAGAGATTATTCTTCCGAGTTGTTGCTGCGTGCCGCTCGATGTACCTACATATGTCGTAACTATCAAACATCTTTCGATCCCTTGTCGTAACTACCAGAATTATTACATAATCCAGTACCTGCAACAACGATCGCTGTAGCGATTCCATAATATTACTGTCGAAAGGTAGTTGTAGGTTTTGCTTTGTCTTGCCATGACCGGATGTGGTATAAGCCATACTGTAATCAGGATTTATACTTGTAACGCATTCTGCAGTCGCCTATCGCGGTATTATAAACTGTAAGCTGCTTTCAATTGCTCTGCTTTGGTTTTTGTAACAATGGGCGTGTGGAGTAGTGAATCGAAATGTAAGATGTCTACGCTCGGTAAGATCACTAAGATGCTTTCTGAGCGGATACAGGAGAAACGGTCCACTCAGTTTCTGAAGCAGAGAATCAGTGTTGCTTTAATGCGAGAAAATGCCGCGTGTGTTCAGGAAACGTTTTGTATCGGTAAGAAACTGGATGAAGTGTATTACGTGTTGAAATGATGAACTGTGCAATTTTGCGTTTAACCTATGTTATGGTGAATAATCCAATCTGAAAAAAAACTGTAAGTATTCATAGAACCGTACACCGTACTGTGCAGCGTACGATACAAACCGACTAGCTGATCTGCTTTTGTGTGCACATTTAATTTCCGCAGCGGTACTGTGTCGGTTAGCACATGCTAACCGACACAGTACCGTTGCGGAAATTAAATTTGTAATCCGCATAATCGGCAGCGATCCGATGCCGCTGTACAGTACGGTATAAGGTCACCGTATTTTTCAGGGTTAACCTAGGAGTCTGATCAAAACAGGATAAACAATCGCCTTCTGAAGAGCCGGGATTTACGAGTATAATTGCATCGCTGTGTATTCAGTACAAATTTTTACTTTATACGAAACTTATGACTGTACTGCTTGTGTACCTACCGCAAATAACCATAGCGCTAAAAAAATCGCATCATTGACGCTACCGCTACTGGTCTGGCCGGGGATTGGCTCATTTCTGCAGGAAGTTTATATGATCATTCTCAGTGATACCTCCAGTATTTTGGAAAGCACGCGATAGTATACAAGGAAACGGCAGCAACAAAAGCGAGCGTGCGGCTGGGTTTACTGGTAAAATCCAAGATGCCGAAAAACACTTGTTAGCCACAGCCGGGTTCATTTGAAGAGATGCGTTCTACTGTAGGTTCGCGAAACTAAAACTAGGCACAAGCAATTCAGCTGCGTAATCACAAAGACAATTTGTGAGAGAATGTCCAAGTTAGGACATTAGTGGATTGGTTGTGAACCACATGGAACCACCATGGAACCACTAGTGAACCAAGCGTGCTTTCGCATGCTACACGCTGTCACACTACCTCTGTATTCCCTGAACCAATGGAACCACATGGAACCACAATGGAATCACGAGTGAACCAAGAGCGCTCTCACATGCCGTCACACTGTCACACCACCTCTGCCGTTTACTGCATGGAACTGTATTGCGTGCTGCAAATTAAGACTCCCTGCTGGCCACAATGCGTGGGTGAAGGTCGGGCTGAACGTACTGTAGCCGCTAGATGAAGTGGCTCCACAGAGTCTGGTATACGGGAAAATGCAAGCCCAATATACACACATTGCTCCGTGCAGACTTGTTTTTGATTTCAAACAATTTTGACTCTGATGCTGACGTTCTACATGTTTTACCGAGTTTTCTTATTTTTAGCAACGACAATAATTATTGTTAGAGCATAATGTCAGAGCTCTGATAGTTTTCAATTTATAAACCTGGTTTGTTGTGGTTTTTGGGTTGCCCCTGGCAGGGGCAGGCAACAGTACAGTACTAATATCGAAAAGCAAAGTGTGCGTCTCCCGGTGGGAGGAAGGCTCGTGTTCAGTGCCCGGCCAGAGGCAGGCAGCGGCCGGATCTAAAAGTGGAGCCACTTCATCTAGCGGCTACAGTAGCCAAATTTACTGATCGTGTTAAATCGAAAACTGTGCTGTTTCGCAGTTTGCCACAAGCCATCATGTTAAGTGCGCTATAGAAAATGTCGGTATCCATTGGTATTGATTTCCAACTGTGCAACGCCTCGTCACCTCTCATGGTTCGTTCACTGGAAATGGGGTCAACGGAGCAGTTTCCGCCTTCCCAAATTCTTTAGCAGTGTACTATCGTGGAGGATTCAGACCAAACCGTGATCAAAAGCGTTCGTACCGGGACCATACAAGCGGAATGCGTGACCGTAACCTTGCCGTGCCATAACGTCTGTTTTGATTTTTGCTCGCGATTTGCTATGGTTTTTCTGTTGTTTTGTTTTGCGAAGCGATGCAGTGTTTCGGTTTTCGCAGTGCCTCAAACTCAATAAGGGAGTGCTATGTGACGTAAAGTCACGTACGTGTACAGTTGCGTTCATTGGTAAACAAGTGTTTATGCAATTGTTGTGATTTATCTTCACGTAGTTAATCGTGTCTAAAGCCGACTGTTTCTATGCTGATTCCTCAGCGTTCAGCCGAAGTTGAACCTAAGAAAGCTAAGAAGCTAAGAAACCTAAGAAACCTAAGAAACCTGAGAAACCTGAAAAACCTAAGAAACCTAAGAAACCTAAGAAACCTGAGAAACCTAAAAAACCTAAGAACCCTAAAGAACCTAAGAAACCTTAGATACCAAAAAATACCTAAGAAAACTGTTTGCATTGGGTTGACTTCCTTCTCTGTTTGAAATGAGATTTGCAAAGTTCGTTATGTTCAACTGGTAAGCAAACTGTCGATCAGCAAGATTGTGTCCTCTGCAATGTGTCGGTCAGCGATTTGTCGATTACCGATATTTTGTTGACTGACAAGTGAGCTGTCGATCGAAGAAAGAGTTTTAGCAAAATTTCGGCCAGCAAGTTAGGTTCAGGGAGTACAGAGGTAGTGTGACAGCGTGTAGGCATGCGAGAGCACGCTTGGTTCACTACGGGTAGTGGTTCCATTGTGGTTCCATGTGGTTGCATTGGTTCGATTGGTTAACTGGGTACAGAGGTAGTGTGATAGGGCTCGGCATGAGGGTGCGCACTTTGTTCACTTGTGGTTCCGTGGTGGTTCCATCGTGGTCCCTCAAGTTCACTTGGTTCCATTGGTTCAGAACCTGGTGAACCACTCCTGTCCTGGTCTATTGGTTCATTCCTATGGAACCACTTAATGTCCTAACTTGGTCGTTCTATGGAGAGCAATTTGTTGTGAGGTCAAACGCTGAACCATTCCTTTCCAAACATGGACTGACACCATATGGGCAACGTCGGATGACTAAAACAACACATTTTCCAGCAAAGATGATTAAGTGGGGTCGGCCTAAATCGTTTTTTTTAAATAAAGGAGTGATACCTAATGCTGCTGAAGAAGCTTCCGTTCAAACGCTCACACTAGCTAGCGCTGTACCCTGTAAATATTGGATTCGAATTGAGGGAAGCCTCATACGCACTAGCACTAACTACAACACAACGGAAACTGTAATGGAAATCATATTTAAAGTTATAGTCAAATACTGTACAAACAAGAAAATTATAAAAGCATAAGAGTAAAAGTACATTTGTATAGTATAGCGTGAGGCACTGCAACACTGCACAGAAAAGTATACCTGTTGCATAGATCGTCCGACACTAATCAAAAGGTAAATTCAGTCGGCAAGCCGGCATGGCGGTATACCCGACCGACGACTGGGTGACAGTTGAATTCCTACCCTAGTACGGCCGCACTGCGGCAGCTTTTTGCGAAGTTCCTTATCTCGTTGGAATGTGACTGTCGCCGCGCCACAACAACCACGAAATGGCGCCACGCTAAAATACAAAGCTATCAAACCGGAACAAACAGAATACAGATAGCTCCATTGTGCTGCTTTACATACGGTATTTGCATTTTCCCGGCAAACAGCCGGCTCTACAGAAGCGGCACTCCGCAAACACCGCGCGCATGATGCAACCCAGGTGTCCATCTTGTACATCGGTTGCATCAGTGCTCGGAGAATGCCTATCCAGTAAATAAAGTTAAAGTGCCCAGTAACTTAAGCCTGCACATTTGCAAGTTTAGTCGATTTGCTTTTGCTGCAAAAGAGCCAAAGGTGTTTATAACGTCACTTTTATAAGGCACACAGCGTGTGTAGTTCAGAATTGTGACGTTGCGCAAACGCGCTTCTGGTGGCAGTTGCTTGTCGCTCGTCGCTTTTATCCAGTCTGTGCTCTATCTATCAGCTTGCTGCTAATAATCTGCTGCTGCCAATATTGCTGGAACCACGGCAACCGGCACCACTCGGCCGCTTCAGGTAAAACGACAGCTACAAAAATATCTTTTCGACGTTTTTCTTATTGCCTTCTCGACATGCTGTAATGTTCGGTAAAACGGCTTGCATCGACTCTTTGCATTAAAGATACTCGTACTGTACTGTACATTCTGTACAAGCGACTCTCATTCCCTACAGCAGCGTATTTTAACAAGCGTGTACGGTTGCAAAATGTTCAACTGGTTGTAGCTCGGGTACGACTTTTCCTTGAGTCCCAACGATCAAAAGCCCAATACCGTGGACTGTTGTACAGTGCGGGTGTGGGTATATCCGTCTTCAACGGGGGCTTCTCTAACGGGGTGACTTATGGAGCGGCGCTGGGAACGGCAGTGTCCGGAAGTTTTGCCCCGAATTCGGTACCGCTTCAGTTATGGAAGCAGTCAATAATTTCCTAAGCAGCAGCATTTCGCTGGGTTTTTCCCTTTATTCTGGTTCGAAGCACCCAGCCTTGGCTTAGGCATTGGTGGGGGATTTCGCTGGTAACCCAGTCAAAAGTTAGGTGAATCCATATTCTTTTTACTGTTGTAGCTTTAATTCATATACTACTGCTTTTATTCAGACAATAGCCAATTGAACGTAACAAAAAGCCTGCGCCGAAAGACACTAAAGTTTGAATTTACACATTGAAAAAACAACCAAAGTCATTACTGTCACATCCAACTTTCGGTCGCGCGTTTAATGTACCCAAGACAGCAGCCGCATTTCCTTTAACAACAGCGAGACTAAAACGTTGTCTAAGGAAAGCCGTAGATCGAGATTCCCCGGTCAGATCGCCATAGAATGTCCAAGTTAGGACATTAGTGGTTCTATGGGAATGAACCTATAGACCAGGACACGAGTGGTTCTATAGTGGTTCTATGGTGGTTCTGTGTGGTTCTATGGGTTCACCGGTTTAAAGCAGGATAGGGGTAATGCGGCAGCGTGTCAGCAATTGTCAGTGGACTTGGTTCACTTGTGGTTCTATAGTGGTTCTATGGTGGTTCTGTGTGGTTCTATAGGTTCACCGGTTTAAAGCAGGAGAGGGGTAATGCGGCAGCGTGTCAACCATTGTCAGTGGACTTGGTTCACTTGTGGTTCTATAGTGGTTCTATGGTGGTTCTGTGTGGTTCTGTAGGTTCACCGGTTTAAAGCAGGATAGGGGTAATGCGGCAGCGTGTCAACCATTGTCAGTGGACTTGGTTCACTTGTGGTTCTATAGTGGTTCTATGGTGGTTCTGTGTGGTTCTGTAGGTTCACCGGTTTAAAGCAGGATAGGGGTAATGCGGCAGCGTGTCAACCACTGTCAGTGGACTTGGTTCACTTGTGGTTCTATAGTGGTTCTATGGTGGTTCTGTGTGGTTCTATAGGTTCACCGGTTTAAAGCAGGATAGGGGTAATGCGGCAGCGTGTCAACCACTGTCAGTGGACTTGGTTCACTTGTGGTTCTATAGTGGTTCTATGGTGGTTCTGTGTGGTTCTATAGGTTCACCGGTTTAAAGCAGGATAGGGGTAATGCGGCAGCGTGTCAACCACTGTCAGTGGACTTGGTTCACTTGTGGTTCTATAGTGGTTCTATGGTGGTTCTGTGTGGTTCTGTAGGTTCACCGGTTTAAAGCAGGATAGGGGTAATGCGGCAGCGTGTCAACCATTGTCAGTGGACTTGGTTCACTTGTGGTTCTATAGTGGTTCTATGGTGGTTCTGTGTGGTTCTATAGGTTCACCGGTTTAAAGCAGGATAGGGGTAATGCGGCAGCGTGTCAACCACTGTCAGTGGACTTGGTTCACTTGTGGTTCTATAGTGGTTCTATGGTGGTTCTGTGTGGTTCTATAGGTTCACCGGTTTAAAGCAGGATAGGGGTAATGCGGCAGCGTGTCAACCACTGTCAGTGGACTTGGTTCACTTGTGGTTCTATAGTGGTTCTATGGTGGTTCTGTGTGGTTCTATAGGTTCACCGGTTTAAAGCAGGATAGGGGTAATGCGGCAGCGTGTCAACCATTGTCAGTGGACTTAGTTCACTTGTGGTTCTATAGTGGTTCTATGGTGGTTCTGTGTGGTTCTATAGGTTCACCGGTTTAAAGCAGGATAGGGGTAATGCGGCAGCGTGTCAGCAATTGTCAGTGGACTTGGTTCACTTGTGGTTCTATAGTGGTTCTATGGTGGTTCTGTGTGGTTCTATAGGTTCACCGGTTTAAAGCAGGATAGGGGTAATGCGGCAGCGTGGCAACCATTGTCAGTGGACTTGGTTCACTTGTGGTTCTATAGTGGTTCTATGGTGGTTCTGTGTGGTTCTATAGGTTCACCGGTTTAAAGCAGGATAGGGGTAATGCGGCAACGTGTCAGCAATTGTCAGTGGACTTGGTTCACTTGTGGTTCTATAGTGGTTCTATGGTGGTTCTGTGTGGTTCTATAGGTTCACCGGTTTAAAGCAGGATAGGGGTAATGCGGCAGCGTGTCAACCATTGTCAGTGGACTTGGTTCACTTGTGGTTCTATAGTGGTTCTATGGTGGTTCTGTGTGGTTCTATAGGTTCACCGGTTTAAAGCAGGATAGGGGTAATGCGGCAGCGTGTCAACCACTGTCAGTGGACTTGGTTCACTGTGGTTCTATAGTGGTTCTATGGTGGTTCTGTGTGGTTCTGTAGGTTCACCTGGTTTGCAGGATAGAATGAATAGCGAGACTATGTGAGTATGTGTCGGCAAGTAAGCGTTTACATGTCGCCTTCTTGGTTCTATGGTGGTTCTCTAGGTTCAGAACCAGTGAACCACTAATGTCCTAACTTGGACATTCTCGCGAATCTTCCTCCCGACAAAACGTATCATCTCAGCAAATTTCGAACCAAAAGTTCCAAGAGTTTCGACTGCGAGGGTGTAGAACAGGTACCCCATATCCTCCAAAAATCCGTACTTCCCGCGCTTGAAGTCTTCCGCCAGCCGTGCCACGTTACCTGACTTCTTTGAGCTGGCTTTTACGTGCGAGGTAGCCACGGTGTCCCAGCAGGTGGCTTCCCACACTACCGCCTTTCCGTCACGCACGGGTATCAGTGTCATGCCGTCCGGTCGCTTGTTATCCTTGTCTGACAATCCCGATGGCTCATTCTGACAGGGGAAGCCTGCCGTTTCCCAGCTGCGTTTAGCAATGTTGTTCAGTTCGAGATGCCGGGACCATCGTCCTTTGCTACTGGAACATGACAACCCGTGCTGGCCGTTAGTTTCCACGTGGCTAGCATAATTGACACAGTCGTGCTCTTCAACCACAGGAAGTCCGAACCGTAATGCGACGCCAATTCTTACTTCATCGTCACGCAAGAATGTATGGAGACTTGGTGCAGGGAGAGCGTTGAGCCATGCCCCGGAACCACGATTCAAGGCAGGCGGCTAGCAGTACTGCTTTGTCCGCTTCATTGGTAGCGGCTAAACGCGGCTAAACGAAGTGAAGAAGTACAGTATAGCTATATACTACTTCATAGCTATACTGTACTTCTTTCAGCAGCACGCAGTGTCAGCCAGAAATGCTGCCTTTGCCGATCCAAATGGTGCTTCTAACATTGTAAGGAAAGCTTCGTTAGACTATCTGTATGAGGAGCTGGCAGATTTTTGAGCTGTCGTTAGCTGTTTTGCTTGTGTCGTGGATGTGTGGTGACTAAATCTTGTGATGGTCGAGCAGCTTGTTATGGAAAGAAGCCGCTACCGGTTAAATACAGTAGTAAACCGTTGTTTTGTTTCGGGAAAACTATGTCCTCACCGTCAGCAACACATCAGCCATTTCAGAGTTACATTTCTGATAAAAAGATATGTCTTCAGTGACACTGCGTCAGGAAGTCAAACTTCCGAGAGGATGGTAATAAATACGCGTTTTGCCTTTTTTTGTGCTTCGATTCGCGATTAGTCACTTTGTGCTCTGAAACGTTTGAGCACATACGCAATACTATTTACAAGTAAAAAAAATGATTAAAAATAAAAAAAATCAGAATCGTTATTACATACGTGCGTTGGGTAAATATTTATTCAGTTTTGGATTCTTCTGACGCTATCCATTATACGCCACCTATATAAATTGTTAATAAAGTCAAAAAATAGCATAATTGCAGTATTTATTACGGAGGAAAAACAATGCACGAAAAAATCAGTTAAACTAGTCAAATAAATAACTTAATACTTTAATTAGCCTGCGCACACTGCGTCACAAAAATACTATCAACAAAATCAAATGAAAGAAAGGCAGGTTAGTAAGTACAGCATCAAGTTAAAAAGTACAGTGTTTTTAAGTAGGCGATAATCCTCAAAGTAACATAAAATGCGAGAGAGTGTACATAAACTAATAGTCAACATTTAACATGGAAAAGGCACACTGCTTGTCATGGTACCGTGTGTTATCAAGTCGTGTATAATACGCATCTCCACAAGGGTCACACGTTATCATAGCTGAATTACTTATTACCATCGGTCTTTCTTAGGTTTCTTAGATGTTATCCTTGCCAATTACGGACCGTGCAGCGGGACGACACGGTGACCGGAGGATAGGACTGGCCCAGCGCCGAGTACAGGGTCCCGCCGCGGTTCTCCACATCGCGGTACGAGGTCACCTGCACATTGAGGGTGCACGTCCTGGTCTTGGTCTCCGACAACGTCAACGGACAGCACGGTACAACGGTCGGCGACGTCGCGTCCGTGGTCGGCAGGCGGATCTCCACCGCCGTGCAAGGGATCGTCGTGCGGTCGGTGTACACGGTGGTGCTGACGACGACCTCCGATGTTGCCTGCGCGGTTACCGTTACAGTTACCTGACGCGTTACGGTTACCGTTTCGGCGTTGGAGCGGCGACGTCGTCCCGGCGAGTCCACGGTGCCGCCGGCGTACAGGGTGATGGTGGTCTGCGCGCATAACGCTCCGACCACCGTCCCGGTCACCGTGGTCAGGAGGGTGCTGCAGGGCGGGGGCGTGGTGGCAGGGCAGGTGTTGGCGGTGGGCGTCGGCCGAATATGCTGACCTCTCCAGTAGTTCGGTCCGTAGTCGGCCGCCGGGCTGTCCTCGTAACTGGGCGTGTCCGGATCGTATTGGGGCACCTTATAGGGAGTTCGGGGCGGTGGAGGCCGGTCGTTGTATGCGGCGTATGGAGGGAGGTACTTGCCGGGTTGCACGTAATATTCGTCATAACGCTGGCCAAATACCTTAACCTAAATCGATATTTTATTAGTTATTATTGATTTTGGTTGTTTTTCTTCAATTCTTGATTATGCAATGCCGGCCGTAGTGACGAAACCTGATGGACCTTTAATGGGCAATAGCCGCCAAGATAACAATGATTGCGAGCGCCGGAACACTACCAGAACGTTAAAATTTAAACCTTGAAAAAAACCAACCGAAGTCTTCTCTCGGGTTGAAAGCCCTCGTCAAAAAGTTTGTTATAAACTGTATCAACATACCTCAAATGTTAAACCGTTTATCATAAAATGTGCCGACGGCATGATTTTGGCAGCAGATCTTATGTAGTGATTTATATCTAGGTATCTGAAAACGTATCGAAGTTACAAAATTTATTTGAAACTCGTATCCGCGTCGATCAGCGCTGGCGAATATCGGTATCTTCACATGCACGATGGGCGGCATTTTTTGATTTATTTAATTGCATTTAATTTTTGTCGGCCGACCGACATTTATCGCCTTTTTAAACCTCAAAAGCTTTTCAAATCTGTGTCGCCGTTATAGTTAGAGCATTGAAGTTCTTCTACGAAACCTTGTTATGTAATCTGTTATCAAAATCACAATTTCTATGCAAGAACAAAAGGATCGGTCGACTGACATGAATTTTTTTCAAAAACGAAAAACGAAAAACAAAACAGATTTCTCAAAACAAACGGCGCGCAAAACAGACTATTTGGAGGCAAAGCTATAATGACATCGCGTGAAAGTGTAAAACTGCACGCGTGGTTGCTTCAGTACTATGGCTGCAGACTATGGTCACTGAAAGCTCCTCTTATGCTGCTCATGATTGGCTGTGGGGCAGGTTCATTGTTCACCACCAGTTCACGTTCAGCGCCGTTGTGCCCAATTTGATTATGCCAGCCAGTTTCGTTAACGAAGCTTCTCGACTGTTTTATAACTGTGTTTTCAATATGATTTCTTGTAATTTTGTTTGGATCTTTGACGTTGTTTAGTTCGGTGGCTGTCGACAGCCAGATTTCGTTTTAAAACATTAATACAAACACTGCTAGTGTTGATATCTATGCGTGGAACTGTCATGCACGGCATGATTCTGGAAGAAAGTTCGACCTCCAACCCAGTCTGCAATGGAGCGAGGACCCACAGCAATTTTAAACAAGTTCTACGGTAAGAGCTGAACGAAGTTTCCTGTTTTAACATCATAAAAACAGCACGTGGCAATTTGCAGTGTGCGTTTTTACTGTGTGCGTTTTTATTTGCAGATCCTTAGGTAGCACTAATTAGCTGGACAAATGTGCCTGAAGACATGCAGTAAGGCGAAAGGTAATCGAAGTGCGTTATGAGACACTGTTTTCAGTCATAAGACGATAAAAGGAATTTCGCTTCATGGAGAATCTTAGTTCTTATTGTTATCTCAGACATAAGGAACGAACAGATAAAGATTTCTAACTAAACAATTTGTTTAGGTTTTTTGAAGTTCAGCAGTGACAGGTTCAACGTATTGAAATTTCTGTTGCTTTAATTGTTATTTATCGCTTATTTGCATGTCGACATGCAGATTTCTCAGCAGTGGCAGTCATTGCGTAATTGGCGTTGCATAAATGAGTATATTTTGTCCATGAATTTGTTTTCGCCATGTCTTGTTGGCATTTTTCCTGACTCTCTTCTCAAATACGAGGAGGGAACAAGCATCTTTGGTAGCGCGTTCGAATAGTCAATACACTTTGAACACTCGGTAGCTGCAAATGTGGCTTAACAGTCAACCGCGGAAGGCTGGCAATCCGCGTTTGACTTGGCCACTGTCAATCATGGCACCCACCCAGGGTTGACGGTGAGGTGCAATTAGATAGGAACCAGTCCACGGTTGGCTGTTAAGTAAACTATGCTGTCGCACAATTGACGCACAGTGTTTAAAGAGTCTTAACTATTCGAACGCGCTACCGAAAATGCTTGCTCTCTGCTCGTACTAAACTTAAAAAAGCATTAAATAATGAATTTAAAGTGATGTTCTTGCACTGTCCTGAGTCTCCTCAGACTCTACTGACCATTGCAGTTGAACGCGTAAAGGCGATACAGGATTTTGTGTCAAAATGACGATTTTACATTCGCTTTATTTTATTAGCCAAATTCTTTGGTACCAAAAACACTAATTTTAAGTTAAGATTCCTTGTTTGAGAACTGCATGTCAACATGCACAACAATTTTGTTGCTGATGTATTGAAAGTCCTAACACGTAGCATTATTTTATAGCGATTAATCGTATCTGAAATCTGCTTTCACGGAAAATTGAATGCAGTTATTGTGCAACTAGAAATATCATATTGCAGTTTGACCACGCTGATGGTTTAGAATTAAATTATTCTGCAGGACAGATGAAGTACTGCTCTCCTGATGCAGGTCCTTGGCTAGACGCCAATCGAATGGGAAGTGCGTGGATGTCAACATCCGTGATTGTGCTTGCCATCGTTAATTGTGGCGATAATTAACTTGTTGTGCAACTAGTAATAGCTAATGCTATCCATGCTGGCTCTTTTGTAATTTCTAGCACGCTTTTTAGTTCTCCGTTTATGCCTTTTTTGCATTATCCAATCCGATTTTTTTCTAATTATGTTGGTGTTTTCGAGAAAGTATGTCTCGGATGCTGGTCTTTTTATGCAAAACTTGTTATGTCGTATATGCCAAAATAAATACAAAATGGTATCTGATATCCATATCTAAATGTTTCATATTGGTAAGTTTTATATAAAAAAGGAGGTAATCTGTAATATCTAAGGCTAATTCAAAAGTAATCATTAAACTATATGATATTTCTGACGAGGGAAGGTAACGTGCTCAAAACAGCCGTGGCATTTCCTTTAACAACGGCCAGACGGAAACGCTGCTTAAGGAAAGCAGCAGAATGCGCGTCTCCAGTTAAGTCTCCAATTTTACGGCCCATGAAATTTAATTAGAACGTCCGCGTACGAGCGAAAGACGAAGGACAAACTAAAATCAGGTTAAGAAACTGATGGCGCAGCTTCCGATATATTGCGCTCATGGTCAGCTGGTCAGAACAGACAGCCACAACATGGTGAACCGCTGAGATCGCCCAGAATGTGCACTAGCCTACCATAATGCAGAATTTCCCAGGTATTATAACACTACGCATGGGAAAACCTTACCGTCGTCATCCACGCTGCGGCCAACAGCAGCCAGAAAACTCCACCCGTTGTCATTGTACTTGTAGAATAAATTACGTAATAGATGAACAGATAAATAAATAATTAAATACATGAATGTTGCGCGTCATACGGAATTGGTAGGCGCGCTGAATCGATCTGTTTGACAAGTTCCAACGCCGAGAAGAATTAGTCGTAGCTAGTCAATAGCCACACACCGTTATCTGTAATTTCCTGAACTACGTTAGTACTGTCCACAACAACCGCGGCAATATTAATCTAGTTTATTTTTTTCTGTGTTGAACCATGACCGAATGAATACACATATAGGGTGTACGAGTGCCATGCAATTGTGTAGTACTCGATAATCGCAGTCTACATCGCACGTTCCGCTCTCCGCAGCTTCGAGGCCATTGTCGGTTAATAACATTTTAACGTCCACGTGTCTTCTTTATTATGTTTGTAGATGTTTTATTATAAATAAAATTATAATTTATTATAAATATAAATAAATAAACGAATAATTTTAATTGCAATAAACATGAACACAACAAATCGTCGTACACAAACAAATTTAAATGCGTATGTGAGGAGAGAAGCGGCTCATGTACAGCGACAAAATCTTTCAAAGAATTTCAACGTATTGGGCCGTGGTGCAGTGGTACTGCCTACGCGGATCTTACGACGTAGCCGGGCTTCGATTCCCCCATCGGTCCATTTTTCGGCCGTTTCTCGGTTTCCCTCGGATGGCGCCCTGCTGAGACGCAGATCAACCAAATAAGAATTATAAAAAAAAAACAAATCTATACATCCAGTACCGGAATCAGTTGAAAAACGATACTGATTAGTATAATAAATGCATTAACGTTAGAAAATGTTTTTTAGGTTACTTCTTATGCGCTTGTACTCGTACCTTATTTCTTTCCCATTAACCGAGTGCTTAGTTTTCCGCGCCAGACCGTCATCGCCTTGCGGAACCGTTGGGAAAAGGCGCAGTACACCATAAACTTGAAGGTATAGTCGCAGTAGCTCAGCTGGTTGGCCACGGAAAACCAGATGACGCGGCTGTCGCCGGTGAAGATGTGCCGACAGTAAGGCGGTAGCGCTAGCGTCTCCAGGATGGTTTGGATAATAATCGGCAGATGGCAGAATAAGTACAGCGCGGAGCAGGCGATCAGCACCCGCGTGGAGGTGCGCCCGCCCCAGCTGCCGGCTTTGTCCGGGGACAAGCAGCCGGAACTGTCGTCCCGCAGGAGGTGGGCGGCGTCACGCTGCCGGTACAGCTGCATCAGCAGGATGGCGTTGATGATCGTTAAACCGGCGTAAATGCCGAACGATAAGGCCAACTGTCCACACACGCCCACGCAATTGACGTAATCGATTAAATAAAATTCGTCAACACAGTAACAGCAATTAAATTATTAATTTTACAAATAAGAATTACATATAACAAAATAACTGACGGATAATAAATGAAACAAATAGTATAATAAATTCGTGAAAGTGTTATAAAGATAATATTTCGATAATCCAATGATTATTACCAATTTTAATATTTATTAACTCCCTCTATCGTTGATGAGATAATTACTTTTAAAAATCAATAGTTTTTCTTACTACTGTTTTAATTAATTTTTGGAATTTTTATATATTTTTAAATAAACATACAGTTTTTATTTTTTTATTTGTACCTGCGCTTCACTGGTGACGTTATCCCACGTGGTCAGCCATTCCGGTCGCGTTTCACTGAAGGGCGTGTCCGTGTCGGCGAAAGCGCTGGGCAACCAGTAATAATACGCTACGGCGATTTCCAGGTTTTGAATGGCGGCCAGGAGAAGGGTAACGCCGACGGCGACGACAGCGTAATCCGGCTTCATCCATTTATAGATCCATAACGGACGCGTCACGGCGGCTAGACGCTCCAACGAATACAGAGTTAATATCCTGCATCAATAAACCATAATTATTAAAAATAACTCAACACATGATTTATCCAATAAAATATTTTTTTGTTACAGAATGAGAACTAATATTTATAAAAGTATTTGTCAAAAAAATAATATTATTAAATTGTACAATTTGTTGCGAGTCTTTTTTTTAAAAAAATTATTGTGGTCACAGTCAATTTTCCGGCATTATAAAATTCGATTATACCAACCAGTCGATGCTGTTGTATGCCGTGTAGGACGCCCACAACCGGGCCCCGTCGCTGCACAAAATGAACGTCTGTAAACCGTTGGGACTGTTTGTCATCCAGTCGGACGCCGGATAATACGCCAGCAACTTCACCGGCAACTCAAGCCACCTGTGCCGAATAATTTCATAATAATATAAATAATAATATTAAATAAAATCGGTGACCTTTTGCGCGTACATATAGATTAAGCAGATCGCGGCCATGGAGACGAGATAGACATTGGTGGAGCACTGCCGGAACTGCCGGCCCCAGATGAACAGCACCAGCACGTTGCCCACCGTGCAGATGGCCAGCAACAGCGGATACGTGACCTTTTCTAATAACTGCCACGCGGCCGGGAGGTCTGTATACGAATTTGTCGCACACGTCACGTCGTCGGTATTATTCTCCATTTTTTACAATTTTTATTCCCAGGAAATTTGCCAGCGGTAGATTAAAAGTTTAGGAAGAATGATATTATATTTATTAAAAAAAATCAGCCGAAAATTAATTAATAATTCCCATATTTTCTGCCAGCAAGCGGCAGCCGAATAATTTATGTAGCTGAAGGCGCTACGAATTATGATCATGTGTAGCCAACACGTTACACTACATGTGTTTCCGGCAGTCGAGCGACTGGAATGCCGGCGTTTGGCTTCAGCATGTATGGCGGTTGTCCATTATTTCTTTACAGGATCCAGCTTCGTTCTGCATACGTCAGCGAATCGCTTCCCATTGAGTCAACCGATCGGCGCATTGTTAGCGCTTGTGATGACTTTACACCTTCGCCGAATTGAAGAATTACGCGACTACGCAGGAGAAGAGTGCCTTCTATTTCCGGTGCAGCTGTACAGTAGCGTTTATGTACGAATGTGGCCGTATTGCCGGCATTTTGTCATAATATTATTTTTAAGCGTGTACACGTGCTTAACACCGACCAGTACGGAGTGCCGCACAGCAATTTCGCTGCTGAAGACCTTCGCGCAATTTTACCACAAATTTGTTGTATAGTATTTGCTTGGCATGCAGTACAGTACTTGCTTGGCATACAATTTTGAGCATCAAGGGTTTAAAGAAATTTTGTGCATTTCATGCACATTATTCAAGTGCTGTTACAGAAAGGATGCACAGTGCAAACAAATCGTTTGGATTACAAGCGCATATACAGGTACAGTATATCGCAGTATGGCGGGAGTAATGGGAATGGTCAACATTTTGGCCGAATTTGGCGTCGTGTTGTGTAACGTCTAGCGCGTGTATAGCGGTGACCTTTGGAAAGTCATAATTTAAACATGTATGGCGTGTGACCCGGATGTTTCCAAATTCGTGTACATGCACGAAAACTTTCGCTTTCGCGTACTCCCAGACACGCTTTTGCTTATCCAAATTCCTGATTCCAAGATTTATGGATCAATGCACATTAATATAATTAGGTTCGATAATACATAGACGTATAAGCACTGATTCGACTGTCTGATTAAAACAAAGCATTCCTGCGTGCGATTCTTAGGCTATGAACTTTTATCTCAGTTTTAAGACGATCAGGTAATATCCAGACCTTTGGTACACAGCAATGCATTTGAACTTTTAATTCGCACATTTTAGTTCGCCATGTGGCGCGTGCAAACGGCTTTCAGGACAATGTACAGTATACAAATCCTTTAGCTTTAGAATGACATAAAGTATTACAAAAAGGTGATTCGGAGTGCGCGAAAGCGGAAGTTTAGTGTGTGTATCCCATTATTGACACCATTGTACCGGGCCATTTCCCTTAAGCAAGATATGGATATACCCTTTGACTTTAGGCCTGCACAGTGTACTTGAAATTTAGAAAAAAGCTGGTATCGTTGCTGTTTTGACGTGTAAATTTGAATCTTGTTTTTTCGTTAGTGTCTGCAAGCGCAGGCTTTTCGTTATCTTGTTCGGCCATTGCCTGAATAAAACAAGAAAGTCACTTTTTCTTCACTCAAATAAAGCTTTATTTATTTGAATTAAAGATAAATTATTACATTTACGTATTAAGTGCTCATCAGTTTTTTTCCCACATAACCTATCGTAATTATAGCAGAGCCACTACTCCCAAACCCACCCAACTGCGGCTAGGGGTCCCCTTAAACGTTCCTTTTATGATTTTTATTGGTCAAATCATACTTGGGGGCAAAATAAGGAAAGAAACACGCAAACTAACGTTCCTTACTACTATAGTTGCTCATGTATCCTGCTCGGATGGATCAGTCATGACCGGCATACACAGAAATTTGTTAAAGTATTGTGGGCGTATGACCTTTCGTAGGTACTTGTACATCAATAACCGGCATATAGATTTCATAGGAAATGCGTTATTCATTCCAGGTGTTACATTGAAAGATTCTATGCTCGTCAGCAACAGAGGGCTGAGTGTAACCGAAAATACACCGAAATACAAACCGGTACCCGATGCAGCTTTGATCCGCTAGGCGATACTACCGCCGTGTATCACAACTGCGTGTACACCAGTATGTTCAAGCCCGTCCGGAGTTAGAGCACGATAGAGAACAGCTAACGCCAAATAAGCGCGATGTTAGCGCTTAGCACGCTGGCCACTACACTACGTCTACCACAATGCGTAAGTGCGCTCCGCAGTTAGATTGTCCCTTACTGCACCGACTGTTTTCTCCGCCAGGAAATTACGAATATACTCATTAAAATATATGGCGTGCACCAAGCCACCAGCCAGCCAAAAGCATGTTACGTGTTTAAAGAGTGTGGCGTGTCGTGGCGTAGTATGTTGTTTGGCGTAACCCATGAATTTACATTGTTCGCTGTTCTCTATCGCGCTCTAACTCCGGACGGGCTTGTACCTGTAGTATCTGTATCACTGTATGCCAAGTTGTGATCCTTCCGGCTACAATAGTTGGGCGGTACTATTCAGTGGCGAGCACAACAAGCAGTCTAACGAACGATGCGCACTGGTCGCTGGATAAGAGGAGCTACAGGTACCGTATTATGTACATGTCCAAACATATAATAATAATAATAATAATAATAATAATAATAATATATTGTGGTAACGACATAAGGATTTCATCGAGTCTTCCGGTCGCAGTATACACAATTACGTCACCTCATTACAGGCCGATTTCAGGCAGTCAATACAACAGTCGTCACATTCACATAATACAGCAGATCGTCTAAAACCAGTACATAGATACAAAGGAGAACCGTAATGCACGGCACGGTCACATTCGGCGGTCTCAGTCGTCGTCGCCGGTGCCGGTGCCGAGCGTCCGCAGCCGCTCGCCCTTGTAGTAGCAGGTGCTGTCGGTGGCGAAGACGGGATCGCGGGTCTTGTCGGTGGCGATGGCGCCGGCGGTGTCCACATTGGAGAAGGACGTCATCTGGACGCTGAAGGTGCAGGTGACCTTTTTGTAGATGGTACTGGCCAGGGTGGTGGTGTAGCAGGGCACGGTGCCGGGCGTGTCGGAGGACTGTTTGGACGTGTAGGGCAGGTACTCCACCGGGCTGCAGCTGCCCCGGGTGCCGGCGATACTGGAGACGGTCGACGCCTGGGTGTTGCCGCTGCTGGTGGTCGTCGTCGTCTGGAAGCACACGGCGCCCACGTACGACACGGTGACCTTCGTCGAGGAGGTCACGCAGGAGGGCGAGGCGGTGACGGTGGTGGCGCTGCAGGTGGTGGGCTTGATCGTGTAATCGTAGTCGTAGCGGTTGCGGTTCTTGTAGCGCGAGCTGTAGCGGTCGCTGTAGTCGTCGTAGCGGTCGCGGTAGTTGTAGTTGCTGTCGCGGTCGTAGCCGTAGCGCGGCGCGTTGTAGCGGTCGTTGGCGTAGGAGCCGGCGCCGGAGCGGCCGCGGTTGTAGCTGTCCAGGGTGTAGTCGTTGGCGGCGCGGTAGTTAGGCTGCTTGTAGTTGGCGTTGTAGGCGCCGTAGCGCATACTCGGCTGCAGGTAGCTGTCGTCGTTGTACTGGGCGTTGTAGCCGTAGTTCAACTGACCCACGCATGACCTCGCCGTCAGGCCCTGTAGATGTGCATATGTACAGTCGGCATATTTATCACACTGATTGAACGATTACACTGTACGGGTAAAAATACATGTGCTTCGTTTAAAGCATTTATGCTGCGCATACCGAATACAAAGAAGTCTTCCCATACAAGAAAATTTACATAATATGTGATAGTACATACAGTATATATGTACATATATGATATGACATACATTACTACGTATATAACATGAAATAAATTTACAAAATTATTATTATAATATTACATCCATAATTATTAGTTTATATGATATGACATAATACATGTATCACTACATATATGGCTTATGATAAATGCGCGTATATGACAATACGTTCATACAATTACATATATGATATTTGCATACTGTATTTATTTATATCTGCATTAAAAGTGGCCTGTTGCACACTGTTTGTTGATTTTATTATTCAGTTTTCGAAACCACCAACCGACTGCCCAGCTTCCACTTTTTCGATCGTACATTATTTCGTCTTCATGATCATGTGTTCTTTTGCGGATGATTATTTTTTCAGTTTTCTTTCTAAAATATACAGCATCTTTTCACTACTGACAGCTTTCTGTATCATTATAATAGAATGATTTATTCTCTAACAATTTATTAATTATTTATTTGTACCATTGTTATAGCTTTGTATCATAGTTATAACATAACGATTTATTCGCTAACAATTTATTGATTATTTATATATTTGTTACCGGCTACGTTTTCATAAGCAAAAGATTCAGGTAAAAAATTCAGGTAAAAAAAAATGTTAAGCACTGTGACTGCCGCTGACCTTTTATTTTTCAAGCAGATCTGCACAAAAATTTCTATTCTTTAATAACTGCGTTTTAACAAAATCAAGGCACGATTAGTTGTGTTTAAACGCTGGAAATAAAATTAATTAAAAATATTTATTGGCCATGGATATGGATGAGCGCTTATAATTAATAATTATAAGTATTTCAAATAATCATTTCAAATAATTAAGATAATGATTTTTAGCGCACTCACCAGGGTTATGAGGAATAGTGCGGATAATGCGGACATATTTACAGGATATCCAATATATAAGCAGCAACAACGCTTCACAGCGGCCGCTCAATCCAAAAAATATTATAACAAAATCTTTATCCGGCCGCGTGCAGTGTAATTAAGCAAATGAGAACGATAACTGGTCAAATTCTGATTCGGAAACGATAAATGCCGCCGGTAATCGTTCTCGTTCCCGTCAGTAAATACGCCGCGCGTTGCCCCGCACCGCGTGGAAAGGGCAGGAAAAAAATCCCACCCGATTGCTGATAAATTACGCTGCCCGCCAAAAACACCGGTACAATATATGGTGCTTGCGTAATCACGCGCTGCATCGCTTAATGAACCGATGGGCGATAAAGCGCGGCAAAAAACGACGGCACGACATGGTCAGCATGGAATATATGTATGCAAATGCCGGCTTTTAGTGGAGGCTTTTTACATAACGCATGCCAGCTTATCCGGCGTTAACCGAACAAACGCTACCGTTGAACTTGATGGGAAAAAAATGAGGAGATGCTAGATAGGTGATTAATACAGGGAAACACCAGGGCAGCAGCCAAAAATGTCTCTCTCTTACATAATGACGGCATAATCACCCTGTACCATGCGGGAAAAATTCCAGCTTACTGCAGTTTGTGTTTTCATCTGCCGGCAGTTTTTCAATATTTATTATACGCCTTCGTAATTTTTAGTCAACAAAATCCAGGATTATACGTTTAAAAAAATGCTTTGGTAATTTTACATATTAAATAGTTCGTGAAAACAATAAAACTCGAATGAATTACTTGAAGCAATATAACATCGTGTATATTTTTATTAAATAGCCCATATGATTTTTAAATTATATTATTACCCATCATTAATGATATTATCACACTAACCGAATATGGTACAGATTTATTTCGTAATTTCCTAAAAAAACAAAATCTATCTGCAACAATGTACACGCCAAGAATGCATACAAGAATTCAAAAACATACAGAAAAATTCACCATTATAAAAAAACAGACACAAAACAATCTAATCTACAAAAATTCCCGAAAATTCAGGAAAAAAATTTCCCACACTTCAGGAAAAAATTCCCAACAATTCAGGAAAAATTCCCAGCAATTCAGGAAAAATTCCGAACAATTTGGGAAAAAATTTCCCAGAAATCCAAAAACCTCCCGAAAATTCAGCAAAAAATCCCCAAATCCAGGATAATATTCCCAAAAATCCGGAAAATAATCCCGAAAAATTCCGGAAAAAATCCCGCGATTACTGCGCCGTCATGGAATTGTAGGTGAGGAAGCAGCGCATCTCCATGGCGAAGGCCATCAGCTGCTGCGTGAACCCGACCTGCTCCTCCACGCGGCGCCACTGGCCGTGTAACACTTCCCGCTGGCGTTCATCCAGCCCCGCCCACTGCCCGAGGAAGGCCGGCAGGAAGACGTCCGCCCACCAGGCGGCGCTGTCGTGCGTCATGCCCCACACCGCGGCCGCCATATCCTCCGCCAACAAGCTCTTCTCCCGTTGCACCAACATCCGCAGTAATGCCGTCAAATAATCATTGCGCAATAATTCCCGGAAGGCGCTTTTATCGTACACCTGCCGGGCGGTGTGCAGCTGGTTTAAACCGCGCAGGACCGTCGCGGTCAGGGAGATCTCCGGTTGCAGCAGCGCTGCGCCTACACCGGCAAGAATTTATTTTATCGGATTTTTCTACTAATTTTATATTATTAATTTAGTAAATTTTTGCCATTTTACAGCGGAAGAATTTACATAATTTTATTTTTATTTTAACTGCTTTTTGTTCCACAACACCAGAAAACTTTACGCAGATTTATTGCTTTTATTTTAATTTATTTATAATTTTATCTTTGACACCGGAAGGATTTATGCTATTTTATTATTTTATCAGCTTTTTCTTATCAATTCCATCCGAAGAATTTAGGTATTTTATAGTTTATTTTTTTGTGATTTTACACTCTGATCACTATTTTATCTGTTTTCTTATTTTTTTTTACATTAGAAAAATTCCTGTAATTATTATTATTTACTAATTTGTTCTTGCTGTTACGCTGCGGAAGAGTTAATGTGATTTCAATATTTTTATTTTATTGTTTTAATTTGTTTGCTGTTTTATTTTGTAGTCTAATGCTATTCGTACCGAATTTAGCTGATGCCGACTTCCTTGAATTTATCTCAAATTAAACACCACTGACTATTTTAATTAACAGCGATAAATTTGTAAAAATTTGTCGAAAAAATTTACCAAATCAACAAAATTCATCGTGCAATAACCAGTTCATTTTTAGCACGATACTCATGATGTGGTGATAATGAAATCGGCCATTACTCTACGAAATTTTACTTGCCGACTGCAGACCATTATTTACATACTCTGTTTGGTGAATTACTCTGTATTGCTTTACTTTCAGGTTTCAGTTTCCATTAATTCAAATACCAAATTTTTGAAATACGATTTTTGAAATACGGTTTTTGAAATCTGATTTCTGAAATTTTTTATTGCCAGATTTTGAATTTTTTAAAAACTATTTTTTGAATTGTACACTTGCAGCCGGACAGTTTTTAAAACAAAAACAAATTCTAAACGAACGAAATTAATGCGGGCATATTGAAAGACGACAAAAATCTACATTGTGCTAAATTTTGATAGAAAAATGGCTTTTTTTAAGCCTAAAAGTTCTAGGTCGAACGTAGAAAGGTGCATGTTCCGGCCACTTTTCTACGTTCTTCCTTCGAATTAGCACGAGTCTGCACGACGATAAAATTAAAAGACAAGAAAAAGGCCGAACATTTTCGAAAAATTCAAAAAGAATTAACAAAGAAGAAAAGGAACAAAAGAACGAATTTAAAAAACTACAAAAAGTGGAAAAAGCTTAGAAAAATTCAGATTGATGAGCAAACCCATAAAAAATTACAAGGGAATTAAAAAAAAACTGTAAAAAAATGTTTTAACGTTTAAAAAAAATTTAAACTTTTTTTACGTTTAAAAAAAATGTAAAAAAAGACAATAAAACGGCCGAACATTTTAAAGAAATCTCAGCAAACTAAAAAAAAAACAGTGCAGAATAAGGAGAAAATCCATAAATTAATATAAAAGAAATTCAAAAAGAATTTAAAAAAGAAATAAATACGACAAGGAATTCAAACACGATTTTGGAAAACAATAAAAAAACTGTACAATAATTCTAAAACATTTCTAAAAATTCTGAGACAATTCTACAAAAATTGCACACAGACTGTAGAATAATAAAAAATATTGCAAGCTTTAAAACCAGACAGCGAACTCACCGAGGCAGTGCATACTGATGAGAAAAATCCATAAAAAATCAATACAAATGAAATGCAAGCATAATTTTAAATAAGGTTTTAAAAAAACGAATTTAAAAGAAAATAAAAAGGCCGAACGTCTTCAGCAAATCTCAGCAAACTTAATTAATAAAAAAGTGTAGCATGAGGAGAAAATCCATAAATTAATACATAATAAATTTAAAAAGAATTTGAAAAAGAAATAAGAATAAGAATTTGAATAAGAATTTGAATAAGAATTTAAATAAGAATTTAAATAAGAATTTAAGAAAGAACGAAGAACAAGAAAGAATTTAAATAAGAATTTAGAAAACAATTAAAAACCTTTTTAAAAAATTCTAAAAAAATGCTGAAAAAAGTATAACAAATTCTAAAAAAAATCTAAAAAAACTGAAAAAAATTGCTGGATTTAACTCTGGCAGCGAACTCACCGAGGCAGTGCATAATGAGAAGAAAATCCTTGGTCTGCACCTTCTCCTCGCGCATAACGGCCACCTCCAGGCCCTCGCCGTTGCCGGCCTCCACCAAGCGCGCACTGCGGAAGAAATAGCTCCAGTGCTGGCTGAGCACGCTCAACAATAATTCATACGACGCCTGCCGGAACTCAATGCGGATTTCCGGCGTCCGCTCCAGCGCCGGACACACGATGTGGCATAACCCGATGACGAAGGGCAGGTAGGCCTTGTAGGCCGGATCGGCCACCACCAGCTTCAGTAAATCGAAGCAGGTGCTCAGCGCTTCGGCTTGGAGGGGGTCGGCGGTGCATAAAGTGCGCAGCAGCTCCTCCGGATCCAGAAACTGCTCGAACAGACCTGCAAAAAGCGTTGCAAATTAAAAACGGATTTTTAAAAATATTTTTGAAATAATTTTAACGGGAGAAACTGATCAGATTAAACGCCGAATGAATATTGTATTTCGTTTATTTTAATATTTAAATATTGTATACACTATTTAATTTCTTTATTTGTAAGAGAAAACTATCCAGGGAAGTTTATTTTAAAAATTATGATTTTCTAAAAAAATTCTTTTCAATTAATTTCATTTTAAAATTTGCAGCGGTTTAAAAATCAGAAGTTGAATTTTTTGTCTATTCGTTAAAGAATTTTAGACAAATTAGGCTGCGAATTTTACTTAAGGAATTTTAGAGAAATTAGAAAAAGTTTTGGTGACCACTCCGTACACACCCTTTCACACCCTTTCACTCCGTACACAACCTTTTTGCGCTACCTTTCGTTCCGTACACAACCTTTTACATTTTGTTAATTTTTTCACAGCAGAGTTATTTCTGGAACTGCCGTTTTTTCGTAAACAGCAGTTATTGTTGCATACTTCAAAGCATCACAGGCAGTAACAAAATCGAATTCCCGTGAGAGAATAATTCTACGCGCCCTTGTGCCGGTTTTTCTTCGCAGGGTTTGGACAGCGCCGCTTTTGAAGGAGTTTTGACACAGTTTCGAAGGTCCCTCCCTGTGTAAGAAGTTGCCGCGGGGTCTTTTCCATATAGGGCAATCTCTGCCGCGAACGCCAACGCGCAAAACGCGTAATCTCGACAGTTTTTCTGATTTTGAACAGCAACGTTTTCCCCTTAATCTCCGCAAGATCTGCTCCGTAACACTTGTATATTTCAATCTTCGCTTGCCAATATTTGTAGTTTTGCTTTTCTGTAGTAATATAGATTACAAGTATTTAAGTATGATATATATAAGAGTTTGGTAGTGCACCGAGTGAATGGTAGTGCGCAAAAAGGTTGTGCACGGAATGAAAGGGAGTGCAAAAGGTTGTGTACGGAGTGAAAGGGTGTGAAAGGATGTGTACGGAGTGGTCACCAAAAGTTTTTAGAAAAACAATTTTAGAAAATTATACTTGTGAATAATAGTCATAATACCAAACGCCAATTTGATCAATAACATATTACAATGGAATAAATGTTGAAAATAACGACATATAAGTATGTGATGCGAGTAATCAACCGTATTTTTTTAAAATTTATGACCGTGAAAATTTCTGAAAAATAAATTTTACAATCGCACTGTTTTAAAAATTGCAAATTTGAGTAATTATTTCCAATGAAATATGCTGGAAATGATTAGAAAAAACAACCGGCAACGTTCTGAAGCGCTTCAGCGTACCTTCGAAGAGGTCACTCAAGGGCGGAGTGAGGTCGGCGGGGAAGGCGGACTTGAGGGCGGTGAAGACGTTGAGGACGAAGCGGAGGACGGCGGAGCGCTGCTCCGGGACGCCGGAGATGCTCGGCAGCATGGCGGCGGTGGCGTGCAGCACCGGGGTGATGTTCTGCAGCAGGATCTGCTTGGACTTCTTCGGCTCGTCCACGCAGTACAACAAAATCGCGTTCAACGTGCCCAACGTCTCCCGCACCACGGCGATCACCTGTCCGTTAGGTCAATTCACCATCGTATTTATTTTCCGGACAAATTTTGCGCTTTTTTCCTTCTTCTTAGCTGTGTTATATTTGCACACATTTTACTTTAGAACAACTTCTTCAAAACAAGAAACAGCTTCAAAAATTATTGATTTATAACCTAAGAAAATTAGTTTGCAAAAATATCATTTCGCAGTAGTGTGACCTCAATATCAGTTTAAATGGCTTTTAGAATAAAATATTTAATAAAATTCGAAAAATTTCAGTTAATTTTTAATTTGATTATTTAGCGATTGCTAAATTATTAATAAATTTTTCTGCTAAATTATTAATAAACAATAATTGCTAATAATTAATATCTAAATTGTAATTTATCCATTAACCTTTTTTAAGAGTTATTAATTGACAATAATTGTTAATAATTATTATTTCAATGTGTAACCATTATGTAATCCTTTTTCTGTGCCGGAAATGTACCTGCGGAGTGGGCGGGGCGTTGCCCGCCTGCTGGACCCGGCAGAACCGTTCCGTGACCGCCTGGACGACCCTCCGGTGCTTCTCCACCCGCTCCTCCCACCCCTGCCCCTCCTCGGCCACGCCCACCACCGGAAGGGTATACACGCTGTGCAGCACACACAGGACGTTGACCCGCACCTCCGCTTCCATCTCCCAGATCGCCCCGCCCACCACCACCCCGTACAACCGCTCCACCGGCTCCAAACCCACCATATTCATCGTCCGGATGGCCTTGACCAGCGCCCGTGCCATCTGCGCCCCCGCGGCGGCGCTCCGCGGATCCGCCCTCCGGAACACCGGCTCCAGCGTCGTCTCCAGCATCGTCTTCAGGAGACCCCCCAGATCCGGGGCGGCGGTGCTGAACTGCGCGATCCAGGGGACGCCGGCCTCCAGGGCGCTGTAGAGGGCGCGGTGGAGGTGCAGGAGGTCGGCGGGGAGGGGCGCGGGGGCCCGGAGGTGGTAGAGGGCGTGCAGGTCGTGGTTGAGGAGCTGGAGACTGTCCAGGAGGGACTGGAGGGTCGCCAGGACCGTGGCGGCGTACGGCGGGAAGAGGTCGCCGGTCAGGAGGCCGCAGTGGGAGGCGGCGGCCTGCGACACGACGCTGAGGTCGCGCAGGAGGACGTGCAGGTTCTGGATGTCGGTGTCCTGGCTAATGGCCAAGGTTACCACCGTGTCGCTGCCGTTCGCTTCTAAAACCATTTTTTAAAAAATATAAAAAAAAAGTCCCAAAAGTTACGGCTCATGCCGAGCACATGTCTGGAAAATATTAAGCAAACGCGAAACATTTTTCCTCAAAAAATGAATAATAATAAAAAAGTATACCCCACGTCTAGAAAAACATTTTCAAAAAAATAAACATTTTAAAAGAGCAATTTTAACAGTACTCCAAAAAGGTAACGCTGCCGTTCACGTCTAGACAAATATTTTAGGGAATAGGGATAAAAGAATTACAAAAAATAAATATCAAAAAAAGAAAATAACAAAAGTATGCAATGCTACCGCTGATGATTAGGAAACTACGCAAATAACACACATTTATTACACAAACACAATTAAAACAGAAATATTAAAAAGAATCCACATCAAAAATTATGAATTGTTCAATATTAGAAGTACACAGTAAAAAGCAAGATTAAAAACTACGGAAAAAGCTAAACGTAAAGGATGAGTTTTTTGGTCTAAACCAAACTGAAACAGAATTATAAATAAACAATTTATATAACTTACAAATAAGCAATTTATAAATAAATAACAAAAATACAAATGAACAAAATAAAACAACACTAAATTTTAAATAAACAATTTGCCGCAAATTATTACAAAAAGTATTAAAAAAAAATTATCAATCCTGCGTTTACTTGAAAGGGTAACACACCGTTATTGATTTGTAGCGCTGGTGCTAATCTCATTTCACTGCGCCACTCTTCTACACTATCTTCGCCCCATCTCGTTGAACAATGAACAAACCGAACAACGGAGCAAAAATAATTACAGAAACTTGAACGATAAAATTATCCGGTTTCTTAAACGGTTTTCATGGTCATAATCTGCTTAAAACTTAGATCAACAAGTGAAAAAAATATAGGCAAGTAAAAGATAGAAACCTAAGAAACCAAGAAAAAAAACCTAAGAAAATCGAAAAATAAAATTATCAGGGAAAAAATATCAGAAATTAGATAAAAAAAAATATACAAAAACACAGGAGCGAGAATGGAAAAGCATGGAAAGAGCGGATTGCATGAAAAATAGTCTGCTGGCAAGCGTTGATAGATGTAGCGTTGAGTGTACCTGTGCGAATGAGATTCTTCACGCCGGCCAACATCCCGTTCAGCTCACGAAACCGCCCGACCAGCCGCTCCAGCACTTCCCGCGGCGCGATCTCCCCGGCCTTAATCATCACCCCGATACACCGTCCGAAATACTCCTCCTGCTCCCGGCCTTCTCCCTCACCTAATTAAAATGTTAAAAAAATTAAACAAATACTACCATGGCAGATGGGACAATTACGGGAGAAAATAAATGGCAGATTATACGAAAACATTTACAGTAGTTCAACCAAAAAAAAAACAACAGACAACCCATTAATGGAAAAATATTTTTAAAGTATGAATGAGAAAATGAGACTGGAAATAAAATAATACGATAAAAACAGCTTTAAAAAATAATACAAACGGTAATAAAAAACCATCCGAAGCCGCGCGAAATAATGGACAATTCAGGAACCATATATACTCGTATTAATTGCATATAAGCGCAAAACAGAGCAAAAATTACGGTGGAAAATATTTAAACATATTTAAAAAAAGGGAAACTTAAATCAACTTCAATTTAATTTATAAAAAATTTTATAGAAAAATTTAAAAAAAGGGAGAAATCAATAGGAAACCGATAAAAATTACTACTACGACAAATCCAGCACAAAATAAATGGAAAAATCATCCAAATTCCTCACCGTCTTCCTGCATACTCTCCAGGAACTCCTGGTTATACTGCAGCTGCACTTTCTTGAATAAACACTCCACCAGCGCCAAAATAGGCGCGGCGTACGATTGTAGTATAGCGGCGCGGCTGCTGGAGGCGCGGGCGGAGGAAACGGCCAGGATGCGGTCGAGGAAGTCGTTCCAGATGTCGGTGCACAGCAGGAAGAGGTCGGCGGCCGGCAGGTGGAAGGTGAACTGGAAGAAGCGCGACAGGAGGTTCAGTGTGGGGAAGTGGGCGTGGGCTTCGAAGCGCTGCAGATGGCTGGTTAATAAGGGGCGTAGTAATTCGATGAACTGCTGGAGATACTCGCTGGCCGTGTCGGATAATTCCGTCAGGCCTACACAACAGACGGACAGCTTCGAAAAGGCGCAGTTTCCACATCCGACATCAGGAAAAATATTCATTCAAATTTTAAATTGAAAAATTCAGTAAGAAAAATCCAAGCAGATTTGCAAAATCTACATTCCGAAGGAAAAATGTGGAAAATATATTTGGATAAATTTTTAAAAAAAAAACTGAATTAAAAACATGAGAAAATGTCAACTCGACACAATTTGAGAAATAAGAGCGATTTAAAAAGACAAGTAAAATGAATAAGTGCGAAATAAGGAACAATTTTAAAAAACTTTACCTAATCGAAAATCCAGAAAGCTAAATTTTTAATTTACATAAAGTATTTTCTTATTTTACGTTATAGTGCGAGGATATTGTAGTAGAGTGGCGCAAGTGCAAGGGGTTCATACCTACGCTATAAAAATAAAAATCAACAACGCTCTTTACGCTTACCAGCTTCTCTTTACGCTTTACAAACTGGAACGAGAATTTTTCATAAAAAACGGGAAGTCAGTATATTTCAGTTTTGTTTATTTACAGTGAATTTGTTATTGTTTAAATAACTATTTTTTTTATTTATTCATCGTTTTAGAAATCTGCAGCATTTTTCATCTTGCCTTTTATTCTTTACTTCTAGTAATGAATATTTACATCGACGCGACCTCAAAGTGAGCTGGCGCCGCCGCCGAACTGGCTTGCCGTGAGAAGATTGGAAAATACAAGTCGCTCACTGATCGCTGTAATTTTGTTCCCTTTGCATGCGAGACTTTTGGCACTTGGTGTGAGACCGGCATTGTTACTTTAAAGGAGATCGGTAAGAAGTTGTTTTTAAGAACGGGCGAGAGTCGCTCTACTTGTTTTTTGTTTCGACGTTCAAGTTTGGAGATTATGCGTGGTAATGCTATGAGTGTATTGTGCACTGTCCCTTCCCATGTTATTGGGACAAATTCTTCATCTGATCATATTTGTTGAGCGAAGCTCGCCTTGTACATATTGTGAAATAAAAAAAAAATATTTATAATCTTTTAGTGTTCATTCTTTGTAATTTTTCTATTTTAATTATTCAAGCATTTATCCATTTATTGTATGAAACGAAAAATGTCCTATGATCGCAAGAACAAAATGACTGGAAAAACTAGGAAATGCAGTCTATAAATAATTCTGATATTAAACATGTTTCCGACAAACAAAACGTGTAGATAAATGATTAATGCGGATTAACGGGAGTACCGACCTTCCAGCTGCTGATTGACGGCCTCCAGACGGACGTAGGCGAACTCGTAGATGGTCCAGAGATTCTTCTCCACGTCCGGCGAGGCGCAGACGCGCCCAGCCATCTCCACCAGGCAGGCCATGCCGCCGGCGCCCAGCTCGAACAGCTGCCCCGTCTGCAGATCACAGTTGGCCAGGAAGAACAGCACCTGCATCAGCGCCGCCGGGACCGCCGTTCCCGCGGGGATCCACGTTATCAGTTGGTTCAGAATCTGCAAATCAACCCATACCAGTTCGACCTTGTTTACGGACGATTTATTCAAAATAATAAGCTTTACTGCTACCTGAAAAATACTGGATTCCTAAAGGTATTTCGGAACAAATACCAGGAACATTTAAGAAGCAAATAACATAAAAAAGGGAACACAAAATAAAATTATCAGTAAATATTGAAATGGATTTAATAGAGGAAGGATAAAAGTACTAGCAAAAACCCAAAAAATACGAAAATAAAAATACCCGTAAAACCAAAACAAATACAAATAAAAAAATACCAGTAAGAATTTAAAGAATAAAAATTCCAGTAAAAAATTATTAAGAATAAAAAACCAACACGCCAGCAAAAAAAGCAAAGAAAATCACAAAAGCAGTAAAAATGCGGCCAGTAAAAACTCGAAACAGAACATAAAGACACTAAGAAAAAATCCGCGCAAGTTGTACAACAAAAACATTTTTATAAATAAAAAAAACTAGGAAAATAAAAAAACCAGTAAACTTTGAAAAAAAAGTACATCATCAGGATCACCAGTCACGAAGTGAAATAACCAGAAATAAAAAATGAAAAAAATTGGAGAACACGGGAAAGCAGACAGCTAAACAAAAAAAGCGAAAAAAATAGACAGAATTAAATTAAACAGACAAACGCCGGTTATTTACCTGCAGCGCCTCACTGGCGCAGCGCACCTCCTCCTTCCCCGCCGCCGCCTTCTCCCCGCGACTCAACCCCTCCGCCACCGGGACCAACACCTTCTCCAGCATGCCCCACACCGCCGGCACCTTGCCCAGCAACAGCTTGTGCAGCTCTTCCTTCCGCTCGGCCCGCACGTCCTCCCGCGGCGCCACAAACTCCTCGCACACCAGCCGCAGCATCTTCAGCCCCACCAGTCGCAGCCGCGCCTCCCCCACCATCATCTGCACGTGCTGGAAGAAGGCCGGGTAGAAGTGCGGCCAGTCATTGCGTCCCACGTCCACCAGGAGTTTTAGCAGTTTGGTGTGCAGGAAGGCGGGCAGGGCCGGCGCCGTGGGGTCGGTTAAATAGTGCAGGAGACGGTCCTAAAATAAATAAAATTTAAAATGAAATTCGAACACTTTCAGTTGTTTTAAAAATAACCGGAATTAATTCGATAAAATAATCTGAAATTAATTCGTCAAGCAACGAAGCTTGTGCGGCTGAAAATTTATTATGATGTTCAATACTCGTATTCAATCAACTAATACGAGATTATTTCAGAAAACTTTCATTTCCACCCATATTATTTTATTTTTTTAAATTTTAATTATTTCTTTATAGTTATTTTTTTCGTAATATGTTTTAAAAGGATTTCGGCAGCTGCCTTTCGTAAAAATAGTGCGTTTTAATCCGAGAACGAATAAGTAAAACATCCTCCACTACAACTGGAAAAGAATTAGGCAAATAAAATCGTCAGTTAAAAACTGGAGAATAAATTACCAACGAAAAATAAAAAAAAGGAAAATAAAAACACAATACCAGAAATAAGACATCAAAATACAAAAATTAGGAAAATAAAACACCAGTGCAAGGGAAAGAAATCTCGAAGATCGAATATAATTTTATCTACATATTTTTTTAAATTATAATTTATTTCCACGATTTTCTCCGGTTTTAATCACGATTTAATTTAAAATAAAAAAATAAAATTCGAATTTTTTCCATGTTAAATCACGTCCAGCACGCGAAGGCCCGGCTTGATATTAAAATGACTTTAATTAGAAGATAGAAAATTAGGTGAAATTTTCAAAGTTGGGATTGATTCTAAGGGTACCTTGATGTACTGCTTCTGGTCGGGGGTGGTCCAAGTGGACCAGAAATGCGTGATGAGGTCGTTGAGGAGATTGAGGCAGTGCAGCAGCAAATACGGACTGCTGCTCAGGCACAGCGAATCAATCCACAATTTCCAGTGGCGGGGATCGGATAAGGACTGCTTCAACTGGATCTCGATGGCCGCTTTGCGGGGGTTACTGGTGGCCGGTTGGTGGTACTCGGCGAAGAGGGATTCCGCGCTGTGCAGCAGCTGCAGGGTCGCTTCGTCCGCTGTCGGAGCGGGGGACGTCATTTTCACGTCAACGGGAAATTAAACAGACAGCCAACCGACAATCAAGCATCGTCTAGACTTTAAACTACGCCTCTTTAAATTTTTAACGTGGAAACCATCAGGAGAAACGAGAAGAAAACAGTGGAAGCTAGAAAATTAACAAATTACTGTAATTACAAATAGTACATCTGGTTTGCGTGAGTTTTCTAATGTTGTGCTTTTTGACGAGCAACGGCAAATTCCAACAAGAAATGGCCCACCAGAAATGGAAACTATCTTCCGATCCACTGGGATTTCCATCTGTTAGCATGGGGGCGGAATGGAATTGGCATGAGGTTGGAATTGGCAGATTATTTTGGTTTTTTGGATTTTGGAATTGCATTACCACTATTCGCAGGTCTGAGCACAGAGCCACAGACGTCACAGAAATGGAATTGGTGACAAAGTCGTTGGCGAACGCAAGTCTTTTGGAATGCCCATTTCTGCTGGCAGCTGGATTACGTAAATAAACTGCGTAGTGCGTGATTAATTTTCTTCCTTTCTCTTGGATTTTTCTCGTGTCTCGTGAGTTCGATATTAGAGTCGTTCGATTTGACAAATTCCCTCGTCGAACTTTTCGTCTTCAATCTCCTTGTTTTGCCTTATTAATTCTCCCCATAATATACGGTGAAAATATCCTTGCTGTTCCTTGTGTTTAAACGCTACGGTAGACTGGAAAATTATCCGAAAAAAGCACCTTGTTCATGACTGATTTTACTGGGATTTGTTGAGCTTCGATTGGTGTTGATCTTGGCGAACTGCTTGCTTCTCTCTGGATACAGGTTTTTCTGTTTTTTTTATCTGGGTACCTACAAACCCGCTCCGACGTCATGGAAGCCTGCGAAACGGACGACCCAACCGTGGACGTGGACCTGGACCGTCTAGCCGTGGCCGAGCTGCTGCGCGACGCCCAGCGCGCCTCGGACCGCGCGGCCACCTTCGGGGCCACCGCCTGGCAGCGCAACCCCGTCCCCAAGCACAACCGCACCTTCCTCAACCGCGCCCTGGCCGGCGCCCTCACCCAGAACGCCTGGCTGGCCGCCAAGGCCACCAAGGCCCCTAAACCGCACCCCCCGGCCGCCGCCCCCGGGGGGCACTTCTCCACCCTGGACGCGGAGGTCACCCTCGACGGTCTGCGTCTGGACGACCGCAGTGAACCCTCCTCCTCGCGGGGGGTGGACCCCTTCCGCCGGCCCAGTGAGGTGGGGTTGCGGAGCCCCCGTAAGGGCCACGATGGGAAGTTCTCGCCAATGAAATCTCCGAAGCGCTGCGGGGAGAAGTTTTCCCCGCGCCGGGAAGGGAGCTGCGGACGTCTGGGGAAGCGGGAGCGGTCGTCAGAGGGGCGCCGCGGCGGGGCGGAGCTCCAGACGCGGAAACGGACGTGCGCGCGACATTGAGGATATGTTTTGGAAAATATTTCCTGGAATATTTTTCCTTGTACAGATTTCCTGGATTGGAGAATTTCTCACATCCCCAAATTAATCAGAATTTTATTTTGGCTTTTTAATCCGTGTTTTTCCTATTCGCTCTCTCATTGGCGAATTTATTGCTGAATTTTGGCTTTTATTGGTGGTTTTATTGTTCGCTCTCTTTACTTCCATTTCTCGTTGCTGATGGCAGTGTGCGTAATTTTTTCATTTTTTTTAGAATATCCGAGCAGTTTTTAACAGTCATCATAATAAAATTGGATTTAATTTCGCCTGTTTGATCAGGAATCAGGATAAAGTGCTGTAACATAGTGACGTTCCTGCTTTCTAGTTCTGCTGTGCGCTTATGCCTGAAGAATCGCGATATTGTGAATTATTGTGACATTGTCTGTCTGAACGGGATGGTCGAACGGTGAGGAAATTTGTTTTTAATTTTTTATATACTTTACTGCCTTTTTCTAGATTTTTTTGGCTGCTGTAGAGTTTTTTTCTGAATTTTTGGCGATATTAATTCACTATAATATTATTTCTTTTTATTGATATTTAAATTTTAGAGTTTAATTAATTATAATCAGGATTTTATGCTTCGAAGTTCATTAATTTTGTGATTTGTTGCTGGATTAATTTTGGCAAATTATTTTTACAGTTTTTTAAATGATTTTTATTGCTTCAATGAATTTTATCGGTAATTTTTTATGTAACCGTTGTTAGATTAGTTTTGATAGATAATTAATATTGTTTTGATTCATTTTATTTATTCCATTTTTTTTTTGGTTTTTTATTGGGTGATTATTCCCATGGTTTTAGGAGCACCGTTATCCGCCGTGGAATGTGGGCACATTTTCGTCAACGAAGGCATGCAGCGGAGTAAAGTACATTTGCGGTTTTTTTCCCCGGATTTTCATCCGGATGCTGATGATTTTTCTCGCGTTTTGTAGTTTTGTCGACTTATTTTTATTATTACCAATGCCCTGTGCAGTTTTCGACGGATATTGTCGGATACAAGAATATCTAATAATAAAAATAATTTGATTTATGTTTTACAAAGGTAATTCCATTGTGATATAGTTTTTAAATCCAGAATTGCCCCGGTTTAAATTTTTAGTGTTTTTTTTTAAATTTAATTCTTTTAAAAATTTAATTTTGTAGATCCAAAATAATCCGGTTTAAATTTGGTTTCGTTTTATTTTCTAAATTTAAATTCGGATATAATTTAATTTTTGAATCGAAAATAATCCGGTTCAAATTTAGATTAATTGCCTATTTTTTAATTTAATTCCGGAATCACGTGACTTTCGATTGTGCATAAGAGCTTGACGTAAAGAATGTACGAGTAATACAGCGATTTTCCATGTTCCGATACACGGCTTAAATGTAGAAAATTGGCCTTATCCGGTAAAACTGAGAATAAATCGCTATGAGAATAATAAACCGCCGTGATTAATAATTGTGGGAAAAATCAAAAAAATTAGCCACGTCCGGCATTCATTTCTCCATAACCATACTGCCCGCCGCCGGGTTGCACAAACATCGGGCCGTGATTGGGCGGCGGCCCGGAATACCCGCCCGATCCCTCCGGAGGGCCTCCCGGACCTCCGGGCCCGAACTGCGGACCCCCCGGCGGTGGCGGCGGAGGAGGGCCTCCCGGACCGTTTGGTGGGCCGCCCGGTCCGAACGGCATCCCGAACGGCGGCTGCCACGAACCCCCTTGCTGTCCGTCCCCTCCCGGACCGTTGGGATAACCTCCAAAGTCCGATTGCTCACCGCCCTGTTTCGGGGGCGGCGGTGGTCCGAAAGACCGGCTTCCCGGGCGGCCGTGGTGCTCGCCCCCGTGGGGACGTTCTTCTCGGCTTCCGGAATGACCTCCACGACCCTCCGAACGACCACCGGGGCCGTGGTGCGGCGGGGGAGGAGGGCGGGGGTGTCCCGGTCCGGCGTTGGAAGGTTGGTGGGGCGACGGGGGTTTGGGTTTGCCGTGCGGAGGGGTGGGTTTCCCGGGAGCCGCGGTCGTCGGTTTCGAGGTGCCGGAGGTCACCGGAAGCGGCGTGGAGGTGCCGGAAGTTCCCGGATTCGACGTGGAACTTCCGGAGAAAGCTGCGATGGCCGTCGATAGCTGGGGGAACTTGTCCAACGGTGGTTCCAGGAACGTGGAATGCGGGAATTTAGCCAGGAAGAGTTTCTGGGTGGCGTTATTCAGACGCGCCTTAATAATGGCGGCGTTCAGACGCTCCAGGACGATGGGCGCTACAAAGGTCACGTTTTTATGTTGGAGGTTATGAAAAACACTGGAGTTGGCGTACCGCTTCCGACGGCGAATCCAGAGTAGACGACGAGGGGCGTGGACATGTCGGAAAGGGTCAGGGATGTCCGGGAACGGACCGCCGTGTCCAGCACCGGCGTCCGCCCCAGGAAGGTGGCTTTCCCGTTTTCCACGGCGTTTAGGGCGTCGTCCAGTGAGCCCGGTTGGGAGGAGGATCCGCTGGGCGGGCCCAGGTTGGAGCTCATACCGGGGAAGTTGCCGGGTTGCGCCTAAAGGTCACGAATTGTCAGCACCGCATATATACAAAAACAATCACCAAAACCATATATAAAAAATCAAAAATCAATTTTAAAAAATTGAAACAAATTAAGATATTATCCTAAAAAGATCGACATTTTAAACAAATTAGTTAAATCAGTTAAGTAAATAAATTTAAAAATAAAGATAACTGTACTCTCTACCGGCCCAGTTCCTATCAAATTTTTTTTAAAATGCCATACTTTAATGGTGTCCTGTGTGGGCGTGGTGCTGAGAACGGAGACGGTGGTGACGTCGGAATGCTGGCTGCTCTTCACCTGGACAACCTTCGAGCCGAAAATGGGATAGGTGAAGTTGAGGTTGCTCTTGTAGATCCCGTCGTTCTCCACGGCGACGGCCAAAATGTCGCCTTCCTGTTCCAAGAAAATATACCCTTATACTATAAAATTAATTTGCAATTATTTAGTCAATTTAAATAGACGAATTTAATTTAATCTTATTAAGTATTTAACTAATCAGCAAAGCGGTCAAGCCGGATGGCGACAGTAAAGGTCACCTTGTTGGCCACATAATCCTTCGCCTCGTCGAAATTGGTGGAAAAATGGATATTATCCAGATCGACATTGAGATTTCCGTATTCGGCCAGGAGTCTCAGCAGTTCCGGGAAGAAACCGGATTTGTCCGCTTTATTGAACAGATACGGGATCTGCAGAAAAAATTTCCAAGATGAATTTGGATTAATCGAATGAAATACAAATTGATAATGATAAGCAGAAAATAGATCAGTATAGAAAATACTAGTTGACCCCGCGCAAACTGCGCGGAATAAATCGGCGATAAATTGTAATTTAGGAAAAGTACAAAGTACAAACCCATGACTACAAATTTAGTTTTATTGAGCGGAGCGTATAATAATAATGATAATAATAATATAGTTTCATTGGCAGAGACACAGTATTTGCCAAATACCTATTCGGTTGACTTCTTATCATAACTTACTGTCATAAATTATTCTTTATTTTGGCCATAGTTCACTGACAGATTAGTAGCAGTTAGAATGTACAAATATCACAGTTTACTACTTAATTAAATGTTTAAGACCGTTTTGAGAAAAACATTGTCGCGTTCCGCTGACTTCAGGTCTAACCTTAAATTAGACCCGAAAAATTCGAAAATTTCCAGGAATAAACCCTTTTTGTTTGCAATTATAAAACAAAATTTTTTGGTTTCTCCCAAATCAATCAGCAGCATGTGCCGGTTAGTTGTCAACAACTATAAATAAGATAAGCTCCACAATTACTGGAATTTTTGTAGCCGTATTACCGTACATCTACTGATTCAAATACCATTCGGAGCTTCGTTCTCGTTAAATTTTAGTCACTGCGTTCACTGCGTTGTGACCGACAAAACAATCCAGTGATACGACGGTACGACCACCGATGTTAACCTTTAGACCACTTAGAATGAAAATACTTTCAGTGTCTAGTTTCCTCCTGCTGTTTACACACAAAACAATTTAAACCTGATGAAGACTTCAAAATTTCGTTGTGTTCTTTGGTGAATTTTTTATTATTAATTAACGCCGACAACTTAAGCGCAGTGTATTGCTTGCGACCCCCGCTGCAGATTGTCGCATCCCCAACCCAACGCAACCCATTAAACGCCAACAACATCCCCAACCCATTAAACGCATTGTCGCTTCACGCTTACGTCCGCACAGATGGTTCATTAATGTAGCGCATCGCACCCAGGCACACCGGTTAGGGTATTCCCCTAATTTTTTTGTTTTGACCTTTGATGGGAGATGATCTGACGGATTGCTTTATAGCTGGCGGAAAGATAGATTACAATGCGGATAAGTTTTGCTTTTTAAATCCTCGGTTTGTTTTAAATTTTTAAATGCTAAAAATGCGGTTTTTGTTTTCATAAAACCGTTTTTGTCTACGTTCCTTAGCCTTTCGAAAAATTTTAACCTCCACTCCCTCCCTCTGCGGACATTTAAAATACGCGCTCCTCACTTCAGTCGGCGGAAAAGATTTGCGGCCTTGAGCCGCCTTCTATCCCGGGCAGTTGTTAGACTCGAATCCTAGTCCGTACTCCAGGTGGGACTGGCACTCGCTGATTTGCTCAAGCAGTCCACATCATTTCCAGTCGAACACCAAAATTCTCAAAATCGATTTTAAGTCTCTCACAAAATCATGTTTATTGGCGATTTGAAAAAAAGGGTATTCCACTTTATTGGCACATCAGCACGATATTACCAAAGCCAACCGCCCTGTGGAAGCAGTTTTAATAATAAATCTAATAAACCCGTTGCGAAAGGCAACTACAGTACTTTATTTTTTGAATTTGGGTCGTTCCCACTTTCCAGGAGATTCTGCATGTTCAGTCTTTAAGAAATATCACTTTCAAAGCCTACATATTTTAAAAACTAACTCTTAATAAAAATCTTATGGACTAAAGGCATTCTGATAACTAATGGACACCAAAGTTCCATCAAGTGTATGTAGATGGATGCTTTTCCTATGCTGTTCGTGATAGTGGTGGCGTGGGTGGGTTTGCAGTGGTGGGTTCTCCACTTTTCCCGTAGACTTTGTATGTTAAGTTCTTTTAAGATTTTCTCTGAAACTTCACATAGTTTCAAAAAACTGACTGGTTTCTGCAAATCTGCAAACTCGCGGCTATTGAATGACATATAGACATCAAAGTTTGGTTCAGTGGCTCGCTCAAAAAAGGGAGACAGAAATGGAATTCGCTAAGGCTTATTTTATTAATATATAGGATTACAGATACAATACAATTACAATAAAATATTACAACTTACAGATACTAGTTATTCTATTTTATTTTCCTTTTTTTAGTCCTTTTTAGTATTAATTAATACTAAAAACGACTAAAAAAAGGAAAATAAATAGAATAACTAGTATCTGTAAGTTGTTAGGTAAATTAACACATAATTAAGTAAATTATAAGCGACTAATTTAATTTCCGGCTTCCCGAGAATCTTCAGGTCACTTATATGCGGCCGTTTTCTTACTTCGACGGTGGCGACCTGTAACTTCCGGTCGAGAGGGTATTTCGCTGAAAATTGTGCGGAAGGTAGCTGACCACACACATAGGTCACAAACGGTACCAACAACGTTAAAGACAACAGATACATTTTAATTTTCAATCGGAGCAAAGAAAATTATAAATTTTTTGAGTAATTAGTGATCTCATAGGCAGACAATCTTGCAACAGCGTAATCATACTACTGGACACACCGATCAATCATGTGTAGCGATTTTGCAGTTTTTTTTATGCAGTTCGCTGTAAATTTTCTGATTTCAGCAGAAAATGTAAAGTGGCTGCGGGACGTCTTACCGGTTGCAGATACTCCACGGCGTCCACGAAAACGGCCGGCGTCGGCAACTTAGTGCGCAGCAGTTCCGGTTGGTTCCTGGCGGCTTCCGCTGCATGACACATGCACATTTCTTGTCATTTCTGAAAAATTTGTCATTACACTTTGTATGTCGCCCAAATGTGTCTCAATAAAGCAGTTTCTACAGAAGATTTGGTACTGCTCTCTGTTTAAAAATTTAGTTATACAGTACTAATGTAATTTTTAATGACTCTAATAACATAATACGTTCCATAACGTATAAAAATAATCATATAAGCACTTTAAAAAAAATTACATTTCTCATTACGATGCAAAAAAAAGTCTACAACACCCGGTGTTCCCAAGCGGTCACCCATCCAAGTACTAACCGGGCCCGACGTAGGTTATCTTCCGAGATCGAACGGGATCGGGAGTTTTCTACGTGGTATGGTCGTAGACGAATGCTTAGATATTTATAGCGCCGGGTGTGGTGCCGAATATCAACCTGGCACAATTATTAAAAAGCCATTTAAATATTAATACATTAGCGTTATTAACAAACAAAATATAAAAAAATTAAGTACTGTACAGTTAGCCAAAAAGCCGTCTAGTTAAAAGGCAAAAAAGTCTACAACACCCGGTGTTCCCAAGCGGTCACCCATCCAAGTACTAACCGGGCCCGACGTAGGTTATCTTCCGAGATCGAACGGGATCGGGAGTTTTCTACGTGGTATGGTCGTAGACGAGTGCTCAGATATTTGTAGCGCCGGTTGTGATGCCGAATATCAACCTGGCACAATTATTAAAAAGCCATTTAAATATTAATACATTAGCGTTATTAACAAACAAAATATAAAAAAATTAAGTACTGTACAGTTAGCCAAAAAGCCGTCTAGTTAAAAGGCAAAAAAGTCTACAACACCCGGTGTTCAGGCCATCTTCCGAGATCGAACGGGATCGGGAGTTTTCTACGTGGTATGGTCGTAGACGAGTGCTCAGATATTTGTAGCGCCGGTTGTGATGCCGAATATCAACCTGGCACAATTATTAAAAAGCCATTTAAATATTAATACATTAGCGTTATTAACAAACAAAATATAAAAAAATTAAGTACTGTACAGTTAGCCAAAAAGCCGTCTAGTTAAAAGGCAAAAAAGTCTACAACACCCGGTGTTCCCAAGCGGTCACCCATCCAAGTACTAACCGGGCCCGACGTAGGTTATCTTCCGAGATCGAACGGGATCGGGAGTTTTCTACGTGGTATGGTCGTAGACGAGTGCTCAGATATTTGTAGCGCCGGTTGTGATGCCGAATATCAACCTGGCACAATTATTAAAAAGCCATTTAAATATTAATACATTAGCGTTATTAACAAACAAAATATAAAAAAATTAAGTACTGTACAGTTAGCCAAAAAGCCGTCTAGTTAAAAAGCAAAAAAGTCTACAACACCCGGTGTTCCCAAGCGGTCACCCATCCAAGTACTAACCGGGCCCGACGTAGGTTATCTTCCGAGATCGAACGGGATGGGGAGTTTTCTACGTGGTATGGTCGTAGACGAGTGCTCAGATATTTGTAGCGCCGGTTGTGATGCCGAATATCAACCTGGCACAATTATTAAAAAGCCATTTAAATATTAATACATTAGCGTTATTAACAAACAAAATATAAAAAAATTAAGTACTGTACAGTTAGCCAAAAAGCCGTCTAGTTAAAAGGCAAAAAAGTCTACAACACCCGGTGTTCCCAAGCGGTCACCCATCCAAGTACTAACCGGGCCCGACGTAGGTTATCTTCCGAGATCGAACGGGATCGGGAGTTTTCTACGTGGTATGGTCGTAGACGAGTGCTCAGATATTTGTAGCGCCGGTTGTGATGCCGAATATCAACCTGGCACAATTATTAAAAAGCCATTTAAAATATGGATTTTATTTCTCAATATGTACAAAGCGAGCTTCGCTCAACAATTATATTCAAATGAAGAATTTGTCCCAATTTACATGAGAAGGGACTGTGCACAATACACTCATAGCATTACCACGCATAATCTCCAAACTTAAACGTTGAAACAAAAAACAAGTCGAGCGACTCTCGCCCGTTCTCAAATACAGTTTCTTTCCAATCTCCTTTAAGGTAACAATGCCAGTCTCACACCAAGTGCCAAAAGTCTCGCATGCAAAGGCGACAAAATGACATCGATCAGTGAGAGACTTGTATTTCCCAATCTTCTCCTTGGAAGCCAGCTCAGCGGCCGCACCGGCACACTTTGAGGTCGCGTCGACATACGAATCCGCCATCGTATCTCTACAGGTCACGTCCCATACTAAAGGCTGCCCGCGGTACCACTTCCAGCGCGTGGCTCCATCCGGACGCTTTCCATTTTCGCGCAAAAAGCCAATAGGCTCTGGATACGATTCAATCCCGGCATTACATAGCGCTCGCAAGATAATATCGTTAATACCGTTATGTCGTTCCCTTCTACCAATGCACTTCTTACAGGCCAGCCCATGGTATCCGTTCTCTGCTACATCTTTTCCACATCTGGCACACGAATGACACTCGACAATTTTAGCGCCAAGCCACAAGCCAACGGAAATTCGAAAAGTCTGATCGTCCAAAAAATTGCCGAACACTTTTGCGGGAAGAGCGTTAAGCCAAGCCCCGGCATACTTCGTGCTGATAGCTCTCAACCGTGCTTCGTCTTGCTTACTGCCTCCGGCTTTGCTCCATATCTCAGTGACGTCCCTTTGTATAACAGCATTATCCCATCAGTGATGGGTTACTGAGTAGACAGTAAGTAAGGGAAAGTTACTCAGTAAACAGTAGCCTAATATTAAGTATTCAGTAACCAGTAACGTTTTGGACCTCTAGTAACAGTAACAGTAAGTAAGGTTTTTAAAGTAACAGTAAAAGTAAGTAAAAAGTAGAGAAAAATTCAGACTGGCAATATTTCTACTGACAATACGATTTTTATTGGAATTTCTTACGATTTCACTATAAATTTGCTCGTCACCTTCGCGCTTCGCGCGAAATTTGCTTCCTCACATAAGCTATAGCTATTAGTACTTGGCTTACTGAGTAAGTAATCTTTAAGGCGAATTAGTAAACAGTAAGTAAAAGTAGCGTTTGCGGCAGCGAAAAAGTAACAGTAAAGTAAGTCAAAAGTAAGCAAAAGTAAAAGTAAGTAAGGGGTCCAAAAAACTCAGTAACCCATCACTGTATCCCATACACACTGGTGAACGCGTGCCAAATCCAGGGGTAACTCTTCACAGGCGGACTCTCGCTTCCAGCATTCACATGCAGCATTGACTAACTTCTCCGTATCGCCATTGTAGATCCGTGATGTTAGCTGACGGGTCGAAAACATGGAAGCCAAAAAGGCTGAAGGAGCCAACGCTTTCGCTCGTCGCACACCCAAACCCCCTTTGGCAACAGGGAGTGTAGCCTGCGTATAAACTTGTCCGTCCAGTTCGGTGTTGGTTATTTCTTCCAGGACTTCTTTAACGTGACCATCGAACTCGTCCAACAGTTCAGGTACCTTCCAACAGGGGCTACACCGTAGCGTGTACATGAGCTTCGGGATGGACAGACAGTTCCGCAAAAGATAAAATCCATGATGTGCGCTCAGTAATCGCAAACGATCTGCAAAAATTTTTAGCGAAGCAATTTTCTGTTGCAGTGAGTGAGTTATCGCCTCGTCAGTTAATGGTGCACCAAGAAACGTTACCGTTTCAGGCTGCAAAACAATCGCACCGGGAGCAATTGAGTGCAGCCTGTTCTTGGCCACCTCGCGTTCTTCAACACTTCCACCAATGAGCAACATTTCGCACTTCGCGGGGTTCAGTTGTAGTCCAGCGGCGCTGCTGGCGGTGATGATTGATACCAAATCTTCGGCAACTTCTTCCACCGTACCTCCCAGGGCACCGTCGTCCAAGAAAAACACCTTCAACCTTGAACACAGATTTATACAGAATAGAAGAGAGACGAGGCAGTAAAGCAGTGGTCCCATCGGATCGCCCTGCTGGATCCCCGTGGCGGATGACAAATCCTCATCACTGCCGCTGCACGAGAGGACAGACGGCGCTCCATATGCACTCAAAACGAACGGATAGTATTCCGGGAAGTGTTGTAGGACACACTGTAACATAATGTCACGACGGACAGTGTTAAAAGCATTTCTGTAGTCTATTTTAAACAAAACTCGTAGGCCGTCGTGCTCCTCTTGAATGAAACTTCGGACTGCATGTACAGCTGCTTCTGCTCCGCCGCGTGTACCACATCCAACTTGTGTGGGAGTGAATAGTTCATTCGCTTTTTTCCCACAACGCTTCGTGACAATCTTGGCTGCAAGTCTTCGTATTACATTTCCCACAGCAATCGGACGAACACCACCATCTTTCTTCGACAGAGCAATCAGGTTAGCGCCGAACAGAACAGGTCTCAACTCCTCCGGTAACTTGCCAGCAACAAGAAAATTTATCAACTTGCACAGCGCAATACATAGCGGAGATTCGACAGCATCTTTACAACTCAGCATGTCCTTAATGTGCTGCGGTCGGAGGCCATCCAATCCTCAAGCCATTTAAATATTAATACATTAGCGTTATTAACAAACAAAATATAAAAAAATTAAGTACTGTACAGTTAGCCAAAAAGCCGTCTAGTTAAAAGGCAAAAAAGTCTACAACACCCGGTGTTCCCAAGCGGTCACCCATCCAAGTACTAACCGGGCCCGACGTAGGTTATCTTCCGAGATCGAACGGGATCGGGAGTTTTCTACGTGGTATGGTCGTAGACGAATGCTTAGATATTTATAGCGCCGGGTGTGGTGCCGAATCAACCCGGCACAATTATTAAAAAGCCATTTTAATTAAATAATACATTTGCGTTAATAATTAATAAAATAAATAAATTAAGTACAGCTTGCTAACAGACAAATAAGCCGTCTAGTTAAAAAGCAATGGTTGTGATGCTGAATCAATCCGGCACAATTAAAACTCGAAAGCCATTTAATTGAATACGTTTGCAGTGAATAATTAACGAAACATGAATAAAGCGAAAAACAATTAAGTAGCTAACAGACCAAAAAGCTGTCTTGTTAAAAGTTTTAAAGCAACCGCCATGGAATGACGCTTACGTGTGCTGAGCAGTTTAGAGTCAGTGCCTCGATTTTCTCGCCTCGATATGTTTTCGTCTTTTCGTCGTTTTTTTGACTTTCAACTTTTCCGTTTTTTCACTTTTGATTTCGTCATTTCGAGGATCATTTTCATTGATTCACAATAAATTTGTTTACGTTCATCTCCCTGATTGTTTAGGGGATGAATTGATTGTTTATTTGGCAGAGAAGAACTGGATATCGAGAAATACAGCGAATCAGTCATGGATACTGAGCAGAGTCGACAGGTTCGTTCATGTTTCCCCAACGCACTCTTATTCCATCCATTCCCGCCTACAACCTTCCCCATCCATGCGAAACATTCATTTTAACATGAACTCAATTTTTTCCTTCGCAGGGCACCCCTCTGGAACCCAGCCTGGGCGGCTCCCCGTCGAAATGCCCGAAATCCTACGTGACGATCCTGCACGACGTGCTGAGTCAGGAGCGCAAACTGACCCCCGTCTACCAGCTGGTCAGCATGGAGGGTATGTCGCACGAGCCCACCTTCGTCTACAAGGTGCACGTCGACGGGACGGAGGCGCAGGGCCGCGGACGGCGCAAACAGGAGGCGCGCCAGCTGGCCGCCAAGAATCTCCTCATCAAGCTCAATCGGCTCCCGCCCGCGGAGGTGGATGCGATGGAAGGGGAGGGGGAGACGTTGGTCGAGGAGAAAGTGGAGGAGGTGGGGCGCGGGGTGCATAATATCCAGCTGGCGGCCAAGTTTCCCCTGGTGGACACCAGCAGGTGAATAATTTATTTAATGAATTTTGATATTTATTTTTAGACCATCCTTATCGAATTTGTGCTGGCTGTGGTGCGATTGTATTCGCTTTTTTTGCTATTTATTTTTTCCGTTATTTTCTTATGGACGTTTTGTAATTGTAAGTACATACATACGTAGTGTAAAAATATCAGTATAAAATAGAAAAAATGATTTAGTAAACGTTAAATAAATTTTTTCGAATTAGATATTTAAGAATTTTTAAGAAAAAAAATTATTCCCTTGTAAAGTCCGAAATAAATGATTTTTAATTTATTCGAATGATTTTATTCGGGTAATGGGGAATGAATAATGATAATTAAATTATTAAGTGGGTTACTTATTCGCTGTGGATTAGAATTCGAACGTAATAATTATTCTTTTATAATTATCAATGATAAATAGTTGGGCAGTTTTTTTTTATATTTATTGGTTTGTGGCGTCTGTTTGTGCAGCGTTGTGGATGGTTCGACGGCGACGGTGACGGTGCACACGGCCGCGGCGCCGGCGGCGACCGAGCCCGTTGCGGCCGCGCCGGAGGTCGCTTCGCCGAGCGCCCCGCCCCCCGGATCCGCGCCCGGCGCCCGACGATTTCCGGCGCAGCCCGGCCAGCAGTATCCGGTGCCGCACTGCCGCAAGGAAAATCCCGTCGGCAGGTACGTTGACTTCCACGCAATAAACAGCATTATTTACTACATAATAATTTTTAAAAAATAGGATAATAATTAACAATAATGCCTTTATTTTTGGCCGATTTCATTTTGGTCACAAGTAATTGACAAATATTAATTTTAAAAAATACGATAATAATTATCGAATAATGTCTTTATTTTTGCCGATTTAATTCTGGTCACAAATAATTAAATAAATAATAATTTTACAAAATAGGATAATAATTAACAAAATTAATAATACGTTTATTTTTGCCGATTTAATTCAATTAATAAATAATAATTTAAAAAATAGGATAATAATTAGCAGATAATGCCTTTATTTTCGCCGATTTAATTCTGGATTCTGGTGACAGATAATTAATACCGAAAACTATTGGAATCAAATGGGGTGGGGGGTGTAGTTTGCAGGAGCTGACGCTGAGTATCCGCTGGCCGCCGCCGCAGTTCGAGCTGCACGAGCGGGAAGGCGCGGCGCACGACGCCACCTTCAGCATCTGCTGCTACGTGTGGAGCTACAAGGCGCTGGGACGGGGCAAGTCCAAGAAGGAGGCCAAGCGCATGGCCGCCGCCAACATGTACGAGATCCTCCGCACCGCGCCCGACGTCCTCGAGCTCTGGCAGAAACGCGCCGAGGTGGGCGCTGGTTTTTTGGAAAATCTGATTTGAACTGAAAATAAGTTTTTTTAAAAAAAGAATTATTTCCTGCGCGATTGTGTTTCGAAAAATTCCGGCTGTTACCCGATTAATTGTTTAATAGAACATCACTGATTTCTCAATTCTCACACATTTTTTATTATTTTTTGTCGGTTGTTTTTTAATTTTTATTGGACCATTAATTGTAGTAAACTCCATCTGAATAGAAATAACTTTTTGCAATAATTATTTCCGGTACAATATTTTTCGCAAAATTTCCGCTTCTACTCGATTAAATCATTAACATAAAATCAAGAATTTCTCACTCATTTTTATTATTTATAATTTTCTTTATTTTATCCCGTTTCTTCCAGTTGTTTCCGTTAAATCTTTAATTGATCCTGAGCTTTTTAAAAGAAAAATATGTTGTAAAAAATCTTTGATGAAAAATTGTTGTTTATAAAAAGAATTATTTGTTGTTTATTGATTTATTGACGCTGATCATGATTATTGTGTTGATGTAGGCGTATGCGGCGCGCGCCTACAGCAACCGCAACAACCGCCACCGCCAGCCCATCCCGCAGCGCGCCCCGCCCATGCAGACGCTGTACAAGGATCTGATGGCCAACCAGACGTGCGATTCGCTGGCGGCGCTGCGCAGTCTGTCCCTCAACGAGGTCCTAAACCATCCCGACCCGCTGGACGTCATCCGCGAGCTGGCCACGCAGCTCCACTTCGACATTCTCTTCGACGATCTCTTCGACTTCACCCGCGTCAAGGGTCAGTCAGACAAATAATCATTTAAAAATCGATTAAAGTCGGTAAAATAATTGCTTAACGAACATGGTAATTATTGCCAGCATTTCGCGCGCATTTGTATCGTACTGTGGCACTGTACTACAATTTACCTACGTGTATTAGCATTACGAAAAAACGTACAATACAATCAACACTAATAAAATTGTATTAAAATTTGATATTCTCGGGGAAACAATTCGTTTAAAAAATTGACTAACGTACTGAATAATTACTTGTTAGCACTCAGCATATTTGCGCTAATATTTACGTACAGTACGTTTAAAAATAAAAAGATACAAAAAATTATAAATTGAAAAATTGCAAATACGGCACAAATGAGAGAAATAATAAAAAAATTGCCGCGAATAAAATGTGAAGAAATTAAACAACAACTTAAAACAAAACGTTGAAAATCATTCACTGGTTAAAGTGAAAATATTAAATAAAAAAATATAATAATATCGTGTGCGTAAAATAATTGCAGAAATTTGGGATAATTATTAAAATGGTTTTTCGTGTGTTTTGCAGATGAGAAAATCTCGCTACCGACGTTGCCGCACCCGGTGGCGGCGGCCATTTTAATCACGTTGACACTGCCGCGGCAATTTACGTCCATGTATTAGCATTACGAAAAAATGTGAAATAAAATCACTAATAAAATTGTATTAAAATTTAATGTTCTCGGTAAAAAAATTCGTTTAAAAAATTAATTAACGAACTGAATAATTACTTGTTAGCATTAAGCATATTTGCGCTAATATTTACGTACAGTATATTTAAAATAAAATGATACAAAACATTATAAATGGAAAAATTGCAAATATGTACGGCAAAACTAAAAGAAATAATAAAAATTGCCGCGAATAAAATGTAAAGAAATTAAACAACAACATTTTACAACAAAACAATGAAAATTATTTGTGGGTTAAAGTGAAAATGTTTAATAAAAAATATAGTAATATCGTCTAGAATACGAATATTTGCGTAAAATAATTGCAGAAATTTGGGATAATTATTAAAATGGTTTTTCGTGGGTTTTCCAGATGAGAAAATCTCGCTACCGACGTTTCCGCAACCGGTGGCGGCGGCCAGCCTGATCACCCTGACATTGCCGCGACAGGTCGTCTGTTTCGGCACGGGCGCCACGAAATCCGCGTCCCGCCGCGCCGCCGCCATCGACGCGCTGTGCTACCTGTACACGGCGGCCGCGCAAACCCTCACCCTGGAGAAATCTCCCTGAAATTCACCTCTTCAACGTTTTTATTTATCTTTATTCATCACAGTTCTTCACGACATTTTTTGCTTTTTTTTGAGTGATGCATGGAAGTTTTGTCAATTTTCTCGGGGTTTTTGTACAGTTTGAATTACTTTAAAAGGCAGATTTTTCTACTTAGAGAAGCGCGTTGGTACATTGGTCAAAATTGGGAAGACAGAATGAATACTCGTATAATTATTAAATTTTGCGCAGTTGACGGAACATGTCTTCGTCGTGGAGGGACGCACGGATAATGTCCATCTCCATGGCGTTCGGCATGATGATGGCCAGGTAGCCCGTGGAAAAAGGCTGCAATAATTAATAAAATTCAGCCATAATTATCAAATAAATATTCAGTGAATAATTCAGCAATAACAAAATAAAAATTCGACAATAATGACAGAAAATTCAGCGGATTATTCAAAAATAATTAATATAATTTCCGCCAATAATTTAACAATAATTACTAGAAATTCTACAGATAATTCAACAATAATTAATAAAAATTCAGCAAATACGTAATTAATTATCTGCTAATAATTACTGAAAATTCAGCAGATAATTCAACAATAATTAATAAAAATTCAGAAAATAATTCAACAATAATTTGTAAAAATTCAGCAGACAGTTCGATGCTGCGGCAAATGTAAATGTGTACCTTTGAGGAAAGGAGAGACGGTCGGGCGGAGAGATTGGTGTTGACTTCGAGGAGTTTACCGCGGATCCCGCTGCTGACCACGTAGCTGCTGCGGTCGGCACACTCGACGCGGCAGATTACCGAGCCGTGCTCAATAAACTGGGCACCCTACGAGAAACATTAACTTCACAGAAAAAAATAAATCTAACAGCAGTGAAAAATGTATTTACACACATTTATTTAAACGATATCTACATCAAGGTATCCGCGAAGACGGCTGCCGAAAATTCTTGACCAAAAAGAATAAAAAGAAAATATCGGAATTAATATTTTAAGGCTGAAAATAACGAAAAAATTGAAAGAAAATCGGCAAACAACAAGAAAGTGAGTAAAATATCGAAAATATTGTGTAAATTCCGCTAATGTGTACCTTTTTCCGCGCGCCTTGTCCGTGGCTCTGCGTCCGATCCGAACCATCACAGTCGGTGAAACTGACGCTAAGGCACTCTTTTTTCAAGGCCACCACGGGATGCGACGGCGCCAGCACAATAACACACAACCTGAATAATAATATTAAATAACATGAATAAATCGCAACAAAATATCGAAAATAAATAAAAATACAAAATAAATAGCAAATAAATAATGAAGAAATAAGAAAAAGATAAATAAATGAAAAAAATTATTCGACTGACTTGTTCGTATGCACCAGCACGCAGAGATCCTCCGAGCAGTCGGGACGCTGATCTGCAAATCACATCAAGAACTCCCAGTCTCATCCAACTCGATCGTGCAATCAATCGATTTATGGATACTGGATAAACCGTCCCTACCCATTTGGTACAGTCGAGTGTAGTTGTTGAGAATGTACTTGGGCATGTCGGGAAGAGGGGCAGAAGTAGAGGAGATACTCCCGTTCACGTCTGGGAGGTTCGTCACAAGGTCCGGGAGGTTGGACGACAACTCGGGAGGACGGCGTTTCGGGGCGGGGGACTCGTCATCCAGCGCGGAAGACTCCGTCGGCGGGAGAAGGCTGACAGGGGGCTTCACGTCCGCGTCGTCTACCGCCATGATCGTGTGTGCTTAACGCGAGGCACGCGAAGGAAGTTCGTCGCGCGATAAATTACAACCAGATACCTGGTACCCCCCTCTTCACTGCAAATCGCTGGCGATAATACCGTGGTTGATGCAAACGTTATAAACACGTGCTACGACTCAGAAAAATAAGCTACAATTCTAAAAATATCGGAATATGAAAGATAAAAAGTGATTTACGGAATGAGGAGTTCGAAAAAGATCTTCCAAGTTTTTTGTTTGCTGCTTTGCAGCCTTTGCTGTTTGCAGCTGCAAAACAGTCTGCATGTCGAAACACGAAAATCGTGGTATTAGAGCAGCCACCCTGAGAATCCGGTGCTGGCGACTGTAACTGCCGCCCGTGGTGTCGTTCTGTATTTTCTTCCATAATACTTCCGTTTCATGCAAATTGTGAAATTAATGTGAATACTAATGAATTCAATAAGATAAGTCATTTTATTTAATTTCGGTTTAACAATTTTTTTTATTTAATTTTCTCACTGATATTGCTATGAATACTCGCGGATTAGTTGAGAGAAGTCGAGAAGATATCACTAACCATACCATGGAATAAAAATCTTCGTATCATTTTATTGCAACACGATGCCGGCTCCCTTAATGTCCCATGGAAAAACTGAAAACACACCCATAAATCTCCTGAACCAAATCCCATGTGTATCGTATACGCGTTATGTATCACAATAAAATAAACGTCTTTCCCGGAATAATCCTTGCAAAAAAATCAACAAAACTGGCAAAGGAACAAAACAGAATTCAATTTTAATGGCATAATTCAGGCGGTGGGCATCCGCGGGCGGGGCTGCGGTGCGCACTCCTCCTCCCACTCCGTGCCGGCGCGTTCCTGATGCAACAGCATGGAGCGCCGCGGACTGGTCCAGGTGGGGAGGATAAAGGGGGCCGGGGGGATCGGGGGCGCGGCGGGGCTGCGGAGCGGCGCTGCGCCGGCGTCGGTGCTGGGCCGGGTGAGGACGGGCGGGTGGAGCGGCGGGCGGTGGAGGATGCGCGGGTTGACGGTGATGGTCAAGGCGGGCGGGGTGGGGGGCTGGGCGCGTCGGAAGAGGCTGGATAGGCGCTGCCAGCCGCCACAGGAGAGGGGGCGCTGGGTGGTGTTGCTGTATGTCTGGATGGCCGCGTAGATCGAGGTCACTGTAATTACATTAATTTTTATTATAGGTGTATAGCACTTATCTAGGATTTATTTTTAAATCAATTTCTTATAGTATACGCGTTTATTTGTAGATAAATTCATTTTTTCTAGTACTCAGTTTGTACTTACATGACGATATTTATTAAAGGCTCCAGTAATTCATTAAATACGCATTCATTTGTATTTACACTTACTGTACTTGATAAATTTGTATGCAATAAATATTTATATACTCATATAGAGCATTGTACATATACGGTAAATGTATGGTATATAAATTTATAAGTAAAAATTAGATAAATTTAATTTGTGCAGTACGCGTTTACATTAGTATAAATTTATTGTTTTTTTGCAATATACGCATTTATCTGCATGAAATTTGTTGTACCGAAAATCGGTACAGTATATTTAATCAAATACTTCTTTATATGAACGACCTACTTCTAACTGCGAGTTTATTTATAGATCAATTTATTTATGTTTATTTATATTTAACTTATTTTATATAATCTGAACTTATTATTTATGAGGCACTAATGCATAATATTAACAAACATACTCGTACTGATTTACGTATAATAAAAGTTTCAGTATCCAGTATTATGTTTGTGCTGTTAATTACTTTTCCGGTTATGAAACCGAATGAATAGCATTTACTAAATAAATAGCATTTAACCAAATTTGGTTAAGTATTGAAAACTTCCCGTATCCACTCGTGATATTTTCGCTGCAGTTGTTTTTAATTTTGCGCTGCCTTAACTTCTCTCCTGCGGGAATACCGTATAGTAACTTTACCGGCACAACTTCAATAATAAAAGGAAAAATGTGCCGTCATAATTATATCGGGCGCGTTGAACGTGGTGCATTTTCGTAGTTTTTTAAAGGTCACGGAGCTCTTTTGACTAGTCTTCTATTATTCGCCACTTATTTGGCGTTCAGATCCGCTGTTCTACAAGATTTCACCAGTCCAGGAAAAATAATAAATAAATTTCACGAAATTATGCCGGAAGAATATACACGTCTTCCTATTAATGGTTCCCTTTTCTGACTGTTCGCGGCGTTCTCTCGAAGCCGACGACGACGTTAACAGTGAATGGGACGGTGCGAAAAGGAGACGCGGTATGGCAGCTGTGATTGTGGCTGTGCCGCGATATACCCATAAAAAAGTCGTTAAAGAACAATTAATCTTGCCGGTGTGGGACAGCACTCATTAGGGTCAGTGGAGTGGCTGCAGCGCTAATGTTCATTTGGCTGCGCATTACACACCGAACAGGCAGAACGCCGGTTCTGATCAAATGGCCACCGGTCACTCTCACTGGTTCCCATTAGTGTACACAAAATAAGACAGCCATATTCACATGAACATATATAAGCATATGTGTTCCGCGCCGACTGACCATTAATTTCGTTCCACCCAGAAAAACAGCAGCCCCTGCTAATGACCTCATTAAACGTCAACCGACACATTCTTGTACTGTTCTTTATTCCTCAACCTTTATATAATTTACTTACTTCAGAGAAAATTATTTATTGTTACTCACATTTTTTTTTAATTATTTTTTGTTACGGTACTTAAAACTGTAGTTGCTTGATATTATTTAATTTATTCTGTTGTGTTATTGTTTTTGAAGAAAGCTCTGTATTTGCAAAGCAGAGCAGTATTACTGTGATATGTTATATGAATCGCACAAAATTACATAAAATTCCTAAACTATTTAAATTTAAATTAATTTAATTCACTCGAATTTTTATTCAGCTTTGAATGCTGCTTACCAAGAATAATTCCGCAAAACGGCAGGAAATACAGGACACTGGGTTGGTCGTAGTCCACGTCTTCCTTGTCCTGTTTTTTGCCGGTTGCGGGCCGTTTGGGCGGTGGTGCGGCCGCGTTGGCAGTGTGTTTGGCGTGCGAGGGATTGAACCGGCGCAAACTGACCATGTCCCTTACTAAAAAAATTCAAGGTCAACTAAATGTTCTGCTAAATGTAGTTAAATAAAAAATTATGAAAATATAAGCGTTTAATAATTTTTTGTAAAATTTCTATTTTTTTTATATAAATAAGCGTTCAGTAGATTTTTTCTAAATTTGTAGATTTAAATTTTATTTGTAGATTTAAATTTTTGTTTCTAAATTTTATAAAATAATAAGCGTTGTATAAATTTTATACAATATCTGTCTTCATTTGTCAAGCACATTGATTATCTAAGATATAAATGTTATAAACAAAAAATCCTTCACAAATTGCACGGAATTTATGTGCGCCCGGCGCCCGATTATAAAGCGAATTTTTAAAATGTGTACGGGCGGCAAGAAGTGTACTTACCGATGCAGACCGTGTCGGAATTGGGCAGACAGCGGCTCAGCTGGATCTCGTTGGCGGCGCACTGGCTGCAGCGCATACACACGTTGCTGACCATGTCGAAGTATTCGCCGTCGGGGCACACACTGCACTCCGTGTCGGCCGTGGCACTGCACTCCCGCTGGACGCTCGTTCCCGTCGGACACTGCCGGCATGTCGCGCACCCGTTGCTCACCGGATCCCGAAATGTCCCGCTAAAAATCCACATTCCATATAAATTTGAATTATGGAGTTAGAAGAAATAATCATTTTAATTGATAATACATAAAATTAAAAAGATTAAAAAAATTATAAATTTTCGGAATAAATCTTTGTTTATTTAAGTAATATAATTTATTTTAAAAAATGATACTTTAATTTTCCTGTAAAGAATATAAAGCGGCTGACCTTTGACAGGCGCACACCGTATCCGACTGCTCCGTGCAGTCTTCCAGCACCTGTTGCCCATCGGAGCACACCGCACACGCCGCACACGTCCCGTTCAGCCGGCGATACTCGCCAAATGCACAGGGAACAATCCACACCGAGTCCATGGAATTGTCGCCAACCGGCAAAGCCATCGCTGCAACCGGCATAATTCCGTAATAAATCGCCAGCACGGTCAACAATAACACCGCGTATAACTCCATCATACGACGCTGCAAAATCTTCGGTATTTTTCAACAACCGCGAAAGCACTCAGGAAATTTGTAAAAGAGATTTCCAAAGAAATAAAAGACGTCCTCGACCTGATTCGGATTGAATGAAGGTCGGAGAAATCAGTGGCGATCAGACGCAGGTATTGTGTGGCGATTTATCGCTGCATAACGACGTCTTTGCGCGGTGATTGGTCAGCGCTGCTGGACGGGGCGGTGCTGCTGGACGGCAGACAGACCAGCGTCCGCTTGTGTGATCAGCCAGACACAGAACAGAGAGAATGCGATAAAATGAAACCCGGCTTAAACGCAGCACTGTGATTGGTCGGCCGCACACAGACAGACCAGCGTCCGTTTACATGATGAGACACTGAGAGCCCGAGAGAAGACCATAAAAAGGCCAGGCTCAAATAAAACACATTCTGCCGCTTATTGCACGGATTATCTGCTCCCCACTCTGGTCTGCAAGCAGAAGGGAGAAGACGGTCGTAAACGAGCCAGAGCAGTCTGTGCGCCAGTGGTCGTTTTACGATGTGCGCTTTATCGGACGCAGGGTCTAATTGCTCGCGCGGCATTGTGTGTGAGTGTCTTAATGTGGAGCGTCATTAATCTTCGACAAGGTACGGGCTATTGTTTCCGAAAGGCACTTCCAACATGCCGGCCCACCACTCACCAGCAACAACATCGCCATAAAATTAGCGCATAGCAGCCGATTCCAGAAATCGGGCTCGTGGATTGCGGTGAATTAAAACGTCTCCTTGCATCTATGCCGGTGTCGTTTATAATCGGCCACATTTTACTGGAGTCTTTGGAATCACAACAAATTAAACACAACTCGCATAATAATTCTTAACATGATTAAAGCCGAATATAAAATTTAATACGCGTGATATATAATTTCGTTTATTTATTTTTCCAGAGCTCGACCTTTATCGAACAAAGATTTGATTAATCGCGATTGCAGCAGGCCTATGACCATGTCAATAAATATTCTCCACACCAAATTGACGTTTTACCAGCAGACAAATAATTTGTTCTCGATGGAAAAGGTCAAATTAAGCGAAAATTTGCAGCAGAGAACGTACAGTAATTTTAGCATTTACTAACGTGTCCTATTTGCAACCGCCCCCGTACTGCGGCATGGTCGATGATTGCAGAATGCTTGCGTTGCATATCGCCCGTTGTCGCATCAGCAGTTCCGTGTCAAATTTGCTGATTCCTTAATTGTTCCCAGACCCGTTCGTAATCAAATAAAATATTATTACCGAAGAAATTACATATTTTTCGGCTAATAAGTCGGAGTTTTCCGGTTAATAAGACCTTGAAAAGTCTGTTTTCAATATTTTCAATTTTCCATCAATTCCCACAGTGATCTCGTTGCAACCGCCCACGTACTGCGGCTTTGCCCGTGGTTTCGTTGCACATCGCTGTCGTCGCTGCACGTTGCAACATGTTCGAAATTAAATTTTGAATTTCGATCTTTGAGCCGAATTTAACGATTTTCCGTTCCTTCTCATTCTCCACACTGCAGAATCTGATTAATCCCAACATGGCGACATCTCCCCAGGATGAAGAAATCTCCGAATTCCACTTAGAACCCACCGTCCGCAGCCTGCTAGAGCAGGAGACGCTGCGCTGGGTGTTTGTCGGAGGGAAAGGTGGCGTGGGCAAAACAACCTGCAGGTTGGCTGCAAAATCTTCGATCAAACAGCCTTGAACGTGCTCCTGGTTGTTCCCAGTCTGACCGTGTATGTTTGCAGCTGCAGTCTGGCCATCCTGATGGCCCGTCGCCGCGAGAGCGTCCTGCTCATCTCCACGGATCCGGCGCACAACGTGTCGGACGCGTTTAGACAGAAGTTCACCAAGTACCCCACACTCGTCACGGGGTTCGCCAACCTCTACGCCATGGTGGGATCTGGTTTGCTTGCCGCAGTGGCCGCGTCTAATGGGGTGTGGTTGTGATTGTTTTTGAAGGAAATCGATCCGCAAGTGCACGGGAAGATCGACGAGATTGAGGATCATGTCCAGACTGATGAAGAAGGTACGTCACCGTACGTGGCATTTTTCCACTTTGTTTCGACAGTTAAACTGCCGGAGTTTTTTCTCTTTTGCTGTTAAACAGCTTTTTGAATTTTTCAGGTTATTCCCATCTTTTTGTTAATTACCACTGCCTGGATAAAATTGTGAATTTAAGAGAAGCTGCGAAACTGCTGTTCTCTACGAAATTAAATTTAAAAGCGAATTTTTCAAACTTTCCCCAGATTTCCATTTCAGTGCTTTTTTTCTCTATTTCTGTTTGACAAATCTGATGTTCAGTTTTATATCGCGGTGGTTGTTGAATTAGATTTATGGAGTACGGGACGGAAAATGATGCTGGACATCACCAACTCCCTGCCGGGCATCGACGAAGCCATGAGCTACGCGGAAGTCATGAAGTATGTGGTTTTTTTAATTATCCTACCGTTTTCGGAAAACAGAAAATTAGGTATGACATTGAAAATACAAAAAAATAAATGTGAAAATTGGAATATAAAATTGAGAGCGTAAAAAAATAATAGTAAAATACGAAAATAGGAAAATCATTATGAATAAAAACGAAAACGAAATAGAATATCACTTTCGGAAAATAAAAAGCAAAACAGAGAAATAAGAAACTTTTCCGAAAATAGAAAATTAAAAAAATCATAGACAAATAAAATCGGAAAAATACGAAAACAGACAAAACGCTTTGGGAAAATAGACAAACAGGGCAACAGCAAAATAAAATAGAAAATATTAAATCACTTCCGGAATTCCGAAAATAAACAAATATGGAAATGAATATTATTATGGGAAATAAATCGGTTAAAATTGTAATTTCTGGTTAGGCCTGACACATTGGATTGTCTTTGGTTTAGGTTGATCCAGTCGATGAACTTTAGCGTGGTGATCTTCGACACGGCGCCGACGGGGCACACGCTGCGTCTGCTGGCCTTCCCCGACGTGTTCGAGCAGGGCCTGAGCAAGATCATCCGCCTGAAGAACCGCCTCGGGCCGCTCTTCACGCAGATCTCCAGCGTGATGGGCGTGCCGCAGACCAGCTCCGACTTCGAGCAGATCTCCAAGAAGCTCGACGATCTCATCCCCACCATCCGCAAGATCAACGAGCAGTTCCACAACCCCGAGATGACCACCTTCGTCGGCGTCTGCATCGCCGAGTTCCTCTCGCTCTTCGAGACCGAACGACTCGGTAAGGAAATGATGCCGTAATCAACCGAAAATCGGCGATACATAAATTACTAATTTTATTAACGAAGTATTATTGCCAGTTTTTTATCATTTTTTTCGATATTTCCATTTTTTTTTACCATTTTTTTCGATTTTAGTTTTCTCTAGTTTTTAATAATAATTATTATGTTGAGCTTTATCACGATGAATAATAAGAAAATCTACTAAAATAATACAGTTATTTTTTATATATTTATTCCATTTGTAACCTTAGTTTCGTTCGTTGAAACGATTTATTAAATAAAAAATAAAAGCATTTACTGTCTAGGAAGATTTGTTTTAATCGTTTGGATGATTTATACGTATCATTTATCTTGTTTTGAATTTAAAATTGACAGGAAAGAGTACGATTACACAGTAAAGTTTTTAAAAAATTCATTATATATTTTTTAATACTGAATTTTCTTCGTTGAACTAATGTTGCCGTCGAGAAATAAAAACTCTGTTTAATAACTTCTTATGCGTTACGTGAGGTAATTAATTTTGCTTTTGAAATTAAAAAATAAAACGAACAAAATCTTTGGAATATTTGTTGAAAAATTTATTTCATTATAAAATTGATCCGTATTTGTTGGAATAATTTTTTTAAATAATTTTTATCGGGCAGTACAAGCGCTGGCCAAGCACGGCATCGACATCCACACCATCATCGTCAACCAGCTGGTGTATCCCTCCAAAACCCAGCCCTGCTCGCTGTGTAAATCGCGCGAGCGTCTCCAGCAAAAATACGTCAAACAGGTGATCATTTCCCTTGAAAAACTGCCATCTGCATCCACAAAATTAACCGGTTGTACTTGTTATTTTCCGCAACAGATTGAAGATTTATACGAGGACTTCAACGTGATCAAGCTGCCGTTGCTGGAGGACGAGGTGCGCGGCAGCGAGGCCATGGAGAATTTCTCCAAGATGCTAATCACGCCGTATCAGCCTTAGAATTATTCGCTGCATTATTTCCCTGTATCTTCCGTTAATTAACAAACAACCCGTGCCGTTAATGTGTTCCAGCTACTCTATAATTTGTCCGCCGAAATAAAATAAAAATAAATAAAATTTATTTAAAATGAGTAATCGATTTGTCCACCGAAATAAATTAAAAAGAAATAAAATACGAATTAAATAGAATGTCTAATAAATTTTTCCGTGGAAATACATTTCAAAGAAATAAAATAAATAATTAGTTTGTCCGCCGCATTAAAGTAAAAATAAATTAAATTTGAACAATAAACAGACGGCAAAACTGAATTAACAAAAATGAATTAAATAAAATATTATAATTTAACTGCTGCAAAAATTCCGTCGTTTGAGTTTATTTCATCGCATTCGCCGTTTTCCTTCCAACGCACGTAATAAAAGCCGTCGAAATTAAAAACAAAATGCTCTTGATATTTCAAGAAAACACCGCCCATAAATCCAAGCGCCGTTTGAGGTAATTTTAACATCACCAGAAAAAACAATAATTAAACGATTTAAATTTGCGTCCGCGCCGGTCGGATAGGATTCAGTTTGATCTGCTCAACCACCCACGAGATTCCATCACTCACGCCGGCCCTAAAAAAACAACCAGAAAAATTTTAGAAGGTACAAGGAAATTTTTATCTAGCAAGTTTACATTAACTGTAACTGAGAACCATCAAACGTCAATTCTCTGCTGAATCTATAGAGCCCTTGCACTACGACATTAGTCCACTTCCATAGGCGCATTGGGCGGCGAAATTTGTACTAATTTTGTAGTTCTTGGTAAGAATATGCGTTTCAAATAATCACCAATTAAATTTTTGATTTTATTTTAATTAAGTTCCCCTTTGTTGTAATGAACTGGGTGCAGCCGATTAAAATGCACCTTAAAAGGAAGAAAATATTCCAATCGGAAGTACAACCATTTTATCCCGAACGTCGTAAATAAATTGATGAAATTTAATCTTGTGTTACAACCTATACTCACTTGAATAACCCAATAAAATACCACAAAAAATCATGAAAAAATTGATGAACATCAGAGAATAAAAATTTAAAATAATTATGAACCAGTCAAATGCGGAAAATATCGTACCCAGTTAATGCCGAACAGCCGAGCGCCAGGCATTCGCGCCGGCCGATGTACGGCGTTCCCACGCTGGACAGCTGCGATTTCACTTCCGCCACCAGCATCGACGCCTGCCGGAAAATTAATTCCAAAAATTCCGGTAAAATTCAGGCAAATTCGGGTAAAATTCCGGTAAATGTAAGAAAAATAATCATACTTCGATGTCTTGCTTATTGGCCAACAAAAGCAAGGGAACACCGTCGAGATGCTGATTATGGATCATCGTCGCTGAGAAAAATACAACAAAACTTTTTTCCGTCAATTCATTTAAAGTACATATTTATACAGCGAATAATTCAAGAATTTTTTTTATTTTTTTTATTTGCCAAACTACAATTTAATATTTATAAACAGATTCGAATCTCTCGGGTCGAAATAAATTTCTTGGTGATGCAGACGAAATAAATTTCATTAATTACCAGTTTTTATTATTTAAGAAAACATTCTTAAATTCAACGTTTTTAAATTTAAAAAAAAGGAAAACATTTTATATAAAAAAGCCATTTTACCGAAAGCGTCTTTGGTTTCGTTGAGGCGATTCCGATCGCCGGAATCCACGACATAAATAATGGCATGGCATTCGGAATAGTATTTATCCCATAGCGATTGCAGTTCTTCCTGTCCTGCAAATACAAAAATAATTATTATTTAATAATTGCATTTATTAGCAGCAATTTGCTAATTTTATTTCTTCGTATTTCTCTGCCATAAAATTTCACACATCAAAGCCAGTCAAGCCACCAATTATTTTCTTCCCGTTTTTTTAGTGAAATTTTTACCTCCGAGATCCCAGAAATTCAGCCGTATTCCTGCCGTATCGATTCTGCCAACTGGAGAACAAATCATCAGAATATTCAATATCACCAATAATTCTGCGAAAAAAATCAGCGTGTTGAGAAATTCCCCACTGACTGTTCAGTCCGACGGTGGCCGTGATCTTCTTGGGATTCAGTCCGACGTAGGAGGAATTAAACTGCGCCTTCGCCTGCTCCAACAGTGTCTAAGAAGAACGGGAATCAAACGCGCAGAAAAAGAGTTCAGGAAAGCTGAAATACGCACTGTTTTGCCAGCGTTGTCCAGTCCTAGAATCAGAATGAAATACTCGTCCTTCTGCGTGCACTGCTTGTACAGTCCGTAAAACAGATGGAACATTCTCCCCGCATCACCACATTACACATCTGTTCCCGGAAAAATAATTTCCCAAATGAAAGGACTTCGTAAACATAAAGCAAACGAAAATTTAATTTTATAAGTTTTTTCTACAAATCTGAGCGAAGAAAATGAGTGGCAGCGTAAATAAACGGATATAATTTTCCGGATGGCACTTCCAATGCCAGTGGAGTTGGACTGGCATCGCCATTTTCGTTGCGCTGTGGTTTGAATTCCATTTGAGGGCCGTGTTTTAAATTATTCAAAATGAAACAAAATTAAAATTGACATTTTGTTTTTAAATTGAATTCTAAACAGTTTTGAGCCGTTTTGCAACGATTCGAAATGAAATACAAATATTTGAAGCCTGAACTTGCGACAGCGTTGGACAATTCCAACGCGGTGTTGGAAGTGGGCGTCACATCGCACCGTCCAGGTGGTGATTCACCCTGCGCTAGATTAGCATACGTGCATGTTTCAGCGTGCAGTATGGATTTGAAATTGATAACGCATTTTGCCCAGTCAAGTTTTGAAAAATTCAGTTTCTGCGTGGAACGAAGGATGGTCGTTAAGGTGAATGTGATAGTATTGATTTCTGCAGTATAATTCCTCTCTTTTTCTGCGCTATCTTTAGTCGAAACCCTTCAAGAGCATACTCTGATTAATCATCTTTTTGTACTGTTGAGAGAGAGTGAGGTGAGTTAGCGTTCTCGACGTTTCGGCAGACTTTTGTCACTTTTCACTTCCGCGTGACGTCTGGTCGTGATCATTGCGAAAGGATCAGACTTGAAAATTGATGGATTTTTTATTTGAATTTAGCGATTTTTTCGGGTTGCCGACACGTTTTAATTGAGAGGTTGTAGAAATTGTACGTTTTTTCAGTTTTTTGACGGTTTCAGTAAAGTTATTCGGGTTCGTGAGACACGGCTAATCTGGGACAGTTTGGATTCATCCACTCATCCATTCTGTCGGATCCTTATTTTCACAGCAAACAGTAAGTTCTGGTAATAATGTGCTTTGTGGTGTCGGCGAAGACTTCTCTTCTTTTGAACAGATGGCTTTTAACCTTGGCATCGCGTTAATTTTGCACAGCTTGTTTATGCTTGGTAATATCATTGTTAGAAGGGTTGGCATGGGGATTTCCCTGTACTGTTGATACGTATTGGCGCAGTGTCGCACAGGGAAATAACCGTTCAGCACAGTTTAACTTTTATCATTGAATCTGTTTGGAATTATTGGGAAGTTAACGATGGAGTAATATTGTAATAATTATTAAAGAAATTTCTGGATATTTAGATTATTGATAAACTATGATTTTATGACACGTGGAATAGCCTTTTTTGTAAAAAAATAGTTGCAGTGGATTTTCCCAAAATTTCTCGTACTTATGTCCATGTTTTACATATTTCGACAGAATATTCGGTTTTATCACTTTTATGATAATTTAATTTCACTTTCGTATGATAAATTGTTGTAAAATTACTGGAGTTAAATTATTACAAAGATAAACTGCACGCTGCAAAATTAGTATTAAATTAATACAGTAATTGTAATTGCAAAAGCAGCAGATTTTAATAAATTATGTGATTGAGGATGAAAACTTTGCTGTGAAATTTTCATAAAATGATTAAATGAGAATGATTAAATGCGTAAATTACAGAGAAGGTTACCAGCATCCTTCTAAGCTGTATTTTTTATTTAATCGTTCTTTTTTCGAGTGCAAAATTTCTTGGCAGCAGTTAAGCAATTTGATTATAAGGTATGGCACATGATGCAGCAAGGTTCGGCGGAAGAGTGCACTGAACTCTGATTAAACTGGGGCTTGATGGAATAATTGGCCTAATTACTGATCAGGTGATCTTCGATGTCCACTCATCCCAGCCACTCCCCATCCGCATCCGCATCGCCTACGGACAAGCCCAACGAACCCCCGGTGAAGAAGCAGCGCACGGACGCCTCCTTCTCTTCCGCCTCTAACGCTTCGTCGGCGGCCTCGTTGAACGGCACGAGCAGCGGTCTGCTCAGCGCGGCTCCCTCCTCCTCTGCGCAGCACGACCAGGAAATGACGGATCTGCACCACAACAAGAACGGCAACAGCCACGCCTCCGACCAGGACATGGAGCCGGCCGTGCGCGCCGCCAGCTTCTCCGGCGCCCTGCCCCACACCACCAACGGGGTGCTGGAGCGCGCCGATTCCCATTCCGGCGACCAGGTAACGCGACGCTTGTGCAAATCCGTCGAAATATTGTGAAAAATAACTATCAGTATAAACGCTGTTAATAGAAACCAGCTGGAATCTGGAAATGTGTTTTTTTATTTTATTTTTTTCGACACTATTACGGAGTGTGATATTGCCAGTATACGGAATAATAAATTAAAGTACATCTAGCAAATTTTGGCATGCTGTTTTGGCAGAAACAGCCAGCTGAGAAAATCGTTAAAAATTAAATTTATCAATCATGATAAGTGAATAATAGTATACTTGCAAAATACGCATAAATATATTCCTTAAAGTCAATTTATTGCGGCATAGTATCTATTGCGGCACACATTGAAATGATTTATGCCTAAAAAATCTGGACTTAATAAATTTGACGGTTTGTAGAATCATTTGCATAATAAATACTAATAAATACTAAAATTAGATGAAAGTATTGGTGCAATTGTTGTGGAATAAAATAAGAAAAATTCAGAAAAATGAAAAAACGATGGAAAATTGGTAATATTTGATTGGCAGGTGCACATCGACGAAGGCCTGTATTCGCGGCAGTTGTACGTGCTGGGGCACGAAGCCATGCGGCGTATGGGCGCCACCAGCATCCTGATTTCGGGTCTGAAGGGACTGGGCGTGGAGATCGCCAAGAACATCATCCTGGGCGGCGTGAAGAGCGTCTGCCTGCACGACGAGGGCCAGGTGGAGCCGGCCGATCTGGCCTCGCAGTTCTTCCTGCGCGAGGAGGACGTCGGGAAGAACCGCGCCGATGTCTGCTTCCCGCGCCTGGCCGAGCTCAACATCTACGTCGATGTGCGGCCCCACACCGCGCCGCTGACGGCCGCCTTCCTCAAGAAGTTCCAGGTACAGGTTTTTCGAAAAGGACGCATAATGAAAACATTTACGGCAAATTATGCTGCGATTTTGCTTATAATTTTCTAATATAAATTATTGTTAAGTATTCAGTTTTTTCATTTCCATTTACAGATTTGTTTTTGTATTTTTATTATCAGTTTTCGCTGATGGTAATTATTTTTTACAGTTTTATGGATTGTCGTGGGGTTGTTAAAAAACGTGTAAACTGCAACCGGGAATTTTTTGTTGTACTTATCATTTCCAGAATAGCAAGAGAATTATCATGATTGTTAGTGGACAAAAAATGTTGTACATGATCGTAAATTAGTTGAAATTTTTCTACATTTATTATACGTGCATTTCGTTCGGTCTTTAACTCCGTAGATGACGTAATCCTTGAAAGCCTCTGCACTACGTTCACTACATTCTATCGGTGTATATTCTTGAGCCGTAAGGTTTTTTCAAAATTTTTTCCTAAACAGTTTCTTCGTTTCCTTATACTAACTGTATATTTATCTCTGTATCTATTTTCTGTATTTATTTCCTGTATTTATTTTCTGTATTTGTTTCTGTATTTATTTTCTGTTGGTGTTCTGTATGTATACTTCTATTTTTAGAGAGTTTTTTTTATTATTTATTTTGTGCTCGTGTATTTATTTCGTTGTTCCGAGTTTTCTCTGTTAGCACTGGAGCTGATTTTAGTGCTTTATTTCTGGCCATGACAGTGTAATGTGATAAAAAGGTCTTGACGACGTTTCGAGTAATTGTTTTTGCGGTTCTTCTCGCGATGCTGTGGTGGCTGAAGGTAATTGTACTGCAGGTGGTGGTGCTGACGGAGACGACGGTGGAGGAGATGATCCGCGTCAACGACATCTGCCGCGAGCACGGCGCGGCCTTCCTGGCGGCCAACACGCGGGGATTATTCGGGCAGGTGTTCTGTGACTTCGGCAAGGATTTCACCGTGCTGGACACCAACGGGGAGCCGCCCCTCACCGCCATGATCTCCCTCATCACCCACGACGACAAGGGCCTCGTCACGGCCGCCGACGAGGCGCGCCACGGCCTGGAGGACGGCGATCATGTCACGTAAGCGGCGAAAACTAGCACACTCAACACAAAATGACGGGAAAATAAAGTTTCTAATTTTCTTGAAAATTTTCTAATTATTTTTGCGTTGGAAAATAAAATGAAAAATAGCGCTTAATTTTATTAAGTATTTGATATTGAATTTTTAAATCGTACTTCCTCCGTTTTTCGTATGACGATAAATAAAAATACCGTTTAATTTTAAAGTTAATGCTATTTCAATACGTAACGTAAACCTGTGAATAAACGACCAATCGCGGTTTATTTTTGTATAATATTTTCGGGTTAATTTTGTGAATGTCGGTTGCGCATCTGGAAAAAAAACATAAAAAAATGGCGTTTTAATTTTATTCAATATTTTATAAATAATTCTGTTTAATATAGATGATCTCTTGCGAATCAGCAAATAAATGAAAAATATTGTTTCGATTTTGCTTCTTTATTCCTTCTCGTTGTTATTTATTTCTGCGAATGTTATTTGCGCATCTGAAAAGAACAGAGAATCTACGAAGCAACAAATAAAATTGCTGAATAAAACTGTTCAGTGAACGAAAAATATCGTTTTATTTGTCATAAATAAAAATGTTGCATCTGTATTTATCCCGCAAAGACGGCATTTTCACGCTGGGTTATTTGTACAGTTTCCAGGAGGTGCAGGGCATGACGGAGCTGAACACACACGAGCCCATCAAGATCAAGTACGTCAATCCGTACTCCTTCGCCATCGGCGACACCAGCCACTTCTCGCCGTACACGCGCGGCGGCATCGTCACGCAGGTGAAGATGGCCAAGCATCTGCACTTCAAGTCCTTCCGCGAGTCCCTGCAGCACCCCGCGCTGATGGATATGGACATCGCCAAGTTTGGCCGCTCGCACCAGCTGCACATTGGCTTTCTGGCGCTGGATAAGTTCTTGCAGAAGAAAGGCCATTTGCCGCGCCCGCATAATGTCGAAGACGCCGAGGCGTTGCTGGAGCTGTGCAAGAGCGTTAATGAACAACTGCCGCCAGGTACATGATTATTTTCGCCATTATTTTGGTTCCGTAACGGTCGTACATTTTTCTTTGATTTATAAATTGAGGCTGACTAGTTCATGACACAGTTTTTGTTTCACATTTTATTTGTTTTAAGAATTTTTGTGCTGAATTTTGTTTATTTAATTTTTATGATTTTACTGCTTATTCGAAACTGGATGCATTTCCGGTTTAGAAGAGCATAAGATATGCATCCAATTAATGGAGTTTTTCATTAAGATTCTAGGAGGTATTTTCCGAGACAAAAAATCAACTAAAAATCAACTAAAAAAATTAAAAATAAATTATCCGCTATTTTTAAAAAAATAGTAGATAATTAATTCGTTACACTGACCGTATATCTCAATGTGGGAATTGTAAATAGAGACGAAAGTGGACCCGCTGGACGAGGAGACGTTGCGCAACCTGGCCAAGACGTGCCGCGGGGACCTGCCGCCGATGCAGTCGGTGGTGGGGTCCATCATCGCGCAGGAAGTGATGAAGGCCTGCTCCGGGAAATTCCATCCGGTCTTCCAGTTCCTCTACTTCGACGCCCTGGAGTGTCTGCCCGATGCCGCGCTGGCGGAGAGCGAGGTGCAGCCCACGGGCTCGCGCTACGACGGCCAGGTGCAGATCTTCGGCCGGCAGTTCGCCGAGAAATTGTACAACTCCAAATGGTTCGTCGTCGGCGCCGGGGCCATCGGCTGTGAGCTGCTCAAGAACTTCGCCATGATGGGACTCGGCTGCGGACCTAAGGTGAGCAGAAATAGCGGTTTGCCGGTTTTTTTTAATGGAAAAAGTTGTCTGGATAGTGAGACCGCGGGGTCTGTTGATTTTTGCTGTATTTGCCCAGTTTTAATTAATTTATTGCTTTTTATTTGTGTTTTCTGTTTCTCACAGTTCACTTCCTTCTACTAATGGTTTTCAATATTTTTCTGTCTATATTGCATTAATTTTTCTGTCTATATTACAATGTTTTTTCAATGTTTAAAATTCAATCATTTTAATTAGTTTAAATTTGCGCAGGCTTCTTGTCATTGAGTACAGGCTGTTGTCGAATAAAAAGAAACTATTGTATTAATTGTAGCATTTTTTGTATTTAGTGGTTCGTCATATGGTTTTAATTTGTTGCGTTTAAGGAGAATGATTGTGCTTTATAGTAGGAAAAAAAACATTTGATGTTACAAGTCAGTGATTGAATTTTTCGGAAAGTTTTCTTTTTATTTGGTATCCTGACATTTTCAAAGTTACGAGACGTACCGATGGTAGCCACTGCACTACGATCAACACAGTTTCTGTGATAATAGTTTCTGTGATAATAGTGACGTTTCCTTAGTTGATGGTGGATGAACCTTTAATAAGTATCGCAGTACAAGTACAAACTAAGTACCAGAAAGGACGAAGGATGATGAAAATAATTAGACCAAACCATTACAGCTCCTTGGGGGCAAATGCCCACTCACGCACCCCGATGTTAGGGGGCCAATTATCGGGGGTGAACATTTTTTCGGTATCACTAGCGTAAGAACCAACACGTGCGAACAGACTATTCTTACGACCGTTTTTAGCAGAATAAATTGAAACAAATCTCACAGAGATTCCGATGTTAACGTTGATGACTTGGTATGATTGATTAATTTTGGTTTATATTTTATTGATTTATTTTGGTTTAATTTGATTAGCTTAACTTGCACAGACATAATTGTGCAGTGTTTTATCGTTTCGTATTTGTTGTGCAGGGTAAGATCTTCGTAACGGACATGGACACCATCGAGAAATCCAACCTAAACCGGCAGTTCCTCTTCCGGCCGCACGACGTGCAGAAGATGAAATCGGACGTGGCGGCGCTGGCCGCCAAGCACATGAACCCGCACATCAACATCATCTCGCATCAGAACCGCGTCGGCGCCGACACGGAGCGGATTTATGACGACAGCTTCTTCGAGGCGCTGGACGGCGTGGCCAACGCGTTAGACAACGTGGACGCCCGCATGTACGTGGACCGGCGCTGTGTCTTCTACAAGAAGCCCCTCCTGGAGTCCGGGACGCTCGGGACCAAGGGCAATGTGCAGGTGGTGCTTCCGAATCTGACGGAGAGCTATTCGAGCAGTCAGGACCCCCCGGAGAAGAGTATCCCGATCTGTACGCTGAAGAACTTCCCCAACTCCATTGAGCATACGCTGCAGTGGGCGCGGGATCTCTTTGAGGGGCTGTTCAGTGCGCCGGCCACCTATGTGATTCGGTAAGGCGATTTATTATCGCATTTATTTGTATTTATTCACGGTTTTTGTTTTTGTGAATAATTTGTTTCACGGTTTTTGATCTTCTGAATAATGTTCACGGTTTTTTTAATTTTTAAGTAATATTAGGAATTTTTCTGATTCACTTTGCTGGGCAAAAAGCCATCCAGCATAACAGAAAGTGCATCGGCGTAATACTACCTAGGTAAAAGATTCAAATGTGTACGTTAAAGGAACTGTCGGTGGTCGTAGTGTAAGGGGCCTAAGGGCAGGCGCAATGAAAAATCGGCACGTGAATATCGTATACCGGTGCGGAATTGTGCAGTGTTGTTTAATTTTTAATTATGTAGTGTACCAGCGCTTGCAGTTATTGCTATCTGGGTGGCTGTTGCCAATAAAACTTTTAATTGTGCACTACTTTCAGAAGAATTTCAGTTAAAAAAGTTATCTTGCGTTTTTCCTGCAACGTTCTGATTTTTGATTTGATTTGACTTTTTAGCGTTCTGATTTGTTTTTATTTATTATCGGATTTATTTTTTGAATTATCTGTGGATTTCTTTTGGAGAAAGCTGCGCACACCACGTTTTACCATCAAAGTCTCCGCACACCACCTTTCACCACGACCGGGCTGCGCACACCACTGTTCGCACCACGTTTTGTCTCGGGCCACCATTTTTGCGCACCACCATATATATTTAAAATATCGTCAGTCTCGGGACACCACCGTATACTCGCAGTTTATATACGACTAATATGAGCTATGTTGTATTTTTCGTGTTTGTACAGCAGGTAGTACTTTACTTATATTACGTTGTATCTAACGATAAATTACAATGTTTTGGGTTTCAATATAGCGCAAGGCAAATCTTTACTAATACTGCAAGCGTAATGCAAGTCAGTAAGTACAAAAAGTTCTTTAGTAAGCACAGCAAAAAGTAAGTAAGCACTTCTTAAGTAAGTAAGCACAGTAAAAAACAGGTGGTTGCTTGCTTTCGGCAAGCAACCATCCGCAAACAAAAACAACTTGCGTTCGGCAAGTTTGTAAAACCGAAAAATTTGCTACTACAACGGAAGCGGAGGCAAACGAGTGGTATCAAAAAAGAGGAGTCAGGCCGCGAGACGAAAGAGCTGTCTTTTTCCGCCCGTAATAACAATTAATTAATTTTGTTTTAAAAAGTGGTGTGCAGAGACTGTGGTGGTGTGCACTCTGCCCTTGGTGGTGGCCGGAGATTTCGGTGGTTTTTGTAAAAAAATTAGAAAATAATAAAAAGTGGTGTGCGGAGCCTGGCGGTGGTGCTTCATGGTGTGCGGAGACTTTGGTGGTGAAACGTGGTGTGCGGAGCCTTCCCCATTTCTTTTTTGTTTAATTATCGAAGAGTACTTTTTAGTTTAATTATCGAGATTTGTTTTCTTGTTTACTAGTATTATCGCATTTGTTTTTTATTTTATATTTCTTTGCTTTTATTTTTTCGGTTGCGTACCGGATTTGTTTTTAAATTATTTCCGATTTATGTTTATTAATGTGGTTGTTCAAGTAAAAACAAATGCTACGAAGATCGCAGCTGAATTCTTTCTGAAATCACAGTACTGCACCGGTATTCGAAATTTAACGTCATCCTCTGTGCATTCGATATGTGTTAGCCTTTACACTACGACCGCTGACATGTAGTACTGTACTAACATCCTCAATGTCCCGATGAAGTATTGCGCTGCTGAGCTTTTCGTTTTCCTGTTACGATTCACTTTACCGTTTGATACCACCGTGTGTTCTAAAAAACGACATAAGTATTAATACAAGTTTTAAATTTTTTTTTTGTTTTTTATTCGGCAAAAGCCATCAAAGAGACGCAGAACAACAACATCGGTCACACTACTTAAAATGATTTAAATGTAAAGGTTAAAAAAACATCCAAAATCATTGACGTTGTCCCGTTTATTCGGGACAAAGTATTTTTGACCGTCATTTACCGCATCGGTTTGTGACAGGTACATGGAGGAGGCCAAGTTCATGGAGCATGTGATGAAGCTGCCCGGTGCTCAGCCGACGGAGATGCTGGAGTCGCTGAAGAAGGCGCTGATCGACGAGCGGCCGGCGTCCTTCGCCGACTGCATCGCCTGGGCGCGCCAGCAGTTCCAGGAGCTCTTCCACAACCAGATCAGCCAGCTCCTCTACAACTTCCCCCGCGACCAGGTCACCACCTCCGGCGCCCCCTTCTGGTCCGGCCCCAAACGCTGCCCGCATCCCCGTACGTGTTTCCACGAATATTTCCCAATTATTATTCGATTTATCGAATATTTGTTAATACATTTTTCTCTGAATTATTGTCTATTTGTTTTTAATTTGTTTTTCATTAATTATTTTATGCGTGTATATTTTCCTGTTTATTTGTATGTATTTGTTATTAAACTTTTTATTTTGTTGTATTCCTAATTTTTAAATGAATTTTTTTTGTGCAATTTGTTGGCAGTATATCTGTTGTACAGTATTTTTGCCAAAATTGGGTGTTTAATTGCTGTGTGTTTTGTAGTGGAGTTCAGTGCGGATAACCCGATGCACCTGGGCTTTGTGATCGCGGCGGCCAGTCTGAAGGCGGAGATGTACGGGCTGCCGCGCAACCTCAGTCCCAAGGAGCTGCACGAGCTGGCCGGCCGGATCCCCGTGGCGGCCTTCAAGCCCAAGCAGGGCCTCAAGATCGCCACCACCGAGGCCGAGCAGGCCGCCGAGGCCGCCAGCGTCGAGCACGGCCACGTCGAGGAGCTGGCCGCCGCGCTCCCGCCGCCCGCCTCCCTCAAAGGTAACTACACAATTTTTCCTGCATTTTTTTGGATATTTGAATAATTTTGTCATGTTGCTAGAGATTTTCCTGGGGATTTTTCATTGATTTTGCAAGAATTTTTTCCTTAATTCTCTTGTTAGTATTGTGAAGGTAATTTTCTGTTGTTTTTTTTCTGGACATGATAAGTTTTTAATTATAATCTTTCCCGGGATAATTTGTAATAATTATTATGCTGTTTTATTTTTCCTGGAAATTTCTTCTGTTTGTAAGATATGTTTTGCTGGAAATTTTTTCCTGGCTTAATTTTATGGTTTGTGCTTTGTAGTATTTTTCATTTTGCTGGATAATTTTTCATTTTGCTGGATGTTTTTTCAGGATGATTCTTTTTCTTGCTGGATAATTTTTGAGTTTTTTTAATATTGTCTGGGAATTTTTCGGTGTTTTTAAGATAATTTTTTCTTCAATGGTTAAAAATTTCGCCGATTTTTTTAGGCTCGGGATTCCACATGAAGCCGATAGAGTTTGAGAAGGACGACGACACCAACTTCCACATGGACTTTATCGTGGCCACGTCCAACCTGCGCGCGGAGAACTACGACATTGCCCCGGCGGATCGGCACAAGTCCAAGCTGATCGCGGGGAAAATCATCCCGGCCATCGCCACCACGACGTCGCTGGTGGTCGGGTTGGCCTGTCTGGAATTATACAAAATCCTGCAGGGCCACGCGGATCTGGCCAAGTACAAGAATTCCTTCGTCAACCTGGCATTGCCCTATTTCGGCTTCAGTGAGCCCATGCCGGCGCCCAAAAACTCCTACGGATCCACGGTAAATTATTTTCATCCGGATTTGTACTTTTTTTATTACATTTATGGTGTATTATTAACATTACATTAATACTGGAAAAATTACATACAAAAATGCAGCGAAATTTATTATTAAAAATATTTGAAAAAGGATTTGATGATTTTGTGGCTATTCTGCAGGAATGTGTTTTATGGTTTTACATGTTAAAAATTATGATGTATACTTTTAAATAAGTTTTGAAGGATCTTTAATGACGAAAATGTTTCCAAAATAAAAAATTAAAATCCTGTTTTATGGTTTTACTTGTTAAAAATTATGGTGTATACATTTGAATAAGTTTTAAAGGATCTTTAATGACGAAAATGTTCCCAGAATAAGAAATTAAAATACCCAGATAAACCCAGAAAAAATGTCTGTTAAATTGCTGTGCATTAAATTGCTGAATGCATTTTCGCGTGTTATTGTTGTAATAAATTACAGTATAAATTACTGTTATTTTGTTTGAATTTTGCTTGAATTCTCGTTTCTGTTGCATGTTTTTTTACAGTTTTATTGCTGTATTTTGGTGGTTTTATTATTATATGAGCGATGTAAAGGATCTGCAATGGGAAAAATAATTCTAATGAAATATTTTTCCAAGTGAAAAAAATTAAAATTTAAATAAATTGGTCGAAAAAATCCGGTTAGATAATTATATGTTAAATTATTGTGATATTCGCTGAATGCGAGGATTAATCGGATGATTTTTGTTCGCTCAGCAATGGACGTTGTGGGACCGGTTCGAGGTGGAGGGGGACATGACGCTGAAGGAGTTCCTGAACATGTTCAAGGAGAAGTATCAGTTGGAAGTGACGATGCTGAGTCAGGGCGTGTCGATGCTGTACTCGTTCTTCCTGCCCAAGGAGCGCGCCCTGGAGCGCATGGACTGGAAGATGACGGAGCTGGTGCGCAAGATCAGTCGGCGCAAGATCGAGCCGCACGTGCGCTCCCTCGTCTTCGAGGTGTGCTGCAACGATCTGGAGGGGGAGGACGTGGAGGTGCCCTACGTCAAGTACAACCTCCCGTCCAACCACAAGATGCACGACTAAGGCGCTGGGCTTCGTTCGCCGGTAAATAATTAAAAGTATTGCCCAATTACCAATTAATCAGCCGAATATTACGTTGGCAGTTCGATTTTTTTCTTTTTAGATCAATTTTGCACAATTTTTGCACTTTCTCTGCATTTTTAAAAGAGGGTTTTGACAGCCTGATTTATTTTGCCGAATTAATTTGCCGATTATTTTAAAACTATTATTTAAAATTGAATTATTAGAATTATTAAACCAATTCTTTACAAGTTGCATTGGAATTTCAGTTTGATTCCTAATTATAGTTTAAAATTTTTTTTTCGTTTTGTACATTTTTAAATAATCGTTTTAATAATGTGAATTATTGCCGGATTCATCAGTCGACTATTGGATTCGAAGTTAAGTTTTATTTATTTTATTTATTAAATTGTTTGTGTTTTTTTACATTTTTGGAACGCATTTCAGTAACCTGAATTATTGCTGAATTAGTCCGTCGCATATTAAATTGACAATTGAATTGTGTTGTATTTACTCTTAAATTTTAATTTTTTTCCTCGTTTGAAATGCAAATTAAATTTTAATTAGCTTCTGTTTATGCTGATTGAAAAATTAAATTATATTTATTCTGGAAAAAATAAATTATTTTACTGATTGATTTCCAGCTGAATTTGCAAAAATTCAGGTATTTAACGCGAATCGAAATTGTAATTTAATCGCGTAATGGAATTCATATTTTATTACTTTTGAAAATAAATTGCTATCTTCGTTTTGTTACGTAGCTGTGTTTTTGATGCTGGTTTAATTTTTGACATTGCGACAAATCAGACTCTCGTATTATGACATGACTTATGAAATATTTAATAATTGTTGTTTTTGAAATTTTTTTTATTTTTCTGGATTGCAGGGTGTCATTTGGGGCGGATGCGCGGGAAGGGATTCTTTTGGCGGGGAAATTAATGTGAATTTTTACTGCACTGAATGGTCGGAATAAATGTGTTTTTCGTTTTAACCGCGGCGTTTTTCCGGGTGTGTTTCTCTTGTTTTTGCGCGCATCAGTGTCTAGGCGTTTGTGTTTTTAACGGTGACTGGTGATTTTGACGGTGCGTGGATTGTGTCGCCAGTCAGTTAATTAATTATTACGTTTTTTAGCCCATTTTTCACTTTGATTGTGGCGCAACACGGAGCGTTCACTGTTTCTACTGGATTTTATTCGTCGCGACACACAGCAGCGCACTGTGCGCCCAATAAAACCTTTATCAATGCACACAAATGGGAAAAGATTTATAAAAATTAAATAAAAATTATTTTTCAATTTTATTTTTTTAATTTCTGACGAGTCACGTTATTTTTCTCGAATAAATGCTCCAACAAAAATCAAGGATGACACAAATAGAGTCCAAAAAAATTTATCTTTTTAATTTTTGAATATTTGTTTTATTTCTTTTGCTTTAGCAAATAGTGTAATGAAAACCAAGATAAATAAATTGACAATTTGAGAACAGGCTTGTTTTCTAATTTTCTAAATTTTTATTCCAATCACTTAATTTCGAATAAGAAATACTGCGATAGAAATCAAAACCAAGATAAAAATTACAGCCTAAAAACGTTTTTTTTAATTTTTCGAAATTTCGAAACAACCTTATTTTGATCGAATAAACATTGCAACAACAACAAAATCCAAGAAACAAAACTTAGGAAACATTTAAATATTTTTTCTAAAACAATTTTTCTAATTTAGTGCAATAAAAATCAGAATAAGAGAACTGAAGTTCAAACAAAATTAATTAAATTACAACCTGCGGAATTACATTTAAAAAATATTAAATGATTAAAAAATAAAATTGTTCTTGACATTTAAAAAAAAACAATTCAGTGACAAGAAAATTGCGTAGCGGTCATTTTTCCGCGGGGAAAACAAGCGACAAAAAATTTCTACTGAAATGACAGCGCAAATGTCAGGATGCGCCCGCGGCTAATAAAGTAATACGAATCTGTGCGCGCGCATCAAACGCCACGCTCTCACGCCAACAGCATCCGTCAACACTCCGACAATTTTTCGAAAAATCCTCATTTAATCCACCATCGAAATGCGTATTTTCACCGTGTTAATAACGTACTGGTGGTCATTTCCGGTTGGTTGCCAGGCCAGTGTGGAGGCCTGTATTAAGCCGGCGCATCTGCAGTATATCACGGGGCAGGTTGACCTTAACTGTCTGCAGATGGCGCGGCAGGAGCGCAGCGCGGGCGGCGGTCCGCCGGCCAACTTCCCCTTCCCGGCCAATATGGACGCCATCCCCAAATCCCTGCTGGAGGTGCACGCCGACATGCGGGAATTATTGGACACCGGGCGGCAGTTACGTATGGCCAGAAAAGATGACCAGCTGTGTACGGAAAAAGGGTGCGGAAACTCCTTGTTTTATATACTTTTTGAAATATACTTTTTTATATTCTTTTTTCCGCGAATTTTTTTTATATACTTTTTTCCCCGAATTTTTCTTGTTTTTTAGAATGAGTACTATTTTTTTTAAAAATATTGTTTTATCACATTTTTGTATGTACGAGTAATCAACTATTTTTGTCTACACATCTTTTGTGCGTATGATTATTTTAACATTTTTTAAAAATACGGTTGCTTTTTATATTTTTTATGTAGGAATATGGTGCTATTTTTTTAACAAGCATTTTATGACACTTTTGTATATATGGTTATTCATTATAATTTTTAATGTTTTTAAAAGTATTTCACTGTATTTGCTACCTTTGTTACATTTTTGGGATTTTTTAAACTAATAATAATGCCATTTCTGTAACATACGTTTTATGTGTATTTCATTATTTTGTAAACTATTATACTATTAAATTTTTCGAGTTGTTCTCTGTTTTCGACTTGTATACTCTGTTTTTTAAACCATTTCAGATATCTACTGTGTTTTTGCAATTGTTTTATTTTAGCACTTTTTGTGGTGCTGATTGCTTAATTACTCTGCAATTTTCAAAACTAGTATTTTATTCAAGTTTATTCTACTTATTATTAACTCAAGTAAAGTAGTACGTACGCTATTTTTTTTAAACGCTCACGATTTAATTTTAATACCACAGTATTAATAGAATTCAAAGTTGATGCCGAAACATAAGTTCGACTTATCCATCGTCAACGAACGCGTGAGTAATCTCAAATGATGCACAAAAAAACAGCCAATAATGCGATAACGCAGCAACTGTGACGGCTGCGATACTTGAACGCTCAAACTTACGGTAAATCATACGTATCATTCCGTACGGGGAACACTGTATAAAGAACGTAAAATTTTACTTCTTATTTAATTTGAAAGCACGTGAAGGTAAAGAACTTTTTGCAACTACGCGACATCAGAGTAGCCAAAACATCTACATGACATATTTGTGTGAATTAGCATTAATTAATTTGCTTAACTGAATCGACTACGAACTTAATTATTGTCGTAATAAGAAGTCACTGAAATAGTGCTTTAATTAGATAATGAAGATTCGCAATAACGGCGGAAGTTATTTTTAATGATAGCTCAGGTATTCAATTATCCATAGATGAAACTGCGTACGGCACGTAAAACAACTGCAGCCTGCATGGATAAGTCAACGATGCCGAATCGTAAATCTAGTCGAGAGTAGATTTACGATAAGGCAAACTTATGCAACGTTGCCTTAAAGTGGGCATGTGTTGACGGTTCCGTGCATCCAATCCATAAGCGCAGCCTTATCTCGCAGTGACCCATGGAGATAACTCACACACGTCGAACCGTTCGGCATGACGGTTGATTTGTGTTCTGAATTCTTATTATGAAAACTTCGCATTCCTGTATAGTATCATCATTATAGAGTTTGTACGTGGTATGGTCGTAGACGAAAGCTTTGATACAGTACTGTATTTGTAGCGCCGGATGTGATGGCGAATCAACCTGGCACAATCACTAAAAAGCTATTTTAATTAATGACACTTGCGTAAATAATAATTTACGAAACATAAATAAATTAAGTATAGCTGGCTAACGGGCAAAAAAGCCGTCTAGTTAAAAGGCAAAAAAGTCTACAACACCCGGTGTTCCCAAGCGGTCACCCATCCAAGTACTAACCGGGCCCGACGTAGGTTATCTTCCGAGATCGAACGGGATCGGGAGTTTTGTACGTGGTATGGTCGTAGACGAGTGCTTAGATATTTAAAGCGCCGGATGTGTTGCCGAATCAACCCGGCACAATTATTAAAAAGCCATTTAAATACTATTACATTAGCGTTATTATTAAACAAAATATAAATAAATTAAGTTTAGTTAGCTAACAGGCCAAAAGCCGTCTAGTTAAAGGCAAAAGTCTACAACACCCGGTGTTCCCAAGCGGTCACCCATCCAAGTACTAACCGGGCCCGACGTAGGTTATCTTCCGAGATCGAACGGGATCGGGAGTTTTGTACGTGGTATGGTCGTAGACGAATGCTTAGATATTTATAGCGCCGGATGTGTTGCCGAATCAACCCGGCACAATTATTAAAAGCCATTTAAATACTATTACATTAGCGTTATTATTAAACAAAATATAAATAAATTAAGTTTAGTTAGCTAACAGGCCAAAAAAGCCGTCTAGTTAAAAGGCAAAAAAGTCTACAACACCCGGTGTTCCCAAGCGGTCACCCATCCAAGTACTAACCGGGCCCGACGTAGGTTATCTTCCGAGATCGAACGGGATCGGGAGTTTTCTACGTGGTATGGTCGTAGACGAATGCTTAGATATTTATAGCGCCGGATGTGTTGCCGAATCAACCCGGCACAATTATTAAAAAGCCATTTAAATACTATTACATTAGCGTTATTATTAAACAAAATATAAATAAATTAAGTTTAGTTAGCTAACAGGCCAAAAAGCCGTCTAGTTAAAAGGCAAAAAGTCTACAACACCCGGTGTTCCCAAGCGGTCACCCATCCAAGTACTAACCGGGCCCGACGTAGGTTATCTTCCGAGATCGAACGGGATCGGGAGTTTTGTACGTGGTATGGTCGTAGACGAGTGCTTAGATATTTAAAGCGCCGGATGTGTTGCCGAATCAACCCGGCACAATTATTAAAAAGCCATTTAAATACTATTACATTAGCGTTATTATTAAACAAAATATAAATAAATTAAGTTTAGTTAGCTAACAGGCCAAAAAGCCGTCTAGTTAAAAGGCAAAAAGTCTACAACACCCGGTGTTCCCAAGCGGTCACCCATCCAAGTACTAACCGGGCCCGACGTAGGTTATCTTCCGAGATCGAACGGGATCGGGAGTTTTCTACGTGGTATGGTCGTAGACGAATGCTTAGATATTTATAGCGCCGGATGTGTTGCCGAATCAACCCGGCACAATTATTAAAAAGCCATTTAAATACTATTACATTAGCGTTATTATTAAACAAAATATAAATAAATTAAGTTTAGTTAGCTAACAGGCCAAAAGCCGTCTAGTTAAAAGGCAAAAGTCTACAACACCCGGTGTTCCCAAGCGGTCACCCATCCAAGTACTAACCGGGCCCGACGTAGGTTATCTTCCGAGATCGAACGGGATCGGGAGTTTTCTACGTGGTATGGTCGTAGACGAATGCTTAGATATTTATAGCGCCGGATGTGTTGCCGAATCAACCCGGCACAATTATTAAAAAGCCATTTAAATACTATTACATTAGCGTTATTATTAAACAAAATATAAATAAATTAAGTTTAGTTAGCTAACAGGCCAAAAAGCCGTCTAGTTAAAAGGCAAAAAAGTCTACAACACCCGGTGTTCCCAAGCGGTCACCCATCCAAGTACTAACCGGGCCCGACGTAGGTTATCTTCCGAGATCGAACGGGATCGGGAGTTTTCTACGTGGTATGGTCGTAGACGAGTGCTTAGATATTTATAGCGCCGGTTGTGCCGAATATCAACCTGGCACAATTAATAAAAAGCCATTTAAACATTAATACATTAGCGTAATTAATAAATTAAGTATAGCTGGCTAACAGGCTAAAATGCCGTCTAGTTAAAAGGCAAAAAAGTCTACAACACCCGGTGTTCCCAAGCGGTCACCCATCCAAGTACTAACCGGGCCCGACGTAGGTTATCTTCCGAGATCGAACGGGATCGGGAGTTTTCTACGTGGTATGGTCGTAGACGAGTGCTTAGATATTTATAGCGCCGGATGTGTTGCCGAATCAACCCGGCACAATTATTAAAAAGCCATTTAAATACTATTACATTAGCGTTATTATTAAACAAAATATAAATAAATTAAGTTTAGTTAGCTAACAGGCCAAAAAGCCGTCTAGTTAAAAGGCAAAAAGTCTACAACACCCGGTGTTCCCAAGCGGTCACCCATCCAAGTACTAACCGGGCCCGACGTAGGTTATCTTCCGAGATCGAACGGGATCGGGAGTTTTCTACGTGGTATGGTCGTAGACGAATGCTAAGAGATTTATAGCGCCGGATGTGATACTAAATATTAACTCGGCACAACTCGGCACAATTAATAAAAATCCATTCAAATAAACAAAATAATAGCGTTATTAATAAACAAAATATATAGTAAACAAAATATATAATATTACTGCGTTAATTGTTTTGTATTTATTTTAGCTGCGCAACTGCGTTTAATAAATGGTTAAGCACTCACATGTAACATCTATTACCAAAAAATGTGCCAAAATTGTGGAGTTTTTGGGGAATATGGCAGGTGTTATGATTTGCCTAATACGATGTGCGAGACGACCTCGGACGTGGTGACGCCCATCAACGCCACTTCCGCCACCTCGGGCGAGACGGTATGGATCGCGCAGTATCCCGGCTTGTTCATCCAGACCATCACCTACACCAAGTGCAAGTGCGCCATAAAAAAATTGACCGGAATTTAATCTTTAAAACGGATATTTATTTTTCCCATGTCTTACAGGCAGTCGCGGTGTTATTATTTGAACGGAGCGTGCAAGCAGACCTTCAGTCCCTACCTGCTCATAACGCACCCGCCCGGTACGTCAGCCGCAGCTGGATTAATCGCTGCATTTATTCAAGTTCACAAAATAAAATAACGAAATTTTCCGTTTCCGATATGCTAGAGCCGGTATCAATCATTGTTTTCATTTGTGGTGGTTCACGTCAATGACTGAATACCACGCCTAAATAAACAAAGTTTTTATTATTCCAGAAAAACATCAAAAAATTTTCCAGATTAAATATCAAATATTTCGACCGGAAATACAGTATAAATGACAATATTTCGGCCGGAAATACAGTATAAATACAGTTTTTGGAATTTGTAACCGTAGTATGTAATCATTGTTGCTGAACACGAAGGAAACCAATTAAAAATTGTGGAATATCAAGTATGCTGATGCTGTATATATATGATGGAAATATTTGGAATTAATTACAATTGTGCTGCAGTGCGAGTGTATGTATCCTTTTTGCAGGCCCGGTGTCGATCTTCGGGCAGGACTACGTGTTGGTGGAGTCGGGCTGTACCTGCGAGCCGGAAGTCAGCGGCAACCGCTCATTAAACAACAACATGGAGATGTTCCTGCCCCACAAAGGAAGCGCGTTGCAGCATCTCTAAAGGTCACCGTGGGCGTGACCTGTTTTGTTAACTTCCGGCGTTCCTGTCCCTTGTGCCGGGCAAACACTAACTGTTTCTTCGATTTCCTCTTGTTTTTACGTTGCCAATGCGATTTTGTTTTTGTAAAAGTGTATTTGCAGATTCTAGGTCGTTTTTTGATTTTTAAATTTTTCTTATTTTCTGTTAAGCCATATTGAGCACAACGTGTATAAATTACGCCTAAATAAATAACAGAATAAACTAGCACATTTATTTCCTTTTTCCCGTAGAGCAGTTATTAATCCGAAAATTTTTTATTCTCGAATAATTCGCACATAAATGTTGATTACTCGGGAATGACAATAAATAAATTTATTTATGTATTATAAATTATATTACTGTATTTATTTATTTTAGATTTATTTGATATTTTCCTATTTTTCCATAGAAGAATTATTATTCTGATCACTTTGATAATCTCGAATAATTCCGCATATAAATCTGGATTATTCGGAACTCAGAAATAAATAAATGCACATAATTATGCATTTACTAGAAATCGACTGTTTATTAGGCACAAAATATTCACTGAGCAAAAAGGGATAGCTGCCGACATTTTTTCACATTCCACACACCGTCACCGGTACAATCACAAAACAAACCAGAATAAAAGTTAAAAATAACATTTTCAAAACAATAAGCTGCAGAATTATTAACAGTTTTTTAAACAGATAAAATTAAAAAATTCAAGGAGTAAAATGCACAATTTCCCACGAGCACGTCTGCGTTAGTCAAGGAGGAAAAAAAAGTCGTAAAAGAGAAAAAAAAGGATGCGAGAAGGCTGCTTTTCTTGGCGGGGATTCAGTCTTTGCGGCGGCTCTCTTTGCGCGATTTATCCTGCATCCCCGGCGGGATGGCCGCGCCCGCTTGCAGATGCCGCGAAGAAATGCTGTAAAAAATAAAAAAGAATCAGTTGTATTCCAGAAAAATAACTTTATTTTCAAAAAAATAAAATTATTTTTTTCTAGTATTATTATTCATTCATTTTTCAAGGATGAAAAACAACGCAACGACGGTTTCTAGTAAAACGGCTGCTAACAAAATAAATTCTGTAATGAAATCAAAGAATCAATCAATCAATCGAAAAATCAATCAAATCAAAGAATCAAGCTGTCGTTAAATCAAAGAAAAACAAATTCAGAAAAAAAGTCCATGGGATTAACTGAAAAACGGTGAAGTAAACTGTGAAAAAAAATAATACTAAATCCTAGGAAAAAAATTACTTTGAAAGAAATTTTAAAAACAACAAACACAAATAACGGTAAAATAAGTGGAAAAAATTCAAACCAAACCGACCGCGAAATTCATGGAAAATAATCTCAGCAAAAGACGACCAAGAAATAAATGCAACAAAAATTGCAGTAAAAATGACCAGCAACTAAAGAGCAAACAAATTGAGGAACACCGGTGGAGAAATAAATAAGGATAAATTCAGCTAAAAACAGCCGTCGAAATCAAAATTGCAAAATAAATCAGAGAAAAACCCGAGTGACCTTTGATAGTTGACGGAGCGGAGGAGGTCGAGGAGGTGCTGCGTGCCGATCTGCAGCTGCTCGGCGATGGGGTTGATCCAGGGATTGTCCTCCAGCCGGAACAGCTGCCGCGGGCCCACCAAGTCCAGATTGCCTGCAACGCAGATACCGATAATGCAGTCATGGCGAAATAAAGGAATCTGACGCATTATACGCACCGATCTCGGCCGGGAGGAGCTGCAGCCGGTTGCCCTGGATGTGCAGCTCCCGTAGATTCTTCAACTGGCCCACCTCCTTCGGCAGACTGGCCAGGTCGTTGTCGCGCAGCACCAACTATACACAACCGATAAATAAATCAAAAATAAATTTGAGAAATATCCAGATAAATATGCGATTCCTTCGTAGTGGTGGAAGGAACAAAATGCATAAAAAAAATCAGAAATGCATCAAGAAACCATAAAATGCGTTACTATTAAAGAACCATATAAGAAAACATACATATACACACACAAATATGAAACTGCCTAGATAAATCAGCACATACAAAAATAAATCAGAAAAGACATAAACAGTTAGCAAAATCCCAACAAATTGCTAAAAAATAACTGAAGGAATGCTTATTCGGCGTGGCGTACAATTTGCAGGTTGTGCAGTTGGCCGATTTCCGCCGGCAGCATCTCGAAGTCGTTATCGCCCAGATACAGTGCGCGCAGCGTTTCTACAAGCCAAAGCGTAATATGTCATTTCTTAGACGCAGGAGGCAGCGAAAAATGACAAGCCAGCGTGCCCATCATGAAGAAGTTGCCGGGCAGGACGCGCTCGTTGAGATTGTTGTAGGTCAGATCCAGGATCTCCAGACTGGCCAGGGCGCCGAAACCCCGCGGCAGACTCCACAACCGGTTCAATCTAATCGAATTAAACAATTATTATAAATTATTACAATTATTAAATCAATATTCTTATTAAGCAGATTAATAATTAACCGATTAATACTATTTATTATCAGAAATAAATTATTCTTATTACCAATGAATACTTTATACATTTATTAGCAATCAGAAAAATCATTACAGTAATTACAGAAATTATTCTTATTAAGCAGATTAATAATTAACTGATTAATAAATATAAATAATTATTGTTATAATTACTGGAGGTTTTAATTAGTTTATTCGTTATAAGGGAAATTATTTTAAATTCACGGTGTGCTGATGCGGAGTGATGCGACTGACCCGAGTTTGAGGATGCGCAGACGCTGCAGACCGGAAATGGACGTCGGCAGCTCCTGCAACGATCAGTCACCGTGAAATAGACAACCGCGTTATGTCATGTTTGTCTAGTTACCTCAATGTGGTTGTTGTATAAATTCAGACTCTCCAGATTCACCAGATCCGCGATGGCCGGCGGAACACCTGCCCACAACATGCGCCAATCACACACTAATAATGTTAGTCAATTAAGTATGTAAACGTATGGGGAAGAAGTAGAGCACACCCATTAAACCACTTCACAATAAAGACAAAACGATAACACAAAAAGCACCATACTATTTTGAAGTTAAAATTTGTCGGAGAATTAATGTAAATTAATTTTTAATTTTTGTTTTAACAATTTAAACAACCTATAGACGTACTCAAATAAGCGATAAAATATTCCGAACAATTTCAGATGTTTTTGCGAATTTATAGACATAGTATCGTATCACTGGTACAAGAAAAAAGAAATAAAAAAAGTTTATTTATTATCAGCGTCGAATAATCGGCTAACCCCATTTTTGTTAGCGATTACCCTCCACTACAGCTCAGCGGAATTATGCCACTACACTACGCTTACTGGGTATAAATCAGCATTCAGCATACAGTAATCAGAATCGGGTATTGATTGAACAGCAACGTACTTTTCAGTTTATTATGGGCCAGATTCAGGCGCACCAACTGCTGCATGGACACTGCAAGAGAAAATTCACTGATAAATCCCAATAACCATAAACTAGTGGTGGTTGTTAACCACATTCTTTCACCGAGCGCGAGCGCTGTTTCACCGGTAAATCGTTCAGCACATGTGTTATTCGAACTCTTAACTCACAATTCATTCTAAAAATCTAACTAAAACCATCTTTATTGAAACTAATAATCACATTTTGTGGCACCCCGACTCAGAGCAAGCATGCCCTTGATCAGGTCGAACAATAAAAAATACGGCTTGGATTTATCGACTACATTCAGCGCTGCGTATCCTTCACAACGGGCTTCGAATTTTACCATATTACACAACCCAATCGCATTTTTAACATCACGTTTCAATTCAAAATTAATTTTTTCTTCTACCACCTCCTTTTTCTACAGTTCACTGATCTTGGCCTTGATCGCGTTGAGATACAGAAGCTTTCGTTGCAGTTCAAATTTAATTGTGGTTGAAGTGGACAGTTCCGCACGGCTTGAAGTAAGGCTACGGCCTACGGACGTTCTAGCATACGGGAGTAGATCCTCAAACTGGGAACCTTTTAACTTATCGGGATAGCGGGTTCCTTTTTTCACGCAAGCGTTTTTCTTCTTTCTCTTGAAGTGTCCATAAAAACTTGAGACTGTCGACGGCAGCTCAAAGCCGGCACTGAACATTGGTCTCAGTCTACTAAGAAACAGGAAAACAGTAATCATGGCCAAATAATGGCAAATATAGTTAATAAAACGCGATAAATTTCTCACAGCTTGACGTCCATGAGGAATGGTCGGATAACGGCTATCCTTCAAGTTGTACTGTTCCTTCAGTTCATGAACGCGCGTGATCCAAGCCTCCAAACACTCCGTCGCGTCCCCGTCAACATGCCTGTAAAAGCTAACGTTCTTTAAGACAGTGCGCATCAGATGAGTTCCTTGTACTTAGATTTTCAAAATGTGCCTAACCGTACTGGTAGTAGCATGTCCAGTTACCAGACGTTGTTACCATTTTATAAAATTTATTCCAGACGTTGTTGTCAAACTGAATAACACACAGGTCATTTATTAGCAATCAGAAAAAATTATTACAGTAATTACAAAATTATTCTTAAGCAGATTAATAATTAAGTGATTAATAACTATAAATAATTATTGCTATAAATACTGGAGGTTTTAATTAGTCTATTCTTTATCAGAGAAATTATTTTAAATTCACGGTGTGCTGACATCGACGGCGGAGAGAGGCGACTGACCCGAGTTTGAGGATGCGCAGACGCTGCAGACCGGAAATGGACGTCGGCAGCTCCTGCAACGATCAGTGATCGTGAAATAGACAACCGCGTTATGTCATGTTTATGTAGTTACCTCAATGTGATTGTTGTATAAATTCAGACTCTCCAGATTCACCAGATCCGCGATGGCCGGCGGAACACCTGCCGACAACATGAGCGAATCGTACAGAGATAATTTCAGTCAAAATTAAGTAAACGTAAGGGGAAGAAGTAGAGCAAACCCAGTAAATACTTAACAGTAAGATAAAACGACAACACAGAAAGCACCATACTATTTTGAAGTTAGAATTTATTGTAGAATTAATGAAAATTAATTTCTAATTTTATTTTAATAATTCAAATAATTTTTAGAAGTACTTAAATAAGCGCTATAATATTCAGAACAATTTCAGCTGTTGTTGCGAATTTACAGACGTAGTATCGTATCACTGGTACAAGAAGAAAGAAATTAAAAAAAATTAATTTATTATCAGCGTCGAATATTCTGCTAAGTGCTAACCCCATTTTTATTAGCGATTAGTCTCGACTCTCCACACAACTCTCCGGGATTATGCCACTACACTACGCTTACTGGGTATAAATCAGCATTCAGCATACAGTAATCAGAATCGGGTATTGATTGAACAGCAACGTACTTTTCAGTTTATTATGGGCCAGATTCAGGCGCACCAACTGCTGCATGGACACTGCAAGAAAAAATTCATCGATAAATCCAAATAACCATAAACCAGACCACGTTACGACATCAGTCGCGCAGAATGCAGTTTGGTAAGCAGAGTAAACACAGCATGGCCATATAAGGAGCGATGCACATTCACACCACACTCCACTGCTCCTGCTGCGCTTCACGGCGCACACGCTTCACCCCCGCGGCACTTACAGACTTGAGGGATTTCGCTGAAGTTGAGGAGCGATTTATCCACCAGGTCCAGATCGCGGCGGCCCTGATGCTGGGCTTCCTGGATGGCGCGATGGGCTTTGGACATCTTCGCTCCTTTCAGTAACTCTCTGCTAAAACGCTGTAGCTCACAATTCCCTGTATCAACGTCCCGAACCACTAACTGCTGCTTCTTGTCCAACGGCCAGCAAGTCAACAACTCGCGACAACTAACTAGTAAATAAAAGCGTTAAAAATTTAAAAACTAAAACGTCAAAACAAAACGAAAACATCAACAAACGAAAAGTTGCGCAGCTGTGAAAACGGTTTGGAAAACGAGTTTGTGCGCGCTGATGGGCGACCGATTAGGCTGCGTGGAATGTGCATCCAATTCCACAGTCGGTAATGGAAATCACTCGGCTAGTTGCTAGTCGACTGCACGACCGCCCTCGTGCGCTGCACTTTGCTGTGTCGAAATGGAATTCTACAGTCTAGTCTACGAATACAGGAACAGCTTGTTTTCTTTGCAGGCTTTCTCTCTTCCGTTTCTTGTCAACTTCGTTGCAAATTTCTGTTGTTTTTTTAGTTTTTTCGCAGCTTTGCATTTTCTTTGTGAAATGTACGGTTTGTGCAATCGTCCGCTGCATGCACTGCCTGATTTCAGCAGGCGCCGAATCGCCGATTCAGCAGTTTGTTTCATTCGTGTTTCAACATGAATTTGTCGATTTATTTTTTTGTGAGTTCCGGACTGCAGAAGTGAAGAGTGCTTCTTGATCGCTGTTTTTGTGGGTTGTCTGCATGTCGAACAAGGACAAGGACGCCGCGGAGAAATCCCGGCTGGACCTGCTGCGGATCTCCCCGGGGGCCACCCCTCCCCTGGACCTCCTCCCGGACCTCCCGCCGGCGGCCCCCGTGGACGATGAGCAGCACTGGGAGCGGCCCTTTGGGGACACGGGCCGGGGCTCCGTCCCCATCCCCGCCATCATCAGCAAGACGCATCCCTACGCCGAGGGCGCCCACTCCTACTGGTCCTACCTCACCTCCCCGCGCACGCGCCACTTGGTAAGACGGGCTGCCGTATCCTTCCGCCTGTATTAAACTGAGTAATTTTTATTGGAATTTTTTCTAATCGAATTTCATTGACATTTAAATATTTAATAATTATTTCTATTTTTTATTATTTTTTGCTTGTTTATTGTTTTTTTTTATTTAAGATTACGGTATAATTATTTTGCATTATTTTTGTAAGGGTCAGCAAGACTGCCACCTGTCATTTTAATTTTAATACCAGTACTTCTGTTCGTATTTGATTTCACTTGCAGATTGCAACACAAGTGTATGCAAATATTATTGGTATTGAGATTTTTCGTAATAAATGAATGCTTGAAGTAATTTAAATGTTTGGTGATTTACTGATAAATTTATTTATTATTTACTAAGTAATTTCATATGAATTTATTAAGATATCCATTATGCAGTTTAATATTCATTCTGTTATTTTACCAGTCATTTTTAATTTTTAAATTTTAATTCGCGCATTCCATCAACGTGCGCAGCTACAGTAGTTTCTTTAAAATGCATTATTAATTTAAAATGTAATGTAATGCCGGTTGTGACACAGACGTGCGTAAATCGATTTTCCCGCAATTTCGCGTGCACGGCTGCTGTTCATATAGATCGCCGGGGGCCTGGCGGGGGCGGGGGCCCGTCTCTTGACGCACCCCTTCGACCGCACCCGCACCGCCATGCTGCTCTTCCCCTACGACCCGCGCTTCGCCAGCATGTCCTCCACCGTCCGCACCTTCGTCACGGAGCTGGGTTGGCGGGTGGGGCTCTTCCGCGGGCTGGACATCAGTCTGGTCAAGATTGTCCCGGAGGTGGCGCTCAAGTTCGCCGTCTATGAAGAGGTACACTGTGCAGACACATTACGCTGTTCTCGCATTTTTTTACCGTTTTTTTTCCTTGATAACTTTCTCGTCGAGATAATTAGGGGTGTAATTAGGGGTGTCTTGCTTTTCAAATACGGCGTAGTTAAAGCATACCGTGATATGATAGAGAGATAGCGTAGAGTAAAGGCGAAACTGGATGTTCTATCATGTCGATATTCAATATTCATGCAGTATTACCTTATTTGTCGTGTAAAAATTTTGGCATACCCGGTAATTTTTTAACTTCTACTACAAGCAAAGTCAATTTGTGAAAAATATCTGGATAACCTGATTGAAATTGTGACACTGTATCTCATCGGGAAAAATCCCGTCCATGTTCAAAAAATAAGAGAAAAAAACATTTTGCTGTCCTTCTTCGTTTCCTGCGCTTTGTTAAATAATAAATTACTTGTTATGTTTGTTTTGCAAATTGTTTTCGTAGCTGTGAATTATTGCGATTAGGCTGCGTTTGTGCGAAATAAAAATCCTCGAAATTGGCGTTGCTCGGATTTTTAAACTCTGACCAAACAAGCGTAAGTACAGAACTGTAAAATGGGAAACTAGTGTGCAAGGGTGAATGTAGTGAAGTGGCGAAACATGTGTTAGTCTGTCCTTGTGTTTGATTGGAAATCGGTACAGCGTTGATTTGATGGCTCATATAATGTAATTATTTTGACCATTACTTTTTCTAGCCACATGTAGAATAAATTTACGGATATTCAATGACAGTGTTTATGTACGAGGTATATAAAATAAAATATAACACGCTGTCCACCATATTCAAGATTAATAAATACTTTATATTAAAATAAAATATTATTGATTGAGTTTGAGTCAGTAATGTTCTTGTTGTTTAATAATTTATTGCACGTTTTTTGAAATGTAGGAATAAAATTCATTTGCTTAATTATTTTGATATACTGGAAGACATTTGATGGTAATATTGGATTAATTAATTCTAATTTTGTCGCCTGTCAGTGTGTTTTAGCTGTGGGAACGATTACACTGGCATAGAATAAAAAGATGCCCTTGCTTGTTGGGTGTAGATCAAGAAGAACCTGATCGCGGTGCACGTGGCCCAGACGGGCAACCATTCCTCCTTCCTGGACCGCTTCTGGGCCGGCGGCATCGCCGGCTTCATCTCGCACCTCTGCATCTACCCGTTCAAAGTCGTGCAGACGCGGCTGGCCAATCAGCGCCCCTTCGGCAGCGAATTCGCCGGGATCACCGACGCCTTCGGGAAACTGTACCAACAGACGGGGCTGACGGGATTCTACCGCGGATTCTTCGTCAGCGTCACCGCCATGGTGCCGGCCATGGGCCTGGATTTCGCCGTGAGTGCACTCAGCGGATATTCAATTAATCAAATAATTATTAATAAACTCAATATGAAATAATTATTAAACTAGTCAAATTTATGATCAAATTATTATTAAACTAGGGAAAATCAGCTGCAAAATAATGGTAGGATTTAAGCAGATTAATTTATTTCAATTAATTTGCCTCTTTGACATGGAAATTGGGAAGAGGAAGGAAAAGTATTTGCTCCGCTCTGAATAAGGTATATAATTGTTGCTGTTAATTATTCTGAAAATATTTTTTTTTTGGGAAATGCTGTTTTGCAATAATTTTGTTAAAATAATTGAATATGTTTATCCGAAATGTGAGCCGAATCTGCCGCAAGATGTCATGCTTTAATGTACGGTAATTGCTAGGAAAATGGCGAGAGCGTAGTGCAGTGGCGCAGCAATCATTCGACCATGTCACTCGTTATGCTTGGATGCTGCAGCATTGTTAAATAGTTTGAACGCAAATTACAGTTTTTTGTTATTAATAAACAGACTTTTCTGTTGAGAAGGATCCAGAAAAATCCAGCATCTTGTATGACGTAATTATTTCTGTAATTACTTTTACCGTTATACGTACTTTAATGGAACTGTCCTCATGTGTTTTCAGTAGTGGCAAAACCTTATGGCTTTAACGTATACGAGTTGTTTTAAAGATAGTTTTGTGTGCACACATTAGCAAATGAAAAGATTTTAAAGAAAGCACAACAGTGACAACACAAAGCGAAAAAGATAAATAAGTGTAGTTTTAAATAGGTGTAGTTTGTTCCCAGATTAATGTAACATGAATTTATATAATTTATATTTGCGTTTTTTGGGCGTACCTGGTCTTAGTACTCTTTAACTGCATTATATTAAAATCAATTAAAATAATTTAAAGTGAATCAAAAGAATTAAAATAAATTAAAATAAATATACTTAACAAGAATAAGCTGGATAAAATTAAAATAAAATAAAGCAGATAACTTGCAGATGTACGGTCTGCTGAAGAAGCTGTACAAAGCGCACTACCACACCCAGGGCCAACTACCCCCGTGTACATCTTACTGGCCTGCGGGACATTAGCCTCGACAGTGGCGCACGTGGCCACCTACCCGCTGATCCTCCCTCGCACCCGCATGCAGGCCGGCGACTACGAGGCCCTGCAGATCCAGACGCCGCAGAAGAACATGTGGGGCTACCTGTGGGACGTGTACCGTCGCGACGGGGTGGTGCGCGGCCTGTACTGCGGCCTGGCGCCCTCATTAGCCAAGGTGGTGCCCGCCGTCAGTCTGTCCTTCGTCTTCTACGAGAAAATCTCCCAGATGATCACGCCGCCCCGGACGGCGCTCCCGCTGAGGGCTGGATGATTGATGAGTAGACGGTGGTGGGATTTATTTTGTGATTTATTCGGAATTTAATTCGGTTGCATGGTTCCTGGTTTCCGGCAATCGTTCCTGTGCCTTCCGCTCTTGTGTAGTTATGAAGCGTTTTATTTAGAGAAATCTCGGATGTGTTAGTGCATGCAAAATTCTGGAACAGCATGATTTGTTTAGAGAAGAAATGTTTTAATATTAATTTATTAATAAATTGAGCTTCCAACGCGGTGTGCAGATGCTGCAGATTGTGGAAATATGCCGCGTATGCTGTTTGCAAGCATGGTGATATTTTTTAGTGCTAATAAAATGCATCTGAAGAAAATCGGCTAAGATCGTGTGGTAGCGCTGTAAATAGTATTAATAATTTACAAAATAATTATTTATGAATTTCGTTAGCATTTAATTCAGTAATATTGGCTCAATTAAATATTCAGCTAATTAAGCTAATTATTGTAAATACTTTTTGTTAAAATTATCACTACACTTCGTATACTTATCCATATTAAAAAAAGTTTTATAAGATATCAAATGACTGTAACCGGCACGTAAAGTGCACGGCGCCGTTGCGGCTTTTCTACGATGTAATTTACGTACGAACATGTTTAAATTTTTTGAAAATACGCGCATTTGCAGCAGCTGAGGCTCAGGAAAAAAGCTCTTCCACCAGAAAGCAAATAAGTCAATTACAGTACTGGCAGCAAAGCGGCCAGTCAGCGAATAAAGAACCAGTGCGCTGCGGTCAGATAAGGCCGTCATGATATCACGATGAGGTCACGCTGACGGCATCCGGCCAATCAAACGCAGCCGGTTGCACAGCACTGTTATCCGGCGCTGGCCTGGATGGCGCATGCGCTGCACTTCTTTGTTCGTCCGCTGTTGTTGTTTATCGGCAATCATTCGTGATTGCACAGCGTGCATTCATGCAGATTTCAGCAGTCGGTGTGCTATGCGATAACCTAGCACACGCTTGGTTTTGCCGGTAAAGGCAGTTTTTCTTATGTATACACTACATACTACAATGTACAGTTGCCACTTATGAATATGAAATCATCGTTTTCTGTTGTTTCACGCCGTAGCCGCAGTTTTCTGATTAACGAATTGCAGGCACACACGTGTTGATTGACAGCGGTGGCCTGTATTTCCCTGTTCTGACTGCACCAGACTGCTTTATCAGTAATTCAGTACAGACTTTTCGCCTGTGCAGCTGAGTTTTGCCTTGCTTTCTGGCTTTGTGTGTTGATTGAAGGCGGTGGCCGTTACGTTCCCTGTTCTGATGGCTGATATACTGTTGATTCACTACAGCAATTTTACCCGTTAAGCTGTGTTTTTTCCACTGCATCGTTTCTTTGTCTCGATTCTGACTGATTTTGGAGAGGTTCAACATTTTTATTTTATCTCGATTAACTGTGATTCCTATTCAAAATGCGTTTGGTAAAGAAGGATCTATCGGAGACGAAGCTCTCCATCAGCAACTTCCGCGATCCACCGAAGCCAGCGAAAGAGAAAGATCCCGATGAGCCCATCGAGGAAATCCAGCTGTGGCGTCTCAACTTCACCGCGCTGGATTATCCCGCCGTGGAGATCACGCTTAACTGGTCTTTTGCCAAACTAAACCGCGTCCTCAAACGCTACAATCCCGACATGCTGCTCTCGGTCTGCTTCCAGAATCTCCACTTTAAACCAGCCGAGAGGACGGAGAACGCGCCAACCGTGAATCGCAACGAAGAAGCCTGCAAATACGTGGAAGCAGTGCTGAAGAACGGGATCCGCGTCAACGGACGGGAATTCAACTTCTTCGGACACTCCAACAGCCAGTTAAAAGAGAAGACGTGTCTGATGTACGAGGGCAGTAAGGAGCAGTGCTGGGAGGAGCGGAACAAGTTGGGCGATTTTTCCAAGTTGACGAGCGAAGCGAAAGTGGCCAAGCGTCTCGGACTGCTGTTTAGCAGCAGTCAACCGGTGTTCCAGCTGCCCTGGAAGGGGATTGGGCATGAAGATGGGTATCCCGTTGAGCCGGACATCGAGGATGACGATCAGAATTTTACCGACGGATGCGGGTTAGAATTAATGATACTTAATTATTCTTTTGTGATTTATTACATTTTCTTGCTAATAATTTTGCACTTTATTTTTTTCTATTTATTTTCGGATATTACGTATTATTCATCGTTTTCCTGAAGGATGATGGACTGACACAGTTGCAGCAATTTCACAGACTGATTATTAAAAATTGATTCTTTATTATTAACTAACATTTTATTTTAATAATTGATATCAAATAATTTGCATCATTGATAATTAAATTACTTTATTATTTTGATTTGTGAAAATAATTTTATTCGAGAATTATTTTTATAAATTGGTAGAAGCACGTAGCGTTTTTTATTGAAGATTTGTTTCTAATTTTTTTTTGTTTATTTTAATATGTACACGTCCCTACCGGCGACAGTACGCAATGCGCAATAATTTGTTACTGTTTTCATGGTAAATTTATAAAAACTGCGTGTACTGGGAAAACAGAAAATCATAATGAATTTCGCAACGGAAAGAAATCCTAAAAATACTCCAAATCGCCTTTTAAAAAACTAAGAGTAAAGAAATTAGAAACTGTACTTATACAGGTATATTTCGACAAAGCTGATGCGAAAAGTCGCCCACCACCTGAAACACCGCTTCGACAACCGTCCGCTGCTGCCGAGCGTTATCCAGATCCGTTACCGCGGCTTCAAAGGCGTCCTGGCCGTGAATCCGTCGATCACCTTCGACGTGGTTTTCCGGAAGTCGCAGGAGAAGTTCCCTGCGCGGACGACTCCTTCTGCGTCGTGGAAGCGTCCCGGCCGTACATCTACGGCAAGCTGAACCAGCAGATCGTCGCGCTGCTGTCCGCCCTGGGCATCCCCGACGGGATCCTGAAGGAGGTCCAACAGGAGCACTACCGCCGTCTGGAGGTCATGTTCGAGGACCCCCTGGTGGCCTTCAAGGTCCTCTGCAGCGAAGACAAACGGACGCTGGCCGCCGAACTCACCGAGAAAGGATTTACGCCAAAGGTCAACGACGCCTTGAACGCGGTGTGCAGCCGAATCATGAAGCAGAGTACGAAGGAGAAGAACAACGTCGCGAAGACGAAGCTGAGCGTCGTGGTGGAGCAGTCCCGTTTCGTGTTCGCCGTGAACGATCCCAACGAAGCGGAAGACGGGCAGTTGCGGGAGGGCGAGGTGTACTTCGCCCCGACGATCGACGGCGTGGCCACGCCCCTCGTGGGGAACCTCGTGCTGGTGCGGAATCCCTGTCTGTTCCCGGGGGACATCCTGCTGCGGCGGGCGGTGGAGAACCCCGGCTGCCGGCATTTGGTCGACTGCGCCGTCTTCCCGGTGCGGGGACGGCGTTCCACCGCCTCCTGCTCGGGCGGCGGCGATCTCGACGGGGACAAGTTCACCGTCATCTGGGATCCGCGGTTAATCCCGCGAAGAATGCAGGAACCGTATGGGTATCCGGCGGCGCTGGAGAAACAGGCCAGGACGATCGATTTGGACGGGATGATCAAGTATTTCGCGCATTTCAACAACGCGTCCTTGGGGAGTATCGATAATTTGTACTGGAGGTGGGCGAAGATGCGGCCGAACGGGGCGCTGTCGGATCAGTGTGTGCGGCTGAATGAGCGCTTCGCCAGCGCGGTGGACGGGGAACGGGTGTCGGTGCCGAAGGATCTGCGGGATCCGCCGAAGGACGATCCCAATCATCCCGTCAAGACGCCGGTGTGGGAGGAAATGCTGGAGGAATCGAAGCGGCGCTATGAAAATTACAAGTACGTTAAATAATTATTTTGTCAGGGGTTTTTTTTGACAGTAATCGGTTTGTGATTTGTTTGTTCATCCACAGTGATGAATCTGTCGTCTTTTCTCTGCCGTGAGAAAACGTAGTGTAATGGCAGCTCGCTCCCAACCCCGCTCCAAAGCCGATAATGTTGATGCCGTAATATGTAATGCATTCCGATTTTGCTTGAAAATTATTTTTTACACATTTTATGCGCCAAAGAATTCGTGTACTGATTGGAACAGTGCGTTCTACTTTTATAAAAAAAAATTCTTATTTTAAATAGTTTTACGTGGAGAAGTTCATGCAGTTTTAATGCCGGTTTCAGATAGCTCAACGGAATTTTTGTTTACACATCGTGAAATATTAGTCGGTCTCGTCTGCTGTATTTCTTTAAGTTTGTTTTCTTATCCATAAAAGCCTCTGATTAGACATTTATCGACCGCCAACAGGAGTACGTGATAAGAACTATTTTCTCAGCATTCGTGAGTGTTACAATAGCCACTACACTACATTTTCCCACACTACAGATAGTACAGGGCTCCAGATTCATTAATAATAGATAAATTCTCTTTGATAAATAAATCAATGAATAATTCATTAAATAAAATTAATAAATAATTCATTAATAATAATAAATTCATTAATAATATTTTCCCATTTACAGTTAGACTAACTGTAAATGGGAAAATATCGACCGTAAATGTAAATGTTCTTTTTCACATTTTGGTCTGAAAAATTCGTGAATGGACTGGAGAAGTGGAGCGTTCTGTTGTTTTTCTTGATGTATGAGCATTTTTCTTAGTTTGCTGCGATTGTGTTCTTAGTTTTCTTAAGAATTATTTTCTTCAATTAGATTTCGTCGGTTTGAGCGCGAATCGGTTCCAACTGAAAGCATTTCAAAACAGCCAAAACTGTTTTTTGAAATTGCACGTCTAATTTTGATGGCTGTTGCCTATTAAACGGTTGTGTACGTCTTTACTGTGAAGTAAGAATTCGCGGTATGAGAAAGTATTTGACTATCTGTATGTATTTGAGTTTTGACTATCTGTATAGGGAAGAAATTCAAGCAAAGGTCAGGAAAGGCGGCTCGGTTGAGCTGCGAGTCGCTCAGCCTGGAAACGGTGCAGGATATTGTGGCCTCCGGCCGACATGAACATGAGCGACTACCGTCTGATGCTGCTGATCAGCAACTGGTGGAGCCGGCACAAAAATAACTACAACCGGGATGATCTGGACGCCCTGATCCGGCAAATCGACTTCCGGCGCTTTAATTTCGCCCAGCGTCACGTGGCGCAGTGGCTGGGCGTCCCGAAGAAGATCCTGGTCAACGCGCTGAACCGCTCGGACATCATCACGCCGAAACAGCTGCAGCAGGTGTATCTGGACGTGGAGGAGCGGCATTGGAAGCTGTTCTATTCCTACTCGGTCTTGCACTACACCGGGTGAGAGTTCTACTGTAGTTGATTTGTAACTAAGTTATTTTTTATTTATCCTGAAGTTGTGATTCAATTTTTATAATTATTATGTGAATAATTTTAGCTGAAGAAATTAATTACTTATTTAAAGTTAATAATGTGGTAACTAATGTTTTCAATTAATTAATTACATGTTCAGCTTAACTGATTAAATAAATTGAAACAGATTTTTTAAACACCGATCAGTAATTATCAAAATTTCTTTCATATCTGTTTTTATAACAGTACAAATCTACAGAAAAAAGTCTTCATAAGTTAACCTTTTAAATTTCAGATTTACTTCAAAATCGAACGGAGTTCTGAGCATTTCAAACGGTTGGAAAAGCTAAATTTCGGAATACATTTGTTTTAAAAATATCAACATCAATATCAACTACAATTTTTTTAAAATATTAAATTTGATAGTAAGTTTCGCTTGACACTGTTCGATTTTCCATCGTAGATTCGACAACACCTTCATGAAACACTTGTGCGACGCATTAAGCAACTACACAAAATCATTAATCGTCTTCCAGTACTCGGACCACTTCAGCGTCGCCGTCTACTTCCCCAAACCGTTAAAAGTCGGCGAAGCCAACACGGATCTCGGGGAAATCGTGTACTTCGGTTTATTCAACGGGTGTGTGGAGAAACGCTTCCTCCCGAAAGACATGACGGTGTTTCTGGCGGAAGAGCGTTTCCAGATGTACTGGAAGAAGGAAGAAGGCAATACCTTCATCTGGCTGAAAGGGCAACCGGCCAATCACATCAGCCGGAACCCGAAGAAGGAGCGGGTGGGAAACGGCGGGAAGAGGGTGGCGGAAGCGCCACCCCCCGCCGGGGAGCAGTGCCAGGCGTTGGGGTTGCCGGTGGATGTGCTGGAGATGGACTATGAGATCAAGTTCAGTATTGCGGTGCGGGAGCGGCGCTGGTTCTCGGAGGTGTACACGAAGAATATGGATCGCATCCAGAAACAACGCTTAATAGGTTAGTTCGTGATATTTGATTTTCTTGACTGTCATTTGTATTTTTTTATTATTTTATTTGGTAGTATTACTTTTGAGGAAATTTTCTTTGCTGCAGTTATTTTTGAATAATCTGATTATGTCCGTAAAATGGCTTTTGGAAATAACGACGAATTATTTCATCAACTATTAATTTCTAGCATTTTCATAATTTTTATTTTTGCTGAATGTTGCTGGTGCCACTATTTTTACTGATTTATTTTGGGTGTCGTGGAAATTTTCTTGGTTATTTTGATCATTTTGTTCGCACTCACAAACAGGGTTAAAAGGAACCGGTTTTTGTTGTTAACGTATTTCCTTCCAGATAATGTTTTTTTTTCTGATTTATTTATTTTTAACTCAGCGTAGTGTACCAATTATTGCTATTTGATTGGCTATTGCCAATAAATTAATTTTTATTTCTGTAAGTATAGAAGTATTCGTTGTTTAACGAGTACTACTGTTGCCTGTTGGCAGTGAATTAGTAGCCGGATTTTATTTTTATTAGCTCAAGCCAGTCGCGTCTCCTGTTTGTAACAAAAACAGGATTAATTACAACCGAAAACTTTAATGGCTAATAAGATTATTGACAAACACGATACATGTATGATGTATGTGTGTGGCGTAGGTGTGGAGATTTACGTTATCGGCAGCGTGGACGACGCCGCCAGCCCCGTTCACCGGCGCACCGTGCCCAATTTAATCCCGCTGTCCCTGGGGAACACGGCCATTCCCGTGCACCGGATCGGTGTGCCGGATGTGGATGATTTCGTCGCGCCGGATTTCGACAATCCCTCGCAACAACACCGGGATGTAGTGGCGCAGCTCAAGCGATTTCGAGTCAGTTTATTACTAACGCAACCGAGAAAAAATAAATTTTCAGCAATTTCTTGTTTGATTTTTGATGTATTTTTTTAATTAGTTTTGGCTCCTTTGGTTTATTAAAATTTTATTTCACGAATTATTTTCCCCTGCAACTTCACGCCGCGGAGCGATTCGGTTTTTATTTCTGTTATGCTGATGAAAAATATTTTTTAAAATTGGAGAATTTATTTTTTACTTGTGTAATTTTATTTTTAATGGTAATTTTATTTTTAATGGTTTGTATTGACTTGTTAAATTTGATATTATTTAATTTGTATCCGGCAGGATGACGGGGTGATTGCGGTGGAGAAGAACGCGGACAGCTTCATGCCGTTGATCCGCGTCATCCACTATTACAGCCAGACGGAGACGAATTGGTGCTGCAATTTCGTCCAGACAATTCTGGATAAATACGGCCGGAATATCGGCGCCGATTCAGAAGTCTTGCAGATTTTGCTGTATATTCCGCGGATGGCCGGCCAGTTCGCCCGGCATCTGGAAGATATGCCTCCCGCCGTGTGTCGGAAGTTGTTATGTGCGCTATTGCGCAGCAGCGAAACCCTGCCTACCAGCCACATCCTGCAGGAAGCCAAGGGACGCAAAATCCAAGACGAAGACATCAACGACGATCAGGAAAACACGGTAAGGTCAGCGCGGTTGAAAAACTAACTAGTTCAGTGGGTCTTACAAAAAACTCCAATATAAATATAAAATTAGATTCTTAAAAAAAATAAATCGAATTTTTTACGCGGAAAATGTTTATATTCTTTATTGGAAAAATTCAGTTTTTACCATTTTAAATTGCGCATTTCAAACACGCGAAGCTCTGTTTGATTTTTTTAGGATTGCTGAACTTTTTTTGGTCTAATCTGCGCTTAACGTTATATTTAAAAATTGATTAAATGTGTAAAATTTAAAATTGTTTCCATTTTCAGGCATTTTCTTCGAGCGCGCTTGTCCTGTTTTATTTAATTTTTTTTAAATAGAAATGGATTTTTCATTTTAAACTTCGAAGAGCGGATTTCGAAGAGCATGTACTTCGAAGAGCGGATTTACGCTAAGTCCAGTTTGACGTTATTTTTTAATGATGAATCCAGTCCGTGGTTTTCTTCGTTACAAATTATTTTTATTACGGATTTATTATATTTGTAAAAAATTAATTTTTCTTTTTAAACCATGTACACGCGAAAGCCTGTTTGATTTAATTTGTTGAAACTATTTTTAAAAAATTCAGACTTATGAATTTTCGGAAGGGTTTTTGAAAAACTATTTTTTTTCCGCTGTTTTAAAACGCTGTGATTTTAAATAATATGATTATGGAACTGAAAATGCTGAAAGTGTGACCTTTAGCAGGCAGCAGCTGAACCGGAAAAGGCGGCGAAAAAAGACGCGGGATTCTGGAGCCGGCGTCCGCCCCAGCGGAGCGGTCCGTTAGCGTACAGTCTGCAAATCCCGTTGGGCGCCGACTCCACCGGAAAAAAAGAAGCCGACGCCGGCGGATTACTCGACCGGATGAAAGCGGAAGCCGACAGCGTGTTCAACGCCGAAAATTACTGTGATCTGTTGAAAGCCAGTGTGATGGTCTTAGATCCCAGTTTCGGCGTGGAATTCAACGATCTCCTGTTCAATAACGAGGAGCGGTTGGTGGCGGAGGATTACCTGAAGCGGTTGGGGTATTTGTTGTGCCGGGATTTATTGGGGGAACGCATTGATAACCAGATGAAGCGGAATAAGAAACGCCAGTTCCGGATTAAATTGGTGGAGAATACGAGCAAGGAGGCGGATGAGAATGTGGACAACGAGAAAAAGTGGGTATTGTTGGCGATTTTTCGAAAGAGAGTTTTTGAATGAATTTGTTCAAACTTTTATCGTTTTAAATATTTTCGCTTCTTTCTTCGTTTATTTTCTCTTGTTCTTTTACATTTTTTGAACCAGGTTTTTCGGTTAATTTTATTTAGTCAAGGTTTAGCAGTTTTGTGTTTTTCATGAATAATTTATTCTTTTTTTTAAAAAATTATGTTTTTTATAATAAATAATAAATAATATAATTTATAGCAAATATTATTCTTTATAATAAATGATATTCCTTTTTCAAGCTCTTTTAGGTGTTTTATTTTCGTTGTGATGATCTGTAATTTTTGCGTACTCGTTTTTCTAGTATTCATTCAGGTTTTTTTTAATTAATTCATTTAGTTAATTTTTGACCTTTTCTGATTTTTTATTTGAATTAAATAGATTTTAATTCTAACGATTGCACTTATTTATGATTATCACAATTTTTCCTGTGTTTATAACGATGGGTTTTTCTTTATTGACATTTGAAACTAAAACAGATAACTAAACCTTACAATGCACGAAAACACGAGAGCCGCGTTTGGTATTATACCGGCCAGCACCGAAGTAAAACAATTACGCATACAGTCTAGTAAAAAGTACAAGTAGCCGGGAGGTTACTTTCTTCTTCCGATTAAGTAACAAGGAAGTAGCTGAGCCGACAGTTAACACAGCTGCCAGCTGCCACAGTTACGTAACAGGATGTTACGTAATTTACTTTCCTTTTTTATTATCTTTTAATTTTTTTCTTTTTCGCTTTTTTTAATAGAAGTATTTTAATGAGTTCTTTCTGATTGTTTTTTCTATAGGATTTTTTTGATTTTTTTTTACCGGTTTCTTATCGGTGATTACTTTTCTTAAGTTTTTCTAATTTTTCTTTTTCACAATTTTCAGGTGTTTTAATCTTAATTTGATGATTTTTTAATTTTATAAAAATTTAAAAAAAATACAAAATAGATTCTATTGCAGATTTTTGATTTTTTTACGGTGGGTGTTTATTTTTACAGGAAGAAAATCAAATTCAACTACCGGGCGCAGAACATCGCCGAGCGTCCGCGCGTCGGCGACATGGTCCTCTTCACGCGCATGAACAAGCCGAAACCCACCGAAATCACCGAGACAAAAAACCTCGACGCCGAATTCCCCGCCCTGGGAAAAATACCCGCAAAACCGACACCCAAACCCAGAACCCCGGTCATTCCCGTCACAAATTCCGACACGGGTCCGGTGGTGTGTGTGGGCGTGGTCAAGGACATTTCGCCCGACATCCTCGTCCACTTTGACGCCGCCCCGCCCCCCGAGGTGGAGCTGGCGACGTGGGAGATGGAGGTGCTGGGCAACTTGACCACCTTCAAGCATTGCGTGGACGCCGTGGCCACGTTCGTCGCGCAGAAAGAGAACGGGACGTTGGCGTTTCATGCCATCATGGGATTGGTGTTTGAGGAAATCGTTGGTGATGGGAATAAGAAAGTGGAGGGGTTTTTTGAGGGCTTGAATGAGTCGCAGAAGGAGGCGGTGCGGATGGCTTATGCAAGGAAGATTACGCTCGTCCAGGGACCCCCCGGCACCGGTAATTCCCATTTATTTTTCTTATATTAAGCGTGGTTATTTTAAATATTTTATGGATTATATTTATTAGAGTGTTTGTAATTAAATTTTAATGAATCTGAAATTATTTTATAATATTTTTGATTTTTACTGACTTGTCCGTGTTTGATTTCTTGAGTTATTCCTGTTTAAATATTAATTTGTTTCCAATAAATAACATTTTTTTTTCATTATTGCTGTTAAGATTAAATTTGTCAGTTTTGGATGAGACTAATATTATTGTGATGTAATTAATTATTTCTTTATTTATTTTTCTTGGTGAATTATTTTTATATTCGTATTGATTTATCGCAAATTACGTGAATTGTTATTCTGAGCAGCATTTTGCATGTGTTGTTGTGTCGTAAACAGGAAAAACGCACACCATCGCGCGGATGCTGCAAGCGCTGATGGATCAGTACGGAAAGTGCCGGGTGCTGGCCGTGGCCTCCACAAACACTGCGGCCGACAACATCCTGCGCGGCATCGTCCACTTAAAAGCCCGGCAATTAGGTGAAAAAATACAAATAAAATCATTTGTAAAATCACATTCAAATACATTCATCATTTGTAAAATCAAATTCAATCACATTCATCATTTGTAAGTTTCATAATAATTATTCTGATAGAAATTCTTTTTCCTAAAACAATGGATTATATTAATTATATTTGTCGCAGCGAGATGTTGCATATCGGTTGTTGTGGGCGGATGACCTTTGTGATTCTGTTCCTAGGCGGTGAGGATTTTAAACCGGTGCGCGTGGGCGATAAATCGGCGGTGTCGAAGGATCTGCACCGGTACACGCTGGCGGATCTGGCGGAAGGGAAGACGCGCAACGAGAAGAAGAAGAGCGCGGAGAAAGCCGTGGCAGCGGCCGATCTCATCGTCGGCACGTGCGTCGGCGCCGGGCTGGCTGATTTGAAGGATGTCGCCTTCGATGTCGTCGTCATCGACGAAGCCTCACAGGTAAATCCTGCTTATCCATCAATTTTTGGCTTTCTATTTGAATTTCTGTGCATTTTTTAAGATTTATTTTAATTTATTCAGCAGTTAATTTGTACTTATTTTCTGCTGGTTTTTATTCCAACAGAGTAGAAGTACGGATAATTAATATATTTTTGGCCGTAATAATATTTGTTTATCTTTAAACTATGTTTAGTTATGTTTAGTATTATTTATGTTTACTTTGTTATTAGTAATGCACATCATATATTTGAAGTTAATTTTCAGCCGTGGTAGTATTTTTTGCACGTTTATTTTTGAGTAAATAGCGTATTTTATATTTATTTTCAGTTACTCGATTTTTTATTTTTCACTGATAATATTAATTATTAGGTTTTTAATTCGGTAAATTAATAAATTATTAAATTAAAAATTAAGAGAAATATTGTTAATCAATATATGAATTAATCCTTATTAAATTATAAAATTATTTTTTAATTGGGTAAATTAATGTGCAGGTGACGGAGCCGTGCGCGCTGATCGCTATCGTCAAAGCCGCGCGTGGGTCGTCTTAGTGGGCGACCACCAGCAACTGCCGCCGCAGGTGCATGAGCTAGCCAAATCCGGCGTCCCCGGTCTGGATCTGAGCGTGTCGCTCTTCGACCGGCCTGGCGCATTCCGAGACCATCCAAGTGCAGATGCTGGACGAGCACTACCGCTGCCATCCGTTTATCATTGACTTCTGCTCGCAGGAATTTTATAACGGCCGATTACGTGCGAAAGTGCGGCCGGCGGAGCGCCCCCTGCCGCTAGGATTCGAGTGGCCCCATCCGGAAAAACCCGTGGTGCTGATTGATGTCCAAGGTAGGCTTAAAATCGGAGAAATTTAAAATGACATAAAATTCAATTTAACTAAGTTCAGTTGAATTTTTTCAATTTAAAATTTAAAATTAGAAACAGAATTTTTTAAATTGTAAATTTAAAATTGGAAATAGAATTTTTTAAATGAAATTTAAACAAACTACATTTGACAATTTATTTTGTATATAATAATTTTATTTGATCCAATTACTTGACGTTTAGTTTACTAACAAGTTCAATTTCTTCGCCGAAAATTATTTCAGTAATAAATTCTGAAAATTTAAATTTTTCTTTTTCTGATTTCTTGAAGCGCTGGCTGGCCGTCCCGAACGATTTCGAATTCAGCGAGATATTTATTTTAAAATCATGTACCTCGTATTTACAAAATTTGGTTGTCAACTATTTGTTCTGATAAACGTGACCTTTGTGGCTACTTAGGCGAGGAGAAGCAGAAGAGCGGGGGGTCCAAGTGGAATGTGGCGGAGGCCAATGTAGTCGTCGCGGTGGTGAAGCAGCTGTTGATGGTGGACGCGGAGGAGCAGCGCGGCGCGGTCAAAGCCAAGGAGATCGGCCTGGTCAGCGCCTACCGCGACCAGATTGACTGCCTGAAGAATAAGGTCACGATCTCGCCGAAATTGAAGGCTTTCGCCAAGGACATCGAGATCGTCACCGTCGACGGCTTCCAGGTACAATATGACAAAAAAACGTTAAGTATTTAGAAAAAAAATTGTTATGATTGTAATGTAATTGTTAGAGCGGCATCCGCTCTCTATAGGATCCTTTCATAAAACATTTCGATACAATTTGTTTGTGGGTTCGATTCCCTCAGTCGGCAGATTTTTTCCGAAGTTCTATACGATCCTTGCACATCCCTTGCATAATCGTGGTGAGAATATATTTAAAGTTAAATCGAAAATTATAATTAATAGTTGTAAAAAAATACTCATGAAGGCGTTCGCAGTTGAAACAAAATTTACAAACGAAAGTGAGCAATTAAAGCTTCAAAATATATTAAGAATTTATTTAGTTTCCTTCGCTTCAGTGTAAAAATAAATTAATTAAAAAATTTTGTTTTATCCTGGTTAAAGTAGGTTAAAAAATAGGTTAATAATTTTAGTTATAATTTTCGAAAACTATGTATAAGGAAATATTCTGAACGCAAGAAAAATGCTGTAAAAATAAAGGAAAAACCCGTTTCAGAAATTATCTTGGAACTTTCTTCCATTTAATTTTGTAAATGTTTTTATTATGTATCATCCCATTTAAAATTGGAGTTTGAGTTTCGCGGGAAAAAAAAAACATTTGAATGTAATTTATTTTAATACCATCTGTATTCGTTAAAATAAAATAAAAATTTAATTTAAATAAATTAAAATAAAATAAAAATAAAATAAAATAAAAATAAAAAGGGAATAAATTTAGTTTAATTTGTAAAATGTTTGATGAAGGGTCGGGAGAAGGAGGTGATTATTTTCTCGGCGGTGCGCAGCCGCGACGACGGAGAAATCGGTTTCTTGAAGGATCGGCGCCGGTTTAACGTGCTGATGACGCGCGCCAAACGCGGCATGATCGTCGTGGCCAGTCGCGCTACACTGCGCGCCTCCGGTGATCCCCTGTGGAAGAAGTGGCTCGACTACGTCGAGCAGCATGATCTAGTGGTCGACGGACAGAAATTCGTTGAAAAGCAAGTCGCGCCGGCTAGCTGAATATTGCCGGATTTTTTCCAGTTTTACCTTCTTTTATTTTGCCTGTATTTTGTAGTTTTCATGTATATTTTCTTTTATATTTTAGTTGGGTTTGTGTACGAGAAAATTGGATACTTTTGCAAGGTTTTGGTAGAGTTTGTACTTTTGTATATTGTGTGAATTGTCGGCTGGTTTCTTTTATTATTTTTTTCTGGTTCGAAAATTCGAAAGGGACGGTGAGAGAATGTGCTGATGAATATGAAGAAAAACTGAATTAAACATGAATTTTAAAAAAAGAAAAATTAATATGAAATAAATTTGAATTTATAAAACAATAATTATATTCGATGTTCTAAATAAAGGTATGAATTAAATATGTATATATATACATAAGAGATGTATGAGGTAAAATGTAAATTTTAAAGAAGAAAATGTGAAATAAATGTGATCGGCGACGCTGCTGTACGGACCGCACAGCGCGGTTAATATCATACGATTAATTGCTATTGTGTAGTAGTCAGTATTTATTTTGTGGTTGGCGAAGTGTAGATTGCGGAGAAGTGTCAAAAGTGGCCGTTGTGGTTGTATACGATATGGCTGGCAGAGAAAGCGCCGCAACACAATGGGCCGTAAATCTTCTCGTCCCGATAACAGCGTGCCACCGAATATTGCAGGATCCTATACCATATTAAATACATATATGCACAACGACACCCAGCTTACATATACGGTACACCAGTTGGCGTTCGTGGTATCTGGTGTGTAATTTTCTTTACGCAGCGAGCAGCAACGGGGGAAATATGGCGGCGCTGGTGTTAATGGCGGGATTACTAGTGGGGATGATCGGCGGGATGACAGCGCAGAAGCCGGTAATGATCTCCGGGTTGGCGTGCAACTGCACGTGCGCTATTCCGCCCACAGAACAACAGGTCAGTTAAACCACTCTCTTCCATGTATTAATTTTCTCTATTTTTATTTATATATGTACGTATATATGTACGTGTGTAATTTTCATATATACGTACGTAGATATTTTCTTGCGTTGGTAAATGATAATTCAGTTTACAAATTTGTATGTCAACTGATGTAATGTGGCTCGTGAAATCGTACTGCGACTCACACTATTATTTATTAAAATATATTTATATACAGTAATACATTTTTATAGCATTTGTGTAGAGTTTCTATTTAATATGTATTTTTTTCTGTTGTTATCCAACTCAATTGAAAAAGTTCGTATGTCAGTTGGTGTAAGGGGAAATTAGCGTGATCGGTCATACAGGAAATCCTTCCCGTGTTCCAACGCGAGGGCCCGTTCTTCCTGGCGACATTCAACTGCAACGCCGGCCAGCATCTCGGCTTCATCCGGGCCTCCATCGCCACGGGCGAGCCGCTGCGCTACACACTACTGGGCACGCCGTACCTGCGCATCGACCCGGACACCGGCGACCTGTACATCCAGGGCCGCGTGCCCGCCACCGGCTACTACAACGCCACCGTCGCCGCCCAGACCGACAGCGGCAAGGTCAGCACGCGCGCCGGTAAAGTACAGCTGCTCTGCGGACCGGACTGGTGATCGGATTGGATATTATGTATACGGCCGTGACCTTTGCGGTATCGCTTCTTATATCTTATCAGCGGTTTGTCGCTTGGTTTGGCGAAAACGATCCTAATTACCGATGACCTTTGTCACATGGATTCTATTTTGCTAGATCGAAAAATAACAGGGAAAGTCTCGCCCGGCTACAAATTCTTCCTTAAATTTCCAGGGAATGGGAAAATCTGGTTTGGGCTGAGATTTGTCATCATAACTGTGTCCTTTGCAGTAAAGTTTGGAAAACACAATCGTACGAGCAGATTATTTGATGGACAATATGTTTTGCTGCACACTCATAACGCCAAAATACCGATTCTCAACCGACTCAGCGAGACCATTTGCAATGTTGCAAAGTCAAATGAATTGGTTATGGTTTTGTAAGAACACTCAGAAATACCTATGCATAATACATAATACCTCTGTAAAATACCTATGCATCAGAAATCAACGTACAGCAATCGCAAGTACTTACTGTATTGTTTTTCAACTAACTAATTCCAATTTAGAAACGTAGAAAGTATGAAGAGAATCGTAAAAGCATACTGGAACAGCCTTCATCAAATTAAAATGACGCAAGTGTAAACATGGAAAATAACAGCATCATGGAAATGATGACGAACTTGACTCATGCGTTTCCATCGAGTTGGATCATAATAATTATTGTACCATCTCCACTTTCCAGCGTTTTTGAACAGCGCGTAAACTCCACCCTCAACTGATGGTGTGAACACAATAAACTGCCACAACAAACCACGACCCGCTGCAATTATGTAAGCGGCTGCTGTATTTTCCACATTGGCTGAAAGGAAGCTGTAGCGCATCCGGTAGCAGCTTCTTTATTAAAGTAATACTTACCGGTCAGTCACAGATAAGAAAAACGACAACTGAAATTAATAATATCTAGTAAAGAGTATACACTAAAGTATGGAATGAACTTTAGTACAACTAAAGTTATGGTTGTTTCTTTGATGATTTTGGTTATTTCTGTAACGTGTAAAATTGAAATCTTTTTATTAGTGCCTCTCAGCGCTGGCTTATTGTCAGTGTTAATTGGCTATTGCCTGAACAAATCTCCTGTTAGTACTTACTCGTAAGTCGTAGTGATCGTTTAACGGCATTTGTGCGGTACGATACAAGTGCACATTATTGTCACGAGTCCAATCCACATTCTGCGATAACAAGTTTTACGAGTCGTACTGGTGTACAGGTAATACCGTCGGAAAGCTACTCTGGAATACACGCGGATTACGGGGTAATAATTAAATGAACAACATTTTGCTAACTGATTTGTGCGATTGCCAGTATTGCCTGCTCTATGACCTGAGGCGCATCGCACTTATCTATCTGTAAACGAGAACAAAATCAACAACTACAGATACAGACGGCGACGTTTCCACCTGTGCCTGGTACTTCAAATCACAGCAATCAGTAATCGGCAAGGGTACAGCATTTTGCGATTGCTCCTTCAGACTATTGAACATGTATGGTGCGGACGAGGAAAGTGTGGTATTAGGCAGCACCTGCCAGTATCGATACCAGAGTACCGACTGCCTGGCACGTGGTGCCTTTGGTCAGGTCTACATCGCCACTGTGACGGAGCGTGGCAATTTCGCCGGTGATGAAACGGTTGCCATCAAAGTTATTCAGCTGGATACAGCCAAGCTGCTGAGGAATTCGGAGAATTATACGAAACTACGTGAAAAATGTGAGTTACTCTTGAAGATTAAGCATAACCACGTGGTCAGGCACCACCAAATCACCATACATTTCCCGAAACGGGAAGGAACACTCCTTTGCGTGGAACCGATGATGGAGTACTATCACGGTATTAGCACACACTTTCCAGTATTACAGTACTGCTAGATTTTTTAGGAAGCACTGCTGTTCTACTTCTATCGTACAGTCTCGTAATTATTGCATCAGAATAAGTGCGCTACTTAGTGCGCTAAGGTAACTTAGTGCTCTACAACAGATATGCAGTTTTACAACAAACGTATTTTCAGAAAAAGACTTAGCTTGTCTTCTTAATAAACTGAAACAAGACGGAAGCGTACTGAAGAGCCAGACCGCTGCTCGATACACACAGGAAATTGCACAAGCACTGCACTTCTTACACCAGAATCATATCATCCACGGTGATTTGAAACCGGGTAACATACTGGTCAAACGGCTGGGACAGTTGGGAGATCAACTGATAATCTGCGATCTGGACGATATTATGGTCTGCATGCAGAGAGATGTCACGTGCTCGACAGATATGACACATGTCCGCGGTACGATCCGCTACATGTCACCGGAGATGCTGGAGAAATTCACACTAACCGAAGCCGAAAGGATGGGACGCCGACCGCCCGGACGCAAAACCGACATGTGGAGTTTAGGTTGTGTTATAGTAAAGCTAGCGCACTGCGTGCTGGGCAACCACCGGGACTGGCTGCAGAGTGCCGACGGTGATATGACGGAGGCGGGAGAGGAAACTACGGATAACCGGTATGCTATGATGATAGTCGACGGTTATACACCCGTTATCAGCACCCTGGCGCCACCAGCTCTGGCTGAGTGTGGTCGTAACTGCTTACAGTCCGTCAGCGACTATAGAAGCTCTGCGGATGTCATAATTCAGTGCCTAAGCGAGAAAGCCGAGCTTCCCCAGGATAACATAATAATACTGCATCGCATATTTGACGGTTCCAACCGATATTCGCTGTACGCCCAGTCGTTTCATCCGGCAACCACTCGGTTATGGCAGTTTCCCATGCCTGCCAGGTTGCGGCGTAAATACTTTGGTCAGATTATCGGGGTGTATCAGAACCAGGTGCTATGTCAGGTCACGGAAATGCATGACGGTAGCCCATCCCGAATATTTCAAACCATGACATGGGACGTTGTTAAACAGACTTGCCTCTCCGTTCCTATGGAGCCACAGACCGCTCTAATGAAATGTCCTGTTGTCATTGGGAGATTGCTGTACTTCTGGGATATCCGGTGCCGATCATTCAAAAAGGTGGATTTACTGCAGAGCTCCGGCTCTGTCGTGGAGGATTTGCCAGTCTGTCGAAACCTCAACCGGTGAGATATGTGTAAAGTACAGGTTATTTAGTTATTAGAGGGCGTGAAACAAGTAGACAATGTTTTAACGCATATTGCGCAAAAACCAGCTCTGAGAGGTCCTCGTATTGCTTTCACGAAACAACCGTAGCTCATCTCGCAGAATACGTCGTATGGAGTGTGGAGTGCCAGTCAGTCAGTGCATTATCTTCATCGGGGCTCCTTCTGACAGATCCTCCAAGATCATGTACGTGGAATGTTTCGATACCGTAACGAATGCATGGTCTATCCTACCACGGTTACCGGGAAGGCGCTGCGCCTTTGCCACGGTCGTCCTGCAGAACTACGTCTACATTCTCGGAGGACGCTCGGTGTTCGTGTGGTCGGTAGAAACGCTACGGTCCTGCGCCCGTCTGAATTGGACAACGCGCACGTGGGAACCCTTGCCCTCCTTGCGTAACGCTCGCAGTAATCACTGCGCCTTCGTTACCAACAGTCGGGTGGGTGTGTTTGGCGGCCGAATCGAGAACGACTATGCCCTGTCGTTGTCGACGATGGAAATGTATGACCCGGAAAACAATGAATGGACTAGCTCGAAGATCACCAGCCTGGATAGTGCTGACACCCGGGTGCTTTTCTCCAGCTACGACAGCCAAGCTGTTGCGTTTCAGCCAGTGGTACTAGAAGAAGAGAAAACTGGTCAAAGTTAAAGCGTACAGCTGACGACCGTTTTTGTGGACAGACAGTAGAGTGCAACACAAATTACGAAAAATTGCCGGTATGTGGCGGTATTATCATGTTCAGTCAATAATGCACATTGTTCTTTCTGTTTGCGCTATGGTCTCTCGACAAGCATACGGTACAGCGCTGAATATTGTACATTAGTATCTGTACGAGGCAAGCGGCAACCCTTTCCCATCGCTTTAGTAAATTACATCACTTTCCCTGCTGCATCTTACACGTGTGCACGCGCTCACGTGATATCGTATCCATTGTAATCAGCGCTTACTGAGCCGGCGACAAAATCTCGGCTGCCGTGCTTTTTTATATTCTTTATCAGTTTGCGTAATCAACTACAGCTGCATACCGGTTTAGACGTGAAACGGCTGAAATCAACTATCACGTGAGCGCCTGCACACGTGTAAGATGCAGCAGGGAAAGTGATGTAATTTACTAAAGCGATGGGAAAGAGTTGCCGCTGGCCTCGTACGTATTTTACGAGTATGTCTCAGATTTACCTTTTTACTCGCAATATGTACAAAGCCAGCTTCGATAAGCAAATCCAATCAAAGGAAAAATTGTCCGAATTTACAGGAGACGGGACTGTACACAGGGCTAACTGCATTACGACGCATTATTCCAAATTCAAATGACGAAACAAAAAATAATGTGGAACGACTTTCGGTCTTCTAATAAGCAGTTTCTTACCGATCATGTTTATCAATTTAAACAACTCCCATCACTACGTACCATTCACATTCACGTACTATTCACATTCACAATATTCACATTTATTACCATAAACGTCTTATGAAAAAGTTTGCCTTATAGCGAGCGAGTATACCCTTGTGACCGTTAAAACACTTAAATACGTATTTGGCGAGCCAAAAACTGTTGCCGAATGCCGACTGCAAATGCCACAGGATTATATCAACTAAGAACTAAACTAAGTTATACGCATTTGCTCATAAAAGTCTCGAACTTTTTTTCAAGCTTGAAAGTCAACCTGGTGTAGTGATGGCCGACGAATTTCCCACGCAGAAATGGCGGGTCACCGACTATTCGTCGACCTTTGGTTTGACGCACATGTCGTCTAAAAACAATTCGTTCTTATGAAATACTACTCTAGCGCTTTTATTGGATTCCCAGCGTCCAAGTGCCGCGTAACGAAACGGTTGCCGTTGTCTGGGCCATAAGGTAACGAATTGTCAGTGGGAGGAATTCAGTGCTAAGCATGGTCCCGCGACTAGTGATGCTGTAGCGGTGGCATGAGAGTCAGAGAAGCCATGGACCCTGTAGTGTTTGTACGAGTACTCGTACAAAATGATGTACGAGTATCTCGTGAAATGGATTGGCCTATGGCTAATGTGCCGTAACAAACGGTATTGTTGGTGAGTTTGTCCAGTGCTGTTGCCATGTTCAGTGTTTAGTTACTACAACACAGTATGTGGTTGGCTCCGCAGCGAGCAGGTTAATAAAATATAGTAGACTCTTTTAATTTGTAAACGACTGCAGATATATAAGTAGTTAATACACCGTCGCTACATATAGTCGTATACGACCCACTGCGTCCATGGCGGTCTCCAGTCTTAGCGGCATGAAAAGATTAGCGGCATGAAAAGAGAAGACGGTGAAATTATCCTCTGTTACCGAAACAGCGTTACAAATTTACCATCACCGATAATGATAAGAGGTCGATGTTGATAATTGGTTACAGTATTGTTTTACATTACTAAAACGTTTGGAGATTATGCGTGGTAATGCTATGAGTGTACTGTGTACAATACTGTCCCTTTTCTTGTTAATTGGGATAAGTTCTTTATTTGATTTTGTGTTTACTGAGTGATGCTCGCTGATGTACACACACATTGAGAATAAAATCATTTACACTTTTATATAACAGTTCCCAAATTTTTCGGCTTGGTAGTTCATTTTGTAGCAGCTAGGAGTACAACTCTCGGGAAAAGCACGGTTACAGCCTCCGTATTACCCAGGTAGCAGGTTCTTCCACTTATTTTAATCCAGATTGACGTAGGCGCCGCTAACGAGTCTGATCGGTATGTACCAGTATAAACCACAAACATTGGGGAACAACATACAAAACCGTACTGTAAAGACTAAACAAAAGTGCAGCACTACAAAACAGGAAGATTGTAAAATACTTGTAGCTCCAAGGATAGCCGACGTCTTTCCCATTACTTGTCACGCTATCAGACAGAATTAACTCATCTGCACCATTCTGTCCACAACCATCTGCGCAAAATTACACAGGATCCGGACCGAGTCCTCCTGGCGCACATCGTGATAAATGTCCGTGTGACCGGGCCAGTAGCGCTGGGGGAACGCCGCTCCCTCCTGCCACCCAACACCGCAGTGCACTCCACGAAAACACAGCCAGAACATGCGCTCGGGGAAGCAGGCAACTCCGTTGTCCCGCATCTGCTTGGACATAATCCACAAGTCCCATTCCCGCTGGCGCTCCCCCGCCCGTTCAAAGCCACTCCACAGACCCAGGTAGCCTTTGACGATCAGCACAGCTTTGGGATCCGGATCCGCTGTCACGACTGCTCCATAATCCAGCTCCAGTCCATCGAAATCACCGCGTGTGAGAACCACCACGTATCCAGCCTGTTCCGGGAAGAGAATGCGCAGCACCTTCAGGTACTCCACCAACCAGTCCTTGTTGAAGATCGGAGGAACAACAGCATAACGGTCCATGACAGCGCGGGTGTCCGTCAGCAGTGACTCCAGGCTCAAGGCTTCCAAGTACGCCCGGTGTCTGCCAAACAACCTTGTGAAGGTATATCATTTTTAACTCAGTGAAAGAGGGACATTTTTGAAAAACATCATTGGATGCACCCCTTTTTTATACCTTTTCTGACTTCCTAATTCCGACCCCCCGTTATTATTAAAAACGGTGCTCTTATAGCAACTCAACTCGGAATTGCTTACTCAGCGCTTCGAGGGAGCGTACGACTGGACAGGTTGGAAAAGGATGCAAGGTCACGAATCAGATTTGATTACGATTACCAGAATCGAGCAACACCAGTTTATTACTGTACGACCAGATCACAGGGCTAATTTGTTAGACGTCGTCCCGTACGAACGGAAGCAGAACCAAAATTAAAATCAGGTTCAGAAGTAGAATGGGCAGCTTTCGATAAATGTGTCTAGTCACTACGCGCATGGTGAGCTGGTCCGAACAGGGAGTGCCGCTTAGACAACATTCATCCGCTTATATACATGGTCACGAGTCCAGACAAGGCAACAACTTCCCTGCATCACTGATGAACACCACCGTCGATTGGTTCATACAACTAGAAAAACCATTTTCTCATATTTCGGTCACTTTGCGTATATGTATGCCTCACGAGTTTACATCGCCACCCCCATATCCAAACTCAATGCTCAACATAACGACGCTTTCAGAATTGGTGCCGCTTCAATTATCCAAGCTAGTTTCGCGCATCGAAGTCATCTCCCTAGCTGTACAGCTCATCATTAGGTTCTCGTAAAAACTGAATTTGAAAAGCAATGTATGCGACCGGCAGCAAATCAAGTAGCGCGGCGCATGGGTGGCGGCCAAGTTATGTGACGTATATATACAAAGCTACCAGAATCAGTACACAAACAATAGATAATAACTTCATGAGAGAAACTAGAGGTAATTAGAAACCAGAACATATCTATAATTATGAGAGAAATCAAAGTATCAGAGCAGTGGAAACTTACTGCTCGTGCGTCATGCTGTTATCGCTTCCCAACTTCCGGTGCACGGCAACCTGCACAACAGGCCGTCAGAACACGCAACACTTCCATCTCAGGCGTATAAAGATGTGAAACACTCGCACACAGGAACGTTTTTTGCAGACCACTATTTACGTCTAACCAATCAGTATTTTTGTTTTTTATAGCCGTAAATTCCGTAGCAAAATCATTTCGCTCTTTAGAAATTAGCAGAAAAGTGCAATGGACTACGCGTAATCCAAAAAATTAGAATAAAAATAATCAGCCTTAATAAATACATTCGGCATTTGCCGATTAAAAAACAATAAATATAAACGGGGGAAAAAAACAAACGGGGAAAAATCAGGGCTTACCAGGGAAAAATCAAAACCGGTGGATACGGGAGCGGAGGATGTTGGAGTGTCGCGCACGGTAGCGGCTGTCCACAGCGCCGCTAAATCGGGCAGCAGTGTGCTGGTGAGCAAGCCGAAGACTTCCTCGCGGTATCCCTCACAGAAATCCAGCAGCTGCTGCCCATTGGGCAGACTCTGCGCCTTCCGCAGCATGCATTCGTAGGCACCCCGGAAGGCCGCCACCAGACCCTCGGCCACACTGCCAGCCTGCCAACAACACTGCCTAATTACTGATATTACGAATTTTTGCTTAATTTTTACAACTACTAACCAATTTATCTATTTCGGGAAAGTCAATGCTGCTGCATATATCTTGTAGAGTAAGCTCTACCAGTCAATTCCAAGAAATAATGCTAATTAATTCTAATTATTGCTACATACGGTATGTACAATACTACGATACTAATTACCTGCAGAGCGGCTAATCCACCCGAGAAACGTCGAGCCACAGCGTTCTCCTCCCGTTCCACCGACGACACGTTGCCCAGAGAACTACGGCCAGCATCCTGGCGGTGAGAGGGAACCTTTGTGTCGGATAACGAGAGTTTCCGAAACTGTGTCTCACTCATCTCCTGGTTGGGTCTCCGCTCGAGCGACATGGCGCTGTTCGTTGCAAACGAACACGGATAATTTTAACACACTGTGTTCGGGGTAAATTGAGCGTCAGTCTTCAAATAACATGCATCCACTTACTATCTTACAAAATTTCACAATCACACTAGCAGGTTTCGTTGACGAGAGAGCCGGAGAGACAAATAAATATTTCTTGAAGACAACAACTCACAAGTGACACTGACAGCACGCACAACTGTAGAGTGGAAACCACTGGAAACGTGAAAATTACAAAAGTGACAAAAACTGCGTGTTACAACGGCTGAAAGATGAATTTTCATTTCAACTGGCCCCGCAGTGCGGTTGTGCTAGGTGCTAGAACGTCGCGCAGCATAGGGCCCAACCGAACCCGCAGGGGTTGCCCAGTACGCCGCTTCAGTTTTGCACAGGGAATGTCGAACACAGCCAGTAGCAGCGCAACCGCACTGCGGGCCCAGTTGGAACGACAACTGATCGGGAAACCGTTGTGACATCTTGTTTTGTCACTTGTCACCTTGTGTGTTTGCAGTTCTGCGTGTTGTGACTTGTTGTCTTCCAGAAACTTCTGTTGTATATGTTGTGTCTATCTTTATCTAACACGCTGTTGTGAATAGTTAGATTAATTCTGTAAGTGAGAATTGCGTGGATAAGTGCATGCAATTAGATGTTCAGGTTGATGAAATTATCCACGCTGAATTCTTCTTGCGTGTGTTGCAGTGAGCAGTCGCCATGTCGCTTGTGCAGAGACCCAGTCAGGAGTTGAGCGAGAAACAGTTGGGGAAACTGTCGTTATCTGACACGAAGCTGCCCTCTATTCGCCAGGATGATGGCCGTGCTTCTCTGGGCAACGTGTCGTCGGGGGAACGGGAGGAGAACGCGGTGGCGCGACGGTTCTCGGGTAGATTCGCGGTTCTGCAGGTATTGCAACGTTCGTAGCAGACTGGCTGGTCGATCATACACAGGATTTCATTTGTGTGGGTCACAGAATTTTGCTGTTTGCTGCTTGTATGTGTGGGCCAGTAACTTATATTAATTATTGACTGCTTGTACAGGATTTCTCACGTATTTAGTCTCGAAATCGTGCATTTTGTGGGTATTAGTAATTAATAATACTAACTGCAGTGCAATAAGAATAAATTCGGATTGCGTTGTTTTGGTGTATATAAGAACTTTCTAATTTTAAAATTGGGTTTAGAGGTAAGATATTGTTTATTTTATAAGAATTTTATCACTTACTGTCGTACAGAGTATTTAATTAATTTATGTGATAAATATTTAGTGGAGTACTACAATCTTTGTAAAATAGTATTATAATTTCATGATTATAAGTTGACGATTTTGTTGAAAAAAAAATTTATGATTACAAATGGTTCTGTAAGGGCGGGACGCCCCGCCCTCCTGAGTAGCTATTCGCTGTTTCTGGGGATTTCCACCCCGCACATTGCTGCGCTGTTTTGACGGACCTGCAGCACAGTTGCACTGGCTGCAGGATCCTTCCTCATTAGTTTTGGTGTTGCTGCGCCACGGTGCGCATTAGATTCGGCAATAAAGCCTCATCCGGGTTCACGCTGTTCGCTGTCGAGGATACGCGTGGCGCCCATATGGCCCCGCGTTATAGTTCCTACTTCCTAGCAGTCTCCAAAGACGGAAAATTAAAATCCTGAAAAATCCCGTCCAATTAACTCGAGAAGGAACAGATGTCAGCTCGTAATTAATTATTACCGAGAATATTGGCAGTATTGGCACCGATTTTCCAGTAATAAATTACAAATCTTTTAATAGTCATAAAATTAAATAAGTCGTCTATATGTAAAAATGATTGTTACAAAAAATTAATACGCAGCTAAATGATAGACTACATACAAATGATACAATTACACCTATTTAATCAATAAACTGATTATTTATTAAATATATGGTTAATATTTGTTGTTGGCAGGCTGGGAGTGCGGCTGAGGATCTCGTGACGGCCTTCCTGAGTGCCAACCAGCGCATACTCCAGAAGGGGCAGAGTCTGCCGAATGGGCAGCAGCTGGGGAATATCTGTGAAATTTCCCGAGCCGACGTCTTCGCCGTGCTGGCTATCAAATTTCTGCCCGGTATGGCGGCGCTGTGGACAACGACTGCGATGCGCGACGCCGGAACGCTGTTCGCTCCGGCATTCCGCGGTCTGGATTTTTCCCTGGTGAGCCCCGAATTTTTCCCGATTCTGTTGGCTTAGGACGCTGGTCAAAGCGCACTGTTTGTTAGCATAATGTACGTATTTACAGTACTCTACAATTTCTACCCTAGTTATTACTCATCGTCCAAGTGTTTTTTGTGCTTCCACTTTCCAAGTGTTGCCTTTCTTTTAGATTGGCGGTACAAAACAGATCAGTTTCTATACAGTAGAAATTATTGCTAAATAAAAATAATTGCCAAAAACTGTCTAACTACCATTAATTTATTGTATTCGGCAGAAGCTGGCATTAACTGTTCGCCCTAATTATTTTTAGTTCATTTGAGGTGTAGTTATTTGCTGCATCGCTATCGAATTTCGCGAGCAGCCTAGAAATTTTCCTCGTTCTGCTTGTACTTTTGCTTTCGTTGTTATTGAAAAATTTGAGAAGCGAAACGAGTGCATGTGATAGCACTCACTTGGACGACAAGGGTTAGCAGTTTATTTATTTTCTCATCTTTAGTAATGATCGCGGCCGGGCTTCCTTACAGGCTGCCATTGTACCGTATAATGTTTTCAAAGCAAGTACACCAGACAGCGAGGTTCTTTGAAATTTGTACATGTACTCTGAACTGCTGTGTTGCATCGTCTGATGACAGCCCTTCTGCAGGTTAACACGCACCGAATGCTGGGAGGCATTAACAGCATGACGATTCACGAAAAGTAAGTACCCACTTTCCACTTCGTCGGTTGTTTTCGATTTTCCTCATATTTTGGTTACCTGCGTGTACGTCATCATAAACTGGACACCACCGCTCAATTGACGCGCTTCAGAGGCGTGAGTTCTTGCCGATCGCCTACGCTTTTGCATCTGGTCTCAAGTTATCTATTTGATTTCCTTATGATAATTTTAAGTAAAAGCATAGATGACAATTCTTATGACAGTTTGTCTAATGAGTAATGACAATTTAAGTTGACTGTATAATTTATGAGATGAATTTCATGAGCGAAAGTTTTTTATTTCTAGTATTAATGCGATCGTTTCTTGCGCGACCGAAATTATCTAAATAATTTCAAATATTTCTGTAGACCTTGAAGCCTGACGCTGCATTCGGTTTCCGTATTAATCTGAAAGGGAAAAGCTTGAGTTTCCTTTGAATATATATATTCAGGGATTACGAAAAGAATAAAGATCCAGTAAAACAGGGGGGCGCGACATTTCTTTAAGAATATATACATAGACGCACATTGTGATTTCTTTTAAAACAAAATATCCTCGTTGAAACAGAGCCATTAAATGTTTCGCAGACACCGGGAGTACTTGGAGACCATAGACGTGGCGTCACTGCTGAAAAAGGCGCGGGCGCGCGCCATCATGGACCATTACGCTGTGGATCCTCCGTTTTTCCACTACGACTGGTTGGTGGAATACATGAAGGTGTTGCGTGTTCTGTTCCCGGAATGGGCCGGCTACGACGTGTTGGAAGGACTGGGGGAGTTCTTCGGAGTAGCGCTGGATTACGGAGCCGTCGTGACGACGGGTTGCAATCCCAAAGTGGTGCTGATCGTCAAAGGAATTCTGGGCCGTTGGCCGGGAATGGAGAGGATTGGCGAGCACCACCAGGAGTTGAACGTGTGGGATATGTCCAAGCGCATGCGCAAAGAAGGAGTCGCTTGTTTTCCCGAGTGCATGTTCTGGCTGTGTTTCCGGGGGGTGCACTGTGGCGTGGGATGGCAGGAGGGAGAGGCGCTTCCCCAGCGCGTTTGGCCCCAGCACGCTGACCTTTACCACGACGTGCGCAGCGAGGATTCAGTTAGTGTGCTGTGCAGTTTTGCGCAGATGGTTCCGAATAGAATGATGCAGTGTGACCGGTACGTCCCCACTCGCGCACTGCTGCCTTCTGCCGGGCGGCGCGATCAGTGATGGGAAAAATGTTTCGATGTGTTGTTTGTTTCTCAATTTTTATTAGCGCTTCGTGCTGGGAAATGTAATACAAGAGTATCAGTTAACAAAAAAAGTCATAACATCATTTCCGTTTGTTGTTTGTTGTCTTTACTTGCAGTCGAAATGATTCCATATTATTCCTCAGTTAGCTGCTTCTTTGTATCCCCTTGTGCTCATATTTTCAGTTTTCGTATACAACAATCGATGTCTCGAGAGTTTGTCTGCTTTTTGAATAAGTTAAACTTAATTCACCTGAAGTCCTGAATGATCTCGGTATCTGCGGAGAACGGCCGCCACCGAAATACAGTGCGTACTTCATGCACGATAGACACGTTGCTTCTTGCTCACTTACATCGCGCATTAGTACAAGTATATAAATATCTGTCATGATTTCGGATAATCATAGTTACTGACTTGTGAGTTTAAGCGGGGGGCTCGTGAACAGCTAGTTCTTTCAAGCAGATTTTTTACCTTCGAACCTACACAGCGGTTTGTTCCCTCAAAACGCGGATTAATCATTATAAGTTAAAATATACCCCTGCAGCGTCACTGGATTTTGCTTGCGGAAAAACAGCTTGTGGTCAATAAATGGATGATAGTGACATGCTATGCGGAAGTCGCACCGCGACAACCGCACTAGATGACCAAACCTACTCAGTCGGTAGAGTGGGAATACGTTCTGGACTCCGTAAGTGGTACGCGAACTACCTACTTCCGCTAGGTACAAGCGGATTGCTGTGCCTAACGAAAGTTATCGAAACCGAAACACTCAGGAACTTCCCAAATGTTTATATCATTAAACTGAACGAACAAGCAAACAGAACAGAACAGAACGAAACGAGATATAAACTTCCTTCTAACCTAGAGTCACTCCGACCTTTCAGCTAGAAATAAGCTCACAGATTTAGTTAGAAACTTCAGACTGATTAGTTAAATCAGAACCGTGGATGGAATTAGCGTTCAAATGCGTTGCACACTCGTTGTGGCTAGATGGATGAACCTTCGGGTTTTGAAAGATAGCCTACACCGAGCGCGGTTTGGACTTAGATGGGTGACCACTCTGAGTTCAGGCTGCGAGTGCACGGCCCGCAAGGCCTGTGTGCGAAGTGCTTGGCTGAGGCAGCAATACCACCACGGAGACGGGCACGGGAGATGGAGGATCACAATACCACCCTGGCTACTCAGTAACGGCTTGGACTGAAAAGCCTGTGATGTCCGCAGCACCAATCGTGCCAAATGGAAGGAGACAGGGAGATCAGTCGAAGCAGAGGATTGGCGCCTTCCCTAGAGATGTGCTTGCTACCTGTTTAGATTTCTCTTAGTCTGGTTCTGTTGAACGTCTTGCTCTGCCCGAGCCGGTTAGCGCCATTGCGCGTTAAAATAAAGCTGGCGCTCGCGTTTGCGAGCTGCTGCATACGATCTGTCTGTTGCAGTGTTATAGCCTCCATTGTAACTCTGCGTGAATGAATTACCGTACTTTGCACAAAATGTTCTGTCTGTCACCTGATTAATAATGCATTGCTGAACATGTAAACCGAGCCGTTTTCGAAACAACTAGCCGCATAAAGCAATCGCAAAGTACCGGCTGTGTTTTTTTTTTGATAAGAACAGCAAGTCGTACGTACCGGAATAGGCAACACGTACGTCAAAACACGTACGTACGTAATACGCGCAATCTACGCATAGCGCGTTAATAGCGTATTGTTTGGTTGATCCATGCGTTTAACATAAACGAAAACGGCAGTCGGCAGGCAGTACGAATCGCTCGCCTCTGCATCCGGGCTGTTCTGCAGCGATACCAGTAACTTGAGACAGCTTGCATAGTCGACCGTGTCACCATTCATCTTGGTGTCTTGAATATGGTGTGGCACTGACACCGATGAGTTCTACAAAGTACAGACATCGGTCGGTGCAGTTCTATGATGGCTGAGCTGAGAGCATCCAACAGAAGCTGGCGTGGGCCAGCATGGAAAGTTTCATTTCTCTAGCGATCTGCCTGTATGGCGTGTACACTGGTAGGTGGACAAGACTGCAGTCACTCCGTGACCTTGTAGACAGTGGGCACCTGCCGCACCTGTACAAAGACAGCATATTGCCGTTGGTGTGATGCTTTGTGCGCACGGTAAAACCTAAACCTTTTATCCAGTACTAGCACTGAAATTACAGCGGTTGACACATCAGGCAACCAGTACATATGAATGATAATTACAATGATAGAAGCCAGAAGCGTAATGTACATTGTACATAAGCGTGTACAGTGATACTGCCGCATTACTTGATGGCAGTCTGAACAAGCAATCACACATGACACAGCACGCTGAGTGTTCAAGACCAAGCGTCTAATGCATCCATGTATTCTGTACGACACCGAGACACTAGCCGACCGAGAGTCACTTTGGGATCAGCGATTCAGCATGAGTAAAGCAAGCTTAAATATGCGTATTGCTTAAATCTGCTTTACGCTGTTACTGTACCTACTTCCGTACTTCGGTATCGTAGTGTTAAAACTGTTTTAGCGTGACACGGTGACTGCCGTTTTTAACTTTTGATCCTTTTCAGCGTGGTGCTTTCTGACACAGTGTCCCAAATGTAGACTATTGTTAACGGAAAAATTTGTTTGTCTCTAGCAATTACTATGGCGTTGGACGTTGGCCTGAACGTCGACGCTCTGATCTGAGCCTTTGCACTTGTAATACAGTTCTCAACTACATACGCTTCGATTCCGCTTGCTAATTGGCAGATCGGTTTAGCAAACCAGTCACCCAACGGCCAACAGTGCAGTACAGTAACCGTAACTGTCCGTAAACGATATTGGATTAGGCAGGTGTAGCATGAGACGCGCTACAAGGGAATGGAAGGTGCGTAATCAGTTTGCCTTATTATACCATCTACTAGCAACACTGCAGAAAATGGCTGCCCAGGTGCGAAGGCAAAAATTCTTTGTGAGATTGTTAAAGGACGTTTCAAATGTGTGGTACTTGAACTTTCATGGGATGGGAAACCGCTGAAGCCGATGCGATCAGTCATGCGCCTCATACATATCGCCATTATCGCTGGCCAGTTGGTGGTTGCGGTACGAGTACAAGTTATCTGATAAACGATTATGACTAACGACTAACGACTTTAATGTGGTAACAACAACCGGCGCAGAGAATGTGTAAGGAAACAACGACAACTAAACGAGCCACCGCTGATGGCTGATAAGGAGCAGATACGAAGGTCATGGCCAGATGCCAGTGTAAGAAAATGACAACTACGAGGAATGAGAAAGCTGCGATGATCGTTCCGGCTCGCGCAGTGGCTGCACATTTCCGGCACATGTGCTGATTTTGCCGCTGTTGGTCTCTGGGCGACGACGGCGACGTATAGGCACCCGGGGCAGACAACTGTATGTAGAAGTGGCCGGTGTCGGCGTGCTCTGCAGCGTGTAGTACAAAGTCTGATGCGCGGCGCTGCAGGCCCGGTTGAAGTCAAGATGATGGGCCGACGCTGTCGTTGACAGTCGAAACTACGAGTATGGGTCAGGGTAACATGTTTTAATATAGTAGGAACTGTAAATTTTCATCTTCAGTAGCGCATTGCACCCTTCCCTGTACTACATGCGTACCTCTAAATCGTGGGTGTGTAGAAGGCGGTAAAGACGTCTTCCTGCAGCTTTTTCCACAGACCGCTTATTTTTCGTCCCTAAACGCAACAACAAAACTAATTTATGTCACAAAAACCGGTGATAGATGGGCTATGTCTACCCCAGTACGTACTCTCCTAATGACAATTCACTTCTCTCAAGAATGCAGGTAATGATAACCGAGAAAAGTTGATATTTTGTAATTCACATATATGGATAGTTTATACGAGGTAACTGAGATCGATATTTTGCAAGCATTATCCATTTCACATGCATGGAGACTGTAGAGCTTAAATAGTGTGTCGTAACGGGCCGCAATTTGGCATAACCCGTAAATCTGTATTCGCCGGTGTGCTGATGCATTAAAAATTACGGTCGAGCTTGTACGGCTGACTATTTGTGTACCGGCTTACCATTTTCTTCGGTTGTTCCGCCATGAAGACCACAAAGAAGGCATGGATAATGTGCGGCATCGGTGCCATCCAGAACTCCACCTCCGCTGCCGTGTCCTTGAACACGACAGCGAACGACCGTGCCATGTACACGATGACGATGAGGATGTCCATTAGCAGCCAAGCAGATAACGCCGGAGAGAACATTTGCATGATGCGCCGGAATAGCACGGGCAGCGCTTTCTCCTGCTCATGACAGCGCAGGATTTCATCGTGCAGCGCTCGTAACTGCGTAGTATCCGCTGTCGCCATAAGAAAACACAAGAAAGAATAAGAAAATTTAAGAAGAAGCATAACAAAACATAAGAAAACATAAGAAAACATACTCGTGGCAATTGTCGCTTTAAGTTGTCCAAGATCTTGGAGGAGCGGCGTGACGGCTGATGTTATGTAGAGAAGGATGACGCCGGCAAAAAACCCCGCGGTTATCGTCGACATGAAATCGACAAGACCGATCAGGACGATGGATGCGTACGCCACCATTTTCTCGCTGACGTTCCAGACCAAGAACCTGCTCGTATCACCGTCATCCGGCAGGTTGTTGGCGAGCAACAGGGAAGCGTACGCCTTATACGCCGTAATCGATACCATCATTCCCATGACCACAAAGGACAACATCACCAAAAACGCCGGTGGCCGGCATTGATGGCCGTCACGCAGAGAACGGACTAAGGCCGACATGGATGGTCCTTGCAGCGCGAAAAGCACAACGTCAGTTAGGCCGCGTACGCAGTAGAAAATAAACGGTAAATTAGCGACAAACAGGATGATGGCGGGAATCTGGGCGCTGGCTACTTGTTGGTGGGCGAGTGGTTCTTGTATCAGGCTCTGTATGCCGAAAATCAGGCACGCGCTGAGAAAGGTCACGAGAAATAGGCGCAACAGATCCAATCTGCGTTGTCCGACAACTGGCTGGGCCAGGCTGCCGATGAGTGGGTTGTGTAAGAGGAAGCGCAACCACAAATCGAGGCATTGTTGAACTGTCCGATGGTTGTTGATGCTTTGGATAATTCCCTTCACTGCACTCCTTGGCGGAGCGTCAAGTTCTTCAAGAATGTCATCCAAGTCGGGTTCCGCGCGAGCCATGATTCGCAGCAGGGTTCCACGTTACCCGCAATGAAATTAATCAATCAGTTTGGTACGACAAGTAGTTTACACGCGTTCGTCGCTGGTTGAGCAGGTTGGACTAAAACAGTTCATCCGGTACGGCATTGAGCAAACGAAGATGTCTGCAGTACAGCCAGATCAGACAAACACCATCGTCAATATGTTGCGCTTGGTACTGCGGAAAAGCGTTATCGGGTTACCGGATCCGTGTAAAACCATCATCGTCCGCGGTGCGTTGCTCCAACTGTATTGACACATTTACTCGTCGGTAAATCCCTTTTCGAAGGAATGTGTATGCAAAAATGGCAGATAGTAATCGATCAAAAGCGGTGTTGGCCTGCGCGTCTGCTGCTCTTACCGCGCCAAACTCAAACGAACGGGATGTCTGAAATGGGATGCGACATGCACTTTGGTGTGTTAATGCAGCGGTTTCTCCGGTTGCGGGCTGTTGTTGACATTATTCCGGTGTATTGCGCTGATCCAGCCCTTCATGTTTCCTTTAACTCCCATTATGCACTCGTCATTAATTACGAAAGCAAGTTTAAGCAACTGAAAGCACGCTGTGTGCGTCGCACAGGAATGTGGACGGAACGAAACGGCTGCCAAACAGATCGTTTATTAAAATGAAATTTTAATAAAAGCAACAAGGCCCGACAAATCTAAAATCATTCGCAGGATGACATCAAATCCCAGATGGGAGCAAAAGGAGAACAGAGTCGACCAGTCAAGATATTCTTGGCTGGGAGAGGCGAAAATCAGAAGTGAAGGCCGTGTATTTTTAATACACGGCCGAATCGGCAAAAAACAGACCGGAGAGACGGTGCGGCAATCCACGCAGCCCCACTACCGTGGGCGGTGGCACCGGCCTCCTAGCACAACTATCATATCTTCTGTATGGCCTTATTCCCTGATAGTCGCAAGCGTCATAGGGGACAACTTTGACACCCAAACTATCTCTTATGACACCTGCGACCAGCATGGTTCAGCTGCGAATACAAGAGCAGGGCGGAATTTTCACACAAACAAAGCAAATTGGAGAAACCACATCCTTATTTTGGATTCCCCACCGCGTATGTGATAAACAACCGATTACGTAAAATTTGACTACATAATCGGTTGTGTTTATTGCAGACGCGGTATTACCATTATATAATGGTACCAGTATGACTGTTATACGAGACTAAGTCTCGTATCTGTTATACGAGACTATCGTGAGCGTAGCTCAGTCTCGGCAACGGACGGCGCCTCATTGTGGAGTATAGCGCCGTCCGTTGCCGTTACCGAGCTACGCTCACGAGAACGGGATCTCGGAAACATAATGCGACATACACTTTTCTGTGTTTGAACAGTGGCTTCTTAGGTTACCGGCTGCTGTTTATTATGCGCCTCCTGTGTGTTGTGATGATCTGCTGGAGTAGTCCTCTATACTTTCAACTGCAACGGGCTCAGTGTTGATCGCCGCCAGGTTACCTTTCCGGACACGAAGCTGTATTAGTCTGAAGAGGACTTTCATAACACATTAAAACCAAAGCAGTTATTGACTGTAAGCTGAGGATAGTTTTCTTAGCAAAACAAAGATTCCATGACATGTGTGATTCAATGGATATTTATATGTACTCTGTACTGCTTAATGAATTAGGTTTTTAATCGCATTATGTACCATGGCGAGCTTCGCTCAATAAAAATCACTCAAATAAAGAATTTGTCCCAATTAACATGAGATGGGACTGTACACAAAACACTCATAGCATTGCCACGCATTATTTCCAAGCTTAAACGTTGAAACAAAAAACAGGTAGAACGAATCTCGCCGGTCCTCATAAACAATTTCTTACCAATCTCCTTTAACAAGACAATTGTTTCCTCACAAAAAGTTCCAAATGTCTCGCATGCAACTGGGACAAAATAACAGCGATCCGTAAGAGACTTATACTTCCCCATCTTCGCAGTGAAAGCCCGTTCGGCAGCTGCGCCAGCGCACTTTGAGGTCGCGTCGATGTACGAATGAATTATGGCACTCGCTTTAGTAGCTTACGAATTTACAATATGCACACACTTGTACACTTGATCGGAGTGTGTCGAGGCGTCATGATAATATAACGACTATTACATTACGCACCATCTTCTAGCAGCGTTGCTCTAAATGGTAAAGTGTGAATAGAAAAAGTATTTCTTGAGATTGTAAAAGGACCGTTTCAAAATCGGTGGTACTAGAACTATTGGAAACCCCTAAGCCGGTCGTTTGAATTAGGCACACGTCTCGTATAGATCACTGTTATCGTTGGCCAGCTGGTCGTCGCGGTGCCTATCCGAAGAATGATTTTTTTTTTCGCAATAAAAGCCCGAAGTTACGTTATTTCGTTAAAAACCAGTAATACGTACACTATTCTGTACAGATACAGAATGCAGTACAACAGCAATGATTTAACCGAGAACAAATGTATGCAGCCATCCGTAATTGTTATGCTTAGCGCCACAAACCAGCAGCCACTGATAACGAATAAAGTTGCCGCTGTTTGGTCTCTGGGCAACGACGGTGGCGTTTAGGCAGCCGGAAGCGGGATATATACAGTTGCAGCATGTAGGGATCGTCGGTGTCGGCGTCAAAGCGCAGGTATGACGTGCCTTGTAGTGTGTAGCGAAGAGACCGGATGAAAGCCCGGATGACGGCCGACGTTGCAGTTAAAAAGTCGGATCTACGAGGATGCGAAAATGGCTTAGTAGTAAAAAAGTATAGTAAGAACCTGCTGATTTATGCGGCCGTGACAATATTCAGTTGCGCATTGCAGCCTTTATGTAAATACGTACTTCTAAATCGAGGATGGCCCGCGAACATGGGGGACGTTAAAGACGTCTTCCTCTAGCTCTTTCCACAGACCGGTAACTTGTAGTCCCTAAATAAAAGAACAAAATAATCAAATTTTATATCCACAGGAACCGATAGTAGATGGGCTACACCCGGTCTGTTAAGATAAACGATTTCGGATGGTACTATCTTTTGCTGGCAGAAAACTGCTACTCTGCTTTGCACAGGTTTGCAGCGTAGAACAAAAAACAGAGAAAATCAGTCTTCGGTACAGAATTATATTCAGTAATTGATTTAATAACAGCATGCAACAGTATATCGCAACAATGGACCTGAACCGAGATGCGCTTCTAGGCGTAATTTACGTTCAGACGACGCCTCTACTTATTTTTAATGTTTTCTTAGGTTTTCTGTATTTTTCGAATTTCCTGAATTTCGGCTTGCGCATAGCTTACCTTTTGCTGCGGTTGGACCGACATGGCGGTGACAAAGACGAAATGGATGATGTGTGGCATCGGCGCCATCCAAAACTCCACCACCGCTGCTGTATCTTCGAACACCACAACGAACGATCGTGCCATGTACGTAATAACGATGAGGAAGTCCATTAGCAGCCAAGCAGAGAGCACCGGAGAAAACAGTTTACCAATGCGCTGGACTAGCTTCGGCAGCGCTTTCTCCTGCTCATGACAACGCTGGATTTCCTCGTGCAGCAGTGGTAACTGTGTAGAGTCCGCTGTCGCCATAAGAAAAACATAAGAAACATACGAGAACATGAGAAAACATAAGAAAACATACCCGTGGCAATCGTCCTTTGAGTTGTCCAAGATCTTCGAGGAGCGGCGTGACAGCCGCTGATATGTAGAAACAGATGACGCCGGCGAAAAACCCCGCCGTGAAGGTCGACATGAAATCGACAAGACCGATCAAGACGATGGATGCGTACGCCGCTAGCTTCGCGCTGACATCCCAGACCAAGAATCTGCTCGTATTCTCGTTGTCCGGTAGGTTGGTGGCGAGCAACAGGGAAACGTACGCCTGTGCCCTGTAATCGATACCATCATCACAACGAACAGAAAGGACACCGTCACCAAATACTCTGGCGGCCGGCATGGATGGCCGTCACTCAGAGAATGGGCCAACGCCGACATGGATGTTCCTTGCACGCCGAACAGCACAACGTCAGTCAAGCCGCGTACGCAGTACAAAATAAACGATAAATTCGCGACAAACAGGATGATGGCGGGTATCTGAGCGCTGGCTACTTGTTGGTGGGCGAATGGTTCTTGTATCACGCTTTGTATGCCGAAAATCCGACACGCGCTGAGAAAGGTCACGAGCAACATGCGCACCAGGGCCAGACAGTGCGAAGCGTCCAGTTCTTCATCAGCGTCAGCCATAGTTTCACCACAGGGCTCAAGATATCGTGTAAGGAAATTTTAATTACAGTTGCCGTTATGGATCTGTTTGCTCCGCAACCAATTTATAAGCGTTCACCACAGGTGAGCAGGTCTGACTGAAAAGTTTCATCTGACGCGGTATCGAGCACACAACGACGTCAGCAGTAAAGCCAGTTCAGAGAGACGCGATCGCCAATATTTTGCCATCGAATTGATGAAAAAACCGGTGTCGTATCACCGTATCCGTGTTACATCATCATCGTCCGATCCCTGCGATGCGCGTTGCGCGAACTGCGTCGATATACATTAACTCGATGATGTTGATACTTTTACTCCCTCTTCCAAGCAGTGTGTATACAGAAATGACAGACATTAATCCATCGGCCGCGGTGTTGGTTTGTCACGGTCTGCACCGAGGTGCGTCGCCCTTACCGCGCCACACTCAAAAGTGTACGGCATGCCTGAAAGGAGATGTGGCGTGCACTGGTGTGTTTGAGCAGCGGCTTCTCCGGTTGCAGGATGCTATTGACCATGTGCCGGTGTAGTCGTCTGCATTCCAATGAAAAAGCCGGAGGGACAGTGACCAAACTGAAACCGTTAATGGAAAGAGATACCGCTTTTTGCTGAAACGATACGAGTTTGTTCCTGTCGGTTTTGAAACATTTGGATGCTGAGGCACATCAGCCACGATGCTCATTAATGACTATCGGAAAGAGAATTTTCTACGAGGATCTGAGGCAGAATATCTCTTTAGCTTAACATGGTAATGCTGCGTCCACATCCTGATAGTGATGGCTTTTTAGGACTACAGCACCTGTCTGTTGCCGCCAAGACGAGGAGTAGGCGCGGACAAAGTAGCGAACGTCAGGTTTCACGGTATCCGAATTTTTTTAATTTTGCTGTAACGATGCATAACTTAGTTGCCATAATCAAAATCGGGTGTTCTCATTCTCTTGAAGTTGTGAACAAAATTGTTACTTGGACTGCTTTTTCCCCACTTTCGTAGAAGAGAATATTATATGCAACAAAGGTCATCAGTAACTATACTCATTGTTTTAGCCAAACAGTGTGCCTTCGTTACGTACAGACCAGGTCTTATTGCGGCGTTGGGCGCCTGCATCGAGAACGACTACACCCAGTTTTTGTCGACGATGGATATATATGAGCCAAGAAAAATGAATGGATGGCTTCCAAGGTCACCAGACATGCGGACGCGGCTGCAGAACAAGCGTTCGTGAAGAACAGTCACAGTACAGCACTATGGTGGACCGTTGTCATTTTGTTCCGCTTGCTGACGAGAAACTGGGTGTCTGGTGCGACGCGTCCGTTAATTTGTTCAAAGAAAGCGGCAAAAGTGTCACGTATTGACCGGAGAAAGCCTGTTTTCTGCTTTGTGTTTTTCACTGTTTAAGTCTTGAGATTCAACTTGGAATGCTAGAGTGTGTTGGAAACTGTTCCTTCCCACGCTTACTGGAAGGGATTTTTGTTAGATGCTGCTTCATCAGGCACCGCCTTAAGGGAAGTGGCCCGGTACATGGTACCAAATTCGTGTACATGCACGAAATCTTTCACTTTCGCGCACTCCCAAACCCTTTTTTCTTTTGTTTTATGACATTCGGTAGTCAAATGATTTGTATAGACAGGCCTGAAAACCGTTTGCGCGCGCAATATCCGGTTCGGGAGTTATGGCTGTAAGAAAATTCCCAAAAGTTTAAATGCTTTCAGGTGTACCAAAAGTCTCATTATGGACCGATCTCCTTCAAATTTTGCATGTAAATGCACATGGCCATGAAGATCGTTTTTACCCCGATCCATACTTCCACGATTTTTTTCAAATTTTAAAATGAATTTTAAAATTTTTAAAATTTTTAAAATTCATTTTAAAATTTGAAAAACATGCTAGAACAGTGGATCGGTGTAAAAACGTTTTTCGTGGTTATGTGCATTTACGTGCAAAATCTGAAAGAGATCGGTCCATAATGAGACTTTTGGTACACCTGAATGCATTTAAACTTTTTGGAATTTTCTAACAGCCATAACTTGCGAACCGGATGTTGCGCTCGCAAACGGTTTTCAGGCCTGTGTATGCAAATCATTTGACTACAGACTGTCATAAAACAAGAGAAAAAAGGTTTTGGGAGTGCGCGAAAGTGAAAGATTTCGTACATGTACACGAATCTGGTACCATGTACCTGGCCACTTCCCTTAACAAAATTTACCGAATAAGTCCCCGTTACCAGCCTAAGAAAAACACAATGTGAAAAACTGCTGGTATGCAATAGCATTACGATGCTTATAACTGCTTTTCATTCGTTTGTCTACGCTTACTGTCTCATCACGCGCAATACGCTACGTTTTATTTTCCATATGTTACGAATTATTAGGGTGAATATGTCATCTCGGAAATTCTTTCTGGACAAATCTCATAGTTGGTTTAATTCTGCGATATGATAGTAATATTTACATTCATACGGTGAGGATACTATATAATACGTGTTTGCGGTACAAAAATTGATCCATATTTGACATTTCCTATCGATTTTTCCAGTTAATTGTTTTCAACTTTTGAGCAGTACATGTATGCATTTAATCGCTATTGAAGGTATACTGCAAAAATGATCAAATCAGCGCACTGCCACCAACAGCTCGAAACGCACTGCCAACAACACTTTTTTTAGCGTAAATGGCATTTGCTTTTACAAGTTTGGAAATAAAACCATTACAATCATTACAGCTCAAAATCGGAGAAGCCGCTGATTACACACAGCAAAGTGCATATCCCAGCCAGTTTTTTGAAATTGTATACTATTCAGTTTCGGTAAGGGCGACTGATGTCGCCGCTGCTTGTCAGGCCAACACTGGGGCCAACTGGATTAGCCGTCGCTGTTGGCGAAAAACAACGAGAGAATGCACCGGCGAGTATTTATGTTTGCTTTAGCTCAGGTTAAGTAAATCCATTGCGGTGAAAACATTTGAACAGCTCGAATAACATGACCAGTCAACCCGGATACGGGAGCACGATGTACCGCTTGCAGCAACTCGATATTAATATGAAGCGGTGCTGTCGCAGAACATTGCCGACTATCCTTTCAAAACGAGCTACACTATCTGCGATCCTTGTTTGCTCGGTGCAGGCCGCAGGAACCTTGTACGTCAGCCCCTGCCCAACCGTGGAAAAGTAGTGAATGCTCATAAACTGGCCACAGCACACCGGTAGTTTTCACTTGATTCTCTCTACACGATGATATTGAGTCCTGTTTAGATATTAAAGCCGATGAACGCTGTCTAAGCGGCGTTGTGGCCACGGGCCAGGCCACCTATTCTGACCGGCTTACCATAAGTGTAGCATGGGTGCGCCTATTTTTCAGAGGCTGTGCATTCTATTTCTAAACCTCCCTTTAGTCAGCATTCTGTATGCGTTTGCATGGGACGCTATAGATAAATTGGGTCTTGGAACTGGCCTCGTAATAACCTGCTGCTTCACGCTTCCGATAATCGCCTGTATGACTTGTCCGTGACCTTGCACCCCTTTCCAACCTCGTACAGTCGTTTGCTCGAAGCGCTGAATAAACAAGCAATTGTGAGATGCTTTAAGAGCTCCGTTTTCCTATCTACGCGATCACATTAAATCCTGTTGAGATATTATGGCTCACGCAGAATCTGACGAGGAGCTGGTGGCAGTCTATCCAACGGACACCATGGACGGTGACCTTTCGTCACCTTCTCCCGACACCACGCGACCAGACCTCGACGCAGGCATCGATCCCAAGAATACACTTTCCCGGAGAGGATTTCTGGATGTCTGTTTAGCGACCTGGTTGCGCGTTCTTCTCGACAATCCGCTCATCATCATTTCGACCGCGCCAAGTCTCGTCGCTGGACTTTCGGGCAACACCGGCGCGGCCAAGGTGCTGCTGTTACTGTTGGCCGTCTGCATCGTAACCCTCTTATCCCTCGTTCCGATCCAGCCAAACGAAGAAGCCGGTGTACTGTATCCCGTCATCGCTCGTCTGGCCAAGTTGTTCGCCATTTCCTACTGTTTGCGCGGAATATTCGACTTCATGGCGTTGTGGTTGTTAGGACCAGCCCTGATGGGCTTGGTCAGTCAAATCCGAGACCACCGCCGCCAAAACCTGCCTCCGGCATTGTCGACCTATTTGGGGATCGTGAGCTTTCTGGTCACTGTGCTGCTGATCATAATGACGACCTATGAAACGTACATTTCCCTTGTGCTCGTTACCACGTTGAGTCCCAGTACCACGAAGAAGTTTGTTGTGTGGGATGTCACTGAGCAACAAAAGAACTACATCTGGACGGCCTTGTTCACTCTGGTCGACGTCTTGTCGACATGCACCGCGGGCCTCTTCGCGGGCACCATTATGCTGTATCTGTCATTCTGCGTTACACCGCTGCTGCAAGATCTTCGGCAACTCGAAGCGATATTTATAGAAAGCGTCTGGACATGGGACGCAGCACAAGTACTCAAGATGAAGGACGAGATTGTGCGCTGTTTCCGAAAGGAGCGGGCGCTGCTGCAGCTCTCCCAGAAAATTAGCGAGGTTTACTCTTCGGTGCTGGGTGCGTGGCTTTTATTGGATGTGTTAAGCGTTGGCGCGTGCATGGCTCGGTGGTTTGTGGGAGGGTACCAAGGGACGATAGCGGTGGCGGGGGTGTGGACGGGCCCAGTGCGCTGCACGGTGCATTTCGCGTTTGTTTTCTTTATGGCAGTCCAGCCGCATCCTATGGTTAGCCGTTGTTGTTTTACTAATCGTATTAAAAGTAAAAAATATTCTGTGCTGTACCGAATCGTACACTAAATTTTTTTTGCTTTTGGGAACTCAAAATAACGCAGCTACGGCGCAAGCTGCAGGCAGACGTCTCGGATGTTTTCCTTGTCGGGGTCCGCTGATTTAGAGGTATGCACAAGATTGTTCCGTAATTTCTAATGCGTTAGCCAAATTTGTCATTGTGGTGAACGTGGTGTATCTGCAGTGCCAATCGTCAATGGCCCAAAATTCGCGCTGAATAGGTGCTATCTGTGCTTTACGTTATAGAAATTACGTGGAAAGCTGGTACTGTTGTAGAGTATGGTCAGGAAGCCCGCGTGCGACAAATAATTATTAAAGACTGTTTTTTCTATCCCGTAGGTGGTTGAAGCGTTAGGTATTTCCGGTCCGGCTTTAAGCGGATTGCTGCGTTGCATAGGCCGATGAATTCGTGAACTGACTGGAGAAGCTCATTCTACTGCTTTTCTTAAGCAACGTTTTAGTTTAGCTAATATATTAGGGAAACGCTCCGGCTGTGTTAAGCACATTACCTTTTAACCCACGAGAAGATAGATTTTGGTTGGCTTCTTAATGTTTTGAATTTTAATTGTCAAATAGTGCCCGCGTCTGCGACCTTTTTGTTATTTTCAACATAACGGCAAGGCATTTGCCGGTCAAACACACTCAGACCAGCCGTTTTAGCATCCACGAATCGCCAATCAGCGGCACATTGTAATGAAAAATGTCAAACGTAAAAATGCGTACTGGCCATGTCATTCCACCCGTAAAACAGATAAAACCATAACTGATGTCTGATTACTATAACAAACAAAGAAATAGCCGTGCAACCGCTATAGTTCACACTGGATCTATACTTTACCCGGCGCCATGATTAGACGGTGTTGGTGCACGTAATCCACCCACCGGCTCCAGCAGGAACCTGCCGTGGCTCGCAGCGCCTCGGCGTTGGCCACGACGATGAGGCCGCGGCGGGCACGCGTCATGAGGACGTTGAAGCGACGCGCGTCGTTGAACCAGTCGAGGTTACCGGTGCGTCGCGCACCGCCGAGAACACAATCACATCCTTCTCGCGACCATGCAATCCGCACCAACGGACTTCAGCCAATAGATATCATACACTGCAGTTCAATGAACCTAAGAAGAACCTAAGAATAACCTAAGAAAACTATAGAATCGTTACGAGGGAACGGGAAAACAGGAGAAAGTTGCTCAGGCAAGAATTGAAAAAATATTAGAAGGACAGGAAACACACAAACTCAGTACACCACAGTATTAAATGTGGAAGGTCATTTAGATAACGGCCTAACCTGGAACCCATCGATGGTGACAACCTCGATATCTTTCGCCAAAATTTTCAGCGCCGGCGTCTCCTTCAGTGTCTTGATCAGATGCTGCACCTGGTGGCGGTACGGAGTGACCACACCAATCTCCTTCGCGGTGACATTAGCCTCGCCATGCAGCAGCAGTTTCTCCAGCACACGGACCACCATCTCCGCCTCCGCGTGGTTTACCCGCAAACCGTACTGAAACCGCTTCGCCTCCTGTACATTGATAAACACCACCGGTTTGTCCGGATTGGGCCACTCGATGCCGAGCGGCAAGGGCCGGTCCGCCGGCGAGACAACTGCTTTCAGCCGGCCGCCATAGAAGATCCGCGAGCAGAAGTCGATGATGAAGGGGTGGGAACGGTGGTGCTCATCTAGCATCTGCACGTGGATGGCGTCGGAGTGGACCAGGCGGTCGAAGAGCGACACACTCAGATCCAAGCCGGGAACGTCGGATTTGGCTAATTCATGCACTTGCGGCGGCAGCTGCTGGTGGTCGCCCACTAAGACGACCCGCGCGGCTTTGACGATGGCGATCAACGCGCACGGCTCCGTCACCTGCAGGTTAGAATCAAAGAAAAACTGCATCAACGACGTCTCATCCATCTCTAATCTACGCAGTTAGCGGCTCCTGAAAACACTGAATAAGATGTTCGAGTTGAGATATTAACAGCATTGTTAATCAATGCTTGAGACAACCAGAATTTTACAATCACATATCAAAGAGCAGTAGTTTTTACTGGATTATTCGCATTAACGTAGGTTAAACGCAAAATTACGCTTTTCATCATTTCAGTACATAATACACTTCATCCAGTCTCTTACCGATACAAAACGCTTCCTGAACACAAGCAGCGTTACCTCGCATTAAAGCAACACTGATTCTCTGCTTTGGAAACGGAGTGGACCGTTTCTCGTGTGTCTACTCGAAAAGCATCTTACCGAGTGTAGACATTAGCAGCATACCTGAGAGGCTTCGTCGATAATGACCACATCGAAGACGACACCCTTCAGATCGGCCAGCCCGGCGCCGACGCACGTGCCCACGATAAGATCCGCCGTTTGCAAGACTTTCTGGGCGCTCTTCTTCGTCCCGTTGCGGGTTCTTCCCTCGGCCAAATCCGCCAAGGTGTACTGCTGCAGATCCTTCGCCACCGCCGATTTATCACCGACGCGCACCGGCGAAAAATCGATGTCATCTATCAACAAAACCAAATTGTAATAGAATCGTCGCAAACGATACACAGATTCGCAGACATTATCGCTTCAGTTTCTTACCCGGCTTTATCAGCGTCTTCAGCTTAAGGATTCCGCGCAAGATGTTATCGGCGGCAGTGTTGGTTGAGGCCACCGCCAACACCCGGCATTTCCCGTACCTTTCCATCAACACGTGTAGCATGAACGCTATCGTCTGCGTTTTCCCTGTTAATTTATTGCAAAAACTTCATCCTAGTTATAAAAGTATCGAGTGTGGTTATTTCACTTTTACTGTGCGGGGTTTTTTTCTATGAACATGCTGTGAATAAATTACTTTTCCGAGAAAATATTATTTAGTCTTTTAGTCTTCTGACTCTTCTCACCTGTGCCGGGTGGCCCTTGAATAACCGTCAGCTTGTTGCTACAGGCCATTCTAACCGCCGCTTTCTGTGATTCATTGATCTTGACGACATTTTGCCGTGGATCCTTCTTTTCCCCCAGTTTCTCCTCAATTTTCTTCAGTAGCGCAAAAAATTCCTCCAGTTTCTCATTTTCATCGGCGACGACCTCCTCAAACGGCAGCCCCATGATGGCGTTAAACGCCAGCGTGCCGTTCTCTTTCTGCGCGACGAACGTGGCCACAGCGTCGACGGCGTGTTTGAAGGTGGTCAAGTTGCCCAGCACCTCCATCTCCCAAGTAGCCAGGGCCACTTCCGGCGGCGGGGCCGCGTCAAAGTGGACGATGATATCGGGGGAGATGTCCTTGACCACGCCCACACACACTACCGGACCCGCGTCCACATTCTCTACTGGGTTCGCGGGATTCGGCTTCGGCTTAACGACGCCCGGCCTCTCGAGCGCCGGGAATTCCGTGTCCGCGTTCTTTGCGTCGAAGACGCTTTCACTGCGTTTCGGTTTGTTCATCCGCGTGAAGAGGACGATGTCGCCGACGCGCGGACGCTCTGCGATGTACTGCGCTCGGTAGATAAATTTGATCTTTTTCCTACCAAGAAATCGCGGCCGTTAAAAATTAACGCGAGTTACTGAACGGATAAAAAATTCACGAGATTCTGTTGCACTCTTTTTGTTGGTTTCTTAGAAAGTTTTTAAACCGCGGACCGACTGACCAATTGTTAGTCCTACGTTGTCAGTCCAAATAACTTGCTGCTTCATCTACACTCATATTACGCAAACCAGCGCTTCTCGGTTTGAACTAGTGTTGGCGGTTTATGCGCGCTGGATGTGTTCCTGTTGCACATTGTTGGTTGATTTTATTATTCAATTTCGGAACCGACGCGGTTTCCAGTTTTTAGGGCCAGATTGTACTAACGTTTTCCCGTTGTCCAACTTTCCAACTGGCTGGTTTTTGTTGTTGTCCACCATCTGGATTCCAAGCTGCGGAGCCCCCTTCTTCTCCCGCTGTTGGTTAGTTCGCTCTCCCAGTAAATCCAGGCACGACAGATATCCGAATCGTCTGAGGTAATCACTCTCCACTAACGGATCCTCATCTTCAAAAAGCATCCGATTGAATTCAATGCCGACACTGGGATCCAACACCATCACACTGGCTTTCAGTAATTCAGTGTATTCTTTCGCGCTAAACCTGTCATTCATCTTTTCCGTGATGGTGCGCGCTTCTTGAAGGATGTGGCTCGTGGGCAGCGTGGCGGTGCTGTGCAGTAACGCGCACAATAATTCCAAACCCACAACCGAGTCAATGTCAGCGAAGTGCTGGGCAAATTTAATCGCCATCTGTGGAATGTACAACAGAATTTGGAGAACTTCACAGTCTCCTTTGGCGCTGCGTCCATACTGATCGAGAACCATCTGCACAAAGTTAGAGCACCACTGGGTTTCGGTTTGGCTGTAGTAGTGGATGACTCGAATAAAAGGCATGAAACTTTCCGCTCGTTTTCCCAGCATAATCATACCAGTTTCCTATAAAATTATATTACTCAATTCTGCGGTTTTTCTTGATTACTAATATGTAAAGGTCAAACGTTTACTTTGAAGGCTTTCAGCTGCGCCACGGTGGCGGCATGCTCGGGCAACGGATTGTCAAAATCCGGAGCCAGGAAGTCAGCGACCTTCGCTGGCTGGATGATGTGCACGGGAATGGTGGTGTTGCCCAAGGACAAGGGCGTCAGGTTGGGTCGGGTGTGTCGGCCGTCCGGCTGCTTGACTGTACCAACGTAGTAAATCTCCACACCTGCGAGTGCATTTGGTCACTGGTCAATAACAGCCGTTTTCACGTTATACGGTTCTATCGAGACCACTTGTTATACCGGTAGTACAAGTAGCTTTTATGGTTTAAGACTATCACCGGCGCCCCGCTCTTTCGTCGACCGTCGTCGAACGAACAAACATGGTGTCGTCAAACATGGTTTAATTTAGGATGAAATTTTCTCGAGGTGTGGGATCAGGTCGAATAACAGCTTTATGAATGAGTTTGACGAATAGGCAAGGGAAAATCGATGAGTGCAGCTGCATTAATTGTGACTGGTTGAAATTTTCACTAGGACGAAGTGCTCGTAATATAGGTACATACCGCAGCATCGCTTAGTTTGGCAAAACCATTTCTTAGCTCTACCGGCTTTACGCGTCTTAGGTTTGAAAAGGATTTTCATGAAAAAAACCAGAGTAACTTTGGGTCGGCGTAAAAACAATCTTTATATGTACTACAGATACTTTGTAATGTGCATTTACGGGCGAAATTTGAAGAAGATCGGTTTATAATGAGACTTCTGGCACACCTGAGTGCAATTCAACTTTTTGGAATATGTATATCCCGTTGAAAAACTTACGGGTGAATCCATATACATATATGGATTCACCCGTAAGTTTTTCAACGGGATTTCATGCCTACGTAGTGTCTGATTAATACTGTCATAATTATGAATCGAAATAAAGAAAAGTTGAATCTTAGCAATGCAGAAAGTGTTGGGGAATGCGTGACAGCGAAAGTTCCCGTGGATGTACTCGAATTTGGTCTTATGTACCGGGTCAAATCCCATAAGACAGCAAGCCCAAATGGCAAATGTCGTTTTGCAGGTAAGAGCAGCGCACGCTGTTGTGCCTACAGTACATGGTAAGGTAACCTAACTTACCCATCAATCTGTGCTTTTTTATATAATCCATTTTTTCCGTAGACGTATACGTTCGGGAGAACCACATCGGATCCAAAACGGCAATACTGAACCGGATCTCGTAGTCCATCGGCAGCTCATCCAACGGCAGCCCCAGCACCTCATTAACCGGCCGCTTATCCTCGGCATTCTTCCGCGTTCTATCGCGCGGCCGCGATCCCATGGTCGCTGGCCGCTGGCCCTTCACCCAGATAAAGGAATTCTCTCTGTCGATGTTCCCGTTTGAGGTTTCGAAGGAATCTGTCTTCTGTCTGATGCTACTTTGGTTATTCGTTGCTCTGATGTTCTCTTTCATCGGAGCGTACATCTGGAACAGATCCTCCCCCAAATACACCCTCATCCCCTCCGGGACAATCCGTTTCTCCACCCTCCCATGGAACAGCTCAAAGTACACAATCTCCCCGACATCCGTATTCTCCACCCCGACTTTCAGCGGTTTCGGGAAGTAAACCGCGACACTGAAGCGGTCCGAGTACTTAAACACCACCAAAGACTTGGTGTAGTTGCTCAACGCGTCGCACAGATGCCGCACGAACCCGGCTTCGTTCTCGGTCTGATGGAAGACGGAGTAGGAGTACAGCAGCTTCCAGTGGAGATCCTCCACGTCCAGGTACACATGCTGCAGTTCCCGGGGGGTGCAGATGTCCGAGCGGTTCAGCGCGTTCATCAGGATGTTGTTGGGAACGCCCAGCTGGCGCGCCGTTTCTTTCTGCTGGAAGGTGAAGTGGCGGTAGTCGATTTGGCGGATGAGCGCGTCCTGATCGTCCAGGTTCAGGTGGTCCTGGTTCATGTTGAACCAGTTGATGAGGATTACCAGCAGGCTGTAGTTGCTGATGTTCATGTCCCATGAGGCGATGATGTCCTTCATGACTGCATGGCTAAGGGCAGCCAACATGCGAGCGTCACCTTTCTGCGCGTTGGTGCGGATTTTGTGCCTAGAATGAGCAGAATCATTTCGAAAGACTCGTAATATTTTTGTCTCGTGTTGGCTTTTTTTCCACAAATCGTACTACGTTGCATACGTATATTAAAAGCTAAATTAGAACGCCTGGCTTTAAGATAGTACGTCCGCGGTTCGATTTCTGGGTTGGGCAACTTTTATCTCATAAAAACCACCAAAAATGTACACAGTTTTTTAAATCAACCATACTGTAGCTCATGTATCATTTTCACTTACTTAAAACGTTCATACCGCTGCTCGGACACTTCAAGCATTTTCTTCCAAACCGGCTTCTTCACCGGCTGGTCGGGATCTTCTTTGGGCGGGGCTTTCAGATGACTGGGAATACTCACCCTCTCTCCGTCCACTGCGCCGGAAAACAGTTTATTCAAGTCCTCGCACTCTTTACACAACGCTCCTTCGACATCTACCCATTGCTGGTACAGGTGATCGATGATTCCCAGCGAGGCATTGCTGAAGGAGGCGAAATGCTTGATCATGGCATCCCTATCGATCTTTTTCGCCTGCTTCTGCTGGGCCGGTGGATACCCGTAGGGTTCCTGCATTTTTTGTGGGATTAACCGCTTATCCCAGATGACGGTAAACTTGTCCCCATCGAGATCGCCGCCGCCCGAGCAGGAGGCGGTGGAGCGCCGTCCCTGAACCGGGAAGACAACGCAGTCCACCAAATGCCGGCAGCCAGGGTTCTCCACCGCCTGCCGCAGCAGGATGTCCCCCGGGAACAGACAGGGGTTCCGCACCAGCACCAGGTTCCCCACGAGGGGCGTGGCCACGCCGTCGATCGTCGGGGCGAAGTACACATCCCCCTCCCGCAACTGACCGTCTTCCGTTTCGTTGGGATCGTTCACGGCGAACACGAAACGCGACTCTTCCACCACGACGCTCAGTTTCGTCTTGTCCCCGTTGTTTTTCTCCTTTACGCTTTTGTGCATGATGTGACTGCGCACCGCGTTCAGCGCATCAGTGACCTTTTTCGACTGGAATCCTTTCTCGGCGAGCTCACTCACCTCCCTCTGCTTGCCTTCACCGCTCAGCACCTTGAAAGCCACCACGGGGTCCTTGTACATGTTCTCCAGACGTTGATAGTGCTCTTCTTGGACTTCCAGCAACGCTTCGTCGGGTATGCCCAAAGCCGAGAGCAGCGCGACAATCTGCTGGTTAAGTTTGCCGTAGATGTACGGTCGAGAAGTCCCGGACGGCTGGACGACGCAGAAGGAGTCGTCCTCGCATGGGAACTTCTCCTGCGACTTCCGGAAGACCACGTCGGATGTAATCGACGGGTTCACGGCCAGGACGCCTTTGAAGCCGCGGTAACGGATCTGGATGACGCTCGGCACCAACAAACGCTCGTCGAAGCGGAGATTCGAAGCGTGTGCCACTTTTTGCATGAGCCTTGGCGAGATCCACCTGAACACGATCACAGTCACACTGAATATTACAAATGTTCGTTGAGTTATAATCAGTTATTCAAGCCCCTGCATAACAACATAGCCATTTACTGAACAAGAATAATTGGCAACAAAATGCTTCTCTAAATAATTTACGCTTCCAAGACTCTCTTTCTGAACTTTGGTTGGAAGCGACGCCATAATTATTTGTTTATTAATACTCACTCGCTCGTTCTACTGCTTTTATCAAGCAACGATTTAGTTTGGCTGCCATTAAGGGAAGGTCAGGTCTACGCGCGAGAGTTTCTCACGCGCGTAGCACTTAGTCTACGCGCGAGAGCTCCTGCGCGTAGTAGTTTGACTACGCGCGAGAGCTATCGCCGGTAGTAAAAACAGTACTGAATCAGCTACGCGCGCTAGATTTTGTTTTTTTATGCTGATAGACGAAGCAGTGATCGACCAAGCAATACTAAATACAATTGGATGCATCAGCATTAGGGTTTTTAATTCTCAGGCACAATTCAAATTTAAATAACAGTGTCCCTTCGCTTAGCCGGCAGCTTTACTGCTTTCTCCAACGCTTCGGCATCTTTTGCGGAAACACGAATGCTTTGAAACGTGATCACCGTCTTAGTGCGGGCATTTCGTCCCTGAGCTCTTGGGGGTTGCTTTAACACTCCCGTGACGATAATTTCGCGAAACCATTCCCGAAATTCCCGGTCAGGGATGTAATTCGCAGTCTGGATGGTTTTCCGGAGCAGCAAATCATAAGCAAATGCAAATGCATAAATCAAGCAATTGTTGCTTGTCGGCGACTGTCCATAAACAGGGGCGTATTCGACTTCGACCTGTCCTTATGAGTCCGGAAAACAAAACAATCGAAACAGCTGTAACTTCAGCAGATCTGTCGGCTGTTGTCCCGTCGAGCAGTAGACCCGTACGACGCCAGGTTTCATACAATCGTATAGCGCGCCGCCGCGCAAACATAGTGATTTACGCCGTTGAAAAGTGGCTGCACAATATCTTTGTCCATGTTTCGCTGGAAGCGTATCCGCGCAAAACATTGGTCAATTGGCTGGCAAAGAGCAATTTCCGCTGGTGATTCCAACCCTGCCCGCTGTGGAAAAGCTTCTCGCGCAAGAGGTAAGTCCCAGCGACTAACAGCCGAAGCGCCAGGTCAGAACCATAACGGTTTAGGTTTGAAATGTCTTCTGTAAGAACGGGCGTGATGCCGTATTCGCGCACGATTTCGTTTTGGCCAGGAGGCATCGGCTCCATTATTCGCCTCGCGCGCATGGAGGCCGTTTCGCCCGGACGCACTGGGCTTCGCTCGATACGGGCCGATTTTCTACGCGGTTGAACGGAGACTTTCCGCTTTTTTCCTAGGTTATGCGTTTCTTTTGCTTCTGGAGTAGCATATCTGCTAGCGTTAGCAGCGTAATGGCTGTTTGGTTGAATTTCGTATGCCTCCGTCCCTCAGAAGGTCGACCGCGCGGCTGCACTTGCCCTGCGGGCCTCACAGTAAATGGATGGATATTCAGGACGTTTTGATCATTGCCTGCAACTGTGTTTTCTGGCATCGCTAGTTCGGCTGCTTCAATAGCGTTTGGGGTTTCCATAATTTCCTGCGGCGCTTCAGCATCCGCTGTTGATGGTCTCGCAGCTTCGACCTGGTCAGGGTGGGATACAACGGGGATTACGCCGCTGCGGATGATCTCCGCATAAAGTTGCAATGCCGCTAGGTGTTGCCGAAACTCCACCGCACCAAATTTAGAAATTCCGCTTGCGATTTCTTTGCTCAAGTCCAGGGCTGTCTTGTAACGAACTCCGAGACTGTTATACCGTGCTGTTTGGTCTGAAGAATCTTCTTCTGTTACGTCTTCGTCCGGCTCGCCCTGTAGCGCTGCTTGAAGGACATAAAGCGGTCTCCGGTTTTAAGCAGTGCAGAGTCCATTTCAGAGGAGTAAATAGTACAAATTTACAACTATAACCGCTACGGATACCGGGAGGTAGCTTAATTGTGCCGGTAAAATAGCACCGGTAAAATACAATTTTACGTCCTAGAAATTATTGGAGCCTTGACAGAATATTTGACCTTGGTTGTTATGGTACTGGTTTATGCCTGCCACAATAATGCTAATTCACAAATCGATTATATTATATTTTTTTATTTTCTAATATAATTTCGCTAACTCTCGCGCGTAGTCATTTGACTTTGCGCGAGAAACTCTCGTGCGTAGTCAAACCTCTACGCGCGCGATACTCTCGCGCGTAGCCATTTCGTTAAGGGAAATACTACTGCCGAATTCAGTACTTTGCCTTATAACCCGCGGGTGGATAGAGATTTCGGTTGTGTTTTCCCTGTTTAATTTAATTCTGATGTAAGTAAAGTGTCCGCGCTTGCATTTTGTTTTTAAATTTTAATGGCTATTATGACCTTCGCACTCGCACTAAGATGAATGCAGACTGACCCGCATCCGTCAGTGAAGTTTTGGCCGTTCTCCACAATGTCGTCTTCCACGGGATATCCGTCCTCGTGTCCCTTCCCCTTCCAAGGCAGCCGAAAAACCGGTTGCGCACTGCTGAGGAGCTGTCCGAGGCGTTTGGCTACTTTCGCTGCGCTCGTCAACTTGGAGAAATCCCCTAACCTGTTCCATTCTGCCCAACACTCCTCGTTACTAGCTGCAAACATCAGGCATGTCCTCTTCTTCAGCTGGCTTTCAGAGTAAACGAAGAAGTTGAATTCCCGTCCGTTGACGCGGATACCATTCTCCAGCACTGCTTTAATGTACTTGCAGACTTCATTGTTGCGATTCACTGTTGGCTCGTTCTCCGTCCTCTCGGCTGGTTTAAAGTGGAGATTCTGGAAGCAGACCGAGAGTAGCATGTCGGGATGGTAGCGCTTGAGGACGCGGTTCGGTTCGGCGAAGGACCAGTTCAGCGTCATCTCCACGACGGGATAATTCAGCGCACTGCAGTTCAAACGCAGCACCTGGATTTCCTTTGAGAGGATTATCTGGATCTTTCTCTCTCGCTGGCTTCTTCGAATCATGGAAATTGTCGATGGAGATTCTAATCTCCGATAGATCCTTCAGCAGTCGCATTTTGGGTTGTCCAAACCCGGCAAATCGTTGCAGAGGCAAGTTAAGAAAATACGTTATACAAATAATCCTTACGAAAATGAAACTCGAAGTGATCGCAACGGACAATGCAAGGCAATATGAGGTTGCAGAACACAAAACTGCCCGTGCTCGGAAACGAAGACAAGGCTCCGTTTTCGATCGAAAATCAGAAGAATGGAGGAGATCTCGAAAACTTTCAGAATGTGGAGCCAATTCACGGCGCCACACCGGGCGGTTCTGTCTGCGCCATCCGCATCCCTGGGATTTTCGCAAAATCTCAATGTAGCCAAACGGGAAAGGGATTTGTGCGGGGATACGCGGCGGTTTGAAGGAAATCACTAAAACGCATTTAGAGGTACTTACGCGTGTTAAAGCTACTCTATGCTGAGTATGCGTGTCCGAAACAGTGGAAATCGTGTGAGTGTTAAGCAGCGTTTTGATCGGCTGCGATCAAGTAGTGTACCAGCGCTTGCAAGTTACTAGTACAAATTACCAATTACTTACAATTATTGTTATTTGGGTGCTTATTGCAAATGCCTATTAAAAATGCAAGTAATCATATTATTACAGTTAATTGGAAGTGTAGTGTATGTACTATAAAGTACTGTAGTACATTATATGAGCCTAGCAACGTTCCAGTATCTCTGAGAGAATGTTTGTATGTTTTCCTACTTTTATATTTAGTCTATCATCAGTCGTCCTACTGTACACATCTAATAAAGTATTATTAGATACTTCACATTGGCGTGAAGGATGATAGCAATTTTTTAAAAAAAAAAGTTTTTAATCTGGAATAATGTCTACCACTGGAAATACGGATGGTACTAGCACGAGTACCGTTGTCCGTACGTCCGTGACGCAGACCAGGCAGGATGTGGCCGGAGAAGAAGCGGATTCTACCGGATTGCCCCGCCTGGCGAAGTTCGATCCAGAGGTCATCAAACTGGAGACCTGGCGGATCCAGTTTGACAGTCACCTGTCCTCCCATGGGATGGCTACGGACAGGAAGAAGCCGCTGCTCCTGGGATCGTTGGCTCCGAAGGCAATGGAGATGCTAGCCTCCATGTGCCGTCCGAAGGATCCTGGCGCGTTCACCTTCGACGAGCTGTACAGTAAGCTCAAGGTCGCTTATAGTAAGCGTACGAACGTGCGAGTCGAACGAGCAAACTTTTTCAGCATTAAGCAGCAGGCAGGTCAGACGTTGTTAGATTTCAGCAATAGCCTCAGGAATCAAGCAGTTAAATGCGATTTTCCAGATACATTTGTTGACGACCAGCTGTGCGCTGCGTTCATGTCAGGTGTAGCGAGTGAGACGACGCGTAGATACCTGTACTCATTGCCAGTCTCCTCAGTGGAGAAGTTCGATACGCTGTACGAAGAAGCAGATAAGTATGAGCAGAGTCGTGCAGATGCGAAGCAGTCAGGTTCAAAGTCGCAGTCGCCAGATGTAGCCGCTATAAAACGCGGAGGTTTTCATGGGCGTGGCCGAGGTCGTTTTAGAGGTCGCGGTGGTAACAACAATGTTGGTCGTAAGTCAGCATGTTTTGGCTGTGGTTCTACCAGTCATATGAAGCCAGATTGTCCGCACAAGAATGCAAAGTGCTATAACTGTGGAAAGACAGGGCATACTGCCAAGGTGTGCAGGGCACCGAAGAAGGAAGGCAGAGATCAGAGAAGGACTAATTATGTCAGAACTCAGGAGTACGATGTACTGAGGACAGGTCCAGTGACGCCCACGTCGATATTTGTACCGTTAACGATGAACGGTAAGAATGTGTCAATGGAGTTAGACACAGGATCGTCAGTGACAATCATGAGTAAGCTGACATGGCGCAAGATTGGAGCGCCGAAGTTGAGAAAAGCAGATGAAGTACTGCACAGTTTTACTGGTCATCAGATACCGCTGATGGGTACTGTCGAGGTACAGGTACAGCATAGAGGCGTAATGAAAACGCTGAAAGCGCTAGTGACAGAGCGTGGTTGTAGCATTATTGGCCGTGACTGGATATCTCAGTTAGAGCTTAGTGCATTGAGTTTGAAGCAGTTGCAACAAGGTAACGTCTGCACAGTAACTGAGAAGCTGAAGTTGGCGCATGTGCTACAGAAGCATAAGGCTGTATTCCGAGATGAGCTCGGGTGTTGCAAGAATTTTAAGGCGCATCTGTATCTCAAGGAGAATGCGAGGCCAGTGTTTTGTAAAGCCAGACCCGTGCCGTTTGCTTTGAAGGAAGAAGTTGAAGAAGATATTGACCGGTTAGTCAGTATAGGTGTACTAACACCCGTTGATCATGCCGAGTGGGCAGCGCCGACGGTTTACATAAAGAAACCGAAGAAAAAGGTCAGGATATGTTCTGATTTGAGCACTGGTCTGAATGATGCACTTGACGTGCACAAGTATCCGCTACCGCACCCAGATGAGCTTTTTGCCAAATTAAATGGCGGTGTAGTGTTCTGCAAGATTGATTTGAGAGAAGCTTATAATCAGATCCCAGTTGACGATGAGAGTTCGAAGCTGCTCGTTATTAATACCCATAAGGGTTTGTTTAAATACAACCGACTGCCGTTCGGTGTGGCCAGTGCGCCTAGTATATTTCAGCAGCTCATTGAAAGTATCTTGCAAGGGTGTGAAGATGTAGCAATATATCTGGATGATATTATTGTAAAGGGCGCAACAGAGAAGAGTGCCTACGAAAGTTAGACATGGTACTGGAGAAACTTGAGCAAGCTGGCTTAACGGTCAAGAAAGAGAAATGTGAGTTTCTGGTTGATTCAGTTGAATATTTGGGATTCATTATTGATAAAGCTGGCAGACGTATTTCGAGTGAGAAAACAAAAGCTGTTGTTGAAATGCCAGCACCACAGGACGTAGGACAGTTACGTTCGTTCTTGGGTATGATTAATCATTATGCAAAGTTTTTGCCAAATTTGTCGAGCAGATGCAGTTGCTTTTATAAGCTGCTCAAGCAGTCAGTGCAGTGGAAATGGGATTCAGGTTGTCAGAAAGAATTCCTGTCGCTAAAAGATGATTTGACGAAAGCTACTCAGTTAGTGCATTTCAACCCTGAATTGCCGCTAGTGTTGGCAGCTGATGCATCGAAGTATGGTATAGGTGCAGTGTTGAGCCACAGGATGCCTGACGGTAGTGATAAGCCGATAGCGCACATATCGAAGACGCTGACATCAGCTGAGCAGAATTACGGTCAAATTGAGAAGGAGGCACTCGGTTTAGTCTTTGGTGTAAAACGGTTTCACCAGTATCTGTACGGTCGAGAGTTCATCTTGTTAACTGACCATAAGCCGCTGGTTACGGTGTTCGGAAGCAAGAAAGGTGTGCCAGTAGTTACTGCAAACAGGTTGCAGCGGTGGGCCATTGTGCTCATGGGTTACACGTTCCGAATCGAGTACCGTAGAACGTCAGATTTTGGTCAGGCAGATGGTCTCAGTAGACTGCCGATTAAGTCATCAGATTTGTTTGACGAAGAAGATCTGGGCAAGACAGAAGTGGTCAATTTGATAGAAAGTGAAATTCTATCCAGTATGCCAGTATCAGCTGAAGTGATTCGTGCAGCGAGTGCGAAAGACAGTGAGATTGACCGAGTCAAACAGTTCCATTTGAATGGATGGCCAAACAAGGTTCCAACAGAGTTAGTGGCGTACAGTCGCCGGAAGAACGCATATTCAATATGCGATGGTTGTTTACTGTGGAATAACCGAGTAGTTATCCCCAGTTCGTTGCGTGCACAGATACTGAAGTACTTACACAGTACGCATACAGGCGTAGTGAAGATGAAAGCGGAAGCGAGAAGCCACGTTTGGTGGCCTGGTATTGACGAAGCGGTAGAGAAAGTAGCCGGGGAATGTGAGATTTGTTCGATGTTAGCGAAAGATCCCAGAAAGGTACCGTTACAACAGTGGCCGGTCCCACAGGGCCCGTGGCATCGGTTGCACATAGATTTTGCCGGACCGTTCAAGGGTCGAATGATACTCGTAATTGTTGACGCATTCTCGAAGTGGCTAGAAGCGTTTGAGGTCAAGAAAGCCGATACCAGTAACGTGATTTTCATTATGGAAAGTCTGTTTGCGCGATATGGACTGTGTACTGATATCGTCAGTGATAATGGACGTCAGTTTACGTCGGAACAGTTTCAGCAGTTTTGTACTGAAAGAGGGATTAAACATATGACTATAGCCCCGGGACACCCGCAGTCCAATGGGCAAGCCGAGCGCTACGTTGATGTAGTAAAGAAGGGCATAGAAAAAGGCATGCAGTCCGGAAAAACGTTTGCTGATGCGTTACGGGAGTTCCTTAGTCGTTTTCGTACTGTACCAAATGGTACTACTGGAAAAGCTCCGTGCGAGTTGTTTCTAAATCGAAAGGTCAGGACTATCTTAGACCTGGTTCATCCTGTAGCGCAGGTGCACGAGAAAGCCCGAGGCAGGCAGAAGCGCAATTTTGATAAGCGCACGAAAGCGCGAGCGTTCATAACAGGACAACTAGTCCAAGTAAAGGATTTCCGGTTGAACAGTGCTGATAAGTGGGCTGCAGGGCAGCTGGTAAAACCCATCGGTAAAACGATGTGGGAAGTTAAAGTGAACGGTCAAGTGTGGCGAAGACATGCTAACCAGATGCTACCACGCCGTTGGTTGACCGCCGAAGAGCACGCAGAGTCGCAGATGGCGGCGAGTGCACAGAGAACACCAAAGCCCGTCCCGATGCTACCACCGGTAGAGGTTGCGACGCAGCGTGAGCGTAAGGCGTCAGAGGCGCGACGCATGGTTGCGGCGCCAGAGGCGCGACGCATGGTTGCGGCGCCAGAGGTGCGACGTGAACCCGCGGCACCAGTTGAAGAAGCGCGACGCCTGGAGGCTGCGCTTGAGGCGCGACGCGATGTTGCGGCGCCGAAATCTGAGCAGGTAAGTATGCAGGCTGCACCGCAGCCTGTGCCCCCTGTTGTTATTGCAGGTCCAGACCGTGGACCGCCACCCCCAGTGAAGGCGGAAGTCATGGTTCCCACGGCCGAAACGAAGCCTCCGAAGAAGCCATCGGAGAAGGCTGCTGCAAAGCCACCGAAAGTTCCGAAGGCCCCGATTCCGGAAGCAGAACTCCGCCGAAGCGATCGGACAAGGAAGATGCCGGATTACCTCCTCAAAGACTACGTGACGAAAAAGATTTTCGTAGAATTTCCGCCGATTTAAAATTAATATTTATTCCTGTTTTCATTGCCCGTGTGTTTTATCTTATTGTGGGGGAGTGTAGTGTATGTACTATAAAGTACTGTAGTACATTATATGAGCCTAGCAACGTTCCAGTATCTCTGAGAGAATGTTTGTATGTTTTCCTACTTTTATATTTAGTCTATCATCAGTCGTCCTACTGTACACATCTAATAAAGTATTATTAGATACTTCACAGGAAGTCATGTACAAGTCGGCCAGCCGGGTGATTAATTTCCTGCGTAAAGGTACTTAATGCACATTAATACATAAAGGTACATGATGCACATTAAGCGCGACGCTGGCGCTTAGAAAACAGCTATTATTACTATTTACGTTTGTGGCAATGATAAATTATTTATTTCTGCGATGGTTTGTTTAATTCTTTGCTTTTACAACGACTATGTTTATACGATATCAATATTTCTATCTGACGAGCACTATCCATGCCAAATGCAGGCAATAGCCGGTCGAAATGTTGAAATAATAATAAATTTTTAGTTCAGTGCGTGACGCTGCCTGGAAGTTAAAATTTTCCAAATATTGACTTTTAATTACGTACTGACGGTACTGTATTTCATTTTTTTATTCAATCGCATTTTAGTTAATTTAAAACATGCGGCGAATTAATTAATTTAACTTTAATTAATTTAACTTTAATTTAAAGCACGCGCAGCCTACAGGTATGGTATACCCTTTAAACTTCGCAGTTTAATAAAAACCTAGCAGAAAAAAATGTTATTACTATAAATAGAATGTTTCCGAGTAAAAGGTTTCAAAACAAAAGATGTTTAGAATTTAGATAACAAATTACGCTTACTGTAGTTTGCATTTCCAAAGTCTGCGGCAAACGCTGGCAGCGTGAATAGATTACATATCATTACAATTTACAGTCAGGTTTCTTCGGAAGCCTACTCTACGAGTTGCAAAGTTTTCGTTTCTAATTTTAGAATTTTTCGAATTTTTTTATTTTTCGAAGCTGAAGTACATATCCGTTCAATCAAGTACGAGTAATTAATCGACGACGGAAAGAGTGAAAACTGAAGAAAACACGCTCGAATACCGAACCTGCGGGGGTTGCCCCGTACACCGCAGGATGCGCCTACGTGAGTATTTTATACTGCGCTACGACCGTAGGATATAGCCCAACCGCACTGTGGGGCCAGCTGGAATGAAAATTCGTCTGTCAGCCGTTGTAACATGCAGTTTTGTCACTTTTGTATTTTCCGCTCTCCAGTTCTGCGTGTTGTGACATGTTATTGTTGTCTTCTAGGGAAATACATATAATTTTTATTTGTCTCCTGTCGACGAAATCCTATCATTGTGAATAGCTTGATTATTTAATGTTCTGTAAGATAGTAAGTGGGAATTGAGTTTGATAAGTGTTTGTCTGAAGATCGAAGCTGAACACTGAACAGTGTGTGAGCTATCCGTGTGTATTGCAGTGAACGGCGCCATGTCGCTCGCGCGAAGACCCAGCCAGGAGTTAAGCGAGAAACAGTTTGGACAACTGTCGTTATCCGACACGAAGGTTCCCTCGCGTCGCCATGATGCTGGCCGTAGTTCTCTGGGCAACGTGGCGTCGGTGCAACGGCCAGATAACGCTGTGACTCGACGTTTCTCGGGTGGAATCGCGGTTCTGCAGGTATTCCAAACGTTATTACGTCGTTATACGATTATAGCAGACTGACTGATCGATCCTTTATGGACATCAGGTCTGAGTATCACTGTTGCAGTGTTGCTTTTATGTGTCACTGTGAACCAGTCATTTATAATATTATTTATGAACTACTTGTATAATTCTTTATGGAAATACTCACTTATTTAGTCTGGATATTGCATATTTTTCATAAATATTGACTGCAGTACAATATTTAGGAAAATAATAAATTCTGCTTGCGTTGTTTTGGTTTATCTATAGGTATAAGAGAAACTGTAATTTTATAACCGGTTTAAAGGCAGTTTTTATTTTAGAAGAATATTATCACTTGCGAAGTACTGATAACGGCATATAAATTGCAATTCCATAATTATGAATTAACGGCTTTCGTAAAAATTATTATGACTACACGTGGCTGTGCCTAGCCGTCTACAAAGACGGAAAGAAATAATCATAAAAATCCCTTTTCATCAACACGAGAAGGAACAGTTGTCAGCTTGAAATTATTATTACCACTGGAATTTTTTTACAATTTATTAATAATAATAAAAGATATTACAGTATTGTAGTATTTTTTATTATTTTAAAAATGAAATAAATAAACGTAAAAATCCTTTTTAACTAATACGAGAAGGACAGATCGAATTTACGAAATTAAATATTAAAAGGGTTTTACTTATAGAATGACAAATTGTTGTAATGAATAGATACGTAGCTAAAATAATAGGTTCAGTTGTGATTGAATAAATGCATTGATTAAATAGTTTATTAATAATTCGACATTATTATTGCTGGCAGGCTGGCAGTGTGGCCGAGGATCTCGTGGCGGCCTTCCTGAGTGCCAATCAACACGTGCTGCAGAAGGTGCAGAGTCTGCCGAATGGACAGCAGCTGCTGGATATCTGTGAAGTGTACCGCGCGGACGTCTTTGCTTTTTTGCTGGGCAAGAAATTTCTGCCGGATTTAGCGGATTTGTGGACAACGGCTGCGGTGCGGGATGCCGCACCACTCTTCGCTCCGGCATTCCACGGTCTGGATTTTTCCCTGGTAAGTCGTGATTTTTCCCTGTATTTTGTTGGCTGAAGACAAATTTTCTGGAAATTACTCATGACCGCTAAGTGGGCGCAGTCAGCCTCTGCTGTTCGCATGTGCCGCTTTGCGAACACGCTGGAGCAGTGTGTGATCAAAAAGAATTTTAACGTGATCTGGCTTTAAGATTGTATGGTGGAGTACGTAACGTTGATTTTATAAATCACGCCAAAAAAATAAGAAATTTTCTAAATTACGCAAAAACTTTTTTATTAGCTTGGTGAGATATTTTATTAGCTTGGATCTGGCTATAATGATACAGTAATAAATTAATAATAAATGGTGTTTGATCGGCCAGATAACTGGACGGGTAAAGCGCGTGTGACCGATCGCACCTTCTTGTGAAATGTGCACCGTGAATCACTTGTAGTGGGCAGCCAGCATTAACCATTAACACTCAATTTACTCGTACGTGTGTTTGTCGTGAAGACAGATCAGTCATCAGGGAAGGCCGATAAGTTATCTTCAATGGTTTTCCGCAGTCGGCTTTCAGACAGCATATTTGTGTTTTTTTCTAAATTTATTTTTTATTAATTAATAATAATTTTTCGAAATTTAATAATAATTTGTTTGATTTAGTAATATTATTATTAAAAGGAGGAAGGCAGAAAAAACATCGTTTGGTGAAACAGAACGAAAAAGGGCGTTTTCAATAGCTTACGGGATTAATACTGCAATTGCTTTAAGCGCCGGAAGTCCTTGAATTCCGTTTATTTTATTTTTCGCTTTGAGTGTTTTCGTGAAGTGGAAATGGAATTAGATCCCAAATTGATTAACTGGCCGTTATGGGAAGTGATAAGATGAAATTCCAGGCTGCTATGCACAGGTCTTGGTCGAAGCGCAGTATTTTTTAAATTTTAACATAACATTTTTTTAACATAGTATAACATTTCTAAAAATTTTAGCATTTATCGTATTTATTTTAATTATTATTTATGGTCTGAATAATTTTTGTGTTATCGTGTGTGGGCTTTATTTTACTCGTAGATTGGCACAACAGTCTCATGTTTCTATAAAGTAAAAATAATTGTTAAATAAAAATCGATTTACCATTAAAGTAATTTGTTTTTTGTGGCCCGTTAGTTATATTATTTATATATTCTTTCTATTAATATTATTTTTAGTCAGTTCCAGACATATTTTTTTACTGCATCGCTTCTGTAAAAATTCACGAGCAACCTAGTAATTAAAAAAAACTGTAATTAAAAAAACGAAGCAAAGTGTAATTAGCTATAATAAAATCTTCTCTAAAATACAAATGTAAAAAAAATTTGCTGATAATTTTGAAACAGCGGAATAATTTTGCTACTGCATGCCGGGTTATGGTTATGGTCAGCAAAATACCGTGCTTGACTAGCCGTAAGCAGCGGTTTGTAAATTAAAATTACTTGTGTCTGAGCGCTTCGCATCTTTCATAGAAGTACGCTTTAAGTGAAAATACGACTTCAATAATATCATGCTGTTTTTTTAATTTTTTCCACACATCAGACAGCGAGCTAATTTTAAATTTTTACCCGCGATCTTCACCGTTATTGGTGGTTCAAGTGCGGTGTTGGATCGTCTAATGACTCTCCTTTTACAGGTTAGCACGCACCGGATGCTGGGAGGCATTAATAACAAGACGATGCACGAGAAGTAAGTTCCCACTTTCCACTTCGTCTATTCTCTTCGATTTTCCCCATATTTTGGTTACTGAGCATATACGTTACCATAAATTGGGCACGGTTCAACCGCAACGGGCACTGCCCATTTGATGAGATCCTCGAGTTTTTTGCCGATCGCCAACGCTTCTGCATCTGGTCTCGAGGTTTTTTAATTTCAGTTTTTTTTTATGGCAACTTTAAATAGAAGAATCGATGGCATTATGACGATTTTTATGCAGTTTAGATTGATCTGTATAATTTATGACATCTGTTTCATGAGTGAAAGTTTTTTGCTTATTAATTGCCATCGTTTCCTGCGAGACCGAAGCTTAATTTTGTTAACCTTAAAAGCCTGACACTGCATTCGGCTTCTGTGTTAATAGAAGCTGAGTTTGATAAATATCCAGGAAATACGAAAAGATGGGGCGAAAACACGAAAGAAATATCCAATAAAACATGGGGCGCGGCATTTCTTTAAGAATATAATTTCTACAGAAGTATATTGTGATTTCTTTGAAAATATAAACGGGATCCTCTTCGTTGAAATAGAACCATTTAATAAATATTTCGTAGACACCGGGAGTACTTGGAGACGTTAAACGTGAAGTCGCTGCTAGCGAACACACGCGCTATCCTGGACCAGTACGCTGTTGACGGTCCGTTTTTCGACTACGACTGGTTGGTGGAGTACATGAAGGTGCTGCGTGTTCTGTTTCCGGAATGGGCCGGCTACGCCGTGGTGGAGGGACTGGGGGAGTTCTTCGACATAGAGCTGGATTACGGGGCCGTCGTGACGGCGGGCTGCGATCCCAAGGTGGTGCTGATCATCAAAGGCTTCCTGGGCCGTTGGCCGGGAATGGAGAGAATCGGCGAGCGCCATCAAGAGCTGCACGTGTGGGATATGTCCAAAAAAATGCGCAAAGAAGGAGACGCGTGTTTTCCGGAGCGCATGTTCTGGATGTGTTTCCGGGGGGTGCACTGTGGGGTGGGATGGCAGGAGGGAGAGGCGTTTGCCCAACGCGTCTGGCCCCATGAAGATGACGTTTATCACGATGTGCGCCGCGATGAATCGCTGCGAGAGCTGTGTGGCTTTGCGCAGTTGGTTGCGGGTACAATGATACAGTGTGACCGATACGGTTCCTCTCGCGCACTGCCCGATTCTGCTGGGGGGCGCGATCAGTAATGGGGGGAAACGGTTTGGGCTGTGGTGTTTTTGGTTTGTGTTTATTTGCAGCCGAAAATAATTTGCAATAATTCCCAAGTAATTAATAAACCGAAATGATTCTTTACTATCCGTAGTGCTCCTAAACGTTATGGTGTTTCTGTGTTCTGTTATGCTCATGTTTTCAGTGTTCATATATGGCGATCAGACTTATGGGTGCCTCGAGAGTTTGTCTGCTCATTCAGTAAACCGAACTTAACTCGTCTGGGTACATTCGGAGCGAGTTAACCACTGGCTGCGAAATACGGTGTGTATGAGTACGGCAGATGCGTTGCCCGTTGCTCGAGCTGGATGCAGAGGCAAGTGATTGCGTATTGCCTTTCTGTTGCTGGTTTCTCACTATTGCAAGCTAACGCATGGAAATTGATGGAAATAACCAAATAATACGCAATCAATCAGTAGTTCACCACAAACTCTTTTTTCGCGAGCAAACTGCAGTGACGCTCCATGAGATATTTCACGTTGCAGCTAACTACTGAAAAGAACTAACGGTTCACGAGCCCCCGGTCAAAACTCAGTAACTATAATTATCCAGAAATGGCAGACATATTACGGTAGTAGTACCGATACCTGATGATAAGTGATCATTCTGGCGCCATTGGGCGCCACCCCTGATCCACTGCCCCCCAGAAGCAGCAACCCCCAACTGCCCCTGGAATTAAATAATAAATTAAAATAAATAATAAATTATTATTTACAAAATTAAAATAAACGTCTGACCAAATTAATATTTTAAATATTAATAAGGCCGGCAACCAACCACCCATGGGCCAAAGTGACGTAGGTCGCTACCTGCGAAGCAGGCGTCAGCCAGCCCGCGGGTGGTCAGGCTGTGCGGTACATATAGCGGTCATAAGTACTGTACTGTACTTAGTTGTCTCATCTCTGCAGCCTCAAAGAAGTGGGACTCAGTACGTACTGGCTACTCTCGCTGCTGTGCGCTGCAAACGTCTACTTATTCCCTGCTGCTTGTACACGCAGGCTTATGGAAGATAGAAAGAAAGAATGCAAGCCGTGTGCAAAGTCACAGCTGTATTGCTGGCCGCTGCTTATTTATTCAGTGTGCTCATTTTCATGTCTTCAGTGGTAGACTGATAAAAAAAACTGCATGTGGAGGAAAAAATGGCCATCTAGCTCAAGTTCTCATGGCTCTTATCAGCGTAATGAAGCGTAAACAGTGTCTTACAGCAGAGAGAATTTTAGCTGTAATGGCATCATAGTCTTATCTCCTGGTAATTTTTTCTCTTTCAAAAACCGTCGGCCCAGAGAATGAGAGGAAAAATGAGGTAAGTCGCGATGTTGAAAACTAACTCAACCATCAGTTGATTATTTGCGCATTCAGTTGAGTCATTTGCATTTGGAATGATGTTTTGCCAGGCTAGAAAATTTGTTAACAGCTCTTATGTGACATAACTATAATAACTGTATTCATTCTAATTGACCTGTGTGTTTACCGTGCATAACAATGGCAGTGGTTTTTAACCTTATTATTGCCGGGGCTGTAATGGGTGTAATTACTGTATGCAGCGTTGCTTACGGACAGTACTATCCCATCGTCGCTACCAACACCGCCGCCGCCGCCGCTTGTCCATACTTCTGCACTTGTAAGCCTACAATCTGGCAGTGCTCAAGCAGCAGCTCGATGACCTGGCCGTTGGATAATCAGCCTCATGTAATTGTGAGAGGTGTGAAGATGTTGGACATGACAGGATCGGATGTGAATGTTCTTCCAAATTGGCGGCCTACCCATAATTTCCCGGATTTGCAACTGATCTTCCTGGTCAACACAATTTTTGACGGTTATCAATGTCGTGAATTGGAGTGCCTGGAGAAACTGGGTCTGAAGATCATCGCTCCCCGATGCGGAAAAGGTTAATTACCAATAAAAAGTTTCTGTAAATAGTTTTCTTGACTCAGAATCGTTTCCCATCGAAATAAGTTTCACGCAGAAAATGTATATCCATCCGTAGACAAGCGTAACGGCTGCGCGTATGCCCCGTGCTGTCCGTGGTCCAGCCGCCCTACACCAACCGGGTTTCCAACACCCTGGCCTTTGCCATATCCGCCCAAAGTCTTCACTACCACCCATGCTGGTAAGTAAAGATTCAGTCAAACATTATTTTCGATAGAAGGTTCGGATAGTTCTTGTTGTATGTATGTAGCTGCCGCTATAACTACAACAACGGCCGGGGCGGTGGCGCCTGCGGCAAGCACAAAAATTGTGCAAGCGACGATTACATCACCTGCCCCTTTATTAATTACGGTTAGGCAAGAGAGCAAAAGCAGTAGCAGCAGCAGTAGCAGCAGCAGCAGCACCACCACCACCACCACGACAGAATCGGCATTTACGTCGAGTGATGATAGCGCATACGTTGTTTCTCCTGTCTTGACCGATGCTGCTACGGCCGTGATAGATCCCACCACCATAAAAATTTCGAATTTATCGTCAACTTTATCTATGCTGTTGTCTCCACCTGCAGACATTCGTTTTGAAATAAATAATATCCACCCTTCCTCCGTCCCATTGTCCACGGAAATAGAAAATGAATGGACACCAGCAGCAGCACTAGCGCGCCTGCTGCTACCACATATCAGGTGATAAACAGTTTCCCGACGACAGCACCACGGTTCATACCCAAGTTACTGAAACCTTTATGGATGAAGGGGATAGTAGCGGGGGAGTTGGTGGCGCTGATCGGAAGGATTATGGAAACGATCGTTCATCTATCCCCCCGTTTTCCTCGGAAAACAATATAACTTCAACGAGAAGCTACATACCCGATATTTTCACCACCGCTACCGCTGCTGTATTTGACCACAAGTTATCAGCGGCCATCACCACCACCACCACCATCAGCACCAATTCCGTCTCTGTTATCAAATACGTTGCTGAGTCGTCGTCGTCGTCATCGACGACGACACCCGCGGCACTCGCGTCGACATTGGCGACGGTGAACCAAACGGGAGACAATTCAAGCGTAGCAGATGTATTAATCTTGATCAGTATTGACGGCAGCGATGTAAACATATCCGGAACAGATAACAACATGTCTAACCACTCTTACCTTCTTGAGGAGGAGGTCGTTCACCCGACTCTGCAGCTACAGCCATGTCAACCATGTCCACCGTGCTTTTTAGGTAGTAGCAGTGGCAACGACAACGATGACGACGACAACAACTACAACAACAACAAAGCCAGCCACAGCAGCAGCAGCAGTGCACCACTTCTGGATACTAGCGGAATAATCGGGATCGCTGTGGGAATTGTCCTGCTCGTCCTGGCTATCCTGGGATGCGCGGCATCACGCTACAATTTATTTCAGCGCTGCATGGCACGGCTGCACGCACACAGGACTGTCGATCTTTTTGCGGTTCGAATTCCCAGAACTCCATCCGCTCCGCCACATCCCTTTGGTGGCCCTGGCAACGGCCGCCAACCACCGCGCTCATCGCGCCCATCAACATTCTTGGGATTCCATAACTCTAACGCTAATCTAAGAGGTCCCTGGCCGCCAGGATCCGCTGCAACAACAGCTTCGCCTCATCATCCACCTTGTCCAAATGACGGTAAGTATGCGTGCATGTGGCACGCCAGCCGTGCTTTTGTGTTGCGTGTCTTTTTAGTTGATAATCATAAACAGCGCTTATAGACGTTACCGGGTTTGACGGCATTAACACCGCTGACCCTAACCAGGAGTGGGAAAATGTGAATTTGCGACTCGACAACAGTATTAATCGTCTAGGCGAAAGAGTTAGTGTCATGCGGGCAGCTCTGTCTCGCGGAGAACAACAGCAGCCGCCGCCACAACTACCGCACAGGCAGCCGGGGAATTTTTCCCTGGAAAGCGTTTCTGGAAGCAACCCACCATCAGATTCCTCTTATCACAGCGCCATCGACCCGGAGCGATACAACAACACAGGTATCACCGCAGTGTTGCTTGGTTAATTGTGTTAAACAGTTGTGTGATTTGTGTGGTAATGATATCTGTAGACCGGGAAGCTGTTAACGATAGTATGGCCCATTTCGTGGAGAATATGGATGAACGGACCAGAAGACTGTCTGCTGTGTGGAGCCGAAGCGTGACGGACCCAGCCTTTCCCGCCCATATGGCCGCCTTCTCGACCAGTATTCTGTATGATACTGTTGCAAGTGGACCTGAAGGAGAGCGTCAGATGGCTGATGGAATTCGAGCGTGGCGCGAAATGGACTTGGAAGTTCGGGCACAGGGTGGTCCAAGCGATGAATTTGAAGCGCAGCGTGAAGAATTCAAACGTCGCCGCGAGCGTTTCAAGCGACTTCGGCGTCAGACACAGTAATTCGATCATCGGTTGCGTTTCCTTGATTGATACATTGTATGTATATACCTATACCCACACAATTTTGTATTTTAATACCCAGAACTAAGGTTTTGAAATTTGTTACGGAATTGCTTTTTAGTTGATCTTTTGTTATATGGCTGCATAATGTTGGAGCTTTTTTGTTTCGACAATTCCTGTTATTTCCTATGCTGGATCACTTACGTTTACATTATGTTCCCGGGATGGCAAGTTTGTACAGTCACTTTTTTATTTCTTGGATGTTTCATTGGTTGAACAACAAAACATTTCCTTCGTTGTTAACAAAAAGGCGGCTTATCAACTAAAATTCCACGCATATGCCCAGTTTGAATTCGTTAACAGATTCGAATCATCGTTGTCGCAACACGGCCGTTCCGTAAGTCAACCTCGTTTTACACACGCTTGCAAACAAACGTATTAGCCTGACATGCTAAGCAAATCATGCATAATTTCCCATTTTTTCGTACAATGACAGTCGAGCAGCTTCTGCAATGCTGGCACTGAACAAATTGATTGAAGTAGTTCTTTATAACCTGGAAGATATGCCGAAGATTGAAGTGGCGGTAAAGTTCCAGGTAGTTGTATTTCTGGTAAACATCATGAGAAAATCCTCGTGGCAGATCCACCTCTGTTCCAGTGCGTTTAATGGCTGTTGTTCGCAAAGCGTTTTGAAAATAGGTGTCCAGAGGAATGAGGCTTTGTTCCATGAGGTTTTGGAACTGGTAAAAGTTTACTACGCGTGTGATGTTAATCATCGTGTAGCGGTAGCGTAGAATGGGCTTGGGAAGAGGCTATATAAAAACAGAACGCCATAAGTAACTGAAAAATTTGAAATTGAGGATGTCGATAAGGCTTACCAGGATTATGGAGCACGTCTTGGTGCACAGCTGCAGCTCGTTCCGTATCTGGCCGGTGTCGAGATATCCAGTGTACTTTTCGCTGCTCCCTGCATCGGGGTGCTTTGGCGGAGTGAAATAGCTGCTGTCATTGTTGTTGTTGTCGGGAGATGGTTCATTAGTTTCCAAAGGTGAAGGGGGTGAATTATATGGCGAACGATATCGGTAAATCATACTGGGTCGGAAGCTAAATCTTTGCCGCCCGTTTGTCCTACTGTTATAACCACTGCTCATGGTGATGCCGGCGCCGTCGTCGTCGTCGGTGTCGTTGTCGATGTCGTCGCTGCCTTGGAAACAGAGGCGATGCGGGGTGGAGAATCCAAGATTTCTAATAAAAGTCGAATATAATGTACCAGTAGTTTCCGAGCAAGTAGCCTAGCAGCATCCGCTTTTGCCAGGTGTGTTGTTGGTCCGCTCCCTATTATAAAGAGATCTTCGTTGGCAATTGCTGCCTGATAATTCCAGTTGTTCGCGTCGATGGACGGAAGTCGGCGGTATTCCAAATCAAAACCGAGTATGTTTGCTAGGCTTTCCGCGAGTGCCTGATAAGGCGGTTGTTTTCTCGGGGCGAGAGAGAGGGATGGATCTGGCGTAGGCGCTGATTTACTGGTAGTAGTTGTGATGGTAGTGGTGTTAGTGGATGTGGATCCTGATTGTTGCTGCCTTCTTTCGCTTTCCAACACTTCCAAGAGTTTGGTATGGTAATTCCGCAATAAAATAGCAAGTAATTTTTTAGCCGCGTCCTGTTTGGCTGTCGCTGTTGACTTTCCAACACCTATTGCAAAAATGTGTTCAGCCAAAATGCCGGCTTGGTGTTTGCAGCAAAACGGTTCGTTAACTTTCTTTGGAACACTCTTGTAGTCAATTTTAAAAGATAAAAGTTTCCCGATAGAACTAACAATAGTTGTAAAGAAGCGGCGCACCATTCCCAAAAATCCGCAAAACTGCACTGACTGCAGCATCGAATTACGCCGGGTGATAGCTATTATATATTATACGGCTTGCATATCGGATCTGCTTAGTTGCAATGCTCACATGCCGTGCTGATTCTAGCCGCATCAGCCCCCTGGATCGATGGGCCGGGTCTGTGCGATAGTTGCCCATGCGCCTCACCCCCTGTTGTGAGACGTCCAGCGGAGTATAAGTCACATAATGTCACCACAACTGTTTTGTGTGTTCAGCGTGTTTATCACCCTGTATAAAAGCGGTGCACAAAGACAAAGAATGACGTGTGAATAAGAACTTGGCTTTTCGAGATTTCTGACAACCTTCTGCTCGTAAGCGGATGCAAAAATCGAATTATATCTCCGATCATAAATTGTTGTGTAATCAGGAAAGGCCCCCCCTCCCCGCATGACTATAGATTATTTGCTGGCGGTGGAGCTGATTATTGTTCTTGATACGTGGAATTATTCAGAGAGGCTCTGCTGCTACCGCTTCCGCTTCCGCTGTTGCTAAGAAACACAAAACCCGGCAAAAAGGTAAGAAAGCTGCAATGGCGCGAAAAAAGTTATTACCAGCAACCGCCACTGAAAGTCGGCGAAAGGCTTCCTTTCTGAAATCGCTCTATACTGATATTACGTCACCGGGGTATTTGGGTGGAACGATGACTCTATACCGGCTTGCTAAAGAGGCAGAGAAAGCTAAGCACCTGACGGTAACCCTACAGGACGTCAAGGATTTTCTTTCTGAGCAAAAGACTCATACGTTGCACAGGCCTACCCGAATTAAATTTAAGAAATTAAAAATTTTTGCGTTGGCGTGGATAACGTTTGGCATGGTGACCTGGTGGAGCTGCAGAAAGTTAAAAATTTAATGAAAAGTTCCGCTACATTCTAACGACAGTAGACTGCGTTAGTCGTTTTGCTACATCGTACCCGCTGGTCAACAAATCGGGTGAAACTGTTTCGAAAGCGCTGGATATAATTTTTCAAAAGCGGCGGCCCGTTGTTTTTGGTGAGAATGAATAACGAGACTGAACAGCACACGCTATCCTAAATATACAGAAAGCTTTTGTAAATTTAACTGTTTTAGTTACTGATGCGGGAAAAGAGTTCATCAATGAAAAAGCAAAATCCGTATACGACAAACACGGCATACGCCACCAAATATCGTCTTCAAGATTTAAAGCCGCGCTAGCGGAGCGTTTCAATCGAACTCTTAAAACGACATTATTCCGTCATTTTACGTTCACGAAGAGTTCAAATTGGTTTTCAGCGTTGCAAAATATTATTCAAAATTATAATGGAAGCGTACATAGTGCTGTGAAAATGAAGCCGGGAGAAATCACGGTCAGCAATCAATCGCAGTTATTTAAACTGGGCCAGGAAAAGCGGTTTATTAAGTTGCAGAAGGCAGCTTTTAAAGTTGGTGACAGAGTCCGGATTGCACTTAAGAAATCAACATTCAGCAAGGGATACACTCAAACGTTCTCCGATGAAATTTTTCAAATTTCCGAAATTTTGTTTGGGCCGGTGATAACGTATCGTCTGCAGACGCTCGATCGCGTACCGAAAACTCTCTTGGAAGGCAATCGGCCACTGCAGTTTTATAAGGAAGATATTTCCAGAGTGGGGTCAGGAAGAATTAAATGAAATTCTGAAACTGTATGATCAGTCAGTTGTGAACTTTTCATATTTATAAGGTAAACCTGTCTTTTTGTAGGAAACCATGATGGAGGGAGGATTTTATACCGTACTGCATAGCGGAGCTTCCGTGGCTTATGGCTCACTGGTGCTGCGCAACACCGCCACACAATTTTCCAATAAACAACAACTACCGATTTTATCCTACTACGAACAGCAAGTGCCTTGGGAGGTTGCCCTGGTTAGGGCGTTCACTTCAGCGGAGCTCAGCACCATCCCACCTGAGCATCGGCAGCTGACAGTCTGCGTAAACAGTGCTGATAGCCAACTTTATTTAGATGCCTACCTTGCGGAGGCTGAATTCGACAAATCGCCGCGTGACTTCGTTGCTGCCGTGTCAAAGGCAGTCCAGATGATGGTCACCAATATGGCTGGAGTAATTGCGCCTTTAATTTTGCTGCAAGAAGGAAAGTTGCACTGGCTGAGTCAGAACGAGCAGGTGCAAATTGTCAATAGAGGTAACCTGCTGTCGGTGGTACTGGGTCTGCTCTACGATGACGATGCCGGCGTAATGCGTCAAGAAGTGGCTGCAAGCGCATATTTTCACGATCAAAACTTCCAAAAATATGGAGACACTCGGCTCATTCGAAATCGTCTGCCGGTGGACACGCAGCGGGGGCGCAAGCAGGCCATTATCTGCATGAATCAAATAGTTTCTTTTGCCTTCGGAAATCGGACGGAAAATATTCTCGCGGTAGCCAGTGTCGATGATTTGAAGAAAGGTTATGAACCAAAAAGTCGCATGTATGTCCCCGTCAAAAACTGGTTCTACAAGTCCAATCCCACTGTTACCATCCAATCAGACTGGAAAATGCCTTGGAATGAAAATGCTCTGGGAGAAACCACTCTGACGCTCCATTATCGAAAATGCCAATCCAATAATGGGAGAGCGGAAAAATCGGAGACTTCTTTTCGTGAGTGAGTAGTTCTGCGGTTTTGCTAATTTGTAACCAGCAGCGTTTTTTGTGAAACGAATGTGTGTTGCGTATTTCTTGGAACGTGAAAAGCGAAAACGTTAGTGTTTGTCTGATTGTTTGTGGATCTGCTTGATGTTTAACGGAAAAGAGCGTTGTTGCACCGCCGACTATAAAAAGAAGAAGACCTAACCATTCAGCATTCAGTCTGTGCTAGTAGTTTGTGGTACTCTCTTAAAAACGGCTCGCTATCGGAGAAAAACAAGTGGGAAAAGAAGAAGAAGGAGAGGGCGCATAATTAAACGAACAATTGTCCAATCAACGGCTGTAATTGGGCGAGGGCCGATATTTGGCACGAGAAAAAGACGACGAGGGCGAGGCCGACGTAGGCGAAGACGTACTTTCCGAACCGGATTATTTCAAAAGGTCACAAAAGGAAAAAGTCTAGCTTCAATAGTCTAGTTCACACGCACGCACACACACGCAAACAGTTGGAATGGCTACCCTAAAAAACCAGTATACAATCGAGAAGTTTCCAGACGAGCTTCAGCTGTTTGATCCACCCGTATCACAATCTACAGTAGAATCGTATCATTATACGGATGTCATGCCACTTAATCAAATTGTAAACAACACTGACGTTATTGAATTTCTCATTCCTGCAACTGAATATTACTTAGACCTGTCAGATGTGCTGCTGAAAATGAAATGCCAGATTTTGGATCGTGATCCTACCAAAGTTCTTGGAGTGATCAAGGCTCAGCAGCCTATACGAGCTGTAGTTGTACCTGCACAGCCTGCTCCAGTCGTCCAGCCAGATTCTTCTGCTGACGCTGGCGCAGAAGCTTCTAGTGCATCTAATGCCATAGTCTCACAGCACCCACCACCACCGCCACCGCAGCCGCCGCCACCGCCGCCGCCGCCACCGCCGCCGCCGGCGCCCCGGCCAAATCAACAACAACAACAGCAAGGCTTGATGACAAGCAATAGCAACGCGGCGGGGCAAAGTTACATTGACAATCCTTTAGCCGACCCATCTATTGCCCGTTTGGTAGGGGAATTAGATTTCGCCGACAGAGGTCATTATACCAACGTGTTAAACACTCAGGGTGTGCGTGATGCGGCTCCAGTTAATTTACTATTTTACATGATGTTTGAGCGTGTGGAAATCGAAATAAATGGGACGCCTTTTGTTGTCAACTACAATAATTATGGCTACAAAGGCTATATGCATACGCTGCTAAACTATTCTCGAGGAGTGAAAAAGCATCTGCTCCGACCTATAATGTGGTTCAGAGATAAGTTAAGCCGAATTCAGCCACAAAATACCATGGATAGTGTGGACTTAACGAACCCTGAATTAAATCAAGGACTCTTGGCGCGCTACGATTTGACAAAAGAAGGGAAGGTATTCGAAATGGTGGGGAAAATAATGCACGAATTGTTCTTTCTCGAACAGTACTTACTACCGGAAGTTTCTATTCGAATTCGACTTTTCAAGCGCAATCCTTCTTTTTATCTTATGTCTGACGATATTGCTCCTAATTATTACCTTAATTTTTTGGATATGCGGCTGATCACTCGTTTTGTTAAATTGTCACAAAAAACGCAGGACCAAATGCAAAAGCGGCTATTGTCACAGCCGGCGATTTATAAAATGTACGCAGCTAGCGATGTCCGCAGTCGGGCATTAATCCCTGGTCAGCGGCAGTATACGATCGACAACTTTTTTGGTTCCGAGAAAATACCAAATAGAATTGTTTTTGCTATGGTCACTCACGACGCCTATCTAGGAAACTACCGCAAAAATCCAATAAATTTCCAGCACTTCAACCTTGAGGAAATAACGCTAATAGTCGATAATCAGATTCTATCGTATAAGCTCGATTTTAAAAACGGGCACTATGCCATGCTTTACATTGCGTTGGCATGTCAACTCGGCAATAGAGATTATGCCTGCTCCACCGACACATCGTATGCCGACATTCGCTACGGAACGGTACAAATGATTGTTTTAATTAACGCTCTATCGTTAGAATTTTCTTATCGTTATGTATTTGATTTGTGTTTTGTGTTTTTCTCGCAGAGCATCTTCCCTTTTGATTTGACGCCCAATCATGATATCGATGATATTCCGGTCGAAAGGAGACAGCTCGCTCGATTAGAGCTTAAATTCGCTGCGCCGCTAGAAGAACCTGTCGAACTGCTTGTATTTTCTGAGCAGCCGCGCATTTTTCAAATTGATAAGAGCAAGAAATTTATTAATCTCATGTGAAGGTCACTAGCAAGTTATAGTGTTAGTTTTGTCGTTCGGTCGTTTTCTACTACGTAAATCATCATGTGTCTGTTCTCTTAGATTATTAAAGCATCCGAAAAGCATCGAGTCGATTTTCTGTGATTTATTAAATATCATACACACGACAGCAGATCATAAAAGACGGTGTCATAAAGAAAAAACATACCTGACGTGCACAAACCATTATTACGATTTTTTTACGTGTGATAGTTATCGAAAAATTCATGCAAAAGTTTACGGGACAGAGAGCAGTTTGACAACATCAAAGGTTTTATATACGAAACGCTTTTTACAAAAGTAGGATCGTTCAACAGCTGTTTATAAGCTTGATAAACACGACCGAGATCGTCAACAATAACCTGTTCGGGGTGCGGTGTCCCATCCGCTCGCTTAATCATGCGCCGAATAGCTTCCATAGGCTTCACATCCATAAAAAAGGTTAAATCCGGAATAATAAAGGACGCTGAAGTGGCTTCCCCTTCGCTGGTTTCAATGCTCTTCATCCAGTCCATATCATGTCCACGGGCACTGCCGTAGGCCAAATCGGATAGGATATAGCGGTCCACAATAACAATATTTCCGTCGGCTAAATTACTGCGAATGTCATTAATGAGTATCTGGCGTCTCGCGGAAAGGATAAGATAGGCAGCGCGGGTGTGAACAAGGTCACGGTTAGATAAGGCAAGAACAGAGGCTCGGAATAAGTCAGGCAATGCTGGCTGGGTGAGGCAGTTCGACATGGAAAGGTCATTGTGTAAGGAAACATTATACCCCATATTGGCAAGCGCATCAGCAAGTATGACAGATCCATTGGTTTTCTCTGCGGTGTTAATTCCTTCGAATACAATTAAAAACGGCTTCGGTTTTGTCTGTTTCTGGTTGCACTGCTGCTGCTGCTGCTGATGCAACATATCCATGATCGTAATGTGCTGCAAAATGAAATGAAACACTATGTAAGCTGCTGTTACACGGATATATAGGCACAGTACTGAAAATGCTTCAGGAAGCGAAGCGAGAACGAGCTGTCTGTAGTGAGAATGAAAGAAACCTTACTTTGCTCAGTCATTCATCTTCATGCGTTTGGATGGTGATGGTTTCCCCCCGCTGGTATAGTCACTCCCTCCAGTTTCCTCACCGCTAGCTCCTCCTCTAAGCTGAATGGCCGGCGCATTAGCTTCGGCAAGCCGATCCGCTAGTTCAACAACAATACTTTTGATGTTGTTAGCGTAATCAGAATTCCTCCTCAAGAAGTCGGTTAAGCCCACTTCACAGAACCACTTGAACGCTGCGTCTCGGTAAATCCAGGTTTCTCGACTCATGCCCGCTGCGTGGGCTGGACCTAATACGCTGTCCCTGAGAGCGGTTGTAACACGTCGCGCCGTATTGATTCGGTCCGGGCGCAACAATCTTTCAGGGTCAAGATATCTGGAAAGTGGTTTCTCAGCGAGGCAACTGGATGACAGGTTTTTGGCCGGTGTAACTACCTCCTTCTTAGTGGAAACATTATTAAAGCCGGTGGTGGCATCCATTGGTGACGACGGTGGTGTAATCGTCGTGGCGGTGACAATAGGGTCCATAAAATTACGGCACGCAAAACCGTTATGATTGGGTGGAATGTAAAGCACTGAAGACATTGCCGACTGTGCTCCTGATGAAGGAGGATTTTGTTCTGCAGGCAGATGGAAAAACGACGCCATTGGATATTCATGCTGTTGCTGCTGCTGCTGCTGCTGCTGCGGCGGCGGGTCAGCGTGAAAGGTCATCATCCCTCCTGCAGAAGCGAACGGTGGCGGCGCAAAGGCGAGATTCTGCATTCTGTGGTCGACAGCCGCCGACTGTTGCCACAGTGAAGCCAAAGACGGTGCCGGTGGCGGGGGCAGCGGCGGCTGAGGCTGCGGTGAAACTTTGCAGAGAACGTAGTTGGGTTGCTGTTGTTGCTGATGCTGTTGTAGGAGCTGGTCAGGCTGGTGGTATTGCGGAAATGCAGAAAGGAATTGACTAAGAGTTGTTGCGGTTGCCGATGGCGACAGGTCCGACGGCTGCGCTGGCTGAAAGTGATTACGCAACTGTTCGGTGGCTGGCAAGGACATGCTGTGTGAGAACTGATGCGGATGTAGCAGTGGCAATGCTTGATGCGGGGGACTTTTGGAGTCCTGCTGTTGTGGCTGTTGTTGTTGTTGCTGTTGTTGTTGCGCTACGATCATCCCGTCGGCCGTGGTTCCATAGCTGAACGGATTCTGAATATAACAACTGGCCATTACGTGATGCTGTGGTGCCGATGATGATGATGATGTGATAACTGGAGTATACGTTGCCGCAGAAGGTATTCCGAGACTGTTGCTGCTGCTGCTGTTGCTACTACAAGTAGATTTTGCCGGCAAGAATAATCCTTCGTCAATAAGAGGAACTTTTACACAAGTATCAACTTCAGGCATAACAAAATTGTAAACTGATCGGTTTAATAAGCGACCAGCAATACTACTAATCCTCCTCCCAAAAATCCTCACGCGCTTAAATAGAGTAAAAAAGGGAGAGGATGAAGAGGCGCTCATCCAGAGTGATGGGAGGAGCTGCACAGAGAGGAAGCAGATGGGCTAGAAAGTATAGCAGGGAACCCCCGGTGCGGCTGCCAGAACAGATGGGGTATATAATCAACTTACGCGGTTAACTCCCGCTAAATATTGGTATTATTACTATAGACTGACTGCAAGGACAAAATGGATAGCGGGTCAAACACCTTCGCCGTTCCTAGCGGCGCTGTCGCCAAAACTGATTTTGAAACTGGCGGTAATGATGGTAGTAGTAGCGACAACAACAGTGACCACAACAACAACACTTGCTATAATGCTGAAATCGATAATAATAATAATAATAATAAAAATAATAATAATAGCGAATTTATTGGAGAAAACAGGGAACCTGTTGTTATATCGTCTTGGAAGAGGCTAGTTATTTTCCCTATCGAGTGCGACGAGGCGTGGGAAATGTATAAAAAGGCAGTTGCTTGCTTTTGGACACCTGAGGAAATTAACCTCTCGCATGACACACGACAGTGGCCAATGCTCAGCCAGTTTGAAAGAGATATCTTGGGAAACGTTCTGGCTTTTTTTGCTGCCAGTGACGGCATAGTCATGGAAAACCTTGCAGAGAATTTCCTATGTGAAGTTCAATTGCCGGAAGTCAGGGCGTTTTATGCTTATCAGATTTTCATTGAAAACGTTCACAGCGAAACGTATTCTCTGCTTATTAATACGTATTTCCAGGATTCCGAAGAAAAACAGAGGTTACTGCAAGCAATCATTAATAATAGCAATGTTATGGAAAAAAGCAGAGTGGGCAGCGCAGTACATACGCGATAAAGAGCGTTCTTTTGGCGAAAGGCTAATTGCCTTCGCCTGTGTCGAGATGATATTTTTCTGTGGGGCTTTTGCAGTTATTTTTTGGTTCAAGGGGCGAGGCATTTTACCTGGTTTGACATATAGTAATGAGCTGATAGCCCGCGACGAATCTCAGCACGTTGAATTTGCTTGTTGGTTATATCTGGGATTAGTAAAATTTAAAATCCCACCTGAAGTCATTTATGAACTAGTGTTAGAAGCTGTAGAAATTGAGTGTAGGTTTTGGGAGAATGCGTTCACACATCCTCTGCGGGGCCTTAACGAAGCCTCCATGAAAACCTATGTTATGTTTGTCGCTGACGTCCTGCTGAAAATGCTGGAAATGGAGCCGTACTTTAAAGTGGAAAATCCTTTGCCCTACATGGAAACTATCTCGCTAGAGGGGAAAAACCAATTTTTTTTGAAAGACGCGTCTCCGAATACCGCAAGGCTCATGTTGGCCAGGGTGCCGAAGTTATGAAAGAATTTACAACTGAAGCAACGTTCTAACGAATGCTTTTAGGTTAAATGAATTCTTGATTTCTTTGAATTTAAAACAGAAGCAACGTCTTGACTGCTCTCGTCGTTCTAATGTTTTTATTAGTTTCTCTATAATGTTGTTTTTTGCAAGGAAAAAACGATAGTAAAAAGCGAATTTGCATTGAAAAAGCATCTTTTATTCGTAGTCGTCATGTAAAAGCATATTATTGCAAAACAATCTTGGCGGTCTGCTATCATAGGGGTGGTACATTTGATAGCGGTGTACGCGGCCATGGCTGTAGTTTTTTAAGTATTCCACGCACTGTATTTCCTCCCAATTTCCCGTCCAATCACATTTTGGGTGAGCGCATTGTATAATATTGGTTGCATGGAATCCGTGAGCAAGGAGAAATTCGATATCGTTTAGATCAGGCAATTCTTTGTTGTCGAATGTCCTACGACGACTTTTGTAGGTCCGGCGGCGTAGAGCGCCGAACTCTACAGGATCCGGGTCGGTTAGGGAATAGTTCTTTAGATCTTGGCACTCTCGCTCAAAATGATGAATTATAGCAGCTGTATCGCGCCAGTACAATTCCTTTTTACAGTGATTGCAGCGTACAGTGCCTTTGAAATTGTATCCCCATGATGCCAGTACAAACCGCGTCCACTCTGATGTGCGGAACATAAGCAGAAAAGAATCTTTGTGCTGTTGATACATAGGGCATACGGCAGCGGTGGCCGGGGGTAAACATCCAGGTCAGTGGCAAACGAGTCAGCATCAGCAGTAACAGGATCATCATCATAAGCTGATGATGACAACCGGCTTTCATTGTAATTGCCGGCATCATTGTCACTGCCTTGTTTAACAACTGCTGTTGTAATCTTTTGCGCTGCAGCAGTGGACTCCATAATTGAATTAATAGAAATGAGCAGCAGCTGCAGCACAGCACTAACCAGGCTTCATCAAACGCATCGAGTCAAGCTGTTTATATACAAACTGCTAAAACGTTTAGTACACAATAGTGATATTCCCGCTGAGCGAGATCCCCACTGAGCGGAAAGCCACCTCCTTCTAACTGATGGTGCACCGCAGGGCGCCGCAAGCACTGGGTAAACATGACATTAGCGCGTTGTGCTTTGCCGGGATGCATATATAAATAAGCTGACTAATGTATGTCACCCCGCAGAGTAAAGCTGCTCACCATCCGGTCGCTAACGAGCGATCATCATGACGCTGTTGTTTAGGTTATTTGTTTCTAGCTTTAGATTCAGTGTTCACACCTGTTGTCCCAGTGTTAGTAGTGGAAGAAGAACGACATCATCAGCATCAGCAGCTGCCATCTGCGTTAACGATGAAAATGAACCCGAAAAGCAGCAGCAGCAGCAGCAGTCAGCGCGGCAAAAGCTTAACCAAATTACCGAAGAATTTATTGCACGAGAGAAAAAGGTCACCAGCAACACCCCCACCACAGACGAAGTCGCAACGACAAACGACAGCGGCAACAAAAGATTCGATGGGAGAAGCGAAACTAAAAAGGCTCTACAACAAATGCAAAGATGTGCAAGCAGCATCACTTTTGTTTCGGCAAACGCGTCACATTGCATTCTCGTACAAGTTGTTTTACCAACAATTAAAAAACCTGACTGGTGGTGGTGGTGATAATAAAAGTAGTGGGCCTATGAACACGAAAAAATCAAAAACAGCTGCTGGTGACGGAGCCAGCGCCGCCAATAACGACCGTATTGACACCGATGCTGAAGAAGAAAAACAAGAAAATCGTGTCGCTCTCGACGTCATAAAAAATCCCGCGCAGTTTTACGCTCTGAAATCAATAACGTCGCGGCATAGCAAAAAGTTTAATGTCTGGGCAGGGAATTTTCAGCTAAAAATTGAGTCTCTACCGCTAGAGGGAATCGATACGGTCTTGCCTATTTTGTTGGCGATATTGGAAGATTTATTCAGCAATCTTCGCAGCTACATTCCAAATAAAGAAGATCTTGTTAGCGTGTCGCTGGAATCTAGTCAGCTATCCCATCCTATACAGATGCGTCTAGCCGCACAAGACCAGGTTAATGCAGAAATGTTTCTCTATCTTATTGCCAACGCACTAACTTCAAAAACTGAATTTTCGCTTGATTGGCCGGTATATATCAACCTTACACGCGTGCCAAAGCGTCCAGCTGGAGGTTGCGATCATGACAAAAATAATAATAATAATGATGATGATGATGGTAAAACTAGAAAAAATAAAAAAAGTAATGCTGCTGCGCGCCAACACCACCTACATAACCTAATTCGAACCCCCTATGGCGGCGGGATAATTAACGTGCGCAACAACGATATGCTATGCTTCGGGCGTGCCCTAGTTATATCAATGGCATTTGTTAATAACCTTCCTGCGCAGGATAACAGGAAATGGAAACAGCTCTGCGATGGAAGAAAAGCGGTTCAAAAAATTGAAGCGATAAAGCTGTATCAGCAGGCCATGGTACCCCTTGGCTCAGTGACATTCGCGCAATATACAGCCTTCCAAAACCTTCTCGCCCCTAACTATTGCCTTAAAATCTATAGAGCGCCCGACAATGAAACCGGGCTGGTCTACTCCGGTAGTGAGGACCAGCAGGTGCAGCAGCCGCTTGTCTCTACAAGCAAAGATGTGTACCTGTTCTTGTCGGATAACCACTATACAGCAATAACAAAACCCGCTCGATTTTTTGGTAAAGCTAAGCAATGTCAACACTGCAAAAAGTTCTGCTATAGGCTTGGTGCGGCGCACCACTGTCCGAAAATGTGTCCGAACTGTCAGCGCCCGGAATGCTTCTTTGAAGTGGAGAAAATCTGCGGCTTGTGTAATCGCGCTTTTCAAAATAAAGTCTGTTTTTCTCTTCATCGCTCCAAGGTGGTGGACATAGGAACGGGAATGACTGACTGTCAAATGAGACAGAAATGCCTGGATTGCGGCCTGATTACCAATGCAAACAAAAAAAGACACGGCGACAATCCGGTGCATTGTTGTGGTGAATATTTCTGCAGAAATTGTAAGATGGTGGTGGGAAAACTTCACCGCTGTTTTGTACAAGTGCACAAGGCGACACCGAAACCTGCACGGCCGTTTTTGTATTGTGATTTTGAAGCGGACATTAGCGGCGATCAGCATGTTCCAATTGCAGCAGCAGCAGTAGATGATCAAGGCATCGCAACGTCATTTTTTGGCCCGAAGGCCGGAATCCAGTTTTGTAGCTGGCTATCTGCTCGCTCCCATCTTAACCATATCGTCATCTTTCATAACTTAATGGGATACGACGGCAATTTCATTATGCAGTTTCTGCATACAAAGCAAATCTGGCCACAAGTCATTATGCGGGGATTAAAATTTCTCCAGATTTATGTACGAAGGTTGCTCTGTTATTGCTCTGTTGTTGTTGTTATTGCTGTTGCTTGTTACTTTTACCTAATCCCCCCCCCCCCCCGACTTTAACTTAAATCGTGTGTTAACATTTTAGGTGCCCAAGTTTAAAATAACATTGCGTGACTCTCTGGCCTTCCTACCGATGAGCCTTAGTGAAATGCCGGCTGCATTTGGATTCCCAGCTGCAAAAGGGTGTTTTCCGTTTCTTTTTGCGCGGTCGGAAAACTTCAATTACCGCGGAAAAATTCCCGATGAGCAGTACTATCTTAGCTCTCAAATGAAGTCAAAAGAATACGCTGCCTTTAAAAAGTGGTACGATGAGGAAGCTCTTCAGACAAATAAACGTTGGGTTTTTGAGAAAGAAATTATCAAATACTGCATTAACGATTGCCGTATTCTACGCGATGCTTGTCAGCGTTTTTGTACTAGCATGGCGGCATTGTCAGGCGGGTACAACCCACTAGTCGAGTCCGTATCTCTGCCCAGCTTCGTAAATACCGTATATCGAGCACGCTTCATGCCCGCTGACAGCATCCAGTTTTTTACATATCGTGATCTTCACACGCATCGATCTTATTCTTTTGAGAGCCTGGAATGGCTGCATTATGTGGCAAAGTCAGAACAAAAATCAATACGTCACGCTCGCAACCATCCCGAAGGTGAAAAGCAGATTGGGCGCTTCTTTGTGGATGGGTTTGATGAGGAGAATAATGTGGTGTATGAGTATCACGGGTGCTATTTTCACGGTTGCCCAGCGTGCTATACTAAGGACGCCAAAACATATGGAGGGCAGTCGATGTCACAGCTGTTTCATTCAACCATGCACAAGCAGAAATGTTTAGAATCACGGGGATTTGTATACCGTTCAATTTGGAGCTGTCAATGGCGCGAGCTCAAGCGGCAGCAGCAGGAGGCGGTCCAGCAGGCACTAAACGATTTCTGCCATGTGGCACCAATGAATATCAGAGATGCGCTTTTCGGTGGGCGGACTGAAGCTTTTCGATTGTTGGCTCTGCCAGACTCTTCAAAGGGTGAATATGTATCATACTTGGATAAAAATTCTCTGTACCCTGCTGTGTGTAAACAGAAAAGCTACCCGCTGGGTATTCCGGAAAAGATACTCAGTAACTTCAAACCATTAGAAGAGTATTTTGGGATTGCCCACGTGCGCATTTTGCCCCCTGTCAGCTTACATCTGCCTGTTTTACCCCAGCGGATCAATAACAAATGCTTATTTACGCTTTGTTGGCGCTGCGCCGAGCTGAACAATCAGGATGCCACATGTGGGCACACTGACGAACAGCGATGTTTCAATGGGGTGTATACAACACCCGAGTTAACACTGGCCATGTCGTTGGGATATACTTTAATTAAAATCCATGAGATCTGGCATTATCCGCGGCAAGGGGATCTTTTTTCCCATTATATCAGTACATTTATGGCCGAGAAAGCGGCTGCCAGCGGTTACCCTGCCGGGTGCATCAGTGACAGTGACAAAAGAGCCTATCTGCAGCTGCTGTACGATCGCGATGGTGTAGTGGTTGATCCGTCCCGCATGGAAAATAATCCCACTAAGCGCTTGCTTTCCAAGCTCATGCTTAATACGCTCTGGGGACGTCTGGCAATTAAGGAAAATAAAACACGATTCGAATATGTGAAAGATATGAAACGATTTAATGATCTCTTCTATTCCGGTACTTACAACGTTTCTTACGTAGACGTTCTGAGCGATGACGTTCTGCAAGTGCAAAGTAGTTTTACTTGCGATGTTGACGGATCAGATCTGCATGCGAATGTAGTCATTGCGAGCTTTGTGACTAGTTATGCGCGCCTCGAATTGTACGCAGGAATGGCGTATGTGGGAATAGAACGGCTGCTGTATGTCGACACTGATTGCGTAATTGCTTTAGAGGGACAAAACTTGAAGAGCCTACCTGTTGGCGAGTGTTTGGGAGAATTTAAGTCGGAGATTGGTGAAGACCAAATTATTGTGTTTGTCTGCGGAGGTCCTAAAATGTATGCCTATCGAACGAGCAAAGGTTCTGAAGTATTTAAATTGAAAGGAATCAGCATAAATCAGGGTAATAAAGATTTGTTTACCGTGGACACGCTTGAGAAAATGGTGCGAGATCCCAGACTGGTTAAGCATTCCGTGAACCCATACAAGATATTCCGGATTAAAGGAAAATGGCAGTTAAAATCCAGTGAACAACGCAAAGTTATTCGTTTCACTTTTGACAAGCGCAGAATCTTAGAAGACTTTCGAACGGTGCCTTTTGGCTACCATCCGTCAGCAGAAGTATAAAAGCCAGAAAGTTCCCCACGCGTCAATTGTTCTGCTCCGTTACTGTTACCGGAAAAAATGTTTGAGCAGTTTAGTTTTGAGCCGCTTCTTGTGCACCCGTTCAACTTGGTCTGCAGCTGCCAAAGCCAAGGTGGCAAAACATACTGGATTTCGCGGCTGCTCGAAATGCGCAAGATTACTCCTTTTCCTAAAAAAATCTATTTTATCTTCTCTTACGAGTCGGCTTTTTTTAAAACCATGAAACGTCATACGAAAAATATTGTTTTTATTAAAGATATCCCAAGCGATGTTGCAGAGGAGAGTTTTACTAATAAATGCGAGCCATCACTGATTATTTTAGACGATCAAATGCAAAATATAGATAAAAACGTAGTGTCACTTTTCACTCGCGGCACCCATCATCTTAATCGTTCAGTAATTCTGACAGTACAGAACGTATTCTATCAAAATCCCTTTATGAGAACCATTTCGTTAAATGCGCATTATTTAGTGTTGTGGAAACAGCCGCGCGATATGCTGCAAATCGAGATTCTTGCTCGACAAATGTACCCTCGTAGTTCTAGTTTTTTTATGGAAGCATATAAATCTGCGACCGCTCGCGATTACGGTTATTTGTTCTTGGATTTCAAGTCCTGTACGCCAGATGTTCTGCGCGTACGTGCTTGCATTCTAAACGAAACCAGTGACCTTTACCAGCGCATTTACGCCATAAATACAAAATCCATGGAGGAATTTGCTCTGGTCCCTGTAAAACACTTGACGGCCACTGGATCAAAAATGGTCATGACACGAAAGAAAAGTAAAGGAAGCGGGAGCGGCGCCGCTAGTTCAAAGAGTCACACCAAGAGCAATAACAAAAGCAGCAGAAAAAAGAAGCTGAATGCTGGCAAAAAGAAACGTCACAAAAGTGGTAAAGAAGGCGCTGGACTGGGGATCGCTAGCTAGCTAAAATGGATCTGCCTATTTTTATTGTAAATAGCAGAGACAGTAAAATAATGTCCTTTTGTATTACTGCATGGTGGCCGTATATGTCAATAAAGTTTAAATTATAAAAACAGATGGGTCACTGTCGTCAGAGCGCTGAGATTTTATTGATCTTTGTTCAAATGTTCATCGCCTTTTGCTATTGACATGACAAACACACAAACACACACTCACACACACTCATTCAAACACAGGTACGAACATCATTTCTTCAGAACCTCACAAACTTCACTATCATCACCGTCAATAGCATCTCCATCATCATCATCATCATCGTCATCATCATTCACATCACCCTCATCATCGTCATCCCCACCTTCAATATCACTACCGCAGTTTGCTTTATTGGAAACACGGTCGACGCTATCCGTAGTCTCATCATTATCATCATCATCTTCATCATCATCACCATTGTCATCGACAAAACCGTTGTTATTGTGGCCGCCAGGTTTATTACTATTTCGGGTTTTATAACTCGTCCTTTTCTTCGGGTCTCCGGTTTTGTTGCCGCTGAACTTTCGCTTATATTGCTGCTTTTTCGGGGAAAAAGGTTGTTGCTGAGATGATTTTCCTTTCCGTGAAACTGGTTGGGGCTGACAAAACTTATTATCCTTCTGCCACTCTTTTACTTTTTCTCTGAATTTCTGTAGCGCGTTACTGATTTCCGAAAGGTACTGCAGGGGAAAATGTAGTCCACATCTAGTAGCCACGTATTCGTCCTTTTGTTGAGATCTGACGATAAGCCGAATGTCTGCTCGCGGCTGGTTCTCTACATAGGTGCTCAGGCTTAGCATTACCTTGGTTGGCTTGTGCTGCAAGCAAACAGGGATATTTAGTAGTGCCTGTACTACCGCTTCTACTGCGTAATGACGGAAATTCGTCTTTATGTAATGTAGAGCTCATAACAATAGGCGGAGATTGCTGAATGATTTCGCTGATGTTTTTTTCCGTGGGAAAAAGAATTATGTCCAGGCGCGGCTCGCCTTTCAACCAGCTATTTGTAAGAGCAGTTATATTCATCTGATAATTTAAGGTTTTCTCCGAGAGTGCTCGTATTAGCCTGTTAACGGACCCATTCAGCGGTCTGAACATCGAAAGAATATTTTCGACACCGCGACCGTTTTTCAAAATTGCCAAGGTGTCATTAATGAAACTGCTAATTAAAAAAGATTTTCCGTTTAAAACGGCAGCAGTCTCATTAGTAAATTGATTAAGCATTCTCCCGCTTCTCGTAAAAAGGCACAGCGTTGTTAGTTGGGTTGCAAAAATTAAAACTAAAAAGGTCGGTTGGCTATAGCGATGCCAAGCGGAAATAAGATACTCATGAAAGGTCATTTTAGCAAATGCTTAAGTGCCAAGTGGCGGCAGAAGAGTGCAACTGTTCTCGACAGCACCGCTCTTCTTCCGCTTTTATATCCAGCAAAATCATCATTCCGCCTATGCCAAATTATTATTGTTGAAAACCCTGCGCTTGTTTACAAAATGTTTACAGAGAAGGGTTATTGCATGCACTTACAACAAGAATGAACGGGGCGGTATTCAACAGCGTTTCGTATTCCGATCCTCCAGCATCGTCTCGGCTTAAAATTTTCAGATTACCACTACCACCATTGCTCTTAGTATTTCCGTGTGCCATTTTTCCGTAATGCCAAGCAAAGTGAATTTCGCGCATTCAGCATGTTGCTCAAATAGCCTTTTTATTGAGTAGGGTAATATAAGTAGGTCATGATGTTAAATTGTCAACGCCTCCTGCTGCCTGTTGGGGCAGACTGGAAAAGCCTTTGTTATTGCCTGGCAGCAGCTGCATGGCAGAAGGCGCACAGCTTGTCGTCTGGCAGGGGCGGAGCATGTCCAGCTGGCTGTTGTTTACGGCTAGATAAACGCAGCTTACCGCCCGCTGCTTTTATGTCGGTGAATTGACTCATGCAGGAGCATAGGGCGGCTTTGGACCCCACCCCCACCGCGCAGAAAACTACCATTATAGCGGAAGCGTATAAAAGCAAAACCGCAACTATTTCACCTGAATACTCGATCAAGTTGGTTAACGGCAAATTTCCAAAAATGTCCGATTTTAATCCACTTATTCAGCAGGATACAGAGCCTGGTCTGAAAATTGTTTGGCCCGGGAATGACGATGAAGCAGCTATTAATCAGCTAAGGGCAAATGGCTTTACCCCTGTTAATCTTTTCGATTCCTACTTATGCGCTTATTGTGGACGAATAGATGTTGGTTTGACTACGCAAGCCAATCCAATCATTTCTCATATTCAGAAATATTCTGATTGCGAAAAACTCCGTGAAATGTGTATGGATGATGCGGATGATGATGAGCGCCCTATCAGGCTGAAGTTACCGGAGTTTCCAGCTTTTCAGAACCTGGACGATCGCCTGAAAAGTTATGCCCATTGGCCCGCGAAAGTTGCGAAGTCTCCCTATGAACTTGCGCAGGCAGGGTTCCACTATTGTGGACGAAAAGATATGGTTAAGTGCTTCTATTGCGGACTTATGGTCAGTGGGTGGATTAGCTCGGATGTTCCGCTGCTGGAGCATCTGCGCTGGGCCCCCAGTTGTCTCTACATTCTTCTTAAGCTTATGGATCGTCGCATGCCACCCATATATGCCACGTGCTGCTCACCAACAGACTGCGAGACATCATCATCGTCAGCATCACTTTCGACAACTGTAAGCCCAAGGTCGCCACTCACGACGAGCTCTGACCCGGAAAACTAACCACCAGTAAAGAAGCAATATTTAACGTTGCGGACTTCACATTCTGTTCACTGAAGGTTTTTGAAGACTACTACCAGCGAAATAAAAACCACCACGGCAATGCCTTCTTGTTTGTTTACTTTTCAAGTTTGAAAAAGGTATCTGTTTGGATTTCATGAGACATTAAAATAAAGACGGTAGACTAGTATGTGCCTGTTGTGGTCTGCTCTGCACATTTTACAAAAATTCGTTACGTGCTTACATTTTCTTAATCGTATCAACAAGACTTTCAAAGAAAAAAATTCAAGCATCATTTGATCCAGTACCGAAAAACTCAAAGAACTGAAAAACCCGAATGCAGAAGTTGGATAAGTATTCGTGAAAAAAGCCCAAAACATGACATCGACGTTTTCGCGTCAGACACCAAGCTGTTAAGTTACTGGGAACACAAAAATTAGGTAAAAGAGAGAAATCGGCAAAGAAACTACACGCTCGCGACAGACTGCTTTTTCTGCCTTGGTGGTCTTGGTATAGGCTGCAGTTGCATGGTACTGGCGGGGCGATACTCTCTGGCATTTGTTTCGTTTGGCAAAGCACAAATAAAATGGACTTCGGTAAAAAGTATGTGCAGCGGACGAACTGCTGCCTTCGACTGTTTGATGGCGTTCTCATCCCGGAATTCATACATTTCGCTGCCTCTGTACACGGGGAATTCCCGGATGTTGGGTGGCAGGACCTGTGCAAACCATGTGGGATTATTATTTATTTTGGTGCAATAATTACAATATTATCGCTGGTAAAAGTACACCTACTTCGGGTAGCTCTGTCAGACCGAGATCGAATAACTGTGGAAAGGTGTTGTGGGTGATAATGTTGCGCTTCAAGACATGACTTAGAATCAGACAAAGCGAAGTTCCTCCCCAGAATCGCACGTTTACGGCACTTGATCCCGGATCGTAACGGCTACAGCATGCTTTTTCGAGATAATCCTTGAGCCACCGTAGCGGGTCGTTGTGGCGCTTATGATAGGCATCAAGTACATCACCATGTTGCAAAAGACCACATGCGACAGCCAGACGAATTAGCAAATGGTCTTTCTCGCTTCCAAAAAGAGACATGGATATAGCTCGGAAGAAACAGTTGCCATCCCCTCGAACATTAAACAGAGAAAATTCAGAAAGGAACGGAATCTTCAGCTCTTGAACAAGTTTGCTAATTTTCATGGGCGAAAAGCCCATGGCCACGTCCTGTGAGAGAATTTCTTCGGTGGTTGAGGCAGCAAAGACTGCTAGAAATTTTCTTGATAAATCACCGAACCGCGCTTGCAGAACCTATGTTAGACGTTGTGTTAAAAATCAGACAATTGGAATATTTTCAACAAGGAAAACGCACTTCTGACAAAGCCGCCGCATAAAATTCGCTGTATTCCATGGCTTGACTCGCAAGAAACAAGCAATCAAGGGCCCTTTCGATAATCTCCACGTCGGGAAAGCCACGCTCGTCTGTTGTAAACTGCAATCAGACAGTCAAAATATCTCCAAGAACTGGACAAAAAGCACCCGAGTTTATTACCAGAAGAGGCTCGGGAGGGGAAATCGCGTTATAAATAACTGCGTTGCCAAACTTCTGCTGTACCAGTTGAATCAGGTTACCCATGGCAAGGCATCCAAAGGCAAAGCTCACCGCCATATCGTCCAAGGCTCGGTAGTAATGCGAAGGAATTAGTAGCGCCTGGTTAAGGTAGATCCATCTTTTAGTTCGTTTGGAGCGATATTTGAGCCGCTGCAGATCAAAATCACCAAAGTAAACGCCTTCGACGAGATTCTTTTTTCTGGCTTCCGGCTGCAAATTTTCCAGCCCGATTAGGAACAGCGCGCTTTCCGAAAGATAAATACAAAGTATAAATCCCGGAAAAAATCCAGCGCTTTCCTGCAATGCACATACCAATTCTAACGTGTTCGAGACATAAATTGCGATTATATTTCGTACGGAAACTTACGAGGAGAACGTTAAAGTTGTTATTTGATGCAGCCAAAACACCCATCATGCTGTTAAAGGCTTGAATCAAGTCGTCCACAGATGGATTCGGCCCGCTAGGTATGCTCGCCTCGCGCGGCAAAAAAGGGCTTATACGGCGATAGAGTTCTATGTTTAGCGCAAGGCTGGTGCTGCCGTTGAAGTCAGGTTTGCCTTCCTCGTCAATGCCGCTTTTTGAAGGAGGTGATCTTGGGTCGCCCGCCCGCGGCGTTCCCGGCTACACAAGAAAAACTTTTAAGCTTCAGCACAAATATACGTTTTTAAGCTACTTTACAAACCTGTTCATCACCCAAAGTCGTTGGGCGGTCGTCAATAATAACAATATCCTTATTTTCTGTAAGCCGCTCTTCCGGGTTTTGGGCGGGAATAACTGCGTCCAAGACGTTCCGTCCGACATCGCTGCTAACGTTGGGAATTTTAGAGCGTTCCTCAGAAGATTTTGGCAGGTCTGACGGGGACTGTGATGCTGAGAAGCCGGATGTCTCTTTGTTTTCATTCGCCCATTCCACTGCGGCTGCCATGTCGTTCCGTGGTGAGTCGGTGGAGGGAGGCGAATTCGTGCCTGAAATTTCATTCATTTCGCCGTTGCTGGTAATTCTAGTGATGCTAGCGTTTCCACTTTTTGCCGGGTCCATTTGCGTGCTTTCACCGGCTTCCATTGTAAACTGCTGGCTGACCGGCGCATTTTTAGAGTTTTCATGCGCGCCTAAAGTTGACTGCGCGGCCGAAGTGCTGGATGAGTCATATTTGTCCATTACCGCCTCCACTGTCGCTGAAACGTGTTCAGTATCGGCGTTGTCGCTAGCACTCATGACATCTTCGCCAGAGCCCGGTCGCGGTGATACGGCTCCGTGATCAGAGTCGTTATCCTTTCCCAGGGGAGGCGGGGTCATTATGCCTGAAATATTCTCCGCGCTGACACTATCGTAATCGACGTCCATGTCGGCAAAACTGGACTCGGCATCAGAAACACGCCCGTCGTCGGCAAGGAGATCGGGGTTGGATGATCTCGCTAGACTGCTTGCTTGCGGTATGTCATCCAGCTGCCGTGGGGTTCCGTTTAGTAAGTCACCAATTTCCGAATTGCCTGCCGCATCACTCATGTCGCAGTGCATCAAGTGATTATCAATACGATTAGGCACGTCAATAGGGACAGAATCGAGTGGCCCCAACTGGTTCGCGATTTCTTTTTCGGGCGCAATGGAGACGTCTCCAGCGATGATTTTTAGGGGCTGGAATCATTGAATACTTAACTAGCAGACCACTAACAATATAACAAATAAACATGCTCCGGACTTATAAATACTTATATGCTAAAGTGGTGTGCTGCCTTACCGCTGGCGACCCGTAGGGCGATAACGACGAAATTTCTGCTGTAACAGCTACTTCAGCCGCCTCCACATCGCGGCTTAAAGCAACCCGACTTTCACTTTCATCCGCTTCTCCGCTAACAGCATTCGGGAAAAATGTGTTTAAAGGCCGTGTCGGCTCAGGAATTTCGAGAGAATGGTCATCTGCATTCCGCGCAGGTAAGTTGTGGTTGCCCGGATTTTCAATAGGCGTGGAAGATTTGCTGCGCCTCTCGACACCCGCATGCACGTTGTCGCTGATTGCGCTCAGATCAGCGCCAAAATCATCGTCGTCTGGCTTCCGTTTTGTGCCCTTATCGTCGGAGGTATCGTTATTTGGCGTGGATGCACGGATGGAAGAATGCGCAGAATTCTCAAAGCCCGCCTACGTCAATAAAAACTCGCTTTGCAGTGACTGAATAGCAAGTTTGCATTGACTGAACACATTATTTACCGGTTCACTTGCTTTGTTTGCAGTGCGCTTGAATGAAGTTTCCGATGTTGAGCTACTAATATCATTCACAGAGTCCGCTTTACGTTTCTTTTGTGAACTTTTAGATGACTGATATACAAGTGGAATTCGATCCTTTGCTTCGGGATCGCTTAGCATTGCAGTTCTCTGAATGAAAGAAAGATTTTATAAGTGCCTTACGCCTGGCAGTTAACGAACGCGAACAGCTAAATACTTACCACTAACTGGAAATTAGCAGCCTTCCCCAACGACCAAGGATCAGATTTACGTAGCATCAGATCTAGCGCATATCCAAACTGCGCCCAGCGCTGCTTTCGTGTGTAATTGCTATCTTTGGGCGGCAGGAGTCGAGAGAAAGAAACTGGGGAGACAATCACGTTAAACTCCCTCGCTACATTGCCTGAGCCTTCGGTTACTTTGATATCCCTTCTCGATACACGCTGATAAAATTCACGAATTTTCTCGCTGAAGCATTCGGGGAATTTCGCCACGTCCTCACACTTCTTATAGGCCTGGCGAAGGTTCTCCTTATCTTTTAGGCTTGAATGCAGCTGTTTAGATGGGATGAGAATGTCGCTTAACCAAGGAAACACTTCGACACAGCTCCGTTTCACTTCCAGATTGAGCTCACTGGTACGGGCAGTATTATCTCCAAACAGCTCGTCTGGGTCTAACGGAAGAGGCGTGTAACTGGACTTATTGCAACACGGAATGTCGCGCGGCTCATCAAAACCCTGGTCTGGCTCGGGGACTGCGTCCACCGGGATGCCATCGTCCTCTAACCTCCGTTGCAGCACAGCTTTTAGCCGACGACGAAAAACCATCAACATGTGGTGTCCGTCGCGCTTCTGGATGACATGGTTTTCTTTTTGGGCTTCATGCTGCAAGATGAGATCGACATCAAATTGCTTGCAGTTGGCATACGCAGCCACGAGAAATAGGAGGTGGCCAAACTGCTTTCCCGCTTCTAATCGTTGAATTCCTGCAATTATAAGGGATATCATGCAAAACACAGCCTTAACTAACTGAAGGTGTAGTGCAATTACCGTCAACAACTTCTACTGTAACTTCGCCGTTTTCCAACTGTCGTCTAATTTCTTCGACAGACAACCCTTCGGCGTCAACGTTACCCACAAGAACAAATCCTGCAGACACGCGGTTAGCTTTGACATTCCTCAATCCTGCAAGGATGGTTTTCACTTGGTGCGGTAGGATTTGTCGTACGCCGCAATATTTGGCCGGAACAATCCGGGCTGCGGGAACGAGAACGTGGCCAACAAATTTGCTCTCCAAATACTGCGGCGCAAAAACAACAGTCCTGGCAAGCTCCTCGGAAAGAAAGTTTCGTCCGATAAGCTTGTCCGGCAACTGATCCCATGTGATGTTCCATCTTTCGGTTTCGGGTAAGTTGTCAATGGCCTCTCTGACGGCTCGGCAAACAGGCTTCATCATCTTTGCATCTTCTTCATTAAACCCGTAAGGTCCTTTGCCTGAATCACGCTGCGCCTTGTCAGTCGGGCATTGCTTGTGAAGATCGGTTTCACCGACTTTCGTACGCCATAAGTAAGGATCTGCGATATTCCCAGCTGTGGCGACATTGGCGCCCATGTTCCCTCCGAAATGGGGCACGCCCGGGGAAGCTGTGATTGTGTCTCCTGGCTCCTGCTCAGCCCACCAGAGATCGATACCTTCATCGAGAATTTCGTCCACCAATGGCGTAATAACATTCTTATGAATGCTCCCGGTTGCCGGATCAACGCAGACGTCTAACCCAGCTCGGACATGATATTCTAGCAAGAAAACAAATGCCCAGTTATTGCTATGCGCCCCCGATAATTTAAAACGTGCAATATCATACTTTTGATAATTTCGTTAAGCCTAGGAGCGTGTTCCGGTGACGTGGCGAACCATGATTTGACTACGCCGCAATGTAGAGTATTGTAGAAGCCCAACAGGTAATCTTCACAATGCCAGCCAAAGAAGGTGAGCACAGTGGCATGCAAGACTTCCGGGATATCAATGCCGTAGCGTCCTTTAAGATGATAGAGCATTCCCATAAGACGAATAAGGCAGACCAATCCAGAAAGATCAATTCGCAGATGCTACAAACAATACAAATATTTATGGGTTCCCGCGCATAGAAAAAATTGAGTATAACATTCAACAAATGCACAGACACCGCAAGTTACCTCTGGGAGGGCCTCGGGTCCGTTGTGGCCGTATTTCCAGTTCATTGACCCTGGTTTCAGATCTTTGCATGCGAAAAAGGACACAGCCGTTAGAAGCTCCCTTGTTGCCGCGGGGAGCTGGTTTTCAACATCGGAATCTTTAATTTCCAGCTTTCCGTTTGACTTCAGTGCGTATTGAGCCTGCTGTGCTTTGATCGCGTCGCGCCAGGATTGGTCTTCGAGATGATTCTTCTTATCAGTGCTCCTAATGTGCACCATTTGCGGTACCTGCTCCTTGGTTTGACTATGTACGACCGGATAAAAATGTTGATTCGTGAATGCGAATTTTTTCCGCATCTCGGGAATATCCAGATAATCATAGACTTCGTTCTCATTGTAAACTAGGTCGCAGGTCTCGCGACATGATGGTACGATCTACGAAGGATCAAAAAGCATGCAAGCGTAAAAATATAACAGCCTTCTGGTGAAGAAAATGAGTGCCTTTTTAAAAACCCTCACCTTTCGGATAAACCAGTCTGATGAGTGGTTCCGGATGAGCTCATGCGTAATTCTACTAAGGTCGGCACCGTATGTTTTCCTGCGAATATCGGCAACCACCTCCTTAATCTTGAAAAGGCGCCCCCGCTGCTGCGCGGCAGGTCTGGATGAGGCATTGGTCATGTTGAGCGCGAACCGAAAGCTGCGTTATCTAAAACGTGACGGACGTAAAGGTGAGCTTACTACTGTCTAGTGAACCTGATAAAATCTGATTGATCTTGCTCTGGGTTGCCTTGCATTGACGCATTCTTCTAATTTCTTGTTTGTTTTACAACATATTTCACTGCGTAGTCCGCACTCACGTCACCAATCTGCTGCTCTGAATGTGCATTTAAGTAAGCAGTTGTTTTGGAAACTTCATCTACACTTTCTGTGTTTTCCTATGTATAAGGATAATATGCAAACTGAAGTAATACCTGTGTTATTTATGTTGGTTATCATCGTAGACTTCACAAATTACATGCGCAGCATTCGAACAATTTCACTTAGCCCGATTCAAAACATTGCATTTTATCAGTAACAGTATGCGCAGTAACAACGACGGAATGCCTGCAAGCATTCCCGAAACATTTATCCGATCTTAATGCGCTTTTTTATCCGCTCAACCTCCTGACGCTGCCGACTGACGTGCTGTTCCGCTTTCTTCAGGTTTTGCTCGGCTTTCTCCAGTGCCAACTACAAAGAGCCCAAGACCAGTGAAAATGTCAATATGCAAACTAAGAAATTAAAGCCAAACCACCCTTACCTCCGGATTCTCACGCTGCAGCTGCTTCCGCTTCTCCTTCTTCTTCTTCCACTCTGCTGGTCTGTTCAGCCTCCGCTTCGCGGTCCGCCTCCCCGCCTTTTCCGCTTTCCTGGCAGCCCGTTCCCGTTCCTCTCGCAGACGATCTTCTTCCGCTTGTACATGCGCGCGGCGAGCTGCAAAAGTCAAATTTATTGTTAATTCATTGAAATAACTCGCTAATATCCGTACCATGCACACTACTTTTATTCATCGACTTACCCTCGGACACCACCGTCAGGGCATGATCCATAACACCGTGTAAATACTCGGCTTCGGCTTCGTGGATGTGAATCCCATCATCGCACATGGTCAGATCACGGGCAACCTCCAGAAAGTGCCAATTACGCTCTGCATTGCGAGCACAGAAGGTCCGGAGAGCTGCATTCAGCAAATTCACCGCCCTTCTGCAGCTCGGTTCGTGTCGTGGAGGGTGATCAAACGGGAGCTTGGACTGCTTAATGGGCGGACATGGGATGACAAAGATTGGCGCGAAGTACTGCTGGAGGAGGTTGCGATGTTCCTCCAGCGAGACAGTGACGGTACGCGCTGGCTCGTCCGTGTTCGCGGTATCGCCGTTCCAAATAAATCGGGCCATGTTATTGGTCCCCGCCTGCAGAAACAGCTTCTTTCGCTGGTGACTGGGCGGTGGTCCGGCTGGATACTCTCGACGAGCTCGGTCGATCAGGTCCACCAGTAGCTCACCATATGTCGCACCGCTCTCCGTGTACTGGAAAATTATGCGGCCGTTGATGGAGCCATACCGCGCAAAGATATTGAAATGGGAAGCGCGATCAAATCGATGCGGCAAGTTCATACAAAAGTAGAGCCGGCGCAGCTGGGAGTCGCCCCAAAGAATCACACGGGCCTCCATGAAAATGCCCACCCAGTCCGCATTCAGCTTGCGCCTTTGGGCGCGGGACATTCGCCGCTGGGAAATTCCTGTTGTATTCTTGCGTCGGTCCATGATACGGAAATTCTCTTTCAGTAAACAAAGCCCTCTTATCCAGTCTGGCGAAGGGCTGGAGATGAATCCCGTCATCGGAACCATTTTCAGCCTACTTGACAACCCAAAGCATTAATTTAATGTGCGCTGACAAATCAAGTTACGCCCAGATTATGTCTGTTTCGAGCGCCCCCTTCCCAGCTGCGCTCACAGTGAGCCTAGATGCAGTCTACCGACAGTACCACCCTTTACGACAAAATTCAAAACTGTGTGGCGCTCGTCAGTTATTAATTATCACAAAAATTATCAAATTATTCAAGGCGAACAAGCTTTCGCTTTTCATTGTTTATTATAAATGCATTGGTTGTGCCCGTATGTGCACTTAAGCCAGATAAACTGAATTAATCTGTATTAAACTTTTAAAGTGCAACACAAGTTATATAGACTAAGCCGTCCTGCTATCAAATATTCGTACACTTAATCTTACGAATAATCGCAGTGCAAAGCAACCCCAGTATGGAACCCGATTACTTTATCAACTGAAGGAGCAATTATTCTACAATACTTGAGAAAACGTACCTCTCCGATGTAGCAGCTCCAGTAAATGAAATCCGGCTTCCTGCACAGTACACCAGCTTAACTTGGTAGCCCGCCCGGTGGTACTGGCCCACAACTGCAGCTAGCCCGAGAGCACCGCCCGCTGTTGTGGTGGAAGCGACCGCGACCCCAAGGCAGTACACCAGCTTGACCGTAAAGCCCGCACGGTAGTACTGCCGGCAGACTGCTGCTAGCCCGAGAGCCCTGCCGCAGCTGCACCGGTGGAAGCGGTCAGTGGACGGAGGTGGAGGATGGCGAGGCGAGGCTGCAGACAGGGAAGGCGGAGTCGGAGACACACAGGGCGGCGGAAGGAGCGGACAGCAGGAAATGGGACGTAGTGGTGCGCAGCAACGATGGTGACGGTGAAAGGTCAGAACCGTCGCGGTCGACACGAGGCTAAAAAATAATGTTTTTAGTAAACCAACAGAGGCCTGCGCTGCGTCTACCACCATGACAAAATTACTCAAAATATTCAAGAAATTGCATCACCATGCATAAACAGTGGACTGCGAAAAGCTGTTACTACGCGCGCACCCAAGCACTTTTCTGTACTCAAACAGGCAAATTCGTGGTTGGCATTCGGCCTGCTGGTATTAACACTTACACCTTGCGCATTTTTCTACCAAAACCATCAACCAATATCTCAAACGAAAAAGAAAAAAGTTCAAGAATTTTGATAGCAAACAAGTCGTACTTTATGAAATCTAAGAAAAAATCGACGCATTTAAGTTTCTCGTAAATAGCATAGGATTTGAATCCACGGTTTGGATCCAGTTTTCAAACAGAAATCGTATGCTTTGCTTACAACAAACTAGAATGGCTCGGTTTTCTCTTAGACCTCATAAAGAACGACTTATTTGCTATCGAAATTCTTGAAATTGTTTTCTCTTTTACAATAACTATAATTATTTAATTTAAAACATTAAAAGCTCCAATAAATTTACAGGCGAGAAGCTCCGCACAGGCGCGTATGACGTACCTATAATCACAGACTTCCACCAAACATTTGTTGGCCTGAAAATCCAGACACCTGAGGCCGAGAGCGCACTGGGCAGCTATAAAAATATGACAGAAAATTTATTGGGTTACACAAATGAACATTGGTTAAACGCTAAATCACGCAGTACATTATTTCATCGCGAAGTACATTATTAAACAAATATTGTATAAAAATAAATAAAATAAAAATAAATTGAGTGCCTATAAAACCGAAAAACATGGTGTATGTGAATTAACAACATAACTTACTGTAAATACTTCGTCAGCAGAGGAAACCGCACCAGAAACAAAAGAACGGCCGCATTGGAGGGATCAAAAACCTTCAAAAGATTCCTACGGGTTCTTCGTTAATGCATTAGCATTTGAAACGAAGACCCGTCAAGCTGAATGCGAAGTGCGAAACAGTGCCGTGTGCCTAGCAACTGGACGCAGGGCAGGTAAAATTCAACCTACCTGCGCCGTATCTGAGTCGTACGCGCTGCAGATACGGCGCAGTTGTATCAACAGCAAGAATTTGCTTGCCCATAGTGCTGCAGCAACAGCAGCCCGGAGGCGGCTGAAACAATCGCCGCTAACCATGTACGCAGCGCCAAAATAATAAGTCTTATTATTTTTATATTTTATTTGTAAGTTGATATTAAGATTTTATATTTTATTGTATTATTTTTATGATTACATTTAGTAGCAATTTTATTATTTTTAAAATTTAATTTTAGGGGCAGTTGGGGGTGGCTGCTTCTGGGGGCAGTGGATCAGGGGTGGCGCCCAATGGCGCCAGAATGATCACTTATCATCAGATACCAAATCTACTGATAGATTACTAAGGGGCGCACTGTTTGCGACGATACAATTGGCTCTTAGGAATACGTACGGGACAACTTATTTGCATAGTCGACCGTTGACACCAACGGTAGGCATTTGGTTTTGGTGTACCGGACACTGAACCTGGGTCAACGTGAGAAATTTCGTTTCTTCATGGTGATCTCACTGATCTGGCTGTATGCACTGCAACACTGGTAGGTAGGCAAAACTGCACTCACTACCATAAATTTTGCAGGCAGTAGAACTAGACACCTGCACACAGACTACAGGTGGCATTTGATGTGACGCCTTAAACGTCTGCTAACACGGAAACACCATTGATATAATTATGTAGGCAGCCAGTACATATGATAGAAGCTACAAGCCTAATAAAACTGAAAAACCAACCAGTGACTAGGATTCCCATATTACCACAATATCCGAATAAGCACTCATACAATATTATACATGTACTGGTAAGTGTATACGTACTACCCTAGTAAATGTACATGTACTGGTAAGTGGTAAGTGTATACGTACTAGTACCTAACGTATACGTACCAGTACTTACCGGAAATGTTCAGTGTGCGATACTGAGGCACTCCCAAGCCCGACAGTCACTTTGGGATCAGCGATTTAGCATGAGTCACAAGAAATACGCTTAGACGGCTTAATGTTACTGGTAACTGTCAAGCGACTGTCATTTATGACTATCTTTTTTATTTTGAACCTTTTGACCATGGTGCTCTGAAAACGTATCGCATTGTCGCATACTTTGCTGTTATTTCCTGAGAAAATTGATCGGCGTTAATAGCTACGATGGCGCTAGAATTTGCCAAATTCCTTCTTCAAGAAGAGAAGAATCTTGATGAGCATAAAGAGGTAAAACGTACACCGCAAGTCACCTTCGTCGTTTAGCAAACCAGTCACCCCACAGTGCAGTACATACTCATAAGCGCTGTGCATGGAATGCTCTACATGGGCAGGAGAGGCTTGTAATTAGTCAGCCTGGTAGTTAATCAAACATCCCTCCACGTGGGGCGTTACTCTCCTTTTTTCATGGCTTTGGACAAAATGTTAAGCGTTACGCTGTTGCTTTAAGGGGTGATATCACATTCGAGCTGGATCTGGTTTCGATTGAGCAACAGAGATAGGTGGTTTCGCTTACCGTCTCTGTAGATGAACAGCAACAGCTAGATAATTTAACGTTGAGTTAAAGTTTTAATAGGCAACAGCCAGTGCACATATCGGTATGCTTTCACAGGTTTAAACACTAATTAAAATGAATTTTAACGTTGAGTTATATTAATGGTTTGGCTTCTAACGTTTTAGCTCCTTGACGCTGTAGCTAGGCTTTCTGTCAACACAACGGAGGTTCGTGACAAGGAAGCAGGTGGCGATTCCGTTCCCGCTGTCAACCAGGTAGGAGGTTTTGTACGAAAGTAAAAAGCAACCAGAAGGTTTAATACTCAACAGCAGCACTGTACACTGCACAGGATGCTTTCGCGTGGCATTACGTGCTTAATCAAATTTAACAAATTCAAAAAAAAACCAAAAGCGTTAGCATTGCACACGCGGATGCGATGTACTAACGCTTGACGTCGGTTCAGGCAATGTACGAGGTAATCAGAAGGTAGACCGCGTGGGATCGTAAGCCTGCCTTCACGCCAGTTTGTCACGACTTGACTAAGTATACGTAGCTATTTATATTTGTGCTTGTTGTCAGCGGAACAATTACGATATATCATACGGTAAACTGTGTGCAAAGGTCATAACACTGTATTCTCTGATCTTATATCATTAATAACTCGTAAACATTTCTGCCGACTACACACGCGCACAGTCTCTGATTGCTGTACAGAACCTGGGCACACTGACGAAGCATAGCTTTAAGCATTATTTCGCTGCTTTTCTGCTTTTCTACGCTTTTCTGCTTTTCTGCGATTAGCTTTTCTGCGCATACTCGTTTTCTAAAGAAATCGAGTCTATGTATTTGTATTAATGGATTGGTTTATGTCTTTGCAGTTGCTTACCCACCTCGCTCGTTTTTTTGTCGAGAAATCAGACGTTTTGGATAGTGCTGAAGACTACATCTTCGACGCAGTTGTCCAGGTAGGAAGTGTTACTTGTACGAGATTGCAATACCGGTAGTTGGTTTCCGTTTTTCGCTGGTGGCTGAGTACGTTTCAGTCGACCCGGTTATAATCACACTGGCGGCTCGGCTCGGTTTGGTTTTCGGTTTGGCTGCAACGTATTTTATTAGGTAACGATGTACTGTTATTAACCCGGGCACATTTTCCCCCTCCAAATTCAGAAAATTCTGATTTTTTGTAAAATGGTAGCATACTATCGTAGTATGCCTAAAAAATATTTTCATCTGCCATGGTCAAGGGGGCGTGGCCAGACAACAATTAAAAGTTTGCGGATTATCACATACTATGCAATGCAGTGAGTACACGTTATTCGTAATTATTTTTGTGTTAGTGTAGTACTTTACTGTAGTACCATGGACTTTGCAACTGTCAAGTGGGGATGTAAACGAAGCCCACGTGCGGCGGTTTGTGCCATTGCTGCCTGAGTACTCATTTTCGAAAAAATTTTGAAACCAAAATCGATTAGTGTTGTATGAAGTAAACTGTGCCAAAAAACTTCCTTTACTACATAATAAACAGATACCGACATACTCGTTCTGTACTTTATAATAAATTTTCGAAAATGTGCACTCAGGTAGCAATGGCACGTGCCAAAAAACGTGGCCTTCGTTTACATCCACTTGACAACTGCAAAGTCTACGGTACTACATTAGAAAGTAACACAGAAATAATTACGAATAACTTGTACTCACTGCATTGAATAGTATGTGATAATACGCAAACTTTAAATTCTTGTCTGGTCACGCCCCCTTGACCATGGCAGATGAAAATCTTATTTTAGGCATACTACGATAGTATACTACCATTTTACAAAAAATAAGAATTTTCTGAATTTGGACGGGGAAAATGTGCCCTGGTAAGTAACGCTTTTTTGATAACACGTGTTTTAAATTTTGATCAACCACTGAAGCTTTAATTTTGCTGCACTTCACCACACACATGTACTTTGGCTAGAAACTGGATTGAAACAAATTTTGTGCCAAATCTGTTGTAGTTTTGAATTCCGTATCGTTTATTACTTACCTAAAATCGGCGAAGTGGCTTGCATTACGGTAAATGTCTGCCAAAATAAATGTTACTGTGTTACAACACTCAGGAGTGTTTAAAACTTTGAAAATCTAGAGCCTGAACGTCGGTTAAATTTCGGTTTTGAACGAAGATTATATAAAACAGCAGCGTTGCCGGGTTCTGAGCAGCTGAATCCCTACAAGTCAGATGCAATTACATCCAGTGGGAATTCTCCACGTATTTTCAGACTAGTGAACAAACAGGTGGTAGTTCGAAACAGCAGAGCATGAATAGAACCGATTTTACTTCAGTTAAAAGCGAAGCAAAACCAAAAGAACGGTAAGAAAGGTTTTGTACCAAGTAAAAGGTGGGAAGAAGTAAGAACTGCGACAATGTAGCAATCCTAACGAGATGCTACGTAAATGGTCGCAAACCAAGGATGAGTTGTAAATTGTGTGTGGTGACCTGTTGACCGCAACGATACACCTTGGGCAGATCATGTCTAGCCACAAAATCCGTATTTTTGTGATCCAATCCGATAGTTTGTGAAAACCGATTGTTCGCGCAAATATTCAGTTGATGAAGAAAAGTTAATGAGTTATCCACTTCCCCTAACGCGGATCCGCCGCTGTCCATGCCGAAGACGAGAAAGCCAGATTGCACCGGTATCTTGGAAGCAGATACATTTTTCAATTTTTGCCCCACCCAGCTTTGAAACTCTCGGCCCTCAGGGTAAGCCGGCATCCGTTATAGCGAAGGAAAAGGACACACGACTAGCAGCACACAGGCGGATTTCGCTCGCTCGCTCGAGTTTATACACTAACTCCTCTCATTTAATATTCAAAGGGGCAACGCGGCTTCCGTACTCGGGCCCATGGATGGAATTGAGAATTTAAAAGGAATTTTATTGGTGTAAAAGTTCGAAAAGGCTGGCAGCGTGGCCCACCTAGCAGAAAACGCGAAGCGTCTTAAGTATTCTTCTTTGAAAAATCGATACCTCTTTAAAGGCTTTTTTATCCATTTAATAGTGGTTGTGACGCTGGGTGTTTTTCGGTCGGCATTATGCGAATTGTAACATTTTATGGGCCGGAAAATTCGGAGCTGAAGGCTGAATGGGAAAGTGCGTTCTGCAGCTTTCTTGAGCAGCGGTATAGTTTGGCTTCTGTGGAAGGAAATTGTACGACCGTGTCAAGAACGATACCTTTTAATCCACGGTAGACAAAGATTATGGTTGTTTTTTCATTGTTTAAATTTTGTCTGTAAAGTAAATTGCCCGCGTTTGCACTTTGTGTTAATTCTGTTGCTACTAGCTACAGCTTAATAACGAGGTACAAACTGTTGTTAACAACTCTGTTCAGTTGCATTAGATTACTAGTACTATGGCTGACTGGTGCTAGTAAAAAATGTAGCCGTAACAGAGTTTTTAAGAGCACTTTACTCCTTTTTCCGAATGCTTATAATTTTGTTTGTAGACGTTTCACGATGCTGTTGTAGAAGCTTTGTTGAAACGCCCGAAAAATACCAGAAAGCAAGCAGAAAATCCGCAACTTTCCTTGAGGGCGGAATTCGAACATTTCTTGGAACGCCTCGACGTTTATGGTCATGCACAGGTGGATGCCATAGTGCCAGTGGTGTTAAATGTGGTAAGCTGTCAGTAACTGTGGGGTTCTCGTGAATCTTCTTTTACGTATTATTCCTGTTGTACTCGTACTTAGCAACTCCGTTACTGCGTGTTTATCACTTGCTGTACTTCCTATTTAGTCAGCTCGCTGCTGTCAACCTGTATCATTCATCACAGTATCTATTTCCGTACAAGAGTTTTGAAGGCTCAAGTTTAATAGCAGTTTCACAAAGTTAACAGTAATAGGCTAGTTCCAAGAAACTGATGCGAAGCAATAAGTATAGGAGACTGAAGTAAAAAACGTCCAGGTACCACGTAGCTGGTTGTATAGGAGTATGTATGTTGTACATTGTACCGTGTACGAGACTAGCAGACCCGTACTAGCAGACCCCGCGCAAATTGCGCGGAATAAATAAATTGCGATTAGTGACTCAATGCAAAAATCAACGACTGGAGATATAAGATATGTGAACGAACCGTTGGACTGTATACTAATCAAAGTCCACATTAGCCGAGTTAAAATCCACAGGAAAATTTGCCCATCCAGTTGACTACAGACATGACCTTAAACCTGAAACGCAAAATTAGCATTTATCCCGGAAACGGACAAATTTTCTTATCCGTTTCTGATTCGTTTCCTATATTTCTAGATCATGCAGTCCATGAGCAAATTTCATGCAGGTTGTGCATAGCGGCCTCAAACCTTGGCGAGCCAGGTTCGAGGTCACCCCGAGTATGTCAGTTCACGTCCACGTCAAACTGTGCTTATACCGTAGAAATCGAGGTGGCGACATTGGGAACCTGAGTTCGAGGTCCCCGAGACTTCAGTTCGATTCAGCATGTCAAGTTTTAAAGCAATCATGATGAAAATCGATGGCGATCTAAAGGACACTCGGCGACCCAAAGGTCATTGGTACTTTTGTTTATTCGACCGCAACATGTTTTGAATCAGAAACGCGGGCTCACTTGATTATATTCGAATCTGTGTTTCAGCAAAAATTGTGTTCCGACCACAGTTTTCGTGTGTAGTTGCCATCGTATTTAAACGTCCAGGCTCAGGTCATATTCCAAGCAAGATGTGGGGCTCTAATCGAATTCTGACCTACGGACTTCAGTTTGCTCCAATCAAATTGTCAGGCTTTAATTAACTGTAATCCGATTAAAGTATCTTTGTTGTAATAAGTCAAGGTGACTGAAACGTCTCTGCATGCCCGGATTTTTCTTTCGGCAAAAACCACGCAGGATGCCGGAAAGAACGTTAACTTTAAAAATTTTGCAGGGCGATGAATCGCGGCCCATCCGGGAAACTAGAAGTCTTTGTGTGCCGCCTGTAGAACCAACCGAATTTCCGAAGTTTGTCAAGGACCTTTGGATTAACCTGGGCGCACAACCGCGGAAACTTGAATGCTACGTTTATGGGGTGCTCCATGAAACGCTGCATTTTGTGTTTGGCAACATGGGCGATGTTTTTATCCAGCATCAATTTGCTATAGCGCACCCTTGGCATAAGACCCCTACTAATCGAGCCCGTACTAATATTCCCGACCTGGCGCTTTTAAAGTGTGACCATAACGCCAGCAAGCCGAGCAAAAAGTACCAAGCTTTGCTGCTTGTCGAAGCGAAAAATTATTCGGTGAACAATAAGCAAATAAATGAGCTAAAAAAACACGCCGAAGAGCAGGCCAAAAAGCAAGGGAAATTTGCCTTTGCCGCCGACCACGTTGGGAAGCACGTTTACTTGATGATCACTGTTGGCTGCGAATGGACCTGCGTTAAAATGACGAAAATGTCGGCAAAGGCCACTGCAAGTCAGTTTATGTTCAGCCGGATACTTCCCGGTGGGAAATGGATTCCATCGCTGCACTCTACGGAAGCGTTGGTTGCGTTACAGAATATCCGTCATCACATTGAGAAAGACGAGCTGAAAAGATACAAGGTACCATCTTCCATTAAATAGTGTACGATGAAATAACTCATTTTTTTCCTGCAGTCTGCTAGTTCCGTACCGGAACAATAAACGTCGCTGGGATTTGGATTGGATTTTGAGCGGTCATGGCCTGCTGCACTGCTAATCCTGATGACTTTTGTTTATTCTCTGTCTGTCTTGTTTGGTACTCTGAAGGATGAAAACGTTAAACATCCGGGGATCTTTTCCTAAGCGACACATTACAAATCGACAGTTTAAATCAAGGAGGAAAGATGCGGAGACTTATCCTTTTTTCGAATTTCTCTGCAACGCGCCTGCCATGTACTTTTACAACTCATTCCGTGAAAATTTAAGAAAATCGTAGTCGAATCATACTCGTACTGACAACCATAAACCACGAATAATTTTAATATCACCTGATCCGGATAATATCATTGAAACTACCAGACATAAGATGAACTTATACGCAGTAAACTCGTAAAGATTGGACCAACAAAAGAATACCCGCAACAAAGCCAAGATGTAAGCCGATCCACTAGTTCTGTCAGCGAGACCGTACTGTGTCCGCCACCGGCTGCAGCACATGCCTGCGGTGGTTCGCAGCACCTTTGGGTTTACCGTAGCAATCAGGTTGCAACGGGCGCGTGTCATGGGGACGTTGAAGAGGCATGCATCGTTGAACCAGAGCATGTTGTCGGCGATATCGCCCACATACGGAAAAGTACGAGCGAGATAATCCGATCGTAACGATTATCTCTTGTCTGGACTTCGTCATCCGCTCCAGTTCTTTTGCGCAAAACAGACCAACCTGGAAAACTAATATTGGGCGCAGTAATTGTCAATCAAAATGAAAAGCAGCGACCCACGCAGAAGATTGCCATTAAATCGACACAAACGTTAACATGTCGGTTGTGTAGCACAGGATCTCGTGAAGGCCTTAGTGCTTTTCTAACTGTATGCAAGCATCTCGTAGTTTTTGCGTTGTAAACAGATAACTGGACATCGACATTTGATACCGATCAAGTTGGCTGTTGCATGAGTACATACAAAAATTACTCGGTTTTTAGGGGCCTTTTATAAACACATTTATTCCGGTGTTTTGAAAAGCGCGAAGGCGAACCGCTTGTTTCGATCCGTTTAGCACCGTTTAGTGAACAAGAATGTTATACGAGTGACGCCAAAGAGCCACGTTAACGACAGCGAGCAGTTTTTCCTTCATATTTTGGTCGCGTTGTGTATATGTTTTCAGAAACCGATCCCCCATGACGCCGCATCAAACAAAAATGCACGCAAATAATTTAATATGCACGCAAATAAAACGCAAGAAATGTACGAGTTAACGTTACTTACATCGTAACGAAAATGCCATGATATCTTTATTACGACGATAGTGATTATATCTTTATTACGATGATAGTGATTACCGAGTACGAGTAATTGTGAAACAACTTACAACTAACGCTACCGATTGTAAACAAATAATTTGAGTCGAAAGAGCAGGGATTTTTAAATGTGATAAACTGCTACATTTTTCTAAACGTCGCTTTGCTTATTTATATCACCTGCTCAATTTTGTTCAAGGTCAATCGCTCCATAATTGTATACGAAACACCGGCAATTCATAATTGTACAAGAAACAGCCTCGGCTTCGCTTCCGCGTTTCTTGTGATCCCCAGTCTACGGCCGGTTTATTCAAAGGACTTCATTCAGTTATTTAGCAGCGTATTCCTTCAGGGAAACAAAATGATCCGAAAATAGCGCTAAAACGCAGATAGGACAAGAATTAAATTTATGGCTTTTGTGCACCCAGACGCATTCACTTTCATTCCGCACCCGGACATTTGGCAGTGTGATATATCGCCGCGATTAAATTCGACGCACGACCTTTCGCCACGAAGACAATTCGACGGAAGACCTTTCGCCGCGGGAAATTTTGACGTTAGGACATTTCGGTTTTAGACAGTTTGTATTGAGACATTTTGACTTTGCGACATTTTGCCGCAAGACGTCTGGTCGCGGACACTTCGCCGCAAACGCATTCGGCGCGCTTAATTTTCGCGGGTTATCCTGGGTTTCTTGGAAGGTTTTCTTCGGTTTTCTTAATTTTCTTTGGTTTTTTAGGCTATTTTCAGGTTTTACTTTAACTGTTCTCAGGTTTTGTAGGTTATTTTGAGGTTGCTCAAGGGTTTCTTAGGTTCCTTAACATTATAACACAGCATGTCTACACTACATTAGGAGAATCTAACAGTCTTGCTTAGCCTGCGAAATCCAGGGTAAGGAACGCATTCCGCTGTTGTCCAGCTGCATCATTCTATCCACAGTTAACTGCACAAAGGTACACAGCGCTCTAACCGAATTCTCCCTGCGTACATCGTGATAAATTTCATAGTGACCAGGCCAGAAGCAATGGGGGAACGCCGCTCCCTCCTGCCATCCCACACCACAGTGCACCCCACGGAAACACAGCCAGAACATGCGCTCGGGAAAACAGGCCACCCCGTCAGCCTGCATTTTCTTGGACAGAAAAAACAAGTTCCACTCCTGCTGGTGCTCTCCCGTCCGTTCACGGCCAAACCAACGGCCCAGAAGCCCTTTGACGATCAGCACTACTTTGGGATTGGCATTCGCTGTCAGCACTGCGCCGTAATCCAGCTCCGCTCCCAGTTCGAATTCAGTGCGTCCGTTAAATACGACGTACCCGGCATTGCTCGGGAAAAGAGTGCGTAACACTAGCAACCATTCCACCAACCAGTCGTAGTTAGAAAACCGGCCTCTCAACAGCATAGCGGTCCATAGTAGCGCGCGTGTTCTGCAGCAGTGACTCGACGGTTAAGGTTTCCAAGTACGCCCGGTGTCTATGAAACGCGTATCGTGCTAATTCTTTTAACATGGAATTTAATGAATAATTATATTGTAAAAGAAACCACTAGATACACCGCTCTTCCTGTTTCATTTTACATAGTGTCACGAGTACGACTGGTTGAAGTATAGTTTGTATGGACAGTCATACTGTGATGTGGTTTGCAACGGAAGGAAGTGGCCAAAAAGTATCAGCCAATTAGTATTGTGTTAAGTGTAGTATACTGAGTTCACGTGTTTATTGTACTTCTAATACTTTCCTATTTCTGTCCCTTGTCCTTGTCTTCTTAGCAACTTCTCTTGTGTTTTCCCTGTTCTCTAGTTACGATTCCTCAGTTTCCTTTCAGTTGTTTTCCTGACCAGTGCGATACAATAAAGATACGATTCCTACGCATGACAATACATGACATTAAGTATACTTTAATCTTTCATAAAACAATCAATAAATTGTTGACTCATGGTTTGTTTATGAGTGCTTTTGAGTTAAAGGCGTGTTCTCCCATCTTTCATACTTTGGATCGGAAATCACTGAAGTGCTTGAGGGAGAAGAACTTCTTGTAAATGAATTAATGTCATCTTGCATGGCTAGCAGCTCTGGAATATCTTGTCTAGAAAGTGTTCTCTAGAATGTCTTCTTAGCCTTGATGTTGTTGCAGTGTTAGCTTCAATCAGTTTACATAAAGGTCAACGTTAGCAGAACGATTGGGTTAGCGTCGCATCTGAGTTAACTATTCAGTAAAGGTCATTCACCACCATAAACCATCAGTACAGAGGGTTATTCAGCCAAGTGTGGACACTTCGAAAAAAAATTCCTTACAAATTTCATTTTACGAGAAATGTTGTCATAAGCATATCAGTACAACGACTAATTAGTCTGGATGTTTTTTGCAAATTTTGGTGAAAATCCATTGTAAAATGCTCGCCATAGTGGCTGTTGACCAAAAGACTCCGACTTCTACCCCTTGACCAGTCAAAATTTGGCTTTTGATTATCTGGCCTTAAAAGGATCGTCTGTTTTTCGAATCTGGATGGTTTTAATTGTTAGAAACGGCGATCCGAATATTTTTTATAGCAAAAACGATTTCAAATTATTGCGGGTTCGTGTGGTAGGACGGTTTGAAAAAACGCAAAAACAGGAAGAGACCCGCAGGAGCCATGCTCATTGCGCGAATTCTTATGCACGGAACTATAGGTATCCTTTTCGTCCCTCCATAGAATAAAATTGTAAAACAAGTCTTTCTCTACCATTTACAATGTTCACTGGTCGAGAAAGACGCTCCCCGGATCAACCCTGGCAGGGAAGAAGAAGTCATCCAGAACCAGAGATGTGATCCCGGGAGCACTGCTGAGAAAACAACGATGCTGCTTGCCAATCGAAAAACTAGTTCCTTTTGAAAAATGATTGTTCGAAACCCCTGATAGGTTTTCAATAGAGTATGGCAAAACCTAAATTTTAGATTATTTTTTGAATAAAGGGGATCCATTTCCTATAGCTCAACTGGTCAACTGTTGCCAACATGGGGGGGACAAACTTAATTTTTTCCTGAGCTACAGGATGACGAAATCTTGACTCGGTTGAATTTAAAGTATGACTGGATGTTGTGGCTACCTAATAAAATTTTTAAAAAAGTAAAATGAGCTTGCGACGGCTAAGCAGAAATGTTTTAAAAAGTGTCCACATTGGTTGAATAACCCTCTGTAGTTTACTCTATTGACAATAGACACCCTTTCTTGTTTTGTAAACGCTAAACACATTCACTGAAACTCCTGCTGCCCTTCATGACTGATATGCACGAACGCTCCCCTTGATCATACATCATGCTCATTAATAAAGAAAAATGCTTGTAAGAAAGTTAGCGTGAAGTGTTCTCAACGAAGGAGAAGGGATACGCTAAAAAAATGTTTGCGTGATGCAGTGATACGTGCATGCAGATAAGAGAAACACGAACACTGATAATAAAATGAAGTTGAAACGTACTGTTCGCGCGTCATGTTTTTAGCGCCTCCCAACTTGCGGTGCATGGTAACCTGCAAAGGGAGAGTTATCGAGGGTGGCACGCATTCTCCACAAATTTGGTACAAGACGCTAAGTTCCGTTCAAAACAGCGATTAAGCTAGAAGGCTTTTCGGCGGAACTGTTCAAGCAGGGAACATCCTGTTGCCCGCCACAGCAGGATGTCCCCTGGGAACAGACAGGGATTCCGCACCAGTACCAGTTTCCTTAAGAGAGGCGTGGCTACGCCGTCGATGCTCGGGGCGAAGTACACTTCCCCCTCCCGCAACTGCCCGTCTTCCGCTTCGTTGGGATCGTTCACCGCGAGCAAGAAGCGGGACTCTTCCACCACGACGCTCAGTTTCGTCTTGTCCCCGTTGTTCTTCTCCTTTACGCTTTTGTGCATGATGTGACGGCGAACCACGTTCAGCGCATCAGTAACCTTTTTCGACTTGAATCCTTTCTCGGTGAGTTCACTGACCTCCGCGTGCTTGCCTACACCGCTCAGCACCTTGAAAGCCACCACGGGGTCCTTGTACATGTCCTCCAGACGTTGATAGTGCTCTTCTTGGACTTCCAGCAACGCTTCGTCGGGTATGCCCAAAGCCGAGAGCAGCGCGACAATCTGCTGGTTCAGTTTGCCGTAGATGTACGGTCGGGAAGCCCCTGACGGCTGGACGACGCAGAAGGAGTCGTCTTCGCATGGGAACTTGTCCTGCCACTTCCAGAACACCACGTCGGTTGTGATCGACGGGTTCACGGCCAGGGCGCCTTTGAAGCCGCGGTAAGGGATCTGGATGACGCTCAGTACCAGCAAACGATCGTCGAAGCGGAGATTCGAAGCGTGGGTAACGTTTTGCATGAGCCTTGGCGAGATCCACCTGAACACGTATTTGCTCACTGAATAATATTACAAACGCTCGTTGGGTTATTGAAGCTCCTACATTACTGCACAGTCATTAATCGAACAAGATTAATTGGTAATAAAATGTTTCTCTAATTTAACTACGCTTCCATAATTTCCTTTCTGAATTTTGGTATAAAGCGACACTATAATTTACTAAAACTCGCTTTTGCACTTTATTAACACTTAAATACTGATCTGATCGTGGGTTTTTTCTAAAGTAAAGTGTAAATGGCATCTGCTTGTACAAATTAAAAATTCCTTTAATACTCGTACATTAAAACTTTGACACTATCATAATTACACTCGCTCGCTCGTTCTACTGCTTTTATGAAGCAACGTTTAGCCAATAGCCATAGCACTGTTATGTAATGTGCCCGCGCTGGAAATTTAATACTACGGTGGTATCGAGTAATTTGCCTATTAACCGCGGTTGGACAGAGATTTTTGTCGTTTTTTCAGTGTTTAAAATTTTCGAAGTGGCTATTTTACCCCAGTCTTCGTGGCAAAATAGCTTTTGGCGATTTTGCCCCAGTGTGCGGGGCAAAATAGCCTTCTGCTATTTTGCCACACTGGGGTAAAATAGCCATAGCACTGTTATGTAATGTGCCCGCGCTTGAAATTTTTTTGTCATTTTAATGGCTATTGCCTATCAAGACCTTAACACTCGCACTAAGATCAATGCAGACTGACCCGCATCCGTCGGTGAAATTCTGGCCGTTTCCTCAATGTCGTCTTCACGGGATACCCGTCCTCGTGTCCCTTCCCCTTCCAAGGCAGCTGAAAACCCGGTTGCGCACTGCTGAGGAGCTGTCCGAAGCGTTTGGCTACTTTCGCTGCGCTCGTCAACTTGGAGAAATCCCCTAACCTGTTCCATTCCGCCCAACACTCCTCCTTACTAGCTGCAAACATGTCCTCTTCTTCAGCTGGCTTTCGGAGTAAACGAAGAAGTTGAATTCTTGTCCGTTGACGCGGATAGCGTTCTCCAGCACTTCTTCAATGTACTTGCGGACTTCTTCGTTGCGATTCAGGGTTGGCGCGTTCTCCGTCCTCTCGGCTGGTTTAAAGTGGAGATTCTGGAAGCAGACCGAGAGTAGCATGTCGGGATGGTAGCGCTTGAGGACGCGGTTCAGTTCGGCAAAGGACCAGTTCAGCGTCATCTCCACGGCGGGATAATTCAGCGCACTGCAGTTCAAACGCAGCACCTGGATTTCCTTGATAGGATTATCTGGATGTTTACATCGCGGCATAACAGTCATGACTCGTATCACTACGGCTTTATTATCTGGATCTTTCTCTCTCACTGGATTCTTTGAGTCATGGAAATTGTCGATGGAGATGCTCGTCTCCGATAGATCCTTCAGTAGTCCCATTTTGGGTTGTCCAAATCGATGCACACTGCAGAGGCAGGTCAAAAAAATAAGTAAGCTGAAGGATTTTCGCAAAATCTCAATGTAGCCAAACGAGATTTTTGGAATACACTGCAAGTGCAGTTTGAATCAGATCACTCAAACGCGTTTAGAGGTACGCGTGTTAAAGCTACCCTATGCGTGTCCCAGGCAGTGGAAATCGGGCGAATGTTAAGCAGCGTTTTGATCTAGCCGCAGTTAATGTACGGCTGCGATCAAGTAATGTACAGATACTAGCGCTTGCAAGTTACTAGTTATTACTTATTACATTACCACAAAGTTTTCGTTTCTAATCTTGTAATTTTTCCGCATCTTTTCATCTGAGTTATAGAAGTACTCGTCTGAAGTATAGCGTTACAGAACCGCTCGACAAAGTAAGTACTATTTAATTTTAAGTACTTAAGCAACGGATCGAGTAAAATCGAAGGAAACATACGTGAAAATACCGAAACTGCGGGGGTTGCCTAGTACACCGCGGTAGGCGGCAGGCGCACATGTCTTGTCGTGCTTTAACGCTGCTGGAATCTAGCACGTAGCACAACCGCACTATGGGGCCAGTAAAAAAGTAAAAACGAGTATTCTTCTGTCAGCCGTTGTCACACGCCGTTTTCAGTTTTGTCACACTTCTCAGAGTGACTTCAGTGTTTTCCACTCTCCAGTTCTGCGTGTTGTGAATTGTTGTCCTCGAGAAACATTTACAGTGATTTACCTATTTGTCTCTCGTCAACGGAAACCCACCATTGTGAATAGGTTGCTTATTTAATTTTCTGTAAGGCAGTAAGTGGTGATTGAGTTGGTAAGTGTCATGTGGATATTCGAAACTGAAACTGCGGTGAAAACAGTGTGTGTGGGTTGCAGTGAAGAGCGCCATGTCGCTCGTGCGGAGACCCAGCCAGGAGTTGAGCGAGAAACAGTTTGGGAAACTGTCGTTTTCCGACACGAAGGTTTCCTCTCGTCGACCGGATAGTGTCCGTAATTCTGTGGGCATCGTGGCGTCCGTGGAACGGGAGGAGAGCGCTGTGGCGCGACGTTTCGCGGGTGGATTCGCTGTTCTGCAGGTATTCCGAAATTAGCAGGGTGAACCGATCCTTGACGGAAATCAGTTTGCGAAGGCCTCGAAAATTTTAACTCGTTAAAAAATATTCGTTGCTCTATGTGTATGAGCCAGTAGTTTATAATATTAATTTATGGACTGCTCAGACAGACACTTATCTGAGATCGAATTAACTGAATTAGTATACTAACCAGGGCTCGGTCACCACCTACCCCCTCAGAAAAATCATCTTTTGTTTGAAGACAGAATAGGTATGGGGAACACTTAAAAAAGACTTCCTTTGGCAATGGTCCAGTGGGCGTGACCAAACACGAATTTAATGGTTGACAATATTGCATGTACAGTGAAACCCCTCTTAACGTACACCCTTTTATAACGTTCACCCCTTTATTATGTGCGTACGGCTGGGAACCGGACTGTCCGGCATATTATAACATAGGGGCAGTTCTCTGTATAACGTTCACCCCTCTACAAGTATAACGTACACCTATCATGGAACGGCAGACCATATTTAACGTACATTCAACCCCTGCGTTACGTACACCCGGCTAAGAAAGAGAAGCAACAATTCCAAAGAAATTTCCGGTTTCTAGTTTTAAGTCTGTCCAATTCCGGATCTTGCGATGCAAAACAGCCCAACGATAAAAAACAACACTTCATGCATAGTTGGGAACTTTAGCTGTCAGTAACGGTACTGTAGCTGTTTAAAAATGCACGCTAAACGTAAGCGTCAGAGCTTCTCTTTGGAGGAAAAGCTGGAAATCATTAACGCCGTTAAGTCAGAGAAGCTCAGTTATTGCAGTGCTGCTAAAAGATTTAATATGCCGGCCACACAAATATACAACTACACTTGCTAGTTGCTACAGACAGAATTATAACTCACCCCTGGGGGGGGGGGCGTTATTATTCGCCCCTAGGGGCAGTGCCCCTACCTAACGTACACCTCTTTGTAACGTTCAGGAAGCTAGGAACGGAGGGTGTACGTAGTAGAGAAGTTTCACTGTATTGCCATTGCCGTATTGCTGTACATGATTATGGTGTTACACATTACACCGATAATATTATTTTGCGAGTTCTGAGTTATCTATTAGCACAGTAGTTTTACTCCTTGATTTGTTTTACTTCCTAATTCACTGTTTTAAAAAACTGAAATTGTTAGCGAACTTGCCAATGGCGACTGTACTGAAACCTGAGCAGACCGTGTGCTGCATTTCCATGCATTTTAGAGCTTGATACGTGGCGAGATTCGTTAAAAATGCTACTTTTTCAAAACAGTGATTTAGGAAGCAAAATCCAATCAGGGAGTAAAACTACAGTGGTAATGGATATTGGATACCACAACTCGCAAAATAAATTTATCAGCGTAATCTGTAACACCATAATTATGCACAGCATTACGGCAATGACAATACTGAATACATGCAATAATGTCAGCCATTAAATTCGTGTTTGGCCACGCCTATCGGACCATTGCCGATGAAAGTATTTTTTTAAGTGTTCCCCATATCTATTCTGTCTCCAAACAAAAACCGAGATTTTTTTGAGGGGGGAGGTGGTGACCGAGCCCTGGTGAATGTCTTAACTGTACTTGCTTTGTGTTGGTTGCTTTTGGTAGATAAAAGAACTTCTTACAGGGTGCCACAAAAATTTTTTAGTTATAGAGAGTTGAAATAGTAGTAAGTATTAGAAATAAATGATTTTGTTTAAAATTATTCTCATTCACTGTGATTTACAAATGATTGCGCCTGAAATACGAAATCCTGAAAACTCCGTTCCATTTATCATGGGAAAGAAACAGTTTATAATTATTTTCATTAAGCATAATTTTATTGGAATTTAGTGACGGTTTGACTTATTTGACTGTTATACCTTACTGGGGCAGAGGATAGTTCGAGGTATTACCGTCAGTTTTCGCTTGATTTTTCAGAAAGAAATCTGTTGATTCAAAGAATATCAATAACTCCACACTGGTATGTGCAGGCTGGCAACGTAGCCGAGAGTCTGGTGAAGGCCTTCCTGGGCGCCGACGAACGCGCGCTGCGGAAGGTGCAGAGTGTGTCGAACGGGAAGCAGCTGCTGGATGCCTGTGTGGGATACCGCGTTGACGTCTTCGGCGTGCTGACCAGCACACTGCTGCCCGATTTAGCGGCGCTGTGGACAGCTGCTGCCGTGCGCGACGCACCACCACTGTCCGCTCCTGTCTGCCCTGCTTTTGATTTTTCCCTCGTAAGTCCTGATTTTTCCCTGGTAAGCCTTGAAACAGTCACCTTTTGCAGGCTGCCCTGCACCAGAAGTTGGGAAGCGCTAACATCATGACGCACGAACAGTAAGTTTTCCACTTATAACGATTTAATGGAGACGCTTTACCAGGATACTGGAAAATTTTTTGGTAAACATAGAATATTTTCTACTTTTTTTGGTTTGATTTCTGCGACAAAAGTTTCGTAGACACCGTGCGTACTTGGACAACTTAACCGTGGAGTCACTGTTGAAGAACACGCGCGCTACCATGGACAAGTACGCTCTTGAGAGACCGGTTTCTAACAAGGAATGGTTGGTGGAATGGTTGGAAGTGCTGCGTATTCTGTTCCCGCGAAATGCCGGGTACGTCGTGTTTAGCGGACGCACTGAGTTTGAATTGGGCGCGGAGCTGGATTACGGCGCAGTACTGACAGCGGATTACAGTCCCAAGGTGGTGCTGATCGTCAAAGGGTTCCTGGGCCGGTGGTCTGGCCGCGAGCGGACGGGTGAGCACCAGCAGGAGTGGGACCTGTTTTATCTGTCCAAGAAAATGCGGGCTGACGGAGTCGCCTCTTTTCCCGAGCGCATGTTCTGGCTGTGTTTTCGTGGGGTCCACTGTGGCGTTGGATGGCAAGAGGGAGAGGCGTTCCCCCAGCGCTTCTGGCCCGGTCACTATGACATTTACTACGACGTGCGCAGCGAGGATTCGGTCAGAATGCTGTGCAGCTTTGTTAAGGGGGTTGTGGATAGAATGGTGCAGAATTATTATGCTGATGACGGTGAAAAAGCTGTAGTGTTTTCGACTGTCCTTACTTGTAGCTGAAACTTGTAAGGGTGTTTTGTACTGTCATAGTCCTCACTATTTTGTAGCTATCCCTTATAGTTACTGTTATGTATGTTCCCTAATGTTCATGTTTTTCATGTTTGTTCCCTATAAACGTTGATGGCCAGTGGCTCGTTGCAGAGGCAAGGCAGATAGAACGCTTCTCGCATCTATACTACAGTACTACGAGTATATATGTAGAGTACTACGAGCGGCTTCGATGACAGAAAAGTTGGAAACACGAAATATCAGAGTTATTTATCAGAATTTTGTTCGCAGTTTTGAATACAAAAATAAAAAATATTTTGCATTAATTTTAACCTTTTGGTCTGCGTAAAAATTTTATATCCAAACATTGTGTCTGTTCTATAAAATTCTCTAAAGCTCCACGGATAAACAAAGGCAGATAAACGGATAAACTTCCATACTGGAGATTTCTTTGCTTCCGATTTTTTGTCGAACATGCACTGTTCTACCACAAAAACTTCTGCGTGCATACTGAATAATTACCGGATACATAAAGTTTCTTGGCGTTCAAATACAGAAAGCAAGGTGGATAGTTAAGGGTGGATAGGTTTATCCCTTATTCACCTTGCAGAAAGTATCCGTGAAACTGCATTTCTATCAGATAATTCGACGTCACGTAAAAGAACGGCATGAAAGAAAGTGTCTCTTTGCCGCCTTTATCATTTTGTCATTTCCTCATTAACCTTGGACATATTAAAACGCGCAGTACTCATGCCGGTACAGTCTTACACGATGGGACCTAGTTGCCGGTTTTTTTTAAATCGGTTGGCAAGTCGAGCGGGCACAAACTACAGTAGCACTATTTCCACCGAAGATGGTGTGCGAGTCACGGTCGTGGAGACTACGGAGCAGTTCTACGCTCATCCTGATGCTCCGCCACTGCACTCGGATCTGCTGCATGACGGCACGCCCAGTTTCACGCGCACGGGGCCCACTGGAAACTACAACATGTACAGTATAATTGCTGCTCTCCAACCTCAGACTGTCATGTAAACTGGGGCAGGCTTCTAATTTAAGTAATTAACGGTGCTTAAGGGATTTGGCCCGGTACATAGCGCTAAAATCGTGCACATTGACGAGAATATTCGCTTTCGCGCACTTCCAAACACTTTTTTGGGTTGCTTTTTGACATTGTGTAGCCAAATGCTTGGTGTACATAGGCGTGAAATCCGTTTTCGCGCGCAACATCCGGTTGCGGAGTTATGAGGGTAATAAAATTCCAAAAAGTTTAAATGCAATCAGGTGTACCAAAAGTCTCATTATGGACCGATCCCTTTCGAATTTTGCACGGAAATGCACATAATCATGAAGATCGTTTTGACACGGATCCACTGTTCTAACATGTTTTTCAAATTTTAAAATGAATTTCAAAAATTTTAAAATTCATTTTAAAATTTGAAAAAAATCGTAGAAGTCTGGATCCGTGTCAAAACGATCTTCATGGTTGTGTGCATTTACGCGCAAAATTTGAAAGGGATCGGTTCATAATGAGACTTTTGGTATACCTGAATGCATTTAAACTTTTTGGAATTTTGATACCCTCATAACTTCGCAACCGGATGTTGCGCGCGCAAATGGTTTTCTCACCTAGATAAACAATTCTTCTGGCTACAAAATACCATAAAGCAATGCAAAAAAGTGTTTGGGAGCGCGCACCAGCGAAACTTCCCCTGGATGTTCACGAACTTGGTGCTATGTACCGGGCCAAATCCCTTAATGTGCGTAGTACGCTTTGCCGTGGCTTTTACATCTTCCTGTCACCCAGTGTAGGTTAGTTCAGTTTAATCACTGAGCAGGCTTTAGACAACCTCTCAAACCATTCAGAAGTGTGATCGTTGTGTCACTTGTGTATAAAAACATGAATATTAGGGAACATACAAAATCACAAAACAGTCCGTTTTATAATTTTATTACGGAACAGTGAGGGCTGAGAAATATGTACAGAGTACTACAATTCTACAAAGCATCTGTGACTTGCATGCAGCCTTGAAGTAAAGACTCTTCCTTCGTGAGATGTAGAGCCGGGAGTTCATGTTTTAACTCGATTATGTCATTGCAGGTCGCCGCCATTTGTTCAGCGTAGAACGCACTAATACAAAACAAATACATGCGAACACGTAAATCTCATTATTTGTCCCACTACTTAACAGAATCGACAACTGCGCCCCTGCCACACTGCATCATTCTATCCAGAACTAACCGTACAAAGTTACACAGCACTTTAACGGAATCCTCCTTGCGCACATCGTGGTAAATATCGTCTTCATGTGGCCAGAAGCGTTGGGAAAGCGCCTCTCCCTCTTGCCATCCACAGCCACAGTGCACCCCACGGAAACACAGCCAGAACAAGCGCTCAGGGAAACATGCGACTCCGTCAGCCCGCATTTTCTTAGACATGTCCCACACGTGCAGCTCTTGGTGGTGTTCACCAATCCTCTCCATCCCCCGCCAACGGCCCAGGAACCCTTTGATGATCAGCACCACTTTGGGATTGCAACCCGACGTCACAACGGCCCCGTAATCCAGCTCGATGTCGAAAAATTCACCAAGGTCCTCCACCACGTCGTAGCCGGCACATTTCGGGAACAGAATGCTCAACATCTTCAGGTATTCCACCAACCAGTCGTAGTCGAAAGACGGGCCGTGAACAGCGTAACGGTCCAGGATAGCACGCGTGTTATGCAGCAGTGACTCCACGTCTAAGGTCTCCAAATACGCCCGGTGTCTACGAAAGATCCAGTAATTGTATATCATATCAGGAGAAAAAAAACATTTTTCTAATTTAGTCCGTATTCACTGAATCTCATGTTTTTATTGAACCTTGGGATTGATGCGCACGAAAGGCATCAATCATGAGGGCAAACCATGGTCGTATTACGCTTTACAATTTTTCGAAATTAATTTTACAGTTATTAAGAACGAAAAAGCGAGCAAAAACGCATATAAATTCAGCGTGAAAGGTGGCCCGGCGAAGGAGATCGCATGCGCCCAGAAACGCTAATACTAGGCGTAGGCGTATCTAAATACGTATACCTATTCAGACTGGCGAAACACGAACAGCATGCACAAAAGTGACAAAACGAAGTAGGAATTGCAAACTTACTGTTCGGGAGTCATATTCTTGGCGCTTCCCAGCTTCCGGTGCATGGTAACCTGAAAAATGAATCGTGCCTACTCTAAAGTAGCTACCGAGTGAGGTCTAGTTACTGCACGAATATCAGTACAGTACTCTACAACGTTCTTCTTTATAATTCCCTTAAATTAACAGTAAGTTTGTCATTGTCGACTGTCGTAGACGTAAGGTACGAGTGGCAATCGTCCTTAGCGCAAACTTCGCGGTTAATGCGTGCTAGTGAATCTGCATTCTGCACCTTTACGTCAGAAAATACGGGACAAGCTCGTACATACTGTATACGAGTACAGAGAATAAATGAACCCTTGCGGAAGTACTTTCCAGAAAGCGCCGCTACACAGACCTACGCTGCGAGAGCTTACCAGGGGAAGATCGAACCCTGAACAAATGGGAGCAAGAAATGTTGCTGCCTCCCGCATCAAAGCTGCTGCCCACAAAGCCGTCAAATCTGGCAGTTTCTTGCCGCGCAAGGCAAAGACGTCCAGGCCGTATCCCTCACAGACAGCCAACAACTGCTTCCCATTCGGCTTCCACAGCACGCGTTTGTTGACACCGAGGAATGCCTTCACGAGGTTCTCTACTACACTGTCAGCCTGTAAACAGTGTTAATTTATTACGAGTTGCATCTCAAGAGTTTTACCCTTGAGTCTTTGGGTTTACGGACTTTATTGGTCAAATCAATGCCACAATACACAAATTTGAAGACAAAAAACACGCTAAAAAAAGAAAAAAAAGCACGCGTCTTTGGGTAGTTCCATAATGGAACGAGGTATACGATTAGTGGAAATAACTCTCAGGCAATTTCTAATTACAACGAGTTCTCTTCATATTCTGTGTGAGTGAAACTGGCTTGCGCTAATAAAAACCATTACAACGAGCGAGGAACACCCAAATCTGTATGGCTAGTGAGAAGCAGAAACTCCATATCTCATATACAATATTTAAGTGTTTTCGTATATATATATTTGCATATTCAGATTCCGAGGAAATTTTTCTGGGTAGATAATACGGGTTATGACAGTCAGGTTATGCGAGGAATAATAATATGCAAGTTGCAGCTTGCTGAGATCAGCATTAATCTGTTAAAACTGCTAAAACCTGCTAAATCTGCTAAAACCAGAAACGCGAAGTTTTTTCGTCTAGTCGTACCAAAACACCGCGAACACAATTCAGGGTAAGCTGCTAATCGTACTGCTAGAGCTTAAAATAAGTGAGTAGTGATAATTCATTAACTGATTGGCCTGAAGTTGAACTACAAATTATATACATTAATAAAGAAGACGGGTTAGCAAATGAACAAAGACAAACATCAATGAAATCACGGGAATACCTGCAGAGCCGCGAATCCACCTGAAAAGCGTCTAGCTAGAGCTTTATCCTCCACGGAGAACTTCTTTCCCAGAGAAACACGGTCGTCGTCCGCATGACGAAAAGGTAGATTCGTGTCGGACTGCGGTTTTGCATCCTGTTTCTCGTTCAATTCCTGGTTGGAACTCCGCTCGATCGACATTTCGTTGCTCACTACAAACACATGGATTTTTTTTTTATTCCGGCTGGAATCACGTCTCATCTGTCGTTACCTTTCGGGATACGTAGTAAATCCAGCAAACGACGTGAAGTGGAGCTCCAAACACGAGTGTACGAGATCACGAGTAACGCTTACCACTACGTTCTTACTTATTTACCTTTAAGGTGTGTGTTCGTTGAGAAGGGACACACTGTCACACACAGCACACAGCTTTCTTGAATAAAAGTTTCTATCTGGAGGAAGTTTCTACTAACTACATTAGTCTACATATAAGTACTGATTTACCCACAAATGCGACAAACCTGCGACAAAGCTCACTTTTGAAAACTTCATACTACTGCACAACGGTTGAACTGTTGAAAAATGAGTTTTCATTTCAACTCGTCCTGCAGGGCGGTTGACAAGGCTGTGGGACGATCTAGCACAACCGCACTCTGGGGCCAGTTGCAAGGAAAACTCGTCTGTCAGCCGTTGTAACATGCAGTTTCGACACTTTTGTCTTTTGAATCTTTTCCACTCTCCAGTTCGGCGCGTTGTGATTTGTTCTTAAAAAAAATAGAAATACTCAGTATTGTTTTGTCTCCCGTCGACGGAAACCACCGCTTATATTTTGATTATTAAATCTCTGTAAGATAAGTGGTAATCGAGCTGCTTAGTGTGATTGGAAGATGGAAGCTGAAACTACGCTGAAAACCGTGGGTGTTGCAGTGAACAGTTACAGCGCCATGTCGCTCATGCGGAGACCAAGCCAGGAGTTGAACGAGACACAGTTGGGGAAACTGTCGTTATCCGACACGAAGCTGCCCTCTCGTCGCCAGGACGCTGGCTGTAATTCTCTGAGCAACGCGTCGTCGGTGGAACAGGAGGAGAACGCTGTGGCGCGACGGTTCTCGGGTGGAATCGCCGTTCTCCAGGTAATTACAATTCGTTATTACTGCTGTTATAGCAGACTGACAGAAATGGAAATTAATTTCTGGGTATCATTTTCCAGTAATCAATACAGTTAGAAAATTAAATAAAGGGTTTTCTCACTTTTAATTATGAAATCAAATATTGTTATAATAAATAGATACCAAGCTAAATGACAGAATCTGTTTTGATTTTGAGGTATTTATTTAATAATTTGATCAAAAAAGTAATTAATATTGCGACATTGTTGATGGCAGGCTGGCAGTGTAGCCGAGAATCTCGTAAATGCCTTCCTGAGTGCCAACCAACACGTGCTGCAGAAGGTGCAGAGTCTGCCGAATGGGAAGCAGCTGCTGGATATCTGTGAGCTTTACCGATCGGACGCCTTCAGCGTACTCACCAAATTCCTGCCTGATTTAGCGGCGCTGTGGACAGCGGCTGCGATGCGCGACGCAGCACCAGTGTACGTTTCGATATTCTCCGGTCTCGATCTTTCCTTGGTAAGCCCTGATTTTTCCCGGATTTTGTTGGCTTAAGAAGCTTATTTTTCTGAAATTACTCTAAAGTAACAATAATAAGACACCTCCCTTAATCAAGTTTGGCTACTTCTACGGTAATGCGATATATTAATTAATAATCACATTAATCAGTGTTTGATTGTACAGGTATTAAATTTGACGGTAAAGCCGTTTGCTCGATCACACTTTGTTAAGTGTGAACCGTGAAGCGCTTCTGTTGTAGCAAGCATTACCGCTCGTTGTTTTTCACGCTTGTTGCACATATCGTATTAATTTCTTTGTGCCGTCAAGACAGATCAGGGAAGGCAGTTCAGTTGATTGTTATGTTTTTTCGCCAATCGGGTTTCAACGATATATTTTCATTTTTTTAAATTTGTTGCTGAAAGGAAGACAAAAAATTTTGTACATGTGATCTAAAGTTCTGTGTTGCATCGTCTTATGACCCCCCTTTTGCAGGTCAACACGCACCGAATGCTGGGAGGCATTAACCGCATGACGATACACGAAAAGTAAGTTCCCACTTTCTATTTCTTCGATTCTAAGTTAAAAAAAAATCGACACTGTAAATTATAGTAAGCAGTTTTTCCCGTTTTTGCCTTATTAACGAGTTGATTTGCTGAACGATTCTTTGTGTGTTATAATCTTAAACCCTAACTAACACTGCATTCGGCGTCTGTATTTATCTGAGAGGAAAAGCGTTGCGTTTAATATTCAAAAAATACTAAAAGATGCCAGTAAAAGCAAGGGGACAAAGCGTCGCGTAGAGTGATTTCTTTCAAGATATCGTCCTCGGTGAAATACGTAGATCATAATAAAACGATGCTTTTAAAGCATCTCATCTCGAATTGCTTATACAGAGTACAGCACTCCGAGGGAGCTTACGACTGTACAGGTTGAAAAACGATGCAGGGTCACGAACCAACTAATTACGATTAACAGAATCGAGAAACACCAGTTCACTGTGCGGCCAGATCGCAGGCCTAATTTTTTAGACGTCGTCCCGTTCGAACGGAAGAAGAAACGAAATTAAAATCAGGTTTAGAAAATTAATAGAATTGGCAGCTTCCGATAATGTGGCTAGTCATGCCACCCTCATGTTGAGCTGATCATAACACGTAGCCACACATGGTAACCGCGGACCGTTTAGACAACATTCATCCGTTTTAATATAAAATCATTAAATTGGTTCGTAGACACCGGGAGTATTTGGAGGACATAGACGTGGCGTCACTGCTGAAAAAGGCGCTCGCGAACGCTATCATGGACCATTACGCTGTGCATCCTCCGATGTGGAACTACAGCTGGTTGGTGGAATACATGAAAGTGCTGAGCATTCTGTTCCCGGAGTGGGCCGGCTACGACGTGGTGGACGGAATAGGTGAATTTTTTGACGTCGAGCTGGTTTACGGGGCGGTCGTGACGACGGGTTGCAATCCCAAAGTGGTGCTGATCGTCAAAGGGATCATGGGCCTTTGCCGGGGAATAGAAAGGATTGATGAGCACCACCAGGAATTGAACGTTTGGGATATGTCCAAGCGGATGCGCAAAGACGGTGCCGCGTGTTTTCCCGAGCGCATGTTCTGGCTGTGTTTCCGCGGGGTGCACTGTGGTGTGGGCTGGCAGGAGGGAGAGGCGCTGGCCCAACGCTTCTGGCCCGACGAAGACAGCATTTACCAAGACGTGCGCAAGGAGAGTTCGATCAGAATGCTGTGCAGCTTTGTGCAGTTGGTTGTGGATCGAATGATGCAGTGTGGCGTCCCCTCTCGCGCACTGGTACATTCTGTAGAGGGGCGTGATCCGTAAGGGGGAGAATGGTTTCGGCTGTGGTGTTTTTTTTGTTGCCTCTATATCGAGCCGAAAGTCTTTTGTAATCGTTCTTCGCTATTAATTATATTTTGCAGTTAGTGCTCCTAAAAGTTGCTGCTTTTTGTTGTCAGTGCTTTTATATAACGATTAGACTTGTGCTAGTGCCTCCAAAGAGTTTGCCTGCTCATTAGTCAATGAGTAAACCCCACCTTCTTCACTTGCATGATACAACCGGTACCGACATAGTGTGTAGTGCGTACAAGACTGCAGGCACGGTAGGTAAGTTGCTCCTTGCGAGAGTGCATGGCGACTGATGGCGTAGTATAAAACAACACAGCCGTACTTTGCGATTACTTTTAAAAGTATAAAACTTTATTATCAACTTGTACAAGCCAGTTGCCATTTACGTTCAAACTTTAAATACCCAATAATCAGAACAAGAAAAATAACTCTTCTAACTCTCGGGAACACCCGACCGTCCCCAGGACAGAAGCCGCGTTTCCGCGCTGAATTTCCACACTTATACGTTGCCACAAATACGATTACTTTATTCGGCTAGTTGTCTCGAAACAACAAATGTGTTGTTAGTACTAGTATATCAGGCATAATTTCGGCGTTATTTCGCATAGCAACACTTCCTGAGTTCTGACCGGGGCTCGTAAATATCTACCGGTAGTTCTTTCAACCACTTTTTTATCTTCGGACCTACAGAGAGGTTTGCTCCTCAAAAGGCTGAATAAACAATGCAAGATAAAATATACTCTTGCCGTGTCATTGGATTCTTGAACACGGAGCTGCCAAAATGCAAAAAGTACTTGTACTCCACCTCTCGTCAAATGGCATCTTTTCCTTCTTATTTGTGAGTTTCACAAAGCAGTACTTGTATCAAAAATAAATAAGCAAACTGGTTACTAAGAATACAAAACGGGTATTAAGAATACAACCTCCAAAAATTCTAAACATGAAGTCTACATCGAAAGAACCGAAGAGCTTGGCTTAGACCGTACAATACAGGGTAAACTACGCAATACGCGCTCGTCTAACTGCATCATTCTATCCACAATCAGCTGGACAAAGCTACACAGCACTCTAACCGAATCCACCCTGCGCACATCGTGGTAAAGGTCATAGTGACCAGGCCAGAGGCGCTGGGGAAACGCCTCTCCCTCCTGCCATCCAACACCACCGTGCACCCCACGAAAGCACAGCCAAAACATGCGTTCAGGGAAACACGCCACTCCCTGGTCGCGCATTTTCTTGGACAGAATAAACAGGTCCCACTCCTGCTGGTGCTCACCCGTCCTCAGGTAGCCAGGCCAACCGCACAAGGATCCTTTGACGATCAGCACCACTTTGGGATGGGGATCCGCTGTCAGCACGGCGCCGTAATCCAGCTGGATTCTCGGTTCGAATTCAGTGCGTCCGCTAATTACGACGTACCCGGCATTGCTCGGGAACAAAATGCGCAGCACTTTCAACCATTCCACCAACCAGTGGTAGCTGAAAACCGGGCTTTTTGCAGCGTACCAGTTCATGGTAGCGCGCGTGTTCTGCAGCAGTGACTCCACGTTTAAGGTCTCCAAGTATGCCCGGTGACTACGAAACGGGAACTAATCAGTAAGAGTATGGTTAATCTTATTAACGAAAAAATGAACAAACATGATTACAATAAATCAGCGTAAAGGGGCCTTGACGAAGGAGAATGGGGTACGTTCGAAAAACGAGAATCGTAGCGTGTTACAGTGATATGGGCAGTCAGATAAGAGAAACACGAACAGCTGATCACAAAACGAAAGAAAAACGAAAAACATACTGTTCGCGCGTCATGTTTTTGGCGCTTCCCAACTTCCGGTGCATGGTAACCTACAAAAGTAGAGTTATCGAGTGTGGCACGAATTCTTTACAAATTTGTTGCAAGATGCCAAGTTCCGCTCAAACAAGGATTATGCTAGAATTTTTTGGACGGAGCCGTTCAAGCCGGTAACTGCCCGATGTAGCGCGTACGCTTAATTACAAATTTTGAGAAGAAAGCGCCCTCACACCGATACAAGCTACAAAAGCTTACCAAAGGAAGCTGAAAACCTGCACATATATGAGCGAGCAATGTCTCTGCTTCCCGCATCGAAGCGGCTGCCCACAAAGCCGCTAAATAGGGGAGTCTGTTGCCGAGCAAGGCGAAGACGTCCACGCGGTATCCCTCACACTTATCCAGCAGCTGCTTCCCATTCGGCTTCAGCAGTACGCGTCTGTTGGCATCAAGAAAGGCCTTCACTAAATCCTCTGCTATACTGCCAACCTGTAACAGGTAACTGTAAGCTATTAGAATTTTACGAATGATACGCCTAAGTCCTCGAGTAACTTTATAAAGGTACAGGCTACAGCGAACTCACTGGGAGACCATTTCTGAGTTCTGCTTACAAGGAGCGAGCAACAGTGCCGCAACACCCGAACTGTGTGGGTAACAGAAACTCCATATTTCTAGTGTGATCTGTGTTCAAAAATGCTTCTCTATATATTTAAAGTCTGATGAAATCGTTCTTGCAATAATAATAACAGGAAGATTATGCGAATAACGTAATATGCCATAACTGCTTGCTGAAATCAGCAACAGAAAATCTGCTGAAATCAAAAACATGAATCCCCATTCATGTTTTTGAAACATGAATCCCCAATCCCCCCAACAACCCCAATGCAGTTCACAATACTCGTATGACGAAGCATGATACAAGTGTGAAGTGAGTAAAAGTAGTGCCCTAACTGATTTTGTAATAAATCGTCAGCTGAGCGTAGCCCCATAAACAAATTATATAGGAAATCAATAAGTCGGTTTAGTAAAATCAACCGGGATGAACCAGCCATCATTGGAAAATACCTGTAGAGCCGCGTATCCACCTGAAAAACGTCCAGCAAGAGCGTTATCCTCCACGGAGGACTTGTGTCCCAGAGAAACACGGCCATCATTCGTTCGATGAGAAGGCGGGTTCGTGTCGGAGAACGACAGTTTTTCACTCTGTTTCTCGTTCAAGTGCTGGCTGGGACTCCGTGCGATCGACATTCTGTTGCTTTTCTGCAAACACAAAGACAGTTTGGGCAACGAGTCTCGCACTGTCTGTCGTTCCCTTTTCAGGATAGTGAACTGAACAATAGACAATTAGAAATTAAGTGTAGCTTCAAATACGATTAGTACAACGATACGATTAGCACAACGCATAACCGAATACAGCCAGCAGCAGCGCAACCGGCCAACCGCACTGCGGGGCCATTTCGAACGCGAACTCATCCGTCAACGGTCAACCGTTGTAACTTGTATGTATTTTGTCACTTTTGAAGTTTTGAGTTTTCTGTTTTCCACTTTTGCAGTTCTGCGTGTTGTGGCTTCCTGACTTGCAGAAAATTCTGTTTATGTGTGCTGCGTCTCTCGTCAAGGGAAAACGCACCATTTTGAATAGTTAGATTAATTCTGTAAGTGAGAATTGTGTGGATAAGCGCTATTGGAAGTTAATGTTGACGGAATTATCCACGCTGAATTCTTGATGCGTGTGTTGCAGTGAACAGCGCCATGTCGCTCGTGCGGAGACCCAGCCAGGAGTTGAGTGAGACACAGTTTGGGAATTGGGAGGAGAACGCTGTGGCTCGAAGCTTCTCGGGTGGAATCGCCGTTCTGCAGGTATTGCAACGTTATAGGACACTGACTGCATGATCGATACCGTTTCATGGCCGTATGGAAACTAATTTCGGATTGTCACGACAATTTTTATTGTTAATTCTGCTGCTGTATGTGGGATCCAGTAATGTATAATAATTATTGACTGATTGTGCAATAAATTACAAAAATAAATTGTTCGATTTAAATTCTGGTTGCGTTGCTTTGGCGTATAAAAAATTTTTTAATTTTAAAACCGCGTTTACAGAGCAGGTTTATTTATTCTAGAAGAATCGATCATTTACAGAGTAACTATTATCGGTTTATTTAATATTTAATTAATTAGTTTAAAATTTAAGTATCAAAAGGTATCTGCTTGTACAAGTTGAAAATAAAACAAAGTTGCAATTTATTCTATTTATTTTATAAATATTTTACAATTCTATATCTTCCGTACTGCAGTATAATTAGTAGTACTACACTAACAACAGTATAGGTAATTTCAAAATTATACGAGTAAATTGACCGTTTTGCTAGAAATTTTCATAATTGCCAATGGCTTCGCTTAGTAGCCTACGGAAAATTAAAATGTTTAAAAATCCCGCTCCATTATGACGAGAAGGAACACTTGTGAGCTCGTAATTATTATTACCATTAGAATATTGTTCTTTGAATTTATTTCAATAAATGATTTAACTACAGTATTGTAGCATCGATTTTCCGGTGCTAAAAAATCTTTTAATAGCCGTAAGTAAGATTAATTACAGTGATTTAATTAAAAAATGGAAATTTGTTCTAATAAATACGTTTATATAAAGTTGTATAACAGATTAAACTGTAAAATATTTTAATAAATATTTTAATAATATTTCAGTAATGTTGTTGGCAGGCTGGCAGTGTGGCCGCGGATCTCGTGGCGGCCTTCCTGAATGCCAACCAACACATGCTGCAGCATGTGCAGCGTCTGCCGAACGGGAAGCAGCTGCTGGAGATGTGTGAGGTGTACCGCGCGGACATCTTTGCCTTTTTGCTCGGCAAGAAACTTCTGCCCGATTTAGCGGATTTGTGGACAACGGCTGCGATGCGCGACGCAGCACCACTGTTTACTCCGGCATTCCACGGTCTGGATTTGTCCGTGGTAAACCCCGATTTTTTCCAGATTTTTGTTGGTGTAGACCGTTTATTTTCTGATTTAATCTTGGCCGATAAGTGGGCGCAGCGCAGTCAGCCTCTGTTTTGTGTATATTCGCCGTGCTACATGATGCGATTGAACCATAGCAGTTGTGCCAAAGATCATTTTTAATGTGATCTGGCTTTAAAATCACTTTAATGTGATCTGCCCCTGAGTTCGATCATTTTCAATTTTCATCTCATAAAATCAGACAAAAAAAGTAAAAATTATTAAAAACTATTATAGTATATTATATTATATATGTTGTATAATAATAATTATTACACTGTATTATCTAGTAATATAACAATAATTGTATAATATTAACATAATTATGTATACAGCGAGCTTCGCTCAATGATACCAATCAAATGAAGAATTTGTCCCAGTTTACATGAGAAGGGACTGTGCACAACACACTCATAGCATTACCACGCATAATCTCTAAGCTTAAACGCTGAAACAAAAAACAAGTGGAGCGACTCTCGCCCGTCCTCATGAACAATTTTTTCCCAATCTCCTTTAACGAAACAATGCCGGCCTCGCACCAAGTGCCAAAAGTCTCGCATGCAAACGGGACAAAATAGCAGCGATCAATAAGCGACTTGAGCGAAGCTCGCTGTATACATATTGAGAGATTAAAGTCTACATAATTATGTAATAATATAATATAACATATAATATATGTTATATTTTAAGTAATTTTTACCTTTTTGGTTTGAGTTTTTTGCGATGAAAGTATAAATTATTGATAAAAGAAAACATAGGCGAATTTAACTCGCTTGGGCGGGAGGGGCACTGAGAACCCAAGAACCCCAAAGAAAGCAAGATAACTTACTGCAAAACTTATAAAAACCTTTATATAAAGTACGAATTGAATTAAAATTGTTGGTACAGCAAGATATCAAGTAAAGCATTGCATTATAAATGGACATTTTGGCGCGAAGCGCGAAGCCGACGAACATTTTCACTGCAGAAATTACTAGAAATTCAATAAAAAAAGCAGAAATAATTTGAGATTTTTTTCGCGGAAGTCAAAAGGCAAAAAGCATTGCGATATTTTATGTACAGAGTTCAGAAAACCAGTGAATTTTCGCGCGAAACGCGAAGCCGGCACACGATTTCATCGCGGAAATTGCAAGAAATTATATAAAAATTAGGTAAAACTAATTAAAATTAAATACAGACGTTATTGAAATTCTTCTGCATGCAGGGGATATTAAACGGCACAACAACAATGCAGTATGCTGTACGGTACAGAGTTGTGAAAAACCGTAAATTTTCGCGCGGAGCGCGAAGCCAATGCATGGTTTTATACCTGGGAGCGCTAGAAATTCGATAAAAATAGTGAAATATTACGAGTTTCTGATAAAACTCCTTTAGAAACATGGTTTATTAATAAAAGAATAAGATGTATGCCCTGCTCATGTGCGCTTCGTGGAAAACCGTGAACTGTTCAGGCACTTTCGCGCGGAGCGCGAAGCTAACAAACGGTTTGACTGAAAAAATCGCTAGAAATTCAATAAAAAATAGCAGTTTATGCAGTTTTTTTAAAAGCCGGTAAATTCTTTCAGTGCAGTACTCCCCCCTTTACTTTTTTGAATTACCCACTTTTCCGAAAATTCCGGAGGGGGCACGTGCCCCCGTGCCCCCTCTTTAAATTCGCCCCTGAAAGAATAAATATTACTGAAATTATAAGTTTCTAAATTACCCAAAACTAATTTTCGAATAGTTTGGTGGGACAATAATAATAATAAATTAATAATGAGCAGTGTTTGATCGTACAGATAAGCGGACGGATAAAGCGCGTGTATCCGATCACACCTCTTGTAAAATAATGATATGACCGCGCAGGAATGTACACGGCATACCTGCACGCGCCTTCCGGTGACTAATGGCGGTGCTGTGCGACTAGCTAGTGACGATGTCGTCACAGTACAAGTGCACTGCACCGCATGCGTACAGAATGCTGGGTATGGGGTTATGAGACCAATTCGTCCTACATTAGTAAGCATTCATGTTTTTATTCGACAAAAACCGAAATGGCTTGTTTAGTCTGATTTTTTAATCTAATTTTTCCTGATTTCGCTACGGTACTTTTGATAATTTCAAATGATAGCACTCACTTGGGCGGCACGGGATAGCAGTTAGTTCATTTTATCTGTACTTCTATTTACAAATGATCGAGCCAGATCACATCCTTATAGGCTGCCGTTATACTGTTTTTTTCCCTTAATACATCAGACACCGAGGTTCTTTTAAATATGTCCCTGTGATCTGAAATTCTGAACTGTGCCGCATCGTCTGATGATACCCTTTCTGCAGGTTGCTACACACCGGATGCTGGAAGGCATTAACAACGAGACGATGCACGAAAAGTAAGTTGAATAAGTTCCCACTTTCCACTTCGTCGATTCCCTTCGGTTTAGTTATTTTATTGGCAGTTTCAAGTAGTAGATTAGATGACATGATAGTGATAGTTCTTCGCAAGACAATTTAAGTTCATTTGCATAATTTACGAGTTGAATTTCACTAAGCGAAAGTTTTTTCAGTACTAATGCGATCCTTTCATACGCGACCTTAATTTTGTAAGACTTAGAGCGTCACAGTGCATTCGCAGTTCACAGTTAATCTGAAAGGGAGAAGTTGAGTGTAATAAATATATTTCAGGAAATATTCGAGTAAAGCATGGGGTGCGAGATGCGGCTCCTATGGTGATTTCTTAAAAAAGATCCTCGTTGAAATAGTGTATGTTATACTTCGAGTTTTCTCATATTTCGGTCACGCTAAGGCTTAAGTGTACAGTTTCATATTTTGTTCGCCGGTTACTTACGTCTTACACCATTACGCATGCGGCGCGCTACATGCATGAATAACTGTTGATCGCACAAATGTCATTTTGATTTGTTTGTCATGGTCTGTAGTCATCAAAGCAATAGGAAAATGTTGGAGTATAAAATTTCTGAAATTTATAAACGTAGAAAACCGTTTCTTTTGCATTGCACCCGGTCAAGTTCCTGTTCTTTTGGTTTTTTTCATGGAAATTTTTTCAGATTTATGCGTTCATGAATGAGCGAAGTTTTACTAAGAAAACTGTTCATTTCTGGTATCTTTATTTGCCAGAATTTGTACCGGGTGACCAGAATACGAAAAAGCATACTTAAAGGGACCGAGTTATGTGAAAAATACCGAAGTAAGGTTAATAAAGGTTTCGTAGACACCGGGAGTACTTGGAGGCCATAGACGTGGCGTCACTGCTGAAGAAGGCGCGCGCGAACGCGATCATGGACCATTACGCTGTGCATCCGCCGATGTGGTACTACAGCTGGTTGGTGGAATACCTGAAGGTGCTGAGCATTCTGTTCCCGGAGTGGGCCGGCTACGACGTGGTGGACGGAATAGGTGAATTTTTCGACATCGAGGTGTTTTACGGGGCCGTCGTGACGACGGGTTACGATCCCAAAGTGGTGCTGATCGTCAGGGGGTGCTTGGGCCTGTGGCCGGGAATGGAGAGGATTGATGAGCGCCACGAAGAGTTGAACGTGTGGGATATGTCCAAGCGCATGCGCAAAGACGGAGTGGCCTGTTTTCCCGAGCGCATGTTCTGGCTGTGTTTTCACGGGGTGCACTGCGGTGTCGGATGGCAGGAGGGAGAGGCGTTTGCCCAACGCGTCTGGCCACATGAAGATGACGTTTATCACGATGTGCGCCGCGATGAATCGCTGCGAGAGCTGTGTGGCTTCGCGCAGTTGGTTGCATGGAGAATGATGCAGGGTGACCCAGGCGTCCCCTCTTGCACACTGGTCGCTTCTGCTGGGGGTCGCGATCAGTAATGGGAAAAACGTGTTTTTGTTTGCCTTTACTTGGAGCCGTATCACAGAGGCAGCCATAAGTCGGCTGTCCGTGGTGATCTCAGCGAGGGAGGGCGGTCAGATGAAGTCCTGTCTGTTGAGGAAATTCCGAAAAATGTGCGATTGAGCGGAATCGAACCGCTGGCTACCGAGTGTGATCCACGTAGCACAGCCACTGTGCCATCGCCGCTGTTGGCGAAGATCAAGATATTTGTGCTTGAGCTTGAACCAACCAGGTAGGCGGCAGATGGGCGGCTGTTGTGTGTACAGAGGATTCTCCTCTTTACAGCCGAAAGTATTTCGTAATATTCCTCACTGTTTTGCACTGCTAAAATTTTTTGCTTTTTTATGTTCATGTCTTGAGTTATCATTTCTGACGTTCAGACTTATGAGTGTCTCGAGGGTTTGTTTGCTCATTGGAATAAACCAAATTTAATTCACATGGGTGATGCGGAGCGGGAGAACCATCGTCACTGAAATGTATTTTTTTCGTGTTAATCTTTTTTTCCAAAAACGTGCTAACAATATCAGGAATCAGTTCCGGTTGAAGAAATCAACATTTTAAACCGTACCAGTAACAGAAGCGGCATTACCTCTTTGAATTGCTAATGAAATATTCTACCTTAAAAACTCATGGCTTCTTATCTCGCCGGTTTGTAACTCGATCCTCTTTCCTCGACTTTTTTGAGCAGCTTTTTAGCCGATGTACCAAAACTACCAAAACTCATATCGTCCTGTCAGGAAGCTGTACTTCTTCATTTTTTCCGCTTCAGCATGGCCAACTGCCGCCCCGGCCTTTTATTAGCCTGAAATGTAGCATGTGGTTATGTACAGGCACGGTCGACAAGTTGCACTTTGCGTAAAAACATGCAATAAATTCCTTACTCTGATTTTTGTTGAGGTTCGTATTGGACAGTGTAATACAAGAATATCAGTTAACAAAAACCATAACATCATTTCCGTTCCGCTGAATGAAAGGCAAAGTACACATCTTCCTTCTCTACCGTGTCGCTGAATGCACCGAGAACTGCATTTCCTCGCTGAATCTCAATACCAGTTCTTTGGCGTAAAAACTCTCCTGAGCGCGCAAAGCTATTTTCAGTATTTTGTTTACTTAAACCGGAAATTTTGTGGCGCATAGCATATCATTTAGGCGCCTAAATTGCTTTAGGAGCATGGAGATGACCTTTTAAATTCTCGGTAATTGCAGTGCAGTAATTTTAGTTTTTGCATAACAATGACTGCAAGCGCCGGTACACTACTTCATAGTTAAAATTTAAACATTAAAAAAACAACCAAAATCTCTATCTTCTCTTGGGTTAAAAGGTAACGTGCTCAAAACAGCCGTAGCATTTCCTTTTACAACGGCGAGACTAAAGCGCTGCTTAATGAAAGCAGTAGAACGCGCTTCTCCAGTTAAGTCTCGAATTTTACGGCCCATGAAATGCAACAGTTCACTGAAAGCGGGGCCAAATACTCCCAACGTCTCAATCACTAAAGGATAAAAAAAGTTTCCATTTTTCACAAACGAATATGTCCGGCGCTTGGCATTTTCTGCGAGCTGAGCCACGTATCCAGTTTTCTTCGAGCTGCCGGTGACATGAGAGTCTGCGACCGTGCACCAACTGGTTACGTCCCACACCAGTTTTTTCCCTTGGCGGACTGGAATCAGCGTAATCCCGTCGGGCCTTTTTCCGTCCTTACTCGATAAGCCGGTCGGTTCCAGTTGACAGGGAAAACCGGCACTTTCACAACAATTCTTAGCAATACTGTTCATTTCCTGGTGCCGCGCCCATCGTCCTTTGGTTGACTTATTGCAGGATAACCCGTGGTGTCCGTTAGTTTCCACTTGCTTACCGCATGCAATACAGTTGTGCGCCACTACCACTGGCAATCCAAACCGCAATGCGACACCGATTCGGACATCGTCGTCTCTAAGGAATGTTCCCAGACATGGAGCGGGCAACGCATTCAACCAGGCTCCAGAGTCTTTGTTTAGTGCAGCCAGCAAGACAGCCCTGTTACGTTCGTTTCCTTCTGTACTCGACATCAACATGGAAATGTCCCGCTCAATCATTGGCGTATCCCACGCGTATTGAAACTTCCGAATAAGATCTGCTGGGGTTTCGCACTGCGTCTGTTGTAACCACGACTCTAAAGCTGCTTCCGTTAGACACTCTTCAGTCGGCTGGTAGAATTCAGAGACGATAGGCTGCACAGAGTACACCGATGCCAAATAGGCACAAACAGCTAGTGTCTCTGTGCGGCGCGTCCCCAACCTCCCCGCCGTACTGGAAGAGACATCTGAGTCCACTGTACTTCAGATATCTTCACATTAACCAACCGCTCCACCCCCAACCGTAGCATATCGTCATATTCTCTAAGCAACTGAGGATGTTCATGACAACGGGAAGTGCGCAAACCATATAGCACTTTCGGGACGCTAAGGCAGTTCTTGAGGAGAAAAAGGCTGTAATGAGCAGGCAATTTCTCCAAGCGATGTACGAATTTTTTGAGTTGCTCGGTTTTACTAGTCAAAAATCCCGCATATGCTGACGACGTCATTGGAGCTCCTAGTAAGGTAAAATTGTCTGCGTTAAGCTGTATCATATCTGGCCAGTTGCTCAGCAGGCATGTGCGAATAAATGATTCATTGATTCATCTCTTTTTGCATTGATTCAAATGTCATAATCTGTTTTGAAAACTGTTTTTTTTTCATTGATGATTCGATTTGAGTCATCGACGTTTGTTAGTTGAAAACAGTGTATTAAAGATTTGGTATCCCGTACATAGCACATGTTGATGGACATCCTTAATTTTTTTAATTTCTCCGTCAACCAACGATGCGAAGGATCTTTCCAACCAACATTCCAAATGATAAAGAAATAATCACGGACCATTTTATGATCTACCGATTAAGTGCCAAGTTACCAACTCAACTCAGTGTACGGCTTCAACATGCGGACCCGATTTCTAACTGCATCGCCGGCCAGTTAAGAGGGCTTTATCCGGGCTTTCAGCGCCTGGTGCGATCCGCTTCGTTATCATGCTGCATACTGCACGCCGCGACTGCCCTTCGGAGTAGAAGTACCGAAGTTTTGCGCGTCTCAACGGTCTTACTCGTATTGACAACCATAAACAAGAAAATAGTTTCTCCCGATCCGGGTAATGTCGTTGAAATCACCAGGCATTAGATTAACAGGTAACTTATACAGCAATAAACTGTAAAGACCAGGCCTTAAAAGCTTACGAGTAAGGGCTACGGCTGTATTGCCGCAGTAAGAACAACATGCGGCACTATAGTTGGTTGGCTATTCCGAGTTAGCGATTTTGATATTCCGAAAACACGAAACCATATTATGAGAAAGCAATAGAAAAACATCAGGAAGCTGGAAAAAAAATCAACATAAGAAAAGAAGAAAATACGAGAAAATATAAAAAAGCGTAAGAAAACATGGAGAAAATGTAAAAAAATATAGTAAAGTATAAAAGAGTGAGGGCTGGCCTTGACAATGAGGTTGCGACGAGCGCGTGTCATGAGGAAGTTGAGCAGGCACGCGCCGGTGAACTAGAGATCCTGCCGGCGTCGTCGCCCACAGGCGGAAAGATACGAGGCAGCCACAACTTTCTCCTAACTTCGAATACAGAACTTTATTTAGGCTAGGGTAAACTCATACGCCCTTCCACAACCAGCTGTGCAAAGCTACATAGTCTTCTGACCGAATCGTCGCTGCGCACATCGTGGTAAATGTCATGGTGACCTGGCCAGAAGCTTTGGGGAAACGTCTGTCCCTCCTGCCATCCAACACCGCAGTGCACCCCGCGGAAACACAGCCAGAACATGCGCTCGGGGAAACAGGCGACTCCGTTGTTCCGCATCTGCTGCGACATATACCCCAAGTTCCACTCCTGCAGGCGCCCATTGGCCCTTTCAAAGCCACTCCAAAGACCCGGGGAGCCTTTGACGATCAGCACCACCTTGGGATTGGCATCCGCTGTCACGACGGCTCCGTAATCCAGCTCCAGTCCATCAAAGTCACCATGTGTGAGAACCACCACGTACCCAGCAGGTTCCGGGAATAGAATGCGCAGCACTTGCAACCACTCCACCAGCCAGACTGTGATGCCGTGCAGTATTGCATGACCTTTTTACCTAGCAACGACCGCAAGTACGTGCGTGACCTTTCGACGAAATGCAGTCCATTTCACCAGCTGCTGAAAGCGGGAGTGCAGTGGTCATGGTCCAAAGAATGCGAGTCACAGTTTCTGGCCATCAAAGAAGAAATAGTACGGGCAACGTTTTTGGTGCATTATGATCCAGAAATGCCTCTTGTCCTGGCAGCGGACGCCTCGCAGTACGGTGTGGGCGCCGTGCTGTGTCATCGGTTCCCGGACGGCACGGAACGACCGATTGCGCACGCATCAAGGACACTCACCGCAGCTGAGAAGAACTACGGGCAAATAGAGAAGGAGGCACTTGCCCTTGTTTTCGGCTGCCGCAAATTTCACCAGTATATTGCTGGTCGCGAATTCACGTTGTGCACGGACCACAAGCCGCTGCTGAGTGTCTTCGGAAGCAATAAAGGAGTTCCGGTCGTGACAGCCAACCGACTCCAGCGATGGGCACTACTTCTCATGGGCTACTCCTTCTCAATCGAGTACCGGCGCACCGAGGATTTCGGCCAAGCCGACGGCCTGAGTCGCCTGCCACTCCATTCGACCGAACTGGATGGACTGAGCGGGCTGGGAATGGACAAAGTGGTAAATGCGGTACACGAAGACAACGTGTCACGCTTGCCTGTCAAAGCAGAAGCCATTGCCAAAGCAACCGCCGAAGACCAGGATCTGTCCACGGTCCACGGTTACATCCTGCATGGATGGCCGGCCACGGTTGATGAGCGGTTGCGTCCCTACAAACGACTAGAGAATGAATTGGTGCTGACCAACAACTGCATTTGCTGGGGATCGCGCACGGTAATTCCGGTCAAGCAGCGTCGGCAGATACTGGACTACCTGCATGAAGCGCACATGGGAGCCGGTAAGATGAAAGGCGAGGCACGCGCCTATTGCTGGTGGCCACAGATGGATAAAGACATCGAGCACATGTCTCGTGAGTGCCGGATCTGCTCGGAACGCGCTAAGGAAACGGCCGAAGCACCGCTCTCGCAGTGGGAAGTGCCCGAAAGCCCATGGATGAGGTTGCACATGGATTTTGCCGGTCCATACCACGGCACAATGCTGCTGCTGGTGGTCGATGCCATGTCCAAATGGCCGGAAGTGGCGCAAATGAAACACGCTACATCCGATGGCGTGTTGGAAACTTTGCGCAACCTGTTCAGTCGGTACGGCGCTTGTACCGAAATCGTTACGGACAACGGCACCCAGTTTACGTCACAGGAGTTCGCAAACTTCTGTGCGGAACACGGGATAAAGCATCTCAGGACACCACCGGGACACCCACAATCGAATGGACAGGCGGAGCGGTATGTCCAGACCATCAAGGACGGAGTTGCGAAACTCATGGCTGACCGGAAGAACCTGTCCGAAGCACTGCGGCAGTTCCTCTAGAGATACCGAGGCGCGCCGCATGCAAGAACCGGAAAGTCGCCAGCGGAGTTGTTCCTGGGTAGAAAGTTCCGTACTCAGCTCGACCTGTTGTCCCCTGTTATGTTCACACATACGGAGAGAAACCGCCAACGATACCAGCACAATTTCGACAAGCGCACCAAGCGGAAGAGTTTTACGCCTGGCGACTTGGTAATGGTTCGCGATTACCGTCTCAACCGAACTGTCGACTGGACCAGCGGCCGGCTGGTCAGACGTGAAGGCACCCGGATATGGGAAGTGTCTGTCGAAGGCGCCATCTGGCGCAGACACCTTTAACCAGATCCGACCGAGATATTGGCTGCAGCCGGATGAGCGACAGGTGGCGGATTCCTCACTGCCCGCACCGGTTGCATTGCCAGTGAATACCGGAAACAACATACCCCGCGGCAACAGTGTGGTTCCCGACGCAAGGCAACAGACGGAGCAACCGCCTGCAACAGCCACAACCGAACAACCGGCTGTGACACCGAAAACGGAGCTCACTGTCGAACCGGCCGCCACCGACGTGAAGTTACCGCCGAGTAAACCACCGAAGAAGCGCGCAATACCACCCCCGAAACAACCGGAACCAGAGCTGCGTAAAACTGCCAGAAGCAACGCAGGCCAACGATTAACGCCGAGATTAATAGAAGATCCGAATTTTGGCAAATAGTTACTGTTGTTTTGAGTGGGTTTCCCCACTGGGGGAGGTGTGATGCCGTGCAGTATTGCATGACCTTTTTACCTAGCAACGACTGCCATGCTGTAAGATATTGTTGATCGATTCAGTCAGTAGAGCAGCGCGCGCGTACCAAATAAATATTACTGTTTATTCCCTACTTCGTGACACAGACTTTGGGAAACACCGGAGGTTCATCAGCGTACTGGTCTAAGACAGCGCGCGTGTTCTTCAGCAGTGAATCCACGGTTAGCGTCTCCAAGTACGCCCGGTGTCTACCCAATATCAATTGCAATAGTGTTATAACGTTGAATTTAGAGCGTGAGGACATTTCTGAACGAAATCAGTGTCTTCCATGCACCGTTCCTCGCATTCGCTTTTTAAGCACCCTTTCACGTTTCTTACAACGCTGAATCAGATTCCTCGTTAATAATGACAGAAACGTAAGCTTTCTTATCCTGATCATGCCCACCAACGTAATCAATCATTATTATCATGGTCGCATTTCGCTTTGTAGCTTACACTACCAACAGAAGCGTTATCTTCGTAATCAGAACCAAAAAAAATTAACAAGGCTGCTCGTAAAAAATTTCAGCGTGAAGAGATGCGGAGAAGGGATCTTTCGAAAACGAGAATAATGTTTGGGGGGTTTCGCATGACACCCATATCAGAAAAGAACATGAACAGCTACTGCAAAGAGCAAACTTATTATTCAGTCACAACGAAATACAAAAAGTGAATCCACTTCTATCATTTTAATTAGTGTGTACCAGCGCTGGCTTTTTAATCTAAGAGATGGCCACTGCCGAATAAAAAGAATGCTTAAAAAAGGTGACTTACTGTTCGTGCGTCATTTTACTAGCGGTTCCCAACTTCCGGTGTATGGCAACCTGCAAAAAAGATAGTAATCCAGCTATGGAGAGGAATGAGCTTGACACCAAGATCCGAGCAAAAAAGACCAAAAGCAAAAAAAGACACAACTGTTCAAGTCGGATCACCTAATCGCAAATCGTGGTATATGGTAACAAATGCAGCACCAGCAGATTACAAGAAAATTGCTGGTTCAGCATCTTGGCTAATCATGTTGTATCGAAACCGATTTCTGAGTTTTATATGTGATTTGTTGCTTAAGAGTTAAGATCGTAGACCGAACCTTACTGAAATAGTAATTCTGCCACCTACAGATAGTATTACTGCTGACGGGTCCTAGTTACTTAATTTTAGGCTCTGCAGTATTATTCTTATGAATTATGTTTTACACCGTTTTAATACGAGTAGCTTAAGAACCTATTTAGTAGGTTTTTACCGTATTTTTGAATGTTTTGTTTTTGTTTAGATATATGAAAGTCCGAGGCTCCAAGCGTAGAGGATAAGCATTGCGTCGAATTTCGAACAAAAACTGGGGAAACTAGTTTTGTTATTATGCCCAGATAATTTCAGAAAATAAGCGTCGTTAAGCCTAAAATACCAGGTGAAAACTTACCAGAGGAAAATGGAAACCAGAGTGTAAAGGAACAGGGGGTGTGACTGCGTCCCGCAATGCCGCTGCTGTCCTCGAAGCCGCTAAATCGGGCAGTTTATTGCCGAGCAAGGCGAAGACTTCCGCTCGGTATCCCTCACAGATCTCCAACAGCCGCCTCCCGTTCGACACACTCTGCACCTTCCGCAGCACGCGCTGGTTGGCACCCAGGAAGGCCTTCACGAGATCCTCGGCCACACTGCCAGCCTGTAAGCAACAGTCTGGATAATGCTGATTTATTGACACCTCCCGAATTATACCCTTCCAATTACATTAACTTAGTACCTGTTTAGCTCAATGAACAGATCAACCCGTGAAGTACCCATAACTAATCTGGTCAAGCGACGGCACATCTGGAATTTTATATGAAATACCTGCACCGTCTGCACAGCCGCGAATCCACCAGAAAAACGCCTAACCAAAGCTTTATTGTCCTTCGACGGTAAATTGTTTAGAGAAACACGATCACCATCCTTGCGAGTCGAAGGCAGTTTCGTGTTAGGCAACGACACTTTCTCGAACGCTATCCCGTTTAAGTCTCACTGCTCATGGCCAAAACAGAGCCTCAAGTCTGGTGAGAAATTCGCTTACTTAAAATAACGTAGATAATTCAGCAGCAGAAGAATCAAGCTAACATTAAGCTGAAAACAGGAAACTTAACGGTTCCTGAGCGAGGTGGAATAAAAATAAATTCTAACACAAACCTCAATGGCACCCCCTACGGGAGGTGACGGCGCGAGTCACGACAACAGCGCGCCGGCGTGCCCCAGTGCACGCTTTTATATTCAGGAAAAAACTTCCCTCCAAAAAAAACGCTCCTTCAAAAACTTCCAAAAAACTTTGCGGGAGACATTCCTCCAGATGGACGCGTACGGAAGCTATGATTGGCTGCAATAATTGGCGCTGCAAAGAATGCTCTGGCTGGACAGTGTAAATTATGCCAGGAGTTGCTGGAAAATTTAGAAAGAGGTGCGCGGAAGTTTTTCTTCGTGATATCGTACTCGTCATATCGCACTCGTCATTTTTTATCTTTATGGTACTTACGTGTTGTGTTGTTGCATGAGTTTCTGTGTTATGGCAAGTTATAACTTCAAAGTGCTGTTTGTAATTCAAGGCAAATGCGCAAAAAATTTCATGTTCGCGGGGATCGGAACATCCGCATGATACGGATGCCGCATACGGCAGGGGATAAAAGGTGGCAGTGGCACCTGCCACTGGCATCTGCCACCGGCAGTGGCAGTTGCCACTACGCGTTATGGCAAGCGATTAAACGTGGCAACTGTTAGAAATTAAAATATTGAAGGAAGCCATAACTTTTCTTGTATTAACAACTCAAAATCCCTTAAACTCTTGAAGGCATTCATGTGCATGGTCCACGTCAAGTATGATGAACCCTGATTATAAAAAAACATTCTTAGTGCGACTTAGTACAAGGGATACCGAACCGAGTGCGCACCGATTGTTCCCCAGGATTTGTTCAAAAAAAATCGAAAACAAACAGAACAAAAAATTTTGCACACCGACCACATCTGTAGTACCTACAAACTACAGCACAGATACTGAGATACATAAAGAATCATAACCATACGCGCTTTTTGTTTTCCACAATCAAGCGCAGGCCATTTTTACCTTTTCGCTGTCATACAGTCTGTTGGGCGTAACTGAAGCCTTTGAGGAGTTTAAGCCGGTGTTTAGCACATCAATGCGGCAGCATGCGTCAATGGATAAAGCCGCTTGCAGTTCAGCTTGCACCGCATCCGCCGTGCCAATGGAGTCTGGCTCCTACAGACAAAACATTTTCTAGCTTTTTAAGACTTATAAATTTTTTGAAGTTTCTTGCGCTTTTTGCGTTCGAACGCAAAAAGCGCACGAAATCTAAAAACCCTAAGAATTCTAAGGAGTTCCCAGAACTCTTAGGGTTTTTAGGTTTTCATAGAATTTTTCAAGAATTCTATGAAAATTTGTTTATTTTTAGAAAGCCTAAGAAATTCAAGAAACTAAGAAATCTAAAATTAAGAAGAACCTAACATAACGATAAAAATGAATAAAACCCGTTAACGATGAAAACGAACAAGTTTGTCTCCGACTTTTAGTAGTCAGACTCAGCCCTACGGCCGCGAGCCTGTAGCCCAACAGCTTTAAACACTTTTGCCACATCAGTTTCTTGCGTTACTCACAACTGATGCGAAAACCTGAACGATACTGTCGATACACAACGAAGTTTTTGTATTTTCGTCGTTTTATGACACATACCGGACCGACGGGACCTTAGTCAAAACGCTCGTTTTAAGCCGCGCTCATCAAGCGTGACAGATTAGTTAGTTTAGCTTTCAGAATGTGTCATGACAAGTCATCCAAAATCAAACGATTGCTGGAGATCGCCAGTCATGCACGAATGGAACGCTTTTACAATACCGTCGCATTACCGCGCTTCGATCGTGAGCGACACTGATTCTGAGAGTATCTGCGACAGTTTCTTCTGCTAAATAGCGATTGCAGCACTCATTTAATACTGCATGGAAGGCGCGGAAACAAAACTCAGCTGGGGTGTACGTCCATAGCATCCATAGTTCTATAGAGTCGATCTGTGAAAATACGAAAATGCTCTCCCTAGAACTTATCGTTGGATGGCAAAATTGTCTCAAGATGATTCGGAATTTTAATAGGTTGCCATGCTTTATCGCTTGCCAGAACGCGTAGTGGCGACTGCCACTGCCGGTGGCAGTTGCCAGTGGCAGGTGCCACTGCCACCTTTTATCCCCTGCCCTGCAAGGGCAGGGGATCTGCAAGTGACTGTGTACGTGGTTCACCGGTGGTTCAATGGTGGTTCTATGTGGTTCTATAGGTTCATCTGGTTCACGGGGTAGAACGGAATTGCGACAGTGTTCCGGCAAGTTTGTGAATGCTTGGTTCTGTGGTGGTTCAATGGTGGTTCTGTAGGTTCACCTGGTTCAAGGGGTAGAGTGGTAGTGTGACAGTGTTCCGGCAAGTGAATGTGTGCTTGGTTCGGTGGTGGTTCTTTGTGGTTCTATAGGTATCGCTTCTCATTCGGTTGCTGCGTTGTTAACACTGTTTGGTTCTATTGGTTCAGAACCAAGGGAACCACTTGTGTCCTGGTCTATGAGTTCATTCCCATAGAACCACTAATGTCCTAACTTGGACATTCTATGTCCTACTGCAGTTGATGTAGCTGGACTTACCCACTCCGCTCTGGCCGATGACGGCGATATTCAACGGTACCTTCTTCCAGCGATCATTGCGCTCGCGCAGGACGCGGGCGAACCCGGCTGCTCCGCCCTCCTGGTACGCTTCCACAATTTCCTTCATATATTCTGGCCCAAAGTTTGGACTTACCCACTCCGCTCTGGCCGATGACGGCGATATTCAACGGTACCTTCTTCCAGCGATCATTGCGCTCGCGCAGGACGCGGGCGAACCCGGCTGCTCCGCCCTCCTGGTACGCTTCCACAATTTCCTTCATATATTCTGGCCCAAAGTTGGTCACTGTTAATGTTTGCGAATTATCTTCTTCCGCCATGTTCTTACTTGTCCGCATAGACAAACTTTTAGCAGTATTGCTGGTTTTACAAGAGCAGTTAACCCGTTGACGGGCATTGGTGTCTGGAAACGACAAGAGGTTTTTGATTTTTTTCCCAGCGATCGGCAACAGTTATTCGTTGTCCCATAACGTATTAAGCAAAAGGGGACTTTAAAGCAGCAATAAAAACACAATTTGAACTTGTGTCTTAAGTTTGTTAAGAACAATAGGTGCGCGAAAATCGCTAATTTTGAACTTTCTGACCTCTCGTAGGTCTTGCTAATTACTAATTAGTGGATGAGTAATTAAACCCGAGATAAATCAACAAGGTACAACTGGCAACCCTTTATTCAAAAATGTCTTACACAGAATCTAAAAGTTGAACCATAGATGACCACAGTCCCTCAAAAACGTGTGTCGTCTGCCAACACCATTGCCCATGAAGGGTTGTGAATACACGGGCGGGTGCACTTTCGACAGATTATTTTCATTACGTAAACGGAATAAAGTTACTGTCGGTTCGGACGCAAAACATGCGCCATGTGGTTTTGGTTGTCGAAAGCTGGCAGAAAATGGGGTTGCTGAACGGCACCCCGGGCGGTCGGAATGGTGGTCCTGATGCGTTAGTCCTGACTGTAATAAGTGTAATTCTACCGCCAGTGTACGTAGCACTGTAAATGGCTGCACAACCCTGCACTCTGCTGCTCTCTGCCTTCGATATGAGTACGAATACCGCTTGGGCAAGCGAAGCAGCGCAGATTTAAAGAAACAGGCGAATTTTGAGTTCTGACCAGTCTCGGGCGGCTGCAAGCTGTAATGACCACCTTAGTGATGTTGACCTTTGCGATAGCTTTATGTAGGTTACATCCGGCCGATAATGTGTTAGAAAAAGTGCGAATGACCACTAATATTTGGTTCGGCGCCAATCGCCTTTGCAGCTGGATTATACCCGCCGCTTTCCCCATTCCCACCACCACTGCGGCTATACCAGGAAACGTGCAAGTCCGAATGATGCACGCAGTGTAAAGGCGGCTCGGCGTGTTTAAAAAATAAAATGCAGCAAGTGCAATGTTAAATTGCACAAAGGCTGCTTCTTGAAGTGCCGTATGAGAGAGTGATGAAAGTTGGCGAAGGAATATTGTCAGCATCGCTTGTTTTCTATATTGTTTTGTATGTGTAGTAGTGGTCAAAATGCAAGGAAACGCTTTTTAGCAGTTTTTAAAGTTTTGCTGACCAGTGGTCAAATTGTTGACCACTTCTATACTCTTATTTTAAAGTACTTTTTTTGAGCTATTTAATGAAGCTATTGTTTTTACTTTATCCCTATTAGATTAATTATTACAAAATTAGGCGTTTTTATGCTGTAGACCGTCCATGGGCATTGGCGTTGGCAAACGACATAGTCACCACCGTTGACCTAGGGTCAGCGCAAGCTCACAAAAAATTCCCTTTCTTAATTGAATTTTTTCATTGGAAAATCCCGATTTTCAATAGAAAACTCGCACTCCTTCGGGTACCGCCCGCTGGAGGGTTAACACACGATAACTAGTTTCTACTGGGCCCAAATGTCGCAAATGGCCTGCTATCCTTTATAGAAGTATGGATATTGCGTCCTTACTCACCATGCAACCCAATTGTACGTACCAATTAAAAAGATAGACAAGATTAACAATACCATCGGACAACCAGGTGTGACATGAACTACCGTCATTTCGACCGAAAGTAGAGCAAATCGTTGATAAACCATTATGCTACACGAAATGAATGTCCTCGACAGTAATTATTATTGCAATTTGCAGGGCTGATAATAAAGTACCAAAGTACTCGTACTTTACGTTCATATACAACAAAAATAACGCAAATAAAGAATGGAAAAACGGCCAGAATCCACTCTTTGGTAAAAGGCTACCCAAAACTTTAGCGAACGGATTCGATGTGTGCAAATAACGGCTGGGATCCGGAGGGCGTCGGATGGAGAATATGCGAGACTGGAAGTAACTTATGTCGCAGGTAAACGTGCTGGCGCAAACGGGTTTTGTGGCAGTAATGATTGGTGTAAACGGCCCTGCTGCGTAATCGGCAAAGAAGTTTCCAGTAAGAGGGCGACCATGGGGCTGAATCACTGAGGGGTCACCGGAAGGCCTACCGTTTTATGCACGGCACAGTCCGTAATGCGTCGTGCAGCTTGCAAAAGTCAAACTTGTACGGTTTGTAGTTGTCTATGAGGAAAACGTTATCCTGATCGGCATTACTCAGTTTCATGTTTCGGAAAATATTTTCTCGCACTTGCTGCAGTATCTCATCGTCGGTTCTGTTAGCAGACGCTTTAGGAAAGGCGGCGCGATGGTTTTCAACGTCGTTGCCGCACTTGGTGCGCACGTAGAAGAATCCCTTGCCAAGCTTCCGAATCTCATCCGTCAGCCACTCGGTGGTCGTCGTCGGTGCAGCGGCTGCTGGACAGCAGCAAGTAAAAATCATAGCGTTTTAACTGAATTTTTTCAAGATACTTGTCGCGCGGGAAACCAGGAGCTCCAACACCCGGACAGTCCCAGTACAAAAGGCTTCCGTTGTTGGGATCGGCGTACGATTGGACTTGTGTCGTGGTCTCGACTATACCGACTTTAGCAGCTCCTTCGGCGTCAGTGGAAATATTTCGAATACTGTTAATGTACTCGTAGCTAGACTTGCCGACACCACTTTTACCGATAACGGCAATATTCAGCGGCACTGTCTTCCGACGTTCCGTCATGTCTATATGCAGAGAAAAGTCAAGCAGTGAAAATATATACAGCGAAAATTTCTGCACAAAGTCAGAAGAGCGATTACTGATGACAACGGCAGCGACTGGCTAACTAGTTATACTTATGAACTCATGGCTCAGTATCAATACTACGGAATGTATTCCTGCTGAAAGAAGCGTGATCTGTCTAGCCAAGTAGCAGCTGTTTAGAACGATGGTAAAACGGCTATCAGTTCGGCAACCATAATACGTTGTATCAAAGCGCACGGCTATCAGTTCGGCAACCATAATACGTTGTATCAACGGCCCTGCTGCGTAATCGGCAAAGAAGTAGAAATATGGTATCTTACGTATGAGGACATTTGGGTGCTGTGAACATACCCTGCACGATTAGGCTGCGATGAACAGCCGGCTAAATTTATAGCCGTTTGCATTCAGACTGTGATATCAGTAGCGTTGCGAGCTACGGCTAACCAGCTGTTCATCGCAGCCTAATCGTGCAGGGTATGTTCACAGCACCCAAATGTCCTCGTATGCGTGCAGCGTACTTTATGCATCTGGTTCTCGAGTAGTACAAACACAAAATACAAAGTCTGTACTGTACTGGTCGGTGGCACACTCATAGGTTGCATGAGCGGTCTTACGAACACGAGTAATAGTGAGTGCCAATCGGGCACATTTACGATGCGTTCAATAAGAAAGCAAGAAAAAAATCATTTCGGCGCAAACTTGAAATCAAGCGACGAAAGCCATTGACCGTTCACCGGTCTCAAGGCAGTTCACAGTTTCTTGTAGAGGACATAATATTGTTTCTGTATGTTTTAGATATTCCTCCGGCTTTTCTAACAGAAAGCGAAGTGGACGGGGCATGTTTAAAGTTGCTTCTTAGAACACGTGCTTAGCAACAGAAAACGTGACTTCCGGAGGTTGGTTGGTTTTCACAGCTGCCGTCCGTCTGCGGCTGTGTCTTGCAACGATGCGAACGTTTAAGTACAGTATTCGTCGTGCTCACTTAAAATATTATGTAATAGGATTATAGGATTCAAATACAGATACGTAAGTAAGCTCTGCAAGTTGCAATTAATGCAGAATGCTATGCGAATGGCGAATCGGCAGAATTGATTGGCGACACTATGTACTCTGGTGTGCCGTAAAGCTCATATCTTACAAATGTTGACGTGCGAGGTGCAAGTATAATACTCTGATTTAAAATTAACGCTAGAAATGACATTGACAGTTCGATCAGTCTTGATACGGCGTGATGACAGAGTTGGTGTAATTTATTGGTTACCTTTTACTCAAGCATATAATGCTCTAAAAAATAATGCACTAGTAGCACAATAATGGAAAACAAAAAACTAGCCGAAAGCTGAATTGCATAACTAATGGTCATTAGCAGCGCTGAAGAATGCTAAAAAGCGAGTTGGAACACCAGCGTAGATAGCGCATGTAGCAAGACGACGGAATACAGGGAACATCTAAGAGGCTGTTTTTTTCTGGCCATATCGAATGCTTGACAGCTGCGAAGCGTTCTACAGGGACCATGGTGTCAGACATACTTGTAAGTGCACAAAAGAATTCGCACTTTGCCACTTTACAACCTACAACAACATACGCTTCTTAACATACAAGGCACTGCAGCATAATGGGGGAGGGATGCGATTTGCGGTACGTGTATGCATTAAACGATCAGGACGCTCTAACCATGCAGAATTCAGCGCGGCAACGCGGCGTCGGTTATGGGGACGATGGAAAAGCGGAAAATTTTTAATGAAATTCTGATGTTGTAAAAAATGTTGATGTTTTCAGTTATTACAAAATTACGTTGTACCTCAGGTGAAATAAAACACGTTATACTGAATTAGGCATATGATTAATCATAATATTATAGGATTAATTTGAATATTAAACAGTAAATCGCCTATTAACTGCACCGGCCGGCAGCATGCGAAAAAGGTTGGCTGTTTAAGCAGATTAAGCAGGCTTATTAAAAGTTGCCGATCGGTTTAATTCTATGGTATGGCGCAGGTTATGATTGGATGGTGCTGCACGACTGGTCAAGAAACAAATTAATTTTAGCTGCATGTCTAGGATGCCGGCGTCTTATTTCTGAGGTCCTCACAATCTTTGCGGGTATCCTCCAGCGCCAGTTGGCGAGCTTTCTGGATGCAAATGTCGATAACCTCCTTGGCGGCGGTTTCCATCCTGCCCAGGATGCAGAGCAGCATGAAGCGGGTCAGTGTGAAAGAGAGCGGCGCCCCCACCAGCGATCCGATAAACGGAATGAACTTAAGTACCTCCTCCACCACCTGGCCAATTGTCTCCACCGCCAGCTCCTTGCCGAGGGCGATCAGGAAATCCTTGCCGATCACGGTCGGAACCGACATGGACACCATTTGCATTAAGATGGTCAGATCAACCTCATGCATCTGAGCCGTTAACGCCAGTGATTGCGGGTCTAGTCCAAGCTGCTCCTGGTAGAATTTACACTCGGCCAGCACCAGGCCAATGTCGAATCCAGCGGATACCCCTAAAATATTTTGTCTTTATTTTCTCCCGGGGAAATTGCAGTGCGGTGAAACGGTAGCTCGGCATATCTGCGGAATGTCTAAGAAAATTCTGGGTACATATTATTATATGTTTGTGTAACGTAAGAGTTAAGACCGATGCATAATAATAAATATGCAGTTGCATCTAAAAAATTAATATACCGCTAAATCGAAGTACTGTAGCTGGCGCACAGCCAAAGCGTTATACCTTGCAATGAAGAAGTTTTTGTAAACCTGTCTTTGTAAATCTATGACACGCAGTCGTAGCGTGCCGGCATATCACGCGCTACCGGCATGATGCACGTGCAATAAGTCAGTTAAGTATATAAATTATCGCCTTAGATTTACCGCCTAAAGTGCAGCGCTGCAACGGCCTGGTTGTATTTTAAGTTACATGACCTGACTGTTTTCAGCAAACTATTCCGAGACTTACCCGGTATTGGCACCAGACCAACCACACCGGATAGCAGCGCTACTTTCCATACCCGGTTCCGCAGTGCATCCACCTTATTCTGGAGGATTTTTTTGCTGAGCATGCCCATGGGATTGAGAGAGTAAAGGAATGCCTCGCGTTTCAACTGCGGCAAACCTTCCAGTAATTTGTCTTGCAGCATCTCGAAGTCAAACTCTTTCGGTTTATGGTTGTCGATGAGGAAGATGATACTGTCTTCCGCCGTTCCAAGGTCAAGGTTGCGGATGATACCATTTCGCACATGCTGCAGGATCTGGGCATCCGTTTTTCCAGTGCAAGATTTAGGATAGTCGTTGCGTTGGTTAGATACGTCGATGCCACACTTGGTCCGCACGTAGAAGAATTTTTTGCCAGCTTTTTTTATCTGGTCTGCCAGCCATTGGTCATTGGCCGTGAAGCGACTGCTGGACAGGAGCAAATAGAAATCGTAGCGCTTGAACTGAATGTCTTCCAGGTACGTGGTTTGTGGAAAATAGGTAGTACCCACACCCGGGCAGTCCCAGTACCGCAGCAAAGGGTTTTTAGGGTGGACGTACGAATGGACGCTTGCCGTGGTCTCCGTTATGCCGACCTTGGCAGCACCTTCGTCTTCGGCCCCGAGGTCACGGCTACGGTTAATGTAGCTGGACTTGCCGACGCCGCTGTTGCCGATGACAGCTATATTGAGCGGAACCGTCTTCCAACTCTCATTGCGCTTCCGCAGGACGCGGGCCAATTCGGCTGCACCGCCCTTTTCGTAGGCTTGTGCAGCTTCTGCCTTGTCTAAGTTGTCTTCTATGGCAAAATCACCTGCTGTCAATCCTTCTAGCACCATGATTATGCGCGAAGAGAAACTTAAGAAAAATTTATTTCACAAAGATCGAACCCAGTAACCGAAAAGGGCAGCTCATACAACAAATCCCTAATTACAAGGCAGTAGAAGCTCTCTGTTAGGTCGCAGGTAATTGATATTACTACAGCAAGTGATTTCGGCCTAAATAGCTTTTAAGTAGTGCTTAAGTAGTAGGATAGTTTCCTTCTTGACAGGCAGCAGTGGTCTAGCTGGAAAAACGGCTGTCGACGCGGTAGACACCGCGATATGAAAGTTAATACGACATCGAATGGCACGTACATATGCATCGTATACTGTCCTTGACGCATAATTGCATCATATGCTGTCAAGGTCAGAGTCAGTAGAACGTGGCTGAAGACACAGGAAGAATCTTAATTGGCTACCCTTTAATGCAACGTTCAACGCGCAAGTTTCATACAGCAACAGTACCAAACTAGCCGAAGGCCAGGTTGCATGAGAAATGATCATTAGTAGCGCTAATGATAAAATTCACTCAGTGATTGGAGCAAGACCGAGGATGACACGTAATAGTAATTATCTATACTTCAGGTATTGAAGTAACTTGCCAACTACGGCAATATCGGAAGCCAACCGGATGCACAGCATTGTGAAGGAATATCAGAAAAGCAGCTAGCTCGAATTGTTGCATGGCGTCGCTTTGGTCGTTAGCTGTATAATACTTTGTGCGTTTGGGCCGGCTATGAACGGTGACACCAATCTTTTCATCAAGCCATTCGCTGAATTTTGCTCTGCTTGTAGCCGCTAATGGCATGCTGTTGGCCGACTTGCCCATAGCATGCTAAACTGCATACAAAACTGCATGCTAAACTCCCTATACAACATATACAATATTTATATGGTATAGCATTATCTATCATAAAGATATAATACCATCTGCTAGTTTATGCAGTTTTTTTTATTTACTTACTCAGTAGTTCTACAGATAACAACGTTACCTAGTTAAGTGTTTTTTCATTTAATAAGTATCACACTGCAAAGTACAAATTAAGTACTACAGAAACTGGACAGATCATGGAGAGAAAAACACGGTGATGAGGTTAACCATACAAAACTTTACTTAAAATTGAAAAGCACAGCTTTGAACAAACAGCAATAACAGGCGAGCGGATTACTGAGAACACTGGAGCTAAATTTGCTGCTTCTTCCCTGCACAGATCCGCATTTCCAAGCCGGATTTATATGGTTATCCGTTGGAGGAGATCCTCCGTTCCCATAACCAATGTGAGGAGAGAAGCGGCTCACTTACAGCGACAAAATCTTTCAAATGATTTCGACGTATTGCGCCGTGGTGCAGTGGTACTGCCTCCGCGGATCTAACAAGCCTGGGTTCGATTCCCCCATCGGTGCATTTTTCAGCCGTTTCTCGGTTTCCCTCCGATTGCGCCCTGCTGACACCACGTTGCTTGCCTGATAAATACACGAATGCAAAAACTACTCTAGCTATCAGCTGACAGCTGTACATACCTGTACGCAGTTTTTTAGCTGCATCAAGCATACATCTAAAAATGCAGTAAATGCAGAAGTAACTACAGTAATATAATCGGGCAATGGAAACGTTTATTAACAGCAACAGTCAGCGCAGAAATGAGGGAGCTTTCATTTAAACCCTATCGGTCTTGCCAAGTCATCCACAAGCGTACTAGCCGTTTTAACAAACTGGGGATAGAAGACCATGTAAGCGCACAATGGTACAATATGCTGGGAGTGAAATACCAACAGTGCTGGGAGTGGTGTATGACGCGTTCTGACTGTTCTCGTACAACGCAGCAGCGCGATCGAAAACTGACACAGCGCCGCTGACATAACAATAACCGATCCCGCGATAACCATCCGAAAGGTCACCGGCTGAGATTTGTTATTCCGCTGAAATTTACCATTACTCTCATCCGCACAATATCTTGAGAGCGGCGACGAAACGCTCGGTATATCCTCCACAATTTTCTGCCGAGATTTTGTGGCGAAGGCAAACCACGCCGCGCGGTAATTAAAGTACGCCGTGGAATTGCACGGTGCCACGACCAACGGCCCGAAGGTTCCGAACATAGCGGCATTAAACACGATGCAGTATGTCCAGATGGCGATTAAGATCCCCGCAATAATCGAGTTGCTAATGTGATTCCAGTAAGTGACGGGAAACTCCACCGACATCCACCGATCCACACTGATACAGCCGATGTGAGCGTTGTACAGCATCACGCCGAAATACGTGTCGGCCACGCCCAGCTGGTACGGCAGCTGGCTAAGGTGCCGCGGTTCGATAATGCGGGATATGCTCGCAATGGGGAGAAAAATGAGGAAATGGATTCCGCCAGGGAAAACGTTAGGTGAAGGTAGACGAAAGGTTGTTTGTTTTTCCATCTGAGGAAGATGATAAAATTGATAAGATTGCACAGGGCACCAGTGGACGAGACGATCAACAATCCCGTTGTCAGGAGGATCTGAGGAGGTGCCATTGCCGGGTGGTTCCGGAGAAATGCTCGTTGCAGATGACTGACCGGCTTAGCGTTGCGTCCATGGCAGAATAAACCATAGAATGCTGCGCAAACACGGTAGGCAGCATGATTTAGATTTTTGGTTTCTCGCTATTGGACCGCAAAATCGATAAACCAGGTGAGGAAAATTTTGTTGATGAAGCAGATGTCCACTGTGGTCCCAACAGAAAACCGTTTTTCCAGATTACAATCTGCAAACCGGTTTTACGCTTTATGAATCCCTTGTGTGAACAAAAAATTACCTGTTGGCCGTTGGGCCTGTATTTATTACACGATAATGTGTGGCGGAAAGTAAATATTCTGCTGAAATCTACATATGGAAAACAGTGGGTTCAGTAATGATATTACAATGGTCAAAGGTGCGTTCTCGGTTGGGGAACAACTGAAAGATTTCTGCAGAGTTGTCTCGGGATATCTAGCGGATTCCTGGGAAGTGCTACTGGAAGAGCGATTGTTGCGGCTCACGTAAAGGGCGCATTGTCAATAAGACAGCGGGACCAGCATACCTACACTTCAGACACACTTACCGGAGCAGCATCACGTTACGGCATGGTTGCTAGTCAGTAGTCACGCTCCGGAGGCAGAAGGATGTTGTTGCGCACAACATTTTGGTGAACAGCAAGGAAAGGCTGCTCTCATTTTCATAGGTTTGCACCCACCTCTCGGTATGTACCGACATAAGTATCTACTACTGTACTTAGTGTACTATATATACGCGGGATAAACCATTTCTTAACCTTGACACCGAAAAACGGTTTTAACGTTTAATCTGTCGCGCTGACTTTCATGCGTACTTGGTTTTTTTTTGTCGCACCTGTACTAGGCAACCTTGGTTGCGTAATAAGAAATTAACAATACGGCGGCAGAAAGAAAATAGTGTCCTAAATTGTAGCAAGCTGCTTTTAATCGCTAGACCGTAACTAAATATTTCTAACGCTAAATAGTGAACTACGAGTAGGTATTACTGAGTGCAGGAAGTCGATATAAGTAACTGAAATTAACTGGAATTACTGAATACTTCTTAGTACTTACTGAATTAATGAGTATTACTGAGTAGTTACTGTAATTACTGGGAAATTCCCGAAAACTCAGTTAGTTCACATTGATCTGGATACGTTGACAATATTTTTGGCAGCTGCCGGCAGAGCTTATTGAGACAGTACACTATAAATTATAATTAACGGCTTTTTAACTTGCGCTTTCAGCATTATTACGTGGGCAGCCAGCATAACCGGAAAATTAACTGGATCGTAAAACCTAAACAATACTTTTATGGTTGGTACTAACTTGAGCAATTAAAAAGTATTCTACGTCTTGCCCTGATACGGTGCAGCGGGGTGCATAATTACAGTATGAGCTCCTTATACGTAAAAACCAGTTTACCAGACATTACGTGATATTTGTGATTGGTTTTGTCCGTACGTTAAAATTACTTCATATAAGCGGTTAATATCCTTGCTCCGTCGAAATACATACTTCTTCATCTTTATTCTTTGCTGTTGACGGTAGCGCACTCACCATGTTGCTAAAGATTTTGGTTCTTCTACCGTTTGCTTTTGGCCAAACTTCGGACGATATCGACAAAACTGCAGACCACATCAGAGCTGTCAATCCCCTTGGAAATCCATATCACAGTGATACGAGACTTCACCTATTAAGCGGGGAACCGCGTACGTATTCTCCAAATTGTACTTCAAAGTGTACTTGTAAAATAACAGTACTTAGAGATTATCAACTGAATCTGACTAATGTCCAGTCGTTTTTGCAGGGGATAACGAAACATTTGCCGGGACGCTGAGCCTCTGCTCCAATGGCTCAAACGATGAATTACTTAACGTTACCATCAGCAGCAGTATAGCCCTGCGCGGCTATAAAAGTTTAGTGTTCTATGCACGCGCTGAAACCTTTACCATACTGGAATTCAAAGACTTCCTGGAGCTTCCGAAATTTATGGGTGTTCACCGCATCGCACTGCCGCAGACCAATCGCAGCGTCTCGGAACTGGAGGAAGCTCTGGCGTACGCGTGGGCGCCCAGCTTTGGTAATTTCATGTGTAATACAAGAATCCTCGACGTTTTTTGCATTTGCGTACCGGACACCAGCGGCACGTTACTCTGTGTTTTTTGCACCACATGACAAAGTATTTTCAAATCTGATTACGGGATAGCCATCGCTTTTACACATGCTCATACACGATTATAACGGAAAATTATCAACTTTTTTAATGCGGAACAACGCAGAGAATACCGCATTTCTGCGGTATTCTCTGCGTTGTTCCGCATGCGTGAGCTAAATATCGTCTCCATAGTATTTTAATTGTCGAAAAACATTTCTGTTTGCTAGAGAAAAGTTCCATGACACCGAGGCGTGCTCAGATCGTAAAGTTGGGACAAACCTGGGACTTTTTTTCCCGCAATGGGTAATCGAATATGTTAACTCGATTTAACCATGCAGCAATACCCTTCGCTATCCCATAAGGTCACCTTTAGTATCGATTGTCTACATTCTGCCATTGGACGAACTGCCTTCGTCCGGGCATTGTGCGCGACCCTGCACGATTCCTCGGAATGTGTCGTTCCACGAGTTGCCGGCAGTCACTCCGCCTTCGGTCGAAACTTTCTGGCAGCGATTTGAAGAAAAAGGCTTTGCTCAACCCAGCGGAAATATCTTTGCTAGTGCTGCACCACACGGTGAATTTTACACGTCATTATATCTGGCAGAAAATAAATCCGGCTACCGGCCGATCTGTCTGCTACGGTTCTGGAACGCCGAAAGGGGCAAAACTGCAGCGAGGATGGCATCGCCAATGTGAAAATTCACCTGGCAGCTTTCGAACCGGCAGTTGTTACTTACAGAGTTAATGGCTCGTTTTCCGAGTAAGTACTGGATAAATATTCAGTATAATAGTAAAGAATATCATAGTATTAAAGCAAGTACTGGATAAATCTTCCGAGTAATCACTGTTTAAATACGTATTAGTTTACCACTTTACCGTTCAGTTTTCAGTTTTCTTAACGTTCTAGTGCTCGTAGATTTATTAGCTTTCTTACTAGGGCCCGGTACCGCCTCTGAAGAATTTCGATGTTTGTATGAAGACAGTATAGCATTGGCAATACTTAAAAAAATAATTTCATCGGCAGTGGTCCAGAGGGCGTGACTAAAAATAAATTTAGAACATAGACGTGTCGTGTGTATGTCAATGTATTACTTGTCATAATATTCCTGTTTGCGAGTGAAACTTAATTTTCTGAGCAGTTTTCGTTACCCGCTGTCACTGCAGAGTTGCGGTCTTAGTTTTGAATAACTGGCTTGGTAGTATAAACATTCTAGGAAAGCTTGCCATCCGAAATACTTATCTTAGTTCAGCACAATGTTGTGGCCGCGTCAGAGTAAATACTAAATATTATGCCGAAAACTGCTGGCAATTTGACAAAAATATTTAATGCTGTCAAGCCAGTTAGACAAAAAGAATAAAAGGAGGCGAAAAATTCACAGTGCTAACGGTTAACGCTCTGCTAGGACCTTGGAAAATATGTTTTCACCGGCGAAACAGGAACAGTATGGTAAATATACATAGCCGATACATACGGTACTTGTTTTCTCTAAATTGGTTTATGGCCACGCCCGCTGAACCATTGCCGATGAAAATATTTTTTAAACGTTCCCGACACCTGTTATGTCTTCAAACAGAATATGAAGTTTTTTTTAAGGGGATGCCGGTGACCGAGACCTGGTTGGGTTTTATTAATTCCCTTAAGCGTTCATTTTTATGTTTAATCGACCGAAGCGTAGCGAAGGTCCTCTATGTTCAGCGTTCATGAAAAATGTGGTGTCTGTCGGTCACCGCTATCAAATGCACATATGCGCGGCAATTCCTTAGTCAAATGCACATGCGCGCTGGCCGTGTATACTCAAGGCGTTCAAACTGTGGTGTCTGTCGGTCACCGCCATCAAATGCACATATGCGCAGCCTTTCCTCAGTCAAATGCACATGCGCGCCGGTCGCATGGAGTATATTTTGTATTCCGCCGGGAAAGTTACCGCCATCTACTCAAATGGCGATCGAGTAAACAAACAAGACTTGACGTTACCTGATTCTTCACAAAAATTTGGGAACTGCAATACTGTCGAAAAACACGTCTATAGCCGGTAAAACCATGAATCCAGCGGCCAGGAAGGTCGTCCACCGTAACTGAGACCGTAAATACATGTCCCTTCAAGTAGGCTTTAGTTTTACGCAATGTTTTTCAATATGACCGGCAAAAATGTCCGATTCAACACTTCTGCTATGCTTAATCCGAGAACAGCGGAATATTGATCTGCCTGGGAGGAGATCTGCGCCACTTTCCAGTCGCTCGAAGCAGTGGCCTCCACCCCCTTACACGTCACCGGGTACATGGTTGTACAGCTTGTACTCTACAGACACTGTACATACTTCAAAAACATCACAATAATTCTACAAAGTTTTGCTAATAAGTAGATGAAAATATTTAGAAATTTTCTGCTACGCTTCGGTCATGCAGTGGCAGCAGTGCCCGCCAGAAGCGAGTGCACTTTCCTAGTTATTATGCTCTGGCTATTATCAGAATGACCGTTCCTCCGTTTTCCTTCGTGCCGACCATAAAGAGAAAAGTTTACGCTAAGAGGTTGGTCTTGCCCGGATACCGAAATCACGTGTACAAGCTTGTCAGGTAATTTCTGCCGGTTCAATACGGCGAAGTATACAAATTGCGTGTTACGCCAAACTCTATGCTACGGCGCGCCACGCCACACTCGCCATACTGCTTAAATACGTAACATGCATCTGGCTAGCTGGTGGCTTGGTGCACGCCAGATAATTTAATGAGAATAACAGTAACTGCCTGGCTGAAGGTGGTTAGAAAACGGTCGGTGTAATAATGGGCAATCTATCTGCGGAGCGCATTTAGGCAATCCGATAAGCGTAGTGACGTGGCCATCATTTTAGCGCAAATTTCGCGCTAGCTGTACCTTTACGACAGAAATTGCCGGACAAGCTTGTACACAGTGACAGGGCGCTATTATAAATACGACCGCGACTTCCTTGATAGCTTCGGAGAAAAAACTGGCATTAAGTCGCTGCTGTCAGGTCCGCTGAATCGGGCCTATTCCTTTCGGATGTATCTTGACCGACCTCCTCACGATTTTTTCTTGAATATTTGACCTCCTCACGATTTTTTCTTGAACCTGTTATTACAGGCTATTTTTTCACCTTTTTCATTAAACTGTCCGTGTGATTCCGATTTTTCTCTACATTATTGCACTAACTGCTGCTTCCGTGGCAACAATTTGTTTTACTCGTAAGAATGTACTGTAGTACCACACTACCACTGTACCAGTATCTAAAGAACGTCATTATATTAAGTACTCCATTTTCTATACTTAGAATCTGTTGCAATTTCTTCTGACCAAAGCTTTCAAAACAACATCAAAATTCAGAAGGCACATTACCAAATGGGCACCAGTAAAGATCCGTACCAATGGTACATTCAATTGCACCACTGGTGCATGCATGTGCACTTTTGCTGCATGTACCACTTTTATGTACTTCCTTAGGCGCTAATAAATCATACAATTATGTCGTCGCCGAGTTGTAGTACCATGGTCAAGTACCAATTGCATTATTTGTCGACGTACCGTGTAATGCACTGTTGACTGATCAGTGCCGTCGCAACGTCCGTATTGTTGCAATAATAATTATTTATGGCAGTGCTGTAATTGTTACCCTATTGTTTGTAATTCCCCATCTCGCCGTGCGCCCTGATGCAGTTCACTGGTACTTTCTCATCGTGCGGTCGATATTGGGTATTGATTGCACAAGCGTGTAATACCCAAGCCCCTGGGTAACTGCAGTGGACAGTGGTCAGGAATGCAGGTACCATCGACAGCGATTGACACGTCATTGACAGCAAAATTTAATGTTGCAAAACTTTCACTTATTGTATAGAGGTCATCGTTCTGAACACTAAGTGTTATACTGGCATTTACACACCGAATTTTGTACGTCACATACTGTGTCGTGCAAATACTATCTAATTAAGGGATTTGGCCCGGTACATAGTACCAAATTCGGGTACATACACGGGAACTTTCGCTGTCGCGCACTCCTAAACACATTTTTGCATTGCTTTGTAACATTTTGTAGCCAAAGGATTCGTATACATAGGCGAAAAAACTGTTTGTGCGCGCAACATCCGGTTCGGGAGTTATTAGTGAAATAAAATTCCAAAAGTTTAAACGCGCGGAGGTGTATCAAAAGTCTCATTATGAACCGATGCTCTTCAAATTTTGAACGAAAACGCACATTACTATGAAGATCGTTTTGGTACCGAACCAGCTTTCCAGCACTTTCCAAATAGATTTCAAAAATTTTAAAATTAATTTAAAATTTGAAAAAAATGGTAGAAAGCTGGTGCGGTACCAAAACGATCTTCATAGCAATGTGTTTTCGTGCAAAATTTGAAGAGCATCGGATCATAACGAGACTTTTGGTGGTACACCTCCGCGCGTTTAAACTTTTGGGAATTTTATTTCACTAATAACTCCCGAACCGGATGTTGCGCGCAAAAACGGTTTTTTCGCCTATGTATACGAATCCTTTGGCTACAAAACATCATAAAGCAACGCAAAAAAGGGTTTGGGAGCGCGCGGCAGCGAAAGTTGCCGTGGATGTATACAGATTTGGTGCTATGTACCGGGCCAAATCCCTTAAATACACACCCATTAGTAATTTTGCGATAGGTTAACCTTTGCTGAGCGCTAATGTAGGCACTGTAGTATAGCAGTTACAGTACTATTAAGTGCGTACTTCTATAATATTTAGTTTTTGTTATCTATAAGGTACAGCTTGTTAATCGAAGCAGCGGCTTTATTGGGTTATTCACCATAACGTAGGTTAAACGCAAAATTACGCAGTTCATCATTTCAACACATAATACACTTCATCCAGCCTCTTACCGATACAAAACGTTTCCTGAACACACGCGGCATTTCCTCGCATTAAAGCAACACAGATTCGCTGCTTTAGAAACTGAGTGGAACGCTTCTCTTGTGTCCGCTCGAAAAGCATCTTACCGAGCGTAGACATCTTACATTTCGATTCTTTACCCCACACGCCCATTGTTTCAAAAACCAAAAACAGAGAAATTGAAATTATCGCGCAAATATCCGTGCTTGTGATTTTTCTTCGTCTCTGCCATGGTAGCGGCCGCACCGGCCTCCTGGGACGTCTTGGCGATGTAGGAAGTGGCCATGGTGTCCGGGCAGGTGACGTCCCAAACCCAAGATTTTCCTTGGCTGAAGGGGACCATCGTCATGCCGTCCGGTCGTTTTAGAGTATCACGATACAGGCCTGGAGGTTCCAGAACTGAAGGAATGCTTGCCCAACCGCATGCCCAGTGGATAACGTCTCTGACTTCGTTGTGACGGGAAATCTTTGCTTTGAGGCGCTTACATCCCAACCCGTGATATCCCCAAACATCAACGGTGCTGCCGCATTTGCACCTGTGTTCAACGCATACTGGAGCGCCGATGCGAAGTGCTTTTATACATATTGCTTTGCATACTGTATTGCCTGGAGACAGTACAGAGTACTACTGGCTTTCTGTTCAGCAGTACTTCTAAAGTGCACCCGTACTTTCAAAGAACTGCTGTGCCAAAGTGACCTTCCCGAACAGAGCCGAACAAGCCGATTCAGCGCTGTGGCAATTAAAGCACTGCAGTACTATCAAAGAACAGCAATAATTTTGAAGTACAGCAATAATTTTAAAGTAATCTTGTACTTTAAATGTATTGCAATATTTTAAAATGCCTAAGCGCTTGATCATCTGTTTCGGCTTGTTCGGCGTTGTTCGGGAAGGTCACTTTGGTTCAGTAGTACTATACTTTGAAAGAACTGTTGCACTTCGAAAGTATTCCTGTACTTTTAAATCATTGTAGTATTTTAAATGCCTCAGCGCTTCATCGTCTGTTTCAGCTTGTCAGAGTGCAACAGTAATTCTGAAGTACTGCTGTGCCAAAGTGACCTTCCCGAACAACGCCGAACAAGCAGAAACAGAAGATCAAGCGCTGAGGCATTTTAGAGTAAGCATTGCAGTACTTTGAAAGTACAGTAATACTTCCAAAATACAAAAAATACAACAAAATAAAACACTACACTTTTAAAATACAACACTACACTTTTAAAATACAACACTACACTTTTTTAAAGTACAATAGTACTTTCAAAGTGTACTGCTCTACCAAAGTGACCTTCCCGAACAACGCCGAACAAGCCGAAACAGACGATCTAGCGCTGAGGCATTTTAAAGTTTTGCAGCACTTTGAAAGTATTGTTGTCCTTAAAAGTATTGGTGTACTTCAATGACTGCTGTGCCAAAGTGACCTTCCCGAACAACGCCTTTAATTTGTTATATCAGGGATTCAGGGCTGTACTAAAGAGAGAAGGCGTGCGGGCACCAATGGTGACGTCACAGTAAGGCAAGCAGCCCGCTTGCAGCGCCGTGCTTTAAGGATCGTAGGCTCCACAGACTGCTATGGCGAACTCGTTTTACGTTCACTTCCCGTGCTGTAAGAACACCGAGTTATAGCTCAAAAGAAAGGGAAGTTTCATAATGCAAATGTCTTCAATATTAAGTTCCCATTCACAGTCGGTCCAGACCGTGAATGGGTGTGTTGACCGTGAAAAGACCGCTGTGTTCTAAGTGCACAATTGTTAAGACCTTTTCAAAACATTTTAACGATTTCAATTGCACACATATTATAAATCGAATGTCTTAGATATTTCCCACACTTTTCAATTAATTCAAACTTCTAAAATTTGAAATGCTTAACATGGCAACCAGTGGAGCCTACGAGCCATAAAATATTGAGCAGAAACCGGAAATGTTTATTATTCTGCTGACAGCGGAATTCGTGGAGTGCCGCTTCGCTATGTATTCTCACTATTCTGACAAGAAATGCTCGGTATAAGTGCCGCAAACCAGTGGATATGACCAGGTGCCCGTGCAACTTTGCCGTTATATATGCATGTAACATACATAAGCGACGATCCATTTGCCGTGTCGATAATGCAGATGTATTAGCCAACGTCGTTATCTTTCAAAGCAGTAATAACATTCTAGTATACATCGTCCTAAGTACAATGAATTTCACCGCAGCACAACTACCGGCGGGAGAGGGCTCTCTCCGCAGCGAATGTGTTGCCTGCATTAAGCGGCATACTTGTGATCCATATCATACCGTGGAGTACGCTCTGATCCTGACGCTGAGCGTGCTCATCCTGCTGATTACCGCCGTCAGATGGCTAATCAACCAGCATGCACAGACGCAGAACCGGCTGGCTCGCCTGGAGGCCCAGATGGACGCGCTGCTGTCTGCCCTGCCGTATCCTCGCGCCCCTCCCTACAAAGGTTACGTTCTGGGCATGCTTTATAAGAATACCTCGTAATTTTTATACAAGATACAGTTAGAAACGTCGATGCTTCGTTCCTACGCATGATGCGCCAAGAAGCCCTTTCTAGACTCGAAGCGCTTGCTGCTGTGTAACCTTTTAAGCACTGTATGCTGAATTTAATACGCAGTTAATTTTCGGAACCGCAGACCAACTGACCGGTTCCCGCTTTGTCCAGTCCTCCGGTGTAGAACCGTTGTAGAAGGAGCTTATTCGAAATTAGTGATGTAAATAAGCCGACGGGTAGAATTTGTTGTAGCAATTATATACGTCAAGACCAAGCTATAGCTGCTTGATTTTTGGTGACCTTTCAGATGATCCTTATCATCTGGGCAAATGAAACGACCAGGTGCAGATATTGTACTGTATTTTCACAAGTTTAAGGAACATGGTGGGGGCGTGGCCAGCGTAGCCGGACCGCCGGTCGGCTTTGATCTCAAAGGGGCCGACAACTCGTGTGCGCGGCCCGGCCCCTGGAGCGTTCCTTAAACTTGTGAAAGTACAGTACATGGCTGAAGGCACACTGGATTTACCGGAATCCCGTTTCTGGATAAATTATGTCTGTTCTGTAAATAACCGCTTCCTATAATCATGCATGTACAGTATATGTTTTCCTACCGCTTATATTCTCGTAGTATATAGGGGGAAAAAGCAGTCTACCCGAACCATTCCCCTGTACTGCTGCCGTCAGCCGGCTGGAGTTTTACGTTGTGGCTAAACATGGTGCTTATGTACTTCGCCTGATTTAGCCTTATATACTGCCGTAACGTCACACTCCAGCCGGGTGACGGCAGCAGTGCCGTGAATTGGTTCGACTGACATGGTTTTCCCCCCTATACAAGGTTTATCTCACAGTGTGGCTGACCGGCGGAATCATGAAACTTTTACAATTATCCATTCAGAATGTTCAGTGTTTATGTGGAATTTTCGGTTGGGGGCTTTATAGTTGCTTATGCACGCACATATAGGCAGGTAAATAGACAGATTAATAATAAAATTAACTACATCAGACGTAAAACAGTATAGCGGAATAATACATAATCCGTGAATACTGAATAGTAACCTAGTTAGGTTAACAAGTTGTTTGACTTTATATACAGTACGCGGCACGCCGTAGTCGCGCTGGCAGGCGTTAACCGTACAAAGCACTGCTGACAAAAATTATTGGGCACATTTAACGCAATACGCTTAACACGGCAGTGCACTGCACATATGTGCAAAGAAAAATCGGCACCAGTAAAAATCCGTACCATTGGTGCATGCATGTGCATCACTGGTGCATGACCATTGTTTTGTGTTCTTACTCTCAAGTTTTGTGTACTTACTTTAAAAGTACAGTATCGCTTTACTTTCGAAGTACTGGCATACTTTCAAATGCCCCAGCACTTAATCGTCAGTTTCGGCCTGTTCGGGGATGTTCGTGGAGGTCACCTTGGTACTGAAAGTAATACAATACTTTCAAAGTATTGCATTACTTTGCAAAATAGTGTAAGTTAAGTACTTGGCCTCGTCGGCAACATAATGCGCCCGTGTAGCAGTTTCTGCAGCACAAACTGCAGAAAGCGAGCGTCTCTGCAAACATCAAATCTTGAACACCGAAGACATATACTAGGGGCTTTGCGTTGCAACTTGTATGTCACATAAGTTAGCACCCGTCTATATAAGTAAGACTTCCGGCCGTCGAAATTGGTTTGTGCGTATGGCTTAAAACGAGCTGGTGTGCGGCACGCGTGTAGATGTGACCAGCTCGCTCATAAACACAAACACATAAGTAGCCGACCTGACTGCCAGTCAATCCCCAAAACTTGCAGCACGCTTCTTTCGTTTGCCTCTCAACAGAACTTCCCAATCGATATATCAAAAGATAGAGAATTAATTTTCAAACTTTTTGGTATATAGCAAGTGGAAATCTATGGCAAATCAAGAAAGTTATGGCTGTTTTGGTTTCTCGTAAACAAAGCATAGGCCCGTGTGAGGAGGCGTTGCTTGCATCCTATGCTAAGTCTATGAGAAACTAAAACAGCCATAACTTTCTTCATTTGCCATAGATTTCCACTTGCTGTATACCAAAAAGTTTGAAAATTAATACTCTATCTTTTGATATATCGATTTGGAAGTTCTGTTGAGAAATAAACGAAAGACGAGCGTTTGAAATTTCGAGATCCACTGGCAGTTCGATCAGTTTCGAGTATGTATGCATGCTAGGGGGTGGAGTTACATACATACGCGTAAGGCTCTTACGAGTATGCATTTTTGGCACCGCCCTCACCCAAGCACAGATCTAATTTGCGCGGCAGCGAATCGCCGCATTGTGGGTTCGGCCATGGCGTAACTTGTATTGATGGGTCCTTAGTTGTGTAGCATACAAGTAGCAACGCAAAGCCCGGACTATTCAGTATTCATATAACCATCGCAGTACTAAATAGAAGGCGTAGGTGCTACACACCTACTTTCGGTGCAACGTCACGAGAAGGCAGGCCATCCATCTGCAGTCCCGTAGTTCGTGTACAGTAATGATATCCCAGCAGGCGGCATGGTGCGACGGGAGTAGGCTGCTCCATATTACGGCTAAGCGAGCGTTATAGGAACAGCATGTCAGTTTCCACGCATACTGTCGCATAGTACTTCATCGGTACGTATTCGCCGACTTGAGATGTTCACAAAATCGGCGGTGAATGTTAGTGCCCGGCTGGAAAATCGAAGCGCCATTGCATCTCCGTCCAGGTACTGTATGTGACAATATGTGCAAGCTGTTCAGTGTACACGTGATCATGGCTGTTGTCGGCACCAGTATTTATATTTTGCAATCTCAGCACAGAAGCGTGGGGCGGTGGGGCGCATTAATTATAGCGTCTTAGTAATGGGTAGATTAAATAAACGGAATTACAGGAACTGGTCGATTCCTAATAAGCAAGAGAACTATCGTAAATAAATAACTGCAAAGCCTAATTACAAAATATTTCTAATTAGGACGAGTTCTAATTAGTTATACAGTAAGAGCAGTACCCCTGTGCGCAGGCATTTTCCGAGCAACATATTGTCTCTACGCTGTAGCTGTTACCAACACCATCATGTACATGTAATGTAATACAGGAAGAAGTACGGCATGACAGTGGTCTGTGGTGCGTTACGCCGGCAGTAATTACGTTAGATTACTGGCCGACCAGTGGTCACTCTCAATGATCAATAAAACAAATACATTAAAAAGGCTCATTTTAAGAAGTTTTTCGACTGCTCAAAGCTGATTTCTACCTTACTGCTGTAATTTTCTGCAAAACTTTAAAACTCTGGCATCAACGGAGTAAACCATGAAATTCTGCCATAAAACTGGTAAACTTTGCAAAGAACACATTTCACAGTCCTGCGTGCCAATTCAACTGCACTGTGCACATCACATCCTTCGGAAGATTAAGAAAGTCCCAGGCGGAACTTGGATTTGACTTGGTGGTCGATCTATTCAGTGTTTCGAGTACGTCGTACTCGTATCTTATGCTTTGAGTAGTTAACTTCACATCAAAATATGAAAACAAATTACTGTACTTTACTGACCAGTTGCCCGAAAATGCTAGATACTGGACAAAGAACAGTGTCATATTCGTAACATATGCCCACACATTTGCGATGTTTGTTGTTCTTACCTTTCGAAAAGCAAAGCGTTGGAATGTTGAAGCGGTACCCCGTTACTCCTGATATTACACTTTCCAGTTTCAGTTGATGCAGAAGCAGTCAACAGCGAATTTCAGATTCACAAAACATGTTCCATACAGTTCGACTTTCGAATAGAAGTTGGCGTTACGGGTCGATTTACGTCCGTTCGCGACGTAAGGCGCCGTAACCTAACGTCGTTGGCTGACGCGTAAAAACTATCTGCCTTGCGTGGATCTGTGCAACGGCTCAGCCGTATGGCTGAGCGACAAGCCAGCGTATGCTGCCTGTGGATCTTTTTGTGCGCTCTAACCGCCTCCCCGAGAGCAGGTTGGTCACGCTTTCGGCACTCTCGATTCGATTTATTTTTCAGCTGTATGTCACTGCAAGTGTGCATCCGTACAAGCATTTTGAACGATTTTCACTTTGCTAACGTACTGTTTATGTGACGCAGTAGTTTCTAGTGTATGGAGCCTAAACCATGTGAATTCTAAAATTCCTAACACAAACTTCCGTCCGTACATCAGCAGCGTCGATTTATGCTTATGCTCTGTAAGTATTTATGCTGATAAGTTGCTGCAAACCGACAACGGCAACCCGCCCGATGATTCTCGCCAGCCAAAGTCCCAACCAGCGCACCCGGACTGCTGCATCTAGGCGTTCCCGCATCAACTAAGCCGGTCGCAACAAAAATGAAACATTGTATACCTACAAATTGTAGGTATACAATGTTTCATTTTGTTGCGACTGGGGGATGTTCCCTAGGGATGCATTGTAGGCTACAATGCATCCCTAGGGGAACTTGTCTTGTTATTAACTACCGTTAGCTTATAATGCTGTCCTATTCCCGTTACGCAGCTACCAATTTTCTGGCAAAATGCTCAGCAGTTGATGTCATATCTGTGATGCCGGCACCAATCGGTGGTTTTAAGCGTTTTTCGCTGGTGTTGACCATTCGAGTTACAAAGCTGCATAGCCTTCACCAAGACCTTTATTTTCCAGCTTTCTGTGCGATTTTTTCGCAGCATCCTGTGAGAGTGAAACTGTACGGTACCAACTGGCTCAGCAAACTGGTGACCGTAGTATGAAAACATCAACATAAAGTGAGCAAAATCAAAGCAAAGTTGAAATACTAATAGAGCGCAGCTCTGATCACAGTATACGCATTTGAGCGGTATAAACGCGGTAACTAATACCGGATACTGCGCATAATTGAGCAGCACATTATGCTGACACCAACACTTCCGGTGAAATAAAATTATGCGAGTGCAGTACACTGAGTACACCGCTCGAGTAGTGCTTATGTTGTGCGGTTATTATGGTATGCACACAAAGACGATTTAATCGGCGAACCACGCTGGCTGGAAAACAGCAGCATATCAGATAACTGTGATGTGCTGTACGTCCACAGTCCGCCGCGGTATAGTTATGGTAATGCGCTACAACGCACCCGCATACTCGCGCCGCACAGGTGCACTTTGCCGTTTCACGATAAGAATGCCGAGAAATCACACAGACGACGGAAACAAGCGCCAGAGGCGGCCGACTACGTCCGCGGCCAGCCAGTCACGCGTTGGTTTCTTAAAAAGACGATCGACGTTTACTTCTTTCCACGTTAATTTTGCAACCGAGAAACATATGTCTTGCATAGTAAATTAACAGCCATGTGTGTGTTAAGTGCCATTCCGTCGCGCGCTCACTGGGGTAATTAATTCTTCGTTGAATTGTATTTTACAAGAGCGATGGTGTCGTAGATACATAAATACCTGTATACCATATATATGTATGTATATCATGTATAACATACATATGTGATGTATATATTTTATATATGTCAAATACAGTACATGTATCAAGATTCAGATCTATATTGCCACGAATGGGATACACCAGAGCCGGCAAACCAGAAAAGACTGACCAAAACCAATATTATATTCTGAAAGCCCGTAGTCGAAAACCCGGCCAGATGGTATATTTCTTTTAAAACCTCTCCCGCTTCGAGCGCCACAGCGGAAGAGTTTTGACTGCCTTCACCAATGTAACTAAATTATTATAATAATAATTATCATCGTAATATTTTTAACCAGGCAATGTTGCCACGTAAACCAAATAAAAATTTATATAGTTAAAAAATGAAAGTATTTTCCACTAATTAAAATATCAGAATCAATTGTGGTAGTTGGGCAATTTAATTAGCAGACCGTCAGAATCAATTTAATTAGCAGACCGTTGGACGTTGGCGTTATTGCGACAAGAACGACTACATATCCAACTTGTCATCGAGGACAATTTCTAAACAAGTGCCGTCAAGCAGCGATAGACAGAACTACCGCCACTGTTCAGTGCACAAGCCCGTTAGTTGACCGAAACACCACTAGATTGACTAGAGCCCTGCGCGAGCGTCAAATGTTTGGCTCACGCTCGCTCGTGTCATTTTAACTATTGTAAAATTTTTCTCAGCTCGCTCGTGCTGAATCGTCTGCTCGCTCGCTCGGCTCGTGTCCAGATATCTTATTGCTCGGATCGCTCGGCTCGTAGACAATTTCAAATTTTTCTGCTCAGACCGCTCGCGAGCAAAAGTTACATGCGGATTAATTGTAAAAACGTACTTTGATATTTTTATGGCACCACCGCTGCATGAATTTAAACCGGTTTATTTCGCGCGAAGCGCGAAGCCAACGCGCATTTTTACAGGAAAATCGCCAGAAATTATGTAAAAAATAGTTGGAGACAGCTTATTTCGCGCGAAGCGCGAAGCCAACGCCCATTTTTGGAAGAAAATCGCTAGAAATTCTATAAAAAATAGTTTGAGACAAAAAGCAGTGCTCAGCTCGCTCGTGACCTCTGACTGCCGCTCGCTCGGCTCGCTCGCCCATCCATAAACGACCGCTCAGCTCGACTCGGCTCGCGCCAGCAGCGGTAAAAGCTCGCTCATTCGGCTCGCGAGCCGCGAGCGCTCGCGAGCCGAGTCGAGGCTCGGCGCTCGCGCAGGGCTCTACTAGATTCTAGTTAAAATAGCCCGCTAAGCCAGTGAGTGGCCGAACTGCCACTATGGATAGCTATGTGAGCGGTTGACCGAGCTGTCATTACTGTCCGATGCCGAGTGACCGAGTGAGCGAGTGACCGAGCTGTAACTCCTTTTCAATTTCTATGTGGCTCCCATACTCACTCCCTGTGTGCCTACGATATACCGGCCGGCTTTCCTGCTCGGGATACGTTCAGCATGTTTTGCCGGTTTTTCATTTATTCTTACTTGTACTGCCCATGTTGACGCTGCCATTGACGTTATAATGAACTTTTCTATTCTGTGTCAGCTGTTGGATTTTGTTTGATTATTTTAAGGTGTTATACATTATTCAGTATGCAGAATTAATGAATGCTGCACGAACTACGTAAGAACCGTTCCTTCCCATGGGATTCTATTGCTATAGATACAGATGAGATGATAGAATAACCGCCATAACGTGCCGTACTGACGAGGGAAAGCTTTCGCGCAACAAAGAAAGAAATTCACGCGCAAAGAAACTTCGCAGCACCAGCTTTCGCGCAGCAAAGAAAGAAAGCAGCTTTCGCGCAGCAAAGAAAGAAATTGCGCGACAAGTTCAAAGCTTTCCCTCATGAATAAAGTCACTATGATAATTATTATCATATCAAACAAGGTAGCATAAGACATTCGCGCTCGCAACGCAAGTGCTGATATATATTAGTTGTGATTGACAGGAAATATATTTGTCTCCCTTTATGAAAGTCATAAAGTTTTTAAATACAATAAATATGCGAAGGACTCTTCAGCTGTCAGCACTACAGGGCCACCCTTAAGTAATTACTGTACTAACTTTCCTTACATACTTATGTTTACTTTACAACTTTACTACTGGGTAGGCTATGATTTTTCTAAGATTTTACGAGGTATTTTAAATTAGATTTTTAAAGACCAACCTTGACGCAGACTGACCACGCGTTGACGAATCCATAGAAAACCAATCAATTACGCTTTTGGACGATAAGATTGTATGAATATAAAGACAATCTTACGGTCTTACCCTAACCGTCTTAAGCGTAATAAACTAAACTAATAATTTGTATGGATTCGTCTAGGCGTAGCCAGGTTTAAGTCCACCTTGGTCTAAAAAAATCCATATTTTTTATACCAACTTATCTTGAATTTCGATGTTTTTTGAAAGGTTCAAACCAGAAAATGTTTCCAGTTGGTCTTAAGGAAAGGAAAACGTAAGTAGGGTACTTGAGAATAAATATTAATTTTAAGAACTGAGAGATAAATAAAGAGTACGTGAGTACTGTACTGTAACCATTTATATGTTCGTATCGCTGTATGTAATTTATGTGTCTGTACGTAATTTACCGTCTACAACCAAAATTTATTTGGGTTCGTCAACGCGTGGTCAGCTCGGGTCAAGACTGGTCTTAAAAAAATCATCCTGAATTTAGAATTTTTTTGAAAGGTCTTGGTCAAAAATGTATTAAATAAGGCAAGTAAGGAAAACGTAAGTGAGGTGCGAGAAGAATACTTTAGAATACGTACTTAATATTAAGAACAAGTACTCTAAAAAACGCTAAGTACTATTGTGAAGTAAAGCCTGTAAAGGTCAACAGAGCTACGTAAGGATGGGCCTGTTAAAGAAATGAATTAAGAATTATTGATCTATAGATTCTCAAGCATAGGAGAAGGTAAAAACTGTACAAGCTGCTTAAGTATACTAACTGGTTAGGTGTAAACACCAGAGTACGCACTCAGGTACGGTAAGCCGGTAACCATCAATTAATTATCTGTACAATATCTGCAAATTCAAATAAGTAGAAGTACAGTAAATCAAGTAAGGATGGATGTATGAATTCTGCAGATCTGGTGCTGGCGACCGCAGAAAGGGCTTCTTCACACATTCTAGGTAGTGAAAAGCTATCTAATGACCTTTCCTAAACGAAGCCAAATGTATCATCTATGCAGTATTCAGGCACGGAGCGCTAAAGATATGCACATGTATACGATCTCGCACTAGCGGCGCTGCCGCTGATAATGTGGAATGTGTAACAGCGAGCGAGCACGGCAAAGTCACACCTTCCGTATGTAGTATTTATCTCCATCACATACATACCGTAATCAAAGTGTCCGCAAATTATCCCAGTCAACGGTTGGTGCAGGCCAAACATACCTTCTCTTCGAATTTGGATGACTGCAGATACTCGGTCATTTTCTCTCCGCTGTACACGCTCGCGAGAAATCCGTCCGTGTGCGCAGCATCCGGTTGGGAATTAGGAGTGAAAACAATAAAATTTCCAAAAAATAAAGTGTATTGAGGTGCACAGAACGTCTTATTGTAGACCGATTGGCTTCGAATTCTGCACATAAATGCAAGCCAGTACAAAGACGGTATTTACACCGAATCAGAGTTCCAACGTTTTTTTCCAGTTTTAAAATAAATTAAAATTTCATTTAAAATTGGTGAAAAAAATGTTATATAACCTTGGCTCGGTGTAAAAATGATACTGATAATAACTGTACGTATTTACATGCAAAGTTTTAAGGTGATCGGGCTTTTGGTATATGTGCACCTTCAGAAGATCATTCTTTAGGGATGTGCAAGGTAGTTTTGTCGCACATCCACGTCTACACACCGTCCCCGGCTTGCTCATTCCCAAGGCCACCTCGGCACCGCCCCCGAGAACACCTTCGCCAACCTCCTCCTCATCGCCGGCATGCATCGCCGAAAATAGCCGGTTTAGACCGAACAGTGGAAGCACTACCCAGCCATGCAAACAATGCAGGCTTCTCGCATATCCGCAACATCTTCTTTTTTGACGCAGACAGCACGAAAAGCGCCTGAGCGCCGAGGTGCGCTGATGGCAGCACTGGCAGTGCCAGCACATTAATGCTTTGTGTTAACGCACGTCCCGCACAAGCGCTTCTCTGCTATAAACCGGCGTTGGTGATTTATGCGCACGGGATTTGTTCCGGTTGTTGTCCTTTATGTAGTAATCATTCAATCGCATTTAATTAATAAACCATTACTTTTAACCGCGAACCGATTGCGATTGGCCGGTTCGCACACTGCTTTCCTGCATTAGTTGCAGTACGGGTATAAATCTTCACTCACAGCAATCAGCGCACCTCGGCAGGGCCTCGAATTCTTGCAGTGCAAAATCCGTGCGCTAACTTGAAAGCGGCTAAGGGACAATCTATAAAAGCGGTGCACAATTATGAACCATAATGCGTACTTGTACTGCGGACAGTACACAGGAACCGTACTTGTATTACGTATAATAAAAATTAATGACATTGTGTACATGTGCACGTTTTTCTGTGATTTTCTTCTTGCGGCTGACCTTTGCGGCACCTGCAGGCTGCAGCAGAGCGGTGTGCCGTTGTCAAAAATAAAAAAAAAACTACTCGAAGCATAACACAGTAATTCTACTTCCACAATGATCTCATTTCATCGGTATAAGAGCTACGCACTGGAAATTATAAAACAAACAGTACAAGCACCATATCAGAAGCATTTGTCTGAAAACACGAAGAAGTACGCAATAAAAAAGCAGACGGTCTGACAGACAGCAGCATAGTGGAATTCTGCTGTCGCTGGTGACCAGTGCTGGACGGCGCTGCGCCGTCAACCGGGTAATTGTCAGCGTGCCGTGCCGGCAGGAAGTAGTCGTCCGCCGCGAGGCCCCGCGCCAACACACTGCCGTTCCGCGGCCATTCCTTGAAATAGACGATCTCCTGCGCGTCTCTCAGGTACACTGCCCACCGTCCACAGCTGCCCACACTCAACACTTCCATAAAGGTCATGGCGGCCGGCTTCCCGGCGACAGTAGTCCAGGCCGTTGCTGCGGACGAAGAAGATGCAATCATGGCAATGCCAGGTGCAGTTTCACTGGCACGCCTTCAAGTTAACGATTCTAGTTGCTGTTTCTACAACGCTTACGACCATCGCAACATAACTATACGAGTTTTCCATTACAAACTAACCAATGCGCATTGACATAAATTATCGTCAAACCCACCGGCGGCATACAAACACAACAACAAATACCTTGAGGAGCACAGCTACATGTACGTAATACATAGTACGTACTAGTACTCTTGTACAAAATTATTGTCGATCTTGCCCCGTATAAGAGACCGGAGCAGCCGTAGGTTGACACTTTGACAGTAGGTTGTAACTGCGCTATTATTTCCATCCGGTGCTAGCGCTGCAGGCTGTACACCGTACCGTTGCGGACTTTAATGCAGAAATGCTTTCCTATTAGCTATTGTGGCTGCTGTTACTCGGAACCGGAATGTGTGGGGGGGGGGGGGGGGGGGGGGCAATCTTCCCGCCCCGTGCTGCCGCTGGTGTCGCCTAGTGTCACTATAGTACTACTGGCTCCCACATTGTGCCCGCTCCAGAGCCGCATCCGCTGAATCCGGCTGGTACGTACACGGTACACTTACCATTAGCCGATTTGCGTTACTGTAACTATAAATATCTGATTACACTTTCTCCAGAAGAGCCGCGCTACAGAAACTACCTAATTCAGACAGACAACTACTCTAACTATCTACTACGAGCATATGTATAACTTACGGCGTATCTGTACTACTACGAGTATCTGTATAACTTACGGCGTAAAAACTTTCCGCATTTCAGCGGCCTTTTTGCAGTTATAAATCTTGTCTGTTTTCCTAAGAAATATTTGAGAAAAAGTACTGTACAAGCCCGGTGATTTATTACCTGAGTAAAGGTACAGTGAGATTAATAAAGATCCTTGTTTTACGTTAAGTTCCGTACCACGGCCCACTTTATCATAATAATTCATCGTAGAATAAAATTCATTATTGCAAGAATTGCAGTGTATGTAGTGGTTGCTTTTGAAGAGCCATCATCGAGATTAATATTATGATTGTACTTCTTGCGTGTATCATTACCGCACGGCGGCAAAAAAGTCCCGCCCATTCCTGTAAAGTACGTGTGATTTATAACGCTTTATAACAGGCAGCGATCATGTGAAGACTGACGATTGTCAGCAACGCTGCAACGCCATGGTCATCGCCATCGGCGACAAGCGGAAATTCCTCGCCGTTTCATTAACGCTGAGATCGGAGATTGACCTGACGACCGGCGCTCCGCTGGACAGACTGACCAAGCCCGCACAAAAATGGTAATATTATTATACTGATGAAATCACTGTTTTTATAGTCATCGATAATCCAGTCAATTATTCTGACTTTTTGAAATATTTTGCTTGCCATTAATCAGAAAGCAAAGTAAGAACACGGACTGGACGGAGTGCATTGTAAAACAACCCTTTCTTCCACGTCGACAAATTTCAGAGATCTGCAGTTGCATAATTTTCAATTCTGTCGGAATGACTACGGAATACAGACCACTGTGCGATCCGCAGGTAATCCTGCAACGCACCACGTGGGCGGTGGTGCTAGTGACTGGTGACCAAAATATGCAACCGCATAGGAGGCCGAAATATAAGCCAAAGTACAGAGTACTTGTATTTCGCTATAGCAGTAAGCTCATCTGAGACCCCTCGATTCTGTTCAGCGTCTTGTGCGCTAGTAAACCGACTGCCATACAGATAAAGTTATGGGGAACTCTCTCATAACTACACTGGGCGATGTCGCGATAGCGCGCAACCTTCGTACCGGCCATTCCAACCTGTTATCTGGTGGCCACAGAAGGCCCAATTAGCTTCGCGCCTTCGCCACATTACGCCACGCGCAAGCCGTCGCTGCACGTTATTTGAAAATCGAACTACGGTTTGCGGTTGTTCAGTTGTCAGCGAACACATGAGAATTTAGTACCAGGGAAGCCATTACTGTCTGCACGCATGGTGTTCTGATTACCGTTCTGGAAAGGAATCGGCAGCACATTTCCAATTTGACTGCCGCGGACGTTCAGGGATCTGCTTGTAGGCTGTAGCGCTGTGGAGTGTGAACGGCCCAACAGGGAGGAATTCGCAGCACGACAGCAGTGGATCGAGTGGATGGCCAGCAGGCGGATGGATGGGCCCAGCGACGCGTGCCCCAGCCTCTCCCGGATCACTAATTCCCACTATCGCCCGAATTCGCGCTAAATGGGAGAACGGGAGCGGGCTCCCTTGGTGCGTTCCCTCAGACAACGGGAGAAGGATTATTCGTCCCTTCAGCAGATCAGCAGATGCGTGTCGGGGCCGCCGCCCGGGGGCGGCAGCCAGCGTGTCAAGGAAGCGCTGAATTGGATTTAATGGGCGTCGGTCATATCCAGGGCGAAAATATCCTTAATGGAATAATGGAAATTGCAACGAAATGCCGAAAAAAGGTTAGTTATTTTTCTGTTTCTTCACTTTGAAACAATTTCAACTTTGCTCGTGCAAGTTTAGCCTTTTTATCTGATTTAACCTTTTTTTTTTAATTTCACAAAAAATTTACTTTCGTTAACACAATTGTAGTCGTTTTTCGAAATTAAATTATTCTTATTAGAATTTATTGTTTTTGTTTCGCTGATATTTTAATTCTTTTTCTATTTAGAATTGTTTTGGTTTTATTTAAAATACTTACATTTAGTGTCGACTGTGTCGTTAATATGCTTGTAAAATGAACAGCACAGGACACAGTGAAGTTTATTTAATCAGGCTAACATAACAAGATAATTTTTAGCGGTTGTTATATTCGCCAAAAAAATTAAATTATTCTGGAAATATTGACAAAAATTAACGAAACAACTTTAACTTGAGCAAAAACTTCAAGTTAAATAATTCCAAGAAAGATAAGCTGTTTCCTCGATTTATAGAAAAATTTTAATTTAATTAATATAGTTCTGGCATTTTGCTCCAGCTGCTTGATTTATTAATTTTTAAAAAAGTTATATTTCGTTGAAACAATTTTTGTCTTTTTCTACAACTAATTATGGTTTTCTAACAATAATTATAGACAATAATTATTTATTATACAATATTGCCGATGACAATTAAGTACAATAAGCGCATTATCGAATTAAAATGCCACTTAATTTGGAAAGCTTAAAATGTACAAGCAATAAAAAGTAGCGGAGTAAGGGGAAAAAATTCTACTTGGAAGTAAAAATATAAAAATAAAACGAAAGAATACAATTAAAAATGTAGATAAAGGAGAAACTGACCGGTTGGCCTGATGAGGCGGTTGACGGCGCGCTCAACTGTCCCCAACAGCGTCTCCACCACGACTTCCACTGTCCTCATCGCGGGAGCGGACTGGACGTCCCTCCCGGCCACGAACAACAGGAGCTCGTCCAGCACTTCCGCACTTCTCCCCGCGCGCCAGCAGTTCCAGGACGCCCCCGCGTTCTGCCTCGTGCAGCGCTGGCCGGACCAGGCCGACGAACCACCGGCTCCATCACGCGCAGGACGTACCTCCCGGATGGGGCGATGACGGCGTCCTGCCATTCAGTGAGATCTAAATTGTACTGAATTTAATCAATTAATATACGTTAATGTGTTCATTTAAACTCCCACATTGAAAACTGTACTAAATTATTTTTACTAATTAAGTTTAATTTAAACAGCTACCACACTGACCGACGCATAACAATTATAATACGTGGAAATTAACTGGGAATTCTTCAAACTAATTGTAATTACTTAGTGACTCAAATTAATGAATTTTTCAAATTAATTTTAATTAATTAATGACAGTGGAAAGTAATTGCCATTTGCCACTACTCATACTGGCTCAACTGGACGCAACGAGCATCTGCAGGTGCTGCGCTGCGGCGCTGGATTCTGCGATGATCCGGTGATGCAAAAACAGCGCCTGCTGCTGTCGTTGTGCCTGTTTTCTGCTGGATGCTCTTTGGCGAGGACACCTAACACTTGCTACCAGCCCGGTCCATCTGGTCCGCATGATCCACAGCTCTCCCAGCCCCAATCCCAGTCAGCGGGGACGACCGATCATCCTGGGCGATGTGGCGATAATCCTCGGTGGTGGAATAGCAGTTCCGCTCATCTAGCGCTGATATGCTGCTTACAGTGGGCGCCGCAACTGTGGTTACATCGATAGCTGTATGCATGCATAGCGCTATCGGCTTTCGGTGTAACCACATTTATGGCGTCCAATTCCATTGTACTTCGGCCCCCGTGGAAGACGCTGCGATATACGGTGAAAGGAGTGCGATTCTGAGCGATACGTCTATGTGAGCGAGGATCGACGACGGAAACACAAGATCGAATAAAATCGTATTTTATTAGATCATAAACCAAAAACATCAATCATCAGCGAAAAGAAAAACAGAAAAACACCGAAGTGAAAATCTAGAGATCTTTCACTGAGGCCAAAAATCATCGTTATGAATCGGAGAATCCGATGAATGGAGATCGACTGCACAAGAGCGGCTCGGCAGCTCCGATCCGGCGGTCCAATCCGAGACCGACGTGAGCTCAGAGCCGAACGCTCTGGCATGCCACGGGTGGGGACACGGAGGTCCTCCGACGTCTATCGGATCCATATCGGCATCGTGGGATGACTCGCTGGTTAATGGCGATTTTAACATGAGTAAGCAAATCGTAAAAACACAATTCCGATCCTAGAGATCATCGGTAGTGAGAAACAAAAGTCAAATGCACATTTATCACACGATTAGAAAATCGTTAGCAAAAATCACAACGTAAGACGATCGTCAAAATCGTTAACACAACATATCGTTATCAAAATGCATTTTTAAATGCCTAATAAATCGGAACAATAATGAAAACTTTATTCCACTGGGCGTAAAATGGATTCCGGGAGGAGACTTACAGTTTCACGGGGCGATTATCGTTAAACTGTCGTGGTTGACCGTTTCATCAGTGCACATCGTATTCATCACATCACTTCTTCTCATCGTCTTCCGCCTTCTGCGTTTCATCGTCCGGCTTCTTTTTATCCGGTTTCTCGTCATCGGTTCTCATCACCAACCCAACCGCTGCCAAATTCAACTGTTCCATGTCTTCAAGCGATGGACACACAGGTAAGTTGTTCACATTTCCGACACTGCTCTGGTCGGGCGCATTAGCGGGCGCCGACGTGTCCATTTTCTCATCGTTACCGTGCGGCTTTTCATTCTGTCCCTTCTCTTTATCGTTCGAATCGGTTTCCATTTCGGTAAGTTTCTGGAAATTCGGGACGTAAACATCGCGCCGCATATTTCCTCGCCCCTTCGGTTTATCCTCCCCGGAATCTGACTCTTCACTGACTGACTTTTTCGTTCGTCGAGATCCCTGACCAGCCTTTCGGTGATCGCGATTTGGGGAGTCCATGCCGCCAGTATGACGACTTCGATATGGGGAATCCAAGCCGCGGGATTTGCGACTACGATTTGGGTTATCCAGACCGTCTGAATGACGATCACGATTCGGGACATTTCCACAACCGCCTGATTGACGGAGACGATTCGGGTCATTTCCACAACCACCGGGATGGTGGAGACGATGCGGGACATCTCCATAACCACCTGATTGGTGGAGACGATTTCCACGTTTTCCGGTTCCTTCCTCACGTCTTGTTCTTTTCCTGCCTTCGGACAGATCCTCCAGCTCGCGATCCAATGTTTCTGATGTTGTTGATGATCGCTTTCTATTCCATGGCTTCCCTTTTTCTCTTTCTTCAATCATTTTCAGGTGATCCTCGATGCAGTCCGTACATTCCAAGTCGTATCGTGTGACATCGGGATCGGGAAGAGTTCCTTCAATTAGTCGTCGCAGGGAAGTTGCTACGTCAATCATTCGTTGAGGACGTCCGATTCGGTCTGCCAGGTAAGACAATTCCGGCACTTCTGGGTCGTAATGATGCAGCTTGTTGTGACTGTCGTAATGGCCAAGGATCGCTGCCAACGCGCGTCGTAAATATATCTTTGGTTTTGCGCGGTAAGTCGTCGATTGATCGTTTCCACGTTCTGCAGCTGGCCAAAGATCGGGATTTCTGAGTTTAAACTTATCCATTGCGCGCAGCAATCCAGCAATTACACGGCACGCATACAAGTACATTGCCGGGTTAGCGTTTTCGTGGAGAAACTGTGCAGCGAAGGCTTCGGCGTCGGGCATCGGTCGCATCGCGAACTGGAACAATTCTTCGTAATTCGGATGTTGAATCGGTTCAGTAATCCCAATCAATCGCAAAGCACTTCGCAATCCATTCGCACGTCGAGCTGAATATCGTCGCGTTGCGTCTCCTTCTCGTGGACGCAGCTGGCTGGTATTCTGTAAATTCGCATATGCCGCTTCAAACTCAACTTCCCGCAGGAATCGATGGGCATCCATTACCAATCGCTCGATGGATTCGTGGACGCTTGCGTAAGAGTGTTCAGGAACATCCAACATATCCATAATCGAATTCGTCGGTGTCTGATAATCGTTGAAGTCAAAATATATGCCCGAATCTGAGGCTTGTCCGGACAGTTTCGGTTTCAGCGTTTCAAAATCGGTTCCGCGATCTTTTCGGATATTTCCAAAGGCGACGGGGCGTCGATTTCCTTCGGACCACGGCTTCCACTGGACGGTTTCTATCCACCAGGTTTATCTCGATCATGGTAAGTACGGCGCGGAAACTGTGGCGTATTTATCAGACGTTGAACTTCGGGATCTTTCATCGGATCGTTGAAAAATGGATCGTCGTACTCTTCTTGCAGCGGTCTCATCGGACGCGGTCCCGCATTATTAATCACTCGAACTCGTTGAAATGGGCGCTGAAGTTCTTCTTGTGTCGGCGGTATAATCGGTTTCCGGTGTTCATGTTGATGTTGTCTGGTTTGTTCGTCTCGATTTTTAACCGCATCCAGGACATCGTTGAGATTCATGGCTCGGGTGTGCACTTCGCCACATTCATGGGCCCGTCCATATTCGTCGACTCCCGTAATCATATATCGCATATTCGGTGGACGCTCTCGTGAATTTCCACTGGACGCACTCGGTGGTTCGTTCGATCGCTGGAGTCTTTCTCGTTCGATCCGTTCCTGTTCTCGTCGTTCGCCCAATTCTCGATCTGCAAGATCTGCTCCTGCTCGCGCTCGCGCTGCTCTCCTCGATTCCGCGGTGGCATCAAACCTCTGGCGGTGCGGGCGCGTTTATCCAATTTCCGTTGCGTTGTTCGATATTCTCTTGTGCTGCACGCACGATCGCTCTGTGGCTGGTCATCAGGTAATGATGATTCCAATTTTGTCGATTCAGCAGGTGGATGTAGCAACTGAGATTCCTTCAAACACCACCTCGTTTCGCCACACTTGGAATCGATCCAGCAAACTCGGGAATATTCTCCGTAATGTGTCGATAACATCGGCGTCGTGGCCAGTTTGTTCTGCAGTCTGGGCAAATCCGAGAATGTCCTTCCCACTGCTCTTCTTCCGTCGGTTGACGTCGAGCCATTGTTACTGTAATTAACGTATAAATGCAAACACATGTTACAATCGATTGCTGTATCGGAGGAATCAAAATCGATATGACAGTCGGATCGATAATTATGCAGGTTAATCTCCACCATGAAAGGATTTCTTCGTGAAATCACCGCCATGAGCGGTTAGTATGCGAATCGACGGAATTAAATCAACAAATTTCCGAAATTAAATTAAACACCACCATGAACCACAATCGATGTTGTAGTTCATCGACAATCAAACAAATTCATAAATATTAATATTTTTTACTTCTTCCGATGTGTGTAAATTCTCGAGATCCGTCTGTTGTTCTGGCCGACTGCATTCCTGCAGTTTTACAACCTAACCGATCGATCACTACTTCGTTCTGACTCGATTTGTGCCCGCAGGCCTTCCTCAAGATTCCTCCGCTGAGCCTGATCGAATGAGACGATCTGGAAACAGTGCTTGTCTCATTGAAATTGTCCGATACTCCGCCTGAATGAGTTCACATTTCGTGATCCATGACTAAAAATATAGCGCACACAATACTATGCGGTAATGCATGCACACACACTAATTTAGTCACAAATCTACATCGCTACATCGATTTAATTAAATCGTGGTTTCTTCTTCTTCTCCTTTTGGAGCTTCTGAAGAAATGCTTGATCTTCTGGCTCGATCGGCTCATCCAGGGCGTTATCGACAGCTTTACCTTCATCGATTTTATCGGCCGTGCCATCTGTCTGCGCAGCGTGCACAGGCAGGGCGGGGTCATCGGCCTTCGATTTAAACAGCGGATTTCGCAATTTAATTTTTAATTTACCACTCGATTTTATTTTCGGCACTTTATCATCGTTATTATCGTTTTCCTTATTCTCTCCACCATGAAGGGTGTTATGAGAGGACTTATCGATTTCATTTGCAGCAGGTTCATCGATTATCATTTCAGTTTCTGCTGCGTCATCGGCGTCAGCTTCTTCATCGTTATTAGCATTTACGAGTAAATCGTCATCGGAAACATACGGCTTTAATCGGGAAACTGTCACTTTAATCTTTTCTTTACCGCCCTGTTTCTGAATTATCGCTGCACCATCGTATGGGAAATCGATAATTTCGTACGGACCGTCGTAACGATCGCGTAAACTTTTCGATTCACCTTTCTTCTTCGGAATACTCAGCCAAACGGCATCACCGATAATAAATTCACTTTGCGTACGCTTTTTATCGAATCGATTCGCGGTTTTATCGTGCTCTTGCTGAATATAAATTTTAGCTAATTCATGCGCTTCATTCAAATTCGATCGAAGAGCATCCATGTACTCCTTAATCGTACCATGCTCGACAGGAACATTCGTTTTCGTTACGGTGTCGGCGGGGATCACCTGTTCCCGGCCGTACAGCATATAAAACGGAGAAAATCGCGTCGTCGCCTGTACAACACGATTTCTAGCTGATACGATAAACGGTAGGACTAAATCCCAATCGGTCTTATTTTTATCTTTCACATAAATCGATAACGAATCGGCAATCGTCTGCATTTGCCTCTCGACCAGGCCGCGCCCGATCGGGTGGTATGCAGATCCAAAATGGTGCGATATTTTTAGTTCTCGAAGTAACGACTGCATTAGGCGTCCCATGAAATTTGTACCTTGATCGGTATTAATTTCGTGAGGCGCACCATACGGTAAGATTACATCGTAAAGCAGGAAGTTCGCAACTTCCCGTGCAGACTGCGTTTTAATCGGTTTAGCGATAACGAATTTTGTTAACTCATCGACAACGACTGCAATGTGGTCATTACCACGTTCGGTTTTAGGAAGCGGTCCCTTGATGTCCAGCTGGACGCGAAAGAACGGCTCACCGACTTTAACGTCGCGCAGTTTGCCGGGCGGGGCGCGACGGGGCGCCTTCCGGGCGTGGCAACCGCGACACTTTCTCACATAATCGTCAATATCGGTCGTCATATTATGCCAATAATATCGTAAAGAAATCGCATCGTAAGTTTTCTTTAAGCCGAGATGTCCACTGGCTGGACTATCGTGCATCCCTTTCAGAATATCGAGTCGCCAGTGTTTCGGCACCACAAATCGTCGGTTAATTCGATCATTGGCCGTGGATAATCGATACAGTACACCCTGGTACATTTCGAACTCCGAATGTTGCTTTTTTACAAGCATACTTTCAGCACGACTTTCGATATCATGGATAATTTTCTCAAGACTGGGATCGCGTAATTGTTCAATACGAAGGAACGTATACGAGGACTCTTCCGGTCGCATCTCGTCAGCGGGATCGCTCAACGACATTACTCGTACCGTTCGACTACTGAATTTATCGTCCTTTAATTCATCCCATTCATCGACTTCCTCTGGGGGACCGACAGGGTTGCGACTCAACGCATCAGCGTTGTCGCACTGTTTTCCCGGTCGATATTTTATCGTCATATCGTGGCTACCCAATAAGAGTGCCCATCGCGTTAATCGACCGTTCGTTCCTTGTTTATTCGATGCTGATCGTATTAAGTTCGTTAATGCCTGATGGTCAGTTCTTACTGTAAACGGCATGTGATCGATATAATGTCGAAATTTCGTAACTGCAAAAACGACCGCCAAGCATTCGAGCTGAGTAATCGGATACTTTTGCTCTGCTGGCGTTAATAATCGACTTGCGTAAACGATCGGGTGGTCGTCCTGATGAAGAACTGCACCAACACCAATCGTACTAGCATCACACTCGATAACTGTCGGCTTTAAGGGATCAAATTTTACCAAGCAGGGCGCATTCGTCAGCGCCTGCTTCAACGATTCAAATTCCGCATCGTGGACCGAAGTCCAATCCTTAACGACATCCTTCTTATTTTTAAATAAATCGTACAAGTTTCGAGTAATTTTCGCGTAATCTTTCACGAATTTTCGATAGTAATTGGCTAAGCCAAGAAACGATCGCAATTTAGTTTCGGTCGTCGGCTTAGGGAATTCTCGAATCGCAGAAATTTTATCCTCATCGGTTCGAATGCCACTTTCCGATATTACATGACCGAGAAAATGTAACTCGGTCTTAGCGATGTGACACTTCGACGGCTTAAGCGTTAAACCGGCTGCACGCAATCGCTCGAATAATCGACGTATTTTTATGAGTAATTCCGCTATCGTTTTAGCAGCGCAAATCAAATCGTCGAGGTAACCGAAAATTCCTTCATCGCGTAACGGACCGAGAATTTTATCGATCATCGCCTGAAACGTTGCAGGCCCGTTACAAACACCAAACGGCATACGAAGGAATTCGTAGAGGCCGTCCTGCGTTATAAACGCAGTTTTCGCTATCGACTCTTCATCCATCGGGATTTGCCAGAATCCCGCGGAGCAATCGAAACCACAGAAGTATTTATTGCCGGTTACAGCATCGAGCAAAACATCGGGGTTTGGGAGGGGATAGCTGTTCTTTTTCGTAACGTTATTCAAAGCGATATAGTTAATACAAAATCGAGTACCGATCGTCCCGTCTGGGTTCTTTTTCACCGCGAGAACCACGGGGAAACACCAGTCGGAAATCGATGGTCGTATCACGCCTTGCTCAAGCATTTCTTTGACGTGCTCTTGGATAAAAGCACGGCCTTTCCAACTTGTTCGATGAGGTCTCGATTTAATCGGTTTCGCATCACCAGTATCGATTGTGTGTTTATAACACGTAACGTTTCCATACGGTCGTTTTGACGTAGGAAATAAATCGGAAAATTCGACAAACAGCTCTTGAAACTGTTTCTTTTCAGCATCGGTTAAATCGGGATTTATATGCATCTCATTAATCGATTTTAAAACCTCGCTATGCTCTTCCAGCGTACGCGGCTTCACGTCTGCTGTAGCAATTACGGGGTCATCGTCCTCTTCGTATGTTTCGATTATGCCAACCCAGGCACCTTTCTGTACTTTACGACGAGAAGTCGAATAATTCGATACGAGTACTTCGAATTTACCATCGTTCGGTTTCACAAGCCCACATTCCGGCACCATTTTGCCGGAAGAGTACAGGCTGGGGTTACCGATGAAAATATGCAACGGTGTGTCCAACTCAGCATTGCGCCTCGTTGAAACTGACACCCACGTCGCACCTGGATCGACTATGAAGTCATCGACTGCGTAAACTTTCACCATTTTTCGTTTCGGGCAAGGATTAGTGATCTCACACACTTCGAACGCATCCTCGAATTCCCATTTATCGTTATTCGATTCAATTACAGGTATCGATTTCTGTGAATTTTCAACTTTATCGACTGACGTATTATTCCAAGCAGCAACGATTTCTTTCGGAGTTTTATCGATCAACATTTTATCGTATTTATCCGCTTCTGCTGCATATTTAGCTGCGGTTTCCTTCATCGATTGGCCGATTTTTAAAAGAGCCGACAAAGATGTTGGCGCAGCGATTAAATTCTTATTCGAATATCCTGTATACGTATCGTGGATATTATGTCCTCTGCTTTTAAAAACACCATCGCTTTCTCGATAATTAATCTTAACAGTATCATCAATCTTCGAAATTTTATCGTTTTCCACCATGAGAGTTTTATCGGGTTTCGATTGAGGATCGCTCGCTGGGGGCTTCTTGCTCTTTTTCATGCATGAATGCACGACAGGAGGGCCAGAAGACGCGAGGGGAGTATCGATGCTTTGGATGTCCGGTGCAGCCGCCGCAGGGCTGCTTACCGGTACAACCGTGACGATTTTAGTAAATTCTGGTAACTCGTCTTCAAATCGTATTCGTTTTGGCGTTTTCGGCTTAATTTTATCGTGAGTTATCGATAGAAGTTCCTTAATTGGAACGTCCTCGAGTAACAGTTCGAGCGCGATTTTTCCGTCTTCAATAAATCGATTATGAATCATACCGACGGGGACATAAAGTCCACCCGGGGGCTGAATTTTGTCGTCGAGAAATTTTTGTCGTAACTGATCCTGGAATTCATTCCAGTATTCGATTTCATGTTCGATATCGGTCTCGAGTGCCCAAAGTTCTACTTTGGCTGCCACGATGGCTCGATCATCTTCATTCTTACGCGCCTCTTCAAGTCGTTCTTGATAATCAACGAGAAACCAATAATTATCCTGGACTGATCGCTGTATATCATCGATAAATACTCGATATTCTTCATATAAATTTCCCCAGGCGCTAATTTTAAATTAATCGTTGGCATTATCGGCGAAATTTTTCCGTGCCACGGGCGTGGGGAAAAATTTCGCATTATCGCGATTACACGGAGGCATAAGTGCTTCCGTCTGAATCGATTTATTGGCCCTTTCGGGTATCGCATTAACTTTTACAGGTATCGTTTCCTTTACAGGCATCGGCCCCTTTTCGGGTATCGTTCCTTTTTCAGGTATTGCTCCCTTTTCGGGCATTGTTTCCCTTACGGGCATCGTCTCCTTTGCAGGCATCGATTTAACCTTTGCAGGTATTGTGGTTGCAGTTTTTCTCCGTGCCACGGGCGCGGGGAAAACTGGAACCGGTATCGTGGCATCGATCGTAGTCGACGCAACATGTACACTGCTCGGACAATTTGAGTTCGGTACGGTTTCTGGCGGAGGCTTACAGTCTCGCGCCAGTTCCATTTTTAATATCGAACTCTCACGAACAATATACTGAAAATGGACCAAGAAATCTTGGCCTAACAGTACTTGTACTGAATCGTTTATCGGTTTAACGTATAAGGAATGGGGTATCGTTCGATCTTTTATCGTAATCATTACGGCGCAGTAGTCGGTAACTGGAAAGCTACGAGCACCACCAACGCCACGAATATCCAGCGGTTTCGATAATGGGAATCGGGGGATTCGATTCACACGTAAGAATTCATCGGAAACAAGAGATGTTTCCGCCCCTGAATCGATTAATGCGTTAACCTCAGCTCCTTCGACACTGACGACATGCATCAGTGCACGAGTTCGCTTCGGTTCGCATGAATTAGGTTTCAGCTGGGAAATCATACAGGTATCGTTATCGTTATTCGCATCAGTGATCGTATCGGTAATCGTAAATCCATTAATCGATATATCCGGCGGTTTGGGAGGTACTGGGACAGCAAAGCCGGTGTTTACTGCCCGTTCACGTTTCCCTGGCCGCCACCAAAGCCGCCCTGGGTACCACCGGCAGAACCGCCGGGGCTCCGAGCGCCTTGGCCGCCACCACCAGAACCGCCACCGTTCTGGCCGGACTGCGGTGCCTTATCGTTTGTCCACGAGTTTAATCGACGTCGATTTCTGTTATTTTGACCCTGATAGTTATCGTCTCGGCTTTGGGAATTTTCCCGGTTTCGGCGAAAGTCACTAGCATAACGGCGGCTGCCGTCAGCGTAGTGATACGCACAATAGATCGGGTTTTGATCGCGCGGCACATCTCGAAACTTACATTCGTTGATCGTGTGGTTATGGACATCGCAGTTAGTGCACAGCTTACTGGAATCGCTTTTACCAGAACCACCAGAGTACTGACGACCAGCGAAACCATCGCGACCACCAAATCCACCTCCATTGTTATTGAAACCGCCTCGATTGTTTCCACCGCTACGGCCGAAGCTGCCGCGGTTTCCACCGAAATTACCACGACCACGAGGCGCGCCACGGGCAGGTGACCGGGACCGGTCACCAAACCCACCAGCAGCGCCATCGTTCGATTTTCCTCTCTGGCTGCCGCCGGCATCCGATCGTGCTTCGTCAGCATCGACCGCATGCACTGCAGCTGAATCGTTTTTCGATCTTTCCTGATTCTTTCGCGCCTTGTTATCGATAGGGACTTGGAACCCATCTGGATCGCTAGACACCAGATAACGAATGTACTGGCGAAGCTGATCGATCGTTTCCGGCTGTTTCGTCATCACTTTATCATACACTTTCTGATCGGTCTTCAATCCACGCATAACGAACGATACGAAATGTTCTGGATCGCCCTGGAAATTCGCTCGATCACGCAGTATTTCCATCGTCTGGAGATACTGCTCAAGCGATTCTTGTCCAGGTCGATATGATCGATTCGTCAGTTCCGTTAACGCGTTAACTGACTTCTTACTATCACCAAATCGTTCAACCATCTTCGATAAGAACCCTTCGCTTGTAGTGGGTGCTGACGGCGAGGTCAACAACCCATCGAACCAAGTCAAGGCGTCGTCCTTGACAGCGTTAGCCAGGTTGGCGAGTTTCTCCGACTCATCCCAACCGTTTGCTGTTGCTGCCAATCGAAATCGAAGGACAAAACTTTCAACGTTGTCTTTCGATCCACCGAACTTCGTTGGATTAACCGTATTACCCTTAAAGATCTTAGCCAAATCGGCCTTGACCTCGGGCACCGGTTTCGCGACTTCCTTTACGATTGTTACTTCCTTTTCGGCATCGGCGGGAGAACGGGCAACCGTTCTCAACCTACCACCCACTGCCTTATCGATAACTGTTTCTTTAATCGATTGTCGACGGCGAAAGTCACCACTTCCGGCTGCTTCGCCGGTATGTTTTTCAACGGCCGGCGAACAACCGCGACTAATTCCACTACCACCTCGTTCGGTTCGCGACGGCTGTCCCCGATGTCCGGCAGGCTGTGCCGGACTAACAGGGCGCGATCGCAACTGATTCTCCAAATCCTCACACATCGTTTGCAAGGCATCGTAATCTGCAGCTAACCGATCGAATCTATCCTGAGCTTCATTACGCTCACGGCGGTATCGATCTCGATCTTCCATAATCTGCTGCATTTCGGCGTCCTGCTGCATCTTGGCGTGGCCAACCAAGAGCAGCTTTCCGCCATACTTCTTCACCTTTGCTTCCAATTTTGTCTTCTCATCGACCAGTTCTCGTTGACTGATCGCGACTCTATCCTGAAACTTCTGCATTTCAGCACGTAATCGAGCAATCGTTCCTTCGTGATCGGTAATCGTATCATCGCGTAACTTCAGAGCAGCTCTAAACGTGGAAATCTCTGCTTGCAGAGTTTTCAGACGCTCTAGAGCCTCGACCAAAATTGATTCATCACCACCATCGGTTTTATCGGCATTTGCACGAATGACTTTCTTTAGTTCAGCGATTTCTTGGTGAGCCAACGTTAGCTCGTCCTGTAATTTACCAGCGACTTCGTCCGCTAAACGCAGGTTCTGTGCGTACTCGGTACCAGTCATCGCAGATTTATCGATCGAAAATTTTCCTATTTTTTCGTGGTTTTCAGGCTCGATAGCCGACCGAAAACTCGTTTTACTTTCGTTCGATGATGGCGATTTTTCTTTTCCAAGCTTAGCGGGTATTTCGCCCATCGTCGGAAGCGGGCTGCGTCGTACAACCGTGCTTCTTTTGAAAGGCGTTCGCAAATCGACCGCAGTGGTGTTGTGGAGACTGAGTTCGCCCTCACTGTCCACTTCACCAAGCGCATACGGATCGCTATAATCTTCATCTCCCATTAGAATCGAATCGATAGACATTTCACTTGATCGAGAATCGTTCCGTTTTCCATCAGCGGCTGATGAATTATCGTTCATCTCGTTATCGACCATATCAGCGATTCTTGACGTTGACGCCGGGCGGTCACCGTCAATCGCTTCCGGAATTACTGCCGATTTTTCAGGGAGCGAGCTGGGCTCAGCGGTTTCCCGTGCAGGGACTTCCGACTGAACCTGTCGATGCTTCGTCCCATATCGAGTGTTTACCGCATGAGTTACTGGAGGAGGGGGAACTACTACCTTCGCTTTCGTCCCTTTTTTAACTGCTGGCTTCGGTTTAACTGTCTGCGTATTCATCGATTCATTATCCTGATTTATCGCGTTATTCGATTTACTACGAGGAGAGAGGTTCTGTGCTATATTTTGCACCGAATCTACAATCGACGAAATGAATCCTTTTCTCTGCTGTCCTGTTGGCGATCTGATCATTCTCGAATCGATATTATTAAAATCAACCTCAAAATCAATCGCAAAACTCAGTCGATAATAATTCGAATTAAATTCACGATTAATTTTCAAATAATTTCTCACAACTTCACTTCATTTCGTTCACACACATGGTATCGTTTCAGTCAACATGCATAATTAATCGATCAACTAATCTCATTTTTCAACGAAATTAATGATCGAGAATTTTTTAGAAAGGTCAGAATCACGATATCACTGAATCAACACGGAAAATCAAGAAATCAACGCACGAACGTCGAACAATCGCAACAGGGCAAAAGTTCAACCAGGCATCGACACGATCAACGACACAAAAGAATTTCCGATTTTTTCAGTGTTATTATCGCATCCGTTATCATCGATTTCCTCTTCAAATAAAGATCTATACTTGCTTCTGCAAGCAGAACTTACCAGAAATATCCAGGGGTCGTCAAAACGTGAAGAAACTCGTCCGTGCTTCACAAATCCGTAGGTTCTTCAGTTGCCACCACGCACTTCCTCAGGACTCAACCGTCGATCGCAGGGCTTGTTAGGCGTCCTCCGATCCACAGGAATTCAGGAAAATCGTTCGGGTGGGCTGGGTATGGGGGAATACCGTTGCTGCTCCGGAGATGTAGCAACAAGTTGAATCGGGAAATTGGAATCGGTTATTCACGACGGTGTCGGTGAATTTCTTCGCTCCAACACGCTATCGTACAGGGATCCACTAAAAATTAACCGTTTGCGCCTAATTGTCGACACAAACAGATCAGAAAACACAAAGTAATCGTTACACTCGCTCTTCAGAATTAGAAAACTCGGCGCATCTGCTCAAACCACACTTCTCCTTATTGATCGTAATATCAGTACAGGGTCGTTACACGACTCGCATCTCCACCATGAAAGGATGGCTGATTTGAGCGATACGTTTCTACGTGAGCGAGAATCGGGACCGGAAATGAAACCAAACAAGATCGAATAAAATCGTATTTTATTAGATCGTAAACAAAAACACCAATCATCAGCGAAAAGAAAAACAGAAAAACACCGAAGTGAAAATCTAGAGATCTTTCACTGAGGCCAAAAATCATCGTAATGAATCGGAGAATCCGATGAATGGAATCGACTGCACAAGAGCGGCTCGGCAGCTCCGATCCGGCGGTCCAATCCGAGACCGACGTGAGCTCAGAGCCGAACGCTCTGGCAGCAGTGAACTGCAGTCCACACTGATTACTTGTCATTGGCTCCATGGAGAAGACGGGGAACTCCTCCAAAGTTGCCGCAGTAACCTTTTTACCTATATTCTTGTCCGTCAAAGCATAAGTGAGAAGATTACGAAGAGCAACTAGCGAGATAAATAGATAGAAGATGGAATTCATGGCGTTGTTGTTGATAAGAATTAACGTGACTGCACTGAATTCGGAATAAATGCTAACATATTCATTGCCAATGCAAAGAAACCGCAGCTGAAAATAAGGATTATATTTTGGTTTGCTTTCTGATTCCAGCATTTTATGTGCAGTAGATACAAGGCTACGGATTGCGTAACTCCGCAATTACTTTCTCATTCTCCTCGCGGCATAATTGCATCCGACGTCTGCCGAGAACAATGACTGAGACAGCAGTTTTTAACGAGTGACACCGCACTTTGACTAAATTCTAATTTCTACCCGTAGGTAGACGCACAGACTCATGCCTGGATAGATACTGGCACGGCGGCACATAGTCTATGCTCAAAGCGAAACCGGCTTTCTTTCCGCGTGATGTAGCCGGCAAACGCTGGTCTTCGACTACTGCGAATCTTTGTACCATTAACGCAAATTTTTGGCAGTCTCACATCTCTCTCAGCATTAATATTCAGGTTCGGCACAAATGCAAGGCCAGAAAAACGCCAACAAGAAAAGCGATGCTTCTCACCGCATTTGGTGAAATGCACTGTACTGCTACAGTTCCTGCAAGTGCTGCATTTCTGCACCATCTTTGTTGCGAAGAGCATTAATTGCGAATTGGAAAAACTGGCCAACCTGCTCTGTGCATGGGCGGAAGTCACAGGATAAGCCCTACTTTCATAAGACAAACAGGAATTATATGTATGGGTTTCATGTGGTAGTAAACTAATTAATTAATTAGCGACACTGGAAACCTGGCTACGCAGTTTACGTGCTCATCAGACCGACTCATCGCTCATATTAAATCAGTATTAATAAAAAACAAAAGTCGTGTAAGCTTTGTTATTCGTGATTGATTTCCTTGGACTAAAATTTGCGAAGTTTTCCGGATTCTGTTTTGTGGTTCAACTGGGATTTAGTCACTGGTCCACCGATGCAATGATCAATTTTGAAAGCAGCAAACGACGATGCCTAGAGTCTAGACCATTTACGTAAGAGTATAATAATGCCGTCTTTACTCCTCGTATGTTCTGTTCGTACGGATTGCTATTTCTTCATAAACGACACTTGCAGTTAGCCGGTTTCCTAGATACAATCAATTTCCTTGCGATTTAGGGAGAACTGGTTTTGACAGACTGTATGGCAATTGTAGTGCAAAGGTTGCTGTTGATTTTATGTTATTCATGCTTGTGCCGCACATTCCGGAACTATTAAGAACGCACTTCCTGTTTTTGAGTAATGACAGAAAGATTAATGGCGCCATGAAGACTGCACAGCTGCTACGAGTAACAAACCAGAGCAGTGATTTAGCGCAAAGCTCTAACAATAAGCCATAACTATTTAGTCTTTGTCTGCTGTCTCTTTCCAACACAACTAAAACAAAGTGAATCAGCAGGTGTCATTAAGAGAAAACTCGGTTTGGTTCCAGTTCACCGAATCCGGCCCCAATGGAACTTCCTGCGCACAGTCGATGGGAACATATACGTTCTTGCCTTGGAACGGAAAACTAATATACGCGTTAACAAGCTGGAAGATTCCCCCGAATTCCGCCTCGCGAAGTAACGCTGAATTATTACTCCACCATTTTCGGTACCAGGCAAATTCGCAGCTGCAGTGCAGGTTATACAGATAAGTACGGATGCGTTGATCAAAAGCCGGCAATCGATTGAAAAACATCTCCAACGAAAGCGCACTTAGCTCTGGCAGACCACTGAATGTATTCACTTCGAGCGCACGCACCGTGGTGTTCCGCAGCTCAATGATCCTTAATTTTTGTGAAAACTGAAAATCGCTCTTTTGGATGATCAGATCCGAACAGTTGAACAACACAAACTCTATGAGATTAGTTAAACGCAGATGCTGCAGTTTTTGCGAGGCTCGTTCTTTAATGCATACAGCTAGGTTAAACACGAGAATTCGCTGCCGTATTAGCTTCACGTCGTCAAAGGTCACTGGTGTTTTGTCGTACAGCGCTAAGGTCGCAGGTCGCACAGGCAGTCTGATCATAGCGGTGGCCACGCGGCGGATGCGGTCAGCCGTACTGCCAAGAGTGCAGTTAGTCGAATGATTCAACATTTTCTCATCATATATATCATAGGTCAATGGCGTGTCATTGTCGCAGCTAACTGCAAGTTGACCGCACAGAGCGATCACCTGAATGGCGCATTCTTCTGGTGTAAGTGGTTCTATGGAAATCTGGGGAAACGACTCCTCTTTGTCCGTGTCCTCATTGCAACGACCTCTCCATTTGTTGTTATCTACAAAAGGTATTACTGTAATTGTTAATAGGAGTTTTTTCTAAAGAGTGATCGGGAAAAGCACCCACTTCGTATTATTATCAAGGTAAAGATCTATATTACAACGGAAAACCCCGTACGATCTGGTCAGAACAAACCAAAAAATTAATCGAAAAGCTGATAACGCCATTCGATTCCGCATGTCTGGAAACTGTGTCACATGCATTTTGTTTCAAAATTATTCCTCTGGCTCCCGTGCTCCCGTGCCGGTGCCGGTAGAGCTAAAAGCTCAAGGTGACCTTGAAAATAATTTCAAAGTCCGGTTGCATGGTGAAAAATCAGTAGAATTAAACTGGTACCTTTTAGACCAGCAATTTAAAAAGATTTAAACTTTTACTCCTACAAAACTAGAAAAATCAATAATATTAGCAGTAACAAAACGATGCTGCTAGTGGATGGCTTCGTTTCAATAAATCGTTAACAATTATAAACGCTCAAACCATGACTTAAGAATAAGAACGCTCGTTAAAAACCACTAGAAGGCAGCTGTAAAAGAAACTGACCATCGCAATCGTTCACACGGGCTGACCTTTCATTGCAGTCCGAGCAAAACTAAGAACAGTAAGTAATTAATCAGCATATACAGTCCGTAAATTATTCCGTATAATACGGAATAGTAATACGGCATCTACATTTGAGATCTCTACTATTACAAAAAAAAGGGATAAACGAACGCAGCTTTCCCGTATAGAATCAGCAAAAACCGTTTCCATTGTCTGGGTACAAACCGAACTACCGCTACTGTCCAGAGCACACAGCCCGCTTGGTGAACGAGTGACCTAAATACCGCTACTCTCCAGAGCACACGTTCACGCGGGCTGTGTGGACGAGCGACACTTCGGTCACCGCTGCGGTCCAGAGCACACAGCCCGCTTGGTGAACGAGTGACCGAAATACCGCTACTCTCCAGAGCACACGTTCACGTGTGCTGTGTGTGGACGAGTGACACTTCGGTCACCGCTGCGGTCCAGAGCACAGCCCGCCAGGTGAACGAGTGACCGAAGTGCCGCTACTGTCCAGAGCACACAGCCCGCTTGGTGAACGAGTGACCGAAATACCGCTACTCTCCAGAGCAAACGTTCACGTGGGCTGTGTGTGGACGAGTGACACTTCGGTCACCGCTACTGTCCAGAGCACACAGCCCGCTTGGTGAACGAGTGATCGAAATACCACTACTCTCCAAAGCACACAGCCCGCTAGGTGATGGAATGACCGAACTACCACCAGCATCTTTTGCAAGCCTTCTTTACGTTGAAATTTTCTACCTCGTAGACTCAGAGTCGGGATGGAAAATTTAACAGTGAATGCATCTGAAAGTCAAAGTCAAAGTCACAGTCAAAGTGAATGCATCTGAGTGCACAAAAGCCGTAAATTCATTTATTATCCTATCTACGTTTTAGCGCTACTTTCGGACCGTTTTGTTTTGCTGAAGGAATAAGATGTTAACTACACAGCTGATCGAAATCGTATGAATAAACCGGCCGTAAACTGGGGACCACAAGAAACGCGGAGGCGAAGCCGAGGCTGTTTCTTGTAATTATCATAAACCAAACATTCGTTAAAAGTAAGTAAAGACGTATGTTTTGTTACCATTACCCCGTATCTTCATTAATCCTTCAGGTTTTAGCTCCTAAGCCATTATAAAAGCAGAGGGAATTTGCTTCAAAGTTGGAAATAATAACTATATCGGAACCATACGGTTGGTTGTCATTCGACTCATTCTTACCGGCATCGTCATTTATGGAAAATCCGTCTTGTGCAAAATCAATCGCCTTCGTTCCGGCTGGAAAACTGTCGGCCGCACAATCAACCGGCAAATAAACATAGGACTTGTTTCTTGCTGGATTACCCAAATGAAACGGTTGAATCTGATACACCGAGAAATCCTGCGCCTGATGCAGTAAGCGCCTCTGATCCCACCATCGTCTGAACCACTTGAACTCACAACTGCAGTGGATTCGTTTAATGTACTCACGAACATCTCCGCTGAATTCGTTAAATGTATTCAGCTGGCTTTCCAGAGACAGCAGACGCAAAGCAGGCAGATCACTAAACGTGCCTTTTTCCAGTACCCGTATTGTGGTGTTAACAAATTCGATCCACCGAATTAGTCGTGATGACGCGAAATCCGCTTTTTCGACTTCAAAATCGCGGCAGTTTCTTATATCGAATTCCAGCAAGTTCGGTAAGTTTAACGCTGCCACTTTGCCGGTCGCTCGCGAAGAGACGCAATTAATCAGAGCGAACTCAAATATCTGCCGTTGAACGGGTGCGATATTCTCAAAGCCTACTTGGTTGCCGTCGCAGAAAGTGATGGAAACTGCACGTAAGGGCGGTTTCGCCATGGATATGGTCATTTGCCGAATTTCGTCTGACGTGGCGCTCGTATTGCAGGTGATTTCCAATCCAGCCATAAGGGGACAGGTAGTGAAATCGTAGCCTTCGTAATCGGGTTGGCAGTTCGCGGTAAACTGCAGTGCACACTGGGACAGGGACATCGGCTCCGGGGAAAACATGGGTACTGTCGCACGGTCGGATTCGGTAAATACTTTGTCTGTTGTGAACACAAATCGGTATGTGAACTGCATCAATGGTAAACTTATTTGAGATTTGTATTTAGTACTGTAACGCACTCTTAATAACTCACCTCCATTTCGTCCGGCAGTCAGCTGATAAATTTGGAAGAACAAGAAAAAAGACAGAACACTCCAAAGCGCAGCCATCGTAATCCGTAATCAACACAAAGCTTGTCAATGTTTTGGAGCGCCTAATGTGCCGGATGTTACTGAGATTTTCTAATTTTATTATTATTTTTAGTAGTTGAGCTACAGCTTTCTTCCGGCAATATTGCCTGGATGTTTAGAGAATAGCCTGCTCAAAGCATTAGTCATTTACCTATCCGTCTTCTTGATTTTCTGCTTAGTTTGATTGAAATCATCCGTTGACAATGTGCCAAGCAGTTACATAGGTTATCAGCGCGTCGTCCAACTCCTACGTTCCTTAAACCTGAGGCAATACAGTAATTCCTAGATGAGAGGTTGTATTTTAGTAAGTACCGAGATGGAAATAAATGTTTGGTATTCCGTAAAGGAAATGTTTAGTTTGCCGGTGCACATAATATTCAACAGTCAAGAATTTTTCCAGAATTAGCGTTTGTTAATGGATAACACCGGCACGTACAGTAACCGTGTCTCGATGGAATAATTATGAGCTCGTGCGATTCTTCGAAAGGCGTCTGAAAAATGCTAGACAGTGGACAGTCAGTCAAGTCATAACTTGTATCCTGCCATAAATTTTATGTTCGTGCCGCACTTTATGACAGCTTGACAAGCAGCAACATAAATAACGTTAATTTTTCGTAACTGCGGCGAAACTGCAATACGAGTGTCACAAAAATACATGTAAAGCGAAATTACAGTAAGCAAAGCCTGCGAATGAACAATGCAGTTTGTCAGCATAATTATACCCATACCAGCGATTTTCAGCTAGAGGCATAATTATAAGTACTGTAATGGTTTAATTTATCAAAATACGATTCCAGCACCACGACAAGCAAGTGAATCAGCAGCTGTCGTTCAGAGAAAAATCAGTCTGGTTCCAGTTCACCGAATCCGGTCCTGCCGGAACATTTTTCGCACAGTCGATCGGCACATACACGTTCTTGCGTTCGAAAGGAGCGCTACCGTACGCGTTAACCATATAGTAGATTCCCGTGAACACCGTCTCGCGCAGTAACGCCGAATTATTGCTCCACCATTTTCTGTACCAGGCAAACTCACAGCTGCAGTGCAGGTTAAGCAGATAGCTACGGATCCGTTGATCAAAACCTGGTAACTCATCGAAGTGAAACTCCAACGAAAGCGCTACGAGCGCTGGCAGATCGCTAAAAGCATTTTCTTCCAGCGAGCGCACTGTCGTGTTCCGTAGCTGAAAAATCCTTAATTTGCCAGAAAACTGGAAATCGCTCTTTCTAATGACCAGATCTGTGCTGTTCATTATTTGAAAGTCCAGAAGATTGGTCAAACGCAGGTCCTGCAGTTTTTGCGTGGTTCGCTCGGTGATGGATTCCACCAGGCAAAAGATGACAATCCGCTTTCGCATCGGCGCCACATCGCTGAAGGTCACCGGCGTCTTATCGTATAACATCAAGAGGATCGGCCGTACCGGCAGTTTGACCATGGCGATTGCCACCCGACGGATTCGCTCGATAGTGCTTCCCAAAGCGCAGTTCTCCGTGCCCTTGATCTTCTCGTCGAGTATGTCATACGAAAATGGTGTACTGGTAACAGGATTAGTGTTGCAAAAATTTCCCTGCTGGCCGCAGTGACCGATCAGTTGAACGGCACATTCTTCCGGTGTTAAGGGATCGATGGAGACCTCAGGAAATGGCTCTCCATTTTCTTTGTCGGCGCTGCAGCGGCCTCCCCATTTGTTGTGATCTACAAAACTTGATCGACGTAATAACATTAAAAACAACAATAGTACGGTATTGTAATGCACGAAAAGTCAGGTGTTATTTGACCTTTCCGAAACTTCCTCGGGAAATGCATGTAAGTATCAGAAGACTGAATCAAAACCAGGAGTCGATCATTTTTTAGATTTTAAAAACCCTTCATGAATTTTTTAATTTATTTAAGAATCTAAAAAACTCTAATATCAATTATGAAATTCATTTAAATTTTTTTGCATTTTAATTTGCGTTGTTTCAACAACCAGATGCTGCGCGCTCAAGTGCTTTACAGGCGGATGCATACAAATTACATAATATTACGAGTATCTTGACTATCTTTAGAGACGCACAAAACAACAAGTGCAAAAATCTGTTCCGGACTGCCCTAGCCGCAAAAGCGATACAGCAGAACTGTAAAGTACACAAATGTAGTTAGTACTACGTGCCGGACAATTCTCCTTAACAGCTTACGTTGTACACACAATTTTATTTTTGGTTTTTTTGGTTTCGCTTTATTAACATCGGGATATTCTCCTTACCGGCATCGTCATTGATGGAAAATCCGTCTTGCGTAAAATCGATTCCGTCGGGTCCGGTCGGAAAGACAGCGGCTGCACAATCAACCGGCAAATAAACTTGGGATTTATTTAGTTCTACATTACCCACAAAAAACGGCTGAATCTGATAAACTTCAAACTGCTTTGCCTTGTGCAGCAAGCGTTTCTGGTCCCACCACCGCCTGAACCACTCGAACTCGCAGCCGCAATGCATATTCTTGATATACTCCCGTATTCCATCGCTAAATTCGTCCTCATCACTCAGCCAGCTTTCCAGTGCCAACAGACGCAGCGCCGGTAAATCGGTAAACGTGCCCTTTTCTAGCAGCGAAATGGTGGTGTTATAAAACTGAATCCATCGGACTTGCCGTGTTGGCCAGAAATCCGCCCTCTTTATCTCCAGACTCCGGCAGCTTCCGATCTCGATGTCCAGCAAGTTCGTCAATCGCAGCGATGCCAGTCGGCCGGTCGCTCGTGACGAAACGCAGTGAGCCAAGTCGAATCCCATTATCTGCTGACGGACAGGGGCAAAATTGTCAAAGTTCACCTGGTCACCATCCAGCACATTGACGAACACCGCCCGCAATGGTGGCTTTGCCATCGATACCGTCATTTGACGGATCTCCTGTGCTGTGGCATTAAGGGTGCAGTTGATGTAGAGCGCCGGAAAGAAGGGACAACCGATGACACCAAAGACCCCTGGCTGACAGTTAGCACTGAATTGTGATGCACACTGTGCAAGGGCCATCGGCTCCGAGGAGAACACTGGCAGCGGCTCGGGATCAGATTCCGTAAATTTGCCTTTAAACTTCGTTAGTTATCAAGTTTTGTTTGTGTAACATACTCGTAGAAGTCCATACGTATTTCGACCGCGTTATCTCCTTTTCTTACACCACGGAATTTTAACAAAGACAGGTGATACCGCTTTACGAGTGGCGGGAAAAAAAATAAGGAAGCAATGCAGGAAAAGAAGATAACGCGTTTAGAAAGTCCTTGTAACTCACCGTCATGTTTAGCCGTAGTCAGGTGAAAAATCAGGAGAACAAGTAAGTTCCACAGAGTGGCCATTGTTCCAGACATACCTTTAGCAGTTGACTGAAAAGTATGTGAATACAAATGTGCGGCATAACGTGTTGCCGGTTTTTACTGATGCTTTAAATGAAGTGAGAAAATCATGCAGGTAAGTTAACAGTATCCTTCCGGCAGTGATACCCTGGATCCTTAACGAGTTATGCGACTTCGACAATTTATAAAACAAACTGCTTGTCTGCTTGCCTTTCTGTTAAGTTTAAAGATGAGTTACTTTTGGCACGCCCTTTGCAACTAAGCATACTCGTTCTGTACACGATTGTTGTACATAAATGAACTGATTTTGTCACTTATTTATTGTTATTAATTTTTTCAGTAATAGTCACGGTAATAAAGGCCGTGTATCGCAAGATACCAAGAATTTGTTAAGTTGTTCGTTGTTTATGATCAACAGTTTGGCTCCGAAGGGTGACACAGTGAACACACTCCTTTATACCAGTTCGGAGCAATTCGTGCAGCAGCAGCAGTTCGTACATGCAGTTCTATTACACTTACTGTTTCTTCACTAATCGTAAGAGAAGCACATCATACTGGATTTGCTTATTAAAACCGGTTGACAGCTTGGAGAAACTTCGCAATTAGTGTGAGAGCGCGGAAGCGTTACAAAAGCCCAGAGCGTTACGAAGAGTGCTAGCTCATTGTCAATATCGATTAAAACACTTCGCATAATGTGTTACCGTAGTGCCGACGCCATCAAAATTCAAGTTCTTAAACACAGATATAACATAACGAGAAAAGTGCACTCGCTTTTGGCGGGCACTGCATGACCGAAGCGTAGCAGGAACCAGGATTATGTACAGGGGTGCTACTCCAAGTTCAATAATTGTGAGTATAATTATGAACAAGCGCAGCGCGCGGCGCTTACGCGCCGCGCTGCAGTGCAAAGGCGGTTCTTGTCGGCAAGGCTCTTTTTGTTAAACGAATCGAAGTGAAACGGTTTTATATGCTAAGTAAGATTTATTGAAAAGGGAATACAGTTACTGTATCCAGAAACGGGTTAAACCGAAGTACTTCTGTTGCGAAACGCTTAAAAGCGTGGACAAATAATGCGTAACCTTCGGTTACCAAAAGTTTAAAAGAGCGGGTACCGCACGCGTGGTTTTCGGTGACCAAAGACTCAAAAAGGCGAGTACCGCACGCGGTGCCTTCGGTGACCAAAGGCTCAAAACGGCCGGTACCGCACGTGTGGCCTTCGGTGACCAAAAAGGCGGTACCGCACGCGTGGCCTTCGGTGACCAAAGGCTCAAAAAGGCGGGTACCGCACGCGTGGCCTTCGGTGACCAAAGGCTCAAAAAGGCGGGTACCGCACGCGTGGCCTTCGGTGACCAAAGGCTCAAAAAGGCGGGTACCGCACGCGTGGCCTTCGGTGACCAAAGGCTCAAAAAGACGGGTACCGCACGCGTGGCCTTCGGTGACCAAAGGCTCAAAAAGGCGGGTACCGCACGCGTGGCCTTCGGTGACCAAAGGCTCAAAAGGCGGGTACCGCACGCGTGGCCTTCGGTGACCAAAGGCTCAAAAGGCGGGTACCGCACGCGTTGCCTTCGGTGACCAAAGGCTCAAAAAGGCGGGTACCGCACGCGTGGCCTTCGGTGACCAAAGGCTCAAAAAGGCGGAAACCGCACGCGTGACCTTCGGTGACCAAAGGCTCAAAAAGGCGGGTACCGCACGCGTGGCCTTCGGTGACCAAAGGCTCAAAAAGACGGGTACCGCACGCGTGCCCTTTGGTGACCAAAGGATTAAAAGGGCAGGTAAAGCACTCGGGGCTTTCGGTTACTAAACGCTTAAAAGGTGGGACCGCAAGGTTTGCTAAGGTAATTAAAGTTATCAGGTTTGTTAAAGAACTATGGTTTTGAAGCTTAGTAAGGTAAAGATAAGGGTGGGATCCGGTTTATCAGGCGAAGGTTTTCACAGGTGATGGTACTAAGTTTCGAATACTCGGTAAGGACAAAGGCGTAAAAGCACAGGTTTAAGGGGCTGCAAAAGCTTAAATAGTTGCTAGGCGGGTTCCGGCCAATCAGAAACGTAAGGTTTTTCTGGCCAATCAGACGGTTTTGGAGGCAGGAGCGTTCCGGAATCACGGTTCTGCTTTAATATATAGGACAAGCACAGCGCGCGGCGCTTACGCGCCGCGCTGCAGTGCAGAAGCGGTTCTTGTCGGCTGGGGTCTTTTTGCTAAACGAATCGAAGTGAAACGGTTTTATATGCTAAGTAAGTCTAATTGAAAAGGGAATACAGTTAATGTATCTAGAAACAAACCGAAATTCTTCTGTTACAAAACGCTTAAAAGCGTGGAAAAATAATGCGAAACGTTTACCAAAGGCTTAAAGTGCGGGTACCGCACGCGTGGCCTTCGGTGTCCAAAGGCTTAAAAAGGCGGGTACCGCACGCGTGACCTTCGGTGTCCAAAGGCTCAAAAAGGCGGGTACCGCACGCGTGGCCTTCGGTGTCCAAAGGCTTAAAAAGGTGAGTACCGCACGCGTGGCTTTCGGTAACCAAAGGCTCTAAAAGGCGGGTACCGCACGCGTGGCCTTCGGTGTCCAGAGGCTCAAAAAGGCGGGTACCGCACGCGTGGTTTTCGGTGTCCAAAGGCTCAAAAAGGCGTGTACCGCACGAGTGGCCTTCGGTGTCCAAAGGCTCAAAAAGGCGGGTAACGCACGCGTGGCCTTCGGTGTCCAAAGGCTCAAAAAGGCGTGTACCACACGCGTGGCCTTCGGTGTCCAAAGGCTCTAAAAGGCGGGTACCGCACGCGTGGCCTTCGGTGTCCAGAGGCTCAAAAAGGCGGGTACCGCACGCGTGGCTTTCGGTGTCCAAAGGCTCAAAAAGGCGTGTACCGCACGCGTGACCTTCGGTGTCCAAAGGCTCAAAAGGCGTGTACCGCACGCGACCTTCGGTGTCCAAAGGCTCAAAAAGGCGGGTACCGCACGCGTGGCCTTCGGTGTCCAAAGGCTTAAAAAGGTGGGTACCGCACGCGTGGCTTTCGGTAACCAAGGCTCTAAAGGCGGGTACCGCACGCGTGGCCTTCGGTGTCCAGAGGCTCAAAAGGCGGGTACCGCACGCGTGGATTTCGGTGTCCAAAGGCTCAAAAAGGCGTGTACCGCACGCGTGACCTTCGGTGACCAAAGGCTCAAAAAGGCGTGTACCGCACGCGTGGCCTTCGGTGTCCAAAGGCTCAAAAAGGCGGGTAACGCACGCGTGGCCTTCGGTGTCCAAAGGCTCAAAAAGGCGTGTACCACACGCGTGGCCTTCGGTGTCCAAAGGCTCTAAAAGGCGGGTACCGCACGCGTGGCCTTCGGTGTCCAGAGGCTCAAAAAGGCGGGTACCGCACGCGTGGTTTTCGGTGTCCAAAGGCTCAAAAAGGCGTGTACCGCACGCGTGACCTTCGGTGTCCAAAGGCTCAAAAAGGCGGGTACCGCACGCGTGACCTTCGGTGTCCAAAGGCTCAAAAAGGCGGGTACCGCACGCGTGGTTTTCGGTGTCCAAAGGCTCAAAAAGGCGTGTACCGCACGCGTGACCTTCGGTGTCCAAAGGCTCAAAAAGGCGGGTACCGCACGCGTGGCTTTCGGTAACCAAAGGCTCTAAAAGGCGTGTACCACACGCGTGGCCTTCGGTGTCCAAAGGCTCAAAAAGGCGAAAACCGCACGCGTGGCCTTCGGTGTCCAAAGGCTTTAAAAGGCGTGTACCGCACGCGTGGCTTTCGGAAACCAAAGGCTCTAAAAGGCGGGTACCGCACGCGTGGCCTTCGGTGTCCAGAGGCTCAAAAAGGCGGGTACCGCACGCGTGGTTTTCGGTGTCCAAAGGCTCAAAAAGGCGTGTACCGCACGCGTGGCCTTCGGTGTCCAAAGGCTCAAAAAGGCGGGTAACGCACGCGTGGCCTTCGGTGTCCAAAGGCTCAAAAAGGCGTGTACCACACGCGTGGCCTTCGGTGTCCAAAGGCTCTAAAAGGCGGGTACCGCACGCGTGGCCTTCGGTGTCCAGAGGCTCAAAAAGGCGGGTACCGCACGCGTGGTTTTCGGTGTCAAAGGCTCAAAGGGCGTGTACCGCGCGTGACCTTCGGTGACCAAAGGCTCAAAGGCGGAGCTGCCGCGTGGTTTTCGGTGACCAAAGGCTCAAAAAGGCGTGTACCGCACGCGTGACCTTCGGTGTCCAAAGGCTCAAAAAGGCGGGTACCGCACGCGTGGCTTTCGGTAACCAAAGGCTCTAAAAGGCGTGTACCACACGCGTGGCCTTCGGTGTCCAAAGGCTCAAAAAGGCGAAAAACGCACGCGTGGCCTTCGGTGTCCAAAGGCTTTAAAAGGCGTGTACCGCACGCGTGGCTTTCGGAAACCAAAGGCTCTAAAAGGCGGGTACCGCACGCGTGGCCTTCGGTGTCCAGAGGCTCAAAAAGGCGGGTACCGCACGCGTGACCTTCGGTGTCCAAAGGCTCAAAAAGGCGGGTACCGCACGCGTGGTTTTCGGTGACCAAAGGCTCAAAAAGGCGGGTACCGCACGCGTGGCCTTCGGTGACCAAAGGCTCAAAAAGACGGGTACCGCACGCGTGCCCTTTGGTGACCAAAGGATTAAAAGGGCAGGTAAAGCACTCGGGGCTTTCGGTTACTAAACGCTTAAAAGGTGGGACCGCAAGGTTTGCTAAGGTAATTAAAGTTATCAGGTTTGTTAAAGAACTATGGTTTTGAAGCTTAGTAAGGTAAAGATAAGGGTGGGATCCGGTTTATCAGGCGAAGGTTTTCACAGGTGATGGTACTAAGTTTCGAATACTCGGTAAGGACAAAGGCGTAAAAGCACAGGTTTAAGGGGCTGCAAAAGCTTAAATAGTTGCTAGGCGGGTTCCGGCCAATCAGAAACGTAAGGTTTTTCTGGCCAATCAGACGGTTTTGGAGGCAGGAGCGTTCCGGAATCACGGTTCTGCTTTAATATATAGGACAAGCACAGCGCGCGGCGCTTACGCGCCGCGCTGCAGTGCAAAGGCGGTTCTTGTCGGCTGGGATCTTTTTGCTAAACGAATCGAAGTGAAACGGTTTTATATGCTAAGTAAGTCTAATTGAAAAGGGAATACAGTTAATGTATCTAGAAACAAACCGAAATTCTTCTGTTACAAAACGCTTAAAAGCGTGGAAAAATACCGAAACGTTTACCAAAGGCTTAAAGTGCGGGTACCGCACGCAAAAGGCGGGTACCGCACGCGTGACCTTCGGTGTCCAAAGGCTCAAAAAGGCGGGTACCGCACGCGTGGCCTTCGGTGACCAAAGGCTTAAAGGCGGAGTACCGCACGCGTGGCTTTCGGTGACCAAAGGCTCTAAAAGGCGGGTACCGCACGCGTGGCCTTCGGTGACCAGAGGCTCAAAAAGGCGGGTACCGCACGCGTGGTTTTCGGTGTCCAAAGGCTCAAAAAGGCGTGTACCGCACGAGTGGCCTTCGGTGTCCAAAGGCTCAAAAAGGCGGGTACCGCACGCGTGGCCTTCGGTGTCCAAAGGCTCAAAAAGGCGTGTACCACACGCGTGGCCTTCGGTGTCCAAAGGCTCTAAAAGGCGGGTACCGCACGCGTGGCCTTCGGTGTCCAGAGGCTCAAAAAGGCGGGTACCGCACGCGTGGTTTCGGTGTCCAAAGGCTCAAAAGGCGGGTGTACCGCACGCGTGACCTTCGGTGTCCAAAGGCTCAAAAAGGCGTGTACCGCACGCGTGACCTTCGGTGTCCAAAGGCTCAAAAAGGCGGGTACCGCACGCGTGGCCTTCGGTGTCCAAAGGCTTAAAAAGGTGGGTACCGCACGCGTGGCTTTCGGTAACCAAAGGCTCTAAAAGGCGGGTACCGCACGCGTGGCCTTCGGTGTCCAGAGGCTCAAAAAGGCGGGTACCGCACGCGTGGATTTCGGTGTCCAAAGGCTCAAAAAGGCGTGTACCGCACGCGTGACCTTCGGTGACCAAAGGCTCAAAATGGCGGGTACCGCACGCGTGGCCTTCGGTGTCCAAAGGCTCAAAAAGTCGGGTACGGCACGCGTGGCCTTCGGTGTCCAAAGGCTCAAAAAGGCGTGTACCGCACGCGTGGCCTTCGGTGTCCAGAGGCTCAAAAAGGCGGGTACCGCACGCGTGGTTTTCGGTGTCCAAAGGCTCAAAAAGGCGTGTACCGCACGCGTGGCCTTCGGTGTCAAAGGCTCAAAAGGCGGGTAACGCACGCGTATTCGGTGTCCAAAGGCTCAAAAAGGCGTACCACACGCGTGGCCTTCGGTGTCCAAAGGCTCTAAAGGCGGGTACCGCACGCGTGGTTTTCGGTGTCCAAAGGCTCAAAAGGCGTGTACCGCACGCGACCTTCGGTGTCCAAAGGTTCAAAAGGCGTGTACCGCACGCGTGACCTTCGGTGTCCAAAGGCTCAAAAAGGCGGGTACCGCACGCGTGGTTTTCGGTGTCCAAAGGCTCAAAAAGGCGTGTACCGCACGCGTGACCTTCGGTGTCCAAAGGCTCAAAAAGGCGGGTACCGCACGCGTGGCTTTCGGTAACCAAAGGCTCTAAAAGGCGTGTACCACACGCGTGGCCTTCGGTGTCCAAAGGCTCAAAAAGGCGAAAAACGCACGCGTGGCCTTCGGTGTCCAAAGGCTTTAAAAGGCGTGTACCGCACGCGTGGCTTTCGGAAACCAAAGGCTCTAAAAGGCGGGTACCGCACGCGTGGCCTTCGGTGTCCAGAGGCTCAAAAAGGCGGGTACCGCACGCGTGGTTTTCGGTGTCCAAAGGCTCAAAAAGGCGTGTACCGCACGCGTGGCCTTCGGTGTCCAAAGGCTCAAAAAGGCGGGTAACGCACGCGTGGCCTTCGGTGTCCAAAGGCTCAAAAAGGCGTGTACCACACGCGTGGCCTTCGGTGTCCAAAGGCTCAAAAAGGCGGGTACCGCACGCGTGGCCTTCGGTGACCAAGAGGCTCAAAAGGCGGGTACCGCACGCGTGGTTTTCGGTGTCCAAAGGCTCAAAAAGGCGTGTACCGCACGCGTGACCTTCGGTGTCCAAAGGCTCAAAAAGGCGGGTACCGCACGCGTGGTTTTCGGTGTCCAAAGGCTCAAAAAGGCGTGTACCGCACGCGTGACCTTCGGTGTCCAAAGGCTCAAAAAGGCGGGTACCGCACGCGTGGCTTTCGGTAACCAAAGGCTCTAAAAGGCGTGTACCACACGCGTGGCCTTCGGTGTCCAAAGGCTCAAAAAGGCGAAAAACGCACGCGTGGCCTTCGGTGTCCAAAGGCTTTAAAAGGCGTGTACCGCACGCGTGGCTTTCGGAAACCAAAGGCTCTAAAAGGCGGGTACCGCACGCGTGGCCTTCGGTGTCCAGAGGCTCAAAAAAGCGGGTACCGCACGCGTGACCTTCGGTGTCCAAAGGCTCAAAAAGGCGGGTACCGCACGCGTGGTTTTCGGTGTCCAAAGGCTTAAAAAGGCGTGTACCGCACGCGTGACCTTCGGTGTCCAAAGGCTCAAAAAGGCGGGTACCGCACGCGTGGCCTTCGGTGTCCAAAGGCTTAAAAAGGTGGGTACCGCACGCGTGGCTTTCGGTAACCAAAGGCTCTAAAAGGCGGGTACCGCACGCGTGGCCTTCGGTGTCCAGAGGCTCAAAAGGCGGGTACCGCACGCGTGGATTCGGTGTCCAAAGGCTCAAAGGTGTACCGCGCGTGACCTTCGGTGACAAAGGCTCAAAAAGGCGGGTACCGCACGCGTGGCCTTCGGTGTCCAAAGGCTCAAAAAGTCGGGTACGGCACGCGTGGCCTTCGGTGTCCAAAGGCTCAAAAAGGCGGGTACCGCACGCGTGGCCTTCGGTGTCCAAAGGCTCAAAAAGGCGGGTACCGCACGCGTGGCTTTCGGTAACCAAAGGCTCTAAAAGGCGTGTACCACACGCGTGGCCTTCGGTGTCCAAAGGCTCAAAAAGGCGGTTAACGCACGCGTGGCCTTCGGTGTCCAAAGGCTTTAAAAGGCGTGTACCGCACGCGTGGCTTTCGGTAACCAAAGGCTCTAAAAGGCGGGTACCGCACGCGTGGCCTTCGGTGTCCAGAGGCTTAAAAAGGCGGGTACCGCACGCGTGGTTTTCGGTGTCCAAAGGCTCAAAAAGGCGTGTACCGCACGCGTGGCCTTCGGTGTCCAAAGGCTCAAAAAGGCGGGTACCGCACGCGTGGCCTTCGGTGTCCAAAGGCTAAAAAATGCTGGTAACGACTAACGCACGCGTGGCCTTCGGTTGTCCAAAGGCTCAAAAAGGCGGGTACCGCACGCTTGGTCTTTGGTGATCGAAGGCTCAAAAAGGCGGGTACTACACGCGTAGCCTTTCGTGACCGAAATCTCAAAAAGGCGGGTATCACGCGCGTGGTCTTCTGTGATCGAAGGCTAAAAAGGGCGAGTACCGCACGCGGGACTTTCGGTTACTAAAGGCTTAATTTTAAAAGACGGTACCGGTAAGTAAATTAAAGTTATCAGGTTTCTTAAAGAACTAATGTTTGGAAGCTTAGTAAGAAGCAGTGCTGAAGCTGGGATCCGGTTTATCAGGCGAAGGTTTTCACAGGTGAAGGTACTAAGTTTCGGAAACTTGGTAAGAACACACGCGCAAAAGCACAGGTTTAAGTGGCTGTAAAAGCTTAAAACCCGCTAGGCGGGTTCTGGCCAATCAGAAAGGTTCGGCTGGTTCTGGCCAATCAGAACGTTTTGGAGGCAGGAGCGTTCCGGAATCACGGTTCTGCTTTAATATATAGGATAATTATAATAATTAATTAGAACAATTATAATTACGATATTATAATAATTAATTAGAATAATTATAATTATGAATAATTGTGAGTATAATTATAATTATACAAAACCGAACGACTTCTCGATTTCTAGCGCGGACGTGTGTTTGACAAGCGGCAGTCGACAAGAGTATACTCGTAAACCACGGTAATAAAATGGACCACGGTAATAATTATAATCCGATTGTAATATTTCTTGATTTTCTTCCCAACAATTATCAGTTCGAGATGTAATAACGAATGTCGTAAATGAAAACAAGCACATAACGAGCCCAGGAAATTATATTTAATTTATTAGATTACTGTATAATCAGGGAGACTCACCGGCGGGTGGCTCCGCTGAGCACACTGTTCCCTTGCTTGGAGCCAGAAGCGGACTGTCCATTTTATTCCGCTTCTTTCTTTATTCACATAAAGTGAATCGCCCCGCAACAAAAAACGTAAAAAAGTACTGAAAAGAGCGTAAAACAGATTCACAAATTTCGCGATACTAAACGGTACTAATAACTGGCCATCAGTCGATTTATTTCAGAGAGAACATAAAACTCGTATATTCTAATCACAGCCCATAATTAGTCATCTAAACTCGCCGGCCATACGGTATTACGACTGTTATCTCCATTTTCCAAATCATCTTCATCGGTTCCGGAACCATCCTCATGTTGAACGTAAACGTCATACCCCTTCGCTTCGCCCTCAGAATACCGTTTTTTGAAGTTATAAGCAACCTCACAGACCGCCGGCCCCTGATGCTGCAACGGCAGGCAGACAGTCTTCTGCGCGTAATCACCACCCGCCACTTCCGCTTGCAGTTCCTTCGTCATCGGCACATCAATCAAGCTCCACTGGTTGGTATCCACGTTGTATCTCTCGAAGGACATCAGCGCCCGTTTCCGCTGTTTGTCCCCCTCAACGTGGGTCGTTCCGCCGTACACCCAAATCTGTCCGTCTTTGATGCAGATGCAGTGTTGGTAACGGGCTACGTTCAGATTCGCGATGGATTCCGGGCCTTTGTAGGGGTCGTTCAGTGCGACACGGTGACATGCTGCCACCGCCTGGCTACTAGCTTCCCAACCCCACGAAAATCCCCCCGCATCGACACGGCCGCCTGCGATGTACACATAACCTTGGAAGACAATCGTTCCGCAGCTGTGATGGAATAGCTTTTCGTCATTCCAGCCGGAACGCTTCTCCCATTTGTTGCTACGGATGTCGTACATTTCCACCACGCTTTCCGGATTGTAATCGTGTTTCGCATCAACCGACCCAACCGACGAGAAGAAGATCATGTCGCGACCAATGGGGAATGGTTCCATGGATGCCCTATAAACTGACGACGTTGATCACCGATATATACAGATAATTACAGAGAAAAGTATCGGTATTCTTTACACTTCTGCAGTAATATTCGTATATCACGAATCCTACCAAAGCGAGGCTTACCGGGAGTACAGCAAGATGCCGTCACCATATCTGGCATAGGTCCTGTGGTACGGTAGCTTGGAAGCATAGCGTAAGTGTCCGCTGGCCACATCAAAACAGTACCAATGTTTAGAAGAGGCTACATAGATTTGGCTGCCCACTGAGACAGCGCAGATGCATTCGCCGAGCGGTAATCCCTTCAGGAGAGTGCGTCTGCTACCGGTGATGCAATCAATCGCCACGAGTAGGTCACTGTCTCGCCATGTTTCCGAATTCGACTTGTTGACGACGATAAGTTCCGTTCCGACGGCAACAGCGAATCCGTCAGCTTTGATCTGTGGCCAACATTCTGCCAGCGCCGCCTGCAACGGTGCGTCCAGCTTGGTCAGTTCGTTGCGGACAAAGTCGAAGCAGAGGAGCTGATGCGGATGTCCTTCGCGCATGTGGTAGAAGATGGCCTCTTTCTTGGCGGCCCGCTTCAACAACGCATTCACCGTCTTTACTCTTGAGCTTCTTCGTTTTCGAACCCAGTATATCACTTTTCGAGTTCACTGCCAGCATTAAACCGTACCAAATACCAACCACAAAGCTGCAAACTAAGAATTGCGCTCATTCAAACTATTTCAAAGAAATAAAATATGCAATGGCTGTATCCCATTGACAGAAGTGATTTGATATTGATTTCCCCATACGCCGGATTCTGGGCTACTTATAACACTTATAATATACAAGCTATTCTGGGCTCGTATGTTTAATAACTGACGCGTTAAAACTGGGCAGGTGATACAGCAAAACGCCGGTGTTAGAATGTCCTCTGGTCTGATGGTAAAACAACAATTAATTTCTGTGGCCGACCTTGTGACGTGATGTTAGTTTGGTTAAAATCAGGATGCTTAAGCTACGGGTACGCGTACTGATGGAACGTTTTACTCGATCGAAACAGATTCATCAACGTAGGTAGTAAAATAATCAGTGTGCAAGTACTGTATTTACACGATATTAAGGGTCAGTGGAGCCTCCGAGTTTGTACGATTTTAAGGTTCAGAGGAATCCCCTGGCCTGCCCGCACTATTCGTCGGCTCAATTGATGTTAAAGGAACCGATATCTAGTGTGGGAAGTCCAGGGGATTCCTCTGAGCCTTAAAATCGTGTAAATACAGTACTGTATTTTCACAAGTTTAAGGGACACGAAAATGCCCTAGGTCTGCTTGCAGCCACCCAGGGCCTCTGTAACGTAAAATACGACGTACAGAGGCGCAACACAAAAAAGAGGAAGTAAACTGAAGCATCTGTACTTGTGTTCAACACGGACATCTGTATAAATGAAAACCGAACGTAAAACTATTTACAGCCTATCGCATCAGTCATCTAAACCGGATGGCCATTCGCTATTACCATTGTCATCTTCATCATCCGAGCCATCTGCATCGTCTCCTTCTAAAAAATCACTTTCATCGTCGTCATAAAACCCCTCAATGTCGCTAGTAACCGCACGCATCGCCGAAAGATTATGCTGCAGCGGTACATAAACGGTTTTCTGTGCATAATCATCCCCAGCCAATTCCGCTTGCAGGTTGTTGGTCATCCACCATGGTCCACTTATTCCCTTCAGCATTGTATCTCTCGAAGGACAATAGAGGGCGCTTGCGCCGATTGTCCCCGTCGACGTAGGTCGTTCCGCCGTATACCCAAATCTGACCATCCTTGATGAAGATGCAATGGTGATAATGCGCCACGTTCAGATCCGCGATGGGTTCCGGTTTGGGGCAGTAATCACTCAGTGAGACTCGGCAACATGTTGCCACTGCCGCGCAATCCCCGCAGCCGCCCGTAATGTACAGATAGCCGTTGAAAACGATTGTCGCGCACCAATAATGGAATCGGCTTTTGTCTTCCCATTCTGTCCGCTTTGTCCACTTGTTGCTGCGAATGTCGTACATCTCTACCACACTGGTTGGATCATTCTGGTACAGTGATTGAAAGGATCCGACGGAGAAGAAGAAGATCCGGTCGCGGCCAATAGGAAAGGCTTCCATGGATTCTCTGCACATTATTACTTGTTTTAAACTTTTACTAATAACAATTAAATGAGCGGTTCTTTCTGTTCTGGTACTAATATTTTTTGCAGGCGAACCTATCACAATGGTCTTACCGGATGTAAGGAACACGTCGGTTATACTTCGGCATCTGCGACGCTCGGCGCAGCTGTCCCGTGGTCACATCGAAAGAGTACCAGTGCTTAGGAAAATGTAAATCACAGTTGGAAAGAACACCATAAATTTGGCTGCCCACCGCCACCACACAGATGCAGTCATTAAAAAGGGATCCTTCTAGTAAAACGCGCGGGCTTCCGGTAATGCAGTCCATCGCTATCATTTCATCTTCCCGTGCATTCGATTTAGCGCCCACGATCAACTCCCGGCCAACGGCCACCGCGAAACCATCCGCTTTAATCTGCGGCCAATTTTCGGCTAACGTACCCTGCAGCGACGTGTCCAGCTTGGTCAGCTCGTTGCGGGCAAAGTCGAAACGGAGAAGCTGATGCGGATGTCCTTCGCGCATGTGGTAGAAGATTGCCTCTTGCTTCGCTGCCCGCTTTAACCCCACTCCGCCAACCATCTGGCCACAACGTCGCTCTTCCGAAATCCGCGTGAGCGCTCCTCCAATGGTCCGCTGGCGGTGGCAGTCAGCAGCTCCATATCCAGATTGTCCCACACAACGCATCCACTTAGAAGACGATACGCGTGCCGCATTCGTTCCGTTTGGTCATGCGCGCACCACCACACTATCATCTGCAAAATTTCTCACTTTCACTGCCATCTCAATGGAATAAAAGTTTGCGCATTCTGTAACGGCGATGTAAACCAAGATCGGTTAAAGGTCAAACCAGGGTTTATTAAGCAAAAACCATCAATATGACAATATCAGCATTCGCGTCTCTACTACCTAAAACGATTCAGATTTAAAAGGTCAAGCATGATCCTATAGGCGTACTGAGCTGCACATGCCAACCTTATACGCCGTGGCTTCAGAATCCGGAACAAATTCATCGTGTGTCAGCAGATCAATAAGCTCATCAACTGAGCAGTTCAAGAACTGCGACTGGCAAGGATTAGGAAATTGAGGCAGTTTGCCACCACGCAGGCTCCTCATAACCACTCTAACTGCCCACGTCTCCAGATCCGGCAACGTGTCGCGACGGGCCAATCGCCACAGACGGTAGGCGTGTTCCGGCTGCTTCATGAGGTCATGCAAAATTTTGGCCGCCATTTTCTCGGCCTTCTCCGCTTGCAGATATTTAGCGGCCATCCACACTTTTACCGCGTCTTTCCGTTCAAAGGTCAGCTGGGAATCTTTTTGGCCCAAGCTCTCCACCAGTTTGACGAGCGCTTCCATGCAGACGTTTTCTGGTGGTTGGAGTTGAATGTTGGTGGAGTCGCTTTCCTTGAAATTTCCCGCAAACATGCTGGCGAAGTACGCTGACTCGGCCGTCAAAGCGTCTTTGTCCACGGACAGCACTGCGCTGTCGGCTCTACAATGGACAAGAAATAAGAATATTAGCACGTTCACACTTACAGAAAACTTTATCAAGCGTTGCATTCCGAAACAAAAAGAAACAGCTGAGATTCAAATTTAAGATACGGATTTGCGCCCGAAACATTTTGACATACATTCTAAGCTGGAACTGAACAGAATTCTGGTCCGGTTCATTCGCCGTTTTCAACTTCTTCGTTTTGGGATCCATCATGTCAGAACACCTTTTAGCTGCGACAAGCATTAACATGACAAAATTTAATGAAATTAATGCTAGCAGTAATCAATACCAAATGCAAACCACTATCTGCGTCTTGTTTGTTTAATCAGCTTAACGTCTACAACAATCAGGACAACCCTGCACGAGGTTGTAGACTACCAGAAGAGAATGTGCTTTCATATAAACGAAAGCACGGCACATAACAAAACAGTCAAACAGTTCATCAGAAATCTACAACAAAGGATAGTGCTCAGTATTAAGGAAACGTTTGTTCAGTTTTAAAATTTGAAGTATGCAGATAAATTCGATCGAATTAAACCATTTAAATGCCTCAGTGAAATATAACAAAGTCCGCGGAATTTGACAAGAAAGCTCTCCCAAAAAACAAAACACAACAGTAACAATTACGGGTCATGACACACTTACCAAAGAAAACCTCAAGCAATGTGTCAAATTCTTAGTATTTTTTTTACTAGCGCGTTAGTCATCTAAACCGGCTGGCCATTCGGTATCATGATGGTCATCTTCATCGGTATCCTCACGTTCATTGACCCCAGAAGATCCCTCAATGTCGCTAAAATCCAATACCCCGGACGCCGCTTGAAGGTTATACTGCAGCGGCACACAGACGGTCTTCTGCGCATAATCTCCATCAGCCACTCCCGCTTGCAGCTCCTCTGTCATCGGTACATCCTCGACAGTCCACAGATTAATTCTGGCATTATACTTTTCGAAGGATGTCACCGCTCGCTTGCGCTGATTGTCCCCGTCAACGTGGGTCGTTCCGCCGTACACCCAAATCTCTCCCTCCTTAATGAAGATGCAGTGATTATAACGCGCCACGTTCAGATTCGCGATGGATTCCGGGTGGGCGTAGTCGCTGCTCAGTGAGACACGGTAACATGTTGCTACGGCTTGGCTGCTCGTTTCCCAATCCCACTGGAACCCTTCGGCATCCACGCAGCCACCCGTAATGTACATGTACCCGTTGAAGACGATCGTCCCGCACCGATGATGGAGATGCCTTCTCTTATCCCAACCAAAGAACTTGGTCCATTTCTTGCTACGAACATCGTACATCTCCGCCACGCTCACTGGATTATGACTGTTATTTCCCATAACGGATCCGACGGACGAGAAGAAGATCATGTGGCGACCAACAGGAACGGCTTCCATGGATGCTCTGTATATTGTGTAAATCGATTTAGTCCTCGGTACATACTTTAGAATATTGTTCAGGCTTCGAAATTTCTCGCATCCCGGACATTTTCACAATAATGAACGCGTACCGGACACGAGAGACATGCTATTCTCTAAATCGTTTGAAATGTATTATTTTTCAACAACCTTGTGTACGAGACTAATAAAACTTATCAAGTTTTCTAATGTGGAACAACGCAGAGAATACTGTTTCGCTGGTCTCTGGATCGCGAACACATGTTGTTAAAGTGTCCGGACTGCAAAAAAACGTCGAAGTGCGCTACTAATAAAAAGACTCACCTTTTGTAATTCAAATTATAAACTCTGATGGTGTACTTCGGCATATGCATCTGGGATGCTCGGCGCTGCCGTCTCGTGGCCACATCGTAACAGTACCTTAACTGGTGTTCAGCGGATGAACTCGCCGCACCATAGATTTGACTACCCATGGCGACCACGCACATGCAGTCGTTAAACGGAGACCCCTCCAATAAAATGCGTCGGCTGCCGGTAATGCAGTCGATCGCCATCAATCCATTGTCACGCCCTTCCTGGGAATTCGGTTTGGTGCCGATGACCAGTTCCTTTCCGATAGCAACAGCGAATCCATCTGCTTTAATCTGCGGCCAACATTCAGCCAGCGCCGCCTGCAGAGGCGTGTCCAGCTTGGTCAGTTCGTTGCTGGCAAAGTCAAAGCGGAGGAGCTGGTGTGGGTGTTCTTCTCGCATGTGGTAGAAGATGGCTTCTTTCTTCCCTCCCCGCTTTAGTAACGCTCCGCCACCCAACTGGCCCCGTTTATGTTCTTTCGAAATCCGCGTCAGGACATAGTGCAGTTGTCCGCTGGCGCTGGCTGTCAGCAGTTCTATGTCCAGCTGATCCCACACAATGCATTCACGCAGAAGACGATACGCATGCTGCATCCGTTCCGCCGGGTCATGCATGCACCAAGATATTATCGTCTGCAATGTGAGCACGTTGAATATGTTCAAGTACGTACTCTTCGTATTATTGGAAATTAAGGTATTAAATTTACCCGGTGCATGGGCACTAAATATGATACTGCATCCTCCTTAGAAATTTGTAAAAGTTTAGACGTATTCGAGCGTATCAAAAGTCTCATTATGAACTGATGCTCTTCGGTTTTTTGCATTGTGAACGCACACAAGTATGATTGTTGAAGATTGCTTTTACACCGAACCATAGTTCCATGATATTTTTAAATTTTGACCATCAATTCCAAAACTTTCAAAATGTATACTAAAATTTGAAAAAAAAACTTTTGGAATTCTCATTCGATGTCATAAGAAGTTCACGTACTGTGCAACGTGTACTGCGGTACATTGACACCAAATACCGGTACATGTACAATTTGTACATGTAAGTGCAATACTTACATAGTTATGTTAAAATTTAATACCGTGTACCGCAATACACGTGACGTTCTCGTTTGCATTACCATTATTTTATCTCTCGCAGTGCAAGTTTTCACTTTCACTGATATCAGAAGGCCTAAGATTATAAATTTACATTATATTAAGCAAATTAATATATATACCCGTTTTCTAAACAAACTTCAGCTAATCCTGGTAAGAGTTAAACATACTTATGCGTGCGGACGAACCTGGTACACCATGTCTTCGGATTCCGCGATGAAATCGTCGTGCGTCAACAGATCGATGACCTCCTTAGTAGAACACCGCAGAAACTCCATATAACACGATACAGGAACCTGGGCAAACCGAGCACCACGGAAATCGCTCTTGAAAATCGCTCCAACGGCTAGCATTTCCAGATCCGGCATATCGCGGCGACGGGCCAACCGCCACAGACGAAAAGCGTTTTCCGGTCGCTTCATCACATCTTCCGGATGTCGGCAGTCATTTTCTCGACTTTCTCCATTTGCAGGTATTTCGCCGCGATCCAAACTTTAATGGCGTCTTTCCGTTCGAAGGACAGCATGAAACTTTTGTGTCCCAGATTTTGGACCAATTTAACAACCGTATCCAGGCAAACGCTGTCCGGTAGCTCCAGCTCAAAGCTGGTTGGGTCGCTCTCCTTGACATTTTCCGTGAACATGGTGGCGAAATATGCCGACTCGGCCATCAAAGTGCCTTTGTCTACGGACACCACTTTACTGCCCGCAATGCGCAGTGTGATTTTAACAGAGTCCTGAGCTGGTTCATCCGTCACATTCAGGTTCTCCATTTCGGGTTCACTCATTATGCTGAAATCACCGTTCGGTTTCGACAAGCGTTATTTGCATTTATTAGGAGCAATAATTCAGTTTCAAGTGCAATGTGGCAAATTGCGTATGCAAATTGCGTAATTGCGTAAGGAGGTAACTATAAGTACAGAGGTACATTAAACATTATTAAACAACATCGCACCGTGTGGGTACCGGTAAACTAAACCTTATACGAGTACAAGTACGAGCCTTATACCGTCGGTAAACAGCATTATTCTACTGTAGGAAGTGCGCCATATACAGAGTACGGCCCAATCAACGACTGAACGACATGCGGCACGCCCTCGTGATTCGTGGCGTAACAGCGCAGAGATTTAATTTAATTGTTAGCAATAACACTATAATTTAAACCGGGTACTTTTAAAGCCACCGTTTATACTACATGCATTATACTCGTACATATAACATATTATGTTAATCTGCCCATAGCCAGATGGGTAATACGTTCGGCTTTTGAACTGTATAGCTTGGGTTTGATTCGCAGATGAGTAACTTTTATCGCATGAAATCAAACCAAAAAAAGTATAAAATTTTCAAAATGCCAAAAATAAATTCCAATAGCCTTAAAAGTCTCCCAAGTGCAGTTGGACTACTGTTGGTTCAATAATAATAATTAATCGCGTACGGTAGTTACATATTAAATTTTTATACATACTATGTACTATGTACTATGTACTATGTAGTACAAATGCTGCATATAGATATAAGAATCTGATTATAAAATTGTAAAATCAGATGGAAAACAAAAATCAGAGGAACAAAACTCAAAAAAATTCTACTATATAAGCCTTCGTGAGAAGCCAAATCGTCGAAATATCAGTTTATCGTTCGTTCTTTCGTATTGTTCCCGTAATTTAGTATATTTCATAGAATAATAGTATTACTAATCTTTAAATCTGCACATAATATTACGAATCTTTAAAATATAGTGAAAATCATAGGGTGGTCAATTAATATTATCCTTCAAAGGGGTAGGGCCGAGTGCGGAAGCGCGAGGCATACCTTGTAGTGTTAAAAATAGTGTACGTGACTATCACTTTGAAGGGAGTAAGTAGTTCATTCGGTGCTTATGTTGCTACGAATTTATACCTAAATAAAAAAAATTGTTTAAAAAAAGAAATTCCCGCTAACTGCGCTTTGAGATATGCTATGATGTAGGATTACAGGTTACCATAGAACGAAAAGCACTACTGTACTCGTTACAAAGATTTAGAGCGCTGCTTTCGAATGCGATCATACGATAAAGTACAAACGGATTTCCATGTGTACTGTTTACCATGAGAACAAGACAATCGCTAGACTACGGGCTTGTAATCGGCGAGATTTGGGCGCGATCTGGGCTCACAAATGGATTTTGGAGATCTGATAAGTACAGATGGAGTATCAGCTATTAGGCTCCCAAGGTGAAGTCTGGTCGATCTGCAGGCGTTGCGTGTGGTTGTTTAGAATTATTAAAAATTCTTTCGAATAACATCTTGGGATGAACGAAAACAGCACAACCGGTATATGCTGTTTGTCGACGCTCCTAATTCGACCTACAGGATGCATGTACAGAAAGCGCTACAGAAAGCGCTAAATAAAAGTTTGAGCAAAAATAATTTTATTTTTTTATGTCATTACTTAACTTCTTATACTCGTGGTTCTATAAATTCGTAGGAATAATCATATCGTATTTTTATAATTTTCGTAGATTTTGTATGTACTGATAACAGTACGACGCTAATTGTAAGGTTTTTGGTATTGTCCAGAAATGATCAGTACCCATAAAAGTCTGTGTGTGCGTCTGGTTCATCCAAGTTCAACGACGACGGCTGCTGATCTTTGTATCACACCCCCTTGGCTTTTGGTGTTAAGACAATTTAACTCAAATGTTTTTCGTTGTAATACAAACTGTAGATTATGTACAAACTTTTGCCACTCGGGTATGTTGTTTCGTTCAGATTTTGTAGTATCTCATCAGTTCCTGAATTATGCATTTCAGCGTTCAGCGTGAAAACACGTGCCAACCAAAGTTTTTAGTTTTTACTCTGGCAGTGTCTGCAACCCAAATCTTTTTATGCTTTATTCGACCTGAAAAGTAGTACGCTCTGCGGGAACGTCGTGACAGAGACTACAAAACGGGCTTAACGCGAATAATAAATAACACAGACGAAGATTACAAAGTATACTGAATCACCGCTTAATTTACTGTGGTAATTGTGACCATTCTGGCGAAAATCGCGCACAGTACCTGCGATGACGGAGTTACATATTATCACGTCCGTGCAGAATATGATTTATTTTTATTCATTTTTTTTAGTTTTTATTCTGTGGTCGCGCGGGTGGATACTGATTTTTCTCACAGTACGGGTTCCGGCTCCAAACAGAGCAACACCACATAAAATAAGAGAAGATCGACTTGTCAAGTAGATACAGGTTTTTGCACGTCTCCAGGGGACTGTTGAACATATCCGGGTAAACGTGGCACATGGCATTCATAATTCTTTGGGGCGGAGGGGGATCGGACCGGAAGGGGTAAGGTAAAGCGCACAATGTCTGCAACCACACAACATTCCTCGTTGTTTGTAACTTTGTACACGGTACGAGAAGTACGGTGATTAGTTGACTTACATCTTCCGCACATCCGCCCATCCAACATATAGAGAACGAGAGTAACAGAAGGACTGCGTTGTTTTTCATTTCCTTAGTCAGTAACACAAATTCAGAGTGTTCTTTTGAGAAGTACGTGGAAAGAGAGGATAAACCTTCTGCAGGTTTCACAACGTCAGAATTGTAGTGCGCTAAACTGAGAACGGGGGCCTGGAATATGAAGGACATACGAGTACTACCTCGTATAATACTTAATAACATTAAATAATGTTTTAGAAAGGCTGATTTTTTTGCACAAATTCAATCTGGTTACTACGCGCAAAAACGTAATACACTGGTTTATAAGTTTACATAAAATAATAATAAAAAATTAAATAAAGGCCTGGTAGTACGGTAGGAAAACAGCCAAGAAAACATAATGCATCCTAAAACTTTTCAGACAACTATTTTTCATTTTTCTGACAGTTTACAATTACACACGCTTTGGTAGGAGGGCGCCTTCACGCTGAAACTTGCGATATCAAAACGGATAAGTGCTATCCTAGAACGTACAACAAAGCGGAACGTTACCGTAATAATGCGTGAAGGCGGGAGGAAAGGGCAATGCACGGGTCATGCCGCGCCTGAACCTAAGCAGCATTATTTTGTACAAGTTACTCAGGAATATATATTCATGATATTTACGATTACAGCATAAGAAGCAAGGTGTAGCTAGTAGAGAAATTGAAGGGATGATCGCCAAAATTATCATGAACGCTTTTATTCACATTGATGTACATGACCTTTCAAAAACAGATACATGCACACAGCTTATGCACAGATGTAAATTATTATCACGTCTGCGCAAATTAGTGCCTTCATTTTTTGAATGCACTTGGTAGTGGTCGCGCAGGCGGATATTGTGGTCCGTCACAAAGAGGATTTTGCGACCACTTCGCACAGCACCACCAAAAATAACTTTTGTCTGGTTTGTCAGCAGCCTTTAGGTTTCTGCATGTATCCATTGGACTGTTGAACATATCCGGGTAGATGTAGCAGCCCGCGTTCATAATGGATGAAGGCGGTGGAGGATTCGGCTTCATGGGAAAAGTGTATGGTTGGGCGCATAGGGGCGGTAAAGGTCTGGTCTGTAATCACAGAGCCATTAGCCCATGCTTGCCTGTAAACGGAATGGCAGGCTCGCGATGACACGTTTACATACATCTTGCGCAAATCCTCCAGTCCAATATATGGAGATCGACAGTAAAAGAACGATTGCGTTGTCGTTCATCTCCCTTAGCGTTCGAGTAACACAGAAGTACAGCGTTCTTGTAGAGTACGTAAAAATTGAGTTTCTGAAAACCTGTTGTTAATTTCAGGATGGTAAATCTAGTTTAGTATGTTTAAAGTGAATCGCTCTGATGTGAACTAAATGCGGACGAGCCTAAAAATGATTATTATGTCCGAAATATGTTCCGTCGGTTGCCATGCACAAAAAACATAATAAGTAAGCACTCAATGGCCAAAAACACTTAAGTACTGTATTAAATTTTGTAATAATAATTGTTGATGTACAGGATTTTTCATAGTGCACGTACAAACTTCGCGCAATACATTGATTGTACTGTTTTACAGAACTTGAAGAAATAATTATTAAGTACATACGTTTTCCGTGAAAGAATAGAAAGTTGAGAGAGTATTGGAAAGTACTAGAGAGACTTGAGTTTTACTAGAAAGTAAGTATGTACATACGCAACAATTTATTTTGATTGTTTTCTACAATTATTCTAAATAACATTCTGTATTATGCGTATGGAATAGAACTATTATAACTTGTAAACCGACTGGTCGTGTACTGCAACTGATATGCACAAGCCATAAATCAACTCGAAAAAATTTTTGTAACTGGCGAACAAATTTCGAGGTACTAAAGACTAAAGTGCAGAACAGCCTTGTGATCTGCATTTGACACTACCCCGAAATCGACACTGGTACACCGTACAACCATTTACTGCCACAGCGTCCCACAAACAACATCTGCTACAGTCCAGTATTAGCCGACATAAGAGTGACCAACAAAAAGAAAATAATATTAATATTAAACGCGTTCACCCCATATGAATTTGACTAGTTCGGGTTTGCGCAGTACTCGCGGCATCTTCAGTTGGCTGGGCGACGAACCGCTGTTATCCAGCATATAGTTCCTCATGCGAACAAAGGATGCGGGTTTAAGGAGGTACAGCTCCAGTGGACCAATGGCGCCCTTACTGCGGTACAGTTTGTAGTCACTGTGATTGTGCGCCAGCCGTTCATCCACCTATCAGAACGATAATTTCAGAAAAAAGCAATCACGCAGTCTGTAAAGAAAACATTACTTTATCAGCCAAAGCCAGTTGGACTTCCTTCAAGTTGACGGCACCAGTAATGGTCAGTTCCAGGAAGACCACATAGCACGGTACACTGGAAATCGAGACATCTGCAACATAGACAAATTTAGGAAATGAATAACTCTGTGTAGTAAGCTTATTTATTATATTTTAGTTCTAACAAGCTACCCATGGTGTACATAAAGAATGGACACCAAGAATTAATTTTTACCTTTGCCTAGTTCAGCTGCATCGCGTGTCAAACTTTCGCACGCTGTGAAATCCACAATCCTCTCAACTTTTACGTCCAACGAATCCACAGCTTGTTTAATGGCGTCTAACATGACGACTTCCGAAACCTTTTCAGCTTTAATGTTCAACAATTGTCCAGAACTGTCAGCATATAAAAGTTACCACTGAATTAGATTCTGATGCACAATACCGAACAAGTTTGATAAATACCTAATCGTCAGTTTAACATTGTTAGGAAACAAGTTTATTTGCGATGCTGCAACAATATGTACTGGTACATGAATGGTTGTAAAATAATGTAATAAATCTGTACATTAACAGCTAAAAATTTACCGGTATTGGAACTCGATAACCGGGCACTGCTGGAAAAAGTCCACCACACGAACAATGTCACCGAGCCGATACCGATACAGTCCAGCACGTGTAGTTAAAACAATTTCGTAATCTTGACCTTTCTCCAGCTAGAATGATAAGATAGTCAGTCTTCAAATTGGCATGATTCGGTCTGTCATCTAATGTAATCATATTATAATTACAGCAAACTCGCTTGCTACCTGGTCCATGAACAGTGTCGGTGGCACAGTGTCGTGTACGTTAGCCAAAGGAATAAACTCATAAAATATTCCATAAGGAAACAAGAGGTAGTTCATCGGTACTCGATCCGGCCATAAATTCATTCCAAACAAGCCTTCGGTGCCAGCATATAACGGACTATATATAGCAATCTCTGCAGCGGTCAAAAAAGAACATACTTAAAGTATCAGTAATTGAGGGATATACTCGTAACTGAAATATTATTAATAAATCAACTGATTAATATTCCTGATTTAGCTAATTTGATTACCTGAGCCAATATACTGGTGACGCAATGTGTACACATAATGAATAAAAGGACCTCCAGCAATGCAGTCGATGACCTTTAAGTTTGGCCAGATGCGGGTCGCAATGTTGTTGAATCCTAAAATAAAAGATCAGCAGTGAAGTTAAATTTCTCCTGGTAGTCAAATCTACCTTTTATTAAATTCCTTTTCCAGTTCGTCGGCTCGTTTTGGATCCGGTGTCAGTTCCTTCTCCAGCTGGGCGCGAATTCGTGGTTCCAAACCAGATCGGCTTTCAGCGTTCCATGACGGACATCACTGACCAGATTCTTTCCATTCCTTCTCCATTTCCACGAAAGCATAATAAGCCAGCGAGATGAAGAGTGCTTCGATCTTCTGGAGATTGCGCTCACGCAGCCCGAAAACCAGGTGCACGTAGCGGGTGGCATCTTCATTAGGATTGTCATAGCCAATCAGCGGTGTGGTCAGCATGTCCCCGAAGGCCATCGTCACCGGCGATGCACTGGCCGGACCAATCTGTGTACCGTTGGCTGAACGCTCCAATAAGCGTCGAACATTGTAGTACAACTTCATTCGCTGTTAACCAATCACAAGTGTTGTTATTGTACGTCTATACAAAGTCACACTATCCTTGCATATTTGTTGTTAAATCAACAGGTTTTTTATGTAAAGTCTTCCGGTCGTTTTAAAACTGGAATTTTACGAAACCGCTCCATGGAAGTTTTTTTGTTTTATTGTTATTTCGTTAAACTTTAACTGGTGTAGTATCCTATTACGTTGATCGTAATTAGGGTTATCTCGTATATTCAGCTAACTTCATTTATCGGTTTGTTTAAATTTTTCACTTTTTACCAGTTATTTAACAAAATTTTGAATAATCTTAATTTGTCAGTTACTTTTCATAAAAAGATATCGGTCAGAACTTTGCCCTTCTCAGCCAATATATGTATTACTTATCGTTCTTTATTTTATGATAGAGAGCCAACGTTTGGACTACGCTTCCGTATCTAACCATTACTTTTAGAACATATGGACATTACAATGTACACATCGCGCATACCTTCTTAATGCTACCGAAACCCGGAACAAATTCACTGGCATACGCCATGATATCCCAGTAATCCCGGTTAGCCTGTCCCTGAAAAGGCACCTGCGGGATGCGACTGGGCTTCCCGGTCGTCCCGGTGGTTTCCGCATAGTACACCGGCGATTCGGCCGTCATGACATTTTCCTGGGCGCCATTGATCATACGTTCGTAGTAGCTCTCAAAATGTGAGTATTTCACCAGGGGGTGCAAGCGGACGAAATCGTCCCGGTTGCCAATTTGGCTGTCCTTTTTAAACCATTTCCGGGCGTATTCGGTGTCGGCGTTGTACTTGAGGATTTTCATCAGTTCGGTCTCTTGTTGTTGGCGAATGTCCCGGGTTTCCGTTTGCATTTTGCGGTGGAGAAAATAACCGCGGATAAATTGCCGGCGCCACTTAATGTACTGCCGGATGGTGGTGAGAAATGGAAAGGAGGAATCGCGCTGCCGGAAGAAATCGGCAATAATGAATAACTGGGCAGCGAATATCGGCACTGAAATAAAATATACCAGCAAAAGCATTCCAACAAAATCTTTGATTCTGTCGAAAATGCTTTGATTCTTTTTCGAAAATAACAAATTTTGCGGAAAAAAATCTCGCTTAGACATTGGTAAAAATTTACCGCAATTTTAAAAAATAAATGGAAAATATTGAAAATCACGTGTACAAGTACAGCATTACTTGGTCAAATGTGAAATTAAAAAAAAATATTTTACAGCATGAGCACATGCTTACCTGGGAAGAATCACACATTCATGACGACACATCATTTTATTATTTTTGAAAATAATATTTTACGTACGTACTGTAATTCAACACGCTTACCAAAAACAAACAGTCCAGCAGCACAGCAACCACAGCCAGCGCCCACAATCAGCGCTAAAACAGTCGCTCCCAGTGCAGCCACTTTGACAAAGGATATTTCCTCCATTTTTTATGCAGGTGCAGAATTATTACGACTCATACAGTTACTGTTAGGGGAAATTTAATCCTGCACACCGCTGGAATCACTTTAAAAACCCGTCAAAAATTGTATATTATCAGTAACTGCACTTGATGGGCGCTGCGCCTACACGTCGCTGACTGATAACGTGCGCGTGTGGAAATTTTGAATATTCGAGGCTGGCAAGTTCAAGGACAGGAACAAATAATATTCAGTAATTTATGTGTTCTGTTTGCTATGATGTACCGTACAAATTCTGGGTTGAAGTTAATCTTATCAGGTACTATGTAGGAGATAATCCAGTCAGCATACGAGCAGCGATTTTTACAGTCAGATTTTTCTACTCTTTAAGAAATACATACGTAACATAATTAATTATGCCAACAATCCAGAAAACAGAAGCGCCGGGAAAAAAATACAAATGGTAATTATATTTTAATAGTAATTATATTATTTATATTAAATAGTAATTATATTATATTCTTAAGCTTTTACTATCGAATCATCGACCAATACGTCGATTTAAAATTTACAGTTAGCGTTGTCACGGGGTTTGTTAAATTGTCTGGTAAAAAACTTGGGCGTATTGAAAGTATCAATATAGCGGAGCAGGAATAAATATAGATATAAGTATAATAACGTTTCAGTAAAATGCAAATAAATTTGTACGTGTTTCAGTGTTTGTTACGTGTGTAACGCCATACCGCTCTAGGCGGCGGTCTGCTGGAACAGCTTTACGCCACACTCACCACAGTCCACAGCGCAGCGCATTTTTACCGTGATTACTGTGTACGAGTCCAGCTGACCATAAACGTACAGCAAGTATTATTGGGATTCTTATTTTCAGTTTTCGCTGTTATCTTCCTCAAGTGCTATCTGTAGTTTGCTTCTCTGTATTTGTAGTTTGTATCCATGGTTTGGTTTGGCTGCTTGTTAGCTGCAGATTATTGCATTATAGTGACGCATTCATCAGCGACATGGACATCGGGAGAATGTGCATGTTTCCTATGCGACGCGAGCAGTTGTTGGAGCTCCACTACCAACTGCCAACGGATCGGTTTTTCAAATCTCTGGACGCCGATGGCCATTTGAACTACACGTGCGATTTCATGGTGAACGCAGGGCCCAGTTATCCGCAGATCGAGTGTGGCCAGTGGACCGTCACATTGACGGTGGTAGACGGAGTCGGGGATTATGGTGATCCGGAATTGTCGGTCGCGGCGGCTGTGCATCCCAAAGATAAAAAGCTGACGTCGGCCACGCCAGTGTCCGTCCACTGCAAAGTGCGGTACGTGTACAGATACGTATATTGGGAATTTAACTTGAACTTCCTGCCTAATTTGTGATGTGTTCAGAGCCAGGAAATCCAGATCATATGATCATCTCTTACGCATCGGTCCCAAAGGAGCAACGAAAACGTCCAAACCCGAAAATCAGGCTGATCTTAGTGATCTGATGGAAGACATCCGTCCGTCGCACAGTTATGGTTCCAAGGATCAGCATATCCTCTGCTCCGACCGGACGGTGCACGTTTATTTGACGTTCCGCATTCCGTCCACCACCCCTACCACCCAGGCGGACATACAGCGTCTGCGCGACCAGCAGGTGCATGATGGCGTCCTCCAGTGTGCTGATCGGGAGTTCCCGATCCACCGCTTCCTTCTGGCCACCCACTCTCCCGTCTTTGCTGCCCGCTTCCAGAACGCGATGGACGAGGGACCGTCGACAACTATGGACGTTGACGATGTCAGCGCGGAGACCTTGGCCGCCATGTTGGAGTTTGTATACAGCCGCGCGGCGGTGACGGCCGATGTGACCGGCGGCCTGTTGCAGTTGTATTCCGCGGCTGGTCGGTACGGGATGGCGGAGCTGCGCCGGGAGTGTGTGCGCGTGCTGCGGGAAAGGGAGACGGGCTTTCCGGTGTTCTGTTTTTCTGGGTTGCACGTGGAAGCCGAGAAGCAGGCGGTTATCGCCGCGGTCAAGTCGCTCGGTGGTCAGTACATTGATTCCCTCACGTATGAGGCCGGTGGCACGCATCTGCTGATCCGGGCCCCCACGCGCAATGAGAAATTTCTGGCGTTTGCGGCGGCCGGCAAATGGATCCTGCACATGCAGTACATTCAGGATTCCCTTACCGCGGGACACTTTCTGCCGGTAAGAATATTTGCTCCTCATTTCTCAGTACTGGATGAATTATAATGTTCAATAAAAGCCATTAGTTGTTAATTTTTCGGATCTTCTTTATTTCCTTGTCGTTTCATTTCCGTTGACCAATAAACTGAGAAGACAGGGAAAACTACAGAGTAACTTTAAAACCTACGAGCATTTATTTGCGCCAAATTTTGTTTGTACTCGTATGAAGCACCACTGCACCAGGACAGTGTTGTTAGTAGTTGCTAATTAATTTCCAAATTAATGATTAAGTCTTTTATCATTTTTAAATGAGATAAATATCCCCGTTTATAAACATTCCGGTTTATATAGGAGGACATGTACGAATGGGGCAATGTGGAGAAAACCTGCATCAACACGACGGCCCAAGAAAGCGATCTCGCTATGGCGGCATGCCGCTGGCGCCGGTGTGTCGAGCGAACCGGTCAGGGCGCTTTTGCCGACTGGAAAGTTGTCCTGGTGGCCGAGGCCAACCGTGCCAAGGGCTACGCAGCCTACGCTCGTGTCCTGCAAGCCGGAGGCGCCACCCTCTTAACCGACAAGTAAGCTCACCGCAACGCTGAAGAGGCGGCCTACAAAATATTTCTGGGTATCATGACTGACCATAAGTTGCTCCCACTGGATTTTTTAGGAATTTGTCGTGTATCTTTTTGGAATCGTTGCGAAATTTAATATTATCTTTAATCACCATTTCGCCATTCTACATTGCATGCCTTCCTTATTTGGACAATGTTATATTTGGTAATTGATATTTTGTTAATTAAAATACATATAGCTCTTTTCATTCTATCGTCACAAAAAATTGTTTCATCGCTGCTTTGTTCTACATAGCACATACCGTTTGTTATTTGAACGTTTTTGATTATTTTTCTAATAAACAATCATTATTATGCATACCAGATTTTTATTCTATGGCTGCGGATATTTTATTTGTGCCCCCCAAATTCATTATTGCCTTTATTTAATGTTAAATATTATTTTGAAATTTTAAGTGAAATTAATAAAGTTTGTTTTAATAATTTTCTGAAATGGTACTATCTGTATGCACTTAAATCTCTTGCTGCAGACCGCCGTATTCTCCTTTCGTCAGCGCGGCCACGCATCTCTTACGCGAAACGAAAGGTTCCGCGATGAATGCGGCGGAACTGGCGTGTTTTGAGGATGCCGGTGTGGCTTGTCACGGGATGGACTATTTGGGGCGCTACTTGTGCCAACCCCACGGGGACGCGGCCAAAGCAGCCAAGAGTCGACCGGCTCCGCAGGAGGAGGAAGAGCTTGCACCGAGTGCCAAACACATGCGCCGATGATGACCGGTTTTACTCTGCCCACTCAGTTTCTATGGGAGTACCGTTTTCTGTCCATAAATGGGCTTTCCGTGGCTTTTTTGTTATTTCCGAAGTTTTTAGTTTTGATATCGGGGAATGAGCTTCCCGGGAAACCCTGGTGCTATTTGTTTTAGACGTTCTTTCTCGTTGTATTTACTTTTTTGTATTTATTCTGTGGAATAAAAGATGTCGGCAGTACGGCAGCATTTTTCAGCTTTGTTATACGGGGAAAAAAACATTAGCGAGCGGTTGCCAGTACGACCTACATATCTGACAAGCTTGACGGAAATGCGCGCCACACTTACTTACCACCCTCAGACGGCAGTTAACTACTGCATTGCACTAGCGTCACTGCGTAATAAAAGGACTTTGTACACGTACACCACTACACTGTAGTGTAGTGAGTATTTCGACCTGTTTTCCTGATTTCATTCCACTTGAATCGGGGTCAAGAATATTAAATTAGGAATTAGAATAAATCCATTTTAACTGGAAACCATATACGTATTAACGTATACAGTTTGAAATGAAATTTGATTAGAGGCTTAGAGCTCATCTCGAAATGCATCCAAGCGCTGCAACTGCTAATACGGTTTGCGGTAGTAAGGTTATTTCTCCGAGACTCTGCGTGTCAAAAACGCACAGAAAACCATTTCCAAAAGAATCGCTGGCAAGTTAACATTTTTGCAAATTGCGTTTTTAATAGTTCGGATTTGCTCGTTCTGTTGTTTTTCTCGGAGGCCACTGGCCAGTCAGTATGTAATTATGTATATGCAGGTTATAAATTTTATCTGTTTGTGTTGCTCCCGCTGTGGGCAGGCGGTTTGTAAGATGTTTCAGTTCAGCGATTGCGCCTTACGGATTTCATCTTGCAAATTAAGTACTCGTACTGCAATTTTGCGACTTTTACTGCCGTTTGACGTTCTTTTGGTGCATTTTTCGCTGTTCTTCCATTCGGTTTTGTCTGCGTTCAAAATTGATTTTCGGTTGTAACTGTTTTTCAGTTTTCATTGCGGCTGAAGCTTGATCACTGCCACAACGCACTGTACCCTGGTTACCTCGTGGGCAGCGCTTCGATTGCCGCCGATTGTCAAACCCGTTGCCTTGATCTGTGTCATGCTATCCTGGGCCTATCCAATCCAGCGACGCCAGCCGCTGTTCAGTCTGCAGTACAGAATCCCGACGGATGCGTTCACTTTGGCGGATCTGCACTCCGATGGCCTGGACTACACAGCCAGCATCCAGGTGGATGCGGGCACCCGTTGCTCCCAGATTCCGCCGTCAGAGTGGACCGTTAAACTGCACATTCGGGAGGAGCTCAGTGAATATTATGGTGATGGTGATGAGGATCGGGTCTGCAGCGTTACGGCGTCCGTTGGACCCACGGCGCCAGGGAAGACGAAAGCGGCCGCGGCGTTGTCGGTGGAATGCACTGTGCGGTATGTGTATTAACACTGTATTTGTACAAACAACCCTTATTTTCTGACACTTTCTGGTATGCGAGCTTGTATTTTGTGGAAGGAGTTTTAGAATTAGAGCTTCTTAGGTTTTTAAAGCTTACAGATATCGCACTGTAATATTCCATATTCGTTTTACTGCATTAGACGTGTGCTCCACCTTTTACATTCGTTGTTGTCTTTATGTTTTGATGTTTTTTAAAAATTTAGCTGCGTATTTTTATACCTATTTCCGATTCACCTTGATTAGTAAATTTTTTCGGATTAGCAAGTGCTTATTTGTTTGCCTTGTGATGTTTTTGGGTATTCTGCTAATCATCGCAGTTGGTACATGTTAATATTAAAATTATAATTTGGTATTATTATTTTAATTTGGTACATATTAAAATTATTAAGTAGTTTATCTTTAAGTTGACTATAATTTACATCTGAGCTTTTGACGACTCTGTGGACAAAATGAAGTATAAAATAGGTAGAACGAAAGGCAATGATTACAAAAACGGCAACGATGGAAAGTTTCCGAGGTTCTGCATTTTGATGGTTGCCCAAATTGCCTTTATAAAAATTCTCAAATATTTTTCAGTTTTTCTCATTTAGCTCACGCTTGTTATTTTCGGTATTATTGCTTCTAGAGCTGGAGTGGGAGAGTTTTGCGACAACAGGGTACGAATCACAGCGCAAGGATCGCGCAGCACTTCTACTGCTTCGGATGCCCTTACGTCACTGGTGATTAAAAAGGATCCCTATCGCAATTACCAGTATGACTTGCGAAAAGGCCGTTCCGTCCATGTTCAGTTAGTTTTTTACGCGGATCAGCCAGATGGAGACTTAACCAGCCGTCGTGCCGACCTGAAAGGCTTACTGGATTCCCAGACACTCTGCGACTTTACGCTGGAGTGTGGCGGCCAAGAAATTCGGGCACATCGTGCTATTTTGGCCGGACAGTCGCCCTACTTCACGGCCATGTTTAACACCGATATGCAGGAGAAATTAACCGGGATCTGTCACATCCACGAATTTCCTGCCGATGTCGTGAAAGCGTTGGTCCAGTTTGTGTACACCCGCACGGTGGTGGCATCGGGCGACAGTTTGATGAATTTATGGAGGGCCGGTGATTTCTACGACTTTGCGGATCTTCGCACGGAATGCCTGTGTTTGATGCGGGAGACCGTCGCCCGACTGGCACCGGATGATGCAATGGAGTATTTTGATTTTGCCCGTTTTTACAATCTTCCTACGTTGAGAACGGCTGCGGCGCGGGTAATTGGCCGGGGATTCTACCCAACGGGAGTAGAAGCGTTGATTTCGCCGGTGGGTAAGCGCAATGTGCTGAATTTGTTGTATAAACTCCCGACGGAACGGTTTATCCGGGATGATCGCGGTGCCGATGGCGTTTATTTCACATGTGAGTTTAACGTGGATGTGGGGTCGTTCGGCCGCTCGGAGATTCCGTTTTCTGTGTGGATTGTCCGGTTGATTGCCACCAGAACAGGCTGTAGAGTGTACAAGCCACACATCGAGACAGACGTCATTCCAAAAGAGCCAGAAAAGCTGACAACAGCCGCTGCCGTGTCGGTTGGGTGCCGATATTCGGTATGTTGTATCCAAACATACGAAACGCGCTTCGAAAATGGCTAGCCAGTTTTAATGAACACGTGCGGCGTGATAGTAACAGTGCAGAGATATTTTGAATCGTCTCAGAGACTATAAAGTATAAGTAACTGAAACTCTTATTAAATATGAGTTTCAGTGACTTATACTTTATAGTCTCTGGGAAGTCTCTTACACTTTATTCAAATTTTCAATATAAATTATTACTAATTTAAATTTGAATTTAATTTTAAATTAATTCTTATATTCAATCAATAATGCAACGCAGTGTTGCAAATCAACAGTTGCTGTAAGTTACAGAACACCGTTTGATAGAGGAAAGAAATTAAAGATAAGTGCGTGAAAAGTCGACTATTTTACCATAATTATTCGCAATGATATTTATTACTATTGTTGTTATTATCTGCACATAACATTGCCATATTATCGACCTTCTGTGAAAATTTAATGTTATTTCACAGAATGTATTATTTTATGTACAGATAATAATAATAATTAAAAAATTAGACATTTTTAAAAGCTTAAATTTAAAACCTATTTACGCTCTTTTTGACGTCGCCTGATAAATGTCATTCGATAAATGTACATAAAAAGCGATTTGGTCAGACACGCAAGCACTTTTACACCGGGAAATAACGTAGGAAACATAGTACCATGCTGATTTTTACGGGATCGTACTTTGCAGAGCCAGTGCTGAACGATCATGGGACAACACCGTCCAGATTGATTCAACCTGATGTAATTATGCTGAGCCCAAAGAAGAGGACGACATCTCTCTCTGGAAGCTTGTGGGCTCCGAGGATTTGCCCGCTGGCACTGGTAAAGCCTGTGTCTTGCAGAAGGATCGCAGTGTGTTTGTCGAACTGACCTTCCATTTTGATCGGTCACGCGGCGACGCAGCGGTCAACCGGACCGACTTGCAACGGTTATTGGAGTCCCAGAGCTTTTCGGACGTCATCTTGCGGTGCGAAGGCCAGGAATTCCCTGTCCATCAGGTCCTTTTGGCTAGTCAATCGCCCGTCTTTGCTGGTAGATTTCGAAATATGACAGAGCAATCGAAAATTTGCGAAATCGATGATATCGGTCCGGATGCTTTGAGAGCGTTAATTCACTACGTGTACACACGCGCGGATGTGGAAGCGGGTAGCGGTGTCAGGTAAAGCTGAAAACATAATTTCAGTTTGCACATCAAACCCCTTGGAAATCATGCCGGGCAAAATGGTTTCAGAAGAAGAATTTAGCATTTTGGGTTTTCTGAATATTCGAGGGGAGAAATTAATCTGATTTAAAGCAGGTTTAGTAAAACACAGTGATCCCAGTAACTGTTATGACTAACGGATCATATCAGTCACTGAGTCGCTATTATTATTCACAGTTGGATTTCTTTGTTATAAAGGTAAACATACACAAATATAATAGATTTTAAAAATTCAAATTAAACTTTGTTTTTATTCGATTTTATTTAAAAAAAACGGCGTAAATTGTTGTGTTTTATCCCAGGGAACTGTATGAAGCCGCTGACCGGTACGACATGGCGGATTTGCGGGCCGAGTGTCTGCGCGTGATGCAGCAGATGGTGGCCAGGATGTCGCCGGACGATGCGGTTGATTATTTTGATTTTGCGCGGGAACATGGTCTGGAGAAACTGCTGGCGGCTGCCGCGTGGGCTATCGCTCGGGATGCGGAGAATGGCGACGCAGTGGACACGCCAAACGTGTCTGATTCCGACAGTGACAGCTCGGAGACGGACTGGGAAATGGAGGATTAATCGGCATAACAGATTCGAGCTTTTATTTGTGTTTTCGCTTAATTTTTGCCTTGTTAAGGCTTGTTGTTTTGTTCATCCGGAGTGACAGATTGTTAGGGTCAGCGGTGGTAAAGTTTATTTAGGTTTTTGAGGGAAGACTTCTGTGCAGCGGCGTGTATTTTCCAGTGCGGTGCATTTGCCCTTTATGATCTAACTGAAAGTTTATTCATGAGTAAATTTCATTGTTTGTGTAATTTTGTTAAAAACAGTTACGTACAATTCAGCCTTACGGATTCAGGATTGGCATGGTTGCAAAACACAAAAACAGTTACTGAACGCCAGTCTAATAAATAGTAAGAAATCTCAAATTAACACAAGTACACTTTTAATAGCAAAATTAAAATAAGTAAAAAGCATTGTTATCTACCAAAACAACCACGCGATTCCAGGTACTTCTGGTAAAACCGGTTTTCGATTGATCAGTGCCTCTTTTTGTTGCGATGACAGACGCACATCGAGCCCTTTGCGAAAAGCAGTGTCATATTTGGGGGCCGCCAATGCCATCATTCGCCTTCTGGTCCGACAGAACACATTGACCGATTTCTCTTTAACCTAAAAACGAAAACTGACAATTTAGAACAGCTAAAAAATCAAAATACTGTAACAACACATCTCTAATTGGCTGTAGACTTACAAGTTCATGATAATAAGCAATAAAATTATTTTCTTGAAAACGATGTCGAATGCCGAATGGCTGCCGCACATCCTCCTTTAGGCGGCGACTTGCTGCAGTAGCTCAAGCCGCAGCGGTCAGCGGAGCGCACTTTCCTCGTACTGCACTGCACTTGAAACTTTGGACCGTACGAGTCGAGTACTGTACGTACCACTTCACTGCACTGCACTGTACTTTGGTTATTAATTAAACTTTGTGCGTTTTGTACGAGTGCAGTCTAAACTGCACTCTTTGTACTTTATGGTTTAACTGTACGAGCAAGTACCATACTTAACTGCACTGTACTTTCAAGTCTTAAGTACTTACCTTAACTTTCTGCGAGACCAGTCTTACCATACTGTAAATATTCAATGTTTACTTGTGATTCGCAATAGACTTCCCCATTGTCACGTCACTAGGTTTTGTTTTGTTTTGTATAGATATATATATTTGTTTGGCTCAGTTGCGTGCACTGTGCACAGATTATCCGTGACGTTTTCATCGGTGACGGGCGAAATGGAAAAGCGCATGTTTCCTGAGAGACGAAAGCAGTTGCTGGAGTTAGACTACCAACTGTCGACAAACCAGTTTGCGAGATCGTTGGGTGATGATGGTCGCAGCACAGATTACTTACACCTGTAACTTCATGGTGGACGCTGGGCCCAGTTATCCGCAGATTCCGGCTGGCCAATGGACTGTCACCCTGACCATTGACGAAGGGACTACAGCTTATGAACCAGAAATCTCCGTTATAGCGGATGTCCGACCGAAAGAAAAGCTGACATCGCCTACGGCAGTGTCCGTCCACTGCAAAGTGGGGTACGTGTACTGCGCGTTACGACTTACGCGCACCCGTTGAAGCATCGAAAAACAAATGATAAGAATATTTCGAGTCCATAAGTTTCGAGGATGTTCCAGCTGCATTATATTGCTTTAACTTGTGCGATTTCAGCTTATGCAAGCTGCTTTGACATTGGGTTCTGGATACGGTTTGCCTCGACTGAACTAAAATTAAATGAAATTTTTAGTAATTGCTACCAATTTCTTATTCCTCTTGTCAAAGTTATATTTTCGGTTAAAATGATAGAATAACATTGTTGTAAAATGTTTTATTTTACTGAGCAGGTTCAGGTTTTACCCAACAATGTTTTTAAAAAATCTGAACATGCATGCTGAAAATAGAAAAAATTATCAGTTTTGAAAAAAAAGCTATGTCCGCTGTCAATTTTTGAGAAATCCTGTTGCAACCTCCTGCTTATTACTCGATATTTTCAGAACTCGGAAGAGTGCGTATGACCATCTCATACGCATCGGTCCCGCCGGAGCAACGAAGACGCCGAAAAGGTCCAGTCCGGAAAATCTGACGGATCTGGTGGAAGGCTTTATGCTGTCGCACAGTGATGGTGCCCGGTATCAACATGAGCTAAAATCTGACCGGACCGTCCACATCCACTTAGGGTTTTTCATTCCGTCCAACGCCACCACCACCCGGGCGGATATGCAGCGTCTGCGCGATCCGCCGTCTCTATGCGATGGCGTCCTCGAGTGTGGTGGCCAGGAGTTCCCGATCCATCGCGCTCTGCTGGCCAACCACTCTCCAGTCTTGGCCACCCGCTTCCAGAACGCGTTGGACGTAGGGCTGTTCAGCGCGATAAAAGTGGACGATGTCAGCGCGGAGACCTTGGCCGCCATGATCCAGTTTGTGTACACCCGGGAGGAAGTGACGGCCGACGTAAGCGGCGGTCTGTGGGAATTGTATTCCGCGGCTGGCCGGTACGGGATTGCCGAGCTGCGCCGGGAGTGTCTGCGCGTGATGAAGGAAAGCGGGACGGGCTTTCCGGTGTTCTGTTTTTCCGGTGTGCCCACAGCTGCCGAAAAGCAAAGGGTTATCGCCGCCGTGACGTCGCTCGGTGGCAGATACATCGATTCCGTCAAGTATGAGACAGGTTGTACACACCTGTTGATCAAAGTCCTGACGCGCAATGAGAAGTTTCTTGCTTATACGGCAGCCGGCAAATGGATCCTGGACATGCAGTACATTCACGATTCTCTTACTGCAGGACACTTTCTTCCGGTAAGAGTATTAAATATTATTAGCGGAATATTACTCATCGGATGAATAATATTATTATTATATTAAATCAACGCCAGCAAATCGTTTTTGAATCTTCTTTTTATTGCCATACCGTTTCGTTTCCGTTGATCAATAAATTGATAAGACAAGGATGAATAACTCTAAAACCTACAACACGAGTATTGTCCAAAACCCACGGTCGTGTTTACCCGTGCACGCAGCCCTAAAGAAATTTTTAAAAATGGTGAATGCAGTAGTTTGAATCCTTTTCGTTCTATACTTTGCAAACGAAAAACAAATAGATAAATCTGATAGAAAAAGGAAAAAAAAAACCAGTGACGAAATTTTCCTATTGATGTATGGAATACAGTAATTATTCCCATATTTGTAGGAGGAAATGTACGAATGGGGCAATGTGGAGAAGGCCTGCATCAACACGGCGGCCCAAGAAGACGATCTGGCTATGGCGGCTTACCGCTGGCGTCGGCGTGTCCAGCGAACCCGTCAGGGCGCTTTTGCCGACTGGAAAGTTGTCCTGGTAGCCGACGCCAACCGTGTCAAGGGCTACGCTCGCGTCCTGCAAGCCGGCGGCGCCACCGTCTTAACTGACAGGTAAGTTCGTCGCAACGATGACGAAGCTGGCCAGCAAATTAGCCAGAGAATCATGAGATTTTATTCAACTGTCTGCTTTTCTCGGTTTTAATTTGATCCTTGATATTTTCTCTTTATCATCATTTTACATTTCACGATTTTTTCTATCTGTTTTAATTTTTCATTAATTTTCGTTTGTTCTCTGTAAGGGCGGGACGCTCCGCCCTCCTGAGTAGCTATTCGCTGTTTCTGGGGATTTCCACCCCGCACATTTCTGCGCTGTTTTGACGGATCTGCAGCACAATTGCACTGGCTGCAGAATCCTTCCTCTTTAGTCTGGTGTTGCTGCGCCACGGTGCGCATTAGATTCGGCAATAAAGCCTCATCCGGGTTCACGCTGTTCGCTGTCGAGGATACGCATGGCGCCCATATGGCCCCGCGTTATATCTCTCTTTTTACTTTCTAGTCTGTTGTTACAGATAATTTTTATAATACCTTTTTGTTTGGCATACCGTTGTTTTGTTTTGATTATTTTTATGATTATCATTAATTTTCATCCATACTTCGAAGTATATGTTTGCCGGTCTTTATATTCCATGCTTACAGACATAATGAGACATTTAATTTGTGTCACCCTGCATTACTTACTCTTCCTTTCTTCTGTTTCAATGATTACGTATTCTAAGACGACCGAATTTGCAACTAAACTGGCACTAAGAATATTGTATTACCTGAATAATGGTAATTTGGTAACATGTTTTGCTGCAGACCACCGTATTCTCCATTCGTCAACACGGCCACGCACCTGTTGCGAGAATCCAAAGGTCCCACGATGAACGCGGCGGAATATGCCAGTTATCAAGCGGCCGGCGTGTCCTGTCATGCGATGGACTATCTAGCGCATTATTTGTGTTTGTCCCACGCGGGCGCTGCCAAAGCCGCCAAGAGTCGACCGGCTCCACAGGAAGAGGAGGAAGCGCCGAATGCCAAACAAATGCGCCGATAGACAACCGGTTTTTGCTCGGTCCGGTTAATTTTTGATACCGTTTTTTGTTGTCCACTGGACATCCCATTCTATTTTGTTGTTATCTCAAGTCTGTAGACTGTAGTGTTTAGTGTGGGAAGAGCTTCCCGGAAAAACCATGGTTCTTTTCGTCTTAGGAATTCCTTCTTGTTGTGTTATAATTTTTGTTATAATTTTTGTATTTATCACAGAAAAATGCAGTAGGATTATACAGATTTTTTTATGAGGATACCAAAACAAATGGGCGGGCGGTTGCCAATGCGATCTACCGTACATATCGCCAGCTTTACTGGAGTAGAAATGCTGGCTCATTTACCACCATCAGGCGGCGGTTAGATACTGGTGCTACTAGTACCATCAATGTAGTGAAATAAATTTGATCATTTTAATTAATTTGTGAATTCTCGCGGCAAAGCGCACGTGTCGGTCTGTTTTCCAGATCGAAATCCTTTTTCCTCTTAATTGGCATATTAAAGTAGAAATCAGGGTAAAATGCGTTACAAATTTTCATTTGCAAATCATGCTCCTGTACATACGCATGCTGTATTTTACATTAATTTGATTAGGTATCATCTCGAAGCATCATCAAAACGCGCCAATGCTGTTCACGTTACTTAATTCTCCGTGACTCTGAGTGTTCAAAAATGCACACAAAAGCATTTCTAAAATAATAACTGCTTCACTGATCACGATTTACAAAACCCATTCACAAATCGCAGTTTAAATTGTTGAGCTCCGCCGATTCTGGTGTTTTTCCTGCAGCAGTGCAGTTGCTTACCGTGCTCCCGCTGTGGGGGGCAGTGTGCTGGATGTTTGCGCAGCGCTTGTGTTGAAGTTGTGCATTCGCGCATTTCTGATTTCATTTTGCAAATCTGTTCGTGTGTTCAATTTAGCATTTTAGAATTTTTACTAGTGACTTTTTAGTTTTTATTTTTTTCCTGGTAATTGACGTTCTCGTTATCGATTTCCTGCTTCCACATTCCGTTCGCAGTACGCGTAGTCGCGTACTAATTCAATTGTCAGTTGTAACTCTGTTTTTTACCTGCTGATCGATCACTGCCACCACGCACTCTAACTCTGGTAAGCTTTGTGGGGACAGCGTTTCGATCTTCGTGTAGTTGACTAGTTGTCGCAGGGTTGTGCTTGCCGACTGCGGAACCCGTATTGCCTCGATAGTCATGGCATCCTGGGCCTATCCCGTCCACCGACGCCAGCCGCTGTTAAGTCTGCATTACAGAATCCCGACGGATGCCTTCACCTTGGCTGATCTGCACTCCGATGGTCTGGACTACACAGCGGACATCCTGGTGGATACTGGCGCTGGTTGTCTGCAGATGTCGGCCTCAGTGTGGACGGTCACACTGCGCATTCGCGAGAAGGAGGAGGGTTATGGTGGGTATCGGGTCGGCAGCATTACGGCGTCCGTTCAACCCAAGGCGCCAACGAAGACAACAGCGACAGCGGCACTGTCCGTGGAATGCACCGTGCGGTATGTGTTATTGAACCACCATAAAATTCTCGCTTGTTACTAATAACTTTTTAATTTATCATTAAATAGGGCAGGAACCACCTCAGGAGCGGCAAAATTTTGGGACAACATGGTACAGGTCAACGCGGAAGGACCGCGCAGCTCGTCATCTGAAACGAATGAACTTATGTCACTGGTGATTGATCAGGGTGCCGATGAAAATTACCAGTATGTCTTGCGAAAGGGTCGTTTTGTCCATGTCCAGTTAGTTTTTTACGAGGATCCGCCGAACGGAGACGTAAGAGGCCGTCGTGCCGATCTGAAAGGCTTACTGGATTGCGGTACACTCAGCGATTTTACTTTGGAGTGTCAAGGCCAATCATTTCGGGTGCACCGCGCCATGCTGGCTGGACAGTCACCCTACTTCGCGGCCATGTTTAACACGGATATGCAGGAGAAAACAACGGGGATCTGTCACATCACCGAATTTCCTGCCGATGTCGTGAAAGCGTTGGTCCAGTTTGTGTACACCCGCACGGTGGTGGCTGCGGGCGGCCGTTTGATGGATTTGTGGAAGGCCGGTGATTTTTATGACTTAGCGGATCTGCGCACGGAATGCCTGTGTTTGATGCGGGAAACCGTCGCCCGGCTCGCTCCGGCTGAAGCGATCCAGTATTTTGATTTTGCCCGTTCATATGATCTGCAAACGCTGACAGCGGTTGTGGCGCGTGTAATCGGCCGGGAAGTTTACCCAACTGGCGTGGTAGCGTTGATTTCGCCGGTGAACAAGCGGAGCGTGCTGAATTTGCTGTATAATTTCCCTACTGAGCGGTTTATCCAGGATGATCGCGGTGCCGATGGCGTGCATTTCACGTGTGAGTTTAACGTGGATGTTGGGTCGTTCGGCCGCTCCGAGATCCCGTTTTCCGTATGGATTGTCCGCCTGATTGTCACAACAGAATGGTCAAGGTTTAACGACCGTTACATATATATCGAGGCTCAAGTTGTTCCAAAAGAGCCAGAAAAGCTGACCACAGCCGCTGCCGTGTCGGTCGAGTGCCGAGTTCGGTATGTTATATCCAAACATTCAAACATATGAAATGTGCTGGGAAAGAGCTAGTCAGTTTACGGTTAGTAGAACGCATACAGCGTGGTGAATAACGGTGCAGGGATAATTTGAAATCGTTTGGAGACTATGACAGATAACGGAAGCTATTAATTTATTTATTGTTATTTAAAATTTCAATTTAAACCTTCTATTTAATTACTAATGGAAAAGTGTTGCAATCTGACAGTTAAATCAAAATCCCCCGTGTGATAAAGGAAAATAGTTATTGCTAAAGCGATTAAAAGTGGGCCATTTTACCGTAATTCAAAAATAATATTACGCAATCGCAATAGCTAGCGTAACCGTAATGCCGGCCTTTTTTGACGATATTATGAGCTAAAATGCGAAGCAAAAAATTAAAAAAATACGTATCCCATGACATGGCCTCCTTCGATAAAGGTGCAGGTATAGTACATGAAAAGCGACTTGTCGGATACGAACTCTTACGCCGGGAATACTGAGCTGTTTTTCATGAGATCGGACTTTTCAGAGCCTGTGCTGAGCGACCATGGGACAACAGCGTCCACATTGATTCAACCGGATGTAACACCATGGCCAATTGGCATGAGCCCAAAGATGATGAAATCACCACTCTCCGTGAGCTTGTGGATTACGAGGGTTTGCCCGATGAAAGTGGTAGTATGTATGTTTTGCAGAAGGACTGCAGTGTGTTTGTCGAACTGACCTTCCACTTCGACCGGTCACCCGGCGACGCAGCGGTCAACCGGACCGATTTGCAACGGTTATTGGATACCCAGACGTTTTCGGACGTCGTTTTGCGGTGCGATGCTCAGGAGTTTCCCGTCCATCGGGCCCTTCTGGCTGGCCAATCTCCCGTCTTTGCTGGTATATTTCGGACTATGACAGAGCAATTAAACATTTGCGAAATCGATGATGTCGGTCTGGAAGCTTTGAAAGCGCTGATTCATTTTGTGTACACACGCGCGGATGTGGAAGCGGGTAGCGGTGTCAGGTAAAGTTGGAATCAGAATTTCACGTTTCTCATCAAACCGTTTAATTTGGAAATCAAGCCGGGCAAAATAGTTTCAAATGAAAAGTTTATTTTTTTTAGTTTGTGAGTATTTTAAGTAGAGAAACTGAACGAATTTCATGCTGATTTAATAAAACACAGTGACTTCACTAATTAACTGTTAAAGACTACTCAAGGATTATATCACTCACTGACTCACTAGTTATTCTATCCCAAATTTGATTTCTCTCTTATAAAAGCGACATACAATACATGTACGGGTATAATAGAATTAAAAGGTTGAAATTAATGTGTATTTCTATTGGATTTTATTTAAAAAATCGGCTTATTTCTATTCGATTTTATTTAATTTGATATTTATTGGTTTAATTTATTTATTTGAGCGATTTTATTTTCGATTATATTTAAATTTATTTTCCAAATTATTTGTATTTATCCCAGGGAACTGTATGAGGCCGCTGACCGGTACGACATGGCGGAACTGCGTGCCGAGTGTCTGCGCGTCATGCTGCAGATGGTGGCGAGGATGTCGCCGGACGATGCGGTGGAGTATTTTGATTTTGCGCGGGAACATGGTCTGCAGAAACTGCTGGCGGCTGCCGCGTGGGCCATCGCTCGGGATGCGGAGAATGACATCGCCATGGGCATGGACGCGCCAAACAGTGACAGCTTGGAGACGGACTCTGAAATGGAGTATTAATCGGCAGACCCGATGTAGAGCTTCGATTTTCTATTGGTGTTTTTTGTTTAATTTTTGCCTTCCTTGTTTATTTATTCAACCGGAGTGACAGATTTTTATGGTCAGCGGTGGTAATGTTTATTTAGGTTTTTGGGGAATCTTCTGTGCAGCGGCGTGTATTTTCCAGTGCGGTACATTCATGAATAGACTGAAAGTTTATCAACGGTTAATCATTGTTAATTTAATTTTATTAAAAACGGTTACTACAATTCAGCCTTATGGATTCAGGATGGGCATGTGTACAAAACACAAAAGCAGTTGGTAAATGCCAGTCTCATGGTAAGAAATCGATCGAATTAATACAAATACTTGCACTTTAAATAAAAAAATAAAATTTAAGTAATAAGCATCGTTATCTACCAAAACAACTACGCGATCCCAGACACTGCTGGTAAAACCGGTTCCCGATGCGCATCGAGTCCTTTGCCGAAAGCAGTGTAATATTTGGGGGCCGTCATCATTTGGTTTCTGGTCAGACAGAACACGTTGAACAATTCCTCTTTAACCTAAAAAACGAAAAATTACAACAAATTAAAAAAATCAAAGTACTGTAAGAACACATCTCTAGTTGGCCGTAAACTTTAAGTTCCTGATAAATACGCTACTAAAATTAATTTCTTAATAAACCGCAAAATTTTTGTTAACACTAACAGGTAGTTATCGCTCTAAAAGTTCATTGTCGCACAGATAAAATTATACATACCGAAAACTTTCTAGATTTTTAAATATTTTGTAAACGTATTTCGAGAAATCGTACCTACGAAGAGCCCAAAATTTTTTGGCCAATAACCGGGTCCCGGTTAATCATTTCTTCCTTCTGCTCTGGTGACAGGCGTGCATCAAGCCATTTGCGGAAAGCACCGTGGTATTTGGGGACACGAGCGGGAGATTTACTCAGGACACCGTCCAAGGCCACCAAAGTGAGGAGGTTGTCCGCCAGCAGCGGCCCAATCAGGCCCGCAGTATAGGCGTACATTTCCGGCACATCCACCGCGATGTCATCCGTTGCCTCCACAATCTGGCCCATGCTATAATCAGAACATTAAAGATGTTACAGTTAGGCAGCGACAAATAATAACCCGAGTCCCGAATGTCATGGCCCATGGCCTATACACAAATAACCAGCAAGGTATAAATAAATGCACCAACGTCTGCGAATGTGTTAAAAAATAAGCGCAATCCGCAGTTCAGCTTCAATTAGTTAACTGTCTTCTAGCAATCTAGCGCAAAATATATCAGCAGCAATATGTCTATAAAAAACCCAAAACTGCTAGACAAATCCAAATTTCACTCCTGAAATAAACAAATGAACCAGTTTCCCCTGCATTATTTATGCAAGATAGATGCACTAATTACTATACATAATTGTTTCCAAATATTCTGTCATCCAGATGTGCCTTACCCTTCTGTCAGAACTTCTTGAGAAAACAGTCCTTCTCGCGCTAACCCCGAAAAAAACTCCACATACTTCTCCCGATCCCGTGGCTTCACTTCGAATGACTTCTCTATTACGCTTCTGATAAACGACGCTTTCGTCGGACCAGTCCAGCGTCGTAGAATTTTTGCACAATCTAAAATCATTTCCTACGAGGCAAAACAAATTACATTACAGGAGACGTCGACAACAGAGGTTAAGATACTTGTTTTCTCACCCGGCTCTCTTCGCCTTCCAAATTCGTGGCCTGCGTCAGCATCACAGCGGCCTTCTCGGTCACGGCGTCCGCGTCCAGCTCCAGGTCTTCCTGCACCGGTGAGCCACGGGACGGAGTGCCGGCCACCTGGCTGGGTGTGGCCGTACCCGATGCCAGCGGGGTGGCGGAGCGCTCCACGGAGGTATCCTCCGGGAACGTCGGGGTGTGGGTCAGGGAACCGCGCGGATTCATGCGGTTCACGCTCGACTCGCGACTGGAAGAGGCCGATTTATTCTCGGGTAGCCTGCGAAAGCAAAATCAGCTTCATACAACAAAAACACCCACAGCAAGACCCTAGAAGTATAGAAGTACATATCATTAAAATGCTTCACAGAGGCCAACAACTTGTGTAAAAAATTACCAAAACGTTTTAAAAAAGACAGCTAGCTGATTCTAATTAAGGAAACGGTGCTTAAATCGAGTTTTAAATAAACTATCAAGTTGTGGGCAAAACAGCGGAAACGAAATACAACAGAACTGACCTGGCCGTGCTGGCACTGCCTCGCATGTCCATACCGCTTCCAGCGCCCCACAAAGGTCGCTGTGTACCCGGCCCACCCCGAGGGCCTAGCATGGTCGTGTGGCCATGTGATGAATCCGCCTAAGAGAAAAAAATCGTAACTCAAAGGAAGTATTGTTATACCAAAACTAGTACGTACACATAACAGCAACGATACAAAATGCTTAAGCGTGGAATCCCATGAAATGCCATCACACTACGTAAACTGTTCCATATCATGTTGTAACACAGACTAACGTAAGTATTTAACGAGATGACATTGTATGATCCATTTACTTACCAATAATCTCAACGTTTTTTGCTTCCCACCGTCCATCAAGGGCTGCCCCGTGAGACGGCCACCATGGCGTGACGGCTGAGCGGCACTCATGGCGAACTGCGCATGCGGCACCGAGCTGGGCTTCGTTAAACCCCCGCGGCCCATGGCTATCCCGGTGGACAGCTGCTGACGGAACGGCATCGCAGTCGCCGCGTCCGCCTGCTTAATCTCCTGTTCTTCCTTCTTTTTGGCGGCACGCACCTCCTTCCTGGTCGGCGGTTTGGCCGTGGTGGTCTTGTGCGGAACGTAAGTCTTCTTCGCACCAACGGTTTCTTCCATCATGACACGGATACGTGATAACGTCTCCTTGGCATCCATGATCTTCTGCAGCTTCTCGAAGAAGACATTCAAATCCTCCTAAAAACGAGCTAATAATACGACAAAGCTAATTTAAGAATGGTTGGGAAGAAACTGCCAACCTGTTGCTGCATGTACGGACCACATGTCTGCAGCACTAAACACACGCATTCGATTTCCTTCTCACGAACGTCCTGCAAACTGTCCTCTGCGGGTAGTAACTTTTGCAGCAGGGAAATAATGACACAATCCATCAGCGAACCGTTCACATGCAACTGCGACAGAAATCTGCCAAATCAAGTTAAACCGTAAAGGAAGGCGCCAGAAAATGGAGATGTAAATACACTTGTACCGTATATGAGTGAGACAGCGACGATGCGCGTTCTCCAAGCTGGCTCGCAGCGATTCCGACTGGCCATCCTGACGCACTTTCGCTTCCAAATCAGACCAGTCCTGATGGGCGCTTTCCCAGGATGTTTGCGACTGGCGCAGTAGAACACGACGGAACGGCAGCGGTTCGCCACTGGATGCACCAGTTTCTACGTCCAAGAAGTGGGCACACAGTTTTGCGCAGGGTTCCGCGAGATGTGGCTCGGCTAGGGCCTGTAAATGCCAATCTAAAGATGATCGTACTGGAGTATACAGTGACGCTGGTCCTAGCGAACCTTGTCGACAATCAGTGCTACCGTGGCCGTCAGACGCTCCGCGGTGTCAAAACAGCGTGAACGGATCATGCATGTCGTTACGAAGGAGATGTTGTAGGGCCCGAGGGCGTTGATCAGTTCTCGAATTTCCATGAGAATTTTCTGGAAAAAAGCGTTGACAATTCACTGGTTATCAACTTATCAATCAACACGAGCAAGAATTCTACTGGTTGCGTACTGCTTCGTCTGGAAGATCCATGGTTCCTGACATTCTATCAGTTGATTCAGCGTCCCCTCACAATCCGAAGGTTACATAAGGATAAGTACTGAATGACTGAATCTTTATCTACCACCTAATTGTTAGTAGAATCAATTCAGAATTTTCGGACATTTGATGAGGCCACACAAAAATTACAGTACAACTTTTCGAAAGAGGAAGCAATGTATCTGTAAGCGAGAACTTCAAGATTCTGAAATGCATGCAAGCAGAAAGTCTGTAACTATTACTACAGAGTACTGAGTACAGTACGAACGTACAGTACGTGGTACGACGTGCGTACATAATTAACCACAAGATGCGGTGTTTCACGGTCCACCCCGCACTGGCGCACTGTGATGGATGTTAGCTGGCAATGTATTAAAGCGTGTCTTGTTTAACGTGAGAAACGTCCTGCTTTGCGTTTTTTCTTCTCATTATTGTCACAAATTAGGACTCCATAAGGCAAAAATACAAAACGACTTACGGTTTAAGTGCAAATTTTTGGTTTGTAGAAGCAGAGGTCTTGTGGACTGCGAAGTGTACGGAAAAGTCATTTGAAAAGTTAGCTATTTTCAATTTTTCACCAAAGAACTTGTTGATTGAATTTATTGACTGATTTCACCGTTAGCGTCGATATTTTAGACAACTTCCTGCTTCAAGATACATAATAGTCATCGTGCGATTAAGTACAAAACTTCTTAGGATCATCATCAAATCCTGACAAGCCTACATGCCATACCATCATAATCGTCAGTTTATCTTCAAAGGCCATCAGTTGCAAACTTGCAAATCCACAGCTTTATGCGCGACAGACCTATCTCAGGTATATCCGCCCAATCACGGGTTCTCGGTTGATCAGTTCCTCTTTCTGGTGCAGTGACAAATGCGCATCGGACCATTTTCGAAACGCAGCGCGGTATTTGGGGAGATGGTTGGGAGATCTACTCAGTAACCCGTCCAAAGCCGCCAAGCTGAGATGATTGTCCGCCGCCAGCGGGCCAATCAGGTCGGCTGAATAAGCATACATTTCCGGCACATCCACGGATAAGTCATCCGTTGACTCCACTATTTGTCCCACACTGCAAAGAACTACTTTGAGTCTGCGTTACAGAGCAACTCTCACATTCTGAAATATTCTGTAATAACACAAACCACCGTCCGGGACCCGCAAAAATGTTCCACGGACGTTTTTCTAATAATGCTCTGGCACTATCACCAAAATGATAAACTTATATTCAGATTGGTGACATGAAGAGCTCCTATGGAAAAGCTGGGCTGTAGATTAATAGGTGACCTTTTAAACACTGCCATCAGCGTTAACAAGTCCAAAGCTTCAGACTGTTTCGGCATCGAACACTACGGTACAGATACACATGTGCATTTGGTGGCGGTAACCGACGCACAGACATCACATATTCCGTTAGCGCTGAACATAAAGGACCTTCGCTAAGCTTCGATCTTTAATTGTGTTTGCCATGCAATATCACAATATTTACCCATTAGCCAGCACCGCTTCTGAGAAGAGTCCCTCTTTCGCCATACTGGATAAAAATTCAACATGTTTCTCGCGAATTCCTGGCTTGACATCGAATGAGTTCTCCAGGACGGTTTTAATAAATAACGCCATCAAAGGATCAGGCCAGCGCCGGATAGTTTTTACAGAATCCGATGCCACCTCCTGTGGTACAAAAAACCAACATTAAAGCATACGTTCGCAGTCTCGCACATACAGATAGGTAAATATCTGTTTACCTGATTTTCTTCGCCTTCCGTGTTCGTGGCACGCGTTAGCATAACCCTGGCCAACTCGGTCACCGTTTCCTCGTCCAACTTGTCGCATTGTAATCTGCATTTGCAAAAAGTGCAGTCTGACCATTTTAGTCCGCTAAAAAACTGCTACTGCGTTAGTTGTAAATTGTAATCATGTACAGACATACAGTAACGTTAGTGCAGTACATCCGAAAAAGGGATTTGTTAAAGGCTTCCCATGAAAAATATTGTTACTATCATTATTTTAATGTTTTAAAACTGATAAGACGTGATAGAAAAACACAGACGTGATGGAAAAGCATCAAAATCGATAAAATGTTTATCGGCAATAATTTTACTAGATGCCGTAATTAACTGTAATAAAAACCATTGAATCCTAAGAAACGAAGTGGATAAATAGAATCTAAGAAACAGCCGAGAAGCAACACCAACCTGGCCGATGTGGCGGTGCTCTGTACACCCGTTCCAGTTCCAACTTCCTTATGAGATCGCTGCTTACCCATCCTGCCTCGTGGCTTTGCCTCGTGTTTGACGGCATGTGTCTCCTTAATGAATGTCGGCTTAGCCGCGGTGGGCTTGTGCGAAACATAACCGTTATTCTTCAGATCAATGGTTTCTTTCATCAGGGAACGGATGCGTAACGATGTGACGTCGCTGTCGATCATTTTCTGCAGCTGCTTGAAGAAGACATCCACACATTCCTGCAGATACACCCGTCAGTTAACAAAGTTAACACCGGATAATGGTGTGAAAGCCATTAAGTGTTACCTGATATTTTATTTTGGCAGCACTTGTCTGCAGTAAGACGCAAAGGCATTCCACTCGATCTTCGTCGACATCTTCGAACGTTTTGCTCTTGGGAAGTAACTGTTGTAAGCAGCTAAGGATAGCTCTATCTGTTAACATCTCCACCTTGTACAACTCAGATATAAACCTTCAAGCAAAATAAAACATTCAGTAAGAAAACATTTTTATAAAAATCAAAATAAAAACAAGCAGCTACAGGAACTTACCGAATATTGCCAAGGTAGTGGCGTTTCACACGCTCGCGCTTCCTCTGCAGTGCTTCCGGATCCTCTTCACTACTGTCCTCTTCCGCTTCATTTTCTTCCTTCTTGGTCTTTTCGAAATAGTTCTGTGTCTGCCGCAGTACCAAGGTACGGAATTTGAGTGGCTGACCACTGAAATCTTTGGCTTCCACATGGATGAGGTCACGACACATCATGGCGTAGAATTCCGCGTAATTTGGTTCCTCCAACGCCTAAACAGGCTCAACATTTACAAATCACTATTATTCATCCGTAAAATTAAGGCTGTCTTCCTACTTTATCGAAAATTAATCCCACTGTAGAACCCAACCGATCCGCTGTTTCGTTGAACGGCATCCGCTTCATATCCTCGATTAATTTCGCATAGTTACTGGGTATCAGTTTGTTGAGAAGAGCGCGAATATCCAGGAGGGTTTTCTGGATTTACATAATGCAATACATTAAAACCCGGGAAATGAAAAAACAAAAAGTTGACCGCACCTCATTTTCGTCGAGGTTTTCATTCTTCTTTCGACGAGACCTCCAAGCATTTCCGCTGGCAGGAATAACTGGCATCCGTATAATGATATCTTCCATTTTGAAGCAAATACGCGCCGAAATAACCTGAGCGTCGATCATTTTCTGCATTTGACTGATGAAGACGTCCAGACTTTCCTAAGTCAGAGGGGGAAGCAAAATAAATCGAAAAAGACACCGGCCCAAATCAAGGAAATAGAAGGGCGTACCTGTTCCTTAACGCGCGGACCACATGTCTCCAGCATCACGCACATGCAATGGATGTTCCCCTCGCTAACATTCTCCAGTTCCACTGGGAGTAACTTGTGAAGAAGAGAGATAACGACGTTATCCGTAAGCAACCCGTTTACGTGCAGCTGCGATAGGAACCTGCAAATCGACGCATTGCGCTTACATGTAACACCACAAAAGTGACGTAAGGAATGACAAAACGCAGATCACAATTTATAGTTACTGTGTTATGGCCAGACAGCGACTGTGAGCCCCTTCCAAGCTTTTCTGCAGCGAACTTGATCCCCTATTAAAATGCGCGCTTGCCTCCAGTACTTGGAAATCTTTATGAGCTTCCTCCCAATAGGTTTGCATCAGTCGCAACACAGAGCTACCGAATCGCACCGGTTGGCCTGAGGAATCAGTCGACTCCATGCCCGCCAAATGAAAGCAGAGTCTGGCGCACGATTTCGCGAAATCCGGCCCGCTTAGTGCCTACGGTTGAGAGAGAGGCTCGGGTTGGGTATGCGAATGTTCATTATCTGACGATTCGTGGCGAACCTTGTCGACAATCAGTGCCACTGTGGCCGACAGACGATCCACAGAGTCAAAACAGCGCAAATGGATCATGGACGCGATTATCAGGGAGATATTGTCGGCATGAAGGGTACCGATCAATTCCCGAATGTCCATGAGACATTTCTGGAAAAGAAAGTACTCATATATAGAATTTACATAACTACTTGGCTGCACTCAGCAGAACCACGGATGGTTTATTCCGTCAACTGCATACCGCTTCCTCGGGAATGAGATCCATGGCATCCGTGGAGTCAGACATCTGTCCTCTGGCAAACCCAAAGGAGCTTATGTTCTCAGTGTACGAGAAATCATAAACTAATGACATTCAAACCACGTCAAAGCAACGTTATATCAACATGACTAAATAACTTTCACAGACCAAAGAGCTAGCAAGTAAATATCCAAAAGCGACAGTGGTTTTAGACAGTATTTTTCAAGATATCCATCGATTCCATCCTCACAATTCAGCGAAATGCAAAACTACAAATTTACTGCAACGCGTTCTCGTAATTGAGTTAGCGTACTCAGCGAGGAGTGTGACTGTGTGAGTGCTGTTTCGTATGTATCGCTATCGTTTATCTCTAAGTCTTATGAGTGGCTTATCATCCTGATCCATGTAATCGTGCCAAGAAAACGTAAATCGTGTCCGTGTGGTCGCTTTTAGTTGTAGAGCTGGCTATAACTGCCGGTATGGTACTGCTGCAGCCTCCATTGTACGAATTGCCGTTTCGTCTCCGTGCCCTTTAGTCTTATCGCATCATTGTGCAACCAGGTTTTCCACTCCTGTTGTAATGCGCCCGCAATTGAGACACGCAAAAATTACATTGCGCTCGATGACTCACCTGAAACGTATAATAGGTAAATTTTCGCTTCAGTTTATCAAGCATAGGGAATTCTCGTTCTCATGAAAGTTAAGGTCGATTATTCGGACAGAAATACAACCGTGCGTATGCTGGAATCCTGGAAGAAAATGCTTTCAAGAACCAACCGCATTCAATGCCCTTTTGCTGGAGATATTTGGGATGACTTATCGGGTTTGATCGAAGCATCCGTCTTCATCTGCGTACTCTTCATCGCAGGTGTGAGTTTTCCCGGTACCAAAAACAGTGGACTTGATCGCGCCCAGGAAATAACGATGCAACCAGATTCGGCGAACTGGAGCCGGGCCAAACGTACTCTTAATAGCAACTGGTGATACACTTCATCAACTGATGGTATACTGCTGGTAATGGGTTTGATGCATGCATATCTTGTCATTCATACATAGCGCCCGAGGCTGAGAAACCGTCGTCTAAGGAAATTCTCGAGCGTCTGTATGGAGTATGTCTGCTTCTTGTACGGTACAGCTTTGTCGGCACTGGTTTTGATTTACTACTTCCTTAATTTGTTAGACATAAGCAAGTCATGCTACACAGTCAAACAACATGTCGCGAAGTGTGGCAAAAGTACGCGAAATAATCAGCAGTATCATGCTTAACAGCTATTTATACACTTGCCAGAAACTGCAACATATAAACCAGTTCTTAGGATGAGCTCTTTACTAATGAGCTCTTTACTTTAGAAATATCGATAAGCTAAAATGCAAAGGTAGTTCGCGGGAGGTATGCAAAAATCTATTATCTGGAGGAAAAGGCTTGGATAACCAGTAACCGATGTTATGTTTCTTGCTGGTTAACCGTGGTGGATGCTCACTTTACATATTCAAAAGTCCATATTTATTTTCTGCTAACTGCAGTGCTTTGGATTACAGTTTGCAGTCTGTTAGCTGTTGAACCTCAACGATGGACATTCTGTGGGTGGTTAGCATTATTATGTTCTGTGATCAGGTTTCAGCCGCAGACGGTAGGTTTCGAATCGACTAATCAAGCAGTCATTTTTCGGTAAACTACTGGTTCACCAACTAGGTAAGTGTGAAAACGTTATTATTCTGCTTATTATCCATTGTAGAATACGATAATCTCCATGCGGAATTCACACTGACACCCTTTCCCATCTTTTCCGCTGAACCCATGGCACAGGATCAGTGCCGCTTGCAGTTCACTGATAACTGCCGATCGCGCGATACCCTGGCCCGTAACTGTCCTGACAGTTCGATGTTACACATCAGCTGCAACAGCAACGTCACTTCCAACGAAATCCAGCAAATGGCGACAGCGTTTGCAAAGCCTCCACTAAGAGCCGTATGGAGTACGCTCTATGACGGGGATCAGGTGGCGTTTCACAATTTCGCGCCGGTTCGACTGCAGGTCGTTGGGTTCACTTTGTATAACTGTACATCCATTCGCGCCACCGGCAAGCTGTCTTCACTGCGCCTGTCCAACCTGCTGGATTTGAATTTGGAGAACTGCTACAATTTGAAAATTCGCCGAGCGGATTTTTCCCCGTCCCCGAAGGTTCGCTTTATTAATTTCGTCAACACGACCATTCAGTCCCTGGAAACGTTCACCTTTACCGATCTTCCCGCTCTGCGCTTGTTGTCACTGGAAAACGGGTTGGCGCAGATGCAGACATTCAGTTCAGAAATTCGCGCATACTTGAAAGAGCTGCATTGCGGAGTGGCTTTTGAATGGTTTCGGAAATGGTGGGAAAATAAGCACCTGATGAAAAGCGCACGTTTTTCCGAAGTGTATCAAATTTATCCGTTTCCGGTTGGCAACGAGCCCCTGAATAAAAGCAATATTTACTTGCCCATCGACTGCGCAGCAAAACCGTTTCCCGTTGGAGCGGGTTCCATTGATTTCAAGCAAGAACGATTCTCCGTCAATAATGACCTTTGTAAGTCGTTAATAAGGGTATTAAAAAATAATCGTGAAAGAGGCCGAAAATGCGCACCTCATGCACTTTGAAATACTAGCGATTTCGAATAATAACAAACGAGCGAAAGGTTTAAAGGATTGTCATTCCCAAACCCTGTAAAGGTGAATCAGACATAGTTCAGTCAAGCTTGTTATGCTTTATTTTAGATGAAGAAAAATGGCAAAATGGGAATTTTAGCCGCACCGATGGGGACGACCGGTATCCAGAATTCTCTATTGAACCCTTATCCCCGGAAGAGTGTGCCACGCAGGAACTTAGTGACTGCCAACAACATGACTGCGGGAAGGATGCCCGTTTCCAGCGTTACGCATATGAAGTGATCGAACTCTATGATCGTGGTTATTGCAACGCTAGCAGTGGAGGTTTAGAGCGCATCCATCGTGCTGTAACTGCAATGACCCGGCTACCGATTCGCCCGGTTATGGTCTACCTGGAGGACCGCTCTCCACTTGCGTTCAACGATATGGCGGAGATTCGTAAACGGATTGTCAGCTTTTGGTTATACAACTGCGTCCAGGAGCGAGCCACACGAAAACTGCACGACTTGTACTGGACCAATGTTTTGGAGTTTATGACTGTCAACTGCTCTGAGCTGGTTATTATGAAAAACGATTTTGAGAATTCCATGAAGCTGCGGCAGATCTTCTTCTGGAATACCACAATTCGGACGTTAGAGGAAAACACATTCACGAATTTGCCGTCGCTCGTGGCACTTTCGCTCCAACACAATCTGAAAAATTTGAGATCATTCGAAGATGAATTGACTGAACCACGTCCGCCGGTTATGTTCACTCAGCGCATCCGCGACTACCTCTTTCGCCTGCACTGTAGTTGCGAGTTCGCATGGTTTCGGCGATGGTGGAGCAATAATACAGCCAGATTTATAGAAATTGCAGACCAAGTGGACGGAGCATATCAGTTTTTCCATGCTATTAACAGCTGGTACACGTTCAAAAAAGACCAAATCCCCATTGACTGCGCAAAACCAATTCCAATGGGAGCCGAATTTATAACTGCTAATCAAAGTGAATTTTCCATAAACGCTTTAGAATGCTAACTTGTCGCTGAGTGCTTCTGTAGAGCTAATTTTCGGTCCAATGTTTATGCCATAGGCTTTATTGTATGTATTGCCTGCGACGTTTCTAATCAAGTCGCTATTGTGGACGTTCGGAACTGCAGTTTGTTGTGCTGGGACCGTGTTTGCTCCGTAAATGTTTCGGAATTAAAAACACCTGGGATTGATACGACACTATGTGCACTTTGGCTCTTTGAATCGGTGTTTCGCAACAAAAAAAGAATGCCCCGTCAATGCTGGCTACCTGCGCTGGCTGCGTGGTGGCAACATTTGTCTGGTGACCTTTCGTTAGCGCTTTGCGATGGGCTTCCGCGCTTTTTCCAACGCGGTTGTTAGCTGTAATTATCTCTACAACGGATTGCATCTGAAAGTGTATCTGGTATAAAAACTGATGGAGTAGTAATTCGGAGATACCGTGAGACACAAATACTGTATATGTATGTATTCTTGTTAATGGCACGCCTATGAATTATTCCTTTTAACATGAGAATCCGTTAATGTCTATCGGCTGCAACGGATACTTTCGATGGAGACCGGATTCGCCGATTTAGAGCCAGACAGAATTTTCTCTACCAGTAGAGCAATTGCTGATTCACAATGTCGCCTTATAGTACTGAAAATGGATTTTGATGGATTAGTTTGTTGTCATTCGTTTTTAGTGTTTGAGGCTAAAAAGCTATCGATCAAATGGTACAGAAATTTAATGCTTAGGTACAGTACAGCAATGTTTGCCTAATGTACTGTTTTGTTGGCATCGGGTTGGGTTTTAATTACTTCCGTGATAAACTTCCGTGAAGAAGCATAGTCATGTTAATTACAACATCAAGCTGCGCGGCGCAAGTACAGAACTAATGGGCAGTTTGATGCTAAATAGCTGTCAGGCATACAAGTTCCTGAAATATGCACACGTTTTAGAGAGGATCTTTGGAAACAGTATTACAAACGCCACAAGCTATAAATATATTGCACACTCCATCAGCTACAAACTGGCTGACCATGAGTGAGCATTTCTCGTTTGCAAACTTAAGTATTTATACCTGAAAAGCTAACAAATGGCAGGTATTAATTGATTAAATTCTAGAAAATACCATCCAGCTGTAATTTTATCGAATAAGGTGCCTATGAGTAGCTCGAATACGAAGCCTGAAATATGACCCTTGATAGTCACTGTAATGTCTGACATTGCTGTAGCTGTTTAAATGTCTAATTCGTTTTCATTTCGGCATAATATCGTGCTGACTAAACTATACAGATAGTGGTGCTGTTTGTTCTCGTTCGCAATTTTACACCAGTAAAACTCACCAACTTGAGGATGATGAGGCACTGGTGGGTTCTCATGATGTCGTTTCACGGCTCAGTTTTAGCTGCAGAAGGTATGGTTCGAATTTCAGTCAAACCAAAATCATTTTTAAACTAATCCTTCTGTTTCGTATAATGTTCGCCAAACTTACTTCATGTAGATGACGGCAACTACAACTCTGATGCTGCTCTGACACCATTCCCTGTATTCTCCGCCGAACCAATGGCACAAGAACAGTGCCGCTTGCAATTCACCAATTCACTGCCGCTCTTGGGAAAGCTTGCCCGAGAACTGTCCCTCCAACCCCATATTACATATTTACTGCAACAGCAGCGCCACCTCCAACGAAATCCAGCAAATGTCAGTGGCATTTACGAAGCCGCCATTGCGAGCCGTTGCGATTTCAGTTAATGACGGCGTTCAAGTGACGTCTGACAATTTTGCCTCGGTACGACAGCAAGTCGTATCGTTCTATTTCTACAACTGTACCTCCGCTTGCGCAATTGGGAAGTGGTCCTCCTTACGCTTATCCAATCTGATGGAATTATATGTAGAGAACTGCTACAATTTGAAAATCCGTCGAGCAGACTTTTGGCCGTCGCCAAAAGTCCGCCTGATAAATTTCGTCAACACGACCATTCAATCTCTGGAGAAGTACACCTTTACGGATCTTCCCGCTCTGCGGTTGTTATCCCTGGAAGGCGGGTTGGCTAAAATGCCGTTGTTTAGTACAGAAATCCGTGCATACTTGAAAGACTTGCACTGCGGTGTGGCTTTTGAATGGTTTCGAGAATGGTGGGAGAATAAGCACCTGCTAAAAAGTGCACAGGAAAACGAAGTGTACCAAATCTATCCGTTTCAGTGGGGCAGTGATGCCTTAAATAAGAGCGATGTGTATTTGCCCATTGACTGCAGCGCAAAACCTTTTCCCAACGGAGTGACGTCCATCGATTTCAAGCAAGAACGGTTCTCTGTCAACGATAACCTTTGTAAGTACTGTACTTAAACGACTTCCTACACTTTATTACGACAGCATGTATGTGCGTCATATTTTATAGCGCTTTGTTCTGTTTATTGTTATCGTTGTTATCATAATAAGAATAACCATCATAAATAAGCATAATAAACCTAATAAGCAACATAATTTTCCTAGTTTCTGATTGATGGATCGATCGTTCCCGTTAAGCGAATGAGGGATTATGTAAGCAAATAATTTGTAGAACAGCCCTGGGAAAAAACGAAAATTCAAACGTTTTTGATTCATTTAGATAACGAAATGCGGCAACCTGGTAATCCTAACGACAACGAATCGGATGACCGGTATCCCGAATTCTCCCTCGAACCCATGTCTGTCGAAGAGTGCGCCACACAGAAACTCACCGACTGTCAACCAAAAGATTGCGGAGGGGATTTACATCGTGGATACGAGATTCACGACTATGGCTATTGCAACAACAGCGCAACTACTTTCGACCGCATACACCGCGCGGTCATCGCGATGACCCGATTGCCAGTTCGACTAGTTATGGTCTTCCTCCGGGACAGCACTCCGATTCCGTTCAAAGATCTGGCGCCGATACGCAGGCGGATTGTCGTATTTGAGTTGAGCGAATGTATTAATAATCGAGCTACACAGAAACTTCACGACTTATACTGGACAAATCTTGTGGGCTTCGTTACTATCAACTGCTCCGATCTAGTAATCATGAAAAGCGATTTTCAAAATTCCAGGAAACTGAGACAGATTTTTTTCCGCAACACGACAATCGAGACACTAGAGGAGAACACCTTTACAAATCTACCGTCGCTCGTGTCGCTTGCGCTGGAGTATAATCTGAAATGTTCGGAAGAAACCGCGGATCCTCTTCAGCCAGTTATGTTTACTCAACGTATCCGCGACTATCTCTTTCACCTGCACTGCGGCTGCGAGTTCGCCTGGTTTCGTCGATGGTGGAGCAATAATACAGCACGATTCATGCAAATAGCGGATGATACCGGCGCGTATTCAATTGCATCTGCTCTCAATAGTTATTACGCTTTTAAAGAAGACCAAATTCCGATTGACTGCGCTAAACCTATTCCATTGGGAGTGGAATTCATAAATGCCAATCAAACTGAATTTTCTTTAAACGCATTAGAATGCTAATGAAGTGCCATTAATTCGGAAAGGCTGATTACTCGAAGCACTAGCTGAAATTGAACTGGTGGTGCATTTCCGCATCATGTTGATAAAATATGATTCAATATGCTGTTACTGGGCGTCAGCGGCACGGGCCTGCACCGTATCATTCAACGCTGTGCTCTTCCGGCAGTATCGGATTTCGTAACTTCCAAGTAATTTTCTAGGCGCACATTACTGAATGTTCGAAATTTCAAATACATACGATGGACATTAGAATACATCACACAGTTACAGTACTTTCTAATTTTTAAAAATCTTTCATGGCATTGAAGTATTCATGTGTACTTGTACAGAGTACAGGCACTTATCTCCTCAATTATTTTGGATACTTTCTATACAGTAAGCGCAACATTGAATTTAAACCGCGTTGTTGCAGTAGGTTAAGCAACATCACAGCACCTGCTTTCAACCATTTCCTACCCATGTTAAAAAATGTTTCTGTTTTTTAAGTTCGCTAATCTATTTGTTTTAAATGGTATTCAGGTCAATCAAAGTTAACCAACAATTACTATTATTGCGAAACAAAGGAATGTGTTCACCAGAATCCGTAACGGGCGTAACGTACCGGAGTGTGCTTTGCAGATACGAGCCTTTGCTCCGCTCCAGTAACCAGTTGATTACTGACAGCCTCGCTGAATAAACATACATTCCTTGTGTATTCTGGTTAATAGATCAAACAGCCGGCACGGCAAAGCAAAGATGGTAAAAAGGTACGATGCAGCTGATACTGGAAGTTCAGGTAAACGTTCACAGAAAGAGGAGCGGGCACCTGTCCTGAGCTCAGCAGCGCTGAGAATTTTTGACAGAATTTTTGACACTGTGCCGTGACACCATACCAGGTGCGTGGCGTGGGCAACGGCAGCGAGCTGAGCCACACTCGATGCAGTTCGATCGCTAGATCGGGTTTGACAAAATAACCTAAATCGTGCACGGTTTGAACTTGGATGTGCACGTACTAACACGTCTGAATCGGTCTGATGTATCTGCTTATGTAAAAACAAAGTTTTAGAATTATGTGCTCCTTATATTACATTACATTCTCAAGCTTGCGCAACTGCTTGAATCTGAATATTCGAAAAAGCGGTTTTCCGTCTTACCGGGAAAATAAAGTCGATGGATTTCCGAAGGGAACTCGTAACGTAACGGGCTGTGCGTTGTAGGTATACCGTCACTATAAGCCTTCGCTTCGCCCCGGTCGATTACTAGCAGGCAGTAACAGCCACACTGAACAAGCACACCAGCCAACTTTTCCCTGGTAAAGTAAATCAAACAGCCGGCAGCGCTAAGGACATCCACGAACACCCTGCCAAGCTTCCCGCATAGCTGCTATTTCCCCTCATCCTGGCTGCTATTTCTCGTTTCTGCATGTTTTTATGTGCAAAACTAAAATTGTCGTTTGTCCCACTCTACATAAGTAAATCTAATAACAGTATAGCACTATACTAACGTCGCAATCAGATAACACTGTGCTGGCTGTAATTTTGTTAAATGGTGGCATCATTTAGCAAAACGGTGGTACCATTTAACGAAATTATTACAATATACTATAATAGTGGCAGCGTGTGCTAAAAGCTGCTAATTTTCTAACTGGGCGCACATCACTGGCATTTGTGTGATGTTCCAGTATCCTTTTTTAAGCTGATGAACATTTTTACGATGATGCTGATATTTTTATGATGATGATATCATGTTTTTTAGTACTGTATTGTACACATCGGTGAAGTTATCTCAAAGTTATTTGGAGCCCATGTGGTGATCGTGTTAAGTAGTTTTTCGCCATGCATTATCAGCTACCGAGATCGTTACACAGTGACAACTGCATTATCAACTTCCTCAGACATATTCCTTCTTGGGCATGCCTGCCTGACACCACGCAGAGGGTGTGTACGGTATCATGCAGGCATGTACAAAAACCAACGGAGAAACCAGTTTTGATTTGCCGGTATCGATTTCAGTTACCAAGGGCTCCAAATACATAAAGGCAGCGGATATGTTGGGCATTCTATTGCCATGTTTTCTTCGTGTTATAACGCGTTGCTCCGGTTTCTCATGGCATCAGGACGGCGAAGGGGAAATTAGCAAGTCATCATGTTAACCGCCTTGGCATTCCCCGACCTCGTGTCTGGATGCTCGGCAAAGTTAACCTGATCGTTTTGGCTTCACCGGGAGTTCATGATACGAGTAGCTTCTCATTGCTCTCCGAATATTGGATTCCCAATAGCCCATGATTCCCGATATCCCATGGGCTATCCGAAATCCAGTATTCGGGGCCATTGACAACAGCTTCTATGTACACTGTACAGGTATTGTATACCTTTGATAATTACCACATTAACATATGTAATCGTGATATCATAGATGCTAATGTAATTAACAACAGTTTCCTGAAGTTACCAGAATGGCAAACGCACGCCCTAAGAGCAGCTTCTCGTAATTTTTGTTTGGTGACCACTCCGTTCACAACCTTCCGATACAACCTCCACTTCGTCAACTACCTTTTTAGACACTACCATTCACTCCGTCCACTATCTTTGGATACTGTCTTCCACTCTGTTCCTAACCTTTCCTTCTTGCCTGAAAAGACAGTGGACGCCAGAGTTCAAGGTTGTGCGAAAGGTTAGAAACGGAGTGTTCACCTTTTTGTTTTCGTTAAACTCTGCTGACGGTCACATCAGCCGTGCACGAAAAAACGTTAGGGCTTTCGATCACAAACGCGATCGTAACCTTTCACTGGCTGTAATATGTTGGAACTCTTTGGCTACCGTATACTAAAAATGACTGATTTCATACCAGAAAATGCCCAGAGACCAAAAAGTGCAGAAGACTGGATTTTAACTGAAAGTCTATAATCAGCATGTACTGACCTAACTTTAGCTGTAACAAAAGATTCGAACCTAAAATTCTGATAGTCCTTGTTGGCAGTTTTTGCAAATTATGTGGCAGTTTCTCTACTCTGGTCTAACCTGTGGGGAAAACTATACAGCTAACGATACAAACTTACAAAACAAAACTAAGAATCCATTCAAGCACGCTTTTTAATCCAGAAACGCTCTATTATTCGATCGAACATAACCACCCGATCACAAGTGTGATGGGAAACGAAACGCCGAGGTGAGCGTGATTACATCGCGGCCGCTTTGCACGATCAGCCCACCGCGTTCCCTGGCCCTACCGCCAAGGGCTTGCCGCTCTTTACGGGACGGCAACAAGACCGCTTCAGCGTCCGTCATCTCCAGCTTACTCTCTTGCTCCTTCCTTCTTGCGGCGGCACGCACTTTCTTACTGGCTGTCGATTTTGTGGCGGATAGTTTGCGCGAAATGTAATTGTTGTTCTTCAAATCAAGGGCGTCTTCCATCAGAAAACGGACGCGTGGCGATGTGACTTTGGCGCCGATCATCTTGCGCAGCTGCTCGAAGAAGCCTTCCACCAGTTTCTGAAGAAGCAATGGTCACTTAGTCAGTGACTACTTCTGATTGTAGAATTAAAACGGCTACCTGATCTTTTATTTTGACACCACACGACTGCAGGAGCTTGCACAGGCATTCTATCTTATGATCATCGACATCTTCGAAAGTTTTACTCTTGGAAGCAGCTTTTGGATGCAGCTAAGGATTATTCCGTCGGTCAACATGTCCACCTTATACAACTCGGATATAAACCTTTAACAAGCAAATCATTTCATGCTGAAATCTTTTGAGTACAATAACGATTTATCGTAGTACAAAAGTACCGAATGTTTCCGAGGTAGTGGCGTTTGGCACGGTCACGTTGCTCTTGCAGTGCTTCCGGATCCTTTTCGCTCTCAGCCTCTTCCACTTCTTTTTCCGTGTTTTCGAAATACATCTGCGACTGCTGCAGTACAATGGTAAGGAATTGGGCCTGCTGACCATTGGCATCTTTGGCTTCCACATTCATAAAATCGCGGCACATCCTGGCATATGATTCCGTGTAAAAATAATTTTCTTCCTCCAGCGCCTACAAACCATCAAGAAAATATGTAGCAACTAAAGTACTGGTATCTGCAGTACCGTACAGAGTAATGACAGAAGTCCGACTTTATCGACAATTAATCCGACTGTGGAAAGCAATCGATCCGCTGTGTCGTTGAACGGCATCCGCTTCATATCCTCGATTAACTCGGCATAGTTGCTGGGTGACAGTCTGTTGAGTAGGGCGGTCACGTCCAGGAGAACTTTCTGGAACAACCCAGCACTGTACAGAAATCGGACAAATACAGCAGCAACAAAATAACCAACACCAAACTGGACGGACAAGTTTATACGCAGGCTACACTCCCTGTTGCCAAAGGGGGTTTGGGTGTGCGACGAGCGAAAGCGTTGGCTCCTTCAGCCTTTTTGGCTTCCATGTTTTCGACCCGTCAGCTAACATCACGGATCTACAATGGCGATACGGAGAAGTTAGTCAATGCTGCATGTGAATGCTGGAAGCGAGAGTCCGCCTGTGAAGAGTTACCCCTGGATTTGGCACGCGTTCACCAGTGTGTATGGGATAATGCTGTTATACAAAGGGACGTCACTGAGATATGGAGCAAAGTCGGAGACAGTAAGCAAGACGAAGCACGGTTGAGAGCTATCAGCACGAAGTATGCCGGGGCTTGGCTTAACGCTCTTCCCGCAAAAGTGTTCGGCAATTTTTTGGACGATCAGACTTTTCGAATTTCCGTTGGCCTGTGGCTTGGCGCTAAAATTGTCGAGTGTCATTCGTGTGCCAGATGTGGAAAAGATGTAGCAGAGAACGCGCTGGAAGTGGTACCGCGGGCAGCCTTTAGTATGGGACGTGACCTGTAGAGATACGATGGCGGATTCGTATGTCGACGCGACCTCAAAGTGTGCCGGTGCGGCCGCTGAGCTGGCTTCCAAGGAGAAGATTGGGAAATACAAGTCTCTCACTGATCGATATCACTTTGTCGCCTTTGCATGCGAGACTTTTGGCACTTGGTGTGAGACTGGCATTGTTACCTTAAAGGAGATTGGAAAGAAGCTGTATTTGAGAACGGGCGAGAGTCGCTCGACTTGTTTTTTGTTTCAACGTTTAAGTTGGGAGATTATGCGTGGTAATGCTATGAGTGTATTGTGCACAGTCCCTTCTCATGTAAATTGGGACAAATTCTTCATTTGAATATAATTGTTGAGCGAAGCTCGCTTTGTACATATTGAGAAATAAAATCACAATACAGCAGCAAGCATTATCACACTTCATTTTCGTCCCGGCTTTTAGCACTTTTCATACTAGGCTTCCAAGCGTTCTCGCTGGTAGGAATGGGCATATCGGGTTGCCGCTGCTTCTGTACCGAGCTAGGCATGCCCGGTTTTCGCTGGTGATTGTCGTCCCGCGGTGTCTGTCCTTCGTTTGACATTTTTGGCTGGAAAGCAGAAGTTTTTCGAACAAGCAAAACTAATACGATAACATAATCGCGTCGACTTGCAATTTCGTGCTTTTTCTTCTGCTTAGCGGTCTCCGGGTCAAAGATGACCGTAGTAGTCTTGGTGGTCTTGCGTGGAATGCATTTGTTAGACTTCCAGACAAGGATCTCTTCCATCCTGGAACGGATACTCGCGGACGTTACCTGCGCGATACTTTTTTCCATGCGCTTGAAGAAGACACTGAGATTCTTCTGAAGGTGGAGTAAAAAGTACAGTTAAAGAACTGAAACAAATCCCAACATGGAGGTTCTAAAATTAGCGGTTTAGAAGTTCACACCTTTTTCTCCATGTGCGGACCACATGCCTCCAGTATTACGCACATACACTCTATCTTCCCCTCGCTAACACCCTCCAGGTTTGCTGGAATCAGCTTGTACAGGAAAGAAACGATGATGCTGTGACAGGCAAGCGCAGGGGACTCACAGTGAGCTTTATTGACAGATAAAGGGAGCAAATACCGCGTGATTGCGGGGGAGAAAGAACCAAGAGCCAATGTCTGGCCATGCAAAATCAGCACGTCAAGTTGCTGAGAGCAAGTTTTAGAGCGTAATGAAATGTAGAGAGAGAAGTGTGCTGGCGGCAACGTCGTGCTGTCCAGACATGTGGAATGTGATGCGCAGACTGGACTCGTATCCAACGCGAGCGTATATGCGCTGAGTCATACAGCGAGAGAGAGGAGCGAGAGAGCAAGTATGCTCAGTGAGTGCGCCCGCGGTGGATCCGCTAGGCGGAGAGTGCAGTGCAGCCACTCACGTACGTACAAGAGAGGGCGAATCAGCATGTGTGCAGTGATACGCATACGCAAAGTGGCGTATCTATCACGCAGGCTGTCGTGCCTTTAACAATGCGATTCTTCCGCAAACCGGTAACGTACAAATACGACACGAAACTAGAGAACAAGCACCCTGCTAACAATTTCTACCAGAAAAACCCAGCAACAATTCGGTATACCGTGCAATCGCTAAACAGCGATCGTGAGTGTTCTTCAGGTTCGTTCGCAGCGATTCCGATTTCTCTCATCAAAAACATGCTCCCTTCCATAGCTGCAGAATTACTATGGGCTTCCTTCCAATACGTTCGCACCAGGCGCAATACAGCTGTGCGGAACTGAACCTGGTGCTGTTCGCCTGCGGAATCAGCATCCGCTAACTGCGAACATAATTCGGCGCAGGATTCGGTGAGATGTGACTCGGCAAGTGCCTACAGTTAGACAAAATTCTATGCCGGGGAATCTACGGTAAGCTGACGCCTGTGATGGCGAACTTTGTCTACGATCAGTGCCACCGTGGCCGTCAGACGCTCCGGAGTGTCAAAACAGTGCAGGCGAATTATGGATGGGGTGATGACGGAGACACTGCCAGGGCTATGTCTCCGTCATCAATAAAATCGCTAGGTGGGTGAGTGACCGAGCTACCACCACTGTCCAGTGAACAAAGTTGCTAACTGAGTGAGAGGACCGAGCTAGACTCCGTGCTAAGAAGTTCTAAAATAACTGCTAAGGCAGCTAGTGAATTTACTAACGAATTACTGCAAATGGAATGATTTGTTCAAAGCGGCCGTGGATCACAAGAAACGCGGAGGCGAAGCCGCAGCGGTTTCTTGTATTATTAACGACAATAGCCAGTTTCTTCTGGAATTTTATTATCACGATATTATTGCTTAATAATACTCACCATCAGCCAGCACGGCTTGAGAAAAGAGTCCATCTCGCGCCAGCCCGGACAGGCGCTCCGCCTGTTTTTCCCGAGCTGGTGACGTTTCATCGAACGACATCTTTAGAAAGCCCTTAATGAACAAGGCCTTCTTGAAATCAGTCCAGAGCCGGGTACTTTCCACAGAATCTAAAATCATTTTTCTGTTATATTGTTCCAACACTACCACAGGTCTGAGGTTTCCCAGACTTACGGTCGCAAAAACTCTCTAAATTAATGGTGGCTGGTTCGGTCGCCAGGGTCGTTCGGGAAACGTAGTGGTTGTTCTTCAAATCAATGGTTTCTTCCATCATGAACCGGAGGCGTGACGATGTGACTTTAGCGTTGATCATCTTACGCAGCTGCCGGAAGAAAACGTCCAAGGTTTTCTGGAAAAACACGGGTTTATTAGGAAACACGTTAGCGAACGTTTGCCGACGCGGAAGCCAACCGTTGCTGCCTGTTCCCTAATTCTGACAGCGGAAGTCTGCAGCAGAGTGCACAGGCATTCCACCTTATCGTCATCGACGTCTTCGAAAGTCTTGCTCTTGGGAAGCAGCGTTCAAAGCGTCCCAGGATTACTCTGTCGGTTAACATCTCCAGCTTGTACAACTCGGATATAAACCTTCAAGTAAAAATAATGCATTAATATTTCATGGCAAAACCTGAAAATGCTTTTCTAAAGCAGCAAAATAAGATTACCGATTTGCATTTTGCAGTGACGAGCTAAAATACACACTTGTTCCTTCATGTGCAAACCACATATCGTCAGCATCACGCACATGCACTCGATGTTCACCTTGATAATATCTTCTATTTTCACTGGGAGGAGCTTGTGGAGGAGAGAGATAACCACAGTATCCGTCACCAAACCTTTGACGTGTAACTGCGACAAGAACCTTGCTACCGATTCACTGTTTACAGTAGGAAAACCTGACTTTGGTTCGCCTAACCGTGTAACGCCCAGATAGTGATGGCGAGCACGCTCCAGCCTCGTTCCCAGCGATTCTTAATCTGCGTACGAAAGGTGGTTCCTTTCCAAAGCAACAGAATCTCTGCTGACTTCCTCCCAATATGATTGCGTCTGGCGCAGCAGAGCCGAGCAGAATGCACTGTCCGGCTTGCGGAATTGGTCGTCTCCATGTCCGCCAAGCGAGAGCATAACTCGGCGCAGGGCTCCACGAGATGCGGTTGGGATAAAGCCTACGGTCAAATACAGTTTGACCCGGATGGTCAAATGTGTACTGGCGCTTGGGCTGGCGAACCTTGTCGACAATCAGCGCCACCGTCGCCGTCCGACGCTCCTGTGTGTCAAAACAGCGCAGACGCATCATGGAAAACCGAATGGCATCGACATCATCGGAATTCCTAACTAATTCCCGAATATCCAAAAGACGTTTCTGGAAAACATGTCCACACGCTTTACAAACTGTTTTAAGTCAAGCAGTAAGGTAATACAAAACTGTTGGCACCGATGTAAATGCACGATACCGCTTCATCCGGAATGAGATCCATGCCTTCTCGGGAACCAAAACTTCATTTATAAAAATCCTGGGACAATAAAAAGATGGGTTTGTTCCCCGTGTAAGACAAACCGTAAACGAAATGCACTCAGTCTGCACTCTGCAGCAACACAAATTAAACTGTTGCACCGCCTTCTTCGTCTTGAGCTGTGGCTGTCTCCTGGCCACCCGCAGTGCGGTGGATGCTTGCCTGACGGCGACAGCCGTGTACTGTAGTCGGTCACTGTCGGTGTAGGCGTGGTAGTACCATTATGAATAAATGGAGATGACATGTTTGCATGTTTCCTTTAATGTTTACTTACTAGTTACTACTACATAAATAGTTTTAATAAAGTGACTGCTGAGTTCACGGAAGTTGACACTGGACATTCATACTGTTGTTCTGCTTATTAACTTCAGAGGAGACTTTAGTATTTCCTCACCAAATGAAATACTACTCACTTCCCAGACGGCCTGCAATGTTCACAGCTGAAGGATCTGCATTACCTCGGGCTCGGGGCACCACTGATGATGCGATTGCGGGAGCACCACCGAGGTAAGTGCTCGAATGACCGAACGGTTGAATCTGATACCGGCGCACCAGGCTTTGTACCTGCTACGGTGCAGCATGGGACCGGTGAGATTGAACTACAAACTGCACACCAGCCGATGTTATCAACAGAAAGTACTTCTGAACCAATTCGACGACATGATCCGTCAATGCTTACCATTAGCTACAATCACTAACGTTAACATCACCGAAGACATGTGGATACAAGCATCCCTTCCGGTTGCAAAAGGCGGTATCGGAATAAGAAGTCTGGAGAAGCTTGCACTTCCGGCTTTCCTGGCCTCAGCTTACTGTGTGGCTCCATTAATTTCAGAGATCGTTGATTTTCAACCGGAAAAGTGCTGCCTGGAATGCCCTGGATGCTGCTGTAGAGTGGCAAGAAACAACCCAAAACGACCTCCCAAAACGACCTGATGCGAGAAAACTTCAGAAAGTATTGGATGAGCCCATAGTCGAAAGCACCGTACAACGGGTGCAAACGGCAATCGGAATGACCTCTCCGGTCAAGCGCGGTTCCTGGGTGTCAGCACAAAAAAAATGAAGCGTGGCTGGGATCACTTCCAGCCGCCTCAACTGGGCAATCTCCTCACCGATTCCGCGGTCAGAATCGCAGTGGGCTTACGTCTGGGAGCACCGGTCATTACCTCACACCGTTGTGTTTGCGGGATTGGGCGGATGCCCGCGGCTACCACGCCCTCAGCTGCAAGAAAAGCCGTGGAAGAATTCTTACCCATAAATGTTTGAACGCTGTCTGGAAGCGGAGTCTCGCTTCCACCGGCTTTGAAAGCGAATTGGAGCCAAAAGGGATCTGCTCAACAGATAACAAGCGCCCTGACGGCGTTACGCTGACACCATGGGAAAGAGGGCGAATGTTGGCATGGGATGCCACGTGTGTTAACACCATGGCCATTTCGCACACCGTGGCAACATCTACACGTGCGGGAGCGGCGGCAGCACAGGCCGAGCAAAGCAAGGCGGAAAAATACCGGGACATCACTCCAAACTACCTTTTCAGCGCCTTGGGCTTCGAGACGGTTGGGCCGCCCGGACCGGAAGCAACCCGCATGAAGACAGTAGTAGGACAGAAGATTCAAGAGGAAACCGGCGAAAAGCGGGCCACAGAATTCCTGCGCCAGCGGATCAGCATCGAAATCCAACGAGGCAATGCGGCATCTATCCTGGGAACGGCACCGATGCAAATTTAAATCAAATGTTCTCTGTGATTAGGCCGCATGAGTCAGTTGATGCTGTGTAATAAGTGAAGTCTCTTGAGGTTGTGTAAGAAATGTAAAATGGTACAGCTAAGGACAAAAAAGACGCATAATCCCACCCTCATCATTCCGAACGCATGCGGCGCAGTGCGCTGTACGACTCGGCTAAAATATCCGTCTGTCGTACAAGTGCACTTGCCACATGCGTACGGATATCTGGGTATGGGATTATGCGTCTTTTCTGTCCTAAGCTGTACATTAATGGAAAAAAACTACTCACTTTAGTAAGTTTCTCACCAAATGAAATTTCATAACACCCACAGTTCTCTTATGGAAAAGTCTTTAAAATTTGCATTTTAATGCATTGCACATAAATTCAAAAATAACAATTGCAACAATATAATCGGACTTTCAAATATCATCACAAATATAATCCTAATCATCTTAAAAAAACACACTATAATTAAATTTTTATATAGATCGAGCATTTCCTGCACTGGCGAGATGAGCGTATCATTAGCAGCGTATGTGAGGAGATATGAACGGGTGTGTCAAAATGAGCCGGATGATACCGCTGCTGTAGTGAATCACTGTACTGTATATTTACATCTCCAGTTAACTCATATTTATTCACAAGCAGGTTCATTCAGTGAGAAACTTGTCGCGTTGAAGTCAACAAAATGGTCCTCCGACTTGACTTTTGCGCAATCAACCGGCAAATACAATCGCCAGGGTCTTTCATAGGTGCTGCTCCATGACCCGGCTGGACTGAACACTTCGCCATCCTCCGCGGAACGCAGTAAAGCTGTATTGTTGCTCCACCATCGACGAAATCCGGCAAACTCACAACTGCAGTGCAGTCTAAACAAATAATCTCGAATCCTTCCGTCGAATGGGACATCTGTCATGTCGAATTCTATTGAGAGGATGCGTAAGTCAGGCAGACTGGCGAAAGCGTTTCCGTCCAGTGCACGGATGGTCGTATTATAGAACGTGATGTCCCTCAGTTTCGGAGAATACTGGAAATCCGACTTTTTCACGACAAGGTCTGCACAGTGCCACATATTGTACTCAAGGAGATTTGGAAATACCAGCTGCCTAAGCTTATCATTGTCACGCGGACTGGTGCAGTTCATGAAAGTATACAGGACAATTTGACGCCGGACTGGAGCGATATCGCTGAAGGTGATCGGTGACTTACCAAAGAGTAAAAGACTAGTCGCACGTAGCGGCAGTTTGGCTATAGCGGTCGTCACTCGCCTTATATGCTTTGTACTGCTTTCGTTGTTACAATCGGTATCAACGATTTGGTATAACCCGGCATTCGGTGACGCGGTACAGTTCGTATACGGAATGTCGCTGGGCGCACAGAGACATTCGGCCTGCACAGCGCACTCTTCCGGGGTCATTGTCTCCAGGGAGAAGTCCGGGAAAGCCTCATTCTCAAATTTGTCCTTCTTGCATCCGTCGCGCCACTTATTCACATCTGAAAGTACTTAGTTGTACTGACAGCTCCGCACAAATAAATTTAACATAAAATAAAATTAATAAAGGTTTAATCCATATTCCATATCACAGACAAATTTTATAGCTTCGATTAAGTATCAAATAATTAATTCAGTCGTGCTGAATAATGACATAAACTGATACCTATATAGATTTCAACAAATTAATAATCAACAAATTCAGTACTGTAATCTACAGACTACAAGTTATCTGAAAGGTGACGATTTGGCACTTCAAGTTCTCCTAATTCTTACACGGATCCTCGTTCACGGAAAACCTTTCTTGAGTAAAATCAATAGAGTTATTGGCAAGTGGAAAAGGATCAGCAGCACAATCAACGGGAAGATAAAGTTCCCTTTTCGCCGCGGCTGCGTTTCTGTGGGAGTTTGTACGGATAGCGTACGTATCGCCTTCAGTAATATTTCTTATTAGAAGTCTGTCTGTGCTGAGAAATTGTCGCAGCCATGCATAGTCACATCCACAATGCAGGCGCTTCAGATAATCTTGCAGATCATCGTTAAAGACCTCCATCTGATCCAAGTACCCGTCCATTGACAACAACCGCAGTCCTGGCAGATCAGTAAAGGTGCCCTTTTCCAGATACTGCAATGTGGAGTTGGCAAACTGAATCATTCTTAGGCGGAGCGAATGCCAGAAATCCACCTTTTTAACCACTAAATCGTAGCAGTTATATGTGGTAAAATCCAATAAATTAGGCATCCCCAGCTCGTACAGTTTCCCCGTTGCGCGAGCGGACACACAGTTGCGCAATTCCAAAATGACTGTCGACTTTCTAACAGGCGCCACCGTTTCAAAGTTCAGTTCCTCACTGTCGTACAGGATCATGTCCATAGCTCGCAGCGGAGGTTGAGATAGGGATACAGCCAGTTGATGAATTTCCGTTGCACTGGCACTGGCGTTACAAAACATAGCCAAACCTTGATACTGCGTGCAGTTAACCCTGGTGTAAAAGTAGTCAGTATAATTCGGCTGACAGTTAGCGGTGAACTGCATGCCACACTGGTCATGTGTCATTGGCTCGGTGGAAAACACAGGGAACTCTTCCGGCATTGCTGCAGTAAACTGACCCTTTTTGTTGTCGCTGTATGCATAACCGAGTGGACCATGCAGAACAATTAGCAGAACGAAAAGCGAGAAAACAGAATTCATAGTGCAGCTGGCAAAATAAAAAGTGAAAAAAATGAACAAGATGCTGCAGCGAAATCGCATTAACAATTTCTACTTCCTGTTATTGGATAACAAAAATGCTGCCATTAAACTGCATCTTTTATACCAGCCTTTTATGAAGATCTAAGACTCATTTATCATTTTCGAATTTTCTCCCGGCATTATTTAGCAACGGACGTCTACCGAAAACAATTATTGACACAGCAGTTTCTTAACGACTAACGCCGCACTTCGACGAAATTTGAATCGTTCTAAGCAGGCTGGTACCACGTTGTCACGAGTACTGTACCTCGTTATATCTGTTAATCTACCCGCCGTGGTTTGATGTTTGCAAGCAAAACCGGAATTCTCCGTGGCATGATGCCCAAGCGTGGGCACCCTGCTGCGCGGCCAACGATTCTCTTTCCACTAACCGTTGCTAATTACTTGACAGTAATTAATAACCGTCGGAAGTTCGGTGAGTGAAAAATTATTACGCCTTAATCGCATCCGGAAATTATTACCAGACATTAATCGCATCCGGAAATTTTATTTAACATCAGTTGCACCACAAACACAGACTGTAGTTAAGACTACACGCAGATAAAAATGAAAATGTTTAACAAAAAAAAGTCATACAGGGCAACTTTTCCAGCACACAAAGTTAAAGAAAAAAAGAAAACAGTGGGCAATTGGACGGAAAAGCCAATGCGACCACAGTAAAGGGTAAAACTAACAATATGCCCCACAGAGCCGCATCTTGAACACGTCCCACAAACAGTATAACACTCGTAATTTACTATGCACACAGGGAACCGCTGGTTTTAGTACTGACTCTAGTTGGAGCACCAAGCCTGTCATGGGATCGTGGCGCGCTTGGCTATCTTTATTATGGGAAACGCTCCAACCGAGGTGAATTTAGTGATATGATCTGTGACCGGCACCGTTGTTATCTCCAGAGTTATGGTCGTCCGGTAAAAAGCTCCAACGCCTCTTAGGTAGTCACAAGGCAATCGATCGAGCCTGAAAATTTCATCACTGTTAACAGCTGCATTGGGAGTTTGACATGTACTCGTAATTACCTCGTACATAGTACATTAGCGACTTTGATTGTTGAATAACTCAAGGAATCATTTTCCCATACTTCATGTTGATTAAGCTGGGCCATATGTCTGTTCAGCGTGGCTGCCAGTAACTGACCAAAGACATGAACACAGCAAAACGTTGCATGTGGAAACACAGTTGCATGTGCAAACATGAACACAGCGAAGACTGCTACCTACAAATCACAATTCGCTACGTTACAGCGGTGTCCGAACATGAACACTGTTGTCCTATTTTTCAACAAATAACAGCTTACCCTAATGATTGTGTTCAAAGTGGAAAATTAATTCGAGTACAGAGTACTGAATGGAATAATCGTGTACTAACAAGTTATTCATAACAGAATGTCTTCACCACAGTGTTATGTGTAAACGAATCTTCATTATTACTACAGTCGTGAGACAATGTGCAGTGAGCTTGGTAATCTTTTGGTGCCATCCACGTACGAGTAACATGCAACTTTCAAAAATTTATAGTCAAATGTGCCATTTTTTTGAGGCGCAAACAAATGGCATAGTTGGCTATTAAGCGGTATCATAAGTCTGCAGAAATACAGAACTGCATAATTATAAAGGTAAAACGTGTTGCAATGCAATCTTGATCCCCGATCAAGATAGCATAGAGGAAGTGTTTCTGTTATAAATGCTGTTTCGTTTTGGTACATAGTTTGTACTCGTATCATGATACTTATTAAAGGTTCTTACGGGTTACAATAAAGAGTGCAGAAAACTGCAGACCGTATTACGGCAACACCAGATTTTAGCTTCCACAAAATGTCGATTGACGCCTTCCGTCCTTGAGTCAAAACTGATATTGAAACTCTTTGCATATAAATAGGTTCTGTATATTTCTGAATTAGCATTTTATTTGCCGAATGTTCGATAGTGATTAATCATACTTCACTAGAATAATTACAAAAATGGAAAAGAAATTGTTGGCCGCGCAGCACGTCCGCCCTTGTGCATCATCTGTGCATCATCTGCATCACGAAGAATTCTTGCTTTGCTTGGAAGCAAAAAGCCACGGTGGATAGATTAACACGTATTACGAGGCAGTATACGCGTGACAACGTTATTGATCCAGGTACGAGGCTGCTCAGTGTCAATAATTGTTGTGCGGCAGACGTTGGCTGTTAGTTGAAGCCGCAAGGAAAATCAGAAAATGATAAATGAGTCTTCTATGTTCATAAAAGCCTGGTATAAGCTATAACGGATGCAATTTAGTGGCAGTTGCTCTGTTCACTTGTGCTTTCTGTTAACAGGAAGTGCAAATCATTACTGCGATTTCGCAACAACATCCATCCGAACAGGTCTTTCTCCAAATAATTAATGTCAACTGCACCATGAATTCCATTTTCTCGTATTTCGGTTTGCTCGTTGTTCTGCTACTACTGCACAATACTTTCAGTTATGGATACACTGACAGCAAAAACGGCCGGTTTTCAGCACTAGTTCCGGAAGAGTTCCCAGTCTTTTCCACGGAGCCAATGACGCGTGACCAGTGTGGGATGCAGTTCACCGCCAACTGTCAGCCGAACTATACTGACAACTTTTACACGACGGCTAACTGCACGATGTACCAGGGCTTGGCACTGAACTGCAACGCCAGCGCTAATGCCTCGGAAATTCAGCAACTGGCTGTGTCCCTGTCAAAGCCTCCACTGCGAGCTATCGACTTGACCCTGTACGACAGCGACGAAGTGACTTTTAACACGGTGGCACCTGTAAGAAAGTTAATCGTTTCATTCGAATATTACAATTGCACCTCTGCTCGGGCAACGGGTAAACTGTACGACTTGCGCCTGGCTAACTTATTGGATTTTACAACATATAACTGCTACGGTTTAGTGGTTAAAAAAGCGGATTTCTGGCAGTCACTCCGAATCAGAATGATTCAATTTGCCAACTCCACATTGCAATATCTGGAAAAGGGCACCTTTACTGACTTGCCAGGATTGCGGTTGTTGTCAATGGAGTATTACTTGTACCAGATGGAGGTGTTTAACGATGAACTCCGAGATTATCTGAAGCGGTTGCATTGTGGATGTGATTATGCATGGCTGCGACAATTTCTCAGTACAGAGAGACTGTTAAGAAATGTTAGCGAGAGCGATACGTACGCTATCCGCACGAACTCTCATTACAACATAGCCGCGGTGAAAAGGGAACTTTATCTTCCTTTTGATTGCGCTGCTGATCCTTTTCCACTTGGCAACAACTCTATTGATTTCACCCAAGAAAGATTTTCGATAAACGACGATCCATGTAAGAATTAGGTGAATTTGAAGCATGAAAACTTTACTTTTGAGATAATTTGTAATCTGCAGATTACAAAATTTGAATATTCATTTGTTGAATTTTAGATTTTTGAACAATTTGTGTTACTACTCGGCAAATAAATAGTTATTTAAATCTTATTCGAAGTCGTAAAATCATTCTGCGATGTTTCACTGTTTATTTTAAATTTATTTGTGAGTACAACTAAGAAGTTTCAGATGTGAATAAGTGGCGCGACGGATGCAAGAAGGGGAATTTTGAGAATGAAGATTTTCCTGACTTTTCCCTGGGGATAATGACCCCGGAAGAATGCGCTTTGCAGGCCGAATGTCTTTGTTTGCCCAACGACATTCCTTATGCGAACTGTACCGCGTCACCGGATGCCGGGTTATATCAGATTGTGGGTGCCGACTGCAACAACGAAAGTAGTGTACATCATATAAGGCGAGTAGTGATTGCCATAGCCAAGCTTCCGCTGCGTGCGGTTGGTCTTGAACTCCTCGGTAAGACACCGGTCACATTTGCCGACATTGCTCCAGTCCGGCGTCAAATCGTCCAATATAGTTTCAAGAACTGCACAGGTAAACGTGACAACGATAAGCTTAGGCAGCTCATGCTTCCAAATCTCCTGGAGTACAATACGTGGCACTGTGCGGACCTTGTGGTGAAAAAGGCGGATTTCCAGTATTCAGCGAAACTGAGAGATATCACGTTCTATAATACGACCATCCGTGCACTGGACGGGAACGCTTTCGCCAGTCTGCCTGACTTACGCGTCCTTTCGATAGAATTCGATATGACAGATGTGCCATTAGATGGAAGAATTCGAGATTATTTGTTTAGACTGCACTGCAGTTGTGAGTTTGCCGGATTTCGTCGATGGTGGAGCAATAATACGGCTTTACTGCGTTCCGCCGAGGATGGAGAAGTGTTCAGTCCAGCCGGGTCATGGAGCAGCACCTATGAAAGACCCTGGCGGTTATATCTGCCGGTTGATTGCGTGAAAGTCAAGTCGGAGAACGGTTTTGTCGACTTCAATGCAACAAGCTTCTCGCTGCACGAACCTGATTGCGAATAAATATGGCAATCGTGAAGTGACGATGTAAAGATACAGCAATGTCGACAACAACGATGCTATCATATAATATATTCATTTAGACCCAGCTGCTGCCTTTTCACATCTCGCCGGTGGTAGAAACGTTCGATCTACTGTAGCTTTTGTCAGGTCTGGCATTTTTTTGCAATTTGAGATTTGAAATGAAATCTGATTAAATTGCTATAATCCTGAAATTTACACACAGTGCATTAACATGCAAACTTTAAAGCTCTGTCCATAAAACAACTTTTGGCGCATTGAATCTCAGTTAATAATAAAAATTACCTAAATCTTCCCAACCGGATGCTGCTCGCACATATCGTTCTTCACCAATGTATTTACAATGCATGTATAATGTATCAGGGTCATCTGGCCACAGAATGCAAGAAGTCTCAAAAGTAGTTCGGTATCTGTACACTTTAAAAACCTATTAAGAGTGCTCCCTCCTTGTCTTCTCTATCACCGTTTTCCCCATCCAACTTCTTGTTAATTGCCTGGTTATATATTGCTACGTCCGATACCATCTGTGTTGTAGAGCATCCCACGGAAATGTCTTTCGGTAAAGCCTGTGGTAACCTGTACAAACGTAAACCTACACTGTGCGAACATCTTAAAGGCGGTTGGGTGGGCATCTATGTATGCGAATGAGACTGCTACACGCATCTTTTACGGTTACCCTTGGTCCGACAAAGTTTGCCAGCGTAAAAATACATTATTACGAGTATACCGTAAGAACTGAAAACCAGGTATACGGCAATAAAAAGGTAATGTATAGAATGCTGACTGCAATTATACTTATAAATATGCAGCTGTGTGTGTTCGGTGCTTAACTGTTAAAAAATCTACTAGTACCGCATGAAAATTGCCAACAAAGTTCAGCAGAAAAACTAACAAAGCTAACCTGGTCGAGTTTGCATTGCTTCGGAAGGTCACTCTGCTTCCGGCGCTCCAAGCAGGTCGCTGTGTGCCTACTGCCTAGTCCGCCTTTTGGCATTAGCGCGTGACCATGTGCCGAATCGGCCTAAAAACATAATCCTATTTCAGTGAGATCGATCGCTACACGATTAAGCGACAACTGCTTACCAATAATCCCAAGACTTTCCGTTTCCCACCTGGCAGCAACGGCTGGACAGAGTGGTGTCTACTATAGGGTGGTGGTTGATCGCTCCTAAGCCGTGGCGCTAAAAAAATCGGAGCCTTGTCAACCCCGTGTTTTTTCTTCTGCTTAGCTTTACTGGTGTAACTGCGGTAGTGCTTGGAAAATTATATTTCTTTCTCCTTCCAGTAACCACTTTTTCCACCATGGAACGGATACGTGGCGACGTCACCTTATCAGCGTCGATTATTTTGCATAGCTGCTTGAAGAAGACCTTGACACTTTTTTAATCACAACACAGTAAAGCATTACGATATACCCTCTGAAGACTGAAGTGTACAGTATAAAGAATTCCGCTTACTTGTTGCTTAATGTGCGGAGCACATATCTGCAGTATGATGCACATGCATTCAACTCTTGCTTCGTTAACATCTACACATCTCTCTACGTGTAATTTGTGCAGAATTGAAATAACGACGTCATCAGTGAATAAACCGTTGGCATGCAGCTGCGCTAAAAATCTACAAAAGTTAAATAATCAACGGGTTAGCGGTTGAAAACGCAAAAGCCAGATAAGAAGTCCCGTTTAAGCATTTACCGGCTACAAGCCAAGCAGCAAGAGTCCACTTCAATCGCCGCGATTCTGAATCCCCGTAAAGCAGGATGTCACCTTCCAAAGTACTCTCGGTCGGCTTTTTTCTAGTAGAATAATCTCGGTCGGCTTTTTCCCAACTTTTCTGCGTGCGGCGGAGTACAACGGTGCGGAATTGCAGCGGTTTACCACGTTTGCCTACGCCCGCGGAAGCCTTCGTTTTCATGTCAGTGGAATCCTTTGTTTTCATATCTGCCAATCGGGAACAGAGTGCGGCGCACGTTTTTGCCAGATGTGGATCGGCTAGTGCCTACGGTATGCGCCGGTATTGGGCTAACAAATGAGCATACAAGATAATAACAGAATAATAATGAGTTGTCGAACCTTATGCACAATGCGCGCCGCCGTGGCCGTCAAACGCTCCGCCGTGTCAAAGCAACGCAGATCTATCAGGGATGCCCTTATGGACGATACATTGTCGGAATTCAGCGTGTTCACTAATTCTCGCATTTCTATGTAAAGTTTCTGCAAGGGAATATCAAATCGCGTAACTGGACGCTGGACACAGGGAAGGACATGCAGTATTCATAGTATAGTAACCTACCGTTTCGTTTGTACAGGGATCAAGGGTAGCCGTCATGGTTTCTGTAGTCTGCCCTTTAAACTGCAGGAAGTTAAGTACCGCGATGAGTGGCTCGAAAGTGCTAAATTCACAAGGCATGCAGGATCTTGGATCAGTCACTCAAGTGTTTAATTGCTTAGACTACATACAGCCTTTACGACGAATGGCGATACAGAGCAAAACTGGTGCACTTAGTATTTGATAAGTTATCGTACGGTCATTGCTTTTTTGAAACGATTCAGTTTACTAACAACTGTTGTTGTGCAGTTAAAGTGTATTCTCATGCCGTCGCGGTTATCAGCGTTGACAGGGTAATCAAAGGCAGATTACTTGATGATTAATTACTACTTCGTGCCAAACGGCGTACATTAAGGGTCAAACAATTTACATCATTCTGATAGGGCCAGCAACCAGACACGTTTTTATTTACCAGCAACCAAAAGCAAAAAAAGCCAGGAGATTAGGTCAAAGAGTTTGCAGACGAAGCAGCAAAATGAGTTTCGCGATCCGGCATCATACCATTGGCTGACTAGGTTTTATGGAAATATATATTACATACTTGAAGCATTTGATTAACGTGTGTGGTCATGATTTATTCAGCAGTGTGCATTACAATAACGGGAACTATTGTGAAGCTGATTAACTATTTAGTATGTCGTTATAACTTCCGGGAGGTATGTGCGCACAATGCATTCTGTTTTGTCGACCGGTTAGTCTGATGGTAATAAAGCAGTCATTCATAATCATGGTACTTTGCCCTAGGTACATAAATTCGCAGTAGCAGACAAGCTAATCAGAATCACAATTGGAGAACATAAGATGACGGTAACGCATATCCGATAACTAAAGACTGGCTTTTGAAATGATCCCAAGAAAAAGAAAGCTAGCTTCGACGAAGTGTTTTGGAAAAGAAAGCTAGCTTCGACGAACACTGCTCTTCAGAATATGTTTTGGTTTTGAAATTCCTTTTCTCATAAAAAACACAGCTAACGCAAGGGATAAAGCGAAGCCACGTTATTAACAAAGCAGTTACCTACTACCCTAGTAACCTGCGGCACAAGTAAGGAAATTTATGGCGGTCTTGCGATTGTTAAACTGCAAACTCCAAGACTGATTAGCAACTCCTGAGACGTGAAACCAGTTCCACAGGCTCAGAAAAAGTTTTATTGCATTTGCGAGAATGCTTTGCTGTCAGTTCCGGAAGTATCATCAGCTGCATTAACAAGCAAAAAGGTACGCTTGTGTGACAGTAAATCCAGGGTAAATCACTTAGAGGAAAACACGGAAGTGTCTTGAATAAAAGCTCGTGATCTACACTGTTTCGCAGTTAGCATCGTGCATGAAATATACTTAGCTGTTTTTTGTTTTTTCGATCCCTTTGAACAAGCTCAGCTCAAGCAACTTCTTTGTTTAACGCCGGCACAAGGTTCTCACACACAACATGGATATTCCGTGGGTGGCCATCATCATGTTAATCTGTTATCCATTTTCGTCTGCAGACGGTATGAAACGAATTTAAAAATGCAATCACCAAACCTGTTCTAAAATTAGTTTTAATAGTTTTACCTTTAATAATCTACAAGTATCCCTTGTTCATTATATATCCAGATAACGAGAATTCCAATCCGGATCTTGCACCAGTACCTTTCCCGATCTTCTCGGCCGAACCAATGGCACAGGATCAGTGTCGCATGCAGTTTACTGATAACTGTCGGTCGCGGGAAACCCTAGCCAGTAATTGTCCTAGTAGTCCGGTATTACAAATCAGTTGTGACAGCAACGCCACATCCGAAATTCAACGAATGGCGACGGCATTTGCCAGGCGTCCCTTGCGAGCCGTATGGGTCGCACTTAATGACGGCGAACAAGTGGTGTTCCAGAATATCGCTCCGGTACACAATCAGGTCATCGGATTCTCTTTTACAACTGTACATCCGCTCGCGCAACTGGGAAATTGCCTGCATTACGCTTGTCCAATCTGCTGGAATTGTCCTTAGAAAACTGCTATAGTTTGAAATTTTGCCGTGCAGATTTCCGGTCGTCCTTGAAAGTTCGCGTGATCAATTTTGTCAACACGACCATTCAGTCACTGGAAAGAGATACATTTACCGATCTTCCCGCGTTGCGGTTGCTGTCATTGGAAGCCGGGTTAGCACGCATGCCGTCATTCAGCAGCGAAATTCGAGCGCACTTAAAAGAGCTGCATTGCGGTGAAACTTTCGAATGGTTCCGGGAATGCAGCATCTGCTGAAGAGCGCACAGGAATATGAAGCGTACCAAATCTATCCTTTTCGATGGGGCCGTGATCCCAGGAATAAAAGCGATATTTATTTGCCCGTCGATTGCGCAGCAAAACCGTTTCCTAGCGGAGTAGCGTCTACAGATTTCCAACAAGAGCGATTCTCTGTTAACGATGACCTTTGTAAGTATACAACTGCGCTCACTAATGGCAAAACAATCGTACTGTTTACCTTCTCATAAAGCAAGAAATCAAGAAGCACACAGACAAGCGAGCGAACAAAAATTAATTTTATTTTGTATAGCGTACACCAGATCAAAAGATTTAGTCTCGAGCGGTTCTTGTTTATTTTGTTTTCAGATATAGAAACATGGCAGCCTGGTAACGCCAACGATACAGATGCGGATGATAGATATCCCGAGTTCTCTGTCGAACCCTTGTCCGCGGAAGAATGTGCTACGCAGGAATTATGCGACTGCTTACGGCATGATTGTGGAGAGAACAGTACACGTCTCGCATACGAAATTTACGACTACGGCTACTGCAATACCAGGAACGCGGGTTTAGAGCGCACCCATCGTGCGGTAACTGCGATGATCCGACTACCAGTTCGACCGGTCATAATGAACCTTGAGGATAGCACATACTTCAACTACGTTCAGCGATATGGCGCCGATCCGTAAGCGGATCGTCATATTTCGGCTGCGCAATTGCGTAAAAGAGCGAGCCACAGAAAGCCTTCGCAGTTTGTACTGGACAAATCTTCTGGAGTTTATGACTTTGAACTGCTCCGATCTGGTTATTATGAAAAACGATTTTGAGAACTCAGTGAAGCTGCGACAGATTTTGTTCCGGAATACAACCATCCGGACGTCGCAGGAGGACACGTTCACGAATTTACCGTCGCTCGTGGCACTATCGCTGGAATACTGTCTGAAAAATTTACCAACATACGAAGAGATGACGATCGATTCTTTTCAGCCGGTTATGTATACCAAACGCACCCGTGACTATCTTTTTCACCTGCACTGCGGCTGCGAGTTTGCCTGGTTTCGACGATGGTGGAGCAACAATACAGACCGATTTACCCAAAATATAGCGGAAACCGGCGGAGTGTACGATCTGTTTGCTGTTGCTTCCACCTTTAACAAGTACACTCAGGAACAAATCCCGATCGACTGTGCAAAGCCAATTCCGATTGGAGCGGCATTTGTAAATGCTAATCAAAGTGAATTTTCTGTGAACGCTTTAGAATGCTAAGATGCCTTCTGTTTTGAGCATATTGTTGCTTAATAGAACATACTCATGAATCATAATCATTTAATTGACCGGAAATGTGGTTTTATAAAGGTAAGCGGTGTATGTCTTGACAAGATGATAACACTGTTTTATAACAGAGATTTCTTGGCGTTCAGCTTAAGCATTACAAGATGTGGAAGCAAGCGGAATAATTAGTAAGTAACAAAACAATATCTCGAATCTCTTTTGTATCGAAATATTTCATCTACATCATCACGGACTGACAATTTATTTATTTATTATAATTATTGACAATTTACATTACACCATATGCTGGCAGTGCATTGTAACTGCTACGCATATTCACAGTGGATTAAGGAGCATGCAGCAACGGGAATTGTAGTGGAGCGGTATTGTTAAAACCCACAATATATTATGTAGTCGAGATTTTGTGGGAGGTACATACGCGTATGTACATTTTCATGCTTCGACATTACTACAAATTCAGTAGAAGTATCCACAAAGCACTCTGTACAGCGCAGAGCGGCATGGTGACTGGTTGATTTATTATCACGCGGCAATTTAGGACCAGACACGGCAGTTGCTGCTATTCAGATATTGATTTCGAATAAGTTTTCTGGAAAAATAACCGCAAATCATGCCTGCATCAGTAAAAGCGATGATTACTCAGAATGCCGTTCAGTGTGCGGCAAAAATATGAAAATGCAGCTGCTAAAGTCTAACTACCAGACTTCTTGAAAAGTAAAAACCAGTTCCACAGGTACAGCATCACATGAAGCTTTAAGCACATTTCCGACAATAATTAGCTGTCAGATTCGAAATATTATCATTCTATCACCTGTATCAACAATACTTCACTTCACTATACTTCTCACGTATGTGACGCGGATATACGGAAAATTTAAGTAATTTCACCTGGGGAAGCGCAGCGAGCAAAATATTAATTTCCATCGATCAACTATAAAATGCTAGTTGCCATTCATGGCTTCAGACTTGCGCTTGGCTAATTTAATCGTTGTGCTATCAGTATCTTTGGCGCGGGGTAGCGTTTTGAAATTCAAAGATGAATATTTGGTGGTGGATCATCATGCTGTTCCACGTGCAGCTTCAACCGCAGACGGTATGTTACCCGACGATATTTCCCAAATTGTACGTAATTACGAGCCCACCTTTCAAGAAACTCGTACTGGAGTGCCGTAATAATATATCCCGAGTGAAATATTGGTCCAAATACAGCATTTGCATGCTTTAGATTACGGTAACTGCAATTCGGATTTTGCACCGGTACCGTTCCCAATTTTCTCCGCTGAACCAATGGCGCAAGCACAGTGTCGACTGCAGTTCACCGATAACTGCCGCTCGCGAGAAACCCTAGCCAGTAACTGTCCTGATAGTCCGGTATTACAAATCAGCTGCGACAACAACGCCACATCTGCCGAAATTCAACAAATGGCGATGGCTTTTACTGGGCGTCCTTTGCGCCCTGTATGGATTAGCCTCGTTGACGGCGATCAAGTGACCTTTGACAATTTTGCTCCGGTTCGACAGCAGGTGCTCCTGTTTACGTTGTCCAATTGTACATCCGTTCGCTCCACCGGCAGACTGTCCTCCTTACTCTTATCCAATTTGCTGGATTTGTACGTAGAAAACTGCTACAATCTAAAAATCCGCCGAGCGGACTTTTGGCCATCACCGAAACTGCGTCTAATAACATTCGCCAACACCACCATTCAATCGCTGGAAAGATTTACCTTCACCGATCTTCCCGCTTTGCGGTTGCTGTCACTGGAAGCCGGGTTGGCGCAGATGCAGACATTCAGTAGCGAAATTCGCGCGTTCCTGAAAGAGCTGCACTGTGGACTGGCTTTCGAATGGTTTCGTGAATGGTGGGAGAATAAGCACCTAATGACGAGCGCAGGCGACCGTGAAGTCTACCAAATCTATCCGTTTCATTGGGGCAACGATGCGATAAATAACAGCCAAGTTTATCTGCCAGTCGACTGTGCAGTTAAACCGTTTCCCACCGGAGCGGGGTCTATAGATTTCCAGCAGCAGCGATTTTCTATAAACGATAATCTCTGTAAGTGAATAACTGAAGCGTACAATTTGGCTGTAAGGTCAAAAAATTTATCTGGATGCTAAAATGCGGAGCACTATCCGGACCGTGCTTCAGCGCTTAATAAAACTTGAACTGCTTACTTTCTTTAGACAAGGAAAAATGGCAGCCTGGCGATCCCAAAGACAGCGGCAGCGATGACCGGTATCCCGAGTTTTCTGTTGCCTCGATGTCCCCGGAAGAGTGTGCGACGCAGAATTTCGCCGGGTGCAACGACCCCGGAGATTGTCGAACAAACGACACACGCCGTGCATATCAGGTATCCGATTACTGCGGTGCAGATTTAAACCGTATCCGACGGGTGGTAACGGCCATCAGTCGGCTACCGCTTCGAGCCGTCCTCCTGGATCTGGACGACAGCACAGTCGTGGAATTCAAAGACTTCGCACCGATACGTCAGCAGATTGTCCTTTTCAATTTCATGAGCTGCGTCAAAGAGCGAGCGATGCAGAAACTCCACGACCTATATTTGACAAATTTAATACAGCTCGTGACGTGCAACTGTTCCGACCTGGTAATCACCAGAAGCGATTTCCAAAATTCCGTAAAACTCCGACAGATTTTCTTCTACAATACGACGATCCGGGCCTTGGAGGAGAACGCATTTAGTAATCTGCCGTCGCTCGTAGGACTCTCGTTGGAGTATAATTTGCAGAATTTGCGCACGTATGAGGAGGAACTAGCTGATCCTCAGTTGCCGGTTATGTTTACGCAACGCATCCGGGATTATCTCTTGCACCTGCACTGCGGATGCGAATTCGCCTGGTTTCGCCGATGGTGGAGCAACAATACGTCCCGATTCACACAGATAGCAGACACTGACGGAGCGTATCAAATATTCTCTGCTCTCAATAGCTTTTCCGGGTACGGAAAATACCAGATCCCGATCGACTGCTCAAAACCCATTCCAATGGGAGCGGAGTTTATAAATGTTAATCAAAGCGAATATTCTATAAACGCTGTAGAATGCTAAAATGCTTATCTTCCGTTAACGCATGTTACTTATCAAACTGAAACGTTGGCTCGTTCTTCTACTGGCTGTATAGTACGTTAGCCGAAGTTGATGTTGTGGAGTAAAGTTGAAGCTGCAATACGGCGTAGGCAGTTGTTGGTAAGCACTACTACCAACTAAACAGTACTTTCTCGTAGCTTGTTATATAACATTCGCTGTTATTGGTAACTTTATGAACACTCTGAAATCCCGGAGACGTGCGCGTCAGCTTAAACGTATAAGGACCATAAACTCCATTATCATTAATTTTTTTTATCGAGAATTCTATAGATCTGGGCCAGTGTCAAAGTATTACGGCACTTGTAACGTGTACATTAACTGTACATGTAAAATATTAATTTTGTACTTGCAATATGTTTTACAAACTTGGTATGAATTACGAGTATTTGGCGGTATGCACCCAGGGAAGTACATAATATCTTGTGATCTCTACAATTACCACATCATTTAACGCAAAATGTACATGGACGAAGTATCCGATGGAATATCCGATAGTATTAAACAAACGGATTTTCTTCTGTTGGCAATTACCTCGGGGAACAGATATCATATCACGGCGATCTGTTTTCATGTTGCACTAACACAAGTGAGCAAACCAAAATAATAATTATGGAAACGCTTATCGCTATCGTGCCGCTTATGCTACTACCGAGGAAAGCAGTGCTGTGGCGTAAATAGAATACGTAGGCTTTTATATGGCATCCGCAGTTTAGTTTGGAAACATGTGTTTCAGCAGGTCGCTTTTGCCTGTTTTTAAAAATTAGTTAGCTCCAACTTATCAGACTTTGTAATTCGGAGGAATTTTGTTTCTTGGTAAAGGTCGTGTCTTCAAATTTTTTCGATGTTACCCCAAAGCCAGGCATTATAACAGGGACTTCTTGCTCTCGCGCAGCATGAGAATAATAATTATTATTACACCTTACATAATTATGTTATTGTAATCGGAGCATATTCCGTTGCTGTAATCATATTTATCGTTGTTGTCGGTGCTGGGATAGCCAGCCCTGTTACTGCGATGTTCCGCTCATTTTACATTAAAGTGCACAACCACCGACCACTCGGCAGACCATCAGGATTTGGAGAACGGTATGTACAATATTACATACCGGAACTGAAAACCCGGTAATGCGCCAAACAGTGTCTTTACTCAGCACAGAAAATGCGAGAATTCATAGCAAGAGATAATATGCATCTTAATCAGACAATATAAAACGACTAAGCTGATTCCGGTGATTGCGAGCCGGTTTAGAGAAGGAACTGCAGAAAAACGATTAAAGTCCGACCAACATTGACTCACGTGTCACATTTCTAATTATGTTTTCCGGCAAAACATGTATAACCGCCACCATGATGCCAATGCGGATACTGATAATGTTGATATCAAGCGGTTTTTCTCAACCCAGGCAACAATCACCTCCAGGGATTATAGAAAGCTAAGATCTGCTGAAGATGTTTAAATCGCAGTGTTTGCAGCCCTATGCCGTAATTACACTCAAATGCGAGATACAGCACATCAATCTGGAATACCCATCGCTTCCATGCGCTATATGCCACTAAATATGCCAAATTTATTCAGCATATTAAAAATTACGTAATTGATTTAATCGAAATCTCCTAAGGCTTAATCATGATTTTTCATTGTTTAATGTTGGTTGTTACGCTGCTTTTTCCGAGTATTTTGGTGGCCGACGGTAGGTTTGTGCAATTCGAGAAACAGTGTGTCTTTGATACCGCTTTGGTACGCCTTTGTTTCCCAATTTTATGTACATAATAATTTGATTTATTTTAGATAATATCAACTGGAATGCGGTTCCTCCACCAGTACCGTTTCCGGTATTCTCCGCTGAACCAATGGCACACGAACAGTGCCGTCTGCAATTTACGGCCAACTGTTGGTCGCGGGAGCTTCCGCTCAGCTGGTGCATCCAAAGTCCGGTACTGAACATTAACTGTAACAACAGCGCTACCTCCCACGAGATTCAGCAAATGGCAGCGGCCTTCGCACAGCCGCCCCTGCGACCGGTATTGGTGGACCTAGATGATGGCGAGCAAGTGACTAGTGAGAACATGGATGCCGTTCGAGACCAAGTCATCCTCTTAAGCCTGTCCAACTGTACTTCCACTCGTACTACCGGCAAACTTTCATCATTGCGCTTCTCGAATCTCCTTGAATTGTCGTTAAACAGCTGCTACAATTTAAAAATTGTGCGATCGGATTTTTGGCAGTCGATGAAACTACGTGTTATAGAATTTATTAACGGAACAATTCTGTCCTTGGAGAAAGAAACTTTCACTGACCTTCCCGCTCTTCGTGTTCTGTCGCTGGAAGCTGGACTGGCTTCTGTTCCTTCCTTCAGTTTCGAGGTTCAAGTGTATTTAAAGGAGCTGCATTGTGGCAGGGCGTTCGAATGGTTTCGTCGATGGTGGGACAATAAACACTTGTTGAAAAGCGCTAAGTATAGCGAAGTCTACCAAATGTATCCGTCCGCTTGGGGAAATCATGCTATCAATAAAAGCGAGATGTATCTGCCTATTGACTGCGCAGCTGACCCCTTCCCGACTGGAGCGGTTTCCATTAATTTCAACCAGGAGCGCTTCTCAGTTAACGATGACCTTTGTAAGTTACCTGGATGTACTAATTAATCATACTAGTATACTTCGTAGCAGCTGTTTTTTAAGTAAGAATAAGTTTACTAAATTTTAGATAGAGAGAAATGGCAATCCGGCGACAATGAAGACGTGGAAGACCGATATCCGGAATTTTCCATCCAACCGTTCACTGCAGAAGAGTGTGAGCTACAACAGCAAGCCTATTGCTATCCATTGGAATGTGGAGATACTTCATATTTCGGGTTTCTTGCATATCGACTCTCGTATACTTTTTCCCGCGGCTGTCAGGCAAAATTCGTAGGCATAAATGTTCTTGACCACTCGGTTGACCGCATCATGCGGCTACCGATTCGCCCAATTATCTTCGAAGCATACCCTTATTTCATATATTTCAAAGATTTGTCTCCAATTCGCAAACGTATTATCAAGTTGCAGATGTACGAGCACTCACAACGAGCCACCGCCATCCAGCGCGAACAAGAATTGACGAATATCATAGAGTTCATGTGCACCGACTGTTTCGATCTCGTTATCAGGAAGACTGATTTTGAAAAGTCGAGAAAGCTGAGGCAGATTGCGTTCTGGAACACGACGATCCAGACACTGCAAAAAGGCACTTTCACCGACCTACCGTCTCTGAATTTTCTCTCACTGGAATTCGCTCTAAAAACTTTACGCACGTTTGATGAGTTTCATGCTGACAAGGAACGGCAAGGGCCGGTAATGTTCTCACAACGAATGCGAGAATATCTGTTCCACCTGCACTGCAGCTGCGAGTTTGCCTGGTTTCGGCAGTGGTGGAACAGCAACAATACCGTGAGACTTTCCCCAGCGACGTCGAAGGATGGAGCCTTTTTGACGGTCATCCCTTACTCGGCGTATAAGTGCTATCCGACTGATCAGATCCCGATCGACTGTGCACAACCAATTCCACTGGGATCGGAATACGTAAATGTTAATCAAACAGAATTTTCTGTTAATGAGCCAATGTGTAATTAGCATATGTTCGCCAGCATGCTGTTAGCTTGCTTACTGTAATGCTATTTAGCCGGTAAAAGCTATCTTTTTCTGGATGCGGGTAACGGCTGTATTGAATAAATTTATAATTCAGCATTCTTTACCGTTCCAATTGCGAGAAAGTTAATGCTTGTGGCTTAAGTTCGGTATTTCTGGTCACTTTCACAGTACATTTCATACAAGCCAGTCGACAAATTGAGCATTCTTAAATACAGCGAACATCAGAAATTTACGGGCTATCTATATTATTTTCTTTCTTTTTTTTTCTATTTCTTTATCTTTATCGATGTACGTATACAGAGTACTTCACCCTAACAGTGTCATACTAGTACTTGTACCAATTTTTAATTTTCCATAGATCTCAACCAGCATCAAAATAAATAGTTATTCTCGGTGTAACCAAAGCATGTGTCGCCGCTGCTGTTGTATACTGTTGTTGTTGCAGTTTTTTGTTCTCGACTTAGCGGCATTATCGGTCTTAGTTTTATCACCGCAAGATTCCGCTCCTTATAGAGAAAATTCCCGTAATCATGGAGCACTTGACACATAATCATCCTGGCTACACAATCGTCTGCAATACTTCAGTGCTAAAAACTATTTTGTGATTAGCAATTTAACAGTTATTTATTGTGCTAGTTCTTCCAGAGGAAAATAATCAGCTAGAAACAAAACAATAGTAACAGCTACTAACATGTGCATTGAAGAATGCTCTGTGGGCAGAGATATTCCGATTTGCTGTGTCGGCACCGTGTCTGCTACGTAAACTCTTTTACAGGGATTGCATACAGCCAGTAATGCGACGAACAACGGTGTCTTAAACATCACGGAAATAGCGAAAATTCGCGGCAACAGACGGTGATTAACAATCCAGGTGAATCTTGTCAGAGACCGCTCACTCGAGGCGGTAGACACCTCTTGTGGCTTTGCTCTGTCGCCCGCCCGCACATGGCTACTCCATTCGTGCCGCGCTATTACGCTGCTTACTCAGCGTATACTTTGTCTACGCTGACCAATCAGCGCATTTCTCTGCACTCTTGGGGGTGGAGCCCTGCGCCTACGGGCGATTCCATGCTTTGCAGCATCAGCTGTTGCACACCCGCAGCACGCGGAATCATTAATCACGATTCCTAGCTAGCGCACTGCAGGCACTTTTTCCAGCTTTCCCCGCATTGGGTTTTCTGTTGGTTTTTGTGTTGTTGTTGCTTTATTGTTATCACAATAAAGGCTATTTGCCCCATTTTCCATCTGCTTCTGTGTCTGATCTGACATGGTAGCAGCATCGTTCGGTTTTCTTTCCGACGAGACCTCTGATCACCAGTGAAGGCAACATTCGGTCGAACTACGCTGATCGCCTATAAGTAGGCCAGCAATCCCGCGACCATCTCCTGCATCATACAGACTTCACTGGAAGTCTGCAGCGCGACGGATTATTCATACGGGTCGGCGCCTAAAAGTAGGTCCCCCGCAGCTTTGGCTCCCGGCGCAAAAACTGCGTTCGGTACGTCGCTGTTGACCAATTAAGCGCCCTACCGGGTTGCATGATACGGGTCAGCGCCTAAAAGTAGGCCTCCCGCAGCTTTGGCTCCCGGCGCAAAAACTGCGCTCGGTACGGTCCTGTTACACCAATACGCCCTATCGGGTGCGCTGCGGCCCTCACGGTAGAAGAGGGTGAAGTGGAACGACGGAGCAGCAGTTTGGACGAGAAAAACTCGGTAAGACCAGACTGTGACGCTCAGGGTTTTCGTAGAACTTTCGAAAATTTCGAGGTTTCCGCGTAGAACCTAACTTCAAAGTTCAATAACTTTTCAACCGTTTATCCGATTGGCTCCAAAATAGCTTTTTCGGATTCCTTGAGAAATTCTGTACTAAAAAAGTAAAACAGAACTCTCGAGAAAATTTTCCTTGATTTTTACCGAATTATCGGCGAAAAACAACCGCCATTTTGTCCAGCCGGAATTTTTGCGAAAAAGTCGCGTGACGTCAGCGTGGTGATTTTCCATAAAAATTTGACCAATCAGAACACGTGGGAAACTTCCCCGTGTTATAACTCTCGTAGTGACTCATATTGTTTTTTAAATTTTGCTCACGGCACGCTACTCGTGACGTAGAGCTTTTTGCAAGACCATTTCGTACGTGACGTCACACTGGTCAGTAACGTAAACTAGGGCCATAGGGAGCTAACGCTGATCCTAAGCTCTAGCACACCTGACCAGCACCAACCAGCGACAGCCAACTCAACGTTCCGGTCCGGACCAAGACCAAAGCAACTCTCTAAGTCCCACTACCATGGGCCAAACCGAAAGCGCCTTGGCCAAGGTGATGCCATACACCAGCCATGAGCAACTCCAACGGAGATTGCTCAGTCCAATGGACAGGCGCCAACCCAACGAATACAAAAAGCAACTGGGGAAGAACTACGCTACACGCGACCCACCGGGAACATACGGTTTCCGCAGGGCCAAACAGAACGGTTCTGAACCAGACGAGCCAAACTCGGCCGGCTCAACGAGTTCGGTCGAGGCCAAAGCCAGGCGGGACAAACAAATCCTGCCGGCTGACCTGGAAACCAGTGATGAAAGTCTGGAGCCACCCGGGACGACACATTCCAGGAGGCATCCGACGAACTGTCCGGGGCCAACCAGCCTCTGGACAGCCAACCTGGCGCCGATAGGACGGCCCAGGCCAACAGTGTCCCTCGGGACTTGGCGCACCAACCGGCCATACCTGGTCCGGGCCAAGTCCAACCTGCGGCGCCAACGGCAGCCACAGGTGAGGACAAGACACGCACTGATGGACCAGAGCCAAACAACTTGGCCCGGTCCAACCTTGATGTCCAGGATCTGACAGCACGTCCAGCCCTATCGGGCTTGGACCAGATCCAACCTGAGGCGCCAACGGCGGCCAAAGGTGGACGCAAGGCAAAGGGCCAAGCCAAAAAGGCTGGTCCAAAGGCACATGACCAGGGCCAACAGCCCGTGAGTCAGTCGCCCATCATGTTTGAAGTTGATGGCTCAACCAATACAACGCCATCGCCAACCAATGACGTCATCGGCGCGTCTGGCCCGTCCAAACCGGACGGAGAGCCAATTGTGGACCTGGTACAACTTAGCAGGGCCACAGCCAGGTTGGACCTAAACCGGCCTTCCTGGGACACAACCCGCGCCAGCGTCACTCCGCCAAAGCTGGACCAGGCAACCCGGCCTGAGGAGCTCGACGAAATCGACCAACTCAGGACCACAGTACGGGACCTGACTAAACAGCTGGCGGACATTGCAGAAGCAACCCTGCTATCCGAACGTTGGATGCAGGACGAGATCTGCAGGCACAAAAACTTTGCGGTCCAATCGGACGCAGAGGCCAAACGCGTCTCGGCCATACTGGCCCAGACCCAACTTGAGCTAACCCAGCTCAAGTTGTCACCATGTCCCAATGCTGAGCGAGACCAGCTCAATAGGACAATCCACAGCCTGAAACGGCTGTGGCGGGCCTTGAAGCCCTGCTCACCTCTACGAGGACTGAGCTGGCCAAAGCCAAGGATGACTTGGCTGCGGCCCGGACCACCATTGACGACACCGACTCTGAGGCGGACCGCCTACAGAGAGAAAACGAGCGTCTCACCGAAGACATGGCCAACCTGCAGGACGAAATCAACCGCCTGCGGAACGGCTACAACCTCCTTTATGAGAGTCACCAGAACCTCATGAAGACTATCCAACAAGGAGGACTGTTGAGCCAAACGGTTCAACAGAAGGAGGCACAGAACGTGCAACTCCAGCAACAGATCGTTGCCCTCCAAAGCCAGCTCAACACCGAAGCAACCATTCGGGTACAACTCGAGCAGAACAGCACCATTGGACATCAAAACTTTGTCCAATTGGAGCAGGCCTTCGCTCAAGCCAAACAGGTGATCCAGGGCCAACATGACCGGATCATCACATTGGAGGCCAATAATGCCGGCCTGGTCAAAGACTACCAGGCGGCCACCCAACGCATAACCGAAATGAACGAGGAACTGGAAAGGCTAAGCACGGAAAACGCCTGCTTAGACGCGGAGAAATCACACCTCGTAGATATCAACTCCGAGTTGTCCGCAGAACCACCGTCCTACCATACCTTTCCGGACTCGGACACACAACGTCAACAAGAAAAAGTCGACGAGGCTCTGCGGCAGGGCCAACGCTTCTACCGAGAGCCAGTGTATCAACAGCAGAATTACCAAGTGAATATGGCTGTGGAAGGACCACTGGTTGGAGATCCCCCAAAGGGGCCAACCATACCTACGCCTCCCAGCCCGGTGGACCGCGGAACATCAACGGCGACAGTAACACTGCCGCCACCACCAGTCCCGGTCACCACAACTGCCACTATTGGTCCAACGACAATAGTGACGCCCGCAACGCAGACTCATCCGTCTACGTCAAGCGGGCTAGGCTTTGACCCGAGCCAGGCAACACCCAGCCACAGTTATTTCGGATCAAAGCCATCGTACCCGTCCTTGTACCCGTCAATATTCCCGAACATGGACTTCAACTTCAGTCCACAACCGGCCACAAACCAGGCTCACACCAGCGCCATGGATCCAAACCGGACCAACCCGCTGAGCCCAATGTTCGGGCCATCGGCCACACAAGGACAGATGGGAGGCCAAAGTGGTACACCAACGGTGCAACCACCACTAGTAGGCCAACTAAGCCTATTTGGCCCTCCTATCTCGGCGGCAGCCCTAACGGGCCAAGCTCAGCCAAAGATGGGCCAAACCACGCCCACGGGCCAAAACGTGCCCCAACCACCAGGCATACCGCCAACAGCGGCCATGCCACCAGGACCAGCTGCCCAACCAGGCCAGGGCCAAAATGCGCCCATGTTGGTCCAGCTCCCGAATGGAGCATACGGATGGATGGCGTCCAACGGAGCCATCCAAATCGTACCGGGCCAACCAATGTGGGCCCAACCTCAACAGGTGCCGCTGATACCACAGCAGCCAACACCTGCCCCATCACCACCGGCCAGCCCAGCTCTCTCAACCAGAGAGCAAATCAAAGAAATGGCCCAAGAGATGGGAAAAGCCAACGCGAGAGCTCAAGTCCGCACCGAGTTGCCAAAATTCGATGGCAACAAAACAATGGTGAAAGGATGGCTTGCACAGGTCCGACGGATCTGTAAGCAGTCGTCCGATCTGAACAAACCAGATCCGGACTTTATGAGCCGCATTTACATGGCCCTATCGGACCCTGTAAAGGAATGGTACACTGGCCAGGCCAATCGCGAGGACGAGGACGGCTGGCCAGTAGAAGAGTGGCTCCAAAAGTTTGCCACTCGATATGGCGACGATAATCAGCAGGCCACTGCCATGGGAGAAATCACACATCGGTACTACCAGCACCTGACCGAAACCCCAGAGCAGTATTACGACGCCATGCTGACCCTCCAGACGCGCGCTGGCTTGGACGACACAATGACCCTCCACTTCCTGAGGGAGAACGTCAAAGAGCCAGAACTGCGCCGCGCTCTGGATATCCGGATACCGAAGTCACCGGCAGAATTCCGGGACTACGTCCGGCAATACACAATGGGAAAGCCGGAGTACGAAGGGAAGGCGGGCCGCGGATACCCAACCATCCGAACGGCCATACAAACGCCACAAGCCCAAGTCGTACCGCAACAACCGGCACTTTATCCCCCGCAGGCTACGCAAGCCCAAATAGAGGCAACATACGCCGCCATCGCGGCCTTGAACTTAGCCTCCCCACAACGTGGGTCTACACCGCCCAACGGCGGCAGTGGCGGCTATGGCCAGGCCCGGAACCAGGGCAACTATAGCTACGGCCAGGGCAATAGCGGCGGAGGACCAAAGGGCAAGTTCTCCAAGGGCCAAAACGCCAGCTTTAGTGGAAACCAAAGCGGCAACTTGCGTCCGCTCGATTCGCTTGCGTCCGCTCGATTATACCGCTCGATTGCGTCCATAACGCAATCGAGCGGTATATGACTCAATTCCGTGCAGGCATACTCAAGCCAAATCACGGGATAGTAAAGACTATCCCGATACCAGAGGCACCAGGCCAACGGCCGGTGCCCGACAGAGAAATCAAGGAGAACCTGGTCCAGCGCTATAAAACTTGGTTCACAGGAGTCAGAAACTTCCTGGAATACCGCGCTAACCAACTCCTTGCCCTAGAAGAGGGCTGGCTTGAAGAAAAAGGCGAACCACTAACGTGGCCGCAAATTGCCGCACAATACGGACCATTCGCCCAAGAATTGGACGATTTGGTTCAAGAAGGAGCATTATGGGAGGACGAACGTCTAGCCCTAGTGTGGGAATACAGAGAGTACCACATGGAAATGCCGAAAGCACTCCAAAAGATGTGCACGGATCTCTTCGATGACATCATAAAACTTCGAAGACAAGTGGCCCAACACCCTGGCTTAACCGTCAGCATATGGCCAAAGTATGACCTAAGCCTGACTAACGTCAGGATTATACCGGAACCATTGCCGGAAGCTGCACCGCATATAGCGACAAAAGTGCGCTTCATTGATGGCCCACACCCGGAACAGGGAGGCCATCGAAGGGACACCAGCCAGAATGAGCAGGACCCTTCATCAGAGGAAGTCCAATTGACTTGTCCTCTATGTGGAGACGGCGTTGAAGCGGTAATACGGGCCATACAAACCCGTTCGACTCAACGTTGGGCAAAAGGCCGACCAGCTCGCCACTCCCTAACGGGAGCCGTTCAACCACTTTGGCGGAACCGGACGAACCTGAAAAACAGGAAATCGCAACCGGAGCGCCAGAGATCCAAGAAATGGATCTCGTGACCAAACCGGCACCAACAGTGGCCGGCGGCGTGCCAACCTCTAACGAGGACAAAGGCAAGCCAAAACCTGAGCAGGACGACAAACCCGAGTCTATTGATTCGGACGTCCAAAGCTCAAGTGACTCACCGGACACGGACTCCGATAACCAATCATCGGAGGAGTCGAGTGACGACGAGGATGACGCAGAAATCCTTCAACTTCGGGCCGAAGCACCTACCATTCGCCAAACCAGACTGCACCGGCAGATGGAAGGCCTTAAAGAGGAAAAGGAGGTCGTCTTCGCGTACAAGCGGTATACCATACCAGCTTACTCAACATGCTGGATTAAGGTCCGCACATACAGAACCATGGACCCGAATCGCCCAATCTACTTCAACTCGTTGCGACGACCACACCGCCAGCTCTTACCAATCGAGGCGAAGGTATATACCCGTCACGACGAGTACGCATGGATTCAAATCCAAAATAAGTCCATGCGAGACCAGATCCTCCGCAAAGGTGCCAGAATCGGCTACATGTTACTACAGCGATTTACATGGAGCGGACATCAGGGAGGACGGAGTAGACTGGGACATACCGGCCGCCAGTGCCTTACCATGGCCAAAAGAGGCGGGACATAACCCTACCAGACAGCGAGTCATAACTGACTACGCTAAGGTACGGGCAAGTGTAAAAACGGAACTCCCACCGGAGTCCATTACACCAGTCCAAGTCACCATCGACTTCGAAGTGGACCCAAGGCAGAGGCTAATGTACCTCGGAAGCCAGGACACTAAACGAAGTCTGGCCATGCTCGACGGACCAGTCCAGCATGACGGCAAATGCTTCACTATATTGGTCTCCAATTACTCCAAGGAGCCCCACATCCTCCGTAAAGGAATGGACATGGGCCGGGTAGAGCCATATGAAGCCATTACAGATAAGGACGAAGAATTCGCCCAGATCAATTCCCTCCAAACCGGAGAGGAAGATCCTGAAGTGGAACGCGAAATCCGCGCTCACATCGCCAATGCACACTTCGGCGATCACCTGACCGAAGAGCAGACCGCTCTACTCCGTCAGGACTTATGGGAACTCCGGGCCATATTCCCGACGTCCAAAAAGCCTTACGGCGACGTTAAAGGAGTGACCCACGTCATAGAAGTTGGCGACGCTGCACCAATTAAAATGAACCCAACCCGAACGAGTTGGAAGGGACGAGAGTTCATCAATAAGCACGTCCAAGAAATGTTGGACCAAGGCGTGATTGAACCGTCCATGGCAGCGTGGAGTTTCCCAGTGGTCCTCGCCTCGAAGAAAAACGGCGACGGGACCATGGGCACCCGGTTCTGCATAAACTATATAAAGCTGAACTCGGTGACCAAGAAGAATAATTACCCACTGCCCAATCCAGACGAACTTCTGGATCAATGTGCAGGCAACGCCTATTACGGCAAGGTAGATTGTCAGTCCGGATTCTGGCAAATCCCTATGGACCCAGCGTCCATGGACTACACTACCTTCGTGACTCCAGAAGGGATGTTCCGGTTCAAACGAATGCCGTTTGGCGTCTGCAACGGGCCAGCCACATTCCAAATGACAATGGACAAGATTATGGCGCCAGCACGCAAACAAGGCGGCGTCTTCGCATACATCGACGACGTGATATTCTTCGGCAAGACATTCGAGGAATTCAGGAAGGCGTTCAGAAACACGCTCCTCTGCCTCAGAGACGCCGGATTCACAATAAAACCGTCGAAATGCGAATTTGGAATGGAAAAACTCCAATTCCTTGGACACATCCTCAGCAAGGACGGTGTCCATACCGATCCCGAGAAGGTAGCGGCCATCGCCGAGAAACTACCGCCCAAGACCGAGCGTCAACTTCGCTCGTTCCTTGGACTCGCTAACTACTACCGGAAGTTCATTCTGGGCTACGCCCAGAAGACTTCCAAGATGTATGAACTCCTGCGGAAGGAAAGTTCAGTGAAAAACGACTGGACCGACGCCCACACCGCTGAGTTCAACGAAATCAAAAAGGCCCTAACGGAAGCCCCAATATTGGCCAAATTCGATGCGACCAAACAGACCACCATCGAATGTGATGCAAGTGGCGCTGGCATCGGAGCCATACTCAGCCAGGACTCGAGGCCAATCGCCTACGCAAGCCGTGTCCTACATGGAGCTGAGAAAAACTACGGCGTGACCGAATGGGAATGTTTAGCCGTAGTGTGGGCCGTCCAAAAGTTCAAGCACTATATTGACCATGGACCTTTCACAGTAAGGACGGACCACAGAGCCCTAACAAATCTGCTCAGATGCGAGTCTAACCGGCCCGGCATCAATCCTCGTCTTACTCGATGGGCCCTCGCCTTACAGGGACGGGACATCACCATTGAGTATAAACCAGGCACATTCTGTGACAACGCTGACGCATTGTCCAGATGGCCACTCGAGCGAGACGACGACAAAGGTCCACATGAAGAGTTGGACCAAGTCCCAAACTTCGAGGATTACAAGGACGAGATCCCAGCACGCATCATAAAGGTGCGCAGGCTGCAAGTCACGGATGAGGACCCCGCAAATGAATGGGACAAGCCTCTCCTGCCTGATTGCAACGCAATCACAGATTGGGACCAGTTCAGCACGGCGGACATACGGGTCATTAATGTACCGGCGCCCACACCGGGAGAGCCAGAGCCCGAAGTCCCACCGTGTCCAGAAAAAGTCACGGATCGCACCGCGCAAGAACTGCGACGGATGCAACACCGTGACCCAACTCTGGCCAAGAAAATTCATGAGTTGGAACACCAAAGCGAAATGGACAAGAGGTCCAAACTACCTGAACATTACCAGATGGACAAAGGTGTGCTTTACCGACTCACCGACATCAATGCGAAACTCGAAAGGAGATTCGTCGTCCCTCTGTTCATGCGGAAAAACATTATCCAGTCCCTCCATGATGGCAAAACAGGGAACCATTTTGGATACCGCAAGACTATTGAAGCAGCCAAGCTCAGGTACTACTGGGACCGAATGAGCTGCGATATTCACGACTACATCGACCGATGTCAGACGTGCATCTTCGGCAAAGTACCGCGGCGAGCTACCTACGGTATGCTGCAGCCGACTGAAGCTGTTGCGCCATGGTATCGCGTCTTCGCCGACTTCAAAGGACCTCTACCGGTAACACAAACAAAGAAATACCGGTACATTGCCGTGGTGGTCGATCAAATGACGAAGTTCACCATAGCTCGGCCGACCAAGACAAACTCGGCCAAAGAATTCGAGAAGTTCTTTGTCGAAGAAGTCGTACTAAAGTACGGCATGCCACATACAATGCACTCCGACCGGGGCACGCACTTTACGGCAAAATCCTTTGCCAAAGTGGCGAAAATCTTCGGCATCGAGCAGACCTTCGGATCCGCTTATCATCCAGAGGGCCAAGGCCAAGTCGAACGCAGGATGCAGACCATCTGGGACGGAATTCGAAACTTCGGCGGCGCCGGCGACGAACATCGTTGGCACCGGGCCCTACCTTACGTGATCTCCGGCATGAACCGTGCCGTTCACGCAACCACTGGATTCTCGCCATACCACATGTTGTTTGGACGAGAAATGACGATACCGCAAGACGTCCTCGCTGGGACCAACGTCCCAGAAACTTTTACGACTAACGAACGTTACGTCAAGAGGATGCAGCAGCGCCTGAACCGGGCGCATGAAATTGCCAAAACGCGGATCGAAGAAGGGTTCCTAAGGGATGCGGCCATCTACAACAAAAAGAAGTCGCAGGCCGAGTTCAAGAAACGGGACTTGGTCACCCTAAAGAACATGGTGGACGACCCGACCAATCCAAACAAGTTCGAAGGCGTCTACACCATCATTGGCATACCTAAGCCGAATACTTACTGGATCCGAGAGCGGGACACCGGTGTAGAACACACTGTATGTGTCGATCGCCTTAAGCCGTACCTTAACCCGGACGGCCCGAGTCGCAGAATAACACGCTCATCCAAGAAGAAGAGCGGCGACGCAGAACCTGAACCCACAGAGTCGGAAAGGTGCAATAACAAGGCAGAGCCAGGACAAGATGCAGAGCTCCCACATGCCCAGAGCAAACTTGAGACGCTGCTGAAAAAGCAGAAGCCCGGAAAGGGCCCGTCCAAGAAACTTGTGGCGGAGCAACAAAAGACTTTGCGAATCCCTGGCTATGGCCCACCTGACTCAAAGACATCAGACCCAGAGCCACCAGTTAAGCGTGGCCCCGGCCGACCTCGAAAGGCCAAACCGGATTTCGAGACACCGGCGCTGACAAAGCTTCAAAACCAGCCATTAGCCGCTATTGACCCGACTTTGGCCCCGGCGGAACCAGAAAAAGTAACATCCGCTACGGACAAGCCAGCGGCGACCGAAGGGCCAAAGGTGGCCCCGGCGCCCAAGGAAAAGCCCAAGAAACCAAAGACGCCCAAGAAGCCTAAGGCAACCCTTACGGCCCAGCAAGTCCTGGAAGAGGACGTAGTTGCTGAAGATGAGGCGGAAAAGACTTGCTCACCCGCATAACTACAGGACGGGAAAAATCTGAGAAAGTCACAAAGGGCAAAAAGCATAAGCCCAATACGGTCCTACCGGACGTATCGGACAAGTCCAGTACGGTTCCACCGGACGTGCTGGACAAAGCGGTTGATAAGGCTGGACAGAATGACGTATAGATAATTCTAAATAATATCTGCTCAATTAACCGAGCTGCTACCGAAACTAACTAACCTAAACTTAACTAACCTAAACCTTAACGACCAGTAGCTTAGAAGTAGCTAAACTTGGTCCAATATCCGTAACCTTATCTGACAAGGTAGCTTATAAATAGCTAGCCGTACTTCGAACTAACATAGTAGGTAGGAGTCTAACACCGCGTGATTCGTCTCGTGACAGCGCCCCATTCAACGATGGACGGACGCCGACGCACTGATCGCTCTGATGACTCCGACCGCAGTAACCGCACACATCCATATTCACGACCGGAATCCCGGTCGGGCGGATCTTCCACTCGGTCGTCTAACCGGCCTCCGAGTGTACAGGTACCTAATATTAGGGCCAACCTAACCGCCCAGCAGCTGGCAACTATGTCAGTTGGCCCCAGTTCACGGGCCGACACACCGCTACCGCGGTCACAGCCTCTGCCACCTCGAGCCATCCCGCCACAACTTTGGCCGCCAGGGACATTCTCTGACGTCACTGGACTCTTGGTGAATGCAGCAATAGCCGGCAGCCAGCCAAGCTCTACGTCGGGCCAAACGGTCCGACGCTATCCTCACGGCCGTACCGGCTCACATCAGCCAATTCGGTATGGTGGCCTACCGACCACTTCGGCGAGTCAGCCAGTTTTCACCACTGCGGCAGTCGGGCCAACGGTCACGACTACACCGGTCCATACTGGACCGCGGCCACAGTACACTCCGCCTCCATACCATAACCCTTACTATGGATATCCACCATACCCTGCGCCTGGACCTTCAAACCAGCCGCAGCCGGATCCGAATCAGTGGCGATACCCACCACCGTGGATGTATCCGCCTGCACCTTATGGATATCCACCGCCTTATAGCGGATATGGGGCATACGGCCAACCGCCGTATAGCCCACCTTCAGCGGCACAACCTGACCCTACGGGCCAGGCGCCGTCTGATTCATCCATTGAGCCTCCACGAGCGGGACCGGAAGCCTACCAAACTCCAGCGCCGCCGGAAACCCAGCCAAGCACATCACGGCTTGACCAGCCTGGTGATTACCCATTACGGGTATTCGTGAATGGACGGCTCACCATTTACAACTGGCCAGAAGAGGTTCCACCGGAATTAGCGGCCCAACTTGGCCTAACTGAACCGGCACCGGCAGCACAACCACCACTGAACCCAGTGTGTGTAATAAGGCGTGACCAGACTGTCCCACCGACAGAACCTGTGTCTTCGCCAGAGCCGGAAGATGAAGGGGACGTCCAATGGGACCCAACTACCCCACCATTGCGGATTGAATCCCCAACTGAACCTCTGGCCGACGGCCGGACTCCACTCTACCAACTTCAGGACAATCTGAAGGAAGTAGAGAACGCCATCCAGGAATTGGAGGCCATGATTCGAGAATTGGACAGGCACAGCCCTCACTACCGTGAGATGGCCCAGCGCATCATTCTCGATCAAGATGAGTTCCGGCGCCTCGCTCATGAACTTAGTGAGGAAATAGCGACCCGCCAAGCTCAAAACGAGATATTTCCTTTGCATGACCAAACTGGTCAGGCACTGTTGGCGGCATCTCGCAGGCTGAGAGACCAGCTGGAACAGTATCGGACGGAAAGACAGCTGAGGACCGAAGGATCCGCAGCACCAACACGTCCGCCACCAGCACCATCAGCACCACCCCCACCATTGAACCCAACAGTCGTAGTTACCGCTACGACAGGGGAATCTTCCGCGCCACCAGTGGCCCAGCCTACGTCTACCGACGAGGCAATGCTGACGGCCACTGGATTGGAACCGCGAGAACCAGCATCTTCTCCGTATGACCTAAGGGCTTACCCAGACATACCTCCCTTGGAGCGTGAACTCCACGCCGCGGAACGCCTCGAAGAGGAAATCCGTAAGGTTATCAGTAGCCTGAAGGGAGTGGATATTGCCACTTTACGGAGAAAAGTCGCGTTGGACCTGGAATTCCAACGCGTCCTGGAATACATAACCAGGATTAGACGGGCCATGCTTCGGTTTATGGATAAGCCGTTGGATACGGCCAACGACGCACCATCATTGCGCGATTTCCGTAACCGGCAGTATCAGCTTGGCCTGATCGACGAAGCACTTAGGCGCGTGTTACCCAAACCCCGACCGGGGCAGCCAACACGCGTCGGACAAACCGGACTTCTCATACCGACACGGTCCTCAACACGCCAACCGGCAGAAGAATTGAGGATGCGAGTCTCGAGAATTATGCGGATCTCGGCTGAACGATTTGCAGCCGGACCAGCACTAAGTCGACCAGCCAGCGCGTCGGACACAGAAACCGACAGCGACATTGAGTGGTTCGACATGCCAGACCCAACCCCTGTACCAGGACTTACAGCTCCGCCTGATCACCTGGTCGCGCCAGAACGACAGGTCCACCCGAGGCCAACTTCATTGGCGCCGCCTCCAGCCATAGCGGAACGCCTGGAATCGATCATGCGGGGCAACGTTACGCGAGGCAGAACGGCCTACGCGGACGACTTCCCGCTACTAAACCAGCCGGATGACGACAATCGACCGGCCCTCGGACTTTACGTCAGCAATGGGATGATGAACAGGCAGCAGCGAACCAACGGTTACGCGAAGCTGACACTGGGCCCATGCAAATGACGGTTGTCCAAGCACTGAGCATTCGGCACCTTATCAGCGATGCTGGAGATGTCGAACGCCGCATAACCAACCGGATCCAAGAACTCAGCCCGTTCGACCCAGAAGCGGTCAGGCTGACGGAACAGCAACAGAGCTTGGCCCAACGGGTGGCTCTGCTTAAAGGTCTTACTTCTAACCATACGATGCCTACCGGTCCATCGTTAACGGTTATGGACCACACCACAAAATGGATCCGAGAATTTATCGAAGATTACTGGAAAGTCCCACGTCCGCCAACGGCGGCACGCTCGAGTGACTTCGATCCAGTAAACGAATGGCGACCATCACCGGTGTCCGAGCCAGCACTTTTGGCCCTGACATATGTACCGGCCGCCTCAACATCAGTTGGACAACCAACTCCAGCTGAATTGGCCCAGGCCCTAACGGTGCCTGGTCCAACATCTGACCAACTTATGGACACTTCTGGAACCGCTATAGCGGGCAACAGTACAGAAGTCCAACAGCAGGACGTCGAAATGGACGTAGCCCTGCAAGACAAAACTCTGGAACTCTCGCCAGAGAAGTCGGCCGAAACGGAGCCAACACCAGTCCAACCGGCTGGTGAACCTACAAGTCCAATGGCTGTTGATGCGCCAACGGCGTCATCACAGCCTACACCGAAGCCAATTGAAGGCGACACATCAAGTGGCACCCTCGTTGTCCGGCCAACGCCTAGGAAATCGACAGGAGGACGGCCAGAACCGGCCACTCCTGCCACAACAAGTGGCCCACGGTCGCCTAGATTCGAGAAGAAGAAGAGGACTCCTCCGGAAGCGGAAGAGCCTCCTTCACAGCGGTCACTCCCACCTTGGCGAGGACCAAGGAGAACTTGGAGTTGAACCGACCACCCAGGTCCACTCCACCAGCGTTGAGTGACCCAGTAAGGGACTCAGACACTTCTGGCCCTACCAGGCCAGGTCGGTCCATACTCAAGCCAAAGAAGGCGGAACCACCGACTTTGGTACTTCGTGGCCTACCAACCAAGAAGAGGAAGTCGCCGCCGAAGAACTTTCCTGGCAAGGGACACGTGCTCTCCCCACCGGAAGCACCAAAGATTCCGTCAGGAACGACACAGCCATTGCGGGACGAACCTCCAACGAGGCATCGTATCCGATTGACTCAAACGGAGTCATGGGATGACCCGCACAACCGGCTTGTAAGCGAGATCATAGAACTTGATCTACGCTTAAATCTGACTGAGGAAGATATGCGCCAGCGACTACGCGCCGGCGATCCTACACTAACGGACCGAGAGATTGACCGCATCAACCGCGGCTGTCAACAGATGGTCCAAGGACGTACAATCCTCATCAGAAAACTGATGGCCATGCGAAGTAAAAGCCAGGCCCTTCGCCAACGCAAGCTGCCTAGCGAAATCATCGAGCATGCCATCTACATCCGTGGCCCTCACATTAACCCAAGGGCATGGACAGTTGAACCCCGCCCACGACCAGGCCAGCCAGTGGAAGACGAACTTCCACCGGAAGAAGCAGAAAGTGAGGACGAACGTCCTCAACTGCCAGCGGCCTTCTGGGGCGTCTCCTCCAGCGAGGAGTCGGAGATCGAGGAAGACTTGGACGAAAACGTCCAAAGGGCGTTATATGAGACCAGTCAGGTCCGGCTACCTTCAACGAAGGAATCGCCACGCCGAAGTCGATCTCCGTCAAAACGGACTTCTCCTGGACGCGCCACATCAACCCCGGCGCGAATGCCCAGCATGCCGGCCATCGAACCGGCGCCTGCCAGGTTCACACCGAGCCGGCCAGGCAAGTCCCCAACCAAAGAGAGGATGGATACAACACCTCCTCCAGAGCCAACGATGACCATTACTGTGGAACGAATCGCAGCACCTACGGTGTCTGCAGATTCAACACTTGAACCAGTAACGGTCACGGTAACGACTCCTGCACCAGTGGCCGCAAAATCGGCCAGAATGACGGTGCGGATAACTCCGGTTGTCTCGGCCCAACAAGTGGAAGCCGACGCGGCCTTGATGCCCATGAGTGCTCTCACTCCTATCGAGCAGAGACACTTATTGATTCATGCTGACCATAATGAACGACGGCAATATCCGTTCCTGCTCGCAAAGAGACAGGAGGCCAAGGAGCAGAATCGTATGGAAGAATACGACATGATAACCGAAATGCTCCAATCCTTGGTCCTACGGATGATAGATGATTACCGGCGCCGTCGTAACCAGAAAGCCTTTCCCCCACCGGAGGAAGACTTTAGAATGGCTGAAACCCTGTCGTCAAACGCGCCACCAACCGTGGTACCGCCAAAGACGCAGGCACAACCACCAGCGGCCTCAGAGCCAATGGACACTTCTCCGTCTGGACCTGTGGCCATTGCGCCACAGCCAGAACCAGTCCAACCGGAGGAGCCACCGAAGGCCATATCGTCGGCACAAGAATCGGCAGGCCAGAGTCAGTCCGGAACAGGGCCAACGGCCGCTGCTCCGATAAACTTGACGAACATGCCCGCCAGCATCGACGATATACCTTTTGGCCGTCCAGTTACTTTCCCTGCAACAGGGACAATGGAGAATTTTGCACTCGGCCTGGGTGTGATTCACTCAGCTAACTCCCAACGGAGTAAGCAGCCGAGAAAAGCCAAAAATCCAGAGAGGGCCAAACCGGCCTCTCGTCCAACTTCTCCACAACCGAGGGCCAAACCGGCCACTCGTCCAAACTCCCCTCAACCGAGTGGGAGTCAGGCGGCCACATCTCGGCCAACATCGAACCCAGAGGCCGAACGGAACCGCCAGAAGAAACAAGCGGCCAAAGACAAGAAAAGTCAAGAGGCCAAGATCGCCCAGCTCGAAAAACGGCTGTCAGGCGATGAAGATGTCCAAGTCCTATCGGACAGTATGGACAAGTCACAAGAGCCACCACAATATCGTCCATGGCAAGAAGAGGAATTCGAGCCAGTTCCCGAAGGTGAACCGCCTTCGGAGGAAACAATGCTCCCGCGCCGGCGGACGACGAAGCTGAGCTCCCGGACCCTGGACCGGAGGCCACGCACATTGAGATCCCAACGGGTCCATATGTGCGCCAATGGGTGGCAGCGGCCAGGATCATGAGACGTACAACAGGAAGAGACATGTACCAATGTCTCGTCCGAGTTCTCCGAGCCAGAATGGCACATGGAGAAGAATTCAGAGGGCTACCGCCAGCGGACCGTGTACTAACGGCACCCTTCATGCGGCGTGTAGTAACTCTCATCCTGGACATGGGACTTCTGGTCCGCACGCACCGTGACTGGACCAGCATGATGGAGCTTCACGTGCCTCATCGGCCAGCAGGGCTTTCCCGCAGCCGGGATTACGCCTTTCACCAGATATGCAGGACCATCGCTTACCTGCACAACCCAAGAGGCTCCAACTTGGTCGACATAGTCAGGACCATTAACGCTCTCTACTACAAAGGAGAGGCGGACCAGGAGAAATTGGAAAAGATCATTCTTGACGAGTTGTTAGCGTTGGTCAAGGACGGAACTTTAGAAACGACTAACGCCTACCGGGCAGAGCCGATCCGCTTCACTATTCCTGGGTTCATCCCGCAGAAGACCCAACGGTCTCTGTATGTGTCACACGACGTGGGCACAAAATGGGATCCGGACAGAAAGAAAGCGGCTGGACCGCCGAAAGACAAGTTGACCGGCAGAGCCAAGGAGGCATACTTGATCTCCCAAGTGGCCAAACTGCCAGGCCCAAAGAAACTGCCGGTAGAAAAGCCTCCTCGACCGTCCGTTACAAGAAGAGAACTGGCTGCACGACAAGAAGCGGAGGATGAGATGCGCGCAGCCGGAATTCGGCCTGTGCCCAGGGACACAGTGTCACTGCCTAACGCAGCTGGCCGGTCCAGACCTCCTTCGCCAGCCTTATCGGTCACATCCACAAAGAGCCGAAAGGCCACGGCCACAAAGAAAAGAGGGAAAAAAGATCCCTCACCGCAGCCAAGCGATTCGGACTCTGAGGACTCACAACCGGAGGACTCAGAGGATGACGAACAAGAAGAGCCGGACCAGGACCAAACCATGGAGTCCCAAAAGTCCGACTCTGACGACGATGATGACCAAAGCCCTGGTAAACTTACCATGGACCTCCCACCGGACCATGACATGGAAATACCACCCGGTGATGAGAACCAGCCACCTAGCGGTGATCAGGACATGGAGGACCAGGGTGGCGCAGAAAGCGCCAACCAGGAACAAGGCAGCGCAGAGAGCGCTAGCCAAGAAAGTCCAGCCAGCGTGGACAACGCTGAGCCAAGTGGAAGCGCTGCATCGCCCGAACGGGAAAGGATGCGCGACTCGACCTCACCAGAATCAGATGATGGCGAGATTCCATGGACTTTACCTGACCCGTGCCCGGCCATACCGCGGATTGATTACGTCTCGCCACCAACACCAAAGGTGGCCAGGAAATGGCCTGGCGGAGACCCTTCCAAAAAGCCAAGGATCTCCAATTCTGACAAGCGATGGGCATACATTAAGGCGGCCCTAAAGGCGTTGTCCCAAACGGGTACAACCCTTGCTACAGGGGGCTTGGCCTTCCAACTCATCAAGAAATGGAATGGCCCACCGCTGTCCAAGTCCAAAGTGATGAAGTACATACAGATGGCCTACCATGAAGGAGCTATACTACGGACTCATCTGCCCAATACGCAGATCTTCTACACTTTCCCACCGGAAAAAGTGGATAAGGCTCCTCAAGGCTACTGGGAATGGCGTAACGCCGTCCTCACAGTGCTGACCACCACTCAGCACCCATTAGGCCTCACACGAGGCGAAATAGCCAACCAGCTCCTGGGCCGATACGATCTGAACGTCATCTCGCACCATCCACAACTCATCGATGGGATAGCATATGTGCCGAACCAGGGCCGCCCTAGCGGGTTGTACCCTATCTGCGAGGACGTCAGATACGTCGTAAGGAAGATGTTAAACGAAGGATGGCTCGAGCAAACTGTTGACGAGCCCGAGGCCCAGCAGCGGTACAGACAACATAACGTCCCACCGGATCGTTACGGCCCTCGTCCCACTGAAGCCGACTCCTTGGCCTCAACCAAGTCCAAGAAGAAGCGGCGTACTCACCATCAGTGACCTAGGCGTAGAATTCGCATAGGGTCTAGGGGGTGATCCCGAAATAATTCACCGGGCAAGAAAAGCCTAGTTAACAAATCACATGTAAAATCATAGGGACGTAAAACATAGGGCGTAATTATCATAGGGACCCGTCATAGAAAGCGGACTTAACCTCATTCTGCAAGTTTCATTTCTGTTACCACAGAGAATGGGACTTACACCGCAGCAGAAATACGAACCGCGATGCTCGGACTGCAGACGCAACAGCGGCGATAGCATGACACATCCTCACCGCCGGGACAATTCCTCACGGGAGTTGTTCCCCTGCGCATACCACCTGCGGCCGGGCTTCCGCGACGAGAGCGAACGAGCCTACTGCTTCTACCTGGAAGTGGTGAGAGGCAATTTCGACGCTTATATACACATGACCAGCCGCGACGGAAGCCACCTGATTCCCCTACTGAGGGATCATGAGCAGATAGAGATCTACGATCTCTACATGCAACGTAGTGGCGCCCGACAACCTGGCTGGTGCAGTACCGGAACTCCGATTCCTCCACTCAGCCAATCGGCTCGAGAACGGAAGGACGAGCGGGACCGGGAACGTCGATCCCGCAACTCTGGATCTGACCAGTCCTCAGGGCGTGGCCCAACGGCCGCCCCGAGAAATTACGACCATCAGCGACCATCATCAGGCTCTCGATCCTACGGACACGAGTTGCCCATGCCCATGGAATACAACCAGGGGTTCGAAAAAACGATCCTGGAAAACATCAACAAAGCTATGGTTGACCAGGTGGCCCGACAGCTGATGGAAGGTGGATTGCTGGATGCCTTAAAAGGCCAATACCAGCCAGCGCGCACTGAACAGCGCACACCATTGGCACCGCTACCGCGGAACCCCGATGACTTACGTCACCAGATCCAGAGCCGTAACCAGGACCAAAGTGGACGCCAAAGCCGTAGCCAGCCCGAGCGCCAACCGCGCACATCACCCGGGAAGCGAAACGAGACGGAGTCCAGCCTGGTTGTCGCGCAGTCCACCAAGCGACCAGAACGAAGTGTCAGCTCGGTGGCCCACAATATCAGCATCCAGATACCGATGGAAACGGAGCCTGCACCGCCGTCGTCGGACCCACCGGCCCGACAAGACGTGAGCATCAGTGCCACGGGCTTCGATCCATATAAGCATGCTGAGGACCAGGGCATTAACATCCGGCCACTTCCCCACCGGGTTGTGACGGATTATATCATGGGTGCCATCCCATACCCCAGGGACAAATGGGCCCAAGTTGACGCCATGGTCCAAAATCTGCAAACCTTCGTCACCCGGTCCGGCCTCGAAATGGAAATGCAGAGGAAAGAGTGGCCCCGTGACTTTAACATGAAGGACCACATTGAGAACCGAGAAGGCTACCCAATGGTCCGTGACAATGCTCTATCGAGCATCACGGACGTGAACTTACTTGGACAGCCCATCACCAGACCGGACTGGAATGACTTGTGCCAACTGCACATTAAGGACGACCAACTTGACGTCGTCAAATATCTGGCCCAGTTTGTCCTACCGGACGCGAACGCCAGTTTTATCATTGCAGCTTGCAGAGCGGCCATAGAAATCCCATGCAAGCCAGCCGATCACAAGGACGACCCAGCGACACAAACCTATTCCTATAATGGCACGCTGATACGCATCTTTGCCGCCAGACTTGGCCACCTACACTGCCATTGGGAACTGGAAGTTGCCTACCGGCAAGGGAAAATCGTCCCTCGGCTATTGACCCAAGTGGCCCTCCTGGGAAACCAGATCCACGAGATCGAAGCGGGAGTCAAGATCCAAAGCGCCCTGAACATTTACAGGAGTCGCGCTAAAGATTACCGCTATAAACAGCCAACGGACTTCGACGACAATGCGGAAGTGTTCGTTAATCGAACAGCAACCAGGAAACTTCCAACGAAGTTTCGAACCCAGCGATCCTCAACAGGATCGTCTGCACACGTCCAAACCCAGGACGTCCAACCAGACCAAGAAGTCCAGCCGGCCAGCACCTCCAGCCAAAATCAACAAAACCTGACAGAACAGGAATTGGCGGCCATGGAAGAAAGCGTCATCGACCCACTCAATCCTGGGTTGGGCGATGGCGACCAAGCCGGACAAGGAGGGCAGGGATAGGCCAATGGCCATTCCTGCATGTTGGCCCTAAACAGGGACCAACATCAGCTGGACCGGACTTGAACACCATGATGGGTGCAATCTAACGGTTGTTACCCTCGCCCAACAAACGTGGCTTACGGCCATGTACCGTCTACCTCACCGGACCTAAATCCCTGGATCTTAACCGGATTCCCCGGATAGGCTCTGGCTTAGCGGCTGGGACCATGAATTTGGCTCGGCCATCCCAGACCATCCGACGGAGTCCACCGGACCGAACTTGGCACAACGCCTAAGTTCACCGGCATGGAAAGGATCCAGCGCCCAGAAGGCGGCGACGGCCCGCATAGAAGTTGCGACAAGCCGTGGATCAGCCTGGCCCGCATACAAGTTGCGACAAGCTAAGGCCAAGTCCTGGTCCATAGAAGTTGGACCAGGCCCACTATGAGTCTAACCGACCATAGTTGGCTCACGAGTTTAGTTGCCATACCAGGCGACTGGGACAAGTGAGTTCGGGAGCCACATAGTAGTTGTGGTATACCCATTTTGCATGCCATGTCCAACATCCTCACCACAAACCGCCCAGAGGCCCATCTAAAAGATGCACCGCCCCGAGGCCAAACGAGGATGCTTCTAGTCAGCAGGCCGACTCCTTTGTGGTAAACGCTTACCGGCGCCCACAACTTAATTTTTTGGAGTTTGGCCCGGCCAACCTGATGTTTTCGTCAGACGCCACTTAATTTTGTTATGGCCACGGTCTCAGGGAAACCTACCTGACTCATCGGACATGGTAGCCAACTCATGGCCCACGGCCAGTGAGACAGACCAACTTTGGCCCGCCATCAACTTTGGACCGTCGAAAAAACGACTAAGTCCTTTTGGCCCGCCATACACTTTGGACCGTCGAAAAAACGATTAAGTCCTTTTGGCCCGCCATACACCTTGGACCGTCGAAAAATCGACTAAGTCTTTTGGCCCGTCCAACGACGTGGCCACTGGAAAATCGACTAAGTTTTTTGGCCCGTCCAATGACGTGGCTCATCAACAAACGACTAAGTCCACATCGGAGAGCCAAAACCCGGTTATACAGGACCCACACCACAGCAAAGGCCTGAAGCAAGGCCATACCATTCCGGAACCCTGTATCCCGGTCCAGAGCATGTCAGAGACCGAGTTTGGACCGCCCCAACGGGTTTGGTCCATTACACCACTTGGTCCTCGGACTTAGAAATTTTTCCATTATGGCCCTCCTGGACTTAGAAGATTTTTGGACCTAGGTGCATGACCAAACCGGCATGCAAGGCCAAAACCGGTCCAAGTTAGAGACCCATATGGGCCATCCAAACGGAATTGGTCCAAGCATACCATTTTGGATAGCAGGAGCACCCTCCCGCTCAGAGGCATCATTTAAAAGCCTTTATGACCACCCTAACGGGTTTGGTCCATTTCACTACAGGAGCACCTCTCCTGTCCAGAGACATCACTCTGGCCCACCATGGACCGCCCAACCGGGCTTGGTCCACCACAATCAGGAAGGGGACAACTTGTCCTTGCGCATGCAACCGTGCCTTCCTCATACAACTCCGCTGGAATTACTTCACTGGACCCCTGTGGACATCTCTGGGAACCGTCGCCCCGGATTCACAGGACCAGACATATCCTACCGGATAAAGCGGACCGTTGACTAGGACCCCTGTGGACAAAAGCGGCCCTGTGGTACACCTAGTCGGAATAAGCCTTTTGTTTCGTCTAGTTTTTTAACCAAACCTGGTTTTTCTAGACTTTATTAACCAAAGATGATGTTTTTATTTAGCCATTTAACCAAAGGAATTGGCTTTGGGATCTCTAACTATGATCTTACTTTCTTTAATTCTCACCGGAATTGTGATCTTTTTATTTCGATGTTTAACCTATGAGCCTTATAAACTTTATTTTTTTACTTGTTCGACCAACCAAGCCTTCAAACCCCACTGGAACCCCCAGCAACCAGAGTGCACTCCAGATTTCGGCCGTTCGGTGCACTGCACCGCGGGTCTGGAGGAAGCGACCCTACCGGGTTTAGAGACAAAGTGGCATCCGGCCCTACCGGGTATCGGATCCTGGCACCCTACCGGGTCGGCCAGGGCAGAGTCGGAAGGTGCTCGCAGGAGCTCCCACTCCCGCCCAGAGGCATGTCAGAGACCGCTCACTCGAGGCGGTAGACACCTCTTGTGGCTTTTGCTCTGTCGCCCGCCCGCACATGGTTACTCCATTCGTGCCGCGCTATTACGCTGCTTACTCAGCGTATACTTTGTCTACGCTGACCAATCAGCGCATTTCTCTGCACTCTTGGGGGTGGAGCCCTGCGCCTACGGGCGATTCCATGCTTTGCAGCATCAGTTGTTGCATACCCGCAGCACGCGGAATCATTAATCACGATTCCTCACCAGCGCACTGCAGGCACTTTTTCCAGCTTTTCCCGCATTGGGTTTTCTGTTGGTTTTGTGTTGTTGTTGCTTTATTGTTATCACAATAAAGGCTATATTTGCCCCATTTTCCATCTGCTTCTGTGTCTATCTGACAATCATTTGGGGACTTATTGCAGTTGTTAAGTCCGTTCCATTTTTGTTGTCAATACGCGGGTAATCTCTCTCTTGCAAATGTTATCAGCAGTAAACGCATCTCCACAGTCAAAGTCTCGCTATGGGCTTCAATTGGTACGCACGTTTGTCGACTGGATTCAAGTCACTGTTTTCATCGATGCTCTCCTTTCACTAGTACTCAACACAGCGGCGAAGCGAACGCTCTCGTTCTGGCGTCAACGTCCTCGACAATGCTAGCAGTGCCCAAAAGGTGATTCGGTGCAACTTTGTCGCGTTTTCGTTAAAGTTTACCACCAGTTCAGTCCCTTCCGTATGTCGTTCGAAGTAAATATCGCCTGTTTCCCATTTCTTTGAAACCTCCGATAATGAAAATAAATACGATAATTATTTGAATTAATGTTTCATACACCCAACGTGAGCATATTTTTACAAAACCTTTCAAGCGTATACTTACGGTCATGATCTCCTTTTCTCGAACAGAATTGCCATTTGCATCGGTAATCCAGTCCGACAGGCGCCGGAAAATAGTTTGATAAGGCGAAACGTTGAAATCGGGAAGTGCAGGCGCGGCTGTCTTAAACACGTCGCTAAACGCGATTTCTTCGTGTACGTTCACAGCGGCGCGTCTAATGGTCAAATCCAAAAAGGCTGGATCTATCGCTTTGCGATTCACAAAACCTACGCTGGAAGGTACGAAGAAATCCCGCAGTGTGACATTGTACAAAATCAACCGGCTAAAAGACGGCTCCATAATTTTGTGCAAGTGACGTGCGAAGCTTATCCAGTGTCTTTTCGTGGGCATCCACAACGGTGCCTTCAAATGGCAAACTGCATCTAAGTGTAGTGTTGGAGAACACAAATGTCCGCGGCATCGGTTTGAAGGTTCGTAGATCAGAGAGTAATGGAAGCGAAGAAAGGATGTCGTGACCGGTAAAAAGGACATATTGCGTTGCAGGAGTGATGCAGTGGCACAGCAGCGACATAAACATATATGGATTTCGGGGGCGAATACAGCGGGAATAATTAACTGTAACACTTTTAGCACAGTCAGCCGATACCGCAGCGGTGTTCCAGGCAGAGCACACGGAACGTGCAGTTGCTTGGTGTCTTCCATCGAGAAGCGTCATTATATCCGTAAGAACATTGAGCGAAATTTCGTTAATGGAAGGATAACGTTTTTTATCAAGCTCAGTTTTTTTGGTTAAATATGACAGCTTCTGCTGCCATAATTCCCATAACTCTCCTGTTCGGCTCTGACGATCGTACAATGAATGAAACTCATCGCTGTCAAAAAGCGACCAATCTATGTCCGGCATGTCGTATTCCTCCTTTTTATGTATGAGCGCTTGTGGTTTCACTCTCTTCAACATCGTTATCTATAAGAGAAAACGAATTGCATACGAGTAATAAAAATGTATTAAATTACTAAGACTGATGTCACTAAAAGTTTGTCGTTGGTAGTTCCAACACCATTCCAAAATAATATTGCCCAATTATGGCAACGATGCAAGGTAAATCGATATTTACCGTCTGAGTTCGTCTCAGATCATTGCTTGTAATTTTTAATAATATTACCGTTGTCACATTTTCCGTGCCAGTTGATTTTTTTTACTGTACATGTGCTCAGTCCTATTCATTACGAACTCTGCAATTTTGACTTACTATTTTGTCACAGTCCAGAGCCATATCACGCGGCATAAGAAATGTGATATGATTATATATTATTCCGACAGGATGGGTGCGACGGAAATATGCTCTCCATTTATTAATCACCTCCGAACTATGAGGAGCGAACGACGGGTGTACAGGAAATCCATCTTTAACAATATCGTCCTTTCCTAATAAAATCCCTGTGTGTGAAAGACTGTGGAGACGATTGGCTCGAGCGACAGTGACAATTCGCTCGTTTTTATGGAACACTTCCACTAGAGCATAGTCATTTCGATGGGCTGAATTCGGCGATACGGTACATTCGTACCAAGTCCATGCCAGTTTTGCTGACAATTTAAGAAGTATTCTTCGACGGTCCGATGGATCCTGGCTGCCGCATGCAGCTGCGCTGATGTTGTTATCCAAAAATATTTGCTGACTGTATGGGATAACCTCCGGCTGTTGGCCAGCAACACCAAAATCAACAACCCATCCAAATTCCAGTTTATCGACTATAAGACCGCGCTGGAAGAGCCCGTTCTGCATGACATTTACAGCATTCCAATGGTAAATTTTCTTGGAGAACATCATGTTGAACGAAAATCAGCAATCAGGACCGGTGTAACTGGTTCGGCTGCGTTCGAAAAATGGCGTGCCAAACTAAGTGACACAGCAAAATCAAAAGAAGAAGATACCTTTATGACTTTATGCGATTCCCAAGTGGATGAAGAAAATCTTCATTTACTCATGAAGCTTTATGAGTAGCTGATGTTTTTCTACTCGTACACAAGTACTTTTATGATAAAAGTGGTTGTGTACCTGACTAGTGACTATAATTGATGACGTTGACACTGTAATAATACAGAATACAAGGCTGAAAAGCAGCATACAGGTGGCACAGCTTTAGAAAAAAGTGTGGAAATAAAGTCTGCTGATCCATGCAACAGACATGCACAACCGGCTGTACACGTGAAAAATTCGATCAATGAGAAAACTTGTCCATTTACCTCGTGTCATCTCAAATTTCTCATGCGCGCTTGAACATGGCGTTGGTGGGCGTACAGTTGGCGTATTGTACAGCGTACAGACGCAACGGCTCCCTAACGCGAGCCGCCATGAGTCATGAGCGTTGTATATGCCGGGACACGGTTTGTCAGTTATTCAAGCGTTTGCTCTGTCTCATACTAAAATAACAGCTGCTGCGTAACACTAGTGGTGGTTGATAACCGGTGCATTACACGCGAAGCAGAACTAATAATAATAATATAATAGATTGTAGTCGCACACACAAAAGGCTTACAATAGACGGTACGATATACGGTGACTCGCGCACGTCCTCTGGCGTACCCTTACGGATAATTTGACGATAGGATTGACGGTAAAGGCTCAGATGTCGTCAAAGCATACCGTTATTAACTCAGCGATATGCAACCACTCGCGGTGGCGGTGGCCTCCATAACAAAGGAGGCTGCAGTTGTTGCCAAATCACGAAATTTTTGATTGGTAGAGAGCAAGTTTTAAATATTCTTGATTAACCAGCAAAAGTAAATCAAAGAAGAATAAAATTATTTTTAGTTTTTTTTGATACCAAGTGAGCGGTTTGTCCAAAAATTACGATTCTGCAGCCATTTGCGTTTATGCTAAGCTTACGGAGCAGTTGGAGTACTCTGCGCGAGCTGTTCACTCAGACTCCGTAGACTTCTTATGGTAATTAAAATGCTCCTAGAAGTTCACTGGCGCTCAAATTTAGATGTTCTGATATCGAAAAATAATCCCAGATTTTTAGTTTTTGATATGACTTACAGCTGGACGCAGTTTATCTCATACAAAAAAGTGCCAAGGCTGATTGGAAACTTTTTACGTTCTTCACGAAAGCATGACTCGACTGTATCGTACACCGTTTCCTGATGAGTGCGACGCTACAATGTATAACGATGCGGTTCCGATACGTGTCCTGTATCGTTTACCGAACCGTATACCGGGAGTGTGGTACGATACAATCCTAATAATTATGCATTTCCGTTATCACTTGAAAATGGTATGTACCACTGGAAATGGAATCGATGTGTGGAATTCCACTAATCCCATAGGAAAGAGGGTTACGTACGAGCTTTTTGGAGTCAGGCATACTCTGCTGTGGAACTTGTGGAAATATATACTCTGCTATGGAGCATGTAGTCTTGACAAAGGCTTAATTGCAGAACCTCGCGCTTCGCGCTCGGTTCAAATTATGGGCTACGGATACGTACGGTGATGCCGCAGTGGTTTGGTCAAAGGAGATCGGTAGAAAACTGTTTATCAAAACAGGCGAAGAGTCGTTCCACTTGCTTTTTGTTTCAACGTTTACGTTTGGAAATTATGCGTGGTAATGCTGTGAGTGTATTGTGCACAGTCCCTTCTCATGTTCATTGGGACACATTTTTTATTTGATTGCAAGCACTGAATGGGGCTCTTTGCTGTGTGTGTTGAAAAATAAATTCGCAATTCTTATGGTTTGCCTTGGTTTATATGGTAGGCAGTTGCAAGCTTCGTGTCCCTTTGACCTGTTTGAAAACCGTTGGAGGCTTAGTTGGATCTGTTTGGACGCTTAAATGATCGTCTCAATCCTTTTGCTTTCTCGTCTACAGCATAAGATTGTTGCAATGTTCCGCTACTTCCCTGTGTGCATTGTGCAATAGGTTTTCGATCAGTCATTAAGCAGAGCGCTGTCCACTGGAAAGCGAGAAACGGCCGAAAAATGCACCGATGGGAGAATCGAACCCCGGCTACGTCGTTAGATCCGCGCAGCCAGTACCACTGCACCACGGCGCAAGTGTTGAAATCCTTTGCAAGTCTTTGTCGCTGTACATGAGCCGCTTCTCTCCTCACCAGTTTTTTTGTGATACGAGTAGTGAACTGCGGTGCAAACAATCAAACTTTCGGACAGTAAAGATTTTCCCAGAGATTAAACTAAGATCAAGTTTAATTCAAAAAACACAAGGGAGGCATAGATGAACTCAGTCGACCCAACTCAAAACCAAAAAAAGCCTATAGCCAACGTTATTTAGGAATTTGGGCGCACCCGGCAGGTCCGCAGTCCCGACAAATCCCATCCTTCACTGCAGACGCACATTCGACAGAGAAAGACTCCGTTTGGGTCCACTCGTTGCTTGATTTTAAGCAATTTCGGGTAATGCTCACCCCACGCGGCTTCCTGCCAGTTTGGCTCATCCAACCCGATTTCATTCAGGTACACTCCCGCATGGGGGAACGCGTCGCGCCACACCTGCAGTCCGCTGTTGAGCGCCGCCTGTTTGGCTGCGATTTCGGCGGGAGTGGCTGTCGCGTTCCAACGAATGGAGAGACCAGCCAAGAAATCCGCCCTCCGCCACGCTGGCGTCACTGCGGTCTCCATTATAAGGTCATCTCTCTCTCCCGACGCATATCCTCTGGCTATGGCCAGGGTGAAACCGTTTTCCAGACCGTTTTTCAAAGCACCCAGCACGACTTTCTTTGCCACATATTGTGGCTCATAAATGTAGTCGGGGATCAGGCGCGAACCGAGACTCATGCGGAACCCGGATGCATCGAAATCATCCAGGATCCCGAGCGTATCCGTCCAGGCTTTCCATGCCTACCAGTAAAACCAAGTACAATTTGAAACTTTGATAAATTCTTCTGGATAAATCTCAACGTACTTTAAAGCTGGGGAAACGCTGGAAGAACGAAGCGTTACCGAATGGTTCCACGACGAATTCCGCTGCTGCCTGTTTTTCCTCCAAACTGTCAATCAACCACTGTACCACTCCGCCAGCCGTGTGTTCAGCTTTCAATGCCGGTATAAGAAACAAAAAGCTCGCGCCGAATTTCGGATTATACATCAAATAACCGCCCCATCCTAATGACATCATCGTGAATGTGTATGCCGCCAGTTCCTCCACTATTATTTCCAGTTGACTGGCTGTTAAGGTCCCGGTTGGATTGGCATTGACCACAACGAACGAGTACGACCAGAATCCGTGCGGCACCGGATGCAGCTCGTAGGTAACCGATGTGACGACGCCGAACGTGCCACCACCACCTCCGCGTAACGCGAAAAACAAGTCCGGGTTGTGGCAGGCGTTGGCGGTCAGATGCTGACCATCCGCGGTCACCACCGTTGCTTCCAGCATGTTCTCCACGGCCAAACCCCACGCCGGACTCAGGATGCTGTGCCCGCCGCCGAGAGTGAACCCGCCCACGGCGCTGATGGATGGACAGTGCCCGCCCACCATCCATTGGGTATGGTTGAATTCCCGTTCAATCTGGGAACATAACGGTTAAAAAAATAATCCTTTGCTAAATCTGGGGATTTCGAAACTACATTAGGAAGACCGAAAATTATGTGGACTTCCGGGGAGACATGTTCCCATGTTAATTTTTGTCGTGCTCCCTACCAATACCACTAAAATCGTAACCCTACGGCTAGATTGGTGATGTGAAGGATCTACACCATTTACAAAATATTTAGCGAAATACTGTATGCTAAAAACAAACAGACACAAAGTAATTCCCTTGCGCACACGCAGTTAACGGATTTACAGACAGTGCCGGAAAAGGCTGTGGGTGGAGTGAGAGAAAGCGAAGAGAGCGAAAGGTAGTGAAAGGTATGCACGGAGTTATCACCATAAATAAATTGATAAGTAAACAAACAGGATTAACTGATTAATTAAAGAATCAAGTTACAGTAATTAAAAAATATTTTAAAAAATAATTGAATTATGAACAGTTTGAGAAAATAAGATATTTGAAATTATTCATTTTGGGCAGACCGTCAGACCATAAAATCAACTGCGTGATTAGTGTTGGGCCGGCCCGGCCCTTTTGGGAGGGCCGCGCCGGGCCGCGGCCCTCGGCCCTCGGCCCGGGCCGTGGCCCGCTGTAAACGTTAAATATGGAAGAAGACGTAGAAAAACAGAAAATTTCATTGGGATTTACTTAAATTTAGTAGTTTTCGATGAGTTTTTCTTAATTTTCACAGCATCGTTTCTAGGCGAAAATCCGTCTATTTTTCCGTTGACATACCCGCTGTAGCCGCTTGCATAATGACATCCGGGAATGAAATATTACTGTGCTGCAAGACGGCCCGGGGACATGTCGGGCCGCAGCCCGGATCGGCCCGCGGCCCGGGCCGTGCAAACGACGGCCCGGCCCTCTTACACGGGCCGGGCCGCGCCGGGCCGGGCCGACCCAACACTATGCGTGATGATATGTGCCAGACAGGGAATTCGTCCTGATCTGTACATGATATTATAGGCTTAGAGTTACGGCTGACCGTTTCATAGACATCTTTCCACACTTTGCCAGCGGGAACCGTAATAACCGCACCAGGACTGCGAGAAACCGTATCGTTACAGCCGTACGGCATAAAGGACGCTTTCGTCTGGATGTCTCCCTGGAAGTTTCTCATCCAGATCATCAGCGCGCCGGCAGCCGTACTCCGTCCCAGATAATCATGGCCGGTACTCTTAACGACCACACGCAGGTTGTGTTGCGTGGCAAAATGGAGGGCGGCGCGGATGTGGTCGACAGTGTGGGCGTCCACGGCGAAGGCCGGGACACGCCCCTGTTGACACGTGGCGTTAGATAGTGCTTCGTGTTCCAGTGGGCATTGCTGATCGTTCAGTTCTTCCCAGTTGAAGTAGTGCATACTGCCCGGTTTACTACTTAAGTAGTCCTCTTTTTTATAACTGGCTTTGATGCTGAGACATTCGGAGGCGTGTCCGACGTAGCATGGATGCGCTGTAGAACAACTAGTTTTTGAAATTTTTACAGGCAGTAAATTTCGGTGGATACGTACCTGTTGGCACAGTCACAATAAGTTTCCCGCCCAAAGTGACGTTTAGCGCACTCCACTCGTCAGCGCTAGGCCAACATGCATCCCCGGGAAAGCAGCGACACTGAACTGATGCTTGTACTGGTGTCCACAGTAGAAGCAGCTAAAGAAAGATATTAAACCAAAAGCGTTCTCGCTTGTTCGTTAAAACGAAACATCTGTATTCTTAATACAACAGTGTAGCATCTACCATTCAAAAAAATTCTAGATTTATGCGAAACATGCTATACGTAACCACGTTTTCCACCAGCCTTCGGACAAGGAACAAAATTAATTATACCAAGCTGGCAATGTTACAAAAAAAATAGTTTCGCTTCTTTCGCTACGAGTACTACAAATACATTACGCAGAGTACGATACGATTAGAGCGGTTTATCAGCCCGTTTTCAATTCCAACCGTGGATGACTTACCCTCACGCCCAACTGCATAACAAGTTTTGCGTAAAAATTTGCGACAACCATAATATTTCTTTTTCCGAAAAACTGATACGAATTTTTAGCCTGAATTTACAGCGAAAGGTGCATGTGTTAACTGCATTACACAGTTTAAACGGCCTGGTCTGTTTAGGTATTAGTTGCACTACATGGCAGTTGTCAGCTATGATTTTATCGCTTTTTGCTGTGGCACATTTTGGCATTGCCCATTGCTCCTTTATCAAGCCGGTTACCCATCTATCTGATCCTGTCATCCGCATGCATCAGTTTAAACCCGTCGACAACAGCATTCAGCTGCAAAATGCCGGTAGTACCAAGTTGGGTAAATCTGTGGCTGAATTTTCACATGTAGTCACGAGACCGAGGACTCGACAGCAGCGTAAATAAATGTCGCTTTTACAGTTTATTTCCTATACAATACGCATTAAGACTCACATCACCTCATGTCAGCAAAAGCTGGTTTTTCTGAGTATGTATTGCCAAAGAAGCGGACGTATTTTTTAACCAAAGTCGACAGCGACCTTTTCTATGGGTCGGGCGGCTCGACAAGACACAGATACTGGTTCTGTAAAAAATTATAAAAAGCCAAACAAACTAATAATAATTGACCTTATCGAACGAAAGCAAAGAACACAAGATTAAAATACAATGTATCACAAAATAAACAAAAAGGGCAGCTTAATATTGCAGGAATTTGTAGTTGACCGAGAGCGTCACACAAGCTGACACCAGCGCGACGCGAGTCCCAGGACTCTTTACGGGCCGCACACCACTCCAGCGATTCGACGCGGCATCGTAGACCTCCATGGACGCCAGCGGCGCCCCGCCGTTGCTGCACCCACCGCACACGTACAGCTTGTCGTTTAAAGAGAACATGCAGTGTCCGTAGCACGGCACGGTCAGGTCGGGTATGCGCTGCCACTGGGCGCCGGCCACGCCCAGCTGCAGTCGCTCGCAGCTGCTGAGAACGGTGGATCCCGGGCCCACACCGCCCGTCACGTACAGGTAACCGTTGAGTACTTTAGCCGCGAAACTGCAGCGCGGATGCAGCATCGCCGGCATCTCGCTCCACTGGTTCGTTGCCGCGCTGTATATGTCGCCGGAGGCCAGGATGCCGCGGTTGCGACCCTGAGCCGAATATCCGCCGCAGATGATGAAGTAGTGGTGCCACACATCGAAGGCCGCTTCCCGTCTGCAGAAAATATTTTTTTTCTTGTTAAACCTGCTCGGTATAATGCATTCGCTAAAAAAACTTTCCCGATTGCGTTTCTTAAGGAAATGCGCCGGTACATGGCACCAAATTTGTGTACACTGACAAAACACTAAACACAGCATCTGTAGAACGTTGACTAAAAATATTTTTAGTTTTACTCATCACATTTTTTTCACGGCGACAAATGCACAGTTTTGTATATTGGTATCCTGTAAAAGTTAAAACAGTCTGCAGATAATTTGCCCATACATATTCTGTAGTCAGTTGATTCGTGTATTACAAAGTTTCAACCCACCGTACCCACCTGATATTTTTCGGGCTTCGGATGCAATCGCTGAATCGCATTGAAGCCGGGTCGAAGGTATAGGAAGCCAGTTTTTTCGTAGTGCTTGTGTTCCAACCGAACACCAACCCATTAAGAGTGATCACGGGAGAGGCAGCGCCCACAAACTGCTCCTCGCAAATATAAACCATCTCCGCCTGCACTGAGTCATCATCAATCAGTAACGCATACGTTCGGAGCTGCGCGCCGTGTTCGACGCGGAACCACACGCGGTTGTTGACCACGGGGCCCATCTCCTTGACGGTGTTCCACGTCTGCAATTCCGCCGGAAGCGGGACGGCGTGAATCTTGTTCTCAAGCGCGTCGTACAGGTGCAGACTGGTCTGATGCCGGTCGGCGTAGAACAGGAAGGCCACCTCGGTAAAGTGGCGTTCCCGCGGCGTGGCGCTCAGACGGACGCCAGGCGGGAAGAGCCGCGTCTGCAGTTCCAGGAGGCCGTCGCGCAGCGGACCGGCAGCTATGAGGATGGCCAGAGGGAGTATGTTGGGGAGTAGATCCCAGCGGATCTCCGGCAGGACGGCCTCAAAGTTCTCCGCCGTCCAGCGTGCCGGATAATCCACGTGGCACCAGTTCATCACTCTCTGCAGCGCAATAGGCATAGAGAGATGCTGGGCGTAGACAGTGCTAACAGTCAGTGGTACTATAAGTTTGCCCGGCAAACACGCTTCTTAGATTCCTATATGCTTTCTTAAGCATTTAGATTCTTAGGCTTTCTTTGGCTCGCGTGCTAACCTGGTACACTTCCATTTCCGAAGAGACCGGCAGGAAATCTTGCCGGATGCAAGCCAGCACTTCGTCCAAGGACAGATGTGCGTAAGCCACAGCGGGATCGGCAGGCACTGGTGGTTTACTCTGACCGGCGTTTCCGGGCGTTTTGCTAGCCGTGCTGGATGTCGGCTGTGCCACTCCTGCAAAACATGCTGCTACGTAATATTTCGTAAGATAATTTTATGGAGAAGACTCCTATGTATCCCACGAAAAACGACTGGAGACTAAACACCTGGTGATAAGAATCACGCAAAGAAATTTTAAGATGCGTCAGTAATTTCTTACCATGCGATGGCGCCGGTGTTTGTATGGTCTTGATTGCCTTGACGGCCTGGCACGCCTTGGAGGCGGTTTGCTTCGGTGCTTCTATAAACGTAATAATTATTTCTACTAGCAATGTACCTTTCACTCTTCACACTTGAAGTTTCATTTTAAACCGCAGAATAACGACATTTTTGAAAGGAACTGATAACATAATTATCACACTGATTGAAAAATATCCCACTGCGTAGCTATTTGACCATTACTATTACATGTACGGGAAGAGACCCGGTACAAAACCAATCTTTTGTTTTGTTAATCATGCATGCCTGTACACATATAAGCATGTGCAACATACCGTATTTATCGAATTAGAATCCACAGGGTTACAAATATTACAAATGACCCACGGGGTGGGCTCCAATTACGGGCATGGGCTTGTATTTAGGGGGGGCTTCAATTTTTCAAACCAGCTTTTTGGCATTTTTTAATATGGGCTTTACGGTATTTAATTAAGCCCATGGGCCTCTATTTCGGGGGGGGGGGGGCTTATAACTTTCAAACGACCTTAGGGGTGGGCTCTAATTACGGGGGGGCTTCAAATTCGATAATTACGGTATGTACAGAAACGCATGCGCAGAAATATACAGAAATGTTTTTTTACCTAAATGTATCTGTAAATATGAAGATAACTTTTATACCGGGCCAGAGTGGCACCATTTTGCAAATTTAAATTGAATTTTTTAAATTTTCAAATTCTTTTTAAAACGGGAGTTCAATGCAAGAACCGTGGTTCGATGTATGCGCAACTAACATGTACCGGGTCATTTGGCTAACGCTCATATAGTGCAGTTTAAAACTTTCCCGGGTATTAGAATAAATTATTAAAGGTCAAACAATAAGACCACTGCGCAGAGCCTGCCCCATAAGCTTATGCATCCAAAATAGGTAACTAATAGAACCATTTTCCGAAGTAAAGACTAAAGACCTCATTCAACACCCTTACGAGAAAAAAAACTATTTAGCACGGGATAGCTATTCGGTAAAGTGCGGTAATTTACTGTTAATGGCATCCTGTCCCTGTAGTGAGGGGGGCATGGGGATCTTGAAGAACGCCGCAGCTGCCTGCAGATGGCTGGCCGTGCAGTCGATACCCTGGCCCTGAAGGCTAGCGCCCAGCGGCAGACGTGGATTAAGGGTGGCCTGCAGGACGAGATGCGCCGCCCAGGAATCGATGTGCGCTGGCAGGGTAACGCGGCACTCGTAGTGCTGTCGGCTGCATGGCAGCATCAACGCCTCCACCTTCGACCAAGGGCTGTACAGGACAAACTCCCCCGTCGTCACTGCCACCAACGGCGGGGGTGGCAGGCATTGCTCCCCGCCTCCGCCGCTGACGCTGTCGTCCCGTCCTGGGTCCGGCTTGATGCAGGCGTTCTTGGCGGCGTTGCCGGCGTCATCGGCTTTTCGCTTCCCAGCAATTTCGACGACCGGATCCATCCCGATTCCCCCGTAATTCCAACCAGAAAAATTATTGTCGCCGGCAACAACAACATTTATCATCGACTGGATTAAGAAGCCCGAAATTCAGATAGAAAAAAATTATGATTATACCAGTTTTATGTTGTTATATATGTATGTTTTACCTTCACGCAGCCATCGTGTAGGATTTTGACGACGTGCTCGGGGATTTCCTTTTAATTGAAATGTGCTTGACTCTGCTTTCTGCAGTTGGAAAGAGAACTATAAGTGTAATTAAGTGAAGATAATACTACTGCGAAGCAATAGTCGTCGTGGAAGAGTCTGACTGGAAAAGCCGGCGCCGGGGTTTTGAGCGGGCGAGGGCGACTCTTTGTACGTAGTGGCTAAAAACACAGCCGGTACTTTGCGATTGCTTTATGCGGCTAGTTGTTTCGAAAACGGCTCGGTTTACATGTTCAGCAATGCATTAATCAGGTGACAGACAGAACATTTTGTGCAAAGTACGGTAATTCATTCACGCAGAGTTACAATGGAGGCTATAACACTGCAACAGACAGATCGTATGCAGCAGCTCGCAAACGCGAGCGCCAGCTTTATTTTAACGCGCAATGGCGCTAACCGGCTCGGGCAGAGCAAGACGTTCAACAGAACCAGACTAAGAGAATTCTAAACAGGTAGACAGCAAGCACATCTCTAGGGAAGGCGCCAATCCTCTGCTTCGACTGATCTCCCTGTCTCCTTCCATTTGGCACGATTGGTACTGCGGACATCACAGGCCTTTCAGTCCAAGCCGTTACTGAGTAGCCAGGGTGGTATTGTGATCCTCCATCTCCCGTGCCCGTCTCCGTGGTGGTATTGCTGCCTCAGCCAAGCACTTCGCACACAGGCCTTGCGGGCCGTGCACTCGCAGCCTGAACTCAGAGTGGTCACCCATCTAAGTCCAAACCGCGCTCGATGTAGACTATCTTTCAAAACCCGAAGGTTTATCCATCTAGCCACAACGAGTGTGCTAGCCACAACGAGTGTGCTTGCCACAACGAGTGTGCTCAATGATATTAATCAGCGCGTGTCGGTGCAGGCAGACGCCGCACCACACCCCGCTGCTGACTGAGTGCCTGAATGGACGTCGCCAAGTTGCCAACACCTACAGAATTACCACAGTCCAGCTGCAGTCTGTCTGCTCCCCAGTTTAACCACGGTCCACCACATCTAACGACATAGTAAATTACAACTAGTAAACCATCCTGTTCGCCTCGCCCCGCACAATAATACCGGGCAGCATAATTGAGTTATCCCAGATATTACAATGTATACGAGTAGACATATTATTTCATACATACAGCTTAGGACAAAATGGTCGCATACCCAACATATCCACATTCAGTACGAATGCAGTGCCATGCACTGTATTTTTGCTTACTAATAGCGCACCTGCTTAATTAACTGCAATCCGTGCCTATTTAGGCACTGATTGCAATTAATTAATAATTAATTGCACTTAATTAATTATAATTATCATCCTACGTACGATGGAGCTGTTGCGATCGGCGCTACAAATCTATCACTTGTCATTACTGCAGAGTGCAGACACGATCAGAAAATTAATATTCCAAATTAATTGTTCCGAGTCCAGTAACGGTCGATATTAAAATTTTTTCCCCCTGTAAAGTAGAGTTACCATCCTTGATTTTGATGCAATTTCGGTGCCTATCTCACTGTAATCGCATATGCAGACTGTACTTGGTCGGTATCACCTGCCGGTTTGGGCGCAACCTGCTGTTCGTTCTCAGGCGAAATTAAATATCAGAAGTGGAGTAGTTAAAATTGACCGAGAATTCTTATCCCGATTCTCGTAAGTAATCAGTTGCAGTACTTAATTAAATTCTCATCAACGCTAATGAAATTATGGAGCGTAAAACTGTTATGGAAAGTAAGACTGTGGATTTTCTGTCAGTATCTGCTCCCTGGGTCCCCGCATGTTGGGAATAGATGTAAAAACAGGGCTGGAAAACAGATGTAAACTTCTTGCGCTACGACGATTTCTTGGAATGTTTAGACTGCCTTCGGTACAGTCATCATGATTTTCGATTGTACGCGCTGTGTACGAACAGAGCACAGGAAATAGTCTATAAGAAATGTAGAAAGGTTTGCGCCGCTGCCCACAAACCTCACATCAACAGAGAAATTACTGTCGTACAGATACGGGCAGGTGGCAGACGAGCCTGTTGTTGCCGAAGTTTAATCTCGTAAAAAAATCTCAAGGGAACGTTGCATGATAGCGTAAGTACAGATACACTGTACATCCTCACCTTATTTAATTTGAAACTATTAGATTTTTGTTGGTGGTGATAAAAAATGCACGCATAATCTAGGAAAGCATCATGCTGCAATCATGATCAATCGACCACCGTGCTTTTCGTCGGCCGAGTACATAAGGCGCAGTCGTTGCATTTTCGCTTGCACACCGACAGCAGGAAACGCCGGCTTATCCAGTTTGTCGCTGGGAACGGAATTTCTCGCCATAGAATTCCTGATAATACTGGGAAAGCATGGCTGCGTATTTGTTTGACAACATGCCTGGTCATCATTGCAGCGAGCAGCCAGTGGGAGGCATCACTTCCTCCTGCCGAGTTGCTAAAATCCTGTTCATCGGAAGAGCAGTTAGCGGCTGAACAGTGCTTACAATCCATCCACACTCTGCTAATGACAAACACAGAAAAGCTGCAGAAACTGGTAACAGTCTTCGGGGGACCACCCATCGGGAACCCCAACGCGACTATCCCCTCCACTGACGTTGAATTTCTGTTCGGCATCGCCACCAGCAGCTTTACTGATGCCTAATGTTACGCAGTACACGTGTACTGTAAAAGAAAATGTTTGTTAATCCTAAATTCAGAATAAATTTTTTCAGACCGGTGGCTGTCGCGTTGACCTGTACTGAGCTGTTGCCGGCTTTATGTTTTTCATCTGGATTTCCCCCTGCGCTGGTTTCTACATAATCCCCGGATCACAATCAAAGTCCGCGACATTTTCCATCGAATGTGCAGTGTTCCGGGTCTCGACCGACATTTAATCCGGATCGGTGAATGCGCAAAACATTGAGAAACTTCCCCTTTGTTAAAAGCGGTGCCCTTCTGCAAGAAATTCATCGAGCAGCCGGACCACACAAGATCATGTACAACGTTTTCGATTGGCAGTGCTTGTAAATACATGTCCCAATTTTGCTGTACCAATAAGCATGGCCAATGGATAAGAAGCCTGCATTCATTGACACTTACTAGATTACTGCAAATTAATTTTAAAAATTGAAAAATTAAATAAAATAACATACAGTGCAGCCAGCTAATGGCGCCGACTGACGAGTAACCATGTTGCAGAGCGAATCACCGTGCACTGGAACTTATCACTTTGGATCTGGTTAAGACGACGTGCGGCGAGGATGCCGGTATGACGTATTCCGCGTTGCACCCGCTGGCACGAGACATCCTTATCTGTCCCTCTAATTAACGACTATGGTACGCAAGTGGTACAGGATTTTGACAGTAACCGAGAATTACTCTATTTATACAAGCAGGCTAATATTGTGCCGGTAGCATTTTGTACCACCCATAAGAGCGCCCTTACTACAGTTCATCATTTCATAGCGGTATGAATATTCTGGCGTTTTTACCGGCTAGCTGTCTCTCTCTGAAATCTGGAATTCACTCTCGTACAACATTTTGACAGATTGCGCTGACATCCTTGCTGACAACGGTGCTTAGTATCCTGTATGCTGTGACATTACACATGCCGTGACCTTCCGCTGTTGCGTTCGAGCGCTGGGGATGCACCAGCGCTATCCCAATGGGAGGACACCTGAACGACTTTATTGCGAGCGTCCTCAGCGCATCGTTGCCGGCCGAGACACCTTTTATAACAACAGCCGCATAGTCGAGGTATAGGCACAACGCCGAACAGTAACAGAATTTTACTTACAAGACTGTCCGGAATGTGAATAATGTGAATGTATGTATCCGTGAAGTAGCACATCATGCAAGAGTGCCTAATGCAAGAGCGCCTAATGCAAGAGTTATGTCATCCCCATCGTTGTAGACGTTAAGCTGTATAAAGGAACAAACAAACAGCAAAAAGGGAAAAGATTCGTCCATGACACCAAGCCGATTGTTTTCATGGCACTCTATCATTTCGGCCACCATTCATTTCGGCTACCATTCATTTCGGCTGCCTTTCATTTCGGCTATCATAGATCTGGTTACCGCGTTCGATTTTTAGCTTACATGTACAGTACATAGTCTATGACTCTTTTGTAAGGCTAGCCAAGGTACTCAAGCAATGAGCATTAGGAAAAATTTAAGAAACCTAAGAATACCTAAGAAAACCTAAGAATAACCTAAGAATAACCAAGAAACAAGAATAACCTAAGAAACCTAAGAATAAGCTGAATAACCTAAGAAACCTGAGAAAACGTAAGCAAATCGAACGCGGTAACCGGATCTATAATGGCCGAAATGAATGGCAGCCGAAATGAATGGTGGCCGAAATGAATGGTGGCCGAAATAAATGAATGGACACGATCTATCGGAAGGCCAAACACTAATAAAAAAAACAAACCCTACAACGGAGCGATATCAAATACGGTGGACTGCAAAATGGTGGTCCTTAACTTATTAACCGTTTACATGACGCTGTTGAGTATCGACTGTGCAGGATGCTGCCACCAAAGTCCACTAGATGTACATGCAATAATGTCATTGGTAGTGGTACTGGTAGTATCTGTATGTGATGTAGTAGTACTGGTCACGCTAGGAAATTATGGTGTCGCATATCGCAACTGCAACCTAATATAGTGCCGGTTGTTGAACTCTGCACACACTACACAGTAAGCAAAAAACATATCACTTTAGAGTCCGTAAAGTTCTTTATCAGATTACGTGTTTCCAAAAGTCAGCGTTAGTTTTTTCGCCTTAAAATCGTGTAACAGGCATAACATCGGGAAGTCACTTTCGGGACTTTACTGTAACAATGAAAGACCAAGATCCAGCTGGCCTTATGTGCGTAATATAATATTTTTCGCAAACAATGAATTCGTGTTTGGGTACACCCAAGTTTTCCTAATTTATTGCGATGTTATTCTACCTGCATGCAAATAATCGAAATTTTGCTGAGAGACGAACGGGTGAGTGCAAAATAAAGTAATACTGTATATACAGGGGTGCCGCGCCAAGTTTGGGCAGTTGCGTAAAATTATTGTTAAAAAATTACCGAATGCAATTCTGTTTCCTTTTTTGTTTTTTCTGGTACAACATTTAATTGCGAATCGAGGAGTGTCCAAGATAAAATCGTTTAATACGACAATAAGGGGCGAGGCGAGAGTTTAGGGGAAAGGGTAGTGGTCATTCTGCTGACGCTTATAACTGCACCTCTGAAAAATGTACTAACTGACATTTCTGGTTGGAAGTTTTTGAGAACTGTTCGGTGACCCAGAAGGTGTCCGTCAGGGGTTAGCAGACGGAACTTGCGCCATCACTGCTCGGGTAGCCTCGAAACAAGACGCATCTCCCATAGACCTGTACATATGTTAAGAAGCACCTTCAGAGAAATGCGGTTGCCAAGAGTACTGATGCCATCAAACAAGATGTCATTGCTTAAAAGAGAAGCAAGAGGTTCCGTTAGTTGACCATGCCATCGTTTAAAGCTTTTCAGCCTTCTCTGATTTTTAAACACTTGTCGAATTAACTTGATTATTTCATAGTAAGCAGTGCGATTTTTGAACAAAAAATCAAATAAGAAATTCGGCTCTCGTGCCCTGAGCTTGATCATTCTGCATGGCAACGAAATTACCGAAGGTGCGACAGACCAAGCACTATCACGCAAAAGTTCAAAAAAATTGTAGGCTTCACTGGTAAAAGAAGAGAAATTTTTTTAACTGCCCAAACTTGGCGCGGCACCCCTGTAATAACATTGATAAAACCCTAATGTACGCAACGGCTACGCAAAGTGCCGCTTTCAATACTTTGTACATGTACAATATACTCATTGTCATGGCAACCATTCAAAATACTCAGTTTCCGATGAAGCGAAAAACGAGATCGCGCTTTTTATCGCATCAGATTTTAAGTACGATTACCTTACAGTTTCTACTAATACGAGTTTCTACCTTTCTCGTACGGTATGTACTGCCTACATTATTATGTACTGACGTGCGGTATGTACGTATAATTATACGGTATGTACTGGCCTATGGATTTAATTTCCAGGTTATCAGAATTATAGTTACTAAGCATTTTAGAATTTGGAGACGAAAAGGTGCTTTAGTAACTAAGGCAATTTTTTTGCCTCCAGGTTCTAAAAAATCTCAATTTCTTCAAAATACAGTGATTTCTTCAGTAAAAGCATACTGCCGTGGTGTGCCAAAAATATCTTTATCTGTAAAGGTCAAAAGCGCGTGTCCTGTGCCCGATAAAAATGAATACACAATACTAAAGAATACTAACGCGCGTGGCGGAACACACATCGCCGCTTGTTTTTATGCTTTGATTCTCTTGCACCACTGTCTTATTGTACCGTTAAAGATTTGGCGTTCGCTACGTAGGCAATTTTACGGACTACGAAAAAATGAGCCATGCTTGTTAACTATGGTTTTAAATGAAATTACGCAAAATCGTGACTTTTCTTTTCCTTTTTTTATTGTATTCCAGTAATTCCAAATTTCCAACTGTTTTATGCAGAATATGACTTTGTGTTTATTGAAAAATTTGGTGTTGCAGGCCCGGGTGAGTTATAGGATCGCGCATTTTGTGAGTTTTCTAAAAAAATTAAAACATTTCTAAAAAAATTGCTACCTTATTTATTTATTCGAAAGTGCTATGCGCCCCAAAATTTTAGGGCCTATAGTTAATTCGCTATGCGCCCCAAAAATTGCAGTTACAATTTTTTCGTTTCAGTGTTAACCTTTTTTGTTACTTCTCTATACGTGTAATTTTTATTCTCTATTAGTAAAAAACTTAATTTTGACGTCGCACTTTGCTTTTGGAATTTGTTGCACTGTTTTCGAGTTTTCCGCGAAATCTGCTGCATTTTTTGTTTTAATGTTTTTAAATCGTAGTTGATATCTGTAGTTCATTTCGCATTCATGCCAATATTAACCGAACTTTAGCCGATAACTTTCGTTTTACGCGAATTAGCACCAATTTATTTTGCGGTTATCATGATTTATGGTTTTCTGCGATTAGCTTTTTCGTGGTTATTTTGGACGCGCTTCTGACTCCGACGCGTGCTTCTGTAATTATTCAGCGTCAGTGATCTCGTTGAGCTACTGCCTCATCAACAGAGGGTGTTTCAGCCAAGCGTCTGCAGGCTTTCGGAAATTATTGAAGCGATCTCCGCACCGATTTTTGGTTCGCCAACCATTCTATCTAAAAGCGCAGTTGTCCTACTGTCCACTTTATTGGTTCTCGCCAAACCTAAACTGACCTGGAAGACACAGGAATCTTAAACTAGACTAGCCCTTCAATTAAACTAGATTTGACCAACTAAGGGTACGCAATAAATGACGCAGCGGTAAGTCATGCACTCTTTCAACATAAATTTTGATTTATTTTGTGATTTGCGCATGCATAATACAAAACTTTAACGTAGAGATTGTGTCAATGCTGGTAATCGCGGAAAAAGGAACGGATTTGTCGGTTTTGTTCAACAAAAAAATAGGGGATTATAATTACCCCGTGTACAAATAAACCCGGCAATTTGTTAAATAATCGCAGAACATTGCAATTTTCTCGCTTTATATCTGATTAACTAAGAGATAAAGCAATAATTTCATAACTGTGAATTAAAAAAGCCATAACAATTATTTACATTTTTTGCATCATAGTGCCGCAGTGCATTGTGCGAGTACAAGACCTTAGTCTTGTTGCAGTACTTGCTTGGTAATGGTCTGCATCACGTTTAAGGCACCATTACGGATTCGTTCCTACCTGTGTTGACGTACTATAATACTAAAAAATACTGAAATTTTCGTTTAGACATAAAATTTTGGGGCGCACAACAAATCGGCTAAGCGCCTTAAAATTTTGGGACGCATAGAAGGGACCTTATTTATTACCCTATTTATTTCACAGCTACAGCTATAAATTTTTTTTTGACAAGCTGCTATATGAAATGCTTGTTCAACTAGCAAGTTTAAGAAGTGTCTAAAATACAGAAACGTTTTTTTTTCAAATTAAATCCTTACGCACGAACAACAATTTATAATTATTAACATTTCTCCGTGTAGATTTCACGAGAATTTAATGCGTGTAGCTTCAGTTCTTTCGTTTCTTGACCGAACATGGTTTCTAAAATTTCGAAATGCAGACTCTTCATGGCAGAGTGCCGGCTTTACTTCCCACGTCCAACTCAACGATAACTTCGTATGCGATCAACCTGCAGTTGAAACTCAGCTGAATCTGTTTGATGTGTACAGTACAACATATTGCGCGTTTCGGATAACTATTTTGTTGTAGTTGATAGTCCTTTACGAGTATAACTGCCTGCGAAACTGACGCCGGTCGTTAATTTTCAGTTGCAGCTAAAAGCGAAGGCTAAAGGCTTCATGGTTTCATGGCGAAGGCTTCATGGCGAAGCCTAAAAAACCCTCAGATTCTGGCTGCCTGCCGGCAGCCGCCCTGTCCCAACGGTCAGCCATATGGGCTGCCGTGCCGCCATCACCCGCGCCCGTAATGGCCACGCCACCGCCGCGCATCCGGCTGATCGGGATGATCCCGAAGGGCCCTTGCAAAGGGCCCGCAATGGCGCGTATTCTCCGCAATGGACGTGCTAAACAGCCAAGGCCACCGACTCTGCCCGGCGGCCATGATCCGCCGTTCCCCCGTCTGGATGGAGCTGCTCAAGGTGCGTGTTTGGGGCCGGTGGGCTCTCTTATGGATAGATTTTTGCCGCAGTATTCCCCAGCCCGTCAGAATAGATCGTCTGCTAATTCGCCTCGTACTGCGCCAAAGTAGCTGTACAGAGAGCGTAGTCACGGCAGACTAGCCATCGACTAAGTATTTCACTCTTTTTAACGCACCTTTTGTTACGAGAAACCTGAGCCAGTGAACCACTGAGGGTTAATAAACTCCCGCACTCAAAAGCTCTAATTCAGAAATCTCTAGACGTACCCGAGTGCTTCAAAAAAGGTCAGTTCCATTCTAACTAGTGTTACATAAAACTTCCCCCAATAGAAGATTATATTGAGAAAAATGCCTTTATTGGATTTGTTGCTTTTTATGGTGCTGTCCACCAAACTCAAGGCTAATAAATAATCACTTAAAGAAAAAGCATGGAAATTGTTTTATCTATATGTCCACAAAAACCAGAAGGGCACACGTATGCGAACGTGAACAAATTTCTTCCCTTTAAAGTTCAATCCACTGTTCTACGGCTTTGCTAAACCTCTCCAAAATCAAATGTCAGGAATTTATGCCATTTTAAAGTTTTTAATCATGCAGATCAAACTGACTAATACCAGTGTTATTTTTCGACTGCCACTATAAATTCTTGGAAAAGGAATTATCAAACTGTGTATACGAGGAAGTTGGCAATAAATGTACAACTGAATACATAATTAGTTTTTTTCTTGAAATTTTAATTCAGAAACTGATTAACAGTTGTACAATTCAAATGTTCATTCCCGCTGCAGAAATTCCGGTTTCGGTGGGAAACTCCCGTAAACCGCCGGCGAAAAAGAAGCGTAAACGCTCGCAACCCATGAAGGATTCATCTTCCGCGGCGAAACGACCCCGCACCCGCCCACCGGTCCCAAAAGCTGTCGCCATCATGGCCATGACACTTCCCGCAAAGTCAACGAGCAACGCCGAATCTCGGGCGGCCAATGCGTCACTTTCGCCGGAGGATTCGGAAAAACCGGTGTCCGAAGAGGAGGACGGTAATAATGAGGTGACTTATTTTTTTAAAAAATGCTTTGTATAAAGTTTAACGATAATTTTGGTTTAAACGTTGACCGTTTTCTCACTTTTCTGTGTTTTTTGAAATACATATACTTCCTTTTACATGTGGATTATCCATACTTATTTTAGAAGCGGATCTCTTGATTCCTGCCGGCGCTAACCTCTTCTTCACGATTAATTTTGCATTTTATGATATTTTGCCAATCAGCGATGTACATGTATTATTTTACAGTCGACACAGGATCTCGAACGAGGAGCCGGAGTTGAAAGCGCGTCGGCCAGTATGAAGGTAAGTTCACGGTATTACTGCGCAATAACTCAGAAATATCATTCTTAATAATATCTGTTACCTTACCTTCGATGAAATTACATATAGTACCATGCAGAACCAATTTAATGATTAATTGTGTACAGACTGTACTACTAGTTTATTGATTGAAAAGTAACGAAAACACTCTGGTGCTCCACTGCGTTTGCTACAAGGCTTCTGAGATGCAGATGCGAGAAAGGTATCTTTGTAGATGGCCACATCACCGGAAGACACGAACCGGCAGGTGGTGCACACTGACAGGGCGCCGGAAAACGTGTGCGACCATGGGAACGACCATGGGAACACGCCGGTAAGCGGCTCGGGAACGCCTCCTCCCGCAGCATCATCCATCGTCAACGAGTACATCACCGCGAACGCAGAGCCCGTGGCTCCCACCAGCCCCAGGGGAGTGGATATAGTCGCGGCGACTCAAGGGTCATCCCTGGCTGGATTGGGAGTGGCAGGAGGTGCCGTCGGCAGTGGTCGGTTACCGGCAGAGCCAGTACAGCCGGCGACAGATGCGTTTCCGTTCGGGATTGTCATTCACGGATTGTGTAGGTTTCGCTGCCTGTATGCATATGGAATACTGGTACACTGACTCCGCGATCCACGCCGGTTTTGTAGATTCGGACGATGGATTGGCGAAGCGCGTGCTGGCATTCTTCAGCGCACGCGGCACTGTCGTACGTTTTCGTCCTATTTCGCTGAGGTGCCGGGAAGATCAACGGCGTAGTGGAAAGTACAAAACTCTGTACAACCAGCGGGTATTTGTTGTCATGCGGGAGCCGTTCGACTATAAGGCGGCCGGGGATGAGTTCAAGTAAGTCGCTGTGGGGTTCACCGGTTCAATGATAAGCGGCCATCATTTTGTTGGCGCACCGACAATCTTGCTGACTGGCTAAATGTTTACCCGACAATTCTTGCTGAAGCGAGTACTCGAAGATTGATCAGGTTGCTGAACGCAAATTAATGTGCTGAACATGACATTTCCCTTACGACATTTTCATGACATAAGAAAAAATTACAAAGTGCGAGCAAACATAAGAATAACATAAGATCAACATAAGAAATTTAAGGAAAATACTGAGAAATTAACATAAAGCGATTCTAAGCATTCTAAGAAGTCCAAACGAGACACTAAGAAAATCAAGAAGCGAAAGAAAAATTGCCAAGAAAACAAAAAATGGATAAACATCATAAACCTGACTAATAAGCCACCTGTCGGTTAACCAAATTGTTGCTGCCAAATGTCAGGCAGTAAAATTATAGAAATTGTAGGTCAGTAATCTGTCGATCAGCAAACTTTCGGAAGCAGAACGGAGTTCACCGAATTGGCATTTTGTTGCCATTACAGAGCCACTAAGGGAGAAAGGGTAGATTGGAAACGTGCCCACGATCCCCATTCCGACCGAGAGCGGAACAGGCCCAGCGGAGCACAGCAGCCGTTTATACTTTCGTAGGTGGCGTCGCGTTATTAGGTAGAACGGACAGACGGTGTGTTTCTACAGAATGATGGTGTTTTGACAGTAAGCGCCGCCAAAGGGGTATCAAGTACCTGGCTGCGAAATTTCAACGAAGGGCGACTGCATACCCACCGGTTGTCGCTGAACACCGTCCGCCGCCTGTAAGTCTTTCCTTGCGCTGCAGCCATCTCGTCGACTCTTGCTAGACTGTGGTTGGTTTGCCCCCTAACAGATGCCGCCCGTACTCCCTCCTCCACCACCGGTGTGTAGCCCACCAGCTCCCATGCAGCAACAATTCAAGACGCCGAGTGCGTTTCCTTTTCGACCACCGGCACATGGTCCACCCGTTGCCATGCAGGAGCCGTACCATATGCCGCCATATTGTCAACCGCTTCCTCATCCGCCTCCACCACGACCGTTCCTACCGCCACCACCACAGTACACCGCATACGGGCCGCGTGTCAGCGAGATTTCAGTAAGCCTGTTTTAACAGCAACTCGACAAGTTTTCATTATTTCTATCCCACGACGTTAGGCAGTTCGGTTTAATGGAGATATTTTAGCAGGCTACTGGAAATTGTTTTTGGTTAATATAGAAATTTTGTATTTTTTGTCGTTCGATTTTATGGGATAAAAGTTACTAGATCGAGAAATCAGACACAGGACACACAATCTCACAAGCGTACACCAAACGGTTACAAAAGTTATTGAATGTGTGGTTATTATTATCTAAGTATGAGCGTACCGCATATCTGTACATACAAACGAGTCGCGCTTTGCAGGTTCATGTGCGATACCGATACTACTGATCAGGGTAGCGACGAAGTACCCCATGGGCTGCCTGCTTGTTGATTGTAACCGGAGGGTGCTTCGGCCGATAGCTCGCTAAGTTTGCTTCTTTATATGACGCTGATACCGTTCTCCTTGTTTTCATCCTCTTAGCAATGCTAGTGATCATTTGTTGTGCAAAATTGTTTCCTCAGTTGAGCTTGTTACGCGTTCTTTCTTGACTATATAGTACAATGTCAGAATCCCGGATCAATGAACAGTACTCCACTTTGTTTTCTAATTCGTTGTTGATATGCGGAGCCGAATGGCGGGCGAGCACTAGTTGCAAACAAAATTGCCGTTATTTATTAAAGCACGCTGCCCCTTCCGCACGCCCATTGAGAGCCCCAGTGTAGGTGAATAAGTGAAGAACTGCATTTTCGGGCTATGGTAATACAGGCGGGGGCAACCGGTAGGCTTGCCGTTCAGTTGTTCGACTATACTTCCAGTCGACGATGGCTTGGCAAGCGATAAAAACTTGAGCCTGACAACTGGCAACTGACAAACGATAGATCCTGGCATGATGCTGACAAAAATATAGCATTGCTTCATAGAATATCCAAGTTAGGACATTTGGTTCCATAGGAATGGACCAATAGACCACGACACGGATGATTAATCAGGTTCTGTTTCATTGTTACCGAGTAAAACAATCTCTAATGCCAAATGGCTCATGTGAACCACTGGAACCACCATGGAACCACACGTGAACCAGATGGCCCTATGTACCCACCATATACGCACGTTTACATAGATACATGCCGTCAATTTGCCGACCTACAACTCGCTGCCCAACAATGTGCTGACCGACATGCTGTTGACTTACACAACTCGCTGATCGACAAATTGTTGACCGACAATTTGCTTTCATGCTAAATTGTTGACCGACGTTTTGTGGAAATATTTTAGCTGACCGGCAATTTGCTTTTCGGTTCGATGCGCTGATTTTTGAGTTTTTCTAATTTCTTGTTGCTTTTTCTTAGGTTTCTTAGGTTTCTCATGTCAGCAAAATGTCGTCAGCGAGTTGTCGGTGTTCAAAAAAAGTCGTTCAGCAAAATGTCGTATATGCGTACAGACACGCAGATTCGTAACTATGAGAACCACATACGCCCTTTTGCAGACACGCTGTCGCATTACCTATGTACCCTGTGAACCCATGGAAAGAATCACATTTCCTCTATACCTCGTGATGTATTGGATTATGTTTCTGGTGATAACGCAAACATAACGACCTGAAATCTGATACAGTATGTGAAAAGTGAAAACTGCCTACAATGCCATTTGTGTGGTCACTGTGGTGTATTATCGCTCTGCACATCAAAATGATAATCATGACTACATAGCAGGCCTAAGCAGGGTACAATATGTAGATTGCCGGCGACGACGACGTGCTTTAAGTATGCAAAGGGCGTCTACGTCATCGAACAAGATTTCTTACTTGCGCCTAAATACAGAATGCTGCTCGTATTTGCAATTATTCAGGTGTCTCCCATTAGGGCAACAGCGATGCATCCCCAGCGGACGGAAGCAAGCTCAAGGCATATTTATTGACATGGCATACAGCATTCCATGCACGGTTGTCAGCAAGGCTTAGGCATTAAAATGAAGTACTAGACTGAACTTTAGAATTTCCATAGAGAGACAGTTAAGACCGGCAAAACTTTCAGCTATTTATAACACGATTATGTATTGTGGATTATGTACAGAGTATAACTGGGTGATACAAAATGCTACCGCCACAGCTACTGTCAACCGCTCGGTTACAAGCAATGTAAATGGTTAACAATGCACTCCGACGACACCTTCCGTCCGCTAATCTTTTATTACTCTGAACACAGAAGTACGTCTCGCACCAGCGAATTGATTGCCGTGAAATACGTAGTACCGGCGTCCACGCCACACGTCGTCGTAACCAGATCCAGGTTCATGATTTCCAGTTGACGGCGATGCGCTCTGCAACATGTTCACTCCTCAGTCGGGACCATTATTCTGCTACGTACACTGGATCTTTCTGTGTTTATTTTTATAATTTTTAAAATTAATTTGAAGTGTTCTGATTAATGTCAATTAAACCAGGCTTATTCATTGGGCGCAGACAATTGGTTATCACGAGAACTGGTTATTCCGGTTCCGTAGTGATTATGGAACTTTTTGATGTATATAGTAAAAAGTTAGGGTATACGAAGGAAAACTGTTCACAAAATTTGCTATAAACATGCTGTTCTGAGTGCGGGGTGAATTTTCTCGGGAATGCGGGTGACGAGTAATTTGGCAACAGCCAGTTCTCGAAGCAATTAGTTTACGCTACATGGAGAACCCGGAAATTAAAATAAAACCAGGCACAATTTGGACATGCATTTACCGGCATTCCCAATCAAAATCGTCGTACGAGGCAATTGGTTGGGGTGGTCCGACTGCACGAGACATTTCCTCCCACAGGCTACCGTTTTGCACCAGAGGGAGGTTGTCCAGTGCTGTTGCGCATTCACCAATCCGAATTAAATGTTGGTCGAGATGCGGAACACTGCACATTCGACGGAAAATGTCGCTGACACTGCTTGTGATCCGGGGGTTCAGTAGAACCCATCGCACTTTCTCTGGCAAATCCAGATGGGAAAAGCATGGACGCGGCAGCTGTTCAATACAGGTAAACGCGACAGCCAACGGACTAAACAATAAACAAATCCATTTTGCATTTATGGTAGTATTGGGTAGTAAAAGTCCTTGCCAATATACTCATTTTTACTATCTGCTTTTGAAAGTTTAACTTATTTTTACTTAATATTCAAAATTTTTCGGGACATTTACTTGCTTTTACTTTTTATTTCAATTTTCCCAAGGACATTTACTTACTAAATTAAAGTAAATTTACTAAATAAATGTAATTCAGCATTGAAAGTTTCGAATTGCGTTAGTTTCAAAGCCAAACAGACTACTGAAAATTGTGCAGATAAGTTTCTTATTCATTAATCGAGCTATACAGGTGCTGAGGTGCATATTGAAAAGTCAATACTGCTGCTTTTGAGGGCGGCAGGCGGGCAAGCCTACTACAGAGCACACTCACTTCACCTGCGAGTGGCGGCGGCTGACACGCCAATTTTCCGTAACGCTGACAAACGAATTAATAAATAATTTAGTAAATAATTTTTATTTATTCAACGCTGAACCTTAATATTTACTTACTTTTTACTATTCCGTCAGCCCATTTACTTTGTTTCCAAAACCTTACTATTTACTAGACTTTTAATATTAGGCGGACTTTTACTAAGTAAATGGCCGTTATTTAATTTTATTTAGTAGCAGTGTAGCACAGCACTAATTTAGGCTAAACCAGATATTGTCTTATACAGTAAGCAATACGTAACAAGCGGCATCGGTAAAGTTCCTAACGGCAGTGTAGAATTACCCGCACAAAAATTCAGCGACAACGGACATGGTGGTCGCGCTGGGGTTCCCCGGTGGCTGTTCCTCCGAAGACTGTTCGCAGCTTTTGCACCTTTTTCTATTCTTCATTAGCAGAGTGTCGATGGATTGTAAGCACTGTTGAGCCGATGTCTGCTCGTCCGTTGTACAGTTGTTTGGCAGCTTCGCGAGGGACGGCGATGCCGCCCGCTGGCTGCTGGCTACGACGATGACCAGGCATGCTGTCAAGCAAATACGCAGAGCCATAGCTTTCCAGTGTCATCAGGAATTCTATGGCCATAAAACTGGTTTGCAGCAACGGACTGGATTAGCAAGCGTTTTATGCTGTCGGTGTACAAAGCGAGTGAACATGCAGCTACTGCGTCTTATGCACGACTACTCGTAGCCGAAGGTAGGCACGGTTGTCGATTGATCATGATTGCGGCTTCCTCGATTATGCGTGTCGCGTGATTTCTTTATCACAGCCAAGAGATCGTACATTAGTTTCAGAATAACTACATTGGCGATGTACGGTGTATCTGTGCTTACACTACCATGCAACGTTCCTTTGACTGTTTTTACTAGAGTAGATTTAACTTAGCAACAACAAGCCGTCGTCGCGACAACAGAAATTTTACCGCTGATGTGACGTTTGTGGGCAGCGGCACAAAACTTGGTACCATTTGTTACGGACTGTTTCCTGCCGAACTTTTATCGCAGTTTCCAACGGACAGTTAGAGAAATGATTTCGTACCTACGAGGAGGGAACAAGCATCTTCGGTAGGGCGTTCGAATAGTCAAGACACTTTGAACACTGGTGTCGCCGTAAATCTGACATGTTCACTTTGAACACTGGTGTCGCCGTAAATCTGTTCGCTTTGGCGGTATGACGTTGGTGAAGTCCGTCGCTTTTCTTAAGGGTGACCTCGCAAACCGTTTCAATCAATAGCAAGCAGATACCTTCAGATGGAATTTGAAAATTCGTACTAGTTCTTCACTCATCCGATAATGCCTTAGACTACTTTCTTACGCTCCTTCAGCAATTCTGAAATAAATTTAGGTAGGATAACGCTTTACTGACGCTTGTGGCAGCTTTGACAGATCATCGATTACATAGAATTTTAATCTCGGATTGGCGGTAAGGGTACACGGCAAAAGCGCCTGATGAATACTTTTGTTCTGCCAACGCATTTTTATAAGTACTTCCGATTAAATTACAACGCATTTTTTGCTATTGTGTGCACACAATCAGTTTGGTGGCATTGCAACGCAGAATCGGTTAGACGAAAGGGAAGAGCAGTACAAGAAAAGCTCTTCGCCCTTTCCTGAACAATTTTTTAGAAAACAGTTTCCAAAATCAATAACAATTTGCAACTATTTTAGAAATTCTAAACTTTGATCAAACTTAAGAAAAATTATTTTCAAAAAGAACTGTGAAGCGCCTTTTGTGGCAAATGTTTGCGCATCTCGTTTAGAACAAATAAAAGTAATTTCTGTTGTGGGGTAATTGTATTTTCTCCGGGTAGGGTAGGTTTGTTAAAGATAAACGTTCCACAAAATTTTGGCCATTTGAACTAATCACAGCGTCGTGCTTGGACATAATTCTTTAAAATGCTGTGATTGCTATTACTTTTGCAAAACAACGACTTTCAAATACCAACCATTACGCTTTAAAATAATTTATTGGAGTTCACACTTTCAACACATATTATAGTGAAAATATCGGTATGCTATCTGAAATGCGCGGTTATGATGCAGCAGAAGCGCACGTATTGTACCCCATGCCGCTGCTAGCGGCGCGAAGGAGCACATGATACACCCGGCAGCCAGCACCCCTGCTCCGCACATCAGCGAGCGTTTGACCCCGACCCACCGGATCAGTGTATTGGTTAGCAGCGTCCCGATCAATGCGCCGACGCACAGCAAGGAGGAGAACAGCGCCCACAGGGTGTTCAGTTCCGTGTTCTCGCTCAGCACCCGCGCTTTCTCCTCCGCCGGGATAGCGTTGCACCACAACGCCAGGGCGGGGCCGTTGGTGGTGTTGGTGATATTGCCAACGGTGTAGTTGCCGCGGAAGGTGCCGCCGAAACGCTGACATTTCACGGAGCGGATCCAATTTTGGACAATAAACTGCGGAACGTTCAGGGCCGACATGCTGAGACCGTGCGGGAACCACGTCCCGATGGTGGCGGCCAGAAGGGCTAAGCCCAGACGGAAAGTGAGGTGGCTGTGCTCCAACATGGTGACTTTGTTCCGGTTGCTGGTTGGCAGCCGATTGGCGTGTCTGTAATTTATGGAGATGCCGAAATTTATGTGTTGTCGGAAGCAGACACTAATGCCGTGATGCGTTAACAGTAAATTTAAGCTTGACTGTTTTAACTGAAAATGCCTTCAGGTGATATTACCACAGCGATTTCTCCGTTGCAAAATTCTGAAAAATTATCTAGAAAATATAGGTGCTGGATTATCACTTGCTATTCACGTGAAACCTTAATTATACAGTACAAGTTGACTGCAGATCATTTTCATGGAATCGCTGTTCAATCGCATCAGTAGAGGCCAACTGCAACTTGCAGAAAAATTAAAACGCTTCATATGCAGCCGGCTGCCAAAACTTAATGTCATTTTAAGCGGGACAAGACCATCAGTTCAATTAATGCTTTTATGGTAATAGTTATTATGTACTGTACTTTTACAGCGCTCACACAGTCCACGTAATCATGTACACAGCTTTTACATGCGAAGCAGCGGTAAAAAAAAAGTATTAATTCTCTTTTAATAATCCACGCCAAATTCTTTTGCGGTTCCTTGATATTCTAGATTATGTTTAGCGTCAGCCCATGGCTAATGTAGAGCGGTTATGGAATTTGAAAGTATCAAACTTGAGCCGTGCATTAAAGTTGATTAATATTATATTCTCAGAGGTACTGGAACTATGAACTGGTAAAATGATATAGAATCATAGATACACATACATGCTGATATTCTGCTGAATAATCAACTCAGTAATATTGCGTCTACTGGCACTCAAGGCATCTTTAAACAAATTCTTCCACTCAGTAGTATTTAGATCCGGTGAATCTTTCTGGTCCAGCTGAAGGATGACGACAGCGTAGGTCAGAATTAACCCAACAACCTGCCCATACAACGTATTAATGCTATGATACTAGGCTTCAACTTAGTGCGTATACTGTACTTCAAAGAAAATTAAGTGAATAAACGTCGTATCCTTAAATATTAGTGGAAATACTTAATAATTTTATGTACAGATAAAATGAAGGTGCGATTAGTGGCAATAATGCCGCCAAGGCTAAAGGTCATCGGCGTGGTTTCCATCTGATATAGCTGCATGAATAAATCCATCCGGCGCGTTGCTGACATTTCCGTTCGAGCCACCGTATGCATTACAGGGACAGCGGAATTCGCCTAAAAATTTATGCAACCAACCAAATATAAAAATGCAACCAAATATGAAAATTATTACTGACGACATCAGCGTTATATTTATGGGCATTTTCTGAATGTTGCCGTTAACCAAACGTTTTAGTTACACTGTTATGCATGTACATCGACTAATACGTACGCCAAGTGTGACAAGCATTGAACTATTTTCGTAAACGAAAATAAATCATACTGTCATTGGCTGTTTTAATTAATCCAGCCGTAATTACCTGCTCGCTAGTATAAATCAGCGCAAACGTCCGCATGACCATAAACGCAAAGATAACCAGCGACGCGGTAATGTTCGGTACATAAGCGATATACTCCGGATTCATTCGATCCTCTTTATGACAACCAATAAAATACAGCAGACACACCAGATCATTGACATACAACGCCAGCGTCAGATACGTGATCTTATGCTCCAGCGACAATACCAGCGCATTCAAATTTGCATGCTCCTCCAGCAACCGGTCCACCTCCTCCCCGCCACCCGCCCGCATCCGGTCACTCAAGTGGGTATAACACACCCCCAGCACCAACCAGATGACGATAAAGCACGAATGACTGATGAATAACGAACACTGGTTGATCTGGTCGATGATGAAGATGCCGCGGGCCAACGCCCGCAGTCCGGTGTAGGAGGAGTCCCCGCATACCGACAGGAGGTTGGTGACAAAATCATTCTCCATCTGTTTCACCGGGATATAGATGGCGTCCACCACGCGGGTAATGGTGATAGCGGTTTGGACGATGCTCAACGCCAGGAGGACGCGTTGGAAGCGGCGGCGTTCGGGGGGGTTTAAGTAGGTCGATGTGAAGTGATGGGATTGCAGGAGGAAGAGGTGGAGTCCCCGAAAGAGATGGATGTAGTACGGGATGCCGATTAAAAGGACGATATGTATCGTGATACGGCAGGCTTGCCGGACCATGTCGCTGGTGCTGTTGGATTGGGATTTGATGACCGCGGGAATGACAGTGACCGAGAAGAGCAGCACGACCCCGATGACGAAGACGGAGGACCACAGCAGACCGAGGATGTCCAAAATGATGCGTAGCAGACGCTGGTATGGTGGACTAACAAAAGAAAATTTGCCGGTGGATGACAATGGATGAAACCCGGTTATTTTCAGTATAAGAAACCAGGGTCGTAATAAGGAAGCTAAGAAGGAAGGACCCGGTGGGAGAGACTCGGGGACGTCGTCCTTTGGTGATTGGCTGGACGATGCGCTGCTGTCCATTTGGGCCAGTTGTATACTGCTTCCTGACTCATGCATAATGTTAACTGAAAATTTCCGACTTATTTGTGTTCTTGGTATGGGCGGTGTCTTCGGAAATGGCGCCGATTTTCTACGCCGGTAGCTTGATCTTTAATTGAAAAGTTTGAATCGGTGTGGTCGATACTTCTACTGGTACAAACAACGTTCTGCCTGGAAGTGGAGAAGAAGGATAATGTTTTGACATATACATCTATCGTTCAGAGCGCACACATCCGTTCCCTAGAGCCCTTGGTATGTTCTGTAAATTAATATTCCAGTGGGACTGCGGAACGGCAAACTGCAATGTAATCGGTTCGGTGCTGCTTACATTGTACCGCTGCATAGGATTGCTTTCCATCTGGATCGATTATGTCTGGCTTGCCGGATTTTTATTACAAATTTTTCGTCATTTTTTATTACAAATTTTTCACCGGATTTTTATTACAAATTATTGTTTTGGGGCCCTTTCAGCCTCATAAGCAGGTTATTTTATTTCAACATACTTTTATTATTATAAAATTCAACATACTTTTATTATTATAGAATTCTGCATTTTTACAGCACTTTGCTTGCTCGCACAAATGCACCTGATCAGAGACCATCTAATGTATATTTAGCCGGACGGTTTAAATAAATCGTGCACTTGACTAACAGTTAACCCATTCTTGCTATCTTCCTGCAGTCCACACGGACGCTGCCTCCAGTGGCCGATATTGTGCAACCATTTAATGGTCACCCATTTCGTTCCCAACAGCACTGGACAACCGGCATGTAATGTCCGTCCATCTGGAATCCCATCCTTATACTGATTATACCACAGCACCGCGCCGTTCTTCACCGCCGGGACGGTTAGATCCAACAGGGGAAAGATAGTGGCTCCACCGTGTTCCACATCGTTCAGGTACACCAGTAGCGTGGCCATTCTGTCGGGTGCGGTGAAATTCAGTGGGCCCTGCTGCAGTACGTCGAAGTGAAGTTGTAGCGCACCGCCAACAGGATAGTTTTTGATTTGTAATGATTCAGCATACTGGGAATTTAGGTCGGTCGCCATGGCTGACCAGCGGTCGATTTGCTGAATGAACGAGCTCGTATTTGCTCGAAGCGCTGCACTACGAAGTTTGACAGAGGTAACTTTCCCAAATTCATTGCAAAAAACTATGCTGTACCTGATGTTGTAAATGTAATACAGGCTATAATTATTGTAAATGTTTAACGGTTTTTACCGTATCTGTACCTTTTGGCTAACCGGCGTTTTGCGGTGTTTGTGCGATTTGTGGCGCCGTATGTGCTCTTTGGCCTTCTTACATTTTCCCGGCCGATTTCAACTAGTTGATCGGCTTGATCGTCCCGCAAGAATCTATGGATAAAAATCACCGACGGCTTCGTGCTAATGATCTCCATTTCCAGTGGTTGCAGGAGGAGAAACGGATTGCCGTACGTTTCGTGGTAACAACGCAAGTAGCTGCTAAGGACCCCCTAAACAGCACTGCAATAAGGCGACATGTATTAAGCTTGTGCAGAGTCTTCAAGACATTGTGACCTTTGCATCCGCGTTCCGGCACAGCTCTTCGTGATAGGCCGTTGTCAGTTGCCGCACAGCATTTACAGTGGCGTTCTTCCGTGCATGCTGCACGGCGATCTCGATCACTGCTTGCGTTGTTGTCACAACTGATGAATCAGTCAGACCTTCCTCAGCAAAACGCTGTTGGGATACCTGCATCCATTCCGCCGCCAAACCATACCGATGGTTTTTGAACAGCGCCGATCCGATGAGCAGGCACTCTTCGGCGTTTAATCGTGAAATTTGTTCAGTGGAGTTTGCAATAATGCCACTGGAAACATCCAGGATGTTTAGCTTGTACATGGACTGCAGCTGGCCAGTGGCCTCGCTGATCGCCTCAAGGTCATCTAAACCGGGGAATCGTGCAGCTCGTTCGAGTAGATTCTATTTCTGCCAGGGTATAGTCTGCAAACAAATGGAAGTTACGCAAATTTCCGATGCCTACATTTATTTGTCGTGGTTTTTATAGCAACAATTATAAAAATTCAAACAAAATAGGACTGGTAAATCAGCATGTACCCGATAGCGAATTATCGTGCAGCTCTTTGACCATATCGTGCAGCCACCGTATCCCAGTCATATGTCAGATGCTTTAAAAGCCGAAACACTTTTAGCGGATGTTGCAGTGTTTGTGTTATATCCCGTGCGTTCAGATTCCATGACGAATGGAAACAACCAAAATATCTACATTTTCGTTAAAAATATGCATTAGTAAATGTTGGGAAAAGGAGATGCAGCGCACCGCTTGTATGTAAATACTGCACTTACCGTTGCGCAAACGGCGATAGGCTTTCCTTCGATATTGATATGACTTTCTCGTTAATTTGCTTATGAACCAATAAAACATGGGTAATATTCGTATCCGTCGTCAAGAATTGCGCGTTTGACAAAGTAAGGAAGAAACCAAAAACAGTACTACGGAAGGCAGAAATGTTGGTTCTCATTATTATATTGTGATGATATTACATCTTTATTCAGGATATCATAGGCAAAAACCATAACATACCCCAGATCTATGTAATTCGATTTTTATGCATAATTGTGGTATGCAATAAGCCCATCATGAGTGTGTATATAAATTGTCCATTAACTTCCTTTCCACCATACTGGACGCATTACGCAGAGCGAGCACGAAAAGCACTTGACAAATAAACATACTCAGCGCTTTCGACATTTCCCCGGCATGCTCATTTACAGCGTACGCACATTCACAAACTTATTATTAATACTGTTGTATGTCCATGTAAATGATATACTTCTGTAATACTGAATCGACTGCACTTCAACTTCGCATACGAGAATTCTTAAGCGCAACATCTTTCGACACGGATTTGACCGGATCATCTCGCCATCGCCCCGACACTAGCTTCTGTACTTTAACCACCGCCGGTCGTTCTCGCGCCGCCGTTGCATGATTATCCAGCAGCATCTTGGACAACGCACTGCCCGTCAACGGGACCGACGCCACCGGTGGACACGCACAATAGCACACCTCGTTCATCACACACGGCGGCCCGCAGTACGGCGTCGACGTACAGTACACAATGGACGTGGTCCACGGCGTCGTCGTGGTAATGGGACTGCGCGAGACCCCCGAATTGGCGTTGTTGCTTAGACTGACCTGGGTACCGTTGCCGTTAATCTGGGAGCTTCCGCTGTACAGCACCGTATTACCGGAATTAATATTGGTCTGGTCGTGGTTACTGAGGGCTCCCGTGGCGGCGTTGCCGTTGGAGCCGCCGCTACTGAACCCCATGTACACCTGATTGGGGGCGTTGATGTCCTGCAAGGGATCCACTTTAACATAGCTGTCGGCTTCGCCGCTAATGGAGATCCCACTGCCTCGACCGGTGTTCATGGATTGGCTGTTTGATCATGGTAGAGCGTTGGTGAAGCCTGATTGCAATTGGACGTTCAGGCCGACGGTGCCGTGGGTGACGGAGCCGCCACCGTTCGTTCCACCCGTGCCGCCAGGATCACCTGTGTGAGAAAGAACATTGTCAGAAAAGTACTCCTGTACAGGCGTTAATCCCACCAGTTTTGCCACAACAGTAGTATGGCTAGTTATTATAACAAAATCGCGAAATATGGCACTTTAAATTAAGGAATCCCTTAAAATTGTTCCTTTTATACTGACCTTTTATGCAATTAGACAAGCAGAGTAACACTATAGCAAAGGGCAAGAATGCCATGATTGCAGTAGGAATAGAAACTGAGACACCGTTTTCGAAAAAAAGAATATCAACAGTTAATGCATACTTTTGAATGTTTAATGCGCTGCTGTGCTTTAACAAGCTCATTTTGAATGCAGGCGGAAATGCAGTGAACGGTATATTTTACTGTGAATAAATTTGTCGGCATTTTTGCATTACGTTTGTACAGCGTTAATAAACTTCCTCGTGTGTCGGTCAGTTCTTATTCGATACGATTAGTGGATAGCTATAAACACACTGGATTATTTCGATGAAGAAATTATTTGGGACAGCTCCTGTGTATTCTTTAATATGGATATCTTGATTTATGAGCGATTTGCTGAAATTTGTGTGGCCAATGCTGAGACGATGGGAATATGTTGTGTATAGCTATACTGCTATAGCCGGTAATTAAAACTAGCCCCCCCCCCCTGTGTTTTACGAGCAAGGAAGTCATTGTTGTGGTTTTGGCTTAAGCTCAGCGCGTTACTGAATAATAAGGAAGGAAAAATAAATCATAACCGGCGACATGTTGTTTTGCATAGCTGCAAAATTTGATACTTCGCAACTTCCGCCAATGACAGCATAATAGTAATAAAAGAAGGCATTCTATAAGACAGATGCCGTGCGGATAATCGAAACGATTTCCACTTTTCTTTGCAAACGTAGCGCTTCGAAGACTAAAACATAACCATGACCCCACGGAACCGTTATATTTTGACGATCACGATTGCAGTATTCTTGCTATGTCGTGTTTCCCAAGGTTTGTACGCTAGAAAACGCGACCGCAGAAACAGAGCAAGGCTAAACGTCCATATTTTTAACAGGGGATCCCGGTAGCAATGGCTACGTGTACGGGAGTGGAGCGGCGTCCGGAGTGGGAAACGCGCAGGTGAACAGTCAGAGCCAGTCGACGTGGAGCAACGGCCTCCCTTCAACGTACAGCCAGTCGATGAACAACGCCGGTGGAAGCGGCATCTCCATCAGTGGCCAGGCCAACAGCGCCGTCAACGTGGATCCACAGCAGCAGGACACCAGCAGCCAGGTGGTCAGCGGCAACAGCAACGCCAACTCCAACGGCAACGCCGCCACCGGCTCACTCAACAACCTCGACCACAGCAACTCTGACAACTCCAACGGGTTGACCGTCATCGGTAATTCGCAGATCACCGGCAACGGCACCGGCGTCAGCGTCAGCAACAACGTTAACTCCAACGTCAACAAATATCCAATAACAACGACCACGCCGTATAGTTGTGACGGTGTTCCTATTGCATGCCCGGCATTTTGCAGTTTTTCTGGATGTGGCTGCATATGCCCGATCTACGCTGAGGGAGCTGCAGCAGCGCCCAACACTGGTTCCAAAGGGTCATCGTTAGTCAAAGGTGAAACGCCGCTGCAGCGAATCAGAGAACGCGGAAATACAGTTCCGCGTTCGCGTACAATGCAGCGATCGCAGAGCGTTAATCGTGCAGCTGCGTCTGGGATTGGGAATTTAAGAAAACGCTCATAAATTTTTTAGTCCTTGTCAGTCAGTGGTTCTTTGTGATTGCCAGTGTTGCCACGCTTTCCAGTTAAATTTTGCACTGATTATGCAGTTCTTTGGGATGCGTGAGATTCTTATTTTAATAAATCCTACCTTATTAGGTTTTTTTAAGTTCGTACATTCAACTGGATTTTAGGCTTTCGAGAGGTACCAGTTCTCGTGCACAATGTAGGTTCACGTATTATAGTGTTCAATAGATTATGTATTCCGCATGCCATTCTGCGGTCTGTGCTTTTGAAGTTGAGATATCCACTGAAAACAGCGACACAGTAAACATAGCTATTACAGTAGAAGTACAGAGAGCAGATATGTTTTATTAATGCGTTGGAATAGGAGAAAATCATACAAAAATACAAATTTGAGCGGAATTTTACTGAACACGGAACTTACTGTACAGTTTACAGGGACAGTATACCCGCGCGAGTTTAAGGGACAGTAAATTCCCCTGGACCGCCCGCACTAGACGTCGGTTTCTTTGATATCTGTACCCGCGCGAGTTTAAGGGACAGTAAATTCCCCTGGACCGCCCGCACTAGACGTCGGTTTCTTTGATAACTGTACCCGCTTGAGTTTAAGGGACAGTCAGCATCAGCAACAATGTTAATTCCAACGTGAACCAGTACCAGATAACCACGACGACTCCTTCGACGAGTACGTTCTGTACCTTTCTACCTTTGTGCATTAACGGATGTTTTCTGGTGAACTGTAAATTTGTCTGCGCGCCTGGGCCGGTAATCCTTGAGAACAGCAAATCTAGGGCATCACTGCGCCGGCAGAGCAAACCCATGGAAAGAAGCCGGGAGCGGAATGCGGTGCAGCGATCTCGCGGAGCAGACAACCGAAACATTCGTCATCATTAGCCTAACTTTTATAGCGACACTCCGTATCCGAGCGTTTTGATGTTTACCCAGTTACTTTATCGGGAATCCTTAAGTTAAACGTAACAGATCCAGGATGCTGATTTGCTCCAGTCTAATCAGATTATCCAGAGTTTCATAACATTGCTCTACTATTTTCCGACGTGGTTCTTTCCGTCTTTTTAGCATGGTTGCAAATTTCTCCGTGGTGTGCATTTTAAAATGCTTCACTGCCTCTTTTGGATGTACAGATATGGGCACTTAAAGCTTTTCGACTGAATAAATTATGTAAAAAATTTATAATTCGGCAGCGGCAAATCGTTATGTGGTTAGCTTCTGCATCAGATGCAGATAGATAAACTGGTAAAAAAAACGACTTAAGAACAGATGAATTGCCAATGAATACATCCGGGAGTGGCTGTCACCATTCGCACTCAAAACGGGAACGAGTTATGCGTAATATGGGCACCTTGCCGGACTCGGATAGCATATCGGGAGTGTAGGTATGTGTTGTAGTTGTACTTGTTAGTTATTCTTTTATCCTTTGACTTACAGATAGGTCAGTACTGTAATATCTTAACCGCCATTTTAATTAGTGAGAATATGTATCGATATTTTTTGTTAAATTGCCTGTGCATATTGTTATTTGTACGACTGAAGTTTTTTATTTTTTTGGTTCCTTATCGACCGTATTTGGCCATATGGGTAGTCCCATTGCAATTCTTTCACGAAGGTGTCTCCGGCGCATTCCCCTTTGATTTAGTTAACTTCTTCGGAACTGTCCTTCAGGCGCTGAGTTAGAGCGCTACCTATGTCAGCCGTCGACTGTTCGTCTTCCGCGGTCAACGGGAACGACGCCGGGCAGTTCGCACCACGTGGTCCATTACATTAAAGGCATCCAAAATCGCACTACGGAATGCTCCAGCTGTCCTCTGTGCTTCCGGTCCGCAGTGATCGGCCACCTCCGTTCCACTGCAGGCATAATAGTATTTTGTGATGCTACAAAAAAGATGCGAATACTTCCGTATTTGGTTAAAGGCATACTCCGATTCGCTTACCAGCAAAATTTATGGAGTACGTTTTCGGCTTCGAACACTTCCAGAAGTCCCAGTGGACTGAAAGGTTCTTGAATCTGCTTAAATTCTCGTTCGGCACGATGAGTACAGGCGCGTGATTTGCTACCGATGGTCTGGTTTAACGTCTTTTCGCACTGCATCAGCACACGGTGGTTACTGTCCAAGTCGGGTCGATCGCATACCTCGAGCAGGCTTAACGCGCCGGTCATCGCCTCCCGCAAATCGTCCATGCCGGTGCAGGATGCCGTGACGTTCTGCACGCAGCTGACCACGCTACGAGTAAGTCTAAGAAAAGAAGTGAATACCAATTTGAAAACATTATGGGGAAGGGTCAATTCAAGTGACTGAGTGTAACGGTGGTCGTCTGTACCAATAGCTAACGGAATAGTTTGCTGTTACTGTACTAGTACTAGTATCCCTTACGAAGATAGCAGCCATGACCTTTTTTCTTAGACGCTGCGGCATTAGGGACTTTGTCAGGTAGGTATGCTTAGCAACCTGACCAGTACCCAAGTGGATCTGTTTTCGGTTCGTGCGTTTGTAATTCAGCTGCAATTCATTAAATAGCACGACGCTCCCCGTAGTGACAGATTTTATGCAGCACTATTTTATTATCTACACAGTTTGCACTGCTATGAACGTTAACAGTTTAAAAAGCAGCAAATCTGCAGGTGCACAATTTTTATAGAAATGGTAAATATATTTGGATCTCGTTGCAGAAGGCTTTATGTTATCGTCCATGTTTAACCAGTCAGAGTGTGTCTTTTTCACCGTAGTTCCAATCCTGGCTCATGGGCATAACGGTTGCAAAGCATTCAAATACACACTGATGCTGTTTAATCAGCCAGGCGTTTAGGTTCGAAGATTTTCTATTCCCTAACCATAAGAGCAGAGATTTTTTATGACTCCGTCAAACGACTTGATGCAGCAAAAAGTTTGTAGCTAGGCTCGGTTTGCCAATGCAGGTATTAACTGCTTAATTATTGTTTTTTGTGTATCTTCTAGTACAGAACACGTATACGTATACCAGGTACTTAGTTGTCAATTACCTGCATAAATTCCTAAGCTGCGACGCAGTGAGGTCCGAACTGCTTTTGATTCTTCCGGGTTCAGTGTTACGTATGTGATGAGATGCATGGCACAGTTAGTCAAATCAGTGACCCTCGTATGGTGGCAGACCGGTGTGGCTGAACCAATTACAACTACTGTCAGGAACACGATAACGGTGCCCACAGGAAGCATGGTGTACAAAGAACTTGAATAACGGGTAACAAAATTCGGGCACTGAACTCCGGTATTTAGGGAAAGGAGACTACTGCTACTGCCGCACCATTTACAGATTACAAAGAAATCGACGCATTTTCCACAGTATTCCCACAGTACCCTGGGCAGCGTATCTTGAGCTCTGTAATCCATTGATCAGATCAAAATACTTTTTGCTGATTTTTGGATTGATTATTAGCTGTCATGACTAGCGACTTTTATAGGTGATTGGCTTACGTTGTTTGGATCGCAGGAACTGCCGATCATTCAACTACCGTACATGATTGAAAGAAATTTCCGGGCGATTGCAACGCAACAAAACGAATAACAAAGTTTACATATTATGCAGTGAGAAACGGGAGGTTATTATGTCGCCCATCGAAAGGTTACATTTAAAACCTATCAGCAAAAGCGGCAGCTTTAATACGCTGAAATTCAAAATTTGGTTTTCGCGGCCTCCTACCATTTTTAATTCGCTGCGTATCACATTCTAGAACGCTGATACATTTGGAGCTCCACATTGCTTGTACATTCGACAGACACAACACAGAGACAACACCCCATATATCGCTATGCCGTTATCGGTATATCGACAACGCCGAAATATCAACATCATTCAGTCATTCCACTGGGTTATATTTGCATGCGGTCTTTCGTCGGGTCAACATCGGCGAGTGAGGCTTCGCATGACCTCCCACGTTCTCCACCGCACCGGAACGTGTTTAGGACTGCATCGCGGACGTTGTCGGCCATCTGTTGCGCTGCGGATCCACACCGATCCGTAATTTCCGTGCCAATGCACGCGTGATAGGCCTTCGTATAACTGCAAAAGCCGTAGAATTAAAGTTTTGATACTTCTCATTTCAGAGAGCATCATGATTATGCCGCTTACCAGCACAATCGGCGCAAGACGATGCCGGTACGTGATAGTTCCAACGGATCCACCGGTTGACCCTGCAACACCCAAAACTGCCGACGAGCCCGTGCCGCACACGCGTTCAACCGTGTGGCGGATGGAAAGAGGGTGCGGAAGCACTGCAGGGCCACCTGGGTCTTGCTGTACGCATCCGGCCGATCACAGGCATTCAGGAGGTGTGTTACACCAGCCAGAAATTCTATCAGTTCGGGATTGGTGCCGGTACAGGGCGTCGCGGCCGTCTGGGCGCACTGGAACACGCTACGGGTGTGGCTGTAACCAAGGTTGCCGAAACACTGGGTAAGCCATAATATTTCGGCTGTTAGTTCGGACAAAATAATCGACAACATGTTGATACCTGCAGAGACTGTTCAGCTGTGATTCGGTGACGTTTAATTCGGACACGGGTTTACTCACTTCGCGACCTTCTGGACTGGACTCCAAGTACGCTAGCAGCGGGTTAACACAATGCGATAGGCCGGAAAGGTCTGACGGACAAACCGTTGCCGATGGTGGGGAGGGGCTGCACACAGCGATGGTGGCCCCGGCCGCCAAAAGCGCAGTTAAACTTAAAAGATGCATGGTGGCTTTTTAATACTTCAAGGGAAAATTATAAAAATACCGAAAAGATATTCGCGGTATGACAGCTTGCTCAACGAATGCTTGCACAAACTACAGACTGACTAAAGCCATAAGGCAATCAAACAAGCACTCCCACTCAATCTGCCGCGGTTTACTGATTGCCTAAACTTATAATGGTCCAAACTGATAAATGTATTCGTATATATTTGAACTCAAACTGCACAAGAAAACAGACCACAGATCAATACATATATACCGTAAGTTAAAATTTTGTATACAGTAGACTGAGTAGAGTTGCCGGGAGAGACGCGGTGTAGCAGTGTACCAAAAGTCACAAATACCCACCACCTACAATCAAGTGGCCAATGCTGGAACCCATCTGCATGAGTAGGGAGAATCAGAGAGGTAATGATATGTCTGCCTTCGGGTGTTCGACAATTTGACGGACGACGAAGATATTTTCTTCTTTCAAGCTAGTTCAATGGGAGTTATTGCTGTGGTATTGTGACTTCCAGATTGTTAATTACTTCATTAACAGTTAAATCACCAAGAAAAATTGTTTGTCCCAACACCAAGCGGGCACAGAATAGGCAAGAGGCGGAGTCGGCTTTTCTACCCGGGTTCAAAAATACGGATAATCTAGTTAGCTAGCATAAATCACTGTGTAACATCACCTAGGTACAAATCGAGCAAAACTCATTCGAACAGAACGATGCTGGAGTGTGTTAAAATTTAAGTCATTAGAACAAAGTGTGATGATTTTCAATTTTCAAAATATTTCTTAGATCGATATCTTAGATTCAATTTGACTTTTTTTGCTTGGACTGGGTCGACCCATTTATCGTTGCTGAAAGCGTGGACTGCTTGCTGCTTGACTCCTTGTTCTTTCGTAACTCCGACCTGTCTTTGACATGCATGAAGAATTAGAGAACCTCTTTTCCTCCGTTGGGTAAGAACTGTGAAGCACTTGAGCGGAAAACTAAGGAGTCGTCTCCATCGTGTCTACTAAATTGTAGATTAAATTCGCCAACGTGGTTAGGAAATATCGTGGACAGTGTACAGCGGGAGCGTCTGACTGGCAAGAGTGCCAGGCACTCAGTCTATCGGCAGATATGGACGAAAATCAAGGTAAAAAACCAACTAGAATGTTTTCCAAACTAAACGGCATTTTTCTGTAAACAACATTGAGTCATCTTATTGTCGCGGGTCGACCCATCGTATCTAAGGTAGTGCGATAAAAATTTCATTCTTTCTATGTTGCAGAATTCCAAACGTGTGGCGCTGCCAAAATCGGTTGTCTATCCAAAGGAACTCGTTCAGTGTATGAATGCGATTTTTCCTGGAGAAGAACATCACAAAGACGTATGTACACGTGCTTGATTCTGGAGTCGACTCCGTTTTACTTGATTGTTTGCAGTTTGGACCGCCTTCCATTACCCTTCACCAAATTTCTGTGTTGTGAAGATTGTCCGTAACTAGCCGGAACGCAATGTGAAATAAACTGACATTTTATTCACCGATTGTTTTATTCACACAGTTAACACAAATATTATAAGTATGCTCACCACAAGCAGGAACTCTGCACAAAACACAGTATTTAGTCGTCTTTCGATCCGTACCCTTCGCGCACACTTTACAGCGCTTCTGACCAGTAAATGGAGGTGCAGGAATTTTCTGCATGGGTCGACCCGTTTCCTCTGGAATCTTGAGTAATGCTTTGATAGTGCCGCGCACTGTGGCGCTGATGTGCTTCAAGTCCAGGCGTCGACGCAGATGGGTTTCTAGCAACTCTTCGGCTAGCGATTCTAAAAACAGTCGTCTACGGTGTTTTGCTCGGCTCCAAGCTGGGTTTAATTCGATCCACACCACAAATCCATTTAACGCAGATATGTCAACCATATCATAGAACAGAATTACGGGCCAACGACGCGTGCGACGCTTCACGCTGTACATGGTAACCATTTGGTCCAGCGAGTCGACTCCAGCTTTCGTTTCGTTGTATGTGGTGATGATGACAGGTTTCTTCTCAGTGGTCGTTTCAACCACAGCATCTCGGTGGTGGGTGCTGAGAAGTATAACTGCTTTGCCAATTTTTGGAACATACGAAACCAGTGCGGCTTCCTTTGTGAAACCAAAAAGACTGGAAAATTCGGCACGTTCTCTGGATGGCAAAAAGGCTGCTGGTATCTCTGGCTTATTCTTGCGCATCGTTCCGACTAGAGTGATATTTCGTTTCAGCAACTCAAGACCTGTAAATGTTGATACAAGGGTCGACCCAATTCAAATGCGATAATTCATAAAAAATTTCAAGCATTTCTAAAAGCAGTTATACAAAGGTAAAAGCAATTTACCTAATTCGAGATCAGTGAAGAAGTTGTCTATCGTCACATTTCTTCCGGAGTCGACTCCTAGGTACTGCACAAGATCCAAAACAACACGGCGCCCTTGATTTCTTTCTGGAGGTGCGCCCGGAGATTTTCCCGTGTACACTTGTATGTTGCAGCAGTACTTCGAGGCAGAATCAGCTAGGATAAAATTCTTCAGCCCGTACTTGGAGGGTTTCTTCGGAATATACTGCTTGAATTTACAGTGGCCGTGGAACGAGTAAAGCTGCTCGTCTATAGTTAGATAAGGACCAGGGAGATAGGAATTTCGCAACGTTGGTACCCACAATTCAAACAACTCCCGAATATGTGCCAGTTTATCAGTAAGTTCGCGCAGATATCGCGACTTCTTGTTGTCAAAACGGAGTGCACTAGATATTTCGCTAAAACGATTTCGAGACATGGTGGCGTTGTAAATGGGTCGACCCTTCGCTTCGTTCCACAGCTGGCACAATGGCTTTTTGCTGTCATGATTCACGCCGTGCAGAATCAGCAAGCCCAGAAATGCATCTAGTTCGACTGCATCCAGTTCCGTCCACGACTTCGGAAACATAAGTTTCCCCTTCACATTGGTATGGATAAGTATTACGGCTTTCATGTCTTTGGTGAAAAAAACATTGAAAGCATCCACCAGCTTGGCTACCGTTCCTCGCACATGCGGCCGCACGCCTGGTACTCCAGTCATTTTGTCCGCAGTTCTTGTCTTTCCGGTATCACCACTCGCGGTCGACCACTCCACATTGTTTTTCGCTCTGAAGGTGTACGAATAAACAAAGTCTTCGTCCTCCGACACCGTATCTGAATGATAGTCGGCCTCCTCGGGTTCAGCATCAGATATGTCACTGTCTGTGTCGACACATTCACTGTCACTTGAATAGGCTTCGCTACCAGACTCAATTTCATCTACTGCACGTTTCGTACGAATAACGTTAGGCATTTTAAAAAAAGGTCGACCTTACGGCATTTTAAAAAAAGGTCGAGGAGAAATTATCAGTTTGAAGATTGAACCCAATCGACGTGGTCCGTCAATAATTGAAATGTGACGCAAATCGATCTAGAAGCTGTAACAGTGCGCAGCAGGTGATGTTCGTTGTAGTGATTGTAAAAGTGTTGGTTTTCGTGGGAGAAGTTGCATGCTACTTCCCATTGATTTAATGATCACTAAACACAGACCAGTAGCTCAGTTTTCCTGTACACAATCTTGGTTTGTAGCCCATAATTTTTAGTACAGAACGAATTTTGGGATTTTTTTTTACTGCTGTCGTTGTCGAGTTATCCGCACTCGAAGGAAGCCGGTAGAAAAGCGACTAAATTTTGCCCAGCCATTTTCTCGAAGACCATCCTTTTGATCGTTTTCGACATTAAGTTTAAAAAATAAAGCGAAAAAAGTTAGGATCAAACGTCCTGGTTCGAAGGACGTACAAATAATGAGAACTTTCTTAGGGATATAAGAAAGAGCCTTTGCCTATTTGGCACCCGCCTGGTGTGTTGACTGTTAAATAAACAAAATTCATCCATGTTTATGCCCGCGATATTTTTTAATTTTCATCTGGCAACCCACAGCAGCCTTGAAAATAATTTGGTAATAATGCACAAATGACGAGCATCATAATTGGCATTTCGTCAACGAATCGAGGGATATTCAACAAATTTGATTGTCTTTATTTATCAAAAATAACCTTCGCTCATTTTGTAAACGAGCAAAGCACTAACTGTCAGCCAAGGACAGACACTAGCATGATGAGTAGCATCTAGATGCTTTCAAACTTATAATGGCGAAAGGTCACCCCTTGAGATGTTCTACGCGTCCAAGGAACAGAATGGCTTGGCTTGCCGTATGTTGAATGGCGAACATGAAAGGATGATCGGCCGTAAAGAACACCTGCCGCACTCGGGGAACAAAGAAAGGCCGCGCCGAACGTGTCATCGATAAAACCGTCACCGCTGCCGCTTCCGTGCCCTTTTCATCTACATCTATCCAATAACATAAGATTCGTGGATTATTCAAAATAAATTATTAGAACTATCAATAAACTGTGATTACAAGTATGAGCACCGTATTCCATACCAGAACTATCTAATTGCCGCATAATCTTTACCACAACTGCAAACTTTTCGACTCACCGATGAACGTTTTATGAATGGCAGTGCCCACATGCACATCGTCGCCTTCCACCATCTCCGTGAAATTGGCCTTGTCGTTAAATGCCTCCGCAACACCCATCCGGCGCATCACCGCTTTCAAGTCCACATCACTGGCTAATTTGAATCTCGGCAGGGCCACATGGATCAGCCGCTTCCTCAAGGTCACACCGAACGCTTTTTGCAGTCCGCCAATCGTAATACTCTTTTCCAGTTCCCGCAATCCGTCTTTCTTCTTCGGCAGCATAATAATCATTCGCACACTTTTGCCAACATAATCCAGCGCCAGATACTGCACTTTGTCGTCTTCCGCATACGGGAAATTCCCACTAATCTTCATCATGGGAATTTCCACTTCTTCACCGTTCAACAGTGTAAAATTTCTGGTAACCGTTGCTTTGGGGTTGAAGCGTTTCAGCCAGTGGGAATTAAAGTATAGAGTATTCACCAACACCGCGATCGTTTCTTGTTTGATATTTGCCGGGGATAACGCTTCCGGGATCTTTCCGGCTGTGGCATTGGCGACCCAGGAGTTAATCTCGTTCAGAGCTTGTTTCGGTTTACGGAAATCTTTCGTCTCCACCTTTGCCAGCAGTTCCAGGCAGTCGTCGATGTACTGTAGACGAAATTCACGGCCTTTTTGTAGGAAGAGCCCGTTGTTCATGCGGAGAACCTCACGGCCGGGATGGGCAGGGGAAAGGTCATGGAGAGTGTGGACGAGGGCCGCTAGCGCCCGTGACTTGTTGCCTTGGAAGGCCGTGTCAAAGTGGAGAGCCGTGTCGAGGTTGGATTTCGTGGTGTTGCCGGCGCCGAGGTAAAGCAGCATGGCAGCGTACATGATGGAGGTCGGAGAAATTAAGAGGTTCCCGGTTGGGTGGACGGAGGTGGCGGCGTGATAAAGCTCAAGACTGTTTTGGGTTAGCATGTTGGTGTACTCCGTATGCATGCTAGGAGGGCTGCGCATGATGCCAAAAATGTACGAGATCATAAGGAGAATTATTACATAAATGATGAAGAAATCTGTCAGACAGCCTCCAAAAAACTGCCAAACGACATGTGACCTCCGTATCGCACACGTTTACATGTGCAATCAGAATGCATCTGTGGAGAGGTTTTTTTTAGTGGAAATTTGGTTGGAGACTAAAGGAGAGAAAAGCCGGTTACGACGCCGATTTTCAATCGTATGAGTCTGATTTCCTTTGAGCGGCTGATACAAATCCGTTTATTACGAAACATATAGGCATTTGTTTGAGCCGGATTTTATGAGCTGAAATTGGACAGGGTGGTGACTGCGTAACAAACTAGCTGTTATAAATGATAGATGTGGTATCCGTGAACGTGGAAGAGTAGAACCAACTGACGCATAAACGAGGTAATGCTATGTAGAAGCCAACGCAACCAAAGCCTGCCACTGGCACGTTTCTTTGCATTGTCATCTGCATTCCTGTCAGGAATTTCCTGGCATAGAACGTGACGAAATAATTGTGTGGTTTGTCGAAAAGAAGTGTTAATGATGCAGATAGACGCATGCAGATATTGTAGAATCTGGTCCAAAATATACGTAGAATATGATCGAGGCATTGCAGGACTATTTATAGAGGCGATAGATATTACTGTACCATGTCAAAGAAACCGACGTCTAGTGCGGGCGGTCCAGGGGAATTTACTGTCCCTTAAACTCGCGCGGGTACAGATATCAAAGAAACCGACGTCTAGTGCGGGCGGTCCAGGGGAATTTACTGTCCCTTAAACTCGCGCGGGTACAGTACAGTGCTGCTCCGTGTTCCAGTAAAATTCCGCTCAAATTTGTATTTTTGTATGATTTTCTCCTATTCCAACGCATTAATAAAACATATCTGCTCTCTGTACTTCTACTGTAATAGCTATGTTTACTGTGTCGCTGTTTTCAGTGGATATCTCAACTTCAAAAGCACAGACCGCAGAATGGCATGCGGAATACATAATCTATTGAACACTATAATACGTGAACCTACATTGTGCACGAGAACTGGTACCTCTCGAAAGCCTAAAATCCAGTTGAATGTACGAACTTAAAAAACCTAATAAGGTAGGATTTATTAAAATAAGAATCTCACGCATCCCAAAGAACTGCATAATCAGTGCAAAATTTAACTGGAAAGCGTGGCAACACTGGCAATCACAAAGAACCACTGACTGACAAGGACTAAAAAATTTATGAGCGTTTTCTTAAATTCCCAATCCCAGACGCAGCTGCACGATTAACGCTCTGCGATCGCTGCATTGTACGCGAACGCGGAACTGTATTTCCGCGTTCTCTGATTCGCTGCAGCGGCGTTTCACCTTGACTAACGATGACCCTTTGGAACTAGTGTTGGGCGCTGCTGCAGCTCCCTCAGCGTAGATCGGGCATATGCAGCCACATCCAGAAAAACTGCAAAATGCCGGGCATGCAATAGGAACACCGTCACAACTATACGGCGTGGTCGTTGTTATTGGATATTTGTTGACGTTGGAGTTAACGTTGTTGCTGACGCTGACGCCGGTGCCGTTGCCGGTGATCTGCGAATTACCGATGACGGTCAACCCGTTGGAGTTGTCAGAGTTGCTGTGGTCGAGGTTGTTGAGTGAGCCGGTGGCGGCGTTGCCGTTGGAGTTGGCGTTGCTGTTGCCGCTGACCACCTGGCTGCTGGTGTCCTGCTGCTGTGGATCCACGTTGACGGCGCTGTTGGCCTGGCCACTGATGGAGATGCCGCTTCCACCGGCGTTGTTCATCGACTGGCTGTACGTTGAAGGGAGGCCGTTGCTCCACGTCGACTGGCTCTGACTGTTCACCTGCGCGTTTCCCACTCCGGACGCCGCTCCACTTCCGTACACGTAGCCATTACTTCCTGGTTGACCTACGGTAGTGAGCAAAATTTTAACATGCCTGTTTAAACGGAACAGCGGTCAACAGAAAAACGTACTACGGACCTCGAACAACGGCGCTTGTGCTGATTAGGAAAAGGAGATGGGCAATCCGTTGCATTTCTTCGAAGGTATGCGGACACTTCCAAGTCTGTTACTGTACGTCTAATATTACGGCGACCAGTAACTCGGCGTTTAAAAAAATAACCCCTTTTACATTGGTTTTTATCCATTGTACGACATTGGCTTAATGCTGTATTCATTACATGCACCGAAGCGGAAGTTTTAGTGCACTCGTATAACTAAAAAACAACAATCGCAATGTTAAATTAATGTCTAATTAAGCACCCATTAATGAGAAGTGCTCTAATTAGAAATGCAACCGAACTGCCAATGCAATCCATACTTCCTCTGTTCGCTGTGCGGTTATGGTTTTGTAAAAACCTGTTTGATGGTGAACGCAAAGGTACAAGATCATTAGAAAAAAAGTAGAGTTCTTTGCTTTCTTTGGATTCTGAATCTGCGTTTCTTCGATCATTCTCAGCCCAAAAAAAATGGTACACTCAAAAGGTTTATTCATTTCTAGCTTCTCAAAGATAAATTAATGGTTGAAATTTAAAAAGCGTGGAGCGTCCAAAGAAAGTGGAAATGGAAAGTGGTACCCGATAGGAATGTTGACAAAAGTGAATCTAGCGGGACATACAGGTATACATACAGGGATATACAGGTAGGATAAAGAATATACAGATACAGGTATAATTACAGACGTTTTCAGATATCTGGATGAATCGAGTACACATATAGATGCAGGAAAAAAAGGTTAACGCCAAATATTTGATTTTGCGATCCCGGCAGATGCGCTCTAGCCTGAAAGTTGTTGGCGGTAGCCGGTACAATAAAGAAATTCGATCTGCATGTTTCTCTTGTGACAAAATATTGTTGTTTACAGCGAAAAACAAGGAAGTGGACGCAAATTGCAATGGATTTGAACTAGAACATTTACACATATTAGACAGTTTGACAAGTATGTGATTTATGCGTGAAGTCGAACACATTTCCGTCTGCATACAAATGAGCCCAGATTGCCTAACAGCGCCATCAAGCGCACCCTGCCCACAATAAGAACAAGCGCAAATGCGGGTGTTCACTCTTCATACCGGCCGCGAACAGACATCTTCACCGCTCCATTTTTATTCCGTTAACCAGACTACTGCACGGTTTAGCATGACGCTCGTCGCTAGCTTGATTGCCGCCCTTCTCGCATACTCTCCTCTCGTCCACGGTAAGCTAAACAAAAGGTGGATCCTTTTACGTCTGTTTTACTGTAACATCTAACGATAAACCTTAATTTTTCGTATAGGTCAACCCGGAAGCAACGGTTACGTGTACGGGAGTGGAGCCGCATCCGGCGTGGGGCACACGCAAGTGAACAGTCAGAGCCAGTCGACGTGGACCAACGGTCTGCCATCGACTTACAGTCAATCGATGAACAACGCCGGTGGAAGCGGCATCTCCATAAGCGGCCAAGCCAACAGCGGCGTCAACGTGGATCCGCAGCAGCAGGACACCAGCAACCAGGTGGTCAGCGGCAACAGCAACGCCAATTCCAACGGCAACGCCGCCACCGGCTCACTCAACAATCTCGACCACAGCAACTCTGACAACTCCAACGGATTAACCGTCAACGGCAACTCTCAAATTACTGGCAACGGCACCGGCGTTAGCATTAGCAACAACGTTAATTCTAATGTCAACAGGTATCCGATAACAACGACCACGCCCATGACGTGTGACGTAATTCCGCCTTGTCCGCCTGGGTGTTTCTATTCGAACTGCTATTGCGCCTGCCCGATTGACGCTGTGGCATCCAGCAATACACCGAGTGTCAGCAGTGGACCAAAGCTGGCTTCGGTGAAGAGCAGAACGCCTTCTGTACAGCCTGCACGAGAGCGGAAGACATCGATAAGTTCGCTTGTGCGATCACGGGGACAGCAAAAATTGCAGTCTGTTGTGTTGCCATCCGCTTTGCCGGCGAATCTAAGAAGACGAGTTTAGTGGTATACGGTACTCGTATCTTCTAAACTGTGATTTGTGACAGCCCCGATATCTTAGTCTTGATTTATGAATTTCTGCAGCATTTTTTTAAGTAGCAGTTACTGAAAAGATAGCAGTTTTGTTCTGATATTCAGCAGTTTTGTTCTGATATTCAGCAGTTTTGTTCTGATATTCAGTTCTGATATTCTGTATTTCTGTAGCTTGTTGCTTGCGCGCTGTGAGATTACATATCCCATAGAACTAATTTGATGTGACGGATTATTTTGCTATCTGAATATAAAAACTTCTCAACAAAATACAGGCACGGTTCCATCGATTCCGTATATTATACCGGGGCGTATTGTATAAAGAAAAACTGCCGCGTTGCAGTGATGTATATGCCTATATGGGGGTCGGAGCGGCGCACTATTTTCTTATTACCATGAAAATTAACATGACAGTAAAAAATTAGTGTAACTTCATAAGGAGAACTTTTACGTGCATTGCGTTTTTTAACGGGTTTTTTTGAATAAATAGTCAAAAGTAACCAGAGCCTTTCCTGACTTCTAGTTACGATTGTAGATAAATTCTTTTAAACGTCAACGTTGCTCGTTACTATTCGAAATTGTGAACTTTGTGATTTGAATGCATCAAATCGCATCCAGTTAATTGTACGTAACTGAATGCAACAGGAAGAGAATATAGATTATATTAAGCAGAGATTCCTTACACTAGTACACAGATTATATTTGTGCATACTCTTTCGGCGGAACCGAGTAACATTCGGTTCCGCCGAAAGAGTATGCACAAACTCTTATAAAGAAGTGAATGCTATAAAGAGAATCGCTGTAGTCTACGAGACAATCCGGCTTCTTGCAGTCTGAAATTTGAATGTTATAGAGGATAGAAAGTAAAACAGAAGTGTATTTAAGGAGAGGTTTCACTGTACTGTCGGAAACACCATTCGGTCGCATTAATATGTATGTACTGCTAATCGCTGAATGCTGACCGAAAACCAGCCGACAGCAATAATATTCTGTGTGTGATTAAAAGTGATCGTACTCGTACTTGCTCGTACTGTAACTTTATATCGATAATCGTCGACGTTTTGCGGACAAAATTCCCGACCTTGTAAGAAGAGTCCATTGTTCATGTGAAAAACCACGTTTCAGGACGCACGGGGTTAAGGACATCGACATGGAGGGCCTCCAGAGCTCGTGACCTGAGATAAAAAATTATAATCCCGTCCGGTCCCGACATCGAATTTGTTGTTGCACACCTGCTCAAGTAAAAACTGCGACTGGGGCTTATATACAGTATAAACGGACAGTACAATGGCCATAACGAAACCGTTTTCGGTACAACGCTCACCACTTTACAAGTACTGTAGAGTAACCCTGCACTTGACAGCCTTTTTGTACGACAGGAGCTATACTGCACTGTAGTACTGGCAAACGTTCAGCTGGCTCAGAGCCGACTGCACTGCACTCACATGTGCTGTCTGCCTAGTCTCAGGCAGCAGATGTAAATGGTGAATGTGCTCGTACAGCGTACGTCTCTCTGAGCTGTAAAAAAAGCTGTCAAGTGCAGGGTTACTCTACAGTATAATATTGCTTTTTGTGGAACCGCTGACAGTATTCGCTCCCTTGTTTAGCGTTGAGCAGTCCAGAAGTGCAGCAATACGCACTCCATTTTAACTAGGACAAAGTAACATGGTTTGGTGATTATTGCGATTGCGGTTAGTAACACGTAACGCAAGATTTGAATATGAATGCTGCCACGAATAGCAGTTCTAAAAAATTGTCTTGAAACGACAAAATTATTTTCATACAGGCCAACCATGCAGAAAGCAACGGCTATTTGTGAATTAAAAAATAGTTTTTATACTAGCAAAAACCATGCAGATAATTTTTGTATATATTATGTAGTGCGTTTTTCTACGCTGTTAGAATCAGCATGTATTTTGCCACCAACGGAGGGTGGCTGAGAAATGGCCGGAGCTCTCCCCAATCCGTCCGTCGGAGCCAGACGCACTCTGAGTCCACCGGCATCCCCTCTAACGGCGCCTGGATCGCTATTTAGCGCCGTACCCAGCGCCGTGGCCAGTTCCGCTGGTGAAACGTTATCGTCGCGTGCAGCAGGTACGAAAGCCAGACCGACGTTCGTCACCACCTTTCCAGGGGAAAAGCTGCTGGGGTAACACGACCCGGGACTATACTGGCCAGCTGATAAGCCGCCGGATTTGTTCAGTAATTGCTCGATCTGTAATGTTACATCATGATCCCATGGCACCTTATCATTCCAGTACCATGTACGTTATAGTATTCGTGCAGCGGCAGCCTATTAATTTACAGTTTGTTTTCGGCATTTCCCTTTTCTCGGCTTCACTTTTAATTTCTGGTACCAGTAATTCTGCAAGGCGATTGCAAGGTCTGGCTTATTGCTTAGTATGCATGTTATTGTACAAAACAGCAGAATGTGAAATTATATACTGTGCATATGCAGCCATAATACTCTGTACTTCGTACTGTACTTACTTGATAGCACACGACGACCGCTAACTCTTGAATTATTGGATGTGAGAAATTTGACATGTGAGACTGGAATAACAACGGTTTTCCGCACAGTTCAGCCACAGCTAGTCCAACGCTATACTGGACGGATGCTAAACATATACACTGCAAATTAAATGTTGATTTTGACTTAATTGTGTACTGTAGCCGCCCGCACAAGTTGCCCCACAGAGTGAGGTATACGGATGTTTGGCCTCACATTGCTCGCTGTTCAGCGCAGTGTGTGCAGGGAGAAGGCAGCGGCCGGATCTGCCAATGGAGCAACTTGTGCGGGCGGCTACAGTAATAGTGTAAGTCCACCTTGACATTTTCCTGTAACAGACGTGCGAGCTGATCCCGGCAGACAATCACATCGGTCCGCTATACTATTGCACCGTTCCGTTGCATTGGCATCACAGTTTTTATCACACCTCTTAATATTTTGCACCAGACCGGCGTAGGCTTTCCTGAATAAGTCCGGGAAGCAATTGTACATGGATTCAAAAGGGATGCCGGTGTTGCCGCTGACCATTTGGTGGCTGGTGTTCTGCTGCTGCGGATCCACGGTAACGCCGCTGTTGGCTTGGCCGGTGATGGAGATACTGATTAGCAAAATGAGATAAACACTCCGTTGCATCTTCAGTTCTTTGTGTGCGCACACGTGGAAGTCTGGTACCGTAAAAGCCCTGCGATCAGCAGCTGGACACGTAACAAAATAAACTGTACATCTGTTTTATCCATCTTACGGCATTAGCTTTATACTGCATGCGTTACATGCGGTGAAGCGGAAGTGTTTGGTGCACCAGTATAACAAGAAAAAAACAATCATCGCAGCAGTAAGTGTCTGGTTAAGCACCCTTTATGGGAAGTGCTCTAATCATAAACCGGACTGCCATGTGCCAATGCAATCCATACTTCCTTACTTAATCTGCGAAGTTATGTTTTGAAAAAGTGGTATGAGGGTGCATGGACGCATTGACGCATGGGCACAAAATCATCAGAAAAGAAATTACAGTCCTTAATTTCTTTGGATCCTGAATTTCTATTTCTTCGATTGTTCTCAGTTTAAGAAAAAAGAGCACTCCAAAAGCTTATAAAGTTCTAAAAAAAATAAGTCGCTCAAAAGATGCTCTGCTACCTCCTTGTAATGCTGGTTTCCTTGGAGGATGTAATGCTAATCAAAATTGTTTTGCTGTATTTACGCAAAGTTCTTTTATTGAATGTACAATTTAGTGTATTAGAATTGAATAAAAATCTAATCGGCGCGGGAAACATGCCATCAATAAATTTTGTTTAAGCCAGATCGATTCATCTTTATGTGAGTCGAGTTGCCGCTGGTTTACACGATCCTCGGTTCTTCTCCTTGCTGGCGGCCGCGTGCCTTCCGAACCAGCGACGCTCCTTGCTTCAGTTGATGAAATTCTTCTGCTGCTGGTTGATGTGGGCTATCGCTGGTGGACCGAGGTCTCCACTGAGAAGGAGGAAACTCCCGTGCTACAGCGTTTACAAGAGAACGCTGTTATCGAGTGCAAAACTAGAGGGAATGACAGGGATCTTGAGGCATCTCCACCATCTCGGAGAAGCGCTCACGCTGCATAGAGAAAACACAACAAAACCGCAACTCCTCGAAAGATCACTTTATTTCCTTGAAATAAAGACTAGAAAGATGACAACCAAAACAAATCTAAAGGGAAAAAGGGCATGAAATCAGAGAGCTCAAGAGGAATCGATGTTGTCGATTCCGCTGCTGGCACTCGAATGGCAAAACACGCTTTGGCGTGTGTGCAGGATGGCAAAAATGGCAAGCCGAGCCATGATGGTAAGGCGTCCGTGCCAATATCCTGTGCACTATGCACAACACTCTGACATGCCACGGGACGGGATGCCGAGGCCCCTTGAGGCTCAAAAGCAGGAATGAGAAAAAATGAAAGGATGCATTTTAAATGCAACATAATGAGCAACTCTTATTAAAAAAATGTGCCATTTTATTCCATCACAGTTAGTGAGAACAGAACGCGGCAAAATGCGGCGTAGGTTAATCAAAACGAGTTTATACTCGTAACAAAAACCGGTAAAATTATTCCGGTAAATTTCCATTCCGGTTATATCCAATCCCGCATGTTAATCCTTGTTAATTTTGTAGGTTTCCCTTCCGGAGATTTATCCTCCAATTATACGCATTGCTGCGTCGATCCACGACATCTTTTGCAACTTAGTGCATCTACGGCAATTTTATTCATCTGTTATAATGCAATTAGTGCACTACGGCAATTCTGAAACTGATTTGTGCACTGATTTGTGCGTCTACGGCGGTTCCTTTTTTGATGATTGAAATAAATTCAATCTGGTGCACTCGTCGGGCTTTTTACGGCGATTAAATATCGATATATACGTTGTATACTACGGCGATTTTAATTTTAGCATTTAATGCTTTTACGGCATTTGTACCTGTGGTTCTGCATTCAGCGCATTAAGAGCATCGCTCAGTACGGTGGACGTAGCTTTAACTTCGCCACTATCCTCACACATATCGGCGTCAATTTCGCTCTCAGGGAGGAAAAACAACGGTTCGTTGTCATTTTCCGGTATTTGAACTACACAGATGTCCAATTCGAGAAGGGACCTTTCCCTATCGTTGACGTCCAACAATTCTCGTTGTTTTTCCCGCAAAGCTTGTCGGGAAGGGAAGAGAAAATTATTCTCCAGCGACGGCTTCTCGTCCGTCTCCATCACAGCTTTTTGCTCCGATGTCTCAGGAGTTTCCTGAATTGTCAGTAATTCTACTGACGCGGTCACTTCATTTTGCGGCGTTCCGCTTGTCGGTACAGTAGCAGTAATTGTGTTCACAGGAACAACTGCTGGTGCAGTGATTACTGCATTAATCGGTGCGATTGGTGTAGCATTTGCTGTCTGCGGCGTTTCGTCCGTGTCCATCGACACTATCGGTTTCTTCAGTCCAGGTTGGACTGTTTTGCTGGTTAACGGAATGTCGGGGGAATTTGGAGCGACTTTGCGCTTTCCCTGACTCTGACGTTCGGCGAATCTTTTAACGAGATCATAGATCCCGTCGTAATGTCCATTACGGATTGATTCGGTCTTCAGTCCATCGACTTGCATAACACTCAAAATATCATTTAGGACTTTCGCTTGTTGTTCCTCATTAAGAGGCTCTCCCATACGATTAACGTAACCTTTTAATCGACGATTCTGCTCAGCTTGCCGGTATGTCCGGGCATAATGATGAGCATGGCAATTGCCCATAAGCGCGGATAGGATGACCAGAATATACTTCTTAAGTCCCCATCCGATTGCAATCGTATCCCATGTAATTTTCATGGGAGCTATCTTACGCTGCATAGCGCAAGCGGCACGGCAGAAAAACCAGAACTTTGCTGGATCCGTGTCCGGTAGTATAAATTGAAGGAGGCATTCCTCCGGCTCTTCAGTAAATAAAATTTTAAATTGGGAAATTAATTCCCAGTCCACAACGGTGATTTCGATAAGTTTCTCTTTAAGCTGGGAAATATCCAGCGCGCTTCGAAGTCCGTATCGGCGCGGCGTTTCATATCGCCGTACTTCCATTTGTCGAAATAAATCGATCTTGTACATATTGATCGAATTCTTAATGCGTAGATCATACCCAATGGTATGTAACAAGTCCAACGTGTCAGTTATGGCTTTGCCAATTTCGGTTCTCTGATCGGCATTAACTGTGCCAACTACTGACACGACACGATCAACATATTGATCGAGGTCTCGACGAATAACGTCGATATCACGGCGGATGTACTGTGGATGCGTCTGTCGTTCAGGCATCAATAATACAGACGCATCTGGTTGATATTTAACCGGTTCACCGCGCGTTGCGCGGACATTCCAGTTCGGCGTTTTCTTTCTCTGAAATTTAACAGCTGCATTCAGCTTACCGGGCATAATATCGCCTTCCACAAACGAGTTATCTGGGGTTTTCCCCACATTCGGTAAGTTATAAGTAATTTTCTGTCGAGTTTTACCACTAGCATTGCTAGTGTTGCTAGAATAACTAGCGCCTGAGTTCGGCTCAGATTCGAAAACTGGTTCACTTACAGACGCAGGCTGCACTCGCAGCAACTCTAAAGGCGGTTGTTGATTCACTGGCGGTTTTCTGGTCAGTGGCGGAAGATTCGCTAACAACGGATTAGCTTGCCGTTGTTGTGGCTCTTTCGGTGCTGTTCCAGCCGGCCATGGACACGGTGTTATGGTTTTGGTCTCCGGATCGTATTGATAGCTTCCGCTGGGAAGACTCTGCTGCAAATGAGCAATATGCTCCGGTGGCAAAGCACCCGGCGGTACTTGTAATGCCATATTCGTATACCGAACTGGCTGTTGCTGCTGATATCCCATTGATGGCAGACTTTGCTGCTGGTATGGCTGCTGTGATGAAAACATAACTGGCGGCTGCCATTGGCCATATGCTGGCTGCTGGGACGGCATTTGCTGTCCGCCGACATTCGTCGGATAATTCTGCAAATTATGGGAATTATCCCTGCCCGGCAAGTACTGAATATCTTGATTCAAGGGAAATATCTCAAAATTTCCACAATTGCTGATTACAGGTAAATTCACCTGATTCGGTGGCGCAGTTACGCGCTTCATCAAATCCACTGTGCATCGCCCGAAATTTTCCGGGTGAATCGCATAGGACCACTCATCGGTGCCCTCGCCGATAAACTGCACCGCGCTGTCAAAAACGCCACGATAATAATACGGCGTGGCGCAGACTATTGTCCAGTATTCTGGCAATGTGATAGTGCGGTAGGCATCCAAGCTGCGTAGCAGCACTTCGTCATACAGACGAGATACGGTAACCTGCGGATTTTCCGATCGGAAATTCGGCCCCAGTGTGCATTCCACACATTTCCGATTATTAGTGTTATGTTGGCATCGCCTGCAGGAGCGCATTGGCGCATAGGCGTACGGTAATTCCTCCATTCCTTCTGCAAATAATTTAAATTAATTAAATTATTCTGCAACTACGGCATTTATCTTATTGCATATTATATGCATTCACCACCTCGGAGATATTGCTTTTAATTATCTTCCTCGCTAACGTGATCTAACACTACGGATAAAACCATCCCGCGGTGTGGGTCATTCAATCCGATAATTCTCAGATCAGTAATTAAGCGACTTATCGCTAAAGTTACGGCATCGTCTACTTGGTCGGCTATTGCCGGGCATACAGTTGAAATATACTGTATGATTTCGTCAGGCGACGATCCTGATGGATCACCAATTTCCGCAATCGTTTTTATAACGATTTCATCCCACTGGGGGACTTTCTCGAACTGCACTCGTTGCAGAAAGGACAGTCCTTTACGACCAAAATAATAGGACGGCGAAGTTTCGCCATTATAGCGACGGGTTATTTGTGAGGCTTCGTACATCGCACGAATCATAGATTGCACGGCGTACGGTTGATAAGTGCCAAAATACTCACTTATCCGCTGTGCTGTGGGGTTTTCCCCTCTCTGTTCAATTTTATATATGGCGATTGCCAAATCATTACGCGAGGGTTGTGCCAACAAGGTTTTTTGTTCATCCAAAGCTATGGGCCTTTGCCCGAATGGAACACGCTTCGCGGGTGAATACGGTACTTCTTCTACATGTTGGCCGGTTAACTCGGTGATCCGTTTACGGTTGGTTTCCGCTAAGGCATATCGCCCACTATTCCCGGCCAGGGCCGCGTCTACGATTATTCCTGTGGCAACTGCCTCATTGACGGCAGTAGTAACATCCGAATAACGCTGCTCAGGATTGACTGAGTCTAACGGCATTGTTAAGTACATATACCTAACAATCTCATCAATAGTCGATCCACGAACGTTGTGGATGTCTCTAATGGCGATTGCCACTGCTTCTACCATTTCCTGCATGTTATTAACTCTCAAGTCGACATATCGACCTTTACGACTTGCAGTTATCGCGTACTTCATTGTTGGTGACCAGTTTTCGTAAACTTCTACCAACGTCCCACGTTCTGAGGCTACCTGCACAATAAGTGCATATTCCTCGGTATCGATGTACCGAGGAGCTATAATCTGCCTGTACTTTTGTAAAAGGTAAGCTGGCGCCGCCACCTTGTCCTTTTTCCGGACGTTATTAATAATGTCCAGAGTCACATTCGTGACTTCAGCGATTTTATCGCTAGACACCGATGGAAGCGGTTTTCCAGTCTTTACTGGCGGCGGGGGACTTGGTGTGGGCGGTGGTCCGCCAGGCTTTGGTTCCGGAATTTCCGGAGAATTATTCCGTCCATTGGATTCACTAGAAACTCTTATCGGGTCTCCTTCGCTACCTTTTTGGGCAATATCGCTACATTGCTCGTCTATGACAAGCTGCGGTTGTTCATCGTCATCAGACGACGATGGCTGATGTCTCAGCTTTTCCCTGACTTGGACTACCCTTCGAGTGATCTCCTCTCTGTCTTCTTCCAGTTTACGCTTTTTGTCCTCCTCTACTGGTGAGGGCGTGCTTTGCACGCGATAAGGGCGCGTCTTACTGGATATCGCACTAACACTAACGGCTGGCGACGGCGTTCGCGATCCCGTTAATTTCGGGATGATGTAGCTCAGTTCTTCCTTAATTCGTACCGGGTTCGGACCCCGTTTAAGAGTTCCAGCTATTTGCTGGTGTTCGACCGGTGCTTGTACCATTCCCATTGGAGTAGGGAATCTGATTACAGCTGGCTTTAAGCCAGTCTCCTTCCAAAACGCCGGGGGCGGTTGCACTTGCAACTGTGGCCGTATTTGCGTTAAAACTTGTGGTGTATTATACACATGCTGCGGTATCGTAACTACTCGGAGTTCTTTCCCATTAGGGGCGTCTGTTTTCGTCGGGGCAAAGGGACCTTCCATTATGAAGGATTGTCCCCAACGCTGCCTATCTCTGGCCTCTTGCTGCTCGTGGTCGGCGATCAGCTTTGCTAATCGTTCGTCGGCGTCTGCCGGCGGTTTCGGTGATCTGTTTCGCTTAGGCTTTGCCTTCAACGCTGTTTATACTCCTGCTTTTGCAGGCGATTTAATAGGTTTCTTTACAATTGATTCGTACGGCACTTCTTCAACTTCTTTTGAGGCTTCTGCAGCATCACTCTGTGCCTTTGCACGCGCTATCATGGCCTTTGCCACTCTTTCTGCTGGCGGAGTAATATGCAGTTGATCAACTGCGGCTATTTCCTCTGGTTGGGCAGCTGTCGCTGCTAACGAGTGTCTGTAAGATGCCAAGTCGCGTTCCCGATTACTGCGCAACAGTAGCTCATATTCGGCATATGATGCCACTATTACTGGATCAGTTTGCGTGCTACGTGACATAGTCACTGGAATTACTTCTGGTGCCACATTGGGCAAATTACCGGCATTTTGAACGTTCTGGACATTCGGGGCAGCAAATCGCTGCGTCGGGCGATAAGCTTGATTTCCCGCTACGGGTGGGGCGAAGAATCGAGGATTACCTCTGCCAACCGGTCGGTTCGGTCGCTGATCGCGGTCCATTGCGAAAATATCTGCAATGGAAAAATTACACAATTTAATTGTGAAATTTTTTGATACGGTATTACGGTGTTGAAATAACGCTCGTTATTTTTATTTAAACAGTTAATACTGTTTGACGGTTTTTCACTTTGTGTACTTCGATCCTACTGTTATACGATGAATTTTAACATATCCATTAGCGCTTTTGCGCAACTTTAGCATAAAGCGCTTTCTTGGTACCGGTTTATTAGCGGTATTGCGCTTATTATCGTTGTCGTCGTTATCTACTGTTTCCCACTCTTCTGTATCAGCTACAGGGGAATTACTCGCAGAATTATCTGCAGAGGTACGGACCACATCGTTCGCAGGGGTTTCCCTTAATTTATGATTCTCCAACAAGTCCTGAACCAATAAGGTTTCTCTCTTGCGATCTTCTTCGGTGGTTTTGTACGGCTTTAGCCGTTCACAATTTACGACTCGTATCTCCTCTGTTTTATCGAAATTTATTCGTTTAATTTCGACGGCATTAGTGTAGGGAAACCCAATGATTTCCCACGGTTCGAGCTCATATTTCCGACGGAATGACTCCGTTTCGCCTTTTTTCTTCTCAATTTTCAGCATAACCATGTCACCTATATTATAGGTGTCTTCCGACCGACCTTTGTCGAATCGCTCGGCGTTTTTATCAAATTCATTACGAATATGCAATTCTGCGATATCCTGAGCGCGACTCAAATTATAGCGTAATTCCTCCATATAGTCGCGAATTGTCGCGTGATCTACCGGGAGGTTCGTTTTTGTTTCCGTATCTGCAGGAATAACCTGCTCTCTACCGTATAGCATAAAATACGGCGACAGATTTGTCGTTTTATTCGCTACACGGTTTTTTCCGGCAATTACAAATGGTAGGACTTTGTCCCAATTACGTTCCTGGCCGTCACTGGCGTACATCGCGAGTGAATCAGCAATTGTTTGCATTTGTCTTTCGACAAGTCCACGCCCGATCGGGTGATACGCAGCACCAAAATGGTGCTGTATTCTTAGCCTTTTATTTATTGCTTCCAATAAGTAATTATGGAAATGTGTTCCTCTATCGGTGTTCAGAATTTGTGGTGTTCCATACGGCAGGAACACGTCATAAATCAACAAATTAGCGACAGTTTCCGCCTTTGCGTCGGGTATTGGTTTTGCAATTACGAATTTCGTAAGTTCATCTATCGCCACAGCGATATAGGTATTTCCCCGTGTTGTTTTGGGCAATGGCCCTTTCAAATCCACTTGCATTCTAAACCACGGCTCGCCGATAGCGATCTGCTGTAGTTTGCCGGGTGGCGCTTTGCGCAGTGTCTTGCGGTGCTGGCATGCAAAACAGTGATCTACGTACTTGATAATTTGAGAGACCATATTCTCCCAGAAATAACGTAAGGCGATCGCCTGATAAGTTTTAGCACGGCCTAGATGACCGCTAGCCAGTGCATCATGCATTGCATGCATAATATCCACACGCATGTGCTTTGGCACAACAAATCGACGGTTAATACGACCATCTTTTTCCGATATTTTATACAGTACACCATTCCACAATTCATAACCGGAATAACCGGGACGTTTAAGCAAATGGACGCTTTCTACGCGTTCCTCTAACGCGTGAATTATGCGTTCAATATTAGGATCTTTCTCCTGTTCGGTGCGATAAAACTTAAAGTTGTCCTCCTCTTCCTCATGTTCTGCTCCATCCCTTATCGTTACTACACGAATAGTCGGAGTACTGAATTTAGAATCTTTAAACTCATCCCAGTCATCGTCTGGGCATTCAGTGGCTTGTCCTACCGGGTGCCTACTTAACGCGTCAGCGTTATCACACTGTTTTCCCGGTCTGTATAATATAGTCATTTTATGACTGCTTAGCTGGAGTGCCCAGCGCGTTAAACGGCCATTCAGTCCCTCTTTAAGGGAAACCGATCTCAATAAATTAGTTAAAGCTTGATGATCAGTCTGTACTGAAAAGTGTGAGTACTCAATGAAGTGTCGAAATTTCCGACACGCGAAGACTACTGGCATACATTCCAATTCTGTAATTGGATATTTCTTTTCAGCGTCTGTGAGCAATTTGCTCGCATAAATGATTGGGTGACCGTCTTGGTGCAATATAGCACCGATTCCTACCGTCGATGCATCGCATTCGATTACGGTTGGTTTACTTGGATCAAATTTCGCCAGTACTGGTGCGTTAATTAATGCTGATTTCAAATCAGCAAATTCACTATCGTGATCTACGGTCCAATTCGATTTTACATCGATTTCTCCTTTTAGTAGGCCGTATAAACGGCGCGTTCTACCGGCAAAATCCTTAACGAATTTACGATAGTAATTACAGAGTCCGAGGAATGACCTCAGATCTTTCTCTGTCTCTGGCTTCGGGAATTTCTCAATGGCCGCTATTTTATCGGGATCCGTTTTTATCCCGTCCTTGGACACAATATGTCCAAGGAAATGCAGCTCTGTCTCGCCAATATGGCACTTACTCGGTTTCAATGTGAAACCTGCCTTTAAAAGGCACTCGCACATTAAACGTATTTTACGTTTAAGGTCTTCGAAGTCTTTAGCGGCAGCGATAATATCGTCTAAGTAGGCGAAAATATTTTCGCTATGAACGTCCGATAGTGTCCTATTCATGGCTTCCTGAAACGTTGCAGGGCCATTACAGACGCCGAACGGCATTCTTAAAAATTCATAGAGTCCGTCCTGCGTAATAAACGCAGTTTTTTCTATCGAATCTTCGTGCATTTGCACTTGCCAAAATCCGGCGTTACAATCAAACCCACAGTAGTACTTATTATCTGCTACTGCTTGTAACAGTTCATCAGGGTTAGGAAGCGGATAGTTGTTCTTTTTTGTAACGTCGTTTAATTTTATATAATTCACGCAAAATCGCGTGCCGATAGTCCCATCGGGATTCTTTTTACTCGCTAGCACAACAGGAAAACACCACGGTGAATTCGACTTGCGAATTATTCCTTTTGCTAACATGTCGTTCACATGTTCCTGAATTATTTCACGGCCTCGCCATGAAGTTCTATGTGGTTTTGACTTTATTGGCGCAGTATCGCCAGTATCGATCTGATGCTTTACGATTTGTACGTCGCCAAATGGGCGACTTTTTGTGGCGAATAAGCCAGGATATTCAAGGAAAATTTCCTTGATTTCCCTAATTTCCTGTTCCGTTAAGTTGGGGTTGATTTTCAACTCATCTACAGCTTTTTTAACGGTTTCCTGCTCTTCTGGTGTCATTTCTGCCAACATTGTGGCATTAACTTGAATATTTGTATCAGGGATTTCCTCGTACGGTTCTAAATAGCCAATAAATTGGCCTTTTTGATTGACTGCCGCTGATGTAAAAGTTAACAAATACCATATCAAACTTATTGTTCAGTGGTTTAACCACACCTTCCATCGGTTTTATCTGCCGTTCCATATACAGGTGCGGACTCGGAAGAAATATAAATTTGTCGGTATCGAACTGCTCATCCGCATCGAATTGGACATTTACTGTCGCCCAATTAGTACCCGGATTAATTAGTAGTTTTTCGCCGGCGAATACTTTGATAGGCTTAGCGCGTGTACCGCGGTAAGTGGGGTTAATGTTCGGAGACTGGGAAAATTCCCAAGTCGGAGATTCATTAGTGATCTCGGCAGAATCAGTGGGCCCTACCAATTCTGCATTTACGATAATTAAATTATTAGAATCCGGTACTACTTCGATGCTAGCTTGATTAATTAAATTATTATTAGTTTCATTAGTAGCGGCAGTATTAAGGGTATTACTCACTACGATAGGCGGATCGTCTTTTAAAAATTCAACTACCCGCGCCATCGGCGCAAAACTGACTGACCGATTATGGTTCGCTACGGTTTTTATATCCGTTTCATTAACGTAATTGTTGAGCGGTTTACACTCGTTCAACTGGTACGGCAATACTGGCAATTTACGCCGTTCTAATTGCGTTAATACGCGCAAAGGTGTCCGTAGTACATACGGCAGCGGTATTTTTAAATGCCTAAATATTTCGTTTAACTGACGTTGTTTTTCCTCTAGAGCGGAGTATTCCGCTTTGTATTGTCTCGCTAGATTGCGGACAATTTCTTCTGCCTTTGCAGAATCAATCCCCGGTACAGGTACTTCTTCATCCATGAACAGGTACATTACATTTGTACCTTCTTCTTTTGCTTTGATTAAATCCTGGATTTCTTTAACCAGCACTCGATATTCGCCCCAAAGGCGGCGAAACGTAGCCTTTGCGGCCAATCGGATTTTTCCCGATTTTTTTAGAACCGATTTACGGTTGGGAATTTCTTTAAACTGTGTTACATTATTTATTGTGGCTTTTGCCACGGGTATCGGGAAGACTTTGCTCCCAGCTGGTACGATTTCATTTTTCGCTAGCTTTAATTCAATCGGTTCATTAACCTGTAATTCTCCCGTTGCCACGGGTATCGGGAAGCTATTTACTATTTCTGTGGTATGTAATGCCTGTATTACAGGAGGTGCCATTTCATCAAATATCCGCACTTGCGGTTTTCCCGCTGGACGGTAGTCCAGATAGGTTAATTTGTTATTTTTCACGTTATACTGCACGTCCTGCAAAAAATCCTGGCCCAGTAATACCTGGACTTCATCTGTAGTCGGTTTAATATACACCGAGTGTACAGCTTCGAAATCTCGAATTTTGACGATTATACGGCAATAGTGAGTAACTAAAAACCCCCGTACTCCGCCGATTCCGCGGATATGCAAGGCTTTTACTAAGGGTATTTTAGCTGAATGGATTTCATTAGCAAATTCGCTTGAAATCAAGGATGTCTCGGCTCCGGTGTCAATCATTATCGGCGCTTCGCGCCCGTTTATAATTGCATTTATCATTAGCGGGTGTGCGCGTCTAGGTTCTTTGTAATTAATTACAGCAGTGCAGAAGTTAATAGTAGCATTGCTACTATCCGATGATTCATCGGGTTCAACGATACGCAATCCGTTGATTGTAACTATTTCGGTTTTGTCCGGCGGTTTGGGTGGAATCGGGTCGGTAAAGCCGGAATTTACCGCCCTTCCTCGTTTTCCTGATCGGCCACACCGAAGAACGGGTTATTATCCGGTAACGGTGATCCTGGCGTCGGGCGTACCCGATCTTCCACGGGGCCAGCACTCTGGCGGGAATTACTCCTCGGCCTTGCCGGCGAACTAGGCTCACTTCCTGATTGACTGCCGCTACGGCGCTGATAGAAATCGGCGGCATATCGCCGATTTCCAGTCTCTGGATCATGGTAGGCCAGGTAAGTTGGGTTTTCACATCGCGGTTTATCGCGAAACTGACATTCACGGAAGTAATGCCCGCACAAATCACAGTGCTGGCAATACTTCACCACTCGGTTGCCACGCAGAGTTTTCTGCAGGGCCGGTGACCGATCGGTCACTTCCTGTATTCTATTAATGTTATTTGCCCATTGCTCCTTACGAGACGGCGCGCGGTTATCATCCTGATTGATTCGACTGTCATTACTCTCAGCTTTGCTGATATTACTGCGAATATTATTATTATTATTGTTACGACTACCGTAACTCGGTTTTCCACTGTTTTTACTGCTTGGCTGCCGCCGCGTAAGTCTTCGGTTGTACTTGTACAGTTCGTACGGTCACTGCCTCGCTATCGCGGTCCTGTTTACGCCGGACGTTGCCGACTGGGATTACATATTTCTCAGGGTTATTTGACGATAAATAACGAATTATTTCCAGAAATTGTTCTGGTGTTAGCGGTCTCATTATCTCTATTTTATCGTGCAACTTCTCGTGGGTTTTCAACCCTTTTACAAGGAAGTTTACGACTTGTTCCGGTGATCCATTAAATCCTGCGCGATCGCGCAGTGTTATCATTGACTGATAATAGGTTTCCAGAGTCTCTTGACCTGGTTTGTAGGTACGATTTGCCAATTCAGCGAGGGCATTTACTGCTCTTTTCGAATCGCCAAAACGGGCAATTAACTGTTTTTTTCATTCCTTATAGGTCGTCGGCGGTGTTGTCGACGTTATCAATCCGTTATACCAAATAATGGCATCGTCTTTGAGGCAATACGCCAATTCGGTAATCTTTCTTTCATCGGTTACCCAACGATTTGCGGTTGCCGCATGCTCGAATTTGATAATAAAACTATCTATGTCCTCTTTACTATCATTGTAGTTGGGACGCGGTACGGGCTGTCGCATCACTTCGGCCAAGTCCGATTTTCTAACAGGACTAACTGTCCTGCTTTGTACGATGCCTGCTCGTTGGATCTCTTCCCGCAAAATACTGCGGAGATATTGCTGCTTATCAGCGCTCGGCATTTCCCGAGAGTTATTCTCGTTCATTGCCGAGGGCGTATGCTGTACACGGGATGATTCTGCTCCAGTATTACCGGCATATGCCCTGCTGAGCGGTCGCTCGCCGTATTCCACGGCTTCCGGGTTCATTTGCCGGTCATACAATACTCGGTAATCTTTCGCTAAAGAATTAAATTTCCCAATAAGAGATTGGTGTGCCGTTTGGCTTTCGTGCAACATAGATTGCACGTTCTTCAGATCGGTCGTGCAATTAAAATTGTTGGTCTTTAATCGCTGATTTTCTTGCCACACTTGATCAAGCATGGTGTCCTTCTCAGCTAATTGCTGATTCATTTCGGAATTTCTGACACGAACTTCATCTACTTTCGCTTTTAACTCGGCAATCGCCGCATCCTTTTCGCCTATTACGGCCCGCAAGCCCAACACAATTTTCTCCATATTTTTAAAGGAGCTATGGGCGTGCTGGTACTGATTTTTGTGGTGCTGGACTTCGTCCTCAGCTACTTCTAGCTTTCTTTGCAAGTCTTTCATCACTACCTGATTCGCCGAAATTGTTTCGGTCGCTTGTTTCAGTTCCACAATAGTGGAACCTGTTGCCGGCTTAGCCGCAGAATTTAACAATTCATTCAAGTTGGCTGTATACGATTGCGTTTTACGCAAAGTAGTCGGTATCACTGTCACAGGTTCCTCTTCTTCGTCCGTCGTTGCGGACTTGTTAAGTTCACTCTCGCTTACTTGAGAAAACGACCCCGTCGTGGCCGTTGACTCTGTGGTACTATCAGAGCGTTCCGGTACAGCTGCCTGCACTTCTTCCCGATTATCGGGATTAACCGGTCGAACTTTATCTGGAGTTAGCGGCCTGAAAAACAACTGATCAGGCGGTTCCATTACAGGTGTATCAAGGAGATTATCTCCTTGATCCATTACGGTCGCTTTACGCGGTTTACGGGTTTTATCTTGGAGGACTTTGTGGGTAATTTCCACACCTGCCTCCTTCAACTGATTTGTTTTACTTCGAGTGACTTTGTCCGGCTGTGTCGCGCCACTCGTACCAGCCTTTGCTGGATCGTCGGTAATTCCTTTCAAAACTTTGCTAGCCGATTTTAACACGTCCTCTACGCCCTGTTTCAACCGATCAATAGCTGGTTGTTTTCTTACTGGTGAACGATTTACAGGCATTATGCCGTTAATTACAGTATTATTTTCATCGAGGCCTATGAATGCCAAACGGTAATAGTCGTATTCGAACTCAAGGCTAATTTTAAAGGCTTTCCATTGCTGCTTTGCAGCTTACACTTGGTGCGATTTTTGAAAATTGGCCTAGGCGGCTATGAATGGCCTGCTCTGCGCAATTCTATTGAGCTGTTCTGCAGCTACACTTACACAAAAGAACGGCTATCGCTGATAAGAATCAGCTAGTTCTTTGACATGACTTTTCAGACTGAATCGGGGAAATCCGCTCCACTGAGCCATCGCTCCGTTACGAACACACTTCCACTGTGGAATAACACGAATAATTGAAGAACAATCTCAATGTGGAACGATCGTTCCTTCTTCTACAATAGGATATCGTCTAGATAGACTGTCTGGATATCGGTCACGATAACTCTGACGACTCTGCCGTCCACTACAACAACTAAAACCTTCTTCATTTTCGTTAAAAAGTATCTGTATTGATAACGAAACGATCGATCGATCGTCTTATTCCCCGTTTTCAAAAGCGATCGCTTCACTTATGAAATAGAAATTGGTCTGATAATTTCAGAAAAAAGAGATAGGAAATAATCCTATAAGCTCAGGATTGTTGACCTACCGCTGGTTTACACGATCCTCGGTTCTTCTTTTTGCTGGCGGCCGCGTGCCTTCCGAACCAGCGACGCTCCTTGCTTCAGTTGATGAAATTCTTCTGCTGCTGGTTGATGTGGGCTATCGCTGGTGGACCGAGGTCTCCACTGAGAAGGAGGAAACTCCCGTGCTACAGCGTTTACAAGAGAACGCTGTTATCGAGTGCAAAACTAGAGGGAATGACAGGGATCTTGAGGCATCTCCACCATCTCGGAGAAGCGCTCACGCTGCATAGAGAAAACACAACAAAACCGCAACTCCTCGAAAGATCACTTTATTTCCTTGAAATAAAGACTAGAAAGATGACAACCAAAACAAATCTAAAGGGAAAAAGGGCATGAAATCAGAGAGCTCAAGAGGAATCGATGTTGTCGATTCCGCTGCTGGCACTCGAATGGCAAAACACGCTTTGGCGTGTGTGCAGGATGGCAAAAATGGCAAGCCGAGCCATGATGGTAAGGCGTCCGTGCCAATATCCTGTGCACTATGCACAACACTCTGACATTGGTACAAAATAATGTTTGAAAAACTGCTTGCCACAAAATCTGGCTACACTCGTTTCCTCAAATTTCCAGTAAAAGGGGATGGCACAACAACAGACTGCGATCTCAGCTGCCCACGTGATCGCTGCAGTGTATTCGAAAGAATGTTCCGCTCTCGTGCTCGCTGAATAGTCAAAAGAGGTCCGAATCGGTACAATCTTTTTTAAAGAATCCTTAGAGAAATCAAAAACTGACCTAAAAATGCGCTTTTCCATGCATTCCCTCCGATTATGTCACTCTGGTAAAAGAGCTACGGGTAGGGTACTCTTTTTATGGTGACAAAAGCGGCGTGTTGAAAATATCAGGTCGGCAGCTTCTTTCTTCGTAAAGAGGAGTGGCATTATCACTGGTCACATGCGGATTTCGAAATGTGTAACTTATGTGTTCAAAATTTCCACAAAATGAAAGGACTTTATTTTTGCTTGAGCACGCACTAGTTAGAAATTACGGTTGTCACTTGAAAAACGAAGTTTTGAGATTTGGGCATGTATGATCACTAGGAAATAGTAAGAATCATTTCTGAACTTATAGACTTATTAGCGCAAGCCAGTTAGAATACATGTCTAATGCTAGATCCAGAATGGGTCCAGGGACGGAGACAGAAACGGAATCTATCCCGTGGAGTGAGCAATACGATCTGGATTGCGAGCTATGCGGAAACACAAAACGTCGCACCGTAATCGCTGACTTTAATAATATTGAAAGTCTGCACAACAGAAATCAACCTACTGATCGGCACAGCTCGATCGTAAAACGTAGAGCCAATTCCACACTGTGTAACACTGTGCAGCACGTGCTATGCCGCGCCCACTAACAAAACATAAGCCAATCAGAGGCGAGACACAACACAGACACGTAATCCAGTGGCGTAGCGTTGCGGACGTGAACGCTAGTGAACCCCCGCTCACATGCCTCTGGGGGGATGCCGAGCTCCTGTGAGGCTGGACACACTCCCGAATCCATGAAAACGACGGTCGCCGGTGTCTGTGCGTGCTCAAAAACATCAAATTCTCTTATTCCATTTTATCACATCAATTCCATAAAGGCACAATTCCATTTAACACAATGTGAATAAAGAGATCCAATTATAAAAATACTATCAAATCATTAGGAACAGATCAACAGTGAACAGATCAACAAAAGTATTAATCAAATGTAGACTAGGATCCTCCATTTCTGACTCGTAAGGGTCACAGGTCCTATCCACCGTTTTCCGCACATTGGCCCATTCCGTTCTTTTGAGCAGTCCTGCGCATCCATAAAGCGACTTTTCATCACAATCCGCTTGAGAATCAGGTGCGTATCAAGTACGACTTAGGAATACTGCTTCAATCTTTGGAATATGGTGCGTATCAATTGTACGACTTCAAAATGAGATCCATAAAGGTCATGGAGGGACGTCAATGAAGACAAGCATGATTTGCTTCCTACCTGGTAAAGGTCATCCTTTGTTAAGATGATCCGTTGAGATGTGCGACTCGTTTGGGTTAATGGTCCCAAAAGGTCATGCGACTTGAATCCCGATACGGTGACTCTGTTGGGCAATTGATGATCCCAAAGGTCATCCAGTTTCTGTTCAGACTTCCATTAAAGGCCATGGAGGAACTGAGCCAATTTTCTGCAGCTTTCAAGCACTTCTTTGCTTGCCTCCCTGGTAAAGACTTGATTTGGCCTTTCCGTCTCACATCCAACTTCAACATGCCTCGAGCGGCCAGAGTGCCGGCAAGTTTACCGTAGCATCTCTGATGGGGCCGGCTATTTACCGCATTGAGTTTACCCCATGAAATTTCCACATTTAATCTTTTGCTCTTGTTTGCCGCTTGTGGCTTACGTTGTTACGAGAAATCCGGCTTGGTTACCGTAGTTTTTCTCGTTTAATTTTAACACTGAATCGCTTAAAAAGAGTGCCGGCATAGTTTACCGTAACTCTAATGAGGCCGGCTGGTTGCCGCATTAAGTTAACCTCATCAATATTCCACCTATTGTCTTTCTCTTTTTCGCCGCTTGTGGCCCACCTTCGTCTTCAAGAGATCCGGCTTGATTACCGTAGTTTCTCTTGTGCATTTATAACACTGAATCGCTTAAAGAGGAGAGCCGGCTAACTGCCGTATCAACTCCCTTGGGGCCGGCTTTATAGACCGAATCAATTTCAACCCCAATAATACTCCACATGGTTTTTTTTAACCATTCTGATTCTGTGCTATAAACGCTGCAAACAACAATACACGAATACAATTAATGTTAAGCATGTCACATTTCACGCCCTTTATACAACACCATTCTTTATCTTTGTGACGTACCGACAAGTGCCGTAGACGTCCTTTTAATAGTGTGATCCTAACGATCAGCACTATTCCATTTCATTTGAATCGCCCTCGCCGTCTCTTGGCGGGCGTTTCTTAGCGCTTTCGGGTTGATTACGGTCAGATATTCGATCGACTGGCTCCATGGGTTCGACTTCCATGACCTTTGCCGGGTCAACTTCGCGCTGGCCACGACCTTTCCCTTGGCGACTTCGTTTAACCCTCTCGAGTTGATGGCGTGCGTCATTCTCTTCTAACCGCAGTCTTCGGTTATTAGGGTCATCCGCCAGCCGCCGTTGTACATCAGCGAGATTATCTCGGAGGCGCTGGTTCCGCAGGGCACGTCGTCCTATCTGGTTAGGAGCGCGTTCTGGGCGTCGGTCACTCTTCTTCACTAGGAATTCGTCGATATATGTGTCGACTCCGTCCACTGGTTCAACGTAGTCACTTCCCATGGTGTCTTTGATCTTATTAATCCTCTCTTCAACTTGGGAGGCATGGCGCTGTGTCAAGTTGCCCTTTTCCATTCGCGTTTTGCATTTCTTTAGCGCCTTCCTGGCCGTGTGAGCAATTCCTATATGTTCCATAGGCTCCCCCAGTTTCGCCACATGAGGTCGGAAAAACGGTGGAATATCGTCCTTCATGGTATTAGACACCAATTGATTCTGTGTCTTGTAATGTGCCAATCTCGCAGCAAAGACCTTTTGCCCCATCCTTTTTGCGGCATAGTCCTTAGGATCCATCTGTAGTCCTATCGATGCTCTTGCTGCAAGCAACTTGAAGGCTGGGTTCACATGTCGTAAAACGTACTGAGCCACATATTCTTGTCGTTCGGGATAATCTGTGTAATAAAATTGTGTCATCCCAACTGGGTCAGTCGTATCCAGCGGCACATCCAATAGACTCAATTCCACCAAACTGTGTAGCCCATTCCGTCGGATAGGGAGATAACAATCTCGCGCAGAATCGCGAGGGATGTACAGTCGATGGAAATGTCCTTCTTCCACACCCTGTCTAATCTCTCTGGCATATCCCGAGTCGAGTAAGAATTGGCGCAGCTGGTTCAGTATAGTATGAATCTTGTTCGCTTCCGCCGAATCACCTTCGATGCCCATATAACGACAGATTTCTGCTGTTTGTTCGTCGGTGTCGTTCATATTATACTCCATATCGATAATATCGGGGCGGCGATTGTCAAATCTAGAAATCGCTCGTCGATCGGTTGCACGACGTTCATCCGGTTCGCGATGACCTTCTCGCCCACTTCGTTCTCCTGACTCCGACTGCGGCGGTTCATTATTCGCCGATGTGGATGGTTGAGGGTCACTATCCAGAATTACGTTTCGCCGATGGGTCACGTTGTCTTGAGACACTTCTGCAACCGAGCTGGCCCCTTCCATTGAGTCATCTTCTTGAACGGCGCTTACAATTGGATCCACTACGTGGACTGTGGACTCCATTCGCTGGTATTTCGGGGGTGAATCTTCCCGTTCCGCGCTCGATGACCTTTTACTCGCGCCAGATTCAAAACCCGCATAATACTTGGTTCGTTCTTGCCATCTCTTATCATGTGGGTCTGGCGTTCGGTTTCGCGTATGTTCGCGTCTTTTATCCCATGACCTTTCAGGTGTTGACATTCTGACTTTGCGATTCCGGAATGCAACTCCCATCGGCACCTGATGCCCTTGCTTTTCAGGTTCTGTACGGAATGTCTCCGCACGCCGTTTTTCTTCTCGTTCTCTCGTCGCTGCCAAAATCTTTGCCGTATCGATTTTCCTCTGAATACTCATTTCTGTTATTTCGTTTCCATGGCGCACCCATCCTCTTCCGCCACGGTAATCTCTGTCGCGGGAGCGTTCGCGTGACCTTTCGCTGCGGTAGTCACGTGTCCTTTCACGAGAGTGTTCGCGTGACCTTTCGCTCCGTCGTTCAGAAGTCCGTTCATGTTCACGTGAATGTCCGCGTGATCTTTCTCTATGCGGAGGTGATCGAGGTCGAATAAAGCCTTCGTCCCGTTTAAAACTTCTGAGCGCCTGGAGCACACCACTTTCAGTTTGGCGAGATTTACGTAATTCGTCCATACGTCTTTCGACTTCCTTCCTTATGTATGGTGCCGGCGCGAATCCGTCTTGCAGTCGTTTTTTCTCCCGCAACAGCGCTTTTAATACCTCGTCTGGCATAGCGGCTGGATCTTTCATTAACATTTCGATTTGAATGATGAGGGACTGACGTGTCAGCTACGCTTCTTCTTCGTTAAGGCTGGCTGTGGGTACAGCTGAACTCGACGTTCTGGGCAGCGCCTCTCGTGCAGCCTGTTCGCTTGCTCTCTTATTTTCCGCATTAATCTTCGCTCGGATTTCATCTTCCATTTGCTGGACTCGCATCTTCTCTTGATCTTCCTCGAACTTCTTTCGATACGCGTCTGTTTGTGGACACTTCAACGGCTCCAAGGTCTCATCCCAACCGGGTTCGTTGTTCCGGATCGCTTCCCGGTAACGATCCTCAAGTAACATTCGCTCTACCACTGGGATGCTGCCGTAATTCCTTGCGCTTATCAGGTTGCGGAAGACGTCCAGGTTCCCACGTTTGGCTTCCGAGACCCCAACGAGTGAAACAATATGTGGGTCCTCCAGCTTGTGAATGCATGCGTAGCACGGGAATTTCTTATCGACTTTTCTGTTATTCCGTAAACAGTCCGGACACTTTGGGTTATAGCCCGTAGACCGATCAATCTCTGCCGCTGTTCCTGAACGTTTAGAATTGGCTTGACATTTCTGTGCCATTTTTCCGCTTCAATCTGCAATTATAAAACAATCCATCATAATAACCTTTCCACGTTAATCCTTTCCATTCCTATCCGTTATCAAGGCTTTCTATCATTTTTACGCCTATTCCGTTACTGAGCTGAGACTTGCCTAGCTCCTGCTGCCTTTTCTATCACTGTAACGTGGTGACCTTTCTCACGTTATCAGCACTCTCTGACTACTGTGACCTTTTCTATTAGTCTAAATACTGTTCCAGTTAGACTCTTCATTTTCCCATTGCCGTAATACTTTCTCTTTCGTTTTGTATTGTTTTATGCTTGTTCTGTAATATGCAGGGTTTATTACTCGCTGCATATTACACTCGTCCCGTTCACTCAGATTCCTTCGCCGGTGGTTTATACGGCTTGAAGTCAACTCGGCCATCTGGATTAATATGAAGCACTTCGTCTGCGATCAAGGCTTCGACGGCATTCTTAATCCACTCTTTATCGCTTTCAATGTTCAGCTCGCCCAATTCATAATGGACGGCCATGAAGTTCGAAAGGTCATTCCATGACGCTCTATTGGTACCACCGATGGCGTCCAAAGCCACGTCTGTGATGGCTATCTTCCAGGCCTCTAGTTCCATTGTCAGTCTGGGCGTTCGTTCCTGACCCTGTTTCGGAAGGTAGTAGACAACTTTGTTGTCCTTGTTGTATTTACATCCCAACTTTCCTTCCTTATATGCTCGTTTCAGGGCTCGTTCAGTCATGTTAAGTGACGACCTTCCGTTCGAATTTATTGCAACTTGTCTTTTCAGATCTGTACCAAGCATTTCTTTTTCTCGAATGATCTGGAGCGCGGCCTGGACTTCGTTCCATGTACGATTATTCACGTCCAATGCCGGCCCTAACGTGTAGTCTGTAGCCTCCTTTACTGGTGTACCGCTACTTTTCTGGGAGGATGCTGAGTCCGTTGGGTCAGCTGTCGCTGTTTCGTCGATCCTCAGCTTTGCCAATGATCCTAATGATGACCCCGCCGATTTTGGTTCTGCTGTCTTCTTTTCCTCTTGCGGCAAAGTCTCTTGACCTTCCAGATCGCCAGCCGACTTCGATCTTTCCTTCTCAAAGACTTCCTTTAATGGCGTGAACAGTGATTTCTGAAACACCTGTCGCGCCAAATCCGCTTCAGCTTCTGCCGCTGCCTTATCCATCGGGAGCATGACCTTTTCTTTCTCCTGTTTGTCCGAAGTCTCGTGACCTTTCGGCTGAACTTCTGCGGTAGTTCCAGATGTCTCTTGACCTTTTGACTGGTCGTCCTTTCCTGTCACAGATTCGGAGAGCGCCGATGTCGTGATATCGTCACCACTTTCCTCCGAATCGTCTTCCATCCGTCCTCTTATCTTCGACACTTTCGGGGCTTGTGATTTCAGCCTGGCCGCTTCTTCTTCGGCCGTTTTCTGCGCAATCTGATTCAATATCGGAGTTGACGGATCTCCGCTCAATGGGACGGTGACCTTTTCCATATCTTGACTGTCAGACATATGACAGTGGATCTGTCTTTCCGGTGGTATCAGACCAACTCTTGTGTATCGAATTGGGTGTCCTTTGTTTGCATTCGTTGTGGAGAGGACGTTCTGTTTAATCAGCCTGGGCAATACACGTTCAGTTGCCGTATCAATCTCCTTTATCATTCCATTCCCGTCGTTCCAGACTGCGTTAATATATTGGCTGATCCGATGACTCGTTGACCCTAACGGGCTTGTCATTCCTGCGATTGCCCTTTCTACTCGCATTGGGACCGCTTCATTCGGAGTTGTCAGCGCTTTATCCGAACTGGCTGCTCTGAACAGCTTGGCCTTGTACGAAAATTTCGGGTGCTTCTGGATAAGTTTCCCTGCGCTCCGTGCAAATTCCAATACAACGTCGAACTTTCGTTTAGTGAAGCTACGACGCTGTTTCTTCAAATAAGTCTTCAGGCCTGCTTTGAATTTCGATGTCACCGATGCTGTCCTTATTCGTGTGAAATTTTTCTCCGCTCCGTTATATGCGTTGATGATTTCATTGACCGTGGTCAAATCATCGTTGTCTGGACCATCAAATTCTTCATCCGAGGTGAAGTCCAACTCGCTCTCTCCGTCCGGTTCCGTGTAATTGACCATTGCCAATGCATCGACTTTCATAGCTGTCTTGCCCTTTCCTTTGGTCTTAGCGGGTTCGCTCTTTGCCTTAGTCCCTTTATCCAAAGCGTCCGCTAAGCTTCTTGGCTCAGTAGTTCTTGATCGTGCCGTCTTCGGGTCATCCCTATATGACCTTGTGCTAACTGTCAAAGTGCTCGGTAGACTCGCTTCCGATGCTTCCGATTCACGGGACGTCTCCCGTTTTGCTTTCTCGCGCGTCTGTTTGTCCTTGCGCTCTTTCGGCGTGGATGCTGAAATGACGATGGGGACAGCTTGCTTCACTGCCAAGTCCTTTGCCTTAGGTGTTGACGACTCTGACGTAGCCGATTGGATAACAAATTTCTTTGAAGTTGTAGGTGTCGGTAGCCTTTCCTCAGCTTCGCCGACTGACTCATCCAGTATTTCAACATCATGAGACGCTGGTTCTTCTCTTTTCTTTGACCTTTCCCTTTTCTTCTTCCCGGTGTTTGTGCTATCGCTTTCATCACCGCTCTTTTTCTTCTTGTCTTCTTCCTCCTGTCGTTTCTTCTTATCCTCTTCTTCCCTTCGTTTTTTGAGAAAATCGCCTTTCTTAACCTTGTCGCGGTTCATGGCTTCTTCCAATTTGGGCGCTTTCCTCGGCTTGACTACTTTTGAGGGCTTTTTATGCTTATCGGCCGTTTCTTCGTCCTCCTCGGCTGTTTCCCCTGCCGAATCATCGTCGTCTTCTTCTTCGTCTGATTCATCCTCCTTTGACGATCGTCTGGCGCCTCCAGTTTCAGTTACGTTTGCCGATGTGCCCTGCGCCTCTTCCGTCTCTCCGGCTCCGCCTTCTTGTGCCGGGGGCTGAATTTCCAAGTGCGCTGTCTCTTTCAGCTGTCCCTGTGAGACGACCTCCCACAAAGGGTTTTTCTTAGCGTCGTAAAACACCGTTTTGTACGATCCGTTTTCCATTCGTCTTGTGAGTCGGAAATGCGCTTCGTCGATCTCCGCTCGATGCCTCATCATACTGATCAATGTGCTCGTTTGGGCTACCGGATCTTCCCGGTCACTTTCAGGTATCAGATTCCATAACTGCTCAATGGCTGCCTGATTCGCATTTTGGGCGCTCTCTTCTGATACATCCCATGGAGCATATGGAATCGGGTCTCCTGTTATTGGGTCAACTATCACCGCAGTTATGGTTTCCACAACTTCTCCGTTACCAGCGAAAAGTCTGAGGGTGACCTTTCTACTTGTCGCATCTGTATATCTGAGGATCGACTCATAATCATCTAACGATCGTTTCTTAGGGTCTGGATCTGCCGTCGGCTTTGAACGGGTCCTCTCTTTGGTCAATAATTTGCCGTCCACGGTGTATGTATATGCCAAGTGGTCATCATTTGTGCCCACTTTAATGCGGATCCATGCATCTTCTTCGGTCGCAACTTTAGATACCACGTGCTTCATCATCTGAATGAGGACTCTTGGATTGTGACGTTCTTCTGGGGAAACAAACTGTAACGCCTCGTTGACTACCGTTTTCGACTCTTCCCCAATGGCATCCTTAACTGATTTATCCGCGAAGGGATTATACGAGTCGATCTCTTTATTCGTTTTCTTATCGACTATACGCGCCGTGACCTTTCGTTCTTTATGGTTTGTCCCAGTGTATTTGGCCGTAAAACTTCTACACTTCGGGAATCGAATCTGACCTTCTGTTCCAGCCGGCGTGGGTGGCGCACTCTTTCTACCCACTGGGACTGGGCCTTGTGGCTTAGCCGGCGGTGCTTCAGTCGTCGTGACCTTTTTAGTACGCTGCTCCTTTTTGTCAGTTTCTTTTGGGCTTGTCGTCGGTGACCTTACTCTTTTTCCACTCTTCGTGGTCCCGCTAGATGGTTCTGTAACCGAACTAGTACGCCCACGTACTGATCCTGCGGTCGAGCTGGCACGTGACCTTTCTGCTCGTTCAGTTAATTCCGCATCTATCTTCTTCTTTGTTGCCAAAAGGTTCTCGTCCGTCATTTCATCGACCGGGGCGTCTTTTTCAGCTGTGGGTTTGGATGGTCCCGCGACGCTGGTAGTCGGCATTTGTCTTATTTCCGGGAACACTTTGAGATACCTAAGGATCTTTTCAACAGTCTCCGGCCACCGTCTACCTTTTATCGTCGGATGATATTGCCACATCGATGCAACTTGTATTGCGTATTCTTTACGCTTTGCTTCAACCTGTTTCGTTTTATCTTTCATGGGAATGTGACATGGTTTGATGACAGCTTCCAGACTGATTAACTTTCCGTACCATGCGTGTTCATCTTCAACTCTCACGTGGATTCTGTAAAGGTCACGGCATTTCCGATTGAAGTCGCGAATGGCTTCTAAGTCGGTTTCCGTTAGTTTATCCTTTTTATCCACAATTAAATTCAGGTTCGGGTCATCGTCTCTCAAATCCAAAGGAAGCTTCGGTGCGTATTCGTGTATTGAGGGTTCACCTGGGGGCGTAAGCCGTAAGCCATCTGGTCCAGTCTGATCCAAGTTGGGACCCAGTGATGGTAGAATGCCTCTCGGTCGCCTTCCTCCTCTGTGTGGCGAATTACGATGAGGACGGTGCGCTCCCAGTTGCTGCGGTGTTCTCATGCGAGGCGTTCCTATGTCCGACAATGACAAGCCTCCCGTGTCCGGAAAAGGCGGTAATATCGGGTATGACCTTTGTAACTGTACTGGAGCCACTAGCATTCCGCTGAATCCTCCTTGTCCCGTAAATCGATTCGGTGGAGTCTGTTGTGGTGGCGGCATCAGCATTCTTGCCGGTCCCATTATCACCTGCGATGATCCCGGTGGGGTGTACGATCCCGGATACGGTTGATAGGGGGCGCCCATCGCTTGTCCCGAATACTGGGTTCCGGCAGGTGAGCCGTGGTGCACCCAGTTAACCGTGTCCTGATAATTCGTCTGCTGTCCTGGATCGTGATAGACGTAATACCTCTGGCCGCCGTAGTAACCTCCTTGAACTGTTCCGGGTTCATTCTGAGCCGTTCCCACTGACGACGTCGATCCTTCACCGTATGAGGTGTCGTAACCGTATTCCCCTTCCATTCTTATTGGTGTCGATGTCTTTAGAGGGTTTCCAATACTTTCCGAATCGGAATTATCTGAATTCTGTCGTTCCAATCTGTCCAATAACTGAGCTTACCTTCTGTAACAATGAAACAATTTTGATTAACTTTTGCGCGGTGATGACCTTTCTTTTACACCTTCCCTACTCCTATTCTTATTGCCATAAATCCCCTTAATCATATGTGGGTTATTTGTTTTCGCGTCCTTTAGTTATCCGATCAAGAAGGTCTTGCTCGGCTGCGTCCACAGGTTCGCCTTTTTGGGTTAGTAGTTCCGTAGGAGTTGGATTCTTCTTCTTCTGCTTGACCTTTCGCTCATTGATTGCTTTCGCTATATCGCAGCCCAATTGTTCAGCTTTTGATTTGACCGCCTCTATTTCCTCTTTTCGCTTTTCTATGAGGTCATTTTCATTGTCGGTAGCAGTGCGTGGTTCGAGAAAAGGCTTTTGATTCGGTTCAAAATCCTTTTGCGAAGCGCGTTCTGCTACTTCGATTTCTTCTCCGATAGCTGGTGACCTTTCTGCCAAATTTCCAGCTTCTGCGTTCAACTTGACTGTAACTGCTGTTTCGAAATCCTTATCCTCTTTCCGCTTTCTTCCTTTATTCTTTTTCGGTTTATCTCCGTTTAACCCATTCGTTTGGCCTTCTCCCATTTCGGGTAGCAGAGGTGGTTCGAAAAATGGCTTGTTGTGTGACTGAGTCATTTTTCGGACTCCGCTCTGATTCGTCTTCTTTTCCGTTAGCTTTCTCCGTTTCGGGTAGCAGAGGTGGTTCGAAAAAAGATTTTTCCGAATCTTTTTGAGTACGCTCTGTTACCTTTTCCTCATCTGGTAATGGCGGGTGCCACGGTTTCAACCTGTCGATCGAAACCACCTTTAAGTCTGCTTCCGTCTTCGGGTTCTGCTCAATGACCTCGGCTTCGTTTGGTCGCGGGAAACTGAGAATCTTCCACACTTTATCGTATTTCGATTCAAAGTCCGATTGGTTTTCTTTCTTCCCTTGTTTCGTATCCTTTGGTAATCGTATCAATACAAAATCTCCCACTTTAAAGTTCGGTTCCGACTTCTTCTTATTGTAAATTTCCGCGTTTTTCTCATACGCGTCTTTGATGTTACATCTCGCCATTTCTTCGGCAAAGGTCAAGTTCTTTTTCATGGTCTCCACCCATTCGTCTGGAGTCCCATAATCATCGGGTATATTCGTTTTCGTAACCACATCTTCCGGCATTGTCATTTCTCTGCCGTGTAGCATATAGTATGCTGAATATCCCGTTGCGGCGTGCACGGCTCTGTTCATTGCCGAAATCACGTATGGAAGATACTTGTTAAATTTTCGTTCATTTCCCGCCTTCAGATATTGTGCCAAACCATCCGCAATTGTCTGCATCTGCCTTTCAACTTGGCCTTGACCTTCTGGATGATATGCCGTTCCGAATGTGTGTTTAATCTTAAACACATTGGTGACCTTTGCCAATACTTCAGCTGTAAAGTGTCGTCCACGATCCGTATGTAGGATGTGCGGTGCTCCGTGTACCAATATCACGTGCTTCACAAACACTTTGGCGAATTCTTTAGCCGTTGCCGTCTTCATTGGTACCGCAATCACGTATTTCGTCAGTTGATCAATGAACACCGCTATGTACTTATATCCGCGTTTCTTCGTCGGTAGCAAAGGTCCTTTCAGGTCAGCATATACTCGAAAGAACGGATGTCCAACCTTTATCTCTTGCAGTTTTCCAGGTGGGCATTTTCTCGGTGTTTTGCGGAACTGGCAACCTTGGCACGCAAGAATGTAATTCTTCACATCTGTACTCATTCTGTCCCAGTAATATCGAAGTCTTATTGCTGACAGTGTTTTCTCAAATCCCAAATGTCCTGCTGCTTTCTCGTCGTGCAATGCGTGAATTATCGCTCTTCGCATTGACAACGGTGCCACATATGACCTTTCAAGTTTCCCATTTTTATCCTTTACTCGGTACAATATACCGTTCCACAACTGGTAATGTACTTCAAATTTCGTTCTTGTCTCCGCGTCTGGCAGATGTTCCGATTCATCTATAATCATTGCCAGATGGGGGTCTTTCAGCTGTTTGTTTCGCAACTGCAAGTTGGAGTCGTCTACATCCTCCTCGTCACCCTGCAGGTTGACAATGCGGACTGTCGCTGTACTGAGTTCATTCCAATCTTTGATGACCTTGCAGCGTGGTAACGGTTTGTACCTCTTTTTCGTCTGTTTTGGGAATCAAAGCAGTCTGATCGGACACTCGTTCAACGCTTGTGCAACTTTGTCCGTTTCCCAAAGGTCATCTCTATTCTCCGCTGTTTCATCAAGTCCCGTGACCTTTTCATTCGGCAATTGGGATTCCGCGTCAAGTCCGGTGACCTTTAAGTCGCTAACGGTGGGCAACCAACTTTTCACTCGGTTCACTTTTGCTTCGTTTTCAGCCGACTCGTTCGCCGTAGCCGAAGTGACCTTTAATCGTTTTTCTCTCTGTTCCATCATCTGCAGAAACAGCTGTCCAATTTCAATTGCTGGTTCCTTCGTGTCAAATTCCTTCTTGTAGTCGTCGAAGTTCGGAATCTCGTCAAATTCCTCCTCATGACACGTCGGACCTTCGATTGGTGCTCTTGATAACGCATCTGCGTTGTCACAATACTTTCCCGGTTTGTATTCAATTTTAAACTGGTGGCCTTGTAATGCCATTGCCCATCTTGTCAATCGCAGATTCATCCCAACTTTATTTGTCTCTGACCTCAGCAAGTTAGTCAGCGCCTGGTGATCCGTCCTTACGGTAAATTCCGCATAATCAATATACGGCTTGAATTTCCTGACAGCGAACACTACTGCCAGACATTCCCATTCCGTTACGCCGTAATTTTTCTCGGCTCCATGCAGGACGCGGCTTGCATATGCAATTGGATGTCCATCTTGTGACAGTACCGCTCCAATTCCTTCCTTGCTCGCGTCGCATTCAATGACAGTCGGTTTTGCTGGGTCAAACTTTGCCAGTACTGGACCTTCACACAACAACTTTTTCAAGCTATTGAACTCTTCCTCATGTACTGCTGTCCAGTCCTTTTTCACGTGTTTATCTTGTCTCAGCAACTCATACAAGTGGCAAGTCTTCTGTGCGTATCCCATTATGAACTTGCGATAATAATTCGCCAGTCCAAGGAATGACCTTAATTGCCTTTCTGTTTGAGGCCGTTTGAATTCTGAGACCGTGGTGACCTTTTCCGGATCCATTCGAATTCCATCTTCGCTGAGTATATGGCCCAGGAATCCCATTTGTCTCATTCCGAATTCACACTTAGTTGGTTTGATGGTGAATCCCGCTTCAACCAAGCTCATTAAGACATTTCTCAAATTCTGCATGAAAATTTCCCAAGTTTTTCCAGCGAAGATAACGTCATCAGTGTACCCGAAAACGCATCCTTTTCTTTTCGCTTTCGAAAGTACTTTGTCCATGCATAATTGGAATGTTGCTGGTCCGTTGCAAACTCCAAATGGCATTCTTTTAAACCGGTACATTCCATCTTGTGTTACAAAGGTCGTCTTATTGATTGACGCCGGATCCATTGGAATCTGCCAGAATCCACTTTGTAGGTCCATTTTTCCGTAATATTTATTGCCTGCGCACGCGTCGAGCAATTCATCTGGGTTCGGTAGCGGATAATTTTTTTCGTTAACTTATTAAGCATGATGTAATTGACACAAAATCTGGTTCCCATTGTTCCATCACCGTTTTTCTTTACTGCCAGCACGACTGGAAAACTCCATTCGGCATCTGACGGTTCAATTACATCTTGTGCTAGCATCTCCTCGATATGCTTCGTTATGAACTCACGACCTGTCCAACTCGTTCTGGCCGGGTTACATTTAACTGGCTTTGCATCTCCCGTATCTATTACGTGAGTGACCCCTTTGACATCTCCATACGGTTTCTTTGATGTCGGTAGGACCTTCCAAAATTCCCAGAACGCGTTATACACGTCGTTTTTCTGCTCTTGGGTAAGGTCAGGTCCCAATTTCAAGTTTTCGATTATCTTTTTCAGTTCAGCTTTCGTTGTATCGTCCACCTCAGGGTCTTCGAGTACGTTTTTTACTGTCCCTGCGTTGACCTTTACATTCTCCATATGTTCATACGGCTCAACATAGCCGAGTAGCTGATTTATCTTCACAATGCGGTATTTGCTACTGTGGTTCGCAATGACGATTTCGAAGTATTTTCCTCTGTGGTCCGTCACTCCTGCCAACGGTTGCACTTCAGTTTCCACTTGTGGGACCGGTGTAAACATCAACTTGTTTTGGGCCGGTGCATATTTTCCCATCCTGACCTTTACCCTTGTGCAGTTTGACGGTTTCAATTTAATTCTTTGATCACTGTAAACTTTAATCACATCTTTTGACATTCTAGCTTTTTCCACTTTCAGTCTTCTGACTGTAATCTCCTTTTCTTTTTCTTCATCCACTTCGTCATCTTCATCCAAATCCAGTAAGTCCTCTTGTTCTGAAAGGTCACTTACACCTGAATCCTCCGAAGTCGTTGAGTTATCACTTGAACTCGTCCACTCTGAATCCGAATTACTGCTCTCATATTCCTGTACAGTAGCTTGACCTTTGTCAACCTTTTCGAGTGGGCGCTCACCAACTCCTTCGTCTTCTGATGAAAGGTCACTTTCGTTTTCCCGCGAATCGCTAAGTTTTTCCGCTTTCGAATTTTTGAGCAGAGGTTTGTCCCCTTCTTTTGCCTTTCGCCCATTTCGTGCGGCGACTCTTGGGTGACTCCTTGCTACTCGAATTCTCGTTGGTGACCTTTCTGATTGATCGGAGTTTGACCTTTCTTCGTCCGATTTTGACTTTTCTATTCTCTCGAGGTTCGTTAATGGCTTTTCGGTCAACTCGACCGGCGGACATTCCTCACCGTTATCGAGTGACCTTTCCCCGTTTTTTGCCTCAGTTACTGGGTTTTGTTGTTCATTCGATATCCTTTCGACTTCCTCTTTGAACTTCTTCCACATTTCACCTCTATCTGTTAACATCCGTGCGATGTCGAAAGCCGACTTTGAACTTTCTTCCGTTTCGTTCGATCCACCTTCGACTATCTCTTCAACTGGTTCCTCTTTGTCCGCTTCTTCTACAGTCCCCTTGTCAGCTTCATTCTGTTGGACTGTTTCGTAACCTTTAGGTCGTTTGGGACCAACAAAGATGCAGTTTGCCATTAGTTCTTCGGTGACCCAGTCATCACCTGGAATCGTTTCGTACATGCACCATGTGTCGCCACCTCGTTCTGGGTAGTCCACTCCATCTGGATCTAGTGCAAAGTTCACCTTTTTCTTTTGCATTAATCCTGGTAACCTTCTTTTCCGGGTTACTTGTAATTCTCGCATCTCTTTTACGTCAAATCTGGGGATCTCTTCTTCAAATTTATTCCAGTATTTTTGGAATACTTCTTCGTTCCCCTCTTTTAACGCGTTGTAATATACTTCGAGTGATTCGTAGACAGGCGTACCAAGTCCTGCCGGGAAAATAATCGTCCTCCCTTCACCTTTATACATGTGGTTCACGCGAAAGTCTCAGAAAAGGTCAACTCTCGCTTCGTCCCACATTTCTCCTTCTTCGGTCATCTCTTCTATCTCTCGTTCAAATCTCCTTTCTGTTGCTACCGGATCGAGAGGATCTTGAATTCCTTTCTCGACACGTTGTAACCAATGATTTAGCCATCCTCCTCTCCCGATAATGAAGCTCTTCACGCATGACAACCAAGTCCGGTATCTGTTACAGTGATACCGCTCAATGTGTGGTTTCCACATTTCGTTTGTCCGCATGATACTTTTTACTTCCTTTTGGGCATGACCTTTAAGGTCTGCTATTGCGGCATTACATTTCGGCCATTGCGAAAGGTCATCTTGGGAGGCATTCTCGCAACATTCTGCACATTCCCGTTGTGGTTGTATTCTGCACGGGTCCTCAAAGTAGCCGTGGTGACAACTCATGGCTCGTTCGTCTAAAGTTAATATCCGTTGACTCGCTTGCGGTTTAACCTTTTCCTGTGCTGTGGTATCTTCCTCACATTCGATTGGAGTCACGCTTTTGTCCTCAGAGGATATTTCGATGACCTCTGGTTCTTTTTGTGTTCGGTGACCTTTCAACTGTTCGAGCGCCTTGTTACGAATTTCACTTGTAAACATCTGTTCCTCTTCGGCTATTCGTTTCAATACCCGTAACCTTTCACTCTTTTTATCCTTCCACACTTTAGCCGTCTTTATTCCCAGTGCCTCTGGTACTGGGATAGGCTTTGCCCACTCCATGCCTGGCACGAGCGATTGTTTCGCTGAGACCGCCGCTTCTTTCTGTGTGGCGGCTATCTCTTCGAGTGGTGGTGACCTTTCGTCATTGATAGCGGAGTGTGGTTCAAAAAAGGGTTCCTTTCGAGGTTCACGTTCTGTTGCTTTTTCTTTAGCTTCATCTGGTAGCCTTTCATTTTGGGTAGCAGATCGAGGTTCGAAGAAATTCGGAGTACGCTCTGGTACTCTTATCGCCGGTGACCTTTCATCTTTCTTTCCCTGTGCCTCTGGTACTGGGATAACTTTTTCAACACAATCTTTTTCTGTGGCCCCTTGCTTACAGTCATCAGCGATCATACTTCTCCCGTCCGGGAGAAATATGATCGCCTCATCCATGTCTGGCGCAAGCGGTTCCTTTTTCCTTTCGTTGACTTTTTTGACCTTTCCACTTTCACTTTTCTTCTCCGGTGCCTCTGGTACCGGGATTGTCCGTTGGCTAAGCTCGTTCTGCTGCACTCTCGTCATTCCCGGTGCCTCTGGTACTGGGATGACCTTTTCTCTTCCCTTTTGTGTCAGCATTGTCCGGTCTAGTGTGTTTTCAATCTCCTGTTGAATCATTTGCAACTGCTCAAATGGTGACAATTCTTTTTGCGTCATCTTTTTCTTTTCGTTTCCCGGTGCCTCTGGTACTAGGATTAGCGTTTTATTAACCATTTGAGCATTTCCCGTCTGTTTTACGAATTCGGTGACCTTTCCGACTTGAACTTTGGCGATCGGTTTCGGGTCATCTTCTTTCTCTTCTTCGCCTTCATTATCCATTAATACGAACTTCTTCTCTAAGAAGTCGAATCCCAGTAGCACCTGTACGTCGTCACACTTCGGTCGGACGTAAAATGAATGCTCGCTAGTCTTCTTCCTTAAGGTCACTGGTGCTACACAGTAGTGCGCCACCATGAATGCTGACGCTCCACTAATTCCATTTATTCTCACCAGCCTGTCTGGTGGTAGTGGGAGCATATGAAGTCCATTCTTCTCGCAGAACGGTTTGCTGATCAGCGACGTCTCAGCGCCGGTGTCCAACATTGCGTTGACCTTTATGTCTCCCACTTTCACCTCGTGTGTGTAAGCTTCAATTCTTTTAGGCAATTTTCCGTTTTGAATCTTCAATGTGTGAATCTTACATTTCACAGGGATGAGCGATACTGGTCCCGGATCCGTATCGGGAAGCACTTGTCCTTTTACTGGAGTCCTATGACCTTTCGGTATTTCGCTCAACTTATCAATCCTGTGTGGAACGTCAGTTCAAACATCGTAATATTTTCGCGGCTTTTCTTTATTTGTTTGCTCCTCTGTAGCCATTTTACCACTGATGACCTTTTCAGCTTCCTGCACTTGCTCATTTGCTTTTGTGCTATCCGCGTGACCTTTAGTCACTTCATTTATCGTTATCGTGATGAATCAGGTCCTCTTTACGGTTTTCATTTCGTTTGTCTCTCAGCTTCTCAATGACTTCACTTGTTATTTGGTCCGCTCGCTTCAATTCGTCTTCTTCACTATCTTTCATCTCATCTGGTGACCTTTCATATGTAATCATATCATATCCTTTTTCGGTCATCCATTCGATCACCTTCGCGGACACTTCATTGTTCGTTTTCGTCTGATCAATTTGTGAAGACATTCCGTCTGTTCGGGCTGGTGACTTGTCGTTAGCGTCCTTCTGTAGTGCTTGCGATAAGTCCCGTGACCTTTCGACTGCGTTACTCTGTTGCGTTTGCGCCATCTCGTTTGATCGTCCTTTTTGTTTGTTTTGCGCTAAGTCCTGTGACCTTTCGTTGCGCTTCATGACAAATCCGCCGCCCGTCAACTTTTGTATGGGGACTTTTTCTCCATAATTCGGCGGTTTATCCTGTGGCGGAGCATTGCGTGAGTAATTCCAGTCGGCGAATGTCTTCTTATATTCCTCTGGATTGAATACCGGGACTGGGTTGTTTTGCGCTGGTTTCCCGGTAACCAACTCTCCTAATCGCTTTCTTTCACATTGCGTTCTCAACTGTTGCATATCCCAGTAATCCTCTTGTGACATTCTCGCTTTCTGCTTCGCTTTCGGTGTTACGGGTACCCACATCCCGTGATTGCCATTCGGTCTGTAGGCCACTTTTCGCCAGATTTTCTTCCGTTGCAATGTCACAGCATCCACAAGTGAGTCGTCGGAGTTTTGTTGTGCCGGTTCCCTATTCTTTTGCTGCGCTGTTCGCAGTGTCAAGTCTGTTTCTTGACCTTTTAACACGGCGCTTTCACCGTGACCTTTAACATTCACACTTACTCCTTGACCTTTCACTTGGACTTTTCCAACAGAAGGTGACCTTTCATCTTTACTGTTAGTGATATTCTGCTCCATCCATTTTTGCCTTATCAACTTCTCTTCTTCGTCCTCTGAACAATTCCAGAACTTTGGCTTTATCTCTCCGTAACAATCGCAACTTGGTTCGTTCGCTTTGTCGTTTTCTGCCAAAAATTTTCGGAATTTCGCATGCTGCTCGTTTTCTTCTTGCGCAGTGTCGTTCTGCGGTTTCTTTTGATTCAGCAGCGCCTGTTTAATCTTTGCGTTCCGTTGTGCGCGTCGTTGCGCTAACACTTCTTCGCTGCAGTACGGTGACCTTTCGTTTTGCTGCACTTTTTGCAGTGTCGCGCTACCGTCACGACAATTTCCACTCGCAGTACCATTCTGCGGTGACCTTTGGTCCCGTTGCGCGTTTCCACTCGCAGTACCATTCTGCGGTGACCTTTTGTCCACTTGAACGTTTCCACTCGCAGTGCCATTCTGCGGTGACCTTTGATTCTGTGACGGTATCCTTATAACCGTTCCATTTTCTTTTTGCGATGACGGCATCCATATAGCCGTTTCTCTTTGCTGTGGCGGCATCCATCTAGCCGTTTTTTGTGGTTGCGGCATCCATATAGCCGGTCCACTTTGCTTTTTCGCTGACGGCATCCCTATAGCCGTTGCAGTGGTCACATTCACTGCAGTACCATTCTGCAGTGGTGACCTTTCCCTTTTATCCGGTGGTTTAGGGTCGGGTCGATCAGTAGGCTCACCGGTGCCTACTGATCTTGCCCGTTTCCCTGAACCGGCGCTCCACCTTGTTGCGCGCCCTGCACATTTCCTTGTTGTTTTCCGACATCATTTGCCGGGTTGGGATTTTGTCCATTGCCGTTGTTGTATTGGCCACCACCCTGTTGGTATTTTCCGCTTTCGTTTCCACCACCTCTGTAATTTCCGCGGCCATAGCCTCTGTTCCTTCCTCTAAAGCCGCCGCGGCCGAAGCCACCACGGCCGTAGCCGCCATTCTGGCCACCGCCATTTCCATTTCCATAGTTGCCGTTTCCATTTCCTTGTTGATTTTGGAAGTTCGCCTTAGCCTGGTACCATTGTGCAATCAGGTCATATCCATTCGCCACTGCTTGGCGCCAGCCGCCTGTGGCGCGCAGTCGTTGACATTCCCTGAAGGCGAACAGGTTCGGATTCTGTTCCGGTGGTGTATTGGCGAATTTGCACCCCTGTGTCTGATGGTTGCCATACATACAGTACTGGCACATCTGCACATTGTTCGCCACCCATCCGTCAATCATCTGAAACTTAAATTCCGTTCGTGACCCTTGGTTCTGCTGGTAGTTCTGGTTTCCTCTATTTGGCTGGAAGTTGCCTTGACCTTGACCTTGATTCTGAAAGTTTCCTTGACCTCCGTTCCAGTTTCCATTTCCGTATCCATTTCCGCCGAAGTTTCCGTTACCCCCTCCTTGTTGTGGTAACACGACATTCATAGGGGCCATATTCTGTGGTGCCGGTGGGGTTACATTCTGGGGTGCCGGTCTCACTTGAGCCGCCGCTTCTATCGCCGCTACCATCGCATAAGTTATCGGCTGCCCCGTCTGACTGTCGATAAAGGTCACCTTTTCCGTGACCTCTCTGACCGGGGTTTCCACACGGTATTCCACTGGCTGTTGGACTGGTGCCGCTGTCATCCTCTGTTGCGGCACGTTTTCAACTTGTCCAGACCGGATTGTCACATAATCCTGGTTACGTTGACCTTTTGGCGCCTTGTATTTTTCCTCTCCCGTCGCCCAATGTCGGAAGAAGTCCTTCACGTCTGTGGGCGTCTTGCATTTCTGTATGCGCAATGCCTTGTAGAGTTCATTGTCCACTCTGCATCCTTCAATTAGGAAACCCACTGCTTGTTTTTCCGTGATAATCCGTTTTGCTTTGAATCGCATCATCGCCTGGTAATACTGGTCAAGTGATTCTTTTCCGAGTTCGAATTTCCTTGCATAGGCATCACGTAAGCCTAAGACTTCTTCATCTCGATCACCGTATTCGTCTTTGAATTTGTCCATCCACTCTGTTATTGAGTATTCAATCCCGTCTTCTGCTGCGATGTCCTTTTCTCCTTCAAACCAAGTTTTTGCAGGGCCTTTCACTGCACTGGCTATCTCGATCATGATTTGGTCGTCCGTGAGCTGGTAAGTCCTTTGAGTTTCTTTCACCAGTCGTGTCCAACCACTCACTGTGTCACGACTGCCGTCAAAGGTCATGAGGGGTGTTTTCCGAGCCATCGAATTGAGCGCTTTTGTCAATTGCTCTGCTGTCCTTTCTGCTTTCAGATCATCCTCTTCTTCGCTACTTTCATTATCGTTTTGATTTCGTTTCGCTTTTCCGTAACGGGACTTCCGTGGGCGCTCTTGTCGGCTAGACGGTCTGTCTCTTTGCCTTTCATCTATGAAGATGTTCGTTTCCATATGCGGGGGAAATTGTGAAGGGTCACCTCGGCTCATATGCGGGTAACTTTCCGAAGGTGGCTCTTTGTCGTTTTTGTCCTTTTCACCATCTCTTTCATTTTTAACACTTCCTTTACCGGTGCCAGTTCGTAGCGGCATCTCAAAGTGGAAGCTTTTACCCGTGCCCGTTTCCTGTGCCTTACTGTAATTGGGCGGCGGTGATTCCACTGTTACTGTTTTAACTCCGTATTGTAGGAGTTGTTCATCCTTGTGCTTGTTCGACATATTGAGCGCTTTGTTCTCGTCTTCCAATCGCTTAGTTCCCAACTGAAGTTCTTCCTTCTCTCTCTTTAAATCGGAATTTTCCAAGTTGACCTTTCGAGAATGCTCGTGCAGGTTAAAAGTCTCCTGCTGCATGACCTTTTCGTTTTCTTGTTCCATCTTTTTAATGTGCTCTGTCAACTGAGTCACGTCTCCTTCGAGTTCCTGATACTCTCTAGCGGCTGATCTCAACTGATTCTTAATTGCAATCAACTCGTCATCCTTCGCCAGTGCTGTAGTAGTCATCTCCAGCAGTTCGGTATTCAGCCTTGTGACTTCTTGGTTCTTCTGAGCGACTTGTTGTTGCCATTCTTTATCCTTCAGCTATAATGCTGTGACCATTGTGTCCAGTCGCCGTGCTTCCTTTTGCCATTTGAGCCCCTCCTTGGTGACCCTTTGAACGTCCGCGGTGATCTTTTCATTTTCATCGTTGACCTTTTTAATCTCTTCCTTCCACTTTTCTCCTTCCGATGCCATAAGGTCTCTTACATCACGTTTCGCTTTAATCGCTTCGTTACGTAATCTTTTGGCTTCATCTGCACGTTCCTGATGACCTTTTGACTCGCTTTGCAGAGTGCTGATGGCTTCGTCCCGTAGCTTCAAATCGTTTCTGAGTTTGAAGGTCTCTGTTGCTAGCGTTGTCAATCGTTGAGTGACCCCCGCAAGGTTAGCCGCGTACTCGTCCCGCTTTGCCTCCGCTTCGGTGACCTTTTGGCGTAACTGGTCATATTCGTCCTTCAATTCGGCTAAGTGCCGTGACCTTTCCGCCGACTCTTCCGACATACTCTCATTAAGGTCACTGACTGCAAGATGACCTTCCATTTCTCTGTCATCTACCATTTTCAAATATTCCTCTGCCATTTCCTTTTGTTTTTCGTATTTCACCTTCCATTCTTCTGCTGTGCTCTCCAGATAACCCCGTTGTTGTTCCATTTCAAATAGTCGGGTCTCGAGCGATACCAGTCTCTCTTGGTATTCCTGCTTTCTTTTAGCCATCTGACTATCCTTGGTATCGAGTTCGCTTTCCAAGTCTTGGACACGTCTCGTCAAATTCAGTGTAGGACTGATCGGTGAAGGTGGTCGTACGTTTATGACCTTTCCAGTTTGTGTCCGTTCAATGAGATGCTCTGGTATTTCTTTGAAAGGTGTCATCCCTTCAGCGCGGTCAGCTTGTCTCATCGCAGATTGGAAGGACATATTCATCGTCGTTTCATCGTCCGTGAAGTATGATTCCTTGGATTCATCTGACACCATTGGAGTAGCCTAAAGGTCATCGTCGACAGTCTTGTCATTCAATGAGAGGTCATCCAATCCCAATTCAGCAGGTTCCTCTTCGGTGACCTTTGTCTTGTCAGCTTCCAACTGAGCCAGGTTCAGATTTTTATCCTGTTCATTCGTTCCGCTAGTGGTAGCATCCAGCTTTGATGCTCCCACTGCTTCCACTCCTTTTTCTGTGGATTGTTCCTCCCCGGTGACCTTTTTCTGGTTCATCGGTTGACTTCCCGCCGCAGACGCGGGAGTATGCTTCTGGTCGTCACTCGAACTTTCCTGGTTGGCGACCGCCTCGAGCGCCTTCTGATAAGTACTATTAGAGCCCCGTGAATCCTTTTTCTCGAATGCCTTAGGCGCTCGAGTGTTCCGCTCATGTCCAACTGGACGTGAGTACGTGTGAAAATCCCTTTCGTATGGGTTTGGTGCACCTTGCTGTGAGCTGCGGGAGCTTTTGCTTCCCTGACTGCTGTTGGATGTCGGTTCCTCTTTGTCTTTATCCATGTTGATCGGATAACTTGGACGCTCCTGTCAATTGTACTCACACACACGTTATTGTATGGTTTATTCGGTTGTCCTAAAGGTCACTTTGTGCCTCGAAATTTTTCTAAGTCCTTTGTAAAGGTCACTTTTCGGTTGAAAAAATGTGACTAAGTCCCGTTTAAAGGTCACTTTTTCGATAAAGACTTCGAGAGATTTGCCCTAAAAGGTCACTTTCGGACAAAACTTCGAAACAGCTTTTACAGTTCGAAACACGTTGGCGAATGAAATCCTACAGCTGCTGATATCGCTGTACCACTATTCAGTTTAATTTCACTTCGATAAAGGTCACCGTTCGTCAGTTTCGAATCTTAAAGGTCACTCAAATAGGTCAATCTGGTCAATTCCAACTTTTTAGTAAAGGTCACTTTTCAAAGTAAAAAGTTACGTTCTGATCTTAAAGGGCACTTTCAAGCTCAACTCAACTCATAAGGTCACTTTCCAACTCGATTTCTGTTAAAAGGTCACTTTCCAGCTCAGTTTCAAGTTAAAGGTCACTTTCCAGCTCAATTAGATCAAAGGTCACTTTTCCTTTGTCTAAACTCAAAAGGTCACTTTCCGTCTCAAATATCTCATCTCAATTCAAATTTCCCATTACCGCTCAAGTTTAACGGAAAATCCCCATTCGGGTTGTTTACTTCATTCCTATTGGTCAGCTAACTCAAATTATGCAGTTCAAATTTCAACCAATCACGGCTCAGATAACTGACCAATCGCGTTACTCCTTTAAAAATCTATATCTGCCTGACGTCACGGTCAACGGCCAGACATGCGCGCCGTGTGCAAAACTCCGCCTACGTCTACACTCAGCTCAGTACGGACCATTGGAAATTGCCAAATTTGCCAACTAGCCAATCCCGTAATTATTAACGGTTTTCTACCTGTTAACCGTCCGTTCCACGGGGAAAATGATCCAGATGATCCAATTCTTCTCCACTGTCCGTTGCCGCGCTGCCGCTTTTCCGTAGCGGTTGTGCCGCACGCTTTTAGTCAGCTACTGTGCCGGCTGACTGCCGTAGCAACAGTAGTGCTGCTCTACTCCAGTTTGGAGGAGTCTGATCTGGTCTTTTCCCATGCGCCCCTTTTGGCGCATCGCCGCTTGTGGCCCACGGCTTAGGCTTCGCTGAAGCCTTGCCGAGTATTAGTGACACCAGTGTAGGTCTTCGCTGAAGACTCTACACCGAGGAACACTGACGACTGAGATCTTGCACTCTTGCACAGCTAAGGAAACAGCACAGGTCTTCGCTGAAGACACTGTACCGAAAACCAAAGCTGGTGGAATCCGCGTTCGGTTGAGGAAATTGCACCGCTTGTGGTGTGCGCTTTGCTGTCTGTACAGACCTGTGCCTTACTGGTCACAGCGAATAATGATAACAGGCCAATTTTGCCTGACACAAATCAATTCAAATCAGAGAACCGCTATCGGCTCTGCTACCATCTAATGCTAGATCCAGAATGGGTCCAGGGACGGAGACAGAAACGGAATCTATCCCGTGGAGTGAGCAATACGATCTGGATTGCGAGCTTTGCGGAAACACAAAACGTCGCACCGTAATCGCTGACTTTAATAATATTGAAAGTCTGCACAACAGAAATCAACATACTGATCGGCACAGCTCGATCGTAAAACGTAGAGCCAATTCCACACTGTGTAACACTGTGCAGCACGTGCTATGCCGCGCCCACTAACAAAACATAAGCCAATCAGAGGCGAGACACAACACAGACACGTAATCCAGTGGCGTAGCGTTGCGGACGTGAACGCTAGTGAACCCCCGCTCACACATGGATTGGCAACAAAAACAGAATTACAACAGCAAAATTTCTTCTAATTTATCCGCTCCTTCCATCGTCCCCAGCACGGAGGCCGCGTTGCCTCGTTGTATTTCAATCGACAGACGCTGACGTAAGAATTCGTGTGAGCGAGGTTCCCCGGTGTGTTGCTATAGCCGCTTGCCAATTTCCTTTATTAAGGCCATTGCCGATTTTCCCCAGGGCCCGAGCGTTTCAAAGGCTAGTGCAGCAAAAATGTATCTGCCTTATAGACTTGAAAAAAGTTTTGACACTGTGAGAGTACTTTCATTAAAAGACGGATGTTTTTCGAGAACAACGGAAAAGGATAATAAAAGCAGTTCCAACACCATGATTAAGCGACTAAGCTGCGCTCCGGTCTGCCAATGCACGCCAAAGTGCATTTTCCTAGTTATTTTGAAATTCGTCCATCCAGAATTGTACCGGCACGATGCCGCGATCAGTTCAACCGTGATTCAGCACTAACATCTTTTACACTGGTGGTCCACCTGCTCAACTGTCCCGTGCATGCGTACTGTGAATTTTGAAATTCAGTACAGTGCCTGAGTACCTGATAGACAGTACGATTCCGGGTGCACAAAAAAAAGTGGAAGCGATGCCGAGTCTGTTTCTTGTACTTTTATTAGGAAACCTTTCAACAAGGCACATACAGTATTTAGCTCTATAAAAATGAAGGATGTCACACGGAAAATGCTTGATAGGCCAAAGAACGCAAACGCTTCCTTACAAATATGCGCAACCTAGCTTTCCAAATTGGATGCCGAAGAATAAAATAGGAGATGCATACAATAATTCTATAAAACTGTTGATTTAGTTGCGTAGCACTTGCATAAAAACAAGCAAACAACTGTATATTTCTTGGCTTAAGCTATAACTCTATTGTATGTCATGCGTTTTAGGATGTGCCGATTATACTTGTGGTGATAACTCAGACACAACGACATAAAATTTATGGGAGAACGTGGAAACAACCAACAGATTACAGTACTACAATATTTGTCTGCTGTATTATCACTCTGAAATCAAAACGATATTCATGAGTATCTGGAGTAGTAACGCGATGAAATGATCAATTGCAACTGGGTGGTATTATGGGTGGTATAGAACGCTACCGCCAGAGTCAATGCTAACCGCTGGATTAGAGCAAAATTCTCTGTAACTGGTTGGTGATGTACTCCGTTGACCGCTTCCGCCGGGAATTTTTAGTTAACCAGAACAGATGAGGATATCTCGCGCCAGCGGATAAAATACCGTAGTATACGTCACACCGGCAGCCTCACCGCACGTCGTCGTAACCAGATCCAGGCTGATAATTTCCAAAAGAATGCGATTCACTCTGCAAAATATACACTCGTCAGTCGGGACAATCCTTTTGCTACACTATATGTTACTGTACTTGTTTTTTTCTGAGGTGAATTTACTGTACACAAGCAATTTGGTATAGTCAGTCAGCTCTCGTAACAACCAGTGTACAGTACATGGAGAGCCTGGGATTTAAAGTACTGTATCCGCGCGAGTTTAAGGGACAGAAAATTCCCCCGGAGCGCCCGCACTAGATGTCGGCTCCTTTGACATCAAAGAAACCGACGCCTAGCGCGGGCGGTCTGGGGGAATTTTCTGTCCCTTAAACTCGCGCGGGTACAGTACAATCGAGGAAAATTTGGACTTGCATTTACCGGCACTGACAATCAAAACTGTATAGTTCGTGTGGTCCGGCTGCAGCCTGCACGATTAATTTCCTCTCGCAGTGCATCGCGTTTATCAGTAGGGAGGTTGTTCAGTGCCTTTGCGCATTCACTAATCCGGTTTAAATGCTGGTCGAGATCCGGAACACTGCACGTTCGACGGAAATGTCGCTGATACTGATTATGATCCGGGGGTTTCGTAGAACCCAGCTCATTTCCGTTCCCATACCAAGGTGGGAAAAACATGGTCGCGGGAGCTGTTCAATACAGGCGAAAGCGATAGCTGCCGGTCTGAAAAATACACAAATTTATTTTGAATTTAGGCTAAACAAAATTGAGTTTTCAAATTCATGTCAGTTTCTAGTCAGTTTAAGGACAATGGTTCGGTACATGGTGCTAAAAATGGGATACATACACTAAAACATCCGCTTTCGCCGACTCCGAATCGCTTTTTTGTAATGATTTATGTCATTTAAAATCTAAATGATTTGTATATATCGTTCTGAAAATTGTTTTCGCGCACAACCTCCGGTTGCCGAAATATGGCGAACTAAAATTGGGGAAAAGTTTAAATGCTCTGGGAGTACCGAAAGTGTGGTTGTTGCCAGATCTACTTGAAACTTTGCTGTCAAAGACACATGGCTATAAAGGCTAAAGAGAGCCAATATCAGATTCATAGCATTTTTTCCGATTTCAAAATAATTTCAAAAACTTTAAAATTAATTTTAAAATTGGAAAAAATGCTGTGAATCTGCTAATTATTGGTCCACAATCTCCACATTCGACTTTGTGGCCGTGTATCTTATGCAAGCAACGTTTCAAGAAGGTCGGGTAATAACCAGAGTTACCAGACGTTTGGTACACAGCTAAAACCAGGGCGCTATCCACTGGAAACCGAGATACGGCTGAAAAACAAAGTATTCAGTTCATTTAGCTTTTCAGAACAAAGTATGCAGTTCATTTAGCTTTTGAATGACAACTCGCTCTCAACTCGGAGAGAATGTCCAAGTTAGGACATTAGTGGTTCACTGGTTTTGAACCTATAGAACCGCACAGAACCACCCGTGAACCGCGTACAATGTCACTTGCCGCCACGCTGCCGCACTACCGCTCTCTTGCCGAGACACGGTGAACCTATAGAACCACACAGAACCACCATAGAACCACTACAGAACCACCAATGAACCGCGTACAATGTCACTTGCCGCCACGCTGCCGCACTACCGCTCTCTTGCCGAGACACGGTGAACCTATAGAACCACACAGAACCACCATAGAACCACTACAGAACCACCAATGAACCGCGTACAATGTCACTTGCCGCCACGCTGCCGCACTACCGCTCTCTTGCCGAGACACGGTGAACCTATAGAACCACACAGAACCACTATAGAACCACCAGTGAACCGCGTACAATGTCACTTGCCGCCACGCTGCCGCACTACCGCTCTGTTGCCGAGACACTGTGAACCTATAGAACCACACAGAACCACCATAGAACCACTATAGAACCACCAGTGAACCGCGTACAATGTCACTTGCCGCCACGCTGCCGCAATGACACGCTTCTGCCGAGATACAGTTAATCTGCAGAACTGCTATAGAACCACACTTACACACCCGTAGATATCCTCTCAACTGCCAAAGTCTACCTATCTGTCAGTGCGGATGTTGCAAATGCACTGGATACTCTGTTCCGTAAATCTACTCCCCACACTGTGCTACAAGCCCGTACCTTGTTACACTCCAACAACCGGGCAAATGAAAATCTTCGAATTATGCGATTTGAACCTTATTCTAGCATTTAAAGTAGTTCAAAAACTTGCTCAGGATTCGTTTAATTGCTCTGTGGACACGAGAAGCAAAATCGTAAGACACATGAACTTTTTTGGGAACTCGGTTGATAACGCGAATTTAATCGGCTGCGAATTACGATCCTAATTCTATCCCAAAAATAGTTTCAGCCAATCAGAACAGTTTCAGTTTTTCTTGAGGAAAGCTCGCCTTCAAAAGTAACAGATTTGAGCCAATGAAAAAAACAAAACTTAAGGCGGTTAACATGATGCACTCCGCTGTCGCTACATAATTTGCTAGTTTAAAACTAGCAAAACGAGCAGCAGAAACTTCCGGATCAATCCAGTGGCATCTGGCTGTCGAGACCGTACGAACATAGCTTCGCTAAATACTTATTGCGTCGCTTAATTATCCGGTGCAAGAAAAACAACTGGCGATATTTGGGCATCTTGAGCAACGCGAACCTATAGCGTCCTAGCCATGCATTCGTTTGCTCACAAGCTTGCGTATTCGCTGATTTCAGATTGGGATGAGCTTCCATTATGCGGGCTGGGTTGTAAACAGTGTGACATTCATGGCCGACATGGTTGTCCAAGTGGAACTTATCAATGACCTTTCCCACGGCGCTCCACATGGTATCGTATGGCTTCGGTAGTTGAAGAGGCAGTTTAGTGGCTTTTAAAGAGTCCAGTTTGCACATATTATCGTATGCAATGAATATCGACCCCCACTCTTCTGGCGGATAAGATTTCAGAGTTTGGTACAGCCAGGCCACGACTATCAGAAAAACCTGAGACACGGATTCAGCCCTGAAACGTAATCCTTATTACATTTGTCAAACAGTAGAATTGTACTAATGTTTCTATGAATTCTACTAAGAGTTTCTTGGTGCGTCAATCTGAAAGCTTTTAAGAATTTTTCTTACTTATACAAAGGAGAAAATCCATCAATATGTCCGCAAGCTCGTACAATGAACAGGTATCCTCGAGACCGTTGTGGATGAATTTGCGAACTACCGCTATTTTTATAACAGGGCGAAAGAAAGGCATCACTTTCAATGGCTTCCACCTCCATATTGGCAACTGTGCCGATTAAAGAGTTTCCTTCAGCTTCTGCGTTACTATCTTTATTTTCCGGCAATGTAATTGAATTTCCTTGCGCGCTGTGTAAGAGCGGCGAAATTCCTGGAATTTTAGGCCAATAAGAAAGCGGCTTCAGAAAAAAACCCACAAATAGCTCTGAATAAACTACAAGTGCCAAAATACACTAAAAAATTCAACAAGACAACGTAGGGTAACGCCGTGTTCATACGATCCTGAATGCAAAACGTTTATTGGCAACCTTACCTTGCAGGTGCAACGCAGCAGAGTCCAAAGAACGGCGAGTAAGTTGTTTACGTTTACTGGGAATTTTCATGCATTTTGCAATTTCGACGTGATCACAGCAGAACAGTTCTCCTTTCTCTTGCAATGGTTCTGTGAGCGGGGGTTCACTAGCGTTCACGTCCGCAACGCTACGCTACGTGTTGTGTCTCGCCTCTGATTGACTTACGTTTTGTTAGTGGGCGCGGCATAGCACGTGCTGCACAGTAATACATACTGTTGAACGGGCTCCACGCTTTACGATCGAGCTGCGCCGATCATTATTGATTTTCTGTTGTCGGGATTTTCAATTTATTAAAAAGTCAGCAATTAGCGGTGCGACGTTTCGTGATTTCGCGTAGTTCGCAATCCAGATCGCATTGCTCACTTCCACGGGATCTATTCCGTTTAGGTCTCCGTATCTGGATCACAGTTGGATCTAGCATTAGATGGTAGCAGAGCCGACAGCGGTTCTCTGAATTTGATTTGATTTGTGTCAGGCAAAGTTGGCCTGTTATCTGATGTGAAACCCGACCAGTAAGGCACAGGTCTGTACCACAGCAAAGCGCAACACCACAAGCGGTGCAAGTTCCTCATCTGACGTGGATTTCCAGCCTTGTTTTCGGTGCAGCGTCTTCAGCGAAGACCTGTACTGTTGCAGGGACTGTGCAAGAGTTCAAGAGAGCAGTCGCCAGTGTTACTCGGTGTAGAGTCTTCAGCGAAGACCTACACTGGTGTCACTGGTACTCGGCAAGGATTCAGCGAATCCTAAGCCGTGGGGCAGAAGCGCCGAAACGCCGAAAGGGGCGTACGGAAAAGACAGATCAGACTCCACCAAACTGGTGTAGAGCGTACCACTACTGTTGCTACGGCAGTCAGCCGGCACAGTAGCATTTGAAAAGCGGGCGGCACAACCGCTACGGAAAAACGGCAGCGCGGGAACGGACGGTGGAGAGGAATTGGATCATCTGGATCACTTTCCCGTGGAACGGACGGTTAACAGGTAGAAAAACTGTTATTAATTACGGGATTGGCTAGTTGGTAAAATTGACAATTTTTATTGGTCCGTACTGAGCTGAGCGTAGAAGTAGGCGGAGTTTTGCACGCGGCGTGCATGTCTGGCCGTTGACCGTGACGTCAGGCAGATCTAAAATTTAAGTGGACTAACGTGATTGGTCAGTTATCTGAGCTGTGATTGGCCGAAATTTGAACTGAATATTTTGAGCTAGCGGACCAATCAGAACGAAGTAAACAACCCGAATGGGGATTTTCCGCTAAACTCTAGCTGTAATGGGAAATTTGATTTGAGATAAGATAATTGAGACGAAAAGTGACCTTTTGAGTTGAGACAAAGGAAAAGTGACCTTTGATCGAATTGAGCTTAAAAGTGACCTTTAACTTGAATTGAACGGGAAAGTGACCTTTTAACAGAAATTGAGTTGGAAAGTAACCTTTTGAGTTGAATCGAGTCGGAAAGGGACCTTTGAGATCAGAACGTGACCGCTGACTTTGAAAAGTGACCCTTACTGAAAAGTTGGAATTGACCAAATTGACCTATTTAAGTGACCTTTATGATCTGAAACTGACGAACGGTGACCTTTATCGAAGTTAAATTGAACTGGATAGTGGTACAGCGATATCAGCAGCTGTAGGATTTCATTCGCTAACGTGTTTCGAACTGTAAAAGCTGTTTCGAAGTTTTGTCCGAAAAGTGACCTTTTAGGGCAAATCTCTCGAACTTTTTATCGAAAAAGTGACCTTTACACGGGACTTAGTCGAAACTTTTCAGTCGAAGAGTGACCTTTAATAAGGACTTAGAAAAATTTCGGAGGTACAGAATGACCTTTAGGAAAATTGAATAAACCATACAATAACGTGTGTGTGAGAACAATTGGCAGGAGCGTCCAAGTTATCCGATCAACATGGACAAAGACCAAGAGGAACCGACATCCAACAGCAGTCAGGGAAGCAAAAGCTCCCGCAGCTCACAGCAAAGCGCACCAAACCCGTACAAAAAGGATCTGTACCCGTACTCACGTCCAGTTGGACATGAGCGGAACACTCGAGCGCCCAAGGCATTCGAGAAGAAGGATTCACGAGGCTCTGATAGCACTTATCAGAAGGCGCTCGAGGCGGTCGCCAATCAGGAAAGTTCCAGCGACGACCAGAAGCACACTCCCGCGTCTACGGCGGGAAGTGATCCGATGAACCAGACAAAGGTCACCGGGGAGGATAAGTCCACAGGAAGAATAGCGGAACTAGTTGGAGCATCACAGTTGGATGCTACCACTAGCGGAATGCATGAGCAGAATAAAAATGCGAACCTGACTCAAATGGAAGTTGAAACGACAAAGGTCACCAAAATGGAACTGGTTGGAATGGGATTGGATGACCTTTCATTGAACGATAAGACTGTAGACGATGACCTTTGGGCCACTCCAATGGTGTCAGATGAGTCAAATGAATCATACTTCACGGACGATGAAATGACGATGAATATGTCCTTCCAATCTGCAATGAGACAAGCTGACCGCGCTGAAGGGATGACACCTTTCAAAGACATACCAGAGCACCTCATTGAACGGACACAAACTGGAAAGGTCATCAATGTACGACCGCCGTCACCGAACAGCCCCACGTTAACTTTGAGAAGACGTGTCAGCGAATTGGAAAATGAACTGGAAGTTAACGAACGACAAGCGGACAAGCGGAAACGAGAATACCGAGAAAGACTGACGGCACTTGAGAACCGCCTGTTTGATCTGGAACAGCAACAGGGTGACCTTCAAAGTGCCGCAGACGGTTGGAAAGTGAAATATGAAAGACAAAAGGAATTGGCCGACGAATATTTGAAAATGGCAGATGACAGAGAAATGGAAGGTCATCTTGCAGTCAGTGACCTCAACGAGAGCATGTCAGAAGAATCAGCCGAAAGGTCACGGCACTTAGTGGAATTGAAGGACGAATGCGACTCACTGAAACTAAAGGTCACCGAAGCTGAAACGAAAAGAGATGAATACGCAACCAAACTCGCCGAGGCCACCCAGCGATTGCTGACGAACACCACCGAAGTGTTTAAGCTCAGGAATGACCTGAAGCTGCGTGATAAGAATATTGGGATCCTCCACAAGGAATCATATGATCACCAGAGAAGGGCCGATGAAGCCGCCAGGGTGACCAAGGAACATCAAGAAGAGAACCAGGCGTTGAAAGAAGATAACCGAAAGGTTACCGCAGAGATCAACGAGTTAAAAGGAACCGCTAAGACAATCGCCGAACAGGGCATGAGGTGGGAGCATGAAGCACACCTCTTGGACATAAAGGTCACGGCGCTTGAGTTGAAGGACAAAGAGTGGCAACAAATTGTTCACCAGAAAACACAGGAGATTATCAGACTCAACACAGAGTTGATCGATATGACCCAAACGGCGATGACAAGAGAAGATGAGGTCACCCAGTCGAAAAATCAACTGAAAGCAGCAGCCGAGGAATACATAAAGTTGGAAAGGGATGTGACCCAGTTGGCGGAACACATTAAAAGGTTGGAGAATGACACTGAAAAGGTCATTCAGGAAAAGACTTTCCAACTCCACCAACATATGTTAAAGGTCAAGGAGGAGAATCAGAACTTGAAAACGGAGAAAGAGGAAGTCCAGTTGAAAGTCCGTCGCCTTGAGGATGAAAATAAGGCTCTCAATATATCCAACAAGCACAAAGACGAGCAGCTTCTGCAATATGGCGGTAGAACAGCAACAGTGGAATCACCGCCGCCCAGTTACAGCAAGGCGCATGAAATGGGCACGGGCAAAAGCTTCCACTTCGACATGCCGCTACGAACTGGTACCGGCAGAGGAAGTGTCAAAAACGAAAAGGACGGGGAAAAGGCCAAAGATGACAAAGAGCCACCATCGGAAAGTTATTCGCTTACGAATCGAGGTGACCCTTCTCAGTTTCCCCAGCATATCGAAACTAATGTCTTCATCAAAGAAGGACAGCGGGATAGACCACCGAGCCGTCAAGAACGCCCGAGGAAGTCCCGCTACGCAAAGGCGAAGCAAAACCGGGAAGAAGAAGACAGTGATTCTAGTGCAGCAGATCAAGATCCGACACAGAAATTGGTAAATGCACTCAATTCGATGGCACGGAAAACGACATTGGTGACCTTTGACGGAAGTCGTGACGCAGTGAATGGTTGGACACAACTGGTTAGAGATACCCAACGAACGTATCACCTCACCGACGACCAGATCTTAATTGAGATAGCCAGCGCGGTGAAAGGACCAGCGAAAACCTGGTTCGAAGGAGAGAGAGAGATCGCACTCCAGGAGGAAACAGAATATACAATTACGGAATGGCTGGCCAAATTCAAAGATGAATATGGAGATCGTGATGAAGAAGTCCTTGGATTACGAGAAGCCATGGCAAGAAAATTTGACCTTGGAAAAGAATCTCTTGATCAGTTTTATCAAGCGATCATGAAATACAAAGCGAAACGGATTATAACTGAAAAGCAGGCAGTCAATTTCCTGATCGAAGGATGCAGAGTGGATGGTGACCTTTATAAAGCACTGCGCACGCAACAGTGCAGGACTCCAACCGAAATCAAAGATTTCTTCCGTCACTGGTCAGCGGGAGAAGATAAATATAAAGCGCCTAAAGGTCAACGTAATCAGGAATACGTGACCATCCGCCAAGGTCAAGTCGAAAACGTACCACAACAGAGGATGGCAGCTGCACCAGTCCAGCAGCCGGTTGAATACCGCAGGGAGGCCCCGGCGCAAGAGGTCACCAAAGAAGTGACCTTTATCGACAGCCAGACGGGACAGCCACTCACGTACGCCATGGTAGCTGCAATACAGGCGGCGGCTCAAGTGAAACCGACACCTCAGAATGTGGCTCCACCAGCTCCACAGAACGTGGCCCCAATGAACGTTGGAATACCACAACAAGGAGCGGGGAACGGAAATTTTGGTGGAAATGGATACGGATATGGAAATGCAAACTGGAACGGAGGACAAGGAAATTTCCAGAATCAAGGTCAAGGTCAAGGCAACTTTCAGCCAAACAGAGGAAACCAGAACAATAACCAGCAAAATCAAGGGTCACGAACCGAATTCAAGTTCCAGATGATCGATGGATGGGTGGCGAACAACGTGCAGATGTGTCAGTACTGTATGTACGGCAACCACCAGACCCAGGGATGCAAATTCGCTAACACACCACCAGAACAGAACCCGAACCTGTTCGCCTTCAACGAGTGGCAACGACTGCGCGGGCTTGGTGGTTGGCGCCTAGCGGTAAATAAGTAAATAACGGATATGACCTCATCACCCAATGGTATCAGCACAAAGCAAACTTCCAAAACCAACAAGGGAATGGAAACGGGAACTATGGAAATGGAAATGGCGGTGGCCAGAACGGTGGCTACGGCCGTGGTGGCTTCGGCCGCGGCGGCTTCAGAGGAAGAAACAGAGGCTTCGGCCGCGGAAACTTCAGAGGAGGCCAGAACAATGGCGGCGGCCAAGGAAACTACCAACAGGGTGGTGGCCAGCCAAACGGAGGTGGCCCGGTGAACGAGCAAGCGCAAGGGAATGTGCAGGGCGCGCAACAAGGAGGGGCGCCGGTTCAGGGAAACGGGCAAGATCAGTAGGCACCGGTGAGCCTACTGATCGACCCGACCCTAAACCACCGGATAAAAGGGAAAGGTCACCACTGCAGAATGGTACTGCAGTGAATGTGACCACTGCAACGGCTATATGGATGCCGTCAGCGCAAAAGGAAACGGCTAGATGGATGCCGCCACAGCAAAGAGAAACGGCTATATGGATGCCGTCATCGCAAAAAGGATATGGAACGGTTATAGGAATACCGTCACAAAGTGAAAGGTCACCGCAGAATGGTACTGCGAGTGGAAACGTTCAAGTGGACAAATGGTCACCGCAGAATGGTACTGCGAGTGGAAACGCGCAACGGGACCAAAGGTCACCGCAGAATGGTACTGCGAGTGGAAATTGTCGTGACGGTAGCGCGACATTGCAAAAAGTGCAGCAAAACGAAAGGTCACCGTACTGCAGCGAAGAAGTGCTAGCACAACGACGCGCACAACGGAATGCAAAGATTAAACAGGCGCTGCTGAATCAGAAGAAACCGCAGAACGATGCTGCGCAAGAAGAAAACGAGCAGCATGCGAAATTCCGAAAATTTTTAGCAAAAAACGATAAGGCGATCGAGCCAAGTTGCGATTGTTACGGGAAGCCAAAGCCAAAGTTTTGGAATTGTTCAGAAAACGAAGAAGAGAAGCTGGCAAGGCAAGAATGGATTAAGCAGAATATCATCGTTATTAGTAAAGATGAAAAGTCACCTTCCGTTGGAAAAGTTCAAATGAAAGGTCGCGGAGCAAGTGCGAACGCTAAAGGTCACGGTGAAAGTGCCGTGTTAAAAGGTCAAGAAACAGACTTGACACTGCGAACAGCGCAGCAGAAGAATAGCGAACTGGCACAACAGGACTCCGAAGACTCACTTGTTGATGCAGTAACTCTGCAACAGAAGGAAAAGTGGCAAAAAGTGGCCTACAGACCGAATGGCAATCACGGGATGTGGATACCCGTAACGCCAAAAGCGAAGCAGAAAGCAGGAATGTCACAGGAGGATTACTGGGACATGCAACAGTTGCGAACGCAATGTGAAAGAAAGCGATTAGAAGAGTTGGTTACGGGGAAACCAACCCAAGGGTCACCGAACCCAGTCCCAGCATTCAACGCAGAGGAATATAAGAAGACATGCGCTGACTGGAATTATTCACGTAATGCTCCGCCACAGGATAAACCGCCGAATTATGGAGAAAAAGTCCCCATACAAAAGCTGACAAACGGCGGATTTGTCATGAAGCGCAACGAAAGGTCACAGGACTTAGCGCAAAATGAACAAAAAGGACGGTCAAACGAGATGGCGCAAATGCAACAGAGTGGCGCAGTTGAAAGGTCACGGGACTTATCGGAGGCATTGCAAAAGGATGACAATGACAAGTCACCAGCCCGAACAGATGGAATGTCTTCGCAAATTGACCCAACGAAAACGAACAATGAAGTGTCCGCGAAGGTGATCGAATGGATGACCGAAAAAGGATATGATATGATTACATAAGAAAGGTCACCAGATGAGATGAAAGGTAGCGAAGAAGACGAACTGAAGCGAGCGGACCGAATAACAAGTGAAGTCATTGAGAAGTTGAGGGATAAACGAAATGAAAACCGTAAAGAGGAACTGATCCATCAGACGATAAATGAAGTGACTAAAGGTCACGCGGATAGCACAAAAGCAAATGAGCAAGTGCAGAATGTTAAAAAGGTCACCGGTGATAAAATGACTACAGAGAAGCGAACAAATAAAGAAAAGCCGCGAAAATATTACGATGTTCGGACTAACGTTCCACACAGGATTGATAAGCTGAGCGAGATACTGAAAGGTCATAGCACTCTAGCAAAAGGACAAGTGCTTCCCGATATGGATCCGGGACCAGTATCGCTTATCCCTGTGAAATGTAAGATTCACACCTTGAAGATTCAAAATGGAAAGTTACCGAAGAGAATTGAAGCATATACACACGAAGTGAAAGTGGGAGACATAAAGGTCAACGCAATGTTGGACACCGGCGCTGAGACGTCGTTGATCAGCAAACCGTTTTGTGAGAAGAATGGACTTCACATGCTCCCATTACCACCAGACAGATTGGTGAAAATAAATGGAATTAGCGGGACGTCAGGATTCTTGGTGACGCATTACTGTGTAGCACCAGTGACCTTAAGAAGAAAGACTAGCGAACATTCATTCTACGTCCGACCGAAGTGCGACGACGTACAGGTGTTATTGGGATTCGACTTCTTAGAGAAGAAGTTCGTACTGATGGATAACGAAGGGGAAGAAGAAAAAGAAGATGACCCCAAACCAGTCGCCAAAGTTCAAGTCGGAAAGGTCACCGAACTTGTAAAACAGGAAAATGTTCAAACTGCTAATAAAACGCTAATCCCAGTACCAGAGGCACCGGGAAACGAAAAGAAAAAGATGAGGCGAAAAGAATTGTCACCATTTGAGCAGTTGCAAATGATTCAGCAGGAGATCAAAAACACGTTAAACCGGACAATGCTGACACAAAAGGGAAGAGAAAAGGTCATCCCAGTACCAGAGGCACCGGGAATGACGAGAGTGCAGCAGAACGAGATTAGCCAACGGATAATCCCGGTACCAGAGGCACCGGAGAAGAAAAGCGAAAGCGTAAATGTCAAAAAAGTCGACGAAAGGAAAAAGGAACCGCTCGCGCCAGACATGGATGAGGCGATCGTATTTACCCCGGACGGGAGAAGTATGATCGCAGATGACTGTGAACAAGGAGCCACAGAAAATGGAAATGTCGAAAAAGTTATCCCAGTACCAGAGGCACTGGGAAAGGAAGACGAAAGGTCACCAGCGACTGAGAACTTGGAACCAGAACGTACTTCGAACCTTTTCGAACCACGACCTGCTACCGAAAGGTCACCAACGCTTGAAGAGATAATTGCCACACAGAAAGAAGCGGCAGTTGCAGCGAAACAATCGCTTGTGCCAGACATGGAGTATGCAAAGCCTATCCCAGTACCAGAGGCACTGGGAATAAAAACGGCTAAAGTGTGGAAGGATAAAAAGAGCGAAAGGTTACGGGTATTAAAACGAATAGCCGAAGAGGAACAGATGTTTACAAGTGAAATTCGTAACAAGGCGCTCGAACAGCTGAAAGGTCACCGAACACAAAAAGACCCAGAGGTCATCGAAATATCCTCTGAGGACAAAAGCGTGACCCCAATCGAATGCGAACAAGACGCAACAGCACAGGAAGAGGTTAGACCGCAAGCGAGCCAAAGGTCACTAACCTCAGACGAACGAGCCAGGAGTTGTCACCACGGCTACTTCGAGGACCCGTGCAGAATACAACCACAATGAGAATGTGCCGAATGTTGTGAAAATGCCTCTCAAGATGACCCTTCAGAATGGCCAAGATGTAATGCTGCATTAGCAGACCTTAAAGGTCATGTTCAAAAGGAAGCGAAAAGCATCATGCGGACAAATGAAATGTGGAAGCCACACATTGAACGGTATCACTGTAACAGATACCGGACTTGGTTGTCATGCGTGAAGAGCTTCATTATCGGGAGAGGAAGATGGCTAAACCATTGGTTACAACGTGTCGAGAAAGGAATCCAGGATCCCCTTGATCCGGTAGCAACAGAAAGGAGATTTAAAAGAGAGATAGAAGAGATGAACGAGGAAGGAGAAATGTGGGAAGAAGCGAGAGTTGACCTTTTCTGGGACTTTCGCGTAAACCACATGTACAAAGGTGAAGGGAGGACGATTATTTTCCCGGCAGGACTTGGCACACCTGTCTACGAATCGCTCCAAGTGTACTACGATGCGTTAAAAGAAGGCAACGAAGAAATATTCCAAAAATATTGGAATAAATTTGAAGAGGAAATCCCCAGATTTGATGTAAAAGAGATGCGAGAACTACAGGTAACTCGGAAAAGAAGGTTACCGGGTTTGATGCAAAAGAAAAAGGTGACCTTTGCACCAGACCCAGACGGAGTGGACTACCCAGAACGAGGTGGCGATACATGGTGCATGTATGAAACGATCCCAAATGATGAATGGGTCACCGAAGAACTGATGGCAAACTGCATCTTTGTTGGTCCTAAACGACCTAAAGGTTACGAAACAGTTCAACAGGATGAAGTCGATAAGGGGACAGCAAAAGAAACAGAGAATGAGGAACCAGTTGAGATAGTTGAAGGCGGATCGAACGAAACGGAAGAAAGTTCAAAGTCGGCTTTTGACATCGCACAGATGCTAACGGATAGAGGAGAAATGTGGAAGAAGTTCAAAGAGGAAATCGAAAGGATATCGAATGAACAGCAAAACCCAGTAACTGAGGCAAAAAACGGGGAAAGGTCACTCGATAACGGTGAGGAATGTCCGCCAGTCGAGTTGACCGAAAAGCCATTGACGAGCCTGAAAAAAATAAATGAATTGGAAAAGTCAAAATCGGACGAGGAAAGGTTAAACTCCGACCAATCAGAAAGGTCACCAGCGAGAATCCGAGTAGCAAGGAGTCACCCAAGAGTCGCCGCACGAAATGGGCGAAAGGCAAAAGAAGGGGACAAACCTCTGCTCAAAAATTCGAAAGCGAAAGAACTTAGCGATTCGCGGGAAAACGAAAGTGACCTTTCATCAGAAGATGAAGGAGTTGATGAGCGCCCACTCGAAAAGACTGACAAAGGTCAAGCTACTGTGCAAGATTACGAGAGCAGTAACTCGGACTCCGAGTGGACGAGTTCAAGTGATAACTCAACAACTTCGGAAGATTCAGGTGTAAGTGACCTTTCAGAACAAGAAGATTTAATGGACTTGGATGAAGATGACGAAGTAGATGAGGAAAAAGAAAAGGATATTAAAGTCAGAAGATTGAAAGTGGAAAAAGCTAGAATGTCGAAGGACGTGATCAAAGTTTACAGCGACCAGCGAACCAAATTGAAACCGTCAAATTGCACACGTGTAAAGGTCAAGATGGGAAAATATGCACCGGCCCAAAACAAGTTGATGTTTACACCGGTCCCACAAGTGGAAACTGAAGTTCAACCGTTGGCAGGAGTGACGGACCATAGAGGAAAATACTTTGAAATCGTCATTGCGAATCATAGTAGCAAATACCGGATCGTGAAGATAAATCAGCTACTCGGCTATGTTGAGCCGTATGAACATATGGAGAATGTAAAGGTCAACGCAGGGACAGTAAAAAACGTACTCGAAGACCCTGAGGTGGACGATACAACGAAAGCTGAACTGAAAAAGATAATCGAAAACTTGAAATTGGGACCTGACCTTACCCAAGAGCAGAAAAACGACGTGTATAACGCGTTCTGGGAATTCTGGAAGGTCTTACCCACATCAAAGAAACCGTATGGAGATGTAAAAGGGGTCACTCACGTAATTGACACGGGAGATGCAAAGCCAGTTAAGTGTAACCCGGCCAGAACGAGTTGGACAGGCCGTGAGTTTATAACGAAGCATATCGAGGAGATGTTGGCACAAGATGTGATCGAACCGTCAGATGCCGAGTGGAGTTTTCCAGTCGTGCTGGCAGTAAAGAAAAATGGCGACGGAACAATGGGGACAAGATTTTGTGTCAACTATATCATGCTTAACAAGTTAACAAGAAAGAACAATTATCCGCTACCGAACCCAGATGAATTGCTCGACGCGTGCGCAGGCAATAAATATTATGGAAAAATGGATCTACAAAGTGGATTCTGGCAGATCCCAATGGATCCGGCGTCTATCAACAAGACGACCTTTGTAACGCAAGATGGAATGTACCGGTTTAAACGAATGCCATTCGGAGTGTGCAACGGACCAGCAACATTCCAGTTGTGCATGGACAAAGTACTCTCAAAAGCGAAAAGAAAGGGTTGCGTTTTCGGGTACATTGATGACGTCATCTTCGCTGGAAAAACTTGGGAAATTTTCATGCAGAATTTGAGAAACGTCCTAATGAGCCTGGTTGAAGCGGGATTCACAATAAAGCCAACGAAATGTGAATTCGGAGTGAGACAAATGGGATTCCTGGGTCACATACTCAGTGAAGACGGAATTCGCATGGATCCGGAAAAGGTCACCGCGGTCTCAGAGTTTAAACGGCCTCAGACAGAAAGGCAATTAAGGTCATTTCTTGGACTGGCGAACTATTACCGCAAGTTCATAATGGGATATGCACAGAAGACCTGCCACCTATACGAGTTGCTGAGACAAGACAAGCACGTGAAAAAGGACTGGACGAAGGTACATGAAGATGAGTTCAACAGTTTGAAACAGTTGTTATGTGAAGGTCCAGTACTGGCAAAGTTTGACCCCGCAAAACCGACCGTTATTGAATGCGCCGCGAGCAAAGAGGGAATTGGAGCCGTACTGTCACAGGATGGACATCCAATCGCATATGCGAGTCGCGTTCTGCATGGAGCCGAGAAAAATTACGGCGTAACGGAATGGGAATGTCTGGGAGTAGTATTCGCTGTCAGGAAATTCAAACCGTACATTGATTATGCGGAATTTACCGTAAGGACGGATCATCAGGCGCTGACCAATTTGTTAAGGTCGGAGACGAACAAAGTCGGAATGAACCCGCGCTTGACAAGATGGGCAATGGCCTTGCAAGGTCACCAGTTCAAAATTGAATACAAACCGGGAAAGTACTGCGACAATGCGGACGCGTTATCAAGAGCACCAATTGAAGGCCCGACGTGTCAAGAAGAGGAATTCGATGAGATTCCAAACTTCGAGGATTATAAGAAGGAATTCGACACGAAGGAACCAGCAATTGAAATTGGACAACTGTTTCTGCAGATGGTGGAACAGAGAGAAAAACGATTAAAGGTCACTTCAGTTACGGCGAATGAGTCGGCTGAAAACGAAGCAAAAGTGAACCGGGTGAAAAGTTGGTTGCCCACCGTCAGTGACTTAAAGGTCACCGGACTTGACGCGGAATCTAAAACGCAGAATGGAAAGGTCACGGGACTTGATGATAGAGCGGAGAATAGAGACGACCTTTGGGAAACGGATAAGGTGGCACAAGCGTTGAACGAATGTCCGATCAAACTGCTGAGATTTCCAAAACAGACGAAAAAGAGGTACAAACCGCTACCACGCTGCAAGGTCATCAAGGATTGGAATGAGCTCAGTACAGCGACAGTCCGCATTGTCAACCTGCAAGGTGATGAAGAAGAAGAGGATGACTCGAATCGGCAGCTACGGAATAAACAGTTAAAAGATCCCCATCTGGCAATGATTATAGATGAATTGGAACATCTGCCAGACGCGAAAACAAGATCGAAATTTGAAGTGCACTACCAGTTATGGAACGGTATATTATACCGAGTAAAGGATAAGAATGGGAAACTTGAAAGGTCATATGTCGTACCGTTGTCAATGCGAAGAGCGATAATCCACGCATTGCACGACGAGAAAGCGGCAGGACATCTGGGATTTGAAAAGACATTATCAGCGATAAGACTTCGATATTACTGGGATCGAATGAGTACAGATGTGAAGAACTACATACTTGCGTGCCAAGGCTGCCAGTTCCGCAAGACACCGAGAAAATGCCCACCTGGAAAATTACAAGAGATAAAGGTCGGACATCCGTTCTTCCGAGTGTACGCTGATCTGAAAGGACCGTTGTTACTGACGAAGAAACGCGGATACAAGTACATAGCAGTGTTCATCGATCAGTTGACGAAATATGTGATTGCGGTACCAATGAAGACGGCAACGGCTAAAGAGTTCGCGAAAGTGTTCGTGAAACACGTGATATTGGTACACGAAGCACCGCACATCCTGCACACGGATCGCGGACGGCACTTCACAGCTGAAGTATTGGCAAAGGTCACCAATGTCTTTAAAATCAGGCACACATTTGGAACGGCATATCACCCGGAAGGTCAAGGCCAAGTCGAAAGACAGATGCAGACGATTGCGGATGGCCTAGCACAGTACCTGAAAGCAGGAAATGAAAGAAAGTTTAATAAGTACCTTCCATATGTTATTTCGGCGATGAACAGAGTCGTGCACGCCACAACAGGATATTCAGCATACTATATGCTACACGGCAGAGAAATGACAATGCCGGAGGATGTGGTCACAAAAACGAATATACCGGATGACTATGGCACTCCAGACGAATGGGTTGAGACCATGAAAAAGAACTTGACCTTTGCCGAAGAAGTGGCGAAATGCAATATTAAAGATGCTTATGAGAAGAACGCGGAAATTTACAATAAGAAGAAGTCGGAACCGAACTTCAAAGTGGGAGATTTCGTATTGATACGATTACAAAAGGATACGAAACAAGGGAAGAAAGAAACCCAATCGGACTTTAAGTCAAAATATGATAAAGTGTGGAAGATTCTCAGTTTCCCGCGAGCAAACGAAGCGGAGGTCATCGAGCAGAATCCGAAGAAGGAAGCTGACCTAAAAGTTGTTTCCATCGATCGGTTAAAGCCGTGGCATCCACCATTACCCGACGAGAAAGATTCGCAACGAACGTTGAACGAAAAAGAAACGGAAGAAGCCGAGCATGCTTCGAAAAATGGTATCAATCAATTTTTCGAACCACCTCTGCTACCTGAAATGGAAAAAGTGGATAAGGGTGCAGAGCATACTCCTCAAAAAGAACCTTTTTTCGAACCACCTCCGCTACCTGAAATGGAAAAGGAAGACAAATCTACAAAGAAAAGAGGAAGAAAGAAGAAAGAGGATAAGGATTTCGAAACAGCAGTTACAATCAAGTTGAACGCAGAAGCTGGAAATTTGGCAGAAAGGCCACCAGCTATCGGAGAAGAAATCGAAGTAGCAGAACGCGCTTCGCAAAAGGACTTTGAACCAAATCAAGAGCCTTTTCTCGAACCACGCACTGCTACCGAAGACCAAAATGACCTTATAGAAAAGCGGAAAGAGGAAATAGAGGCGGTCAAATCAAAAGCTGAACAATTGGGCCGCGATATAGCGAAAGCAATCAATGAGCGAAAGGTCAAACAGAAGAAGAAGAAACCAACCCCTACGGAACTGCTAACCCAGAAAGGCGAACCTGAGGATGCAGCTGAGAAAGAACTCCTTGATCGGATAACTAAAGGACGCGAGAACAAATAACCACATAGACATAAATAAGGGGTCACACTTAATTGAAAATAGGAGTTGGGAAGGCAAAAAGAAAGGTCACCAATGTGCAAAGAGTTAACCCTTATCGTTTCATTTTTATAGAAGGTAAGCACAGTTAATGGACAGATCGGAACGACAGAACTCAGATAATTCCGATTCGGAAAGTATTGGAAACCCATTAAAGACATCGACACCGATAAGAATGGAAGGGGAATACGGTTACGACACCTCATATGGTGAAGGATCGACGTCGTCAGTGGGAACGGCCCAGAATGAACCTGGAACAGCCCAAGGAGGTTACTACGGCGGACAGGGGTATTACGTATACCACGATCCAGGACAGCAGACGAATTATCAGGACACGGTTAACTGGGTGCACCACGGCTCACCTGCCGGAACCCAGTATTCGGGACAAGCGATGGGCGCCCCCTATCAACCGTATCCGGGATCGTACACCCCACCGGGATCATCGCAGGTGATAATGGGACCGGCAAGAATGCTGATGCCGCCACCACAACAGACTCCACCGAATCGATTTACGGGACAAGGAGGATTCAGCGGAATGCTAGCGACTCCGGTACAGTCACAAAGGTCATCTCCGATACTACCGCCTTTTCCGGAGACGGGAGGCTTGTCATTGTCGGACATAGGAACGCCTCGCATGAGAACACCGCAGCAACTTGGAGCGCAGCGCCCTCATCGTAATTCGCCACACAGAGGAGGAAGGCGACCGAGAGGCATTCTACCGTCACTGGGTCCCAACTTGGAGCAGACTGGACCAGATGGCTTACGGCTTACGCCCCCAGGCGAACCCTCATTACACGAATACGCACCGAAGCTCCCTTTGGACTTGAGGGACGATGACCCAAACCTGAATTTAATCGTGGATAAAAAGGAAAAGCTGACGGAAACCGACTTAGAAGCCATTCGTGACTTCAATCGGAAATGCCGTGACCTTTACAGAATCCACATGCGAGTTGAAGATGAACACGCATGGTATGGAAAGTTAATCAGTCTGGAAACTGTTATCAAACCGTGCCACATTGCCATGAAAGATAAAACGAAACAGGTTGAAGCAAAGCGCAAGGAATACGCAATACAAGTTGCATCGATGTGGCAATATCATCCGACGATAAAAGGTAGAAGGTGGCCGGAGACTGTCGAAAAGATCCTTAGGTATCTCAAAGTGTTCCCGGAAACAAGACAGATACCGACTACCAGCGTCGCGGGACCATCCAAGCCCATAGCTGAAAAAGACGCCCCGGTCGATGAAATGACGGACGAGGACCTTTTGGCAACAAAGAGGAAGATCGATGCCGAATTAACCGAACGAGCAGAGAAGTCACGGGCCAGTTCGGTCGCAGGATCAGTTCGTGGACGTACTAGTTCGGTTACAGAACCATCTAGCGGGGCTACGAAGAGTGGAAAAAGGGTAAGGTCACCGACGATAAGCCCAAAAGAGACTGAACACAAGAAAGGGCAGCGAACAAAGAAGACCACAGCAAATAAAGCAATACCAGTTAAACCGGCAAAGCCACAGGCCCCGATTCCGGTGGGTAGAAAGAGCGCGCCACCCACGCCAGCGGGAACAGAAGGTCAGATTCGGTTCCCGAAATGCAGGAGTTTTACGGCTAAATACACCGGGACAGACCATAAAGAACGAAAGGTTACGGCGCGTATTGTCGATCGGAAAACGAATAAAGAGATCGATTCGTATAATCCCCTTGCGGATAGGTCAGTTAAGGACGCTATCGGGGAACAGGCAAAAATGACAGTCAACGAGGCATTACAGTTTGTGCTTCCAGAAGAACGTCACAATCCAAGAGTTCTCATTCAGATGCTGAAGCACGTTGTCTCTAAAGTTGCGACCGAAGAAGATGCATGGATCCGTATTAAAGTGGGCACAAACGACGACCACTTGGCATATACATATACAACGGACGGCAAAATGTTGACTAAAGAGAGAATCCGTTCAAAGCCGACGGCGGATCCAGACCCGAAGAAACGATCGTCAGATGATTACGAGTCGGTCCTGAGATATACAGAGGCGACATGTAGAAAGGTCACCCTCAGACTTTTCGCTGGTAACGGAGAAGTTGTGGAAACCATAACTGCTGTGATAGTCGACCCAATAACAGGAGACCCGGTTCCATATGCTCCATGGGACGTATCAGAAGAAAATGCCCAAAATGCGAATCAGGCAGCCATTGAGCAGTTATGGAATCTGATACCTGAAAGTGACCGGGAAGATGCGGTAGTCCAAGCAAGTACACTGATCAGTATGATGAGGCATCGGGCGGAGATGGATGAAGCGCATTTCCGGCTTACAAGACGAATGGAAGATGGATCATACAAAACGGTATTTTACGACGCAAATAAAAACCCTTTGTGGGAGGTCGCCTCACCCGGACAGTCGAAAGAAACACCCCACTTGGAAATTCAACCCCGGGCACAAGAAGGAGGAGCCAGAGAAATGGAAGACACCCCAGTCACCGGAGCCGAAGAAGCTGGAGGCGCCAGACGATCGTCAAAGGAGGACGAATCAGAAGAAGAAGAAGACGATGACGATTCGGCAGAGGAAAATGCCGAGGAGGACGAAGAAACGGCCGATAAGCATAAAAAGCCTTCAAAGGTAGTTAAGCCGAGGAAAGCACCCAAATTGGAAGAAGTTATGAACCGCGAAAAAACGGTTAAGAAAGGTGATTTCCTGAAAAAACGAAGGGAAGAAGAGGATAAAAAGAAACAAGAGAAGGAAGAAGATAAGAAGAAAAAGAGCGGTGATGAAAGCAATAGCACAAGCACCGGGAAGAAGAAAAAGGAAGGGTCAAAGAAAAGAGATGAACCAGCGCCTCATGATGTTGAGATACTGGACGAATCAGTCGGCGAAGTTGAAGAAAGGTCATCGACACCCACGACTTCAAAGAAAGTTATCCAATCGGCTACATCAAAATCAAAGGTCACTGAGCCTGAGTCGCCGGCCCCCAAAGGAAAGGTCATAGCAGTGAAACAAGTTGTCCCCATTGTCATTTCGGCATCCACGCCAAAAGAGCGCAAGGACAAACAGATTCGTGAAAAAGCGAAACGGGAGACGTCGCGTGAATCGGAGGCATCGGAAGATAGCCTTCCAAGCACTTCGACGGTCAGTGCAAGGTCACATACCGATTCGAAAACGACACGATCAAGGACTACTGAGCCAAGAAGCTTAGCGGAAGCTCTGGATAAAGGGAAAAAAGCAAAGAGCGAACCCGTTAAGACCAAAGGAAAGGGCAAGACAGTCACGAAAATCGATGCATTAGCAATGGTTAATTACACTGAACCAGATGGAGAGAGTGAGCTGGACTTCACCTTGGATGAAGAATTTGAAGGCCCAGACAATGATAACCTGACCACGGTCGATGAAATCATCAACGCGTATAACGGTGCGGAGAAAAATTTCACACGGATAAGAACAGCATCGGTGACATCGAAATTCAAAGCGGGCCTGAACACATATTTGAAGAAACAGCGTCGTAGCTTCACTAAACAAAAGTTCGACGTCGTATTGGAATTTGCGCGGAACGCAGGAAAACTTATCCAGAAGCACCCGAGTTTTTCGTATGAGGCCAAGTTGTTCAGGCCAGCCAGTTCGGATAAAGCGCTGACAACTCCGAATGAAGCGGTCCCAATGCGGGTAGAAAGGGCAATCGCAGGAACGACAAGCCCGTTGGGGTCAACGAGTCATCGGATTAGCCAATATATTAACGCAGTCTGGAACGACGGGAATGGAATGATAAAGGAGATTGATACGGCCACTGAACGCGTGTTGCCCAAGATGATTAAACAGAACGTCCTCTCCACAACGAACGCGAATAAAGGACATCCAATTCGATACACAAGAGTTGGTCTGATACCACCGGGAAGACAGATCTACTGTCATATGTCTGACAGTCAAGATACGGAAAAGGTCACAGTCCCGTTGAGTGGAGACACGTCAACTCCGATATTGGACCAGATTGCACAGAAAACGGCTGAAGAAGAAGCAGCTCGGCTTAAATCGCAGGCCCCGAAAGTGTCGAGGACCAGGGGACCGATGGATGACGAGGCGGAGGAAAGCGATGACGATGCTACAACAGCTCCTCCTGGACCTGCGACAGAAAAAGATGAACAGTCGAAAGGTCAAGAGACATCGGAAACTACCGCAGGAGTTCAACCGAAAGGTCACGAGACTTCAGACAAACGGGAGAAAGAAAAGGTCATGCTCCCGATGGACAAGGCAGCGGCAGAAGCTGAAGCGGATTCGGCGCAACAGGTGTTTCATAAATCACTGTTTGCGCCATTAAAACAAGTCTTTGAGAAGGAACGATCGAAGTCGGTCGGCGATCTAAAAGGTCAAGAAACCTTGCCGCAAGAGGAGAAGAAGACAGCCGAACCAAAATCGGCGGGGTCATCATCAGGATCACTGGCAAAGTTGAGGATCGACGAGACAGCAGACCAAACGGACTCAGCATCCTCTCAGAAAAGCAGCGGTACGCCAGTAAAAGAACCGACAGATTATACGTTAGGACCACCATTGGATGTAAATAACCGTACATGGAAGGAAGTCCAAAATACGCTCCAGATGGTCAGAGAAGGCGAACTGCTTGGCCCCGAACTGAAGAGACAAGTGGCTGAAAACTCGAAGGGGAGGTCGTCACTCAATATGACCGAAAGAGTCCTCAAACGAGCATATAAGGAAGGGAGATTGAGATGTAAATATAACAAAGACAACAAGATCATCTATTATCTTCCGAAACAGGGCCGAGACCGCACTCCCAGACTCCCAATGGTATTAGAGGCATGGAAGATAGCCATTACAGACGTGGCTTTGGACGCCATTGGCGGTACCAACGGAGCCTCATGGGGCGACCTTTCAAATTTCATGGCCGTTCATTATGAATTGGGCGAATTGAACATCGAGAAAGATAAGGAATGGATCAAGAATGCGGTGGAAGCTTTGATCGCGGACGAAGCGGTTCACATCAACAGCGACGGCCGGATAGATTTCCCACCGTTACCACCACCGGAGAAAGAAGCAGAATGAATGTCGACAGTGTAATATGCAGCGAGTAATGAACCCTGCATATTACAGAAAAAGCATAAAATAGTTCAAAACGAAAGAGAAAAGTATGACGAAAGGTCACTTGAACAGTACTAGGACTAATAGAAAAGGTCACAGTAGTCAGAGAGTGCTGATAACGTGAGAAAGGTCACCACGTTACAGTGATAAGAAAAAGGCAGCAGGAGCTAGGAAAGTCTCAGCTCAGTAACGGAATAGGCGTAAAAATGATAGAAAAGCCTTGACATGGATAGGAATGGAAAAGATTGACGTGGAAAAGGTTACTATGACGGATTGTTTTATAATTGCAGATTGAAGAAGAAAGATGGCACAAAATGGTCAAGCCACTCCTAAACGTTCGGGAATGGCGGCAGACATCGATCAGTTTACGGGCTATAATCCAAAGTGTCCGGACTGCTTATGGAACAACAAAAAGGTTGATAAGAAATTCCCTTGCTACACTTGTATTCACAAGCTGGAAGACCCACATGCCGTCACGCTTGTTGGGATCATGGAAGCCAAACGTGGGAACTTGGACGTTTTTCGAAATCTCATAAGCACAAGAAATTACGGCAGCATCCCAGTAGAAGAGCGAATGCTATTCGAAGATCGTTATCGAGAAGCGATCCGGAACAATGAACCTGGTTGGGATGACACCTTGGAGCCGTTGAAATGTCCACAAACAGACGCATATCGGAAGAAGTTCGAAGAAGACCAAGCGAAGATGCGAGCTCAGCAGATGGAAGACGAAATCCGCGCGAAGATTAATGCGGAAAATAAGAGAGCAAGTGAACAGGCTGCACGAGAGGGGTTGCCCAGTACGTCGAGTTCAACCGGACCCACAGCCAGCCTAAACGAAGAAGAAGTGCAGCTGACACGTCAGTCCCTCATCATACAAATCGAAACGCTAACGAAAGATCCAGCTGCTATGCCAGACGAGTTATTCAAAATGCTGTTGCGGGAGAAGAAACGACTGCAAGACGGGTTCGCGCCGGCACCATACATAAAGAAGGAAGTCGAAAGACGTATGGATGAACTACGTAAATCTCGCCGAACCGAAAGCGATGTGCTGCAAGCACTCAGAAGTTTTAAACGGGACGAAGGCTTCATACGACCACGGTCGCCTCCGCATAGAGAAAGGTCACGCGGACATTCACGTGAACATGAACGGATTTCTGAAAGACGGAGCGAAAGGTCACGTGAACACTCTCGTGAAAGGACACGTGACTACCACAGTGAAAGGTCACGCGAACGTTCTCATGATAGAGATTACCGTGGCGGAAGAGGATGGGTGCGCCATGGAAACGAAATAACAGAAATGAGTATTCAGAGGAAAATCGATACGGCAAAGATTTTGGCGGCGACGAGAGAACGTGAAGAAAAACGGCGTGCGGAGACATTCCGTACAGAACCTGAAAAGCAAGGGCATCAGGTGCCAATGGGAGTTGCATTCCGGAATCGCAATGTCAGAATGTCAACACTCGAAAGGTCATGGGACAAAAGACGCGAACAAACGCGGAATCGAACACCCGACCCACAGGATAAAAGATGGCAACAGAGGGCTGCATTTTATGCGACCTTTGATTCGGGCGCAAGCAAAAGGTCATCAAGCGCGGAACGGGAAGATTCACCCCCAAAGTATCAGCGAATGGAGTCAACAGTCCATGTGGTGGATCCAATTGTAAGCACCGTTCAAGAAGACGATGCGATGGAAGGAACTAGCTCAGTTGTGGAAACCGCATCTCAAGAGAATGTGACCCATCGACGAAATGTGATTCTGGATAGTGACCTTCAACCGGCTACACCGGCGAGTAATGAAGCCTGAGTCAGGAGAGAGACGTGAACTAGAAGGTCAACGTGAACCGGATAATCATCGCCAGGCTGAACAGCGACAGAACTCCAGATTCGATAACCGACAGCCGGATACCATCGATATGGAATGATATTGACGAGCAAACGGTTGAAATTTGTCGGTACTTCGGAATAGAGTCGGACTCAGCCGAAGCTAACAAGATTGGTACGATGCTGAATCAGCTGCGCCAATTCTTACTTGACTCAGGATATGCGAGAGAGATTAAACAGGGGGTGGAACAAGGACTTTTTCGTCGGTTATTCATCCACCGCGATTCGGTACGGGACTGTTATCTCCCCATCCGACGGAACGGGCTACACAGTTTGGTGGATTTGAGTTTATTGGATGTACCGGTGGATACAACTGACCCAATCGGGATGACACAGTTCTATTACAGAGACTATCCCGAACGACAAGAATACGTGGCTCAGTTTGTTTTACGACATGTGAATCCAGCCTTCAAGTTGCTCGCAGCCAGAGCATCAGTAGGACTTCAAGTGGATCCCACAGATTATGCCGCAAAGAGAATGGGGCAAAAGGTCTTCGCTGCGAGACTGGCACATTATAAGACACAGAACCAGCTGGTATCCAATACCATGAGAGACGACATCCCACCATTTTTCCGGGCTCACGTCGCTAAATTGGGACAACCGATGGAACACATCAGCATAGCGCATACGGCTCGCAAGGCGCTGAAGAAGTGTAAGACACGGATGGAAAAGGGCAACTTGACACAGCGCCATGCATCCCCAGTTGAAGAAAGGATTAATAAGATCAAAGATTCTCTGGGAAGCGACTACGTCGAACCGGTGGACGGAATCGAAACCTACATTGATGAATTCTTGGTGAAGAAAAGTGACCGTCGCCCAGACCGTGCGTCTAACCAGATAGGACGACGTGGCCTACGAAATCAGCAGCTTCGAGCTAACCTTGCCGATGTACAGCGTCGATTGGCAGCTGACCCCGATAATCGAAGACTGCGACTGGAGGAAAATGATGCGCGCCATCGACTAGAGGCGGTTAAGCGTAATCGTCAAGGAAAGGTCGTGGCCAGCGAGAAATTGACCCGGAAAAGGTCATGCAAGTTGACTTGACGCAGCCAGTTGACCGCACTTCCGACCGAAATCAACCGGAAAGTGCTAAGAAACGCCCGCCAAGAGATGGCGAGGACGATTCAAATGAAATGGAATAGTGTTGATTGTTAGGATCACACTATCAAAGGACGTCTACGGCATTTTGTCGGTACGTCACAGAGATGAAAATTGGTGTGGTATACAGGGCGTGATATGTGACATGTTAACATAACTGTATTCGTGTATTTGTTGTTTGCAGCGTTTATAGCACAGAAACCGCAAGGATAAAGAAATCATGTGGAATACTATTGGGGTTGAAACTGATTCGGTCTACAAAGCCGGCCCCAAGGGAGTAGTTACGGTAGTTAGCCGGCTCTCCTCTCTAAGCGACTCAGTGTTATGAATGCACAAGAGAAACTACGGTAATCAAGCCGGATCTCTTGCAAACGAAAGTGGGCCACAGGCGGCGAAAAAGAGAAAGACAACAGGTGGAATGTTGATGAGGTTTACTTAATGCGGCAGTCAGCCGGCCTCATTAGAGTTGTTACGGTAAACTGTGCCGGCACTCTTCTTAAACGATTCAGTGTTAAAGGTGACACGAGAAAAACTACGGTAACCGAGCCGGATTTCTCGTATTAACATGGGCCACAGGCGGCGGACAAGAATAAAAGATTAAATGTGGAAATCTCATGGGGTAAACTTAATGCGGTAACTAGCCGGCCCCATCAGAGATGCTACGGTAAACTTGCCAGCACTCTGGCCGCTCGAGGCAGGTTGAAGTTGGATGTGCGACGTAAAGGTCAACTCAAGTATCTACCAGGGAGGCAAGCAAAGAAGTGCTTGAAAGCCGCAGAAAATTGGCTAAGTTCCTCCATGACCTTTAACGGAAGTTTTGCAGAGTGAGATGACCTTTGGGATCATAAATTGCCCAACAGAGTCACCGTAACGGAATTCAAGTCGCGTGACCTTTGGGACTATTAACCCAAAATGAGTCGCACATCTCAACGGATCATCTCAACAAAGGATGACCTTTACCAGGGAGGAAGCGAACTACGCTTGTCTTCATTGACGTCCCTCCATGACCGTTATTGGATCTCATTTTGAAGTCGTACGAATGATACGCACCATATTCCAAAGATTGAAGCAGTATTCTTAAGTCGTACTTGATACGCACCTGATTCTCAAGCGGATTGTGATGAAAAGTCGCATTATGGATGCGAAGGATTGCTCAACAGAGCGGAATGGGCCAAAGTGCGGAAAACGGTGGACAGGACCTGTGACCCTTACGAGTCAGAAATGGAGGATCCTAGTCTACATTTGATTAAAAAACTTCTGTTGATCTGTTTAACTGTTGATCTGTTTATATGATGATAGTATTTTTATAATTGGATCTCTTTATTCACATCGTATTAAGTGAAACTGTGCCTTTACGGAATTGATGTGATAAAATGGATTAAGAGAATTTGATGTTTTTGAGCACACACAGACACCGGCGACCGCCGTTTTCGTGGATTCGGGAGTGTGTCCAGCCTCACAGGAGCTCGGCATCCCCCCAGAGGCATGTGAGCGGGGGTTCACTAGCGTTCACGTCCGCAACGCTACGCTACGTGTTGTGTCTCGCCTCTGATTGACTTACGTTTTGTTAGTGGGCGCGGCATAGCACGTGCTGCACAGTAATACATACTGTTGAACGGGCTCCACGCTTTACGATCGAGCTGCGCCGATCATTATTGATTTTCTGTTGTCGGGATTTTCAATTTATTAAAAAGTCAGCAATTAGCGGTGCGACGTTTCGTGATTTCGCGTAGTTCGCAATCCAGATCGCATTGCTCACTTCCACGGGATCTATTCCGTTTAGGTCTCCGTATCTGGATCACAGTTGGATCTAGCATTAGAGTTCATTCGAACATATATCAGGGTAGTTCACCAGATTAACATTCTCCACAACATTCTACATATTAGATACAGAATAGTTAGATACTTGTTTCAATGTGCGCGCACTTGAATTAACTATATCTTGTATCTTTAATGTATGAAATACGTAGAACGTGCCTGTTGAACAAAAGCACAGTGTGGAAAACCGACTTTCCAAATCCCGTCCACCGCCCACAAAACTCCACTACCACGCTCACGACATTTTGCAGTTTCCGTATGCGGTTAATACGACGCACAGCGAGCATTTTCGATAGCTGGCAAAATGGAGTCAATATCAGTGTCGTTAAGAAAACCGAGGCTTTGGAGTGGGGTTCCGCGTACTTCATCTTCAATCTCATGCGCGAAAAAAGCCGCTGCGGTTGAGTAATTGTTCCAGCCTGCGCGACCAGTTCAGTTAGCAGCAAATGTTCTAGTGTTACTTAATGTGTCGACAAATGTTCGAACATCTCGATGTAGCGATAATCGCAAAAAACATTTGTTGGCTGATGCCTGAAAAAAATTGACTGATGGGTACAGCATGAGGTATAAAATTTTAAATTGCGCATTTTATAATAATCGGTCCCGACATCTACAAAGTGTAACCTAAGAACACTTAACGTGGTATAAGCGTAAGGCTGCGTAACGGCATCATTAGTTAAGTGATAGGAGCCACTCAACGTGCCTAATCAGACGAAATATATCTGACGTATTTTTATAACAGTTAAAATCCTAGAATTTATAAAACTTCATTAACTGTTGTGTATATAAGTAATAAGGATGAACTTCGGGAATTATGCACGATTAGATATGACATATCGTGCGGACAAGTCTGCAAAAATTGACAACCGATTAAACGGGTCAATATAAACTACGGTTAATTTTTTGGACTTGTGTAATCGCTTGTTTTCTCGACCGCCTTACTCTATTTTGGAAGCAGCTGCGTTCACAAGTATTCCTTGCTGCCTCCGTACTACACGTGCTGCAGCTGTAGTTTCTGAATTTTCGGTGTCGCATGAGTCACTGCCATTGGCAGTAATAGTACCAGTGCTATAGCTATCACCAGTTACAGAGCCACTTGATATGGCTGCCAATACTAATGCCAGACTCCTACACGATCATTGTTGCTGTCAGTTACACTTTTAGCAGCAGAAACAATGATTGCTGTCATCCAGATACCCAGTGCCGGGAAATATAGAACTTTAGTTTTTATGTATTGCTTACTGTTAGTTATGCCGAAGCATTCGCGGTAAGTCGTAGTGAAACCTTCGAATGTTGCTCGGCAATGAAGACTGCAACGGCAAAATATTCCACACAAGCAGAACATAAGAAACGGCCCGCCCTCAAGTTCGGACTTGGACTACGAAAACTTGGACTTGGACAACACTTGGACTTCATAACTTGGACTTGGAATTCTAAGCTGGACTTCCTAACTTGGACTTCTAATTTAGACTTCAACACTTGGATTTCTAACTTAGAACTCTCTTCAGAAAAAAACTAGTAAACCTAAACAACCTACGAAACTTAAAAACCTAAAAAACCTAAGAAACCTAAGAAACCTAAGAAACCTAAGAAACCTAAGAAACCTAAGAAACCTAAGAAACCTAAGAAACCTAAGAAACCTAAGAAACCTAAAAAACCTAAGAAACCTAAGAAAAGTCGCAGTTGACGAATCCAAGTCCAAGTTGAAGTCCAAGTTGAAGAGTCCAAGTCCAAGTTTGGAAGTCCAAGTATAGAAGTCCAAGTGTGGTCCGGGTCCGAGTCCAAGTTTTAGTATTCCAATCCGAGTCTAAGTCCGAGCTTGAGCATGGGCCATGAGAAACCTAAGTATAATTTACTAACATAGATTCCACCAACAAGACACATAATTCTCGGCTCCACATCACGTCTTGCGACACTCGAACAAATTTGCGCTGGTGATCGTAGTAGTAATAGCGATTCGTAGCCTTCCTGTCAAGGTACATGTCGTACAAGTACCGAGAGTCGCATCTTCGGCATCGTGTACCGAAACGATGAACAACCACAGTACTTCCATCCAAATTGAACAAGATCGCCTACAATGCCATTAAAAACTAAAATTACTTCCACCTGCGGGAACAAAGTACCGCTAGCACATTTAAATTATTTTCAATTTATTCGCTTACACTGTCACACATGGGGAGATTTCAGGTTAGCCAAATACATCGTAACTGAGAATTATAATGCTCTGGTTTTTTATATGCCTGGTCCACAGGCCCGTAGGGAGACCCCTCGCCCATTTTCAAAAATGTACTCCTCCCACAGTTTTCATCGGATACTTTTTCTGAATACACCGTTGAACTCGCCGTGAAATTCTGAACAAAACAGTCGAGGCCGATTTTTGAAATTCGTTTACCCCCAGAAATCGACATCCACGGGCGGTCGCCAATCCGACACCCCAGCCTTGGGGCTATTCCCCTTGGCCAGGGGGAAACGCCCCAAGAACTGCGTTGTCGTATTGGCGACCGCCCGGGAAGACGAATTTTCCGATGAACGAAATTCAAGAATCCCTTTCAACCATTTTGTTCAGAATTTTACGGCGATTTCAATGGTACATTCAGAAAAATTATGGGATGAAAATTGTGGAAGGAGTACAATTTTGAAAACGCGCAAGGGAATTCCCGAAAAGGCACGCTGTCGTAACAGCGACCGCCCACTGATTCCGACTTGGGGGGAAAACGAATTTCGAAAATCGGCCTCAACCGTTTTGTACAGAATTTCACGGCGAGTTTAATGGTGTATTCAGAAAAATTTTCGAATAAAAATTGTGGGAGAAGTACATTTTCGAAAATGGGCGAGGGGTCCCGCTACGGGCCTGTGCCTGGATAAGTCCGCTTGAGTTTTCGAAAAATATACAGTTGATTACCATCACTAGAAACAACTTACCTCTGCAGGATCATTGTGATACGAAAGTTCCAACGGATAGCCTTTCTGATCTCCACGCTCATACAGGCATCCATTAAGACAGTGCTTGGTCGGCGGGAAAAGAAATATTTCTTTCACTTTCGCACCCGATACACTGCCGCGAAGTAGGTTCGGTGCTCTTCCTGACACGTCAATGTACATATTGCGCAACTCTTCGGCGCCTAGTCCAACTGAAGAACTGACGACCTGAAAGGCGAAAATTGAGTTTTTAGCGGATTTATCAATCTTCTAGGCTTAACGGCTTAGTAAATTGTGGGGCCGAATTTTGCACTTGATTATGCTGCCGAAGATCTTGAGGTCTCTTTTTGTACGGAAGGAAGCAGTTAATTGTCTACATCTCCGACTGATTTTGCAGCAAAAACAAATATAGAATACTGTTGCATTTGTCGACGGCTGACCTTTAGTGATTTTTGTGAAAAAAGTTTCCGCATTTGGTGCGATAAGGCTGTAGTTACGACGCAGCAACTCGCATTTCATTGGGAGGCTTCGCGTATCGTATCTGAAACCGTGTCCACTTATGCTTATGTACAGTCACCTCGCGTGGTCGAGCAACCGTATCTCAGCAATTAGCGAGGTTCGCTACAACGATCTGAGACCCACCATAATATTCTTGCGTGCCATCACAAACTTAAGTTACGTGCAATTTGCAAGTGATCCCGACGTTCTTCCCTTTTTTGAAAATTGTGTTACGCGACTGTGTGACAAATGTTTCAACAGTCAGTAACAGATAACACATGGGCACAGTGATTCATTTATAGTGCCGTGAGTTTCGCCGATTTGGCCAAAATCTCTAGTCTCACAAGCTACGATGCACATTTGCCTGCATTCTTGAATAAAGCAAATATCTACGATGATCAGGGCGATGGATTTTGCTTATGCACGCTTGCCTTACGATTACAGACAATCGGTGTTGTCTGTCTGTGGATACTCTGTGCAAATCTTGAAAAACTTAGTCCAGTGGCTGAATGTGCCACACGACAATCATACGCTGTAGTAAAGCCTATACTCTACTTCGAAACATTGGTTTAGGGTCGCAAGAAGCCAATGCAAGTGCACTTTTTTGAGTAGCGTAATACGGAAATTCACGCAGCATCTACATGGAGCAGTCTTTCGTCCATGACGTCAACAATTTCGCAGGATTGGACGGCAAGCTGAAGTTTTGCAATTTTCGTAGATCCATATCTCTGGAAACACTGCAAGACGCTTTGGTCATCTTCCATGTTCAATCTTTACAGGAAATAATAATATATCAACATAACAGTTGCGAGAATGGGTTGCCGAAGGTATAAGATGTTAACAATGTATTGCATAGATCTAGAAAACGGAGATTTTCTAATTCTATTAGCGAGGGCAAAATCTAGAAAACGGAGATTTTCTAATTCTATTAGCGGGGGCAAAATTTTGCCTATTAAATTTACTGAGTACATGCGCCTGCGGCAATGGTCAATCCAGATGGCGGGGCTTTGACACTTCATGCATGGCTAAATATGTCTGCCAATCAAAACAAAAAGAAAGTCTGTTTATATAGGTCACATGCGCACGCCTGATCAATAGGACAAATACATCGCCATTTTGCTTTCGTTGTAGCTGCCATCGGTAATACTGTTACTGCTTTGAGTTTTGACACATGCGATCTGTGAAAGAATATGTTATAACTAAATATAATTGATGACTTTCTGTACTTGAGTAATGCTATTGCTGCATAATATCTGCGTTCAGGTTGACATCCATTGAAATCGATCTACGATTCGGAATACTGCAGTAAACCATGCCTTCAGACGGGAACGGAACCGGGAATTCTGCCAGCGCAGATGCTTCCTTTGCGGTAAATCCTATGAAAAAATTAATTTTGATGTTTGATATGTCTAAGGTAGAAAGTTCTGAAGTGAAAACATAAACTGGATTTGGCTTTGTGTTTTGGCTTCAGCACAGAAAAGTTAATATATATACTATAGAAAACACGCAAAATGTCCAAATAATTCGCAAAAAAATATTTGTTCGCAATATAAAAAGTTAGCTTTGTTGCATTCCAGGATTCGCCGGAAAAAAAGGAATTCTCCGAACGAAAAGGGCGAACCTATTACGGCCCTCCTCAAATGAAGCGGGGAAGCAATAACTTTGCTCTGAATTTTGTCATGAAAGTCAAAGATCGCGTCACACGAAAAGCTGGAAAAAAGACAGCGGGAATGATATGTGTACTGACGCAAAAGGATTTTCCAGATGAACCCATGTGAGTTTGGTACTACCGAAAGGCTTGAAAAAAAACAAAAACAGCGTAGTAATTAAAAATTATGCTTTTAATTTTTTTTTCTAAGTTCTGAAAATGCGAGACTATAAGTTGAACGTGCTTATTTTCAAAGTGAGCAGTCGTCATATCATTATCTGCTCAGATCAGGTCGTTATCCGGGGATACTCGTATCGCGGGCGCGGCCGCTGGTTTCAGTCAGCAAAATCATAGCATTTTTGCTTTATGACAGCGCTTCGTCCTATTTGGATCAAATTCAAGTTTTTCAACCTTTTCCTTAGAGAAGTTTTCATTCAGAATACCTCGTGGAAGAATCCTAAGGCATTTGTTACCGATCTGCAAGGTGCTTTCGAAACACCGCCAACCTTCTTGGTCAACTTCACCGGCGACGATCTGCAGATGTACGGGGATTGGCTGATCCAGGCATTCAAACGGTCAGTACGGTTGTAGTGAAAGTGCAAAATTAATCTTACCATGCATTTCAAGAGCCACTTGAGCCGTCGTAAGGAGTACGGTGTAATTTAACGTACAGCTTTGACTTCGTCTCCAGATGTCGTTTTTATGTGCGAATGCTAATACTTCATTCTGTTTAAAATACGGAAGCGGTCTACTTCTTCCTCAGTAATCTTTGATTTTCCAAATATGGATTAACAAACAGCATAATCTTTTTACAGTTTATCAAGAATATTTATTTTTTAACAGCTTTAGAAAGAGATCTTTCAATAAGAGTAGTGACACGGTACGGCGGCATCAATTTTGTGTACACGCACGGAAGCTTTTTATTTCGTACAACTTCAAGCACTTTTTGCATTGGTTTATGAAAATCTGTAGCCAGTCGATTTGTACACATCAGCGTGACAACCATTTATTCGCGCAGCATCCGGTTCGGGAATCTCACTGAAAAAAAGTCCAACAGCTATACTTGTTAAACTGAGTTTAAAACGCATTGTAAGGGGGTTACCGTTTTTTGCTATCAGTACCATCTGTTCCAGTAATCCACTACGTTTGTACGAGTAGTATAAAAAATCCAATTTTTTATTAGGGAATGTGCGGAAACGGCCGTCTAGATAAGAAACCGACAGTGCTGCTTCCGACAGTGCTGCTTAAAGGTTTTTGTTGTGCTTGAAAACGTCGAATAAACCACAAAAGCACGACCAAAGCCTACCGTGGCTTTGGTCACGGTAGGCTTAGAAGACGATTGCATACGTACATGCAGACGATTGCATCCAGTTTGATGCAATCGTTTTGCACAGAGGAATAAGCGTCCAGCGGACGGTTTTGCTCGTTACATGTGCCAAAACTAGTAAACGCACACTAGCCTTGTGAATGGGGGCAAAACGAAAACCGCGCTTTTGTTGTTAACCGTACGCGATTTTGTTGTTTCGAACTTTCGATAATTGTAGTGCAGTGGCCTTCATTCTGAGCGCCTGTAATGGCGGCTGTAATAATTTCCTGTAGTTCTAGTTTTCTATATCCACAACATTAAGCGTCCATGCGTGAGACTTGCTAAAGAGCATGTTTGCTATGTCGTGTATAAAAAATCAATTTGCCCGCAGCCATCCACGGTGAGATAGCCTAACGACTGCGTGTATGAGAAAACACGAGCTCGCAGATGATGGGATGCAGCAACAAATTTCATCATAAAACAAACAACGGAGTCTTCAAAATAGTCAAGTATACGAGTACTTCATTTGTGAAATATACGAGTACTATGGAGAAAGTAATTATTTCCGCGTTATCTGGGCTTCCATAAGCGGATATCACAATTTGAATAAAAATGAGCACCATCCTTTCTACCACTGCAGTGGAGCCAGATGCAAACGCGCCCGCCCAGGCAGTCACTCCGCGGGTGGCGCCCTTCCACATCGCTGTCAACGACGATAGCGAAGCGCGTCCTCCAGGTCCAGCATCGCTGCTATGTAAGTTGGCGACCCAGTACGAATGCGGCCTCTTGGACGTGGTGCAAGGGAAAACCAGAGCGCTACTCAAGAAACCTCACGTCACCCAGCGCAACATCACGTTGGAAATAATGTCACTTTGCGAACGGAAGACTGCCGTCGACGATGCTTTAAACTACGCCGCCTGTGTTGGAAGCGTACTGGCTGTAGGCTGTGGTCAGCTGATGCTGACTCTTTTGTTATCGCTGGTACAGTGCTCCTACTGTACATCCTGTGGGTGATCCTGCAAGGCGCGCTGGCCACCTGGACCATCCTTATGACAGACACTGCATGTAAGTCTTCCGGGGGTGTCTCGACTTTTAGCCGGTGCACCTGGCTGTTGCAGCGGCGTGGCGGCTGCTCTGGCGTTAATTGGGACCCCAATAAATTACAGCGATTTTCAATTGCACAACAGAGAACAGTGCAGGCGCTGGATAACACTTCCAAATAAGCACGCTCGTTAAGCATAAGGTAATACAGCGGTCACGGCACTGCCTGTTGCTAAGTTGGTAGCGAGCGTTACTCCGTGAATACCGAGCGTTAGGTGAGTCTCAGATTCGAAGCGAATCTAGTTGCGTCGATACAGCAGCTGCACCTTGCGAGGCGGCTTCGCGTACCATATCTGTAGGCGTGGCCACTGCAAACAGCCACCTCATGCGGTTGAGCCACCGTACCATAGCGAGATTTGCTTTGAATGACAAGATTGTCGACAAATTGAGAGCATTCGTAACTGCAGCGAACGTTACAAATTTACGGCTTACGCTGAACTCCATACTACGATGCGCCGCGCCACGATGTTTAAGCTCGTAATAGGCATTTGGCTGACTGGTGGTTTGGTGCACGCCAGATATCTTTAATGAGACTAACTGTAATTGTCTGGCGGAATGTGGCTGGAAAACGGGCGTGCAGTAAGGCAAAACCTAACTGCGGAGCGCAGTTAGTCAGTTATGCAGTTCGATAACCGTAGTGCAGTGGCCCTCATTCAGGTGCCAACTGCGCGCTAATATCGCTTTGCCTGTACCTTTATTACTGGTTAAGGTTACGAAGATGGAAGCGGATATTTGACCTATAAGAATGCAACCGTTACGATTCCCAAAAACAATTTTACCGTGGAGCCGTGGATCGGCGCGGTTACCAACGGTTCGGTAACATACGACTGGAATACTGTATCGCCTAACGACACCAAGGACACTAAACTGCGGAAATTCTGCTTTTCTGTTCACTGTGGCCTTGACTCAGGTACAGTTTTCGCTTTCTATGACGTTTATGTCTCGTACTCTGTTTGATGTACATCCGTGCTGCTTTATAGGAGGAAATTACGGTTCCACCTGCCTTCGATCGCAGGTTGAAGGGTGGGGATACAGAAAAGATGAATATCATCACGCCATTATTGGTTTAGCGCTTGCGGTGGCTCAGATTGTTGGAATGATTGGTACAGCTTTGTGTCTGCGGATGTGTGTCATGCGGAATGAATCACCAGATTCTGAGACCGGATTGTGGTTTTGTACGAGTACTATATTTTTGTGCATATGGTTGTGTGGTTTAACAATGTCTCTCTGGTTCTTTTTCGTTGTAGTAGTTGATGTCGCTCGTACTGCGCATATAATTTACGGCCTGCTCGGCTAACACCTTTGGCGATCTTGCTGTAGAGTCATGAACTACTAACCTTTAATCTTTCAGTTCACTTAAAAATCGGCGATGTTATTCTGTAGCAGAAACTATGTGGTATAACTCGAAAGTGTAATGTGCTCTTTATGACTGCATTAGCACAACAAAATTAGCAAACTTCCTTCTTGTTCAACCTAGGATGGTAACCGACCCACGATGATAACCGTTGTACTACCACGTTGATGACGATTACCACGATGATAACCGTTGTACTTTAAAGCTGAAGCTGGTGCAGCTAATATTCTCAAGATCTGAACTGTAAAGTAGTATTAACTATACCGTTATTGCTTTTTTCTTGCGGGTTGCTATCCTTGCGGTTATTGCCTAATAGTGACTTTTTTACCAGTAGCGCTTTACTAGAACAAAATTACGCCGAGCAAAAATTTAGTGAGCACGGATCCATTTTTCCAACTGTCCGGAAAATACGATAAAAATTCGGACTTCTTGTACAAAGTAATGAGAACTTCATACTAATTTCCTCTTCCGACGAATCTGATGTTACTGTTATGTGTAGCATGCTGTGCGCTAAAAGGTGCCGGTCCATTTTTTGTGGGAATTCTGTATGTACGTGTACTGATAGTAAAACGTGCACAAAAACATTTTCTCTTCAGCGCTGAGAGCCTTGGTTCAAGCGTTTCAGAGCCGCCAGCGGACGTGTCAGCCTCTTCCACAGACATTTTCTAAGGAAAACCAAAGGGACTGATTCCGAGACTGACTCCGATTACAGTATTCTTGCGGTGGCCGAAACAAACGTGTGCAGTGGAAAAGTAATTGTGTTACCACCATTTTGCAGGTTTTGCTTTTCCCCCTTTTTAATGTTCTATCGATAAAAATTGTGTTCGATTGGCTGGTTTTTGCTCCCGCTGATTAAATTATAAAAATATCAAGTACGGTAAGTGCAGTACTTCATGCGGTAGCGGCACTAAGAATGGAGAGGATGAAAAATACATGTGAACGCATGTTCTTCCAGGTTTTTACATTTACAGTCTACAATTTTGTATGTGTGAAGACGACACAATTTCTATGCTGAAAGAGCTGTTGACATTCGCTTTTTCCGCTTGTAATAGAATTTCCGCTTTTTCCGCTTGAATTATCTGCCCGTGTTGAGCTGCATCCCGTACTGATACCTACATAATTATATGCACTAGGAATGCCGAAAAATATATCGTCCTTGTGGTGAAACAAAGAGCTGAGGAGTCCATACAGTATTTCAAGCAGCAGCCGTCGTCCATGCATCAATAGTTTACCAGCAACTGCCATGGTTTTTGCGTCACTTGCCAACGTATGTAAAAATTACTTGTCCTGTTAGGTCTGAGTTAGCGGAAAATAAAAAACAGTATACTTCTATGTAAAGTAACTTGAAGCGGTTTCCAGTCTTTTGACTAGAAAGTACTCATTACAATATACAAACATTAAATGTATTATATAATTGCTCGATCTGTTTTATTTGGAGTCTTGTGCGTGGTGACAAATTTTTGTTGAACATGAACACTAACTCACGATAAGTCTGCAACGTCTGACATTCCACGCGGTACTCTGTAGCATTATGTAAGCACTTTCACTGTAAACACGGATTCGCTCTAGGACAAATTATTCATATTATTGCAACAGCGGAATATTACAGCTAGTATCATCGTGCTGTGATCAGTGTGCTGTCACTTCTAAATACTTCTCGGAATACGCTATGTGTTATATTTACTGGTACTGCATCCGCTGCGATTTGTCAGTATCGTGAGAAATGCGGTTGATTGCACATTTATATTGTGTTTTTGGATACTTATCTTTTTGCACCTCAGCGCAGTCATCCATTTCTGTCCCGCTTCCCAGTTCTTCCATTGTCGGCCGTGATATCAGCGCTGATAACAGCACGCAGGGAACGTACACCTCCTCCTATCCCGTTGGCGTCACACCGACGCCGGATCCCAGTAATCGCAATATTACCTTGTGCCTACTGATTGAACGCTCCCACGGAGATAAGTCGGCCATCTACGATTATGATCGGGTAGCAGCCGCCATTCAATTGGCTGTCGATCATGTTAATCAGCATATCTTATCCGGCGGATACCAGCTGCAGACCTTCTACAAAGATATTGGGAAGAACTGTGATAAGAAAAACGATATTGTTAAATATGCCCTGCAAATACTGTCCGCCGGGATCAACTGCAATGCCTTCCTTGGTCCAGGTACGTGTTTCCGCTGCCCAAGATGCTCCCCTATAATCACAACGGCAAGGAGTCATTTATGCTAATAATCTCTCAAGTGCTGCTGATATTTTTTATATAACGTTGTGATCTGCTGACTCAATGCGTAATTCGAAATTTTCGTATCAGTAATTCCTATTTCTCTAGTGGTTGCTGATAATGGCTAATGATATCGCAATTAACAGCTAAATTTACATTACATGTACAGTACACAGAGGAGCGATTTCGCAGACGTGCTGTATAATATCACTGGTACGCAGATGCAGTGAACACCGAGCGCACAGGTTAATACGTAAATAAAAGTAAATCCGTCTCATTCGGAAGAAATGGTGGTAATTGAAAACCACTTCATTACCTTCTATGTTTTGCCCTCACCGAATAGCATTCGTTATTTGGCGGGGTTAGTGTTACAGTATTATTATTTTTGTATAACTGGAGTCTAATTTATAATGTGCTCGAATTATAGGTACTCGAATTTTAAACTTCTCCATAAATAAATTTATGAAAACACATGGAACTATATTGGCATGTACAGTATTTTAAAGTAGGCCGAGGCGATACAAATTTGGCGTAAGACGGTAAGAGGTGCTCCCATGAGTACCGATTACCCAAGGCTGATAATTTAACAAATGCATAATGCACATTTAACTGCATACTCGTAATGAAGAAGCACAATTTTCCAGGTTGTGGATACAGTGCGGACAGTCTGTACAACCTGGTGGAATTTATGCGGATCCCCATGATGGGTTGTCCGGCTGCCGGCTTTGCAGCGGAATCCGATCGAGAGCAGTACATAATGGCCACGCGAATGAGTTTCACGCATAAAAACACCATCAACGTGATCTTCCGATTCTTAAAACATCATGCCTATAAACATGTGTTTGTCGTCCAAGATGAGTCTGACAGCTTTTTTGAAGAGCTTACCGCGGTATTTAACCGTGAGATCCGTAAGCGCACCGATGTCATACGCACCGTCACCGCGTATCCCTTTCGCAGCCGGGATGCAACAATTGAACAGTATGAGCGTATGCTGTCAACGGGTAATCAGTCGTCCAGAGGTAGGTTACGCCGGGAATGAAACCATGCAAAAATTCACGGTAAAATCCCAATTATCCATGAGCTGTGTAATATACTGTAAGTACGACAGTACGAGTAGTTAATTTAAGTTACCCGTTCCACTCATTTATGGCGTCCGCTGTGTGATTAACTCGCCTTTTCAAAAGGCAGGTCCGAAAGTGCATGGCTAACAGAATTATCCTTTGATTGTAGTGTTTGTTGTACTATCAAATGCCACCGTTCTCCGAACACTGATGGTAACTATTGAGAAAATTTTGCTATCGATCTCTCATTGAATGCTGAACCAGTTTAAAACGGTATTTTTTAAAACTGTTAAAACAGTTAAAAATAGCTATGGCTTTGATTTTTAGATTACTGCTCAAAGATTAGGCATGACCAATGGACAATACGTACGTATGTAGCTGAATATTGCATAAATAGTTCGGCTGGCGTAGTACTACTCTTAATCTTTTGCAAATTAACAACTTACAAAAATTAGCCTAATTTGTAATAATTAATAAATTGTGATAATTCACACCGAATATCTGTTTATTGTATATTCTACTAAAGTAAAATAATTAAAGGAAGTAACCGTGCATTTTATATTCAGGTTTATATTGCTATCGAACTATTTGACAGTCCAAGCTGGGGGAAGTTTACGTGGAGTTTTGGAGATGAGAGTGACAGGGTAAATGTATGCCTTACGATTATAATTTTTTCAAGAAAATGATTTTGCAGTTAAGAAACTTATTACGATGGGAAGCCAAACAAGCCTACGAATCCGTACTGTTAGTCGCGCTCCACCAAGTCCGAAACGATTATTACGAAACCTTTTCCACGAATGTTAAACGCCTCGCCAGGAAGACTCTGAACTACACTTTCGGGGCTTTTGAAGAAGTACGGAGCGGTCACCCATCTGTGAAACCATAAGCATTCGTCATACTGCAGCTATCGCGTGCATTTTTTGGTTTTAGATTGACCCTGTCGTGACGAGTTTCTACGATGCGACGCTGTTATACAGTATAATAATGAATAAAATCATTACATCCGGCGGCAATATTTACGATGGTGTGAAAGTATCGGGCATGATGCGCAACTTTATCTTCTCCAGTCCTATTAGCGGAGACGTGTGGATTGATGCCGTGGGCGATCGGCAATCGGATTACGTCGTCAAAAGTTTTAATCCCGCTACCGGAAGATTTGAGGTAAACCTGTAATTAAGCCATTATCGACGTGGAAACACAGGAGGTCGGATTAAAACTGAGCAAATGATAGTTAAAAGCCAAAAATTATTCAATTATGCGCAATTGTTGTCGGAAAATCCTCATAATTGTGCATGCTAGCGATGCCAGCCAATCATAATTATTAAATACTATGTCATATCGGTGCTAGATGTACCGCAAGAGTTATATGTATAGTGGTAAGACTAGAATTATCTATTGTAGCTAAGAAGGTTTATTCGTGATACAACTTACAAGTATACTTGAAATTATCATTAAATAGTACAGAATTTAATATTGATTTAAGGGAATTGACCCGGTACATAGCACCATATACGTGTACATTCCACTGTCGCGCACTCCCAGACACTTTTTTGCATTGATTTATGTAATTTTGTAGCCAGAGGATTTGTTCACGTAGGCGTGAAATCCGTTTTCGCGGGCAACATCCGACTGCGGAGTTATCAGGGTTACAAAATTCCAAACACTTTCAATGCATTTAGGTGTACGAAAAGTTCCGTTATGGACCGGTCTCCTTCAAATTTTGCATGTAAGTGCACATGAGCATGACGATCATTCTTACACCGATCCAGACTTCCACGATTTTTTTCAAATTTTGAAATGATTTTAAAATTTTTAAAATTAATTTTAAAATTTGCTAAACATGCCGCAACACTGGGTCGATGTAGAACGATATTCATGGCTATGTGCATGCACGTGCAAAATTCAAAGGAGATCGGTCCATAATGTGACTTTTGGTATTCCTGAGTGCATTTAAACTTTTCAGGATTCTGGTTCGCCTATAACATTTCGAGTCTTCGACCGGATGTTGTGCGCGCAAACAGATTTCTCACCTTCGTGAACAATGCCAATGCTCTGCCTATAGAACAACATAAAGCAATGCAAAAACTGTCTCGGAGGGCCAGACAGCGAAAGTTTTCGTGGATATACACGAATTGGGTGCTATGTGCCGGGCCAAATCCCTTAATTCGGTTGTTCAATAAAACATTACAGTACAAACATTGTTTTAGTTTGGCTTTCCGTTTGCTTTCAGAATTTTTGCACATATACGGCCATAAGCGACTCGATGGTGGCCACAGGACCATTATACTGGCCAACGAAAGTACTGCCGCCCGATGTTCCCCGATGTGGCTTTCAAGGAGAGTTCGCAATTTGTCACCCGCAAGGCAGAGATAAAAATCCAATGCGGCCCTTTTCTCTCCAATGACATCCTGAAAAAAATCGTTTGAGAATCATGGGTGTTTATGTCTTTTTTTTACTCTATGTTTGTTTCTTCATTTATCTTAACGTCTACAACGATCAGGATCCTGCATTAAGTGCTGTTGTGCTATATCAGTTTTTATCATCACAACTTACAAAGATACAATCCGGACAAGCTTTTGAATAAAACTCTGCTGCTGCTTCTGATTGGCTTTGCGTCTTTACCACTATTATGCGGCAGTGGGGGCAAAAGGTGGCATGGCCGGCAACGACACGCTGAGGACGCTCGTAATACGGTAATACTCGTACAATAATTATTATTCTGCTGTCACCCCACGCAGCACTCGAACGCAGCAACACCAATTCATGGCATGTTTAATGACAGGGCATGCAGAAAACTTAAGGTGAAGTTTTAATCACATTACGCCATTTTAAATTATACAAGAGTCGATAGAGAATTGGCCCAGTACACAGCGTCAAAATGGGATACGTACATTAAAACGAAAATGGGATACGTACATTAACTTTCGATTTCGCGCACTCCGAATCACTTTTTTGTAATACATACTTTGTGCCATTTTAAAGATAAATGATTTGTGTACATCGTTCTGAAACCGTTTGCGCGCGCAACATTCGTTTGCCGAGATATGGCGTACTAAAATGGGCGAAAAGGTGAAATGCATTGATGTGTACCAGAAAGGAGTACAGGGGGGTGCAAGACCGAATTCTAGGGATTCTAGGAATTCACAGCCGAAGACAGGTGGCAGCCTGGCAGGTAAAATGGTCAGAATTCATAAGGCGATGGAATTATGAATAATTAAAACTGGGCGGGACAGAAATGCTATCGTCACAGTATTATCCTATTCTATAATGTACTTAGACCACCGCGTCGACCACCTGGCGTACGGTAGCAGTTAATTAGACGGTCGTGAACAGATAAGGACGTCTCGCGCCAGCGGATACAACGTCATATACGTCATACCGGCATCCTCGACACACGTCATTTTAACTTGAGCCAGTGAGATTAATTCCAGATGACGGCGATTCGCTTTGCAACATGTTCGCTCTCCGCAAAATAGCTGGAACAGTCGTTGAAGCTTTAGTTATTTTCTCCGTAGACTTACGTGCTAAACTCCAGCGCAGCCTGGGTTCAGCAAATGTGCCGACGATCCTGGAACCTCCGGGGCTAAGGAGATCGGATGGGAAACGGCCAGATGGATTATCGCTCTTTCCCTGGCAAACTGGCCTTCCTCTGATTTGGGATGTGACGGTAGGTATCTAGGTGATACGTTCAATAAGTTGCACGCAGGTGATACGTTCGCTACGTTGCAGTTAGAAGTGGCCTGCGCTGAAAGTCTGAATCTGAATCTGATTCTGAATGCTAAAAGTCTGAGTCTGAATACTAAAAGTCTGATTCTGATTCCTGGAACTCTGAATCTGAATACTAAACTCTGCATCTGAATAATAAGTCTGGCAGGTAACGACCCGAGTCTGTCATCAAAATTAATATAACGTAGTCGTGTTAAGACTCGTATACGTAGAAAAGTATTAATTGCGTATTAATACTCGTATACGTATATTAATACCCGTTACTCGTATACGTATTAATAGGTCGTATACGTAGATAACAGTTATGTATACGAGTAATTATAGATTAGTATTAGGCGGTGGGAACTGCTCGTAAAAAACAACACGGGGCGCTCTACAGAGACGTTACGAATACGTTTTTGCGGTAAAAAAATATTGTTCTGTGTCCAGTGTAGGATGAGCTAGCAGGAAATTCCTTTGAATTTACCGAACGGGCCTGTGCCAGCATAATATACGCCCATGTAAATGTGCTGCTATGTTGCATAATGTGCATAGAGTAAGGGGAGTACACATATGCAGTACTCACACATTCCATTTATTCATATCTAAAGTGTTAACAGCAATACAGAGTACATAATCATACAAAAATATTTTCAAGGTCACATCGTTGTTCGCCGTTTGCGCAAAGTACCGCAAAAAAAGAATGATGAGACGCGTTGAAAAGCAATCACAGTACTTCCAGATCTACTGTAGAAGGCAAATCGATGGAATATGCCTTGCGGTTCAGCGTGAAACTGCGCGATACTTTGATCGGTTAATCAGGTGCTATTGATGGACCAATGAATGCGTTTTCAGTCTTTTCCGCACACTCATTTGGTGGTTTCATTTGTGATGGCTACCGTACGTTAACATCTGCGATAAAGTGCAGTAATTATAAACTTTGTAAAACCCATTACATCCGGATTTGGTATAAATTGATCAGTTCAGACCAGATTTGCTGGATTACTAATTTTGTTTTACCAGTTATTTTCTGGATAGCCGGCAAAGCTTATCAAACGACAAAATTGGAAACATCGACCAATATAATGTAAGAAAAATGCAGCTAGCAAATAACTGATACAAGTTGTTTCAAAGGAAGGCAGATCATGTGAGCTCATAAAGTAGCACGTTTGCAGCTGGATTAAGTCGGAAATGGAACGTATATTACTGCATACGTGTATTCCCCTTACTCTGTGCAGTATGCAACATAACAGCACATTTACATGGGCGTATATTATGCTGGCACAGGCTCGTTCGGTAAATTCAGAGGAATTACCTGCTATCTCATCCCACACTGGACGCAGAACAATATTTTTTTACCGCAAAAACGTATTCGTAACGTCTCTGTAAAGCGCCCCGTGTTGTTTTTTACGAGCAGTTCCAACTTCCCACCGCCTAATACTAATCTATAATTACTCGTATACATAACTGTTACTTACGTATACGAGCTATTCATACGTATACGAGTAACGGGTATTAATATACTTATACGAGAATACGTATACGAGTATTAATACGCAATTAATACTTTTCTACGTATACGAGTCTTAACACGACTACGTTATATTAATTTTGATGACAGACTCGGGTCGTTATCTGCCAGACTTATTATTCAGATGCAGAGTTTAGTATTCAGATTCAGAGTTCCAGGAATCAGAATCAGACTTTTAGTATTCAGACTCAGACTTTTAGCATTCAGAATCAGATTCAGATTCAGACTTTCAGCGCAGGCCGTTAGAAGTTGTGGGATCTGCAGCCGATGACGCGGAAACTCGAAAGAGCTTTACTCGGAGCTCACTGATAGACGCTTTTTCCAACCACTCATCCTTGAAACTATGGGAAGTTGCGGCGGGAGTACGGGTCAGTTCATCAGTGAAGCTTGTCATCGCATTAAAGAGCAAACAGTAGAAGCGCTCGCTACCGATTTTTTGTGGCAGCGTATTAGTGTGGAAATTCAGCGCGGGGAAACTGGGAACTGGCGGGATTCAACTGTTTGGGAAACGGTTGGATGTTCTAGAGAGCTAGAAGAGTTACTGTAGTTTACTTGTTCTGGATATCGGTTATTCAAGTTGTTCTTTTGCAAATGGCGTTGGCTAGTACAAATTTTTGGGCATTGAATGTGTATATCAACATCTTCAAAAAGGAATCGTAGTAATCGTAAAACTGGGCCGTAAGCGTACGTACGAAAGCTATCGCGTTTAACTGTCTTGTCTAAAAGTCCTTAACTTTGAGCGATTGGCCCATAACTGAAGGTCCCTAGCCTTCGTGTATGAAAATCTAATGCGCGCGGTGATCGCCACGAGCCCGAATATCAAGCTGCATTTCATATTCCAGTCTTACGGTTGCAGAGGTGAACTAAATTATAACAGCCATGTCGAATAATTTGAATAATTTATTCAGGTAGCCCGTCGCGTGACAACCTAAGTGGTCGCCGGACATTTCGTCGCGGGACATTTCGGCACACTTTTTCGTCGCAGCGGCTAATTTGTTTTGGGACAACTCGTTCTGAGCCGTTTTATTGTGTGACATTTGGTAGCGCGACTTTTGGGGAGTCGAAAACATATCGACTGGTTTGTGGTGACGAACAGTCATATGAATATTTGCCACAAAAACGAGTTGTCCTTAGACGATATGCCCGTAAAACCAAATGTCCCGCGACGACCTGTCGCGTAGCCAGCCGTCGATATATCTCAACTTAGTAGCACCGCCTCGAGACCGTTATTGAGAAGCACGCGAATAGGGAATTAATTGTAATTAAGAAGCCTTATCTTCGCATGGTAGGAAATACTGTGTAATGCCACCACAAAATTCGGTCTGGTACGATTCGAAAATTGTTTCTAGTGGAAGAATGGTTAATTGTTTTATGTAGATTGTAATGACAGAATATCTACCTACCGTACACTATCTGCGAATTCCGCTAGTGCGGAATAATGTATAGTAATAGAACCAAAATCACAAATCGAAATATGGCGAAAACAATCATAACATAATTACGAAACAAAAGGGATACTACCGTACATTAATGATATTTTGCATAACCGATTATCATGGCAAATTAACTATGGAAATGCCTCTTCCTAAAGCTGATGAAATGCATATAGTTAAAAGGAGTTACAAAAACTGTTAGCGGAATGTCTCAGGCGCCGACTCTCTAGTCTCTAGTAAGTACATTGGATACGGAATTTAGCGATACTCGAACAGCGTACGAAACATTAAGGCTAGGATCCTTATCAATATCTTCCAAGTCCGTCAGATGAAAACGGGACCATGAATTTTGCTTTATATCGTAGACCTCCATTGTTTGCGATAGTTCGTCTGTTCCGTTGACTCGACCTCCGTAAACATGAATTCGGCTCTCCGAAACAAAGGCGCAGTGATCCGTCCGGTTGCATAACATGTCGCTTATTGGTTCCCACTGGCTGGTTCTGTTGTTTAATCGCAAACATGATTTCAGCGGCTGACTGCCATTGTGCACATCACTACTGCCTCCGAGAATGTAAATGTCAGCCTTCACAACAACAAGCGCAAATCCTGTACGCTTTTCTGGCAGCTGCCCTAGAGGTTTAGGTTTCCACGTTCCAGTTTCCGTGTTATAGCATTCCACAAACTGTGGGCTTTCAAATGAATTCGGACTTCCGATGTAAATCAGTTTGTTGCCATATCGAGCTACATGGCTGACGTGTTGCATCCTGTTTACAAGAAAAACATACTTGTACGAGTTTTACTGGACTATCTACTATTGTATACCGAGTAATATTATTAATAACAAGACCAATTCTGCTTCGTTTTCCGTTCCCGGCAACGTGCCCATTATACACACCACGGTTCCTCTTTGAATGTTGATCAAAAAACGCTGCCGGGAAACTCTTTGGATCGGGGCTGACCGGTCGAAAGAGCTATTCCACGGCCGTTACGGTCAACAACACTTTTAACGCCTTCGCCCAGTGGGCCGTATATTTCGCACCCGGACATTAAGGAGTGTGACATTTTGCCGCAATTAAATTCGACGCACGACTTTTCACCGCAAAGACATGTCGCCGCGGGACATTTTGACGCTGGGACACTTTGGTTTGGGACAATTTGCATTGAGACATTTTACCTTTGTGCCATCTTGAGGCAGCACGTCTGGTCGCAGACACTTCGGCTCAAAAGAATTCCACACGTTTAATTTTCGCGGGTTTTCAGTGTTTGTTTGAAGATTTTCTTTAGTTTCTTGGGTTATTCTTAGGTTTTATTAGGTTGTTTTTAAGGTTTTCTTAAGTTGTCCTCAGATTTTTTAGGTTATTCTTAGGTTATGATTAGGCTATGTTCAGGTTATTTCCAGGTTATTCTTAGGTTATTCTCATGCTTCATATGTTATTCTTAGGCTTTTCGTAGGTTTCTTTTTTGGTTCTTATTCTTCGTACTTTTTTGGACCCCTCAATTTTTTCTTAGTCAGTTTCTTTTGGTTTCCTGAATTTTTCTTAGCTGTCCCTGACAATTTCAATAAGCATGATAGAGAGTTTGACTGCTAAAAAAGACTATTTGGCGAAATAGCCTCGCGGCGAAATGTCTCAGCGTTGAAAGAGCCTTGCGACGAAATGTCTCGCAGGCGTGATGTCCTGCCTACTACAGTGAAATTCTCTACAACATACACCCTCCGTTCCAGGCTTTCTGAATGTTACAGAGGGGTGTATGTTATACAGAAGCACTGCCCCCAGGGGCACTGCCCTCAGGGGCGCCGGGGCACAGCCCCCGGGGGTGTTCCTTAACCAAAAAATTAACAAAATATCAGAGTATGGACATTATTCGGTCTGAATGTTGGTTTTGCTGCCCTTTTGTACGCTTGGAGTTGGAAGATCCAGTACTAAACAGATCAAAAACAGAAGCCGAAACTTGCTTTTAGAGACACCGAAATGGTTTTTTTACCTAGCCTAGCCAACCGTATGTTACGCAGGGGTTGAATAAGCTGGTAAAATGTTACCGGTTCCATAAAAGGTGTATGTTATAGCTGTAAAGGGGTGAATGTTATACAGGGAACTGCCCCTGTGTTATAGTCTACCGGACGGTTTGGTTTCCAGCCTCATGCATGCAGTAAAGGGGTGAATGTTATAGGAAGGTGAATGTTAAGAGGAGTTTCACTGTAAATGTCCCGTGGCAAAACGTCGCGCGGCGAGATGACCTTGCTGTGGAAAGTCTGCGACCAAACGTCCTGCGACTAGTTGTCCTCGGCGAAATATCGGGGTGCCCGTATATTTGCAACGCAGCCGGAACGATGTTGTACCTTGCATTTGCTAAGCTTGCATTATTCCCTCAACATGTTGTGCGGTTTCAGCGACCGCTCCGGCCGTTGTGGAGGTGCGGTCGATGACGTGACGGCTAAGGTATCCACCCACATAACACTAACGGCAAGAGGCTCCCATGGTCTGAAGGCATCAACGTGATGACGTTGTTGACAATCCCTTTGGCTCTGTTCTGGAAGGAAACCCAGCGGTTTTTAAACCACGGCTAGTCAGCGGTTAGTTCATCGTGCCTGGGTAGACTTCTGGCAGGATCTTTACAGCGGAGGCAGTTGAGTCTACCCAGTTCATCAGCCTGAGCATAAAATACAGACATATACAGTCACGATGGACCAGCTATTCGTTGAGCGACGCTGATTTGGAATGCAGTGGTGCGACGCTGATTTTGATTCCAGCAAGGTTTCCTAGCTAGACAGGCTGTAGGAAGGGCACGCAGCTCTCCGGATACGGGGGTCGACATTGCGTTGGGATGGGCCACTTTATCTGGTGAAACGCGTACGCTTGGTAATCTTCTGGATAATCTTGAGGATGGGGCCAAGCAGACGGAAATGTCTCAAACTCTTACAATATATTATCGAATTGCTTCTGCGGGCTTGGCAGCTAGGCTTTGCTGAGCCGCTCAGTGTTATTAGAATATATTACCAGCACGAATATTGCAACAATGATGTGGGTGGAGCACATTTCTGTACAGAGTTGGACGGCCTGCCCTCCGGGATTTAGAATAAGAATCAAATGTACGAGATTAACGCGTCCAGATTAACGTGTAACGAGATTAACGCGTCCAGTAAGCAATGGATAATTTTATAAAACCCTTCCCGATTTAAAATGTTGCCCATAAAACCCATAGAAAATAGCGACCGGTAAACTAATCCTTAAATACAACACTTTTTTCGGCGGGTTCTCACATACCGTTCGGATCCTTGGATATCGGATACACTGGGCCAGTTGGGGTCGGTCATGTCCAGTATTTTGAAATAAGAATTCCCATCTTTCGTGTCCCAAAAATACAATTTATTTTCTAGACCGATAGGTTCAGTCATGAAGATTGCTTTATCAGTCACTGGAATACTTCGCCAACCAGGAGTTGTTAATTTTGATGCATCCAGTGCTACGGTCTCCGTTCCATTGTCGTTTGATGAACGAATCTGGCAAATAATATCGTTACCCACAGCCGCAAAAGCATGCACAAAATTTGTTTTCCGTAACTCTGAAGGCATCAAAAACTGGTGTAATGTGCCGCTGTTGGGGTCGAAATATTCCATTGACACTTTAAGAGGAGGGCGTGCAGAGCAGTGGAAAAGCATAATGATGGTTTTTGTAGTCCTCTTGTCGACTTCAAGAAGCATTTCCAGCAGCTCCTCGACAGAAATTCTATTGGTGCTGTCCGAGCATAAGCACCGTCGAATGCAAGTGGCTAAGTTGCTTGGGATAGCGTCAGACACTTCCGGCACATAACCGCTTAAAAGATTTTCTGCTAATGCGTCCTGTGTACAATTTCTACCGATGACTTCAATCTTGCTGGAAACTCCGGCTTCACTCTTTTCCAGCCACCTTCTTGTGTTACCAATGACACTGTCTGCAAGGTCGTGAATAACACACCCTAGGCTCCAGATGTCCATTTTTCGCCCAGTATGGGTGTCAGGATCCTTGGGGACTGTTGGAGATCCTACGAACCGTTTGTACATTTCGGGAGACATGTAGCGATATGTGCCTTGATAATGGGTGACATCGTCTGGAGATGTTATACTATCCTGCATTCGAATAAATCCGTCCAAATCGCCTATTGACATCCTCTTATGGTTATTTTGAATCGGTTTCACAAGGATATTCGCTGGTTTCAGATCGCAGTGTATAATGTTGTTTTCATGTAGGAAGGCCACACCTTTACTAAGTTCCACTGCATGGCGCACCGCGGTTGCCGGTTCTAAACTGATCTTTTTTGCTTTCAAATCCGTTAAATAGTCAGCCAGGTCTCCATCTGAAAGTCAGAAAAAGATATTTTTATACTACGAGAGTTAGCAATAGGACGAGTTGCCCAAGGCAGCTTCGTAATTATTGCGAAACAAAGAAAAAATTAATTATGTCCTCCCAAAATGCTTTCCTACTGAATCTGGGCATGCGCTAGCGGTAGTCGAGGCGATTAAAGCCCGGATAAAGCACAGCGATTTACTTTTAAATTTTCTTTTAAGATTTTATTTTCAGAGTTGAGTTTATAAGCAAACAGTTAGGCTATACGTATGCGAGACACCATTCCAAGGTCAAAACTTAATTTAAGGAAAACCCCAGCTTAATTTCCTCTACAACAGTACCGAGATAAATTTTCTCAATTTGTTTTCTCTTTTTGTTGTCCGCTATTAATCGGGCAAAATTTTTGTGCCGTACACCATGGCCGGCTGAAGTTGATTTGGAGACACAATATCCGGTACAAAATTTTGCATTATCTGCCGCTGGTAAAGACAAGAAAAAGACAAGAAAAATCTGGGTGGGCAAAATTTACGGTACTGAAACTGAATGGTGACTGGAATTGTGATCTGGAAGCCTCATGCCGGCCGTCTTGATTACAATTCAAACTGCAATGGACTGCAAAATTGAATAGACATCGGACTGGATCAGTTGCGCCATCGGTTACAGCGGCTAATTCGGCCAGCGTCTACTCAGTTTTGCAGTCCATTACATCATTCACCTCCTGACCAAACATACAATACGCATGTGGGTGCTTTGGTTGCTACGGCTAACTAGACAAAGCTTGCCGAAAATGTCTACCGGGTAGGACAGCTCTTGACGGACGGCCGGATTTTAACCAAGAGCATTGCGGTACCAAATAGATCGCATAAGCGCGACACCCCTACTTCCGGTACTACGTCACGAGAAGGTAAGCCAGCCATCGGCACTATGCTTTATTGCTCGTAGGCTCCATTTTTTACCATGTTAAGGGATTTGGCCTGGTACATAGTGCATTTTTTAGCCAAAGGATTTGTATACGTAGGCGTGTAATCCGTTTGCGCGCGCAACATCCGGTTCGAGAGTTATTAATAAAATAAACTTCCAAAAGTTTAAACGCGCGAAGGTGTACGCGCGAGTCTCATTATGAGCCAATGGTCTTTAAATTTTGCACGAAAACATACATTACTATGAAGATCGTTTTGTTACCGAATGAGCTTTTTACCATTTTTTTCAAATTTTAAAATGAATTGCATAAATTTAAAAAATTAATTTAAAATTTGAAAAAAATTGGGTGAAAGCTGGTTCGGTACCAAAACGATCTTCATAGTAATGTGCGTTTTCGTGCAAAATTTGAAGAGCATCGGTTCATAATGAGACTTTTGGTACACCTCCGCGCGTTTAAACTTTTCGAATTTTATTTCATTAATAACTCCCGAACCGGATGTTGCGCGCACAAACATTTTTTTCGCCTATGTTACATATACATAGTGTGAGCCATGGCTGTACTCGCGTCCACCCTCACGCCTGTGGCGTTATGCGGATGACGTGTCTGTGTTGTGTCTCTTCTGATTGGTTGACGGCTAAAGCCGTCCATTGTGTTTGCCTTGTGTGGGCGCGCCTATGTGCGCTGCGATGAGCGTGGATTTGGCTCTTCGCTTGGCAGATTTGCCAGTTGTTCATTCAGTTGTTCAGTCAGTTGATTTGCACACTCAATAAAGTGTACGTATGCTAGTGGATGTCGTGCGTTGCGCATTTATCCAGATTTCTCAGCATATTACGCTACGCAGGATCCTGTCAGTGGGGATCTCTGTCCTGGACTCATTCTGAGTACCACGTTATATGGTAGCAGAGCCCGTAATCTGCGGTGCTCGAGTTTTATCCGATTGGCGAACGGCCATATTGATCTGTTTGGCGAACGGCCACGTGGAATCTGGATCGATCCACTTTTGATCGACTGCACCAGTGAGGCACTGGTTTTTCCTCATCCGACAGCAAGGCGCATTCATCCGGATTGCCAGCAGGAGCGGCAGCACTGAGTCAAGTATCTCCTGTGGAGAACTTGTCTCGTGTTCATCGAGTCAGACGGCAGCTGGCCGCGGTGCAGGTCTCTCCTGTGGAGAACTTGTACTGTTACCACTGCTAGGCAGCGAGATCCTCTGTAGAGGACAAGGCTGTCGGGCACAGGCGCCGAGAAGCCACAAGCTGGCAGCACCGAAGGAGGTGCCAAGAGTTCAGTTACGCGCTCCACCAAAATAGGCTGTATAGCGACCTGCTGGTAGGCCTGACAAGCCCAGCAGAAGGCAGACGAGGTCGGAATAGGAAGGCGCCAAAACCGTACGGAATACGGCTGCGCGGGATCGGATTTTGGAGAAGAAACGAGATCATCTGGATCATTTTTGCGGAAATCGGATCGGTAACCAGGTAAAATACCTTATTAATTATTGGATTGGTTAGCGCGTTATAAAGCGCAATTTTCATTGGTCTGTACTGAGCTGAGCTAGACAGAGGCGGAACTTTTGCACTCGGCGCGCAAGTCTGGTCGTCGATCTGTGACGTCAGGCAGGTCAGAAAATTTTAATGGGTTACCGTGATTGGTCAGTTATATGAGCTGTGATTGGTTGAAATTTTTACCGGTAAAATCGAACTAAACGATCTCATAACGAGCTCCCAAGTATCTTAAACGAACTTTTCTCAACAAAATTGATCTAATACGAGCTGGTAGGAGCTGTTTTTAACCGAAATAAGTTGAGTAAAAAGTTGACCAACCGAACCTGAGATCGATCTCTGACCTTGAGCTGAGCTGATAATGACCTCCACAGATGAGCTGAGATAATCTAATTTGATCTTAAAATATGAACTTTTTCATCGAAACCGATCTATTCCGAATTAAAACGAGCTAATTCTAATTGAAACGAGTTGAGCAACAGGTGATCTGAGCTGAGCTGAAATCGATCAGCTCACCTGAAACGATCTCAAAACGAACTTTTAGCATCTCAGTTGACATCCATAGTCGATCATCAGCATCTCCGAAGTGAGCTTATTGAACTTTTTATTGAAAAAGTGATCTCCTAAAACGAACCTGAGCTCATCTCCTGAGCTAAAAAGTGATCTATAGGGATCATAACGATTATACTATAACTTGTGTGTGAGTAAAACTGACAGGTGCGTCCAGTTATCCGATCATCACAATGGACAAAGAGATCGCTGAACCGACATCTAACAGCAGTCAGGGGAGCCGAGGCTCTCGCGGATCTCAGCAAGGCGCACCTAATCCGTATAAAAAGGATCTTAAACCATACACACGTCCAGTCGCACATGAGCGGAGCACCCGGGCACCTAAAGCCTTTGAGAGGAAGGACTCTCGAGGCTCAGATGCGACCTACCAAAAGGCACTCGAAGCAGTGTCAGGTCAGGAGAGCTCCAACGACGACCGGAAACGATCTCCCATGTCGGCGCCGGGAAGCAGTGAGGTGAACCAGCAGGTCACCAAAGAAGGAACGAGCTCACAACGAGCTAAGGAGATGGATGTGACATCACAAAAGGATGTCAACGTCAGCCCTGTTATATCGGAGCAGATCAAAGATGCCAAATTGGTCAAGGCGGACCTCGTTGAACAGTCAAAAGATGAGAAACTCGATGAGCTGAAGTTGGGCGATGTCTCACTCGACGATGACGTCACAGTCGAGGATCTGTTCGAGAGTCCCATGCAATATGAAGAGATGATGCGAAGTTATAAGTTTGGCAATGAAGATTCGTACCTCACCGAGGACGATGTGACGATGAACATGTCATTCAAGACGGCGATGAAAGAGGCTGATCGAGCTGAAGGAATGATACCGTTCAAAGATATACCGGAACACCTGATCGAACGAACCCAGACAGGGAAGATCATCAGTGTACGATCTCCATCTCCGAACAGCCCCACCTCAAACCTGAAAAAACAGATCAGGGAGCTGGAGGCTTCATTGGAAGCAAAAGAGTGCCTGATCCTCCAAAAGAAACAAGAGTATCAGAAAAGAATAAACTCGCTCGAAGCTCACGTCTACGAGATGGAGCAACAACATGGTGTTCTGGAGAACTCAGTATCAGAATGGAAAATCAGATACGAGCGACAGAAGGAGCTCGCCGAAGAAGCCCAAAAGGTGGCTGATGATAAAGAAGTGGAAAAGTTCATCGCGGTTGACGAGCTGAACGAGAGCATGTCCGAGGAATCAACTGAGAGATCACGGCATGTAGCCGAACTAAAGGATCAATGTGATGAGCTTCGCAAGAAGGCGAACGAAGCTGAGGTCAAGCGCAACGAATACGCTACTAAGTTAGCAGAAGCCACACAACGATTGGCGACGATGTCAACAGACATGTTCAAGCTCAGAAACGATCTGAAGCTGAAAGATGAGAATATTGGCATCCTCCAAAAGGAATCGCAAGCTCATCAGAAACGAGCTGATGAAGCGCTCCAGGTGGCGAAGGAGCTCACCGAGTTGGGAGCGACCGAAGGTCAACGACTCAAGGCAGGAATTAAAGAAGTTAACGAAGAAAACGTGAATTTAACGGAACAGATTAAGAAGTTAACAGAGGAAAGTCAAAAGTGGCAGGCTCAAGCATACCGGCTGGACACAATGGTCACAGCTCTTGAGATAGCCGACAAAGAAAACCAACGAAAGGTCCATGAGCAGCTCGAGGAAAACATCAGGCTCAACACAGAGCTGACCGCAATGGCGACTACAGCAATGTTAAGAGAAGATGAAGCCACGGAAGTGAGAAACCAGCTGATATCGGCAGGGCAGGCATACACCGAGCTCGAACAGCAGGTGAATCAGCTTGCCGAACGAATGATCACATTAAAGGAAGAGACACATAAAGAGATGGATAATCGAACCATCAAACTTCAGAACGATATGTTGAAGATCAAGCAGGACAACGATCGATTGAGGAAGGAGAGAGATGAGCTCTCCCTGAAAAACAGACGCCTGGAAGATGAGAATAAAGGCCTCCAGATGACGAATAAGCATAAGGATGAACAGCTCCTGCAATTCGGTGCGAAGAAAGCGACCGACGAATCACCCCCGCCCAGCTATAGTAAGGCACAGGGAAAAGGAGCTGGCGGGAGTGCCCACTTCGAAATGCCGCTACGAACGGGTGGCGGCAGAGGCGATGTCAAAACGGAAAAAGATAATGAAACCTCAGATAAACGGAACCCGTCGGGCAGTCACCAGCCATATATGAGCTCCGGTGATCCTTCGCAATCTCAACAGCATACCGAAACAGCAATTAAAGATGATGTGAACCGAGATGTGCGTTCCCCCCGACATGAACATGATGGGAGATACTTCAGGGAGTATCGAAACGAACGAAACGAAAGAAACGAGCGGATCGACGAACGTGTCCAGCGGGAGTTTAACAGGTCTATCGAAAACATGGGCCGAAAAACCGATTTGACAACTTTCGACGGCAACCGAGACGCGGTTAACGGATGGATCAGAATCGTTAAAGAGACACAGCGTACATATGATCTGACCGATGAGCAGATCATGATTGACATCGCCAGTGCCGTAAGAGGACCAGCGAAAGTCTGGTTCGACAGTGAAAGGGACATCGAAGAAGCAGAAGAAGAGGTCTATACGGTCACAGAATGGATGACCAAGTTCAAAGATGAGTTCGGAGATCGGAACGAAGAAGTCCTTGGCTTACGAGAAGCCATGGCCCGTAAATTTAAACCGGGGAAGGAAACACCTGAACAGTTTTACCAGGCAATGATGAAGTTCAAGGCGAAAAAGGCCATCACCGAACTGCAGGCGGTCGCCTTCTTAATCGATGGATGCAGAACTGACCCCGATCTATATAAAGCTCTGAAGATCAGAGAATTTAAGACGCCAACGGAAATAAAGGACTTCTTCCGATCGTGGACAGCTGGTGAGGATAAATACAAAGTGGCAGAAGGTCAACGCAACCAACCGGAGGTCGTGACCATCCGCTCGGGCCAAGTCGAGATGGCACCGAGGCAATATGCTGCAGCACCAGCTCAACAAGTGGAATACCGGCCGAGATCACCAGCTCCCGTCCAAAACCAAGTGACGTTTATCGATAGTCAGACGGGACAACCGATCACATATGCCATGGTCGCTGCGATACAAGCGCAAGCACAAGCGAGACCAGTGGCCCCGGCTAATGCGATGCCGAACCCCCTGAACGTAGGGGTGCCACCTCAGCAAGGAAGGCCCAACAATGGAAATCAATACGGAAACGGAAATGCCAACTGGAATAATGGCCTGGGAAATGGCAACTTCAATCAGAACCGGAACCAAGGGAATTACCAGCAGAATCGAGGCAACTATCAGCCTCAGCAGGGTTCCCGAACCGAATGGAAATTCGGCCAAATTGATGACTGGGTGACCCAAGGCGTGCAGCTGTGCCAGAATTGTGGATTCGGCAACCACAACGCACAGAACTGCATGTTCGCCAACATGCCGCTGAACCGGAACCCGAACTTGTTCGCCACCCAAGAATGGGAACGACTCCGCACCCAAGGCGGCTGGAGACAGGCAGTAGCGAACGGCTACGACCTGGTTGCAGCCTGGCGCCAGTTCAAGCAGCAGAACGGTGGTGGCCAAGGAGGTGGCCAGGGTGGCGGATATAACGGCGGTGGCAGAGGAGGCTTCCGCGGAAGAGGTCGCGGTAATGGACGCGGCGGATACGGCAACCGGAACTGGCGCCCCAACAGGAACGATGGTGGTGGCGACCAGAATAACGTCGGCGGCGCGAACGGCGCCGGCCAGGGACAGCAAAACGAGCAAGTCCCGCAGCAGGAAATGAACCAGGGAAACGGCCAAGATCAGTAGGCGCCGGTGAGCCTACTGATCCTCCCGAACCGAAACCACCGGATAAAGGAGGAACGCAGAATCGGACTGCGTCCGAGATGGCTAAAAAGATGCCATCACAAGTGGGCAAAGTACCACAGCCGCAGAATCGGACTGCAGGCGAAACGGCTTATAGGATGCCGTCACAGCACCTGAAGGAGATGGCTCAAAAGATGCCATCACAAGTGGGCAAAGGACCACCACCGCAGAATCGGACTGCAGACCAGATGGCTCAAAAGATGCCATCACAAGTGGACAAAGGACCACAGCCGCAGAATCAGACTGCAGGCGATACGGCTAATAAGATGCCATCACAAGTGGGCAAAGGACCACTGCCGCAGAATGCTACTGTGAGCAACCAGGTGAACAATAAGGACAGATCACCTTACTGTAGCGAAGAGAAGCTGAAAGAACGGCGAGCTAAACGTAATGAGATAATCCGAAAAGCGAACCTCATAAAGAAGATGGAGGAAGAAAAGGAAACGGAAGAACACCACGCATGGTTCCGGGAGTTCCTTCGTAACCGAGAAAAAGACATCCCACCACCTGCCGCACCAGTACGAGATAAAGGAGCAAGTGCAGTCGCTGAAAAAGACGACAAAAAGGTCGTCCAAACAGGTCAGGCAAAGGAACTGACGCTGCGAAATGTGCAGCTAAACGAGAGCGAACGAGCACAACAGGTCTCCGATGACTCGCTGGATGATGCGAACACGTTGAATCATAACCAGACGTGGCAAAAAGTGGCATATCGACCCAATGGGAATCATGGGATGTGGATACCGGTTACGCCTAAAGCGAAACTGAAAGGGCAAATGTCGCAAGAAGACTTCTGGGACATGAAACAGCTTCAAACGGATGCTGCGAGAAAACGTCTCGAGGAGTTGGTTACCGGGAAACCAGCCAAAGGGTTAAAGAACCCGGTCCCGACCCGGAAGTGTTCATCGTGCTCAACGCAAAACCCAGATGTGCCTAATACAGCCCCAGCGTATAAGAAGACACCAGCTGACTTCTGCTACTTGACAAATGCCCCACCAGAAGGCAAGCCGCCGAATTACGGAGAAAAAGTTCCGTTGCAAAAGTTGCCGAACGGCGGATTTACCATAAAGAAGAAAGAGAAAGCACGGGATTTCTTGCAAGTTCTGCAGGATGACGCTAACAGGTCACCAGCCAGAACAGATGGGATGTCTTCACAGATTGACCCGAAGCAAACGGACAACGAATGGGCTAAAAAGATAACTGATTGGATGAAAGAAAACGAGCATAAAATGATCATCTATGAGAGATCACCAGAAGAGTTGAAAGATAGCGAAGAAGATGAGCTCACACTAGCTGAGCAGATAACAATGGAAGTCATTGACAAGCTGCGTGATAAACCGGCAGATGACCGAGATGAGACTAAGCTGTATCAGACCATCACTGAGGTGACAAAAAGTCACAAAGAAGTTGCGAAGGGGCAACTAAACGAGGTCACAATGACCACCAGTGATGAGAAAGTGGAGAAGAAAAACGAATATGAGGAGTCAAAAAGCTCAAAGGAGATGAAGAAAAGAGAGTTTTATGACATTCGAACTAATGTGCCACATCGCATTGATCACCTGAGTTCGATATTGAGGAAGAATAGCACATATGCGAACGGGCAGGTGCTTTCCTCAACAGCAGACATGGATCCGGGACCTGTCTCGCTGATACCGGTCAAGTGCACAGTTCGAACTCTCAAAGTTCAAAACGGGAACTTGCCGAAAAGGATCGAGGCCTACACACATGAGGTGAAAGTCGGAGACAATAAAGTCATCGCGATGTTAGACACTGGAGCTGGGACATCGCTGATCAGCAAACCGTTTTGTGAAAAAAATGGTCTCCACATGCTACCGCTACCACCAGATAAATTGGTGAAGATAAACGGAATCAGCGGCACATCGGGCTTCGTCGTTACACATTACTGCGTGGCACCAGTAACGCTGAGAAAACGAACTTCTCAACACTCCTTCTACGTACGTCCAAAGACAGATGACGTCCAGGTCCTATTGGGACATGATTTCCTGGCGACAAAGTTCGTCTTAATCGATAATCATGTAAAGGAGGAAGTAGAAGATGACCCGAAGCCAACTGCCAAAGTTCAAGCTGGAAAAGTTGCTGAACTTGTAAACGGAGCAGTAAAAGTTAAAATGGAGCAAAGGGCTATCCCAGTACCAGAGGCACTGGGATCAAAGGAGATGAACATAAAAAGGGGAGGTTCATCTGCCCAGCCGTCGATAGTGGAGCGAATGACAGCTATCCAGCGGGAGATCTCTACCAGGTTGGGGAGATCACCAGTTGAACCGATAAACCGGGTTAACGTCGTTATCCCAGTACCAGAGGCACGGGAAACGACGAAAGAGGATCAAAAAGGAGCTGATAAAGGAGCTATCCCAGTACCAGAGGCACTGGGAACAAAAGATGAAGCTCCCCTGACGTTGGAGCAAATCGCAGCTACACAAGAGGAAGCAGCAATCGAAACGAAACGAGCTCTTGTACCGGACTTGGAGTGGTCAAAGCCTATCCCAGTACCAGAGGCACTGGGAGTGAAAAGCGTTAAAATCCGGACAAATAAAAAGATGGAAGTCCCAATGGAGATATTAAAACGAATAACTGAAGAGGAACAGATGTTCGCGAGAGAAATCCGCGACAAAGCAATTGAACAATTGAAAGGCCACCAGAAGAAAGCGGGAAAGGAGGTGATTGAAATATCCTCAGATGGAGCGAGTGTGACACTTACTGAATGTGAGCAAAGCGCCACAAAACGAAACGAGGTATTGGTCACACAACCAGCTGATAGAATTTTAACCCCAGAAGAAAGAGCCGGGAGTTGCCACCATGGTTATTACGAAGATCCGCGCAGAATTCAACCGCAGCGGGAATGCTCTGAGTGTAACCGGATCGCATCACAAGACGACCTTTCAGAATGGCCTAAATGTAACGCAGCGATAGCAGATCTTAAAAGTCACGCCCTGAAAGAAGTGCGAAGTGTCTTACGGACCATGAGCATGTGTAACCCACACATCGAACGCTATCAGTGGAACAGATACCGAACGTGGCTATCATGCGTTAGAAACTTCATATATGGAAGAGGAAAGTGGTTGCAATACTGGCAACGATGTGTGGATAACGGAATCCAAGACCCAAATGAGGTAATATTGTCAAAACGGAAACTTGAAATTGAAACCGAAGAAATGAACGAGGAGATCCAGTTATGGGAAAATGCGAGAATTGAATTGTTCTGGGACTTCCGCATCAACCATATGTACAGAGGCCAAGGGAAAACGATTAACTTCCCATCAGGACTTGGCACACCTGTTTATGAGTCAGTCGAGCAATTCTGCAAGGCACTTCACCACGACGACTCGGAGATATTTGAAACGTATTGGAAAAAGTTCGAAGACGAAATCCCCAAATTCGACGTTAAGGAAATGCGGGAGTTACAGGTAACTCGCAAAAGAAGGGAAGCGGGTTTTATGACAAAGAAGAAGGTGACTTTTGCACCAGATCCTGACGGCGTTGAATACCCGGAGCGGGGTGGTGACACGTGGTGTATGTACGAAACGATTCCAAGTGACGATTGGGTCACCGAAGAGCTGATGGCGAATTGCGTTTTTGTTGGTCCTAAACGACCTAAAGGCTACGAAACGGCCCAGAAAGATAAGGCAGATGGAGAGCCCGCAAAAGAGACGCACAAAGAGGAACTGCCCACAGAAGCAGCTGAACAGGAATCGAATGCAACTGAAGAACGATCCCCAAATGCTTTTGAAATTGCACAAATGCTAACGGAAAGAGGAAAGATGTGGGAAAAGTTCAACGAGGAGCTCAAAAAGATCTCAGACGGGCATCAAGACCCAGTAACAAAGGCAAAACAAGACGAGGAGACACTCGATAACGGTGAGGAAGGTCCACCGGTCGAGAAAAGTCGATTGATGAGCCTCGAGGAGATCGATGAGCTGGAAGAAGCAGCTCCCAACGATGAGAAATCCGCTCCAGATGAACGAAGATCATCAGCGAAAATACGCGTAATGCGTAGTCATCCAAGAATCGCAGCTAAATATGGAAGAAAAACGATGGAAACGGGTAAACCTCTGCCCAAAAATGCGAAAACGAAAAAACTTAACGATCCACGAGGTGATGAAGATGACGTCTCATCTGAAAAAGGAGCTGATGAGCGACCACTTGAACAGAGAGTTGCAAAAGATGATGAGAGCAGCAACTCAGATTCAGACTGGACGAGTTCAAGTGACAACTCAACGACCTCAGAAGATTCTGGAGTAAACGATCTCTCAGAACAAGAAGACCTGCTCGATCTCGATGAAGATGACGAGGTCGATGAAGAAAAGGAGCAGGAGATCAAAGTGCGAAGAACGAAGGTGCAACGGATGAGATTAAACCGAGAGACCATTAGAGTCTACAGCGATCAACGAATCTTCCTGAAACCATCTGTTTGCACACGTGTCAAAGTCAAGATGGCACGATTTGTACCAGCTAACGAGAAGCTGATGTTCACACCTGTCTTCCAAGTGGAAACGGATGTTCAACCGCTAGCCGGAGTGACAGATCATAGAGGAAAGCACTTCGATCTGGTCATTGCTAATCATAGCATTAAACGGCAAGTTGTGAAAAAGGGACAGTTCCTTGGATATGTGGAACCGTACGATCATATGGAGAACGTCCAGGTCAATAGTGGCACAGTAAGGAACGTGCTCTCTGATCCGACAGTCGATGACGTAACGAAGGCTGAGCTGACAAAGATCATCGCGAACCTGAAACTCGGACCTGATCTGACACAGGAACAGAAGAATGATGTGTATAACGCATTTTGGGAGTTCTGGAAGGTGCTACCGACATCGAAAAAACCGTATGGAGATGTCAAAGGGATCACCCACGTGATTGATACGGGAGATGCGAAACCGGTAAAATGCAACCCCGCCAGAACCAGCTGGACAGGCCGAGAGTTCATAACGAAACATATTGAAGAGATGCTGGCGCAGGACGTCATCGAGCCATCAGATGCCGACTGGAGTTTTCCAGTTGTGCTGGCAGCGAAAAAGAACGGTGACGGGACAATGGGCACCAGGTTCTGCGTCAACTACATCATGTTAAACAAGCTGACAAAAAAGAATAACTACCCGTTACCGAACCCGGATGAGTTGCTGGATGCGTGCGCAGGCAACAAATACTATGGGAAAATGGACCTGCAAAGTGGATTTTGGCAAATTCCCATGGATCCGGAGTCGATCAATAAAACGACATTCGTGACTCAAGATGGCATGTATCGGTTCAAAAGGATGCCATTCGGAGTCTGTAACGGACCTGCAACGTTTCAACTCTGCATGGACAGAGTTTTGTCCAAGGCGAAGCGAAAGGGCTGCGTCTTTGGATACATCGATGATGTCATTTTTGCTGGAAAGACTTGGGAGATTTTCATGCAAAACATGAGGAACGTCCTCCAAAGTTTGGTTGAAGCAGGTTTTACCATTAAACCGACAAAGTGTGAATTCGGAATGCGGGAGATGGGATTCCTGGGTCACATACTCAGCGAAAATGGAGTTCGAATGGATCCCGAAAAGATCACCGCAGTGTCTGAATTCAAGCGACCTCAGACTGAACGACAGCTGAGATCGTTCCTTGGACTTGCAAATTATTACCGGAAGTTCATAGCTGGCTACGCACAGCATACCTGTCACTTATACGAGTTGCTACGAAATGATAAACATGTGCGAAAGGACTGGACAGAAGTTCACACAAAGGAATTTGAGAACTTGAAAAAGTTGCTATGTGAAGGTCCAGTGTTGGCCAAATTCGATCCAGCTAAACCGACAGTCATCGAATGCGACGCGAGCAAAGAAGGAATTGGAGCAGTACTGTCACAAGAAGGTCATCCAATTGCCTACGCGAGCCGCGTCTTACACGGAGCTGAACGGAACTACGGTGTAACTGAATGGGAGTGTCTGGCGGTCGTATTTGCCGTCAGAAAATTTAAACCGTATATCGACTACTCCGAGTTCACCGTACGAACTGATCATCAGGCACTGACGAATCTGTTGAGATCGGAAACGAACAAAGTCGGCATGAATCCGCGATTAACGAGATGGGCTATGGCGTTACAAGGCCACCAGTTCAAGATCGAGTACAAACCGGGAAAGTACTGCGATAACGCGGATGCTCTATCGAGAGCACCTATCGAAGGTCCGACATGCCATGATGAAGAGTTTGATGAAATTCCGAACTTTGAGGACATCAAAAAAGAGTACGATATAAAAGAACCAGCTATCGAAGTTTGGCAGCTGTTCGTTCAGATAGCCGAAGAAAGAGAAAAGCAAATAAAGATCAACTCAGTTACGGCGAAAGAGTCGGCTGAGACATCGATCAACGTCAACCGTCTTAAAAGTGGATCTGGACCTGACTCGGCAGCTCAGAGAGCTGAGCCTAGCGAGCGAAGTGAACATCGAGATGATCATTGGGAACCAGATAAAGTTGCGCAGGCATTAAATGAGTGCCCAATAAAGCTGCTGAAGTTCCCCAAAAAGATGAATAATCGGCACAAACCGCTGCCAAGATGCAAAGTCATCTCGGATTGGAATGAGTTAAGTACAGCAACTGTACGAATCGTTAACTTGCAAGGAGATGAGGAAGAAGTAGATGATTCGAATCTCCAATTGCGAAATAAGCAGCTGAAAGACCCTCACCTTGCGATGATCATCGATGAATTGGAGCACCTGCCAGATGCCGAAACGAGATCGAAGTTCGAAGTCCATTACCAGTTATGGAACGGCATCCTATATCGGGTAAAAGATAACAAAGGCCGACTTGAAAGGACGTACGTCGTACCACTGTCAATGAGGAGAGCGATCATCCATGCGCTGCATGATGAGAAGTCAGCAGGCCATCTTGGATTTGAAAAGACGCTGGCAGCTATCAGACTGCGATACTATTGGGACAGAATGAGTACGGACGTCAAAAAGTATATACTTGCATGCCAAGGATGTCAGTTCCACAAGACACCACGGAAGTGTCCACCTGGAAAGTTGCAGGAGATTAAAGTGGGACATCCTTTCTTCCGAGTGTACGCTGACCTGAAAGGACCGTTATTACCGACTAAGAAGCGTGGATATAAGTATATAGCGGTCTTCATCGACCAGCTGACAAAATATGTGATAGCGGTACCAATGAAGACGGCGACAGCGAAGGAGTTCGCCAAAGTCTTCGTAAAGCATGTGATATTGGTACATGGTGCACCGCACATCCTGCATACGGATCGTGGAAGACACTTCACAGCGGAAGTTTTATCGAAAGTCACCAACGTGTTCAAAATAAAACACACGTTCGGAACAGCGTATCACCCTGAAGGCCAGGGCCAAGTTGAAAGGCAGATGCAGATCATCGGAGATGGCCTGGCACAGTACATGAAGGCAGGGAATGAACGGAAATTTAATAAGTACCTGCCATATGTGGTCTCAGGGATGAATAGAGCTGTACACGCCACAACTGGCTACTCGGCATATTACATGCTGCATGGAAGAGAGATGACCATGCCAGAGGATGTGGTGACCAGAACGAACTTACCGGATGATTATGGTACTCCAGACGAATGGGTGGAGACCATGAAAAAGAACTTGACTTTCGCCGAAGAAGTTGCGAAATGCAACATAAAAGATGCGTATGAGAAGAATGCTGAAATCTATAACAAGAAGAAATCCGAACCGAACTTCAAAGTGGGCGATCTCGTATTGATCAGACTCCCCAAAGATACGAAACAAGGGAAGAAACAAACTCAATCGGATTTTAAGGCGAAATACGATAAAGTATGGAAAATTCTCAGCTTCCCAAGAGTGAACGAAGCTGAAGTCATCGAACAGAACCCGATAAAGAGGCGGATCTGAAAGTCGTCTCCATAGACCGGTTGAAACCTTGGCATAAGCCATTGGCAAAGGAGCGGGAGCCTCAAAACGAGTTGGAGGCAGAGCGAGAACCGCAAAATGATAGTAAATCATTTTCCGAACCACCTCTGCTACCTGAAACGGAAAATGTGGAGTCAGAGCGTGAACCGCGACGTGCTCTTGAAACGACAGAAGATGGGGTAAACGAAGTTCAGCCGAAAAAGCGAAGAGGCAGACCTCGAAAAGAGGATAAGGACTTTGAAACGGCAGTTACATTAAAGCTGAACGCGGAAGCGGGAAATTTGGCCAAAAATCCCATAAACGAGGGTGAAGCTACAGAGCATACTTCTCAAGGAGACTTGGAACAGGCAGATCGTGCTTCTTCCAAATCACGCACTGCGAGGCTGAACTGGCAGCCATGCGTGAAAGACGAAAGACGTCTGGACTCGCGCTACCTAAGACCAGTGGAGCTGGCAGTAGCAAGCCAAAAGACAACAAAGCGGACTCGGCACCCTCCCAGAGCACTGAACCGAAATCGACAAAATCATCGTCAAGTTCAATGGCGAAACTCACAATCGATGAGAAAGGACCTGTGACGGACTCAACAGAAGGTTCGGACACCGGAGCGAAATCAGAAGACCGAGAGTATATGCTCGGAATACCGTTGGATAACGCCAACCAAATCTGGTGCGAACTTAAACGGTTCCTTGCAAATCAACCGGACCAGACGATGGGTCACAGGGAGCTCAAATCGGCCATGTGCACCAATAGACTACTGAAATTATCGGGAAACAGCTTCGACCGGATGACTAAACGAGCCTACAAAGAAGTGAAATTAGGCTTCAGTTATTCGGAAACCAACAAATGGGTATATTATTTGCCGCCACAGCCGACACGAACCCCCCGGCTAAAGATGGACCTGAAGTTTTGGAAAATCGCTATGACTGATGCAGCGATACCAAGACTGGGCGGAACTAACGGAGTGACATGGGACGATCTATCGAATTTCTTCGCCGTGAACTACGAGTTAGGGGAATTCAATATTGAAAAGGATCGCGAATGGATCAGGAAGGCAGTTGAAAGCCTTGCCGACGAGAATATGTTGGAGATCAAGGATGATAAAATCTACTCCGTACCAGAAGAAACGTCAGATGAAACGCTGCAAACAGACGAAACGGCACAGGCAGCGACATCCGGAAAAACTGATCCCATTCCGCAGGAGCTGCCACCAACTGAGACGAAGGCAGCTGAACCTGATCCGAAGCCAATAGCAATCACCCCGAACGATTCGAAAACTGATGAAACTGAACTGAAGTCGACTGAGTCTGTGTCAGCTGATCCAGCTGACACATCGCAGAAGGACTAGTGAATAAGAGATGTGTGATATGCGGTTAGGAAGGTCCACCGCATATCACAGAAGAACACCATCAGTTTATATTAAAAGAAGGCGATCAAACGGGAATCAGCGTTAAAAGTCACAATTGGGAGAAACTTAGCGAAAGTGCTAAATAGATGCCAAACGAGAGGCGAAAAGTCAGTCAGATTAGGCGACTGAGCTTAAGACATGGCAGGCATAAGAAGGGCGTTATGAGCTAGGAAGGTCTCAGCTCAGTATAGGAATAGCCTAAAATAGGCGTAAAAAGATAAGAAGGACTTCATGCAATATGGAGATGATGAGATGATGAGATGTCAAATAAAGTGTTCTGGTTACAGATTCAAGGAAAAGATGGCTCAAAAAAGTCAAGCCAACCCGAAAGTACAGATGACAAAGCAGATCCAGGCCAGGTCAACAAATCAACCGGCACCGTTGGCGGCACGAAGCCAAGCAGCACCTATGCCAGCGAGAAGTCAAGCAACGTCCACAAGTCAGGCGCTACCATCAGATAACCAACCGATCGACCCGGAGATTGATCAGTTTACGGGCTATAATCCAAAATGTCCGGACTGTATCCGCAACAGTAAAATTGATAACGGGAAAAACCCATGTTGGTACTGCATCTTTAAAGAATCTGGCCGAACACTGGTGGCGTACACGGAAGCGATCCGTGGGAATAGGGACGTCTTCCGTGCTCTTACTTCTGCGGAAGTTTGGAAAACGGTTCCACCAAGAGAAAAGATGTTAGTTGAAGACCGCTATCGTCAGGCCATCAGGAATAACGAACCTGGTTGGGATGTCACTTTTGAACCACCACAAGATGATAAAGCGGACGCATATCGGAAACAGTTCGAGGCAGATTCCGCAAGATTGCAAGCGGAGGATAAAAGACGACGAGAGCTGGAGGCTGAAGCAGTAGCCAACCGTAAACGTGCAGAGGAACCAGTAGCGCGTGAACATCGGGCCAAATTGGCACAAAAAGGAAAAGCGCCAATAACCGTCTCCAAGTTAAACGAAGATGACGCAAGCGCCAGAGTTCAATCGTTAACGATACAGATTGATGCGCTGATCAAAAATCCTCTGGACATTCGAAAAGACTTGTTTGAAGCTCTTCTGCGTGAGAAGCTCAGGTTGGAACGAGGTGAACCACCGAAACCTGAGACACAGATGCTCATCGAGAAGATGACCGAAGAAGCTCGAAAGTCGCGTCAACGAGAGGCCGAAGTGATGAAAGCATTCCAAAGCTTCAAACGAGATGAGGGCTTTGTGCGACCTCGATCACCTACCCGAAGAAGCGAAAGATCACGTGAATATTCCCGCGAGAGGAACTATGATTTCCGAAATGAGAGATCGAGGGAATACTCTCGTGAACGAACACGGGACTATCATAACGAACGAGATGATCGATCCCGTGAACGATCTCGCGATCGAGATCAGCGTGGCCCGAGAGGATGGGAGCGCCACGGAGATGAAGTCGTCGAAGTTGGCGCGCGACGCAGACCACATTTGGATAATACTGAGCGACGACCTGACGAGAACGTCGTAATCGAAGTCCCGACCCATACGACAAGTGCTGGCAGGAGGATGCGGCATTCTACAATACATTCGAGTTGCCAACTAAACGATCTTCTAGTGGAGAACGAGAAGATAGCTCACCAAAATACACTCGGATGCTGTCCACTATTCATGTTGTGGAACCACTTTTTTGTCACATTACCGTGAGATGAACCAATGGACACATCAATACCACAAGATAATGTTGTCCATAAAAGACAGGTGATCCTTGACAACGATCTTCAACCGTCGACATCGGCGAGTAAGGCACCGCCGCGACGTGACCAGGACGTTCGTCGTATTATCGAAGAACGACGTCAACAGGAAGATAGACGAGAACCGGAACATCGACGAGAAGACGATCGTCGCCCAACGAATAAACCGTCCCGGTTTAATAACCAGCAACGTCGTCCCCAGTTCATCCGAAAAACGTTTAATATGGATGATTTAGAAGACCAGCGAGCTGAAATAGTCCGATATCTAGGACTCGACATTGAATCGGAACAGTCAGGAATCATCTTGGCTCAGTTGCAGCACCTGCGACAGTTCCTCATCGATTCGAATTACGCGGAAGAAATTCGGGAAAGCAGGCTTGGGCGATTGGAAATCACAACTGAAGATGCGAATACATACTATACGCCAATCAGACAGTGTGGTTTGCCGAGTCTGTTGGACTTGAATCTACTGGGAGTTCCGTTGGATACCGTCGATACCACGGGATGGACCCAATTCGAATACCAAGAAATAAAGGAACGACGAGAATATGTTGCGCAGTTCGTATTACGACATGTGAACCCGGCATTCAAAGTGCTGGCAGCGAGAGCAGCGATTGGCCTGGTAGTTGATCCTACCAGCCATGACGCAAGAACGTGGGGTCAGAAGATCTTCGCTGCACGACTGGCGCATTACTCGTCAATTGGCCAATTGAGCTCGGATATGATGAAGAACAAAGTCCCGTTAGTGTTTCGGGATAAAGCAGCCAAAATGGGGTCAGCCGCGAAACACCAGGCGATCGCTAAGAAAGCGGATGATGACCTGAAGAGTGTTAAGAACAGATTTGAAGACAATAATCTGCGGACAATTTTTGACACTAACTACGAGGAGATGCTCGACCGAATCCGCGAGACGGTGGACACCCAATATGCTGAACCGAAAGATCATGTCCATACGTATTTCAAGGAGCATCTACACGGACATAAACAACAGGCACCACCTCAAGTCCCCAACGCACCCGGGAGACGAGCTGCTAAGAATCAGCAGATTCGCGATCATTATGAGGATGTCAGACAACGGTTGGCTGAAGATCCTCGAAACCGGGACTTGCAGCTGGAGGAAGATGATGCACGACATCGGCTCGAGGCGATAAAACGAAGTCGCCAAGGAAAGGGTCGTGGTCCACGTCATGTTGCCGTCCGAGTTGTACAAGCGGGACGAGCTGCAGAAGCAGCATCGACAGAACCTGTGGATCGAACTTCCGACCGAAACCAGCCGACGGCAACGAAGAAACGTCAGCCGCGAGATGGTGGCGACGGAGATGAGTCGAACGAGATGATGGAATAAGGCGAATGATTAAAAAGGAGATGCTACGGCTTAAAAGTCGGCTCTCTTACGATCCATCAAACTCAGCTCATCTTTAAGTGTGAGAATCGACGGTAATTAGCCGGATCTCTAAACGGAGTTGCTACGGTATAACTTGCCGGCTCTCTGTAATAAGGATGAGATGTGCGACAGATGAACAACTTTACCAGGGAGGCGAGCTGAAATGAGCTTGAAAAGTCGATATTAAAACGACTAAAAGTTCCTCCATGACATATGGATGATGAATTATTACGATGTCGCACATCCCAAATCATCTAAAAAGATGACCTCACCAGGGAGGAAGCGAACTTCGCTTGTCTACAAGACGTCCCTCCATGACCCATACGGATCTCATCTGACCGAAGTCGTACAATAGATACGCAAATATTCCAAAGATGAAGCAGTATTCATAAGTCGTACGATGATACGCACCTGATTCTCAAGCGGATCTGACGTGATGAAGTCGCATTGTAATGCGCAAGATGCTCAAGCGGAGCGAAGTTGCTCAATGGAGCAGGAATGGGCCAAAGTTCCTAACGGTGGACAGGATACCTGTGACCTGAGTGGAGGATCCTAGTCTACGGAATTGCTTAAATACTTCTGTTGATCTGTTTTTACTGTTGATGTTATAGTATTTTTTTACAGATCTCTTTATTTTCACATCGTGTACTTGGAATAAAATTAGATGTGATAAAATGGACTAAAAGAGATGATGTTTTTATTAGCATTATGAGCACACACAGGCCGTCCGCCAAACGATTGGATTCAACGCGGAGATGGACTTCAGCCTCGAACGGAGCTCGGCATCCCTCCCAGAGGCATGTGAGCCATGGCTGTACTCACGTCCACCCTCACGCCTGTGGCGTTATGCGGATGACGTGTCTGTGTTGTGTCTCTTCTGATTGGTTGGCGGCTAAAGCCGTCCATTGTGTTTGCCTTGTGTGGGCGCGCCTATGTGCGCTGCGATGAGCGTGGATTTGGCTCTTCGCTTGGCAGATTTGCCAGTTGTTCATTCAGTTGTTCAGTCAGTTGATTTGCACACTCAATAAAGTGTACGTATGCTAGTGGATGTCGTGCGTTGCGCATTTATCCAGATTTCTCAGCATATTACGCTACGCAGGATCCTGTCAGTGGGGATCTCTGTCCTGGACTCATTCTGAGTACCACGTTATAATAGGCTATGTGTACGAATCCTTTGGCTAAAAAAAATCATAAAGCAATGCAAAAAAGTGTTTGGGGGTGCGCGACAGCGAAAGTTGCCGTTGATGTATATGAATTTGGTGCTATGTACCGGACCAAATCCCTTAAGCGACTTTGAGTTTGAGAGGTTGACAATGAGCGGGCTATAGCTGAGAGAAAGTTCAAAAAAATTCAAAAGTTTTCCTTGTATATTATGTGTGCAATTGAATTCGATTTAATGTTTTAAGAAAGTCTCAGAGTGCATGCAGTTAGCACACAACGGTAGTGCGGTCTGGACCGACCGTTGCACGGACCTTGTATGCGAACTCGGCTTACTTAGAAATCGGGGACTGAAATAGTGGAAAATCAATGATGATTGATGAACGCCGCCCTGGGGGACGCTTTGCCCCCCTCCCCTGGGGGGCGAAGTCTAAAATTGTTTGACTTTTGTACGAATTAAGATACTTAAGTGTTGATGAATTTCTGAATGGCTGTTTCGAGATGACGTTTGTAGATGTTGTTTGGGGAGACGACATTTTTATACATAACTGTTAAATTCGAGCGGGTAATCAGCTCGCACGAAGCGCGAAGCCAACGGACAAATTGACCGGGCAAACTGCTAGAAATTCGATAAAAATGCCATGGATATTTCTTTTTTGCAAGCTGTGGGATATAGGGAGGCTGGGAGCTGGATGGAAAGAAGCTGGTAAACAGAAGTAGAAGTAGCTACAAATCACGCTGTAATCCCAGCTAGAAAACATTTTAAAAATCTCACTTCGCCTTTATTACTGAAGACATTTGCATTATAAAAATTTGAAATTTTTATCTCTTTCTGTTTAGCTATAACTCGGTGGTCCCACAGCACGGGGAGTGAACTCAGTGAAGTGCGTTTATCATAGTAGTTTATGCCTATGGAGCCTACGAGCCTTAAAACACTGCGGTAACGGGCTGCTTCCTTTACTGTGACGTCACCAATGGCGCGCGTACGCCTTCTCTTTAGTACCGCCATGCCAAGAGGTCAGCTGATAACTAAATATACGGCACATAATCCGCCCAGTTTAATGTAATCATTTAATGTTGGATCCAGTTACTTACCGTAATACCGGTCCATCATAAGCTTCATATACGGACCCCTTTCTCCGTTATGAATGCTTATTTTGTGGTAGGTGACCAGATTGCTATGCCGGAACTGGACTAGCAGATGCATACGTCGAAGAAGCGTCGTCAGTTTTTTACGAGGCACAACCGTCACAGAGCTTTTGCCAAATAAATTGTACACGAACTTGATGGCCACGTTGTCTTCGCCAGTATAATTTCCTCGCGTTGTGACTATTGCTTTGCAAACGTGTCCAAAGCCTCCTTGTCCTAAAAACTCGTTTTGGTTTGCCTCGTACTGGCAGTTACTTCCGAACTCTACCTCCTCCACAGTCACTCTGCTGTCACACTCTTCCAAAACCCCTTCTGCGGCAATTCTTTCTTCACTACGATCTTCGATAACAGTTAAGGCGTCATCTTCACCGATTACGGTTAAGGCGTCGACGTTAACTGTACTGGAAATAGTATACTGCAGTAAATCGATTAAATCACTGGCAGTTATCCTGTCCCTGCTGTCCGTTCGTAGACAGTGTCGCATCCATGCGGCGATAACGTTGGGTACGGCATCGTTAATAAACGGAACGTAACCTTTGATGATTAGTATGACAAAGTGGTTCCCAGAAACCTTTTCGGAACCACTTTCCACCTCTATTTTTTCACCTTTTTTGTGAAGCCATTTTGTTCTTATTCCGTACACACAGTCAGTTATATCCTGCATAATGCAGCCAAGGCTCCAGATATCAGTTTTACGTCCAACGAGACAGTCTTGATCTATCAGTAAGGACTTGTGACACATTTCTGGGGACATGTAGCGCGCCGTACCACGTAATTGCGAAATATCATTCGAAACAGTGATACTATGGTGCATGTGAATGTGATCGTCCAAATCACCAATCAACAGCTCGTCATGCTGGTTGACAAAAATATTTCCCGGCTTTAAGTCTGCATGAATAATATTTTTTCCATGTAAGTAGTGCAGTCCTTCGGTTATATTGAATATATACCGGATGGCATCTGTCAAACCGAGAAAACGGTTGCCCTTCTTATAGCTGTCCAGGAGTGATGACAGATCACCTAAATATAATTGACAAAGAATTTCGAGCTAACTCATTAATTTTATTATTGCATTCAACCAAAAGACTTTATTATAGTCGCTACTTACTTTGATAGTAATCCATCATTATCTGTACAGTACATCTCATTTTTCCTTCGATTACCGTCACCTTGTGGTAGGCAGCAACATTTTTGTTTCTCAGATTTAATACATCTGCCATTCGCATCAGCCATTTTTGTCCATCCGGAAGCTCGAGGAAACCACCTTCAGTTTTCTGTTGCACAACTTTAACGGCCACCACCTGTGCTCCTCTAAAGTCACCCCTCTCTGTAATTTCTGCTTCGTAGACATGACCAAAGGATCCTCTTCCAATAAAACCTTTCTCGTTAAGGCTGTACTCGCAGGTACTACCAAAATTTCGCCGCTTGGTATCCATTTTTAGTTAGAAAGAAAGTGCTGCAAATTCCAAAATGAATGTTACAATCCCAAACTCATCAGCATCACCAGCATATAAAAATCAGCAAAGACAAGATTAAAAATTATTGCAAACTATATTATACCATATAAATGCCTCAAAAAGCCGTTAGTAATACATCATCGACAGTAACTGCGTAGTTAGTGACGTCAGTAAATTTTGTTAAACATTTTTGCAGCGTTCACGGGACATCGCGCTGCTTTTTGGTATTTCACGAGCACACACCCAGAAATCGCTGATAACTGAAAGCAGCTTCACTCACAAGCTACGGTGTTCGGCTGCCGCTGCCGGTAGCACGATAACTCTATGAGTTTTTCATTTTGTCAGAAATTATATTACCAATATAATATACACTCATGATGTGTCATGCACTTGTGAACTATGACCATTGTCTTACTAACTGATCTATGAGTGTACGGTGCACCCAGGTCACCAATCCCCTTGTTTATCAGATGTTTAGGTGCAGTAACTTACTAATACCGTGAATGTACCGTGTGCTATATAAGCAACCTGCTTGTATAACATTGATGAACAGAACAATAACAGAACTGACACCAGTGTGTGCGACGCTTCCGGTTTCTGTTCCCGTGACTATAATAATATCATAATATAAATTCTAACACATTTCGTCGATCGACAATTTGCTAACCGGCTACGTTGCCAACTATCACAACTTGCTGATTTAAATTGACGAATAACTAGTTTGTTCATATCTCAGTCAACATTAATTGTTAATAAGTAAGTAATTTAGTAAGTCAGCACGTTGTAGGGTAAACATTCTGTCATTCAACAAAATGTTGTCAGCATATCGTCGGTATCAGCAAACTGTCGTTCAGCGATTTCCTGTTTCAATAAATCGCCGGGTCGAAATTTTGTCGGCCAGCAAGATGTCGGCCAGCAAGTTGTCGGTGTGCCGTATTACTAACGTCAACATTTTTGACTGGAAAAATGTTAACAATTGGAACCATACATGCTTTCATAGCAAAAAGTATTGGTTAACCCGTTTTGACAATCGCTCTTTTATCTTAAGATTACTGTAGTTGCGAGTCTAGACTGGCTAGTTACCAAGTATACAGTATCCAAATACGGCTCACTGTACCAAAATCTGCCACCTTGAGTCCTTGACTAGCGCTGGTAACTCAGTAACTAATTCCTTTTTACGCTGCAGCAAATAAAATTGCTTAAGGTCACCTTTAAAACGATTGTTCTTTTTTTACGTTGCCATAATTTTCGTTCTTTTAGATTGGTCAAAATGAAGTAAATCTTACGAGCGACTAAGTGGCACCAGTGTGCAAAATCGTTGGTATGCTGTACCCATTGGGACATTACAGAAATTACAGCTGACAACGTACAGCACAGTTACAGTTATGGGTATTTTGAAATATGTACAAGCTTGTCCCGTAATTTCCATCGCATCAGAACAGCGAACATTACAAATTTACGTGTTCCGCGTAAATCCGTACTACGGCGCGCCACGCCACACGTAACATGCATTTGGCTGGCTGGGGGCTTGGTACACGCCATATAATTCAATGAGAATAACAGTAACTGCCTGGCGTAAAGTGGCTAAGAAACTGTCGGTGTGGTAATGGACAATCCATCTACGGAGCGGATTTAGGCAATCAGATAAGCGTAGTGACGTGGCCACCGTTTCAAGCGCAAATTTCGCGCTAGCCGTACCTTTACGATGGAAATTACGGGACAAGCTTGTACGTATCAGATATTATGTACATATCAGATATTAATCATTAGACATTACATCAGGCTACTAACTGCGCTCAGTTCCTAACAGCATACCAAAATACAGAGCCGTATTGCTTCAAACGAATGGCAGTATTGAATGCTGGTCAGGCGTTGAGCTTGCAACCAGCTAATTGGCTAGAAGAGAAAAACCGGCGCCCAAACCACCGACTAAAGACGTTGTTTATTTTAATGGGGTGCTCCGTTAATTTCCATGTTGCATCTGATTTACTAATTTGGACTATTGTAACAGAGTGTGGCGAGGAGCTCACGATGCTGTCTTTATTAGACTATAAAGGCTGACAATGCTGCGTAATAGCAGGAAGAAAGAACAAAGGCACGTGTGGCCAAATAGCAAAGTGTATGCTCAAAAGGGTTCTTGATGCGTCTCGTTGGCGAGTAAGTGTCAATTGAATCCTGGCGGCCAACACGTGCGTGGTGATGCAGGCCAAGACGTGAATCAGCTGTGTGATGCGCAGACTGGACTCTACCCAACGCGAGCGTATGAACGCTGAGTAGTACTGCGAAAGGGGGACGAGAGAGCAAGTACGCTCAGTGTGTGCGCTGTGCGGTATATCCACTTCAGTGGATGAGTGCAGTGCAGCGTCACACGTACGTACAAGAGAGAGGCAATATGGCATGTAAGTGGGTGCAAGTACGCTCCATGTTGAGCCGTACGCACCACGCACAGGCTCATGTGCCTGACATGCCTCTGGGCGGGAATCCGAGCTCCCGCGAAGGATGCTCCGACTCAGTACCGCACCAGTACTGCACAACTCTCCGGTTGGACCCAGTGTGGGGTCGCCGGTACGCGTCCTCTGGCAGCTGGGAGTCCGGTGTCTTGTTGACCGTCCCTTCATCCACTTCCGAACCCGTGAGAGGCAAGCAGCTCACGGCCGAGAAATCCGGAAGTTGCTCGTGCGTTTCGTTGGGCCGGTGATGCATCTGTTGGCTGGCTTCTTTGCGTCGGGTGGCATCGGAGAACAATGAAAATGTAATAAAAGTTATACAGCGCGAAAGAAAAATAAAGTTTTATTCACAATTCCAGTGAGCAAAAAGGTTACAAAACAGATCTGTCAAAGAGATCGAACTAGAAAAATACAATTCCGTTTGTTAGGAAAAATGCTAAGAAATAAATGCAAAAATCTGTCCGGGGTCCTATTCCGACTAGGATGACGTCCACGGGGTGCTTAAGTTGCCACGGGGTCTCCTGTCCAATCTCATCCGGTAAGTTGGGTCCGGGGCGTCGGTTCCCGGGTTACCCGTCGTAACCGGCTAAAATCACCGAGGTCGGATAAGCATGGTTAACACTTACTTCCGACTCGTATCCGTCCGTTGGGAAGAGAGAGGCACCGTTGCAGTTGCAAATGCCGAAGCATCCTCTCTAAATGGGGGAGTTGGACCGAGGTCGGTTTGACCAAGGTCGGACTACCGGTAAGTTGACCGGTAGTTCGGAGATCCGGCTAAGTTCCGAACTCCGAAGTCCAGGTCGGACAAAGCTATACTTAAGTCATGCGACCTTTGTGGTCGTCTAGTACAGCAGTTCCGTTCAAAAGTGGTCGGTTAAACCGTAAAATCTGCTACCACGAGCCTGGTTATGAAGTTATCCGATGCGAACTGGCTCGAAGGTCCGGTCGGAAATCCTTGGTATCTTCGGTGGGAGTGTCCGGTTGACTTCCATCCGATGCATGTTGTTGCCATCCGACCTGTAGTCAGGCACAATGTTGGGCGACTCAAGGTCGGTCATACCGTTATCCGATGTGAGGTCGGATATAATGGTATCCGTAGTGAGATCGGATATTCCTAGGTCGGCTAAGTTGTGTTTCTCGCCGTCAGAAAGTGGAGTTCTTCCGTTTGGAGATCGATGTCCGACCTCTGGTTACTCCGTTGACTTGTTGTCGTACATTTCCGACCTCCGTTCGGTCATGTGGTTCGATGTGTTCCGTTGTTATCCGACCTATGGTCGGTCACAGTGTTGTGCGACTCAAGGTCGGATATTCTATCCATCGATGGTCGACCTTGGTTGGATTCGTCCATCGCGAGGTAATTCCCCGTCCTCTTCCGTCGTAGTTGACTGAGCTAGTCGACCAATGTTGGTCGGCTAACTGATCCGACGGGGGTCGGATATTCCAAGGTCGGGTATGTCCGACGTCCCGAGGTCGGATGAAGTGTGTTTCCATCCGTCCCAAAGCTGGATTCTTCCGCTGAGAAGGTTGATTTCCGACGTCTGATTGCTGTTCCGACTTGTTGTCGCGTTTATCCGACCTTCGTTTGGTCACTTCCGACCTCCGACTTTGAGGTCGGTTAAAACGACTTATACCGTTACGCCCAATGTGGGGCTAGTCGGCACTCGTCAAGTCGACTTACTCTCGGATGTTCCGTGCTTCCAGCCACAGTTGACTGGGTCTCTTGTGTTCGGACATCCCTCGGTCAGTTCGGACTGGCAGAAGGATATTCGGCAGCGCAACTCCGTTCTTCTGCGGCTGCGCTCCTGACATGAACTTTGGGTCGGATCTAGACTTCTGTTGGTCGATCCGAGCGAAGTGCCGTTGGACGGGTCCGAGTCCCGGCGCGTCACCTGGTTGGTCGGCTCGAGTGAAATGCCTTCAGGCGTCAGAGTCCCGCTCCATGTTGAGCAATGGCATGTTGCCGTGGCGTCTGTTGGCCAAATGACTAGTACTTCCTCATGCATCATGCTTTCGGACGGCGGTAAAGAGCCTTTGTGGTCTCTTTTCACCATCCTCTTTGGTTTAAATCCGTCATGCACATGCAAGTTACTGAGGTCGTATCAGATCCAATTCTTCGTTTCTTTGTCGCAAACCAGGGACACCTAGCCACGTCTGTTGGGGGTAGACGTCCAAAGTCCACGGGATTCTTTGCCGATGACGCAGAACACCTGGCCGACACTGTTGCGGACAGACGATCTTCGTCAACGGTGTTCGTCAAGGGGTGCAGGTCGCGTATTCTAACACGGTCTGCCTAGGATGTTCCATTGAGGACATGGGGAAGCAGGTTGGCGGCGGAGTCGTCGGTACACCGGTAGCCGAATCACCGTCGTTGTTCCTCTTCAGGTAATGACAGCACGTTCGAAGCGCGCGTAGTCGTGGACACCGGTGAATCGGCGGTTATGTCCGATATCCTCCAGGGGAGACGTCGGTTGGACTCCAGGTACAGAGTCTGTAGCTCTGGGTTCAGCGGAGAATCCGGTACGACTTAGCCATTGTGATCCTTGGCGCGGTCTGCGTCTTCATTTATGCTTCCCTGTCCGATCCGTTCTGGTCGTGGTTCAGCGGTTGACGAGAGTTATATGGTTGTTGCGGGGACAAGGTCGGCCTTTGTGGTCGACCTAGTTTCCTGTGATCGGGGTTGATCACTCTGCGCTGTTGGCAGTGCCGCTGAGGATATCCGCTGTTACCTATGGTGAAGGTTGCTGGTCGGCTTACCCGGTTCCTTAGTTGGCCACGGGTGCTCGGCAAACATGACGAAGAGCGCGCAGCGACGTGTTCTACGCCATGTTAGCGAAACCTCTCGGTCGATGCTCCGGAGTCGGTTGGCCGGAATACCGTTCGTAGGCGGTCGTAGTTGATGGCACCATGTAACACCATGTAACTTATTGGCGGCTCCATGTAACGCGGATTGGGGCTCCTGTTGGCCCCGATGGTCGCAGAACGTGGTTCACAATGTGCTGTTGTTAGCAGATGTGGTTCACGATCTGTCCATGCCTGGTAGCAGAGCGTGGTTCGAGCGATCTGCTCCTGCCGTGCTGGGGAACTGGGGTCAGTTTGCCCAGTTCTTTCCAGGGGATTCCTCGGGGGACGTACCGGTAAGGTGAAAGGACCGAAGTACCCAGGTCTAACCACTCGTTTCCGGGTCAGACCGAAGAATCCGGCGTAGTCATTGTTGACTTCCGCTGTTAACATGGTTGGTCGGTTTCTGTAAAAAAAACTTAAGAAAGAAAAAGGTGTCCGTTCTATTCCGAAGTCGTTTCTCGACGATGCTGTTTCTCAGCTGGACTGTTTCTCAGTCAGGTCGGTTCTCGACCATAATCGGCCTTTGTGGTCGATGTTCGATCCCTTCGGATGTTCCGAGTGGGGGATCAGGTTCCAATGTGGGAACCTGATCTTATCCGAGTTCGACATTGATCGGCGGGTCGCCGCCGAAGTAGTCATCTTCGTGGTCGTCGTCGGGGCGATGTCGGTGGTGTGGACGTAACAACGACGGTTTACATGTCGCCGGGCCACTCCGTTGAGACGTGTCGTCTGTCTCATCCGTTTCCTGGCCGGAGCGTTCAGCTCGAGTCTTCTTCTCCTTGGCAGCTTGTTTCCGAAGCTTCAGCGCAAACGGTTGTGCGCCGGGTGCCAAAGCGTCTGACATCCATGATTCGTATGGGTGCGACGTAAATCCGCTGGGGAGAACTTTGTGTTCTCGGTACCAGCTGATGAATCTGGTTGCGTCGTCGCAAGGATCGATGTAGTCCTCGCTAAAGCCATACTTCACCGCGTAACGTTCGTGGGTGTAAAGTAGGTCGCGTAACCAGACGGCTTGGATGCTGCTTCGCATCGGAGTGCCAAGTTGGGCCACGATGGTTTGGAGTTCGGCTGGTATCTGCTGGTTCTGGTACAGTCCGTACAATGTGTAGTGGCAGAAGTAATTGCCGATTCTCGCTGCGAAGATGTATCGCAGGAATGCCGTAACACCGTCAGGAGCCATGTCGACCTCCCCTTCTGGGAGATATTGGACCAAGTCCAGTGCTGCTCGTGCTGCGGTGATGACGAAGGCCGGGTGGGCGTCAGTGATGAAGAACTGGGCCATACCTTCCAGCTCGTCATGGGCGTATTCGCGAGCCCCAAGTTGACTTGCACGTGTCCAGTCCGGACTGTACAAAGGTATGTTCAGCAAGTTCGGGTCAGTCATTGACAGTAAGGCGTTCGCTCTGGTGTACGGATGCTCCACGTTCTTGTTGGTGTGGGCGTCCATGTTGAAGTCCGGTTTCCATTGTTGTTGTTCAACCAATGTCTGGTATCCGGATCGAACGAGGAACTGTCGTAGGTTTTCTACCATCCGCCATACTTGTGGGCGATGTCGTTCCTCATACTCCATAGTGGTCATGATGTAATTCGTCCGTTCGGTCGGGTGTGGCATAACGACTTCAATTGCCTGTTGTCTGGCAAGGTCGTACCGAGGGTCGTCTCGGGTTGGCACGTCGACTTCGGGTAATTGTGCCATCTGGTCGGCCACTTCGACGTCCATCTGGTCCGGTTGAGCATCGGGTTGCGCTTCGGCATTCACTTCAACCGCCGGTTCTGCCATGTGGGCATCCGGTTGCTCTTCGGGTGGGACCACGTTCCTCTTCGACTTCCTCGTTGAGTCGATCACCAGTCCGATTCCGGTTTCTCCGGATCCAGTTCGTTTTCCTGGTGGAGGTCTGGTTGGTTCCATACCGACACTTCGGATAACGGCCCGTTGTTCCTCGATTTTGTGTCGAGCGTCTTGGCCGATCCGATGTCGGAGGTCGTGTCCGGCAAGATCTCTGGCTGGTCGACGTGACTGCTGTTGAGTCGTCGGTGGAGCCATTGTTCGGGTTGAAGTTCCGGGTTGAGGAATCTGCTGGGGAACAGCTGGCCGAGCCTGTGTGACTACTGGCATAGCCCTTTGTTTGACTGCCGTCAACTATTCCTCCGTTGCCGGTGTAAGGGTAACCATCTGTTGAGTTCCGTCCGGCATATTCATCATCATCTTTACCGAGGCTTCCTTCAATGGTCGTTGGGGATCCCCGACGTAGACATCACGTATGTTGTGAATCAACTGTTCGGCTTCCGAGCGACCCTGTGTGGGTGCTGGAAGTCGGATTTTTATCTCCGGTTCATAAGAGGTCGGAGGTGGGTGGACTCGCATTGTTGCGATCTTCTCGTCCACCTCCTTAATTTTCTTCTGATCCGCCATTTACCGCTTCACATCCTGGATTTGCCGGTATTCCCACAGTCTGTCTGTTAAGACTGGGGGTCGAGTTCTTTCCCATCTCAAGTCCGCGCTTCGTTGCCGTTGGATGGTGGCCAGATTGTCCTGCTCGTGTGCTTCCAACTGGTCCACTAAGGATTCTCGTCCGGCCAGGTAGCGGTACGCGCTCAAGTTTCCAGCGACAACGTTAAGGTAAAGTGCCGCTGCCTGAGCCCGTGGTTGTAGTCCGATCAGTTCAGTCCGTTCATTGGTGAAGGAAATGATGCACTGCGCGCAGGGGAGTCGGTTGTTGTCCCGTGTCGCATAGTCATTACACTGTGAGCATTCCCTGGTATAGGGCTCCGTACGGGTCTGTCAAAGTAAGAGTTAAGCAAACCGTTTCTCGGTTGCATCCTATAAGTTTACACCCTATAATTACTACGGTCGGGCCAGGTCGGTTCTCGAGCTGGTGCAAGGCTCCTTTGTGGTGCCTGTTCGACTTCTGTTGGCCGAATGAGGTAGGTCGACTTCTGTTGGTCGATTAACATCTTTGCGGTGTTTTATGGAGGTAGTCGGTTCTGCAACTCCTCCGACGCTTTCCGCGTCTCCTCATTCCCGAGTAGGAGGGTCGGTTGGTTCCGGCCGATCCGCTTGGAGAGAGTCGGGCGACTCGTTCTGTTGCTCCGCGGCCGGTCGTTCCTTCGGTAGGTGTCCATGTCGGTGGGTTGATGGATTGCATGCTACAAACCTTTGGCTTGGGGAAGTAAAGTCCGTTCTTGAGGCGAACCGGTTTTGGGAGAGTCCTTTCGTTAAGACCCATTCCAGTTCTTCGGCCAGGTCGTAGCCCTTCCTCTTCGAATCCCTCTTCGGTTTGTACTTGGGATCCGTCAGTTGAGGTTCTTTAGCAAACCAGGCGAACTCGAATCGTGCCGTCAGTTGGTGTAGGAGTTCACCGCGCGTCATCCCGTCCGGGTGCCATGACATTTCCATACACGCTTCAATGGCGTGTATCCATCCTTCGTGTGTTGAAGGAGCCGGATCTTTTTTCTCCGGTGGGAACTCATAGTACATCCGCTTTGAGCTGGTGTACGTCCGGATAAGTTTTCCTCCCCAGTATCCGAGGTCGCAGTAACGTCCGACGAGGCCGATACTCATTTGTCGCCATTCGAATTCATTCACCTTCCAATGTTGGAGGAGTTTATGTGCGATTTTCGGTGTGGCGAATTTCGGTCCGCGGGTTGCGAGGGCTTTCAGGGCGGCGTATGTGTACATCCATCCGGCATCGTATTCGGAGACGCTTGGTTTCGGCTGTTGGGCGCTCTTGATGCCGGTACATTTTACCCTGACGTTGGCCAACGGGGGAATGTCGTTCGGCAATTCATGCCTACTGTCCTCGTTCCATTCGTTACGGAGTGGTTGTTCATCGGAATCCGGTGTCACTGATATCCGATGACCGTAGTGGCGAGGGACGTATACTCCTCCGTCGTCGTCCTTGGAGTTATCGGCGGATTTGTTTCCGTCCTTCTCCTTGGGTTCCGGTTGTTTGTCCGGTATCTCCGGTTCGCCTTGCTGTTGAGGTGCCGGAGCCGACGGTGGTGGTTTACCGTTCTCGTCGTCATCATCGTCATCCTTTGGCGATCCACCTCCAGGTGTTTGGAAGTCTTCATCATCTTCGTCATCGTCTTCGGATGATTCTTCCGATGATGGTACCACTTCGGATGACTTCTGTTCCTTCTTATCCCACTCCCGTGCATTATAGGCACCTCTTTTTGCACCCTTTTTATTTTAGCAGCTCTATGTACGTTTTGTAATGCCATAAGATTTTTAAATATAGATTGTAATTAAGCCAATCACGGTTTCTCCAGGGTAAGGCCGTAGCTGCCACCGGTATTCCTTCCGTTCTGCGAAGCCAAAATCAATCTGGCCCGCCGCTTCGGACTGCGCCGCCACCCACTGTTCTCGCGAAACCCACCATGCGGAAGACGAAGCGCAGTAAACCGAATACGCCAGCTCAGCCAGATGCCCCTGTAGATGGCGCAACGGTTAGTGCTGAATAAATTATAAAATATAGGTTGACTCAAGAAACTGGTACATCATACTTTCTGTTTTAAAAGAATACCATAGACATAAAGAAAAAAATGCAAAATCAGCACAAAAATTAAAAAAATAAACTAGGAAATAAAAAAATTGAGTTAGATATAGTGATTAAGTATTGATTAAACTGTACAGGAAGTTTCTGATCACACGGAAGCCCCGGTCGGCGATGAGGGAGCCACGGCATCCACTGCCCAGAAACGTGTGGATTGTCCAGCGGCGGTGGCGAACATCGGTGCTAGTGCGGGGCAACACAAAGCGATGGAGACGGAAAACAGCGAACCGACCGCTATCGCTGTTGGTTTTTTACCGGTAACTTCGAATGGTGTAGAGCAGCTTTTTATGCACTGGAGGGCAGCGGATGGTGTAAAAGTTGTAATAATTACTGAATCAAATGTTACGAATTAATGATATATATCTTTTTTTAATATTAATTGTTATTATCAGTATTATAATTATTTAACTAATTTACTATCTTTAATTGTATTAAACTGTTAATTATTATTACTGATCAGTATTGTATCTTGTCGTTGCTTAACTTATTATTATATGTATACCAGCTACCCGATCCTGGAATTTGTGTCCCGGCACCGTCGCCATCCGCCCCGGAAGACAGCGACGTGATGAAGTTCGGTGACACGGCGCCACCGATGGACACCTCGGCGGGAGCGACCGGAAGCGGCCGTGGGCAGTTGCCAGTACCGGTCGCGACCGAGACGTATCTCCTCGGGATTGTCATTTACGGACTGCGTAGGTTTCGCTGCTGTATGCGTACAGCTTAGGACGAAATGGTCGCATACCCGGCATTCAGTACGCACGCAGCGCAGTGCACTGTACGACAGAGTTCGAAATACCGTAAAATCCAATTATAAGCCCTGGGCTTCAAAAGTTGGAACGCCCTTCCGAGGGGCTTTAATTACGGGCATGGGCTTGTATTTAGGGGGGGGGCTATTATATTTCAAATGTATTTTATTGGCAGCATTTGTTTGCATCTTATATAGCCCATGGGCATCTATTTCATGGGGGGGGGGCTTATAATTTTCGAACCACCTTAAGGAGGGCTCCAATTACGGGGAGGGCTTCTGTTGGGGGGGGGGGGCGGGGTTCCTATAAAAGTGCACTGCACCGCCTGCGTACAGAATGGTGGGTATGGGGCTATTGCGACCATTTCGTCCTACATTGTTTGGTGGTGCACCTGACTGATCCGAACCGGGGATTTTCTGCAGCTTCGGACGAAGAATTAATTCCACGCGTGCTGGCCTTCTTCAGCGCACGCGGCACGATCGTACGCTTTCGGGTTGTTCAGGTGGATCGTCGTGACAAGCAACGGGAGATCGACGCGTTCAGCCAGCGAGTGTTTGTTACGATGCGGCAGCCCTTCGACTATAAGACCGCCGCGGATGAGTTCAAGTAGGTCGCTGTAAGGTTGACCGGTTCAGTAGAAAAAAAAAACCTTCATCAGTTTGTTAGCACACCGACAATTGTGCTGATCGACAATTTCCTGACGACATCCTTATGGCAAAAACACAAGGAAGTATACGAAAACATTAGAATAATTTTAGTTTTACGTGAGAACAGAAAAAGAATAACATAAGCAAGAAGAGAACCAAGAATTAAAGAAGAGTACCAAGAACATTCGTTGCAGGCCTGGGCAGTTATGGAAAATGCCCCATCGTTAGAGTTACGAGTTACAGGTAGCGTGCGAGTTACGCTATTAAAGCAAGTAAAACCGAGTTTTGAGCTTTACCGCGAGTTACGCTACCCCGACAACATGTTCAAATTTTGGCCGAATTACGTTAGAGTTAAGTTTTCTGAGTAGCGAGTTATCTTATAGTCATGATAAAACTCGCAAATAACTCGCGTTGAGTTATAGAGTTTAATTATAACTGCCCAGGTCGGGTACGTTGTTAAATCCAGCAGCAAATTTGTTTGTTTCCTATTGTTTGTTTGCTTGCAAAAACCAGCAATACGTCGGTCAGCACATTGGCGGGACGCCGAACGGAGGTCAGAGAATGGACATTTGTTTGCCGTTGCAGAGCCACTAACGGAAAGTTCGTGGAATGGCAGAGCGCGGACGCGCCCCCGGAGCAGCCCAGCGGAGCAGCCGAGCAAGGACAGCCGTATATTCCATCGTAGGTGGTCTGGTCATGCTCGAATCAGCTAGATAGTGCGAGCCGGTGTGTCTGTACAGGGTTGTGGTGTTTTTGGCAGGAAGCGCCGGCGCCGACGCCGCCACAGGGCCACCAATTACCAGACGGCGGATGTTCATCGAGAGGCCACAGAAGATGCACCGGATGTCGCTGGACCCAGACCGCCGCTGGTAAGGGCACCGTGTGCTGATTACATACAGCTCGGCATTATTTTTGGTAATTGTACAGCGAGAAATACAAATTCAAGGGTAATACACCAAGCTCCACATACTGATATTCTAAAAACATTTTTATCGTAATGGAGAAATTTAGCAGTCTAATGTAATTAATTATTCATATAATTCATCAATTGGTCATTGCGATAATTGTAGTTGTAGGGGCCACTTTCTAAAGCGTCTACATGGCGCTTAATAACATGACGCTTGATATGTACTGCCTGCGCAATCTCTGCGCAAGAAATTAATCCCCCTGCTTGACTATCCTACGCTTCGTGTTCCCGACAGATGCCGCATCATGGCCCGACTGTGTTCGCTCCTCACCCGCTTGTGCCTGGCCCGGGTGTCCCCATGCGGACACCGTTTCAGATGCCGGCTTATTATTATCCACCACCACCGCCGCCGCCGGTCCTCCTTCTCCCGCCGACGCAGCCAGTCTTTTTCCTGCCTCCACCGCCGCCGCCAGGACCAGCCTATGCCATATAGGGATCCCCTGTCAGCCAGATTTCAGTAAGCCTGTCTTCCCTGCAACTCCGACGAGTAACCGCATGCTGGTTTTGTTTTGCAGTTTCCTGTGCAGTACGGGTACCAGCAGTACGGGTACTATTGAGCAGACGTTGTGGAAGGATAAAGGTGGTCGCGCAGAGTGTGGTGCCGATGGCTTGCTGAGATGCTTCCGTATAAAGTTGTTTTTTGCAAGGCTTCTTCTGTTTTTCTCTTTTATTGGGCAGAAGCCATCAACATAACAAAACAAGCCTTCGCGGTCGCACTGATAATAATGATTCAAATCTAAACATAAAAAAAAACAACCAACTTCGTTGGAACTGTCCCGTTTACTCGGCCTTACTTACGCTCGTTCCAAAAGTTCTGTTTTTTATATATGATTTTTATCCTTTCGTTGTTCAAATGGACGAGTGATTTCATCATGGGCGCTTCTAGCGATAGTTCGTTGTGCGGAAATTGTTTCCGGAAACTGTTCAGTGCGGTGACCGTTTAACTTGTGGTCATGTGGTGGGCCCTTACTAATCGTAAATCCCTTAAGTTTATTACTGCAGAGGCGCGAATTCCTTAATATAAAGATGCGATTTGCTATGGATATCTGATAACTCGATTTGGACCCAAATGCACCGCCGTTAGATCTTCAGATTCTATATGGATCAGGCTCCGTTCATTTGAAAGTAATACTTACACTGTTACACATAAGCAAGTACGGCGGCACCGGGGGACACCTCGGCGGGAGCAGTAGGGAATCAGTGAAAGGGGCAGGAAGTATAAAGTTATTGCTCAGTTTTCATCGTAGAATAACGCAAGACTGAGACTTCCGAATGATTTCGCGCAACCCTTCCGCCGGGCCCTTGTTGATTGAAACCCATTTGGCTTTCCTTGTTATTGTATCATATATCTTCCTGTGGGTTATTGTTATTTCTCTTCTTGTGTACCTCACAATTTAGGGGGAATAATGGGTGTGCAGCATGGCTTGTGTTGAACTGCCAGACGACGTGCGGTTGCCTTTTCATGAATACTAATGGTCTGTGTCAGGACTTCGGCTCCTGTCCTTTGTCGCAGTCTACTCGCAGATGAACTCGGCTTCCACTTAAACCAATTTTGCTGCTTTAAAGTGTAGCAAAATACCCTCCGACTAGAAGTGGATCCAGGATTGTTGCCTTCTTGCCGAATCCTTTGGGTAGGTCCAGTGGTCAATCATAAGCTTGATGCCATGGGTGCGATAAGAAGTGCATAGTACTCAGCTAACACAGCTTGACCAAAACAGTATTAGAAATTACAGTGCTTCTACTTTACAATAAGTAAGAGCACCCCACAAAGTAAAAAATTCATGTTAAAAAGTGAGTCGTCAGCGTAAACTACTACAGCTTACGTTAGTGTACAGTAGCATCGCTGTGTCCACATGCCAACCGCCCATTTTCCGAACTTTGCCTGCATTGCAACTCCTGTGGTTCTTTACCCGATGATTAGCGAACTAAGCGAAGCCAGTGCCACTCTGACCGGGAAACCCACACGCTGCGGTTCGACACTGCAGTATATTTTTGCGTTCTTAAACTTTTCTCTGAGAGACTTGAATTTATCCTCTTACTTGAATTGCTGTCCTCTTACTCGAGTCTCTCATTAATATTCAGTTGCAAACTTGTAGCTGCATATGCACAAATCATTCTCAAGATAGTTTGTTTTGCACTGAGGAACTACGGTTGCGTGATAGACTCCATCTGGGATTTTAATGACTCGTGGGCGATTCAGTGGCCGTGCTGAGTCAGGATACTGCTGTTTCAGTAGCGCCTCAACAATCTGGGTAAGTTTTGTAAAGTAATGAGCGTACGACTACCGAGTACGTGAGAAGTACAGAGTATAGCCATGTTGATAAAATTCCGGGTGCTTTGCGTTACTGTCGCCGTCTGTCGGTCTTCTCTTAATATTAACAAATAACAAGCATGATTTTAAGATAAATTTTGTAGTATGTACTGATTACATTTTTAGAATACAGCAGAAATGTTTGAAATACGGCGCCTGTTTTCATCTTGTTTTCTCACTTTTTGTTTTGGACCTTGGCCTCGATCAACAGGTGGCTGCGATTCAGTTTCGAGTCTCGTACTTGACTTTGGTATGCTCCTTGTGACTTAAGTTTGATCAAGTCGGCAACTGTAAGCTTGTGAATTGTGGATTTTTGGCACTTCTAGTTTATCGAAGCACAAGTCATGGGGAAAAAGAAATCCAGTCTTGGTCGTCGTCCACGAAAAACGACAAATCAGGCACGATATCGGAAACGACAGCGGCTACTGATAGGAGACCCGGTGGGTGGTAAAAGCGGTTTTAAGCAGAACTCGTAATGGCCTGCATAGTCTGTTGCAACACTGTGACTCCATTGCAGCTCAACCATTCCAACATCCCCAGTGCCACAAAATTCGTCAGCATTCTCAATCGAGAGTTGATCACCAATCAAAGCACGCACCCTGTCCGTGGACCGTCCCCAACAAGTACGTCGGGTCGCAAATCTAATATGCATGTTGATGCTGCGTGCACGGGAAAACAAGGGCGTTGGCTGTGTGCACGGGTATCAGTTTTTGCAGCAAGTTATTTTTGCAGACCCTTTCCCGCAGGCGCCAGCACCGGTGCCACCTCTGAAGTCGCGCATTCGGCTAATTGGTTATGGTATCCCAGCACGCGACCCGGGACCCCCACGCGCGCCAATTCTCCGCCCTCACGTCTCAGTTCACTGGCCAAATCAAGGTGCGTGCGCTATTTGAATAGTGAGCAGTAGCTATAACTTGGAAAGGAAACACCTACCCTAGGGAAAATGGCTAACGACTTTGTTTCTACGATTTCGCTGTTATAGCGAGCAACGGTTTTTGAAACGGGTCTGTATCTGAAAACAGCGCACGGGTGCTGTTCGTCTCGTAACAGTCCGTTGTATGGTGGCCGGCACTTGTATGTCACACGCTTTTTATTCGACAGGACACCGCCAGTTTGCTGTTTTGCGGCGAGCTCAAAATACCGTTTAATGCGTAGGCATGTAGTGTCGGTTGATTTGACTTGACGACGATGCAGATTTGCCTTGCTCACTGCAACATAAAATTAAACACTGTTCACTTCATGAGCAGCTCGTCCGTCGACGCACCGTGGTTACATTGTTACCTCGTAAAAAAACATGTGGGAAAGCCGGCACCGGCTGTAATAACAACACGTGTGCTTTACTTATTGCAAATAACCCGTATACTTTTGTATGGGGCCAATTGTCATTTCTGTTGCTGCTGTAGGGAGCACGGGTGAGGCTGGTGGCAGTCACTTGCAGCGTGCGGACCCAGCGAGACCGGATGAGACTGGACACGCGTGCCCATAGCGCCTCCATCCAGGAACTGCCGTCGCGTGTCTCGCTGCTGGAACCGGTTAGCATCCGCTAATTTCTGTCGACGCTAACCTATTCTGCACGTTTTCTGTTTGTCTTCCGTATCAAGTTGCCAAGTAATCGAATGTAAATGTTCGTTTTTTGGCCAGCAGAAGAAATTATTTTTTCTTGTTTGTACTGCGAAGGTGTACCATGTGTCTGCAGAAATGAGATTTTGGTGATCTTATTTCTGGCATCTAATGCATCCCGATGTTTGCATACACTTCTGCTAGCCAATAGGGGATCGCGTGTGGGCGCTGGTATATGATTTACAGTATTGGCTCGCTGCGAACGCGGTGCGCTGTCTTATTATAATACAGTACTATATTCCTCCTTGTGGAGTGGTACGGTCGCGCGGTACATCTAAGATATCCTAAATGCCCGCCACAACGGATTCTTCTAATGTTCTTAACCAAATGCGTTCGGAATTTCCAGAATTTAGGCTTTATACGCTCATCCATTAAAAGAAATGCCATAATTAGGTGAAACGTAGCCCACCTTGTCCTTTCATGGTGCTAGAGTTTGTTGATTTGTGTATCGTGTTCTCTTTCCGCCACGTACTCTGTCGTAAATATTATCTTTTGCTTGTAATTTATAGCTAAGCGTTGTGCTTCTGTGTTCATAAAAATTCAGTGATTCTGTGCTCATAAAAATCTTTGGCGTCAGGTGAACCAGGTAAACCTCTGATACCGCTGCTTTGAGTGAAAACAAAACCAGGTTTGTCGGGTGGCTCGGGTTTGCCATGAGTTTAGGGCCAGTTGTCTGGATTTCCCTCCCGATAGGACTGAATGTGCTAACTGTGGATTATGTAAAACTGTGAGCAATTATGGCAACGCCGCGACTGCACATCGTGAGCAGCGGAATCAATAAGCTAAGCACAAGTTAAGTTTACTGGACGCGAAGATCACATAATTATACCCGAAAAACTGGAAGCAGATGTGAATGCTATTCCCAGCTTTGACTTCTCTGCAGTGACATTACCTCGTGTCCCACTGGTGAGACCAGACAGTCACGACATGGTGAACCTCTTACCAGTTCGATAACGAAAGCTGTAGTAAAAATTCACATCACAAAAATTCTCGATCATCGAGAACAGCCAGTGCAAGTAAATACAAAACTCAAACAGTTAACAAAAAGCAGCATACTCTGTCCCGCTGCAGCGTTCAGTGAGAAGCGTTGCGCTAATAACAAAGCCATGTGTCGACCGTTCTGTCCGGGCTCATCCGTGTCTCGCCGTGGAAAGCATCAAAACGTTGAAAAAGTCTGCTATCGGTCGGATTAGCGGAGCACCTTGTGGTGGACGGCGAGAGTGACACAGGCGGAGACGGGCGAGGAGCGGGCCCCGGCCCATCCGCCGGGAATTACACAATGTTCCACTGATTCAACGCGACATCGTACACTTACTTCCATGCCGCACGATTGCACCCCGTCGCGGGTGTACCCACCGCACAGGTACAACCTCTCCCGGAGGATAAACATAGAGTGCCCGTAGCGAGGCACGTCCAAGTCATGCAGCGGCTCCCACTGGGCGCCGGCCACGCCCAACGACAGGCGCTCGCAGCTGCTGAGAATGCTCGAGTCCGGGCCCACACCGCCCACTGCGTACAAGTAACCGTTGAGGACTTTGGCGGCGAACTGCAATGCGGATACAACATCGCCGGCAGCTCACTCCACAGCTTCGTAGCCGCGTCGTACATGTGGCCGCGATGCTGCGCTCAGGTCCCGCGGCCAGATACTATCCGCCCAATACTATGAGGAACTGATCGGTCCACATGGCGGAGGCCGCTTCCTTTCTGAGAACGAGCAATCTGGTTAAAGTAGTAAGAATAGAAAAATTTAGTCAAATGAAAACTAAGCACGGACTGAAAAGAAACCATCTACTTGTAGCTTATGCTGCTTCTCAACAGTTCTCAAGAACGCAACGCTGGATTTCAGTGTTGAAACGTTGTAAAAGAAAATGCTTTGCGTGAATTTCTCCACCTGGGTAAACTTATGCGAATGTTTTGTAGGGTAGCACGTCAATTTACTGATTACTGACCTGCATCTTGCTTCCCGAAGAATTTGCTGACCGACATGTTGCTGGTCAACAACTTGCTGACCGACAGGATGTCAATTTTTCGTACTGTAAAGCAAGCGTAATCGATTTTTGTATACGTGAACGGGGAGAGATGGGAGTTGTAGCATACAGAGCGATGTGTACTAAATTACTGGGCTAGGTCAATTGCTCTGTGTAAGTCTTACGCGACGCGCAAGAGGCAGTCGGGTAAAAAATCATGACGTCAGGGCGCGTAAGTAGGTAAACGATTTGATTGGTAAACCAGAATTCTGGGATGGGTTTTCAGCTTACCCGTGCGTGTAACCGTTGCGCTTCGAAATCGAAGCGCAACCGTTACCCAAACTACGAGTAACTCGTACTCTCCTGCAAAGATGAACAAAATTTTGTCGCACCCGGACATTTGGGAGTGTGACATTTCGCAGCAATTAAATTCGACGCACGACTTTTCGCCGCGAAGACATTTCGCCGCGGGACATTTTGACGCTTGGACACTTCGGTTTGGGGCAATTTGCATTGAGACATTATGACTTTGGGACATTTTGACGCAAGACGTCCGGTCGCGGACTATTCGCCGCAAACGAATTCGACACGCTTCTGCGTGCTGCGACACTTATTCTGCGTATGAGCAGCTCCCTGGCTGCTGCCTGCTAATAAACTAGGCGCCAGGTCGTGACATTAATTTTCGCGGGTTTCTTGGAAGTTTTCCTATGTTTTCTTATGTTTTCTTATGTTTCTTCGGTTTCTTAGGTTTCTTAGGTTTCTTAAGTTTCTTAAGTTCCTCGGGTTCCTCAGATTTCTTAGGTTTCTTAGGTTATTTTTATATTTCTTGCGTTTCTTGGGTTTCTTAGGTTTCTTAGGTTTCCTAGGTTCCTCAGGTTTCTTAGGTTATTCTTAGGTTATTCTTAGGTTATTCTTAGGTTTCTTAGGTTAATTTTATATTTCTTAGGTTTCTTAGGTTATTCTTAGATTGCTTAGGCTTCTTAGGTTTCTTACAGTTTTCTTACAGCTCTTTGCCTTGGTCTTTTTTAGTTAGTTTTTTTTTGAGTTCCTGGATTTTTTTCCTAGGAATTCCTGCCAGTTTGAATTAGCCTGATAACAAACGTATCTGCTTAAATTGACTTTTCGCCGAAACAGGCCTTGCGCGACATGTCTCGGCGTCGAAACGGCCTGGCGACGAAATGACTCTCGTCGTAGTGTCCTGCCGGTTAAATGTCCCGCGACGAAGTGTCGCAATGCGACATGACCTTGCGGCGAAATGTCTGCGACCAAAAGTCCTGCAACGAGTTCTCGGCGGCGAAATGTCGCGGTGCCAATTTTGTTTGTTTGAACCAAAAGTGCATCCAGCGACCCAGATTCACACTCGTAAACTCAGAATTAACTTTTTTGACGTATTACCACATTAAAGCATCAAAAATAAAATTTTCGGTTCCACTTCAGTTTTGCAGTTGTTCAATTTCTTTCTTGCCGCGGAAGCGTACTCGACTTACGATTGGACGATAAATTTTTCGCTGAATCATGGACAGATTTTTACGCGTTTCTCCGTTACCCGACGCGCAATGGTTACCCAAATGTAATTGACCTGGCCCACTAATCTCTACTGACTGTGAATATTCTCTCTACGTTGAAGGATTGAAGCATCAGACGAAATCCAAGCGCTCTACAGTACTAGTAGTATCGCTGTCCAGTGTCCACAAGCTAACCACCCATTTTCCGAACTTTGCCTGCATTGCAACTGAAGCGGTTATGCGACGATTAGCGAAGCCAGTGCCAGTCTGAACAGGAAACCCACAGGCTGTTTTTGATATTACAGTTTATTTTTGCGTTATTAACTTCTCCCTGAGAGAACTCAATCTTCTCACTTGAATTTCTGCGGTTTTAAAGGCAAGTCTCTCATTTCAGATGGAAATTTGTAGTTGCATATGCACAAATCAGTCTCAAGATACCTTTTTTGTGCACGGAGAAGCTAGTGCTGCGTGACAGACTCAATCTCGGATTTGGATGAATCGTGGACGGTGGACGACTCAGTAGCCGTGCTTAGTCAGGATACTGCTGTTGGATTCGTGCCTCAACAATCTGGGAACGTTTTGTGAGGTAAAGAACACACGACTACCGAACCTCTCGGATAGTGAGAAGTATAGAAGTGTTAAGCTCTTTTATGCATACCAAAATTGTAGACCTTCAATAATACTAAAAATCTATGGAACAGAATAATGCCAGACTGTAGCACCGTAACAGAAAAATTAAAGAGATTAGTATGTAAATTCTAAATTCAGTTCAACAAGTTTGTTTCATTGGCTGTGCAGATCGTGGCAACGGTATTCGGTGCAAGTGCCAAGCGTTCTGCAGGATAAAAATGGACAAATTCTGTTGCGTACCTGGTTGTAATAACCGTGCTTCTCAGCATCAAATCGATCCAGCGGGCCGGGCCATTGGATATTTTCGGTTTCCACCGGAGAACGATGCCCGTCGTGCCGTATGGCTGCGTACTATCTATCGAGTTTCTTCTCCGGACTGCAGCACTGCAAACAACACCCGCGTATGCTCTATGCACTTTGAGGAACAGCACATTGAACGTCAGACGGTATCCACCGGATCCCGTCTCCGTCCCACCAAAGAAGCCATCCCGACACGATTCAGTTGGAACCCGAAGGAGCAGGGCGAGCGCAACGACGCAGCAGGCAGCGCGAATCAGGGAGTCGACGACAAGAACAACGATGATATGAACGCGTATGAGGAAAGGCATGATGAGGACGACGATGGGCCGATGCAGATCCCCAGTAAGCGGAAGATGAGTACGCCTCCATCCCGGAGCCGACCATTGTCACCATCGGTTCGGGATGCCGTTCGTGCGCTCCAGCCAGTCGCCCCACCCTTGGCGCCTGTGAAGCCCCGCATACGCCAGTTGAGTGATGCGCCTCGACCGTCGACGCGGCCTCTGACGACGCGACCTCCGCCGCGCGAACGCAGCCGCTTATCCAAAGTGTCAGATAGCGAGAGCGCTGATGAGGACTACGTGCCGCGGGCGCGGTCGGCCTTGACCGGCCGTTCAAAGCCGGCAAAGCCAGCCAAGCACCGCTGCCCATATTGTGGTAAAGTGTTGGTACGGCGGGACCAGTGTCGCTGGCATATGCTGGGCACGAAGGAGCAGGCTCCCTGTCCGCAGTGGCTGCTGGCGGAGCGCGAACGCTATCTCCTGCGCCAGATGCCGTTGCGTCCCATGCTCTTGGTACGCAACCCTGGTCATCGTCGGACGACGAGGAAGAAAAAGGCGCCGAATACATGGACAGAAATCGATCGTCAGTACGGCGTCCACATTGCTGCGCAGGACCAGGCGGAAGCCGATCTACTGCAGTGGAAGAAAGGGCGGCGCAACAGCCGGGCTGCACTGGCGGGACAGCTGCAAGCCCCTTCATCCCCAGCGTCGCCGCGGCCTGACCAGACCGCAGTGGTGACCCATAATGCGCTGGTTGTGGGAGTGGATGGAAGTAGTAGCGAAGGTGTGTGTTATAGTGTGTTTGTTTTATTGCGTTATTTCTTCCCCCCGACACTGTACGTAATAACTAATACGTATGCTGTAAAACGTTTACCGATGTAATCTGAACACCTTGCGGTTCCTTTAAAAGTGTTCAACGTAAGTAGCTGTTCAATATTCGCAGTCGCTTTCGCAACCTACGAGACGCGCCGGTTTCTATCCGGGCGTTCAGTATTCGCAGGGATGATCAGTATTCCAGTTGTTTAATCTCACGGAGTTCACGGTAATCACGTTTGTTATGTTGTTTGTTAAAGCGATCACGGTTAGTGGGAGTGGCAAGAAAAGTGTACAGGACCCGGTCGGGGAGAATGCAGGCGACGCTAGCAGCACGACCACGAGCGGTGGCGATGAGCAACAGGAACCACCACTGACATCGTCCACCTCGAGTACTGGGAACACACAGCCCGTAGCCCCCAGTCAGAACTGTCCGCCCCCGGGTGATTGCGCCGTGATTGACGCGCAGTTGTCGCTCAGCGCCCTGCGGGCTGCTCTACAGCAGGACTTCCTCCCGATGTCCGAAACGGAACTCTATGATGTAAGACGGGCAGAGAGTAGAGAATATCGTGTCAAAGTGAACAAGCTTAGCAGAAATCTCAGAAAGCTAAGGCAACGTAACAAAAAAACCTAAGAAAACCTAACCAGGGACCGGTCAGAGGCTTCCCCCATCAGAAAAAATTCGCTTTTCGTTCGAGGACAGAGTAAGTAGTGGGAATACTTAAACATGTATTTTCAACGGCAATGGTCCAAGGGCGTGGCATAAAACTAATATGGAGGATGCGAGTATCGTGTTTACTGGCAGTGTATTAAGTACCACAACAAAAGTACTATTCCTGTTTTTCTGGTGAGGGAGGATATGTATTTTCCGAGGGTAGTATTATGCGTTAGCTCTGTAAGATTTGCCTCCTCACTTTTCTCGTTTGATAGATGGCAGTGTAAAAATTAGTTTTATCGCTGTTTGCCCTTCTCGGCTCAATGAAAGCCTCTGTCCGGTTCCTGGTAAGCAGTCCAAGAAACGCTATTTGCGCTCTCTCAAATGCAGTCAGTACTCGTGGCACTTATTATCTGTCTGTCTCGTGTACCTCCAGAAAGTGATGGAATGGTTAAACGTGGATTATCCGACGCGCCACACGAAGGAGATTTTCGAGGCCATCCTCCCGCTCCTCCGCTGGAATCTGCTGTCTCACGAGCTTCCCAGAGCTATCCGCAGCGCCTCCGGAGCGTTGCGCGAGGTCCTGTTAGAGCAGCAGGCACGCTTTTCCCCGGCTCCGGGCACGCACTTCACCGGCGTGCCATGGGAACGCTACTTCACCGAGGTGGCCTGTCTGTTCTACTCCGACCGACACCAAACCAGTCTGCGCCTGTACGACGCGCGCCTGAACAAATTGCAGGCCATCGCGCTGCCGCCTGAGCTACAGACGTGGAACGTCGTCAAGGAGATGGGCCCAGTGGTGAATAATCGGGTGTGGTTCCGTGTTGAACACGTTCGGAAGTGGCGCATGTACGCCTTGACGCTGGCGGATGACCCGGCGACAGCGGCGATGGAGTACGTACGCAAGGATCCCGTGAAGGGCGCGATGGATGCGCTGGTTAGCCTAAACCGCCGCGTGTACGGCTGGAGTAGCGGCGCCGCGGAGAACTCGATTGCCTACGCGTTCGATCCCGACACGCGCCAATTTGACCATAATATCGTCATTCCTGAGCGCATTCGGTCAGTTAGTTCTTACAACAATGTATACAACCGTTCAGGCAACCGAGTACCAATATTCGGCCCGTGCTCAAGCTCGGACTTAGACTATTAAAACTTGGACTCGGACCACACTTGGATTTCTTAACCTGGACCTTTAAACATGGACTTGGACTCTTCAACTTAGATTTTTCTTAGTTTTTCTGGTTTTCTTAAGTTTCTTAGGTTTTTTAATTTTGTTATTTTTCTTAGTGTTTTTTGTTTTCTTAGTTTTCTTCGGTTTCTGAGGTCTCTTAAGTTTCTTAGTTTTCTTAGGTTTCTCAGGCTTACCAGGTTTTTTTTTAAAGTCCAAGTTAGAAGTCCAGGTTTTGAAGTCCAGGTTAAGAAAAGTTCATTTAGATGTCCAAGTCCAAGTTATGAAGTCCAAGTGTGGTCCAAGTCCAGGTTTTAGTACTCCGAGTCCTAGTCCGAGCTTGACCGCGGGCCCAAACATTCGCATGGGTAAGTTTGACCAGGGGAAGAAATACAACAGAACATAGAAGTTCGCGCAACGAAGTTTCTGTTGCAACGTTTTAGTAGTGAAATTCAGCGTGGTAATGCTGCTTGCTTCTTGGTAACTGCTGAGAAGCAATTCGGACTAGATGGTGTGTTTTCAGTCTGTGCATAGTTTTTTTTTGTTTGGTTTGATTTGTTTAATTTTTGCTAGTTTCACCAGATTATTCGTTCTCAGGAGAGAAGCGGCCTTCGACGTGTGGAAGGATCGATACTTCACCGTCCTGGGCGGATATGCACACCCTGAGCGCCACATCCTGGCCACCGGCGACATGTACGACGCGGCGACCAACCAGTGGAGTGAGTTGCCGGTGATGCACCATCCCCGTTGCACTTTCGCCGCCAAAGTTCTCAACGACCACCTGTACGTCACGGGCGGCGTGGGCCCGGGCTCGAGCATTCTCAGCAGCTGCGAGCGCCTGCCCTTGGGCGTGGCCGGCGCCCAGTGGGAGCCGCTGCATGACTTGGTCGTGCCTCGCTACGGGCACTCTATGTTTATCCTGCGAGAGAGGTTGTACGTGTGCGGTGGGTACAGCCGCGACGGGGTGCAATCGTGCGGCATGGAAGTGTACGATGTCGCGTTGAATCAGTGGAACAGTCTGTTGCCGGCGGGTGGGCCCGGCGCTCGCGCGGCCCCCGTATCAGCCTGTGTCACTCTCGCCGTCCACCACAAGTTGCTGCGCTGATGCGACCGTTAACACTCTTTTTCAGCGTTCTCATTCGCTGCACGGCGAGACACGGATGAGCCCTGGCAGAACGGTCGCCACTGCTTTTTGTTATTGTCGCAATGCTTCTGATCGCTGCAGCGGGACAGAGTATGCTGCCTTTTGTTAACTCTCTGAGCTGGTGTTGTTTGCGCCGGCTATCCTCGATGGTCGAGGTTTTTTTGTGATTTGAATGAGTACTACAACGTCTGTTATCGAATTGGTTCACCATGGCTTGACTGACTGGTCTTATCAGGCTGACAGCTTAGCACGGTAGTGCTTTTCGCGACAATCACTTCTATGCAGATGATTTTTTAAATAATTTTCATTGACCTTTATTGACTGCGTACATAATTTAAACTGGTGTAAAAAGCTACACGTGTACAGATGCGTTTAAGTAACTGAAAAGGTCAAAGTGTAGTTCTGCTTGTTGTTCGTGTACGGCAGGCCGAAGTCACATTTGAATACGGCAGGCCGATGTCACATTTACGTAAGAATCAATTGAGCTTGGTTTTCATACTAATTTATTCGTATCATGATACTATCGTCCTTGTCACTTCAATTCAGCACACTCTTTTTCGTACCGCACGTTTTAAGGAAAGACTACAAAGTTTACAACTTATATTTATGCCAGAACACCATATTTTGAAAATGTAAGAGGTGACAATGCGGCATTTTGTTTTCCTATAATCGACGGTGAATCGTAGACTAGGGTTTAGGATTTATTGCTTAATGTCTACAGGTACAAGGAATCGCTCCTAATCAAGACCTATAGACAGTTCAAGTAATAACACCAACAATAACCCTGAAAACAATATTAACCGGTACGCAAAAGTTCAACTAAAACATTGTGCATATCAAAGATACGATAAAATGTGTATTAAATTACGAAAAAAATTCCTTTGAAAAATTATCCCTGATCCACTGAACGTCTTTCCACTGAACTTCGTCGAGGTTTTTCTGAAAGGTCAGCGCAGAGCGATAAGGGGAATCGTAGACGAATCATGAATCTACTTAACGGCAAACGGCGGGAAACTGCGCGAGATACGTCATCGTGCTCTGCTCATCAGTGTCCGGGCTAACCATGTCGCTTGCGTCGATTAGCGATGCCACACCCAACCGCTTTTCCGCCTCATCCATCGCCTTCTTGATGATGGAATCGGCATTCACAACATCCCAGTTCGAGCAGAAATCTAACAAGGAAAGTACATCACAAATTAAAACTGTTTAAACGCTGTCCCCGCTGTTGACAACAAAACTGCGGGGTGACGGTACTGGAATCAACTACCGTTTTAGTCGTAATCTTCAGTGTATTTATTTACCAGATAGAATGGCGTTAATCAGGGCACCGTAAGCTAGATGCAGTGAGACCACTGTTAGATCCGGGCGCTGCCTTCCACGCGTCAGGCATTGAGCGAGTGCTCAATGCCTGACACGAGCCTTCCTCCCACCGGGCGACGCACACTTTGCATTGAATTTAGGATTGTGCTGCCCCCACCAGGGGCACCCCAGAAACCGATTCACAAATAGAAAACTACCGAAGCTCTGTCATTGTGCTCTTAAATTTCTTTCGTTGCGAAAAATTAAAAAATAGCAAAGAACAGTAAAACATGTCAAATGTTGGTCGCAGCACAGGGAAACCAAAAAACATTTTTGCATGGAGCAAAGTATGTATATTGGGCTTGCATTTTTTCGTACACCAGACTCTGTGGTCTCACTTCATCTAGCTGCTACAGTAAGCGCGATTTGAGTAACATTATTTGCCGGTTTTCACACTCAGATTCGCTTGCCCACCTCGATTTCGATATGGAGTAAGGCTGAATCAGATTCCACAGCATTTGACAGTATCGGTTTGTTTCTACCGTCCACAATATCATTGCTTTTACGTCACATGTGGCAACACAATCTCAAATGCGTACGACAGACCATACCGTCGGAACCGTTTAATGCCGTTGACCGGTGCAAATTACCGTTGTAGATTCAGTTAGCGATTTTACCACAATAGTCTCAAAAATAACAAACACTAAGTGACTGTGGCAATCGCGCACTTTTACACGAGACTTCTTGTGCTGATTGGAGTGAAAAATTTTCAACGGTTGCAAAAAAAGGGTTGCTTTTTGGAATATTTTTATGCGAAACTGGCGTGGCGTAGCTGGCAAACTGATGGCCCAGATTTAGTAAAGTAGACAGTCGATCTTGTATCGTGAAATTCTTTTCATCCTTCAGTAAAATAATCCTTATTCGCCAATACCCATTAAAAACAAATCGCGGTAGCGCTAATGAAAACTATCCAATCAGTAATAACTATTAAACGGGTTTTAAAAATCCGGTTACAGACAGTTCTACCGGTATCACGACAACTCTATGACCTTCATTTTGCTGACCGACAATTTGCTGACCGACTCGTTGCTGACTACCACAACTTGCTGACCGACAAATCGTTGACCGACAGTTCGCTTTTCTACAAACTTGCTGACCGACATCTTGCTGAAACCAAGTTGCTGAACGACAGCTTACTTGTCGGTCAGCGAAATGTCGGTAATCGACAACTCGCTGACCGACAACTAGTAGAAGACGAAAACTTGCTGACCGACAATTTGCTGACTAGTTCAACGCACATTAGCAATATTTACGCGAAAATGAAAATCTACGTTAATTTCGTAAAATGAAGCAATATTGTGATAGTTATTACTGAAATCTAACTTTTTGCAATTTATTACGCCATATTAAGTTAACGAATATGTTGTTGTCTTAGTCGATATTAATTATTTATTAATATTTCTCAATAACATATTCATAATGTCAACGGTGGTATTCGGTCTGCGGCATAAGTTTCTGTTTAATAATCAAAAGTCAAACTTGTATGGTTAGCGCTAAGGTGTTTCTGCGCCACGCGAGAACAGATTTCGTTACTGCTTAATGCTTATGGGCACAATAGCATCCTGCTGTTTGCACATCCTGGAAACAAATATCTGTCAGTAATAGTATTGTTTTTCGCAAAGTGATCAGGGTCAGTAGACTACGTACCCAGAACCCAGCAGCACTTATATTCCACACAACGCGTGCTGTTATTTAAGGCGTATTCTGTTATTTAGGACTTTATTCGTGAGCAAGCACTGCAGGAAGTCGCCATTAACGATCTGCAAACTGGAAAACCTCCAGCAAAACGCCGATCAGGGTATGTGAAGCTGAATGAACAACTTTTAAAAGTCGCACAGAGTTATGATCGGGAAAATGTTGTGGCTTATTTGGAGAACATCCCAGCTAACCTTTAGTCCGGAATTTAAGGGTAAATGTATAATTTAATGGATTTTGTTTTGTTTAATTAGTACAGCTCATTCTGTTTTAATAAACGTGTAACTGTGTGTCATTAAGCATAAACACGATAAGAATAATATTAGATAAATACCTAGATGCATAATTAGTACGAAGATACATAACAGCTGTGTCAGTACTCAGTAGTGACATTACTTTTGTGCTGCATCTGCAACGGCTGTTTTAGTGACATATTTTAATCCAACTGGAGAGTTTGTTTATGTGTGTTCCACAAGGATTTTATGGTCAAAACGCAAAAGAGTAAATTTGTGGTCAGCGAGTTGTCGGTATTTCCACAAAACGTCGGTCAGTAGGATGTCGGTCAACAATTTAGTAAGTAAGCGAGTTGTCGGGTTAACATTTTGACAGTCAACGAAATGTCGTCAGCAAATCGTCGGTGTCAGCAAACTGTCGTTCAGCAAAATGTCGTTCAACGATTTGTTGTTTCAACAAACTGTCGGGTCAACATTTTGTCGGTCAGCAAATAGTCTTCAGCAAGTTGTCGGTCAGCAAGATGTCGGTCAGCGAGTTGTCGGTGTGCCAGTTCTACCATACAGGACATGAGTATACTGTAAAAGGAATGAATACGCTTGTTCCGCTGCAAAGCCGACGCGTTAACGCTGAGACCTGATTCCACTAACTGCATTTTCCTTTGCTACGTTAGTAAATTGTAGGGAGTTGACTTCCATTTAAGTACATCGTGAATGACCTGATACGAATGACCCACAAGCGTACAACTAAAACAGGAAACATCAGTTTTTGGAAGGCCCAGCGGGTTGCTTGTAGGATGTTCCTTGTTAATAACGAGCCAGGATGGAGAAGTTGCCTCGAACCATTCCGTCCAGCGAATTAAAGGTCCTTCCTCCGCTCTCTTGCCCCTTCTCGGCCAATATGATGCAGGCTGCGTAAACGACGAAAGTGAGCTAAAGAGCAATAAATGCCTTTTAGGGAACGGTTTTAATTCTGCCAAGTCTTACGACTTACGGCGAACACGAGTTTGCGCGAAACGGTGATGCCGCCAAGCGTCAAAGCGGCTGGAAAATCAGTCACACTCTTCACAACGTTTTGCACTGGTGGCGTCTGTCTTGTCAGGCTGTCCAAGCACCGTATGGCCGGCAGTATGGCATCCATCTGTCAAAGCGGTCACAAAATGTCAACTATTCGTATAAAAACCTAAGCCACAACTTGTGTGTTTTCAAATTATTTCTTTACAAGCCGAACTTGTTTAATCAACAAAGCTGCCCGTCGAGCTCAGATTATCTGTTTTCTGACGTCGCCTCATGGACACAGAAGGCGTATCGCTTTTCTGTGTTAACATTATTTGCAAGCAACTTTAAAACTACGATTTAAAAAAGAAAAGCACACACTAAGCTAATCCAAATTCTGCGTCTTTCGCGCTACAGAAAAAAACATCTTATTAAAATAACCCAGATTTTGCCGAAAGTACGATCTACGTCACTATCTACTTACTCCTTCCTGAAGATACAGGAAAGACAGTAATGCCGCCGCTGACCGCAGAGCTCCGTTCGCCTGGGTCAGGAGCTGCAGCCTATCCGGTTCGTGAGTAACTGCAAACTTCCGTCCACCCAGATATGCTGATAGCATCGTATAGCAGAGATCCCTGAATGTGAATAATAAACTGAAATGGGATATGTACGAATCCAGCGATTGGACATCGTGACGCAGCGCCATGTATTGATTTAACGCTCCAGTTACTGAATCGCTCCGCGCACACCGGATTTCCCGAACAACTGTTCTGGCCAAAAATCCTAATACACCGGTTGTGAAAACTATCAATCCGTGGAACAAGCGTGTGCCTATAACCGCAATATGCCATAATGAGCCAGATAAGCCAATAGCGATTTTGGACATATCTCTTCCGATGAAGGCATTCTGGCAGACGGGGATGTCTGTCGCCAGTAATAGAACTAGGGGAACGCCGCATTGCAAGAATGACCATATCATAGCTAATCCAATAATTGCCGCCGTTGTTGTCCTATTGAGACGCTGGCTGAGCTGCTGCCAGTTGTCAAAGCTCGTTGCCAGTTTAGAAAGCATAATTTCTGCTTTTCGGCACAGGATTACACTGTACACCATTATGGCCGAGTCCAGAATACTAGCCGTAAATAAAATGACCTCGGTAAATGTGTTGAATGTATATTCGCTGAAAACGCCCCACAGTATGATCATGTGGGCTGGTACAATGCAGAATGCTATTGATATGCCCAGTGTTTCAAGCATCCGAAGTCCAAACGATGATGATGGCACGAGTCTGGTGGGGAACGTGGCGAATCCCAATCCACACAACACCATTATCCAGATCCGGAAAATGTTCGTAAAAAACGCCATCACTGAAAATACCCAAACCGTTTTACATTAAAACGTCGGTAAAAATATGAATTCAAATTTACGTAGAGTGCAAATTGTGTGGCGCGGCGCGTCGAAGTATGGAATTCGGCGTAACCCGTGAATTTGTATTAATCGCTGGGTTGATGCAGTTGAAATTACGGGTCAAGCTTGAACAAATACAACAGTAGAAATGCTTCTAACGCCGAAGGTGAATTTCGTTGGCAAACAGCGTGAAATCTGCCGTGGATCGGCGCAATGCAGCAGTAGGAGATACTGCACGTCTGAAACTTTAAAACCGCAGAGAGAACATTTACCAGAAATGATACACTGCAGATACCGATATGGGAGCTTTTAACCAAAGTTTGCTTTACAACTGATCCGGCCTGCCAAGTTGCACCAGAGAGGGTTCAGGTAACGGAACCAGCCCACCCCTCGACGATCGTCGATCGATATGTAACTTTTACCGGAGATTTGAAAACAGCGGCAATGACAAACGGGCGTGAACTAATTGTTTATCTTACAGCATTTAAGATGTAAGGCCGATGTTTCAGTTCTAAGAACGAACAAGAAAATCTAAAACTAATGACCTTTACAACAGACAGCATTTTGTTCTCGGCAGTCTTTGTATTATGTGCAAGCTCATACTTATCACGTGCACATTTTCTTAAAGTGCTGCCTTTGAATCTAAAACGCTGGTCTTTGCATAATACACTTAATGCTTATCGAGCTAGCTCGCCGATCGCTTCTTGCAGCTTCTGATGCCGGGACAATTGCTTTTCTGCTTGCGCGGAACATGGTTTGCTTGCTCGCGGAAGGAAAGAATTCTCTCGCTCGGCGTTAATCTCATATAACATTTGGCCGTTAAATGCTGTTAAAGCGCATGGAAATGCTTGGCCAGGGTCAAAAAGAGGTAGGGAATGTTAAAGGGAGGGATTTTCTTTGGTGAAAACGAGGAAGGGAAAACTAAAGGGAGGGATTCTGAGCGGTCGAAAAGAGGGAGGGAAAACTAAAGGAAGGGAATTTTAGCGGTCGAAAAGACGGAGAAAGTAAAGGAAGGGATTTCGAGCGGTCGAAAGAGGGAAGGAATTTGTCTGGTCAAAACGAAAAGCCTAGTCAAGTGTTTGAAAACAAGTAGGTATCTGTATAACAGGGAAATTCTGGCACCACCATTCGGAAAATGGAACCTATTTACAGTACAGTGAACACAGTTATTCGAATTTTGTGCGAGTGCACACTGCACAATAATATTGTGCAGAAGTGGCGTTTTACTTGATTTTATTCGTGATTTTACAGCCATTGCACCATCTGTGAACCCTCCAGTTATCAAGTGACAACTTAACAGAAGCGCGCGTGCGGTGGCCCATGCCACAGGCTGTTTTAACGTAAATCTATGAAAATTCATAACTTTGTTCATTCCCGCATTAAATTTTTAAATATAGTCTTGAAAAATGCAGAATAATACACAGCATTAGACAGCTGTGGTCTCTGGTGGAATGTTGAAAACAGTCGAAACGGGTTAACATACATACAACCATACTTATGTACAGATATTTCTGTAGGTGTAAAGTTTCCGAGAAAAACGAAGTTTACAGAAATAATTGAACTCTAACAGTACAAACTTTGCTTATGAATTTCCAAGCATAAACATGAATAAAGTTCCATAAAACAAAGCAAGATAAACAAACGGGAACTGGACCGGGAACCATGCAAAGGTACCGGCCTTCCACGTAAACAAATTTAAATTTCGATATGTTTTTATAACTGGATAATAATAAAACGGAGGTAAAAAAGCCACATTGTGCGAATAACGGTTATTCATGTAGCGGGCCACAGGAGAGGTGATGCCGTTGCATCACCGCCGACCGGTAACCAAAATATGAAAAAACGTATGCAGTACTTTATTTTTAAAAGGAACAGAATATACGCAAAATCGCGGTAATTTCACAATAATATTAGTCTGAAGTATTGCATAAGTAATACTTCAATAGTTAATTAATACTACATAATTAATGATGTGTACAGCAACTGCGCAGCAGGTAGAATGACAGAAAGTGCAGCAGAAAGAAGTAAGTAGTAAAACAGTAGTTGCAAGGAGAGCAACGTACACGACAATTAGTGTTATGCGGTCTGGTAATTTGTAATACTGTACATTTCTTGTCCGTGATCGTCTGCATGCAAACCTGCGTAAATCTTACCAGGGAAATTTCGCTGCGGTTCTTACGGGTTTGTAACAATTGTTACTAGTCCGCAGTCGACTGAACTATTAACGGAAATATCGTGCACGACTTGCACACGACCGCAGACGACTATCTGTGCAACACGATTGTCAAAATTCAGTGTCCCTTATTTTTTTCGTATTCTGTATTAAAAGTTATAGTTATTTTGTGATAATTGTGCAAAAATCGCTTGGACGGGCCCAGAGGCTGCAAATTCCGGTGAGTATCAGCTACCAGTGGGCACGTGTGTCATATAAAATTATATTTACCGAACGCATTGTTTTTTATTATTATTTCCGCTCGGGACAGCAGCAAACAACCAGCTAAATACTCATACGTATTCTCATTCATACGTATACGTACTCTCATAAATACTCATTCATTTACCACTTTTTAAGGCATACTGGACATCAGACATTACTCACATTCGCGAGAATACACATCACTGCACAGTTTGCACTTGTACGTACGTGTACTTGCACTGTATTGTACACTACAGCGTGCGAATGGTGTGGTCATCAATTCCCACCAGACTTATTGCTCTGTACTTAGCATACCCCGAGAAAATTAATCATTAGCATTAAGTATTTCCTTGGGTGAGCGCAGTCAGTATAATGCTGAATTCTGAAGAAAACTAAAACAAATCGCACCAATTAGAGCCGCAACAAACATTGGATGGTATAGAAACACATGACCGAGTATCCCGAGGTATGTAAACTGGTGTTGAAAAGCAGCGGCGTAGGCCGGAAATTACGAAAAGGCCATAATATGATCGGCGATTCCGTGGCGATAAGCCGGCTAGTTAAATGAATGACTCGGCCAGTCTTTGGCCATAAACCGGAAGCAACTGTGCACGCTACAGTAACTCGTGCACAGCAAGTATAAACTGTAAAGCACATACACACGTGCTCCTGATATAAACAAGTTGATCTTTTAACTGTTAACCGTTTCGGACCGGTCACCTCACGATGTTTGTTGATTTGGTAGGCAGCTTCAGAATGCAGCGTGGCATGTATTGTATCATTTGTATGATGAATAATCTACGTATTACCTCATCTTTAACCTCTGCGCCACAAAATAAGGCACGAGCACGTCTTCATGTTTTTGCATGCGAGCAGTGCAACCAGCCGTATGCAAACGTACGGCAAAATTAACAGCGCAACCTGTGTAAACTGGTATGAAAATTTAAGCCGTGTGCTTCATTGCCTTGTAGCTTGTCTACTGTACATTACTGGGAAACGGGGAAATGTGTGGCGTTGTGCAGCTTCTGTTTGCGACATATCATCATAGAAGTACCAAGTACGAACGTTTCAGCTTTTAGGATACTGATCTATTGTGAACGTTAGTTACGTTACCGACAAAATATCCTCATTTAACTCCTGCTTTTAGTTCCGAAACGAATTACAAACACTGAAAGCAAATAAAATGTCAACTACTCTATATGACAACAAAAGCACTGTTAATTCCTCCGCTCCACCATGGCCTCGATTACAGGAACCCCGTTATATTCTCGATTAACGATGGCGTACAAAATCTGGGCACATTTTCAAAACAACAGAAGCATTCGATATTTTATTATAAACATAAATTCAGCACAGAATAAGGATGCTGCATGATGCTGAAAACTGCAGACATATGGTGGAATATGCGAGACAGAAAAAACTAGAGCAATCCACCATTCACGCACCCACCACAAAGCCATGACTCACCCGTATCTTCATTTGAAGTCTTGCAGCTTGGCGTGGTTCATAAACATGAGGGGATCTCTTTTGTAAATCTTCTCGTAGATATAGATGAAGCGGAAGAGCGCCTCCATGGTGTGCGAGTTATCCATCTCCACATGGAATTCATCACCCAGCTCTTTCATCAGAAAGCGGAACGGCTCGATCCCGGCTTTTTCCCGCTGCTGCACCAGCAGCTCCAGGTCGTCGTGGTGCGTGACGGGCGTGACGCCCAGTTGGTGTTTCTTGATGTCGTCGTACACTTTCATGTTGTACACGCGCTTCAAGTGCTTTTCTGGTTCCACACGTCGAACCCCTTTGGAGTCCTCCACCAGGTGAATGATCTGGTCATCAGCTTCTTCCGGTTCGAAATTCCCCCAAAAATCACCGGACATCATGACGATCATGGGATTATTGACACCCAACATACCCAGCGACATGTTGGGATGATAGATGCGGTCGTTGTTGAAGATGATGAGGTCTTTGGGAATCCTGTCGTGGATCATCAAGACCAGCAGTTTCAGCAGTTCCTCCTGTGCCCATCCGTTCAGCCCGATGGAATCCACGAACCCGTCGACATGCTGGATTTTCTTTGTCCCGTCGGAGCGTGAAGCTTCCGGCTTGGGTCCTCGGTTCAACAGCCACAAGAAGGTGCTTTTCCCGGCTCCCTTCGGTCCCACAAGCAGCAGAGAATCCGTCTGACGGATCGGTAATTTTAGACCATTGACAAAGGCGATCTTCTCCTCCCGGTCCTTGGTGGGGCGTTGCAGTTGCTCGGTGACCTTCTGCAGCTCCGCCTGACTGGCTTCCATCGCCTGTCGCAGCTGCAGCAGTTGAGCTTCGTAGCGCTCCTGTTCGACGCGTCGTTTCTGGTCCGCTTGTTTCTGCTGGTCCAGGAAATCTTGCTGCATGCGAGCGCGTTCCGCCGCGTTGGTGTTGTTCAGCCCGTCGATACGCTGCTGCAGGAGATGGCTGTCTTTTTCGCGCCGCTGCTCCTATTGCTTTTCGCGGCGTTCCATCTCCTGCTTCAGGGGACGCGTGATGGCGTCCACATCCACCGCCGGTTTTAATGTCCATACACGCATGATGGATCGGATAGCGTCGATTGCTACGGGAAGTATCACTGCGCCTAATATTTCCATGCAGAGCGTTTGATAGTGAACGCCTGTAGATTTTATTTCCGACTGAAAAGTTAGCGTGGCTGCGCGCGGTCTCACTGGCCCGATCATGCTTGTGAGTTATGACTGTGCCGTAAGCAGGCAGCTCCACTGCGTTCTCTGAATCATCGGCGACGTTAATTGGTCGGGCACACAGCTGATTCACGCGGGGTTTTTCCGTGCACTGGACTTTCTGTATTACTAGCTAACGATATGAAGTCAGCTCGCTATTTTCCAGCTGCACATCAGTTGTTTGTCAATGGGGTCACGTACTAGTTAAAGAAAAACAAACACGGCCTATAACAACTGCAGGTTCCTGTGTGGCCACATGAAATTTTTGGGCAGAGCTATTATGACGCTGTGATACCGACTGCGTTCTCAATAAAGCACATCCTTAATTGATAACGCGTTTCAAGCAGTTTGACAAGGTGTGGATAGTTCGAGAACATTACGCGCAGTGAAATACAAATGTGTGACGGAATGTAAACATAAAGTTATCTTGAACATGTGTTGTCAATTAATGTATTTCGGTAATTAAACACGGCAGCGCGCTTTTTAGTTGTCGTTGTGTTGTAGCGGTTTTCCTCACAGCAGTTAAGGTTACCCCTATTTTGGATTTTCTCAAAAAGGCCAGTTTCTCAAAACTCGCAATCCCACCAACTGTAGTGTGCTCTATCTGGTGGGGAAAGGTGTATAGAAATATAATAACCGGGAGGCGAGATATGAATTTTTAAAGTATTCGACCCAGAGCAGCCAGTACTGTAATTAATGACCGGCCCGGCTTACCATTTTGCATGCCTGTGTATATGCAAGCGATCAGATTTGGACATGCAGCCAAATGAATGGGGAGCACCTGTTTGCGATTGGTATCTTTTGTTTTACTGGGTCATAAAACCGTAGTAAAATGGATGCAGACTCTGAAGACAAAAGACTTTTGATCACACGTGAGTGTAGCTGGGCAGCGCACGATCGGCTGTCTAGTTGGTCTTTCGGGCTATTCCTACGTGGTATGTGTGGTGAACTGAGACTGCCAACATCTTCAAATGAGATTTATCTCTGCATGAACTTTCGAATCCTACAGCTAAAAATCCGGTTAATAGGCTTTGAAAATTACCTAGTCACTAACGGAACAAAGTAGAATTTTGAAATTTTGACAGTGGATGTACAGATATCGTAAAAGTCTAATTGCGACGGCGATTTTGAAAAAAATTGATTTTGCTCGAGTTAATCCCTCTTGGGTCTGTTGTTGGAGAAACATTCATTTGAGTAAGCGCTGGACATTCCCAAAGTACTCGCTTCATGGCGGGCACCAGAGCGCTAGCTGATACATCAACAAACGTGGCGGTTTTCTAGAAAAAAATTTTGCATATTATACTGTTCCATCAATGCCTGCACGCGCAGAGCAAATTCAAATTGTAATTAAAATACCGAGCATTGCCAGTGATAAATTTCTACCTCAATTATCTGCGGCAGTCTTTCGTCTGGTGCAGGCCATATTTGAACTGCCCGCACTGTTTTTCTTAAAACATCGGCACCAAGATCTTTAACCAAGCGTTCTTCAGAGGTGGGACTGTAACTCATGTTTCCGCATAAAAACACTATAATATTATGTACTCGTATAACTAGTAAACTGTGTGGAAAAGTAATGGGACAGAAAAAGTTTCCTCGTTATGCTCCAGTGTGTTTTGCGTGCTTGGATTGCAAACGATTGATAATATCAGTCGTACTAAGTCACACTCCGAATTGTGCAGTTCCAGACTCAACTGTCATAATTAATAAGATCAGTATGTCTCTTCTCGACTGCTTCGTATGCTGAAAGGACAGGAACAGGCAAACCGGAGTTTGTTTGAGTTAACAGCAAAGATTTCAAAATGAAGTACATGTTTGAGTTAACAGCAAAGATTTCACAATGAAGTGCAGTATAAGTACAGTAACAGAGTACGAGTACAGTTTTAGCGGATGCGATGTTACATGTTTTGCTGAGTATAGTCGAAATACGCCGGGTATGACTAACACGCGGGGATAAGAATTTCATAAATAGCTTTGCAAAATTTTTGTTTGCGCTTACGTACACAATACAGACTTTATTAACTGCACATCTCAAAGCAGGGAAACCGTGGGGTACACTGCCCTACGGGGAAAACCTGCAGTCGAACAATCACAACAAACCCATAAAACGGAAACGATTTCATACCAGTACAGGAATTATCGCCAGACCGAACAAACATTTTTTTCCGCTTTGCACACCAAATGAGCAAACTTGTGACACTTTGAACACTTAAAAAAACGCCCGCCTCCTGTTTCACACACCGCGCAAATTTTTGTGACAGCACTGGGCTTGAATGTGTCATTTTGGTGGCGATCAGGAGATTGTTGGCTGCACGACTTCGGGTTGTTCTCTTTTCAGCTGGCGGTTCTGGTTCACTAAGGCCCAGGCTAACTTGGGTCTTATCCAGATCGTCACTTACTTCTGGTGTGCCAATCATCGCCAGCACGGAACCGCTTGTTGCAGTTGGTTCTGTGCTTGGCGAGGAATCTTCTGCATCGCCGATGTGTGCAGCTAAGTCCACGCTTTCAAAAGCAGCGGTCATATCCGAAGGCGAAGCAGGTGCTTCTACGGTGAGGTGCTTGCCGCTCTCGGTCGTTGTAGGTGCCAAAATGCACTGCTGCGATACAATTTAATGAAAGATCGGTTTGTATTAGTATTTGTCGCAATTAGTTACAAATACCTTTTCTCCTGCGTTTCGCACTGTAGCAGCATCCGATAGTTCAACGGTGACCTTTCGAGCTTTCTTGGCGTGAAAGCCACAACGCAGAATTTCCGGGTCATGACTTTGTGATTCTGCTTCTACCGGTGAAAGTAAAATACGTTATTTTAATCTAGTCTTATGCGCGTCTATGCAGCTGTGTATTAGATGTGTAATTCGCTTTTGAACGGACTTTTTGTTGCGACGGTCACGCATTAATATTAACGCACTATATCAATAGTTTAAAACAATAAAAATTGACCAAATAAACGCTAAACAGGCAGTAACATTAATATTAAAACGAAACGTTAACTTAAGAAGTGTTTGCATAATTACTACATATATATTGTAGTGTAGTGTATGTACCCTTAATCACTGTTTTCTGCGTTCCAAGGTTGTGGGTTGGCAGTATGTCTCCGTACATACTGATGCCATGACACAACCCGTTTATGCTGCCTTTTGTGGCTCGTTTCTGCTTGCCATCTTTTTCCCGCAACCAACCGTTGGCTTGAGCGACGCTGATGTCTTTCAGAAGCAGTTTCACTTCCGGATCGGCACAAGCTTCCAAACATTCAAAAATTTGTGTCGTTCTGAGCCCGACACATGATTGCTGTCCAAGCTCTTTGCTGATGATCGTCAAGTGCAAAGCTTTATGCCACTAAAATATCCCAACAGGAAATTATTGCTGTTTTATCCGTAGCTACTTATTTAGTTGCGCTACCGGATGTAATCGTAATCAAAGTTTAATAATTCACGGTGCAAGTTACAGATCCACGAGCTAACTAACCAGGGCCTGGTCACTACAGATTTAGTACTGATAACAAAAAAATTATTTCACCGGCAACGGTCCAGTAGGCGTGGCTAAAAACTTCTAGTTATACTACTGAAAAAACATACGTGCTAAAAAATACAGATACTATAAGTGCCATATTTCCATTGACAATACAGACCACAAACAAATTGGTTTTTTTCCACGCCCACTGGACCAATGCCGAGGAAAATACATCTTTAAGAATTCTTGGTACCTACTCCGGCTCTAAACAAAAACGAAATTTTTCTGACCGGGGAGCCGGTGACCGGGCCCTGGTAAGTTGTTCGAAATTATGTGTATACCTAATTTAATTATATTATGTGTAGCTAAACCATGTGCGTACCTTCGGGTTTATTTTCATAAACTTCACGAGAACTTGGCAGAGAAGTTCCGGTATATCGGCATCGTTGCCGGTACTACGGCGCGCTTAAAACTCTTAAAATTCAGGCAGTTATCTTAGTTTTGTAGGATTGTTTATTTAAGTTTGATATACAGCTGTATTTCGTGCAGATAAAAAAGTGCAAAAATTGTCGTGCAAAGGTCACGCACTTGGTGTTATTTATGCCAGTACATTCATTTCTATATCGAGAGCAGACAACCTGTTAAGAACGGCATGCAAATTACTCCGCTGATTACAGTTTGGGTAAATATACTTGGTTACCAGTTTAAATTATAATATACAAAATTGAGTATATGCAATAAACTTACGCGGAATCTGTGTCAGTGAAATCAGCGAGCACTTCCACCCACCATCCACCAACGGCTGCCTTGTTTTCGGCAGTGTTACCTCGCATCATAAAACGGAATCGCATAACGAAGTTGGCCATTGACTTTCTTTTCTCAGAGTTACCAACCCTTCGTATGACAAATGTTTCGTAGCGTCCATTAACTGTGGTTTCTGCGAATCTGATGTCGGGAACCTGCCATATTTCTGGTAGTTAAGTAAATGCGTTTCTATTAACCATCGTTACAAGGTGTTTAAACAAATCGCTGTCGAGCACGACACCTCAATATTTTGCCAGTATATTACCTGACTTAGCGTTTTCATAATATCTTGCACTAAGCTCTTTGTAAAACAAAAAACAGGACAAAATAAAAAGATGCGTCCTCATTTGACGTAATCTTTGCACATATTATTGTTATCAATCATCCTTATCTAATATCATTACCTGCACGTGCGGCTCCTGAATTCCACTTGCAGGAGTGTTTTTCCGCTTTTTTGGGAGAATGGAGGAAGCCATATTGAAAGAAATCACGTGAAAATCTATTAACTTAATGGTACTTCATTTTCGGAATCTTCGTCAACAGAATGATGAAGCACTGATTTCTGTTTCGTTGCACTAACTGAACCTGGAGGGCGGATAGAAAATCTTTATTGTTCTGAGAGCAGGTAGAAATGTGAATTGATGTGGGTTACTTCTGCCCCGGCAGTATGTAAGTTTCAAAAGGACACAGCTGAAAATCAACTGCCGAGTAGCACGACAAGAAGCTAAAAGTAGGCCGCAGCTTGCATTTAAATTCTGAAAGTCACTCTGATGGGCTTAACAAATGCCACATAGAAAACTATACGAGCACTATAATATTCACACTAATCAAAATAAGAACAGCCGAGCATGCAGGGAATAGCTAAGAATAGCCAAGAATAGCCGGGAATAGCAGAGAATAGCCGTGAATAGTGGAGAATAGCCGGGAATAGTGGAGAATAGCCGGGAATAGCGGAAAATAGTCAGAAATAGCGGAGGATAGCCGTGAATAGCGGAGAATAGCCGGGAATAGCGGAGAACAGCCGGGAATAGCGGAGAATAGCAGGGAATAACAAAGAATAGCCGGGAATAGCGGAGAATAGCCGGGAATAGTGGAGAATAGCCGGGAATAGCGGAGAATAGCAGGGAATAACAAAGAATAGCCGGGAATAGCGGAGAATAGCCGGGAATAGTGGAGAATAGCCGGGAATAGCGGAGAATAGCAGGGAATAACAAAGAATAGCCGGGAATAGTGGAGAATAGCCGGGAATAGCGGAGAATAGCAGGGAATAACAAAGAATAGCCGGGAATAGCGGAGAATAGCCGGGAATAGCGGAGAACAGCCGGGAATAGCGGAGAATAGCAGGGAATAACAAAGAATAGCCGGGAATAGCGGAGAATAGCCGGGAATAGTGGAGAATAGCCGGGAATAGCGGAAAATAGTCAGAAATAGCGGAGGATAGCCGTGAATAGCGGAGAATAGCCGGGAATAGCGGAGAACAGCCGGGAATAGCGGAGAATAGCAGGGAATAACAAAGAATAGCCGGGAATAGCGGAGAATAGCCGGGAATAGCAGAGAATAGCCGGGAATAGCAGAGAATAGTCAGAAATAGCGGAGAATAGTCAGAAATAGTGGAGAACAGCCGAGAATAGCCGCGAATAGCCGGGGATAGCAGGGTATAGCCGGGAATAGCGGGGAATAGCGAAAATAGCGGAGAATAGCCCGGAATAGCGGAGAATAGCCGTGAATAGTGGAGAATAGCCGGGAATAGCGGGGAATAGCGGGGAATAGCGGAAAATAGCGGAGAATAGCCCGGAATAGCGGAGAATAGCCGGAAATAGCTGAAATTAGCCGGGAAGGAAGTATCGCACCATTTTGTAGTTGCCGGCTTCATTTTTATCAACCTGTAACCTATTCTTTGCTATTCCAAAAGTTTTCCACGACGTGTGCCTACAGTGTTACCGCTGTATCTCTGTACTTGCGAACGGTAAAAGCCAAAATAGGGGTACGGGTAACCTTAATGTGCCTCGGATTGCGCCTGTTTATCACAGTACCGGAGTCGCTTGATGAGCTTGCACTACAGAATCGGGTGTGTGAAAAAGTCGCACACGTTGCTCAGTGCTCTGCGTAACATGTGTCATGTCCGGCATGCGACCAATGGTCGGATGTGGCAGTGGCATCAAAACCTCATCTATCTTTAACCGCTGAGTATGTTCCGTGTGTCGATACGATATACTTTGCTCACCAATGGTGAGCAAAGTATATCGTAAACGTTGCGCGGTAATCGCGGCGAAATTTTAAATATGGGGTACATGGTGAGTCACCATGTACACCATAATGATTATTATGTCTTCGCACACATATGGCCATAAATATCTTCACATGCATATGGTCATAGTAATACTCCTGCTAACGAGCATGCAGACCATGCACATTGGTAATTAATCAAACCACGATAGCCGCCGTCAACTTGTCAACACCACGGTCGTAACATAATGAAAACAATTCAATAGTATGAAGAAATAATTGCAGTATTTCTTTTAAGTATTTTTAACTAGAGCAGTGTGGCCAAACGTAACAATAGCTTATAATTATTATCACTGCGGTTATTTTAAACGTCCCGTTTCGGACAGAGTTAAAATCGCTGTCAAACTACTGTACTTCGCGTATAGGGCTTAATTAATACCACATTAATTACTGGATGTCTATGACATCTGCCAGTATTTCCGGTAAAGTACAAATCACCATCTGACAGGTGCGCCCTAGTCAGACTCAGCCCTTTAGGGATCAGACTCAGCGCCTCAGCGCGGGCCTCTTGATCCACGTGCATGATCGATAACAGGCTTAACAGCCCACTTCCGCGTAACCCACTTGTTAATGGGGTGGCTATTGCCAATAAATTGATTAGCAGAGTTGCCTGTTGAGCTCAGGGAGCGCAAACACTAATCAAACCGAAATTGTGCGTCTTTCGCCGTAAACAGATAGAAGAGCAGAATATGAAAAAGGATGGAGTTTTGCTGGGATTAAACAAACGCTTGTTATGAAAACTGCGCGGTACAGCGGTACAGAGTACAACAAAAAAAATCCTGGCTGGTTTGCAAATATTTGCCTCACCGACATTTTGTTGACTAACATTTCGTCGACCGGCACAAAGCTGACCGCACGACGACGACGGCCAACACCGCAGGTCAACGTAAAAACTTGAAAACATAAAACCAAAAAGAAGCCTAAGAAAACCTAAGAGTATGAGACCCAAGAAAGCATAATTACGAAAAACTAAGAAAACTAAGGCGGACTTAAATCTTAAGTTGTCGATATCGAGTTGTTCGACCTATTGTCAGTAAACGAATTTCCGTCGACGAAACAGCGGGTCATCAAAATATCAACAGCCTTGCGGATAGGTTAAAAGCTGTACGTTTGCAAGCACCTGGAACCGTATACACCGTGCTTGCAGTCACCCGTATTAATAAATGTTTATGCTACTAGTATATATGACGAAAAATTAAATACTGGCGCGGCCAAATCATGGAATGTGCAAGTGCCCAGCGAGCCTGACACACGCGTGGCATACGATTCGCAAATAGTCGCTTTAGTCGAAGATAATTTCAGCCGGATACGATATACTTTTCTGTTATACATCACTATATACTTATCCTGTCTATAAGATATATTTGCTAACGTAAAGACACAATGAAAATGTTGTTATCGCCGATAATCGCAGCTCCGGAATCCGACTATCGGCGACATCACTATTTTTCTTGTTAAGTCCGTTAATCATCGTCCCAACCTGCGAGATATTGAGTGCGTGATTATCAGCGGATTTCTGACCAACTACATACATAAGCTGATAACACAACTGTTTTCTGCTCCCATACACACACCAGGATTTAGTATATATAGGAAATATGTATCTTGAAATATATCAAATATCTTGATACGTGATATCAAGATATTTGATATCACGTATCAAGATATTTGATATATATCTTGATATATATCGAGATATATATCAAATATCTCGATATATATTAATATTATCTCAACAGAAAAGGAAAAATTAGATAATATGCCAATTTGAGTAGACAGAATGTAGAGAGCGATTTATATGCCCAGTTTTTTTATGTATATGTCGTCCAAGAAGATCGTGATGGTGATTGCGCGGTGGAAAAGAGCCTAATCCCAATCCATTCAACAACAATATCCCAATCGGAAAAACGTTTGTGAAAAACGCCATAATTATGGAATTGTTCATAAACATCTTCCGGATCTTGATTTTGGTTGTAAAATACCCAAACCAGTTAGCATTTAAAACGTCAGTAAACACATGATACTCTACTTTTAACCAAGCAATAAGCACCATCATTTAATCACTAGACAGATGAAACTGCTGCCGGACGAATGACTACCGCTAGTAATTAAGTAGTAATCTGGAAGCATTCTCGAGCATCCGATACGTTTGCTGAGCATTACGTGTACCATGCTTTGATCGTGTACGGGTAATTCTGTACAACCTTGCCCGTAATTTCTATCGTCAATATATAGCATGTATCTAGCAGAAAGTTGATCTATGGAAGAGCAAAGTTGCTTTATGAACATCAGTTAGTCCACTGCAACGACAAATTCACTCCTTTCAATACTCATGGTGACTAAGAAGGATAAAATTAAATTAATATTATATAGCTTATATGGCTAGCTCATAGTTTAGATCGATATTTGGCATGCATCAGCCATGCCGAATTCATGTAGAGCGTAAATAGTGCGACGCGGTGCTTACTGCGTAGTAGTATGAAATTTGGCTTAACCCGAGAATTTGTATTTGTCTCTGTGGTGATGAGATTGAATAACGGGACAAGTTTGTACAAATACACTTGGGGAAATACCCTTAACGCTGCAGACTGGTGCATGATTGAATTTCCTAGGCAAACAGCGTGAAATCAACCGTGCAGCTGTGGAGGAAAAGAGTAGGAGCAACAGCACTTGCAAAATTGTTTAATCCCAAAGAGAACACGCACCAGAAAGGATACACTGCAGACAGCGATATGGGTGCTTTCAACCAACGTTTGCTTTGCAACGGAACCGGCACGCGAGGTGGCAGCAGAGTAAGTTTAGTTAGCGGAATGTACGACCATGGTTGACAAAAGGGCAGCTTGTCCGGGCGGGTGCAATTTAACTGCTTTTTCTGACAGAAGTTCAGTTTAAAATCCAGATGTTCTCAGCTTTTGCGAGCGATTGATGGCAGAAAATTTAATAATTTTTTTGAGCATCGGTTGCACAGTCTCCCCATAGTCTCCCATCTATATTTGGTATACTGTATAAAAATAATGTTTGGTATTTTCAGTGCCAAGTTGCCAGCAACCAGTGTCATATCTCAAAAATGGTTTATGGCTCTAAATAAACTCAGTTACGTATAAATGCGATTCAGTTAATTTAATGCTCCGCGTATTTACAACCATGGTCGTACATTCATGTTTGTGCAAATGTCGGCTACGCCGTTGTGGATATGAGCATCACATTTCGCATTAGTCACAACATAGAGCACCTACGCTACGCTTTGGTCAAAAATCAACAAACAGTGGGCAAATGTATCGCTGTCATTGCGCACATATCGTCAGCAATAGCATTATGCTTTGTGTATAGTAAAGGTTTCTTAATTGTGAAGTTGTGATTGATAATGTGCAGAATGCAGATTTTGTTCCTTGTACTTAGTGTTGTACCTCGTATTACTAGTAATACCTGTACGTACGTTCTTGCATTTTTGTTGTTTAGTCTGCCAAAGCGCAGCGCCTGAGCTGCTAATAAAGTGGGTATTGCCGCTCAGTAAATACGTGACACTGTGTCTGAACTCAGCAGCACCGGTTTCCGCCATAAGCGTCAGAGCTTAGAAAGAAGCGTATCTCCGCCCTGCGGAAGTTTCTTGGATTCCTGTACCAGACACAGAAACATTCCGCGCTGCAACAGTATACTAAGGCCATGGCTATTTTGGCTTTAATGCTAAAATGGCATTTTCCGTAAAAACTCATACATACTAAATGAAGACTGCTCTATTAATTGGAAGAAAGTTCAAACCTATAACATCAGTAGACATCGAAATATGAATTTTTAAAGTATGCGACCTAAAGTGGTCGACACTGCATCTAATGACTGGCCCGGCTAACCATTACGTTAGTGATTGCAAGCTAGCGAAGATGTGATATAAAGTCAATGGAAGCATAAATTTGCAATATACATCTTTTGTCATGTCGAGCCATAAAACGTCGCTGGACATCGGTAGAATGAAAGCAAACACAGAAAGACAATAGGCTGTGATCAAACGCAGGTGTGGCTAAAGCGAACACTCGGCTGTCTGGATAGTCTATGTGGCCGGATACATGTGGTGAGTGGAATCAGCCAACATGTGCACAGGAGACATAAACTTGCATGAACTTTCGAAAGGTGCCGCTAAAAATGCAGCCAAACAACTTTGAAAATTAACTTCTAATTTCGGAGTTATAAAACTTTTTTGAAACTCAGGCAACAGATGCGAGAACATCTCAAAAGCTTAATTGCGAGAGCGAATTTAAAAATATTCGGTTTCACTGGAGTTATAACGATAACCAGCATTTGTAAAATCGTTTTTTAAAGGCGGCAAATTCAAAAATTTGTTTTTCGAAAAAAGCCCTCGCAAGGTGCAAGAGGACTATGTTCTGGATTTTGTGGTTGCTTACATGGAATTTTCCCACTAGCGTGTGTAGACTAGTTAGTTTTTTAGTGGAATTATCTTATTTCAAATTTTAAACTGCATCGTTTAAGTTGCGTTTGGGCTAGTTCATACTGATTTTTTCTTATTTTCCACTGGATACATATATAGACCTAAATGCTACGTACGTTTCGAAGCAAAAGGACAAACTGCTCACTTCGTAACGATTAAAGCCAAAATAGCCATGGCCTTAACCGCGCTATTTCAAGTGACAAAAACTTCTCTGCAAACTACAACTGATTACAAAGTTATTATTCTTAAACGAGCACATAGACGAGATAAAAAAAATCTATCACCTGGAAATGCCCGGTGCCGGGTGCGGAAATCTGTGTTACGAAAATGTCCGGAATACAAAAAGCGTCATGTACCTGTTTTTGGATGACGTCTACTTCGATCGGACAAGGTCGAACTTTAGGTCGTGGACATGAAAGAAGAAGAGATCAAATAGAGGACTTCAGGTACGATTCCCCCTGGGAAACAGAGCAACCTTTGTGCCGAAAAGCTTTCTACGTCCAACTATGTTTTTCATCCGTTTTCGCCGACTCAGTGTTATAAATACGGTAACCTTTAATAAGTATCATGGTACGAGTGCAAACTATGCACCAGAACAAAACGGCATTTGCAAAAGAAACACTTCCTCTATGCTATCCTGGTCGGGGATCGTACCCATTACACAAATCGCGTTTCCCCGTTGTATTTGCATAGATATTCGCTGTTTAAAAAACTCTTTCGCCCGCTTTTGACCAGTTGAAGCCGCAATACCGTTTCCAACCGTTTCCACTAGCTTTTTAGTACCGTCTCCAAAAGGTCCGTAAATTTCGAAGGCTGCGGCAACGAAATCGTATCTTGTTTGCATCCAAGCGTGTTTCGCTAGTTTCTTCCTTTCAGCGAGTTCGGCTGCTGCGCTGGCATTCACGGAAGTGCGGTCGATATACGAGGCTGCCAGCGTGTCCACGCAGGTAACATCCACTGCCAGCGGTTTTCCGCGCTTCCACGGAATGAGGGTGATCACATCCGGCCTCTTCTTATCTTTCAAGGATAAACCTTTTGGTTCCATTCTCGAAGGAAAGCCAGCTGATTTTAGGCCCCGGGTGAACTCCGCGCTGATTCCGTCGTGTCGTGGTAATCTTCCAGCAGACCGTTTACAGCGAAGTCCGTGCCGGCCGAACTCGTCGACCAGCCCACCACAAACGCGTACGTGTGGAGTGACGATCGGTGCTCCCAAACGCAGCGCGACACTTATGCGAAAAGCGTTGTCATCTAACAGATTACCAAGGCAAGCTGCCGGTAATGCATGGATCCACAAGCCTGCTTCCGGGACTGATACCGCCTTAAGATGCGCAACTTCCTCCTGTGAAGTCCGTAGTGCGGTCAGCCTTGAAAATGTCTGCAGTGTCGTGGGAGTGTCCCATGCTTTCTGGACGTGTCGGAAAACTTCCACCGGAAGTTCGTCAGTGTCTGCTTCCAACTTCCAGGCGCGCGTGACGGTAACGACATCCGTGGCCATCAGTGTCGGGCATAATCTGGAAATCGGTGGATGCAACGAGGAAGCCGATGCCAAGTAGGCAGAAGGAGCCAGCTTCTCAGTGCGTCTGATCCCCAAACCACCGAAACGAACGGGAAGGGAGGCCTGGAGCCACGTTGGGTGGTCCATCTTCACATTGGTGATGATCTCCGCCGTCTCGCGAAATACTTGGTCCAGCCTGTTCAACTCTTGTGGGAACATCCATGCGAGGGAGGTGCGCAATATGTGCACAATTTTTGGCACTCCAAGGCAGTTCTTCAACAGGAACAACGCTTGGTGTTTAGGGATAAGCTGCAAGCGGCTGCACATAATTCCCAACTGGCTGATCTTCTCGTTGATCATCGGGGTTACGGCGGCTGGTAAGAAAGGGTTCCGAGCAAATTCAGATTACCAGCCGTCACTACAGCTATTCCGGGGAATAATGTGGAGAAGTCGTTAGCGGCCGATGCACGCTGTGCTTCGGTGCCCCCGCACAGAAAAACTTCGCACTTCGCAATATTAACTTCCAGGCCGATCTTTTTAGCTTCTTCTATCAGCAGCAGGAAGTTACGGATTACTTCCGATGGTGATCTTCCTAGCGTCCCATCATCCATATACCACGCATTCAGGTAAGTGTTCAGTTTGTAGATGATGAACTGCAGTACCAAGCAAAACAAAACCGGTCCGAGAGGATCCCCTTGCTGTACGCCGGACTGCGAGGAAATGACTGTTTCTCCCAGTAACAGCGAAGAATGTGCACCGTAACATATTTTAATAAAGGCGTAATATTCCGGGATGACGTTATGCGTTCGAGAAACTTTTGATGCGCCAGTTTTCTAGTAGATCTCATAAAGAACAGCTTGTTTGGTATCAGAATTCTTGATATGTTTTCCTCATTCGTTCGAGATATCGGCCGATGGTTCGTCGGAAAATGCGTAAGGTCCAAGTGGTGATACCAGCCGACCGATGGCCAGTAACGGATCTGCCTCTTTGAACACAGAAAAGTCTTTGCTTGCGCGTTATTTTGTGGGTTGTTTGCGGGTCAGTGTTTGCGGAACCTTTTCAGCCTACGTTTTATGCTTTTTATGCAGACCTGCACCACAGAAGCACTGGTCGCAGAATCCGTAGGATCAAGTCGGTTAGATGGCGGTTTGGAGGCAATACCGCCAACTGTTTCGAGTGTACATGGAGTTAAAGGGCATCCACGTACTAATGCCGGCTGGCATACGATTTTAATGAAGTAATGGAACACTGAGAAATGCTCCGATTGGTGCATTGGCAGAAATGCGGTGCCAATAAATCTCTCATCTTATGAAAAGTTCGCGGAGTACTGGGCATTATTTAATACAAAGGGCATTCCAATAGGTTTTCATATTTTTATTTTCCTTAACAAGGGCATACACGCCTTTACAGGCTCGTCTTACAAATACGGCAGAAAATCGGTACGAAGCATTTTCGTTCCAACAGAGACACTCGATTTCGAGGAGTCTAGGCTATTTAATTCATTAAACAATTTCGCTGTTTTTAACGGCACTGAAATCATCTAGCAGACAAAAATAGTTTTCATATCAGCTGGAAAAGAAGTCATTTGGCGTCTCGTAATTGTTTTCTTGGAGCAGGGCACTCCATATTTCCGGTGCCGTCAAAAGGGCTACTATGAGCCAGCAAGGTGTTCTTTCTCCCTTATTGTTGTCGGTTGACGAACTTCCGCCTCTGTCGGGTCCCATCGCTGGCTGCTGCTTGCTGGCCTCCGCACGCATTGTCAGAACGTCGAGTAATGCGGCACTTTCGTCCGAAAACCGGACTCTAGTGCACGTCCGACCACTGGCTGCGTTACACGTCTGTGAGTTCTGTCGACAAGCTTGCGTGAACGACTTTTCGTTTCTTAAACCTGCATAGTATAAGTATACGAATGGATGCTAGTAGCGCATTCCAGCCCTCCCTGTATTTATTGTAGTCAGCCGGCGCAAGTAAGAAGTAGTGACTATACTGCTATTATGTGTTATTATGTGTAGTGACTGCTATTATGTGTTATAACCACGTTTCGTGTATATACTATACAGTCTTCAGAAAGTGCTCGGTCGTTTATTTCGTATGATCTTTCAGCAAAACCTGCGTACAGTACGACAGTTTTATGCGCTGCGCATACAAGTGTTCGCTGCATCCGGTATAACACAATACTGAGGTCAGTGGCCACACATTTCCATCCGCACTATACGATGTTTTACGTAGTTGCTGTTGGCTGCTCGCTTAAAGTGTTCACCGGCTTCTGAAACGAGCTTGCGGTACAGTGCTTGCTACGTGGTGTTAAGGAACGGAATTAGCCCGCAGGCTCCGCAGCCATGCGCGGCCCACGGTGATCTAGTTTGACTGCTATGTGATATGGCGAAACACGAGCTCGCACAACATACCAAGCAAGCCATCAACAAATTTCATCATACAGCCAAGCTTAACTGATTCTCGTTTCTAAAATAGTCAAGTGCATGATTACTGAGAGCTATAACTTTTTTGACTTTGTCTACGCTTTTCAAAAGCAGTATCGCAATTTAAATAGTGATACCAAAATTATAATCGTCCGCTTTATTGCTGCCATGGAGCCAAATGCAAACGCGCCCGCCCGGACAGTCGCTCCGCGTGTAGCACAATTCCAGATCGCTGTCAACGACGACAGCGAAGAACAACCTATAGGCCCAGCATGGCGGCTGTGTAAGCTGGCGAATCATTACGGAGACCGTCTCCTGGATGTCGTGCAAGGGAAAGCCAGAGACTTGCTGAAGAAACCTGACGTCAACCATGCGCAGCATCACATCGGAAATGATGTCATGCTGCCAGTGAAATGCGGCCTCTACGGAAGGCTTCCTCTTCGGTTTTTGAAACGTGCTGTTAATCGTAACTCGTCTTTCTGCCGACCGTTGTCTGATGATGCAAAGATGTCTCTTGAACGTGCTCTGTTTATCGTGCTCTGTTTATTTCCATACCCCGTGTGTGCGATCCTGCAAGGCACGTTGGCCACTTGGACCATCCGTATGATCACAACGGCATGTGAGTCCCTCGGGGCTTTATGACCTATAATAAGCCAACTGGCTTAATTTAAGGGGAAATGTTTCTGTTTCTCTTTTGACGTGTAAGTGAACGTTGTTCTGGAAGATATTAATGCTGTAGTCCCTTCCAGCCTTGCAGTCGGCTTATTATAGAATTACGTTAGCCTGATTTTGTTTACTGATTGTTTGGAATGATCGTCAGGTCATGATGACGGAAGCGGATATCTACGCTATAACAACGCCACCGTTACGATTCCAGAAGATAACTTCTCAGTAGAGCAGTGGATCGGGGCTGATAACAACGATTCGGTCACATACGTCTACTGGAATGCGGTGTCTGCCAACGATACGAAGGACACTGCCCTGCGGAAGCTCTGCTTTACGATTGCTTGCAGTGGCGTACCTGATTCAGGTTTGCTTCCAACTGCTCATTATTTTCACGTCTTCCACTGTAATGTTAATGCAAGCGCATGCTGATTTCCAGCCTTGGAACTCGTTGACATAAGCAACTGCCCGCGAACACAGGTTGAACGATGGCTATGGAGAACACCAGCCTATAGAAACGCCATTTGGGGTTTGTGGTCTTTTTGGGCTCAAGTTGTTGGAATGATTGGATCGTTAACATCGTTTGGCTTATTCTGGATCTCGATCGCGGTTGACAGATGGCTACGTATACGCATCGGTATCTTTATTTTCGGCATGATTGGGGTTTTTGTATGTCCGTTGTTGTATGGTGTCGGTTTCTGTTTATCTCTGGTTATCTTTTTCTTTGTAATAGCTGATTTCGCTCCTGTAGCGCATATTTTTTACGGCTTGTTGAGCTAACCCAAGCCGAAAACTTTCTGCATACAGCTGTCCTCACTCTTAATTCACGTTCACTTATTTAGTGGTTATGTTATTGTGAAGCAGGAAGCCAAGAACCTCACACCAATTATCTACCTTATACCAATGAAAATAGTTAATTTTGTACTTCTGTTCATTCTGGAACTCCTATTCCAGTGGTACTACTACAGTCTGCCACAACATAATCTATCAAATCATGTTTGTGTCGCCGCTAGCAAAAGCATCAGTAAGTAACACCGAAAGCGCTACTGTACGCGAGAACGGCAGTTATACGTAGCCTCGTTTTGTTAAAACTCGTTCCAAGTAAAACGCAAGCAGGAGTGGCTCATCACACCGCTGACTGGATGCGTGCCGTATTGACGCGGTGAAAGAAACTCGTTTGATCGTTAATTTTAACCCGTTGACGGGCATTGGCGTTCAGGAGGCGACAAGGTGTTTGGGATTTTTTCCCAGCGATCGCCAACAGTTATCCGTTATTCCATAACGTAATATGCAATAAGGGACTTTAAAGCAGCTATAAAAACATTATTCAATCTTGTGTCTCAAGTTATTTAAAAACTACAGGTGCGCAAAAGTCGACTTATTTCGACCTGTCTGAGCTCTCCGATGCCTTGGTGAATAACTTTCTAGTCGATGATTCGATAAATTTGAAATAAATCTGCAAGGTACAATTGATAAATTGCTTTATTCAGAAATGTCCGTCATGGCATCTGAAAGTCACACTGTACAAGGCCACTGTCCGTCAAAAACCCGTGTTGCTTGCTAAACGCCATTGCGCACGAAAGGTTTCGAAAACACGGGCGGGCGCACTTTCGACAGATTCTGTTTATTACGTAAACGGAATAAGTTACTGTCGCTTCGGACGCAAACCATGTGCCACGCGGTTCCGTTTATCGGAAGCTGGCGCAAACCGCTGTCGCTAATCAACACCCCGGGCGGTCGGCTTCCGGAAAACAGAACCTTTAGGGAACCGTCCTGACTACAGCAATTCTACTGCAACTGCAATAACACTGTGAAATGGCGGCACAGCACCGTGTGCTTTGCCGCGTTTGTACACATCGATGCATCGCTTGGGTAAGCTAAGGGAGAACGCTGCGCAGCTTTGAAGAAACATGTGTTCTGAGTTTTGATCAGTTTCGGGCCGTTGCAAACTACAGTATGCAACTGCAAGCGGGCACATTGATGATGTTGACCTTGGCGGCGGCATCACTATTACTTCCGACCGCTAGTGCGTTCTAAAAAGTGTTAGTAACCACTATTATCTGATTGGGCGCTAACGACCATTCCAGCTGGACCTTCCCCGCCGTTTTAGACACTGGCACCTGCGGTAACACCCGGGAAAAGCGCAGACACGGACAATGGGCGAGTATAAAAGCGACAGAAATGTAAGGCTGAAGGTCATAAATAATGCTTCGTGCAGTCTCATATGAGAGTATATTGATAGGTGTGGAAAGAAACATCCTTAGCATCGCCTATTTTCAGTATTCTATTTGTAGCAGTGGTCAAAACACATGAAAACGGCTTTTAGGCGTTTTTAATTTTTTGCTGACCAGTGGTCAGTTTGTTGACCACTTCTATACTTTTGTTTTAAAGTACTTCTTTTGTGCTATTCAATGAAGTTATTAGTTTTACGTAATTCCTGTTCGTCTAGTTATTACATAATTTAACGCTTTTATGCTGTAGACCGTCCATGGGCATTGGCGTTTAGCAGGCGACATAGTTACCACCGCTGACCTATGGTCAGTACAAGCTCACAAAAAATTCCCTTTCTTAATTGAATTTTTTCATCGGGAAATCCCGATTTTCAATAGGATACTCGCGCTCCTTCGGGTACCGCCCGCTGGAGTGTTAATTAAATTTCCGCATTTTACGTAACGATCAATGGAAGGCTAAAACGGCATCCCGGTATTTTGCCGAGGTCGATTCCCCGCAGGACATTTGGTAGCATACATCCCCCTTTACATCGCGGGACAATATGTCGGCAGGACATTCCGACGAAAGACATTTCGTCTCGAGAAAATGTTTTCGAACATACATTCCAGCCCTTCCGGCAAAACGATAACTAATCTTACCAAACCGGTAAAGTCGCAAAGGGAAGATGTCTCAGACCAATAGTTATGTCACAAAACCGAAATGTCCCTGCGTCCGTGTGTCCCGCGACGCTATGCTTTACTGTGAAAAGTCGCGCGTCCAGTTAGGGTGCCGCGAAATATCATACACCCAAACGTCCGGGTGCGAAGATGGACATAATAAAAAACAGTTAATAAAAGTAAAAGAATATAAAAACCATGAGAAACATTACTAAAACAAGAATTCGGAAAGAAAAGCAAAGCGACCGAAATGTTTAGGTGCCGAAACGAGCGTTGGTCGAATTAAAGGCTTGCCAAATTGATTAACACTTCGTCTACTAGCGCGGTTACTCACACCAGAAGTGACTTTATTAGTTCAGTAACAAATTTCAAAAAAATAATTTTTTAACAAAACTTTTTGGCTATGTGCATGAAAACGGGTCTAGTTTTTGATAGTGTTGTGTTTGACCTTCTCCGTGCTACCGGAAGTCAAGAATTGAGATGGTGTGAGTCACCATCCTTTTGGGACATGCGCATTCAACGGGCCTCACCGTCCTGCTGCGTGAATGAAAGGTTTCGAGAAAATCAGGCCTTGTACTAAACAGCATTCGTATGTAACTGGTAAATTTTCAGCGATATATGTTGTGCCGTTACCCAACAAAAAAACGGGAAGCATTGGGAAGTTTGAGAAGACTGCCCAATGATTCCCTTGCTCGACAAAAAGGCATACAAGGAAGACAACTAGAGCAGCCGAGAAGACGCAGCACAGGTGAGCATACCGCAAGCCGGTGCTCTCATATACGGTCGATCCGGGTCATCTGGGCTGATGAAAGAGATAGCACTGAAAGGAGGTCCTCCTTTCATCACAAGTAAATCTGGCGCACCTGTCTTACTCTGTTTCTTTTGTTTTCTCACTTCATGGAATTGGTCAAACATCCTTTAAACAAAAGGCACCATTGGGCAGAAAAAGTTAATGACCAATCGTGCTCTTCTGGTGGCTTACACCATGAAAGTAGACCTCGTTGCTCACAACTGCCAGTCGACGAAGTGTTAACAATGTTGCCCGTCGTGCTCAGATTCGCTGTTTCGTGACATCTCCTAATAGGTACAGATGTGAGCGTAACGCTTTTGTGTGGTAACCCGTTGGTAAGCAACTTTTAAGAAGTATGCGCAGTGCGTGTTAATACAATAACTGCGATTAACACTCGCCCTCGTCCATGTGCCCGATAGGCACATTTAATCATTCGGAAATTCATGGAACGTCACACTGACAATAGACGTTTCCTACTTACCCAAAATTTCTGAGATAATTTGGTTGCTTTTTACTTATTCAAAAAGTTAGTATGAAATGAAAAGTTTAAAACTACGATTTCCAAGCGCTTCCGGTTGGTGAACAAATGGCAATTCGGCAGTGTGGCAGCGAATTTTGGCTCAGGTGCGAATTTTTCTGCGAAGTAAGAATCACTTCTTTTCAGATTCAGTTTTCCGATTCAACAGCAACCCTTTCTACATGCGTGTTTAATGAAAACGAAAAACAACGTTTAGAAAACTTTTTGCTTGAATATGAGAACCACCTGATTGAATACACCCGATTTAGATGAACCCATTTGCCTGTGCGTGCCCGATTACGGTTTGCCACCTTCAATGTGAAACATCGGTTTCGAAAGCGGCGGCTTGTTCAGGCGGGTGCACTTACTGGTTTATATTACAATATTTGAATTTTATGGCTTAATGTTCCCAGTTCTGCAAACAAAGATTAAAATCGAAATTTTTGTCCTTTACGAATCACAAAAATTACTACTGTGCATAAAAATAATGAGCGCAAGACGCTCGTTGTGAACTCGTGATGATGTCTGCCAATACTGTATAATGTGATACTCTGGAAGAGTCCAGGACAGTGATCTAGACTGACAAGATCCTGCGTTGTGTGAAATGCTATCAATACGGGATAAATGCACAACGCACGGCATCCGCTAGCATGGACACACTTTATTGAGTGAAAAACCAAATCTCTACTCAACTCTCTGAACACTGGCAAATCTGCCAAGCGAAGAGCTAAATCAACGCTCTTCGCAGCGCACATAGGCGCGCCCACACAAGGCACATACAACCAATCAGAGGAGACACAACACTGACACGTCATCCGCTTAACGCCACAGGCGTGAGGGTGGACGTGAGTACAGCCATGGCTCACATGCCTCTGGGAGGGATGCCGAGCTCCGTTCGAGGCTGCATCCATCTCCGTGTCGAATCCGATCGTTTGGCGGACGGCCTGTGTGTGCTCATAAAAATGCTAATAAAAACATCATCTCTTTTAGTCCATTTATCACATCTAGTCTATACATAGACAATTTCCATTCCACGATGTGAAAATAAAGAGATCTGTATCAAAAATACTATAACATCAACAGTTATGAACAGATCAACAGAAGTATTAATCAAATCCGTAGACTAGGATCCTCCACTCATCTGGTCACAGGTATCCTGTCCACCGTTAGGAACTTTTTGGTCCAATTCCGCTCCATTGAGCAACGCCGCTCCGCTTGAGCACCTTGCTTTTATAGTGCGACTTTCATCACATCAGATCCGCTTGAGGATCAGGTGCGTATCATCGTACGACTTATGAATACTGCTTCATCTTTGGAATATTTGCGTATCTATTGTACGACTTCGGTCAGATGAGATCCGTATTGGTCATGGAGGGACGTCATGTAGACAAGCGAAGTTCGCTTCCTCCCTGGTGAGATCATCTTTTAGATGATTTCGGATGTGCGACATCGTAATAATTCATCTTCATCCTGGTCATGGAGGTACTTCAGTCGTTTTGATATCGACTTTCAAGCTCATTTCAGCTTGCCTCCCTGGTAAAGTTCATCTGTCGCACATCTCAACCTTGTTACAGAGAGCCGGCAAGTTATACCGTAGCAACTCCGTTTAAAGATCCGGCTAATTACCGTAGATTTCTCACACTTTAAGATGAGCTGAGTTGATGAACTGCAACAGAGCCGACTTTAAGCCGTAGCAACTCCTTTTCAATCATTTACGTTATTCCATCATCTCGTTCGACTCATCTCCGTCGCCACCATCTCGCGGCTGACGTTTTCGAGTTGAGGCTGGCTGATTTCGGTCAGAAGTTCGGTCTGCCGGTTCCGCTGGTGCGACTTCTGCATCCTGCTCTGCTTGTGCAATCCGGACGGCGACATGGCGTGGTCCACGTCCTTTTACTTGGCGACTTCGCTTGATCGCCTCAAGTAGATGACGGGCGTCATCTTCCTCAAGCTGCAAGTCCCGGTTACGAGGATCATCGGCCAACCGTTGTCTGACATCCTCGTAATGATCGCGGATCTGCTGATTCCTGGCAGCTCGTTTGCCGGGTGCGTTAGGGGCTTGAGGAGGTGCCGTATTTTGGGATCGATGTCCTCTGAGATGCTCCTTGATGTATTTATGGACATGATCTTTTGGTTCCACATAATGGGTGTCCATCGTATAACGGATTCGGTCGAGCATCTCCTGATAATGAGAGTCGAAAATCGTCCGAAGATTATCATATTCCAGTCTGCCCGTAACACTCTTCAGATCATCATCCGCTTTCTTGGCTATTGCCTGATGTTTAGCGGCTGATCCCATTTTGGCAGCTTTATCCCGGAATACGAGCGGGACTTTATTCTTCGGCATGTCCGAGCTCAATTGGCTGATCGATGAGTAATGTGCCAATCGTGCAGCAAAGATCTTCTGACCCCACGTTCTTGCGTCATGGCTGGTAGGATCAACTACCAGGCCGATCGCTGCTCTCGCTGCCAGCACTTTGAATGCCGGATTCACATGTCGTAACACAAATTGCGCCACGTATTCTCGTCGCTCTTTTATCTCTTGGTATTCGGATTTGGGTCCATCCCGTGGTATCGACGGTATCCAACGGAACTCCCAGTAGATTCAAGTCCAACAGACTTGGCAGACCACACTGTCTGATCGATGTATAATACGCATTCGCCTCTTCGGTGGTGATCTCCAATCGCCCAAGTCTGCTCTCTCGAATTTCTTCCGCATAGTTCGAGTCAATAAGGAACTGTCGCAGGTGCTGCAACTGAGTCAAGATGATTCCTGACTGTTCCGATTCGATGTCCAGTCCCAAGTAACGACATATTTCAGCTCTTTGATCTTCCAGGTCGTCCATATTGAACGTCTTACGGATGAACTGTGGACGTCTCTGCGGGTTATTAAACCGGGACGGTTTATTCATTTCGCGACGACTTTCTGGTTCATGTCGCGGTTCCGGTTCTCGTCGATTATCTTGTTGTCGCCTTTCTTCGATTATGTGACGGACGTCTTGCTCACGTCGCGGCGGTGCCTTACTCGCCGATGTCGACGGCTGAAGATCACTGTCGAGAAGCACCTGTCTTTTATGGACAACGTTATCTTGTGGTATCGATGTGTCCATCGGTTCGTCTCCCGGTAATGTCACAATTAACGGATCCACCCCGTGAACTGTTGACTGCATTCGAGTGTACTTCGGTGGACTGTTTTCCCGCTCTCCACTGGAAGATCGTTTAGTCGGCAACTCGAATGTATTGAAGAATGCCACATCTTCCTGCCACATCTTGTCATGTGGGTCGGGACTTCGATTTCTACGCTCTCTTCTCTGATCTCGAGATCGTTCAGGCGTGAATCCCCTGACTTTTTGATGAACAAACGCACATCCCATCGGTTCCTGACGTCTTTCCTGTTCAGGTTCCGATCGTCGTGGTTCCGGTCGTCGCTCTATATTATCCAGAGCTGGTTTACGTCGAGTTCCGACTTCGACCACTTCATCTCCGTGACGCTCCCATCCTCTCGGGCCACGGTAATCTCGATCACGAGATCGTTCACGAGGTCTATCATCTCGTTCCTTATGATAGTCCCGAGTTCGTTCACGAGAGTATTCCCGTGATCTCTCATTTCGGGAGTCATAATTCCTCTCTCGTGAATATTCGCGTGATCTTTCGCTTCGTCTGGCAGGTGATTGAGGTCGTCTAAACCCGTCATCTCGTTTAAAGCTCTGAAACGCTTTCATCGCCTCAGACTCTCGTTGACGTGCCTTGCGAGCTTCTTCAGTCATCTTTTCGATTAGCATCTGCGTCTCCGGTTTCGGTGCTTCACCTCTTTCTAACCTGAGCTTCTCCCGCAGAAGAGCTTCAAATAAGTTTTTTCGAATGTCCAGGGGGTTCTTTATCAGCGCATCAATCTGTATTGTTAACGATTGAACCCTGGCACATGCCTCATCTTCGTTCAATTTAGAGACGGTTATTGGCTCCTTTCCTTTTTGTGCCAACTTTGCTCGATGCTCATGCGCGATTTGTTCCTCTGCACGTTTGCGGCTGGCTATAGCTTCAGCTTCCAACTCTTGACGCCGCTTGTCTCGCATCATCTGTTCCATGTCCGCATCGAACTTTCTTCGATATGCGTCACATGTATCATCTTGTGGAGGTTCCAAAGTCGCGTCCCAACCAATTTCGCTTTTCTGAATAGCTTGTCGGTAACGATCTTCGATTAACATCTTCTCTTTCGGTGGAACATGCTGCCAATTATCGGCGTAGATGACGTTTCGGAACACGTCTTTATTGCCCCGTGCGGCTTCCGTATATGCCACAAGACTTCGTTCAGCTGGTGGTAGCAGCATTAAGCAATTCCAACATGGAAATTTCCCATTAACAGCCTTGTTATTTCGGATACAGTCCGGACACTTAGGATTAAAGCCCGTAAACCGATCAATTTCCGAATCGATAAGACGTTGCGCTGGTGTCATCGCAGGTGTCACCTGACTCGTTGAGGGTGCCGGTACTGCCTGATGTCTTGCCGGCGAAGGTGCTGCTTGGCTACTCACGGCCAGAGGTGCTGGTTGAGCTGTCGATCTTGCTTGAGTCGATCTGGCTTGGATCTGTTTCGTCATCTAACTTTCCGGTTGGCTTGACTTTTTTGAGCCATTTTTCCACTTTAATCTGTAATCAGAACATGTCAATTTACATCTCATCATCTCATCGCTATCCCATGAAGTCCTTCTTATCATTTTACGCCTATTTTTAGGCTATTCCTGCACTGAGCTGAGACCTTCCTAGCTCATAACGCACTTCTTATGCCTGCCAAGTCTTAAGCTCATTCGCCTAATCTGTTGACTTTTCACATCTCGTTTCACATCTGTTTAGCACTTTCGCTAAATTTTCCGGTTTTAACTTCAATCACTGCCATATCGCCTTCTTTTAATCTGAACTGATGATGTTTTGCTGTGACATACGGTGGACCTTCCTGACCGCATATCACACATCTCTCAATCGCTATTCTTTTTGCGATGTGTCAGCTGGAGCAGCTGACACAGTCTCAGTTGACTTCAGTTCAATTTCATCAGTTTTCGATTCGTTCGGGTTAGTTGCCGTTGACTTCGGATCAGGTTCAGCTGCTTTCGTCTCAGTTGGTGGCAGCTCCTGCGGAGTAGAATCAACTTTTTCCGAAGTTATTTCTTGAACAGCTTCTCCAATTTGTGGTGTATCATCTGACAAATCTTCCGGTTTTGGGTGAATTCTGTCATCTTTTATCTCCAGTATATTTTCATCGACCAGGCTCTCAACTGCCTTCTTGATCCACTCTCGATCTTTTTCGATGCTAAATTCGCCTACTTCGTAGTTGACGGCGAAAAAGTTCGACAGGTCATCCCATGTCACTCCGTGAGTTCCGCCGAGTCTTGGTATCGCCGCGTCGGTCATAGCGATCTTCCAAAACTTCAGATCCATCTTTAGTCGGGGAGTGCGTGTTGGAGGTGGTAGATAATATACCCATTTATTCGTCTCCGTATAACTAAAGCCTAATTTCCCTTCTTTATAGGCTCGTTTAGTCATCCGGTCAAAACTGTTTCCCGATAATTTCAGAGCTTTATTGGTGCACATAGCCGATTTGAGCTCCCTGTGGCCCATTGTCTGGTTTTGTTGACTTCCCAGGAAACGTTTAAGTTCGCACCAGATTTGATTGGCGTTGTCCAACGGTATTCCGAGCATATATTCTCGGTCTTCGGATTTCGCTCCGGTGTCTGAACTTTCCGCTGAGTCAATAGGGACAGTTCCGGATGCTTTCTCGTCGATGGTGAGTTTCGCCATCGAGCTTGTTGATGACTTTGTCGATTTCGGTTCGTTGCTCTGGGAGGGTGTCGAGTCCGCTTTGTCGTCTTTTGGCTTGCTACTTCAGCCCCACTGGTCTTAGGTAGCGCAAGTCCCGACGTCTTTCGTCTTTCCCGCATGGCGGCAAGTTCAGCTTCAGCCTGTTGTACCAATTTATCGGTAGGGAGAACGACCTTCCGCTCATCCTCTACTCGAGTTGTCGTAGTTTTCTCTACCGGCTTTGCGGGAGCTGCTGCTAAATCATCATCTTCATCATCCGTTTCAGAGTCGGCATCCATGATACCTCTGTCCTCTAACGGCTTCTTTTTGGACCTGTCTGCTGCAAGTTTCGCTTCCGCTGCTCTCAATTGATCTCCCTTTCGATGGAGAACATTTAGTATAGGTGTAGCCGGGTCATCTCGCTTTTTAACATCAAGCAGCGTCGAATCGTCACTTTCGGAGTAATGGTTCTGATTCTCGATTTCCACCGGTATTAGTCCAAACGAGGTGTATCTAATTGGAGATCCCATATGGGCGTTGGTGGTAATGACTTTTCCTTCTTTAATCATCTTTGTTAGCGTTGTAGCATTTCCCGCTTCAAGTTCTGCAAAATTACCGTTTCCACCATGCCATAAGCCGTTAATATACTGCGTAATACGGTGTCGAGTCGAGCCGATGGGGCTGCGCATTCCGGCTATAGCTAACTCGATCTGTCTCCTTTTATCAGCATGTTGATCGAACAGCTGTTTATCGATTCCTCCCGTTCTGACCAACTTCGCTCCCAGTTTCCATTCGAGATGTTTTTTCGTCAATTTCCCGACATTCATGGCATATTCCACCAGCGTATAAAACTTTCGAGCTGTGAAGGAGTGACCTCGTGCCTCCATCTTTTCCTTCGCTTCCCTGCGGAATTTTAATGTGATCGATGTATCCCTGGTACGCATCCTATTCACTATTTTCTTAGTGATTTCGATCATATCATCTTCCGTTAGATCTTCGCCGTCTGGTTAATCAAACTCGGGAAATGGCTCAGAGTTTTCTGGTTCCGAATATTCGAGTTCACTGTCGCCTAGAATTCTGGCGTATCCTGCCATGCCAGGGGCGTCAATTCTCCGGACCGCTGGAGGTTTTGATTTCTTTTCACCACTCTTCTTCCCTCCTTTCTTTTGTTTTTCTAAGGCCAGCTGTTTCTGTTTTTCCAATGTCGACTCCAAGCTCGGCGCCACCTTCGGTTCAGCCGTTTTGCCTCGTGTAGTTCGTCCTACCGAGACTGATTTTGACATGATTGTCGATGTGCTTGGGCGGCTACTTGCTTCAGATAATGCCGTCGACTCGCGAGATGATTCGCGTTTCTTCTTATCAGTTTCAGCTTTCTCCTTGCGCTCTTTCTGAGTCGATGCTGACATGATTTGTCCGAGCGGGAATACTTTCTTCAATGCAATTGGTTTCGACTTAAACGCGGTTGATGTCGCTGATTCAATGACAATTTTCTTCGGTGTTGTGACCGTTGATGGGCTATCATCTGTAACGACCACATCTTCATAATCAATTTCGACATCAACATCCGGTGAGGACTCCTCCTTTTTGTGTCCCCTTTTCTTCTGTTGAGTTTCCCCCTTTTCTTTCTTGGTTTTAATTCTTCCTTCGAACTTGTACCCGATTTCTGCCCAGGTTTTTCAGCTTTCTTGGGCTTTGTATCCGTTTTGGACGATCTTGTCTTCGGCTTTTCATCTTCCGAATCTTCGTCAGATGATCCGTCATCTTCTTCAGAGTCGTCTGAATTTCGAGATGGGAAACAATGAGGACAATTCACATCTTTACACGGCTTATGTACCGCTCCTTTGACGATCTCGAAAACTCTAGCCAGCGATCGTTTAGGGTTATCCTCATCAACCTGTTCCTCTTCCGACTCCGGTTCTCTTCTTCGTCTTCCGGATCATCATCTCCTGCTTCGGGAGCTCCGTCATCTTCCATTTCCTCATCAGCTTCTCCGGCAGGACCTTCCTGTGCCGCGAGCTAAGCCTGGGCTTGAGCTTGCTGCTGTTTGGCAAGCTGTTCATTTGCAGCTTTTTTATATGTTCCGGAGGTGTAATATCCCAGTACAGCGGTGTTTTTCGGTGATCATAACAGGCAGTTCGGAGCGTTCCATCATCGTGGTTAAATGTCAATCGAATGAAAGCCTGATCCGCCTCCGCGCGCTGTTGCACCAGACTAAGCACCGCTGCCGTCAATGCTACCGCGTTATTCTTCACCTCGGGTGGTAACATTTTGTATAGTACTTTGAGGGCTTTTCTTGATTCCTTGTCAGCATGTTCTCTGTCTTCCTTCGATATGCACATCGGTGCGAAGGGGATCGGATCTCCCGATAAGGGATCGACAATTTCCACTATCGCTATTCCTGGTACATCAGCTGCGTATTCGTATCCGATCGTAAGCAGTCTGCAGACTGGCTCAGTATACAGGTACACTGTGTCGTAATCGGGTTGTCGTTTTCTCTTCCCGCCTGTATCTTCTTCTTCTAGTTTTAACGTTTTTCTTTCGACCGCCAATATCTGCCCTTCGGCTGTGTAGGTATATAACATGTGGTCCTCGTTCGTGCCCACCCGTATATGAATCCAGGCGTCCTCTTCTTTCGCCTTTTTCGCTATCAGCTCTTTCATCATTCGGATGAGAATTCGGGGATTTCTGCGATCCACCTCATTCGGGATAGCTGCTAAGGCCGCTTCTGCCTGCTCCCGTGATGCCGTATTGATCATTTTCTTCAACTCTTTATTTCCCTTATCTGCGCAAGATGGGATCTCCTGGTTCGTATTTTTATCCACTAGTCGAGCGGACAGCGCCGGACACCTTCTTCTCTTGTCCATCTGTTCCAGGGAAGTTTACGCAATAAGCTTTGACTGGTGGGATCTCAGCTGCGGGTGTCGGTTGATTGGGTGCCACTGGTAGTGGTGGAATCGGTTGAGTTGGAGCTGGTACCGATGGTTGATGAACCTTCTTGGCCACCGGTACAACTGGTACGGGCATTTCGTGCGCCTGCGGTGGTTCCTTACTCACCGTAGGCTTTTTTGCCTTCTGACCAGTTGCGTCTCCTGATTTCGGACTTTTCGTCACCGCTCTCGCACGTTTTGATGTGCCATAGCTGGACGACTCTGCTGTCGAGCTTGTCCGTGATCTCGTGCGCTGTTTCAAAGCTTCATCCAACTTCTTCTTTTCTGCCAATATTTCTTCATCTGTCATCTCTTCTACAGTTTTCGTCAACGGTGTCCCCGTTTTTTCTTTTGATGAAGTCGGTGCAGCATCTACCGATCGGGACCTTTCTTCTGGATATTTTCTGATAAAACGGAGGATCTTTTCCACCATATCCGGCCAGTTTCGATGCACCAAGGCTGGATGACACCTTTTCATCGTTACAATTTGGATTCCGATTTCTTTTCTCTTCTGAATAAGAACTGCTGTCTTCTCTTTCAATGCCTCGTGTGTGGGATGAGACATCCCTGCCACCGACATCAATTTGCCGTAGAACGCATGTTGGTCATCGACGCGTTCATGAATCCGGTAAAAATCGTGGCATATTCGGTTGAAGTCATGTATGACTCTCCTGTGTTCCTCCGTAATCGTCTCATGTTCATCCACGATCACGTTCAGGCGGTCATCATCTTCTCTTATATTAACCGTCAATCGTGGAGAGTATTCGGATACTGAGGGTTCGCCTGGAGGGGTTTTCGGTAATCCTTCTAACTGTGGTCCCAACGAGGGCAACACTCCTCTCAATCGGGGTGATTCAAATCGGTTTCCTCGTCCATATGATCTGCCTCCTCTTTTATGTGGGGATATGCCTCCGCGATCAAATCGTCGATGTGGACGTGGTAGCACGGATGTGCCAAATGGTCCTGGCGTCGTTACGGTCCAGTCCGGAAATAACGGTGGTAAATTTAAGCCTCCTTGGGACATAGATGGGGCAGGCGACGTTCCGCCATGTCCCCCGTATACTGATCTGGGCGAAGTTCCACCGATACCTGGTGTTCGGACTGGGGACATGCCGCTGAATCCTCCGTGTCCGCCAGGTACTACCGGTATCCCACCAAATCCGGGTAATCGTACGGGTGCCGTTTGGATTCCAACAGGGAAATTCGATACCACCTGCTGTGGTGGTGGCATCAATAATGCCGGTGATTCCATTGCAACTTGTGCTGAGCCATACGCTGGGAATTGTTGTCCCGAGAAAGGAACATTTTGTCCTGGGAACTGGGGTGGTCCGACATTTGTGCCGTAGTGATCCGACACCCAGTTCTGCGTATTCTGGTAACTCGTTGGATCCTGTGGGTGCGGATAAAAGACTGTGCCTCCCGCATAAACTGGCTGGTTCGATACGCCTGGATCATTCTGAACCGTTCCTGCGGATGAATTCGATTCTTCTCCAAAGTCAGGGTCATAACCCTGATCACCTTCCATTCTTATCGGTGCTTTTAACGGGTTTCCGATGCTCTCAGAATCAGAATTATCTGAGTTCTGTCGTTCCAATCGTTCCATCAACTCTTAATACCTGTTAGAACAATGAAAACGATATCTGTTAGCCGGTTTTCGCCGAATGACTTTTACGCCTTCCCAACTCCCGTTCATAATATCATAAACGCCCATAAGCCTTATTTTTGGGTTAATATCCCTGCGTCCTTTAGTTATCCGATCAAAGAGTTCTTTTTCGGCGGCGTCTTCCTCTTCTTCTTTGCTTGTGAGGATTTCCGTGGGAGTGGGTCGTGACTTCTTCTTTTTCACCTTTCATTGCTCGATGGCAGCGGCAATGTCACGCCCCAATTGTGCGGCTGTTGCCTTAGATGTCTCAAGCTGCTGCGCCCGCTGATCGGTAGCGTCGCGCGGAGCACAATCTTTTTCTACAGCCACCTTCGGCTGATTTTCTTTGGTAGCAGTGCGTGGTTTGAAAAGCTTTTTCAAAGTATGCTCTGCTACTTCAGGGCGCGGTTTGGGAGAGGACTGATTCAAGGCTTCTGGAAGATCACGATCTGCTAGTCCAGTTGCGATCTCTGTTAGGTTTCCAGCTTCTTCGCTTAACTTAATGGTCATTGCCGTTTCAAAGTCCTTATCGTCTTTTCGAGGTCTGCCTCTTCTCTTTTTCGGCCCAACCTCGTCCGTATCTTTTGACACTTCGGTGTCAGAGCGTGGTTTGAAAGGAGCGCGCTCTGCTGCATCATCTTCCGTTTCAGGTAGCAGAGGTGGTTCGGAAAATGATTTGTCGTGTACATCCCAATCGTTTTGCATACCACGCTCTGGTTCCGAATCTCTTTGGGGATCTCGTTCTGATAACTTTTTTGTCAATAGCGGGTGCCAGGGCTTTAATCGGTCTATGGACACCACTTTCAAGTCCGCCTCTTTTGTCGGGTTCTGTTCGATTACTTCTGCTTTGTTTGCTCGTGGGAAGCTGAGGATTTTCCACACTTTATCGTATTTCGCTTTAAAGTCTGATTGATTTTCCTTCCTTCCCTGTTTCGTATCTTTGGGAAGTCGTATGAGTACGAAGTCGCCTACTTTGAAGTTCGGTTCCGACTTCTTCTTATTGTAGATCTCCGCATTCTTCTCATAGGCATCTTTTATGTTACATTTTGCACTTCTTCAGCGAAAGTCAGATTCTTTTCATGGTCTCGACCCATTCGTCTGGAGTACCATAATCATCCGGTAAGTTCGTTCTGGTCACCACATCTTCTGGCATGGTCATCTCTCTTCCATGCAGCATATAATATGCTGAGTAACCGGTTGTGGCGTGTACAGCTCTGTTCATCCCTGAGACCACATATGGCAGGTACTTGTTAAATTTCCGTTCATTTCCTGCCTTCATGTACTGTGCTAGACCATCTCCGATGATCTGCATCTGCCGTTCTACTTGATCCTGGCCTTCAGGGTGATACGCCGTTCCAAACGTGTGTTTTATCTTGAACATGTTGGTGACTTTCGATAAAACTTCCGCTGTGAAGTGCCTTCCACGATCCGTGTGGAGGATGTGCGGTGCTCCATGTACCAATATCACGTGTTTTACGAAGACTTTGGCGAACTCCTTCGCTGTCGCCGTCTTCATTGGTACCGCAATCACATATTGTCAGCTGGTCGATGAAGACCGCTATGTACTTATATCCCCGCTTCTTTGTTGGCAATAATGGTCCTTTCAGATCGGCATATACTCGGAAGAAAGGATGTCCCACTTTGATCTCCTGTAACTTGCCAGGTGGACACTTCCGTGGTGTCTTGTGGAACTGACATCCTTGACATGCCAATATATAATTTTTCACGTCCGTACTCATTCTGTTCCAATAATATCGCAGTCTGATAGCTGCCAACGTCTTTTCAAATCCAAGGTGACCTGCTGCTTTTTCATCATGCAGCGCATGGATGATCGCTCTTCTCATCGACAGTGGTACGACGTATGTCCTTTCCAATCTGCCTTTATTATCCTTTACCCGGTATAAGATTCCGTTCCACAGCTGATAATGAACTCAAAATTTTGATCTCGTTTCCGCATCCGGTAGGTGCTCCAGTTCGTCGATAATCATCGCAAGGTGAGGATCTTTAAGCTGCTTGTTTCGCAGTTGTAGATTCGAATCATCTACTTCTTCCTCATCTCCTTGCAAGTTGACGATACGCACTGTTGCAGTGCTGAGCTCGTTCCAATCGGAGATGATTTTGCATCTTGGCAGCGGTTTATGTCGATTTGTCGGTTTATTAGGGAACTTCAGCAACTTTATAGGGCACTCGTGTAATGCCTGCGCAACTTTATCTGGTTCCCTGAGATCATCTCGATCTTTACTTCGCTCGCTAGGCTCAGCTCTCTGAGCTGCCGAGTCAGGTCCAGCCCTCGCCGAGTCAGGTCCAATTCCTGCCGAGTCGGGTCCAGATCCACTTTTAAGACGGTTAACGTTGATCGATGTCTCAGCCGACTCTTTCGCCGTAACTGAGTTGATCTTTATTCGCTTTTCTCTCTCTTCGGCCATCTGAACGAACAGCTGCCAGACTTCGATAGCTGGTTCCTTTATGTTGTACTCTTTTTTGATATCCTCGAAGTTCGGAATTTCGTCAAACTCCTCATCGTGGCATGTTGGACCTTCAATAGGTGCTCTCGATAGAGCATCCGCGTTATCGCAGTACTTTCCCGGTTTGTACTCGATCTTGAACTGGTGGCCTTGTAATGCCATTGCCCATCTCGTTAATCGCGGATTCATGCCAACTTTATTCGTTTCCGATCTCAGCAGATTCGTCAGTGCCTGATGATCAGTACGTACGGTGAACTCGGAGTAATCGATATACGGTTTGAATTTTCTGACGGCGAATACGACCGCCAGACACTCCCATTCAGTAACACCGTAGTTCCTTTCAGCTCCGTGTAGGACGCGGCTCGCATAGGCAATTGGATGACCTTCTTGGGATAATACTGCTCCAATTCCTTCTTTGCTCGCGTCGCATTCGATGACTGTCGGTTTAGCTGGATCAAATTTTGCCAGCACTGGACCTTCACAAAGCAACTTTTTTAAGTTCTCAAACTCCTTCGTGTGAACTTCTGTCCAGTCTTTTCTGACGTGTTTATCATTGCGCAACAGCTCATATAAATGGCAGGTGTGTTGTGCGTAGCCGGCTATGAACTTCCGATAGTAGTTCGCCAGTCCCAAAAATGATCTCAGCTGTCGTTCAGTCTGAGGTCGTCCGATACTGCGGTGATTTTTTCGGGATCCATTCGAACTCCGTTCTCACTGAGTATGTGACCCAGGAATCCCATCTCCCGCATTCCAATTTCACATTTCGTTGGTTTAATGGTGAAACCTGCTTCCACCAAACTCTGAAGTACGTTTCTCATATTTTGCATGAAAATCTCCCAAGTCTTTCCAGCGAAAATGACATCATCGATGTATCCAAAGACGCAGCCCTTTCGCTTCGCCTTGGATAAAACTCTGTCCATGCAGAGTTGAAACGTTGCGGGTCCATTACAGACTCCGAACGGCATCCTTTTGAACCGATACATGCCATCTTGAGTCACGAATGTCGTTTTATTAATCGACTCCGGATCCATGGGAATCTGCCAGAATCCACTTTGCAGGTCCATTTTCCCATAGTACTTGTTGCCTGCACATGCATCCAGCAACTCATCCGGGTTCGGTAAGGGGTAGTTATTTTTCTTCGTTAACTTGTTCAGCATGATGTAGTTGACGCAGAATCTGGTTCCCATTGTTCCGTCACCATTCTTTTTTGCTGCCAGCACGACTGGAAAGCTCCAGTCGGCATCTGATGGCTCGATGACGTCCTGCGCCAGCATCTCTTCGATGTGCTTTGTTATGAACTCTCGACCTGTCCAGCTGGTTCTGGCGGGATTGCACTTTACCGGTTTCGCATCTCCCGTATCAATCACGTGGGTGATCCCTTTGACATCTCCGTACGGTTTCTTTGATGTCGGCAACACCTTCCAGAACTCCCAGAATGCATTATACACATCATTCTTCTGTTCCTGTGTCAGATCAGGTCCGAGTTTCAGGTTCCCGATAATCTTTGTCAGCTCAGCCTTCGTTACGTCATCAACTGTTGGATTAGAGAGCACGTTCCTTACTGTGCCACTATTGACCTGGACGTTCTCCATATGATCGTATGGCTCCACGTATCCAAGGAACTGTCCTTTTTTAACAACTTGCCGTTTAATGCTATGATTAGCGATGACCAGATCAAAGTGCTTACCTTTATGATCTGTCACTCCTGCTAGCGGTTGGACATCGGTTTCCACTTGGAAGACTGGTGTGAACATCAGCTTCTCGTTAGCTGGTACAAATCGTGCCATCTTGACTTTGACTCGTGTGCAAACAGATGGTTTCAGGAAGATCCTTTGATCACTGTAGACTCTAATGGTCTCTCGGTTTAATCTCATCCGTTGCACCTTCGTTCTTCGCACTTTGATCTTCTGCTCCTTTTCTTCATCGACCTCATCATCTTCATCAAGGTCGAGCAGGTTCTCTTGTTCTGAGAGGTCGTTTACTCCCGAGTCTTCTGAGGTCGTTGAATTATCACTTGAGCTCGTCCAATCTGAATCTGAGTTGCTGCCATCATCATCCTTTGCGGCTCTCTGTTCAAGTGGTCGCTCATCAGCTCCTTTTTCAGATGAGACGTCATCTTCATCACCTCGTGAATCGCTAAGTTTTTTCATCTTCGCATTTTTGGGCAGAGGTTTGCCCGTTTCCATCGTTTTTCTTCCACATTTCGCTGCGATTCTCGGATGGGTACGTGTTACTCGTACTTTCGCCGATGACCTTCGTTCATCTAAGGCGGACCTCTCATCGTTGGGAGCTGTTCCTTCCAGCTCATCGAGCTCCTCGAGGCTCATTAATCGACTTTTCTCGATCGGTGGACCTTCCTCACCGTTATCGAGTATCTCCTCGTCCCCTTTTGCCTTTGTTACTGGGTTTTGATGCCCCTCAGAGATCTTTTGGAGATCCTCGTTGAACTTTTCCCACATCTTTCCTCTTTCCGTTAACATTTGTGCGATTTCAAATGCTGTTGGCGATCTATGTTCTTCATTTTCGATCACCTTCACATCAGCATCTTCCTCATATCCGATGGGTCTTTTAGCCCCAATGAAGACGCATATTCGCCTTCAAGTTATCGGTGAGCAGCTCGTTATTCGGGGTCATCTCGTAGATGCACCATTTATCATCTCCTCGTTGAGAGAAATCAGCTTCATCTGGTGCTGATGCGAAAGTCACCTTCTTCTGTGGAAGACCAGTTGCTCCGATTTCTCTTCGTTTCCGATATACTTTCAGCTCAAGTATGTCGTTATCTGGTGGGGGTGGGAACTCTGCTTCCAACTTTTTCCAGTACTTGTCGAAGGATCCCTCATCTCCCTTCACCAGTGCGTCATGGAACTTTTCAAATAGCTCGTACACCGGTTCACCAAGTCCAGTGGGGAATATGACCGTCTTTCCTTTATCTTTGTACAAGCGGTTGGTGCGGAAGTCCCAGAACAGCTCACATCTCACGTCTTCCCACAATTTTCCTTCATCAAATATCTCATGTATCTCTCTGTAAAACTTTGCTTGATATCGTTTAGCCTCTGGGGAGTCCAACTGCTGCTGGTCGGAACAATCTTCCCAGTGACGTATCCATTTCCCTCTTGTTTCGATGAAGTTTCGGACACATGATAGCCATTCTTTGTATCGTTGCCAATGGTATCGCTCGATGTGCTGATTCCACATCGGATTTGTCCGGTTTATACTTTTCACTTCCTTTTGGACATGCCCTTTCATGTCTTCGATTGCCGCATTGCACTTTGGCCATTCAGAGGGATCATCTTGATGAGCTTCTAGTAAGCATTCCTTACATTCCTGTTGAGGTTGCACTATGCACGGGTCCTCATTATACCCGTGATGACAACTGCTGATACGTTCTTCCAGAGTCATGAAGTTGAGGCAAGCAAACGGATTGGTGCTGTCGTTATCTGCGTTGAGCCAGCCTCCATATCTCGGTTTCACATTGAGCTCATCAGATGAGATTTCGATGATCTCCGGTTCCTTTTTGTCCTGATGAATTTTCAGCTGTTCGATCGCTTTATCTCGGATCTCACTTGTGAGTATTTGCTCAGCTTCTGTCATCTTTTTCGGAACTTCTCGTACTTTTTCGAACTTTATATCGTTCCAAACTTTGATAGCTTTTATTCCCAGTGCCTCTGGTACTGGGATAAGCTTCGCCCATTCCATGCCGGGTACGAGAGCTCGTTTCGCTTCGATAGCTGCTTCCTTTTGGGTAGCTACGATCTGGTCCAATGTTGCGGGAGTTTCATCTTGTGTTCCCAGTGCCTCTGGTACTGGGATAGCTCCTTGACCAGCTCCTTTTCGATCATCTTTCGTCGTTTCCCGTGCCTCTGGTACTGGGATAACGACGTTTGCCCGTTCTGTCGGTTTAACTGATGATCTCCCCAACCTGGTAGAGATCTCCCGCTGGATAGCTGTCATCCGTTCAACTATCGACAGCTGGGCAGATGAACCTCCCCTTTTTATGTTCATCTCTTTTGATCCCAGTGCCTCTGGTACTGGGATAGCCCTTTGCTCCGCTTCAGCTTTTACTGCTCCTTTTGCGAGTTCAGCGACTTTTCCAGCTTGAACTTTGGCAGTTGGCTTCGGTTCATCTTCGACTTCCTCCTCTCCGTGATTATCGATTAGGACGAACTTTGTCGCCAGGAAATCATGTCCCAGTAAGACTTGTACGTCATCCGTCTTTGGTCGCACATAGAAGGAGTGTTCTGTAGTTCGTTTTCTTAGTGTTACAGGTGCCACACAGTAGTGTGTGACGACGAAGCCCGATGTGCCGCTGATCCCATTTATCTTCACCAACTTATCTGGTGGCAGCGGTACCATGTGGAGACCATTTTTCTCACAGAACGGTTTACTGATCAACGATGTCTCTGCTCCAGTATTCAACATCGCCATCACTTTTATATCTCCGATTTTGACCTCATGTGTATACGCTTCGATCCTTTTCGGTAAGTTCCCATTTTGAACTTTCAGCTTCCGGACCGTACATTTGACTGGTATCAGTGATACTGGTCCCGGATCCATGTCTGCCGTCGGAGAGAGCACCTGCCCATTCGCATAAGTGCTTTTGTTCTTCAGTATTGAGCTCAAATGGTCGATACGATGTGGCAAGTCAGTTCGGATATCGTAAAATTCTCTTTTTTCATCTCTTTTAAGCCTTTTAACACCTCACATTCATTTTTCGATGCAGCTTTTATATCACTGGTTGTCCTTTTGACCTCGTTTAGTTGCCCCTTCGCAACTTCCTGGTGACTTTTTGTCACCTCAGTGATGGTTTGATATAACTTGGTGCCTTTCGCATCATCTTTCGATGTCTCACGCAGCTTCTCGATGACTTCTCTTGTGATCTGCTCAGCCAGTGTCAGCTCATCTTCTTCGCTATCTTTCAACTCTTCTGCTGATCTCTCATAAATGATCATCTTGTGCTCGTTGTCCTTCATCCAGTCAGTTATCTTCTTTGCCCATTCGTTATTCGTTCGAGTTGGGTAAATTTGCGAGGACATCCCATCTGTTCTGGCTGGTGACCTGTTGGCGTCATCCTGTAGAGCTTGTAAGAAGTCCCGTGGCTTCTCTTTCTTCTTTATGGTAAATCCGCCGTTTGGCAACTTTTGTAACGGAACTTTTTCTCCGTAATTCGGCGGCTTATCTACCGGTGGTGCATTACTCGGGTTGCAAAAGTCGGCGGGTGTCTTCTTATACACTGGAACTGGCTTCTTTGACCCTGGAGCTGGTTTCCCGGTAACCAACTCCTCGAGTTGTATCCTCGCAGCGTCCGTTTGTATTTGTTTGATGTGCCAGTAATCTTCTTGCGACATTTGCCCTTTCAGTTTCGCTTTTGGTGTAACCGGTATCCACATCCCATGATTCCCATTGGGTCGATATGCCACCTTTTGCCACATCTGCTTCTCTTGCAATGCGTTTGCGTCATCCAGTGAGTCATCGGAGACCTGCTGTGCTCGTTCGCTTTCCTTTAGCTGCACTTTTCGCAGCGTCAGTTCCTTTGCCTGACCTGTTGGGACGACCTTTTTGTCGTTGCTTTTAGCGACTGCACATGCTTCTTTATCTCTCACTGGTGCGGAAGGTGGTGACTTCTGTCGGTTCGGTATACCGTTCTCTTCAACATGTTGTCGGAATCTCGAGCGATGCTCATCCGTTTCTTTCTCTTCCTCCATTTTCTTTTTCAGGTTAGCTTTTCGGATGATCTCGTTACGTTGAGCTCGCCGTTCTTTCAGCTTCTCTTCGCTGCAGTAAGGTGATCTCGCCTTATTGTTCACCTTGTTGCTCGCAGTACTGTCCTGCGGCAGTGGTCCTTGCCCACCTGTGATGGCATCTTTTGAGCCATGTCATTTGCAGTCCGATTCTGCAGTGGTGGTCATTTGCCCACTTGTGATGGCATCTTTTGAGCCATCTCCTTCAGCTGATGTGACGGCGTCTTATTAGCCGTATCGCCTGCAGTCTGATTCTGCGGCTGTGGTACTTTGCCCACTGATAATGGCATCTTATGAGCCATGTCGGCTGCAGTCCGATTCTGCAGCTGTGGTCCTTTGCCCACTTGGGATGGCGTCTTTTTAGCCATCTCGTTCGCAGTCCGATTCTGCGTTCCTCCTTTATCCGGTGGTTTCGGTTCGGGAGGATCAGTAGGCTCACCGGCGCCTACTGATCTTGACCGTTTCCCTGATCCATATTCTGCTGCGGGGCTTGCTCGTTTTGCTGCCCCTGGCCAGCGCCGTTCGCGCCGCCGATGCCATTATTCTGGTCGCCGCCACCCCCGTTATTGTTGGCGCGCCAGTTCCGGTTGGCGTAGTTGCCGCGTCCGTTGCCGCGACCTCGCCCGCGGAAGCCTCCTCTGCCGCCGCCGTTATATCCGCCACCCTGGCCACCTCCTTGGTTACCGCCGTTCTGCTGCTTGAACTGGCGCCAAGCTGCAACCAGGTCGTAGCCGTTCGCTACTGCCTGTCGCCAACCGCCTTGATTGCGGAGTCGTTCCCACTCTTGGGTGGCGAACAAGTTCGGGTTCCGGTTCAACGGCATGTTGGCGAACATGCAATTCTGTGCATTGTGGTTACCGAATCCACAATTTTGGCACAGTTGCACGCCTTGGTTCACCTATCCATCAATTTGGCCGAATTTCCATTCAGTTCGGGAACCCTGCTGTGGCTGATAGTTGCCGCGGTTCTGCTGGTAGTTCCCTTGTTTCCGATTCTGATTAAAATTGCCATTTCCCTGGTCATTGTTCAAGTTGGCGTTTCCATTACCTTGACCATTATTCCAATTGTTTCCGTTTCCATATTGATTTCCGTTATTTGGCCTTCCTTGCTGAGGTGGCGCCTCTACGTTCAGGGGGTGCGGCATCACGTTAGCCGGCGCCACCGGTCTGGCCTGTGCCTGCGCTTGTATCGCAGCAACCATGGCATACGTGATAGGTTGTCCGGTTTGACTATCATTGAAAGTCACTTGATTCTGAACCGGGACTGGTGATCTCGGCCGATATTCCACTTGTTGAACTGGTGCAGCTGCGTATTGCCTCGGTGCCATCTCAACCTGGCCCGAGCGGATGGTGACGATATCCGGTTGATTTCGTTGACCTTCCACCACTTTGTATTTATCTTCACCAGCTGCCCACGATCTGAAAAAAGCCTTTATTTCCGCTGGCGTCTTGAACCCCTTCGTTTTCAAGGCGTTGTAGAGGTTGTTATCCACTCTGCATCCGTCTATGAGGAATGCAACCGCTTGCAATTCAGTGATCGCTTTCTTCGCTTTAAATTTCATGATGGCCTGATAGAATTGTTCCAGTGTTTCTTTTCCAGGTTTAAATTTCCTAGCCATGGCCTCACGAAAGCCCAGGACTTCCTCGTTGCGGTCACTGTACTCATCTTTGAACTTATTTAGCCATTCTGTGACCGTGTAGACTTCTTCTTCCGCCTCTTCGATGTCTCTTTCACTGTCGAACCAGATCTTGGCTGGTCCTCTCACGGCACTGGCTATGTCGATCATGATCTGTTCATCGGTCAGATCATATGTTCGTTGTGTTTCTTTTACGATGCGAATCCACCCATTCACCGCATCAGGATTACCATCAAAGATTGCCAGGTCAGTTTTTCGGCCCATGTTTTTGAGCGTCCTATTGAATTCCCTTTGGACACGGTCTTCGTTTCGGTCGTTTCGCTCATTCCGTTGGTTTCGTTCATTTGGGATCTCTCTGAAATATCTCCCGTCGTGTTCATGTCGAGGGGACCGGGCATCTCGATTTGCATCCTCTTTAATTGCTGTTTCGATAGGCTGTTGATACTGCGATGGGTCACCAGAGCTCATCTGTGGCTGGTGACTACCCGATGGGTTCCGTTTATCGGCGACTTCATCATCTTTTTCCGTTTTGAAATCACCTCTGCCGCCACCCGTTCGTAGCGGCATCTCGAAGTGAGCACTCCCGCCAGCTCCTGTTCCTTGTGTCTTACTGTAACTGGGCGGGGGTGTTACGTCGGTATCTTTCTTAGCACCGAACTGCAAAAGTTGCTCATCCTTGTGTTTATTTGTCACCTGGAGAGCGATATTCTCATCCTCGAGGCGTCTGTTCTTCAAGTTGAGCTCATCTCTCTCTTTCCTCAATCGATCATTGTCCTGTTTGATCTTCAGCATCTCATTCTGAAGTTTGATGGTTCGATTATCCATCTCTTTGTGTGTTTCATCTTTTAGTGTGATCATCCGTTCGGCGAGCTGATTTACCTGCTGCTCCAGCTCGGTGTATGCCTGCCCTGCCGATATTAGCTGGTTTCTCACCTCCGTGGCTTCATCTTCTCTCAACATTGCCGTAGTCGCCATTGCGGTTAGCTCCGTATTTAGCCTTATGTTCTCTTCGAGCTGCTCATGAACTTTTTGTTGATTTTCTTTTTCCGCTATTTCGAGCGCTGTGACCATTGTGTCCAGCCGGAGCGCTTGTTGTCGCCATTTCAGACCCTCTTCAGCTGCTTTTTTTCCATCTTCAGTGAGCTGATTATTCTCTTCGATGACCTTTTTGATCTCATTCTTGAGTCGTTCTCCTTCGGTAGCTCCGAGCTCCGTGAGCTCCTTCGCCACTTGGAGTGCATCATCAGCTCGTTTCTGATGTGCTTGTGATTCCTTTTGGAGGATGCCGATGTTCTCCTCTTTCAGCTTCAGATCATTTCTGAGCTTCAACATGTCGGTTGACATCATTGCCAATCTTTGTGTGGCCTCAGCTAACTTGTTTGCATATTCATTCCGCTTGATCTCAGCTTCGTTTGCCTTCTTGCGAAGCTCATCACATTGATCTTTCAGTTCGGCGAGACGTCTTGATTTCTCAGCTGTCTCTTCGGACATGCTCTCATTGAGCTCGTCTACCGCGATGAACTTTTCCACTTCTTTATCATCAGCCACCTTCTGGGCTTCTTCGGCGATCTCCTTCTGACGTTCATATCTGATTTTCCATTCGGTCGCCGCATTTTCCAGAATGCCCTGCTGTTGCTCCATCTCGTATACATGAGTTTCGAGTGAGCTTATCCTCCTCTGATATTCCTGCTTCTTCTGTAGGAGTTGACATTCTTTACCTTCCAGTGACGTTTGTAACTCCCTGATCTGCCTCCACAGATTTGAGGTGGGGCTGTTCGGAGATGGGGACCGGACATTGATGATCTTCCCTGTCTGAGTTCGTTCGATTCGGTGTTCAGGTATATCACTGAACGCTGTCACCCCTTCAGCTCGAACGGCATCTTTCATCGCGGTCCTAAATGACATGTTCATCGTCACATCGTCATCGGTGAGGTACGATTCTTCATTGCTGAACTTGTGACTTCGCATCATCTCTTCATACTGCATTGGGCTCTCAAACAGATCCTCTACTGTGACATCATCGTCAAGTGAGACATCACCGAGTTTTTGCTCATCAAGTTTTTCATCATTTGACTGTTCGACGAGGTCCGGTTTAGTCAGATTAGAATCTTTGACCTGCTCTGATATGACGGGGCTGATCCTGACATCCTTTTGTGATGTCACATCCATCTCCTTTGCTCGTTGTGAGCTCGTTCCTTCGTTGATGACCTGCTGGTTCACCTCGTTGCTTCCCGCTGCAGACGCGGGAGATCGTTTCCGGTCATCGCTGGAGCTCTCTTGACCTGACACTGCTTCGAGTGCCTTTTGGTAGGTCGCATCCGAACCTCGAGAGTCCTTCCTCTCAAAGGCTTTAGGTGCCCGGGTGCTCCTTTCATGTGCGACTGGTCGTGTGTATGAGTTCAAATCCTTTTTGTACGGATTAGGTGCGCCTTGCTGAGATCCGCGAGAGCCTCGGCTCCCCTGACTGCTATTAGATGTTGGTTCGATGATCTCTTTGTCCATTGTGATGATCGGATAACTGGACGCACCTGTCGGTTATGCTCACACACGCGTTATAATACGATCGTTATGATCCCTATAGATCACTTTTGAGCTCGTTAGATAAGCTCAAATTCGTTTTAAAAGATCACTTTTTCAATAAAGAGTTCGATAAGCTCACTTCGGAGATGCTGATGATCAGCTACGGATATCAACTGAGCTGCTAAAAGTTCGTTTCGAGTTCGTTTTAGATCAGCTGATCGATCTCAGCTCAGCTCATGTCATCTTTTACTCAGCTCGTTTCGATTAAAATTAGCTCGATTCAATTGAAATCAGCTCGTTTTCGATGAAAAAGATCATTTAAAAAATCGGATTAGATCATCTCAGCTCATCTGAGTAGGTCATTATCAGCTCAGCTCAAGGTCAGAGATCGATCTCAGGTTCGACTGGTCAACTTTTTACTCAACTTATTTCGGTTAGAAACAGCTCATACCAGCTCGTATTAGATCAATTATGTTGATAAAAGTTCGTTTAAGATACTTGGGAGCTCGTTATGAGATCGTTTAGTTCAATTTTACCGGTAAAATTTTAGACCAATCACAGCTCATATAACTGACCAATCACGTGAACTCGTTAAATTTTCTGACCTACGTGACGTCACAGATCGACGGCCGGACTTGCGCGCCGTGTGCAAAATCTCCGCCTACGTCTAGCTCAGCTCAGTCAGGACCAATAAGAATTGCGCTTTTTACGCGCTGACCAATCCGATAATTAATAACGGGTTTTACCTGTTTTACCGATCCGATTTCCGCCAAAGTGATCCAGATGATCGCGATTTTCTTCTCCACGATCCGATCCCGCGCAGCCGTATTCCGCACGGTTTTGGCGCCTTCCTGATCCGACCTATTCAGCCTTCTGCTGGGCTTGTCAAGCCTACCAGCAGGTCGCTCTACAGCCTATTTTGGTGGAGCGCGTTAGAACTGATCCTGCACCTCCTTCGGTGCTGCCAGCTTGTGGCTTCTCGGCGCCTGTGCCCAGCAGCCTTGTCCTCTACAGAGGATCTCGCTGCTTAGCAGTGGAAACAGCACAAGTTCTCCACAGGAGAAACCTGCACCGCGGCCAGCTGCCGTCTGACTCGATGAAAACACGAGACAAGTTCTCCACAGGAGATACTTGACTCAGTGTTGCCGCTCCTGCTGGCAATCCGATGAGATTCGCCTTGCTGTCAGATGAGGAAAACCAGTGCCTTACTGGTGCAGTCGATCAATATCGATCGATCCAGATTCCACGTGGCCGTTCGTCAAACAGATCAATATGGCCGTTCGCCAACAGATTAATATGGCCGTTCGCCAACAGATTAAACTCGAGCACCGCAGATTACGGGCTCTGCTACCATATAATGTGGTACTCTGGAAGAGTCCAGGACAGTGATCTAGACTGACAAGATTCTGCGTTGTGTGAAATGCTATCGATACGGGATAAATGCACAACGCACGGCATCCGCTAGCATGGACACACTTTATTGAGTGAAAAACCAAATCTCTACTCAACTCTCTGAACACTGGCAAATCTGCCAAGCGAAGAGCTAAATCAACGCTCTTCGCAGCGCACATAGGCGAGCCCACACAAGGCACATACAACCAATCAGAGGAGACACAACACTGACACGTCATCCGCTTAACGCCACAGGCGTGAGGGTGGACGTGAGTACAGCCATGGCTCACAACTGTAATATCCCCGCCATCCTTTCTTCAAAAATGTTGCATTGCTTAGTGAACAATAGGCCCTTCTTATTCGGTGCACGTTGTGTAGGCCGTAGTTTTGATAGCGCTTTAAGATCATTTGATTGCAGCGGCTTATTCCCTGTTGTTTGTGGAGATTTACGAAATCAACAGCATTGCTGGTCGCATGAAAACATTAAAATTGCTTTTAGAAGTTTGATTGATGCACTTGTTTATTTTAGACTATTTGTGTATTTTAGGCACTGTCGATTTTTTTTGAATAATGACAAGGGCGCGACGACTGTCAGATTTTTGTCCGATCAACTGGTGACACAGAATGGTTGGCAAAACAGTTTGCTACTTTTTTAACGCGTGAAGCAGAAGGTGATGACGAAATAAATGGTCGGCCATCTTCGCCTTTGCCGTCCATTTGCCTTTGCCGTTCCAGTTTGCAGCTCTATCTTTACCGTCGAAAAAGCCGTTGGCATTCCAATTTGTCGTATCAGAACGCCATCTGTAAAAGACTTTGCAATATGAAAAACGAATTACCCTTTGGCATTTCTACATTTTTTTTGGCGCAGTTCCTGAAAACTCTGTGTCGTCATTAACGACACAAGATTTCAGCGTAAACGGCGAAAGCGAGCTAAAGGACAATAATTAATATAATAATGTCTTTTAAGAAACAGTTCTCGTTCTGCAATGGCTTGCTTCCGTACAATGTACGACAAAAAGAAGTTGATGACTCGGCTTTAAAACAGATTGTGCGCACTGGCTGTTTTCCCTGTTGCAAACTGATCTTTGTTCATGCGTGTGTGGAAAGTCATTCTACCACCCATTTCTCGTGAACTCCGAAACAGAATCACTCAACCAATATCCCAAAAGATCCAGAAAAAAATTACGAGATTTTGGATTCCAAATAAGTGGCAAATCATGGGATATGAAACAAATTAGCAGTGTTTGTTTTTCTCATAGACTTAAGCATAGGTTGCAAGCCAAACGGTTTTGTGCACAGCTCCTATGCTGTGTCCATGAGAAAGTACAATGGCTAAAATTTGTTTTGTTCGCCGTAAACAGCCACAAGTTTAGTATCAACAGTTTAAAATTTTTTTCTACACCTATTGATATGCAATTTGTATAGTTGCACTTCGTTATTCACGGAGCGCGAGCGTCTGAAAGTAGCAATTTCCTGAACATGAGGCCCCTGTCTAGTTGGCTGTCAAAACTCCTCACAGCGTTCATCTGTGAAAGGGTTCAGAAACGTCACCGGAAAACGACTGGAATTACAACTTTATTTTTTTCAAGGTTGTTCTTTTACCATTCGGGCTCATTTATATAACAAAGCTGGTCGTCGCGCTCCGATTAAACGTTTCGTGCTGTCGCCGCACGGACACAGAACCGGGCGTATTGCTTTTTTGTTTTTTCAAACAGTTTTTGCAGACAATTTCGGAAGCATGCGATCAAGTACAAATAATCAATCAAGACTTTTACCGCCCTGGTTTAGCAGTGGTTCGTCTGCAAGTAATCTTGAAGACTTATAAACTTGGCAGGTGCTTACTCAGTTTTTGCTGTACCACTATAGGCTGTACCACTGCCCCACGGCGCAAAGTTTTGAAATCCTTTGAAACACTTTGTCGCTGTACGTCTGTATATGAGCCGCTTCTCTCCTCACATTACGTTAAGCTGAAGGCAGCTCTAGCCGGATATGTTATGTCACATCACTATCCACTTACCCTTCCTGATGTATCAGGAAAAACATTGATGACGATAATTGGAAAGCCCCGTTTATCATTGTCACAAAGTGCAATGTACTATGTAAATTTTGCCGATAATCACAAACTGGATTTCATGTCATGTCAGTCATATATCGAGTTTATGATTACCGGCCAAATTTTGGATCACATATGCTGTCAGCTTCCTACTTCTGTACCCGGATATTTGCCAAAATAATATCTTGATACGTGAATAAGAAGCTAAAGCGAGAGCATTTATCCAAATTTTCCTCGAACCCGAAAAAATTTAAAAACATTGTCTCGCTAATAAAGGTCAACAGTTTTAAACAAATCTTGCTTTTCGCAGAACTGACAGCATCAGGCCTTAAAGTTTAAATGCTGTAGAATAAAACAGTTGGTGCTGCCCGCTTAAGTTTCCACTTTGTCAACACCGCTGTTTCCTCATCGTTGGGCAAGTATCGATCCTCGAGACGTGAGCTGGCTCCGTTTCAACCGAACCCTATCTGGTGCAATTTCTCAGGTCGGATAAGCTGCAGAGCCAGCTTTGGTAAAAAGCCCCTGCATCAGCATCTGCAGTGTCCCCTTTCCGGCAAATGCTCTCTCTGGATTATACAATTACGTAGATGTCTCACGCACTAGTTTTGCACTGATCCACTGTTGATTTTACGCAGTTTGCCTGCAAAATTAAGTCCAGCACAACCTCCGGCGCTAGGAGTGTATCGACTGCTGTATTTGTGCAAACTTGACCGTAATTTCTATCGCATCAAAACATCAACAAATACAAACTCACTGGTTAAGTCAAGCTGTATACTACGACGTGCCGCGCCACCCTCATTACGCTCTACATAAATTCAAATTCCTGTGTTAACAATATTTTAATGCCAAGCGGTTTGGGTGATTTTAGTTATGGCGCTTTACACAACCGCTTTTTGGAGGTGGATAACGGTGCTCTGCGGACTGGGATGCACCGCTTTTCCCCCAAGCTGGAACCATCACGATCTTTTACACTTTGTGTACTTGAAAAACTGGGCCGATTAAACGCAGTCTCCATTGTGCCTGCCCAAATTGTTATACCGCACTGTGCGGTGTTTTGGTAGAGCACTCGTTCGACGCCTTTGCCGATGTTGTTCTATTTTTAACTGATATTCTGGATTCCGCCATTATGATTTACAGTCACTGTATGTCATAAAGATGGCGTCCAGAATTATGTGCAGAAAAGCCGCAGTTATGCTTTCAAAGCCGGCAACGTCTTATGGCAAATGGCCACAGCTCAGCCGTTTTTTCAGTACGAAAACTACGGTGGTAATTATTGGACTACTTTTTACATGGTCTTGCGGGCAATGCGGGGCTACCTTGTCTTTAATTCTGACAATCGACATCTCTGTCTTCATCACGAGAAGTAGCTTTGACACCCTGAGTCATGATGCAGCGTCAGATATTTGTTTAACGCTCCAGACTGGAGCGTAAGACAGATACATGGCTCTGAGTCAGATTTTCTCCTTGCCTTGCGGATTTCCTGAATAACGGCTCGGGCCGCGAAGCCCAGAATACCGGTTATGAAAAGAAGCAATCCGAAAGAAGGTAGAAGCTTTGGCCAGAATCGCGATATACCATACCGGACCAGATAGGCAAATCGCGACTTTGGACAACCTCTGTTTTGGATAAATGCTATTCTCGCTTTACTCATATTCACAGAACACAGTATTTAGTAAATATTCATATTTATTAAATATTCATAATCACAGTATTTAGTAAAAAATCATGATACACAAGTAGGAAGCTGGCAGCATATCTAGGTGGTCAGAAACTGGCCGATAATTAAAAAAAACTCGATTTCCTGCATTTTCTGACGATGGTTTTCAGAGATATCCGATTATCGGCATCACTGTTTTTCCTGAATCTTAATGAAGATAAGCGAAAGAGCTTTTTAAACAGCGAATATCTATGCAAATACAACGGGGAAACGCGATTTGTGTAATGGGTACGATCCCTGATCAGGATTGCATAGAGGAAGTGTTTCTTTTGTAAATTCGGTTTTGTTCTGGTGCATAGTTTGTACTCGTATCGTGATACTTATTAAAGGTGCAGTTTAGTGGATAGTGATGTAGATCAGTACATATCACCTCCGGGTAAAGCTATCTTCAATTATGCTTGAATCTGCGAATAGTTTGTTACAGATGTGTCAAGCTCGCCGGGCACATTTGATGATTTAGCAGTGCAGGTTTTATTGTCCTCAAAATACAATACCTGTGAATGTAAAAGCAGGGTGTACACCTGGCAAGTTTATAATTCTTTATGTTCACTTGCACACGTACCACTTCTAAACCGGCCCGGAAGAAGTCGTGATTATTTGTACAACTGCCGAGATTTACCTGTTGGACTAATACCACGCCGTTTCTTTGAGGTTACTGTCTATATAATGTTCTATTCGCGCATTTTCAAAGTTTTTTCAAAGGGTTACCAAATAAAAGCAACACGTCGACTTCTGTATCCATGCAGCGACACCACGAAACGGTTAACCTGAACTCGAAGGGCAGCTGTGTTAATTCAATAAGCCCGACTGGTAAAAGAGTAACCTGAGACAAGCAACTAAATTGTTACTCGATTTTTACGGTGACGTTTTCTGAACCCTTTCTCAGATGGACGCTATACTGCCGCTCGTACGCAGCTTCGACAGCCAAACATGACAGGCGCCTCATGTTCAGCAAATTGTAAATGGCGTTCGCCCTCCGCTTTAACGTTAGGCGGCATCGCGGTTTCGTTTGGCGACTCTTCGCGTCGGCCGTAAGTAGTAAGGCTTCATAGATTTTGAACAAATTTTTACAAAGTCATTAATTTTATTGTCTTTTAGCTCGCTTTCGCCGTTTACGAATCCTGCATCGTGCTGGCCGAGATGGCACTAGAGAGAGAAGGAAAGGCATCCGAGGCTGCTAGTCGATTCGAGAAGTTGTTGCGTACCATCTCCCTCAGTCTGGTGGGATGGTCCGAAGCCGCCTGTCGATCCTGGCGCGTTGCTGACAAGGGACAGCCTACAAACAACCCGCTCGGCCTTCCAAAAATTTATTTACCGTAATTATACACTGCTGCGCTTCAGATGTCATTCTCCATTCTCCCCAGTTGTACATACGTGCAGTTCACTTCTTTCGTAGTTTTTAGTATGTACTAACATAGCACATAGAAATGCAATTATGTAGCGGAACAGAGTTTCAGCATTAACGCGACAGCCTGCGGCTGAATCATCGTATTTTTTTCCTCATTTTAAAAAGAAACGGCTATAGGATTTTCAAAAACCTCTTAAAGCTTGTGACTGGATTTGTTGTTTGCAATAACTTTACGGCGATTGCGTCTTAAAAGGACTAGCGAATCAGGATCATTATACTGAAGAGTGAAAGGTATTGCAGGTTCGATACCAGTGAAAGGTATTGCAGGTTAAGGAATCGAGTGAAAGGTTTAAGTTAAACAGTTTTATATTTCTTTTTTGTCCGCAGAACTAGGGACATCGGACCTTCAGTTTAAATGCTCTCAGACAACAGAGTTAGTGACGGTATTCCACATCCCCCAAATATGCCTCTAGATCATTCTAACAAATTCTCGCGCTATCCATTCGACATGATTAAAACGGGCGTTCCATAGAATTTTGATCTGTAAATGCACACGCGCGTTCACTCCATGCAACAGGAAGATTCGTCCTGCGTTAATGACATTTCCAGTGCACCGACAATCTCACGCTCCCATGAGTTCTTGATGCAGGATCTCCCAAGCACATACGCCGGCGAAAGTCTGGTGTGCTCTTTTGAAAATTAAACTGGGTCTTGTATCTGTGCAAGGGCGACGTTTAATAATCCGCAACAACATAATCCGCAAACTTCAGCATAAAAAACATCGCAATGACTGCCATTGCTCTGCATTGGAATCGTTTTGGTCTGTAACAAAGAGTATGCTGCAGCATTCTCATTCAATTCAATTCGGAGGGTCAGATTACCCGGTCGTCCGCCGATATCGCGATAGTCCAATCGTTGCCATCAAACGGCTCACTTAACTTTTCGCTGTTTTCTTTCTGGATGTACTCTCTGACCAAACACGAAGCACACACAAGATACGGAAAAGAGCGCCGTAACACCAATGCCAGCAGGCATACTGGCAACTTACAATAACTTTTCAGCACAAGGGTGGTTTACAGTGCAGCGAGCGATGCATGAAACTGATGAAAGTATTCCGCTCGTAACCGAAGTTGTGCTGCCCCAACGATAATCAATGCTTACAGTCACATTACTGGGCGAATTCGTAGTCGTTGCTAAAAAGAATGGTGCTGACCTTTGTCGAAAGTATAAGATAATATGAGCAGTTTAAATTGCTGGCAGTATGATATCTCCGTTCATGCATTAACATCATCCCCCGAAATTTTAGACAATATTCTTCCAAGACCAGAAGAACCATAACCGAGAGGAGGATGCAAGCAGGAATGTAACAATCGTGACCTTCCAGCTGATGATGGGCACCGGTGCGTAGTTCTTCATGTCAGTACTGGGCTTGTACGAAGTGCTTGGTAATGCGTCGTAAAGCTTTGGAAATACTCTTTCCGCCATTACTCCTTTTCCTTTCAGTGAAACTTGCAGTCCTTCCTTTTCGGTTGCGCAACCGCCGGCTTTCGACGAATACTGCATCAACCTAATTAACAATTCCCACATAAAGTTGCACAGAAATACAGTTACTGTCATTACAGCATAAACTCCCAGTTCCAATATACCAGCGCGTTCCTACTGGAATAAGCGCGGTGATGTAATATCAACCAAACCGTTTAACTGTTTGTTTCTTCGTTAATTTGCCCTTTCGCGCCATTTCTTTGCATTCCGCTTGTTTTTGTAATTCTCCGTTCATACATTTTGCGTTATGTAGACGTTTTCAAACTTGTTGGGTGTTAAATACTGGTCAATGCATCTCCAGCATTTAAAATACAGAAGAAGAAGGGCAAAATCCGTGATGTATTCGATCGCACCGGTTACTGCTTGAAAGTCCTTGATGCTTTTCAGCATGCAATGCAAATATCGCGTGACATCCTTTAGTTTATCGAAATTCGCGGTTATGTTAGTTGCAACTTTTTGGACATTCTGGATTTCTGGAACACCTGCTCCGGGTTATCGCGAAGTCTCCCGTAGGTGCCAGTAAAATTAGACGCATAATTGACGAGTTGGTTTTCCAAAGGCTGCGCTGAGCTCGAGGTACCCGCTACAAGACGAATGCTGCTTGTACTGTGCAATCGCACCGCCTGTAAGCGGGATTTGATAGTACTCAATCATAGTTTGATAGTTTGGTGTGTCATTTTTTCCCTCTATGTTTTTGGACATGGCCTTCAGCATGTTGCTGATCATATGACGCTACTTTTCGGCTTCCATGTTCCACTGAAGGAAGGTGGCATTAATTCTTTCTGTAACGCCTTCGGATGGCCGGGTGACCCGCCGCAACACCTGCAAGCACGACAAATGTTGACAACAATACTCTGCTGTATTATGTGACCTGAAAAAACTTTCCAAGAACGTTTTGTGTGCCAAATGTAACGGAAATAACATCCCGACGGAAAGTATATATCTGTATTCGGCATTTCAGACGAGAACAACCAAATATCACTTTGTAACCTCTTCACACAGTCATTTGATTCACTTTTTTCTGCCCATAACCGGTTACATTTGCTACAGTATCGTTTAATATTGATCATTGTTTTGAACTTTCCTTTCTTACCATACGTTTTGTTGTTCAGCAGCTGACCAATTCACACCGTGGCGTTAACAATACTGCTCGAATTCCCGCTCATGTTATCCACAGGTTCGGCCAACTGGGTACATAACGCTACCGTCAACAGTACGGAGCGACCATGTCGCCAGCCCAGGTGTGGCACAACCAGAATACCAGTAATCCTCAATCGCGGACTGAAGATAGACAAGCAAATAGGAATTCCCGATAATTTGAAGGTTTCAATCGTAGCCGATAAAGGGCTGCCATAGAAATACAACTAGCAGAATGTTTCCATAAAGTTTTAATAAAGCAGACAGTCCAGGCAGGGATGAACAGTCCTGACTTGAAAAGCTCGGAGCAACGCGTGATGGGTAGTTTCCTTTAGCGGACTTAGTTTGGTGCAGCTTTTCCAACATTACTGTTACTATTGCACGCATGAACACAATATTACGGGAAACGGAAATTATTAGACTTGACGTGTACGGGCGTTCCTACGTACACATCAGGTACTACTTTACTATGTCTACCCCTACGGATACGGCTTAGACTTACTACTCCTCTTCTCGAGTCATGACCCCGAGTCTCAGTATCGACTTCTTAGAAACCCCCAGCAGAAAACTTTGACCGCGACTTGCCATTTTGCTTTGACCGCGAGTTGTCTAGTTGTATTAGTAGCCCTCTTGTTCTGATTGGTCCACGTATGTTCATGCGTCGGTTAGATTGGTCCACGTGTATTTGATCATAGCTCATTGATTAACGCATAGATCTCTATTGTGCAGTTAAGCGGAAGACGTTCCCTTGCGGTTCCTACATCCTCTGTATCTTGCTCATCACAGTAATAATTGGTACCGACAATCGTAACATATTTTAAACAAGGGCGGAATGAAGAGATATCATCTGGTTTGCAGTAGCCGGCTTACTGGCGAATAACTGCAAAAGCACTACATAATATACAAAGTATTATGACATCCATTACAGTTATGCATTGTCGTAAAGATCCCATTCAACGATGACGTGAGCATTCTAGCAAAAATGTAACAGTAAATGTACGAGTATTTCCCACGAATATATATATACCATGCCAATCGAGATAGAAAACAATAGGTATGCGTAACCTATGAGCAAAAGCAAAGCTGTATGTCCTTCGGTACAATTCCGTTACTTAATGTTCGGTATTGTCCAGTGTTCACCACCACCGTTACACATTTAAAGGTCCCGAAGATGAAAAAAATCTTGTCATAATTTTGACTGTCATATTTGTCATTTAAATAAACTGCAAAGCCCTGTTGCAGAGAAAGCGAAGAGAAGGAAATAATAAAATTATTGAACACAATAAAAAAATCAATATTCCGCATTCTATCACACTATTCGAGATACTACTGGAACTGATCTTTTCTAAGCTGCCAATTTTGCTTGTGCGTGGAATTTTACTCTTTCAAGATGGGGATTGGTTCGATGGGCCGCGATTGTTTGAAAGTGCTGCTCTCATTTGATGCTTTACTGAATCTGACAGTAGCGCTTCTTGACATCATCTCGGCGGCTCCCTTGTGTGATACTTACTCGTAAGCTGCTTCAACTCGTGGCTTTCTGGAGTGCTACTAGATCTTTGTTTTGTACTGCTCGCATCCTTAATCGTATGGTATTTCTTTTCCTTTTGATTCGAAGTAGTATGATTCGGACTCGTAGTATCGCTTGTTACTCCATCAGGTTGGCGTTTCTTGTAGAACCAAGCTATGGCGGCCAACACGAACACCAAGAGTACGAGCCCTACAACTATGCCCAACGCAGTCTTTAGATTTCTGGCGCGCCATTCGTATTCCGCGATGCGCTCTTCACATGCGGTTAATGCGGATGCTTTAGTGACCGAATCCGTGGTTGCTGCTACAAAAACATCCGTAGTACGCATTACGCAACTGTAAGGAAGCCTATAAGTTACAACACGATTTACAGGTAGTAAGTGACATGATCCTACCAGAACATGATCGTTTGGAACCAATTAGACAACATTAAAGACCCTTCAGTGTCGAGATTCTTGTAACAGGCAATAAAAATTTATAAAATTCTGCAGCGCTTACGAAAATTATCTCGTGTTGAGAGATCGTTTCGGGCGTTATGAGTGTCCATATCAACGCCCAGATTTTCCGTTGTTGCAATAGTGGGTACCTTCGTGATGCCGGTAAAGTAGGAGCTCTGCGCTGGTGGGATAAGATTTGTGGTCGCTGGCGTGATATCGGTGCAGCTCTCCGCTGTAACATTAATATTCCAACAGCTACCATATTTATCTTTTCCTGCATCATAACAGCAATACATTCCATTGTTAGCTTCTTTTAACTCGATGAATGCCCCTCTGATAGATACGTTATTTTGTTCGATGTCCCGCGTTAGCTCGCACTGGCCGTTTTTGCCCTCTACATATTTTTTGGTTATCAGATATTCTGGTCTATTTGAACTCAGACGGTCCCGTGGGTTTTTTGTCCCTCGAAAAGTTTTGACAAAATCGGCGGACGGGGGGCGTATCGGCACAGATGGATCGGGGCACCACATGGCAATATGTTTGGCTTCCACACATTCTTTGTGCACTGCATTAATATCAACAGCCCGGCTGTTGCAGGCAGTGGTACCGGCGCTGGCATCAGTCCATCTTCCATTAACGGATCCCATTACTCCCGCAATCATAAAAACATTAAGTCGTGACATCATTCAAGCCACAGCGGTAAACAAGCGCGGCTGTCAATTGATCTGTGCTGGCAGTGCTATAATAATAGACGTACTATTATAGCACTGCGGTGTTATAATAATAGTGCTAACCGCAAATATTACTTTAAAGAAATGTGAAGAAATATTGCACAACATTCACGTAACAACATTTTAGACAACCTATTGCTACGGATTTCTTGTTTCTTAGCTAGATAATACAGACAAACTATGCAACAACATCGTCTGTGTGGTAAATGTAACTTTCAAGTGTAAGTAAGTTCGACTTTGATCAATCCCCCAGCAATATTAAGATAACTATGATATCATTACTTGATTGCAGTTTGCACAGAATTGAATTTCCGTATCGTTATCGATCCGAGAAACATGGTTAACAATAGTTAATAAGTAAGGCATACAGTATCTTCCAACAAGCAGACAGCCAAAATTGGCCCTTTGCGGTATCTTAATCGCTTTTACAACTCATTATAGATGACTGTACAATACGTAAGCCGTCCAAATGCAGCGCTATTACAATACTGTAATTGCAAAAAGCATACGATACGAGTGCTCTGTCTATACCGTGTACAAGCGACAATACTGTAGGTTGTACGAGCATCTGCCATATACATGTTAGTCCGGTTCAAAATAGACCGCAAATTTAGGAATTCTGCAAAAGCTGAGTAACGCAGGAGATAAGATAAGCGCTCATAACTGGTCCATATTGCAATGATGTGTCTTTTGCACGTTTGTATCCACGCCCCAAATATTCATAAGCGTTGCTTTAGAAAAAGCTACATACTCGAGAGTAGCATATTCGAGCGTCAAAGTCGTATTAATTCTCATACAAAGTACAAACTCATATGCACAGAATTTATTGCTTACATTTCACTGCGCTATACCGTAACTGTACACTTCAATAACAATCCTTTAATAAGTACTGCTAACGCCTATCGGGTATTATCAACACTGCTACGTGCACAATCTTAACAACTAATCAACAACATTATAATTAGTGTTAATTGCTTATCCAAACGTTCTGGTAGCGTAAACCAGAAAGTGCGCTTAGGGCGCACATGTCTCTAAAAGAAATTTTAAGTTACCACGACGTCTTAAAATGTCTAATTTAAACTACTTAATTAATTTCGGGTCATTAGAATTAAAAATTTGGCGGATAAATGGGGTAAAGAGTAATAATCAGTTCTCTGACCGGCTGGCGTTCATTAGCTTGCAACTGGTAGCGTTAATTAACTATTTTACATTAATCGTTAATTATAGTAACTTTTTTAATTAATTCGAAACACTGAATTCGGTAGGCAATATGTATATAATAGGCAGCAGCAAGGGGCAAACTGCAAAGTAAAGTTACAGACTAGAATGAAAGCACACCGTATTAAAAGCAAAAGGTCGCACGTTTTTGCGCTCCCAAAATTGTTCGCTCGATGAAGATATGTGATGCATTATTGCCATTCAGTTATTTGAGGTTCGAAGTACGATTTTTTCTAGCGTGTGTCACAGATTTCTTTCGCTGAAATCTTCATGACTAAATTTTGAGCCTAACTATTAACGAATTTGTCTTTCAAGTACAGTAGTTTGCCATCACTCGGCATTTTAACCGTGAAATATAGAACTGTACTGAAGCGCCTGGTTCTGATACGGTTTACACCAGCATATTTTACTGTCATAATTATCTGTTAAATATCTTAAACCACTCACTGTTTAAGGGATTTGGCCCGGTACATAGCACCAAATTCGTGTACATCCACGGGAACCTTCGCTGTCGCGCGCTCTATTTTTTTATGGTATTTTGTAGCCAAAGAATTGTACACGTAGTTGTGAAATCCGTTTGCGCGCAACATCCGGTTGCGGAGTTATGAGGTAACAAAATTCAAAAGTTTAAATGCATTCAGGTGTACCAAAAGTCTCATTATGGACCGATCCCTTTCAAATTTTGCACGTAAATGCACATAACCATGAAGATTGTTTTGGTACGGAACCAGACTTCTAGGATTTTTTTTAGATTTTAAAATGAATTTTAAAATTCGAAAAAAATTATAGAAGTCTGGATCCGTACCAAAACAATCTTTATGGTTATGTGCATTTACGTGCAAAATTTGAAAGGGGTCGGTCCATAATGAGACTTTTGGTACACCTGAATGCATTTAAACTTTTTGGAATTTTGTTGCCCTCATAACTCCGCAACCGGACGTTGCGCGCGCAAACAGTTTTCTCACCTGAGTATACAATTCTTCTGGCTACAAAATACCATAAAGCAATGCAAAAAAGTGTTTGGGAGTGCGCGACAGCGAAAGGTCCCGCCAATATACACGAATTTAGTGCCATGTACCGGGCCAAATCCCTTAATCTAATGGTTCTGACAATATTACATTGCTTGATTAACAGTCAAAGCTGCCTTCTTGTCAGGGTCAATGCAACGAGGACGGCGAACGCAAAAGCGAACCAAACCTCAATTAAATAAGGCAGAGAATTATGCAGTTTATTATGCAGAGCTCAAACTGATTATGAGATTATCTCACTTGTGTTCGATTGGTGTCCTATTTAAATAACACTGATGCCCACTGCTGCGTTTTCTGTTAAATATTTTGCATACGCCACACGTATATTTATATTACGTTATTTATACAATGAGTGTACCGAAGTTTTTGTGTCAAAATTCTATGCGCTTAAATTGTATTGATTCAGCGCTCCACCCCAGTGATTTCAAGATCAAAACGAAATTATTTGCGTACGAATTTAGTTCTCAGTTGGTTTCAATGGGAACACTGTGGACGCCGACGTGGTGGGTCGTGCTTTATACCATAAGAGTGGGTACAACGATAAATTGTGCGGCTGATGGATATGTTATGCAGTCCGTGCATTTCCCCGTTAAAATCGACTGCTTTGTCCGTAATGCCGCCAATGGCAATTTGTACGCCAAAACCGGCGGCAGAATCTGGGTGATAAATTCAAGCCTTCAAGTGTTGACCACGGTGCCAGAAAAGGTTTGTTACTAACTCTTCTGCCGTACTTTTCACTTTGCTGTATCAGGAAAAGAGGAGACCCAGACCTATACGTAAAAGACAGTACAGTAGTGCATATACACTATACAGTATATGCAAAGAAAAATGACCGCTTCGGTGACCCGTAAATTTAAAGCTTTATACGTTTTTAAGTTTAGCAGGTTACCTCTAACCAGGGCATCGTCACCGGCTATAAATTCAGAGAAACTTGATCTTTTGCAGAAGATAGAGGAAGAATGGAATGAGCAAAAAAATTCTTTTCAGCTGCTGTCATGAATGGGCGGGGCCAGAACAAAAAAATAAATTCTACACTGTTTAGTAAAAATTCTAAATTCTACACTATGCTGTAAACCAGTAGCCTATGGACAGTGTACCGCATCGGGCGCATCATACGTTTTAACGTTACTGAACAAACTGTGCGAGCCTCGCAGTCAGATTGCGCCTTACTGCACCAGGCGTTTTTAGCAACATTCCGCCAGACAGTTACAATTATTCCCATTAAAATATCTGGCGCGTACCAAGCCACCAGCCAGCCAAATGCATGTTAGTGTGGCGTGGCGCGCCGTAGTACGGATTTACGCGCAACCCGTAAATTTGTAATGTTCGCTGTTCTTACGAATGCTCAATTTGTCGACAAGCTTGTACTCTTATTATGTACTGACGTGCGTAGCCGCTAAAAATCAGCCCTTGTGTGTAAAACAGAATGCTAGATCGGCCGTTATAGGCATAATACTTTACTGGACGCTGGGGAACAAAGTAAGTCACAGTTTGAAAAATGCTCATGATACGTTTATAAGTAATAAAATTAATATTAATTGCAGGAGTTTGTGGTACCAGAAAGTTTTACAATAAATTCACAAATGTTTGGATACGAATGCCTTGAGAGTGTGAATACTTCTGTTCGTGCAGCGTTTGATCGGATGCAGTCGACGCTTCCGCCAAATAATTCTACTGCAGTGCTGTTGAACTGTCCGCATAACGCCTGGAAGGAAATTATTTACACTTTCGTTACGAAGGCTACCACCTTCTACTTAATTCGTAATCAAGTTAATGAAGCCCAGATTTGGTACAAGAATTCAACGGAGCTCTGTGACCGACAATTTATTCGCACCGTAAATTGCGTAAGCAAATCCTACGACAGGAATAAGCCGATTCCGTTCTATGAGCCAAAATCCGTATTGTACACTGCGAGCGGCAACCCGAGCTCGCTATTTATCCTTTTTACGAATCATGCAGACCTGTCTGTCGTGTGCGAGTACCAGTGGGGGAGCGACAGCACGAACATTAATGAAGTAAGAAATGACTGCGATTTCTATTGCAAATTACGACCATTTCAATGTCGTTGCTTTTGCAAGTCCTGGAAACAATCCGCAGCTTCTCGGATTCTTCACACGGCGGCCAGGAAACTGTACAAAACTGGCTTTGAAGGAATGGAGGTTTTGTTAGTGCTCGCACAAAACCAGATTCTGATGGTCAGTGATTCAATAACAGATATTACTGTAATCTAGCGTGATACCTACAAGTACGGTTCATGATGTTATGTGTTGTGCTAGTGAAGGTAAGCCCCGGTCCATGTCCGAACGCAGGCCTTCCTGAACAGAATATTTACAGAAACGATGATAACATTTCTTCTTAAAACTGAAAAACACAGTAACGTTATTGTGAACTTTGCTGCCGCATAAAATCCTGAGTTTTCCACCTGTTGCTTTTGTGACATCTGAAATTCGCATTAAAACCTGCTGCGTCTTTTTATTAGTTATGTTTGCCCTTAACGAATAACCCTATTCCACCGGAAGAAATATTAGATTATGGTTTTGGATTCCAAGACGATACATTTTTAACCGTAAAGGATTCGCCGCTGATAGTGGATCTGAAGCCGAACGGCAACTTCAGTCAGGTGTACGTCTCTACGGATTCTATGGTAACTTTCGTAAAACAGATTATCTACTTTGTACGACGTAATAAAATCTTACGTGCTGACCATACCGGTGCAAAATTAAACATACAGATGCAATTGTCATCATTGTCGAGGAGATTGACAACTTTCACAAAGAACCCGGTTGCAGATCGCCCTGGTCAGTCTCGACAAGTGCGTCCGTTTCAAGAACCGCATCGAATGTCTAGGATCCCATCCCAGCCAGTGTGGATGGTGTCCCTCCACAAACAGGTTTGTACACAGTAATACAAGCTATCGTGATTACTTACTAGTTACCGGTCATACGGTAATGGAAGTGTAAAAGCCAGGGGAAAAGTATAAATATTCTATATATTCTACGGTCTCTTCTGGTTTTGAACAAGGTAGTTGGTGGTAGGGGTCAACTGCTCTGTGTAACCGATGCTGCGAAACGCATTAAAACCGTCCACAAGACAGCGAACAAAATTATCTACGAACCATAAAACGAGAACTAGGAGTTTTCTCATAATTCGGTAACTTTAAATATGCGGCTTCATATTTTGGTAACCGGTCAGTTACACCGTCACCAATTGGCGCGCTATCTAAATAGCTGCTGATCGCGCAACGTGTGTTTTGATATGTTCCTCACTGGTTTTTTGCCATCGAAATAGAACTGAGAATGTGGGGTTCAAAATTTAAGAAATCTGCAAACGTAAAAGAGCGGTTCTTTTACATTTCACCCGGTCAAGTTCCTCTTCTTCATTGGTGTTTTGTGGAAATTTTTAAAGTTAATGCTTCGAAATTATAAGCGAAGATTTTACTGTGAAATCCTGGTATTTCTGCTTCCTATGAAATTTTAAAACCAGGTAACTAAAATATCAAAACGTATTCTGCAAGTAAACGAAATGTCTATATTATTACCTATATAGTAGTAGGTGGCATACTTTCGAATTACCGAAATATATTTGTGAGCCATAATAGAATCTGAACGTCGAAGTGAAATTGAGAGTGTTTTTTAACTGAAAGAGCTGTGTCAATGTTGTTGCATGAAAATCTGGTGAAGTGGCATCGTGTGAAAAAACAAATCTCCAAATTTTGAGTGTCTTCGTGTGTGTGTCTTCGCCCCAGCAGAAAAAGAATGGTAATCGGTGCACGTGTGTAGCTTGGGTAATGGTTGCGCTTGAAAGCGGAATTGTACACGGATACGTAAGTTGATGATCTATCTTTAAATTCTGGGTTAACTGGTTCCATTCAACGCGTGAAAAAAGCTGGCGTACGATCCATGTTGTCCCCGGCGAAAACTGGCGGTATCGCGGTACAGATCGGCACCACCACATTTCGCCGAGGACAACTAATAACAGCACATTTGGTCGCTGACACTCCACCGCAAATTTAATTCGTCCTGCGGCATTTGGTCGGTGGGACATTATGCCGGAAAACACTTCGTCCTCGACTCATTGCGGCAAATAGTCGGTCGTATTTATGGGGACGCATGCTGCTCGTCAAAAAATAAGAAGTCACAGAAACAGGATGAGTACAAAAGAAAGCCTGAAAAATTTATTGACAGAAGACGCTAACTAAAGCAGCTACAAAACCGAAAAAACTGCAAAAAGTTAAGAAAACTGTAAAGCCAAAATTCCCAAGAAACAACAAAACTAAGTAGTCCAAGATAAAAGTAACCGAATTCACCGAATAGGACTGAGAAATCTCAGCGGGTGGACAGCCTTTGCGCAGATTTGTCGCATGACCAAGTTCCAAGACGGATTATGTGCGACCAGAAGCAATGCCCGGCGAACTGTTGCTAAGTCAAGCAGTCTTAAACTAATTTGTCGTAATACGAGCTATCAAAGCGCCCGCAGTGGGTGGGGGACTGTGGGACCAATAAGTCTACGTAGAGTTCATAGCGCGACAAAATGCCACACTCTCCGTTGTCCGGGTGTGTTGTGCAAATATCAATATTTCTTGATAGAAAAAGGGAAGGCCGTATTCCTCCACTTAGCAAATGGATATTGTTTTATGGATTTTACAGTAAATGGATATTACTTTATAGATTTTACAGATGTTCGTCCCGACGATTCTGCACAATTGGGAATAATAACATAGTATCAAAAAATGCATGGATCAACAGCGACGACACTGGGGACGACCAAGGTGGATTTTTATCTACACGCACTCAAAGGCAAGAGCCCAGAGAACAACTTGAAGTTTATGTCCGCAGCACGCCAGCGGCTATCGGTTCTTTACTGCCAGCATCAACGTTGTCCTTCTTGTCCGGAGAAAAGCAACAGGGCACTCTGCTAATGGATATGGTGCTCTGGGTGGCCGTTGGGGTTGTGATAATCCTACTGATATTGACAATCGTGTACCTGGTTAGGTACATCGAGATACGAAAAGCCAACCGTAAGCTTGTGCAGCGGCTTCGAGACCGATATCCGCAATGTCGAGGGATGAAGTCTTATAGCAGAATTCGGGATACTTTGAAAGAGGAAGTTTCAATCAAGGGTAGCTGGAACACAAAGACCGTTTATTCACGGGTTTGTTAATTTGGAATTCGAAGAACGTTGGTACATAACTCTTGCTTGCAGAATAATGTGTATACACACATCTTACTATTTATTAAAATTTTGCGATTACTACTGTCTTTACGATTTTGGCAGTTATTGTTTTTTTAATGTGACAATGTTCTAAGATATAAGGGGAATTTACCTGCTGAGGCCAGCACTCCCTGCACTTGATGCCGTCACTCGCCTGGAGTGTGACGATACGGCAATACAGTACATACGGTTAAATCGGGCGCGGTACATAAGCACCATGTTTAGCCACAACGTAAAACTCCAGCCGGGTGACCGCAGCAAGTACAAGGAGTGCTAGCCTCAGCAGTTGAATTCCCCCTATATAGGATAGTGCCAATTGCAACGAATTAGGTACATAAAAGGTACCCTACATTCGTTACCTGAGTTGCAGCAACGGCACCCGGTAGTGCCACCAAATTACCAATACCTTATACCCCCAGTACTTAAGAAGTAATTATATCTGTTATAAACCGATCGGTTGCCTCTCGTATGTACTCGAATAATATACGAAATAAAAAATGCACTCGCTTGTACTGGAATCTGTATCCGTACTGCCACCAACAGATACCACAAACTTTACTTTGAATACTCGTACCGTATATGTATTTCGACTGTGGGATACAAACTTGCCACAATCAAATAGAGAAATAAGGAATTCGAAGCAGAGAAAACTAGCCATAACGCGATGAAATGATGAAGCATACTAGGTACTCTTATAGGTCGTACCTATAGCAATATGTATGTACCTATAGCAATAGCAATATTATTGATCGTAAAAGTTGCTTAAACTGATCCATAACGTACTGTTACACATATACTGCAACTTGTACATTTCGTTAAGGAACACAATCGTGTACAATATCTTTATTTATGGGCAGTAAAAACAGCGATGGACGATACCTCACTACTAACTGCAGGTTCATAAAACCAACAAATTATCATTGATCGAGGAATAAACCCACTAATTACAGTAAGAAACCGAAAACCAAAAACCATAAACACCAACCTGCAGATCAAACTCACACAAGCCCTAGGCTCGGCCGGAAGCGGCCAGTCAATATTTCTCTCGCGCAAGAAAAAAAATGAGTTCCTGCTTATTGCCGGTCTGTCGAACTGTACTTACGGGTACTCTTGGAGAACAACGAGTGATAATATTGCTTGAAACATTCCAGCAAGCTGGGCTTACCAAAAATATCATTGCCTTGTATATATACGGCTGCCAAAATTGTGTACTCCGAAGCGTTGCAGGTTGCGGATACCGGCTAACAACTGCAACCACCAGTTCCAGTTAAATCGCTGAAAACATATGACCCACCCGCCGCTTTGGTAGATTGATCGATTACTTTGGTGTCATCATTCGCCACAGTAATCAAGAATTATAGCGAAATTAAGCGAATCCTCAGAACCAGTGAGAAGAGAGCTCCGATTCTGCTGATAGAAGTATGACTATACACCCATATGGTGTTACTTGTCACTTCCTCAGCGCTCGTTCACCACAAGAAGAAAGTAAAGAACAACAGCTTTTAATTGCAATTTATGCGCAGTAACGTCGTCGGTGCACCGATCCTGCTTCCCATATTCCTTTTTAATCCTACTTTGAAAAATAAAATTGGAATGAACGCAAAAAAAAGAGAGAATCTGATATGTATCTGTTCAGAGTGGAAGCTGCACCGCTAATTTACAAAATAGCAACACTCACACAGTGACACTGATAAGTTTTTTATGGTGCGTGTAACAAATTCAAGAAAAGCTAAGAAATGTATTAAAGAATACTACAGAATACAGATTCCTGACACCGAAAGATTTTCATTAATTTATTGAGTGATCCGGCTTGTTAAATATACCGTTTTCTGATATGATGTAGGCTTTAATAGTTATAGCAGAAAACTTTCAGGGGCGACACCGCCCCACCACCCCTGGATCGATTTTTACACTTTAAATTTTTAAAAGCAATGATATTGAAATTTGCAATGTGTGATAAGCTTTCACACTGTTTCCGCACCACATTACATTAGGGATATTAATTTTGGGATGTCCTTTGTGTTAGCCTGTTATCCGATCTTGGACGTTTGCTGCAAAAATCCTAGTTGCTACAAAAGCAAACTGTGACCATGAGAATCTTTCAGACTTCCACGACTACATAGCTGGCAAAGTGTATTAATCTAGTTGACAAGCAGATAAGGTGCGGAAACCGGACTATTAACCGAGTTACAGGCCATCTGAAATCGCTCTTTCACAGTTTACCAAACGATATCAGTCAACTTAAGTAAACCAACAGCAGAAGGTAAGCCACACTAGGCTGTTGGTGGCAAAATTCACCTATCTACTCGTCTATCGCAGCAGGAATATTTTCACTACTAAAGAGTCGCAGCTCAATAGCTGTGCCGACGTTTTAACGGAAGATTCAAGGCATAACAGAACATGTAAACTATATTGTTTTACAATTACCAGAAAATCCGACACTGGCATGCTGCATTGGTACGAAGACGGCAGTCGACGGGTGAACGCATGGAATGCGGTGGATGTGGTGGGGATGATGGACTGCTGCAGCGCGGTCACGTGATTGACCTACAGGAAAGCGTGGCTGCCTTGCTAAAACGGGTCAGAAAAAACTTTACATCAAAATTTCATAAGCGTGCTGCCTGCGATACCTTTTTTTTTCGGAAATTAAAAATTCATGACGTCCCTGAGCGACTGGGACTGGCTAACCTTTTTGGAATCTTGTCGTGCTAGGTAGCTTTTTTCCTTCGTACACGGCTTTATTAAGTAGAACTGCGTGAATTGCTTTTTCCGTCGGCTGCACACAGATGCAGACTTAACACTATGAAAGAAGAAGACTAGTCTTCGCATAGGAATAGTGTTAACGGCTAGTTTTATGTTTGTCTATGGAGATCTGTAACCAAAATGTTACACGCCATTGATTCGCCCATTTTAGGGGAGTTGTTCAGTATTTTCCGGAGGGCAAAACCCTGCAGATTACATAAAGATACTCTATACGTTAAAATACAAAGACTGTAAGTATATACGGCTTGTTTTTGAACGGTTAATACCTTATAAGAGGATAGGTTAGCATTGCTGGCATTGTAACTGTGCAACCATCCACAGTTGTTGGTTTAGTTACTTAAGTAAGCCGCTGACCGCTGGTTGTGTTCCAGACTATATCGACCTGAACGCTAGCTTTGAGTGCAATCGACTCATTCAATTTTGCTGAATCTCCCATGCATGGACTTTGTAAGGATATTAGCAATTACATTTAACGCAAAAGCCCTATATGCATGCACAAAGATACAGGATCAGAAATTCAGCAAATTTTCTATAGAATATGGCTTTTAATTTGAAACCGGTCAAGGCAAAATTGTAATTACCGGTTCCCGAGCACCAGAGAAACTTCAAGCGGCGGTTATGGAGTAAAACGTACAAAAACGATTTTGCATTCTTATCACTTACTCAAAGTGAACTTATAATGTTTCATAAGCGTGTTTCCGCATGTACTGAAATCTCTTGACACCGACAAAAGTTGTCACAGAAAGCAGCTTGTTCTCCTAAATTTTGAAGTTGGTTTGGTTAAAACAATAACTGATCGAAACGCAAGAGCTGCAGTTATCTTGCAAGTCCGAAGGAAACAACCAGCAGTCAGAAATGCATTAAACCGTCGCCTGTTTCCCTGTTTGCGGTTGCATCAGTTACAGTGCGCCAGTTAAAAGGTTTTTCCAAAATAACAAATTTTTCAGTTTTGTTCTTACGTTATAAATATTATTATTGAAAATGAACTCTTCATTGAAAGGATGGTTGACCGCCGTGTCGAAACATGAGGCTAAGTTCGTGCAGGAAGTGTGCATTAAGAATTTTAGCCACCAAGTTGAAGACTACGTGTCTGGTGATTTGTTGAACTGCATAGTCTATCATGCTCAGACCAACAGAACAAAAGAGATGGCTGTTTATGGTTCGTTGTTGGCTACAACAGCAACAATTTCTGCGGAGAAAGTTCTGTTACAAATAACAGATAACTACAAGAAACAATGCCCAGCCATTAACTTGCTTATTGTTTGCAATCCTGGTGGTGGAAAAAGTACAGCTTTGCAGGACTACTGTACGGACTTTTTGGATGCAATTTCACAAAAAAAGAACAAGAAGTTCTATGATAATCCGCATACATTTGGAGGTAACAGATTTTATATTGACATATTTTTATCTACATACAGTTGTTAGTCACAATACTTATTTTTAGCATAGTATACTTAAAATATACTAAAAATAGTATACTAAAAATTATTTTTAATTTTATTTATCGATCTAAAGTTTTCTTTTATTTTTTTAATTAAATCATTTTAACTAACATTTGTAAATGCAGTATTACAAACTTTAATTTTGTTTTAGCTTATCGTACATTTCTTGCCGACACCAAAAGATTTGGTTCTGTCATTGCTGACGAAATAGCGGGAACACTCGGTACACTAACACTGGCAGAGGAAAACGCAGCAAGCCTGATGAACAAAGTCTGGGGAGGACAAAGCTTAAATGTGTCCTATAAAACAGCAGGATCGTTGAAGCTGCCTCGCAGTTCATCTGCGTTTTTCGGTAGTTTGCATCCGCATCCGTTCTGCAGTATTCTAAAATCTTGGACAGCCGGAAACGGGTTGGAAGACCGGTTGCTGGTCACTGCAGTTGATAATATCGTAACTGATATTCCGGAAAGCAGAGAAGCAAAACAGCGTCTGCCAAAGCCGGTGGTTGACTTGAAAAAAATGTTTATCAAAATGCATGAATATTTCGACAAACATCCTGGTTTATTACTCACTTATTCGGAAGAAGCTTTCGAATTTATTGCGAAAATATCTTCGGACGCTAAGCGAATGCGTATTCTACACAACCAGAAAATTTCCAACGGTGAGTCATCTATGGATAGATCGGATTTTGTTTCGAAGTTGGAGGACAATATTCAAAAAGTTTCAATGCTGTCACACATATTAAGCTCCTCTTATCAGAGTATGCTTACTATCAAAGCAATCAGTATTCCGGATAAAGTACCTTTGGAAACAGTGCAAAAGTCATACAAGTTTGCTGATATCAGCGGAGGTGCCTTCAGTGAATACGAGAACATCCGGCCTGCAACGTCTGTCAAACCCACAAACTTCTCACTTGCTCTTACACCGGGCGAATTTATAACATGTCGTATATGTAATGACACATATGGATCGAGAAAAGCATTTGTGAGGCTGACAGAAACCGAGTTTTCTGATGCGGCGCTACAAATGCAAGAGGTCGGCCTGGGCATTATAAAAAGTTTTGTTATGTTCAGCGGTAAAGAAGGAAACGTTCTGTATAAATGCCCCCCTGTTGAAATTGACAAGCAGATATTGATCGCTGCCGGGTTGATTTTCACTGTGTACGAAAGTGCCTACAACGCGGACTTTGCATTACCTCCATCCAAGAAACGGGAACTCTCAGAAATAATTGACCAAATGAAAAGTCAAAATCCTTATAAGCGCTTAGCTTCACCTGAACGCGGGACCAAACGAGTAGCGCCCGACGATGAATATCCAATGGGAGTAAACATCTATTAACCATCGATTCCAAATACTGTGCACTCGCATTTAATTTACATTTACGTTTATGTTACGAGTCTTAACTTTCGACGACAGTTTGCTTCCTACTATTAAACTTGCTTCCTGCTGTTACCAGAATTACAACCATGAGGTATCCTTTTAAAGGTTAAAAGATCACGATTTAAAATAGACACATTCGCAGCCTGTCTCAGCTTCACAGGCCGCAGTTTCGTAGGCTGCCGCAGTTTCGCAGGCTGCCGCAGTTTCGCGGCCTGGTTCGGAATGATGGTACAGGTTATCAAGACGGAAGCGGACAGCTGAACTTTAACAACGCTACCGTTACGATTCCAAAAGATTCTTTCTCCGTAGAGCAGTGGATCGGGCCTGTTAACAACGATACGGTCAGATACAGAACACGGAACACTTTGTTGGCTGACGATACGAAAGACAATGCTCTGCGGAAGTTGTGCTTTACGATTCACTGCGGGCTTGATTTAGGTTCAGTTCTTAATTGTCCATGGTGTCTATAAATACTCGTCTTTCGCTTACGCCACAGTATTCGCTGTTAACAATCGCCACGGTCTTCTGTTTGATGGAACATATTAACCCTCCAGCGGTTAGCTTGTGCTGACCATAGGTCAGCACTGGTGACAATGTCGTTTTCCAACGCCAATGCCCATGGAGGCATGGACGGTCTGCAGCATAAAAATGATTAATGTTGTAATAATTAGGCGAACAAAAATTACGTATAAGCAATTACTTCATTAAATAGTTCTACGGAAAAGTATTTTAAAACACGGGTATAGCAGAGGTCAAGAAATTAACCACTGATCAGCACAAGAATTTAAAATTACCAAAACGCGGTTTTATGAATTTTGATGACTACGAGGACATTTGGGTGCTGTGAACATACCCTCCCCGATTAGGGTGCAATGAACATCCGACTGCTCTGCAGCTCGCAACGCTACTGGCATCACGGTCAAAATTTTAAAATTAAATCCAAGTTTAAAACGCACAGCATCCAGTACGAGTACTCGTACATTATTTGTTATTACCAGTATTTTGTTGTTCTAGATTCGTTGTAGTGATGTTTGTTTCTCTTTTTTTACTAATTATTCTGATTTGCTGCGTGTACTAAATCCAACTGTCCACAAATATCAGCTACGAGTATGGATCTAGTCGCCAGAGCTTTTCACAATGCTGCTATGGACGCAGCAGTCAGGTCTGTCAAGAGGGAATTTTATCGCAGGCTTCCGCCGCAGAAGGTCTATAGTGTTAATTGCACGACACTAGGAAGGCAACTGAAGAAAACTGTGCCTCAACAGAAGGGGCAACGGCAGCGGATATGTACTGATCCTGAGGAGAACTTCATTGCAAACACCATGCTGCGCTGTGCAAGACTTGGAGTGCCTCTGAATAAACCGTGTTCTGTGACTTAAAATCATTATGAGTATAACGCGGGGCCGTATGGGCGCCACGCGTATCCTCGACAGCGAACAGCGGTGAACCCGGATGAGGCTTTATTGCCGAATCTAATGCGCACCGTGGCGCAGCAACACCCGACTAATGAGGAAGGATCCTGCAGCCAGTGCAACTGTGCTGCAGGTCCGTCAAAACAGCGCAGCAATGTGCGGGGTGGAAATCCCAGAAACAGCGAACAGCTACTCAGGAGGGCGGGGCGTCCCGCCCTTACATGAGATTATGAAGCATTATGATCTTCTAAAATGTGGTTTGAAGATACGATATTTTTTTTGTGGATCGTAATTTGCGGAAATAGACAGTGAAAATACTTGGATGTAACATTTTTGTCAAATAAAATTTTCTGTAAAGTTAGGTCCCGGGTGTCCATCGCACCCTAATCGTGAAGGGTATGTTCACAGCACCCAAATGTCCTCGTACTACAAGTTCAAAGACGCAAAAACAAGCGTAGCTAGCAATATTTTTTCTCAAAACTTTCATTGCGCTCCCATAAGGCACTTTGCGTAGCGCTGTTCTAGCATTTCATCACTGCCATTGCTACACGTCTGGCACGTCAAGCGGCTCGTGCATTTCTTGCATGGCCCGCGCATGCACTTTTCGGGTGCGGCCGCAGGCCAGCAGTTGCCCGTGTCGGAAAAGCGGCGTGGAGCGGTTTAGCTGTTGTGGTGATTGGCGCCAAATCACACACGCTAGCCCTTTTTCCAATGCATTGCCGGCCGGCAATGCACAAGTTGCCGGCCGCAAAGGTCACAATCACCAATGTGCTCGAAACAGTTTGCAGTCGTTGTCTTTTGCGATCGCTCACGCTGGTCAAAACTCCAAATTTGCATGTGTTTTTAAAGCCTAGTGGCGTAATCGCTCGCTTGCTCAAGCGATACATTAGAATGGTTGGTGGAAACGCGGCAGCGTGTAGTGTTGTGCAGCCACTTAACAATGTGTCCTTGAACATTTTGTTATTCGGAAATGCTAACTTGCAAAGCAAAGTTTGCTTTGTTGCCAACCGCCCAGAGTGTTTGTCAAAAAAAAAACGTTTTATGCCAGCTTGCGACTAGAGCCCTGCGCGAGCGTCAAATGTTTGGCTCACGCTCGCTCGCGTCATTTTAACTATTGCAAAATTTTTCTCAGCTCGCTCGTGCTGAATCGTCTGCTCGCTCGCTCGGCTCGTATCCAGATTTCTTATTGCTCGGATCGCTCGGCTCGTAGACAATTTCATGTTTTTCTGCTCGGACCGCTCGCGAGCAAAATTTTATGCGGATTAATTATAAAACGTAGTTTTTTTTTATGGCAGCACCGCTGCATGAATTTAAACAAGTTTATTTCGCGCGAAGCGCGAGGCCAACGCGCATTTTGACAGGAAAAATCGCTAGAAATTCTCTAAAAAATAGTTTGGGACAGCTTATTTCGCGCGAAGCGCGAAGCCAACGCGCATTTTTGCAAGAAAATCGCTAGAAATTCTATAAAAAATAGTAGGAGACAGAAAGCAGTGCTCAGCTCGCTCGTGACCTCTGACTGCCGCTCGCTCGGCTCGCTCGCCCATCGATAAACGACCGCTCGGCACGACTCGGCTCGCGCCATTAGCGGTAAAAGCTCGCTCATTCGGCTCGCGAGCCGCGAGCGCTCACGAGCCGAGCCGAGGCTTGGCGCTCGCGCAGGGCTCTACAGTTGCGACAACGGGAACCGCGTGGCGCAGGTTTTGCATCCAAACCGGTGGCAACTTGATCTACTGTACATACATAATACAGAACAGCTGTCGAAATCTCACCCGCCCATGTATTCGCAACCTCTTCATGGGCATTGGCGTTGGCAGACGATACAAGTTTTTGACGGACTTTGGTCGTCTACGGTTCTACTTGAATAAAACGCGATCAATTGTACTTTGTTGACTTGTATCCGGTTTATTTGTTCATCCTCTAAGTAGTTAATTAGCACGACCTGCGATAGTATACAAAGTTTGAAATTAGCGATTTTTCCGCACCTGTTGTTCTTAGCTGACATGAGACACGAGTTCAAATTATGTTTTTCACGCTGCTTTAAAGTCCCTTGTTGCTTATTACATCAAGGGATAGCGGATAACAGAAGAAAACGGACCTTATATAAACACAAGATGGCGTCGGTTACGTCAAAAACTGGAGTTGGGAGCTGGACTTTCTAGTTACAATTCCCGGTTGTACTTTGTACTTGCAGCTCCCAACTGCAGCATATGATTCAGCACAACTGCAGCATATGATTACTGCATATGTATACTGTATAGAAGTACACTACCTAATTTACTCACTTACTGATATTCACACACACACACAAGTTGTTTACATTCTTTTACCGCATGGAGCGGCACTAGCACATTAGCGCAGCTGGCTCGTCAGCGATGGTGATACACACTTTGCGCGTCTCTTATTATTTAAAACACTTGTAGTAATGATGTGTATTTATAATAAACATAATTATTTGTCAACTTACCGTGTAGTTTAATTGCTTGTCTGGATTGTGCACGACATGAGCCCAATGTACTGTATAGATACTACTGTACACTGCACATTTATACTGGTTCACTTTCGCTGCTTGATTCAACAAGTTGTTTACATTCTTTTACACTATGGAGGAGCACTTCAACGCATCTGGCTCGTTAAAGCCTTTCAACGCACAGTAAGTGAAATATAATTGCTTTTCAGCGGATATTACTAGCTGCTCTATTCTCAATTTATTTATACATATATAATCATGAAAACTAACAGGTACGATGACATATTATTTTCTTTATTACTGTACACTATGACTGTACTGTGTAATCAATTTTGACAGTTATTTGCAGTCTGATGGTCTACTGCGTGCATGCTTATGTTACATGAATAATTGGCAGAGCGAAATAAAAGGAAAGGTCACGGCGGTGTAAGACCGGCCGGTTTCGTAGTCTAATATGCAGTGTTTACGGAAATATGCATTAACGGCAACGAACGAGACGGCAAATGCGAGTCAGGGATTGTTATTGAAGGAAATCGGACTGTAATCCGAGGCGACTGTGTCAGAAAAGCACAAAAACAGCGGTATATCAGAGCAACAAGTGGAACGGTATATCAGATAACAGCATGAACGGGCATATCGCCCTTGACAATCAGAAAGCGCATTACAGGAGAATCGGCACATACTAAGTGATTCAGGCATTGGGCAAGGGAGAAGTAGCGAGCCGAGCATCAGAACAAAGTCTACATGTAACACTTCTCTCCATGAAAAAGGACTGTCCGCAGTCCATAACTAATATAAAAGAAGCAGAAAAGCCAGTCAACCAGCAATACAATAAAGCAGCTATTTTTGCGTTTAGAAATTTTCAAAACACATTCAAGAAACAACAGGTATTATTATGCGAATAATATTTATACTTGATATGATTATAAGAAATATAGGTAGTACAGCGAGATATTTTGTATTTTATTTTCGTAACGCTTTTAGGGAAAACCCGGGTTAAACTGAATTTTCATTTTATAAATGTTTTTGGATTTAGATTCCCTGACTCATTTTTATAATAAATGCGGTGCTAACGATGATGTCATTCGGTCGCACTTGAACTTGAACTTTGATCCGCGGTCAACCATACACCAAAACCACAACACTACACCGTATTCACGAAATTAAACAGAAAATCCTATTCTCTGAGGCAAAATCTGTACGAAAAATTCATTCGCTCATTTCCATGATCTGATTTCGCTGGTTTCAAACACTGTTTGTTCGCCTGTCTATAACACGCGCATAGCGTCCACTTCGTTTCCCCATGTTGGAATTTTTCGTACACTGGTACTTGTACAGACGAGTGCGTTATTAATCGGTCTGAGTAGATTAGTAGCATGTCTCGCGGTCAAGTCGCGTACTTACGGCTCAACACCTCGTAAACCAGTGATGCGCCGAAAGCTAGAGTTGTTACGCGCCCATGACCAAAGTATTGCTACAGCAACGGGATGGCTGATCAGACACTTTTATTTTATTAAGGACTTCGTTGTTTTTTTAAGATGATTTTTAGCAATTATACTCACCTCGACATTTAGCAAACAAACTGCTGCACCAGCATCTTCGTAGGAAATTTTAATTAATTAATTTCAAATTTTGCCCCAGAAAATACAATGCGTTAACCATGACCATAATGCAGGCTACCTATTACGAGCACTCATTGATTATTGCAAGGCTGTAATGGCTGATAAAAATCGATGACATAAGGCTTTAGGTAGTGAATTTAATATAACTGGGTTCCCGGGGATAGAACCGGGTCTATCTTCACGAACCTTTCCTTTTGTTTTAAAAATTGGAAGTAAAATCTGACAAGTAACCAAGGAAATTTCCTGACCAATGTTTTTTGGTAAATTTTCTACAAAATAAAATGATCCTGTTTATTGAAAATTGAAGTAATTAATCCTGACCATTTTGAAATTGAACTAAATACAGTACTTTATACGCAAACGCGTACTATAATTGAAGTACTTTATACGGTTAGAAGAAATACAGGTAATATAGCGGAATAATCTGAATTTTTATTTTTGGAACGCTTTTAGGGAAAACCGGATTGAACCGAATTTTCATTTTATAAATGTTTTGGATTTTAAATTCTCTGACTCATTTTATAATAAATGCGGTTCAGTCGATGATATCTTTCGGTCGCTCTTGAACTTGAACTTTGATCAGCGGTTAACCGTACACCAAAACCATAACACCACACCGTATTCACGCAAATAAACAGACATTTCATTTCCTGAGGCAAAATCGACACAGCACAATTTATAAACATTAAGTCGCTGGTTTCAAACATTATTCATTCGCTTGTCTAAACACACGCCTCTTTTCCCCCTTTTTTTTTAATGCAGCTTTAGTGCATTCAGTCTACGATGCTAAACTCGTGTCTGGCTGGTAAAATTTTTTTTCTCGTCTTCTGCAATCGAGTCGCGCGTGTGCGATCTCGTACGAAATTCTGTTCTGTTTTTTTTTCTCAGCAATTTTCAATGCTGTTGCTGACGGGTTTTGGTCAGAGGCATTACAGCAAAAATTTTTTTTCGCTGTTGCGGACAAGTTTTCTGCAGAGACTTCACAGCAGATGGTATTGCTGTTTCAGACAGGTTTTTGTACATCGATTCTAGACTGCGTTAGTTGAGGTAATTTCGAAGCATGTGAGCGATTCTTCATTCGCGTAGACACTGTGCAAACAAACTGCTGCACCAGCTTATCCGTTAACTATTTTTTTTTTAAATTTCAATATCTAATTTTGCCCCAGAAAATTTCGATCTCGGTCTATTCACACAAACACCATGCGATACCCATGATTGTAATGCAGGTCGTTTAATCTGACCACGCACTGTTCGTTGTGAGGCGGTAATGACTGATAAAAATCGGCGACCTAAAGCTTTAGGTAGCGAACCTAATATAACTGGGTTCCCGGGGATAGAACCGGGTCTATCTTCGGGAACGTTTCTTTTCTTTTAAAAAATTCGAATTAAAATCTGGCAACTAACGGAGGAAATTTCCTGACCAATATTTTTGATAAATTTTCGACAAAATTATAGTGATCCTTTTTATTGGAAAATTTTAGTACTTAATATTGACCATTTTAAATTTGACTAAATACAAGCGAGAACCTGACTTGATTTTAATTATTTAAACAGAATAGAAGAATAAACAAAATAAAATACAATATTAAAAAAATTGTGCAATATATCCTTTTTTTAGAAAGTTTTAATTTATTTGCTGGCTGATTTTACATGAGCGGTAAAATAAAGCTAATGCTAAGCGATTTTACTGAGCTGTTCGATTGACGATACTCCGTAGTCCAAGGGGGCCAGTTTTGCATGGCTGTACCAAAACAACGTAAACAGACGAGGTCGGAAAACAAGTGTGGAATCCAAACGGTATCCGTCCATCGTGCGGATATTTACAGTTGCTGGTAATCGGTCAAACAAGGTGTCAGCTTGTTAGGGTCAAAGGACAGTCGGGAAAGGGAAATCAAGCGTACTGGCATAATTGCGTTGATCCAAGCCTTACTGAGCCGGTCGGCCTTCGCTAGCTTGTGGATTACAAGAACGCGTTTGCCTGGAATGACACTTACAAACACAAACTACAAAGGTGATTTCGTAAACGGAATGCCATTGTCATTTTACGGCATTTTGCATAATTTCAACGAAAACAGGTTGAGCTTCACTTTTCGGGGATATTTTCACAGCTCTTATGATTCGCAATATTATTTTCCAAGACAGAATACATTCAGTTATGAGCGTCAAGTATGAAATCCTTGCGAAATAAAAAATTTTTTTTTGAATCAATGTAAATCTTAGTCTGCGGGGTCCTAAAATTTACAATGAGCCATTTTGAAAACAATTAAACTTAGTTCGTCACTTAATTGAAAAATAAATACGTATAGTACAAATTGCCATTGTCATCATGCAAAAATTGTTTTGATTTCCAACAAGTTTTAAATTCTGGAAAACTTTATTTGCGAACATATACTTCTCTGGCAGACAATAACGTATAATTTTTTTTCAGAATTTCTGCTGAAAATTTGAACATTAACGTTCTTTTCTTTCATAAAAATGAAACTTTCGTACAATCGCCAGTTTAATCGTTTTTTGGGGTTTTTACTGTAAGACGCTTCATTTTTGAATAATTGATATTAAGCAGTAGTTAAGCTTTCGGATTAAATAAAAGCATTCTTCCAGTGGACTGATGGCGCTAACAGTGAATGGTTGATAAATATTAGATAAATGGGTACAACAATAAACTCGTTTTTTGAAACATCGATAACAGAATCGTATTTAATAAACAATTTCGGCACTTCAAGAATAAGAAATGGAACTTAAAAACAATTGAATACGTAAATAATTATACCGTAATATTGTTGCACAAACGCACCTGTAGCAAGGATTTATTCGGACTCCGGCATGCACGCAATAGCAGCACAACTTATTAACCGCAACAGAGTGGTGTATTGAGGTAATTTAAGTGCTCTACCGAACGGCTGACAACCGGATGTGTAGAGTTCGTAGAATTAAATATGAAATCGGCAAATTACCACTAATGTGATATGTACAGAAGAGCAAAAAACAAGTTAGTCCAGAATTCAATATCAATTGTCTTTTTTAAAACCGATGCACACGTTTCTTTTCGTTATCGGTTAACAAATTTTTAGATGGTAAATACGGGAAACTGCTGCTTCCATTTTAAACTTTAACCATGGGCCCACAATTCAAAAACTGAAGAACCAATATGGAAATATATTTATTGACTTCGTGTCCTTTTCGACCGGCTATTGCCCTTTTGTCATACAATTTTCCTGTTCGGCTAATGCCCTTTTCATCAAATCTTGGGACCGGCTACTGCCCTGGTCATCAATTAAAATTCACTGCGGCCTTTCTCAAAACTCAGTCAACTTTCTCACTGACCGGCTACTGCCCTTGTCATTAAATCAAATTCACTGCGGTCAATTTGCAATATCTTATTAATTCAGCATCAAGTTTGTGACTTCTTGGATTACAAAATCATTTCAAACCCGCAGATTTATAAAAATGTTGCATCATTTCTAAATGTTTTAATCACTCAAATAATGTTCAAAACCATCTTAGGCTCGCAGTGCTTACAAGTGCTGCATCAAGCTCCACTTCTGGGTTGCTGAAACATTTTCCGCCTGCGGAATCGCGTCAGCAACTATTTTGTGTTGAATAAATTCAAAAACTCTGCGGCCATACCAGTGCTCGCCTTCTTTCTAGGGCATCGAAATAAATCGAATCCTAGACGGTTTCTCCACTATGTTCTACGGCGGCGGTCCGCCTGTCTTCGATACTGTGGACAAACCGCATTGACTGAAATCGCATTCCAGTCCACAGCATCGTGCTGCGGGTAAGCAGGGTTATAAAGTCTGTTAACGACTGGCGGCCTCCCTGCTTCCCACGTCCATAATGTCTAATGGGGTAGCTAATCCCAATAAACATGAAAACAGAAGTGGAATTGCATGTCACTGTAAGTCATGTTTCCGTAATTACGAACATGTTTATCGTTTACTTAATCCCGTTTTCGGAACATCTGAAAGTGGGCAAATTATTTTAGAAGCGGAATTCAGCATGAGACATTTATCAGCATACATTATCCGTACCAAAAGAAAATCAAACGGATAAAATATTTTTTTTGGGAGTTTATGTTTATTATTCAACAAGCGCACTTAACAGTTACAAAATAATATTATGTTTTTTTTTGAATTTTGAGTATTCAGAAGTTAAAGCAGCTATTTACATGCTAAGGTTGCGCTCCTTTGCCAGAAGCTCAAGTAACAGAATCCCGATCCCTACTGCGGATCGGTTGCGACGCTTTCGCGCATGCCTGACTGTTTCTAGTATGCTCATTCTCCGAGCTATTGGCTTGTGCTTGCCTGAATCCTGCGTTATCAAGTGGTGGTAGTAACGGCTATTGGGATTCATAAAACATACGGCCTGCAGATGGCCAACCTTATAACAGTAAAAGCACGCCCGAGTTTCGCGACGACGCTTACGTTTCCGTGCTTTACTTCTGTTAAACCAAAGTACACAAATGTCCAAAACCTTATTAATTTTATCAACGGTTGAAAGCAGAACTGAAGTTTCAATCACTGTAACTGGCTTTGACAGGTCTGTGATAGTGGCACCAAAGCTGACGTTACAAAACTGCTCATGCTCCATAATGGCAACTGAGTGCCGGCGACAACGAAAACTGTTTGTTTCAGACATCGGTAACCGAAGTGACTCAGTCACACTGCGACCTGCTTTTTGTGACAACACAGCGGAGCGATTTTCGGTATGGTTCTGATTACTCATTTTGAAAGACCTCACCTCAAATTATTCAATATGTGCAATGACAAAATAAAGGCTTGGTCAAAATTGTTTACTCTGATTCAATCTGATAATAAAGGGGAACGGCCAGAAACGTTGAACCAGGTTGGATAAAGGGTTGGTCCCAAGAAAGAAAAAGAGTCAGAAAAGGAATATCATTATCGAATCGACAATCAGTTAAACAAGCCCTGTAATCTGTACTGCCCTCTGAAATATTTCTACAATTAAAAACAACACTTGGGTTTGGCAATCCCAGGTTTTGGGTAGGGCATGCAAACTTTGACTGACTCAGCGAGAAAAATTGGATATGATCAAGGTGAAATTCGGTGAACGATAACAGCAAACCATATTATTTTTCGAAAACAAAGGTCACCAAAAGCATCAAAAAGAAGCTAGTCGTTTTCTTAACGAATTAATCGTTTTCATGAGCAGAGAACTGATAATTTGATTGTCCCACAGAAATATCGTAATTGACACATGCTGCTGAGTAAAGATCATTACAGTATCGAGCGATTGCTTTTCGAAAGCACTGATGCGAGATCGACGTAAATTTAACCCATTCAGCGTTCATCAGAAAATTCGAAATATGGAAACGTTTCAACAACAAATCAGCAAAGCGACAGTAGAAACGGGTACACATGATCTTTCAGGTTCCAGAACAAAATCAGTTCAGGTTTCAGAACAAAATCAGTAAACAGTGATCTTGAAATCGAAAACAGTACTGTTTAGATATTCAGAAAACGTACGGTGATTCAAAAGCGACAGAAGCATTTTTGATTCCACTCTTTCCCGACAGCAAAGTAAGCCGGGAACCTTTATCAAATTATCAAAACCATCATTTATCGGAAGCAATGCACATTTATTTTTTTTATAAAGATAAATCTCCAAGAATAAAAGTAGCAACTGTTGCAAAAATACAGAACTTATGCACACTTTTTTTTAAGAGACATTTATTTAAAACGGACGCAAGAACAAATTCATCGGTGATGTTCCCTTAGGATTATCGTTACCACCTTTTTTTAAAATGGCAGTTGTCAAGGATACTCGCGACGGAACATGGTTAACTGGCATCACAAATGATTAAAGCGGAAAGCGCGTATGAGCGCAGCTTCTGGTTACGGCTGGCAGGTGTTTGGAACCCGCACTGCTCGGAAGTGGCGCAGTTGATAGTAGTAACGGCAGCGGCAGCGGCACCCGCTGTGAATGGATGATGGTATCGCCGAATTAAAGCATCGCACATTAAGAAAAGAAAACAATAATACAAATAATAAGTGACGGCTGAAGTAACCGACAGGTACTTCTCAGTCGTCGGACCATTTGTTACATGAATAATTGGCAGAGCGAAATAAAAGGAAAGGTCACGGCGGTGTAAGACCGGCCGGTTTCGTAGTCTAATATGCAGTGTTTACGGAAATATGCATTAACGGCAACGAACGAGACGGCAAATGCGAGTCAGGGATTGTTATTGAAGGAAATCGGACTGTAATCCGAGGCGACTGTGTCAGAAAAGCACAAAAACAGCGGTATATCAGAGCAACAAGTGGAACGGTATATCAGATAACAGCATGAACGGGCATATCGCCCTTGACAATCAGAAAGCGCATTACAGGAGAATCGGCACATACTAAGTGATTCAGGCATTGGGCAAGGGAGAAGTAGCGAGCCGAGCATCAGAACAAAGTCTACATGTAACACTTATGCGTGCGTGCAGATCAACTGGAAAAAGTCCGCCAGGGTCGCTGCAAATTTTTTTCCACTGGAGCCAAAGCCACAATTCTGTTAACGATTACTCCGCTAATTGCAGAATTTATGAATTTCTTGTACCCGAAGTAAGTGAAGCCAATGTTTTTAGTTCATATTGTGTTGTAACACATGGTATATGTTTTATGTGTACATAGTTTCAGGGGTGCTACAAGCAACGAGGGCTCGAGTGGAAAAAGTTGGCCTGAACCTCTCAAAGAATTTTTCCACCTTGTCAACGGTATGGCGTAATTTGCTGATTTCGCAGTTTTTACATTACAGAAATTATTATTATATGCTTGTATATTAGCTCAATGCTTTTATAACAAAAAAATACATTTCGTAATGAACCCTATTTATCATAATTAATGATTAATGCACTGTACAGTATTGCACTGTATATACTGTACAGTGCAATACTGTACAGTATTGCACCGTTTATGTAGTATGTACCATGTACTTTTAAGGATAAACGTTCTTTACATTTCTTACTAACTTAAGCACTACTGCTTTTTAATGCCAGGTAATAGAAATATGCAGCGATAGGTTTTTTGTAATTTTATTTATTGCTGCATTTAGTTTCCTAATAACAAGCGCAATTCGTTTTCAGCAGTTTGAAGAGTGATAGCATCTTTTGCACCTAATAAATTAATTTTTCCAGAATGGAAAATCATCGCCGTACAACCTTGAAGCCGGACTCGCATGGCCGGAAATATTTCAGGTTCAAACATGGCATCAGCTTTTGCTCTTATTGAGTTGTACAGTTTCTCTAAACTAAGAAATTTCCCAAAATTAAAAGTGGCGACAATGTTAACGATTCGTGGATTCTTTAACGAGGCTTTTTGATAGCCATATTTTTGCAGTTTCCGGTAATAGTGATCCAATAACGCGAGAGCATCACTGATAGACTTTGCACCATTAACTGTGATCTTGCCGTTGCGGTACACTTGGCAGTGCGATTTGTAAGGACGAATGGAACGGAGAAGAAGCCCGGAAAATTTATGTGGTGCATAATGTGAAAGCGGAGCGCGTTCGGATAAGCTGGGTAAGTCAATTGCGCAGCCAAGGTCAGCAGTTGCAACAACGTTAGTTATTTTCGCCATTCAGCCAATTTGCGAATGTCTCCGCTTTTGAAAGCGTTGTTTGTGGTAATGAAGTAAGCTCCTTAAACTTCGGGCACCCAATGTCTTCAAGATTAAACACTTCAGGCAAATAATTTTCCAAAATCTTTTGCTTTTCCAATCCTTTGGCAAAAAACGTCAAACGCGCAGGTCGTTCACCAATAAGCTCCAGCATATCCTGAATGGCACTAGCAATGTCTAAGTATAAATAATCTCCACGATTATGCCAGACAAGTCCGTGTGAGTGACGCGATTGGCTCCTAAATTCAACGCGGTAATGATTAAAGTCGGATGGAATGGTGAATGTGTAGCACCTGCTAACACCAGTTGGGCAATCACAAAATGCCAGCTGTTTTATAAGCCGTTGGGAGCCAGCGATAAACCAATCAATATCCAAGACAACCCTCCGCTTTGAAATCTCCATTCTGTTATCGGTACGCTAGCAATAGCTCCGCCCTTTGGAAATGGATTCCTTAAATAGGTATCCGCGCACGACAGCTGATTTGAGATTCCGACTACCCGCTTCAGTCCTTGTTGTGGGGCCAACGACTTCGGGGAAAACGACGTATGTGTCAAAATTAATTATGGAGCGCGATAAATTATTTGACCAACCATTTGGAAGAATTATTTTGGTGTACGGAGAAATGCAGCCAGCCTACGAAATGCTTCAGCGCAAAGTCCCTGGGATTGAACTGACAAAAATATTCAACAAATTGTGGAGGATGAAAATTATTTTGATGGTAAACAAAATATTTTGTTGATACTGGATGACGTGGCAAGTGGTTTGGTGAAAAATGAGCATTTATCTAAACTCTTCACTCAAAAGTACACCATAAACGGCTTTGTGTATTTTTATTATTCAATAACCTATATAAACAAGGGTCTGCTATGCGAGACGTGCATCTTAATGCACAATATCTTATTCTGTTCAAAAATAATCGTGATGTGAACCAAATCAAGATTCTAGAAAGGCAGACTGGTTTAAAACATCTCAGCGGAGCTTACGAGGAAATCGGCCAGGAACCATTTCAACCTCTCATTTTGGATATGAAACCGGACACACCTGCCTATTTAAGGATTCGTTCAGCAGTATTACCGGGAGAGTTGACAAAAATTTACATCAATCCACAAACGACAAACTTGCCCAAGAATGTGTGATCAGATTTTAAAAGACTTTGCACCGTTTCTCCTTACCCTGCGATCGCTGAAACCTAAGCAGCGTCGTTTTCTTTGGAAAATATTTCGAAACGACAACTTCGCTGTTTTGAAGAAATTTGTTTGAATTTGGTAAAGAATTCAGTGCCTCTTACCACCGATCAGCTAAAGGTGTGTCAGCGTTGGCGTCGACCATTAAAGCTGATTGCCCTCAAAAAATATCCTTTACGAAGCAAGAGGGAAATTTTATTACAGCGCGGAGGATTCTTACCTGCGGTTCTACCTGTATTGGCAGCTGTTTTAGGAACTGCCTTACTGAAATGAAACCGGAAGTGCATTATATTGTTCCCGCGAGCGAAATGAAAAGACTTGCAAGTGACACGGTAGGTCGTATTGTAACGGATGTCCAATTACAACAGCAGCCTACTGAAGTTGTGGATATTGTAAAACTGGACGATTTGATGAGAGATATAATTTCACGGAATACGCTAAGCGAATGGGAGAAAGCGGAACTGTTATCAAGAAACTTGGCTCGCTTTTTGGCGCTGAAAGAGTCGGCGTTTGGCCCTGACCAAATGGTTATTCCGCCTACAGCATCTGTGCCCCCCATTCCAGCACAACTATTAAAGAAGCCGTGGGTACCCCCTAATATGCCTGATCGTATGTTAGATGCTTTCCTCCTATTCCACCTGCACCCCGGCAAAACGCAAGCGTGCAAAGCGAGAAGTATTTGATGAAAACACTTTACAAATCGAAGGTCCCATCGGTTCAAGAACCAAATCCCAGTTCAACTGGATGACTATTAATAACAAATGAGTGGTGGATGCGTTCCCTTTTCTTTGTCTTTGGGTGAAGGTATGACATGGAACTGCACATCTAGCTGTTGCGATGGATCAAGCAGTAGCGACGACGAATACGATGGCCAATCTACTGCTACGACAAGCGTATCTGAACCCGCAGCACCCGGGCAGCTTAACAGGGATTCAAAAGTTTCGCAGCCACTTTCCACAAGCACCAAACTATCAACAAACGCGGGAACAGCTGGAGCATCTGGATCCATATACAGTCCACAAATCTCGACGCAAAAGGTTCAAAAGAAACCCCGTAGTTGTCTCAAACCTAGCGGAGCAATATCAAGCCGATCTGGCAGACATGTCAAAATATGCGAAGCAGAACAAAGGATACCGTTGGATATTGTTTGTGATCGACGTCTTCAGCAAGAAAGTGAGCTGTCAACTACTAAAGAATAAAAGCGGTCTAGAAGTAAAACTTGGGTTGGAAAAGGTGTTTGCAGAACTCGGAGCTCCCATTAAATTGCAAACGGACAAAGGTCTTGAATTTTACAATAAGGATGTTAAGAGTTTTTGACAGCCCAAAAGGTTTTTTGTTCTCTTCTGAAAATAAAGCAATCAAAGCATCCTTAGCTGAAAATGGCATACGCAATCTCAAGAAACGAATATGGAAATTATTTCGACACCGACAGTCTAAAGTGTACTGGGACGTTCTGGGAGATTTGGTAAACAGTTACAACAACGCAATTCATTCTTCGCATAAAGTCACGCCTAATGAGGTTAGCTAGTCCAATTCTCTGCAAATATTCAATCGACTATATGCAGAATTATTATTGGGAAAGCAGAAAAGCCAAAGTACAGCGTAGGTGACACAGTACGAGTAGCCATCGACAAAACACTTTTTGAAAAAGGATATGAGTCAACATTTAAGGAGGAAATTTACAAGATACAACAAGTATTACCACAACAGCCCGAACCCCTCTACGTTTTACTGGATGAAGACGGGGATTTAATTCGCGGGAAATATTACGAAGCCGAACTCAGTCGTGTCAGAAATGGCTCTTAATAGCTTTTATGTCACGCTTCCATCTGATGCCTGTATGCAACAGTTCCCAAAGAATAATGCAGCTGAATGGAGCACAAAGTTAAAGAGCGTGATATCCCTACCGGGACAATGGGAAATGGCATTGGTGGAAATACAGTATCCTAATTCAATGTACAATTTACCCAGTTCCCAAACGTTGCACGTTGACCAAATTACTTCTATGGATAGCAACGGTGTTTTCGCTATGGACCGGGACACAATTACGGTACCTGCAGGGATCTATGAGAAAAGTGACATCATTAATTTTATCAACAATAACGTACCACGGTTAAAGCCATTTCGCGATTCTACAGCGGAAGAACAGGCTTTTCAATTAGAATTAGTAGCAACCGAGCCCAAGCTCAAAGTGAAATTTCCCAGCGTACGTGTTTTTCTGGATTTTCCTCCCTCATCTTTGCATCTATCCCGTATGCTTGGATTTAAAGAACGACGATTTTCTGCTGCACAGTCTGAACAATATGAAAATTTTTTGATGGAAAAAACGAATTTTGCTTCCGCAGCTACAACACTGTCCGACCAGCTGAAAGCCTTGGCAGAGTTGCAGTTGTTGGAGACGTCTATAACAATGACAGCAGATAAGCCCGTGAATATGCACATTGGGAACCAATCAATTTTTGTCTACTGCAACAAGTGCGACTACAATATTGTGGGCGATGAAACTATGCAGCTTTTGCGCGCTTTCCCCATTAAAGCAAGTGTTCCTCGCTTCGAAATTGTTTCGGAAAGGTTTGAGGATCCACATTATTTACCTGTTTTATACGATCGACTGGACACTATTGATATCAACATTACAACTGATCTCGGAGAAGCGGCAATTTTTCAGACTGGAAAGTCAATGGTAAAGCTGCATTTCCGCCCCATTCAGTATTACTATCGCTAAAAAATGCCCGTAATCCTCTTTGAGCCGTCACCATCGTTCTATCTGGATTTATTTGCGGGGCCGCCACGGGCGCTAGTAGCCAGCACGGCTATGGAGCCGTCATGACACGCTATCGCGGGAGTTTAATGCAAAATGGCAGCGGATTTATGCTACCTAATTTTCTGCGCGCAATGTTTAGTAAATTAGCGCATTTTGCTGCCCCGGTTATTAAAGCAGCGGCACCACATGCCAGAGCAGCAATGGAAGCAGCAAAGCCCCACTTACGCGACGCAGCGACAACAGTTCTTAGTGAAACATCCAAGAAGGTAGGAGAGAAAATTTCGGAAGCGTTAACTGCGCAACCTCAACAGCAAGGAGGCATCAAACGGCTCAAGCAGCAGCAAAAAATAACAAAAAAGATAAAGAAACCTTCCTTCCGACTTAAACGGCTTAAACGGATTCCCCCAAGAGAATTTGAGGACGCATTTTAAAATGGCTTTTATTTTGGAAGGAAGCGTGCCAGCTATGCAGGTCGAGTCGGATTTATTCTCCGTTCCGGCCACTCTAGCGGATTTTGTGCGGACAGAAGAAGAACGCATTCTACCAACATCAGGGCAAACAGAAGAAATTAGTTCTGGAGAAATTTCTTTTTACATTCCCCTTCAACGTCGGCGCTGCTAGTGCTAACGGAAATTACGCTAGAAATGGATATTGCAATCAAAAGCAAATTGCAGGACTTGGTGCGGCTACGCATATTGAAAACACGGATCTGGTTGCACCAGTGAACCTAATAGCGCATTCTATATTCAGCTCGGTAGAGGTAACAATGGCCAACCGCCTGATAACTAATTCCACCCCATTATATGCCTACCGAGCGTATTTGGAAAATTTGTTGGGGTACACACCGGCTGCCCTAAAAAGCCAGGCAACAAGTGCTGGATTTTATATAGACACTCCCGGGTAAGATCATGCCAATAACGCTGGAGAAGTAACGCGGAAAGCCATGTTTGTGACCAACGAGTACGTCCCATTCAGCGCCAAATTATGTACGGACATTTTCCAGCAGGGATAAAATTTGATCACCGGTGTACCGCTACATGTGCGCCTCATTTTGAATAAGCCGGAATTCTACCTGCGTTCATACGCCAATCTTCCAGTGGATACTTTTAAAGCATACATTCGCAATCCGCGGCTGTACGTCAAACGCTTTGTTCCTAATCCGGCATATTTGTCTGCGCTTACTGCCCAATTATCGACAAAGACTGTGAAATACCCTATTGAGCGAGTGTGTATGCGTGTTAATGATATTGGTATGATTCAGAGCACAGTGCTGGCTAATTTACATATTGGAGCAGTACCCAAATGTGTTTTTGTGGGATTCGTAAAAAGCTCGAGTTTTCACGGGCTGCGCCGAGGTAATCCGTTTAACTTTGAACATTTCAATCTCAACTATATAAGTGTCGAAGTCGACGGACAGTCGTATCCCGCACAAGCCTACCGACCAAATTTCGCAACGGGTGATTATTTGCAATCATATGACGGTCTTTTGGAGACGCTTGGCCGCTTGCACGCACCGGACGGGGCGCTGCCTTTCGACCGTAAAGCATTTGCGGAAGGATTTGCTATTTGGGGATTCGATCTGACACCTTCACGGACAGGCCGGGGACCGATGAGCACCGTACGCCAAGGAAATCTATCAATCCGCCTGCAGTTCGCCGCCCAATTAACTGAACCAATTATGGCCATTACGATGATGGTGTGGGATAATATAATTGAAGTCAACTCACATCGCCAGCTCATTGCGGATTTTACGGCTTAAAACGTAACGTAAGCGTTTGACAGCCTAAAACATTGTCGTGTTGTTGCCTGAGCGGTAAGCTTCAGGGTCGCAAGTGGGGGGTTGGCGCGCCGTCGGCCCCTTTTGACGCTGAAGAGAATCGTGACGGATGTGGTAAACAATGGGCGACCGGAGCGCTTCGCGCTCTCGGTCGCCCGTTGTTTACAGGACAAAGTTTAAAAAGAAAATTCAAATTTTATTTTGAATGCAGATCGGCACTACAATGGACACTGCTGAGATTGATCACGTGCTACGTTCAAATACCGTGACGAGAGACGCTTTTATTGGTGTATTCGCTGCCGATATGCTACCATCGTCGCTGCCAGCCAAGCTACCATGGGCATGCGTTGTCAATACTGACGAAGCTGCGAAACCTGGCTCGCATTGGCTGGCGTTCTACCAGGCTATACCAGGACAGCTGGAATATTTTGACTCTTACGGTCATGAACCGCATTATTACGGCCACTACATTGAAACTTTTTGCAAGAACGCGGGCATGGTTATTTCACAAGCGCATCGTTTACAAATGGAGTGGAGTACCGTATGCGGACAGTATTGCTGCTTTTTTATTCTAAAACGATGCTCCGGCGAGTCATTTACTTCTCTTATTCATTTATTTACCAATAGCAAAGCTTCGAATGATCGAATGGTTTGTGCTTATGTTAATTATTATTTTAATTTAAAGACTGTTGTCCGTGATAACTCTTTGCTTATTCAGTCTGTTTTCCGCCAGATAACACAATAAAGTCACGTCATCAACGCCAGATTTTTCACGTTCTGTTTGTATGTGATTAAAAATAATTTGTTGTGCACCAAAATATTTTGCGGTCCAGCGTGACGTTGCGCTGCATCCGTTTTGATGCACATAAAATACCCCAGTCAGTGGACAATTTTCAGATGCAACAGCTTTTTCATCTCATTACGCCAGCGGAAATTAACGATTTCTAAAGCATTAGGTCCAAAAATGGTTTACCATATTGTTGTAGACATTAAGTGGTATGCGCTTAACGGGAAGCCAATTATTACGTCACTTGCAATAAGCTCGGTCGAATTTTATTGCCTTTATTATACCACATTTGCGTTAGCGCCAAGCAATTACATTGTGAATAAATATGGCGTTTGTTCTTCGGATATTGATGCTGTGTTCGATAAAGCTTTCTCAGAGTTAGAACACCAAATCGAACGAGCGTTTAAAAATTATCTTCGCTACGTTGACGATCCTGCCGATGTCGTTTTCTATGCAAAAGGGGGGCAAAAGTGTCTTATTCTTCAAAAGCTGATTAAATCTGATGTCATTAATCTTGATACACTGGGCTGTCCGCGTTTTGCCGATCTAAGCAAGGACAAGTGTTACAGTCCTAATAAAGCTCAAGCTTACTCTAACTGGATGCTGGACCACCATTTAAAAAGTCGTACGAAATGCCTGCTTTGCCGTATGCCGATTCCAGAAGTAAAAGTTCACGTTCGACGGCAACGACGCTGCCGCAACTCAAGATCAGATCAGAATGCTTACTGGGGTATGCAATGAAATGTTTCCGCGCTTTTAAAAAAAAAAATTTTAACAAGCTCTATGTTATTGCAGATGACCGAGGTAACAGACGTTGCATCCGCTGTGGTGCTGTATTTCCCACCGATACCGATTGCAGTGAAGAAAGTACTCACGCGGATATTAGCATGCCAAGAATTTCTAGTGCATGAGTCAGTGTAACCTGCCTAACTAACCGTACCCGTTACAAAATGCTGTACTGGAATTTTGTTCTCGTCCAAATCAGTTATATAAAGTGGCATCTTTGTCGCTAGCAACTTTCTTTGGCCATATTTTGCTTTCATCATGGCGCAAACCCTGACTTATCCGCAGAATTGTTTGACCCCGGCACCAGTGCTGAAACTAACTTTGCTGATAGTGCTCTTTTCAATCATAATTATGCGCTTCTCGATCACAATTATTTTATACCTCCGGCTCCGATCGATGTGCCAGTACAGAACCTAGAAGAACTTGATCCGGATTTGTATGATATTAAAGATTATTATGAGTTGGAAAAACGGGGCTAAATATTCACAAAAATTTTCAGTGTCGTTTGAAACCTATAAATGTGTGATACACGGTCTGGATAATTTGTCATTTAAATACGCGATTAAAACCATAACTCTTTTATTGAAAGACATTCTGGACACCGTGCTTTCGGCAATTCCAGCCCACAATTTGGTTAGAATTCGCTTGTATCAAAACGCACTGCAATACCCAATTTGGATGCCACCTATCCAACGTGATCAGCTGAGTGTTGAAAGATGGATGACAACGATCCGGAGAATCTTGAATTCAAATCAGGCGTTTTTATTGGATGAATCTTTTGAATTGTCTGTGCAGCATACGGATATTCCAACTGGGTCGTGCAGAAAAACGTTTCAAAGCTGTTACGGCAAATACTGGACAAGAAACGATGCATTACACAAATCCGCAACACGGACTGCTTGTGTATGGCGCGAGCTATTGTGGTCGCTAAGGCGCATGCAGATGGCGATAAAACAATGTATACAAAGCTTTACCGAACGAAGAAGTTGCAGACCGAAAAGACCAAGGAGTTGCTGCAGGCTGCGGAATTGCCAGATAGAGAATTCAGTGTGGAGGATATTCCTCGATTTGAAATCGTTTTACCAAATTATCAATTTATTGTAGTCTCGGTGGACCATGGAAACTCAATTGCGTACTGCGGCGCGTACTGTGAAAAACGGATCATGCTGCTGCATCATGATCATCATTTTGACGTGCTAACATCCCTGCCCGCGTATTTTGAACAACAGTATTATTGCTACCGCTGTATGAAGGGCTACAACAAAAGGCAGAACCACAGATGTGAGTTCAAGTGTCATCAGTGTTTATCTGTAACCTGCCCTATGGACAAGCTTCAGAACATCCACTGTGCTGACTGTAATCGCGATTTCCATGGGCAAGAGTGCTTTACACGCATAAGTCCGGAAGCAGTCCAATCTGCGCAAAGTTCTTTATTTGTGAATTATGTAAGTCGTTTGTTTCCATGGTGAATCGTCGAATGAAGACCAATTACGACTTGCCACAAAATTATCCGCTTTACGATGACGGCGACAAGGATAGCGACAATGAAAACGATGATATTGAACTGGATATAGATGACCAACAACATCGGTGTGGTGAAGTCTTTTGCCCAACGTGCTCATTGTTCTTCATGCCCGAAGATAATCATGTCTGCTACATGCAACCCATTGAGCTCACAGACAAAGAAAAGGCTAAACACCTAAACGATAAGCTAGCGTACTTTGATCTTGAAACGTTTCAAGATGAGGCAGGTGATTTCAAAGTGAATTTAGCGGTCATAGCAACAAAAGACGAGAAATTTGTCCTTCCGGAAGATGGAAATATTAGCGGTGATATTTCAAGTGCTTTGGGGGAATTCATCTTTAGCGAACGCTTTCGTGGGTACACCTTTATTGCACACAACTTGAAGGTAAACAATGTCAAAACTTCATAAGCAATCATAAGCTTTTGTTGACAAAAACTTACTTTTTAGGGATTTGACGGGTATTTTCTGCTAAACTATCTAATTAAGAACGGAATCATTCCACACCCATTGATCTTTAACGGGAGCAAGGTTGTGCAGATGGATATTTCAAAACTTAAAATAAAATTCCGTGACTCTATGAATTATGTGCCGTCATCGCTCAAAAATTTTGCCAAAGCATTCGGTTTGCAAGAAACCAAAGGAGACTTTCCTCACAAACTTAATCAGCCAGAAAATTGGAACAAAATTCTTCCATGGCCAGATCGACACGATTACGGTTACCAGCTCATGAAAAAGAAAGAGCGTAAACGTTTTATAAAGTGGTTCCGTAAAGAGCGACGCCGTCACAACAATCAATTTGACTTTAATGCTCACTTTATTGGGTAGGTAAAATATGTCATTTACTCTGGCCGCCGTATTTATTTAGCTCTGTTATAGATATTGCTCGCAAGATGTTCTTGTTCTCCAACAAGCATGTGAGAAGTTTCGAACGCTCTTCCAACAAGTGACGAATGGATTGTGTCCATTTGCTTCAGGCCTTACCACCCCTGGAATGTGTAATTATTTTTGGAGAGCGCGGATGTTAAAGAAAACCAAATTGCGCTGATTGGTCCCCCTGGACAAGGTAAAAAATCTTCTGCCAAAGGAGATCGTTGGCTCCGATGGATTGAAATGGACAACGATATACAACTCCAGCGCGAGGTTCGAATCGGCCCTTGGACAGTAGATGGTTTTGACCCAAGGAATAAAACCGTTTATGAGTTTCTAGGTAAATTAGATAAACAACGAATTTTAGCAAATACAGAAAGTTTTGATATAATTGTGTTTGTTCTTTTAAGGGTGTATGTGGCACGGTTGCAGCGACTGCACGACAAAAAGTACACTGCATCCATTTCTTAATCGCCCCATGGAAGAAATCAACAAAGCAACTGACTCACGCCTTGACGCAATAAAAGCTATGGGTTACGCTCTTGTTTCAATCTGGGAGCACGAATACGATGCGCGCCTAGCAGCAGACATGGAATTCAAACAAGTCATCGAGTTAGCAAACATTGAAGAGCCTATGCACCCACGAGATGCATTCACCGGTGGCCGAACAAACGCTATCAAACTGTACCACAAATGTGCGCCAGGCGAAAAATCTATTCCCTCGACGTTATTAGTGAGTACCCCTACATCAATAAAAATCTGCCTTATCCAGTGGGAGCTCCTGTCATCATCACAAAGGACTTCCCGCCTGTGGAAAGCATATTCGGAGTGATGAAATGCCGTATCATTCCACCACCGTCATTATTTCTCCCTGTACTGCCGTACAGAACCGACAAGCTTACATTTCCGTTATGTGCCAAATGCGTACAGGAGCGCGTGAACACACCGTGCTGCCATGAAGATGATGACAGGGCTTTGGAAGGAACGTGGTGTACACCAGAAATTCACCGCGCGATAGAAGCTGGCTACCGCATTGAAAAGATTTACTCTGTTTGGCATTATCCAGAGCAGATGCAATATTTATTCAGAGAATACATAGATCTGTTTTTGAAGCTTAAAACAGAGGCATCAGGCTATCCACCGAACTGTCGAACAGAGGAAGACAAAGACAGATATATTATTGAAGAGTTTCTTATTAAAGAAAATATTTTATTGGATAAAAACAACATTGCGAAGAACGATGGGCTAAGAGCGTTGTCCAAACTTATGCTGAATAGTTTTTGGTAAAGAGTATTACTTCGATTGGCAACAAGCAGTTTTAATTCTGAGTCTTTTTACAGGGGTAAGTTCGGCCAGCAGGAGGACAGATCCAACACCGCATTTGTTGAAAAGAAAGAGATTTTCCATGATTATTTGTTTTCCAATAAATACGAAGTTGCCGGATTCGACTTGGTGACTGATGAAGTTATGGCTGTTCAATACCGTTCTAAAAAAGATTACATCCCAACAAGCAAAAAGACAAATGTTGTCATTGCGGCATTCACAACAGCATATGCGCGGTTGCACTTGCTGAAGTTTATGGAAATGGTTGGAGACCGCTTGTTATATCATGATACTGGCAAGTACTGAATTTCAAGAAACTGTCTTTCGTATTGTAATTCTATCTGTGCACTTTGCAGACAGTATCTTTTATATTCACACTGATGACTTGCCTGATCCGCCAGTGGGGACATGTTTAGGAGATTTGTCATCGTCCTTGGAGCCTAATGAGCACATCAACGAATTTGTTGCACTCGGTACATTCGGATCTACGTTAAGCTGTTTTACGGTGCAGCTTATAAGTATTTATACTTCATTCTTTTCAGGGCCTAAAAGCTACGCGTACCGCACCAACACTGGCAGTGAAACGATAAAGGTCAAGGGCTTTACCTTAACAAGGAAAGCCAGGAAACAGTTGAACCTCGAAAGCCTGAAGGAAATGCTATTAGAAAGCCTGGCACCGCAAGACCAGCCAAATGATGTAACCGTGAACTATCCGTTTAACATTACGCGGAATAAGCGTAAATTGGAGGTTTCCGCAAAAGAAATAAATAAACGGTTTCGACTTACATATTCAAAGCGTCGAATTGTCGACACGGAATTTAACACTCGACCATGGGGTGACGTTTCCGTTGATTAAATCTTCAACTGTCAGTGCTGAACAGTTGTTGATACTGGTTTTCATATTATGACTTACTCCGAAAAAGGCCTCGAGCAATATTATTAAAATTAACATTAGAACAATGCATGTTCCCATAACTGCTTCGCAAAAGTTCTTTTTACACACTAGGCGTGCCATTTTGATAGTATATTTTCTTGCTTATGTATGGTGATTTATTATGATTTCGTGCCTTTAATACTTACTTTAAAGTGAAAACACAATCCAGACAACCGATTATATAATACAATCAAAAATTAAAATTTTGTCTAATGATAATATCATCGAATTGTGTGCGGATGTTAGTATTGCATATGTAGCGTGTTTCATACACGTATGAAATATATACAGTGTACAGTTGTGATGACTCATGTGTGGGAGTTGGGAGCTGTAGTTATAAAGTGCAACCGGGAATTGTAACTAGAAAGTCCAGCTCCCAACTCCAGTTTATGACGTAAGCCGTCGCCATTTTGTGTTTATATAAGGTCCGTTTTCTTCTGATAACTATAACCGATCGCTGGGGAAAAAATTCAAAACACCTTGTCGTTTCCAGACACCAATGCCCGTAATCGGGTAAAAACAATGCTGCTGAAACATCTCAACGCGAAGTGCTTATTCAGCGCTTCCAAGCAGCTGCCAACTGTTCCAATCTGGAAAAGGATGCAAGGTCACGAATCAGCTATGATGACGATCACCAGAAGAGAGAGAAACAGCAGTTCACTGTGCGTCTGTGCGGCCAGATTGCCGGCCTAATTTATTAGAGCGTCGTCCCTTGAGAACGGAAGAAAAAAAACAAATCAAATGAGCCGATGAAATTCGCTGGTACAGTTATATGGGGCTGACCATAAGCAAAAAACAATCTGACCATAAACCGAAATACTCGTTCTATATTAATTATTGTTAGCGCGGTGGCACCACATCACAAACATTGTTGATTTTGGTGCTGTCGTTTTGATGCTATCTAATTAATGTTCCAAGAATGGGTTCAAAAAAGCTGAAAATGAGTCGATAAAATTGCTAGTACAGTTATACTGCGCTGACTATAAGCAATGTGCTAGCTGACCATAAAATGGTACAAGCTGACCATAAACTGAAACACTCGTTCTATACTAATTGGCAGCGAGGTGGCACCATATCACAAATATTGATAATTTAGGTGCTAGCGTTTTGCTGCTGTTACTCCTATTACTAAGTGATTAGCGGATTCTTGTTGTGAAACGATTTTTAGTTCCTTTTTTGAACTCGTGTGATTAGTAGATTCTTGTTGTGAAAACCCTTTTTAGGTCCTTTTGATCATTTTTCGAACTAGACGCCTATTACCGTGTGATCAGCAGATTCTTGTTGTGAAAAGCTTTTTAGGTCCTTTTTTGAACTATACTCCCATTACTAAGTGATTAGCGGATTCTTGTTGTGAACGCTTTTTTTGGGTCCTTTTTTGAACTCGTGTGATTAGTAGATTCTTGTCGTGAACGCTTTTTAGGTCCTTTTGGTCCTTTTTTGAACTCGTGTGATTAGTAGATTCTTGTTGTGAAAACGCTTTTTAGGTCCATTTGATCCTTTTTTAAACTAGACTCCTATTACCGTCTAATTAGCAGATTCTTGTTGGGAAACGCTTTTTAGGTCCTTTCTTGAACTAGACGCCTATTGCCGTCTGATTAGCAGATTCTTGTTGGGAAACGCTTTTTAGGTCCTTTTGGTCCTTTTTTGAACTACAGGGTGGTCCAGCCAAGTGTGGGCAGTTGCATAAAATAAATTTAAATTTATTTCTGCAACTAGTTTTGATATTCTCTTTGAACTTTATTTGTGTAACTTTTTTTACTGCGGATTCAGCGAAAATAAAACCGGGATCATTTAACGTGTCAGTAAGGGAAGGGGTGGAGCTTAATGGGGGAGGGTAGCCGGCATTTTTAGAAGGCTAATAACCGCCCTTCTAAAAAATTCAAGAAGTGATATTTTTGTATGTACTTTTTTGAAAATTATTGAGTGACCCAAAATGTGTTCTCTGTGGGTATGCAGAAAAATCTTGTCCTATCCATGCTCGTGATAAATTCGAAAAAGATCTATCGCCCATAGACTTGTATGTTAAAGAGAACCATCCGAAGAAAGTGGTTGCCTAGAGCGCTGATCGCTTCGGTCAAGATATCCATATTTCAAAGGAAGCTAGGAAGGCACTATAAAAAAACTACGTTATCGCTTGTCTGTTATCAGACGATTGAAATTTTCTAAATATTATTGAATGAACACGATTATTTCGTGGTAAGCAGCGCGTTTTTTTCGGGAAAATCAAAAGTAATACTTTGATTCCCGTTGGCTGCTCTTCAGCTTTTTGCAATAAAACTCTGTTAAGGAAGTTGCTCTATACCAAGAGCTACCATGAAAAAATAACATAAAAATTTTAAAACTCAATGGTAGCGGTGGAGGAATTTTTGTCACTGCCCACACTTGGCTGGACCACCCTGTAGATGCCTATTACCGTGTGATTGGCAGATTCTTGTTGTGAAAACGCTTTTTAGGTCCTTTTGGTCCTTTTTTGAACAAGACGCATATTAACAGGTGATTAGCGTATCGTAGTTGGGAAAAGGCATTTTACGCCGAAAAAAAGTATTTAACAATTTGACACATACTAATTAAGTGGACAATACAGACTGTAAGTACTGTATCATTCGTAAATCAATCAAACACTTCCAACAAAACACAAACCTGAACGCTGTCCATACGCTCATAATTATTTCCTAACCAATGTTTTTAATACATTGCAGTTCCTCTGTTTTTCGCTTTTTACCGATTCTGCTCTTGCTTTCTCTTAGATTTCTACTATCTAAAAAATGTAAAAGATAAGACGAGTGGGACTATTTGCAGATTTTAGTTTTGGAAATACGCATTTAGGTCCCTTTTGACACTTGACACGTATTAGCAGATGATTAGCAGATTCGTGCACAACTACAAACTTCATAATTTCTCAGTACAAATACAGATTCTCGAGAATACAAATAATACAAAGAAATTTACAGCACATTGGAGTACTGTACACAAAAGTTGGACTGAAAACGTCACTGTAAAAAGAATAAAACTATCACTCCGTTATCACAATGTCTTGTCATTAGAACTCATGGCAACAACAACAACATCTAGGACATCTTTTTATACAAAATATTCTAGACAACAGCAATATCATTACAAAAGAAAAAAACTATAACTCGCAGGGGCCACATTTCACGTCAGTGCCTTCGTAACTGAACTATGGGCAAGGTCATAATAACAATTATAAGAATAAAAATACAATGATAACATCCGCAGTCCGCACGTATCCTTTCCTTCCTCCCGAAACCTTTTCTTCAGCAGTTTCTTGTAGTCTGTTTCTTCTTCGTACAATCTACTTTTAACCAGTGTCTGTTGCGATTAGAGCGATTAGGAAAATGTTTTCCGCATCTCGGGCATGTATCTACAGTAAGCCAAAGGAGCAAATTACAGAGGTCATACGCAAAACAATGCAGGTTAAAAGTTACAAAAACTGAGGTTTTTTTGTCCAAATTTTCACAATAAAAACGGGAGGGATTTAAAAAAAACAGAATTAATTTTGATAGTGGACCACCACAGCTATACCCACCTCCGTCTGGGTGTATTGGCGGCCGGCCCCTTTTTACCGGTCCCTTCTCCAGCTCGACGTTGTGTCGGCCCTCTAGGAGTGATCCAGCTCCCGGCTCCAGCTGATGCCCGATCTTCGTGGACTGCACAGCGTACTCAATCGTGGCTGCCAAAGCAACAGTTCGGTAACTCTAGGCTTCGACTGATAAAAACAGAATCATACAATCAAAATCGAATCAAACTATAAAAGTGCGGGAAATTTTGGCCCGACTCGCCTCTGCTAAAACGCAATGATTGTTATCATTACTTTAATAACAAAAACATGACGAAAATTCCAAATCAAACGTTTTGCAAAAACCACCGGATGCTGAATAAATACTGGCGAATAATTCAATTACAATTCACACAATTATAATTCGTGGATAAATCATATTTCGGAATTACAGTTAAAGTTACCGAGTACAGCACAACTATGCTTATAATTATTTTTCATATTATAAGTATTATATGCCAAAAAATTATTTTTTATTATATTTTTTTATATGCCAAAAAAAAATTATATTTCATATTATATGCCAAAAAAAATTCAAAGAAATACTAATTGCATTAATTTACAAATGCATTTATTACGTACTAATTGCATTAATTTACAAATGTATTTAAATGCAATTACAATTGCATTTATTGCATCGATCTGATGTACAGGTACCTCTCGTAACGTTTTCAACAAATAACAGAATTACGGCATTTTTAAGAAACAAGTGAGTAAAACAGCAGGCTGTAAGTTGTAACTGACCAATTGGTGGAAGTGAGACTTGTGCTTGTGCCGGCTCTAGAAATTCGTTCTCCATCGGAGCATGTCCAGGTTCGGACTAGAAAAAACGTACGGTATCAAACCAGAGAAAAGTTAACGTTTGTCGACTTTGCAAGCTACAAATTTTAGGCGTTACATAAATTATTACCATTTGCCAGCATTAAGCAGTACATCTCAAACAAATTATCACTCCCTGACCTCAGTCGCAGTAATATCGACTGAGGTAAGTTATTTTACCGTAATATCAACCGTTTACCGTGACTGGGAGTCGGTAACTTACAGTGTTAGATATTTCGTTGCGAAGAGTAATGTATTTCGGACGCGCAATCCCGATCTGAAAAAACGCAACCGAAATACCGAATGAAGAATACTTACATAATTTCAAAATTAGTCAACTTTATTAAGCGTTATTATCTTTGTTAGAGCTGTTACGTGCTTTGGTTATCAATTTCAGCGTTGAGAATTTCTCACAAGCGGAATGTTTAGAAATTCTCAGCATTGTGCAGGTCATGCTGCCGAGAATTTGATGCATTTCAAAGAGCGGTAATCTGATTATCCACACATTGCCGCTTTTTTTCTTCGAGCCGGGCGTTGTCGATGCGGTCATCGGGGCCATAACGGTGCATTGTTGTTACTTAGTTTTGTCAACCAATCGTACCGATTCGGACGATCTGTTCCGGGACTGGCTGTCAAACGATGTATGGGTGTTCTCCGGATTTCCCGTTTCACAGGTCGGACTCACTGCCGAATCATTAGGTCTAGTTACGGACGAATCGTCGAACCAATCATTGCCACTGCGATGAAAACGTACGATACACCTCGCGTACAACCTCGCGTACATACAAAGCATCATACAACAAAACGAATTACTTTACAGTACTTTGGTTAACAGAATTTCAAACAATCTCGATCAAACCGTAAAATGCCATTACCTGTCTGCTGTGTCTTCTTCTGCCCGATTAAAATCCAGCTGCATGGCGGATTCTCTCTCCAGGAGCACCGCGTGTTTTACGTTTCTAAACAAGGATGAATTTTCATACATGATTAGATTCCCTAATGGTCTACTAAAGCAGCAAAAAACATATGGAACAATTGACACTACCACGCCGTTCACACCTGTCAAACGGGGGCAGATCGATACTGGCTGCGACCGTCGGGGACTTCGTCGTCGGGTCTTCAGTGACCGCCAGTTGACCGTCTTCTTCCGGAAGAACCGGTCGCTTGCGGGTCCGAGCGTCCACAGTGTAAGTGCGGGCCGGAGACGGACCAGACAAAAAGCGGATACGGGGCTGGATGCCTGTAAATTGTAATAGCATCACCCATCGCAACACAGTTATCATACAACTGCTCGGCACACCGACAACTCGCTGATAACTATCCTGCTGACCGACAACTTGCTGGTGACGTTTTGCTGACCGACAAAATGCTGACCCGATAGTTGTTGAAACTACAAATCGCTGAACGACTTTTTGTGAACACCGACAACTTGCTGACATTTTGCTGACTTGAGCAGCCCATGCAACAAACCTAAGAAACCTCAGAAAAAGCAATTAGAAGTTAGGAAACTCAAAAACCAACCTATCGAACCGGAACGCAAGTTGTCGGTCAGCAAAAAGGTTTCAGCAAAACACCGATCAAAAATTTAGCAGGAAGGCGAATTGTCGGTCAACAGTTTGTCGGTCAGCAGATTGTCGGTCAGCAAATTGTAGGTCAGCGAATTGACGTGATACCCAACCGGGCTTCAACCGTTCTTGCGCGCGTTGGTTGGCAAACACGGGTTAGAACCCACTCTCCACACGAAGAAAAAACAAGCTCGATTCTGAAACCGTTGAAAATATAACTGCGAAATCCGTTCAACCCTGACAGAGAACGTAGAAGGCAGAAGGCTCAGTCATACTTTCGTACCCGGGATACTGCGTTTGTGAAGAGCGACGTTGAGTGCCTGGATGGCTTCGCCCATGGCTGTCGCAAAAATGTTGGCTTCCTCCTTGGTCAGGAAACTGAGGCCGTATACTAAGCCACCGTCGTGCAGCTGGTGGAATGTCGGCGTGGCTCGGATGTACTTGCAGCCGGTATTAACGATAGCGCAGTTGATCACCAGCTGCAACAAATCATCAGTGCCTCGTCCATTTACCGCGCCAGCAGACCATAACCACGTGCAAGGGACCTGCGTACCTCGTAATCCATCAGATGGCGGCCGACAACGCGGAATGTGCTGTGGAGTCGGTGCTGGAAGACGTGCACCTTGGCGGTGGCGTTCTGGCTCGAGGATGCCGCCGGCAGCCAGCGCTTCTTAACGGGATTGTACACCAACACTGACGCGTGCGCTGTCGCCTTCACTTCTTCCATTCCGCTGTAAACACAGTATCTGATGACGACTATCGGACATACAAAAATCACAGAAAATCTTTTGCTTGTAGGAAGGATCATAACTTCAGTGTAACTTTATCACTAAAGTTACCCGCGTAGGTTAAAAATATTGTGCATTATTACACAGCTTATGCAGTTCTAAACTCACTGTAGTACATTAGCTTCCTCACTAAATCTGGCGAACACTAATTTTGTCAGCAGTTTAATCACTTTAAGTCTGCTAGGAAGCGACGTCCGATGCCATTCGACGTCAGGCTCTGTTTCGCTGTTGGCTGCATCCGTGGCTGCGCCTCCATAGGTCTACTAGTCAAGTCGCCGTATTCTACGAAACATCCAAATAATATTCCGTCAACAGGATGGTTTTACTAGTATTAATGATAAAGGTATTGTCACAAACAATCCTGAATGTGACCCTAAAATAATGGGGAAACTGCCCAGAGCCTCGATCCCGGGAACAAAGATCCTTTATTCCAAGATCTGAACAAGGCCCAAGCAGAGAAATCTAGAGAACTTACAGCGGCGAAGCCGCATGCATGCATCGGACCGCTGCTGTGCAGCGTCGAGCTGAACGCATGAACGAACATGAACCACTAACAGAGCCAATCACATGACAATCTAGAGGGCCACACCCCTACTCGTTACACGTCCCCCCGCTGGGAGAAGGCTGGCCCCACAGCCGACAAAAACAAGGGCAGAAAACAAGCGGGAAAAACAACGCTATCCAGCGACGCGTCCGCATCAGCCACTGATCACCACGCCGTTGGCGTCGGCTGCCGAATCCTCCCGTAAATGCGCCATTCCCAGGGCAGCCGGTCGCGACAGCAGGCGAAGAGCCGCAATCAACCCTTAGGGACCGCCGCACCCTTGCTGCTTCATCCCGCTCCCGTCTTTGCTGGCAAACGTTCGGTTTTGGACTTCATACGGCAGGCTGCCCTAAAAAAATGCCACAAACGTGCCGAACGCATTACTGCGACCGCATCGCACTGTGTGCGCAGCACTGTCCCAAATGCAAAAAGCATCTTCCGTATAAAACACGCTCAACCGTAATTTTACGCGATGCTTGATACTAAAAATGCCGCAGAACGCGTTCACAATTTTTAAAATAAAGCACCTTCCGTGTGTAAATGCAAGCCGCCGCATTTATGAAAGATGCCAGTAATGAAATAACAAAGAAACGCATTTGACGTAAAATTACGCAAACCGCCGCATTAAGTGCGAGCAAATTCATGTGTACGCCTAGCATGCACAAGAACGTCATGTCGTACAAGGTACGAGGCGTAGCGTATCCGACCGGAAGTGGCGTGGCGTTATGAGCCGCCCGGTTACACCGGTCTACCCTTCGCAGCGTACAAGCTGTTTTCCATGGTGTACCAGCGGTTGCGGTGGATCTGGAACATTTGTCGCGTAAATGCGCAGGGTGCACTGCAGAATGCAGTAACCATCAGCAAGTGCTGCAACGATCCAGCCACCGTTGTACAACAACGAGCGCGGTTCTGCACCCCATCGTCGAAGGTAGCAATAGTCCATGCTGCTGCTCTTACTGCCTTTACCGGGGGCAATGCGTGTCGAGGAGCGAACCCGTTTCTTCATTACAGCCACCGGCTGACAAATTATGGAAGGAACCTGTATGCTGCTGCAGGAAACAGCATTATGCTGACGCACACTACAAATGTGCTCGGATATGTCCGCCCTGCTTCCTCCGCTCGTGACACCATTTGAAGGGGGCACAGCAGCGAATGGAGGACAACTGGTAACAGCATTCTGCTGTGCCGCTACACTTATTTCGGATTTCTCCGCCCTGCGCCCATTGATGCTGCCGCTCTCCTTTCCCGAAAAAATTCGAGAAATTATCTTGTCGATGTCTATATCAAAACTAAATTTAGCAGTATCGGCTTTGGCCGTTTCACACTGCTTCGCTATAATTTCCTTGGCAGCAGAGCTGTTTGACACATTTTCTGTTGTTATCGCATAAACGCGTGCAGGCACGCTTTTGCGTGAGAGCGATGAAAAATCCGTAATCGATGACAGCGCAAAATTATTCAGCTGCTGCTTCTCAATAATATCTACAAAAAAATTAGATGTTGTATCACGAACATTTTCGTACAAAAAGTATTCAGCTTCAGCTAATGTTGTGATCTCGTCAATATGAGAATAATTCAGTTTCTTGGATATTTGAAAATAAAATGTTTCAATTAATTCTTCAGCATTAGCTGTTAAATGCACGACTTCGTCGATAATTTGAGCAAATTCTAAACATTTATTGCAATATAAATTACGTAAATATAAGAAAGCATTAGAAATAATGTCACAGCAGTAAAAATACTGATTTCTGATTAATTGTAAATCAGGTTTATACCGTAATTTACCAAGATAATTCAGATAGTTATCGACAAAATCGTCGTCCATTATTCATCTCAGCGATGACAAATAATAATAAAAAAAATTCTAAAGCAGCAAAAGCTGAAATCCTCACCGATTCGATCCCCAAATCGAAACGTGCGTGTAACGTCGAATAAGGGAAACTTTGTCGGTCCGTAGCGGGTATTTGGAGAAAATAACCCACTGAAAAGCGCAATTCTGTCGCTGTTGCGGGTGATAAGATACAGGAGCGCCACTTGTCACAAACAATCCTGAATGTGACCCTAAAATAATGGGGAAACTGCCCAGAGCCTCGATCCCGGGAACAAAGATCCTTTATTCCAAGATCTGAACAAGGCCCAAGCAGAGAAATCTAGAGAACTTACAGCGGCGAAGCCGCATGCATGCATCGGACCGCTGCTGTGCAGCGTCGAGCAAAACGCATGAACGAACATGAACAACTAACAGAGCCAATCACATGACAATCTAGAGGGCCACACCCCTACTCGTTACAGTATTAAGGAAAAAGGTATCTTTTAACCGATTTTCTTGTAGCCAACAGTTTTCTATAACTGAAAGAAGAAGCCATTCTCTGGATAAAGCAATCAAAACAGTTCAAAGAGCTCTTACGGGAAAGAAATGACGCAAATGAATTTTGCGAGCTAGGACACGATAAATTTTTGCTCAGTTTCATTTCGCGCGATTGCTAACGAGCAGGCATCAATTTTGGTGCAAAAACTTTATTGTTTGTAGTAGTCAAGAAAAGTTTCTGTGGAATTACTGTAAAACGTTATAATGCAACAAATCGTCCGCGAGAAAAACCAAAAGCGAACACGGCCATTTTGTTAAGCCACCCGGTATAAAGGCTTTCTTATTCCAGCCGCAACTGTGTGTTTCCGCAGCTGTTTTTTCGTCTATGGAAAACAGGACCTAACATCGATCTGCAGTCCTCAACCTTAACGCGAACGCTGCGCTCCGGTCTACCAATGCATCCGAATATTCGGTGCATTATCCTAATACTGCCTTTACACTAAATTCCTGAATCATTAAATTTAAGTAGCTCAGTGTTATCTGAACTGATTGTTGCCGAATAAAACGCTCCAGTCTTACCTTGCAAGTATCCGAACAGCGAAATAACGGGCAACGGTCTTCAGGTTCGATGGAACTTTTCAAATATTTCCGTCGTCTAAACCTGTAAAAGCGTGTCTTACAAGGCGACAGAGCAAAAAGACCAATAATACTGTGAAAGTTCGGATCGATCTTCGCCAATTATTGGTATGCTTTATCGACAAATGATGCAGGAAAGCGGTGAAATACAGTACTATAGAATTCCGGTGAACAGCTTAACGCACCGAAATCCATGAAATGGCAAGAGAACTTCAGCCTGAAGAGATGCAGAAATCAGCACGTGCACGGCGAACGATGAGTCACCCTGACCAGTGAAAAGGGACCGGACGCGTGAGGGGCCAGCGCGATGTGTGCGCGGTGTGCTGCGTGTTCTGCACTGTGAGTCACAAGAGCACTAGCCCGTCCGTCTACGTTACACATCGGCGACATCGCCCCCGTTGGAGGCTGTACATACTCCCCGTTACGGCCAGTAAGAACCCTGTTCAGAAAGAACACTGTTAGTTGGTTATGAAATCTGGGTCTGCCACACATACACCATCAAAATAATAACAATAAAATATAAAAAAACGTCCACGAAGAAAATTCGATGTTTTCCAAGAATAAAGCATAAGCATCCACACAACTGGTTCCATATATACGACAAATACGAGTATGAATTGTTCAAACTACACGTACAGCGAAATGGATCTGTTGTTGAGAAAAGGCGAAATACAGCGCCAGTAGTTTGTTTACGATGACATTTGGGTGCTGTGAACACCCGACTGCTCTGCAGCTCGCAACGCTACGGTCATCACGGTCGGAATTTTAAAATTAAATTTAAGTTTAAAACGCACAGCATCCAGTACGAGTACGAGTACTCGCACATATTTGTTTATTTCCAGTATCTTGTTGTTCTAGATTTGTTGTAGAAGTAGTGATGTTTGTTTTTCTTTTTTTACTAATTATTCTGATTTGCTACGTGTACTAAATCCAGCTGTCCCCAAATATTCAGCTATGGATCTAGTCGCCAGAGCTTGTCACAATGCTGCTATGGGCGCAGCAGTCGAGAGGGAATTTAATTTCTGAAATTTTTTTTCTATGACTTAAAACTGTGAAGCACTATGATCTTTTAAAATGTAGTTTGAAGATACGATAATTTTTTGGGGACCGTAATTTGTCAAAACAGACGGTGAAAATAATTGGATATGACATTTTTGTCAATATAAAATTTTCTGTGAAGTTAGTTCCCGGGTGTTCATCGCACCCAAATGTCCTCGTACTCATATTTGCAATGATAAATCAATAAAAAAAATTCATACAACCAATTTACGACCGCGTTCGGGAAACTGGAACACTTGCACGGACGTTTTTGCGAATAAAATGTCCTCCATGGTAACCGTTCCAGTTAGTAATAAAGTCTACGCATAATAGTATGTCCTTCCACATTTATGTTTGTGTATTAAACATAATTATTATGAATTTGAGCTTTATGTTTATGTGGCTAATCTTTACGTTTATGTTTATCTTTATGTGAAAAGCCTTATGTTTATGTTTATGAGGTATATAGCTAACCCAAAACACCTGCATGCAAGACTGAAAATTCAATACTGAAAATACGGGCTTTCGCGTTCTGAATTTGCGAGTTCGTGCTTGCCGGTGTCAACCGCACAGGAAGCTTCACGGAACAGCTCCAGCGAAATCACGGGCGACCGGCAAGCTTGAAAATTTCTGCCCTAGTAGCCTGCGATTTGTTCCGGAGCGGACGAGCAGCGGCTTAGCTTCTTTTACACAATTCTCCCCAAATTGTGGAGTCAATCGGCCCACAAACGATAATTCTGGAAAAGGCTATTGAACCGGGTTCGGGTTTGCAGCTACTAGTCTGCAGTTGAATGCATCGCCGTGATCTTTATCTTCCGTATGCCATAGTTTAAAGCTCCAGTACGAACCGCATAGTACTGCTATTAAGGGAATAATCAACACTTTGTACCGTCGGTTCCCATCAGAGTTACACAGCGCATATTGTAGTGCTGGTTTCGCCGTTCTCCCGTTTCTGCAACCGCCACCGGAGTCACAGCACCATCACTGCATTTGCCGTTACTCTTTTGCACGACTTACCGTCTGTGAAGGTGTAAGCGAACAAGACTTACAGGAATTAAACAACTATAACGGTGTGAGGAATACGTAATTTATCCACGGATCCCGAGTGACGAGTAATATGAGAAGCACAACACGATGAACAAATGGGAATTTATTCAGAGCGAGCACAAAATATCGAGATCAAAGAGCACAAAAATAAATCAAAATATCCCAGTTTAGGACATATCAACACTGCCAAAGACAACGTTCACGTCTGACCCATGCATCCACACGGTGCTGCTAAGCTTCTGTTGCTAAACTTGTTGCTAAACTAGTTAATAATCATTATGTTGGAAACTGGTTAGTATGTCTTATCGTACTGGTGTGATGATACTGCTGTCAGCGTGCTTTGCTTCGTGTCATAACAATCTTCGTATACTTACGGAGACAAAGATCCTGATACATTGGGCAAAAAACGCCCACTTGGCAACACCCGTTTTCAATCCGTACAATGAATGCATATCACACCACAACGAGACCTTGTAAACTAGATTGTGTAAGGACCTTGTAAAATTGCATTTATTCAATAAATTCCTAATTACTTATGTATGTAATATCATGAAATAATGTTTCGTAAAAGTTGTGTCCTGGAGAGCGTGAAAACGAAACTTCCCGCTCATGTATACGAATGTATAGTACCACTCGCCGGGATATTTCCGTTAATTATCAATAGCTACCCTTGTAGTACTAAAGTAGTCGCATTGTCAATAATTTTTTAATTTAATTGCAATCAGAGCAGGTAGCCCATTTCCGGCTAGGTTGACAGTCTAGCATGCGATTTTAAACCTGGCTGAACATCAAGAGTTATTGTCGAATAACTAGCATCCAATAACCAAGAAATTAGAAAAAGCAGGCAGATAACACAGCGGCTTTAAAACACGACAGAGAACGTAAATTAAGAACATCACTATCAGAACGGTATATTTTATCCAACAGTTTATTCAGCCTCCACGCTAGAGTTGCTTCTCCAGTTTTCGTCCTCGCCTCCGTTTTGATGGTCGGGCGACTGTCCTGTCGCAAGTTGTACGGCTTCTTCGGCTCATCGAATACAAGCATTTCCGCGATGTACGTGGGGACGTTGAAGGTCACAGGATGCCGGATCTTGTACAACCAACAGGCTTCCTGGTGCTTCCATCTGGTGGACAACGGCAGTATCCCGAATCGGTCCATTAGTTCCATCACTGGCGTTCTCGGGTAATTCGCGATCGCCCGAACAGCGTTTCGTTGTGCAACAGCCAACTTCTCCCGCAAGGACGCAGACGCTCCGTTCCGCACAGTAGAACAGTAGTCCAGGTGAGACTGGACAAATGCGTAAAAAAGCCCAATGCGTTGAGAATCACACAGACCGTCTTTTGCACGATTAATGAGGGCAATTCCATGACTAACGCTTTTATGGACCTTATTATAATGGTCAGCCCATTTTAAGTGTTGGTCAATTATCACTCCCAAATGCTTGACAGCTGTTTCTGCTTTAAGCTGATGACCGTTCAAAACAATTGTTGGTACTTCGGTTTCATGACTGCGAGCAGAATTAACAAACAATAACTTTGACTTTTTTTCGTTAATTGCGAGATGGTGGGTGTTGAACCACTCTGTAATAGCCGGCAGTGCACTTTGTAGTTTGCTAGCAGCCATCGCTTTCGTATCCGCTATGACATAGCAGATGGTGTCGTCGGCAAAACTTTCTAGTTGCACGCCTTTGAAATCGGTTTGTAGAAAATCATTAATGTAAATGGAAAACAAGTTCGGACCAAAAATGGACCCTTGCGGGACCCCAGTTCGCACTTCCACCCAGCGGGAAAGGTGTTTGCCGGCCCGTAACCGCTGCTGTACTACGTGATGCGTGTTTCGGTACAAGACAGCTGTAGTAACAGGCTATATATCGGGGGAAAACCATTTCACGGAGTGATGCCGTCACCCGGCTGGAGTGTGACGTTACGGCAGTACATACGGTTAAATCTGGCGCGGCACATAAGCACCATGTTTATCCACAACGTAAAACTCCAGCCGGGTGACGGCAGCAAAACAGGGAAATGGTTTCAGTATAGCGGTTTCTCCCCTTATATCCACAGAACTTGATAGTGTCAGTATTCAGCTTGATAGCGTTTATGGCGCCTGTATTATTGTAGAATGTCCAATAAAATTTCCGCTACAGAATCTCTGCTTGCAAGTGTGTCATGCCCCGCAAATGTCATTCCAGCCTTGACCGACACAGAAGTATATTCGTACTTCAAATCCATTTTGCAGTTAATTACCTGATGTTGCACTTACAGAGAACACCCTCTAATTTTTTAGCAGAATTTTGGATATACTAGAATAGGGCCATCACAAGACAAAAATACGTCATTTCAAAGAAAGTGCAAAACATCATTCATAGTTTTCAAATTTCATACATAAAAAAACGTACATCTTATCGAATGACAGCCTACTAGGGAAATTAAACAACCACTACCACAAATTAAGTACAGGAAAAAAGGCATTATTACAAACAGGTATGAACTATGTACGGGCGACCACTTCTTGCCCTTCCCCTTTCCCAGATGCTGCTGCTGACCGCCACCGTGGTTAGCAAAAGGGAAAAAGAAGTAGCCGTGGAACAGTTGCACTGACTGTTCTTTGGACGTACCTAATTAAAATGTGAAGGCAAACCGGTAAAGGTGAAACTAAAATAAGTACTGGTATTGTAAAGACTGTAGTCAATTGTTATTCCGGTGGAAACAAGATCAGTAAACTTCTATAGTGGCCGTTTAAATAGGCAGGGCCAAAGGCAAAAACCCACTGTGGCGAAACCGGTCGATTAGTGTGGAAGGACGCGCCACGGGTGTACTGCGTAGTCGTGATGCAGCGTAGTAAACGCCAGGGAATAATTCCAGATGGTGAACAAAGTAGAGCGGCATCGCTGCTGTTGCGGAGTGGCGGCCAATGCTTGAATCGTCCTGGACTTCATGCGACGAGCCTCAACTTGCAGGCCGCAGGACTGGAAAGCATTGACTCCGCACCTTCAATGTACCGGTTTACATCTGTCCAGTCAAGCAGTCAGAACAACCAATAACGCACAATGAGTAGAGTAATAAATGCACTGAAAAATACAATTGTACTGAAATACACCTACAAATTTATTACTGAACAGGCAAAAGAAATAAAAATACTTTAAACGTGGTAACAGGTAAAAAAATTACAAACAAGTTACTCGTACACACGTGTAAGTTCTGGTATTTCTCCGATCCACAAACGTGCATATTGCATACTCTGGAGCGTTATAACATGCTCATGAGTAACGAAGAGCATAAATGCCGATTCGATCTCACATGTATCTGTATAGCGAGAAAACGCAATTTAATGTTTATAAATTGGATGGCCATACTTCGTATGAAATGTTAAGGTAATTAAAAAAGGGGAAGAGATTTTTCCAAGAATACAGGGCAGCTTGAAGGAAATTACTCATGCGCATTTCGAGATACGCTTGCTAAGCGACCTTATGCGCCTCCCAAACAGTGATTTAGCCACACTCCGTGTAGCTAAATGGATGGATCTTCGGATTTTGAAAGATAGCCTACATCGAGCGCGGTTTGGATTTGGATGGGTGACCACTCTGAGTTCAGGCTGCGAGTGCATGGCCCACAAGGCTGTGTGCGAAGTTGTTAGTCGGCATCAGCGCTGACCGTACGGAGTGGCGTGTACGTTTCCTCGACGCCTGTGGTCAATACGGATTCTACGTGGATCAACTCACCACTTCGATGCCGTACGTGGACGTACGAAGGGGCCTCAACTTCGACTCAACTTTGACGGCTAACCGGCTAACCGCAGATGAGTGATCAGCAGTACGAGTACTACAGGGCAGTTAAAACGGAAAGTTATTGCAGAGGTATGCCCTAAGTGCAAAACACGAAGTGGCGTTTTCTTGTCTGCTTCGCAGTCAGCGAAAAAATTCCGTCGCGGACTCGCTGTGCAAATTACGTATTGTTATTCGTGTACTATAAATTTGTAATTAACGGTATAGTTAGGGACCATACACAAGCTACGTACAGAACGAATTTTCGGGAACGTAGTTCACAGATAGTCCCTTACAGTATCTTCCTTTGTGTAACTTGATGCGTGTGCTGTGCTAAATCACCCCCCTAAAATGTGCGAATCAGAATCGTGTAACATTTTGGTTACAGACTTTCCATAGACCTGACGAAAACAAGCCGTAAACTAAATAGTGTACAAAGACTAGTCTTTGTAATTATTCTAGTTTAACCGACTGCCAACTGGTGTCAGTCCGCTCCGGAAAACAGCGAAACTAAATTGGCGTTATGGAAACGGTGTATTTCTAGACTGGATGGTGCACAAAGAATACTGCTTCGCCATCTCTAATTCGTCCTTCAGATTACAGAGTACGCAGTGTTCTTAAACTGAATTTCGCTGATTAAGCCATTCAATATGCTAATATTAATAGCTCTGGCTACTACAAATGCGTGGTGCATTACTTGCACTGTAATAATTATAGGATATACGAAATTACGAATATATAGGATGGATTTAAATGTCATGTATGTAACTAACTGTTCGACTGCGCCGTGCACGACGTCGCCTAAAGCACGCCGCTGCGACTTCCGGACATCGTGTGACTGCACAACCAACGCCCGGTAACCCAACCCAGAAGCAAACACCTCACCACCGCCAAAATCTTCGACCTCCAGCGTTCTGTAGGCTCCCGCCCGTGACCGGGATCGTCCTTCACTGCGACCATGATCCTGACAGCGGCCGCGTGGATGGCCACCGGTGACTTGAGCTGTAATCAGCCGTGTGGCATATCCCTGCCCGTGACCTTACGACCTGGAGTTGTGGCAGTCTGCGCCAGCTATTCCTCGGGGTTGAGCGGACGTCCGTGACCTGACCGTTAAACCTGCCAAAGATTCTGCTGCTAAGTTCGCAGCTCCAGCTATTCCGCTTGCTGGTTCCCTCCGCCAGCGAATCTCCCGCTCCCGTGCAGGCCAACGTCGGTGCGCGCCGCGGAACGGATGCACATATTTGCTGCGTCGCCGAACCTACTGAGCGCCGGAAACAAAGCGACATTTGTTTTTCTCCATAAAAGTTTTGCGGCACATGTGACCTTATCGCAGTGTCCTTTTTTGAAAGGGTATGTCAAACGTTGACCCTGGCCATCCGTGCAGTTGAAGCAGTTCTTACTGATGGCGCGCACGGTCTTATTCTTACTGTATTGTGTCATTAGCCTCATTAGCCCGGTTCCTAGACGGTCTCCTTAATGACAGAGACCAAGATGCGTGCAATAAAGATATTGGTACTGATAAAGTCCCTCCACACGCCGGGTGACACTATTTGCCACCCCGAACACCCCCGTTTTTTATTGCCACCCCCTTTCAGCACCTAGTTTATTATAGACTCTCGTTTTTAGCTAATTGATTTGTTTTAACACATCCTTGTTGCAATTAGTATGCTGGTACAATGCTTGGGAATTGCGATGCAGGAGTTACATACGGTTATCATGGTCGTGCATTCGCCAAAAGTGCATCCTCATATCGACTAGCAAGGTTTGTTTGTTTGTTAAATCTGTTAAACGGTAAATAATCCATTCCGTCTGGCACTGACTTTCACGCGATGCTGACTTAAGGGCTTTGGTCCTTGAAAATGTTGAGAATTAATTAGAAATTAGCGAGATTAAACAACTTCCGCGCCCACTGACCTTTCTGCTTTTACTAGAAAGCACCAGAGTGTAACAAGGATTGCATCAGTAAAGAAATCAAATCATAAATACAAAAATATGTGTTCATAATAATGGCGAAGTAATTAGAGGGTCGTATGAGGGGGAAGCCAGTAATTATTAGCACAGTTCAAAAAATCTTAGATTTTCTGTTTTATTGTTCGAACAAAATTTTTTCAGTAATACAGTCGGTTAAAATGGATTATAATTTATTGCTGTATTCATATTACTTAGCTTGTTTTTATGAAAAATTCGAAGGATTCTTCTTAATTCTTCGACACCAGTTCTGCAGGAAATTGGCAATAAATTGTAATTACATGTTGCTCGGAGCAGTTTGCGTTACATAATCATACATGAATTTCAAACCAAACGCCGTAAGAAATCACAGCGGCAATATACGAGTATTATATGACGGCAGTTGTTCTCGTAGTAATCTAAACCAGCAACTCAGCAATATTGTTTGCGCAGTTCAGATAGCGTGCGAACCCATTTTATCTGGGTAACCACTGGAAAGCAGCTATAATGTTACAATTCGGATTGAGATGCGGAATCGCATTGGTCGTCCTCCTCTGTGGTTCTTCGGCCACTGCCCGAACGCTACCAGATAGTAATTTAAAAATAACTTTCGCCCCTATCATCACTGATATTTTTCAAGGACGTTTAAGCACTATACAGTTTTCTAAATAATTTTATTATATTTGCAGACTGGAGACAGTATGTCGATGCCGATGCAATGGCAGAGAGTAACGACCAATCACGATACAGCAGCGACTCCTGGGAGGGCGACATTGGAGGGATTGATTTCGAAGAGGTTTTAGACAGATTCGTAGCAGCGCGATGACTTTGCATCACTTTTAGTTCCGGGCGCAGCCTGCCCCCGATCGGACAGCGCACACGTTACTTAGAACATGCTGCAGCGTTTATGACGATTTCCGTATACCAGACTCTGTGGTGCAAACTTATCGCGCGGCTACAGTACGTATTATGTAGTCAGCAATTTTATTAGACTTTGCCTTGGACAGTTCGAAAATATAGCCGTACTCACTACAATTTCGGTTCGCATGGTTTTGCGATAGTAAAGCATGCTACTGCTGGAAAGTCCGAAAATAAATTTATAAGACAACAGTCGTCAGGGATGCAAGAGCAAGCAATACCGTCATAGTTAATATTTCTTTACAGTTCAGGTCATAAGAATAGACAACCGGTTTCAAGTGCAACGGTTTATAAATTATAATCGTAATTTGTCTAAGATGGACAAGGATCAAGTTGCCAAGTTCGTAGTGCTGGTGCAGTTAGAACAACTACATTGCACCTGCGAATCATACTAGTTTCTGCTACAAAGTAAAATCGCCAGTTTTAAAGGGAATGGACTTGGAGAGATTAGGCTTAGAAGTCTACAGAGTTATCCCGACCGGAATTAGCTCAACAAGCCGAGATAGATAGGCGCAAAACGAGCAAAATCAAATAAGAATACAAAAAAAAACCAAGAGAGAGACATGAGGAAACTCGTGTACCATATCACCAAATTTATAATCCAAACGCAGATATAAAAATACGTGCAGTCCCAACGTGTATTTAGTAGGCGTGATGAACACGGATCAATAATCCCTAATAGATAACCCATTATCCCAACAAACTGAGCCACCGCCAACCACAAGTTCATTACGGCGTTGAAATGTTTCGAACCTGCATAATAAGGCTTCCATCCTCTAACTTGCCACCGAGGGCAGATGTCATCTGTAAAACACCATGGATCTATGTTCAACAGAAAGACTAGCACACCACAGAAAACGAAATCAGTTTACTGTACTTGGTTCAGGGCCACAGTCAATGAAAAAACAGAGCTTCCGCAAGAGAGTGTCCTTGGTGTCGTTGGCAGATACCGTATTCCAGTCATATTTTACCGAATCGTTGGTAACAGCCCCGATCCACTGCTCCACGGAAAAATTTTGCTTTGGAATTTCAACGGTTGCATTCTTAAAGGTCAAAAACCCGCTTCCATCTTCGTGACCTGATACAGCACAAAATCAGTCCAAATGAGTAGAAATCCAACGAAAACCACAAATGGTAATGATTATAAGGTCGATAGTAAAGCCTACAGCGACTTTAGTGTTGATAACGTCAAGGGTAACGTATTACATTATGCAATAAACGTATTTTTTTTAATGAAACTGCAATTTATACTTGGAAAAACCAAACGAAAAATAACATCCAAATCGCATCCAGAGTTACAACAAAAACACTTCACTATCAGCAGCCCCCACGTGCATTTAGTAGGCGTGCATTTAGTAACAGTGCCATATTCTAATTCAGTCGTGACTTGCACTGGAGCGGCAAACGTGGAGATGGGAAGCCGCAAGACTGAGGGAGGACGGTAAGTACTCGTATCCTAACAGTAAAACAGCCTTTTCCTGATTTTCCTAATTTTTTCTTAAGCTGTTATTTCCTCATTAGCTGACCCGCATAAATCTTTAATAAAGACTTTCCCAGATACGCTACAAATACGTGTAATCAATGCTAAGACTAAGTATTCTAACATGGAATAACGTGCTCTACCATCTCAACACGCAGCACAATTAACGTCTGGCTTGGCACGCGGCTGCACATCACGGATTTCACCAAGGCGCACCTGCTAAACGTCACGACACCCCCGAAGACTTACATGCAGCAGGTTCGCGCGTTGGTCCCACTCTATATAACTGTTGAGTCAATGACCTTCCTGAAGTTTGTGTGCATGGAAGCGAGTTGGTAATGTTTGCAGACGACGTAATGATATGCAGGATTATTGAAACGAACATGGATGAATTAAATTTTCAAAAAGATCTTGATGCGGTTGCTGAATGGGCGCGAAACCATAGCCTCGTATTTAACGGTAAAAAATCCGCATGTATAAAATTTTCGTCTCGTGCGAAGTCGTTGCATTGCTACCAGCTAAATGGTGAAGGCATTCCTATAGCTGATTCAGCGAAATATCTGGGAATTTATCTTGAACGTAATCACAAGTGGAAACTGCAGTGTGAGAATGTCTCCAGCAGGATGTTTAAACGACTAAGATACCTCAACGTATTGTTCCGACGCCGAGACTTGTCGGCACGTTGCATATTATATAAAAGCGGAGTTCTTCCCGTCTCGGACTATTGTTCATCCGTAACATTTCCAGCTCAGAAAGGATTAATTGATATTATCGAAAATGTTCAGAAAAGATTCGTTAGATCGCTTCCTTTTAAAGGTCAACCGAGTAATTATCAAAGCAGGCTAAAAGAACTTGAATGGGAACCGATCGTACGGCGAAATCTCAAACACAGTCTGCAACTGACTTACAAACTTTCGTTTAACCTTATTCCGTACGGCGTACGGAGATAAATTATTCCGGAAGGATGTTACTGCGCATTGTGGTGTTGCAGGTGCGACGCGTCATGGACAGAGGATGGCTGAACATCCATGCCCGATAGTCCCCACCGGATCAACGTTTTGCGGTTAAGCACTTCCACCTTCGGATAAATCTTTCGCCTATCGAATGGCAAGGATATGGAACGATTTGCGCATACCGGCAGAAGATTATGGAAGTCTGACTAAATTTAAAGCGGCTTTAGATAATGTTGACTGGAGGACAGTGAAATCACTTAAGAAGTTTTACCATACTGATCATGTGAACTTGTTGGAAATATGAACGCTTATTTATTATGTTTGCTCTGATAACCTCTTTATTTCAAAACGACTGCAGAATACAAATCAATAAACATTTATGAGTTAACAAAACAATGAAAACGTTTACTAATCACAAAAGAAAGAGCTCAATTAACTTTTCCACTCCATCCATTGTTCCTAAAACAGAAGCCGCGTTTCCCCGCTGAATCTCCAAAGATAGCCGCTGCCGGAGAAATTCATGGGAGCGAGCCTCTCCGGTTTGATCACGCAGTCGTTTCCCGATTTCTTTGATAATAGCGGTAGCTGACGGTCCCCATGGTCCCATTGTTTCGAAGGCAATGGGTGCGAAAATGTAACGCCCGCTCAGGTAGAAGTATAAACTGGATTTTCTTTCTTCCGCTTGCACCGCGGCCGATCCGGCGGTCGTCGATGTGGACCTAATATGGGAAGCAGCGACCGTATCGACACAGGTGACATCCCACGCCAAGCACATTCCCCTCTGCCAGGCAAACGTTGTGCAGCCGTCTGGGCGTCGTTCGCTCGTGTGTGAGGTGCCGCGCGGTTCCAGTTTTGCAGGTAAGCCGGCTGAAACGAGGGCGCGGCAAACAATGTTATTAAGCCCGCCGTGCCGTGGGTGCCTGCCGGCGGAGAATGCACAAGATAAGCCGTGGTGTGCATAACGATCTACTGGCTTATGACACTTCATACAGTCATGTGGCTCACAGATAACTGCGCCAAGCCGGAGACCAACCGAAATTTTTAGCGTGTCGTCGTCCAGTAAATTGCCTAGATGAGCGGAGGGCAGTGCGTTCAACCAAATGCCAGCTTCTGGCCGGGACTGGGCTAGTAAGCGCGCTTTGTTAGTCTGATCGTCGCGATACACATCCAGCAGGGTGGACAGAGATACGTTGCACAGCGGCAGATCCCAGGTTTTCTGCAATTTCCGGAAGTTAGGTTCGGGCAATTCTGCTTGGTGAGCGTTTAACTTCCACAGATTAAGAGCCTCCGTAGCATTTACAGCCGGCCGTGAGGGTAACAGAAGGGATAGCAAGTCAGATACGGAGTGAATCGAAGCCAGAAAGACTGGAAGTGCTAATTCCTCCGAACGTTTGTTTGCTTGTTTGCTAATTATGTTTGCTTATCGTTGTTCGATGTTTTAAGTTTTATTTTTATTTTTTTTTTATGACGAGTCTGCTGCCTCGGATTGGGTCTTACCCAGATTGTGTGCGGACGTGAAACGATTAAACTTAAACTTAAGTGGAAAAACATAGGATGGTAAAGGTAGCCAGCGCGCCTTGCAGGATCACCAGCGAGATGTATATTGCACCAGAGATAATCAAACATCTTTCACAGCCTGACAATGGTCTGCAGCCAACACGCATACAACATGGGCGACGTAACGCAGGACGTCGTCGACAGCTGACTTCCGCTGGCGAAATGACATCGCTTTCAGCGTGGTGCTGCGCTTGGTTGACCTCGGGTTTCTTCATTAAATCTCTGGTTTTCCCTTGCACGACGTCCAAGAAGCCACATCCGTAATGGGTGGCCAGCTTACATAACAGCGATGCTGGACCAACAATATGCGCTTCGCTGTCGTCGTTAACAGCGATCTGGAAGGGGCCATGCGCGGAGTGACTGGCAGGGTAGCCGCGTTGGCTTTCGACTGCATGGCAGCAATAGAGCTAAAGGTTAAAACTTCCACTTAAATCGAGATATCCTGGGAAAAGCCCGATGAAGTTAAAGTGCTGAACAGCCATGCACTTTGCTATTTCACGGAATAGAATTCAGTTGAGCATGACTGCATGATGAAATTTGTTGGTGGTCCGCATCATGTGCGTGCTCGTGTTTTGTCGTCACATGTAGTTGTTAAACTTGCTCGCCATGAATGGCTGCGGGCGAGCTGCTTTTTCACACACCATAATTATAGCAGAAAATGTAGAAGCTCGTCTCAGAGCCGGTAAACTCTTTAAGCGTGCAGCAGATAGGGGGCGTAAAACAGTGTATAAGCTGAACTGCAGTTTCATGACTACGGCCGCGAGTAAACATAATAATGGAAAATTTAATGTTTTCGTGCAAGGGTAGTGTCCCCTTACAGCAGTGGACAGTGCAGCAAATATGCAACGAAAACAGCGTGATGGGATGTAAAAACAAATGAAAACAGCTGTGCACAACAAAAGTTACAAAACATTGGTGCAAGACTGAGTGCAGTAATGTCAGTGCTATGATTTGATTTGTAAAGTGGAGGAAGAGAGGGAGACGATTGTACTGGTGTCCATGAATAAAGCCGAAAACTCACTAAAAAAATTTGCAAAAATTATAGTTTGAAAGTCTCGTCACAATTCAAAAAGCTCTGTACTTGCGGGAAAGACAGAAAACATGGACCACCGCCCTACTCAAAGGGTTTTATGTGTTGCATAAAGTAAAAATGCAAGCCGGGACCCGTAGGCCAGGTATGATTTTGATTTTGGAAGGAATCTCGGTTGAAAAGGAGCAGATAGAACAGAACGTCTTCGTTAAAGCGTCATTGACGACTCTATGCTACAACTGTTTGCACTTGCAGTCCTGAAATTTGAAAGTTACATCCTTAGCCAAGAGATTTGTTATAAATTTAAAGCTTTTTCAGACGGCATAAAAAGCAGACGTAATATTAGAAAAACATAGAAGTGGCTGAGGTGAGGTAGACAATCATCCCGCTAAAGAAATCGGTCTGCTTACCTCGACCTTTATATAAACTTCCGCATTCAAACGAAAACTACCAAAGACCAGATATTCCAGAGCTGCTTTTCATCCAAGTTGACAGGCATTCATTCAAAAGCCGTTCTCTCTCAAGTACTCAGCAATAATTTCTGATCCAGAGATGCGGAAGGTAAGAGAATACGCCATAAGCTCAACACCACTCAGAGACAAAGAATTGGTCATCATTTTGGATTGTTTGTGAGAGATGGAAGTAAATTATCACATCACTAACTGACAAATATTATCTGGCCACTGCCTTCAGTTGCAAACCCTCTCGAGAGCTATGGAGTATTCTATGGAGAAGCAAATCACATCATAGCGTGCTGTCCATACGTAAAACTTCTATTTCAAACAGTCGACCTGTGACACACGAAATGGCCTTGTACAACGTGCCACTTAAAACCATCATAGTGTACGCAGGTTTGTCGTACTACACAAAAGGGTTTTTCAGATTGCATAAGTTAGAGGCGCCGTAGTGCACATGCAAAAGTACGGCGTCCATTAAGTTTTTACAGGTCACCCCTCAGACGCTAGGTTACAGCGACTTAACGTCGCGCACGGAAGTAGAAACAACCCGTAACTTCAGCTTCCGTGCGGAAGAAGAACCGTACGAACATGGACTGGGCAATCTGGAATAGGCTATTTATTCACAGAATACATTCCGAAGGCCTTTTTCACAAAAAGCGGTAAGGGAAGGTATTCGACTGTTTTACCGATCCCGAGCGAAGGCGCTGATGTGGAGATGCTACAGTTCAAAACCAGTCGCGGTTAATTCAATGTGCAACCATGTTTTGTTTGCATGCCTAATGAAACACTACTAGCAATCAGCGCAACTCAGAGCGTTTGCAACAACAAACACTACAAGATGCACCACGGAAACATCTCAGGAAAAGTCAACCAGATTAAGAAGACACCAATCCCGTTTCTCCATACCCCGGAGGATCACGGGTATCAGCAGTGCCGGTAAATGCACGTCTACATTATAGATTACGCATCGCGAATATGCAGGCCACCATAAGCTGCAGTTGTAATTCTGCAAACCTTGTTGGCCATTCGGCTGATCCTTGACTAGGGGTATAACTGATCACCTGGCAAGGCGCATTTTCTCGTTTGAAATTCTTATTTTGCCTATCACGAATTTTCTCCGTGCTCGGAAGAAATCAACAGTTGCAGCTGAAATTGAAACTAACGGCATTAAACCGTCTTCCATTAGATACAGCGGATACAGCCTGGTTGAAAAATTTAACCATTTCGAAGATAAATAAGAACGGTGTATGGCTTCCAGAGCTGTCTGGGCTCAAGACGATGGAGGATTGCGAAGGCATACAATCATTTTGCAGGTATCTGTAGAGCTGTGCAACTGGGTCATATTTCGTGACCTTTATACTGTAGATAAGGGATTTCCAGCTCACTCCCTTTTGCGTTAGTACCAACTACTCTGTACTTGCTTCCGTACTGAATGTAATGAAAAGCAAACCGATAAAATCATTCGCTGCCTGAAAACCCTTCTGCAGTGTCCGGACTCCGTGATATTCCATATAACTACATTGCGATTAATTAAGAGATTTTTTTTGCACCAAAATTTTGTAACCGCTTCAGTGGATGCGCAGCACACTTTACTCTAGGCTACGCTGGAGATTTCGAAAAAACCATTTACCTTACTTGTTGGAATTCTACCAAACAGGGCACAATGCGCATCCGCTACGAGCAGACTGCTTCGGTTTGTGACATCCAACCGTATAAGTATAAATGCGCCGTAACAAAACACGCATTGCAGATTTTCGGTGTCTTTTCAGAAGCACATTTTTGGATTGTAATTTCAACCGCTTTAAAGCTTTTACTCCTCCTTGCAGTTTATTCCTCTTCTCAAAATTCGTGACGTTCAGCGCAAGACTATTCTGTCACGACGACCCGGAGCGCTACAAGGATACGCCGGATGGTCGAAACGCTTTAAACAGGGCATCATGGCAAAGGGCAATGTTTTTGTGCACGTTGTACTATTAGTATCGTGAACAATCATCACTAAGATCGAACCGGCATCTTTTAGCGGACATCAAGCTATTCATACTAATAGTAACATCAGATACGGCATCAAAAGAAATTAATAGGATTTTAATACTTGTATCTGTATAATTATGAAGTTCGAATTTTTTTATCGTGCTTGCCATAGGCAGTTTGAAAATAAAATCGTCTCACTACAACTTCGGTTGTGTAATTTTGCGCAAGTAAAGCGTGCTAGTGCTGGACAGTCCCGAAAATTGTTTTGTTAGAGAACATGCGTCATGAGTACGCGCTACAGCCTAATCTCGGTTGGACAAGTAAGCGCAAACTGCGTCTTGCAACATTATACAAAAAAAGCACATCATATTAAGTCGAGGTATACCAGTTCCTGCTACGGAATAAAATTGCCGTTATAAGAATGCAGTGAATGTAGAGATTAAGCTTAGCAGTCACGAGAACCCTCCACAGAAAGATCGCGGCTGGTGTTAGCCCGAAAGACCGTAAAATTTAATTATAGTCTGAATACGAAAGATTTCGGAATCCGCGAAAAAAGCCAAAAGGATAGACGTTATCCAACTGCTCATCCAGAATAGGGGAGATATCCACAAAACGCACGATCTAATGACGTTGTTGTTACCCAGCGAAACAGTTGTACAAATCATTCAATCAAACTGAGCCACAGCACACGATAATCCAACATAAAACATAAACTGTACCTGGCCAAGGGCCGCAGTGAATGTGAGAGCTTCCGCAGCACTTTGCAGTATGAGACTAATCTTTGAAAAGACTATCCTGAAAGAAGGGGCGACCCCCGCTAGTTGCCCATGGGGTCAACGTTGCTGCCCCTGGCGGCACCCCAAGTTGCCCCCAGGGGCAGGTACCAATATTGAATTCAAAGTAAGCAGATTTATTGTATCACGCGATAAATGGTTGAGAGCGTTTGAGACTGAGGGAATGCAAAATGTTTACTAAAAGAACACGCATTGTTTAAATACTATAAATATATCTAAATATCTGTATATATGTGTCGGAACACTTCCCTTAACACCATGGGCATAGTGATCGCCATTTGGTCTATCGTCGTTCGTCACTATCGCCATTTTTTGTCCTTTGCTATGACAAACTGATAAAATTGAAAAAATGAGAATTCATATTCTAATTCTATGATACCGTAATAACTGGAGCAATAATTTCCCAAACGTGGATGCCGACGCTAAGTTCGAAAATGCTAAAGTGTCTGACGGTGTTGCGTCATGCTACAGTCATAGTTCTAAGGCATTTTAGGAAGTTTAAATGAGACGGCAAGGTTTTGACGGCAAAAAGGCGAAGGTAAAGGTGAAGTTGAAAAGGCAAAGGGGAGGCACACGTAATCTTGGCTTACCCTACAAGCTCGTCTCAGAACTGGTGAACGCTTAATTTAAGCGTGCAACGGAGAGGCGGCGTAAAATAGCGTATACGTAAGATAGACTGCAATGGTTACAGCAAGGGATGGCCGATGGCATGAGCACATTGCCGCATAAAACCGTCCTACTGAACGCAAGTTCTGTGGTATCACACGAAATAAACCACTGCGTATGTCGTGTACACGAAAAGCAGGAATAATGCAGTAGTGGACACACGGCAAAAGAACGGCATTGTCGACGAATAGCATGCGCTGGAATTATTTTCAGGAAGGACAGTTCCGTGTAGCATTTCTCATGTTTCTTCAGCAGATCGCTTCCATGATACCAGGATAGCGGCATTAATACTGTGGTACAGTACAACCTTAAAACAGGGAGGGCGGCCTCGCGATAATTGATGACTCAACATAGTGACTAATCGCTGTTTGTCGAAACTCTCCATCCCCGCGCTTTATGCTTTTTGTGCGGATCTGCAGCACAGCTGCGCTGGTCGCAGAATTTGTTGGACCAAGCCGGTTAGAAAGCGGTTTTTGTATGTTTAAGTTTTCTAATTTTTTCTTCCAAAAATAATTTTTTCCCTAAAATATGATTTATGATGGCAAATCCATGCGTTAAGGGCTATCGAATGTTGCTTAGCTAGGGCAGTTGGAATCAGTAAGTCGAGCTGACGAACTCAACAAAAATTAAGGCTTACGCGATTTTTATATAGAGATTTTTGCTTAAGTAGCACGCTGTGGGCGCCGTTCGATCTTTATCTGTAGTTTGATTTAACAGAAATTGAGCAACATTTTTGAATAAACATCAATTTCCCTTTGAGTTATGTGTGGTAGTGCAGCCAAGATTACGGTCTGGAGCAACCGGCGGTCACGCCGCATCATCTTTGCCTGCACCGCGCTTGCGTTTAAAACAAATCATGTAAGTGTTTGCCCCAACCTTTTTCGTCTTGGACCGAACCGTGGCAGGGGATAAAAGGTGGCAGTGGCATCTGCCACTGGCAATTGCCACCGGCAGTGGCAGTTGCCACTATGCGTTCTGGCAAGCGGTAAAAGCTGGCAGTTGCCAGAAACGGTAAAACTAAGTTTTTTTCTACAAAAACGTCAGATTTCTCTAAATTTGGAGCAGCTAATGCGCCCCGGTTATATCTGTTAAAGAAATAAATATAAAAACCTTGCTCATAAGAACAATCGATTTTAATATTCTGGTAAAGTCAAAGATGCCCAGAGTAAGGCCTCACACATTTAAGAAATCAAAGAAAAATAATAAACTCAAAAAGCTAAAAGGCAAAACAAACTCAAAAGCTACCGAAAACTGAAAAAGGTAGTTTTAACTTCTAGTTACGGAAATGGTTCTGGCAGTGGCAACGGTGCTGGCAATCGGCGTGCATGCCGATCACATGAAACGTGCCTGCCCCAGGCAGTCCTAGTGTGCTACGTTACTACCTTTCAGTACTGTGCCGCCTGCTTTTGCTGAGAAATACCGACACGTCATTTTCAAGATTAACAATGTTGCACCAACATTAGCAACGTAGGGGAGCATTTTACTATGAAGCAAGAAAATATTCTCTTCCGAAACAAGCGCATTTTGCTATAAAGCAAGGAAATATTCGCTTTCGAAACATGCGCATTGTTATGCTGTTGCTTTATTAACTCATGCAACTCTATCTTCGCGAACGTAGTAGAACGTGCAGCGTAATATGAGTAGTTTCACTTCCTCCCACAGGTTGTCTGTCGCAATGTTTCTGTAAACGTTTTTACAGCGTTTTGTACCGGGAGCCAATGGCTGCGCTGGCGTCCGTGTGGCATTTTTAGCGGCCTAAACCGTCTAGCGAAATAGAATACGGAATACGGAATGAATACTCTTAGCGGAATACTAATATCCGGAATGTAATTTTTGGAATTAGGAATGGAAATTCAAATTTCACTTAGAACGGAATAGTAAGTATTCACGTAAGCTGCCCAAAACTAATAATGAAGATTTTACAGATGTTCGTCCCGACGATTCTGCACAATTGGGAATAACATAGTTACAAATAATGCACGGATCAACAGCGACGACACTGAACACGGCCAAGGTGGAATTTTAACTGCACGCACTCAAAGGCAAGAGCCCAGAGAACAAACTGAAGTTTATGTCCGCAGCACGCCAGCGGCTATCAGTTCTTTAGTGCCAGCACCCACGTTTTCCTTCATGTCCGGAGAAAAGCAACAGGACACTCTGATAATGGATATGGTGCTTTGGGTGGCCGTTGGGGTTGTGATAATCCTTCTGATAGTGACAATCGTGTACCTGGTTAGGTACATCGAGATACGCAAAGCCAACCGCAAGCTTGTGCAGCGGCTCCGAGACCGATATCCGCAATGCCGAGGGATGAAGTCTTATAGCAGAATTCGGGATACTTTGAAAGAGGAAGTTTTAATCAAGGGTAGTTGGAACACAAAGCCCGTTTATTCACGGGTTTGTTAATTTGGAATTCGAAGAACGTTGGTACATAACTCTTGCTTGCAGAATATCGTGTATACGCACATCTTACTATTTATTAAAATTTTGCGATTACTACTGTCTTTACGATTTTGCCAGTTATTGATTTTTTTTTAATGTGACACTGTTCTAAGATATAAGGGGAATTTACCTGCTGAGGCAAACACTTCCTGTACTTGATGCCGTCACCCGCCTGGGGTGTAACGATACGGCATCACATACGGTTAAATCGGGCGCGGTACATGAGCACCATGTTTAGCCACAACGCAAAACTCCAGCCGGGTGACCGCAACAAGTACAAGGAGTGCTGGCCTCAGCAGTTGAATTCCCCATATATAGAATAGTGCCAATTGCAACGAATAAGGTACATAAAAGATACCCTGCATTCGTTACCTGAGTTGCAGTAACGGCACCTGGTAGTGCCACCAAATTACCAATACCTTATACCCCCAGTACTTAAGAAGTAATTATATCTGTTATAAACCGATCGGTTGCCTCTCGTATGTACTCGAATAGTATACGAAATAAAAAATGCACTCGCTTGTACTGGAATCTGTATCCGTACTGCCACCAACAGATACCACAAACTTTACTTTGAATACTCGTACCGTATATTTCGACTGTGGGATACAAACTTGCCACAATCAAACAGAGAAATAAGGAATTCGAAGCAAAGAAAACTAGCCATAACGCGATGAAATGATGAAGCAAACTAGGTACTCTTATTGGTCGTACCAATAACAATATTATTGATCGTAAAAGTTGCTTAAACTGATCCATAACGTACTGTTACACATATACCTGCTACTTGTACATTTCGTTAAGGAATACAATCGTGTACAATATCTCTATTTATGGGCAGTAAAAACAGCGATGGACGATACCTCACTATTAACTGCAGGTTCATAAAACCAACAAATTATCATTGATTCGAGGAATAAACCCACTAATTACAGTAAGCAACCGAAATACCAAAAACCATAAACACCAACCAGCAGATGAAACTCACACAAGCCCTAGGCTCGGCCGGAAGCGGCCAGTCAATATTTCTCTTGCGCAAGAAAAAAAATGAGTTCCTGCTTATTGCCGGTCTGTCGAACTGTACTTAAGGGTACTCTTGGAGAACAACGCGTGATAATATTGCTTGAAACATTCCAGCATGCTGGGCTTACCACAAATATCATTGCCTTATATATTACAAGAAACAGCCTCGGCTTCGCCTCCGCGTTTCTTGAGGTCCATGGCCATTTTATTTTAATTTGAATGAATATTTATTAGATTAACATCAGTCTATTCGTCGAAACATGATCGGTACATGCAATAGGGCAAACACGAATTTTCTATGAAAATCAGTTCATGATTCTCTCAACCTTGAAAGCATTTTGCTGTACATACAGATAATTTTACGATATCCCCTACCCGAAAAGAAAGCCGAAATATCAGTCTATAAGGTGTGAAATTCGAAACAGTGATAGTGCACTGGATCACTAGTTCGGTAACTCATCACTTCACTGGCTCTTTTCACTGGAAGTTGGTGTGTGACCAGTGGTGTACGTCCGGTCAGTAGTGGTGGCTCGATTACTTGCTTAGCTAACCGGTTCCGTTCGCCGGACAGTTGTGGTAGCTCGGTCACTCATGCACACTGTACAATAATGACAGCTCGGTCACCCGCTCACCTCCTGGGCTTTCTGCGCCGGACAGCAGTGGAAGCTCGGTCACCCGCTCACCTAACGGGCTTTGTACACTGGACAGTAGTGACAGCTCGGTCACCCGCTCACCTAACGGGCTTTGTACACTGGACAGTAGTGACAGCTCGGTCACCTGCTCACCTCCCGGGCTTTCTGCGCCAGACAGCAGTGACAGCTCTCGTAACCCGCTCAACTTCCGGGATCTGTGCACGGACAGTAGTGGCAGCTCAGCACTTCTTCACCGAACGGGCTTTTTGCGCCGGACAGCATTGGTAGCCCGGTAACCCGCTGCGCTAACGGACTTTCTGCGCCGGACATTAGTGACAGCGCGGTCACTAGCTCACCTCCCGGGCTTTCTGCGCCGGACAGCAGTGGTAGCTCGGTCACTCGTTCCCTAACGGGCTTTTTACACTGAAAAGTAGCGACAGCTCGGTCACCTGCTCACCTCCCGGGCTTTCTGCGCCGGACAGCAGTGGTAGCTCGGTCATCGCTCATCTAACGGGCTTTGTACACTGGGCAGTAGTGACAGCTCGGTCACCTGCTCACCTCCCGGGCTTTCTGCGCCGGACAGCAGTGACAGCTCTCGTCACCCGCTCACCTAACGGGATCTGTGCACGGACAGTAGTGGTAACTCAGCACCCCTTCACCGAACGGGCTTTTTGCGCCGGACAGCATTGGTAGCCCGGTAACCCGCTGCGCTAACGGACTTTCTGCGCCGGACATTAGTGACAGCGCGGTCACCCGCTCTCCTACCGGGCTCTGTGCACCGGACAGTAGTGGTAACTCGGTCACTCGTTCCCTAACGGGCTTTTTACACTGAAAAGTAGTGGCAGCTCGGTCACTCGCTCACTCGGTCACTCGGCATCGGACAGTAATGACAGCTCGGTCAACCGCTCACATAGCTATATATAGTGGCAGTTCGGCCACTCACTGGCTTAGCGGGCTATTTTAACTAGAATGTAGTGGTATTTCGGTCAACTAACGGGCTTGTGCACTGAACAGTGGCGGTAGTTTTGCCTATCGCTGCTTGGCCGGCACTTGTTTAGAAATTGTCCTCGATTACAACGTTGGATATGTAGTCGTTCTTGTCGCAATAACGCCAACGCCCAACGGTCTGCTAATTAAATTGATTCTGATATTTTAATTAGTGGAAAATACTTTCATTTTTTAACTATATTTTATTTGGTTTACGTGGCAACATTGCTGGTTAAAAATACCACGATGATAATTATTATTATAATAATTTAGTTACATTTGGTGAAGGTAGTCAAAACTCTTCCGCTGTGGCGCTCGAAGCGGGAGAGGTTTTAAAAGAAATGAATACCATCTGGCCGGGTTTTCGACTACGGGCTTTCAGAATATAATATTGGTTTTGGTCAGTCTTTTCTGGTTTGCCGGCTCTGGTGTATCCCATTCGTGGCAATATAGATCTGAATCTTGATACGGCTGCCAAAATTGTGTACTCCGAAGCGTTGCAGGTTGCGGATACCGGCTAACAACTGCAACCACCAATTCCAGTTAAATCGCTGCAAACATATGACCCACCCGCCGCTTTGGTACATTGATCGATTACCCTGGTGTCATCATTCGCCACAGTAATCAAGAATTATAGCGAATCCTCAGAACCAGTGAGAAGAGAGCTCCGATTCTGCTGATAGAAGTATACACCCATATGGCATTACTTGTCACTTTCTCAGCGCTCGTTCACCACAAGAAGAAAGTAAAGAACAACTGCTTTTAATTGCAATTTATGCGCAGTAACGTTGTCGGTGCACCGATCCGGCTTTCCATATTCCTTTTTAATCCTAATTTGGAATATAAAATTGGAATAAACGCATAAAAAGAGAGAATCTGATATGTATCTGTTCCGAGTGGAAACTGCACTGCTAATTTACGAAATAGCAACACTCACACACTGACACTGATAAGTCTTTTATGGTGCGTGTAACAAATTCAAGAAAAGCTAAGAAATGTATTAAAGAATACTACAGAATACAGATTCCTGACACCGGAAGAATCTCATTAATTTAATGAGTGATCCAGCTTGATAATAGGTATACCGTTTTCTGATATCATGTAGGCTTTAATAGTTATAGCAGGAAACGTTCACGGGCGACACCGCCCCACCACCCCTGGATCGATTTTTACACTTTAAATTTTTAAAAGCAATGATATTGAAATTTGCAATGTGGGATAAGCTTTCACAATGTTTCCGCACCGAATAGCGTTTCCAAATTTTTTTGGATGAACAGTACTCAATAAAATTCACCTTAAAATTTTTGTTTTTTTTTAAAAAGTTTTACAAAAATAAACTTTTGTGCCAGCCGAATAGTGTAACAAGATCATTTTTCTGATACTCGCTACATTCCACACCTGTGCCGTACTGACGCATCGGATTAATCGGAATTTAGAGCCGTGCGCGAGCGCCGAGCCTCGGCTCGGCTTGTGAGCGCTCGCGGCTCGCTATAGCCAAATGAACGAGCTTTTACCGCTACTGGCGCAAGCAGAGTCGAGCCGAGCGGTCGTTTATCGATGGGCGAGCGAGCGGCAATCATAGGTCACGAGCGAGCCGAGCAATGCTTTCTGACGCGTACTAATTATTATAGAATTTCTAGCGATTTTCTTGCAAAAATGCGCGTTGGCTTCGCGCGAAATAAGTTGTCCGGAACTATTTTTTGTCAAAAAGTTGGCAAGCCAAATAAAAAAAAGTGATAAAATTCGAGATCACGAGAAAAACGAGTGGAGATCACGGAAAAAAGAGCGAATGACCGTCCATGGTTTTCTCAACAGTTTTTTTCTGTTTCATTGGAGTTAACTGGAGTTATGTTTTGTTTCGGTTCCTTAATGAAGGACGTTTCTAGCAATATGTTATATGGGTGAAAAAAGGTTGATAAAAGCTGAGTGCCTTGCCGAAGGGAGACACCTGTACATTAGGGATATTAATTTTGGGATGTCTTTTGTGTTAGCCTGTTATCCGATCGTGAACGTTTGCTGTAAAAAGCCGGTTGCTACAAAGGCAAACTGTGACCATGAGAATCTTTCAGACTTCCACGCTTACATAGCTGGCAAAGTGTATTAATCTAGTTGACAAGCAGATAAGGTGCGGAAACCGGACTATTAACCGAGTTACAGGCCATCTGAAATCGCTCTTTCACAGTTTACCAAACGATATCAGTCAACTTAAGTAAACCAACAGCAGAAGATAAGCCACACTAGGCTGTTGGTGGCAAAATTCACCTATCTACTCATCTATCGCAGCAGGAATATTTTCACTACTAAAGAGTCGCAGCTCAATAGCTGTGCCGACGTTTTAACGGAAGATTCAAGGCATAACAGAACATGTAAACTATATTGTTTTACAATTACCAGAAAATCCGACACTGGCATGCTGCATTGGTACGAAGACGGCAGTCGATGGGTGAACGCATGGAATGCGGTGGATGTGGTGGGGGATGATGGACTGCTGCAGCGCGGTCACGTGATTGACCTACAGGAAAGCGATGGCCATGCGCGGCGTCTGCTCGTAGATTTCGGATGCCCGGGACAGGAGTCGGTGCTGGTGGATTACGGGAAGGTTTTCAATGGCTTCCGGACCGCTCACGACTGGGTAACAGCATGGGAAAAAGAGGGGGATCGTAGCAGCTGTTTTGAATACGGACTCCGCAGATGGGGAACAGAGGGGGATCATAACAGCTGTTTTGCGTACGAACTCCGCTCGTCAGAGGCGGAGATACCTACTGCCGAGGTGTTGCTCCGCGCGCATTACGATCAGCCCTGGAAATGGTACCCAGCGAATGTCGTCATCTTCCAGGTGGCCGGTCTGGCGCAATACGCTCTTGTGGAGGTCATGCTGGGCGGCCGTGCAGTCCGGGAACTGCTGCCTTACGTACAGATTCGGCAACCACCTTCGGCGGAAGAGCTTCGATGCCAAGCATTGCAACCGGGTCATTTCATTTTCCCTCGAAACTGGGGTGATGAATTTTACTGGAAATGGTCAGCACCGAAATCGAACCTGTTCCAGTGCCGAGGTACAGAACGTCAGCACTTGCAGTGCCGATTGATCGACCTTCCCAGTCCTTACAGTCAACGGCGCCGTGTCTTGCCGGCTTTATACCAGAATATGGTAAGTCACGGCTGTAGTGCTTAAAAAGGCAGAGAATAAAATAGCAGCGGCACCGGCCCCTGGCAACTGCCACCGGCAGTGGAGGTTGCCACTACGCGTTCTGACAAGCGAAAACAACGTGGCAACAGTTAAAAATTCAAAATCAGCTTGAGACACGACAGGCCAATGCGAGAGCGGACTTACTAACATGCTCCGCTAAAATGACGAGTGATATCAACGCAACACGCTACGGACTTGATTTTTCCCGGAGGGTTAGAGGAAATTTTTGTGTTTAGATCGGTTCTGTAGAATTTATCTCTGGGACACCAGCCTGAATGTTGTACCCGCGCCTTCCATTGTAAAGAAGGCTGGAAAGAGGTTTTTCGATGCTGTTCAGCAAATGCAACTGCCACCGATTGCACTCAGAATCCGTGCCGCTCACGATCGAAGCGCGATAATGCGAGGGCCTTGTGAAAGCATTTCATTGGTGCATTGGTGCATTCCTAACACATGACACATCCTTGATGACAGAACTGACTACGGCGCGCCACGGCACATTATTTAAGCTGCACATGCTCCCTGAGTTCAGGGATGGCTGATGCGTGCCAAATATTGAGATAAATTATGAACAATGGACATCATAATTATTGATTTTTCTACTTATAATTATCTGACATCTTGAGAGGAGGGAAATTAATTTTGTCAGTTTGGTAGACGTGGTATACATGTAAGTGGCAATCGTACAATCATAGCGCAATTTTGCGCTGGATCCGTTCATTTGCGATGGAAGTTACGGGACAAGCTTGTTCTCGCTGCACTCATATTTTTTATTGTGGTGGTTTTCGGTTTTTATCTTTTTTCGGATAATCAGGGGGCGAACCATCGATACCCATTCTGTTGGACGACTGATCCACCAGTCTGCCGGATTTTAGAAGGAAGGTGGATGCGATCTCAATGAACATTCTCCACCTTTCTTGTCAGCTGCAAATACCCATAAAAAATCTTGTGGTGTTTTGTATTAGATTTTACGTACATCAGTTTCATGTGACACAAAGTAAAGGCACCACTCCATGGAGATGCAGACAAAAACGAAAAACTAAGTTAAGACATTACTATAAGCGCTATCAGTCGCATTACGACCAGCTCTACCGCTTGTACATGTGGTAACCATTTGCAACTGCAGTACGCCGTACTGCACAGTTATAGGATAAGCAGAATCACTCCAGTGACTCGGCGTATCACGTTCAGATGAAGAAAACGGGCTGCTTTCATTTCATGACAATTTATTGATGTTCATATATTCATGCCTTTTTCTCAATAGAAAACGACCAACTTTCGACCCGAGATTCCGGACACAAACGGTCTGGACGACTTTGACACCAGCATCCTAACCACCCGAGAGCGCGGCCTGATACTGCCAGTAATACTTTTAGTGGAAGTGTTCCAGTCACTGGAAGTCCTCGATCGGCTGCGCTGCCGACGCACTTGTTGGCTGTGGGACGACATCCTGGCTTCCCCGAAAGTGGTGCAACAGCTTTGTGTGACACTGCCAGACTGCGTGGGCTCATCATTACGTCAGCAGACAGACTACCGCATCGCCAGGTACCTCGCCCACAGCTGTATTTTAAAGCATGTCACTTCCGCCACCAGAACAATCTGTTTGCGGGACTTTCGTAGCCGGCAAGAATTGAGCGAGAAAACCACTCACTGCACACCGGCTGGTGACACGATCCACTTTATCGAACAAGTCCTACGGCATGCCGGCGTCCGCGTTGACCGTTTGGTGTTATGCCGGTACTCGCTGTCGCAGGCCTTGGGATTTCGGGAGAACTACGCGGTCCCACTACTCAACGACTTGGAGCCTCAGCATTCCACTCTGAAGCTCTGCTGTGGTCGGATTGTGTGGAAGAACTACCATCCGCGGTTCGCTAAAGAGATTCTATTACAGCTTCCAGATGCCGCTCTCTGTTTGAACGACATTAATCAAGCACTGCTTTGATGACGTTGGTCAAGAACCGTCTAGAGCAATGGGTAGGAGGACTGCCGACAGACGCTTACGTTCTATTCCGAGGGTTGACTGAGACTTTGGTGAATACCTTTGGCGGTGTGTATCTGACGAAAAAAAATTCGCTGAAGGAATAATGAAAAATTTATTCAGCGGCCACTGGCTGTTGTGTCGTAATGTTAAGCAATAATTGACCACCTTTTTAAACCTGGATGCGATTTAACCCGGCACTTAATTTTGAAGCATTACTTTCATAAAAGCGCTACGATTTTTGAAATACAGTATAAACTTTGATTCTCTTACCGTACATTGTGCGTGGATCATTGATAAATATCACATATGACCATAAATTTGACTAGCAGAACAAAATTCGCACCGCAATATTTTTCATGATGAAAAAGCTGCTCAAAGCTATACTCGTAGCCTTTCCTTGTTACCCCATTTGGATAGATAGTTGGTGTGTGACCAAATTTCTTACTCGCGTTTCGGGCCTAAGGAGAAAGCTCTACGTTCTCCATGAGTTTTTAGCTCCATCTCCCCATGGTACGTACTACGTCCGCAGATTTCCCACATTGCGTCAAGAACGGTAGCATGCCTATGCCATGACCTTGTTTGCCGCCCGACAATTCGCTGCACAAACAACATTCTTTTGCGGCAGACTATGTATCAACCAACAATTTGCTTTTCTACAGTCTTTCTGTTTGGCTTATTGCACCGTGGATTCCAGCTTTCTGAACTTTCTGAGCGTTTTTTCATGTGTTTCTTATAAAGCTTGATAGTTAAGTAATACGGTAAACTTCAATTCTTGTTTAGCTTTCAGCACTGTATGGTAACCACCGCGTTTAGGTAAATAATACGTGCACAGAGAAGGGAGACTACAGAAACGCCGACGTCACATCCGCTTTTCCTAGCAGCCTACGAAAGCCTTCATTTGAGGGGATCGAATCGTCGTGTATCATCTCGTTGCTTTTGTTGTTTGCCTTTAGCTAACAGCACAACCGAAGCGACGTTCCAAAGTTTCACACGATGAAATGCAAATAATTACTCTGTAGTAATTATCAGCAAATAATAACACTGTGGTAATTATTTGCTGTTGGTCCGATTTCTGTAACTACAAAAACTCAAAAAAATGCAGTCATTTTCAGAAAAGTTGAGTTTCAACTAATTTTGGTTTCAACGATTTTCATAATTAATGTGGTGCATTACAAAATAAAGTAAGTTTGAATCAAGGCAAACGAGAGTAGAAATTGTCGTTGATTTTCTTTTTCCCAACAGCAAAACAGCCTACGAAACACCCATCAGCTATCGTAACAAAGATAATAATAATAAATATTTTGCGATTCGTTCTTTGTAACTACAGGAATATGGCCGGTATAATTGATCACCGGTCCAGCCGCAATACTTCGTTTCTAAACAATTTTGATGGCCCGCTGTTTGGTCGACAGAAATTCGTTTACTGACACAAGGTCGCACAACCCGATATTGAAAAATTAAGAATAAAGTCCGCCTTAGTGCAGTGCGTCACTACCATTTTACAAAACCTTGAAGTTTTAGAATTTGGAGGTGTAAAATGTGCCCTGGTGAGTACACCGTGCCTGCAGTCACCCGTGGTACTTAATGTTTATGCTACAAGTATCTATGACGAACAGTTAAATACTGGCGCGGCCAAATCATGGTATGTTTCAAGTGCCCAGCGAGCCTGACCGACCCGTAACATACGATTCGCAAATTGTCGCTTTAGTCGAAGGTAATTTCAGCCGGATTACGATTTATTTTCTGATATACATCCCTATTTACTTGTCCTATCGTATTTCTGCAAGACTGATATATTTACTATCGTGAAGACACAATAAAAATGGTGTTACCGCCGATAGTCGGAGAGCTTCAGAATCCGATAATCGGCGACATCACTGTTTTTCTTGTTGAGTTCGTTAATCATCGTTAAAACTTGCGAGATACTGTGTGTGCGATCAGCAGCCGATTTCGGACCAACTAGAAACGTTGATAACACAATTGCTTGTAGTTAGACCACAGATTCGGTATACGGGAAAAAAGCGCAGCAAATATAACTACTCTAGCCGGGCAAAATGCACAGCTGCCGTACCAAGCAACCATTTGATTGTCAGCGATTATTTTATCTTGGAAAACTGAGTGACTGAATTTAAAATCACGACTTCTTCGTTATTCTTTATTGAATTATTCCGCTCTGCATCTCGCAAGAATCATCCCCGTCCAGAGTAACGCTCCTTGGTGCAACGCTAACTCACCCCTGCCCTGCCAGGGGCATCCCAAAAACCACAGCAAATCAGGTTTATCAACCAAATGATCAAGGCTCTAAATGTTTTTGCTTCCTTTAAGTTTTAAGCTCAAAGCTTAAAACTTAGAACTGTGCTAGAAAACACAGTCTCTGTGTTTGTGCTAGAAAAACTGTGCTAGAAAACTTAAAACTGTGCTAGAAAACACAGTCTCTTCAGTCAAATTGTGAATTTAAAAATTATTAGAACGTCTGAGAACGTAGTCACAAAACCGTGCATTTTGCCCGGTTGAAGTAGGTATATTGGCAGCGCTCTTTTCCCGAATACCGACTCTGTGGTCTAACTTGTGCGGGCGGCTACAGTATGTATTTAGTGTTGTACCTCGTATTCCTAGCGTAATACATGTGCGTATGTAGTTGCATTGTTGTTGCTTAGTCTGCCAAACCGCATCGCCTGAGCTGCTAACAAAGGGGAAGTATTGCCGCTCAGTAAATACGTGACATTGTGTCTAAAATTAGCAGCGCCGGTTTCCGCCATAAGCGTTACAGCTTAGAAAGAAGTGTATCTTTGCCTTACGGAAGTTTCTTGGATTCCCCTACCAGACACAGAGACATTCCGCGCTGTTTCAGAGTGTTCTCCTCGCTATTTCATATGACAAAAACCTCTTTGCAAACTGCAGTAGAATACAAGGTTATTATTCGCAAACGAGCATATACACAAGATAATAAAAAACTATCACGTAGAAATGTTCAGTGCCCGGTGCGGAAATCTGTGTTACGAAACTGTCCGGAATGCGAAAAGTGTCATGTACTTGTTTCAGGATAACGTCTACTTCTATCAGATACGGTCGAACTACACGTCGTGGACATGAAAGCAGAAGAGATCAAATAGAGTACTTCAGATACGATTCCCTTAGGAACAGTGCTGAAAAGTTATTGTAAAGTCAACAGTTTCGTTCACAGTTGTCTTCGTGCAGGGGTGTTACAGTGCTCGTTTTCGTATGTCATAAAGTATTATACCGTGCGAACAGAAGTCTTATCTAGCTTATGCTTGGTTTCTTAGCAGATTACATGAAAAAAACAACAACAAATGAGCAGTTAAAACAGTCGTCTGATGGAGAAGAATGGACCATCCGGATGTCTGCAGTCGAACGGGTAATTTGACACTCCGATTTAATCGATCGAGTAAGTTGCCCACCCAGAAACAACTTTACTCAGCCCGTTTCCCTGTACTGCTGCCGTCACCCGCCTGGATTGCGACGTTACAGCAATACAATATACGGTTATATCAGGCGCGGTACATAAGATTAAGCACGATGTATAGCCACAACGTAAAACACCTGCTGTCGACATCAGAAGTACAAGGGTATGGTTCGGTTAGACTTGTATTTCCCCTATATAATCGCAGATGTATGTACCTAAATAAATCTTGGTATTAGACTACTAGTCAGTTTATTTCCTTACAGTTGGTGATGAAAAAAAATTACTCGCGCAATGTTTTTTTCTTCTTATGACATACATGCTGGCAACGTAAAATCTCTGTAGAAAATTAAAAACGACAATTGTGTACGAAATTATCAGATGGTTTCAACCTGCTGAATTTCTTAAGCATTATTCATTCTGCTGCTAGTCCTTCTCCTCTTCGTGACTTTACAGATACGCCTTACCGTACCACTCATGCTGATCATCACGCAATAGGAATTTATTTACCGGTGATACGTGACGAGTGAGAGTACCATTCAAACATCGCTCGGTATAATATGCTGTTGTTGGGTGCTGCCTATGTATCTCTGTGGATTATAAACCGAAAAAACTGCTAACGCATTACCAGACAGGAGATGATAAAAATATAAAACTGGATATGCTTGAGCCTTGAGGTAGGCTAAGTTCGTTGTGCTGCTGCAGTCAAAACAACTTCATTACTCCTGCGAATCATACTACTGTAGTTTCTGCAACAAAGTAAAATCGCCAGTTTTAAAGGGAATGGACTTGGAGAGATTAAGGTTAGTATTATACAGAATAATTCCGGCCGGAGTCAGCTCAACAAGCCAAGAAAGATAGGCGCAATACGAGCAAAATCAACTATCAAAAAGAACAACCAAAGGAGAGACATGCATGAAGTGATCCATATCATTAAAGATATAATCCAAAAGCAGGCAATAAAGCCGCCGCCTTCACGTGCATTTTGTTGTGCACATGTTGCACACGGCTCGGTAAACCATGATAAAAAAACCATCATCCCAACAAACTGAGCCACCGCCAACCATAAGCCCATTACTGCGTCGAAATGATATGAACCTGCATAATTAGACCTCCATCCTTCCACTTGTGACAGAGGGCAGATGCCTTCTGTAAAATACTACAACGTAGGCTGAAACGCTACGTACTGGATTGCCTTTCCGGCGGCCCAGTCGCCTAACTTGATCTAACTGTAGTCAAGTTATGATGGTGTAGGAATTAAGGATAAAGGGAAAGCAAGAACAACGGGTTTCGGCAGTAGTTTAATAACGTTCGGTCGATCGTTCGTTCGTTAGAAGTCGTAAGAATTAATCTCTTCTCTCCTCTCGTAAACAGTAACAGTCTGCCATTTTATAGGCGAATAAACAATGAGTGTTTGGGTAAGGCTAAATGAAATGGGATAGGTTTTTTGATTTAAGATTACACTCACACAGTTTACTCATACAACACTGGTACATCATTAGTCATATACGCTATAATACCATGGATCTACGTTCAACAGAAAAAAAGACTTGCACACCACAGAAAACGAAAACAGTTTACTGTACTTGAATCAGGGCCGCAGTAAATGAAAAAGCAGAGCTTTCGCAAGAGAGTGTCCTTGGTGTCGTTGGTAGATACCGTATTCCAGTCATACTTTACCGAATCGTTGGTAACAGCCCCGATCCACTGCTCCACGCAAGAATGTTGCTTTGGAATTTCAACCGTTGCATTCCTGAAGGTCAGAAACCCGCTTCCGTCTTCGTGACCTGATCCAGCACAAAATCAGTCCAAATGAGTAGATATCCAACGAAAATCAAAGATAGTAATAATTATAAGGTCGATAGTGATGTCTAAAGCGACTATAGCGTTGATAACTTCAAGTGTACATAACGTATTAGTCCATGCATAAAGCAATAAACCTATTTTTTTTAAATGAAACTTCAATAATTTATAAACCTGAAAAAACTAAACGAAGCGTGACATTCAAATCAGTTCCAAAGTTACAACAAAAACACTTCAAGGTTGATGTTCAATCAGCAGCCTCAACGTTCAATTAATAGGCATGGCGTGCATTTAGCGACAGTGCCATATTTCATTTCAATCGCTACTTGCACTGGAGCGGCAAACGTGGCGGTGGGAAGCCGCATGACTGATGGAGGACGGTAAGTACTCGTATCCTAACAGTAAAACAGCCTTTTCTAATTTTCCTAATTTGTTTTCCTAAATTGTCATTTTTCTAATTAGCTGACCCGCATAAATCTTTAATAAAGACTTTACCAGATACGCTATAAATACGTGTAATCAATGCTAAGACTAAGTATTCTAACATGGAATAACGTGCTCTACCATCTCAACACGCAGCACAATTAACGTCTGGCTTGGCACGCGGCTGCACATCACGGATTTCACCAAGGCGCACCTGCTAAACGTCACGACACCCCCGAAGACTTACTTACATGCAGTGGAAAAACATAGGATGGTAAAGGTAGCCAGCGCGCCTTGCAGGATCACCAGCGAGATGTATATTGCACCAGAGATAATCAAACATCTTTCACAGCCTGACGATGGTCTGCAGCCAACACGCATACAACATAGGCGACGTAACGCAGGACCTCGTCGACAGCTGACTTCCGCTGGCGAAATGACATCGCTTTCAGCGTGGTGCTGCGCTTGGTTGACCTCGGGTTTCTTCATTAAATCTCTGGTTTTCCCTTGCACGACGTCCAAGAAGCCACATCCGTAATGGGTGGCCAGCTTACATAACAGCGATGCTGGACCAACAATATGCGCTTCGCTGTCGTCGTTAACAGCGATCTGGAAGGGGGCCATGCGCGGAGTGACTGGCAGGGTGGCCGCGTTGGCTTTCGACTGCATGGCAGCAATAGAGCTAAAGGTAAAAATTTCCACTTAAATCGAGATACCTGGGGAAAAGCCCGATGAAGTTAAAGTGAGTATAACTCTGAGCAGCCATGCACTTTGATATTTCACGAAATAGAATTCAGTTGAGCATGACTGCATGATGAAATTTGTTGCTGGTCCGCATCATGTGCGAGCTCGTGTTTTGTCATCGCACGTAGTTGTCAAACTAGCTCGCCGTGGATGGCTGCGGGCGAGCTGCTTTTTCACACACCATAATTATAGCAGAAAATGTAGAAGCTCGTCTCAGAGGCAAACTCTTTAAGCGTGCAGCAGATAGGCGACGTAAAACATTAAATAAGCTGTGCTGCAGTTTCATGGCTACAGCAGCGAGTTAATATAATAATGGAAAATTTAATGTCTTCGTGCAAGGGTAGTGTCCCCTTACAGCAGTGGATAGTGCAGCAAATATGCAACAAAAACAGCGTGATGGGATGTAAAAACAAATGAAGACAGCTGTGCAATACAAAAATTACAAAACAGTGGTGTAAGACTGAGTGCAGTAATGTGAGTGCTATGATTTGATTTGTAGAGTGGAAGAAGGGAGGGAGACGATTGTACTGGTTTCCATGAACAAAACCAAGAACTCACTAAAACAATTTGCAAAAATTATAGTTTGAAAGTCTCGTCACATTTCAAAAAGCTCTGAACTTGCGGGAAAAATAGAAAGCAAGGATCACCGCCGTACTCAAGGGGCTTTATGTGTTGCATACAGACAGTAAAGATACAAGCCGGGAGTAGCGTCCTGGCAACAGCCGGTTAGCTTGTTTGTGTCATTGTTGATATTCTGATATCAGTCTGCGTTTGAGCAGCTCCCTGGCTGCTAATAAAAATGCGCCAGGTCGTGACACCGGGACCCGTTGGCCAGGTCTGATTTTGATTTTGGAAGGAATCTCGGTTGAAAAGGAGCAGACAGAACAGAACGTCTATGTTAAAGCGTCATTGACGATTTATGCAACAACTGTTTGCACTTGCAGTCTTGAAGTTTGAAAGGTAACATCCTTAGCCAACAGTTTTGTATATGTTAGAGATTCAATGCTCTTTCAGACGGCATGAAAAGCGGCGTAATATTAGAAAAACATAGAAGCTTTTGAGAGTTGGCTGAGGTGAGGTAGGCAAACATCCCGCTAATGAAATCGTTCTGCTAACCTCGACCTTTATGTAAACTTCCACATTCCAAAGAAAACTTCCAAAGATCAAATATTCCAGAGCTGCTTATAATTCAAGATGACAGGTATTCATTAAAAAAGAGTTCTCTCTCAAGCACTCAGCAGTGATTTCTGATCCAGAGATATGGAAGGTAAGAGAATACGCCATCAGCTGAACACCAAGCATTGCTCATCATTTTTGATTGTTTGTGAGAGATGGAAGTACCTTATCACATCAATAAGTGGCAAATATTATCTGGCCACTTCCTTCCGTTGCAAACCCTCTCCAGAGCTGTGGAGTATTCTATGAAGATGCATATCACATCATAGCGTGCTGTCCATACATAAAAATTCTGTTTCAAACAGTCGATCTGTGACACACGAAATGGCCTTGTACAACGCGCCACTTAAAACCATCATAGTGTACGCAGGTTTGTCGTACTACACAAAAGGGTTTTTCAGATTGCATAAGTTAGAGGCGCCGTAGTGTACATGCAAAAGTACGGCGTCCATTAAGTTTTTACGGGTCACCCCTCAGACGCTAGGTTACAGCGACTTACGTCGCGCACGGAAGGGGAAACAACCCGTAACTTCAGCTTCCGTGCGGAAGAAGAACCGTACGAACCTGGACTGGGCAATCTGGAATAGGATATTTATTCACAGAGTACATTCCGAAGGCCTTTTTCACAAAAAAGCGGTACGGGAAGGTATTCGACTGCTTCACCGATCCCGAACGAAGGCGCTGATGTGGAGGTGCTGCAGTTCAAAACCAGTCGCAGTTACTTCAATGTGCGACCATGTTTTGTTTGCATGCCTAATGAAACACTACTAGCAATCAGCGCAACTCAGAGCGTTTGCTACAATATTACAGGTTGAACCACGGAAACAGCTCACAAAAGTCAACCAGGTTAAAGAGACAAGAATCCCGCTTCTCCAGACCTTGTATAAATGCTTAACCATTTCGGTGGTGATAAATAAGAACGCTGCTTGGCTTCCAGAGCACTCTGGGCTCAAGACGATGGCGGACTGCGAAGACGTACAATCGTCATGCACGTACAGCTGTACAACTTGGACGTGTTTCATGACCTTTGTAGTGGAGATAAGAATTACGGTTCGCTATTCCGGCCCACTCTCGTTTGCGTTAATACTTACTTACCAGGGAACATTTTCCGCCTCCAAATTCAAAAAATTCTCAGGTTTTGTAAAATGGTAGTGTATTATTGTAGTAAAAAATATTCTTAGCTGCCATCGTCAAGGGGGCGTGGCCAGACAACAATTAAAAGTTTGCATGCTGTCACAATGTGTAATACAGTGCAGTGCAAGTTATTCGTAATTAACTTTCGATAACAAATTTTGCGGAGTTTTTTAAACACCAGGAAGAGGAAAGATATTGTTAGTCAGCGAATTCCTTTTAAACTGTACCGCGTGTACAGTATTCGGACAAGTTACGATTTCACAATCAGCTATCCCAGGATAAGTTACTCATAATGGTTATTTTTTATACGTGTGTACTATATATGTACGGGCGACGTCGAAATCGGAAAATTGAAACGAAGAAGGTAATCATGGCGGCAAAGGCAAAGGTAAAGGTACAGTAGAAAAGGGCAAACTGAAAAGGCAAAGTTGAACAAGGCAAAGTGGAAAGGCAAAGGCAAAGGGCGGGCAAAGGTAAAGTAGGCCGACCCGCTTTCGCATTTCAAAATCCCTGTAAGCGATTGACCACCCAATTAACCGTTACGGTGGAGGCCATGCACATCACGGATTTCTGTCAGTTGCACCAGCAAAAATCAAGGCAGCCCGATAGACTTACATGCAGTGTCTTTCAATAAGGAGAAAAATGTGGCCAGCGTGCCCAGCGAGATTACCAACGAGATGTGTAATATACCAAAGATGATAATGCATTTCTGACCACCAGACAACGGTCTGCAGTCAACACGCTGCCAACACGGGCAACGAAATACAGGACATCGTCGACGGCTACCTTCCGCTGGCGAAATGACATCATTTCCAACGTGCTGCTGCTCTTCCTGGACGTCGGGTATCTTTAGCTGCTATCTGGTTTTCCCTAGCACGACGTCCAAGAAGCCACATCGGTACTGGGTGGCCAGCTTACACAGCAGCGATGCTGGACCTGGAGGAGACGCTTCCCAATCGTCGTTGACAGCGATCTGGAAGGCCGCCACACGCGGAGTGATTAGCCTATTTCAGATTGCACGTTTTGTGTTAGTTTCGGCTCCGGTTCCATGTGGAACCTTCGGTTCCGGGTTGTTTTACGTCCGTTCGCGACGTTAGCAGCTGTAACCTAGCGTCGTGCGGTGACGCGTAAAATCTATCTGCCTTACGCGGATGCTTGCAACGGCTTAGACACATGAGTGAATGGCAGGCCAGCGTATGCTGCCCGTGGATCTTTTTTGAGCACTCAGACCGCCGACCGTTAGCAGGGTGGTCACGTCCTCGCGCGCACTCGACTCGATTTATTTTTTCGTTGCTGTACGTGACCAAAGTGCAACCGCACAAAGATCTGAAGCAGTTTTCATCCTGCCAACGTACTGCTTATCTGACGCCGTGCGATTCTATGTACGGAGCCTCTACCGTATGCAATCTGAAATAGGCTATTGCCTGAGTGGGCGCGTTCGCACTTGGCTCCATGGCTGCGATAGAGCAGAATGTGACAATTTTTACTTAATTCGAGATACCCCTCTGAAAAGCCCCGGTAAAGTAATTTTAGTCTCTCGGTAGACATGCACTGGACTATTTTACAAAATTGGATTCAGTTGAGCTTGACTGTATGATGAAATTTCTTGCAAGTTCGCATCATGTGCGAGCTCTTGTTTTGTCGTCACACGTAGTTGACAAACTAGTTCACCGTGAATCGCTGCGGGCGCGTTGCTTTTTTTCGCACCATACTGTATACCGTAAAAATGTATAAGCTCTTCTCTCAGATGGTAAACACTTTAAGCGCGCAACGGAGAGGCGGCGTAAAATAGCGTATACAGCAGACTGCAAAAACCTGTTACATTCGGCCCGTGACCAAATGACCAATCAAAATAAATGCACTAGACCAACAAACTGTATTGCGCAATTCCCAACGAAAACCATCAACCGATATCTCAAACGAATGAGAAAAAGATTTCAAGAATTTCCATACCAAATAGGTCACCTTTTGTGAAATCTAAGAGAAAATCCGGCGATTTTAGTGTGTTGCAGCAATGCATGGGATTTCTGTGTTTAAACCGAAACCAAGCCGTGGATGCAAATCTTATTTTACTGGGTCGAGGAAATAGGTATGAAGTAGAAGTTGACGTAGGAAATGGATCGAACCGAATGAACGGTGGCTAATGGTACTATTTTATATCGAACTCTGTTTCTCACCTGTTTTCGCCGACTCACTGCTATGTGTACGAAAAACTTTAGAAGCGTCACTATTCTAGTAAATCGCATAAAGAACAGCTTGTTTGGTATCAGAATTCTTGAAATTTTTTCCTCATTCGTTCGAGATATCGGCCGACGGTTTTCGTTGGGAAATGCGCAAGTGTAAGTGTTAATACCAGCAGACCGATGGCCAGTCACGAATTTGCCTCTTTGAGTACAGATAAGTGCCTGCCTGCGCGTTTTTTTGTAGTGACAGAAGTGTAACACCTTTTCGCAGTTTACTGTAAGTTGGACTGCAGTGTAATACCTACAGTAGGGGATGACGTGTGCACATTGCCGCATAAAACCGTCGTACTGCGCGCATGTTCTATTGTATCACACGAAATAAACCACTAAGTACTTTCTGATGGCCATATACACGAAAAACGATAACAACACAGTAGTGAACACACGGCAATAAAAAGGTCTCGTTGATGAATAGCATCCGTCGGAAATTTTTATTTGCATTATTTTCAGCGAAGCGAGTTCCGTGTCGGATTTCTCATGTTTCTTCAGCAAATCGCTTCCATGATACCAGGATAGCGGCACTAATACTGTGGCACAAGCTTAAAAACAGGCAGGGCAGCCTCGCGGTAATTGATGACTCAACACAGTGACTAATCGCTGGTTGTTGAAACTTTCCAGCCCCACGTTTTATGCTTTTTGTGCGGATCTGCAGCACAGCTGCGCTGGTTGAAGAATCAGTTCGATTCTGCCGGTTAGATAGTGGTTTGGTAGCAACAGCGCCAATTGTTTCGAGTATACATGCAATTAACGGTCAACGACGTATTAAATGTCGGCTGGCATACGATTGAATTTATTGGTTTACTAAGAAAATGCATCGATTGGTGCATTGGCAATTTAGCACAAATGCGGTGCCAGTAAATCTCTCATCTTATGAAAAATTCCCGGACCACTGGGCATTATTTATTACAAGGCTTTCCAATAGTTTTTCTATTTTTATCTTCCTTGACCAGCGCATACAGGCCCTTACAGGCTCGTGTTACTAATACGGCAGAAAATCGATGACAAGCATTTTCGTTGAAACCGAAACGTTCCATTTTGGGGGAGTCGAAGCTATTTACTGCAAACAATTTCGCTGTTTTTAACGGCACCAAAACCATCTAACCGAACAGAGTATTTTTCATAGCAGCCGGAAAGAAGACATTTAGCGTCTCGTAATTGGTTCCTTAGAGCGGTGTACTCCATATTCACCGGTGCCGTAAAAAGGCCTACTATGAGCCTGCGAGGTATTTTTTTTCCTTTTTGTTGCCGCTAGACAAACTTGCACCACTGTCAGGTCCCATCGCTGGCTGCTGCTTGCTGGCCTCCGCACGCATTGTTAGAACGTCGAGTAATGCGGAACTTTTGGCTGTACACCGGACTCTGTTGCACGTTCGCCCACTGGCTGCGTTATGCATCTGTCGACAAGCTTGCGTCTACAACTTCTCGTATCTAAAATCGGTGAGCTCTACAATATATACGAGTGGATGTTAGTAGCGCATGCCAGCCTTCCCTGTACTTGATGCCATCAGCCGGCGGAAGTATCAAGTTGTGGCTATACATGGTGTTTATGTACCTCGCCTGATTTAGTCATATGTACTGCCGCAACGTCATACACCTGCCGGCTGACGGCAGAAACTGCAGCGCAACTGACATCACGTATGGGTACAGTACGACAGTTTTATGCGGCAAAGTGTTCGCTGCATCTGGTATAACATAGTACTGTGACCATAGCGTTTCCATCCACAAGATACGATATTTCACGTGGTTGCTATTTACTGCTTGCTCAAAGTGTTCGACGGCTTCTGAAACGAGCTTGTACAAAGTAGTACAGTGTTTGCTACGTGGTGTAAAAAAAATGCAATTTGCCCGCAGCCATCCACGGCCCGCGATGAGCTAGTCTGACTACTACGTGTAATGGCGAAACACGAGCTCGCACAGCATACCATGCAATTGATGCAAACCGTCAACAAATTTCATGATACAGCCAAGCGCAACTGATTCACGTTTGTGAAATAGTCAAGTGCATGATTACCGAGAGCTATAACTTTTTTGATTTTTTCTAGGCTTGTCAAAGCGGTATCGCAATTTAAATAATAATATTAAAATTGTAACCTTCCGCTCTATTGCTGCCATGGAGTCAACTGCTAACGCGCCGTCCTCGGCAGTCGCTCCGCGTGTGGCACCCTTCCAGATCGCTGTCAATGGCGACAGCGAAGCACATTCTATAGGTCGAGCATGGCGGCTGTGTAAGATAGCGAAGCAGTACGGAAACGGTGTCTTGGACGTCGTGCACGGCAGAACCAGAGAGCTGCTCAAGAAGCCCGACGTCAACGAAACTCTGCGCTACGTTGGCAATGATGTCATTCTGCCAGTGAAAGGCTGCCGTCGACGATGTCCTGCATTTCCTGGTCGGTATTGGAAGAGTTTTTCCTGTAGACCGTTGTCAGATGATGCTAAAATCTGTCGTGACCGTGCTATATTCATCGCACCATACATCGGGTGGATGATCCTTCACGCCGCGTTGGCCACTTGGATTTTCCTCATGATAACAACTGCCTGTGAGTCTCTCGGTGTGCCGGAACCTTTTGTAAGCTAACTGGCTAAGTCTAAGAGGACATGCGTCGGCCTACTTTACCTTTGCCCGCCCTTTGCCTTTATCTTTCCACTTTGCCTTTTTCAACTTTGCCTTTGCCCGCCCTTTACCTTTGCCTTTTCAGTTGCCCTTTTCTACTTTACCTTTACCTTCGCCTTTGCCGCCATGATTACCTTCCCCCTGGCAGTTTTGCGATTTCGAGGTCGCGCGTACATATAAGGGGCAAAACTAAGCGTCTTCCACCGTTCCCCTGTTCTGCTGCCGTCATCCGTCTGGAGTGTGAATTATGGCAATACATACGGCTAAATCTGGCGCGGTACGTGAGCGCCATGTTCAACCACAACGTCAAACTCCAGGCGGGTGACGGCAGCAATACAGGGGAACGGTGGAAGATGCCTAGTTTTGCCCCCCCATATATACAAACGCACAAAAAATAAACCATTACAAGTATTCCTGGGATCGCTGATTGTGAAATCGTAACTTGTGCGAATACTGTACACGCTGTATAGCATAAAAAGAACTCGCTGACTAACAATGTATTTCCTCTTCCTGGTGTTTTAGAAACTCCGTAAAATTTGTTATCGAAAGTTAAAATAAAATCAAAGTAATAAATCAGTTACAGTACCCGTATCGGTGCAACGCATCCTACAAGGCAACTATGCCGCCTATTTCTGCTGTCGGCTGGGGCCGTATAATCTGTGAATGGTTTACTTTTCTAGCAGATTTATGATTTTCTTGCCCTCAATCTGGATTAACTTTATCCAGACTGGCGGCACAAAAATGCATGCTTAATTTCAACGCATCAGTTATCATAAAAATGTCTCATTTTTGAAACGGCTGATGGCGACGATTATTTATTTTTAAAGGATTAATTAAAGAGATACACCTTTGAAAATGTTTTTAATGATAATTTTCTGACGGTGAAGGTAATCACGGCGGCAAAGGCAAAGGTAAAGGTAAAGTAGAAAAGGGCAAATCGAAAAGGCAAAGGTAAAAGGCGGGCAAAGGCGAAGTTGATAAAGGCAAAGTGAAAAGGCAAAGGGCGGCAAAGGTAAAGTAGGCCGACCCGAGGACATGGAGCAGTCTCTCTCTGTTTATACTAAAAACGTTGTTCTGAAGGTTATCAATGCCATAGTTCAGTCAAAGCTTTCCACCGGCTGTATAATATTTAGCCTTATACTGTTTTCTAATTGTTTGGATGATGATTAAGGTCACGAAGACGGAAGCGGAAGTCTGAGCTTTAACAACGCAACCGTTGCAATCCCCAAAGAATATTTCTCCGTAGAGCAGTGGATCGGGGCTGCTAACAACGATTCGGCAAGATACGACTGGAACGCTGTATCTGTTAACGACACCAAGGACACTGCCTTGCGGAAGTTGTGCTTTACGATTCACTGCGGGCTTGATTTAGGTTCAGTTCCAAATTGTTTTTGCTGCTCACTTACAGTATGTAAATGTTGATCCTCGCGTCTTTTCAGATTCCGATACGGTTAGATACATATGCACCTGCCCGCGATCAAAGGTTAAAGGATGGTTGTGGGGAACATCAGCATATGCAAACGCCGTTTGGGGTTTATGGATGGTGTTGGCTCAGGTTGTTGGAATGATTGGCATGTTTGGCATGCTTGGCTTCCTCAAGATTTCCTTTTGTAGTAGGCGCTGTGACGGTTGTGTATTAGTTTTGCCTGTGATACTATTTACGTTATTGTATGGTTGTGGTTTGTTAGATTCTCTTGTTAACTTTTTCTATGTAGTAGCGGCTGTCGCTCGTGTAGCGCCTATCTTTTACGGCCTGTTGAGCTAATCCTAGCCGAACATTCCTGCACCCTGCTATCCTCACTCTCTCCGCTCACTTAAACCATGGGGTCCCATAAGCAGCTAACAATAAGAAGTGGCTTCATCGTTCATACCCACAATCGTGCTTATACCAAAACAAATGAATAATTTCATACTTCTTACTGAAAGTCGTAACCAGGTCGTAATGTTACAGTCTGTAACAAATTATAATGCGTTTATTCGTTAACAAAGGTCATACTAGCGGTAAAAATGCTGCTGTACGCAAAGAGGGCAATAATGTTATTTAAGCTCGGTCAAAAATAAAACCGAGCAATTAGGACTGGCTCACCACAGCGCTGATTGGATGCGTGCCGGAATAATGCGGACACTTCTGATGATTAAATTTAATTAAATTTGTGATGTGGGGGTTAATTAATTAATGGCTACAGCTATTTTGCCGCAGTAAGAGCAATACGTATGTGGCACTATTTATGCGCTGGCTGTTTTGCCAGAGATTGCGGCTCACTAGCCATAGGTGTGCCGCAGTGCGAGCACCAAGTTGCGTGCTTACCTATTTTACACAAAAAAGTCTAACTGGCCGCATATAATGCGGCAAAATAGCAAAAGTCTATTTTGACGCAACAGCTGCGGTAAAGTAGTCACTCTGATAATTTGGGAATGCGTTCGTTAAGGTATAATAAATAATGAGCCTCGCAACAGTGTGCATTTGACCTTTCTGGTATCCTGATACCTCAGCAATACCACCCAGCGTAGAATTGTGCTTTGGCATCGTGGGCCTCTTAACAGCAATCCTCTGTGAACCCCTTCCGGGTGGAGCGCCGTCGCTTGACAAATTGCTGAATGTAAACTGTAAGCGAAGTTCAATAACAGACGCTGTGCAAACTGGGAGAAGAAAGTCAAACAGGGGACATCCTGTTCGAAATTCCCGGAGCACCGAAAATATTACGTAAATACCGATCTCATAACAGGAAACGACTTGGGTGCTGTCAGCGGAGTCAACTGATGCAATCTGCTTCTGCTGTGCGTCAAAAACTATTGAGGGCTACTCAGTGTGAGTCCCGGCGGAGGCAGACGACTGTTCACTTCTGTCGTGGCGCACCTCAAGCACTTATCCTGCAAAAGTCCCATCAGCTATTGACTAATTTCAGTCAACACACCCTTATTCACACTAATGCAGCCGCCATATCACTACTTACAATTGCTGGATTTGACCAGAGGAGCAATTAAGTACCCTGATCTAAATCTATCTTCCTTAGAATAAATTTACTGCATTCAATAAAAATTTGCATATTAACGAGAATCAACCAGCAACGCTCTCTAATACACGGAGTCGAAACCGTTGCTAACAGTAATCAGGCTACCTTAATTGAGGTTTGTAATTGCGCTCTCATTCATAACGGTTTTTGGCTTGAAATGCAAGCACGGAATGTTAGCAGTGTCTATCCTCAATCAGTGAACCAGTGAAAAGTTTCTGCTATTGTGTACTGTTTTCTCTACTCGTAGACTTTCTAATTCATTTTCGGATTCTTAATGTTTACTGAAATCTGCAATCGGTGCATCTTCATGCTGATAGCGTGACTACAGCATTACGCTGTATATTACAGCGTTGTACTCCACTTTTGTTTCACCTGCGTGATCGATTTAAAAGCAGACTTCCGCGTAACCGACTTGTTAATGGGGTGGCTACTGCCTATAAACTGAATAACAAAGCTACCCGTCGAGCTGAGATTATCTGTTTCGCTTTTTAACTTCATGGGTACACCCAAGTCAAAAAGTCGTACCGGTTTCGACACTGTTTCAAAGACCTAATTGGTACTTAGAACTTCCAGTTTGCACCTCGTGTAGTTACTAAATTGGCAGTGTTTTTCGTACCGCTTTGGGTACTTGTTCGGCTGTTTTAACGAACAAACGGAGGAACAATACTAGATGTTGTTTGAAACTTTTTGGTACGTTACCGCAGCGCCGCATCGAACATCCTTAACCAGTAAAGCATGAAACAAGGTGAGACAAGGTGAGTGGATTCACGAGAGTGGCATGTCGAATCCGAAGAAAGGACGGCGCAATGTTGAATAGTGCGAAGAAGATCGGTATCATGTTGTGTTCACCAGCGGAAAGTTACACCTCAGCGCCACCAGAAGACGTAAGTTTTTCGGACCATCGTTTGTGCAAAACAGTCGCGTCGTACAAATCTGCAATTCCCGTTCACAAAACCATTACGTTTCGCCTATGGAAGAATACAACCACAGAAGAATTCCACCGAAGAATCAGAGAAGTTTCCGAAAAGTACAGTGATTACGACGAATATGTCCCAGTTGACGATTTTGTCTCAAGTTATATCCAGGAATTAAACAATATTGTCGATCATTGTTTCCCGTTACGAACCCGTCAAAAAGAGCCCCCCTGGATGAGCGTGCCCCTAAAAACATTGATCAAGGGAAAGAATGAAGCTTACCGCCTCAGATGTCAGTTCCGTGACTCGCCAGAATATGAACAGTACGATAAGCAGTTTAAGGCTATGAAGAAAGCCGTGTGTTCGATGATCCTGGATGAAAAGCGAAAATTCTTCGCTCAGAACAGAGGAGAAACCGAAAGAACATGGCGGGAGTTAGCCAGACTGCTTCGTAAATACAAAGAAAAAGAAGAGCCATCAGTGGATCCCAACGTGTTGAATGCGTATTTTGTTGCACAGGGACTGCACGGAAACGACCACCCTGTACCTTGCATGCCCCCCGAGGGCGGTGACACTAACCCATTGCTTTGCAGGTTTACCGATGTATCAGTTGACGTTGTTGCACTTTTGCTGAAAGGGATGGCAAAACAGAAGAAGAGCGCTGGTCCCTGCGGGATGCCTAGCAGAATCCTGGCAGGCGTGAACCAGTATCTTGCTAAACCGCTAACGATCATGATTAACGCATCCCTGAAAGCAGGAGTGTACCCAACGATTTTCAAAAGCGCTGACGTAGTCGCCATCCCGAAGCAGACCAATGCACGACAGCCGGATGATTTCAGACCAATTTCACTGGTGTGCAACATATCGAAAGCTTTCGAGAAAGTTGCACAAAACCAGCTTGTAGCCGTTTTAAAGACCGGGAATGTGCTTTCTGAGAACCAATCCGGATTCTGGGACGGACACTCGTGCGAAACCTTGCTGTTGAAACTGTCCGAAAAGTGGAGGAAAACAATGGATGCTGGGAAAATTACAGCTTTATGCCTAATTGACCTTAAAAAGGCATTCGATTCTGTTTCCCATGCGAAAATGATTGAAAAGTTACACGCGATTGGCATCCGTGGTGGCGCGCTAAAATGGTTTCACAGCTACCTGACTTCCCGAAAACAGCGCGTTAAGATGATCCGGAATGTATCAGACTGGCTGCCAGTGCAATCGGGTGTGCCACAGGGAACACGTCTGGCTCCGGTGCTCTACACGCTGTACACAAGCGACATGCTACCCGGACTCGACGCCGAATGCTTTGCGGATGACACCGTGCTGTATAGTGTCGGCACCACACACGCGGAGGCAGCCTTATCCTGGCATTCAAGTTGATAAGGCGACCACCTGGTTTGCAGCGAACACCCTGTGCGTAAACGAGAAGAAATGTAAACTTATTTACATTTGTCCGCAATCAAGAAAAAAACCAGCCTGCGCCTACAGTGAAGATGAACGGTCACCAGCTGGAAGCGGAAACATGCGTAAAATACCTCGGTATTTACATCGATCAGAATTTGAAGTGGGAGGAACATTTCAGCCATGTACTGCGGAAAGTTAACTACGGCATCGCAATGATAAACGCAGCGAAAGAAGGCCTGGACATGTCACAGCGCAGGAGTCTTTACCATGCCTGTGTGCAACCACATTTCGACTATGGGTCGGATACGTGGTCACCAGCATCTTCGACTCTGCGCGACAAGTTGACCAGAGCCCAACGGAAAGCACTGCAGGCCATTACTGACTACAAGGAGCGGATAACCCCCGAGCTGTATCAGCGATTGCGCATCCTGCCGGTATTTGACCGTTGGAAGCAGTCGGAAGCCGTTTGGTTGTATAAGATCTACAACCATGAAGTGTACAAACTTCCGCCCTACCTGGTTGAACTGATCGACTTCAAGGATCTGTCACCGCAGTACAATCTCAGGAAGCCGAAACGAATCCAAGCCAGAGCGAAAAAGAAAATCGGAGAAAGCACGCTGGCCATGCGGTTAAAGAACGTTTTTGAGCGGATTCAAAAAGTTAATTCGCAGATACTCAGTGTTAGCGGTGTTAGCTTTTTCAAGTTCGCTCTGAAAACTATTGATCTGCCTAAATAATCTCTTCTGTAATTTTTCGCTGCATTTTTTACCAACCAGACATTGAAGTCCTGTTAAACGGGTTGTCTGCTCCTGATACATGAATGAATGAATGAATGAATGAATGAATGAATGAATGAATGAATGAATGAATGAATGAATGAATGAATGAATGAATGAATGAATGAATGAATGAATGAATGAAAATGGAAACAATGAAAGAATAATAATAACATCGAAATATCAAGGGGTAACAGAAAATACAGATACATCCATATACAAATAATACAGTATAGTAAATGGCAAAAACAAAAGGCAAAACAATCGAAAAATTTCTCCACGACCACTCCGCGCCGTTCACCTGAAGATGTAAGATGTGTTACATACTTTTCCGTCATGATGACTCCCTGCCCTCGGGTCCAGATGCGCCAGATACGCTGCAGAATGCAGATGCACTTTAATTTTCAAGAATATTCAGTGTGTGATCATTTAAAATTCTAAACCAAATCTCTGAAATAATGCTACGAACTGAAGATGTAAGGGAACAATATTAATTCTTATACAAATTAATAAATAATAAAATATTTATCTTACAGAAGTTCAACCAGCATAATTTTTTTTGGAAATTTTATATATAATTTTAATAAATAACATAAACAAAAGCTCAAATGAAATATAAGATAAATCAATTCTTTAACACCGAAATTCCAAAAAAATGTTAACTAATTTCCAAATAATTCTAATTAATCTATAATAAATTGTTAATTAATTTCTAATTAATCTCCAATAAATTGATAATTAATTTCCAATTAATCTTCAATAAATGGCAGCTTCAACGGATAGGAAATGAGTGAAAAGAGGGCGGTACCTGGTGACGTATGCGTTGCCGCGGGAAGTGCAGGCGCGGTAGTTGGTGCATAATAAGAAGGCGAACTGCTTGAGGCACTCGACGTCCTTCAGCGTCTCGGCGTTGGCCTTGACCTGCTGCACGGCCTCGTCCCAGATGGCGTTCGGCATGGACATGAGCCGCTCGGTCAGCGAGGCCTGCTGGCTGTCGTCCGCTTCCGAGGAGATCATGTAGCCCACCGCTTCGTAGAACGTTTGCACATCGCATCTGAACGCAGTACAAAATACCGCCAATTATTCACTGAGTCGTCTGAGTAACATTGACTACTGATGTAAAATTATTTTCGCCTCTCAAAGAATTCGTGTGAACTTTGAAACATTTCTATTGGTTAATTCCTATTTTTTACCAATCCTTGAGAAAACAATTCAACATTTTGCCGATTAACTTTTTATTTCTTTCCAAATTATTTGAAAAACTATTACTTGAGAATGTAAATAAATTTACGGATTTATTCTTTATAAAAATTATTTGTAAACCATTTTACGAATTATCTGTACGTGTATTGAATTATTCCAAATGGTTTATTTGATGGGAAATAATTTTGATTTTTTCAGAAATTGCTATGGAATTATTTTAACATTAATGACAAATTTTTTTCTAATGGTTTTCGACTGGTAACTTAGCTGAGTGGCATACCTGTTGGTGGCCAAGATCACAGATAATTGAGCGGAGAATGAGGAGGATCTCGTCGATGAAGGGCATGGACTCGTCCACCTGCACCGTCACGAAGTGGCGCCGGCATTTCTGCGCGGTATTGATGAACGTATCACAGGCCATGTCCTGCACGCCGTCGTGCGTGTCTAATCAACACACAACAACGATCTAGTCGTCTTCATCAAAAGATACACAGCCTGATTCCTCACTGTGCAGTGTGCATAAACTCGAAGAGCTTTTTGATGACGGTGTTCAAGAACTTCCAGTGGGCGCGCAGGAAGCGCGTATACTGGCCGACAATGTTCATGATGTTGGAGGCGATGACGGCCTTGTTGTACATACTTCCATCGCTTCTGCTCGCACAGCCCTAACAGCTCCTAAACATCAACTCGATATATTTATTTGCTAATTAACTGTCATTTATTGCAGAATTAATTTGCATTTAATTATATCAGCATAATTTGTGGGAATTGTGTGCTAACCTTGATTACGGTGACGAGGAAGCGTATCTCGTCCTCCTCGTACATGGCCCCGCTGATGGAGGCGATGCCCAGCGCAGCGTGTTCAGGTTCTTCCACGACCACTCCGAGCCGTTCACCTGCAGATGCAGCTTCTCCGTCATGATCCGTTCCGTGTCCACCGGATCCAGATGCGTCAGGTATACTGCACAATCAAACCAGAATTTACAGCGCTTTAATTTTAATTTAACGACCCATAAAAATACAGCTATAAAATTTAAATCCAATTAAATATCCATAACAACGTTATAGACGGGAATTCACTGTAGAGTCATTTGTCTACAATTATATCAAAATATTCTGTCATATGCGCATTATAGAGCCGTTAAAAGATACATCACACTGCTGATCACAGTACGATATCAATACTGAAAAATTTTTTCCAAAAAATACGAAACTTAATTCCCACAAAAAATAACATTTCTATCTTGCTAATAACTGGAAATTAATTCATGAACAACTTCTTCCGTATACATTAATTTTAACAATAATTATCACGGCATTTTCAGCAAAATACACAAATAAAAATAATAATTCAATTCAGCTAAAAAAATAAAATAAAAATGTACAACAAAATAAATGAGATCAAAATTAAATGGAAAAATTGTTGCTGTACGTACCGAGCGTCTCGCGCAAACGTTTGTACAAATTAATGGAGTCAGTGTCCTTCATGAACTCCCGCACCACCTCGCCCTGCTCGTTCTCCACCACCAGGACTTCCTCCGGCTTGGCCATCCGCGCGATCATAATGCCTCTGACGTCCGAGAGCACCCCGTCGTAGAATTTACGCTGAGTGGGTTGCGCTTAAGATTCCAATCCGCCGCTCTTCATCAACGAGGGCGGGAAGAAGATGGCGCCGTGGGAGGTGGAGTAAGCGTTGAAGGCATGCTCCAGGTACAGCTCGGAGGCCAGGGTGTTCCAGAATTCCAGGCAGATCTTAAAGATCTCAATCTCCTCCACCGGCGAGATGAGCAGCACGTAGCGCAGCGTCTCCAGCAGCTGTGGATGCAGCTGCGGCGTCTTCTCGATCAGTTGGCCGTGCTCCTTGGTGCAGGTGGTCAGGAAGAGCGCCAGATTCTGGATGAACTTCTGCTCGCCGTCCGTTCCTTTGCCGTACGCGGCGCGGATGCCCGTTTCCAGAGGAAGAATCTGCAGAATCCCCAAAAAATTATTGCCACCAATATCACCAGCAAAGCAAAGAAAATAAATTAAAAATGTCTCAAATTAGTCAAATACAAAAAAATTCACCAGCAAGTAATAAGCAAAAATTCGTTTTCAAAAAGTGCAGGCTTAGTACCACAATAGTTTGTTTGCACTAGCAGAATTATTCAAATCAATGAGAGAATTAATAAAAATAATAAATGTCAAAATATGTAAAAAGTGCTAGAATAAGAGCTGAAACCTAGTGAAGTATTGTACAGTATAAAAAAAATCTTCTGACGGCAACTTCATCGTGCCCGTGCACCACGAAATCAAGTACACACACTACAGATCCATAATAACGTTACTTGCAGTGCCTTCCACCGGCCTTGAAGTCATTCTCGTGGATCTGCAGGACAAAATACTTGGTCCCAGGGCTCTGCGAGTACTCCAGTACAGTGTCATGGGTAGTGCTACCTATATCCTATAAATCTACAATATGGGGAAACATGGGGTGTCCCTAAATAATACCTTTTATTTATAAATGGGAGAAAATACATAAAAATGGATAATTCAGATCAAAGACACTAATATTCCAGTAGAAAATCCATTAACAGGGGCACTTCCATAGCTAATCACCATCATGGGCGGTCACAGTATACACCGTGACACATGCCCCTGCTCCCAACAAGGGCTGCCCTCAGCCCGTGAGAAAACAAAACAAAGAATATCACATGCTCTTAACAAAACTGATCAACAAAAGGCTGTAGCTTCTTTCGGGCAAGTATCCGCGTCCTACTGGCTTCCTCCTAGGATGATGGTGGCTGGTAGCAGGACGGTGTCAAGGGCTTCTTGTGGCCCTTTTGCAGTGCCGCCGACAGAAGGCGCCTTATCCGGATCCTTCCACACCCTGCACCGCGCAGGCACATTTGCCACGTCCGCCATGGGCGTTGCAGGAATATTCTGCATCGTGGTCGAGCTTCCGAGGAGGAGGCGGTTCCACTCCGCCTTAGCCTCCTCCGAAATTGGAGGACTTTGGGTTCCGTACGCAGCAGTAAACCTCCGTGTTACTGTTGCAATCCGTTTTTTGAACGTGGCCGGGAAGCTGCGGTGTTGCGTGCGTTTAGCCACAGACGTGCATACGGTGTGGCTCGGACGGTTCGGCGCTGCCTTAAAGCTGCAACGCGGCTGAGTTCAGACGCAAAGTCCACCGTCCGGAAGTCAGTTAGCGGCCCCTGACGGTGCACCACTTTCCCATTAGGCAGACGGATTAAGTGGTTCGTATCTGCACTGACAGAACCACTGCCAGCCGTGGGCGATGTGGAAATGGCTGTCTTCGCCATTCCTGCTGGCAGAAAGAACCGACAGCCCGGATAACAGCGATCCGCATGCAATCTGGATCGTTTTTGGCAGGACTGCGATCGTGAAGCTGTATGCTTAATGGCATCTGATGCCATTATCGTCACGATCGTGAACGGCTGGGGTAGTGATGTGCGCTGAGCATATTGCGGCGTAACAGGGAAATACCCTGTTGTTACTTGCTTAGCGCAATGACTAGAAACGGAACTCGAAGAGGTTGCACGAGTCTGCTTTTCCTGAAGAAGCGCTCGACTTCTTTCTGCCACCCCTTTATAAAAATTCCGTTCTCGCTCGAACTGAGTTGCGGCCGCCTTGTAGTACTCTTTCTCTTTTCCAAGAGCTGCTAGCTCTTTTTCAAGCTGGGCGATCCGCTGCTGGGCTGGACAGCAGACGGTAATGGGTGCCAAGCTGTTGACTTTGCCAGCACTGCAAGGAACGTGGTGACTTACCTGCTGGACTATGTCGGGCACAGCAGGATCCGTACAGCTTTCCATGGCGGCAGGAATCGTTGCTCAAAGATATCCATAATGAGAAGGGTTGGAAAAACCCTTAGAATAGCCCGAGATATGGTGTGGAACGGCACGGGCTCCGTATAGAAAGGTGTTCGTTTCGGGCAGTCCGTAATCCATTGGTATGTGGTCTGTCGGGCAGGCGGAGAGCATGCTCGCACATCCAGATGTCGGATATCCACTGTATGCCGCTGGTGGCGGCGGAATCGGCCGGGAAACTGCAGGGAACGCCATCGGTATTGGGCTGGGGCAAGACCGCAGCCACCGAAAGGCTGGTACATTGTTCAAACCAGGAGCGCCATTTGTCAAGTGTAGTGCTACCTATCTATATCCTATAAATCTATAATATGGGGAAACATGGGGTGTCCCTAAATAATACCTTTTATTTATAAATGGGAGAAAATACATAAAAATGGATAATTCAGATCAAAGACACTGATATTCCAGTAGAAAATCCATTAACAGGGGCACTTCTATAGCTAATCACCATCATGGGCGGTTACAGTATACACCGTGACAACAGCGTGGTTTGGCGTCCTCGTCGGGATGCTGCTTCAGCTCCTTCAGCGTCTTCGACTGTTCATACTTGGTGCCTCTAAACGTGACGTCCGCCACCTTGTCGAACAACGCAACGTCTAGGCGCTCGGAAAAGTTGTATAGCTTGCTGGCATCTAAAGAAAAGTCGAGGCTGAAGCAGCCATCTCAAGCTGGCCGTTGCTCACCAGTCCTCTTCAATATTACCCGTAGAAAACACGAAATCTACAACCACGACCTCAAACTGACGGTTACTGACCAGTTTTAAATGAAGTTGTTAGTAATCACACTCGTAACTCACGATAAGTAAAGGCAATTTCTAGTTTTTCACGCCATATTTGCAAAATAAAATTCAGATTTATTAAGCTCAGAAGAGTGAGACGACGTTGTAAAATTTTATGCCGTTGGAAACAGAATGTTGTGAAGACGCAGCGCACGAGATGCTCCTTCGCGTGAGTTAGGTGCGCAACTGCGCATATGCGGTATCCTGTACAGGTGGCGCTGCGCACTATTCGCTTTTCTGACGTGCTGCCCAGTATGGAAAATACTTACCGTAATTATCGAATTTGCACCCCTGGGGTGCAAAAGTTCAAACGTTTCAAAAGAGGGGGGCTTATTTCGAGGAGGGGGCGTTATTTTTCAAACCGCTGTGCATCGTGTTCTATGGAAACTGAACGCAGTAGATACCGATTTTTCTAGTTTCACAACCTGACGAGCAGGATTGAGCATTCTGAAGCTTAGCACCACACTATTTTTGGTTCATCCATTAAATCATAACAATTATTATGAAGCAGTTTGCGGTATGTCTATCATTTTGTGGCGCTTAACATTTAATAACGCCCCCCTGGGCGGTAAATTCGGGGGGATGCGCTGTTTTTTCTAACGGGTCGGGGGAGGGGCCTTACTACAGAGGGGGGGCCTTATTATGAGGGGAGGTGCAAATTCGATAATTACGGTACGTTAACAATTAGTACCTAATTTATTTCATACACTTTTTCCTATGAACTTCCGTACTTGTACAGTAATTTTTTCTACAAGCACTTAGTTTTCAAAACTCTAAGCAGAAAAAATGAGAATTTATTTTTCCAGTCAATGAATTGACAACGGCACAATCGCTAATGAGGTGTGATTTCGGCACTATTGTGTCATTTGAGATGAGACGCTTCGCGAGGTTAAGCATATGCGTTTATGGGAAAAACACCAGTGCAGTCCACATTTCAACGTGTATACACTCTTCTACTTGTTTTTTCTAAGAACAATCAAAGAGAAGTTATTCACCACAAGAATTACCACAAAACTAAACTAATTTTAAAAATTTTAGCTATACCAACAAAATGTCACACTCGGTTTTATGCAAAAGTAAATCATGTCCCAAGTTATAGCTCTTGCCATATACACGTAACCAGGGCGGCGACTTCGCTGTACTTGCATGGCTTTCGATTTACTCTTGTACAGAACTTGTGAAGTGTGAGCGTCATTTACTTGCTGTTACTCGATTGTGAAAAACGATTTATGACAAGTTTTTGGCAACGACTTACAGAGTATGTATTACTTACAGATCAGCACTTTTCTACAGTTTATTAGTATCCATTTTTTAACTTTTATACAAAAATGAACTAATTTAGAAAAGTTTAAACGGATCGTTGGAGTTTCGCAAAACAGTAACTTGCTTGTATAAACTTCCGCTCATATTATAATAATAATATTATTATAATGGGAAATGTTCAAGCTGCGATCTACAAGTACTCTGTAATATCAGCGATTTCGCTGCTTGATGTTCCGTTTAAATTATAAAAAGTATAGTAAATATAACTAACAGCAGTAACTAGCACTACTAGCACCAATTTCATATATATCCTGAAGATATCCCAGACACCGCATGCCCGCCCTATGAGATCCAAACTAAACCTTTTATTTAGCGCGCTTTTAAGATAATCTCAGTTATTCTCAGTCATTAATCACATTTGATGACAGAATCATTTCATAATCTAAAACCATTTACTGAGATATGCTTACCGTTAGCACAATTCAAAAACAAAATATATTCACTTTCAAATTCTGCACAGCATCACTCAACTACAGAGTACAGATATAATATACTTTCAAAACTGAACTCCCAAACAGATTTGCGCCATGTCAGTGTCAAGTATAACTTTATGTAATTAACTATTGTTATAATAAAGGATATTAAAAGAAAAATTACGCCGAAGCAACTTGTTAGATCGGATTTGGAATGGAGATTTGCATATGATTGTTAAGAAGTCCTATATGCCTCGCGATACTGTTTCATCTGAAATGACAATGGCTAGGCACGCTACGCCTCGTATACCCTCGGCACGCCTGATTGTGCGGTTGTCAATTACTGAATATATCGTATTAAACTTTCCAGCGGTGGCCTGTACCTGTTGTTCAGTATTCCTTGGTTTATTGTTTAATAATTCAATAATTAAGTTCGTTCTAATCGAAATTATTTATATTTATTTCTGGGTAAAATAGGTACTAGGTAGTGTTTCTGGGCTGGGTGGCACCTGGCGATAAAACTGGCGGATAATTACGGTCGATTTTCTGAAATCAATTGCAAATGGCAACAAACTTTCTCTGAGTAAGACACTTTCTCTTTTTTCTTAACAAACTTTCTCTTTCTTTCTCTTTGTCTGTTTCTTTACTTTACTTTAGTGCTATTCGGCAACGAATTGCTGGGAACCGTAGCAGTAGGTCGCCGCCGTGCATTGTTAACGGCAATTTTTTAATGCATCGTTGCATGGATACAGGAAGTGGAAGACTCAGAGCGTCCGATAAGGTGAAGCGTACAATTTTTTAAAAAATATTTTTTTACAATTTTTTAACACATATTCTGTACACTTCAGCACAGGCTAATATCTTTCATCTGAAAAACTCATTTCCCAGGATACCAGCAACTTCCGGTTGGAACTTGGAACTGGCTGAGACCTTTGGTCTAATCTGGTACGATTATTAACATTCAGAAAAAAATGACACCCAATTCGAACTCGTATGGAGCTTTTGTGTGTACTTTGCAAGTACGAATACGACTTTTTGACTTGGGACAGAATTGGGTGTATCAGTTTCGTGTATTAATCCCATTTACAAGCAACCTTAAAAAGGAAGCGCTATCACTAAACAAACCCGAATTGTGTGTTTTTCGCCGCGTACAGATGGAAAAACAGAATATAAAAATGAATGGAGTTTCGCCGGAATTAGACGGATGCCACATGGAAACTGTGCGGTGCAACAGAAAAATCCTGGCTGGTGTGCAAATATTCGCCACACCGACGTTATGTTGACTAACACTTCGTCGACCGGCACAAAGTCGACCGCACGACGTTGACGGTTACTGAGGCGAGGAATAACAAAACATACTGGAGGTAAACATAAAACATTAAAACTTAAAAAACAGCAAAAGCCTAAGAATATAAGAAACCTAAGGAAGCACAAGAAAAATTAAAAAACTTAAGAAAACTAACTGTATCTGTAAGACGGACTTGCAAAACGCTTGTTCGACATCGTGTTGTTCGACTTGGTGTCGGTAAACGAATTTCCGTAGACTAAACGGCGGGTCATCGAAATCATCATCAGCTATGCGGGTATGTCTAAAAGTGTACGTTTGCATGTACCTGGTATACACCTTGCTTAAGCTTAGGCATTCATCTCAATCATCTGTAATATAATGAGTATGCTGCTTGTGGCGAACAGTTAAATACTGGCAAGGCCGCATCATGATATAATATTATTATTTATGACATATTATTACATGCCCCGCGAACCTAACCCACCCGTAACATACTATTCGCAAATTTGCGTTTAGTCGAAGAGATGCTCGCAAAAATTAGTTTTTGCCAGCAACGTCTGGCAAGTTGCTGGCAAAGACATTCGTCATTTTATTGAATTTCTGTAAGAGTAAAGCAGTTAAAATGCACCCGCCCGGACAAAATGACCTTTTGTCAAAGCCGCTGTCTTATCATTGACGCGCCTGCACAAGTTACATATCGATCCGCGAGCGGTGAGCTGGTGCCGTAAACCGTACTCTCTCTGATGCAACTTGGCGTGCCGGATCAGTTGCAAAGCACTTTGGGTAAAAGCTTCCATATCGGTATCTGCAGTGGCTCCTTTCTGGTAAAGGTTCTTTTGGGGATTAAATAAACTTCGTACGTGCGGTATCTCCTACTCTGGTCTTGCACCGCTCTGCGGTTGATTTCACGCTGTTTGCCTACGACATTTAGTCAAGAACGCGGTAATGGCACTGCAGAGAAGCCAGAGCTGCGAATGGCAATCACATCTGATTTTAGTTACGGGTATTTCTGCTCCTCGTGTCCAATAAATCACAGTTGTGCTTAGCTTATTGATTTCGGCGCTTTCGATGTGCAACAGCGGCATCGCAATAATTCCTCACAGTTTTTGATAATCCACAGTTTAGCACATTCAGTCCTTTCGTGCGGGAAATCCCGACAACAGACCCTTAACTGTCATGGCAAACCCGAGTTTCGCTTGGGTCATCACCCGATAAACCTGGTTTGTTAGTTTTTGACTCAAAGCAACGATATCAAAGGGCTACCTGACGCCAAAGATTTTTCTGAGCACAGAATCACTGACTGCGCCCTTCAACGCTGCTATAAATACTCTGGACATACAAAACGGTTTAATCAAGCTTATGGCTGGCTACTCGCCATCGGCTGTTAATTTGTTCCCATCGCTATTTTCAATGCACATGTGTTGCGTCAGGGTACAGAAGCCGACACCGATTATGGTTGCAGTTGTTCGAAACCAAAAGGTGTTTTCGCTTTTGGGAAAAAAGCGGTAGAGAGTAAATCGGCAAGTCTGAGTCTGTCATAGAGATGGCAACGGCCGGCTAAACGGCTGACCTTTCGGCTGACGGCCGGCTGAAGCCCTTAGCCGGCTAACTCAACGCGGCTGGAAGTCTCAGCCGGCTAGAGCGGCTGACCAAATTTTCCAGCCGGCTCAGCCGGCTGGCGGCCGGCTAAGCCGTTTATATTCGCTCTTTAATACAAATTCGCAAAATTTTGAAAATAACGTTGCAAAGTGCAGTTGAATCACCAAAAGTTAGAAGTTGTTCCGTTTATCTTGTGAAAAAACGATTTTCGAAAACTTTTGAAGCAAAAAAACAGCGGTGATTCGGAAATTTCGAGTCTGAATGAGTTAAAATTCCCTAATTTTGTACAGTTAATGGCGTCATTGCTACTGAATTGGCATCATGACGGCCGAGTTTAACCATATCACGAGCGAAAGCGACAGAAATTAGGCGCAAGCCGAAGAAAATGTGACGCAAAGTGACTCGGTGGCGTCATCTTTACCGCCAAAAATTGCACGACGATGCCGCCGTTCAAGCCGCTTCAGCCAAGTCGGCCGCCGGCTAAGCCGCGGCTGGTTGAAGTCTCAGCCGGCTTAGGCAGCCGGCCTGACGTCGGCTACGGCTTGCAAAACCGTCAGCCGGCTGGCCAATCGCCGGCTAAGCCGCGGCTTAGCCGGCCTCGGCTAAGCCGTTGCCATCTCAGACTCTGAGATGTACTTAGCAGACGGAAAAGGAAAAGAAAGAGACGGTGGATGCACCGGGTAAAGGTGCATCATATCGATCTTAGAGACAGGAGCATAAACTATCTGTATTGACATTTTAATACTGTTATAAAAAAATTTTACATTCCGTATTTATTCTGTATTCCGCATTTATTATTACTTTCTGTAATCCGCATTCTCATTCTTCGATGTTCTAGCGAGTTGTTATTTGGCTTCGGGACCCGATGTCCGGGCGAATAGTTACTCTGTATTATCTAAGACAGGGTACGTGGCGGAAAGGGAACACGGCGCAAAAATCTATAAACTGCAGTTGCATGAAAGGACAAGTTGGGCTACGTTTCACCTAATTATGGCATTACTTTGAGTGGATGGATAATTGAATAATATGTAAAGCCTAAATTATGGAAATTTCTACGGACGTTTTCCTATACAAAACAGCGGGGCAACGGATTCCGGAGAAATCAGACAGAAAAAACGCCCTCTAACCGGTTTATAGCTCACTCACAGATAAAAAAATATCACCAAACCTGCCAATTTCATCTTTATGAAACAGATATTCCAGATTTATGAAAAAAAATTTCATATGAAGAAAACCGCGGGGCAACCGGTTCCCCTAAAATCAGACAGAAAACACGCCGTCCAACCGGTTTTTAGCTCACTCACAGTTAAACGTTTTCAAATTTTGGTCACCGGTCAAAGACTCACAGGTTCGCCCGCACATGTAGCGCACTACATGAACAGCTGCTGATCGCACAACTTGCTTTTTTTAAGCTGCAGTTCTAAGAAGGGCAGACGCATGCGACAGAAGAACACTGCGGATTTTAATTTAAATATGAATTTCTCAGTTTACCGAAGATACAGAAGAAATAAAAATCTGCCGATGACGGGACTCGAACCGTCATCGACAGATTACGGCGTCTATAGCCGTCCAGTACCAGCTGTGTCTGTAACCGTCCGTCTTACCACTGATCTGCACCGGCTGCATTATTATTAATTTTCATCTTAAGATTTTGGCGCACTGTGCGACTGCCTTTCACAGTGTTGAAATCGGCCAAATACTGATTTAATTTTTATTTGTCAAAAATTGTAGACGTAAAAGGCCGGTTTTTTGGGCCTCTCCCGCTTTAGAATTCCTGTTACCAGGTGACCGAAATATGAAACTGTATAAATAAAGTGACCGAATTATATTTGGAGGAAAAGCGAAGTACTGATGGGAAGAATTTCAAATTCAAAGACACGAAATGGCTGAAAAACAAAGAACAAAGTGTCCGGCTAACAGCGATCTGAACTTAAATGTTGATGATCTTTCTGAATTTTTGACGCTCTACCAACGCAGTAATATTAAGCGCACTGTTGAGTGCTGACTAATAATACTACTACTTTCAATTTATCATCAAAAACTTAACAGGAACGGTCAATGCGTATGTTAAGTTTTTGTTATTTTTGTTTAATTTAACTTCAATCCGTTTCTCAGTTTTAGTATTCAAAAATCAAAACTACATAATTCGAATCCGCTTCAAACAAAACCTGTAAAATCCGTTCAGTCCAAAATATTGATTGGATCGGATTTTCCAGTCCGGTGCAGAATCAGTCGCATCGGAGATAACAGCATTATGCTGGAAGAGCCTCATATGTTTATAGTAACTTTATACAATGTATTTTAAAATTAATAATCATTAACCGTGTCTCATGGGCCATGGCTGTACCAGTGCAGCCATGTCCGAAGTTTGACTTCCTATTTGCACACCGTCCGGAGTCCTGTGTCGGTTTGCAGTGTACTGCTACAGCTAGCACGAAATATGTACAATAATGCAGCATCCACTATGGTAACAACATCCACTATATCGTTACAGAAAACATACACTGAAAACTGTGCACACTGTGCACACCGTGCCAGTTACGCCCTGCGCAGAAAATCGATCATTGAATTTTGTAAGCAGCCGGAGCTACGCATAATGCTATCTGTACGAGTACTTTGTCCACATGATCGTGAGACACGGCGAGAGTGAGAGTGTCTGAGAGGGAGCAAGCAAATGTACGGTGTATTGGGGACATTCCACACACACCGGTCGATGAAAATTTTTCCAGTGGCACACTTCATGCTCTTAAAATCGTCATGCGAGCTGAATAGGCTAGGCGGCACTGGTTAACATCCATTCCATTGCATTTTGCGTATGCACAGCCATTCCTTGTAAGATCATGATTATTTTGGAATCTTGTGTAAGAAAATTCAGCACTGGGAATATTTTTTGTATTTGACATGAGATATAAAACGTTATTGTCGGACAAACCGATTTTTTAACGACAGAATATTAAAGACTCTAACACTGACATTTTGCTTAATTTTTAGCACAGATACACTGCTTCTTTCCTTATTCTAGAACGAGAATCATGGCACAAATGTGTACTAATTACCGCTTAGACTTTTGTGTGGCGGTCTACAAAAGCCTGTGCGCGCAACGATCGTACGAAATAAACTCGCTGTGGTCCCCGATATGTGCAGAACTCGCCGTTCTCATGGCTTATCTTGGTGCAAGGGGAGAGACTCGACAACAAATGGCGGATTTGCTAGGTCTCAACAAAGACTACTCTGTGGAGCACTTTTGCGCGTTGCTGACTGAGATGAAGAAGAACGAGGATAAAAACCACTCGTCCACCAAATGTATGTTCAAAAATTTGTAATCTACTTTGTATATCTATCTATCTTCTCGTATATCCTATATATTAATAAAACAAGACTTAACAAAATTCCATTTGTGCCTCCCTTTTTCGAGCGACACAAGAAAAGAAACGCTAAATGTCCTTATGTCATTCGAAAGCTCAAAGTTTGTAGATTTGCAGAAACAAGTTAGTTTCTGGGGAGATTCGGAGGTTTGCAAGAAAATTTCCAAAAAGCCAACATATCAGGTCTACGAGAAAAGTGGAGAAAACACAATTGTAAACCCGACCACGCCACCACTGTCTGACTGTCTCCGCGTTCGAAAGCAGCTAAAAGCCAAAAACAGTGTTTCTGTCAACTCCGTTAAATCTTACTTAACATAAAATGGAACCCGTATGGCCATGCGTTGTTCAGTAGCCTTGAGTTCATAAAATATTTCTCACTCAAAGGCTGTTTTGAGAAAAAATACAACATCTGAAAGATAGCTTTAAAAACTCAAGTCAAGGTAAAAGTCACTGGAACTGTTCAAAGATAATTAAAATAGAGTAGCTGCCCTCCGAAGCGAAACAGCCGAATGTCGGCTGTTTCGTTTCAAAGTACAAACTTAGTAATAGCTGTTTTAAAAATTTTAACTCTTTGTTGTTAGTGATGAACTGCTATTCGGGAATAGCGACGTAGTATGTTCAGGTTATATTGAGTTTTGTGATGTGTGCAAGTACAGAGGGTGTTCACGCCAAGTGCGGCCACTAACGAAAATAATTCACATTAATTTTCCATCAAAGAGTAATGGCTTGCAACCTATTGCGATATTTAATCTGAAGTCTGTCTTAGCATTTAACGTTTGTTAGAAGTTTGAAAAAGAGACTGGCTCTAAAAACAAAGTTTAAACGAGGTACCGTAACGCGCGTAACATTTTTTTTACCTGCTTTTCGATTTGCCAGATTTATGAGCCTTTGAAGTTGACAGGTTGTTATTTTGTTCGATGAGTCATAAGAATATCTCATCAAAGAATTTCAGAGAAAAGAGATACAACATCAAAAGGAGAAAAAACCCGAAAAAAAGGAAGAAAACCTAAAAACCTTGGAGCGAGAGACGCCTCTTTTCAAAATTCACTACTGCCGGATTAACCCAACACTTTTCTTTTTTTCTCCTTACTTTTGTCACCGTTAGCAACCTTACATCAGTGATCAGATATACTCAAGCCATTTTTTCGGAAAGATCTTCTGGGCTACACCTTTGGTAGAAAGAAAGGTGACTCTCCTTCTGGACACCCCTCGGGTGTACACAGTCAACGAACCAGTAGCTCGAACCTCACCGAATCGGATATGAAATGAACAGCAACAGTCTTGGCTAAAAACAGACTGAGCAGCAGCAATCTTGGCACTCTAAAAATCACATAACATGATTCGGAAATTAACACAATTTTAAAATTAATTTTGTGACGAAACGGTGTGCCGTCTTTTTTCGATTTGTTACGTACCCCCGCTAGACACTGTTTTAGTTGTTAAATTCCTGCGTTTCGCAGATCAGTTTGCAGTCAACGAAAACTGAATTAAATGATAGTTGATGAAAAATGCTTTCAGATAATAAATTTACATAACTAAAATCTGTGCGGGCGAGAGATAAAAAATTATGAAAACGTATTGCTGTATATATGGTATTACACTGACAATACCATGTACAGTTGTACGTGTAAATCGGTGTAATACAATAATACTAGCGGTGGTTGCGAACCACATTATTGCACGAGCGCGAGCGCCAGTACCACTGGGAAATGGTATTGGGATTGTGGAATTGGAAAAGCGTGACGTACGCTCTTCGTGGCGTCAGACAAATTTGATGCTCTTGACGAAGACTTATTGCAGCACCTCGCGCTTCGCGCTCGGTGCAAAATATGTACAGCAATACGGCAGTACGTCAATGGCAATACTGCAATACATGCAATAATGTTAACCATTAAATTCGTGTTTGGCCACGCCCACTGAACCATTGCAGATGAAAGTATTTTTATAAGTGTTCCCATACATGTTCTGTCCTCAAACAAAAAATGAAATTTTTCTGAGGGGGGAGCCGTGACCGAGCCCTGGTTAGAGATAAATTAAAGTCAGAACTATTTTAGTACAGTATTGTATTGTGAACGATCGGTTAACGTTCGATCAGCGGTAAAGAGTACGGGTAAATTAATAACCGTAATAAATCAACTTTAACGCTTAAAAATTAATAAATAAATTAATAATAAATCAACTAATGATAATAATTAATAATAAATAATAATTAATAATTAATAATAATAATAATTAATAATAATATTAATAATGAAAATTAATAATAAATTAATAATAATTATTAATAAATCAACTTTAACGCTTTGTACAACATACAGTAACACGAAAGTATACAAGCGCTAACCAAAGTGGAATCATTAAAATCTGTTAAATAAAAATGGTAATTTCTGAGAAAGTAAAATCAAATTTATGACTTAAGGAGATGGATACAAGTAATAAATTTTTTTTGTCAATGGCATCAAAAAGTGAAAATAAAAGTTTGTTTGGTGACTTCGGTCGTAAGTGACTAAGTCCACGGGAAAGCTGCACCAGCGATTTATCTTGTCTAAGCCGTAGACCGTAGTTGCAACTCCGTAAAGAAACCAATCACACCGCGAGGCGAAGCCAGTGAGCTCCACGGAGTTGCAGCCCCGTGCAGGGATTTGAGGATTCAGTGAGATGAACATAAAATGAACGAGAGAAACTGGACATTTTCGCGTTACACAGATCGCCTTCGCGAAATTCAGATTCGCGATTCTTATCGCAACGCAAAATGGACCCACGATATACGGTAGGCTCTTGCACGTCATCACGGTGTTCTAAATTGAGCATGCAGCTTAAGGAGCCGTTAGAGTACTCTGCGCGAGCTGTTCATTTAAACTCTATAGGCGCCTTTGTTATAATTCAGATGTTCACAGAAAGATTCATGGGCTGTTAAATTTGGATATTTTGGTAAGATGGTACCAAAAAATAATTTAGAATTTTGGTTTTTATCGGGTTTTCAGCTAAGCGATCGTTCCCATATACCAAAGCTTAAAAATACTTTGAACTGCAGTATGCTTCAACTCAGAGGCAGGATTGGACCGAGTCGTGTACCGTCTGGGCGTTGCGATCAATCAACCATATCAAAGGTACGGTCACGAAACGGTGTCTCACCGTATCGTATACGGGACCGTATATCGCGCCTGTGTGGCGATAAGAATCTAACGAGCGTTAGTGACATTGCCAACCTTTTCAAAGGTACCTTAAAAGCGCGATCGAAACTTATGTTGCCGCAAGTATTGGTGCTTTTGCGTTTTAAAAAGCTGCAAACCAAAACCAGGACGCTCGGGACTCTGTATTAGAATTTAGAACTGGTCTGAGCTCAGAAAATTCTTCTTAAACTGCAATGTCGGAATTAGAAAATCGGCAGGTGTATGACTGTGCGAGTATGTATGTAGGTGTATTGTTTTGGAAATATCGCCCGATTTGCGAACTTGCGACAGCACATCGGGATCGGCCTTCTTTACCTTTGCCCGCCCTTTGCCTTTGCCTTTACACTTTGCCTTTTTTAACTTTACCTTTGCCCGCCCTTTGCCTTTACCTTTTCAGTCTGCCCTTGTCCACTTTACCTTTACCTTTGCCTTTACCGCTGTGATTACCTTCACCGTCCAAAAATTACCGTTAATAAACACAGCTTCGAAAGTCACACATTAAACCACACTAAACACACATATAGAGCATTTGCCATAGAAACCTCCGAGTTTGATCTCCTTCGAACGAACGATCAACACCTTGAATCTTAAACAGATCTTTTCGTGCCGGCGTAATACATAACATTGGCGGTAACCTCAGAGCCGTGGACACTTCTGAACCCTGTACAAAAATTCCGTACCGAGGGTGTTCAAGATTAGGATGTTCCACTGTACACCGCATCTTGTGTTTCCATGTTTTTAATGTTAATTTGGTGCATATGCTGGAATAAGACACTTTTGCAGAAATCTGATGTTCCTAAACTCTTTTCATGGGGTTAAAAATAGTGATAAATATGTGTACATTCTCTGTCCTTGTATGAGAATGTACACATATTAATCACTATCACATCCTGTCAATAATTCCACTACAAAACAAACGCATGTTAAAATTTACTGCATCAGCAGTCATCACAAAGAGTCTCATTTTCGAAACGGCAAAGTGGCGGTGATAGTTATTTTTCTGTTGGTTGAATAATGAAAGACGCTTTTGAAGCACTGTTTATCAACGGTAATTTTTGGACGGCGAAGGTAATCACGGCGGTAAAGGCAAAGGTAAAGGTAAAGTGGACAAGGGCAAACTGAAAAGGTAAAGGCAAAGGGCGGGCGAAGGTAAAGTAGGCCGACCCGCGCATCGGGGCTGAAAGCAAAATTGGATAATTTACACCTAGCCGACGAAATTATTTCCTACGTTACCGACATTTTTGCTAAAGTGCTTCGCTTTAAAAGCTTACTGTTCTGCTGTTTGTTTTTGTTCTTTCTGCTGCAACTTTCTACTTTCATGCTTTTGCAGCTCCTGTTGAAAACTACAAATTATTCCTAGCCACAGCAGGATTTATTGAAGAAGAGCTCCCTCTGAACGCCGAATACACCGATACTCTCCGCACTTTATTCAACACTGTGTGTCAGCCTGTTCACTTCCGCACCGAACCTAGTGAAGCTGTACAGCGCATCAATCAGTTTGTGGAGAATCACACATCCGGAACAATTCGCGATACACTAACTTCGTCAGACATAAACGCAGATACCGCATTCATACTGATCAGTTCCGTGTACTTCGAAGCGGAATGGGATTGTCGATTTTTCGAGGAGCACACGGTAAAGAAACCCTTCAACCTGGCCGACGGCAGCCAGGTGATGGTGGACACCATGCATGCGATGACGCGGTGCCGGTATTACGAAAGTAAGGAACTGGGAGGAGCACGGTTCCTGCAGTTGTGGTACGGCGAAGAACTGTCCAGCGCGTGTTTCATTCTCCCGGGAAAGAATGCCCGCTCGGCCACGTGGACACCCGGTTCAGCGATGTCGGATCTGCAGAGAGCCTTGACACCCGCGCTGCTGAATAAGGCGCTGGATTCTCTCCAGCCGATCTCGTACGGAACCATCCAGTTGCCGAAATTTCGCATAGAACACAGCATCGACATGGAAAGCACGCTGCAGAAGCTGGGCATGCGGTCAGCTTTCTCGCGGAGTGCGGATTTCTCTGGTATATCTTCGCGTTCCCTCCGCATTGACAAGATTAAACAAAAGGTTTACATCGGTAAGCAGGAAAAAATGTACTCGTCAGATGTACAGCATCAAGAGCCGCGGCAAAATCCGCGAACAAAAGCCACGAACTACAAAACTAACTACGAAACTTTATTTTCATTACGGGTTGCTTTTTGATCGTATGTACAGTAGTGCTCGCAAATCATCAGCATGAATCAATAAATCATGCCGGCTAACTGCTAACGCTCGCTTCACTAGTATAGTTGTATGTAAATGTACAAACGATGTTCGTTCTTTCAAATCCGCGGTGTAGTTACTACACCACTTTGTATGTGCAGCCAGTAGCTGTCCATTGCCTCAACGGCGTATCGCATCATAGGCGGCTGCCAGGTCAGCCGAAATGTTGTGAAATCAAACGCGTTCCGTATTTCGAAAAAAAATCTTCCGTTGCGTTCTTTGTAACTTAAGTCACAAACCAACTTCGTGTTTTCCAATGCTTATTAGTTTATCGAACATAATAATTTTCAAGCGTTTAGCTGTGAAACTGTAACTTGGCTTTTGTGATTACATAAACATAAGTGCGCAGATTTTATGCTGAATCAGAGCCATTAGAATATACTCGTACAAAGCCTGGAAGCTGATCTTATCAGCTAAACGGAGCTCCGCTGAGTTAGCACACAAGTCTACGGAGAAACGGCAGAAGTGGCTGTTTAAAAATACTTCAGTCATCCAAAATACAGTACTTCAGCGCATCCATCAAAAATGCGCAGGTTTCGAGCACGGTGGCCACATGAAAGATAATTTTATCCAGTTTTTGATGGATTGACCAAGTATGCTTTGTTAAACCATGAATTTTTCGATAATTTTCAAAACGGATTTCTGTTCATCACAATGTGAACGCGCCAGGTTCTGAATGAATAGAACGTTTTCCAAATTATCCTGCATTACCTTCTTGGTTCGACTGTAATTTTTTTTAAGGTAGCATCCGTTTCGCCACACTGTTTTGTACACCTCGTACTGCAAGCGCATCTCTCTACCTATCTTGCAAAATGAATTATCTACGACTTCATTTTGACCAACGGTCAAAGAAGGCGGGTCTGAATTCTCTTCAAAACAGCGGAGTTTGGTTGAAGCCGTGACCGTGTTGTATGCCTGCTTCCAGGCTTTGTTGAGTTTGTATATTCTAATGACTTTGGCTGAATACGGTGTGATGCAGCAGCCTCTCTGTCTCTCTGAACTTTTTTTCCATTTCATTAATTTTGTCAGTAAGGCGTTAGCGGATAAAATGAGTTAAGCCCTTAAGAGTTAGAGGCAGTTTATCGCTGTTGCTACGACTACCTGTCGCTGTCGCTACAACTATCGCTGTTTTATTTTATCAATTAGTGACCTCCCCGCTTTAGAGGCCCACCCCGAAATAAAGACCCCACTGAAAAGTCGTTTTTACAATACCTTTCAAAAATAGGTTTTCGCCGAAATAAAGACCACATCCAAAACCCTTACGAAAAAACAGTAACGCTGGGTTACTAGTCGATAAAATACGGTATGTGGCTGCGCGCTTTTCCGTTCTCCTGAGGCTCAAGTGCTAGTCTGTTCGCATAACCTCGTCGCCAGCTTGCTACCCTTCCAGCGGACAGGAAGACATAGGCCAGTTCATAGCGGATTGCTAGTTGCTACGACTAGACGGCATCCGCCCATGGCAACAGTAGGTAGCAGCAGACTGTCTGACTACGCAGCAGTAGTTAGCCAGCGAGAACTCATCCTGTGGAGCTATTTGCTACCACAACGGCTAGAGGAGACCATGCGTACGAAATTGGTAGCAAGCAGCCAGGTTCGATTAACTGCCAGGCAGAACGTGTTAATTCCTATCACCAATGTTTATCAAAGAAGCCGTTCAAGCCGTTTTACTAACAACGGCTTCATACGCTGATCCTCGTGATCGACGACTTCCACGTTTACACGAATTAATATCGGTCCTCCACTTGTCACCTTTATTTTTTTCGTCGTTTTTTCGTTATCACCGTCATGGTTTAGTTATCTATGCATATGCCTAATCAAGTTTAACCAGCCAGAAAAATTTAGCTTCAGATACATGCAGAGTACAGAGGGTGAGCCACCCACATTGGCACACTTTTGGTAGGAAATTATTTGTGACTTCTGGACTCAAGTCCGGTCAAATCCGCTGATGAAGTTTTTCCCTTAGCACTCGGTGAACGGAAAGCAACTAATTTTCCATGAAGATTTCGCGCACACGTGACATAAAGTGACCACAAGTGTCCGCGACCGGCGAAAAAAACGCACACAAAACGTTTCACTTCGTATTTTTGTTTTGAAATGATTATTAAATGAAGCAAGCATTTTTTTAGTCACATTCAGTTTCTAATTTTATAAGATTTTAAGTACTATATGAAAAAGTACATTGTTGTGTGAAAACCTTAATCAGGATCCCGAGGGAAAAAAACATAAGGTTTAAAAAATTGGGGATTTACACTTTCAATGAAGCGGCTGGCTTTTGCAGTGGGAAACTCGTGGCAAAAAACCGCCGATACCGATTTCGCTTCGATATAAACAAATATTTATTTAAACAGGCTTGTAGAAGATATTCTGTGAAATTCAGGACGAATGGACAATTTGTTACAGAACGGCAGATGTTTTCTGGACTTCCGGTCAGTTTTGAAAGCCGACATCCAGAAAAACTCAACTGTGGCTTTGATCAAAACCAAATTACACTTGTCTTAAAGAGAATTGATTCTTTAACAATTTAATACAATTCATATGTACTGATCGGTAAAGGGGAATTTTTAGGAATTTGTTTTGCGAAAGGCGTTCCAGTTTTGAAACGCACTGTTTTACTACCCCGCTCCAGGTTTTTCTTCCTGGATTTTGAAAGGCATCCTTTACTAAGCTCAGATAAATTTATCAAGTATAGAATACCCAAGGTTATCGGGTAATGTTTTTGAAAAAGTTGTTGTAGACGAAAGGAAGTTTTAAAAAATCAGTGTGTGCACTGTGCCAATGTGGGTGGCTCACCCTCTCACCCTCTGTACCCTCTGTACCCTCACCCTCTCACCCTCTGTACCTACTGTAAAGTGTACACAGTACAGTGTCGAATATTCTGATTTTGTTTAACTTTAATGTGCTTATTATGTTTATTCAGATGTCAATGAGAGAGGAACGGTCGCGTCTGCGACAACATTGGTAAGACTCAAAAACTGCAGCCTACCACCCCAGACTAGAGTGGAATTTGCAGCCGACCGACCCTTTATGTTCCTGCTGCGGCACGAAAAAACTGGCACCGTCTTGTTTATCGGGCACGTTATGGACCCATCAGCGGAAAGTTAAAAAATGCGAATCTCCATTTTATTAAACGTCGCCCTCATTATTTGATATTCCAACATGTTTCACCATTCATTCGTTGCTTAGGGGCACTACTTGTTAAATGAAATTTTGCAATTCTAAATCTGTGCTAAGGGAGCCCAGAAATTTCAATCATTTCATACAATACCGGACTGCATGGATCACGCTGCTGGGTTGACTATACTATGTAAATTAATGGTGTATCCCGCAGGTCGGCCAAGTTTACCTTTGCCTTTTCTTTGCCTTTGCCTTTTCACTTTGCCTTTCTCAACATTACCTTTACCTTTGCCTTTGCCGCCGCGAACACCTTACCGTCCTACTTAGCCTTACAAAAATGCCGTTCAAAATAACCTTTACCGTTGCCTTTAACCGTTGCATAACAGAAAGCCGCCAAATACTTTACCGTTTTCCGGATTTTTAGCGCTGTTGTATCTTTACCGTGAATGTTTACGAAAATATTGTTTCAGTAATACATGAGGCACCAAAAGAAAACACGGCAACCATTTTATATTGTATGTGTTATCAATTTCTCATAGCATTATAATAGAATTAACAAGACGAATACTAGCTGGCACACAGTCCTGGTTCGATGGAAATAACTGTTCGCAACTTGGTAGTCATACAGAACTGTGACCTGTAGTTCCATGCTAAAACTACCACAAATTTTTGTTTTACAGTATTCAAGTCTGAAACTAAACTATTTAATAAGCTGTATCAATGCTAATAAAGTCCAGAAACAATAAAGTGTTTGACGGCAGTCTGCTATGCAACGGTTAAGGCCAACGGTAAAGGTTATTTCAAACGGCTTTTTGGGACGGCTGATTAGGACGGTAAGGTGTTCGCGGCGGCAAAGGCAAAGGTAAAGGCAATGTTGAAAAAGGCAAAGGCAAAGAAAAGGCAAAGGTAAACTTGGCCGACCCTATCCCGCTGGCCTGAAGTCATTACATTGTATGCGATTTTTCCTCTTACTGTTCCCTATTATCCAAAATAATGTCACTTACGCTTGTAACTTTCGGAATATAACATTCACTTAACTACATAACCATAGTCCATTAAAGTTTTAAACAATGAAAACGACGCGAATTCGATTATTTTTCCTTCGACGGTGGTAAAGCTTCCGCAGTGCGGCCAGTTTAGGCTGGCAAATGTTGACCGTCATTTAGCTGTTTTTCCTGGTGCTCTCAGTGTTTCCACGGCAAAAGCATAGAACAAAACTTAATACTGTTTCCAAGGAATCGGTAATTTTTCATTTCCATTTCTGGGTTTTCTCCTTGGTGCCCTGCCAAACACCATTCTGCGCTTCGAAATTCGATCTCGATATACAGTTGATCAGTGTGCACGTTGAAATTTCTCTTCAGTCGGCAGTTGCGCTTGTGCGTTCTTGATTATTGGGAAATCTCTGGCTGAGCTCGTCCCAACTAATCTGTACATCCGATGGCAAACCGGCTGGCCAGACGGCGCCGGAATGACATAAATTAACCATACTAGAATCTCTCAATAGGTATCAGTGAACTGAAGGCGCCCCCACAAGTTGCTCCATTGGCAGATCCGGCCCGTTTATTTCTCCATGCATACGCTGCGCTAAACAGCGAGCAATGCGAGTGCAAATATCCGTACATCTCACTCTGTGGAGCAACTTGTGCGGGCGGCTACAGTACTCTACAAAAGTCGCGCATAGCTGCATTTTATGTTTAATATGTAGTTATAATTATGTTAATCCTGCTTATTGTTAATACAGATACATAATAAAGAAGCATGCTCCTTTGTCGAATTCTAATGTTTGCATGAATATTATTAATTAATTCAAATGGTTAATTCAATTATTCAGTTAATTTCTAATAATTTATTCGAGTTTGCATTTGTAATATTAATTACCGAATAGGAGGGCAACATAAAACCCAGTTGGCTTCTCGTCGCAGGGACATTTTTTGATGCAGTAATTCGGTGATTCACCGTAAAGGAAGAAGAATTTAGAGGCATATGGATAAATAGCAAGATAATTGGGTTTTCGCTTATGCACCGTTGTGCATAGTACAGTATTTCATACTTCTGCCGGCAAAACCATACAGTAGCAAGCAAGCACAGATCAATAACGATCAAATCAGTAGCGATGCACAATACTGTTGTGACAATACGATTCTAGCTAAATTTCCTGAAAGACAAATATGCTGCCTCGTTCGTAAAAATTAGCCTTTATTGCAAATTTACATCAGCAGTCAATGCTGCACCTGAACTGTGCGGACAACGTTGAGCGTCGAATCCACAAACCTGTCCATTAGCAGCAAACGCGGTTTGTCTGTAACATGTCCATAATTTATTATCTAGCTGCTTCATAGTAACCGCTCGAATGCGCTGAATTGTTGGATATTGGCAGGGAGCGCCGTTCAAGCAGACCGAAATGGCCATGTCACATTTGCAACTACAGGAGCGGTGGATCTACTGAAGAGTTGTTCATGAAAAACTTTCACCGATGACCGAAATATGGAGTTTTAGTCTGAGAACTTGTGCAAATGTTCTTGATCTTCAGTAAGCGAGGAACGCTGGTCAAACGAGGAATGCGTACCAGCACAACCATAACGTACTTTTTACAGAAATTAATATAATAGTACGTACCTGCCTTGTTTTTTTGGCTCACAGTCTGGCTTATGAAGTTCGCGCAACTCTTTCCATATATTATTGGAAACTGAATACTCGGTCTAGCTTACCTATGTACGTATTGACCGAAAATTTAAATTTACTGATATTGTGAAAGATCCATTACACCGTGGTACTTTTTCAAGCTAGGCGGCACAATCTGTACAAACCCAAATTTGAACACTGAACGAATCTCCACTTCCGGCAAAAATATATGATTATGTATTATATAGAATGCTTAATTTTATCGCATTCCCGTCGGAATACGACGGATCCGTGCAGTAAAATTATTACATATTACGACCCACATGATACCAAACACGAGGATTTATCCAATATAAGCGCATATTCTCTGATCACTGTAAGCGGTAAAGTATCTTCTCAGTTGTACCACACTGCAATGCTCAAGAAACGTGGGCAAGGTAGGAGTTCCATACTCATATTTCTCCTCATACCGATAAAATTCATTATCATACTCATACTGATGTCATAATTATAATCATGCCAACGCTCGAGGTTCTCATAATCATAATCATAACGATACTTAAATCCACATACTGAAAACCGTACTCAAATACTTATATCTTTTGCTTTTTAAATTTAAATTTGAATTTTTAAGTTTTATTTTTGCAATGTACATAAAACTTGCCACCGTCCGCTTTAATGCTGCGATGGAGCCAAATGCAAACGTGCCCGCCCAGGCAGTCGCTCCGCCACACGCGGAGCGACTGCCTGGGCGCGCGCGTGGACTCTGTGAACTCCTTCCGAGTAGAGCGTTGTAATACCAGGTACCAGCTATCCACTTGTTGGACGCTCCAGTAGCTATTTGCACCCTTACTTAACTCTGTGTCGGCAAGATTTATTTTATTCACCATCTGTTTATTTAAACTGTCGTTGCGATTACCGATCGCAGGACTTCAAGAGCGGCTGCTGTTCAGGGACTGCTCTGTCCATTTCTGCTGTTAGGCCCGCACATACGCCTATGACCTTTACGATATACCGTAACAACGATAGTTAGGTCGTTTAATACCGCAATTCCGTATTTTGCACAGATCATAAAGTGAGTATAAATTGTCAATTTCCGCCAGCAGCCCACTGTCCCAAAATGAGACCGTCTAGCCAAATGCCAATGCATTCAGTTTAAACTTTTTCAAGTACAGTTCACACTCTACGTTCAATGAAGAAGTTGTGGAAGCTCTTTGTATCAAAGCAGCGCAACTGTTACCAAGGTTCAGTAGAACACTCAACGATATTATCCTCATTAAAAGCGTAAAATCCAATTACGGGTGGCGTTATTTGCAAATAAGCTGTCGACACATTTTTGGTGGATGTGGAATTTGGCGTTGCAAGGTAGCCGGACTGGTATACCAAATTTATTTAAGCTAGACAGCCGACTTTGTACCGTGGAGCTCTTTTTATCCCAATCCACACAACACCAATATCCAGCTCCGAAAAATGTTGGTGAATAATGCCATAACTAAAAACAACCAAGCCGCTTCGCATTAAGACATGGGTAAAAACGTGAACTCGAATTTTACGAAGAGCGTAACTGGGGTGGCGCGGCACGCCGTCGTACGGAATTGGCGTAACGCATGAATTTGTATTTATCGCTGGGTTGAAGCGATAGCAATAAATATTACGGTTTGACAAGTTTGTGCAAATACACCAGTTTGAGGTACGTCTGACGCCGCAAGTGAATTTCATATGCAAACAGCGTAAAATCAACCGTGGCTCGGTGCAAGAGCAGAGCAGGAGATCTTACACGTACGAAACTGTTTAATCCAAAGGGAGAACATTGGCCAGAAAGGAGACACTGCAGATACTGTTGCCGGGACTGTTCCCCAAAGTGTGCTTTGCAACTGATCCGGCCTAACACGTTGAGAGACAGAGTTCAGGTAACGGAACCAGCTAACCGCTCAACGATCGATATATTGTAACTTTGTGTATGCCCGGCGATGAGGAAACAGCGGTTCAGAATAATGGGTGTGCACCAATGTTTTATCTTACAACATAAATTTATGGCCGATGGATTCTACGAACAAACAAGAAAATATAAAATTGATGACCTTCACAAATGACAGCCTTTACTATGTTACGCGTAAGCACATATCACGTGCACATTTTCTTAAAGGGCTGCCTAGCATTTTAAGAATCCAACACGCAGGTCTTCTATAATGCCACTTAATGCTGGTCGAGCAAGCTGTTAGATCGCTTGTTACCGCTCATGAATGCCAGGACAACTGCTTTCTTCTTGCGCGGGAAATGATTTACTTGCTCGCGGGAGGAAAAACTCGCTCGCTCTCCGTTGACCTCATGTAACGCTTGGGCATTAAATGCTGTTAAAGCGGATGGAAGTGCATTGACCCAATACACTCAAGGACAGTGAACGCGGCCAATGAAAACACCACAACTTTTGCCGCATAAAACGGCGAGGTCGATCATCGGAAGATTCCAATTATCAACGGCGTTTTCGCTGGCGTTATTCCAGGCTGGCCGATTCTGCGTATAAGTTGTGCGCACATGTTTTGCCGGCCTGCCGCTGACCATTCGGGTAGTTGGAACGTTCACCTTCTTCACACGCAAAAGCTGGGCGTCTTAACACTAATAAAAGATTTCTAATACTCACTGCAGAGTTATTACTTCCGGGAAAAGTTCCAATCCAGCGGCAAGGTTAACGATCTGGGATATTCCGGGCACACAAAGCGAAACGTTCGCACCTGCAGGATCAAGATGCGCCAGTATCTGTTGGCTGCATTCGCGATACCCACTAATCCCTGCGACGCGCAGAGAAGCCCTTATCCGCTTGGCAGATTTTCCAGTGTGCACTATAAGCAAGGTTCGGTCGCAGACGCTGTATGAACTAGGAGGAAAAAGACAAACAGTGGAGATCCTGTTTGAAATTCCCGGAACACCGAAGGTATTGCGTAAATACCGGTCTCATAACGGGAAAAGGCTTGGGATCTGTAACTTTGGTAAACTGATGCATTCTGCTTCCGCTGCGCGTCCGCAGTTATTGAGAGAAACTCAGTACCGGTGGTGACCGACAGCTGTCCAATTCTGTCGTGACGCACCACAAGCACTCTCTCTGCAAAAGTTTTATTTACTGTTACCTAATATTAGGCAACAGCAACCCGATTAACACTAAAGCAGCCCCCGTTTCACTACTTTTAACTGCCAGTTTGAATTTTACCCGGGGATCAATTAAGTAATCAAATTAGCGAAATCTATCTTCATCAAAATAAATTTACGAGCTCAGATTATCTGTTTCGTTGTGCCGCTGCATGGTTACAGAATTGGGTGAATCGCTTTTCTGTGGTAACTCTATTTATCAAGTAACTTTGAAAACGTACGATTGAACAGGAAGCGCACACACTAAGCAAACTGAATTTTGTAGAGGTTCTTTGGCGGTGTAAAGGAACAGTTAACAAAATGATCCAAGTCTTGCCGGAATTAAGACAGACGGCTGCAAAATAGAACTTCGCGGTACAACACAAAAATCCTGGCTGGTGTGCAAATATTCGCCTCACCAACATTATGTTGACTGACACTTTGTCGACAGGCACAAAGTCGACCGCACGACGTTGATGGTCACCGAGGCGAGGACTAAGAACATACCGGAGGTAAACCCAAAAACATAAAAAACCAGAAAAACCTAAGAAAGCATAAGAAAAATTAAGAAACCTAAGAAAATTAAGAGAGACTAGCAAAATGCTTGCTCGACATCGCGTTGTTCGTCTTATTGGGGAAAAATGAATTTCCGTCGACGAAACGGCAGTTCATCGAAATAATATCATCGGCTTTGCCGGCAGTTTTAAAAGTTTGCAAGTAACCTTGGAAAAGTTTAAACTTAATACGTAGAGTGTATACATCCTGCTTTTGCAATCATCCGTAATAATTAATGTGTACAATATGTTACTGGTATCTATGACGAACAGTTAACTACTGGCGCGGCCACATCATTTTGTATTTCAAGTACCCCGCGAACTAACCCACCCGTTACATACTATTCGCCGATTTGCGCTTTAGGCGAAGATTATTTCAGCCGGATACGATATACTGTTCTGATCTACATCACTATCTACGCATCCCATCCTGAAGATACAAGAAAAACAGGGATATCTTCGCTAATCAGAGAGCTTCCGATTATCGGCGACATCTCTGTTTTTCTTGTTGCGTCTGTTAAACATCGTCAGAAATTGGGGATATCGAGTGCGTGACTGTTAGCGAATTTTTATATGCTGATAACACAATGCTCTCAGCTTCCTGTTCACATACCAGGATTTGTGCTACATAGCAAATATCTGATACGTGAACAGAAAGCTAAAATTAGATAAGTATGTAATTATCCCTTTAATGTCCGGACGCAGCGCCATGTATTTGTCTAACGCTCCAGTTAATGATTCCCTCCGTGCCAAACGGATTTCCTGAATCATATCTCTGGCCAAGAAGCCCAAAACGCACGGTTGTAGAAAGAATTAATCCGTGATACAAGCGCTTGCTTATAATCACCATATGTCAGCCAGTTCCGAGCCAGGTAAACATATAACGACTATGGATATCCTCGTTCCATCGTGGCGGCTTGACAAGCAGAAATGTCAGTTGTTAGTACTAACGACAGGGAACCTCGCGTTGCACGCATTATCATGCAAAAACTAATCCAATAATTGCCGCTGTTGTTGTCTTATTGAAAAGACGACGAAGCTTTTGCCGGTTGTTAGAAGACGTCGCCAGATTACACAGCATAATTTCAACTTTTCGGCACAGGATTCTGGACTCCACCATGATGATTTACAGTGACTGTAAATCATAAGGGCGGGGTTCAAATTATCAGCCATAAACTAATAGGAGGATGTCGGCAAAGGTGTCGAATGTATATTCTCCAAAAACACCGCAATCGATGACAATTGGGGCCGGCACAATGGAGAATGCGATTAATGAGTCGTCGCATGGAATTTGCCGTAAGCCAGGAATTTGTATTTGTCGCTGTGTTGATGCGATAGAAATTGGCAAGCTTGTACAAATACAAGAGTAGAAATACCTCTCACGCTGCAGGTTGGTGCTTGGCAGAATATCGTAGAGAAAGCAGCGTGAAATCAACCGTGGAGCGGTGCAGAACTAGAGTAGGAAGTACTGCAAGTACGAAATTGTTCATCCCAAGAGAACATTTACGAGAAATTAGACACTGCACTACTGCAGAGACCGATAAGGAGCTTTTACCCAAAGTTTACTTTGCAACTGATCTGACACGCCTTGTTGCATCAGAAAGAGTTGTTAGTACTAACGACAGGGAACCTCGCGTTGCACGCATTATCATGCAAAAACTAATCCAATAATTGCCGCTGTTGTTGTCTTATTGAAAAGACGACGAAGCTTTTGCCGGTTGTTAGAAGACGTCGCCAGATTACACAGCATAATTTCAACTTTTCGGCACAGGATTCTGGACTCCACCATGATGATTTACAGTGACTGTAAATCATAAGGGCGGGGTTCAAATTATCAGCCATAAACTAATAGGAGGATGTCGGCAAAGGTGTCGAATGTATATTCTCCAAAAACACCGCAATCGATGACAATTGGGGCCGGCACAATGGAGAATGCGATTAATGAGTCGTCGCATGGAATTTGCCGTAAGCCAGGAATTTGTATTTGTCGCTGTGTTGATGCGATAGAAATTGGCAAGCTTGTACAAATACAAGAGTAGAAATACCTCTCACGCTGCAGGTTGGTGCTTGGCAGAATATCGTAGAGAAAGCAGCGTGAAATCAACCGTGGAGCGGTGCAGAACTAGAGTAGGAAGTACTGCAAGTACGAAATTGTTCATCCCAAGAGAACATTTACGAGAAATTAGACACTGCACTACTGCAGAGACCGATAAGGGAGCTTTTACCCAAAGTTTACTTTGCAACTGATCTGACACGCCTTGTTGCATCAGAAAGAGTTCAGTTAACGGAACCAGCTCACCGCTCAACGATCGATCAAGTTGTGCATGCCCTGCGATGAGAAAACAGCGGTTCTGACAAAGGGGCAGTTCGTCCGGGCGGGTGCACTTTGACTGCTTTATTCCGTTCTCAGTTGTCTTCTTGCATAGGGGTTACGGTACTTGTTTTCGCATGTTATAAAATATTATACCGTGTTGGCAGAAGTTTTATCTAGCTTATGTTTGGTTTCTTAGCTGAGCACATGAAAAAAAAACAAACAACACATGAGCAGTCAAAGCGGTGTAAGGACTTTACATATATTACAGCCCTGCTCCGCCAGACGCGGGCAGTTGCACAAAATAAATGAAAAAATAATTCTGTGCGCCGTTTAGTTGTCTTCTTTGCACTTTTCTGGTGTAACTTTTTGTTTCGGATTCGGAGATATTAAAATTGAGATCTTTCGAAGTGTCAGTAGCGAGCCAAGCCGTGTTTAAGGGGAGGGGGTAGCGGTCATTTTTTAGATGCTTATACTAGCCTCCAAAGCAGTTTCAGCAACCGATTTTTTTTGGGTTGACCTTTTGTAAATTAATGACACACCCAAAGGGCATCTGTTACGGGTTAAAAAAAGTACCTTGCCCTACGCGTGCTCGAGGTTACCCCAAAACAAGATCTATCTCCCATAGACTTGCATGGTTAACGGTACCTTCCGAAGAATGAGGATGCCAGGAGAACTAAGAGTTGTAGAGATGATGTTATGGATTATAACAGAAGTTGGAAAGGGACCAATAGAAAGCTACGTTGCCATTTGCTTGCTTTCATTCGTCTAGGATTTTTAAAATATTATTGATCAGACACAGTTATTTCTTGATAAGCAACCTGATTTTTTCGAAAAAAATTAAAGTAAAACTTTTGCTCTCATTCCCTGCTCTTTCACTTCTTGATTAGAAACATATTTTAGAAAGTTACTATAGACCAAGGACTACCATGCAAAAATAAAGTTTAAATGGTACACTTCAACATTCGAAGTCAGGGGAATTTTATTACTGCCCGCGTATGGCGGAGCAGGGCTGTATATAATGGTAGAAAATACGATTTGTGGCATATTTTGGTTAATTACAGCAGCAGTGGTCGGAAGTGGCAGACAAACGTGGATAATCACATAATTATAACAAAAAAAGTAACAGTAAAAAGTATAAAACCGTAACATATAACAGGCGATATAATTTTTAGAAGAACATGCCTGACGTTCGCCGGCTTATGTGTTGAGAGGTCATGCAACAAAAACTGAGGAGAATGTGAGATTTTGTGTACGTTGGAGATATCCAGTCCCAAGCCCATTTTACAAAATCGTGTATTCTTACAGTTCAGAATTATACGGACCGGTCACTTTCAACATAATAATCGACTGGAGGCCAGCACGAGAGTTTGCGAGAATTTGCGATATGAAGAACACGGACGTTGTAGAATATTGTGTATTTGCCAGGATGGTTATACAGAGATTACTGCGTGAGGTTGTGCAAATAACAGAAATGCCCATAATGGAATTAAAGCAATTTATTAATCGGGATAATGTCATATTACTACGGGATTTTCTTTTCTAACAATTCGTATCTTTCTTCTTCAAAGGGAATGCATTGATTGATGCCTTACAAGACGAGCGCCCAAATTACCGTAGCTTTAGGTAAAACTTGTAGCCAGTTTTGCTATTATGCATAAATGAAAGTAAGCGGAAAGATTGCGAAAAATAGCTAAAAGTGTCCGGGAAAATCACGTGAAAAACTTTGAAACCTTTCATTATTTTTTCCGCACTTCTTCCCCAGATGATTGTAACTAAACAAAGTTAGTTTTCTCTACAGTTTGCTTATAAAGAAAACTTATAATAATATGGATGAAATTAGCTGAATGCGTTAGTGTTGGGAGATACGAAATAGGGAAACATACTTTCGGAATGTCCTTGTACCAGTGTAATACAGTTATAAATGCAAAATTCAAACAAAACTGCATTAAAAACCAAATACTGTAAAAATACCAAGTCATAATTCACTTCAGCGGTGATCAAAAGTCCCAGTTTATTATCTTATGCAACCGGGGCGTTGCAGCAACTCACGGCGGCATATGTGTCAGAGTTCTCTTTAATTGCACATTATCCACTAAGAAGCACCGAAAGCCGTTCCTTGCAATTATTTTTTTGACCGCTGTGCTACTGTGTATATGAAAATAACGGATCTGATAAAAGTTCCCTGCTTTGCATTTCATCTGAAGAAACGTTTGGCGTTGTAAAGTTTTGATGCAAAATTTTTATAATGAAACATTTTCCCCCCTGGTTCAAGCGATTTCTCTGACAGTATATGCGAATGAAGCGATATCGATTCAGGTAGGAAAAGCATACTTCAAGTACAGAATGCAAATCTGAAGTTTACTTGGATATCCCAGTTATTAGCGCTCAAACTAAGTGTGGGCAGTCCACATTTCTTCCGTCCATTTTTAATTTTGAAGATTGCTTTCTAGATTACAAAACCTTGCTTATGCCGAATTGGTGATCGGTTCTAGTGAAATAAGAAGGATATTTGCATCTGAATTTTCTAATATCCCTACTGTCGGCGCACCGGTAAATTGCGAGTGCTGATGTAACGTTGACGGCACTACTACTAACATTGTAAGTAGTATACCAAGGCAGTTACTGAGTCAGCGCTCTTGTCAGCTATCCGCATTGAATGATGTTGGCACCTCTGATAAGCGGCTCAAAAGTCAAGAACGAAAGCGCGTAACATAATAAATATGGCAATTTACAAGCTGGTGGAATTGTTTATCAGACACCAGCAAGAGGAACAACAGGACCGTAAATAACCAATAACAATTCTGGTATACAGCTCGCATTAAGCAGTCAAAGGCTGAGCGTAATCTTCATCGCTTGCCGCTGTATCCATACTTTTACTATCTCCGTTCCCTTGAAACGGTGCGAGAACAGTTAACAATTGTTGATTGTTAGTTTGCTACAGTTTTTCTTCAGCGTAGCCTTTCAACCGGAAATAATTCTGTGTAGCTTTATCTGTATACAGATATGCCTATCCGTTACTCGTGTGCGGGGCCAGTCCAAAGCTGCTAAAGCGTACATTGATAGATCTTCCTAAAAACCAGCAAAAACAGCCTAGGCTTACTTTTATTTTCTCGAAACTGTGTCGCTACGGTTCCCGCCGCACATCTTGCTGGCATTTACGGTGGCTAAGTGTTCGTTTACTTAAAATAATGGAGGCACTGCTGACCTGCACGAAGGGAACATCTGCCATGTAGGGGTTTTCGTGGATTTCACGGTGTAAAATCCATGCTAACCCGTACTTGCCAGCTGTACTCTACAGAATTTAAACGGTATAATAATACTGTACATCACAGCTTGTGCTGGCACAGTAAAATTTAACAAGCATGTTACGGTCTGTATAGAATCACTGTTATCTTTTTGTATATTTTCGTGATAAGACTGTTTGATTATTGATAAGTATGTTTGCTTTCCGACGCATAAAGTTAAAGTACCCGAGTTAAAGTACCCGGCTTTCGCGGCCAAAAGTGCTATACGCTTGGCAGCTGGAAGAGAAAAGCGCAAATGTGGTATAGCAGAATTTTAGTACAAATTAAATTCTTGTTTTAAACCACAGTCTGAAAGAGAATGGGCATCAGCACTTGTGACAAATCCGACGCGCGAAAACTTGCCACGGGACATACGGTACTTCCATACGAAAGCTGCGGCACTTCAGCTTGGGACATACTGCATCGAGATATTTTACCGGTGCGATAGTTCTGGATGTGGCCGAAATATTCATTGATGTCCTTGAAAAACGACTGGATATGTCACGGGAAATGCTGAAAAAAGTTTCCTTGAAACCGACATAGAGGCCAGGACGTACAACTGATATCTCGAGCGAGCTCCAAATGTCCGTTATACGTCCTGACCTCTGTTCGGTAATATAATTCTGGATGTGGCCGAAATATCCAGTGGTGTGCTTGAAAAACGACTCGTTAAAGATGGGAACACTGTAGAGATCGATTTCACAAAGAACCAGTTGCCAGATTTGTCCCGATACGATTTGTTTACAAATGGAATGCGTGGTCTAATCGGTTTCAATTGAAAAACAGCCTAGCACTTCAAAAGAGACTTATTTTTGTATTTTGAACTGGTCGGCTTTCTTGGACGGGAAATTGAGGAGAAATCGGGTGAAGGCAGATCCAGCGCTTTTATAAAACAGCGTATTAGCCTTGCAATTATTAAAGGCATTGCGGTTGCGGTGTTAGAAACTCTACCAGGATGATAATAGTACTCGTAATTTTGGGTGGATTTTTTTAATTCTGGATTGTGCAGTGCCGGCCGTAGTGATGTGACTCAAGACTGATATGTCGCGGTATGAAGATCAATGAAGAAAAAAATCTCGGAAGGCGTTGTCAGACGTTTTCAGGTTGTCCGGGCACCGAGACAAAAGCAAGACCCGCACGCGTAGAATCTGCGATCGGTTTTAGTAAAATAAAAAGATCGGGGCTGATGAATTTCTTAATATCCTTGTGAGTTGCGACACACCGGCAAATTGCGAATGCTGATATAACGTTGACGGTACTAAGTCTACCAAAGCAGTTACTGAGTCGACGTTTCTATCAGTTACTGGCACTGAATGTTGTTAGCACCTCTGATAAGCGTTTAAAGCTCAAGAACGAGAGCGGGCAACATAATAAATATGGCAGTTTACGAGCTGGTGGAATTGTTTATCATGCAGTTACCCGCAAGTCGAAGTATAACAGTACCGTACTGAACAACAAAATTAATGACAATCCTAGTATACAGCTCGCATTAAGCGGTCAAAGGTTGAGCATAATCATCATTGCTTGCCGCTGTACCTATACTTTACTATGTACCGTATCTCCATATCCTGCGAAACGTTGCGAGTGCAGTCAAAAATTGTTGATTGTTAGTTTATTACAGTTCTTCTTCGGCATAGCCAGTCAACCGGAATTCGGAAATAGCTCTGTATAGCGTTTGCAGTATGCGAAATCCCTGTTGATTGTTCGTGTTGCTGATCGACAGCAAAACGTTGTTACAGCGTATATGTACTGTACAGATTGATCTTTCCAAACCCTGCAAAACAACCTGAACGTTTTTTGATTTTCTGCAACCTCTCTCGATACGCTTCTTGCTCCCGTCTCCCGTAATGCCGAAACAGAGATATAAAAGTATATGGTTTTTTGCTTTTTACCTTGGTCAAATGTTCGTTTACCTTAAATAATGGAGGCACTGCTGAAGTTCACGAAGGGATCATCTGCCATATATGGGTTTTCGTGGATTTCACGGTGTAAAAATCCATGCTTACCCGTACTTGCCAGCTGTATTCTACTGCATCGAGACAATATTATACGAAAAGTGGAACTATATGTCTGTGCAGGATACACCGTAATATTTTCAAGGAAATCTGTTTTTATACCGGAAACGCACTGGTACATACCGATTTCACTCGAGGACGTGAAAAGCTGCTGTGCTCCGGTCTGTTAATGCACGCCACTACGCATTTTCTCGTCCAGCTTTTAGTGATGTACTACTACTGTAAATTACTGCAAAACTGAATCCATGTAAATCCATCAGCTAGTATCTGTTGGTGATCCATTAGAATTAAAAATTTAGTCAATGTTAAGTACAGACTACAGATACAATTCTGAGTCCAGCAGCTTAAGTAAAGTAATTTAGTAAATAAGTGTGCACTGCGCAGTCACACTGCCACAGTTAGAAACAGGAAATAAGAAAGATTAAGAGTTTGCGCAGGTTCAGCCCCAATTCAATTCATTAATTCATTCGCTAAATGATTTGTAACAGTTAAATTGTACAAATGGTCGTACGTCGCACTGCCGTACTGGAAATAATTTTCACCATATGATTATGTACACTCACGAAGATTTTGCCGTTACAGTATACCTTTCACCGATACTTACTTCGGTAACAGCGCAAATAACGTTTCTTTTTTTAATAATTATGATCTATTATGATCTAATTATGGTGCAAATAACTAACATACAGTATACATATATTAATATTATATAAAGTTTAGGATACCCATTTCTGCTCCTTGCCGTACAACCGCGAGTTTTGTAGGTAGCGGCAAAATTCCGTTCCCGAACGGTAACACTAGCGTTTGTCGTCGCTAAGCTTCTTTTATAATCATCGTGCCAAGGCTGCGTCAGAATTGCCGGTATCAGTCTCTAATCAATGTAACGATGCCGCTGTGCGAGTTCAGCAGCTGTTGAGAGCAGACTGGATCCGTAAACGTGTTTACTTGTATCGATTTTTCCTGGTCTTTATATCGATGTATCCTGGTGCTGGAAAAGCAGCGGTCGCATGATCTTGTGATACTTAAACTGCTTTTTAACTGCATATTTGATACACTATTTTAAGTACCTGCATTGCCAAATTGTCAGGATGTTTCAGCCACCAAATTATATGGGATGACTAAAAGTGTGGGATGATTAAAGCCCCTTCACTATGGGATCACTAAAAGCCAACAGCAAAACTAGTTAGTATGAGCATTATTTCCTGGTTTTGCTTGCGGTTTTTAGTGATCCCGCGTCCGTTCTTTTATACGTGGTGTTTCCCGAATATTCAGCTTTTATTTAGCTCTAACCGACGATAATAAACTGCCATTTCAATTATGTTTGAAAACAGTCAAGTCTGGTGTTATGGTGCACCTGACGTGCGAGACGGCGACGGTTCGCTCTGCCATGGCCTGGTTATTGCTGTAATCCCGGAAATGGCTTCCTTGTTGATTTCATATCCTGGTCACGAAGCCGATTTGTGTCATTTAGTCGATGCTTCGGCAATGAATACAATCCACCCAGCGGCTAAAAATGCGTAGTGCTTCCGGGGAGAGGTTCAAAAAAAGGCGCTTGGCGTTGGTATGCCGCCACAAGTGTTGCGGGATCTTTTTACACTTTTACCTTGGTGGAAATGTTTCAAAATGGAGTTTTAGTCAGAGATGTTGTTAGAAAATGGGACATGCAGCGGGCAGAGAACAGACCAGCTCTGGATTGGCGCAAGTATCGCCTGGAAAGGGTTGGGCTGAATTTCGTATTGCGTTAACTCGCTCAAACACGGAGCACGGAGTAAAGAGGATTTCCAGTGGTGGAGCCGGGTTTATGGCACAAGGTCCGAAAACAAGGATTGAAATCGAGGAAACCGGACGCTCATGTATGCTGTTTTAGTTTATCAACAAATTGACGTGTACTGGCGTCCCTAAGTACACATCGGACTACTACTTTACTACTTTTACCCCGAGGCTTAGGCTTAGACCTTACTTCAACGACTATTTGAGTCATGACCCCGAGTCCGAGTCGACGCTTCTAGGAAATGTCCAGCAGAGAACTTTGACCGCGACTTGCCATTTCGACGTGACCGCGTGTCCATGACGTAGCTTTACCTATTGTTCTCTTGTAATAGCTGACCCTTTTCTCTGATTAGTTCTTGCTGTGTTAATGCGACCTTGATTAGTCCACGTGTATGTGATCGTAGAGTATTGGCTAGATTCTTAATCCCTATTGTTCTCAGAACCGTACCTGCGCGTACGTAGAGTCGCACCTGCGCGTGCCCAAGACTATATAAGGCGCTCGTCGCCCACACAAATGTAAAGAGTTTTCTTCCAACAAAAAGTAGTGACTTGTTCACGACCTGATTAACTGCAGACTTTGCCCTGGGATACTCTTTCACAAGTGAGGACTCTTGCTAACTGACCTCTTGGTGATCTTTCACTTATGTCAGGGGTTTTCCTCTACTTCGTCGACGTGCATTATCATTCTCGGATAGGCTCGTGGCTTAACATGTTACCCACTAGCTCCCACTTGCATCCCGTGACCTTTGGTCTCATCGTCTTCTTCGATCTTCATGCCCTTTAGTACAAGGTTGATGGATTCCTCCTACGCTTCGGCTACCATCTAGCGTAGGACAGGTAACGTATAACTTCTTCGCCTCCTACTCCTCCTTCGTGTCTTTCAGCAGGGATTCCGGGTTCCAGTCTTCCATTTTCGCACATCATCAAACCTACTTCATCTTCTATCCTAGGACTTTCTGTCTCCATGAAATACATGAGAAGTTGAGATTAGAGTGCTCTACTGACTTTGTCGTGGTCAGGGAAGTGGTTCAACAACATCATAGAAGGATTGACAACGTCTTTTCGTTTGAATTGCACGACAAAATATCTTCACTTCCGTTCCCAACGACTGCTATACACTGGGCATCCTTGTCGATTCAGCTTTTCGATTCGAGACATTGCTTCGGATCGTCTCTCCCAGTTCGGGGGATGGTCCGAAGCCACGTCTCGATCCTGGCGCGTTACTGAACAAGGGATAGCCTACAAACAACCGGCTCGGCCATCTAACAATTTATGTGCGTATATCGTTTTAGTTATACACTGCTGCGCATCACAGGTCATTCACTTTCTAATGTACATAAATGGAAGTTCACTTCTCATTATTTAATATTTACTAACACAACAAAGAAAAAAACATTTATGTAGTGATATCTCGGCATTAACGCGCTAGCCTGCGGCTGAATAATGAAATTTAACCGTTTTTTTAACGAGGCTGTCACAGGGATTTCAAAAACAGCTCAGAAGTTATTGCCGGTTTTATGGTTTGCAATAGCGTGGCAGCGATTTCGTTTTAAAGAGAGCACTGGCGAATAAAGATTATTTTACTGGAGAAGTAAATACAAACCGTTTTTACGGCAGCCTATTTACTGTTCACAAATACACGAGTACAAATGACATTCCGAAAGTATTCCCTATTTTGTAACTCCCCGCTCCCGGCATTAACGCGTTCAGCTAATTTTATCCATATTGTTAACTGGGCATTTCCACTATATTTCGCTTTATAATTCAGTTGTATGTGCATTTTGGATTTTCGTAGTGTTAATTTTTACTAAAAGCGGAACAATCTGTATGTCTGTGGCTCTGTGCAGGATAGATACAGTACCTATACCGTAATATTTTCAACAGATTGTGTTTTTATGCCGGCAACGCAATGTTAAGGGAAGTGGGCCGGTACACGGTGCCAAATTCGTGTACATGCATGAAAACTTACACTTTCGCGCACTCCCAAACACATTTTTGTTTCGGTTTATGGCATTCTGTAGCCAGAGGATTTGTATACACTGGTGTGAAAACCGTTTGCGCGCGCAACATCCGGTTCGGGAGTTATGGCTGTTAAAAAATTCCAAAAAGTTTAAGTGCATTCAGGTGTACCAAAAGTCTCATTATAGACCGATCTCCCTCAAATTTTGCATGTAAATGCATATAACCACGAAGAATTTTTTTACACCGATCCACTGTTCTAGCATGTTTTTCAAATTTTAAAATGAATTTCAAAAATTTTAAAATTCATTTTAAAATTTGAAAAAAATCATGGAAGCCTGGATCGGTGTAGAAACGATCTTCATGGACATGCGCATTTACGTGCAAAATTTGAGAGAGATCGGTCTATAATGAGACTATTGGTACACCTGAACGCATTTAAACTTTTTGGAATTTTGCAGCAGCCATAACTCCCGAACCGGATGTTGCGCCACAAACGGTTATCACGCCAGTGTTTACAATTCTTCTGGCTACAAAACGTCAACTGAAACAAAAATGCGTTTGGGAGTGCGAAGTGTAAGTTTTCGTGCATTTACACGAATTTGGCACCATGTACCGGCCCACTTCCCTTAAGTTCTTCGTAAAAACCGCGTTTACTCGAGCACGTGAGATGCTGTGCTCCGGTCTGTTAATGCACGCACGCAGCTGTTAAAGCAACTGCGAGGAAAATCTGTAGACAAGGAAACTTTAGGGTATATGGCTTCCTTCATAGTTGCATTTCTCCTCCCGCTTTTAGTGATGTAATAGTGAATTACGAGAAACTATAAAATAAAAAACTCGTACTATAAATAACTATGTATAACTCGTACTATAAAATTGAATGCATGTAAATCCATTAGTTGGTGAGTGATCCCTTAAAATTAAAAATTAGCTACATATACAATTTTGCGTGCAGAGTAAGTAAAAATAAAAAAGTGTGCAACCACAGTAAGAAACAGGAAATAAATAGGATTAAGAGTTTGCGCAGGTAAAGGTTAAATGAACTCAGCTAATTTTCATTTGAAAAACGATTTTTAGCAATTAAGTTGTATAACTGGTCGTACGTCGCACTGCCGTGCTGAGAATAATGTTCATAAAGAACCCGTATTGTTCTGCCGTGTTGAGAATTATGTACCCTCATAAAGATTTTACCGTTACAGTATGGCAACACTTACTTTGGCGACATTGCAACCGTTTTCGCCTTGATCCGTATTTTAAAACCATTTTTACCAAGTCTACGTCATGGTTGCCGGTATCGGCCTCCGATCAATGGCGCAAGTCACGCAACCATGCCGCTGTGCGAGTTCCGCAGCTGTTGAGCGCAGACTGGATCCGTAAACGTGATAATTCGTATCGATTTTTCATGGTGCCTTTATCGATGAACTGATGTTGGGGAACCGGTGATTGAATGATCTTGTAACACATAAACTACTTTTTTACTGCATATATGTTGCCCAATCTTACGTTCCTGCATTATCAAGTAATTTTTAGAAGGCTTTAGCCACCATAATATGTTACTGATACAGTATGGGAGCACTAACAGTCTAGTCCAAAGCTGCCTAGTATGGGCCAAACTACCTAGTTCAAATATGTTTGAAAACATCCGTGCCTGGTGTTACGGGGCGGTTGATCTGCGAGACGGCGACGGTTCCTTCCGCCAGGGCCTGGTTATTGCTGTAATCGCGGAGAATGACTACCTTGTTGATTTCAATTATTCTGGTCACGAGGCCGACTTTGTGTCGTTCGGTCGATGCTTCGGCAATGAATACAATCCCCCAGCCTGTAAAATGCTGTGGAGATTCTGTGATGAGGCTGCAAAAATTCAGCCTCGTCCTTTAATGGACGCCTAGCGAAATTGAATGGCAGATCGACAAATGTTATATTGCAAATGTTGAATACGGGAGGTTTTCTTATATTAAAAGCCGTTAAAAAGCATATTTTTCCCAGGTGGATTTCTGGACATTGGTGAGATATGCAGCCGGTGTAGTGTTCAGAACAGAAGCGTAATATTTACTGATTTTCAATCTAGGTTAAAGTGTTTCGAAGGATGGCCAACAGAGGTCCGCGTCTCGTCAGCTGCGCAGCCGGTTTGCCCGTCGCGAGCGCTGCGGCTCCGGCAATGTTTCCGTGGGCATTGACAAAAGGTTCACGCTCCACAACGTGAACCTTGTGCTAGTGTCTCCGGAAACCAAGTGGTTCCACGTGATATGTATGCCCAGCGTTCTGTCATTAAACAGTAAGTGCAAGTGCCCATCAGGCGGCGACAACTTGTTCTTTGTATCCAACAATATGTTAGGTTTTTTTGTGCTTGCATTAGTGCCAAAAATTGAGGTAACCGGAAGCGGTTTCATGCTGTATCAATGACGTTTTGCACGTAGCGCAAGAAGTCACGATTTCGAATATATGCCAGTGAAGATTCGCGGGAGAATCGGCGGGAAATACCGCGGCAAAAGTTGTTTCTCATCCGCTTTCCGCTCTTGTCATATGCCATATCTGTTTTGAATCTGGTACCGGCGCAAAACGTTTTATTTGGCAACGGTAGGCGCAACGCTTAAGACAACAGGAGATGCATTTCCTGGACTAACAGTTTAAAACTGATTCAGATTTAAATGTTAAAAAAAAACAGAGAAAGTTTTTAGATTTTGTGCGGTGCGCCGCTGCTCTAACCATGCACGCGACCGCTAAAAAGTCCCGACGGATCTATCGCGTCATTCACGGATCCTCGCACTGCGTGGAATGAAAGAATCCTATTTACCTTTCTACACCTTCAAGAAACCCTCGAGAATATGAACCGAAACAAGCTGCAGTGGAATAAAAAGCGATTCCATAACGGCCTATTGTGATGTCTCGATTTGTTTCGCTTTTGTTCATTGTGTTGTTAGCCTGACCGTGGTCTTGTTTTGTTAAAGTAATACTGTATGAAACACACCAGAAAAACTTTTGTGTGTTATTTCTTAAAATGTCAAATTTATGGACTGAGAGCTGATTGATATATTGATTTGGATTGACAAAATGAGCAAGGCGAGCCAATGCTTTTCTTGCACAGAATGGCTAGGAGCAGGAAAGCTTGATAACCATGACGCATCTTCTACGATTTTTACGATATTTTATTCTTGGGAATCTGCAATATGCAGCAAAGGTGACGAATCCCTAACGATGTCGCCGCAATATTCTACCCGCATGTAGTTTTGAACACAACTACACAGAAACACATAATTCGTATGCTACAGAATCCAAATAATACATTGTCAAACGTTATTACTTGTATGGAATGCACGATAATCATGGCCTTGATAGTTGTTAAAGAGTTTTATGAAATTTAGTCAAAAGTCATATTATAAACAACAGAATGTTGGTTGCAGTTAATCGATTATAATTTATCCCAGCTGAAAAGTAGTTAGTACGTATATGTATTAAATTACAGGGCTTTGCGCTTAATCCAGTTCATTGCGGAGTCATATGTGAACCTATTTCCGTCGCTCGCAGGCTGTTGACGTGGAAATGAAGATTCCGGCGGCGGTCGCAACAAAAACCCCGGAACACTCGCTCGGCGTGTTTGAAGCTCTTGGAAGCCTGGCGCAGTTCCGTTGGCATTATTGGCTCCCATTACCGTCTGGATTCCATTTAAGCTCGGTTTGTTAGCCTCCTCCACTGCGTTATCGACGGATTGTGTGGAATTTCCTGCAGATTTTGCATCGTTGCCGAAACGCACTTGGGCCGGGCTGGCTTGAGTGGTGGCTAGGATCAGCAGCAAAACCGAAGTGCCGTGGATTAATTTCCGCATGTTAAACAGGGAATGCACGCACTGTGGAAAAAATTGTACTGTAAAGTGTAAACAGTTTTGTGATATGTCGTCTGACTGACTCGATGCTTATATATATCTTCCTTACCTATACCGCCAATTAATTAATTATGCTTGGGGATGCAGACGCCGCTACATTCCTTGAACGAGCTGGTCATTTTGCACCATAAATAACACAGAATCACGCTTTTTTCGACTGCGCTGACAAGCTGTACCGATTACGAGGAAAAGCTGTCTCGGTTTCCATATAACATATTCCATATTCCGTACCATCATATTCGGTAAATACCATTTCGTTCAAACAGGTTTTACGCTGTAACTCTCAGATAAGCAAGCTTTTACATAACGAAGAAAACACTACGTGATTGACGTTTACGCTGAGAATTAACGACTGTATAGTTCAATGGGGCGTTATGTCGCATTATAAGTCAATCGACGAGGCTTCTCATATTGTCATTACCGGTAGTTGCACGGCCAAGACTTGCGAAATACTTGTCCAGGGTATATATATTCCGGGGACTTTAACTTCCGCAATTAGCTGTCAAAGCAAGAAATGGTAGGATGGCTAGATTTACCGGCATCGTTTAAATTACAAGGTAGTCACTGCGCAATCGCTTCAGATTATTATTCGTTTTCCGGTAACCGGATGTCATATCACGAACCTGCTTTCGATGAATATGCGCGCGGCTTATTGAGCCCCTTTATAAAACTTCCGCAATATATTGGTCAATAAATTAAACTTTCAGTACATTTGTATATCATACTCCATTATTCAATAAGATTTAAACAGTTTTTAGTTCATCCACAACAGAACTCGATTTCGTGGAGGTAGCGATTTTTACTTAAGCTTTCAAGTTATTTAGCGTCTTCGACTAGTACAATCACAAAAGCTAAAGGGTTTGTCTAATCTTGCCTCGATCTGCTAGTGCAGGAATTAACAAATACTTCGTATAGCTGGAAAGTTAGAAGAAACTCAAAGAATGCGATTGATGAGAAGCTATGCGAGAACAACGAAAACACTTCAAACAAGTGCATACACTGCCGCCATCAACGCAGCACTTTGTAGTTGGCATCAGTATCACGAATTTTTTCTTAACAGTTTATGAAAACTCCCATTTCGTTGATTAAGACCCCACAAGGGATTCTCGGCGCATAAAATTTTATTAGCAAATAATGGCTACTGTGTTTATCAATATGTAGTGATACGCGCTAGTACATGTATATCAGTTTTCTGTGCTTAATCTGGATTTGTGTTTGAAATTGCCAATGATCGTGAACGTGTCATTTCGGCCACCTAAGAATTCGAAAAAAATCAAAGAAACCTAAGAGAATTAAAAAGTATAAAACCTAAGAAGCCGAAGAAAAGCAAAGAGTACTAAGAAACCTCGGAAACCCATAGTCTAAGAAACCGAAGTACATGGTGCCCAAGTATCAGGTGGCCTAAATGGCAGGTGGCAGCCAACCCTATACGGGTGCTTTTCATACTTACATGGACTCACAGCTAACTGTAACTGACACAGACTTACGTGAACTTACGCAGACTTACGTTACTTACATGGACTTATAGCTAACAATTGCTTACACGTGCTTACGCGACCTTACACAGACTTTCGTTACTTACAATGAGTTGAGTATGTAATCTACTAATCTACTAATAACCCCTGCGGAAGCGCCCAGATACGCTTATTAACGGTGCCTTACGCGAATTTACATTACTTACACACCTCTCGATATATACCCCACAGTTTTTTCTGTAAACAAAACGTGGCATAAGTGGACGAAACACCGGCACTCCGCCCTACACGCAAAGTTGAGCCAATCTAAGTACTTGCAAAAACCTTCTAGCTGTTTTTGACAGTAGGTTATTGCACTGTACTGTGGGTTCTTACCTAGTTCTTGTAAAAAGCGTTAAGTGCGTACCATTGCCGGGCCAGTATACATATAAACGAACGAATAAACGGTGATTATTCAGTCTCGTCTAGCAGATATGTAGTGGGCTTGTATTGTTCAGTTAAACGTGTTAATTGTTATTAATGTGGCGTACGAGTATTGTTCTCCGTACTCTGTCACGCCCACTGTCCGCTTCTCGACGTCAGCTTGGCACTGGCCATGCATATATAGAGTCCATCGCTGCATGCGTAGCCTATATTCCTGTTTTGCCAACTAGCACGCACTAGTATTTTTTCTGTTTACCACCCGCCACACCCGACTTGTCACTTGCATCGGAACCATCATGACCGAAGATCGAATCGATTTTTGGATTTAAATAATTTTGTCTGGCGCCCGTTTTAAGGGAAGTGACCCGGTACATGGTACCACATTCATGTATATGCACGAAAACTCCCCAGCCCATTTTTGTGTTTTTTATGACATTCTGTGACCAGATGATTTGTATATCTGTGCACTGGCGTGAAACCGTTTGTGCGCGCAATATCCGGTTTGGATAGTAATGCATGTTCGAAATTTCCAAACAGTTTAAATGCGTTAAAGTGTACCAAAAGTCTCCTCATCAACCGATCTCTTTTTTAAATTTTGCAGTAATCGCACTTATGCATGAAGATCGTTTTTTTACACGGAAACACCATTCTCCCATTTTTCACACTTTAAAATGAAATTTGAATTTTTTTAAATTTACCTGAAAATTTGTAAAAATTGTAAAAACGATCGTCCTATTTACGTGCATTTATGTGCAAAATCGAAAAGGATCGATAAATAATGACACTTTTGGTACACCTGAATGCATTTAAACTTTTTGGAATTTCGAGCATGCAGCAAAGTGCAGTCGATCTCGAATGAACGGTCGTGTTTTACAAAACGCGACAATGGCAACGCCTGAAAATAGAAACGCGCATAGAAAAGGCGCTACATGCATTTTCGGTTTCTCAATGTCATGTGAGAAACATGATGTGATCAGCTTGTGATCATACCTTCACGATCTAAGTATGTAGGATTGTAGGTCTATGACCGACGCCTATGCGACCCGGAATACCCGCTAGGTATTCACGTTTACTTCCATCTGTCTGTACCTATATAAGCTCTGCACTGTTTTACCATCGGTATCGTATCTTCAGAATGATGATCTTCTGTATGCATGTTAGCATTGTACCATCCGCTTACAATCATCATGAACCATAGATAAAGATACAGCACTGAGCAGTGAGCACGGTCTGTTTCTCTTCTGTTACTAAAACCTTGTATTACTCTGTACACCAGCACGAGCTTTTACGTTCTGTTTTTAAACTGTTACATACTGTACTGTAACGACGACATGAATGTGATCGAAATAGTATAGTGATCGAAGTAGTGATTACTATGAGTACCGGTATATTAATTACCAAACGGAGTACAATAATTATTACTGTGTGTAACTACTCTAGAGTAGTAGTACTAACTGCTCATCTCCGGCTGTGCTGCTGCAACAAGATTCAACAAGGATGTTACGGTCTGTATAAACTTTTTTAATCTTTTTGTATGTTCATGTGATGGTGTTGTTTGATTACAGATAAATCTGTTTTGTTTTCATACACGCGCATAAAGGCTGCAGAAGGCTATAGAATCCAGAAAGACTGCATTTATGGCCTGAAAACTGACAAGTATCGAAAGGCTTGACAACTGGGATCGAAAACCGGAGTTGCGGTCTAGCAGAATGTTTAGTGCTAATTAAATTCTGGTTTAAAACTATAGTTCGACGGACAACGGGGAACAACACAACAAAATGCTGAGGAAATTTTCCCTGGAACCGACAGAGGCCGGGACGGAAAACTGATACCTGGGGCAAGCACCATATATCAGTTATTCGTCCTGGACTCTCGGTCGGTTGCGCATTTCTGGTAACGGCTGAAATATCCAATGGTTTGCTTGAAATACGACTCGTTAAGTATGAGAACACCGTAGAGAGCGAATTCGCAAGACGCCAGCTCGAGTACGCCTCGAGGATAATAAATGGTCACTTGCCTTTGTTTTGCGACAAAAATCCTCCTGACTAGCCGGTCTCAGTAGAAAATTTTCGGATACAGTTGCTGTGCCGTGAACGGTAGCACGTCAATTCGCCGACCTACAATTTGCTGACCGACCATTTGCTGACCGACATGTTGCCGACTTACACAACTCGCTGACCGATAACTTGTTGACCGACAATTTGCTTTTCGGCTAAGTTGTTGACCGACGTTTTGTTGAAACACTTTTGCTGACCGACAACTTGCTATCAAGTTCGGGACGTCAGTTTTTGAGTTTTCTTAACTTTTTGTTGTTTAGTCTTAGATTTCTTAGGTTTCTTAGGTTTCTTAGTTTTCTTAGGTTTCTTAGGTTTCTTGGGTTTCTCAAGTCAGCAAACTCTCGGCAGCAAGTTGTCGGTGTTCACAAAAAGTCGTTCAGCGAAATGTCGTTCAGCGATTTGTCGTTTCAACAAACTGTCGGGTCAACATTTCGTCGGCCAGCAGAAAGTCGCCAGCAAGTTGTCGGTCAGCAGGATAGTCGTCAGCGAGTTGTCGGTGTGCCGCTGTGAACCGGATATCGTAAACAAAAAGCAAAATTACAGGTAATGATGTTCGATCCTGTAACTGGATGCTGCAAACGTCGTTCAGCAATTTGCCGATCATCGAGTAGTCGTTTCAACAAATTGTCGGGTAAAAATTTTGTCGGTCAGCAAAAGGTTGTCCGCAAGTTGTCGATCTGCAAGATGGCGGTCAGTAAATTGTCGGTGTACCGTTGTTACCAATTTTCCGTCCGGTGATGGCTATAAAACAAGAGTTTAATTAATACTGTAATAAGAAACTATGTAATACATTACAATATCCTGTGCCATCTGTCAAGTCTTTCGAAATAAGTTTCGATACATTTACGACCTCAAATGCCGTCTCCTTGGACGCTGTAGCTTGGCCGCCTTAAATACGTCTGTATGATTAAATCAAAAAAGCAAAGAAATTATCAATAATCGAACAGCACATGAAATAAGAATTATAAGATAACCGTGATTTTGAACATACCGTTCGCTTAAACATGCGTGCTTAATCTCGCTGCAGCAGCCCTACCTGAGACGCGTAAACATGTACAGCATCGCTCTTCGCTTTACAGAAAGATATGTTTACACTTTCGTTGTATTCATGCCGTCGTTGCACTACGTAACAATTTAAGAATCGCTGTGGTAAGGATACAGAATCTGATGCTGGCAAACCTGGACAATGCATGGATTATATTTTTCTTGCGTATTTCTCTTTCAGGCTTTTCTGTTGTCGCGTTTTGTCGCTGTAACTTGAAGCGGAAATACGCGTCCATTCCTTTTGGATACCCGCACTTTGCGTAGTGGCTAACACTACTGAAGCCGCGCGCACAAGTTTCACCATTGGCTGCGATCGCTGTCGTCAAACTGTACGTGTGCGTTGGGAACAATCGCAGCCAGCTGTACCTGGCCGCATGCATGGAGGTATTTCGGAAATTAAGTTCCACAGGGCACACTTAAGGGAACTGGCCCGGTACATGGTACCAAATTCGGTACATTGATTTGCGCTTTTTGTGATCTATCACTGAGAGGCCTTTTAGCTCCATTCTGGCTGGAAAACCAGCAGTCTTCAGGCAACAGGTGAACGCTCCGCTGATGCCATCCTATTTTGGCAGTCTTCCGGCGGACCGCTTCCGACGGAATCCGTGCCCGTCAGAGCGTCAACCAAACCACCACATACGCACATTGGCAGTTCAGTACTGCCAGTACCTGTGCTGTGTCGCCATTCTCATAATTCTCTTCCAACCACGTCTGCATTAGAATAGCGAAACCGCACAGTACGGCCAACATGCTGGACTGTATCGCCCGTGTCACATATGTTGTTCTCCCTTCTCCGTCAGCCGCTGTAAAACAACGGTTTAAACTGCAATACAAAATTCTATTAGACCGTGTTAAGGTCTTCTGTGCCCGATGTCAGGTTGCCGATATTCCAGAGGCAAAGAATGCCGTCTCGCCGGATGCTATAACGTTGTTTCCGCGTATAAAATTGGAGCGAAAGACAAACAGGTTTATCATTAACTAAACAGCGCTATCACGAGAACATGCAAAATGATAACGGTGATTCTAAATTCTATACAAACCGTAACATACTGGTTGAATCTTGCTGCAGCAGCTCAACCCGAGATTACTGCATTACTTGAGCTGCTGCTGGGAAACGCCAGTACTCACCATTATTGCGTTACAGCCAATCCTGGAAAATACTGAACAATGCATTTTTACGAAATTTTCAGACGGACAGTGAGCGCCTGGAATGCGGTGGATGTGTTAGTGGACGAGAACGGACCACTGCAGCACGGCAGCGTCATCAACATCGTGGAAGACGGCGTCATTGTGGATTTCTACTGCGAGTCACAACGTTCCGTGCTGGTGGCGTTTGGTAAAACCTTCCTTGCTTCCTCCCGCGAAAAAGAGCTGAGCTGGTCGAGCGTGCATTTCCCTGAAGAGTGGCCCTGCATGGATCGTCGGCCGCCCGCGGGCGTCGCCCCACCGGACGTGCAAGTACTGCTGCGCGTATGCCCCACGGGTCCGTGGGCGTGGCATCCCGGCAAACTCCTTATGCACCAATTTGAGTGTGCCGATGAGTACGCCTTCGTCGAAGTCCAACTGGGCGCCGTAAAAGTTCGTGAACTGGTAAATACTGTTCAAGTGCGTTTTCCGCTGTCCGTACAAGAGATGCAGTATTGGATGCTGAAGCCCGGAGACTTTGTCGTTCGCTCCATTCCTCTGCCGGCAGGATACTGGCAGTGCATCACACCGTCGTTATCGGCAGCGTTTTCTCAGGAAACTGAAGAGCAGCTTGGTGCGCGCTGCATTTGTGTCCACAGCGAACGGATGGTGTATTTGCGGAGCTGCGGCCGGACCGCGATCTCGGACAGCTCTCTTGTAAGTCCGAATTTTTGACTTGGGGTAAACGAATCAGCAAGGCCAGGCTTTACCACAATGAATCCCAATAAATGTCTCGAATTGCACGTTAGTGAATGGTGAGTATCGTCGCAAGTCGCTAACTAACAGCGTCATTGGATCCTCCTTAGGAAAGTTAAATTTTTTCATGATGACAGGGTCATACAGATATAGTCATTGCATACGCTAAAAAATAGTCTGAAATTCCATGGCCACGAGCCACGAGGATCTGGCAAGCACATTTTGAAGTCAAAGAAAATGGCCTGGTACAAGCCGGTCCGGAGTTAGAGCATGGTGGAAAACAGCTAACGCATAATAAGCGCGATGTTAGCGCTTAGCACGATGGCCACTACACGTCTACACTACGTCTGCCACAATGCGTAAATGCGCTCCGCAGTTAGATTTTCCCTTACTGCACCGACTGTTTTCTGGCCACCTTCCGCCAGGCAATTACGATTATACTCATTAAAAAATATGGCGTGCAGCCATGCACCAAAGCACCAACCAGACAAAAGCATGTTACGTTTTCAAAAAGTGTGACGTGTCGTGGCGTAGTATGTTGTTTAGCGTAACCCACGAATTTACATTGTTCGCTGTTCTCTGTCGTGCTCTAACTCCGGACCGGCTTGTACTGTCATGGTGTCATAAATGGATACATACATAACACAACACAAGACAAGTTTATTTCCATAACGCGATAACAATATCAAGGTTCAGTTTCACTTATACATACATTAAAACTTTGGAAATCACTATAGGCACCCCTTACACCCTCGTTTATTATAGACACCCCTTCTCGCACCCCGTAATTTATAGACACCCTTGTCTGTTTATTAAATAGAAACACTCTGTCAGTGTATTTTATCGGCACCCTTTAATAGCATATTTCGGATACAGAATTCGAAAATGATTTGATGTACGTGCATCAGTCTCATACAGATACTCGCATACAGACAGAATCAGGCTTTCCATCCGATGATCGGGCGGTGAGGCTGATCTGCTAACTTGGATCTAATGAGGATGGCATCGTCGGCGGTTTAATTATTTTGATGTTTCGTTTCGCAGTCGTAATTTCGGATGCCGGTTTTCTGCCGATTCTTTTCGGAAACCGGGTGGCCTCCTCTTTGTCCAGCGCTTCTGCTAACCATTTTCGGTGCGGTTCGGCTTTTGTAAAAAGCGTACATTTTGGTGTCAGGCCCGTGATGAGCCACACTGATTCGACCCAGCATTCTGAAGTTGAACAAGAGGGAACATAACATCGACGTCGGTCTGCCTCTCCATACTTTTGCGATCATAGTTACCGTATCTAGGTTCTAACACTACAATTACATTATAATATGCTAAAGTTTCATAGGGGTGCCTATAAAAAACAGGGTGCACGAAAGAATTAACAGTGTCACCCTAAAACTTTTGCTATCGCGCATCCCGAATCACTTTTTTGTAATACGTTATGTCATTCCGAAGCTAAATGCTTTGTACATATACATTGTTCTGAGAACCGTTTGCGCGCGCAACATCCGGTTGCCGAGATATAGCCACTAAAATGGGCGAAAAGTTTAAATGCATTGTTGTGTACCAAAAGTCTGGTTACTACGCGACCTTCTTGAAACTTTATTTTAAAAGACACATGGCCATGAAGTCGAAAATAAAAGAATATCAAATGATTCAAATCCAAAGCATTTTTTCCGATTTTAAATGAATGTCAAAACTTTTAAAATTCATTTTAAAGTTATTGGGAAGTACTTCAAACCTGAAATTGGTTCACTTTCGGTAAGGCAGGGTGCCGGTGTTTCGCTACAAAAATTGCCAGAAATTCCATTAAAAATACTATATGTGGTAAAAATAATGCCAATCTTTTTGCAGCTAGAAAAATAGTAATCCCAGTTATCTTGCAGGTAAGCTCATGTACACATGTGCCGATCATCCATGTGGTAGGCTTCTCATTTGGAAAAAGCGAAAACTTATGCGAATAACGCTCGGTACGTTTCATGTGGGCGGGAATACCATTACTACTGGGGTTCACCAAAATCTACTTTATCTGGGCCACTCAAAACCAAACGAGTAAAGGTGTCGGCCGCGGGGATTCCGATACCGCGGTTGTTGCTGGTCGAGATCTTCCAGTCACTGGACACCATCGAGCGTCTACGGTGTCGCCGCATGCTACGCGTGGGAAGCCATTTTGACATCAGCTGCAGTGGGTAGCGAGATGCGTGTGTCATTCACCCTGATGAATATCAAGCAGGACTGGTCCAACCTGCGGTTGAATTACTACGCCATCTACAGCTGCATCCTCAAACACCTCACTCCGGCCACACGCACCATCTGCTTCCTGGATTACGATAGCCAGTGGTTGAACACCCGCGACTGGGCAACCGGGGTTATGAGCTGCGGGCAGGATGTGCTGGACGGAATTCTGCTGGCGCCGCATCAACACGCGACGCGCCAATTTCAGTCTGGCGACGTCTTTGGAACAAATGGCGCAAAACTATCGCGCCTTGGCGTCCTGCTGCAACAAAATCATTTTTAAAGATGTGACACTGGAAGGCGGGTTCGGGGAGTTGCATGTGCCGTATGGTGTTGTGCTAACGAATGCGTGCAGCCCCGCGCAACTGTGGGATTTGTTTGAAGGGTATTTGGATGATGCGGCGGACGTGACCGCCCTGGCGGCGTGGATGGCGGATGGCAAGCGGTACGAGCCGGATGAGGTCGAAGGATTCGCCAAGGTAATGTAACAACTCTCCTTTATCTTTGCTTCCTTTTATCAGCGGCTCAAGCTGCTTCTAGCCTTCTACTGAACGACTGATCTGCGTAGATTCTGCAAACCTACCAAAGCGCTGATCCACGCCCAACGGCTCGCTTTCAGAAATGCCAGTGGACGGTAGAGGAGCTGAAGGGTTTGGATGTGCGCACACTGAACCGTTTCACGTTGGCCGTGTTGCACAAAGAAATCCACAACGCTTCCACTCAAAGAAATACAGCAGTACTTCAAGAATATGCTTTCTGGCTGCCGGCAAGAAGCTTGACGATGTAACAAACGTAAAAGGATAATAACGAATTTCGGTGAACTGTGGCAGTAAATTACCAATAACAGTTGCACTAGCCATCTCATAGACGCACGTGTACTGTATTTACACGATATTAAGGGACAGAGAAATCCCCTGGACCGCCCGCACTAGGCGTCGGCTCCATTGATGTCAAAGGAACCGACAGCTAGCGCGGGCGGTCCTGGGGATTTCTCTGTCCCTTAAAATCGTGTAAATACCTCTCTGCCGATTGTCGAAGATGTCTGCTTTCTCATCATATGCATGTTTATTCATCGCAACGATTTCTCAGTAACGGCTATTCTTTCTGGCTAATAACTCTCGTAATAATATTATTTATCATTGAATCTTTCCATCGGTCGTACATACCTTTTTTGCCAAGCTGGTTTTGGTAGTCGCTGATCTACCGTAGGCGTCCTGGTGTGCATCTGGAGACATTTAAATACGAAACTAGGAATACCAGTTCCCGGCATATTGTGCGCTCAGAGCGGCCGGGGCCATAGTGCATGGTCTGCCTTTGTGGTACATGCACCGCTGCACCTATCAGGAAAATGCACCCAATTGTGCATTGGCAGAATAGGGGTTGCTCTTCGAGATGAAGGCAAAAATAAAGCAAAGTGGTCCTTTTGGTTGCCGTGTTCGGGCAACTTACGAATAAGTAAGTAACAGTTTTGCACACGTTTTGCGCTCAACGGTTTTTGCATCACGGACGGTGTAGTTCTGGACCACGGACAGCAAGTCAAACTCAAGTACGGGCATTGTAGCACTTTAAGTCAGTGTTGTTATGGTAGAGTTGAGAGCGTTGTGTCCAACCTGACAACTGCAGCAGCAGTGTCTTCATGATGTAACGACACAATGAACAGCGCATAACAACGCTTGATTTTATGTACGCAACACTGGATGCACAGGCGTAGAGCACACAATAAATAAGCTCCATTGCGTTGCGGTGTCGTTAGCGAGCAGTAACGTTGTGACGCAGTGGCTAAATGGCTCAACTCGAGCTCCCAATTTTTCAATGTCCTGCTTATAGCGATCTAAAATTGTGAGATTAAGCGATCTAAAATTGTGAGATGTATGTATAAACGTTGCTCACGTACTTAACAGAAATTCGTTTCTTGAGGGGATCACTAGCAGTAGAAAGCGGGTTTGGAAAAACGGGAATGGTTTGAAAACGGTGAGCAAATATTTTAAGTTTTCACGACTTTGACCAAACGCAAGAGGATTTAACGGCACAATGGTGGGATGCGATCCACTCTGGCCTGTTCTGGTCCGAGCTATTCATCGAACAAAGAAACAACTTTGAAACCAAAAGCTGAATGAGAAAGTTTCTTTCTTTAGTATGTCGTAATTAATGCTGTTTTTTTTACAAACTTGTGACGCGACTGGCTTGAGCTAATAAAAAATAACTAATTAAAAAAATATGTACTGCAATATATAATATACATTATTTAGTGTGTTTTCGCCTAGAAAGCTTATACCGGTACACCGAAACTCCAATGTTTCACTATGCAATGTACTCCATATATCTGTAACTGCCAAAAACACTTTTCAAAAAGCGTTTTTAGTTGAGACATTTTGCACTTTTCTACTGGCATGTTTCGGTATATCAGCTTTCTGGAAGAACATACGCACAACAATGTACTGTATCGTCGGCTCAAGACGGCACCATTTTTTACAGTGCTGCAAATCTATGCTATATAGCCCCATGCGCCGTGCAAGTATGCACTGAACTGCTTGCACAGTTTCAGACAATCTATCGGGGCGGTTGAAAGCGACTGCCGTAAAAAAAACGACAGACCGTATAAAACGGCCATTTTCATTTTCGGGTGAGTTAGTTGCAATCCTGTTTCTTTTCGCTGGAAATTTTTTTCAACTAGATATGAGACATTTGCGAAACAGTATACGTTCAAATTTATAGAAGCACTGTGCTTAGTTTGTGAAAGTCAGGTCCTTCTAATTGCAACTGCTGAGCCACATTGCAGAATCTGAGCCACATATTTCAGAGACGACACTTCGGTAATAGATTTCGTGAGTTTTCATGATTTTTGTCAAACGCGACACCTGATATTTTCTAGGACTGTCTCAGATCGACCCAGTTCCCCCTTGACAAAGGAGGGACGCCCCAAAATTTCGGGTGTTGTACGGGCGACCGCTCATGGTCGTCGATCTTCGGGGGAAGAATCTTCGGAGAATTTCAAAATTCGGCCTTGGCCGTTTCGTTCGGGATTTTTTGACAAATCCAAAGGTTTATTCAAAAAAATTATCGGATGAAAACTGTAGGAGCAGTTCTCTTTTGAAAATTTAACGGGGAAAATTTATCATCAGTCGCTATAAACCCCCCGGGTTTATTGTCTGACATTGTGAATGCAGTTCAGTGCCCACTTGCACGGCGCATGGGGCTGTATAGCATAGATTTGCAGCACTGTAAAAAATGGTGCCATCTTGAGCCGACGATACAGTATACTGCATCATAAACAAAGAAACCTTCTCATTCAACTTTTGATTTCAAAGTTTTTCTTTGTTTGATGAATAGCGACCAGAGAGGATCTCGTTGCACCATTGTGTAGCTACACCTTCGCCTTCAGTCAGAGTTGTGAAAACACATATCTGGCCATCCTTGTCAAACCATTCCCGTTTTTCCTACACCCTCTTTCTACGGCTTGTGGTATCCTTAAAGGGACACCTTCCTATATTCGTGCAGGCTTTAAATCCACCAACCTAGCGCAGTCGGCAGAGGGAGAAACGTCGAACATGCGCTTTCTTGGAAGACACGGTGGGCTACCTGATTTATTCGTTGGCGGTCGAAACAATTGACTGGTTCGGCGCCTCGTTCGAAGTAGCGGTCCGATTTGCCGACACAGATTTTCGGTGTCATGACGGAACCGCGGAACCTTAGTCATTTGGTTTTTGAAAAGTACGCGTTGGGCTAGGAAATACTGCCGATGTCTTAGGCTTTCAAGCATGACGCACGTGAAGTAAAAAATCTCAAATTAAAAACTTTTTTTTCAATACTCAATGCTGAATAATTTTTAACTAATTTGCATCGTGAATAAACTTTGTGCTGTCTTCAAGGCTACGGCCAAATAAAAAGTTTCATGCCAGCATTGTGTTGCAGATTCGAACACGTATGACGCTGACTTATGATTACACGAGCGTGAATTTGCCTCACAATTTTTCCAAGGCAGTACAGTTAAATAATAATCACGATCACGATGGAACAATCACGATAAGAACGATTATCGTGATTGTTCCATATCGATGCAAAAAATAAGAACTTCCTTCTTAAGAAGTCTATACCTAAACCCATTCCAAACAGTCCGCTTAAAGAATCCTCGGTCACCGCAATTTATCGAAAAGACCAGTAAAAATTCTTCCGCGATTGAAAACGATTACGGCGTTGCAGCAAGCGCAAAATTACTTGAAACGTTTACGATATAAAGTCAAATTCTGGTATCGTTTACGGGTTTCGCGTGCGCCATCGCATTGAATTCAATTTATTCCGATAGGAAGGTCAGCTGACACTTGGAGTTGCACTTTCAGTAAGAAGTCTCGCGGACTGAAATAACCATTCGCCGGATCTAGTAAATCCTCCAAATCGAATTTGGCTGAACAGCGTTTAATTAAGGCTTTCCAATGCAGTCACTGCACCTCAATAAAGATGTACCGCGAGCATCCAATGCCACATGGATTCCCATCAAATAAATGGGATATCTCTGTAAAATTCACAAAACATAAAGCAGAATAACCGTACCGTACCAGAATAACCGCATAATTATGTATGTACGTCTGTTAATTGGTTATTGGGGCAGTTTCCGTTTTCCATGGCATCAGGTGAAGGTCGGCATGAACGTGGCACATCCACGGACCGGATCCCGCATATCCAGAACAGAGAAGGAAAAAACCCAGTACCCGATTCATCGCCAAGTACTGGCACGAAACGTTATATATATTCGGCAACGGGAGGTGCCACGTGTATGTTATGTTTATGTTATGTTTATGTGTCGATTTGATTCGCTGCTGCTCAATGTATTGTTGGCCTGAGTGTGGTCTTTTTTTGTTAAAGTAATACTGTAACAAACAAACCAGAAAAACGTTTGATGTTACAGTTAACTCTGCAAGATTGAACAGCTGCGAAAATTGAACAACTGCGAATATTGAACGCCCGGATAGGAACCGGGCGTCTCGTATACTGCGAAAGATACTGCGAATATTGAACAGTGGCTTACATTGAACGCTTATGTGGGAACCGTAGGTATTCAAATCACAAAGGTTTTACTGTATTTTCAAGATGTAAAATTTTTGGTCTGGGAGTTCGTTCTTTTATTATGAGGGCTACATGTCTTGACTGGACCGTATCCCGTTGTATACCACAAGAAATATACAAATATAAATAAAAAAAATGCAAAAAAAAATATTTGTATACAAATTCCGGGTAAGCGCGAGGTTTTCGGGTCAGTTTGAATACAAAACTACAGCATATTCCCGTGCGGATGGCTAAAATCAGATTTACGCTTTACGAACATGGGGACTGCCGACGGCAGAAATTAACTTCAGTGAGACCATAAACGAACCGGAAGTTGGAAAAAGTGCACAACAGCGGTAACGAACGGAAAGGCAATGTTAAAAGACAGCGAATCATTGTTGATAAAGGAATCAAACTGGCGATCGAATGTATGCCATCTATGTCAGGAAATGCAAAAGCAGCGGTATTATCACTATTATTATGTATAACTAGCAGACCCCGCGCAAACTGCGCTAATGTAGCAGAATTTATTGTTACAGTATCATCGTATTGAAACAGCCACAAAACCACCGACTACTGCCTTCTAACAGTTTTTTCAGTACTAACTACTAACAGCAGCTTAACAGTCTTCGTTTACAAAACTTCTGAAAACACTACATTGCGCGTATAAGTTCCAGATCTGCCGGGAATTTGTCCTGGAACAACTTTAACTCTAATAGCAGAAAAGCAAGAAACCCTAGAAAATGCCACGTAAAGCTGTCCGTGAGAAAATACCGGCTCTGGTAAATACAGACCAAGACGTTTCAGTGTCTGTCCCTGCGATTTGTTAATCGTCATGGCAAAGACAACGCGAATAGGAAACTGTTTCCGCTTAATACTGAACGGCATTGTAGCATCGGACGTTGTTAAGACAATGCGAGGTAAAAGGACGCGCTGTCCTAAACATTCTCCTGTCAGTACTTCCACGTCCAGGTGATTTTCATGTACAAAACGAACAACCATTCTCGTTCCGTTAACCAATCCCGATTTCCCATTAAAGTTCCGCATTAACATAACCACCGTGCCCGGCTTAAGAAAAAGTTCATGAGGTGGCAATCCAGCAGGCGTTAAGCTGTGAATGTATTCAATGGGATAATCTGCAAAATCGCCGTCATTTTCAGCTTCCACTGAGTCAACCCTAAAGTACGATCGGCCGTTTCCAGGCAGTAAGTGCTTCACAACGTAGTCATTGATCTCCGCGCAGTGGTCGTTTTTTGGGGCCAAAATGGCGGTATCAGCCAAGACTTTAACATTCGAAGGGTCAATTGTCTGCCCGTAAACTTCTTTCACTAAATCAGCTGCTGAGCCTTCAAACACACAGTCGCTCGGAACTTCAATTAAGTCTCCCGTTAATTCTGGAACAGTTTGTAGTTTGCCATCTCCTGAGAAAGCGACCAAATGTACTGTAATTTTGTTAGCATGATCACCTGTCAGTTTTCAATCTAAGGTACAAATGACTGATAGTAATTTACTACTTACCCAACTCAAGAAGCCACTTTGCTGAATACCTGCTGTTCTGGCCCGGTTCGCATATTAGTTGTCAGTCGTCTGACAGTGATGAAAGGCCAAAGAGAACTTCTCTTGATACTTTCTTCTACAATTTTCGTTCGCGATCCGTGCCGTACCACGGGGAGCACTTGCCGAAAATCCCCTCCAAAAACAATAGTTTTGCCCCCAAATGGCTGATCATTTCTCGTTAGGTCACGAAGAAGCCGATCAAGTGTCGAAAGAGCATTTTTAGGTGCCATGGGTGCTTCGTCCCATATTATCAAAGCAGCATCGGTCAGTCGGCATGCCTCCTGAGAGGCGGGTTTGATGCTGGAAACCGAAGTCTCATCCAGATTCAACGGAAACTTAAATGCCGAGTGACAGGTACGTCCGCCTTTAAGAAGCGTTGCTGCTATTCCCGTCCAGGCTACCGCAATAACTTGTTTCCCACGTCCTCGCAACGTGTGCGCAAGGTATCGGTACACATAAGTTTTACCCGTACCACCAGGCCCATCCAGGAACCATTGTCTAGCGCCCGCCCCCGTATCTATAGCGTAAAGCACTTCACATACAAAGGCGCGCTGTTCCGGATTCAAAGTTGTTTCCAATTGCAGTGCTTCCGCTGTTTCTTCCTCCAGGTTATATTGGGCAGTTGGAGTGTCTGTCGGGCACGTAGGCTGTGGTAATCCTAGCTGCTTACAGCTCAGTCCGTGTTGCGTCAGAACGCACTCGATATCCCACAGCGCCCTGTTGGTACTCTCTTGCTCCGGATGTGTACGGCGATAGTCTTCTGTTAAACTATCTTTGTGCAGATCAAATAGGGCGGCAGGATCACCAGGTACACAAAATGCGCAAATGTATGCAAACATATCACGAAGTGCCCTCGGCATGCTAGACAGACTGGCTTCTGCTAAGCTTGCATTCCATTCTGAATCGTCGTCCAACAACCGCAGCGCTTTTGCGGCTTCGTGAAAGCTGGCACACTGAATTCCGTTAACGGTTCGTAGGGATTCAAAAGAAGTAGCTCCTAAGGGCATCATGTTTTCATTAATTTGGAAAAATAGTTTTGCATAACTGTACACAAAATTTTATGTACCGTTCATAATAGAAAGCCTAACCATTCAAGTGAAACCATTTACAGCGGTTATTTGCTGACCTTTTTTATGAAGTAGGAGCAACCGTAGAAAAAATCTCTCCCGATCCGAAGGCGACAAGGCGTACATCCGTCCGATTACTGATTCTCCTCCTCGCTTGCGTTTCTGCCACTTCTTCGCGCTCTTGAGCCAAACAAAATGCTCCGGTATATCCGTATAATAAAACTCCCTTGCGGATGGATCTTCAATGTTGAGTTGAAAATAAGCTGTAAGCTTGGTGTGTGAGATCGCCGCTATCGCCGCTGCGGTCACCTCATTTCCTTCTTCAAACATCATATTCTGCATGTCCGGTAAGTGTACCGCTAATCGCTCAATCGTGTGAGACTGCCGGTGCATTTCATTTTCATTCAGTCGCCACATACTTTCTGGAGCGCTGACGTAGCGGGCATTTAAAAATGTATCGATTTCGTTCCAGTTAAGCGTATCGGTGTTGCCACTCTGGTAACGCTGGGTGATCTGGACGTTGGCACAGTCGTAACCTTTGTATACGTACTTGAATAAGTACTTTACCGATTTAACCGTGGTGCATACTTCAACATTGATGTGAGCGTCAAACTTGTTGGACAGCCATTTGTTGTACGGCACAATCCACTGGTTACTGACTGGAACGTTGTTGATGACTATATTTCTGCCATCGTCTCTTCGCTGGTAAACAGGGTAGCCGCTCTTGTTTTCCTTCGTAACAGAAGAGAAATCTTTAGGGAATCCTTTTGTGCATCTGCCATTCTGCATGCAAGGTGATTGGGGATTGATCGTCCCACATGGCCCATGCACCATTGTCGAACGCACAGTTGCAAACAAACGGGGGAATGCTTCAGATTCAGGAAATTCAGCGCAAACTATTCTGTCGATGTCGGAAATTTCACGAATTTTAGATTCGGCCGCTAAAATTAACAGGATGTGCGCATGTGGTAGGCCCCGCTTTTGAAATTCAATTACTGTACATAAACGTAAGCAGTGACAATTCCAAATACGGATTTTTTAAAAGGTCGTTCATGAGTTCGTCCAGTTTCAACTTGAAAACCCTGCAAACGGTAAGCCTGTTGTATACTGTATGCGCTTGGCTGCTTGATATTACCGAACTCCAATACTATATACTGTACGTCTTAATTATTTACATTTATAGCACAAATAATTTAGTATTTACCGAAGTCAATGGTCGCGTCCAATCACTCGCCCGGGTTACATTTCGGCCGCACAGAATCACTTCGGTCAATGCTCATTTTTGGTTTTGTTATGCTTTCGTTTGTTTCTCAAGTTTCATGGCTATTTTGAGCGTGTTCCCCTTTTTCATGTCTTTTTTGTAGATACAGTGTCTTCATTCTAGCATCTGACCATTAAAGGTTTGAGGTTTGCATTTATTTAAATTCTTTAGCTTGTAGAATGACAGTAATGTGTGTAATCGTAAAAATGTGCGTAAGCCGAAGTGAGCGTCGGCGGAAATGTTGTGCGACCAAAATGAAAACGGCTGAAGCGATTGGTTGCCGTCGCTGACAGAAACTGTGTAAATCACTATTAGGATTTTCAATTTCAAGCCGGCAAGCTAACTGTAGACATCGGCTGACATTTCTAACATACTGTCTGTACATTGGGTCTACCATGTCTACCAACCCCCACGCAGATTACTACCGGACTATGCGGTTGTCTAAAGGTGTGTACGGGCTGAGCATCCAGCAGGGTTCATAAAAGACTGACTTTATACAGTTGCCGACACCTATAGACAGTGTGCATACATCTTCAAAACGTTTCTTCTTACCGTGCAATCAGGTCTGGGCGAAATTCTGCCTTTTCGTTGTTGCGAAGGTTAACCGTGATTTCCGGCCATCTGGGATTGCACGTGAAAGTAATGAAAAGGTCCGGCTTTCCGTAACGTCGCACTATAGACATAGCGTCCTGGTAATTCTGCTGCATATTTCGTGGACTTCCGATAAATGATGATGGTAAAATGACAATCTTTCCCGCAGCAACATCATTATCAGCGGCAACAGTGTTTACATGGTCCAACAGACCGGCATACGATTCGGCACGCAAATGCTTCTGGTTCTGACGTATGAACTGCAAGCGGTTGGCTTCCACTCTAACATAAACATCAACAATATACTGCCGAAATAGCTTCCCAGACGCGTGCAACACGCTGAATCCAGAACGTATAGCCAAACGATAAGAATAAAACTGTAATTGCGTTACACGCGTCCGCTGCGCTGTCCTGTGGAGCGGGTCGTGTACCAAGTCCGGATGCCAGCCAAACTCTCCACGGGGAAATAGTAAAGGATACACCATAGGGTCACAATGAGCGCTCAGTGGCGAAATCCGAGAGGGTCGTGCCTGTTTGCAGTATACCACAATATCCCGCTCAACAGGTGGTTCGCCGTCTGGAGAAACAAACACCGCTGCAATTTCACCAGACCGTGGATCGTTATATCTTCTGGGGTCGGCACCGTTCGCTTTCAGAAACACCAAAGAAATATCACGCATTTCCGCAGGTAACATTTCACTATCCTTATACACATCGCTCATATGACGAAACAGATGCGCGTATGGATTACTAACAGCCAGTATTCTCTGAATCTCAGCCATAATCAACGGGTTACATTTCTTGTTTTCGCTGCGGTTTACACGATGATTAAGGGCTTCCTCAGAATCAACGAAATACAGGCTCACGTACTTCGTTGAGGTACCTTCGGTTGGCTGTGCCGCGCCTATAAAATGATGAACTTGGCCGTGTATCCGAAAAGAATAGGGACCGTGTCCAGGCGGCGGAGAAAGCTTTGCTCCAAAGGAAGCGAATGCATTTGCACAGTTGAATTTTCTGATGTTGTCTCGGTAATTTTTCGACTCTGCGTTCGTGCCCGTTAACAGTTGAATAATCTCGTCGGGCGCAGATAATTCAGGCAAACGAACTTTCCCTTTGTGACAGCACTTGGAGTTCTTTTCAGCAGGGAAGTTCAAGGCTTCACAAAACGAACACAACCGATCCATAGAGCCAAGGGAGTGATTTGGCACGGCAGACTCGTTCGTAAAACTCCTGGCAGCCATTACTGACGAAGGTTTACGGTAAACAGTGGCTCGAACCTCGTGTTCCACATCAGCATCACCTTCAGAATCGAGGAACGGCAGACCATCGTTAGCGGGCACAACGTCAATGGACACCGCAACGTCGCAAGGTAAACTACAATTTTCCCAACGCCACAATCTGTCGAAACTCTCTTGCAACGCCAAAAAAAGGGTAACTTACCTGACAGCGTTTTCTGCAGCGCTCTCCGGTGATCCGACAGGAGTGCTTGGTACACACTTAACAGCTCTGCGTCTGCGATTAAATCATGATGACTTCATGAAAACCTTGAAATCAAATCAAATAATGAGAGTTCTACCTGGCATTTCGCTGTCTGTCAGCTTGCTGGCGCTGAATCCGCTGCGCAGAGGTCTCCGTAGCAGTGGCGCGCTTTCTACTGCGTGACTCTTTACGCCCAGTTAAAGTACTACGTCGTGGCATTATCAAAACGTTAATTTAACTCCCATTACAATACACATTTAACTCCCAATAAACATTCGAAGATGGAAGCGCTAATAAATTTAAAAATGTTAGTCCGCCAAGTGATATAACGCAGCAGACAATGCTGGGAATTATTACTGCGCACTCTAACTCACACATTCGCCTGCGGGTGGTCAACCTCTTCAAAAAATACATACTGTGGCAGCTACGGGCTTCAAGCAGGACCGATTCATTTTGGCTTTTTTAAATTTGACAGTTAATTTTATTTTTACATCCAACGTTTTCGCGAACTTATCCACAAATTCGAGTGAAGGCTATCGAGCGACATTCCAGCATAAAACCTTGTTTGAAGCGTTGTAGACCCAGTCTAAGCAAAGCCAGTCTGAGCAGAGCCCTACGCAAACTCCGCGAGGCGACAGTTAGAGCGTTAACAGGTTTTTGACGTTCCCGTAGGTTTTGCATGTTAGGTTTTCAAGTTTTTTCTCAAAACTGGTTTCGATACCCACAAATCTGACTCATGCGGGCTCATCTACATACCTTACGCATTAGAATGATATATAGACACCTGCGTTTCGTTTTCTGTGTCACTCAGAAAAGGGAGACAGACACGAATTTTGTGCACCTTCTTATTCTTTTATTATAAAGGATATATAGACACCTGCGTTTCGTTTTCTGTGTCACTCAGAAAAGGGAGACAGACACGAATTTTGTGCACCTTCTTATTCTTTTATTATAAAGGATATGAGAGCAACGAGTGTAGCAGTAAATCTGATAACATACGTGGGCATATCGCCCATATGAATCAGCAGCGAGCTAACATATCGCGTGTACATCAGAGCACAACAGCAGAACAAAATCTGCAAAGTGACACTTCTCTTCACGTGAAAGGACTGTCGCATGACAATACTGTTTAATCGTACGATTGACTGACTCGTTTTCTTGCTTTTCTTATATGCATAGGCATTAGGCTATACAAGAAAAGCAAGAAAGGGAGTCCGCCAACCCTTGCGATTAAGCAGCTATTTTTGGAAAGCTGTTAAGAACAAAACACATAATAATATAATGACTGCAAAGTGGCTAAAAAATCCCTAGTACGCGTATGCGGACTTCCGTATGAGGTATCCCGTACGAGATATTCCGTGCGAGATATTCCGTACGAGATATTCCGTACGAGATATTCCGTACGAGATATTCCGTACGAGATATTCCGTACTGGCGTAGCGAAGGACCACGTATTCCTGATATAATGTGGAACTCTGGAAGAATCCAGGACAGAGATCTCCACTGACAAGATCCTGCGTAGCGTACTGGGCTATGCGATCGGATAAATGCACAACGCACGGCATCCGTAAGCGAAAGTACACTTTATTGAGCGTCAAAATCAACTCCCCAAACAACTGACAAATCTACTGAGCGAAGAGCCAAATCCTGCTGCTTCGCATGCGCACTTGGGCGCCGCCCACTAGGCGAGAACAATGACCGGCTTTAGCCGTCAGCCAATAAGAAGAGACACAACACAGACACGTCATCTGCAGCGTAGCGCCGTGGTCGTGAGGGTGAACGCCAGTGCAGCCATCGCTCACACTGATATAAGTATATTCAACGTCAAAACGACAATCAAATAGAAATACGAATGCGCGTGTAATCGTGCACGATTTTATTATCAAAATTAGTGCAACAAAGGCGTGTCGCTCCGAATAAAAGGCACTGTACAACAACTATCCTAGCATGTGTTAAATGTGGAAAAAGCACACATCATCGGTAACGAGCAAAAAGGAAAAGCGTGGCTGAAAATTGTTATTGAAAAAGAAATCGGACTGGCGATCGAAAGCAAACATGTGTCAGGAAAGGCGAAAAGCAGCGGTATATGACAGCTACAAGTGTAGCAGTAAATCAGATAAGTCTTCTTATGCGAAGTGACTATTTTGGCGGGGTATGGGTGGCGCAATAACATTTGCTATTTTGCTGCAGTTTCCGGTGTGTTTTTACTTGTTTGTTATACAGTTTTAAGTGCAATTAAGACACCCTCAGCTGTACAAAAATAACTTGCAACAAAAGCAAATTTGTGAATCCATTGCAGCGGCATACGCGCAGTTTTCACTGCAGTAATTTTGGTGTACAGATAGTGCACGCGTGGGCCCGTGGCATGGCTTAAATGTTTCGCCTCAATAAACGTTTCGGTAAATGTTTCGGGTTTTTTATAACGTTAATAACTAAAACACGGCTCAAATAATTTTAAAATTTTCAGGTACTGGGGAAGGAGTAATTTATGTTTAGCATGCTAAAACAAAAAAACGAAAGGAAATCGGTTCTGCAACCAAATTATTCAAGCCTGATCACTTAAAGGTATGTCGCCCATTCCCTGAACATAGATGGCCAGCTGAAGTTATCTACGAGTAGACGTTAAGATCGTCCCTTATGAAAAAAAAGAAATATAGTATCCAAAAGCCAAAACTAAAATCTGACTGAAAAAATTAGGTTAAACTTCCGGTGCATTTGTACCTTAAGGCTGCACTCAAGGCAACCTAATGGCAACAACATGGTGGACCGATTAGACACCATCCGCTGGAGTACTCTTACCATATAAGCAGCGCTTGCTGATAGCGATGCGCTACAACGAAAGGACGTGTATACTGTCGCCATCAGCGCAGCACTTTGTGGTTGTCAACTTGACAAAGAGCGTCATACAGGCCGTCACCGTTCCAGAACGAGCGCCGTGACGCTTTAAGGAACCCACACTGCTTCATCGGTTAAGCCCGGCGTATCACTACTATACCACCGCACACGTACAGCTAGGCGATCGACTGCTGAGGACGACCGATCTCGGACTCACGCCGCCCGTCACGGACGGCAAACTGTTGAGGACTTGAACGGCGAAGCTGCAACGCGAATACATCATCCTCGGCAACTCGCTGCATCGTAAAGATCGCCGGTGTGGTGTTCCGCGCCTGATCCTTGCCCGGATATCCGCCCAGGATTATGAACTGTTCACTATTCGATGTCCCACAGGTCTGTTGCCGCTTCTATTTTGTCAGTGTGCAACCTGGCCAAAGCTTACTGTTACTCGGAATGCGGTGAGAATTGTGAATTCTCTCGAATTGAGAGAATGTTTGAGTTGGGACAACCGTAAACAGGTGAGCTTGACATATTAAGCACAAAGGTGAAACATTAAACCGCAGAAAACTTGAAGAGCGTAAGCATCCTAAGAAATAAAACAATGAAACACAAGAAATACATGAATCACCGGAAACACATGAAACGCGTGAAACACACGAAATATATGAAACACGGAAACGCATGAAACGCATGAAACACCCGAAATACGTGAAGCACAGGAAACGCTTGAAATGCATGAAAAGCATGAGACACATGAAACACATATGCAAGAAGGCGAAGTCCATGAAACATGAAACGCAAAGCATGGAGAAGGAACCTAAGGAAACCTAACAAGTAAAAAAGAACAGAAACCTGAAACAATGAAACATGAAACATGCAAAACGAAACATTTAAGTGACGAAACACGAAACATGAAACAGGAAGCACGAAGTTACAACCTAATAAACCAAACAAGAAGGAACCATGAAACAATGCAACACTGAATCACAAAGAATCGAAACCTACAACCGAGTCATGAAACACGAAACGTTTCATGTTTCATTGTTTCCCGAATATTACTTCAATTTTCAGTGTTTTATGTTTTAATGTTTCACTAATTCATATTTACCATTGCTTAGTGTTTCGTGTTTCGGGTTTCATGACCCATACTCACGTCAAATGTTTGTTAGGTTTATGCAGTCCAACTCGGTTTTGCGATCATAAAAAAGCGTTGTCCCAACTTGCATATTCTATGGAGAGCTATGGAATTATCATGATGGAAGCGGTTGGCGTTGGCATCGAACGTGAAGGAGATGAGATGCCTTTCATGGTGGTGCGGGTGCATTAGACGTAGAGGCAGAAGTTGATTGAATCAATCGCGCGCGTGTCCGAAGATCACAAAGCTTCCCAGCATGATGTTCTACAACTTTGTCGCAGCGGTTTGTTTAGCTTTTTCGTACTGCAGTGACGGCATGAATGCAACAACGAAATTAGGAACATAAATACTGTATACGAGTACTGGAACAACGCATGTACTCGTACTGTACGTAACTACGTATCTCAGGTTGTGATGCTGCAGCTAGATTCAGCACGTATGTTAGGATTGTGTATAACCTCTGTTATCAGATTCTTATTATAAGCTTCTGTGATAGTGCTATTAATTTTGATTATTGATAAATCTGCTTGTTTTCCACTGCAATCGTACACGCGCTTAAAGTTACCGGCCTATAACATCCGAGGAGACGGCATTCAAGGCCAGAAAAATATCGAAAGACTGGATTGCTGGTATAGAAAAACGTAACGCGGTTCAATAGAATTTTCTGTTACAATTTAGCCGTGAAAGCCCAAGTGGTCGCGGGACATTTCGTCGTGGTAAATTTCGCCACACGTTTTTCGTCGCAGTGGCTAATTTGCTTTGGGACAACTCGTTTTGCAGCCGTTCTGTCGTGTGACATTTGGTAGCGGGACTTTGGGGGAGTCGAAAAATTTTCGACTGGTTTATGACAACGAACAGTCATATTACTATTTGTCACAAAAAAGAGTTGTCCCTTAGACAAAATGTCCTTAAAACCAAATGTTCCGCTACGAACTGTCGCGCAGCCGATTTAGACCCTGTTTAAAAGCCACCACCTTGTTGTGCATCATAAAGTACATGAGTAACCTGCTTAAGCCTTTCTGAAGATACAAGAAAAACGGTGATGTCGCCGATAATCGGAGCGCTCCGTTCACAAGCGTCAGAAACTGCCTGATATCGATTCTGTGATTATCCACGAATTTCAGCCCACCTCCTCTAGATATGCTGATAGCAAAAGTTTAGCTTCATATTCAGCTATCAAGACATTTGCACAAATATCTTAATAAGTGAATAGGCAGCTGAAGTGATACGTGATAGATGTAATTGTCCAACGCTCTGACATCCTGGCGCAGCTCCATGCATTTCTTTGACGCTCTAGCTGATAACTCAATCCATACCCCACGGATTATCTTATTAATGGATCTAGCCAAAAAACCCAGAACGCCGGTTGTGAAAAGCAGCAATCCATGATACAAGCATGTACGTACTTATAACTGCCATACTCCAGACCGGGCAAGATTAGACAATAGCGACTTGGTTTATCGCTCCAGGTGAAGGCGGCGTGGTAGACGGCAATGTCGGTCGTCAGTATTAAACACAGGGGAAACCCGCTTTGCACGCATGGCCATGAATAATCAATAAAGTAGTCCAATAATTGTCGCTGTTGTTGTTCTGTTGAGAAGATGGCTGAAGTGTTGTCAATTGTCAACAGACGTCGAAATTTTAGAAAGCATAACTTCGGCTTTTCTGCACATAATTCTGGACGCCATCTTTATGACATACAGTGACTGTAAATCATAATGGCGGAGTCCAGAATACCAGCTAGAAATCGAACAACATCGGCAAAGCTGTCAAATGTACATTCTACAAAAACAACGCACGGTATAACAACTTAGACCAGCACAATGGAGAATGCGAATAATAGGCCCAGTTTTCAAGTACATGAAGACCAGAAGATAGCGATGTTACCAGCTTGGTGGGAAAAGCGGCGTATCCCAATCCGCATAGCACCAGTATCCAGATTCAAATAACGGTTGGGACATACGTCATGACTAAAAACATCCAGACCGTTCGGCAGTAAAAGACATCGGACATCGGCAAAAATATTATACTTTACCATTACAGAAGGAATCAGCGTCACCGTTCAGTCACTGGACAGCTATAGCTGTTGCCGGTCAAACGACCGAGAATTAATTAGAAAGCTGGAAATATTCACGCGGTGTAGCCCGTAAATTTTTATTTATCGATGTGCTGATGCGATCGAAATTACGGGACAAGTTTGTACAAATACAACAGCAGAAATACTTCTAACGCCGCAGGTTTGTGCTGGACTAAATTTTGCAGGCAAACTGCACAAAATCAACCGTGGAACGGTGCAAAGCTAGTGTGGGAAAACCAACGAAATTGTTTAATCCAAAGAGAGAGCATTTGCCAGAAAGAGTACACTGCAGAAACTGATACGGGGGCTTCTAACCAAAGTTTGCTTTGCAACTCATCCGACCTGACAAGTCGCATCAAAGAGAGAGTTCAGCTTAAACGGAACCAGCTCACCGCACCCGCTCGGGGATCGTTATGTAACTTGTGCATGCCCAGCAAAGAGAAAACAGCGGTGTTGTCAAATGGGTAACTTGTGCGGGAATATTCACTCTGTTGTACCCTACAGGATTTAAATTTTAAGGCTCAGCGTTGTCAGTTCTGCGAACAAACACGATGTATATAAAATTGTTGACCTTTATAAATAAGACAATTTTTTTTAAATTTTTTCGGGTTCGCGTAAAATGATTTACCTATTTGTACGAGAAACGGCCATGTGACCATAAAGTGTGCTGAAGGGCGCTTAAGGTGTAGCTAAGGCACACTCGATCGCGCTGCGCTAATGACGTTTAATGCTGAAAGCATTCAATGTCGCCAACGCAAGAGCGATCATTTGCTTAGCAGTGAAGACACGTGAAATTTTTATGATGTCGTTGTTGAAAATAAATTATCAGGTAATTTAGTTATTAGTCATAATTGGATGTTCTCGAATAAATAAGACAGATTTAGGATTTGCGCAAATAAAATTGATTCGGTTCACTAATTCATTGCTATATGATTTTCAGCAATTAAATTATATAACTGGTCATACGTCGCGCTGCCGGAAAATGAACTACTGAAAATAATGTTCATCATATGTACACTCTCGTCGATTTTACCGTTACAGTGTGCCTTTCACCGATACTTACTTCGGCGAAGGTGCAAATGGATTTCTGGTTTAAGCCCTCGCCCTCTATCCCACCGGAAGCATACTACGCACTACGGACTTAACTTGTGCTAACAAGTAGCACTTTTGTACGCTGTGCGTTGTCAAGATATTGGGTTTTTTCACTTCGCGAATGCATTGAAATGCATGGCAAACATATTTCTTTTATAATCCAATGATGGCGTACTAAGTGTTCAATATAAAATTTTCGTGAAAGGTTCGCCATACGATAGCTACTTTTTGACTACAACGCCTCAGATTACATGATACTGGGTTGGTATGGCTCAAGCCACGTTTACCCGGTAAGCGCTATAGCAAAGTTCACTGTAAACTGTCGCACTTTAACCACGCCCCAGCCTTTAGCCACGCCCCAACGCGTTAAACCAGATAATCCATAAACTAATGTAATACGTAATACACGAAGTGTAGGATAACGATTTTTGCCCGCTTGTCGTACAGGTGCGAGATTTTGTAGTTTGCTGTAAAATTCCGTTCGCGAACGGTAACAGTAGCTCTTCCGCCGCGAAGGGTATTTTAAAACATCTCGACCAAGGCTACGTCGGGGTTGCCGGTATCAGCCTCTGATCAATGACGCGAGTCATGCAACCATGCCGCTGTGCGAGTTCGGCAGCTGCTGAGAGCAGACTGAATCCGTACGCGTGATGACTCGTATCGATTTTTCCTGGTGTCTCTATCGAAGTATCTTGGTGCTGGGAAAACATCGGTCGAAATAATCTTGTGATACTTAAACTTCTTTTTAACTGGGTATTTGTTGCACAGTCTTTAGTTCCTGCATTATCAAGTTTTTCGAAGGTTTCAGCCACTTTATTATACTCGTAATATTATGGGATCACTAAAATTATGGGATCAATGAATCCCATACAGTATGGGATCATTAAAAGCCGACAGCAGAACTAGTTAGTGTGTCAGTAATAATTACCTAGTTTTTCTAGAGGTTTTTAGTGATCCCACGTCCGTTCTTTTATACATAATGTGTCCCGAATGTGCGGCTCTTATTTAGCTCTAACCGAAGATAGTAAACTGCTATTTCAGATTTATTTGAAAACAGTCAAGTCTGGTGTTATGGGTAGGTTGATATGCGAGACTGCGATGGTTCTTTCCGCTTACATACCAGCTCTAGATTTGCGCCAATATCGTCTGCATAGTGCATAGCGTAAAGCTCAATCTGGCATTGAGAAAATTGGTTCAAACACGAAATATAGAGGATTTCAATGGTGGAATTTGGATTTATGGCAGATCGGCAAACATCATATTGCAAAACGTTGATCACGGGAGGTTGTTTCATATTTCAAGCCGTTTTCAGGGATATTAATTTTTTTCTCATTCGAATTTCTGGAAATTGTTGAGATATGCAGCCGGTGCAACGTACATTACAGAAGCGTAATGTGGACTGGTTTGTGGTTTAGGATAAAGTGTTTCGAAGGATTGCCAAGATGTCGCAACGTCGTCAGCTGCAAAGCCGGTTTTCAAGTCGCGATCGCTGCGGCTCTGGCAATGTTTCCGTGGGTGTTGACAAAAGGTTCATGTCCACAACGTGAACCTTGTGCCAGTGTCTCCGGAAACCAAGTGGTTCCACGTGATATGTATGCCCAGTGTTCCGTCATTAAACAGTATGTGCAAGTGCACACCAGGCGGCGACAACTTGTTCTTTGTATCGACAACTTGTATTGAAAAAGTGCCGGCGGATCTATTGCGTTATTCAGAGATTCTCGCACATGTGCAATGAAAGAATCCTATCTACCTTTCTACACCTTCAAAAAATACCGTCAAGAAGATGGACCGAAATAAGCTGTAGTGAAATAAAAAAGCAGTTTTGGAACGACCTATTGTGATAAGGTTTTTTCATGTGTCGATTTGTTTCGCGTTTATTCGCTGTGTAACTTGTGTTGTACGCTGAAGTGTCATATTGTTTTGAAAATCAAGATCACAGTTTGGCTAACAACACAATGCGCAGCATGTACGCCAATGCATTTGCATGACCAATGCACACATTGCTCGGGTGCTGTTTTACCGTAGACAGACTGTGTTGGGTAACTTGCGAACGTGGCCACAGTATCAAACAAACCAGAGAAACGCTTGCTGTTATTCTTAAGATGTAAAATTTGTGGACTGGGAGTTCGCTCCTTTGTTTTGAGGGCCAAATGCCTGGACTGGACCGTATGCCGATGCATACGACAAGTACAAATTCCGACTAAACGCTAGGTTTTCGGGTCTGTGTGAAGACAAAAATACTGCATATTTCCCTGCGGATGGCTAAAATCCCGAATATCCTTTACGGGCATAGGGACTGCGGAATAGAGAATTTGATTTCAATGAGACCATACACGAATCGGATGTGGAAAAAAGTACACATCGGCGGTAACGAACGGAAAAGGACAGAGAATCGAAAAGACTGGGAATCGGTTTTGAGAAATGAATGAAACTGGCGATCGAATGTATCCAATCTGTGTCCGGAAAAACAAAAGCAGCGGTATATGAGACTAATGAGAGCAACAGCCAACAAGTGTAGCAGTAAATCAGATTACATACGCGGGCATATCGCCCTTATGAATCAGTAATCTGCTAACATATCGCGCTCGCGGGTAAATCAGAGCACAGTAGCAGAAGAAAATCTACAATATGACACTTCTCTTCATGTGAAAGGACCATCCGTAGTGCATAACTATATATAAAAAGCAAGAAAGCGACTCAGTCAGCCGCACGATTAAACAGCTATTTTTATGTTTTGAATTTTTGGAAAGTTATTAAGAACAGAACACATAATAATATCCGGATAATAATGATTGCAAAGTGGTTAGAAAATTAACAGGTAGTATAGTCGAATAATTTGATATTTTATTTTGAGTACGCTGCTTTCCGATGCGCTTACGCTGGGTCCATTGTTGAAGTTCGGTCGTCCGGTACGCCAGTACGAAAAATCCCCAACCCGCGGATTCGGACTTCGGGATGTTTCGTACTGGCGTAGCGAAGGACCACGCATTCCTGATCAGCATATTCAACGTAAGAATTACATTCAAATAGAAAAGACGAATGCGCGTAGTCGTGCACGATTTTATATTAAAATTATTGCAACAAGAGTATGTATGTCGCTCCGGCAAGGTGTTCCTGAATAAAGGGGACTGTACAACAACTATGCTAATATGTGTGAAATGTGGCAAAAGCACACAACAGCGGTAACGATGTGGCAGGGAATTGTAAATTGTTATTGAGAGAGAAATCAGACTGGCGATCGAATGCAAACATGTGTCAGGAAAGGCGAAATACAGCGGTATAGGAAAGCAACAAGTGCAGCGGTTAATCAGATAAGTTGCCTTATGCGAAATGGCTATGTTGCCGCGGTATGGGTGGCACAATAACCTTTGCTATTTTGCCGCAGTTTCCGGTATCTTTTTACTTGTTATCATAGAGTTTTAAGTGCAATTGGAACACCCTCAACTGCGCAAAAACAGCTTGCAACAATAGCAAATTTGTTAATCCATTGCAGCCGCACACGCTCAGTTGCCACTGCAGTAATTTCGGTGTACAGATAGTGCAACGCCCAAATTTGTGTAATTTTGGTGTAGTCCACGCGAAGGCCCGTAGCGTGGCTTAAGTGTTTCGTCTATGGTTTTTTATGACTTTAATAACTAAAACACGGTTCAAATAAATTCAAAATTTTTTATACTCTGGAAGCAGTACAGATAACTGATAAGTTATGTTTAGCATTTTAAAAAAAAGAAACGGATGGAAACCGATTCTGGAACAAAATAATTTATGCCTGGTCACTTCAAGGTATATCGCCCATTCTCTGAACATAGATGGCCACTTAAAGGTACATACGAGTTGATGTTGAGATCGCCCCTGGTGCAAGAAAGAAATGAATATCCAAAACTAAAATCCGATTGAAAAAAACTTGTTCAGCTTCCGGTACATTTATACAGTCAGGCTGCATTCAAGGCAACATGATGGGAACAACGTGGTGAACCGATTAGACAACGTCCGCTGGAGTACTTACTCATACCAACGCGGCACAACTCCTTCGCCGTAAGTGTAACCGAATGCAACCAATAATAGGCGGAAAAGAGGACAGAAAAATCCATCGCCGACTCAGTGTCTATCTGTAAAAGAAACTGTAAAGTAGCGCTTGCTGACAAGCGATGCGATAACAACGAAAGCAAGTGTTTCTGTTGTAAGAATAATGTTTTCTAGTACTAAGTTTGTACTTGTGAGTCTGATACTTATTAAAGGTACAGATTTTTTTTAGTGTATGCTGTCGTCATCAGCGCAGCACTTTGGGGTTGACGGTGAGCGTCATACAGGCCGTTACCGTTCCAGAACGAGCCCCGGGACGCTTTGACGGACCCACACTGCTTTATCGATGGAGCCCGGCGTTTCGCTATTGTACCATCGCACACGTACCGCTGGGCGTTCGTCTGCTGAGGACGACCGACCTCGGATCCACGCCGCCCGTTACATACAGTCAACTACTGAGAACTTGAGCAGCGAAGCTGCAGCGCGGATGCATCATCACCGGCAACTCGCCGCGTCGTATAAGTCACCGGGGGTTCTGCGCCTGACCCTCGACCGGATATCCGCCCAGGATGATGAGCTGTGCAGTACCCGTTGTCCCACTGGTGTGTTGCCGCTTCTTTTTTATCAGTCTACAACCTGGTCAAAGCTTACTGCTACACGGCATGCGGTTTGTAATTGTGAATGATCAAGATGGAAGCTGCTGGTGTCGGCATCGAACGTAAAGGGGATGACATGCGCGGTGATTCCGGTGGTTTCACGTATAGGCAGACGTTGATTGCACAGCGGATCAGTCGCGCACGTGATCTAGCCCTTCGTACCTCGTACTGTTTTCCAGCATGATGTCAGATGTTCTGCATCCTTATCGCAACGGTTTTTAAGCTGATACGTAGCGCACTGACGGTGTGGGGAGAAGTGGCTCCTCCGTACACCTGCGCACATGCGGCTGTTAAGTAGTTTTGCTGATGTTTTTTCCATCTACTAGATCTCCAATCTGGCAGATTCTTTAGTTGCTAGATTTCGCCGTCTGAGCTGTTTGCTTTTTCCTTTTGCCTCGTAGCATTCTGCTGCAGTGGCCTTTGATGTGTTTTATGTGAGAAAGATATAAATGTGTGCAGAATGTTAGCGTTCAGTTTCCGTTTCTGCTCGCACAGGGGTGAGCTAGCCGCTTATTTCCCTATTTCAACGGTATGAATGCAACGAAATTATGAACATTTTGTATATTATTCTAGTATTATTCCTACTGCACTACGTATCTCAGGTTGTGGTGCCGCTGCAAGATTAAACACCTATGATAGAAGCACCGTTATCTTATTTCTTATATGTTCTCGTGATAGTGCTGTTTGAATATCGATAAATCTGTTTGTTTGCCGCTGCAGTAGTACACGCGCTTAAAGCTATACGTTTATACAGTTCATCTGAGAAGACGGCATCGGCGGCCTGAAAATATTGAAAGGCTTGATAGCTGCAGCTGGTATAGAGGAATGTAACGCGGTCCAAACAGTACTGTCCGTACAATTTACCCCTTATTTCAAACCAACGACCGGACGGAGATGGGGAACAACACCTCTGACGCGGGCGAGACAGTCCAGCATATTGGCCGTACTTTGCTGTTCGCTATTCTAATGCAGATGTGATTGGAAGCGGAATGAATGTATGGCTCCGTTTACAAGGCCAAAGTGGTTAAGCGTGGCGATTATTCTGGAGAAGATGTTTTAGCCGTCAAAGTCATGCACATCGGTCGCTCCTCTTCCGAAGTTCCAGACCAAGAAAGTTTGACGAAAGCTTTGTACAGAATGAGAAAGTTGACGGAGCTCAGCCATGAAATGTCCAAGTTAGGACATCAGTGGTTCAGTGGTTCTGAACCAATGGAACCACAAGCGAACCAAGCGCGCTCTCACATGCCAACAAGCTGTCACACTACCTCTGTACCCCGTGAACCAATGGAACCAATGGAACCACATGGAACCACAATGGAACCACGAGTGAACCAAGCGCGCTCTCACATGCCAACAAGCTGTCACACTACCTCTGTACCCCGTGAACCAATGGAACCAATGGAACCACATGGAACCACAATGGAACCACGAGTGAACCAAGCGCGCTCTCACATGCCAACACGCTGTCACACTACCTCTGTACCCCGTGAACCAATGGAACCAATGGAACCACATGGAACCACATGGAACCACAATGGAACCACGAGTGAACCAAATGCGCTCTCACATGCCAACACACTGTCACACTACTTCTGCACCCTGTGAACCAATGGAACCAATGGAACCACATGGAACCACAATGGAACCACGAGTGAACCAAATGCGCTCTCACATGCCAACACACTGTCACACTACTTCTGCACCCTGTGAACCAATGGAACCAATGGAACCACATGGAACCACAATGGAACCACGAGTGAACCAAGCGCGCTCTCGCATGCCGACACGCTGTCACACTGCCTCTTTACCTCGTGAACCAATGGAACCACATGGAACCACAATGGAACCACGAGTGAATCAAGCGCGCTCTCGCATGCCGACACGCTGCCACACCACCTCTAAACCCCGTGAGCCAATGGAACCACATGGAAACGCAATGGAACCCTAAGTTAACCAAGGGCGACCTGATTTGCAACAAGCTTCCACACTACCTCTCTAACCCTTCAACTTGTGCCCAAAAGAATGAAGAAGTACTGCTTTTGAAAATATGCGGCGATCGTTCTTATCACCCGGACGGTTTAGAATAATGAGCCACAGGCGAGAATTTCGAATTTTCGGTTCTGGACGTTTGCACATTTGCGAAAAGCTTCAAACTGATTCACACTGTGGCTGATGTCTAGATTTATCTGCGATTGTTGCCGGCCACGTATTTTTTCTCGTGTGTCGGTGCAGTTATTCCCCGGATTCGGTTACTTTGTTCTATAAAAAAATGAAACGTTCGCTACTGTTTTGCCGCACTGTTTTCTGGTTTCCGTTTCTTTTGTCAACGGCTGCAGAATTGCAGATAAAAGCAGCGGAATCAGTAGAAAAATGCGAGAGAATGCTACGAAGTAATAGACTAGCCGTCCACTGCAACGACGAAACTGGAACATAAATCGCTTAAGCAGTAACTGCGAAACACACAATATTTGTAACTGCAAAAAAAGCGTAACTATGAAACGGAAATGGATAGTTTGCATACGGTCGCTGTTTAGCGGCAGTATCCTTTAGTTTTCCATGAAAGAGGTTTTTTGCGGTGTTTTTGGACGCAAACACGAACGTTTTTCACTAACTATCGAGTAGTATCGACACATTCATGTACTGGACCATGCTGTACGGCGAGTACCAAGAGCAGCTGATGAAACGCCCATACAGAGAGTATACAGAGGTTGAGCCACCCACATTGGCACACTTTTGGTAGAAAATTTTTTAAAATTTTCTTGTCAAGTTTATCCCAAATCTGCTGATGCAGTTTTCTTACCTCGTCTTCTTTGAACGTAAAACACCTAATTGCTTTTGATTATCAGGTATTCGTGAGCCACGAGATTCGAACTTCCAACGGCGACCAGCGAAAAAAATGCGATCAAAACGTTGCACTTCCTGGTTCTGTTTTAGAGCGATTATAAAATCAGGCAATGGTTTTTTTTCGTCGGATTGTTGTTGCAATTATAGAAGAGGGTTGAAGAAATATACATAAGTGCAACATATGGCCGGAAAAACAAACTTTGGCTTTGAGGCACGCAAAACAGGCATTTTGTCTACTTCCGGGTATGCAGTTTTTGAAAGGTTTCCTGTGTAGGCCGCTAATAACTCGAAGGCTGACACCGCTAATGCTTGAACTGTCCCAACGTGAATAACATTGTGATAAGGCATGTATCTAAAAGTTATGCTGAAGTTTTGAGCAGCAACAAGCGTTCGGTAACAGAAAGGCAGGGATTTTAAGGACTTTCGGTCGAATTCGGGTTTGGGCTGGGTTAGGGCATCCAGGAAACTGTAGCCGTTGCCCCGATTCAAGCCAAACAAGTTTTAGGTGATGCAGAAATAAGTGGGCAACACTTTTTAAGTTCATTTCAGTGCATGAAGTCGAGAACGGGAATCTTGAGAAAATTTTACCTGAAACGCGTATCAGTTTTGAAACGCACTGTTCTAGTACCACGTTCCAGGTTTTTAATTCCTATAAGTCAAGCAGTTTTCTTGACCGACATTGTTTTGGCTTATAATACACAGAATAACCTGGGCTATCCGAAACAATATTGTGACCAACCGTAGGTAACAAACAACATTCAAAAAAAATTATTTTGAGCAGTGTGGCAATGTGGGTGGCTCGCCCTCTGTAGAATGAGTATCGGCATGGCGTTTTCTTAATCCAATCTTGGGTTTTCTGGCATTGCCAAGTAACTTGTCGCATGAAGCTACGGCGTTGCAAAAAGGATTTTGCTCGAGAAGGTGCGCTAAGGATGCTGTGGTACCAGGCATACCGATCACTTAGGCCGTTTTCATTTCGGCCGAACAATGTCGACCGCCGCTCACTTCGGCCGCAAATCCTTTCGGCCGACTCTTATCTTTGCCTAATTTAGGCAAGAAAACATTATTTTTGATGTAACAACCTTGCGTAGTTCCATAATCTTTCGAATAAAGTAAGAATAACCTAAGAACAAAGTAATAACAACTTAAGAATAACTTAGGAATAACCAAAGGAAGTCAAGCAACCGAAGATAACCTAAGAAAACCAAGAAGGATAAAAATAACCTAAGAAACATAAGAAAACCTAAGCAGACAAACCTAAGACAACCTAAGACAAGGGCTACCGATCACTTCTGCCGTTTTCATTTCGGTCATGCTCATTTCGGCCTAACTTTTTCGGCCGCCGTTCGTTTCGGCCGAGGCTCACTACGGCCGCAGCTCATTTCGGCCGACGCTTGTTTTGGTCCAATTTGGGCAAGAAACGTTACTTTTGATGTAACTACGATTAAATGGTACTATAGTTTTTCGAATAAACTAAAAGTAACCTAACTATTACTTAAGAATAACCGAAGAATAACCAAAGAAAATCGAAGAAACCTAAGAATAACCTAAGAAAACCTAACAAAACTAAAAAAACCATAAGAGAACTTAGAAACCTAAGAAGCCTAAGAATTCTAAGATTTCTAAGATTTTTAAGATTTCTAAGATTTTGAAAATTTCTAAGATTTCTAAGATTTCTAAGATTTCTAAGATTTCTAAGATTTCTAAGATTTCTAAGATTTCTAAGATTTCTAAGATTTCTAAGATTTCTAAGATTTCTAAGATTTCTAAGATTTCTAAGATTTCTAAGATTTCTAAGATTTCTAAGATTTCTAAGATTTCTAAGAATTCTAAGAATTCTTAGAATTCTTAGGCTTCTTAGGTTTAAATCTTCTTAGGTTCTAAGAATAACCAAAGAAACCTAAGAAACCTAAGAAACCTAGGAGACCTAAGAAACCTAAGAAACCTAAGAATTCTAACAATTCTAAGAATAACCTAAGAAACCTAAGAAACCTAAGAAACCTGAGAAACCTAAATCACCTAAAATAATAACCTGGAAAACTTAAGAAACCTAAGAAAACCGAAGCAAGATAACAAAAATTAGGAAAACTTGGGAAACTGAAGATGGCCAATTGTCCTTCTGCCGAAATGAGCGGCGGCTGAAATGAGTGCTGGCCGAAGTGAGCCTCGGCCGAAATGAACGTTGGCCGAAATTAACACATGCGGCCGAAGTGATCAGACGCGAAGAAAAGCTAAGAAATCTAAGAAAACTTAATGAAACGGTAGTAAAACGAAGATAACCTAAGAAAACATAAGAAGCCAAAGAATAACTTAAGCAAACCTTAGAAACCTAAGCAGACAAACCTAAGACCCCTAAGAAACCTAAGAAACCAAAGAAACCTGAAAAAACTAAAAAACCTAAGGAACCTAAGAAACCGTAAAAACCAAAAAATACCTAAGAAAATTGGTTGCATTGCGTTTACTTCCTTCTCTGTTTGAAACGAGATTTGCAAAGTTCGTTATGTTCAACTGGTAAGCAAACTGGCGATCAGCAAGATTGTGTCCTCTGCAATGTGTCTGTCAACGATTTGTCGATTGCCGACATTTTGTTGACCGACACGTGAGCTGTCGATCAACGAAAGCGTTTTAGGAAAATGTCGGCCAGCAAGTTTGCAGAAAAAGAAATTGTGGGTCAGCAATCTGTCGGTCAGCAATTGTGTCAATCAGCAACATTTCGGTTAGCAAATTGTCGGGCAGCGAAACGGAGGTCGGCAACTTGACGTCCTACCGATTAAAGGTAAGCTACGGATTGCTTCCAAATATAAAAACAATGAGAAACCTGAAAAAATTATAAAATTATAGAAAAAAATAAAAAAGACCTAAAAAACCTAAGAAAATATAGGACAAAAAAAAGCAACAATATGAAAACATAGGCACACTTATGAAAACGTAAGAAATTCAAAGAATAAGACTTTAGAATAGAGTAAAAAAAGAGAAAATATAAAGAAACCCAAAAATAAGAACTCATAGTTACATAAAAATTTACCAAAACGTGTGTAAAAAAGGAACATAAGAAAAACTTACAAATCACAGTGCCCGAAATGTCCACTTGCCAAAATGGCTTTAAGCCGAATTGAGTGCTGTCCGAAGTGGGGCTCGGCTGAAGCGGTTGCGACTGGCCGAAGCGTATTGTGGCCGAAACGATTGCCTACCGCAAAACTTTGGCCGATACGGAAATGGCAGAAGTGATCGGTTGCCGTGTTTCTGTTGGTTCACGGGGTACAGAGGTAGTGTGACAGCTTGCATGCAAGTGAGAGTTATCTCGGTTCGCTTGTGGTTCCATTGTGGTTCCATGTGGTTCCATTGGTTCCATTGGTTCACGGGGTACAGCGGTAGTGTGACAGCGTGCATGCAGTTAAGAGTGCTCTTGGTTCGCTTGTGGTTCCATTGTGGTTCCATGTGGTTCCATTGGTTCCATTGGTTCCATTGGTTCACGGGGTACAGAGGTAGTGTGACAGCGTGTGTGCAGGTGAGAGTGCTCTTGGTTCGCTTGTGGTTCCATTGTGGTTCCATGTGATTCCATTTTTTCAATTGGTTCACGGGGTACAGCGGTAGTGACAGCTTCCATGCCGATGGTAGTGCTCTTGGTTCGCTTGTGGTTCCATTGTGGTTCCATGTGGTTCCATTGGTTTAATTGGTTCACGGGGTACAGCGGTAGTGACAGCTTGCATGCAAGAGAGAGTGCTCTTAGTTCGCTTGTGGTTCCATTGTGGTTCCATGTGGTTCCATTGGTTCACGGGGTACAGAGGCAGTGTGACAGCGTGTATGCAGGTGAGAGTGCTCTTGGTTTGCTTGTGGTTCCATTGTGGTTCCATGTGGTTCCATCGGTTCCATTGGTTCACGGGATCCAGCGGTAGTGTGACAGCGTGCATGCCGATGAGTGCTGTTGGTTCGCTTGTGGTTCCATTGTGGTTCCTTGTGGTTCCATTGGTTCCATTGGTTCAACTGAATCCGTTTTACGTTAGCAGGCTTTTTGCTCGGTTCCATTGGTTCTGAACCCAGCGAACCGCTCGTGTCCTGGATTATGGGTTCATTCCTATGGAACCACTAATGTCCTAACTTGGACATTCTATGTGTACCTGGTACACTACGAGACGACAGCTTTAGTGATGGACACTTTGTGGTACACTGTACCAGAAAGTGTCCATCACTAAAGCTGTCGTCGGAGCCGCCATTGAACTAGCAAATGGATTACTATCAAGGTAAAAGGTCCTTTTAATTTTGACCTAACTATGTCATATGTCATATAAAATCATTTCAGGAGATCTCGCTGGTTTTCTAAAGGAGGCCAGGCAAGACCCAGCCCTCTTAAAAAGTTATAAAAAAGTTGCTCAGCTTGTGGCGTGCGTGGCGTGCATAGCAAGACTACTGGACTTCCTCCATGAGAACAGCATGATACACGGGGATTTGAAGCTGGAAAATGTTCTTGTAACCGTAAGAGAAGGGGGCCGCAAGGAGCTGCTGATTAGTGACTTGGATGATTTAGTGCAAATGCAGGGAAACGCCACCTGTTCTGCAGATATTTCGCATCTACGTGGTACGATTCGCTACATGTCACCCGAAATGCTGAGAAAATTTTCCCAGCAACCGACAGAGTCCGGGATGGAAAACTGATATCTGGAGTCTGTGTTGCATAATTCTGGATATGGCCGAAATATCCACGGGTGTGAATGACAAACGACTCGTTAAAGATGGAAACACTGTAGAGTGGGACGCCACAAATAGCCATTTCGATTATGCCACGAAGATAATCAATGGTTACGTACCCTTAGTTAGCGAGAAAATTGCCCCAAACCTAGTTGATCTCATTCGAAAATGTTTGGATCCAGTTGCTGCGAATAGGATATCAGTTAACACATGTGCTCTTTCGGTTGCGAGGAAACCAAGCTGTCATATTTTTTCCCAGTAAGTTGACAGAATCACAGTTAATAATGTTCGATCCTTTAACTGACCGTTTAAGCCGTGAGAACGTGGTCCGCCCTCCAAGCGACCCAAACACCAGCTGGCTGACAGTTACTGGGCGGCATTTAGCCGATGCAGAAATCGTGCGCGCAGAGCAGCTGTGTCACTTACATCTCACCCGTGGCCCCGTCAGAACATTTCGGTTGTGGAATATGAGCACAGGCAAATGGCGTGATATACCACCACCCCCGGTAATGCATTCTGCAGCAAAACTTATCACGGTCCACCGCAAGACTTATTTCTGGGACCGAGATGAGTGTTTTATGAAAATCGATACTGAAACTGGCAGGACAGTAGCCCGAAGGAAATCGCCCGCGGAAATGGGGTATGTGGCAGTAACACCGAAGCAGGGTTGCATGTCAGTTCTAAGGCCACCGTTGTATTTCCGCACAATTTGCTGACCGACAATTTATTTTCTACAATTTCCCTGCTTTTTCAATGCTTTCGTAATTGATTATATTCTTAACACTTATCGTATTTTGGTTTTTATATACGCTGCATATTCCTGTAGGCCTCTCAAGCTAGCCAATGAGATCTGGTAGGCACGCCTCAAAAAAGTCGGTACACAGAGTACTGAATCGTTTGCGCCAAGTTCAGATAGCAAAACCGATTAGGTCTGGTACTCGAAAATAAACAATACATTGAATTAATACATAGTTGAGTTTTTATTCCATATATGACGACATCGTGTCTCATTTTAACGCATATCCCATCAACTTACCCGTTTGACTCCCGTTTAGACTTCATAACTTTTTATATCTATATCTAATCTATTTTGGGTCGACCCATCGTTCAAAGAGTGTGAGAATGGAAGAGTTGTTTCAAAGTCGCGGGTAGGCGAAAATAAATGCTGTCAGCTTCGAATTCTTGTGTTTTTTACATTTTACAACTCCTCCGAATTACGCATTTTCGAAGGCTCCGTTACCGTCTTGGCTTCAGAAGGTAATTACCGAAGCGACCAATGATGCTCGTATCGGAAAAGAGGCTCGGCATTTCGTGTACCGCGCAGTGTGGAGTCGACTCCAGGTAGAAGATGATACAGCGGGGTTCGCGAATACTTGTTCATTATTGCCATGTTGGTATTTAGCGAAGTGGGAAAGTGAAGCGCGGAGAAATGGTAATTTATCCAGAAGAGTTTACGCAACAACTGCAAGACTTATTTCCCGACGACAACGTGCATAAAAATGTAAGTAGATTTTCATAGAATTGTCGATTTCTACAGTAATTGTGACTGTACTTTTCACTTTAATTTTTTTAGATGGGTCGACCCACAGTTTCTTTGGAGCAAATTTCACGGTTATAAGATCTGTTACAGTTTAAGGCTGAGAAACTGAAATAAATCTGCTGATTCGCTCGAATTTTATTTATCGTTGCATACATAACAAATAGCACCGCTATGCTCACCACAGACATTATTTCCACACCGTACACACAAAACCGTCGTTTTACGATTTTTTTTACTGGGGCAATAAGAACATGCTTTGCGTTTCCCCACTTTAGGTAAAGGAACGGAGTCGACTCCAGCGCTCTCTGGTGTCATACCTAAAACTTTGGAGATGAATACCTTCATTGGGCGATGTGCCGATGGCAGCTTCTCTTTCAGATAAGGATGGATCAATGATTCACTGAGTTCCGTCAGAAAAATACGTCTGGAATGGTTTTTTCTTGCATTCCAATCAGGGTTAAGATTTTTCCAAATAACCAAGGCATTAATCGCTGTAATATCCAGTATATTGTCGAACACCGCTTTCGTTCACCTGCGGGTTTTCCTATGTACAGTGTACTCACCTATGTATACAAAACATACCTGAAAGGAGTCGACTCCAAAGGATAAACACTGTTACCTATCATCTGATCCATAGTATCCACTCCGGCTTTAGTCGCATTGTAATCAGTAATAATCTCTGGCTTCATTTCTGCTTCTTCCGAAACGTTTTTGTCGTGATGCAAAGTGCTGAGGAGAATAACAGCTTTTCCAATTTTCGGCACATACGATACCAGCGTCATATCATCAGTAAATCCAAACTTGGCGCTGTAGAGTTCCCGTTTGCGGCAGGGCAAAAACTCGTACGGAATTTCGGGCTTATCCTTTCGCAACGTTCCAGTTATAGTAATATTCCGTTTCAGCAGTTCGTTCGCCAATTTTGTGTCCGTAAAAAAGTTGTCGCAAGTCACGTTAATCCCCGAGGTCGACCTCAAATGGGAAAGCAGATCCAACACAACACGTTGCCCCAGGTTCTTCTCCGGTGCACCCCCTGGGGGCTTCCTAGTGTACAACTGAATGTTCAACACATACCCGGTCTCCACGTCAACCAACACCCAAAACTTGAGGCCATACTTTGCTGGCTTAGACTTGATATACATTTTGAAACCACAGCGTCCTCTAAATGGGTATAGCTGCTCGTCGACAGTAGCATAGAACCCGGGATTGAACGAATTTTTGAGTGTTGATACCCAGCTGTCCCAAAACTCGCGAATTGCACACATTCTGTCCGTTTCTTGCCGTTCTTCGCGAGTTCTTTTATCATCAAGTCTGAGAGCGTTGGAAATTTTCATGAACCGGTCTCTAGACATTACGGCGTTATACAGAGGTCGACCTCGAGCCTGATTCCACAACTCTACGGTATCCGTCCGGGATTCGCGGTTCACTCCATGTAGCAACAGCAAGCCAATGTAAGCATCCAGCTCCACGCTACTCAGCGGTTTCCAGTCGTCCTTGTATTCTTTCTTCCCCTTGTAGTTGGTATGGATGAGAACGATCGCTTTCATGGCGTCAGTCATAAAGTTGTCCCATGCATCACGAATCGTAGCAATTCGACCAACCAAATGAGATTTTGGCCCTGGTTTGCAGTACACTTTGTCGCAGGATCGAAACTTTCCTGTAGCTGGCGCGCTTGAACTCCATTCTATTTCACCATTCTTTGAGATGTAAAGTTCCTTATCAATCTCAATCTCAACAGGTGCGTCAGGTTCTTCGGATGAGTTTCTGGTGCCGTCCTGATCTTCTGCATCAGACTCGTTAGTACGAGGTCGACCTCAAACGGAAACGGTTTCGCTTTTCCGGATGACATGTTACAAAATTTAAACGGATGCTAGTTTTAATTTGTTATTAGGGAAAATACAGCGATTTTTAAAAAGATTATTATCGGATCAATATTGCGCAAACGATCAGTACCATTGTTACGAGGCAAGGGCACCTGGTCGGGACGGTTTTCAGTCGAAATTTTTCCATTTTGTTTCTTGCTACAAACTGTCTTGCAGAACTTCGCATAAATTTTTTAAATGTTGTTCTTTGACTTAAGAAAACAAAGGATTCATTTATTTAGAACATTACATTAGCCGATTTTGGCAAAAAAAAACACTGCGGTAGTTATTGGCGTTTAAGGGGCCGTTTCCGGTTAAAGCGGTCTTTAAGGCCGGTCGGATTTCTCTTTTTCAATCGTTTATTTTCCAAAAAAGAATGTGCAGTTTGATAAATAATAATGTTTGTGAGGAATTCAGGATAGCCGTTACGAGCCAAAACCGCAAACTGATTTGTTGCGATTTTCTCAAGTGTGGCTGCGGCCGCGAAGACCGCCCCCGTACGAGTAGTGTTAAGTTATTTAGATTTATTTAGATTGTCTCAGCGTTTTGGTAAGGTTTCTTAATCGTTCTTGGGTTTTTCTAGTTTTTTTTCTGAGAATAGCGTTTCTGAGAAGAGCGTAGATATTTTACGTTCGTCGCGTTCATTTTTCGTTTTTTCATACGATTTTTAGTGGCTTTCGGGGCGCTAAATTACAGATCATCAGAATGTCGTCAGCAAATTATCGGTGTTTAGCAAATAGTCGTTTAGCAACCTGTCGATCGGCGAGTGCAATTTCAACGGGTTGTCGGGTAAAAATTTAGTTGGTCAGTAGGTTAGCAGTCAACGTATCTTCGGTGTGCCGAAAACAGAGAAATCCACACAGCGGGCAATTCGAGCCATACTTTCTTTTACAGGGCGGCTTCATCGGTCGAAGCTGTAGCCAAATATGGCCAGCAGATATATTACGCTACATCCACCAGCCTGTATCGGTACGATACGGATGGCGACGAATGGGAAGCCTTACAAAACTTGCCAAAAAAGCGGAAGAAATTTGCAATGGCTGTGGTAAACAGCTGCATATACATTATCGGGGGATGTTTTTGGGGACTCTCTGATGCCTGCACTTCGGAGCAGTTCTTCGATACTGGTGCTTGGGAAAATGCGCTTATTGCCTCAGCCAACTGCATTCGTCTGAGCCTTCAGAATGGTTCGTGGGAAGAAATAGACCAGCTCAGACAACCGCGATATAGCCCCGCTGCTTGTGTAACTGATGATCGAATATTTGTCTGCGGCGGCAGAAGTCTCGCAAAGAAGCACGCGCTCACAATGGAGACCTATGACACCACCCAATGCGTCCCATGGTCAACCGTTAATTTACTGCAGAAGGACATCCAGCTGCTTTCAGACTTGGCGGACAAATGCAGTTTTTACGAATCCCTGGACGCTATGTCAGTTAGTATGGATGAAGTCTGCATCGATTCAAATGCTTCTGACTAAATCCCGTATTTTAGTAAGGTTTTCAGTATAAAAATCTTGGTAAAAAAACTGATGTGTACGAATAGCGCTATGCTACGAAGTCGCTGCAACGACGAAACTGGAACAAACATCGTTTAAGCAGTAACTGCGAGAAACACAATATTTGTAACTGCGAAAAAAGCGTAACTATGAAACGGAAATGGAAAGTTTTTCATACAGTCGCCGTTTAACGGCAGATATTCTTCAGTTTTCCATGAAAGAGGTTTTTGCGCTGTTGTTGGATGCCAGCACGAACGTTTTTAAAACATTATCGACACATTCATATACTGGACCATGCTGTACGGCGAGTACCAAGAGCATCTGATGAAACGCCAACGCACTGAGTATGCAATGAGTATTGGCATGGCGTTTCCTTAATCCAATCTTAGTTTTCCTGGCATTGTCAAGTAACTTGTCGCATGTACAGAGTGGCTATGGCGCAGCAAAAAGGATTTTGCTCGAGAACGTGCGCTAGGGATGCTTTGGTACCATCAGTGCGACGCTTCAAAATTTTCACTGTTCCTCTGGTATTATAATTTTTTCGAATTAGAAGCCCTAGATTTCTAAATTTTCAAAGGTGCACGGGGTGAGGCTTATACCGCAGAGGAGGCTTATATTGTGGGGGAGGCTTTTAAATTTTCGAAGCTTTGAAACTAGCGCTACTACTATACACCGTATATGGTGAGAGGCCTCTAATGCGGAGGAGGCTACTAAATTTTCGAACTTAAGTAAGGGGAGGCTTTACGATAGAGGTTTCAATTTTGGAAGAGGCGTTAAATTCGAATTTATGGTAGCTGCAAAAAGATATTACGCATTGTGCATCACTAGTCAGTGTTAAATAGCAACTGCGTAGCTCAACGTAACCCCGTATCGATTTATAGAAGCAATTATCGACGGTTCACATGTCTAAGGCCTTGGCTCGAATTCGAACCGTATCTCGCTACGGAACAGCAGCTCCGACGCACGAGGTAGCTGTCTGAAGTGGCAACGCCCACTAATACGATTTACCAAGCCGATTTAATACCATTTAATAACCTAAGAATAACCTAAGAATAACTTGAGAATAACCTAAGAAACCTAAGAATAACCTAAAATACCTAAAAAATCTAAGAAATTTAAAAAACCCGAAAAAATCTAAGAAACCTAGAAGCCTAAGAAACCTAAGAAACCTAAGAAACCTAAGAAAACTAAGAAACCAAAAAATACCTAAGAAAACTGGTTGCATTGGGTTGACTTCTTTCTCTGTCTGAAACGGGATTTGCAAAGTTCGTTATCTTCAACTGGTAAGCGAATTTTCGATCAGCAAGTTTGTGACCTCTGCAATGTTTCGGTCAGGGATTTGTCGATTACCGACATTTTGTTGACCGACAAGTGAGCTGTCGATCAACAATATACCAGTATTATACCGGGCGCGACCTATTGACCTAGTTTTTTTAGTTTGTACGTAACTTTTACCCCTGAATCCACAAATGTTGGTCCCGAGTGAGGAAAATGAAAAATGATATACGAAAGCGTCTTAGCAAAATGTCGGCCAGCAAGTTTGAAGAAAATGGAACTGTCAGTCTGCAATCTATCAGTCAGATATTGTGTCAATCAGCAACATATCAGTTAGCAAAATGTATTGCGGCCGAAATAGCTGCCGACACGGAAATAGCAGAAGTGATCGGTTGCCGTGGTTCTATTGGTTCATGTGGTACGGAGTTAGTGTGACAGCGTGTCGGCATGTGAGAGCGCACTTGGTTCACTCGTGGTTCCATTGTGGTTCCATGTGGTTCTCTTGGTTTCATTGGTTCCATTGGTTCACGGGGTGCAGAGGTAGTGTGACAGCGCTCGGCATCAGGGAGCGCACTTTGTTCATTTGTGGTTCCGTGGTGGTTGCATCGTGGTTCCGTGGTGGTTTCATCGTGGTTAGTTCACTTGGTTCCATTGGTTCAGAACCTGGTGAACCACTCCTGGCTATTGGTTCATTCCTATGGAACCACTTAATGTCTTAACTTGGACATTCTATGCCTTTTCCTCGACATCTGCAGCTACAATTCTTATAATAAACTTCATCTCGGATAATAGATATCATTCAGAAACCTTTTTCCATGTCACCTCCCAAATGCTGCAGTAAATAGGCAGATATGTATCCAAACCGGAACTGCCATAGCCTTCTGGGTTCCAGATTAGCCCATGAAGCGGGCATCATTGGAAACACCGGCACCTGGAATGGCTCGGACAATATCACGGATGCCATTAAGAAAGCCCACTTCTCCGCCTTGGGATGAAATTAACTTTTCGGCTTCGCGGTCACGAAAATACACCAGTTTCTTATCTTTTGACAGCTTTACATATTTCCCAACCTGTAAATTTAAATACAAAATATCCGTAACAACACAAAACAAGCCTAAAAATTTTAGCAAGCCTAAAATTTATATACGAATTCTAAAGGCTGCTGTTTAGTCAGGCATACGATTATTATAAGTGCGTAAACTGAACTACCTCATCGAATGACTCGGCCATAAGTTGGAAAGAACAACTACTGTATTTGAAAATTTTTACAAAGCACGTTATCCAGTAAACTTGTGCGAAAAGTTGCATTATGCGACTATAAACTCGGGCAGCAAAGTTGTGCGTTTTAGTGCGCTCATCAAAACTTTGACATGCAGTCGCAAATATCACGTTCGATTTGGTTTATCTAGGTCAAGATAATCCAACTACAGCAAACTGAAAATATTTGCAGATATTGTTCCTCTCAAAACACAGTATGCGTACGAAGCAGTTCACAGGCGCCTGAAACGAAAGCGCATAAACCACTTCAGCACAGTCCCTAAAATATGTATGATTTGGTTTCTAGGCCAAGTTAATCACCCAACAAAAGATATAGTTCACGCCAAAAACATACATCCGGGATGTTCTACAAAAACTATCTGCAGATTGAAACTATTTGTATATCGTCCCTCTCATAACACAGCATGCGTACGAAGCAGTTCAACGGCGCCAGACACGAAAGCGCATCAATCACATTCGCTTTTGTCTATGTACATCTGGACAGTCTGCGGGCAGTAAGAGTGAACGACTTTGAAAATAACATGCGTTTTTAACTGTTGTCATATTTATTTGCAATCCAAGATGCATTGCTACCGCATTCATATCAAACATGACTGTTAGCTTGTAAGTATTTTTGTGTGCAGTGTTTCTGTTTGTATACCACTGCTGTATTGGGAATGGTTGCATCCTTTTCGGTTAACGTAACAGATACTGCTGATGGCCTTAGATTAATGAGCATTTTGGAAACCGAGCCGAATTCCAGGGAAGCTGGATCACTTCTGGTGTTGAAGTACGGACTAAGGAATGTTCGAAAATTTCAGTTTTTGCATGACAGGGTACCGCAGACAATACCAAAGAAAAAGCGTTTAGAGGTGAGCTTGTTTTCTGCCAAAAGTTAGAAAAACTATAATTGCGCGAGAGTATAATTCACTTCAATAATGTGGCTATTTTCTTTTTTCTTCAATAATGTGGCTAGTTTTTGTGATTGCGCGCTTTCGTTTTTGCCGCTCATTGTTATGCAGCAACAATGCAAAAGTGTACTACAGTATTTATACCTGTAACCCAGATGCCGCTGTTTCTGTGTGCCTATTTCTTTGAGCAACAGCAACGTATAACAGGTACCCAAGCGTTTCTGTTTGTATGTTTGTGTTTCTGCTCTCGAGCAACAAAATGTACCGGCAGCACAAACATTGCTGTTCTGTGTTTCGTTTCCGTCGAAACTCTACCTTTGTAACAGAAACAACAAAAACAGTAACATTTTAAGATCAAGTAGTTTTAGAACAGCATTATTAAGACGGGCAATTTTGCGGTCTGCAGCTCTTGTCCGCCATATTTGGAGCTTCAGAAGCTTTCGTTGCAGAATTGCAAGATGCGGTAGAAAAATCGGCACCAAAATTTTTATCGTACCGGCCTTCGTCTGAAGTGGAAGTTTTAGCGCCTCCGGTGACAATTTGCCTAAAAGGCTGCCTGTATTGAAAAGGGCCGCTGAAGAATGAGCCAAAACATCCGTTATGGCACCGTAATCCTGTAAATGTCAGTTTTGAAGCACAGACATAGATAGCTACATCACTAGCGATTGTTCGGTGATACAGCAATGTTACCGGCAAAAACTGATACTACTACAGCTTGTGCTAGTGGTACTGATACTTATTAAGCTTGTCACTTATCAGTTAGCCTGTTACTTATTTCGCTGTTCGGGATGCAAATCGCGTTTTCGGTACTCTCAGGAGATTGCGCTAAGGAAAACGAGCGATTAAAAGCACGAGCGATTAAAACCTGAGCCAGGAAAGTTCTTAATCGCTCGTCTTTTAATCGCTCTGCTAACGGAGTGATAAAGAAATTTCGCAAATTTTCTTGATCGGCCAACTTCTTAATCGGTAGTGATTAAGAAACTTCACTAGGAGTGGCATCAGCTAGCCAATGCCAATTGCGTATCGAGTTCGAAGTTCAGACCAACTTCTTAATCGCTCAGACTTTTAATCGCTCGTTTTCCTTAGCGCATTCCCTTGTAATTCCCCTGTCTGTTTGGACCGACCGCCAGCAGAAGAGCTATACCATGTACACGACGAAGCAGCCGTACCTTCGATGTTACACAGCAGGTTTATTTTGCAGCACAACCACCCAATAAATAGCATGTACGTGCTTTCGTAAGATGTTTATATATATACATGTATATATATATACATGTATATATATATATCGAAAGTCTGTGAAAAACTGACAATAGTCACTAGACTGTACAGCCGAGTACCTTTCGAAGGTTTTGTTACCGAAAAGCAGCAGACTAACGGTTGGGGACCAGGTAAAGCGTCGCGCCTGTTAGCAACCAATCGCAAAAAGACTGCAAACAACCCTTTAAATGTAATAACATTTTTTCCGCACAATTCTCTAGGAAGATCGTGTCGAGAGCATTTTTTTATGGTCAAATTCGCCAAGAGCTGCGGGAACGAGATTTCATTTACCCGTTTAAATTGCGTCAAGACTTGTTCCTGTGTTTACCAGAAACAGAAAAAATGGATCTTTTCGTCGATTTATGAACATACATGCGTACCAGAATGTGAGGCTTTAAACTGCAAATATCATGCAGTAGGTGATGGCTTCTGGAAGGCTGCGCTTCGTACATGCGCCCAGGAAGTTGTGGTGAGTCCTGGTTTTCTAGTTAGGCGTTTATATAGCTCGATGGTTACATCCTTCCCTTAGGAAATTTTATAGAGCGGCACCCAAAAAATTACCCAAATGTTCGTAGAATACCGTATGACATTGTTTGCAGAATACCTTACGTCAAATGGAATGCCTTTAATCAATTATCCGAATCAGTGTACTCGGGCGCTGTTGGGATATCAGCATTTTGCACAGAGCACCATTCACTGGAGAGCAAGCGAACAACTAGGTCAAAGAAAACTCATGATACAAGGTGAAAAGTTTTTTTTGAATTTGAAGAGCAAGTACCAGTAGTCGTTTATCACAATAATTATTCTCAAATTTATTAGGTAATTTGACCCTTTTTGAGGCAGCATCGCAACCTGGCGTGACAGTAAACAAGTTGTTGGCAAATGACGTTATCCGAAACGTAGAAAAATCCAAAACGGATGGCAATGCATCGTGTCCACAATTAGACCTGAACAAAGAATGTCAGAAAAATAAGGGCGAAGGCGAGCGAGGACACTGCTATAGCCGTGGTTACTTTTTCATTGTTCGTGGTTCTGGAATAATCGATTCTTTCGCTCCTCTATTCCGGTGAGTACATAAAGCGGTTAATTTTGCGTATTTCAGATGTTTCCAGTCTTACGCCTGCTAACATAAGTATGCGTATTTAAAGTCCATCGTTTACACTAATTTCCTGTGTTTGTTTCGCTAGAGCTGAAAGCCTTGGTCAGGTTTACTTGATTTTTGTGGTCTGGCTGTATCAACGCTTGCAGGAGATTCCACAAACAGAGTGGGGGCGATTTGTTGTTGCATACGGCAATATGTGCCAGCTTAATCGCCTGAAGGCAAGCAAAGAACCGCTGCCACTTCCGGAGCCGTACTGCTGGATGTGGAAAGATGTGCGTAAGGTGATAGACGGCCCACACATAGCCAACCATAAAAATCCGGCATGCCGCCAGTTGAATGATTCCAAAGCTCTTAAAGCGAAAGGGGAGCCAGATTTGTGTATTAACACCATGGCTGCAGTCTGCAGAGCAGACGTTTAGGTGGTTGGTGAAATATAAGAAGCAGCTTAATTGACATCGTTTACGTTGGAAGTTAACCGGATAAGCATGTAAGAATAATCCAACTTTCACAATGCCCACTGTGCGCAACTATCAAAATAACATGAAATAACGAACAAAACACAAAAAATAACTATCAAATAACACACAACGTACGGCGAAAACACGTACACAACAAATTAAATAAGCATAAAATGGAACAACGCGCGTTATCGAAACTCGAAACAACAAAATACGTAAAATGCCGGTTAAAAACGGAGCGCTTTTAAGGGAACAGTGTGTGTCACGCAGGCCGATTCCGGCGCGTACCGATCCCCGGATCGTTCGGCCGGTCGCACAGCACTCCACAGATTCACCGTCGGATCGTACTCCTCCATCCCGGACAGCGGCATCCCGTCGCGGTTGCGCCCTCCGCAGGCGTATAGTTTGTCATGCAGGACGAACATAGCGTGTCGGTAGCAAGGAAAGGTGAGGTCGGCCACCTACTGCCATTCGGCACCCGGCCACGCCCAGATGTCGACGCTCGCAGGTGCGAAGGACGACTAGTCCTGCCGCCGGGGCCTCTCAAATGCCGCCCGTCACGTATAGGTGACCGTTGAAGACTTTGGCGGCGAAGCTGAAGCGTGACCTGGACATTGCCGGCAGATATCGCCACTGGTTTGTGGCGGCGTCGTACATTTCGCCGGTGGCCTGGATGGCGCACTTGCGGCCCTTCACGGGACAGCCATCACAAAGGTAAAAGTACCGGCTCACATGTCAAATGCCACTTCTTTCCTGTACACAAATTGTCAACTACAGTCTGCAAATGCTGAAGGGAGCTGCGTGGATATGTTGTCGCAGTCATACTCTCTTATTATTTTTCTTTCATTTCGTTATCCCCACTGGTCGACGAATCTGCATTTCGGTGCAACGATGCAACCTCACACCAAAGTTTCTTTTGTCGAACATAAGGAACCAGACCAAGAAACCAGCTGGCCGCGAGAATGGGATGGACAAGCCAGCATCGTTTGTGGTCACGGTTTTTTCAGAAAACCGGTACGTTGACGTCAAAAGCTCACCTAGGCATGGCAAACCAAAATCAAAGCAGCTTAACTATTATTCACAACGCTTTCGAATCCTTTGATTAACCAGCGTTTCGGGTTGATTCTAATTAAAGAAAAGGTGCTGCCATATTGAATGCTGTGAATTTATCAGAGCAAAACCGAAATTGATTACTTAGATCCCATGTTTACAATCAGACTAACAATTGTAAGTATTGAGATGGTGTCTGTTTTACTGTTAACCGAGTGGCTGTCGCCGAACATTAGAAAATAGTAAATGAAACTTTTGTTTTTGCGTAAACGCTTGTGGTGCGCCACGATAGAATTTGATAGCCGTCTGTCTCCTCCGGTGCTGAGCTTCTCAACAATTGTCGACGCGCAACGGAAGCGGCATGTACAGTGTATCAGTTGATTAATTTTACAGCACCGAGGCCGTTTCCTGTTATGAGACCGGTATTTACGTAGTACGTTCGGTGCTCGGGGAATTTCAACCAGGATCATCGCTCTTATCTTTTTGCTCCTTGTTTACACAGCGTCCGTTACTGAACTTTGTTTACAGTGTACATTCTGAAACATTGCCATCGTTTTAACTGCCATCGTTTGCTGACCGAAATGGTCACCGGCATGCCGGCTGTCGCATACGCAGAATAGTCTAGTCTGGAACCACAGCATCAGCGAAATCAGTCTTGAACTGTTGATCATCGGATTCTTCCGACGATCCATTTCGCCGTTTTATGCCGCAAAGGTGTGGTTTTTTTCACTGGCTGATTCCACTGTCCCACTGTCATGAAGTTCATGCACTTCAGTCAACTTTAATAAGATTTTACGCTCGAACGTTAAATAAGATTAACCCAGAGCCTGCATGTTTCCTTTCCTCTTGCAGGTAAACGATTTTTTGCGAACGCAGAAGAGCAAAGCCTTTGTGCTGGATTTTTAAAGTGCAAGCAAGCACCTGAGCTTACATATGTACATATGTAATTATAAGAAAAGGAATGCCGAGTAAGAAATGTTGTCATTTGTAAAGGTCATTAATTTTATATTTGCATGTTGTTGGCAAAACGAGGACATCGGGACTTGAAATTTTAATGCTGTTAGACAAATAAGTTAGTGCACCCGCCCGGACAGTTGCCACTTTTTCAGAACCGCTGTTTTCTTTTAGCTGGGCATGCACAAGTTACATATCGATCCCCGAGATGGGAGCTGGTACCGCTTTAACTAAACTCTCTCTGATGCAACTTGTCAGATCGGATAAGTTGCAAAGTTAACTTTGTACAGAAGCCCCGATATCAGTATCTGCAGCGTGTCCTCTCCGGTAAATGTTCTCTGGGGATTAAGCACTTGCGTACGTGCAGTATCTCCAATTACACTCTTGCACCGAGCAACGCTTGATTTTACTCTGTTTGCCTACGAACTTCGGTGAAGCACAAACCTGCGGCGTGAGAGGTATTTCTACTGTTTTACTATTTACACTAGCTTGCCCCGTAATATCTTTCGCGTGTCGTAACTTTCAACACAGGTAAATTTGTTATTGTGGTATACTTTGGGTAGTAAGAATCGTTCACATCGCAGCTTCGCGCTAGATACCTTTGCGATGCATGGTCTTGCGTGCAAATCGGCGTTCCTGTTGCTCAATACTGACGAACGACATTCCCGCCTGCCAAGCTGCCTTCATCGCGAGAGATGAACAGAGGTTGTCCACAGTCGCAGTTTGCTTATCGGATTCCGCCTGGCATATTGCCATTACGAGACGCGCTTGCACCATGGAGTTCTTCTTTTCACAACCGGTTTTCTGGGGGCTTTGGCCAGACTGCCCTACGTATTTCCCAAATAGTGGCTCTGGCCGCCAGAGCCGTTTTTCGGGAAATCCGTAGGGCACTGAGAGGATCTGTAACTGGAGCGTCAAGGAAATACAGGGCGCTGCGTCAGGGTATTAAAGCATTGGACAGATACATAAATACTGTATCTCACCTTAACTTCCTTATCACATATCAGGATATATGGTATAATGTGCTTTCCGCATAATGTAGCATACGTCCTGGTATGTGAAATATGGTGGTAAGAAATTCGTCGATAATCACAAACTCGCAATTGCTGACGATGGTGAACTTGGCTAGCAGGGAATTGTACAGTGTGTGACGAATTTACCATCCGCTTTGAAATTAGGCGGCATCAACGCTTCGCGCCTCTTCGTGACGGCTGTAACTGGTGAAACTTTGTAGAGTTTAAACTGCCTTTTAAAAGATCCCTATTGTCCATTAGCACATTTAGGTCTTTACGCACCCTGCATCGTGCTGGCCGATGGGGCAAGAAAGTGGAGGAAAGACCAGGGATGCAAACGATTATACACTGGTCAGGGTGGCCCCAGGCAACTTATCGATGCCTAGGACCATCCCGACCAGTGTACCGTAGAATAACAGCCATGTCGGGGTAACAATCAGAATACGAAACGTGGCACTGGATACGACAACATAAGTCGTACAACACGCCGGCTACGTTTCTCGACGAAGCTTAGCGATTAATTGCTAAGCGATTAATCTTGGCTGAACTGGAAAATTTTTTCCAAATTTGCTTTTGTACGGTGCGGCGAAATTCGAATGTCGTCTATTTATGCACACCGCGCGTAAACAGTACTTTCGCGGTTCAGCTTTATCGGTAACCGATTAGGGTTGCTAGCAGTTACTAGCCTACTACTAATGTATTGGGACTCTTCGCGCATTGCGATAATATTCAAAGCTGCTGGATTTCTGATAAATTTTTAAGCCACTCCCTGTGTCATTCCTGACCACAAAAGCCAAGTAAGTACATATTTCAGAGTAAGTTTGCAATGCTGCAAAATTAAAGTTAGTAAGTACTAGTACATATGGCTAAATCTGGCGCGGTACAATCTGGCAGTAGACTGGCACCGTATGTAAGCCACAACGCCATACTCCAGCCGGCTGACGGCAGCAAATACAGGGATATCTAGATGAGTCACTGATATCCCCTCGTATATATGTAAGACGGAATCGGATGGATATGGTTGATTTGTGTTGCAAAGGGCGCTCGCCGCAGAAAACTATCACTATGACTGGCAGATAAAAGCTTAAGCTCCAGAAAGCTCTCGCTTTCACTGATGTTTTAATTTCTCTTTTGTGAAAAAAAAGTGAGAAATTTAAGACTTCACCTAACAAAAATTCTGTATATTATCAACCTATATTTACCACCATTTGCGAAATAGCCTAGACGATTACAGTTAGTGATAACACTCACTAATAGAGACTCAAAGTTATGGAAGTACGACGGACTCGTGAATCGATACGTAGTACAACCTCTGGCTTTTGCAACTACGGGAACGTTTGGACCGCTAACAAAGAAATGTTTTAAAGATTTGTCAAGGAAGATTTGCGAGTGTAGTGGCACTCGGTCGGGATAGCTTTTGCGTCAGAGATTCAGCATTGAGATACAACGCGGAAGTGCTGTGTCGGTCATCGGAACATTTAATGACATGTGCGACAACGATGACGTCTTTTTAGATTTTACACTGGCTGATCGGGAACGATCAGTGACCAGTGTTGTTTTCCTTAGCAGCTTTGCTGTAATTTTGTTACTACTGTAATAAACAGCCTTATGTTCGCTTGAACATTTGCTTCAGTTAACAAACATTCACTATATCAACAATGGAAAAACATGCAGCTAGAAACACTCATTGAAATTATTGATGTGTGTCTTGTCACGTGTGTGTAGATCATCACTGGCCCGAGCAAAAGAAGTCTCCAAAGTTAAGCTGCTGGCGCTGTGAAGAGCGATGAGCGTAAATTTGAACTGGAAAAACGCAAAACTGAACAAAGACGGCTTCAAAGTCTGCACGCTGATTAGTTTCTGTCACGCCATTCTTTTAAGGACTGCAACATCTCCTCGGACGAAATTCTCGCGTGTTTTGAGCTGCATAAGCAGCGGCGAATGCGCTGTTTCAGAGCGCACGGAATAGAGCCATCGACGTGCGGAACGAAGTTTTTTTTGGCAATGAGAATAACAAACTGCATGTCCGTCATTTCTTTCCCGACTTCGATTATTTTGGATGCTTTGCAAAGCCATTTCTTCTCCAGCTTGGTCACACAGTTAGCCAGATCCAGTAGTACACAGCCATAACTCCACATGTCAGATTTCCGCCCAGGGATTTCGCTCTCGATTTGTGCAATGAACTTTTTTAAAATTTCCGGTGCCATGTAGCGGATAGTGCCATGAATATGTGACAGGTCGTCGGTACCGGACATGAAGCAACGCAACTGAACACTGTCGTCTAGGTCACCGAGAATCATCTCAATTTGCGCTCCATTATGACGTGCCAGAATGTTTCCTGGCTTCAAATCTCCATGTATAATTCCGTTGTAGTGAAGAAACTGCAGTCCATCAGCGATTTCGCTCGCATAACGCATAGCTGTGTGGATGTCGATTACCGTTTCATTTCTCCCGGCAAGATGCAAATAATGCGAGAGATCTCCAACTACGAAAGAACGCAGTAGTTATATTTCACATTAATCCTCCTACTCTCTTGTTTGAAACTGCGCCTACAACATGACAATAAATCACCGGGCACACAAATACCTTCCTTCAGTTATTAGCAAAAGTGCAAAGCGATACCGTAAACTAAAGGTGACAAAGTAAAATATATTTGAATAAACAGTGTTTGAACTGGAACATGGAACTACTTCATTAGTAGTACTTGCACCAATTTCGTTGTTTACGTAGGCGAGCGTTAGAGAAGCTAATACTACTTGTCAATGCTAAACCGCCAAATATGTACACAATAATGTTTATCACTCACCACAGTAATCCATCACAATTTCGATACGGGCACTCTGGCAGTCTGCGATTACACCGTGATACCTGACGACGTGGGGATGAATCAGTGCTGTAATTGTTCTGAGACGTTGGCACCAGCTGTTCCATTTTTCTGTGTTGTTTACAAGATCTGATTCGTTCTGCATAGGCATGACCTTTACAGCAACTCGTCTTTTTGTACCACCAACGACTGCACCAACTTCGAACACCGCACCAAACGTTCCTGCTCCTCGATAATCGCAGTTGTTGTAGTTATAATAGCACGTATGACCAAATAAATTAACTCTCGGTGGTGTGCTCTGGGCTCTGCGTTTTGGCGTTTTTTTGGCCAATGGACTAGTTCTCGAGGAATGCAAAATTTCCTTGCGTTTGTTTTGCATCAAGGCTTGCTTTACTTTACTCTGAAAAAATTTGTGTTAGTATTGAAAGCGGGCTACAGTCAGAGATTGCTAACAATTTCGGCAGTCTGTTCACTTATCAACGGAAGTGTGGTCGATGAGTCATTGAAACCTTTTGATGCTTTTTTCTCACCAAAAGCTTGCCATAGTGGCGTAAGCACGGACTTCCGCAGATTGTCTGATAAACCTCTATTCCTCCAAGTTCCGTGAGAATTTGGTAGGACTTACGAAGCAGGTATGCGTCAAGTGTCCGAACCCATCGGTTGCTGTTCAACATTACCACTCGTAATTTCTCTCGTATTCCATGATGGTAAATAACATTGTCTCGAAAGATCCTCAGACCCAAAGCGTGAAAATTATCCAAGTTATTTTGGACAAAAACTTGACCCTGGATTTGAACCAGTTCCACGATTCCGAACGAATATATCTTTAAAAAAGAATATTAAAATATCTTCAGTGTCTTAAATGAGACATAACACGAAAATTAGATATGCTAAGTTGGCATTTAGAGAAGCATCCCAACCTTATCTAGGAGAACCGTGAGGCAAAATTGGCAAAATGTCGATACGAAATCTTTGAAAAGGCGCCACATATCGCGGAGTGCAGCAAGAAATACATTTCCCGAATTTTGCAAGTTAGTCTTGGAAACCTGAAGACGTAGACACTATAGAAATTAGAGTATGAAAAAACTAACGTAGACTTAACTATAAAAATTAAGAATCGCCCCGGTGCGATTAATTTTGGGAGGGAGGAGGGGGCGTTTATTTGACGAAGTAACGGTTTGCCTTGCCTGTTTTAGTTCCTTAACAATAGCACCGGCGACGTGTTCGTATACCGCTGTTCCATGACGATGCAAGATCACCAGCCTTTCTTCGACCAATTGCTCTGATGGGATCCCTTTAAAGTGCCATTCCGACAGCGAACGCCGCACGTTACGCATTAACTGGAAAAATAACACATAGGTTACAGTCTTACTGACAGTTCTAATCTAGAGAATTAACTGGCTGAGTGATTTGAAATTCTGAAGTTTTCTAGTACCGCCTACGGCCTACGCTCCTACATATTATGACTAATAAGTAAGTACCGTAATTATCAAATTTGAAGCCCCCCCCCCAATACAAGTCCCCCGTAATTAGAGCCCATCCTTAAGGTCATTTGAAAGTTATAAGCCTCCCCCCTCCCGAAATTGAGGCCTATGGGCTTCATTAAATACCGTAAAGCCAATATTAAGAAATGCCAAAAAGTTGGTTTGAAAAACTGAAGCCCCCGCCCCCCTAAATACAAGCCCAGGCCTGGAGCCCACCCCGTGGGTCATTTGAAATATTTGTAACCTTGGGGCTCTAATTCAATAATTACGGTACATCTGGCCGTGGCAAAACAGTCTGACAGTATCCCTGCCGAAAACAATACATTTCTGCTTAAACGTTTGCTCGCGTGTTGCATTCGAAGCAAAGATAAGTCGTCACAACCGCACGCAGTGGCTGTACTCAGTGGCAACGCCCACAAAATGCAAATTGAGAAGCAGTGGATCAGAATCGTTTTCTGCATCAATACCAGCAGTGATTTGAATTTGAAACCAGCAGTGATGCACCCATGGTGTTGTCAGCAGACGACGGAGAGGAGACTGATCTTCAGTGGCGAGTCTCGGCGGTTTTCTACTGGGAATCAGAAAATTCGCACCCAAGAGAAAAACATTGCGACAAATTTTCCGCTCCCTCCATTGAAAGAAGCTTTTGTACCCGTCTCTTGAACAGTTTTCGATCATGTTGCTCACCTTTCCGTAAAGAAACTCTATTTTCACCAATTTGACTGCTTCCATCATTTGTTTACGTCCTAGTACTTGACAAAAGGAGGCTGCATACAAGGCATAGTGCTGTAAAAAAAAAATAAGTATTCCATAAGAAGCAAAAATGTGCACGAGTGCACGACTGAAAGATTTGTTCTGACTTACCACTTAGGCCAATTAGTGTATACTGTTGTTCGTCGTAGAATTGGATGTTCTTTGTTTTAAAAAATTGACAGCGTCAAATAGGTGTTATGAATGAAGCTGAAACACTTAGGAGAGCAAATCCGATTTCTGCTCATTACGAGTAAATAACCATTGTTTATATGGATAATTTAGAAAACAGATGCTCAACTCGTTTAGGACAAGCTGGGTAGCGGCAACTCTAAAAATACCGAAGAGATGTTGAAGTGCCAAAAAACTCGGAATACGTGTGTGCAACCCCTTAAGCACTACACGCCAGCTTTAACAACAAGCCCCATGGGCTATACTGCCGTTCTATTTGCGCTTGCATGTGATTCGGCATGTGAGACAACTAGTCAGAGTTATGTCAGAAAATTGACAGGAACTGACAGATAAGATTATTCAGATTTATTTGAATACCCCTGTGGTAATCCATATTATTGCTGGAATATGCTTGCCCGCAGTGTTCCTCAATACCCTAACCCATCGTCATAATAAATATTAATCATAATTAATTTTAAATTACAAAAAGCAGTACTTTTACTTTGCTTGCTGACCGTACATTTACCATGCCGCAGCTAAATCCACGACGTTGTGTGATTAGTTGGATGAATAGCCGGGAGTCGGTTCATCCATTAAGGTCCAGTTTGGGAAAGGGATATAAAAAACAAGAGCTTTTCCGGATTACAACGCTTTGATACGAGACCGAGTGTATATACTGTGTAACGGTATTGTTATTTTATCTTTTGCACTTTGCAAGATTATGGTGCGGGAACTAAGCGCAGAGTTTTCTCCCACTTTTGCTTATAAAAGAACGTTATAAACTTTAAAGCAAGAAAATGAAAAGGGTGAAGACGGAGTGAACAGTATACAAAGTAGCCCACGCAGCGAGCGTTTGTCGAGAAGGTTGTGAACCGAGTGAAGGGTTGTGAAAGTTTGGAAACGGGGTGGTCACCTAAAAGTAATAATACCCCTACTACTACTATGTACGTATATACGAGTAATTATTAGCAATCTCTAGACAAACAGGAACAAGTACAGAAAATGCTTGTAAAATGTTATCTTGTAGTGCATACTGGCGAATAAGATAATCAGTTTGCTTTTTAATCAAGACGGAATTTAAACAGCTGATAAGAGGTATCACGCCATAAATGAGCACGCCACCGTACTCGTACTCTTACGAAGACCATTTGAAAACCGTGGACTTGTAGCTGTGATGCACAGCCATGCACTTGCATATGTATTTTCCCTAAACGTTTGCAGTAAAATTGAGTGTGCACCCACGTGACCCAAATTACAAGAATCCATACAATGTATGGAGTGACTGGAGAGTCTGGAGTCTACGGAATACTACGACGATCACCTTACGCGTCCAATGCTGTGGATGTGGAGAGGGATGATGGGCTGCTGCTGCATGTTCTCGGCCTCGACGAGGTTTAAACTGAGCAGGCTCCGCAGCGTCTCCTGGTCGACTTCGAATGCGCCGGACAGGAACCGATGCTGATGGAATACGGCAAGGTCTACGACTGCTCGGGACACGTGGAAGAGATTAAGTATCCGCGCAAGTGGTGGCGCAAAACACCCCCGCACCGGCCTTGGAGGTACTGCGCGGGCACCCCAGTCATCCCTAAAAATGGTATCCCGGTACCGTCATCGCGTGCCCCGATGTAATGGGGCATTCTCACGCAGTGGTTGAAGTGGTGCTGGCGGGGTATCAGGTCCGGGAATTGCTGCCCGTCGAACAGATTCGGCTGCTGCCACAGCGGGAGGAGCGTCAGCGCAACAAACTCATGCCTGGTCACTTTTTCACCAAGATGATCTGGGGTTTGAGGTATCTATACACTAAGCACCAGTTCAAAGACGGGGTGCGGCAACTGCTACCGGATGTTGCGCGCGCATACGGTTTTCAAAACAATGCTTACAAATCATTTAGCTTTAAAATGATATAAAGTATTACGAAAGAGTGATTCGGAGTGCGCGAAAGCGAAAGTTTTAGTGTACTTATCCCATTTTTGGCGCTATGTACCGGCCCATTTTTCCATTGTGTCACAGTGATGGCCACGTGAATACTGAATACCTTTCTTCTGGTGACATATGCAACCTTTTTTTTGTCTCACATGCCTTCCATCGGAACAAAGACGGAAAAGACATCATTTCACTGAAGAAAGGTACACTTTTTTCAGGTGGTGGCCGTTAAACGTATTCACACTGGTGCGGTGATAAAAAGTGCACATTCATAAACGAATAATGCAATAAATGCAACCCTTCACGGCTCGCTCAGATTTGCCAATGCACGCAAAAGTGCATTTTCCTAGTCTTAAGGATTATCACATGCATCCTGTACGGAAATCGTCCTCAAAGGTCAATCAATATACTCGTCGCTACGCTCTACAGTGGCGCGTATCCAAAATACGGTTAGGCGCAAGTAAAGACAGGTAATCACCAACAGAATCACAACCCAAATTTTCGCTCGCAGTGTTTTTCCTACGTCCATTTATTTGATCGAACAAAGTTCCTCGATGCATTCCTTCCGTATTGGTCATACGATTTTTGATTGAAAATAACAATGGTTGTATAAGTTTTAAAATGTATGATTACAGTCCATCATTTTGAGACATATACACTCACATATCCCCACTGTCCAACTGCGCGAAACTATCTAGACAATGTCCTGCAAAAACAGTTACACAACAAATTTGATAACATAAAACAGAACAATGCACTAATCAAAAGTAACAGAAACAATAAAAACCGTAAAATGTCCTTCATTAACGCAACATTTTATAAGAAAACGTGAGCGTCGCACAAGCCGACACCGGGGCATACCGGACCCCGGGTCGCTCGGCCGGTCGCACAGCACTCCACAGATTCAGCGCCGGATCGTACTCCTCCATCGCGGTCAGCGACATCCCGTCGCGGTTGCACCCTCCGCAGACGTACAGCTTGCCATGCAAGACGAACATACAGTGTCCGTAGCGCGGAAATCCTAGGCCGGCCACAAACTGCCATTGGGCGCCAGCTACGCCCAACTGCAGCCGCTCACAGCTGCCGAGAACGATCGTTCCCGCCGCCGAAACCGCGCCCACACCGCCTGTCACGTACAGGTAGCCGTTGAGGATTTTGGCGGCGAAGCTGCAGCGTGATTGCGACATCACCGGCAGATTTCGCCACTGGTCAGTGGCGGCGTCGTACGCTTCGACGGAGGCCAGGATGTCGCGGTTGCGGCCCTTCACGGGATACCCACCGCACAGATAGAAATACCGGTTCCACAGTCGAATGCCGCGTCTTTTCTGTGAAAAAAGCGGATGACTGTTGTCTGTTCTACAAGTGCAGTGCATTAGCCGTACATAGGTATGGCATACGAGGGGATGTCAGTAGCTCGCTTAGAAAATCCCTGTACTTGCTGCAGTCAGCCGGCTGGAGCATGACGTTGTGGCTATACAGGCCGGTCCGGAGTTAGAGCACGATAGAGAACAGCGAACAATGTAAATTCATGGGTTACGCCAAACAGCATACTACACCACGACACGCCCCACTCTTTAAACACGTAACATGCTTTTGGCTGGCTGGGGGCTTGGTGCACGCCATATATTTTAATGAGTATAATCGTAATTGCCTGGCGGAAGGTGGCTAAAAAACAGTCGGTGTAGTAAGGGACAATCTAACTGCGGAGCGCATTTACGCATCGTGGTAGACGTAGTGTAGTGGCCAGCGTGCTAAGCGCTAACATCGCGCTTATTATGCGTTAGCTGTTCTCTTTCGTGCTCTAACTCCGGACGGGCTTGTACATGGTGCTTATATATATCGAGCCAGATTTAGCCATATGTACTGCCGTACGCCACACTCCAGGCGGGTGACGGCAGCAATACAGGGGATTATCTAGGTGCGCTACTGACATCCCCTTTTGTTTAGATTACTCGCATAATTCGATTATTTCATGGTCTTATACGTTTTGATATATTGGTCAGCAGGTGTTCAAATTTAATCGAAATCAATAGTTTCATACAATCAGCCGTCATGTCTAAAACTATTTTAATAGGCAACAGCCAATGCACATATCGGTATGCTTTCACAGGATTACACTAATTAAAATTGTAACACCTCCACTATCCGTAGGCGTATATGAATATCGGGTTTTAGCCTCTTTAATAATACTCAGCTAAGAACTAACAAATAACAAGTAAACATAGGCTTATATAACGACCTAAGCCGGAAATAACAGGACATCAAGGGAATCGACCTATATCAGACAATCACGCATTGTCAGTACATCTGGCTCACAAGGGCATGAGAAAGGCAAAAACATGGACTATGACCATAGGTGCATGACCATAGGAGAAAACATATATGACCATAGGTTAACATCATTACATGACTAAGCTAGTTATGTAACATTGCCCCCTTCCCAGACGTCGCAGGTCCCTCAAGACATCAAGTCCGGTTATTCGTACGGTGCAGCGGGATGAAAATCCGTCCCTCCTCCTTGTCCGGTGGGTTAATCGCTTCATATCCCGGATCCTCAGGAGCGCTGACGTAAGTCACCGGTTCCGCTACCACAGTCGAACGTCCATGTCTCCGTTCGGCCAAGCGATTCACAATCCGCTTCCCGCATCCAGCTATCGGTCCACGACACTGAAATATCACCAGCACAATCAGCACTAGCACTACCACCGTAGTGATCGACCCAAACATCGTTTTGAACCAACGTATCTTAGACATTAGGTCAGGTACACTCGCTGACTGCTGCACGTTCTGGACGAACGATTCAACGTTCTCTACTCCGTTATGTTCCATTGCCCCGGCTAACTGGCCCAGCAGCTGAAACGTCATCGCATGTTCCTTCTCGGCGGCTGCTTCCAGCAAGGCCCCAGAAAGGTCAACGGTCTGATGGAAAAGCGCGAGCAACAGCTGTCGGTCAGCATACTGCACCGGCTGCACTGGTCGCCAATCTCCGTCTCTCCAAACGTGAGGAATCCCACGGAAGTTCACCGTATGCGACTGCCAGTAGCACTCTTGCCACTTAATCGCCGTGAATCCGTCGCGAGAAATCGTAAAGTTTCCCGGTCGCGGTTGTACGCCGCAGTAGACGGTGTTCTGCGCTTCGAACGTCAAGTTGAACGGTCGGCACTGCCGTAAAATTCCCATGGTCCCGAAGCTCTCCAAACTCTGACACTCTGTAAAGTGCATAGCACGCGCAGCCAAAATCGCGCCAACTTTCGAAAGTGAATGAAGATTTTAGATTTTAAGTCTACTTAACCGACAATCGACGGCGTTAACAGCTTCCGCAATGTGGTTCTCCTGCTCCACCACAGAGTCCATGATCCACTGTAGATGCTCAGGTAGGTATTGTTGTAGCGTCATCGGGGGTTCATTGGTTGCGCCTTCCGCATTCAGCGTCTTTCTTCCGACAGTTGTTGTAGCCACTGTCACGGGAAACGACATTATGGTGCGCGATGATCCCGACGGAAACCCGGGGTGTGTCCCACCCGCGAATCCCAGCAAGTTTCTTTTGCCTCTAAATGCCGAATCTTTGCCTCCCCCTCCAGCGACACTTTCTCCGGCGGTGTAGTTGAAATCCTGGAACAGGATCTTCTCCGCACGCGTCAGCACCACCAGCAGCATACTTGTTTCACCGACAACACGGAATGCCTTCGTTCCGGTCTGTTTGCACAAGCGCGCCATTGCGCCTAGAACAAAATCCATTTGCCGCGCAGTATCGCGGATTCTCATCACACCGTTTGTATCGTTATACAATTGACCGACTCGCCTGGTCAGCTGAGCCGTCTCGCACGGTCTCTGCGTTTGCGAAATGTCGTTCCATACCACGGTCCGGTGTGCCAGAATCGCGTAGCCCACGGTTCGATCCGTCGCTACCTCTTCGACGATACTCATAATCGGGCACGTTTTGCATTCCTGCTCCAGAGTCAACTCCTCCAGTTCACAGTTGTACGTAGTGTACGTCTTCGTAGAGTACCAGGCTCCTTCGCTCTTTGGTTCCGCTGTAAAAGACCAGACACTACCACGCTTCACCATCGAATTCACGCCGCATTTGAACGTGTTAGCCATGACCCAACAATCTCCTGATGCCAACGTCTTTTCCTTCGACGACTTTGTCGTGTCCCTCCAGCCCAGGAATCCTTCCTCGATGTGCAAAGGTCTCTTCCCATGCACGGCAGCTGAAGCCTTTGAACACGGTCCGGGCTTTATCTTCTGTATAGATGTCTTACTTGACCGGGGTGAACTTGACGGACGACATGTTGGTCCGGCGTTGCTCGTATCGCTCGAACCTGACGACACCGGCATGTCGTCGTGAAGAGCAGTCGCACACAGCCACCTCCAGTGCTGCGACTAAGGTTATGAACAACAACACCAACAGCAGCAAGCCGTTAAAGTGCTTGTATGAGCATGGGTCATACCGGTCCGGTGCCCTGCGCTCACGACCCGAACGCCACTATTCCGTTTCCGAGTTTTCCCGAGTCACCGGCGCGAGCATGTCCGCCTCCGCCGTTGTCACCACTTCAGTCAATCACAGGGGACAGCACTGGTGGTACTACAGGGGTCACCGCAGGGGCCGCAATTTCAGGGGCGCCCATCAGGTAGGTGGACGGCTCCTCTTCCGCTACCGTGTCCGGGACCTCGTCGTGGTCCGCCAGTTGCTTGGGACGCGCGACAGGAATCCGTTTTTCGCCGTCTTCATCCTCGGAGTCAACGAACATCTCGTTGCGATCCTTGAACAGCTTCATCTTTGACACGTGGGTGACGGAAACGTTCCTTTGTTTCCGGATCCCACAGGTTTCCACTTCGTAATTTACGGGCGACGTTTGCCTGAGTACTCGGTAGGGCCCATAAAAACGACTCAGTAACTTGGTCGCCTTACCGCGCTTTCCGGCAGGGTTGAAAACCAAAACGTAGTCCCCGTCTTTGTACGTCACTTCCGGGTGATCATCGTGAGCGAAGAGGTAGTTCTGCTTCCCCTCAATGCGCGCATTCGCCTTCGCGTGAAGCGCCTCCATCCGTTCTCCGACATCATACACGAATGCATCCGCTACTGTCGAAAAGGCGATGTCGACCGGCAGCGTCGGCTCCCTTCCGTACAGTAACTTGAATGGCGAATCGTTCGTGGTGTCATGCTTGCTGGTGTTTGTCGCGAACACCACAAACGGCAGCACCTTGTCCCAGGTGCGCTGCTCAGCGTCTATGAACTTCGACACCATAAGCGCTAGCGTCTGATTGTACCTTTCGCACGAGCCGTTGGTTTGTGGCATATATCCGCTTGTAGTAACGCGCTTCACTTCCAGTACGTTGTAAAGGTCATTGGCCAGCTGATTGACAAACGGTGTCTCCTGATCGCTCAGGATCCTCAAGGGAAACCGATCATTACGGTATTAAAAGGAGGTTTCGCGTATATATAATGAGAAGCTTTCTCTAATTTCGTTGGCAGAAGTGCTGTACCCCAGCCGAACAAGTTCAGTGCGGTCTAGTCAATCATTCCGAAAGCCTTCTCGCTTACATCGACAGCTGCTAAGCAGAAAGAAGACAAAGTGACTGCGATGATTGAGTCCTACGCAGTGAATACATGTACATTTACAAGTAAATAATGCTTTTGAAAACGTGTACAACTTATTTACCGGAAACTGCGACAAAATGATTAAAAGCTATTCGAACGCAGCGTGCTGCAAATTAGCTAAAGGGTTCGGCAAAATATACTGGGGCAAAATAGCTTAAGACTATTTGAGCGCAGTGTGAGGCAAAATAGCAAAAGGCTATTTTGCCCCACATACTGGGGCAAAATAGCCAAAAGCTATTTTGCCACAAAGGCTGGGGTAAAATAGCCACTTCGCAAACAAAATCCAGACCTCTTAAACAGTTATAATAGAACTGCTCAGCTCGTGGGGTGTATAGCAAGAGGTCTGGACTTCCTTCATGAGAACAGCATCATTCACGGGGACCGGAGGCCAGAAAATAAGGAAGTATAAGGCTATAACTGTACTGGAAGGGGGCCGGAAGAAACTGCTGAAAAGTGACTTGGATGGTTTAGTGCAAATGTAAGTCAGGCAAGGCAATACCACATGTTCGGCAGATATTTCGCATCTACATGGCACGATTCGCTTCATGTCACCCGAAATGCTGAGAAAATTTTCCCAGCAACCGACAGAGAGTCCGGGACGGAAAACTGATATTTGGAGTTTGGGTTGCATAATACTGGATATGGCCGAAATATCCAGTGGTGTGCAAGAAAAGCTACTCGTTAAAGATGGGAACACTGTAGAGAGCGTTATCAATAAGACAATAACCAGTTCGAGTATGCCTCGAGAATAATCAATGGTTACGTGCCCTTTGTGACCGACAAAAGTGCGCCAAATTTAGCCGATCTTATTCAAAAATACTTGGGTACACTTGCTGCGAATAGGATAGCAATGAAAAATGTCATATCTCAAGTACGAGGAATACAAGGTGTGCTATGTTTTTCCAATGGAAGGACGAATTCACAGTTAATAATCTTCGATCCTTTAACGCAGCGTTTAAGCAGTGAGAAAGTGGTCCGCCCTCCAAGAGTCTTAGTCACAAGCATGCTCATAGTTATTAGGCGGCAATGGCATAAAGCGGATGCAGAGCAGATCACTCCCTCCATCTTAACAAAATGGCGTTCCACTTGTGGAATATCCGAACAGGCACATGGCGTGCGCTACCACCTGTTCTGGGATTGACTGCTAGAAGAAAATCCATCACGGTCCACCGCAAGAGTTATATCTGGGACCAATATGCATGTTTAACGGAAATCGATATGGACACTGGCAGGATGGCAGCTCGAAGGAAGTGGCGACCTTTTGCTGACCGATAAAATGTCTACCCGACAATTTATTAAAACGACAACTCGATGCTCGATAGTATATTGATCGACTGCCTACTTATACAACATCGACATTTTGCTAACGAGATTCTGAAACATAGGGAATGTAAAAGGAAAACATCATAACATAAGAGAACAGAAGAACAGACACAAACTGGAAAATCCTCATGCAAAAAAAACGCCTTAAGAAACCTAAAAAACCTAGGAACCCAAGAAATGTAAGGTAATAGAGACACAAAATAACGCCAGAACCTGAGAAAAATTACCTAATAATCCAAAAAAAAACTAAGAAACTTTAGAAAACGAAAAAAAAACGCTGTAAAAGCGAAAAAAGCTATAAACCGGACGGATAAGCAAGCTGCCGGTCAAAGAAAATTAGAAGTTTTTGCAAGAAGTTTCGCAGCCAAATTGTGTAACCGGGAATTGGTGGTCAGCAATGTGTCGGTAAGCAAAATATCGGGAAGCAAAACGGGCGCCACGGAATTGGCGTGCTACCAGGTTGAGTGTTTGGCTCTGCTAATTCCAGAAAAACAGATTCTCTTTTACGGACAATCAAGACAGTGACCATTCGAGCCTTATTTCCGTTTTACAGGGTGTCTTCCTCTGTCGAAGCAGTGGCCAAATGTGGCCAGCAGATGTATTACGCTACATCCACCAGCCTCTACCGGTACGATGCACTTACCGGCGAATGGGCAGCCTTACAAAATCTCCCAAAAAAAGCGGACAAATTTGCAATGGTTGTGGTTAACAGTTGCGCATACATGATCGGTGGATGTTTTTGGGGAGGTACCCAGACTGTGTCGTCTGACTGCGTATTGCAGAGCAGTTCTTCGATACTGGTACATGGAATTGCGCTTATTGTCTCAACCAGTTGCATGCGTCTGACTGAACCTTGATACTGGTGCGGGGGAAGAATAAACCCGCTCAGACATCCGAGATAATAATTGCCCTGCTGCTTCTGTTATTTATGAGCGAATATTTGTCTGCTGCGGCAGGAGCCATGCAAAGAAGAATAGCTCCGAATGCTATTTAAAATACACGTTTTTGGTGGGCTATTCTGCTTACCTGGGCAAAAACCAAGGTAAAACGACACAGCTACCGCTCACTGGGAGATCAGTGTCTGTTTATCCGTTTGCTGTGGAGACGATGGGAGTTCTGGGAGAAGCTGCTAAGGAATTAGTTAGCTTCTTTGGGCGTCTGATTAGGGAAACACAGGCGAAAGCAAATCCACGGCATTTCTTAAACATCGGATAAGTTTGGCTATTATGGAGGGAAACGCCGCAGCATTTGGGCACTCTGCCAGGAAGGAATAAGCTTGTTAGCGGAGAATTTGGTTGTTTTTTGCAGTTTTAATACAGCAGTGTGCACAGTAGTATTGTTGCCCTACCGTGAATGTATGAAGCTTCAAATTTATTAAAAAGTGTTTAGGTTAAAACAACTAGTGATTTAAGACTGGGGAATATCGAATGTGATGTGCTGTCAATATTCGTCGATGTCAAAAGATTACAAGTTACCGCTGACAATTTCCCCTGATTTTGACATCCATGAAAAACCTTAGTTGCAAATTTGTCCGGATATTATTCGCATGCGAATCTGAATGGCAGTTTACGGATGTAGTTTAGAGACAAACGGGCTGATTAATCGAAAACTCGGTGCGAGAAAAATCAAAAAAATTCGGATTGTCAACAAAGGGCACTTTACTACAGTCAGCTGGAAAGTACAGATCTTTAACCGTATACCCAGAACTAGCAAGCACGTTTCTGACGCGGAAAACTTCAGCATCCTTAGTTTCCGCAATCAGCGCTCGATTGCTTTTAATCCATGATCGAAACTGCGCAAACTGGCAGTGGCAGTGGAGATACTCGATAAATCGCAAATAACGTACATCCAGTCTTTGCGGCTGCTCTCCCCACTGCCTACCGTTACCGTACATAGAAACTCCAAACTCCAGACTCAGCACTCTTAAACTGGGCAAACCAGCGAAAGCGTTCCACTCCAGTGACTGAATCGTGCTTCGCCGGAACAAAACGGTTGTTAGTCTCTTTAGTCCCGAGAAGTCCTTTTGCCGTACAATCAGATCTTGACAATTTTCCAACGTTAATTTTAGTAGATTGAAGAAGCGAAATTCGACCAAACTAGTCGTGGAATTACTGGCGGAGCAGAAAGCCAGGACGAAAACTATCACTTGCCGGCGAATTGGTGCAAATATTTTTTTATCGAAATCTGCCATATCATACCAGGCCAAGGTCACAGCATGGAGTGATTTTCTGACTTCCGTTAACAATGGAAGTAGTCTGCTCAACCGCGGGTTTCTTTCACATTTTAGGGTTAGGAATCGCTTGTTAGTGCAGTCAGAATGGCTGTGGAAGCAGGCGTAACGTTGTAACAATGCGCACTGTTCATTGCTGAAATCAGTGGGAATGAATTCCGGAAACGGCTCTGCATGCACAGTCTTCTCACCGATCGTGCAGTTATAAGCTACATGCAGCTTAACCACATCTGCGACGCTTAAGCCTCGTCTCTGTCCCATTTTAACGTTACTTCTCTTCCTGGGAAGTAGAACAGGTTGGTTTGTGCTGGCGAAATCGTATGGTCCAAAATGCATGACTGATTCTAGATCGTACGCAGTTTTATAAGAAGGCATCTGTGGTAGTACGCGAAACAGTCCTGTTACGTTCGTGCTGTTTGCGTTGAAATATACGTATTTGTCGCGGTCCGGCCGTTGATGTTCATGAAAGAATCCGAGCGAATGGAGTACCAAATGCTGAATTATCCCACCAGAAAGACAAGCTGGAGTCAAAGTGATAATTTGCGCGCCTCCTTGCCGTCCAACAGGAGACTGGCACCCAGACCCTGAATTTCTGCAGTAAAGAATTTAAATGTTAATTAAAAATAGGGCCAAACTGGTAACAAGCGCATAACGCGATTCGCTCACGCGCTTGATGGTTGAAAAAATATGAAATCAACTTCTGACGTCTTCTTGACGAAATCGACACAGTCCCCTGTTTTGATGTGAATTCCATGTAAAGCGCGTTGAATCATCCCGGTGTCTCGCCAGTCTGCAATTGCAAGCATATATATATATATATATATATATATATATATATATATATATATATATATATATATATATATATATATATATATATATATATATATATATATATATATATATATATATATATATATATATATATATATATATATATATATATATATATATATATATATATATATATATATATATATATATATATATATATATATATATATACAGATTTTACCAATTCTACCGGTTAACTACAGATTCTACCAATTTCGACATCTTTGGACTCTTCTCGCAGGCACAATGCGTGCGCTTGTGCTACTTTATGTACGCATTTGACATACCACAATGAGATTTTCACAACACGTTTTTAAAGTGTAAACTCGATTAAGTTATTTTCAAGTGTAAAAGTTGCTAACTGAAAGTCGATATTTTGCGGAAGTAATAACGATTGTAGCAGATTCTAAAGAATTCTACTGAAGCACAAAGCTCTGGGTGATTCAAATGACTAAAGTATTGTGGAGCGTTTTTTTGACAAAACTCAACCTATCCCGAAAAAACAAAGTTTTCGACACCGGAAGTTACCTTGATTGATTTTAATCGAGATGAGACAACATTTATCACAAAAACGCTTCACAATTCTCTTTGAAAATGGTTTTTCTTTAGTCTGATCAAAGTTTGAAATTTTCTGAAATCCGTCCTAGCGGTCGACCATATTCAATATATTGTACTTGTTCTTAGTAGACAGATTAAATGCTATACGAGTACTTTGGAAAGACTGTTGTCTGTTTCAGCAATGTTTTGTGCAGAGGGTCTTAAATTACTGTAACTAAATAATTTTTTCTCGGATTATATACTATAAACCTGAATAAATCTGGCTGGATGTCGTCCTGGTCGATCGTCTAAATGTCAGAATAAAAGGAATTTAATGAAGTCCGCCGAAACAATTACTTTTACTAACCAACTCATGCAGAAGAATTAATAAGAATTACGTTTTATATGGTAATTTTTTACTACGAAATGATATTTGGAGATTAAAACATAATTAACACACACTAAGATATCGTGTAATAACTGCTACCAGGCATCTGCCGAATAAGTCAGACAAGCAGTCGAACGTGTAACTCACCAAATTTTTCGCTTACTGAATAAGGAACAATTCCTTTTTCCCAAAAGCGATGAACAGGCAGCAGGCCAGTAGTGTGAGCCAGCTCGCTCGTGTTTAGCCATTGGTCATCCTGAAAATCCCTGCCTCCGTGGCGGTTTTGTGCGACAGTAAGGATTTGTGATCGGCGCTCTTTGAAAGTGCTCTTGTGAACGTAGGGCGCTAAAGGAGAAAAACTGAAAGGGCGCAGCCTTCCGCCGTACTTCGACTTTCTTTACAACGGATCAACTTAAGCGCAACTCAATAGTACTACTACGTGGTAGCCGTCGTGCTCAACGAGCAGTCAAAAATGATGGCCGGCCATCTTAACGGATTTGGCCCGGTACATACAATTCGTGTACATCCACGGGAACTTCAGCTGTCGCGCACTTTCAAACACTTTTTTGCATTGCTTTAAAGCATTTTGTAGCCCAAAGAATTGTATACGTAGTCGTGAAATCTGTTTGCGCGCGCAACATCCGGTTGCGGAGGTACGAGGGTAACAAAATTCCAAAAAGTTTCAATGCATTCAGGTTTACCAAAAGTCTCATTATGGCGTGATCCCTTTCAAATTTTGCAGGTAAATGCATATAACCATGAAGATTGTTTTGTTACGGATCCAGACTTCTACGATTTTTTTCGAATTTTAAAATAAATTTTCAAGTACTTTTGGCTACAAAAATACCATAAAGCAATGCAAAAACGTGTTTGGGAGTGCGCGACAGCGAAAGTTCCCGTCAATGTACACGGATTTAGTGCTATGTACCGGGCCAAATCCCTAAATGAGTAAGCAAATGAAGTGCCCCGATTTTCGAGCAGCTGTTTGTGCACATATGTATGAGCAGTGCGCAGCGTCCGACTGCTTCTCACTGGCGGCAGAGCATAGCTCTCCTTAAAACACTTTAAACCGCAGCCGGGATTTGTCCTCCACTAGAGGACGCTGTGCACAGTTTGTCCATAAACGGCTACTGCAAAATCGGGGCACTTTGTTTACTTACTCACTAAGATTGCCGGCGCTCGTCAGATCGAGCATGCAATGGCACATATGCAGCTATGTTATTGGCTCTGACTCACCTACACTAAATATATTTTAGGCAGCGGATCATCACCTACGTATTTCAATATCTTGATAGTAACTAAAATTTCAAAACGAACTATATTACGTAGTTTCATCTGACGTTTGCACGTATATTTACAAACGTACTAGTCACCCAGTGAGAACAAAACGCTCGGGTAAAACACTTTCAGCCAGATTTCACACAAAGACGTATCATGGGAACAGGCAGTTTTCATCATGCGAGAGTTTGTCAGGTCGGGACTTGGGATTTGCATATTTATGTGCAAACGTGACATGGAAGTGGTGAGTCACCACTGGTGATTACGAAGAATAGTCCATTTTGAAACTCTTGCACTTGCACCTTCAGCATATTGAAATACGTGGGTGATTTGTTTGTCAAAAGGACAATTATCGCAGAATGACCGGTTTTTGAGTAAAGTCGAAGGATAAATCTAAACGTTCAACAATCTGTGCAGTTATGACTTTTATCTGATTACGCCAAATACGAAAGTTCCCACTGGTTAAGTAGTTGACTCCAATTACCAATTTTTCAGGTTATACTGGTACCTGACTTTGATTGATTGACTGGAGTTTCGAAGACTACGAGCAGACTGCTTCGCCAGAAAAATTATAGTTGTCCATGTCAGAGTGCTGACTTTCGATGGCTTAAACAAAAACAAAATTCCTCAAAATAGCCTGTAGCTTTTTATTCTTTTAACCTGAAGTTCGGCCAGGATAAGGAAAACCGAAAAGGGTTTAGAGAAAAATATATTTTGAAATCAAATCAAGAAAGCAGTTTGCAAGAATGAGACAAGTCGAAAAAGAATTTCAAGTCAAAACATACTCAGGTACTTGACGGGTCGGCTTACTTTACCTGATCTTTGGCTTTGCCACCGTGAAAACCTCTGTTTTTGCCGTTACCGTATTACTTCAACGTTGCAAAACGCCGTTGCGAAAGACTTTGTTGCTAATAAACTGTGTGGAAATCAGCGCTATGCCCTATGCCTATGCAGTAAGACCTATGCAGTACTGCGCAATAATACCTTCCAGGCTTCAAAAAAAGAAATGCAGTGCGTACCTTCCCGAATGCGAATTTTTGGTTCTGCCTTTGTGATGCTGTCATAATTCTGGTCCCGTTTTTGCAGGACCGGTGCAGCGGTTGCCGTCTCGTTGATGCAAACCGGTCCATTAATGGTAAAGTTCTTCTGCGCAAAGTTGATGTCCTTGGGGCGAGTAGCAAATGGTTCAGCGCTGCAGTCCACCGGAATGTATAATTTCTCTTTCTCAAAACATATCAAAATGTCCGCCGTCGTCGCGGCTTCGAGCAGCACAGAGCGTACAGGGCGCTTCAGCATGTAGAATCCATGCAGTGAGGAGTTTCGAATGCCCCACGTAGAATAGCACTCTCTGATCTGTCCATCCCGCGTGTCGCTGTTTGTTGTGGTCAAAACTGATTGAATCGAAGAGATGTACTCCAGTTTAGGGATGAGTGTGGACGTCCACCATGAACGAAACCATTCGTATTCGCAGCTACAGTGGAGCTGCCAGAGATACTGACGCGTGCCAATCGACCAGTGTACAGCATCACTCAGTGCGGCTTCCAATGACAAAATACTTAAACCAGGTAAATAACTAAACGACCCGCGCTCCAGAGAAGACAGTGTGGATCTGTAGAAGAGAACCATGTATAAATATGGCATTCCAGCAAAATCATTCTTGCTAATAGCCAAAGCGTGGCAGTTTTCCAGCATAAAATGTAACAGATTAGAAAACTCCAGTCCCGAAAGCTTGCCCACGGTGCGGCGATCCATGCATCTGCGTATACCGAGACTGTATGCTCGTGTTCGAATTATGGAGAATGTCGGATAAGAAATATAATCACCGTCTGCCAGAATGATTTTCACGCCACTGGACGAAAATTTGCCAAGTTATAGGTCATGTCCTGCAGTTCGCGGCTGGTGATGTCCGCCTGGCAGCGAATGGTCAAACTGTGCATGTGATGGTCGGCATGAGAGCAATAGCCGCTGGGGTCATCCCCTTCTGCGCTTTCAGCAGGCCAACATTTCCTGTTGAATTGGGTGAGACATTCAGCCAGCGTCGTGTTAAGTTAACACGACGCTGGACTGTTAAGTATAGAGCGTGATGGGAGCAGAATGCCTGCATCATCGACCACACCATTCGATTCATTTTGCTGACACCTCGACGGCGCATTAATTGAGAAATTCACCTGGGTGAAATCTATCATGCTCAAATTAGACGGAAATGGGTCGGCTGCGCAATCAATAGGAAGAAAAACCTCCGCAATGAGAAGATCTGTGTTAAAATAAGGCAACCAGGCATTGCTGACGTTCGAAGAGACTTTGATGATTTTGATTTTCCTCGTCTCCCACCAGTGGCGTAGCCATGCGAGTTCACAGCTGCAATGCAGATAATTCAAAAACTTCTGTATGTCTGCAGTAAAATACGGGAATTCGTGAATTTTAACATGCCATGCAATAAGACGCAGCTGCTCGAGGTTAGTAAATGTGTCCTTTTCCAAATGGACCAGCGTTGTGTTACTGAACCTGATTATCCTCAGTTGTGGAAAATGCGCAAAATCTTGTTTCCTGACAATCATCTTGCGGCAGTCCAACATATCGAAGTTATTCAGGTTGATGAAACCAAGCGACGGCAGTCGCGATGTTGCCTGCGGCACTGTGCACGCCATCATAATCAATGCGGTTACTTGCTCAGTAATGGGACGGAAAGGTTCGGGAGTTATTTGCGGTTCTGCCAAAACGATTCCAACTGCACGGGAAGGATATTCGGCCATAGCTAACGCCATGTTCCACAAAAAATCCGCATCGGCCTCCAACATACAAATGATGAAAAACATCCGGGACGTCCTACAGCCGACCCTGTCGATTGCAAAGTGTCCACAGTGCTCATTGAACTGCAACTCACACTCTTCGGGAGTTAAGGGAGTCCCGACAAACCGTAGAGGTTCTTGTCTGGTCGACACGGGCTTTCCGGAGTCCACCTGGCATTTGTATGCAGACCGCAGCTTAGCCGCATCGCGCACAGTCAGCCGTTTTCGCTGTCCCATCGACATTTCGAAGCCGGCAAACCGCGGTACGATAATCGGAACATTGAGAGACTTAGCGAAATCAAAGGCTCCGTAGTGCATTATGGACTCCAGATCGTATTCGATTCCGTATGTCTTCGCCTCTGGCTTAATGCGGAAGTTGGCCTCGTGACCCTCCGTTATCGCGTTGTGGTTGATTTCAATGTAAGCATCGCGGTCCGGTCGGGAGTGCTCATGAAGCATTCCCAGCGCGTGCAGAATTTCGTGCTGCACAATTCCCGTCACGATGCAGGAAGCGTTCACGTCATCTCTCAAGAAAAGCGGCTGCCCTGCACCCCGGCTGCCACGATTCATTCCGAGAATGGATGAACAGCTGCAAGTCGAATGTTTTGACATCACAGCTAACGCAAGTATCAAATGTGCAACAACGAAAAGAACGAAAAAATACTTTTTCGGAAATCTGATTCAAAGTCTACGCAGACGCTCCAGAAAACGGCCCAGGCTTAAACTCTGACTCGGCTTCTGACCACTCATAGTCTGACTCTGACTACTCAAAGTCTGACTCTGACCGCTCAAAGTGTGACTATGATTCTGAAGGTTTCTTAGGTTTTTTCTTAGGTTTCTTATGTTTCTCAGCTTTTTAGGTTTTTAAGGTTTCTTAGGTTTTCTTAGGTTAAGAAACCTAAGAACCCTAAGATTCTCAATCTCAACCTCAGTTTTAGTGGTCAGAGTATTGCTGTTAGAGTCAGACTTTGATGGTCTCAGTTTGAAGGGTCAGATTGAGACTTTGTCCAGTCAGAGTGAGACTTTTAGTAGTCAGAGTCAGAATTTTTGCGGTCAGAGTCTGAGTCAGAGTCAAAGCTTGGGCGCGGGCCTTTTAAAATGGCTACACAGCCCAGTCCATGGCACTGTTTGTTGTATGCAGTCTGCTGAAGACTTTTCTCTTCCCATTTGTGTGGTGTTTTCTTCGCAGCGATTACTCCAACATGGATTTTGCGACCATGGACAGTAGATAGTGCTGTCAATTGCATGGCTGTACATATGTTTCTCCATGCTCTTGTTTGTGCCGAATTTCAACTGTTTCATTTACATATATTTGTGCGAGGACATTTATGTCGTTATGCTGTTCGCAATTACATATAAGACGTATTTCTGACCGTTGGCCAAGTAGGGGTCAGATGAAAAGCACGGCTAGTATACCCTGCAGGAGCGGACATGTGAGATGTTACTTTAGCGGCTCGGTGCCCAGAGCTTGTGTGCGGTTAGGCAGCGCATGTGGCGTGTGATGTGTGCACTGCCTTCGCATGCGGTGATGCGAACGCATGGCAAAGGACGTGCGCAGCGTGTGTTTTCCTGAATGCAAACCCTGTAGTAATGGTATACTGTATCCGCTAGACGAAATTGCACCACTTTTAGATCCGGTCGTTGCCTGCCCCTGGAGGGCACTGAACACGAGCCTTCCTCCCACCGGGGGCGCTCACTTTGCCTTTAAATATCCTACTCCAGCCTCTGCCAAGGGCACATCGAAAAGACAACAACCCGGCGTCATCAGTAGAAAAATATCAGAGCTCTGACATTGCGCTCTTACTATACTTCTTATGTGATTGTCTTGCGCTGCTAAGAAAAAGAAAACTGGCAAGAACAGTGAGAAAGGAAAATGTCGGTAGTATCAAAGTGGAAATGGTTGTAAATCGAAAACATTTTTGCACGGAGCAAAGTGTGTATATCGAGCTAGCATTTTTTCGTACACCAGACTCTGTGGTGCAATCTGGTCTAGCGGCTACAGCAACTTGGTGCATGTTGTATAACCTTTTCAAATTGTATGCGAGAACGAGTGTAAATTTCGAATATGTATATATACGCGATATATAATGCGTTTTTTGGGAACCGGCACATTGGTCGGGAAAACCGCTGCCAAGGTGGAATAACAGCCGGCTTTTCTCCTTACTGAACTGTTAGAATTTATATTATGATATTATTATAGTCACGGGAACAGAAACCGGAAGCGTCGCACACACTGTTGTCAGTTCTGTTGTTGTTCTGTTCATCAATGTTATACAAGCAGGTTGCTTATATAGCACACGGCACATTCACGATATTAGTAAGTTACTGCACCTAAACATCTGATAAACAAGGGGATTGGTGACCTGGGTGCACCGTACAGTCATAGATTAGTTAGTAGGACAATGGTCATAGTTCACAAGTACATGACACATCATGAGTGTATATTATATTGGTAATATAATTTCTAACTTGAACGCTCTGCAGACATATTGCTTAACGGTTTATCGACGGCAGTAATCTTCACCTCCCTTTCTTGGCATTTCTTGTTGTTTAGCCGAGATCTCACATGTACAAATAATTGGTTTTAATTATGACGCTTACTTGTTGCCCTGCTGAAAAGATACGAAGTCGTCCTCTACAGTTCTCTTGACGAAGCTAATGCAGCCAAATGTCGCTTCTTCAATCCTGCGCATGGCATCCTCAATGAGAAATCTGCTCGATGCACCTGTCAGTAGAATTTTGATAGTGTTTTCCCGGAATTCACTGTTAGCCGGGATGATGTTGAGGCAGACACTCACCAAATGCGGAACTGATTATGTACGGAACTTGTCCTCCCGACCAGAACGTGATCCTTTCTCTTTGGGTATCTGCAGCATCACAAGTCTGATATAATTCGTTCGCATATATTTCGTTTTGGATTTGAGCTCCTTTCTTGATTTTACAACTTGACATTCAACATTCTGACATTGAAGAACTTGTTTCACCCTACACGTCGAGATTCGCCTTGACCGTTGTGACTACACCGACAGTATCGCTGACAGGCTGGTGCGTGCCCTTCGACCATCAACCACTAACTCGCTCACCTTTCCACCGGTGATAGAAGGCAGTATCCTAATATACGTCCCACGAGATTTTATTAAAAAAAATTATGATGATCAACCACCTGCCAGTGTAACGAATCAGTTAGTACGAGTGTTCTACATAATATACCGCATATCAGTTTACTAATACTTACCCGAGTAGTCATCGTATTTATCGAGTAAAGGCTCTAAAAGATCGTGGCGCAGTACTATACGACTAAACCATCAGCGTCCTACCGTTAACAACCGATGCATGGGCATGATTGGCTTGATAGATTGCGGGACTGTCGTAAATGGCGCTAGCATACATAATATCGTCCTGCAGTACATTTATAGTGCTCCGCTCCGACAAAAGCTCATGCAGTGGCGCTTCGCTGTTCCAGTCTACAGGCAAATTGTTATGTAGCTCTTTGTATTTCAAATAAATGCAAATCAGCAGAGCAGGTTCCTGTTTACCGTCGGGAAGGAAATCATCTTCCACCTCATCAAGGTAATCTCGCGCGTCCCAGTATGCCGACAAGCGTGGCGCAAGAATAAGACAGATTACTACAGCCAAATGATACATTTGAACGAAATTTCTGAAAACCGTCCACAAAAACTGTGGCGTTTTTGGTTGGAAGTTCTGTTTAAACTCTTCAGTCCCGCTGCCGTGCTTATAACAAGCTTACTTCAGCAACCATGATGATTTCTATCAGCTACAAGCCTACAGCTAACAGCCCCGTATCTTGTGCGCATATCAGGATCTACTGGGTCGAACCGTATTAGTGCATGATTCAAACGATAGCACTGTCTATTGGCCTAACCTCTTCGGCTTGCTAAGTCGCTGTAAACAAGCGGAAATCCCCCCTCCCCCCTTAAATTCGTCACTAATACTGTCCATTCCTCAAGGACATGCTCACACAGCCACCTGCAAGAAAGTAATATCTACTCGAGTAACCTAAGAACTGCAAAAACAATTACACTCTGAATTACCTAACATAAACCGAGCAACGCACTAATGAAAAATAAACAGCGGCAATGGTAAGGACCACACCCTGGCAATCGGTCTACCGTTGCCGAGTTTGTTGCTGGAGGAAGTGTTTCTGTCTGAACACCATGAACCGAACGCGCTGTCACCCGTTGCAGTCTGGAAAGCGGAGTGGTGAACTGATGCGCACAAACGAGTTTTGATGGCATGGTTACGCGGTGTACACTGTACAGTTGCATCTTCAAGCACATCAGCCGGGCAACACGGACCATAACGTTGGAGGACGTCTATTGGGATAAAGGTAGACGATGTCACACCTATCCGGAAAGAGTGACATAAGCCGGATGGGCTCTGGGGTATATTAAGCCCATTCTGAAAGATGCCGGGGTACGCATCCCGCGACTAATCCTGTCCCGACACTGGTTGGCCACGGCGCTCGAGGGTACTTTGGATGACTGCCTACGTGACATCAGCAGATTATACCGCGAATTCGCGTCGTGCTGCGAGCGCATGTAGCCGGCAGGAAGGTTGACGGGTTGATGGTTGACGATCAATGAAGGTCATCAACCTTTCTCTAAAGGTCATCAACCTTTCTGATCAACCTTTTCTAAAGGTCATCAACCTTTCTGATCAACCTTTTCTAAAGGTTATCTACCTTTCTGCAAAAGGTTTTCCACCTTTTTGGCGAAGATTATCCTCATAGCTGCCCAACTTAATATTTATTAATTTAATCTTTCGGCTTACTCTTAGTCTGCCTAAGCTGTCTCAACCTTAAATTTTTATTTCTCAGAATTTCTTTCTCGGTATCCATTGATTTGAAAATGGCGCAACGGTGTGCTTTTGGAGACGTTGCGATCATATGAATCACTTTGCGTCAAAATAGTAGTATGCGTTCAGAGTGGCCGCAGCCATACTGCAAGGACTGTCCTTTGCTAAATGTTCAGCTGCACTTATTAGAAACACGTACCGAATTAGGTACTGGCACATTCGAGCGCCCCACTTCAAACTTAAGGCGAAAGGAAGTCGCAGATGCCGTTATTTGGTTGTAGTGTTCGCGTTATTTGTGCACTTTATCCGTAACGATTTTCCGAACCTCCGTGCTTTTGGACTTAAAAATTTTGAACGGTACCGCATTTTGAATGTTAAGGGAGACTGAAATGTGGGCGGCATTGCAGTACTGGGTTTAGTGAGGGTTGTTATGGTAGTCCACCTGCCTGTCGAAAGTCATAAACCTTTCTTTAGATATCATCAACCATTCTGTGAAGTTTATCAACCTTTCTGCAAAGGTCATCAACCTTTCTGCAAAGGTCATCAACCTTTCTGAAAAGGTCATCCACCTTTCTTCAAAGGTCATCAACCTTTCTGCAAAGGTTATCAACCTTTATTTGTAAAGGTTATCAGCCAGACGCAATATATGAAAACCACAAAAAACTGATTTGGTTCAGTCGATAGCGATATCGAAATAGCTATATTAAAGGTCGACTGCGATCTCCCCCTGAAAAGCCATTAAGATATTACTGGTATCTTATTACAGTAAATACAGCTTATCTGTATTACAGTTACATTTACAAATACTTGCAAGCGTAACCGACAGAAAGGTGGATTGCTGAATAATGGATGTTTAGTGAAATCGCATCCACCCATCTGCTGAGCCAACATGTCGGTGTCGATTGATCTAACAATGACACCATTGGGTGCATTCAAGCCTTTTGTGAGTGTCAATGCACACCGTCATTGCTTCGGCAAAAAGGTGGATGCAGATATGCATATACATTTACCAATCTGCCTGCATACCATCCGACGTTTTTTATCTTCCCATTAACTCGTTCATTTTAAAAATTTTAACATAACCCTAGAGGTATAGGAGAAGCGGAACAGGCATATTGCTGTTGAAGTGCCCGACTTTGCCCATTAGCGGGCTCTCTCCATGGACTCATGCGTGCACCTCCAGCCTTTTTCTCTTGTATACATCTTGGTTAAACCTCACGATCAACATTGCAACAGGCAGAAAAAACGCTCAGAAGCTTTTTGGTACCGAATAAATTGCTTCTTGAGGCGAAAAACGTAAATAAGAGTAATTTTTCGAATACTTATAACAAACTTTTTGCGTATTACCCAAAGTGTTTTCTTGTGCTAAAATTGCTCTGATTTACGTTATACGGTCCCAGTAGCAACCTGTTGGGCAATAAAAAATATCTGAAAGCATTTTGTACCTTTTGGAATGTTGATCGTGAGGTTTTGACCGAGATTTGAACGAGAGAAAAAAGCTGGAGTTCGACGCATGGGTCTGTGAAACAGCCAGCTGGACAGCTACGGTGGTTGGCATTTGGCAGCGTAGCTGGAAACCTGGCACCCTATCATCTACCTCAGTTTCAGTTAAAATTTCTCAATTCAAATGAAAAATTCATTGGGAAGGTGATAAAGTTGGAAAACATGCAGGAAGAGTGATAATAATAATGTATATCCATAGCTGCAGCCTTCATCCACATTTTTGCCTAATAAGTGACGACTTGTATTGACTCTCACAATGGGCTTGAATGCACTCAATAGTGTCATTGTTAGATCAATCGACACCGATGACTTGGCTCAGCAGATGGGCGGATGCAGTTTCATTGAACATCCACCATCCACCAATGGCCAGTCCAACTTCTGCATGCAAATATGTAGTTGCGCATGCACACATTTTTAGGGAAATCACTGTAGCCACCCCTTTTCACCTCCGTTTTTATAACCACTTATTTCTGCTATTAATTAAACAAAACCCATTGTTGTTCTATACGCACTCCTTTTTTTTAATTTCCCATAATTTATCTGATAACGCCAAACCATGAACTGTCTCATCCACGGCGATCCCCTCAGTCACTCTGAGGATGCATGAGCCCACCAGGGAACCGCACTGATTGGATGCAGCTGACTGCAACTAAGACTGCAGAAAATCGTACAGTTTTTTCTTCAACTTCACCTCCATATAGCATGGATAACTGGGGAAGGACGTGAGGACGGTCACTGTTTAGGCTGTTGGACACTCGCATGAAGTGTTGGATAGCACAGCGAGCACTGCTTCCTAATCTACAGGGGCGCCGGGCCAAGTTGGGACAATTGCGTAAAATAAATTCCCAAAAGGCACTTTGTTTCTATATTTGAACTCTCCTAACGTAGCTTTTTAATTGCGAATCCAGTAGTGGTAGAGCTGTTGTCGATCAATACGGCAGTAACGACCGAGAGGGCAATTAAGTGGGCGTGGTGGTGGTCATTTTTCGGCCGCTTATAACTGCAGCTCTAAGATATGCGCCAATTGATGTTTCTGCGTTTACGCTTTCTAGAACTATTGCGTGACCCATAAGGTGTCTTTTATAGGTCACCAGAAAATTCTGACCCGACCAGTGCTCGAGATCACCTCGAAGGAAGGTGCATCTTCCATAGACTTGTATGTTAAAGAGCACACCAACAGAGAAATGCTGTTGCCTGGAACCCGCATAGCATTAGGCAGAACGTTAGTGTTTAGATAAAATGTGGGAAGGGACCGTTAAAAAACCACGCTATTAGTTGATGGTTTCTAATCTTCTCAAATTTTAAAATTATTTTCGAATGAGCTTGATTTTGTTTCAGTAACCAGTGCGATTTTTGCATTAAAACATGAATTAAACAATTAGCCCGCGTTCCCTGTACTTCAGCGTTTTGCATCAAAATAAAAATCTGAAAGGTGCTACAAACCAAAAGCTATCTTGAAACATTTAAATAAAAATTTTAGACTTCCTTGGTAAAAAAAAGGAATTTTTATAACTGTCCCAACTTGGCCCGGCAGGGCTGTAATTAAGTTACGCAAAAATTCCCATAACATTATTGTCTATAAAAATAGGGTGTAAGAAGGCTTAATTAATTACCTTGAAACGGGGTGCCTATAATTAACGGGGTGCGGAAAAGGGGGCTATAAAAACGAGGTGTTAGGGGTGACTTCAGTGTCACTCTACTTTTCAATATATAACTGTAATCAAGATCTGGTGTAATAAGATATTAGTAATATCTTGATGGGTTTTCAGGGAGAACTTCTAATTATTTCGCTATCGCTATCGACTGATACCTCTGACAGCAAATCAGTTTTATGTGAGGCTTCATATAGTGCGATCTTCCAAAACGAATGAACAAAAACGACCTTTACAAAAAAAGGCTGATTTATCCTTTGTGAAGGCTCATGATCTTTGAAGAAAAGTGGATGGCCTTTACAGAAAAGCTGATGACCTTTGCCGAAAGGTTGATGACCTTTAGAAAAGGTTGATCAGAAAGGTTGATGACCTTTACAGAAAGGTTGATGACCTTTGCAGAAAGGTTGATAAACTTCACAGAATGGTTGATGATCTCTAAAGAAAGGTTTATGACTTTCGACAGGCAGGTGGACTACCATAACAACCCTCACTAAACCCAGTACTGCAATGCCGCCCACATTTCAGTCTCCCTTAACATTCAAAATGCGGTACCGTTCAAAATTTTTAAGTCCAAAAGCACGGAGGTTCGGAAAATCGTTACGGATAAAGTGCACAAATAACGCGAACACTACAACCAAATAACGGCATCTGCGACTTCCCTTTCGCCTTAAGTTTGAAGTGGGGCGCTCGAATGTGCCAGTACCTAATTCGGTACGTGTTTCTAATAAGTGCAGCTGAACATTTAGCAAAGGACAGTCCTTGCAGTATGGCTGCGGCCACTCTGAACGCATACTACTATTTTGACGCAAAGTGATTCATATGATCGCAACGTCTCCAAAAGCACACCGTTGCGCCATTTTCAAATCAATGGATACCGAGAAAGAAATTCTGAGAAATAAAAATTTAAGGTTGAGACAGCTTAGGCAGACTAAGAGTAAGCCGAAAGATTAAATTAATAAATATTAAGTTGGGCAGCTATGAGGATAATCTTCGCCAAAAAGGTGGAAAACCTTTTGCAGAAAGGTAGATAACCTTTAGAAAAGGTTGATCAGAAACGTTGATGACCTTTAGAAAAGGTTGATCAGAAAGGTTGATGACCTTCATTGATCGTCAACCATCAACCCGTCAACCTTCCTGCCGGCTACAAGCGCATCATTTGGGCTGACTGTTCTGTTACTGTTGAGCGACAAGCATGATATCAGTCCCACCTTGGACTTCTGGTTTCCGTTGCAAGACTTCCATTTGGACTCCATCGATTCCGCTCAGATCTGGAACATATTCGAAGAGCATCTTGATGACGAAAAGCTGGTAAATTTAAAGCTGGTATCGGAATAGATTAGAGCCAACTCAAGGAACTCCTAAGACGGTCTTACTCAGGTATCGCAAGTACCGCACTGACCTTGAACGGTGTGTTACAATTATTTCTGGAACCATCTGTGTAGATTCTACGCCGTTATCAGAGCTGCGATCAGAGATTAAAATAGTAGAAATTTATTAATACACACTCCCCCAACACTCCCAGGAGGGCTGCCCCTGGGACCTCGGGGGCGCTGGGTGGGGTAAATTGAAGTTCTTATTAAGCAGCTATGGGTAAAAAATATTTTCGCGCGAAGCCGACGAGCTATTTTCCTGAAAGACGCATGAAATACTATTTTGCTGGAGTTTTAATTTGTTCCGAGTTTCATTTTACTAACGGCAATAAAACAACGAGTACATATCTTGAACAACGTGTAATACACGTACATAAATTTGCAGGTCAATACCGATTCTTGTAAAATGAACCTGTTATTGCTGTTAATGAAAGTTGTTTTAAATTGGATTTATGCCGAAGGGACAAAAAACCTGACCATCTTCTAGATTTCAAGTAGGACTGTCGCGAATGATTACTGTGAGAGGGATTTTTAGGGAATACTTAGCGCGCGATTATCACTTTATCCAAGTGTGACGTTTAATAGTACCAATTTCGCGCGAAGCGCGAAGCCGACGGCAGATTTTGCCCTAAAAAACTAAGACATTCCATTAAAAATACAAATTTTAATTCAAATTTTATATTCGACAGACCCCTCTAACGTTTTCTCAACGGATTTCAACTTTTTTAATCTTGCACATTCGAGAAGGTAATAATACACAGAACACATTTAATAATACACAAACTGTGTAATACCACACACTATTTTAACCTATGGCTGCGATCCGCGTCACCCTGCACATTACCGGGGTGTCCGGTGAACCAGCGCCGAACTGGTTAACTGGGACGTCAGCAAGCTGAACCAGCAAGCTGCACGCTTTATCATCCCGTGCGCACTGGGACTGAGGGAATTCGTCGGGCGAAAGTGATGCACCGCCCGACCAGTGCAGTGTGGTGTGTGAGTTTTTCGGGTGTTTTATAATTCAACTGCGAAAGAGGACCGCATCCGCAGAAACGGTCAGTATGGCGCTGCTAAGATCCTTAATCACACTGCTGATCCGTGATCCGCGCGGGTACACCTGTTAGATTTGTGTGGTCCATCATTAAAATTTGTTAAGGAAAAAATCGAAAAGATTTGCTCACCATGTCCGTACAGATGTACAGTTGCACATGCATAGCATAGCCAAGAGAATATTTGAACAACAACAAACAAATCATAGTGACGCACACGACGAAAAAAATCAAAACAACTAAAATCACTGCCACGTCTTGGCACAGATCTTAATTGTGTCACAGTGATGGCCGCGTGAATACCGAATAATCCTATGGAATATCACATGTATCCTGTACGGAAATCCGTCCTCTAAAGGTCAATCAATGTACTCTTCGATACGCTCTGTTATGGCGTGTATCCGAAATACGTTCAGGTTTTAGTCAAGACAGATAGATAACCACCAACAGAACCACAGCCTAAATCTTCGCACGCAGTGTTTTTAACGCCCAGTTATTTTAGCGAACAAAGTTCCTCGATGCATTCCTTCCGTATTGGTCAATTGATTTTGGATTGAAAATAACGTGAATTTAAAGTGAATTGTTACCGTCCATCATTTTGGGACATACCGCTTAAGTATCCCAGTATCCAGTTGCGTGAAGCCATTTAGACAATGTACTGCGAAAAGAGGTACTTCTGTACCGATCGAATTTGAAAAATTTTTAATAAATTTGAAGCTTCATACATTCACGGTAGGTCAACAACACTACTGTACACACTGCCTGTACTAAGTGTAAATTTGATAACATAAAACAGAGCAATGCACTAATCAAAAGTAACAGAAACAATGAAAACGGAAAACGTCCTTCATTAACGCAGCGCTTTATATGGAACCGTGAGCGTCGCACAAGCCGACACAGGCGCATACCGCACCCCGGGTCGCTCGGTCGGTTGCACAGCGCTCCACAGATTCACCGCCGCATCGTACACTTCCATCCAGGTCACCGGCATCCCGTCGCGGTTGCACCCTCCGCACACGTACAGCTTGTCGTGCAGGACGAACATACCGTGTCCGTAGCGGGGAAATCCTAGGCCAGCCACTGACTGCCATTGGGCGCCGGCCACGCCCAGACGCAGCCGCTCGCAGGTGCGAAGAACGCCTGGTCCAGCAGCCGAGGCCTCACCAACGCCGCCCGTCACATACCGGTAACCGTTGAGGACTTTAGCAGCGAAGGTGCAGCGTGACTGCGGCATCACCGGCAGATCTCGCCACTGGTTAGTGACGGCGTTGTACACTTCGCTTGTGGCCAAGATGTCACGGTTGCGGCCCTTCACGGGATATCCACCGCAGAGATAGAAGTAATGATTCCACACGTCGAATGCCGCTTCTTTTCTGTGAAAACATGAACGCTTTTTGGCCGAGTACCGAGAAAAGGCGCATATTTTCGTTGTTAAAGAAATGCCCATATATTCACTGGTACGTTTAAAAGACATGGCAAAGAAAATTCTGGAACCTGAGATTTGGCCAGCAAATGTTTTTGTAAGGGAGAGGGTGTACTGAGATGTGGTGTTTAACATCGCTGCTGTATTTTGTTTAAAGCGTGGACTGAAATACTACCCTACTGTGAATTCTGATAATTGCTGTTGTTGCGAGTGTCTGCTGCCTCGAATCGGGTTCTTGTCCTGAATGTGTGCGGATGTTAAACTTAAACCTCATATTTTTCATATTTCGTTTTGTTAGGAAATTTTAAAAATGGTCATCGATATATGCCAACGTATCCCCACATTAATCAACATCTGCGAAAAAACTAAGCTGACAGAAATGTATAGTTTTGCAACAAAAACTTCGCCCATGAACTTCGAAGCATACCGGTAGTATATAAAAAGAAACTTTCTTTAAATTACAAACTAAATTGGTGCTTTCGTGTACTTTGTAGCCTGGTGGTTCGTGCACGGTATTGTGGTACAACGGCATGCTATAACACTTACCTAATGCGTTTAGGATTGCGGATACTATGGTCGAAGACAAGGGAATCGGGATCCACAGAGTAGGAGCTCGTGTTTTGCGCGGTGCCGGTGTGCCAGCCAAAAACCAGGCCGTTAAGACTGACCAGCGGAGATGCGGCACCCGCCAGCTGCTCCTCTCTGATACACTCCATTTCCGCGTTCTCCAGAGCATCACTGTCATCATCGTCCAGCGTTAAAGCGTAGGTTCGGAGCTGCGCGCCGTGCTGGATGCGGAACCATACCCGATTATCAACCACCGGGCCCATCTCCTTCAAAGTGTTCCACGTCTGCAGTCCCACCGGTAGCGGAATGGGATGCAGTTTGTTCTTGCGTGCGTCGTACAGGCGCAGACAGTTTGTATGACCATCGGAGAAGAGTATGCAAGCCACCTCGGTGAAGTGACGCTCGCGGGGCGCGGCGGTCAAGCGGACGCCCGGCGGGAAGAGGCGCGTCTGCAGGTCTAGCAAGACGTCGCGTAGTGGTCCGCTAGTGGTGAGGATGGCCACGGTAAGAACCTCAGGCAGCAGATCCCAGCGAATCTCCGGCAAAAGAGCTTGGAAGTTCTCCGCAGTCCAGCGCGCTGGGTAGTCAACGTGGCACCACTTCATCACTCTTGACGGAATATAGCTGTACAGTACGTAAAGTGACGGCTTTACTCGTACTTTCTATTATCGCTGTACATTCTCGATCGTTCTCTTTTGTTTTCGGATCTACTTTTGGTTGTTTCTACACGGATGCGGCGTGTCTATATAAGTCCGTGAGTGGCAATATTTTACATCACGAGTTCTCTCATTACGAGTTTTTGGCAGTTTCGGAGTTTCTAATTAAATTATCGTCGGAGATGCAGTTCTCGCTTCGCATAGATTCGTAGACTTAGCTATGCCACATTGAGATACCAGCTCATACTCTGTCGTTGAGTAGGTCGGTAGGATAGACTATTACGGTAATTATTCCTATCGTACTGATCTCTCCGTCATGGCGCCCACCGATGTTCGAACCTAACCGATGGCTAGCTAAGTAAACCTGTGACTGAAACTGCGATTGTGAATGTTGGCTTCTAGATTGTGCTCAGTCCGGGTACATTTGTACTGACTGGACGGATGTCCGGGCAGCTGGTCTGCCGTCTGGACACCTAAAGCGTTAGTAGTCCGGGTACTGGCGACGGGTAGGTTGGTGGTGAGCCGATTCTGCCCGTGCCTGCGACCCACGACGAAAACTTGTAAATGTCCGGGGGCTTTGCCCTGTCTGGACGCTGAGCAGTTTGTCCTGCCAGCAGGGCGATGCAGGGATAACCTGTAGATCGACCCATGAGCACGAATGAAACTGAAGTGAATGTGAACTGAATGGAAATGATGAAGTGAATTGATTCTAAAGTAGGTACTCGTAGCTACTGGCCAGAGCACGAGTTTCCGAGAATCTGAAGCGTAGCGATTACGTAATCGGCTGTGAGTAGATAGAAATCGAAAGCAGTTTCCTTGAGCTAAAGTTTTTTGTATGCCAGAGCAGTGCCTGAGCATATACAGTGCCGACACAATCTTGAGCTAAAGTATTGTATGCAAGAGCGAGAAGCCAAGCATACAGGTGCACCAAAATCTTAGCGTAGCGTAGCCATACAGCCAGAGCAATTGCGAGCGCTGTGAGCGGTGAGAGACCACCGGAGACCATAATCTCAAACTGAAAATCTAAAGTATACGGGTGAGAACAAAAGAGTCAACCCGGTAGTCAGTGTAACGAACACTGAAACAAAAGCGAAGCCAAGGTTTCCGCGTAGAATAAAGCCTACCGGATAAAAACTTAAAGCCAGTGCAATGGACACGGCTAAACTTAAAAGAATGGAGAGCGCATCGTCACCTGCATACGATAATGCAGCAAAGCGAAATGAAAATGCCGTACAGTTCGGCGGTATTGCTGATAATGAAGAATTGTGGTACGACATGCACCCGTTGCAGTCGGAACTGATTGAATCGTCGCTTGACCAGAATAGATTTGAAGCAGCAATTGAAAACTGGGATGTAAAGATTGACGATGAAATGAAGGTTAATGAATTAAAAGAGATTGCTTGGGCATCTCTATATACTGCACTAGCCTTGCAAAGGAAGTACAGTAACGCAAATCGTATCTGTCATGCACTGAACGGCCGTAATACAGACATGGAAATTAGCAACAGTGCTTTAACTGCTGAACTGGTAAAATTGCGTAATAAAGCTGGACGAATTGAAAATGAATGTCGCGAAGCAAAAACGCGAGCAGATGAACTGATGGAACGTCAGTTAGCTTTATTAGTAAAGATGGAAGATATGCAGCGAATACCTAAAGCGTCTGAAAAAATACAGTACCCGCAAGTATACGAAGGTACACAACAAAGCGGTAAAGTTGAACGGTTCATTATGGACTGTGAAAGGTGTAAAGACTTGAATGAATGGAGTGAAAAACAGTTGATTGAAAAAGGACTGTCGTATGCACTGAAAGGTGACGCGTACTTGTGGTATGCGGAAATTAAAAAATTAAATCCAGATAAAGACTGGAATTACTGGAAAGCGTTATTAATTAATCACTTCTCATCGGAGAGTGACCCGGCCGAAATACGGCAGGCGATGTACGCACGTGCCTTCAAAGAGGAAGACACGGTAAATTCGTATGTAGATGGCTTTTTAAACTGGTTAAACACTTTGAATACGAAGGAAGAAGAAAGAGTTTCAGTACTTGTTCAGGGACTGAAGAAAACCCGAATGGAATGATATGGCAAGCTGGTAATGTCAAAACCGAAAACTGTGGAAGATGTAATGGCACAACTGAAAACGTTGTACTCTTTGAAAGTACAAAAAGAAATGTATGAAAACATTGATTGTTTTGAGTATGATGATGATTGTAAAAGTACAATACGATGAGTACTTGTATGAAACTGGAAGTTTAAATGATGACGAATGTGAATACGACGAAGAGTACGAGTATGAAAATTGTGAAAGTTGCAGTAATTGCGGTACAAAGCCGTACATGATTGGAAATTTTGAAATTGACGTGAATAAATGGCGAACCGATAGCGGTCAGCCGATCTGTTTCAAATGCCATGAACTGCACCCAGCTAAGAACTGTACTTTTGAAGGCACATGGAAAGAAGTGTCAAGGAACCGCCGATTGAAGTATTGAGACGTTATAATATGAAAAATGTGGAAGCACGTTCATTGGAATTTCGTACTGTGCAGTGTAATATAATATTAACTGAAAATGTGAAAACTGAAATGCAGCAGCACTCAAATTTGCGGGGGCGAACAATGCCCAATGAGCTACCGCCCGAGACGTCGCAAACAACTGTGACCAGTCAAGTTTGCGGGGGTAAGCGGGATGATACTGAAGTAGCCTTTATGGCTGAAAACTTCGTGAACGAAGAGTTTTGGAAAGCCGAGCAGCGGAAGTACAAAGATACCAAACACTGGTTCTACTTGTACAAAAACCCAGTTAAGGCTAAAAATAAATTTCAAAATGAACCTCTATATGCACGGCGTTTTGTGATTAGTTGGTTCGTCCATTAAGGTCCAGTTTGGGCAAGTGAATAAAAAAGAAGCTTTTCCGGATCACAACGCTTGGGTACGAGACAGAGCATTTATAGGCATTATTATTCAATCTTTTGAACTTTGCAAGATTATGGTGCGGGAATTAAACGCAGAATTTTCTCCCACTTCTGCTTATGAGAGAACGTTAAAAGTAAGAAACTGAAAAGGGAGAAGACGGAGTGAACAGTACACAAAGTAGTGCACGAAGTGAGAGTCTGTGGGGAAGGTTGCGAACCGAGTGAACGGTTGTGAAAGTTTGTGAACGGGCTGGTCACCTAAAGTTAATAATACTCCTACGACGTAATTATCAACACTCTTTAGCCAGACAAACATGAAGAGATACGGAAATGCTTGTAAAATGTTATCTTGCAGTGCATATTGGCGTTATCTAACGCTATAACGCCAGTACGCCTTTATGCCACGATTTCTCATGGGTCGTGCTTTAGCTCATACTAAAACTGTAACAATCCGGCAAGCTGTACAAGCTTGTCCCGGAATTTCTGTTTCAGGTGAACTTCTCATTGTGGTGGACATAGCGTAATGACACTCGTTCATATCGCAACTTTCGCGCTATCTGTAACTTTATGCTAGAAAGTACGGGATAAGCTTGAATCTGCTCAACAACAGTAACTTGATATATTTTGCTGGGACAGATGCACATCAACAGTATCACCGAGAATGCGGCGCTTGACGGGCTGCACACGGCCACATCGTAGGACCACACCGTGGCAATCGGTCTGCCGTTGCCGCGTGTGCTGCTGGAGGAGGTCTTCCTATCGCTGCACACCATGAACCGGACGCGCTGCCGCCGTGTCTGTGCATCGTCGGCCGAAATCCTCAGTACCCCGCGAGTGTGCATGGATATACGTTGCAGTTTGGTAGAGCGGAGTGGGGAACTGCAGCGCGCTAACCAGTTCTGGTGGCATTGCTTAGGTACCGCAAGTACCGTACTGACCTTGAACAGTTTGTGGTGAGCGTGTTACAGTTATTTCTGGAATCATCTGTGTAGATTCTAGTGTTCTACACCAGTATCAGAGCTGCGATCCGCGTCCCTCTGCACATTACCGGGATGTCCAGTGGACCAGCGCCGAACTGGTTAATTTGGATGTCAGCAAGCCGAATAAAGTTTGTCTGCACGCTTTGTCATCCCGTGTGTACCGGGACTACGGGAATTCGTCGGGCGAAAGTGATGCACCGCTCGACAAGGGCAGTGTGGTGTGTGATGTGTGGGTTCGTCGGGTGCTTTGTAATTGAACTGCGAAAGAAGACCGCATCCGCAGAAATGGTCAGTATGGCGCTGCCAAGATCCTTAATCACCCTGCTAAGAAGGCGGGTAAACCTCTTAGATTTGTGTAGTTCTTCACTGAAATTTGTGAAGGAAAAAATTACAAAGATTTGCTCAATATGCCCGTATAGATGTACAGTTGCACATGGCACAGGCAAAAGAACATCTCAACAACAAGTCAACAACAAACAAACCATAGTAAAGCATACCATGAGAAAAATTAAACAATTAAAATGACTGCCACGTCTTGGCACAGTTTTTTTTGTGTCCCAGTGGTGACCGCGTGAATACTGAATAATCCTAAGGAATACGACATACATCCTGTACGGAAATCGTCCTCTAAAGGTCAATCAATATACTCGTCACTAAGCTCTATAGTGACGCGTATGCGAAATACGTTTAGGTAAAGACAGGTAATTTCCAATCGAACTCACAACCGAAATCTTCGCACTCAGTGTTTTGTCCACGTGCAGTTATTTTATCGAACAAAGTTTCTCGATGCATTCCTTCCGAATTGGTCAATTGATTTTGGACTGAAAAGAACATTGTTTGTAAAGTTTTAAAGTGAATTATTACCGACATTTACCGTCCATCATTTTGGGACATACACACTCAAATATGTGACCAGCCGCACAGCCCCGTGTGAGCTACGTATATTAAGATACAGCCTGGCGTAAACAAGATCGTTAGCCACAAAGCGAACTGAGAGAATATCAATTAGTTCTATATTTGGGCATAAGTTGATAAGACCTGAATTGACAGATTTCCCGTCTTCTCTGTATCTCTTGTTATGTCGCTTTAATGTTGTTATCGAGTAATCTTTGACTTTGAAAGTTTTCAGAAGTTTCTTAATGTGGATGTTTACCCGAATGTGGCTATATAAGCGCCAAGCTTGATAATGCTAGATGGTCCACTCTGGTTTAGTCCACTGGAAGTCATCTAGCAGTCACTTGAATTGTGTTTCGTAAATGAAGTTTCAAAATCCACGTCGGGATTTCTACGTTAGACTTAGCTACGTACAGTGCCAGGGGCAGCACGTGACGATAGTGGAGTTTATAACGTAACACGGTTAAGGTCTTGTTGGTTCGGCCTTCTAACATGCTGCACAAGGTTCTGCTTGCCAGAACTTTTTCAAAAACAATTTAGTTGGGCGGCACCCTGGGCGGTCGGCTATGGCCCTCAAATGAACGAATCGGTGGTCGTTTCTGGACAATCAAACCTTCAAGATAACCGAGCGTGGTAACCTTGTTTCGTAATTTGCAATAGTGCATTACCACTGTAATCGGCATGACAACCCTGCAGTCTGCCTTGCGCCTCTTGCGATCTACTGCAGTTTACACGAACCGGACCTTACAGCGGTGTAGGCATGCAGGAAAAACTACTTCGGGATGATACTCCAACAGACACATGGCCGGTAGTGTGTAGTGACCTTTGCGCCAGGTGTGTTATTAACATTCGGTCGATGCTGAGTTGATGATGGCGGCTGCTGCTTCCAGGACTGCTGATGTGAATTTCAGCGCATCATTTCCGCACGTACTACTGGTCCGTCATCGCTGATTTCCGATCCAAACGCCGCAGCTACATCCATAAAAGTGCAATCATGCACCATGCATGCAGTGTAAAAGCAGCTCGGCGTGGCATAACGACTGTTACGGGATGTCTTATGCGAAAAGTAATGTTGTTTTGAGAATTGGGTTGTTGAAAATCGCTGTATTTGTTGTGTCCAGTTACCCCCAGTTACTTAAGGGAAGTGGCCCGGTACATGGTACCAAATTCGGGTACATCCACGAAAACTTTCACTTTCGCGCACCCCTAAACGCATTTTTGTTTCGGTTTATGACATTCTGTAGCCAGAACATTTGTATACACTGGCGTGAAAACCGTTTGTGCGCGCAACATCCGGTTCGGGAGTTATGGCTGCTAGAAAATTCCGAAAAGTTTAAATGCATTCAGGTGTACCAAAAGTCTCATTATGGACTGATCTCCCTCAAATTTTGCACGTAAATGCATGCAATTTATTTTAAAATTTGAAAAAAATCATGGAAGCCTGGATCGGTGTAAAAACGATCTTCATGGCGATGTGCATTTACGTGCAAAATTTGAGGGAGATCAGTCCATAATGAGACTTTTGGTACACCTGAATGCATTTAAACTTTTCGGAATTTTCTAGCAGCCATAACTCCCGAACAGGATGTTGCGCGCACAAACGGTTTTCACGCCAGTATTTACAAATCGTCTGGCTACAGAATGGCATAAACCGAAGGAAAAATGTGTTTGGGAGTGCACGAAAGTGAAAGTTTTCCTCCATGTACACGAATTTGGTACCATGTACCGGGCCACTTCTCTTAATCATGCAAAATCCGTTTCTTTTATTTTCCAGTTTTGTTGACCAATGGTCAGTTTACTGCCCACTGCAATACCCTTGTTTTGAAGCCCTCTTTATGGACTATACGATAAACGTTTTTGTTTCGGTCAGCTGTTGTTCGCCGAATTATTTTAGAATTAATCGTTTTCATGACTAGGACCGTCTGCGCCCAATGGTGTTGCTAAACACCCATGTCACCGCCGGTGACCTATGGTCAGTACAGGCACAAAAAAAATTCCCTTTCTTAATTGAATTTTTTCATCGGGAATTCCCGGTTTTCACGAGAAAACTCCCACCCGTTCGGGTAGTGAGCGTTGGAGGGTTAACCAAACTCATGTATACACTGACAACAATAATTAACTGACGGTTACCTATATTTAGGTTACGTGTGTCTATTACGAACCTAAAGCTGACAAATGACGTCCAAAAAGAACCGCTAATCACTGGATTGCAACTTCCGGGAAATTTCAGCGTGTCATCGCTAATCGCCATTTACAAAAGGAAAAACTTTCGCGAGCACGAGAAGTACAGTAAAAATAATCTCCTAAATAATAAGCTTAACTTAACTTTTATTCCAACGTTTCAATCCAAAATATTCACTAATATATCAAGTAATCTGTTTTCAGACCGCTCGTGTTTACTGTCGTTCACACCACTGCACCATATGGCAGAGCACACGGTGGTGAAGCCATCAATATTATGGTTTCTGACCATTCGGGAAGTGCAGTACTGTCAGCTTTAAACAGTGAGGTTTCAAAGGTGCAGCAAGTTGTTGTTGGGAAGGTAAATATTTTTCAAAAGGTAAATATTTTTCCGATCTCGGTGTCCCCAATTTTTTAAGACTTATTAACAATATATAAATTCTAATTTACCTGTTTATGAAGTTAACATATAACCGATTCCCATTTACGTATTTCCATATAAATAAAAGGTGACCTCCGACAATAAGCCAAAACCTTTTCAACACTAAAACAGTCGCACTGTGTCTGTAGACTTATCGGATGAAATTCTATGACGTCAGCGAACTGAAGGCTAACTTTCGAAAGGAGGCGTCAGTACTGGTGCAGTTTTATGCAAAAGCGAAGACACTGATTGAGTCGGCAATTGAAAATCCAGTTGACATCGAAACCATCACGCCTCTATCACAAGCTCATGAGCATTCCGATCTAAAGCGTAAGCAAGCAAATCTGTCACAAATTTAATATGACAATGCTTATTCCATAATATGCAATACTGATATGACAATACTGACTGATAACAGAAGCAATATTTCCTGCTGCGGCGGCAAAATTTACAGTACATTATAATATCATATGCTAACAGTAAAATGTTTACTGAACACTATTGCAAGAGTTTTCAGACTACATGACCTTTGTGGAAAGTGTGGGATACTTGGACGAGCAAAAGAAAACAAGGAACGGAGAGCGAGCATTTCGCACGTTAAAAGTGTGGGACTGTTCGCAGGCCTTGCCCTATCTAGTTGATTTATGGGGGCACCTTGTAAGCCGCAAACTACATTTTTCTAAACAACAGAGCATGAAAATTGGTCAACGGTGTGCGTGCAGTGGCGACCTTTTTGGGTCCGCACGGGCGTTGGCTATGGGCACGGGTAATTTATTTAGTTCTAAATTTATTCAATTAAAATTTATTTACTAATAATTTAACGTTTTTATATTCTTTTATTTCGCAGTTTTTTTTAAATAATTAACTACAGAAATTTGTCACAAAATCCATAATTTTTTAACGAAAATACTGTCAAGTGGCAGTACAATTGTTAAGTGAAAATACAGTTGTACCCGGTTCCGTTCAAGAAAGAAAACTTTCGTGCTCTCTTCACCGAAAAATATTTTCTTAGGATGGCTGTTTTTTGAGTTCCAAAAAGCCATTATATAAATAGTTCCTTAGACCATGCATTTTAGAAGCGAAAATGTGCATTAAAACGACCTCCAGAAGTATAATGAAGCATGCCGTTTTAAGAACCGCGTGTTTGCTCGGAAAATGTCAATACATCAAAAATTGCTTGTCGCAGAACCGGGGCATTGCAAATTTTGTCGTATAATAAATATATCAAAAGTACTCTGTTACCGGCTAATGCTTATTACTGCAGCACTGTGAATTATTTGAAAGTCACAGTAAGAAAACTCGAATACAAACATCAAATCAGCCAACACAAAAACGTAAAAAAATTCAAGTTTAAAAAGCCGTGTGCGCAGCCAACATCCGCGTAGACACCCGTGCACGCAGCCAACACCCGTGTTTTCCGGGTGGTGGCTACACCTTCAATGCCTCGTGGTGGGGCACTGGGTAGGCAAATTTAAATCGCTTGGGCGAGGCACTCTGAACCAAAAAAACTAGAGGATGATGAAATATATTGCTCTAGAAACGTTAGAGTAGAACTGTTGGCAATTACATCACATTTTTGGTCATGCTATTTACGATTGTTTATTAATGAGTACATACATGTTCATGCTCTGTATTCTGCAACATTTGCGCGTACTATGGGAAATACGCTGAACTTACTCCTATATTTCGAACGAAGATTTTAGACTGAATAAATAAAGTATGTACAAGCTTGTCCGGTAATTTCCTACGTAAAGGTACAAACAGCACATATTTCGCGCTGAGTTTGCCCTGTGGCAATTGCCACTACACTACGTCGTACATTTGTGTATGTATTTCGCTGTATTGATTCGTAAGAAATTACCGGACAGGCTTGTACAGTAAAGATCTCGAGAGCTTCATTCGCGCGGAAAGCGAAACCAACAAACGCCAGAGTACGAGTTCTACAAAAAAATGTTTTTTTGTTTTAGTCTTTTACAAAATCGGCAACTGCATTAGCGGAATAGGAGTACTCCACTTCTTTATTTTTTAAAGTGCGCACTTCTTCGAAAATTCCAGAGGGGCGCGTGCCTCCGTGCCACTCTTTATAAATTCGACACTTTTACAGTGGGGACGCAACAAAAAAGCTGCATAAGGTGAATGAAGTAGCACCATTGAGTCTGGCGCAAGGAAAAAAGCATGTATGGGTACATTGCTTGATACCGACAGCAGGAATCCAGCGGTCGGGCCTGGTAGTAAGTTATGTTTCCAGCAGTTACACTACAGTAATCACATGCCTTGCGCCTTGCATTCATGTGCAATGTAAACCTATAAAAAACATCGAACGCATGCAGTACGATGCACATATTATTACGTAGTGAAAAATCAAATCTTATTGTGTGCATTCTAGTTTTAAATCGGAGAGCGATGGGAGCACCCCCCGGCCCCCAGGGGCCAAAAAAATTTCAGGGAAAGTAAAAAAAAAAACTATACCATTAAGCAATGCTGTCATCCAGCGTACTTACTTAATACCACATTGCACCCATTGTCATGCAAATACGGTACGGTTGCACTTTACTATGGTTGCTATGTAACGTACCATGCGCAGTGCAGCACAGCAGTACGAAACTCCTGCGCATAGCCACTTCGATTCACATAACAAGATGAGCACGGATGAATATTGGCTTACGACTGGGCAAATAAATTAGTTTAAAATTGTTACGTTGCTGCGTATTCGAGAAAGCAGTAACAGTCATTATTTTGTTTGGAAAAAGTTGGTTTTGTATCAGAGAACAGATTTGTTTAGTTTATCAGATTTAGCAAAGGACAGGGAATGCTCTGCGGTCAACTTGCGGTTGTATCAGCTGAAAATTTTAATATTCATAAGTTGCGGTGTATTCAAGGGATTAGTATTCGATTTTATGTAAAATAAGAGCTAGCATTCAGTTTATGAACGGGACATATTCTGCGGGGAGACAGGATCTTTTTGTAGACAGGGAATGTTCGGTAGTCAGTTTCCGGTGGGTACAGCTGAAATTCTTCCTTTTTTTGTTGTTTGGGCTGGTGGCTCGCCAACAAGCGGGCGTTTAGTGGAATTGTCGGTTGCGTTAACTGTTTGAACTTCTTCTTCTGATTCCGGATCAATCAGGCCGATTTCCAGTGCCCAGTTCTTGATGGTCAGTGCCGGTGAACCTTCAGAAATGTAAAAATATTTCTTGTTGTAGGCGGATTGGAGACCACCATTGTTGTAGCTGGTATGGATAAGGTTGTGAAAGAAAACAATCTTTTTCTCGTAGACAGCTGGGATGAAGATGGTAGCCTTTAAAGATAAGTTAGCTGAAGATAATTGAGTATATGTAATTTTTAACGAAGTGGCTATGCGCAGGAGTTTCGTACTGCTGTGCTGCACTGCGCATGGTACGTTACATATGTAGCATAGCCACTTCGTATATGAATACTAAACATCTCTTGCAGGTGTTCGGCCTCTCCTCGTTGTCCCGAGTGATCTCAGCTCCTACTGAACCAATTTTCTTGCTTTAAAATATTCTAGAATCTATTCAGGGCGGTGGGTGTTGTGCGGCTAATGACCTTTTGCTGTTGTGAAATTACTAAGGACAGTGGTCACCCAAAAGCTTGTTACCATGGATGCCATAGGGCTAATATGAGCTGGACTGTTACCACGGGCATGTTATACTTCATGCTTGTTATAAGTACTGCACTTGCACAAGAAACAACTTTGGCTTCGCCTCTGCGTTTCTTGTGGTTAACTGACGGAAAACCTGCATTAATAATTATTTCAATCAGTTCATAATTTGATACAGTATCCTTTTAGATTTTGATGAGATCTGAAATAAGTCGAAAAGCACATCACCCTTTTCTAGTATTTCACTTTGTCACTGTCGCACCTTGGAGCCCAGTGCCCTGAGCTGTAGCCACAGATCGGTAAATCTCTCACCTACAGCAACCCAGTTCACTAAACAGTAATACTACGACCTACTAAAAATCCTAACTCACTTATTTACAGTACCTAGTCGTAAGCCAATATTCATCCGTGCTCAGCTTGTTATATGAATACTATACATCTCTTGCAGGTTTTCTGCCTCTCCTCTTTGTTCGCTATGATATCAGCTCCCACTCATCCAATTTTCTCGCTTTAAAATGTTCTGGGAACCGCTCGGTCTGACGGGTAATCTAAGATTAATCGTTGTTTGCTATATGCAGAACCTCAAGCCCAGTGGTCACTTGAAAGCTTGTTACCATGGATGCCATAGGGCTAACATGGGCTTATCTGTTACCACGGTCACATTACACTGTACTTGCTCAATTAGCTCAAACATGAAACAGCTTTGGCTGCGCCTCTGCGTTTCCTATATTCCGTGGGCTGACTGAACGACACTTCGTTGGCTACAGTTGCTATTACAGTTTCGCGAGTTTAGCAGAATGAACAGAAAAACAGCAGCCAAGCCACAAAACGACACGAACTCTATTAACAAAGGTCAACAATCTAAGAACTGAACATTAGTAAAGACTGGACTGATAATAGACTCCGTTTGACAGCAAGCGTCCACAGGTTGGCCAATCACTAAGCCAAACGACAAGAAAAGGGAAAATTCAGCTGATACAACCGCAAGTTGACCGCAAAGCATTCCCTGTCATTTGTTAAATCCGATAAACTGAACAAAATCTGTTTTCTTATACAAAAACCCAACAGCTGTTTTCAAACAAAAAAAATAACTGTTACTGCTTTCTCGAATACGCTGCAACGTATGAATTTTAAAATAATTTATTTGCCCAGTCGTAAGCCAATATTCATCCGTGCTCAGCTTGTATTTGTACATCCGTAACATCTTATACACGAGTATGCTTTGTCCCGAATGATTGGCCGAACGGCTGGGCCGATTTTCACGCAGAAAAGTGCGTTAGAATCGTCGCAACGACGCCGGTAATCTTACGCTATTGCTTAATCGATGCGCAACAGCGGGGAAACAGAGGCCCCCAAAAAGAAATTGTTGCCATGGGCCCCCATAGACGGACGTGGGCTATTCATTTGTACAGTAGCAGCGACAGAGGCAGCCCGCGGCCTTCGGCATCGCATCGGCAAACAAAATAAAAAAAAACGTGAAACCAGGGCAAAATAATAAAAGTAATCAAGCTGGCGATTAGCGCAATCTGTATTTTTTGCTTTGTTTCTTAGCTTTCTTAGGGTTCTTAAGTTTCTAATGTTTCTTAGATTTCTTAGATTTCTTAGATTTCTTAGATTTCTTAGATTTCTTAGGTTTTCTTAGGTTTCTTAAGGTTTTTAGGTTTCTTATATTTCTTAGATTTCTTTAGGTTTTCTTAGGTTGCTTGTGTTTCTTACGTTTTTAAAGCTTCTTACAATTCTTAGGCTCATAAAATCTTTTGAATCAGAAGATTCGTATGTTTCTTTAAATCGAAATTTTCGAAACTAATGTCCGCCACGACAATACGTACGGATGTAGATCCCGTAAACTGGTTATATGAATACTAATTATCTATGCCAGGATTTCGGCACCTCTCCTTTGGCGCCGGTGATCTCAGCTTTTACTCATCCGATTTTCCTGTTTCAAAATGTTTTAGAAACATCTCGATCCCGCGGGTGTTCTAAGACCAGTTTTTGCTTGCTATCTGCAGAACCTCAAGACCAGCGGTCACTCCAAAGCTTGTTGCCATGGATGCCATAGGGCTAACATGGGCGGGTTTTGCTCTGGTGAATTTCATGGAAACAGCTTATTTTCTAACCACGTTGCAACATACTGCATTCTTCTGACAGTTAGAAAATTCTGAAATAGTCGCAAGCCAATATTCATCCGTGCTCAGCTTGTATTATATCAGATTGGCTGATCGGAAATGATTTGTACCCGATGTTGTTTTTCTTGGCAGCTTTGCTGTGGTCTTGTTTATATGATTAAAATAAAGTGTATATTATATCAACTTCCGGAAGCGTGCAGTCGTATACGCCTGTATAACAGTTGCAACCGCCCGGTGTGGCAGCGTGATTTCTCTGATTTCCCCAGTGGTTGAAACTTGAAAGTTCTTGTGAATCTTGTCTGTCGATTCTGTGAGAGTGAGACTGTGAGACTGTGAGTTATACAGTTATTGCTGTTTTTTGATTGGTTTTGATAAGCGACGTCTTAATCTCGATGGGAAATAATTCGGATTGATTATATGTGATCATTTTGGTTAGAATAATCGCCAGGTAAGGTGGTGCAGGCCGAAAGATGGCTGGCAAACTGCGACGGGCTGCGTGCTGAGTGTTTGAGAGCTGACAACTCTGCAGCACCCAGCAGCATGCAGTCTGCCAGACGAGAAAACTGTTTTTCGCTGCTGTTTTGTCAGTGCAGACCCTTTTGAGTATTTTGTGGACTGTGGAGTGGGTGTCGTGTTACTATTGGGCATCATCTCCGCCTCAGAAATAGTTCTTTGGTTGTTTCTTCGACAGCGACGTTCCTCTCTACGTGCTGCGTGCTGTACGACTCTGTCACGCTCCGTAGCTGGAAGCGCTGACAGTACAGGGAACAGCGCATGATAGCACCATTTCGCAGCCATGCAGTACTAAAAAATAAATTACTCATCATCATGAATTATTATTATTTTATCGTTCTACAATAGTAAGACTCCAATGATCCCACCAGGCTACTCAGTATTGGAAATTTGTTTGATTGATTCGATAATTTTTGGCCTTCTTGTACCTTGGTTGTAGTACCGTTGTACGAGGTATCGTAGAGAATCGCTCTCTGTTGCCATTTGTGACTGGCTCCTTCTCACTGTCTGCAGGCAGCGTTAGTGACGGTTAGTCCTACATCTCGCACATCCAACGCTCCGTGGACCGCGCGATGATCCGCCGCGTACTGGCCGGTTCCCTGTACTGGCGCCGCGCCTGCGGGCGTGCCGCGGGCGCTGAACGTCGCGGTACGCTGCGCCGTCCCCTCCGCATCATCCCCGCCGACTGCCAGACCGTCGCGGAGGCCGGCCTCCCCCTCTACGACCACATCGTCAACCAACCGCTGCGCGCCTTCGCCGAGCCAGTCCCCATCCGCTGGCGCGATCTCGGACGCCAGGTAGCGTGTTTATTTATTGATTTATATGCGTTTTTGTACGAGGTGTTCTTATCCAGTTTAAAGATGTTCATTTTACCGATGCGGCGGTATTTATTGACAGTTCAATAGTTTTGAGTGCAACGACAGCGCCAACGTCATGTCCGCTTTTTTAAAACTGTTTTCCCATTTTTTCGTATATTTTGCGCTTTATGTGCTGAATTCTCCCACAGGTTTTCTTTAATTTTTTAAATTTGCAGCGGTATTTTTTATTTATTTTGTATAATTTAATTTGTTTTGGCGCAGGTGGCGGCGTCGGCCAGCGCGGAGCCGTCGCGTCACTCCATCATCAGCCTGCCGAATCCCTGCATCGTCCCGGGCGGCCGTTTCCGCGCAGTGTACTGGGACTCCTTCTGGACGCTGCAGGGCCTCCTCGTCTCGGGCATGACGGACACCGCCAAGGGCGTGCTCCTCAACTTCGCCTACCTCATCGACCAGTCAGTGCCGACCTAATTTTCAGCTTTTTACAAATACAGAACAGAGTACTGCATTTACTGATGCTGAATTATAACAATTGATTAAATGGGTCAGTTTAATTTAGAGCTGTTTGATTAACGGTGTTATATTTGGCTTAGCTTTGTTTGATTAATTAGGTGAAATTAAATTAAAAATTACTGGATTAATTAAATTAAAAATTTTATTTAGCATCCTTTGTCTGTCAAATTTCTTTTTCCTGTTTCGTTATTCTGAATAATTAAAACCAGACTGGAGGAAATTTAAAATATGCAACAATCTCGAAGATACAAGTAATTTCCTATGGATCTGATCGTTGTTCTTATGTGTTTTATTTTTAAGCAATTTTAAGCGTTAATGTATTACGATCGAAAAACTGAATAAATGTACAGATAAAATAAAATACAAATAAAATCAAAATCGTGTGATAACTGAATTTGTGATAAATAAGAAAATTGTGAGTAGTAATAATATTTTGAAGAAAATAATACCATTTTGTGAGACGCTGCGGTCAGTTGCTGGATTGATTTATCAGGTACGGGTTTATCCCGAACGGGAACCGCGTGTACTACATCCGGCAGTCGGAGCCGCCGGTGCTGGCGCTGATGATCGACCACTACATCAAGCACCCCAATGTCCCGCCCACCGACGCCGACTTCGTGTTGCGCAAGATGCTGCCGTATCTGGAGAAGGAGTACAAATTCTGGATGAAGGAGCGATCCACCACCTTTCATTTTCGCGGACAGGCGCTGACGCTCAACCGCTACACGGGCGGCGGCCTCAGCACGCCGCGCCCCGAGTCCTACTTCGAGGACTACCACCACGCGCAGGAAATCCTCAACAAATCCATCCAGAGTACGCCCACCAGTTACCTGCACTTTTTATGATTTTATTTTTATTATTATTAAATTTTGTATTTATTTTTTGTATTTTAATGCCTCTGATATTTTTATCACAAATTTTTCATTTACTTTTTTCCAGTGTTTTCGTCTTTTTTTGTCTGTAATGTAATTGTTGTTAAAATTGTCCTTGTTTTAGTTTTGATTGTTTGTCTTGTTTATTGTGCAGGATTTTTAAGGTTAATGTTTTTCGTTCCTTTCCAGCGGGTCCGGCGAGTTTCTACGGGAACGTGGCGGCGGGCGCGGAGAGCGGGCTGGATTTCTCGACGCGCTGGCTGGACAGTGCCAGCGCGGACTTTTTGACGATCCGCACGCGCAGCATCGTCCCGGTGGATCTCAACGCGCTGCTCTGCGCCACCGAGAACGTCCTCAGCGATCTCTACCAACTCACCGGTCAGCACAGTCTTCCGAAATAATTAGTTTTATAAATTACCTTAAGCAGGATTTTTATTTTTTTTAATGACTATTCTTCTTTATTTAAAATATTATTTATTACCAAAAACGTAAAAATCTTTTCGTATAAATTGGGAACGTCTTTTGGTTGCCTCTGCTTTTACAGAAATAAGATCCCTCGCTTGGTTTTGTTTTTTAATAAATTGGGAAAAAAAATATAGAACCTGTTCTTTGTTCAGTAATAGTGGAAAATGTTTTACAAGAAACTGAAAAAAGATTTGTATTCTTTGCTTAATTGAAAATTAAAATTCTGTGGCCTGTTTGTTGAATTATTGTAAATACTGAATAAACGTTTGTGCAGGCGATCCGGTGCGCGCGGATTCGTACCGGCAGCTGGCGCTGGACCGCGGCGACGCCATCCAATCCGTCTTCTGGAACAGCAGGGCGAAGATGTGGCGGGATTATGATCTGCGCCGGCAGGATCAGCGTCCCACCTTCTACTTATCCCTGCTGACGCCGGCGGCGGAGCGCTGCAGCGGCCGCGGCGTCGACATCACCAGCAGCGAATTCATGGCCGACCTCCTCACCTCGCGCGATGTACGTTATTGCCTCGCCTTAACTGACCGAATTTTTCAGCCGAATTAAACGAAACACAATAAAATTTAATATTTATGTTGGAGTTAAAAACATAAAAAAATGGAAAATTGAATAGGAAAAAAGTACAAATAAAAATAAATATATGTGAATTGTTTAGAAAATTCAGTGGAAGGTTAGAGAATTAGGAAATAAATGGTAAAAGTTAAACAAAATCAGGGCAACATGCTGTCGTTGCAGTTGATCGGCGTTCCCTGTGGGATTCCCAACGGACAGGCCCCCGTCCGTCGCGAGGGGACGAAGCCAGACACCGGCGGAGGAGCGCGGCCGGGCGGCTTCCTCGTCGCGTCCGTCGGCAGCCGGTTCCCGGGCGCTGTCCGTCGTCTTCCCCTCTTGAATCCGCATTTCACGACTGTCCGGCACAGCTCGGGTGCATTTATCCCGGAAGCGCCCATTTTCCCAGCTGACGCGCTCGATATAATCGAGGTATTTTAGCCAATTTTCCCCGGATGTGATTCGCAGTGGCTCACCCCTACTTGTCCGTTTTTATTTGCAGAGAATCGGGGTGATCTTCAGCGCACGGCGCCAGTCATTACCAGAGGGTCAGTTGGGGACCAGTGTGGCGTATGTGCTGTCGTGTGTTAACCTGGTTGGCGTTTGTTTTGCAGAAGACGGTGCGCGTGCGGACGCCAGCGCCAAATCCGGCTCATTCCCGGTGGAGGAAGTGGTCGCGACGCTGCAGCGCGACGGATACGCGGCCGTCCGCGTCCAACTGGCGCAGCTGTTCAGTGTGGCCGGTGAGCTGGCCCCCCGACAGCGCCTGCTGCTGGCCTCGGCCTGCCAGCTCATCCTGCTGCAGCGCCGCTCCCGGCTGAGGGTGTTGTCGGCGACGCTGGCCGCCCCGGGGGAGCTGTCCGATACGGCGCTGCATGCGCTGCGCAAGTGCCGCGACACGGAGCGGGAAGTGGTAGTCGATGTCGCCTGTGGACTAAGCAGGGCTCTTCAGTATGCTGTTGCCGAAGATTTGCGGGTGGAGCTCAACAGCGTAGTGGAGCCCTTAGTCGGCCAGCTGTGGACCGGTGGCAATCGCGAAGTGAGTCGGCGTGTCCCCCAGTAACCTTTCCCACACATTTCTCCTTATGTGTATGTTGCAGTTTACGATGGCCCGCTTCCTGACCGTGTTGAACACTTTACTGACCTCCGTCGGTCGCTTAATCAGCGGACAGGAGCTACCGGAAACAGTGGGTAGGTGTGTGTGCATGTCCCGTACGGCTGCGATATCGCCGCCGTCGGCGTTTCATTATTAGTGTTGTTCGTGCGTGTGGCGAGTTTATGCTGGTGAATGTGCAAGTTCCTCGCTCTTAACTCTACGTTTCTATCGTTCTGCAGAAATGGCCAACAAACCGGATTTAATCCGCGACCTAGACCAGGTAGAGGACTTCGTCGACGCCCAGCTGTTCGAGACGGATGTGGAGTTCGCCGTGGGCATGCACAGCGACTACGACGCTGCGGACTGGGAGTACTTCGCCAACGAATACCGCGGAGCGTGTCGCATTCTGGTCCATATGAATTGGACGTACGCCGTAGTCCACGCGACGGACGTGCACAGCGGAGCCGCCAACGAGCTGATGGACGCGGTCAAAAAGCAGTTGAATGGCAAGAGCAAAGATTTTGTGGCTCTTGGAGAAGTGGATTTAGAGGGAATTGTGGATCGTTTGGGGTGTGGCATAGTGCACCTGAGGAAAGTGGATAAAATACTCAAGTTTTCCAAACGGTTAACCGGGAAATTTCCCAACCCGGCTGTGATTGCGTGTGAAGTGTCTTTCACGCACGAGACAATTACGCACCTCTTCGTTGAAGCGGCGAACCTGCTGGGGCCGACTACGGATTTTCAGTATTGTATTGTCGTGAAAGTCAACGATGAACCACCGGAGAAGGACGCCTTCTGGGCGAACTTGTATGTTTTTCATCGGGTCTCCCATCCCCGCACCAAGCCGCCCACCACCGACGAGGACAGCTGTCGTCCCGCGCATAACAGCTTGCCGGTGGGCAGCGGTCATACCGCCGAGTACGAAGTGAGTGGCGAAAAAGTGACCAATCGGCAGGTGGAGACGATGACGGCCGCCGAGATCCTGCGTGTCTTCGACATGCATCTGGTGTTTCATCACCGTGCCGACGAAAGGAACATCAACGACCGCGTGCAGTTCGACCTGGATATCTTGTATCCAGACGGATCTTCCCGGCTATTCACGGTCTTGTTGGAAGACGATTATTTCGACTACGTCTTGGATGAATGGCAGGAGTACTGGAAGAAACAGGCTGCGAAGAAATCGCTTGCCAAACTATACCCATTTCGAATATGCCACAAAGATAAATGATGGTTACGTGCCCTTTGTTAGCGAAAAAACTGCGCCAAACTTAGCCGATCTCATTCGAAAATGTTTGGATCCAGTTGCGGCGAACAGGATACCAGTAAAAACTGTACTATCAAAGCTACGAGGAAAACACGCTATAATATTTTTTTCCTGTAAGTGGAGAGCTGACCGAACCTTCCTAATAATGTTCGACCCTGTTACTGACCGCATAAGCTACGAGAAAATGGTCTTCCCTCCAAGTATCGACACCAGCCAGCTGACAGTTATTGGGCGGCATTTAGCGGATACAGAAATCGTGTTCACTGAGCAACTGCATCTCCTCCATAAGCCAGATAAAACATTCCACTTGTGGAATATAGGCAAAGGGACATGGCGTGAACTACGACTGTTAGCACCCGTGCTGCTAACATTACTTTACGTAACACTATGAGTATATGCAATATACGAGTAAAGAGATACGAATACATAGTATGAAATGAAATGGACTTTAATAAGATGGGAGAGCGAGAGCCGCCGATGTTCTGCGGCTTGGTGCAACTAATGAATGCTTAATTCCGGCTGCACCCGGCTTTTAACCATTACCGGAATATACAACACAACGATAGCACATCGGATGTTACAGATGTACGAGTACATGCAGTATAGGATAAAAAATAGGTTAGGCTTGGTAGTTTCTACCAAGTGCTCCCCGACTAAGTTGATGCCGTCCCTTGGCATCAAAAAGATGGGAAAGCGAGCAAGCAAACAAGAAAATAACTTTTAAAAATAAACATCAGAAAGAACAATGATTGCAGTTAAATAAGCATGCACATTTTAATGCGTAAACAGTACGAGAGCACTCAAATCGACACACAATTACGCTAACAGAAATCCACTAAATGTGTGTCCAGTCAGGGCACATCCATGTCCACGTGCACGAGATTCCGTTTTCCAGTACATATCGCATATTTATCATAATAATTATCTTCTTATCGGATGGTTTCGTGCCGCATGCCTCACGTGGCCGCCAGATTCAATCATCACTGGCAAGTTATTTCGGTACATCCGCGATCGGGATCAGAATCCATTAGTGCGCTGGCCGTTCGCGGGAGTTGTACCGACAGCTGGTAAATTTCTTGGCAGAGGCATATCCATCCGTATTTCAGCGGAATTGGCCAGATGGATGATGCAAAAATTTTAGAAATTCTTCTTGCTAAATTATTTTTAATGAACAACTAAATTAATAAGCGCTAAGCGCTTTTACAGGCACCTCTCGTTTTATTTTAGCAAAGCAAATTTACGTGCCTTCTTTTCTTTTGAAAATTTAAATGGATAATCCGAAAAAGAAAGTAAGTTGAAAGCAGAAGCGGTAAAATACTTACCCATACTCAGGAACTCTTTTAATGCATGTCTTGATGCATTTCTATTTCAGGAACTCTTATCACTGCGGTCTTTTGACTACTTTAGGCGCTTCAATTATTAGTTATGCCTTTTGGCTTTTTTATGCCCAGGTGGAGGAAACAAAAATAAACGAAAATAAAATGAATTTTGAATTCGTCCCATTTATTCTTTTTCCAGCTTTTGAAAATCTTTTGTTACTGTTAATGCCGCTTTGCGCTCTTTTATTTATTTTTTTTAAAGCTGGTATGCGGGACATTTTACACTGGGGCTTTTAGGCTAAAATGTAAGAGCACAAAATTTTCAGCATAGTTTTCACACAGAAGCAATCTGACTCACACAAAATCAAAGACACAAGCAAGCACAATTTATTCATCATCACTGGCATCTGAGTCGTCGTCATTCATAATTACGTTATTAGCATCCCATCGCGGATTATACCCGTTGTTAAATGCTCTATCTTCATCGACATTTTCCATATAGATATAATAACCATCCTCATCACAACAAAAACTGCAATTTCCGCATCCACCACAATCAGGTGGCATGTAATAAAAATTTCCATCGGCGTCACAGCAAAAATTGCAATTACCGCATCCACCGCAGTCGTTTTTTATATTGTTAGGGCTGTTAAAGAATGGGCCGCCACAGCAGATATCACAATCACCACAGTCGCACTCGTCATATGCGCCGTCTGGGTCAATGCCATGATCAGAACACGCAGTCTGATACCCTTCCTCGAAACCATCGTTGTAACCGCTTTCGTAAGCGCGATCAATAATACGGTGTAGGTGAGCTGCCATTTTACTTGTTGAATACCCCACTTCATTGTTTTGATCGTATTCCATAGCCATTAAACAACCCTCGATATCACTTACAAGGTTGGGGTCAGGTTCTATTTTACGAAAGTAGTTATCCAGAAATTTTTTTAAAGCTGGCTCAGTTTTGCACAGTGGCTCCATAAAACTTCTGAAGTCACTCCAGCCCAAAATAAGATCATAGTTTTTTGGGTTATGCCTCATGACATAACATTTTACTGTACGCTCACTACCGAAAGCTGTAATTTCAAGGTCTACGGAACCTAACGCATATATCCTGTGACCAGACGCTGTTCTAACCGACTTTCTATCTGCTTTATCAATAAGCGGAGGGTCTCCCATTTGCTGATATGTTTCCAAATTTAAAAACGTAAAAGTTGACCCTGTGTCGAGCAACGCTAAAACTTTTGCATTATAAATGAATGCCTTAATTAATGCTGGTCCTTTAGAATCCATTTGCAAATAATTAACCAATACACACTGTGAACACAATTACCTGTCTACCGCTGGGTAGACTAGTTCCTTACCACTGGGTAAAGAACAACTACAGTAACTTCGAACGTAAGTGAAAACCAAATTCTTTCGCAAACCACACAACCTGCCTGTTTACCTCTGGGTAAACTACCTCTGTACCACTGGGTAAAGAGATAACCAATAAATAATAATATTACACAATTATTTTTTTAAAGTAAATACAGTACACTGAAATAATAACTGCAGTGTAAAAGTGCTATAACAAGGTACCTGTCACTGAATAGGTGCAAATATCAAAAGATACCAATCAGTGCGAGCAATTCGTGCTTGAAGAAGAGCTATAGATTCAGCTTGAGTATCAGCCGGCGTAACGAACAAGTTATCAAAGATAACCGCTGTTGAAAACAAAAGGTCAAAAAGTTTCATTTAAAGCACAAGGAAAAGTTTCATCAATGTTATACCAAAGGTCAACCTGACCGGTTAATCGTATGCATACATAAAGGTTTGAATGCGTTAACTAACGAAAATGTTTCAACTGAAACAAGGACTGCAACTGTTGCGGGTTTAAGTAACAAAAACTGACCGTTTGCTGCACTTCAGAGGCACTTTGTACGAAATCGCGTAGTACGTACCTAACCATAACCTCTTTCTCCCTGCGTATGAGGCACTGGCCACCGCCAACTAAGGAAAGCAGCTAATATTAGAGCAGCCCTTTAGGCCCCGTCCCAATGACGTACGCAACTGCCCATAAATGGTAATCGACCGTACCAAATTTAAATATAACAACAGTTATACCATCTTCTTAGTCATCGGAAAACATTTTAACTGATATTAATTTAGACATTTTTAGGACATGGTTTTATAATTTGTTCCGAATGACTTTGTTATATATTTCAAGCTATGGTGACCTTTAAAGAAAATTTTGAGCAGGGTTACATGTAATAATGAACAATTTTTCAGTGCTTAATGGTACAGAATTTTCTGCTTATTTCAGTCTTGACCTTTCTACGCAGTCTTTTACCACTTCATTTAACAGCGAATTTTATAACGAAAATTCGAAATTACAAACTTTACGCGATTCAAAAATGCAAAGCATATTTCACGTGTTGCAACACCTTTCCAAGCAAATAATACCTCAAAAATGACGGTAATTATTATGCCTAAATTTTCCTTCAAAAATGTACAGAAAATTTCATAAGACGTCTGTTTTTTAATATTTACCTTTCAACTCAACACTTCTCACCCGGGGAAATAAAATAACAGTTCCGACGGCTGTTATTGAAAAAAATTTAGAAACCTGGTTTTAACAAACCGAAAAAAAATCTTCAGCTGTATAAAAACATTATCAGTCGACTACAAGAATTCCATTGTAATTCTCTTTTTGAAAAGTGAAAAGATTTTAACTCGAGTAATAATATAATTGTCTTTCAATGACACTGGCGCGAAAATGATTTATGTAAATTCAACACCGGCGCGCAAATAATTCAATTAAATTATGCCAAAGATAACCTTCCTTCATTCAAACCTCTCTTGGCATTCCGGATCCGGAGAAATAATAAGTACAGAAGGGGATATACGTAACATTAATATCTTGAAAATTGCTACACAATTAAAATAATACATTTTGAATCCACACAATTACCATAACACGGAATATGAAGATTCCGCTGATCAGTTGTAGCAGCGTGCACTCCGCCACAACCGATTCAGACGGTTTCGGCACCAAATGTTAGCACCCGTGCTGCTAACATTACTTTACGTAACACTATGAGTATATGCAATATACGAGTAAAGAGATACGAATACATAGTATGAAATGAAATGGACTTTAATAAGATGGGAGAGCGAGAGCCGCCGATGTTCTGCGGCTTGGTGCAACTAATGAATGCTTAATTCCGGCTGCACCCGGCTTTTAACCATTACCGGAATATACAACACAACGATAGCACATCGGATGTTACAGATGTACGAGTACATGCAGTATAGGATAAAAATAGGTTAGGCTTGGTAGTTTCTACCACGACCGTCCCCTGAAATGCTTCCTGCTAGAAACTTCATCACGGCCAACCGTAAGGGTTATTTCTGGGACCAAAATGACTGTTTTATGGAAATCGATACAGCCACTGGCAGGATGGAAGTGCGATGGAATGCTCCCGTGGAAATGGGGTGCGTTCAGCAGCACACCGGCAATTTTCTGACCGACAACTTGCTGGTGACTTTTTGCTGACCGACAAAAAGTTTTCCCGACAATTTGTCGAAACGACAAATCGATGATCGACAGAATGCGTGACTGAGCATTCTGCTGACAACCTTCTGAGAACAAAACGTAAAGAACAAGAAAAAGATGATCAATGCGCAAAATCATAAGGAAGCAATAATAAACGTTAAAGTAGCACGCAAAAAATAAGAAAATGAAGAAACAAAGCTAAAATTATCTGTACGAACCGTAGAAATCTAAAACAATTATCCTACAAATGTAAAAAATACGTTAGTTAACACTAAAATCTTAAGAAACCACTCAGAAAGCAAATAAACCAATAAAGCAAACGTATAAGGAAGTCGGTCAAGAAAATAGTTTTTACAAAGGTCTGACAACAAAATTGTTGAACGGCAAATTTTTTTGGTCAGGAGGTTGTTGTAAGCAGCAATATGTCAGTCAGCAAACTGTCGAAAAAACGGAGGGCAGAAAATTTAAAAATTAAAGTTCAACCGCGTTTTGTGATCAGCGCTGTTACTTAAGAAAAATTGATCCGCTTTTAATGAAAGCAATTAACACAGCCGACAATTTGAATCTTATTTCTCATTTGCAGGATGGCTTCTTATGTGGAAGCAGTGGCTGGTGGATATATTACGCTACCTCGACCAGCCTGTACCGGTACGATACGCTCACCGACGAATGGGAAGCCTTAAAGAAGTTGCCGAGAATGCGATCGAAATTTGGAATGGCGGTGGTTAACAGCTGCGTATACATTATCGGTGGATGTTTGTGGGGACGTCGCCCGACTGTGCCAGATGACTGGATTGCAGAGCAGTTATTTGTTACTATACGCGGGACATCGCGCTTTTTATTTCATCTGACTGCATTCGTCTGAACCTTGATACTCGTGTGTGGGAAGACATAGACCCGCTGAGACAGCCGCGATATTGCCCTGCTGCTTGTGTTATTGATGATCAGATATTTGTCTGCGGCGGCCGAAGCCTCGCCGAGAACCACGCGCTCGCAATCGAGATTTACGACACCAAACATTGTGCACCATGGTCTACTGTCGATTTACTGCCAAACGACATTCGGCTGCTGTCAGAGTTGGCGGAAACATGTAGCTCTTACGGATTCTTAGACGCAATGTCAATTTGTATGGATGAATCATTATGAATGCAATGCTCTGAATGCTGTTCGTTAAACAATCTTTTTGGTAGGATATTTGCCGTTTTCACCCATCTTTGTTAAGTCGGGCGACATACAAGATACCTTGAAGTGGCCAGGCTTGGATTGTTTTCCTCCAAAACCGATTTTCTTTCGGCCTTTTGTTTCAGCATATTAAATTTAACTTACTCTTTCCAGAGTACTTGAAAATTTTAAAAGCGATTGAACAGTTTTTAAGTTGTTGATATTGTAAAAAACCAGTGACGAAACACACCGCGCGAGTCAATTTGTTATACCAGACTTACTGCAGTGACAACCGCGCATGTGCGGTTGTCCTTTAGAGCCATTCGAGTCGGCGAAAATGGTTGTGAGTGCGCGTTCTGCATAATCTGGCATTCCGCAACGTCCTCTGCATCACTGCAAGAGAATGCACTCGAAATGACGTCTGGTTTGAAGGAAGGGACCCGGTAAATTGTTTATCCTCGGGAACTTACTTTTCCTCGCGCTTCCAAATACCTTCGTTTTCAAAATGAAATTTAAAATTGTACTGCCAACTAATTTTAACACATTGCCGTGAAAACCTAAGAGACCCCCAGTGGGAAAGTATCAGAATTCCAAAAGTTTAAAAGCGTTCAGCCGTTCAGATGGACCAACAGTTTCATTATAAACCGATCTTCTTCGGATTTTGCATGTACAGTAAATACACATAACCAAAACTCCAAAAGTAATTAAAAAACGAAGGTGTTAAATGAAAATGCGAGGAAGATAAAGTTTCCGAGGATATGCAATGTACCGGGTCACTTTTATTAATCAGTGAGGGACTGAGGGTCAGCAACACTTACACGACCACAGCTGCTTTCTGCTGATCCGCTACCCTGTAGAAAACGCATTAGCCCTTGGCTCGGATGCGCTCGATGCGTACAAGTTTACCGTATGCCGCATCTAATCAGTTACGGTAATCATTAACAGCTTTAAGTACTGTGCAGTCCCACTGCTGTTGATAAGAGGTTACCAACCATTCGATACTCCGGGTTTGGCGTCATCGGCGGCCATGTTCTACGGCCCTTTAAAGCGCGACTGCTGACGCGCGACTGCTGACGCAGGATGTTCTTGTGATTTCGTGCCGGTGGTCCATGCGAGGGGGTGTGTCGTTAACCGTTAAGCGACCGCGGATGGTGTCCCATAGCACTGGCCGCTGCTGTTGCGCGGTCACGACTCTCCGGAACAAAGTCCTTGGGTAAGTGCTCGGTCAGCCAAGCGCAGGGGGCGGCGAAGACCAGATTCTTGCCTTAAACAGGGTCGAGTCTCGTGCGGGCTGCTTATCGGAGAGGAAGCAGTGTGACTGCAGGTAAGGCAAGTGCACGACGCCGCGGACCAACCGATCGTAATGGTCCCATTTCTCCAGTTCACCCCGCTTCGACGGCATCTGATGCACTAAGGGGACGCCGGCGTCGACCAGGACACGAAACCGCGGCCGACGTTGCGGAAGCCAGCAGAGCAAATAGTCTGCCCGCCTTTGGAGTTGGTTTATCCCGCACTTGCAGGCATCCTGCAGCGGTTCCACGAAGCGGCCCAGCAAGTGCTTGGACGCTGTCTTCGTACGCCCAGAATTGATCAACCTTACGCTGGCAATACGGACAGTATCAATAAACCGTCCCGTTGTCCACGCGGCGTGCGGCCATGACAGTAAGGCTCCACTTCAACTGAAAAATAAATATTCAATCTTAGGGAATTCTTAATGGTGCGAAACCAAAAGAAATATTTGCCGGGATAACAATCCTGTGCATTCCCACACCCCAAAGTAACACCGCTGGCAACTTTTTCATACCGTATTCCCTTTATTTTCGTTTGCTAGCTTCTTCTTCACTCTACACCGCTCACAGGTCGGGTTACTGGAGCGGCATCCCGGCGGCGCGTTAGTCGGGGCCTTACGTCTCGATGACCAATACGTCTGATAAAACAAATAATTGTTATGAATTTTTGACACTTTATCCTATGCGAATCGATAACGCTTATTGCGCAATGCGGATAGTCAAAAAATGGTTTGCACCGTCACGTATGGAGGTCGGACGAAAATTATATTTTATAATTTATGTATATGTGTACTCACACTGTTTATAGGCAGAACCAAATTAATTTTTTGACCGCACGTTCTGGGGGATGGCCTAACAAATTTTTGACAGTAGATTCCTAAGCCAGCCGGAAAGTAATAATAACAACTAACGTTAACTATTCGACGGCAGTAGCCAAATCGTTTTCGTTGAGATGCTTGGGCACGGTGCTTCGATTTTTAAAAATTAATTTAAAAAGTGAGTGGTGCCGGCGCACATCATTCTACTGCATAGATTGTTTGATAAGTAGCCGGTTGCGAAAGCTCACCAGGGCCCTGTCACCGGATGTAAATTCAAAAAATTTATTCTGATCTTTTGCAAAGAAACAGAATATTAGAATAAACGGAAAAAATTAGTTTCATCTGCCATGGTCAATGGGCGTGGCCAAAACAGAATTTAACAATAAATTCTACACTATGCTGTAGTCTACGGTAGATTTAGTCGTCTACGCTGTCTGCTTTTCCTTTCTGCATCGCAGCATTATGCTGCGGTGGCCGTTGATGTTGTGTAGGACATTGTGGGAGGAAAATAACGGTGCACTGTAATCACGTTGAGTTTTCGTTTCCTTTCGCCCAGGAGTGAGCTGATCGCTGATTCCTCGTTTAACTGTTATATTCTACTATCATAACAAAGTAATATTATCTACCGGCAGACTTCCCCCAAAACTGCACCGCAATTTCAGCAGTTAACCAAAAATATACGAGAGAGGTTCACCACTTTGAGCTAGCCATTTGAACTATGTCAGCCCTGTTTTGAATGATAGTAGAACAGCCGGGGAAGAGGACAGCAAAGCAACCGTTCTTGTTTGTTTGCGAATATGGTAGTTCTTAGAGATTTTACAACCACTGACCATAAGACCGAAGCAAAGAACGCCACCAGAAAACTATGGAATAATTTGTTTCATACAGATTTGAGTTAGGACTTCGCTGTATTAGAACCGATAACAAAACACGGTTGCAGAAGCCCCAGCAACCAGCCTTCCCGGCCACCTGGAATGCACAGCCTGTCCTTATCAAGCACATTAATGATCAGCCGGATGTGTGCACACCGGCAAACCAAACATGTGCAAAATAAGGTTAGTGCCGTTAAAGCGTGACTGGAGAAAACATTCCGTGAGCAACATCAACCACTTCATGAGAAACTCTGCAGCACAGACTGTGGAGCGAGCGCATCTTGAAGGAGGTCGTTCTTGAAGGAGGTCGTTAGTGAAACTGCATGCGAGTCTAAGAGGCGTTAGTCAAACTGCATGTGAGTCTAAGAGGCGCGCTGTCTATAAATACAACAAACGCTGTTTTACTTCACAACTTACATTACTGATCATAAGCATAAGATAACAGATCGACGGACGCGATGGTGCGTTAACTGTGCATACTACGGTACTTGTTTGTTTCCGGGCGCCCTATCGGTTAAGATCTGTCGTTAAAATTAAATTGCGGTCAATGTGCATGAACATTGCATTTTTGGCCCATGGAAGAAGCGGTCAAGACTTGAGTGAGGATCGGTTTGATGTTTGAAAAGAAAAGCGGAAGCATTCACCGACCACCTTGTAACCTCTGCATTAAGTGCATTTTGTTCCCATAAAGAAATTAATGTAAAACCGAAACCAGACAAAACCCAAAACATTTCAAAATCTATTGGCTCTTATACGCTTTATCAGGACCGACTCTATACAGGCCTGAGAGCTAAAAAAGTCGCGTGGCGGTAGATGAGACGCCGTTATGTATTGTACAGTGTACACTATTCCAATGGACGCCAAAATTGTCTTACATTCGGTCCGGGACCGAATGACCAGTAAACAGGAAACGCGCATGAATTTAAACGCTTGCACCTTGCGCATTTTCCAACGAAAACCATCAAGCAGTATCTCAAAAGAAAGAGAAAAGAATTCGATACTAAATAGGTAATTCTGTATGAGGTCTGAGAGAAAATCAAGCCATTTTGACTTGTCGTAGACACAGTATGTATACGATTTCCGTGTGAAAACTGAAACCAAGCCGTGGATTCAGATCGTATGCTAAGTCTATGAGAAACTTTAGATGCGTCGATTTTCTTTTACGTCTCATAAAAGAAACTTCTTTGGTATCAAAATGCTTGAAATTTCTTCCTCATTCGTTTGAGGTATCGGTCGATATTTTTTGTTGGGAAATGCGAAAGGTGCAAGTGTAAATGTGAGCAGGACGATGGCCAGTCCCAAATTGGGTAGTTTGAGTACAGAAAAGTGCCTGGTTGCGCGCGTTTTGTAATTAAAAAAGATGTAAGACAATTTTGACGTCCACTGTATGTTAAAACAGTTACGGTACCAAATAAAATAATTCTGCTTGTTTCGATCGGACACGGTTGCGCGATAGCTCAAAAGAAAGATAAAAAAATTCTATGCTTTCTGATGATAACGTTTTTGGCAACGGATGCAGAATGAATCTTATAAGATGGTTTGAATTTAACATACAAGTCTATGGCAGCCACTGGCAACCGTTGCAACGGTCGGCCGGTAAGCTCAATGCTGTAAGCGTCTCATCTATGATCACGTGACGGCCCAGCTCAAAAGCCTGAATAGAGTCGAGGCTTTATCCTTATTCTTACTGTGTTACAACCGACGGGAAAACACGGTTTTGAGGGCACGACAGTGAGCCGCTGTTTGGGATGAGTGTGGCCTGTTCTTAACCAGCTAATCAGTGATCAACCGGTGGTTACACACCGGCGGAACCTTGATTAACAGGGCAAGGGCAGTGCCATTGAAGAATCCCTTGCGAAGACACACCGATCAATCGGCGAGAACATGTGTTGTACAGCGTAGACTGTGTGGTTTGGTCAGTGGACACAGGAGGCTTAGGAAAACAGCATGTCTACTGCATCACCATGAATAGTCTATATTGAGACATAAAAATGTCTTCCCATTTTATGGACAAACAAACTTTTAAACTACGCGGGAATTGGGGAAAATGTGAAAAGCACACCCTATTTAAATGCAGTTACTGCCGCGCTGTTTTTCACCACGTAAAACTACACTGATCAGCGCTGTACGTGAGTAACTGAATAACCGATTCCGTATCTTGATTGAGCGATTGATGTACCTTCGACTGGGAACGCTTGTTTGCAAGTGCACTATCGGCCAAGATCTTTCGTTAACAATTGCAGTTGATGCCCGAAATATTGCCCTGTGGTCGGTTGAAAAGTATTCTAAGTTCCAGAAAGAGCCTTGTTTTGGCCCCTGAAGGAAAACTGGAGGCAAGCATCAATTCTTGCGAAACGAGGATTATGTCGCTCCACGTTTCAGCCGGATTGAGAATTTGTCAAACAAAGCTAAATACAACTAAAAATGTCTCTAATTTTGCAACACAGAACGTTATACATATACGAGGAAAGTGCAATGGCTTTTTGCGGGCACTGCATGACCAAAGCGTAGCAGGATCATATTATAGGAAATAGGTACTGCCGTACTGGTACCCCTTTTAACATGTTTTACTGTCAACAGTTCTCTGCGATTATTTTTTGTTCCCACCCAGGTCTTTCCCGGGCATCATGTAATGACGCAATCTTTTTCAAAGTTTTCAGTTTTACAAAGAATTCTCGGCAATTTTCCAATTAATCGCGCTGTATTTTCAGTTTCAACACTGGCAACTGATGGTGACTGACAAAAAAAAAGCATCCGGTGCTGATGGAATACGGCAAGGTCTCGGGTCAAGTGGAAGAGATCAAGTATCCGCGCAAGTGGTGGCGCACAACAACCCGCACCGGCCGTGGAGGTGCTGCTGCGCGAGCATCCCAATCATCCCTGAAAATGGTATCCCGCTACCGTCATCGCATGCCCCGAGCTACTGGGGCATTCTCACGCAGTGGTTGAGGCGGTGCTGGCGGGGTATTAGGTCCAGGAATTACTGCCCGTCGCACAGATTCGGCTGCTTCCACAGCCTGAGGAGCGTCAGCGCAATCAGCTTATGCGTGGTCACTTTTTCACCCAGATGACCTGGGGTTTGAGGTATCTGTGCTTACACTCCACCAGTTCAAAGACGAGGTGCGGTAGCTGCTGCAGAGCGGCGTGTTCGTTAACCGCTTGGGCAACATGGGAACGGTAAGCGGTGTAAGCACTGCAAACCGTTCTGCTGACCGGTCACTGGGGCGGTTCGGTTAAAATTTATTTTGTTTACGGTCGAAACACAAAACAACGTAAGGTTGTAAACAAATTTTGTAAACAAATCAGCTAAAAAATTTATATCGTGATGTAGAGTGACCTTCTCAAATTTGAAATTTGAGACGTTTGAGAATTACAGTTCTAGTGTGAGCAAAAGCCCGATCCAGGAGAAATTTCAAACTTCTCCTCGGTCGTGCTTTTGCTCACACTAGAACTTTAAGAAGCCGGCAAGCCGTACAAGCTGTTGCTGTTTCAGGTGAACTTGTCATTGTGGTGGACATGGTGTAATGACACTCGTTCTTAGCGCAGCTTTCGCGCTATCTGTAACTTTTTGATGGAAATACGGGATAAACTTGAACCTGCTCAACAAAAGTCGATATGTTTTGCTGGGACAGATGCTCATCAGTAGTATCACCGAGAATGCGGCGCTCGACGGGCTGCACACGACCACATCGAAGGACCACGCCCTGGCAATCGGTCTACCGTTGCCGAGTGTGCTGCTGGAGGAAGTTTTCCTGTCTCTGGACACCATAAACCGAACGCGCTGTCGCCGTGTCTGTACCTTGTGGGCAGATATCATCAGTTGCCCGCGAGTGTGCATCGATATACGTTGCAGTTTGGGAGAGCGGAGTGCTGAGCTACAGCGCGCTGACCAGTTCTGGTGCCATGATTACGCGGTGTACAGCTGCATCTGCAAGCACATCAGCCGGGCCAAACGGGCCATAACATCGGAGTACATCTAATGGGATAACGGGAAACGATGGCATAACTATCCGCAAATGCTCGATTCTACTGTTGATGCTCGATTCTACGGTTGAAAGACAAGCATGATATCTGTCCAACCGTGGAATTCTGGTTCCCGTTGCAAGACTTCCATTTGGACTCCATCGATTCCACTCAGGCCTGGAACATATTCAAAGATAATCTTAATGACGAAAATCCGGTAATTTTAAAGCTGGTATCGGAATAGATTAGAGCCACTTCAAGGAACTTCTACGACGGTCTTACTCAGGTATCGCAAGTACCGCACTGACCTTGAACGGTCTGTGCTGTGCGTGTCACAAATTTACAATTATTTCTGGAACCATCTGTGTAGATTCTACACCAGTATCAGAGTTGCGATCCGAGTCCCTCTTCACATTACCGAGGTGTCCAGTGGACCAGCGCCGAACTGGTTAATTTGGACGTCAGCAAGCAGAACAACATTTGTCTGCACGCTCTGTCATCCCGTGCGTACCGGGACTACGGGAATGCGAAAGCGATGTACCGCCCGACCAGTGCAGTGTTGTCTGATGAACTGTGGTGTGCGATGTGTGAGTTCGTCGGGTGTTTTGTAGTTGAACTGCGAAAGAGGACCGCATCCGCAGAAACGGCAGTTTGGCGCTGCTAAGATCCTAAATCATCCTGCTAATTTCCGTGATTTACCAGCGTAAACCTGTTAGATTTGTGTGGTTCATCATTTGAAATCTGTTAAGGAAAAAATCGAAAAGGTTTGCTCATTATGTCCGTATAGATAGATGTACAGTTGCACATTCATGGCATAGCCAAAAGAATATTTGAACAACAACATTAACAAAATCAAACAACCAAAATTACTGCCACGTCTTGGCACAAATCTTTATTGTGCCACAGCGATGCCCGGGTGAATGCTGAATAGTCCTAAGGAATATCACATGCATCCTGCACGGAAAACGTCCTCTAAAGGTCAATCAATATACTCGTCGCTACGCTCTATTAAGGCGACTCGTACGTTTAGGTTTAACCGTTTAAGTAAAGACAGGTAATCACCAACAGAACGACAACCCAACTCTTCGCAAATCTTTGTTTTCTCCATGCACAGTAAATTTATCAAACACAATTCCTCGATGCATTCCTTCCGTATTGGTCCCATAAGTTTTCATTGAAAATAACATTGGTTGTGTAAGTTTTAAAGTGAATTAGTACAGTGCATCATTTTGGGACATACACACTCAAATATTCCCACTGTCCAACTGCGCGAAACTATCTAGACAATGTACTGCAAAAACAGGTGCACAACGAATTTCATAAAATAAAACAGAGCAATGCACTAATCAAAAATAACAGAAACAATAAAAAGCGTAAAATGTCCTTCATTAACGCAACATTTTAAAGGAAACAGTGAGCGTCACGCAAGCCGACACCGGGGCATACCGCACCCCGGGTCGCTCGGCCGGTAGCATAGCACTCCATAGATTCACCGCCGCATCGTACTCCTCCATCGCGGTCAGCGGCATCCCGTCGCGGTTGCACCCTCCGCAGACATACAGCTTGCCATGCAAGACGAACATACAGTGTCCGTAGCGCGGAAATCCTAGGCCAGCCACCGACTGCCACTGGGCGCCGGCCACGCCCAACTGCAGCCGCTCGCAGCTGCCGAGAACCCTCGCTCCTGCTGCCGGGAGGTCTCCCACGCCGCCCGTCACGTACAGGTAGCCGTTGAGGACTTTGGCGGCGAAGCTGCAGCGTGACTGCGACATCACCGGTAGATGTCGCCACTGGTCAGTGGCGGCGTCGTACGCTTCGACGGTGGCCAGGATGTCGCGGTTGCGGCCCTTCACGGGATACCCACCGCACAGATAGAAATACCGGTTCCACACGTCGAATGCCGCGTCTTTTCTGTTAAAAAAGCGGATGACTGTTCCACAAGTGCAGTGCATTAGCCGTACATAGGTATGACATACGAGGAAATGTCAGTAGCGCACCAGATAATCTGCTATACATGGTGCGTATGTACCGCGTCAGATTTAGCAATATGCACTGCCGTGACGTCACACTCCAGGCGGGTGACGTCAGCAATACAGGGGATTATCTAGGTGCGCTACTGACATCCCCTCTTATTTAGATTTACTCGCATAATTCGATTATTTCAAGTACTTATACGTTTTGATATATTGGGCACCGGGTGTTAAAATTTTTTAACAAATCGAAATAAATAGTTTCATAGCACCATCGCTCATTAAGTTTGAAGCACAATCAGCCGTTATGTTGTAGTAACTGGTATCCACAATTATACCAGAATAATCGATAACCTATGCGGGATTTTTCCAATCGAGAAAATTACGGAAATTTCTCAATCGTTTCTGTGTAACCGGGTGTGATTAGGTTGTATGAAAACGAAAGCATTTACTATTGCGAGTCACGATAAGCAACTACTAATCGGATCGCGGAGGCTTATTCTGCAGTAGCTTATTCCGTATTAGTAGATGATCGACTTCACGGACCTGGGAATGCGGTACAACCTGCGGAACCCGACGAGAATTGCTGCCAATGCGAAGAAGAAGATCGGAGAAGGCACGTTGGCCATGCGACTAAAGAACATCTTTGAGCGAAATACAAAAAGTTAACATGCAGTTACTCAGTGTTGATGGTGTGGGTTTTTTCAAATTTGCTCTCCGAACTGTTGATCTCTCTTAGAAATTGTTTTCTTCTGTGTTTAGCCTTGTGCCGACCAGACGTTGAAGTCCCGTTTAGCGGGTTGTCTGCTCTTGATGTAATAATAATAATAATAATAACTGCAGTGTATGGCGGAGCCAGACGGATTATTATACATTTTTTTGTTAGAACGCCGTAGTATCACGTCACCCACCTAATGCGTCTGGGATTGCGGATACTATGGCGGAAGAGCGGGGATTCGGGATTCAGCGAGTAGCTCGTGTTATTCATGGCGCTGGTGGTCCAGCCGTACACCAGACCGTCGAGACTGACCAGCGGCGAGACCGCACCCGCCAGCGGCTCCTCACCGATAAACTCCATTGTCGCATTTTCGCCACCATCACCGCCAGTACTCCAGGCATACGTTCGGAGCTGCGTGCCGTGCTCGATGCGGAACCACACCCGGTTGTTGACCACCGGGCCCATCTCCTTCCACCTGTTCCACGTCTGCAGCTCCATCGGCAGTTTGACGGGGTACAGTTTGTTATGACGGGCGTCGTACAGACGCAGGCTAGCGGTATGACGGTCGGTGAAGAACAGGCAGGCCACCTCGGTAAAGTGGCGTTCCCGTGGCGCGGCGGTCAGACAGGCGAGGCCCGGCGGGAAGAGGTGCGCCTGGAGCTCCAGGAGGACGTCGCGCAGTGGTCCGGCGGCGGTGAGGATGGCCACAGGCAGAACATCAGGCAGCAGATCCCAGCGGATCTCCGGTGCTACAGCGTGGAAGTTCTCCGCCGTCCAGCGCGCTGGGTAGTGAACGTGGCACCAGTTCATTACTCTCTGTAATGGAGTCAAAACAAAACACTGAAATCGGACAGCCAGTCCGCGGTTGAAAAACTGCACAATAAAATCGACAAACCAACGGCTGTTTAGGGTACATGTAATGCATGTTTTCAGATCAATGACACTAACAAGATAGGATTTTTTCAATGTTTAAAATTAAGATGGTGCGATCAAGATACATTATAGGACTGTTTAAACCTAAGATAATTGTACGATGAAGTAGTGTAAAGTTGTACTGCAGTGGTCTTTTTTTCTCGCAAGCGCTAACCTGATACACCTCCATTTCCGAGGTGACCGGCAGGAAATCTTGCCGGATCAACGCCAGCACTTCCACTAAGGACAAATGCGCGTAAGCCATAGCAGGATCGGCGAGTGGCGACCTGCTTCGGCCGGGGTTTCTGGGCGCTTTGCTGACCGAGTCGGGTGGAGACGGCGCGTTGGCCGTCGGCTGGGCAGCTCCTATACTCGTACATCCCGTAACATGTTCAGCGTAAGATTTCCATAAGGGACTTCCGTTTCCATGTAAAATAAATGGAAAAAGAGCCCTACCGTGCGATTGTGCCGGTGTCTGTATGGTCTTGATTGCCAGCTGGACGGTCTGACACGCCTTGGTCACGGTTTCTTTTGGCGCTTCTACACAGGTACCAAATATCTAGCAGTTTCCGCAATAAAATTGGCGTTTTTGTCTCATACCTGGTATAGCATTGCTTCTGCCCCTTGGCAGACGCTAAGGGCCAGAAGCTATAAGCTTTTGGAGCAAGAAATGCTTGTTAATTTAAATATTTTCAATGGAATTTTCTGCAGTTTCCCCAAAGAGAAACGGTTCGCTGACGTATCGCGAAAATTCATCAGACTCCTTACATCACAAAAAATCAACCATTTTATTACTTCTAAATTCTACTAAATTTCCAGCAGTTTTTGCAGCCAGTTATTTCGATATCTTATGGTTTGGGGTTGCTGGGTTCTCGGTGTCACCACCGCCTTGAGTTCGAGTTGAATTTGCCTATGACTTTACGCAATGCAGCAATTCAAAACACACTTTTTTCGATTAATTAAGAACGAATAAAAGTTGTGTAGAGTGTGAAACGCTCGTACATTACGGATGCGTAACTAAGAAAAACTCTGCTTGAAATACAACCCACATCCCAGACTGTTAAGAACCAATAATAAACTATAACAGCACATGGTAAAACAGTGCAGCTTACTGTCGGCTCTATCCTGCTCCTGCAATGTGACAGGCAAGGGGATTTTGAAGAAGGCCGCCGCGGCCTGTAGCTGGCTAGCGGTGCTGCCAACACCCTTGTCCTGGACGCTGGCATCCAGCGGCAGACGGGGATGGAGGGTGGCCAGCAGGACGAGGTGCGCCGCCCAGGGATCGATGTGCCGCGGCAGGAGAACGCGACACTCGTGGACCTGACGGTGACACGGCAACGCTAAGGCCTCCACCTTCGTCCGCGGACTGTACAGCACAAACGTCCCCGTCAACACGGCTACCAACTGCGGGGGCGCACGCTGCGCGAGTTCCTGGCCGCTGACGCTCGCGCTAATGCCACTACCTGGATCGGGCTTGATGCAGACACTCTTGGCTGGAGTGTCACCAGCGTCTCCAGCTTTCCGTTTCCCAGCGATCTCCGCAATCGAGAGGGGCTCCATGACCACCGCAGTTCCCAAGCAACTTCAATTTACACACTCCGCCACCGTCCGATACAATAACAATCAGGTGACAGCAGCGGAACGCTACTGTTTTACAGCTCACATGATCATCTAACTTTCCAGGATGGGCATAAAGAATCTCTCTACCGTCTTGACTCTTCTCCAGTTGCTTTATTGAGCGACTGGTTGTGCAGCGATAAGAATGCTTCTTATCCCTGCAGTCAGTGAACTCACAGGCGACAGGCAGCCGTTGAGGAAAATCTTGAAAGAGCGTTCAAAGTTCATATGATTGCTGTCTGCTGAAGCTAGATACCGCGTTGGTATCTGCGGGTGCAAATCGAGAAGCAAACGGTGGATATGTCGAGTGTCGACTGCAGTACAGCACTTACAATTTACAAAAGTTTAGCTAGGATTGATCGGGCATAGGCAAGTTGAAACGGGCGCGGTCAGGGCAGTGGATTGGTTTATGGCTATGCCAACTTGCCAAGCAGCAAGATGGTGTTTGCACTTTGAAAGCAGATTAAATTTGTCTGTATTTTCACAATATGCTTAACAGTTTATAACTGCCTATGATGGTAGATCCAGTTGATCTACATACGGCAACCAGAACAGAACTGATTCCGCGTAGTGAGCAATGCTACCTGTATTGCGAACAGCGAAAATAACACGCGACGCCGCGTAGCTAATTGCTAACTTTTAATGAGTGCACTCTGGCTCGCCAAAACAACACTGACGATGCATGAAAATTCGAGACTGGCGGACTGCGCTCATATCCGCATTCACATCCGCATTCGCCACGTGGCGACTGACTGCGGAGAGAGACGGCTCTAAAGCCGAGAACAATGGCCAGCGAGAGACAGCACAGACAGGAATCCGTGACGCAGCCGCAACCGCACAGGTGTACGAAGTACATCTACCGCTCACATGCCCATGTAGCCAAGCAGCGCGTCACGCGACTCACCGTCTCAACACGAGTACTTTATTTTCCTGAAACAGACTGATATCCGAAAGTGCCCGTAGATCCTCATTGACAGTCTATAAATACCCTTTGCTTAAATACCCTTTGCTCAAACGCTCAATGCACACCGCTCATATAATTTATTCATTTTTCTAACGTACTGCGATCTTCGAATACTCAGTAACTCAAACAAACATGAGAACCCTAAGTCACTCAATCCCGCCAGCTTTACAATTTATAATAGTCCTAGTACTTATTCCCATTCCGCCACATATAATAATATCGCTTACAAATCATCTGCTGCATTACTCATAAATACTAACATAAATTATTCATCATCAAGATCATCGAGGACAGCCAGTGCGACTAACACCAAACGGAACAATTCAACGGCAGTCTCGTCCTGTACAAGCCACCCAGTGATCGGTGGGAAACGATGCGAGAGCAACAAAACCAAGTAGCATACTACCGGCATCAACGTAGCACTTTGTGGTTGACGGTCAGCGTCACACACGCAGACACCGGGGAGGAGCGAGCCCCGGGGCCCAGGGTCGGGGGTAAACTATTCCACCGGTTCAACGCGGCATCGTACACCTCCATGCCAGTCAGATGCAGGCCGTCGCGGTTGCACCCACCGCACACGTACAGCCTGTCGTTCACGACGAACATACAGTGCCCGTAGCGCGGGGCGGTCAGTTCGGGAGGCGTTTCCCACTGGGCGCCGGCCACGGCCAACTGCAGCCGCTCGCAGCTGCTGAGCACGGTCGATCCCGGGCCCACACCGCCCGTGACGTACAGGTAGCCGTTGAAGACTTTAGCGGCAAAACTGCAGCGGGGATGCAGCATCGCCGGCAGCTCGCTCCACTGGTTCGTCGCCGCGTCGTACACTTCGCCGGCGGCCAGGATGCTGGGCGTCTGGTCCTCCGCCAGATATCCGCCCAGGATGATAAAGTACTGCTTGTCCCACACGTCGAATGCCGCTTCTTTTCTGTGGAACGAGCATTTCGGTCATGCGTCTTTTTTGTAGATTAACTAGCCGAATTTTTTGTATACAGCATTGCCAAAACTTACTAACCTAATGCAGTGAGGATTTGGGATGTTGTAGTGGAACTGGCGTGTGTCGGGATCGAACGCGTAGGCGACGGTGTTCCCCGATCCGACGATGTTCCAGCCGTACAAACGGCCGTTGAGGATGACCAGCGGATCGCTCGCGCCCTTCACAGGTTCCTCGCATATATACTCCATCTCCACTTTCGTCGGATCATCCTTCAACGTCAAGACGTACATGCGCCAATGCGCACCGTGCTCGATGCGGAACCACACCCGGTTGTTGACCACCGGGCCCATTTCCTTGAAAGTGTTCCACGTCTGCAGTTCCGCCGGCAGTGCGACGTGGTGCAGTTTATTCTGGCGCGTCGTACAGACGCAGACTGGCTGTGTGCCGGTCGGCGTAGAAAAACAGGCCACTTCGGTGAAGTAGCGTTCCCGTGGCGCAACGGTATCCCGGTCAACGTCTGGTGGGAAGAGGAGTGTCTGCAGCTCTAGCAAGACATCCAGCAGCGGCGGAGTGGCAGTGAGGAGGGCCCGCTCCAGCTCGTCAGCCAGTAAATCCCAGCGGAGCTCCGGTAGGACGATTTTGAAATTCTCCGCCGTCCATCGCGCCGGGTAGTCCACGCGGAACCACTTCATCACTTTCTGACCAAGCAAGACAGGACAATACTTCAATTTCTTACGTCTCTTTGGTTCTCAGTTTTTTTTAAAATCTCAGGTTTTCTTTCTAGTTTGTCTTAAATTTCTTAGGTTTCTTGAAAATGTGATTTACATAGTGCTACGTTTTTGCGCGGCTGCGCTCACAAGTCAAGCCTCGATAGCTTCCTCACCTGATAGAGCTCCATTTCGGAAGAGACCGGAAGGAGATCCTGCCGCAAAACGACCAGCAGAGCGCCGAGGGTCAGCTGTGCGTCGGCCACGGTGTGATCATTCGGCAGCGCGTTCTGATCGGTATTTGGTGGGTGTGAGCTGCCCGTCGTGCACTCCGCCACCGGCATCGGTGAGGTGGCTCGCGATATCACGGTCTTGGACGGCATGGAGATTTGGCTGGCTGTGAGCGTGGACCCTGTTGGTTGCGGCGTTCCTAAGAATGTGAAGAAACAAAACTAATTTAAAGCGGCTGTCAGATTGAAGGCATCTGGCTAACTCACCTAAATTCTCCTGTTCGTCATCGCCGAGTTCGCCGCCCTCAACACCACCCGAATCGACATCCTGGTTTGCGTTCACCTCCTGGCAGAAGCCTGCCTCTGCAAAGCAAAGCGTTTTTAGGTTGGCAGTACCGTAACACAAGATCGACTTTATCGGAGCTTGTTCAATGCAAGCGCGCATGAAGCACCATCCGTGACCGTTACGGTAAGGAAGCTTCATTAACCAACATACCTGGATCGTCGTGTTCGTCACCCACTGATTCACGATCCATGTCCTCATCTGTATCCACCTTCGCACGTGATTCTGCAAAACAAGGTCGGCTATAGAGTTGAGAATTTCAGAGTTGAGTTCCTCAGGGTAGCGTTGTCATGTCAAACGTTGTAACTCGCGTTCAGTTTGATATGTAACCCAAACTAACTAAACTTTGCAAATCTGGTTATTGCTCGCTGCAACACACCTTGGCTGTTCACTCAATTCTTACTGGATCCTCCATCAACTCCCAAAAAGTCCGGATCACTAGGCGGCAGAGCGGGACCCTTCGGAGAGAGCGGGACTACCAATGCAGACCCCACCAACGTAGCGTCGGACCGCGTCTGCCTGTGTCGCGATCGCGCCTCTTCGGCTGCCGCATAGTCATCTGGGTGGAGGTGGACACCGTGCCGGCGGTCCGTCGAAGACCACTCAGTGTCCCCAGGTTCCCCATTTTGCTTACGGTAATCTGCGTAGCGCACCCATCGCATCCGACGCAGCGGCATCTCACCCAGGAGATAGCGTTCCCGCTCTTGCGTTCGCCAATCGAAACACGCTGACTGTCTCCTGAAGCCATCCGTTCCCAGCACGTGGTTGCGACACGCATCGCGCCGGCCCAGCTCGCGGTTGCAATATGGGCATCGATGGAAAACCCTCCCTCGGTCATTTATCCGTTTCTCAAATCGTGCCTTAGCCGACGAGCGCGGCTTCTGCTTCGAACGTGTTTTCTTTGCATGACACGCATGGCGATCTTCTGACGACGAAGGCGATGCGAATGTGGACGGGGTCCGCTGACGCTTTAGCAGTCTAGATCGACTGGAACGTGGTACTGGGTTCTTGGCTGGCGGGGACCCAGGGAGCTTCTTATAGGCACCTGGACTTGGATGCGTTGGGCGGTTGACAGCTCTGCGGTCCGCTGGGTGTGATGAGTCCTCGAGCAAGCGTATGCGTGACGATATAGACGGCACGGGCTGGGCGATCTCGGCGGTTTCCGGCTCGCCAGTCATTACGATTTCTGGAGAAGGTGCGCGTGGATCAACACCAGAGTCTGGAGGCGCTGCAGGTGCTGCTAACGCAACGGCACGGGAGATTGATGCATTTCGGGAAGAGGCTGATGACAGGGTGCCAGACAGTCTAGCACGTTTCTGCTTCATGACGCTGGAAACGACAACAGAGTGCGGAAAACAGCAAGAAAACTACAACGCAAGCAGGATCAGCTAAGTAATTCTGCGCAGACAGCAGCGCAGAACTAAATAGTAGCAAATGGTGTTGTACCCGAACTATTCCAAAAACTGGCAAAGACAAGTAACAACTCCCAACTAGATAAAAACTGAAAGTTCGCGACAACTGGTGCGAGCCATCACCAGTTGCACGGACAGGCAGACGCAATGCAGCACGCAAGAAATCTGAAACTACACTCAAGCATGCTACTCGAGGCGGATGAGCCTTGTATCGTACTGTACTAACTACATACTTTCTTATTACGGTCGGTTTTACTGATTTGATCATTTATTTATCGTTTGTTAATATTTTTATTCGTTATTTACACTGAAAGTTGAAACGTCGGGATTTTGTGAATGAAACCAAAGGCTGAAATTTTAACTACTTAACCTACCGGATCTACCGGTGGTTTCCTGATCGCTACACTGCTGACCAACCAAATGTTTATTCGACAATTTGTGGAAACAACAACTCAAAGTTATTTTCTGCTCAATACCGACATTTCCTGAGGTTATTTTGGTGATAAAACCACTTCCCAAAACACACTAAAACCCTACGAAAATGTGAAGTACGCATACGCCAGGATACCCAGGATAGGATAACCAGGATAGCCAAGATATCCAGGCAATAATATTACGCACGTATTTAGTTGCACGTTCTATTGCAATGTTGTATTGCGCCTTACACCGCAGTGCCAACACTGCGAGTCTCGCAGTGCGAGAATGTTTAGCCTCAAGCCTTTCATGTGCAAAGCCGTGTGCTGACACGGATGTTTACGAGCGCTTTCCGCTCACTTAGCCTAAAGCGCTTTTGCGCGCTATGTGCTGACACAGCACGCGCTATTTAAAGCTTGAAGAGTGAACGCAAACGGCAGCATTTTTACGAATTAAAGCCTAAACTCCCACAAAAACATAACAACTGAGAAAATGCAGTAATTCAATTCACTGATTTGTGAGAAACCAGTAAGGTGAATAACAAGCGTAAAACGTCGCCATCAGCGCAGCGTTTTATTGCTGACGGTGAAGGTGGCACAGGCCGACACCGGAGCGGCGCGGGCACCGCGTCCCTCCAGCGGACGGACACTGCTCCATCGATTCAATGCCGGATCGTACACCTCGATCCCGGTCAGCGGCACTCCGTCGCGGCTGCATCCACCGCAGACGTACAGCTTGTCGCGCAAGACGAACAAACAGTGTCCGTAGCGCGGCCTCGCCAGGTTCGCCATGAATCGCCACTGGGCGCCGGGCACGCCCAACTGCAACCGCTCGCAGCTGCTGAGGGCGGTTGACCCCACGCCTACCCCGCCCGTCACGTACAGGTAGTCGTTGAGGACTTTGGCGGCGAAACTGCAGCGCGCATTGGCCATCGCCGGCAGCTCACTCCACTGGTCCGTCGCCGCGTTGTACATGTCGCCGGTGGCCAGTATGGCGCGGTTGCGACCTTTGGTAGGGTATCCGCCGCAGATGAGAGAGTAGTGGTGCCACACGTCGAAGGCCGCTTCCTTCCTGCGAAGAAACACGCGATAGTTTTGATTTTCGCTAAATGACATTGAACATTGGGCACTGCGCCCTGTACAAGCTTGTCGACAAATTAAGCATTCGTAAATACAGAGACCATTGTAAATTTACGGGGTGCGCTTAAATCCATACTACGGCGCGCCACTCCACACTGTTTAAATACGCAAGTAACATGCATTTGGCTAGCTGGTGGCTTAGTGCAAGACTGCAAGCCAGATATTTTAATGAAAACAATTGTAATTGCCCTGTGGGAGGTGGCTAGAAAACTATCGGTGCAATAAGGGGCAATCGGACTGTGGAGCGCATGCATGATGCAGGTACTGAGATAAACGAAATGTAGTGGCCATCTTTCAAGTGCCACGTTCGCGCCAATATCGCTCTACCTGTTCCCTTACATGCTCAATTTGTCGACAAGCTTGTACACGATGCAGAATTCGTCGTTGCGTTTCGCGAGTTTTTGTCGTTTTAAGCACTTCGTTTTCTTGTACTGGTTGGCCGGTATTCAAACTGTCTGTGTACATACCATCAGTACTTTTCACGGTACTAGTGCAAACTAAGTACCAAGACAATCCAGCATTCATAACAAAGCACTTATTCATTAGATTCGTTCTGCTGATGAAAATTCACAACAAAACGAAACTAAAAACTGAATATGTTTCCTAATAATAACTTCCCTTACGAATTCCAGAGCATAAACATTAATAAATTTGCATAAAAAACAAAACTGATAATACGAACCGCACCATATGCAATGCCGGAGAACCGGTCTTCCACGTACATAGATCGTAATAAATTTCGAATTTCAACCAGAGCGATCTGTTTTGATAAATACAGGGTTTCTTTTAACTACACTAAATGCTCGGTTTTGACTGGCTTGTGCTAATAAAACATAGGTACTACAGGGTCGATTTAGTGTGCCAGAAAGTAGGAAATTGCTGTTTAAAGAGACGCAAAGACGTACTAGCTAACGCTATTATCCTAATACAGCGGGCGCTACGCTAGCTGGAACCGCTGAAGCACTGCGATGGACCTGAGTGTGGATAGTGTTGGGAAGCGAAAAGCCGACGTCACTGGCAACGTAACCAAGAGCGTTCGCATCAAGCCCGATCCGGGGGTTGAGGCCAGCGTAACTGGGGGCCGCGGGGAGCCGGTGCAGCGTGCGCCCCCGAAGTTTGTGGCCGTGGTGACGGGGGAGTTTGTGGTGTACGGTCCCTGGTCGAAGGTGGAGGCCTTGGGGCTGCCATGTCACCGTCAGGACCACGAGTGCCGCGTTCTCCTGCCGCGGCACATCGATCCCTGGGCAGCGCATCTCGTCCTGCTGGCCACCCTTAATCCCCATCTGGAGCTGGATGTTAGCGTCCAAAGCAACGGCAGTAGCAACCGGGCAAGCTAACTACAGGCGGCCGCGGCGTTTCTCGAGATCCCCTGCCAACCACAGTGCACAACGTTGTCACAAGTAAGCACTGCGCTAGTAGAGACTACGGAGTATTACGCAACCGCGTCCGATCACTTCGGCCGACGTTCATTTCGGCCGAGGCTCAGTTCGGCCAGCACTCATTTCGGCCGCCGCTCATTTCGGCTTAGCCATCTTCAGTTTTCCAAGTTTTCGTAGTTTTTGTTGTGTTTCTTAGGTTTCTAGGTTTCTTAGGTTGCTTGGGTTTTCTTAGGTTTCTTAGGTTATTTTTAGACTTCTTATGTTTTGTTAGTTTTTTTCGGTTATCTTCGGTTGTTACGCTCACAGCCAGCCAAATCTCCATGCCGTCCAAGACCGTGATATCGCGAGCCACCTCACCGATGCCGGTGGCGGAGTGCACGACGGGCAGCTCACACCCACCAAATACCGATCAGAACGCGCTGCCGAATGATCACACCGTGGCCGACGCACAGCTGACCCTCGGCGCTCTGCTGGTCGTTTTGCGGCAGGATCTCCTTCCGGTCTCTTCCGAAATGGAGCTCTATCAGGTGAGGAAGCTATCGAGGCTTGACTTGTGAGCGCAGCCGCGCAAAAACGTAGCACTATGTAAATCACATTTTCAAGAAACCTAAGAAATTTAAGACAAACTAGAAAGAAAACCTGAGATTTTAAAAAAAAACTGAGAACCAAAGAGACGTAAGAAATTGAAGTATTGTCCTGTCTTGCTTGGTCAGAAAGTGATGAAGTGGTTCCGCGTGGACTACCCGGCGCGATGGACGGCGGAGAATTTCAAAATCGTCCTACCGGAGCTCCGCTGGGATTTACTGGCTGACGAGCTGGAGCGGGCCCTCCTCACTGCCACTCCGCCGCTGCTGGATGTCTTGCTAGAGCTGCAGACACTCCTCTTCCCACCAGACGTTGACCGGGATACCGTTGCGCCACGGGAACGCTACTTCACCGAAGTGGCCTGTTTTTTCTACGCCGACCGGCACACAGCCAGTCTGCGTCTGTACGACGCGCGCCAGAATAAACTGCACCACGTCGCACTGCCGGCGGAACTGCAGACGTGGAACACTTTCAAGGAAATGGGCCCGGTGGTCAACAACCGGGTGTGGTTCCGCATCGAGCACGGTGCGCATTGGCGCATGTACGTCTTGACGTTGAAGGATGATCCGACGAAAGTGGAGATGGAGTATATATGCGAGGAACCTGTGAAGGGCGCGAGCGATCCGCGGATCAACACGGCCACGTTCGATCACCGTACACACATCCCAAATCCTCACTGCATTAGGTTAGTAAGTTTTGGCAATGCTGTATACAAAAAAATTCGGCTAGTTAATCTACAAAAGACGCATGACCGAAATGCTCGTTCCACAGAAAAGAAGCGGCATTCGACGTGGGACAAGCAGTACTTTATCATCCTGGGCGGATATCTGGCGGAGGACCAGACGCCCAGCATCCTGGCCGCCGGCGAAGTGTACGACGCGGCGACGAACCAGTGGAGCGAGCTGCCGGCGATGCTGCATCCCCGCTGCAGTTTTGCCGCTAAAGTCTTCAACGGCTACCTGTACGTCACGGGCGGTGTGGGCCCTCAATTCTTACTGGATCCTCCATCAACTCCCAAAAAGTCCGGATCACTAGGCGGCAGAGCGGGACCCTTCGGAGAGAGCGGGACTACCAATGCAGACCCCACCAACGTAGCGTCGGACCGCGTCTGCCTGTGTCGCGATCGCGCCTCTTCGGCTGCCGCATAGTCATCTGGGTGGAGGTGGACACCGTGCCGGCGGTCCGTCGAAGACCACTCAGTGTCCCCAGGTTCCCCATTTGCTTACGGTAATCTGCGTAGCGCACCCATCGCATCCGACGCAGCGGCATCTCACCCAGGAGATAGCGTTCCCGCTCTTGCGTTCGCCAATCGAAACACGCTGACTGTCTCCTGAAGCCATCCGTTCCCAGCACGTGGTTGCGACACGCATCGCGCCGGCCCAGCTCGCGGTTGCAATATGGGCATCGATGGAAAACCTCCTCGGTCATTTATCCGTTTCTCAAATCGTGCCTTAGCCGACGAGCGCGGCTTCTGCTTCGAACGTGTTTTCTTTGCATGACACGCATGGCGATCTTCTGACGACGAAGGCGATGCGAATGTGGACGGGGTCCGCTGACGCTTTAGCAGTCTAGATCGACTGGAACGTGGTACTGGGTTCTTGGCTGGCGGGGACCCAGGGAGCTTCTTATAGGCACCTGGACTTGGATGCGTTGGGCGGTTGACAGCTCTGCGGTCCGCTGGGTGTGATGAGTCCTCGAGCAAGCGTATGCGTGACGATATAGACGGCACGGGCTGGGCGATCTCGGCGGTTTCCGGCTCGCCAGTCATTACGATTTCTGGAGAAGGTGCGCGTGGATCAACACCAGAGTCTGGAGGCGCTGCAGGTGCTGCTAACGCAACGGCACGGGAGATTGATGCATTTCGGGAAGAGGCTGATGACAGGGTGCCAGACAGTCTAGCACGTTTCTGCTTCATGACGCTGGAAACGACAACAGAGTGCGGAAAACAGCAAGAAAACTACAACGCAAGCAGGATCAGTTATAATTCTGCGCAGACAGCAGCGCAGAACTAAATAGTAGCAAATGGTGTTGTACCCGAACTATTCCAAAACTGGCAAAGACAAGTAACTCCCAACTAGATAAAAACTGAAAGTTCGCGACAACTGGTGCGAGCCATCACCAGTTGCACGGACAGGCAGACGCAATGCAGCACGCAAGAAATCTGAAACTACACTCAAGCATGCTACTCGAGGCGGATGAGCCTTGTATCGTACTGTACTAACTACATACTTTCTTATTACGGTCGGTTTTACTGATTTGATCATTTATTTATCGTTTGTTAATATTTTTATTCGTTATTTACACTGAAAGTTGAAACGTCGGGATTTTGTGAATGAAACCAAAGGCTGAAATTTTAACTACTTAACCTACCGGATCTACCGGTGGTTTCCCTGATCGCTACACTGCTGACCAACCAAATGTTTATTCGACAATTTGTGGAAACAACAACTCAAAGTTATTTTCTGCTCAATACCGACATTTCCCTGAGGTTATTTTGGTGATAAAAAAACCACTTCCCAAAACACACTAAAAACCCTACGAAAATGTGAAGTACGCATACGCCAGGATACCCAGGATAGGATAACCAGGATAGCCAAGATATCCAGGCAATAATATTACGCACGTATTTAGTTGCACGTTCTATTGCAATGTTGTATTGCGCCTTACACCGCAGTGCCAACACTGCGAGTCTCGCAGTGCGAGAATGTTTAGCCTCAAGCCTTTCATGTGCAAAGCCGTGTGCTGACACGGATGTTTACGAGCGCTTTCCGCTCACTTAGCCTAAAGCGCTTTTGCGCGCTATGTGCTGACACAGCACGCGCTATTTAAAGCTTGAAGAGTGAACGCAAACGGCAGCATTTTTACGAATTAAAGCCTAAACTCCCACAAAAACATAACAACTGAGAAAATGCAGTAATTCAATTCACTGATTTGTGAGAAACCAGTAAGGTGAATAACAAGCGTAAAACGTCGCCATCAGCGCAGCGTTTTATTGCTGACGGTGAAGGTGGCACAGGCCGACACCGGAGCGGCGGGCACCGCGTCCTCCAGCGGACGGACACTGCTCCATCGATTCAATGCCGGATCGTACACCTCGATCCCGGTCAGCGGCACTCCGTCGCGGCTGCATCCACCGCAGACGTACAGCTTGTCGCGCAAGACGAACAAACAGTGTCTGTAGCGTGGCCTCGCTAGGTTCGCTATGATCGCCACTGGGCGCCGGGCACGCCCAACTGCAACCGCTCGCAGCTGCTGAGGGCGGTTGACCACACGTACAGGTAGTCACGTGGTACTCGTTGAGGACTTTCGGCGACTGCAGCGCGCATGTCCATGGCCAGCTCATCCACTGGTCCGTCGCCGCGTACATATCGCCGGTGGCCAGTGGCGCGTCGAAGGTAGCTTCCTTCCTGCGAAGATGCGATAGTTTTGATGCCACGCTAAGACATTGAACAACTGCGACAGTTGTCGACAAATTCGCTAAATACAGAGAACCATTGTACTGCGGTGCTTGCGAAATCCATACTACGAGACCATTGTTTTACGCAAAATCCATACTGGCATCCACACTGGTTTAAATAGTGCAAGACTGCAAGCCAGTATTTTAATGAAAACAATTGTAATTGCCCTGTGGAGGTGGCTAGAAAACTATCGGTGCAATAAGGGCAATCGGACTGTGGAGCGCATGCATGATGCAGGTACTGAGATAAACGAAATGTAGTGGCCATCTTTCAAGTGCCACGTTCGCGCCAATATCGCTCTACCTGTTCCCTTACATGCTCAATTTGTCGACAAGCTTGTACACGATGCAGAATTCGTCGTTGCGTTTCGCGAGTTTTGTCGTTTTAAGCACTTCGTTTTCTTGTACTGGTTGGCCGGTATTCAAACTGTCTGTGTACATACCATCAGTACTTTTCACGGTACTAGTGCAAACTAAGTACCAAGACAATCCAGCATTCATAACAAAGCACTTATTCATTAGATTCGTTCTGCTGATGAAAATTCACAACAAAACGAAACTAAAACTGAATATGTTTCCTAATAATAACTTCCCTTACGAATTCCAGAGCATAAACATTAATAAATTTGCATAAAAACAAAACTGATAATACGAACCGCACCATATGCAATGCCGGAGAACCGGTCTTCCACGTACATAGATCGTAATAAATTTCGAATTTCAACCAGAGCGATCTGTTTTGATAAATACAGGGTTTCTTTTAACTACACTAAATGCTCGGTTTTGACTGGCTTGTGCTAATAAAACATAGGTACTACAGGGTCGATTTAGTGTGCCAGAAAGTAGGAAATTGCTGTTTAAAGAGACGCAGAAGACGTACTAGCTAACGCTATTATCCTAATACAGCGGGCGCTACGCTAGCTGGAACCGCTGAAGCACTGCGATGGACCTGAGTGTGGATAGTGTTGGGAAGCGAAAAGCCGACGTCACTGGCAACGTAACCAAGAGCGTTCGCATCAAGCCCGATCCGGGGGTTGAGGCCAGCGTAACTGGGGGCCGCGGGGAGCCGGTGCAGCGTGCGCCCCCGAAGTTTGTGGCCGTGGTGACGGGGGAGTTTGTGGTGTACGGTCCCTGGTCGAAGGTGGAGGCCTTGGGGCTGCCATGTCACCGTCAGGACCACGAGTGCCGCGTTCTCCTGCCGCGGCACATCGATCCCTGGGCAGCGCATCTCGTCCTGCTGGCCACCCTTAATCCCCATCTGGAGCTGGATGTTAGCGTCCAAAGCAACGGCAGTAGCAACCGGGCAAGCCAACTACAGGCGGCCGCGGCGTTTCTCGAGATCCCCCTGCCAACCACAGTGCACAACGTTGTCACAAGTAAGCACTGCGCTAGTAGAGACTACGGAGTATTACGCAACCGCGTCCGATCACTTCGGCCGACGTTCATTTCGGCCGAGGCTCAGTTCGGCCAGCACTCATTTCGGCCGCCGCTCATTTCGGCTTAGCCATCTTCAGTTTTCCAAGTTTTCGTAGTTTTTGTTGTGTTTCTTAGGTTTCTAGGTTTCTTAGGTTGCTTGGGTTTTCTTAGGTTTCTTAGGTTATTTTTAGACTTCTTATGTTTTGTTAGTTTTTTTCGGTTATCTTCGGTTGTTTGGCGTTCTTAGGTTATCTTATGCTTAGGATAGTTTTCTTAGGTTTTCTAAGGTTATCTTGGGTTGTTCTTAGGTTTCGCAGGTTTGATAAGTTTATTCTTGATTTATGTTTAAGGTATTCTTAAGGTATTGTCAAATTATTTCTAAGTTATACTTAAATTACTCTTTGGTTATTGGTTATTTCTATTCGAAACCAATAACTTAGTATTCGAAACCATTATTAATTATTTTCTTAGGTTTCTTTGCACCATCAAAACGTATCTACATCACAAGTAACGTTTTCTTGCCCAAATTGGACCAAAATAAGCGTCGGCCGAAATGAACTGCGGCCGAAATGAAAACGGCCGAAGTGATCGGTAGCCTTAGGCGGGGCCGTTAGGCGGCCGTAGGCAACTCATCCTGATTACTCAAATTATTATTTAAATACGAATAATCAAAATTGGCAGTAGCCCAACCCGATTTGCCACAATTTCATTTTTATTCGGGCAATAGCCAATTAACAGAACAACAATCTTGCGCTGGTAGATACCCAAATCATACATCGAAGAAACAACCAAGAACCACGGCTAGAACCACTACTGTAATCATTACTGTCACTATTTTCACTGCCTGGAGATAGCAATAGCTTTAAGACGCGTAGCGCATGCCGCGCATGAACGATTTCCTAGCTGACAATTTTAAAGAAAGAAATCCAAGACTACGGCGTTGGAAACTTGGAAGCAGTTACCATCGCTTGGGTAGAGAGATGCCTTGGTTTTGCATCAACCTGTTCCCAAGTGACGCATTTGCTGTTTAAAATGGTTTTTGGTAATCTATTCTCAGATTTAACCAACAGAAGTAGCGTAGGGAGAGCCTTTTATTGTGACGGCAAAATCAAAAAAGAAATGTCTTGTAATTTTTTTTGAAACTTTCGAGATAAATTTGCGGCGCACTGAAAAATGCGACGCAATAAAAAACTAGTTCGCGTGTGAACAGAGATGCTGTGAACTGCAGAACTTGTCTACTTTTCCGGCTTGATTTTACGGGATTTATTTGGTTCTGTTCTCTACGTGTTTCTTCGCACCGTAGAAGCGCCGACACCCACCAGGTCCCAGGCTTGCCAAGTGTCCACATTAACGCCCGCGAAACCGACGCTTTCGGGCACTGCCGGCGCAGCACAGCCCACCAGTGCCAACCTGAACCAGCCGCCGATGGATCCGACCCTCAACTACGTGTCGCTATCGCTCCGTCAGCTGCTCGTCGGCATTCGAAAGGACTACCTCCCGCTGTCCAACGAAATGCAGCTCTATAAGGTACAGAAGGCACGTAGCTTTCCAGTTTAATTGATTTTTGTTAGGGTTTCGTCTACTTCGTGTACCTACAGTAAGTTGGCCTTTCGAGAAAACCTAAGAAATCTTATTTCCATCGTGATTGCAAATATCAGTATATATCAGCTGTGCCAGTGTCCGTACTCAAACGATACTCTTAAAGCAAGTCTACTCGAGTGGCTCATCGAGCTTTTCGAGGGAGCAATCGCCCGTTCTGATGGGAAAGGATGCAAGGTCGCGAATCAGCTATGATTACGGTTACCAGAATCGAGAATTACCAGATCACTGTGCGACCACATCACAGGTTGAATATCATTACGAATGTCCCGTACAAACGAAAGAAGCTCCAAACTAAAATCAGGTTTTGAAGCAGATAATAAGAAGTTTTTGATAATCGATAAATGTGTGCCGTCAGAATGGATAGTCACAAGGACAACATCGAGAATCGCTTAGAAAACATTCATCCGCTTTTAGTATGTTTGCTTTATGCAGATAGTGATGAAGTGGTGCCATGTGGACTATCCGGCACGCTGGACAGCGGAGAACTTCCAAGCCCTCCTGCCGGATCTGCGCTGGGATCTAATTGCCGACATGCTGCCAACGGCCATCCTCAACGCGACCGGCTCACTGCGTGACGTCCTCCTGGACTTGCAGACACGTCTCTTCCCGCCCACGGGAGTCCGGCTGACCGCAGCGCCCCGGGAGCGTCATTACACCGAGGTAGCCTGTCTGTTCTACTCCGACCGGCACCAAACCAGTCTGCGGCTGTACGATGCGTGCCAGAACAAACTGTACCCTGTCCCCCTGACGGAGGAGCTGCTGACGTGGAACACCGTCAAGGAAATGGGTCCGGTTGTGGACAATCGGGTGTGGTTTCGAGCGAGCACGTCACGCAGATGCGAACGTATGCTTTGACACTGCATGAAGATGATCCGGACGGTGATGAGGGTGAAGAGGAGAAGGAGGAGGTGAAGTTGGAGTATATATGCGAGGAGCCGCTGGCGGGTGCCGCCTCGCCGCTGATCAGCCTCAACGGTCTAGTCTATGGCTGGAGCACCGGGACCACGAAGAATGCCACCTCTTACACGCTCGATCCTGACACGCTGGTCTACGACCACAGTATCTGCAGCCCTCCATGCGTCCGGTGGGTGATACAAGAAGCTGAAAGCCCTCTGGCTAAAAATATTTTGAAATTTGAAGAAGAATCCAGTAAACTGACTCTAAATGGCGCTGTTGTTCGTAGAAATTTTTCTCTAACAGAAAATGTTTATAAGAACGGATAACAGGCTGAATTTTGGTGCTGCATTGCAAGGTTTCGTCCATTTTAATTCGACAATTGTTAAGAACTAGTAGATAATGTGTATCACTGTATTTAGTGTAATACGTAGTTAAGCGTCGCTGCCCTGTAGTACCTATGTTTTATTAGCACAAGTCAGTCAAAACAGAGCATTTAGTGTAGTTAAAAGAAACCCTGTATTTATCAAAACAGATCGCTCTGGTTGAAATTCGAAATTTATTACAATCTATGTACATGGAAGACCGGTTCTCCTGCATTACATATGGTGCGGTTCGTATTATCAGTTTTGTTTTTTATGGAAATTTATTGATGTTTTTGCTCTGGAATTCGTAAGGGAAGTTATCATGCATGCACTCCACAGTCCGATTGCCCCTTATTGCACCGATCGTTTTCTAGCCACCTCCCACAGGGCAATTACAATTGTTTTCATTAAAATATCTGGCTTGCAGTCTTGCACTAAGCCACCAGCTAGCCAAATGCATGTTACTTACGTATTTAAACAGTGTGGAGTGGCGCGCCGTAGTATGGATTTAAGCGCACCCCGTAAATTTACAATGGTCTCTGTATTTACGAATGCTTAATTTGTCGACAAGCTTGTACAGGGCGCAGTGCCCAATGTTCAATGTCATTTAGCGAAATCAAAACTATCGCGTGTTTCTTCGCAGGAAGGAAGCGGCCTTCGACGTGTGGCACCACTACTCTCTCATCTGCGGCGGATACCCTACCAAAGGTCGCAACCGCGCCATACTGGCCACCGGCGACATGTACAACGCGGCGACGGACCAGTGGAGTGAGCTGCCGGCGATGACCAATGCGCGCTGCAGTTTCGCCGCCAAAGTCCTCAACGACTACCTGTACGTGACGGGCGGTGTGGGCCAAAGGGTCGACCGTCCTCAGCAGCTGCGAGCGGCTGCAGTTGGGCGTGCCCGGCGCCCAGTGGCGATTCATGGCAAACCTGGCGGTGCCGCGCTACGGACACTGCATGTTTGCGCTGAATGACAAGCTGTACGTCTGCGGTGGATGCAGCCGCGACGGGGTGCCGCTGACCGGGATGGAGGTGTACGATCCGGCGGTGAATCGATGGACTAGTGTCCGCCCGCTGGAAGGACGCGGAGCCCGCGCAGCTCCGGTGTCGGCCTGTGTCACGTTCACCGTCAACCGAAAAACGCTGCGCTGATGGCGACATGTTACGCTTGTTATTCACCTTCTTGGTTTCTCATAAATCACTGAATTGAATTAGTGCGTTTAGTTGTTATGTATTCGTTGGGTTTTTTAGTGGGTTTTGGGAAGTACTTTTTTTATCAGCAAAATATCCTCAGGGGAAATGTCGGTATTGAGCAGACAGTTGCTCAGCAGCATGTCGAACTTCGTGTTGTTGTTTCCACAAATTTTCGAATAAATATTTGGTTGGTCAGTGTAGCGATCAGGGAAACCGCCGGTAGACCCAGTAGGTTAAGTAGTTAGATTTCAGCCTTTGGTTTCATTCACACAATCACGACGTTTCAATGTACATAATGATTAAAACTACTGTATTAACAAACAATAAATGAATATGTAAATCAATAAACCGACCGTAATAAGAAAGTACAGTACGATACAAGGCTAATCCGCCTCGAGTAGGATGCTTGAGTGTAGTTTCAGATTGCATGCTGCATTGAGTCTGCCTGTCGGCAGGGGATAAAAGGTGACAGTGGCACCTGCCACTGGCAACTGCCAACGGCAGTGGCGGTTGGCACTACGTGTTCTGGCTAGCGATAAAACGTGGTAACTTAAAAAAAATCAGAATCAGCTAGAATTCGCTTGGAAACGATTTCGCCATCAAACGGTAAGTTATAAAGGAAGTATCTTTGTGTCCTCAAAAATCCACTCTATCAGACTTATGTTTTTGCATGCTTTTTACCGTTTTTTGTGTTTCTAAAACAATCCCGCATATCCCAGTTCCCACGTACTTGCTTTCTAACCGTAATACAAGTAGAAACTTGGTACTATAACAAAACAGCATTTACAGTCTGACTAAATGAGGAGGCTACGGTCTATGTTAAAAAGCCAGAGAACAGCCTTTTTTGCCCGCTGAGGCTGGTTGATCAATGCAGCCTCTCTGTTGTGACTATAAATAGACCGAAGACAGAGGATTTCAGTGCTGCCAGAAAGCGCAAGCGGAGTGCTGCCTTGCTGTATCGATCGATCGGCACATGTGTGTGTGAGTGGTGGGTAAATCCGCTCGCATTCACTTACACACGTATGAGTGTGGCTGTCTGTGCGCGTACTAGCTGTACAAACCGGTTTTCGCTGTCTTCGCTAAAACGCATACCCTAAACCCGTAGCTTCCTTTCTTGCTCGCATTGTATAACAGGAAACTACGTGTCATCCTATTTCCGGATTGAAGCCAGTCACAACCAGACATGGGCGCGAGACGATCACCCGGAAGTGGAGTACTTCCCCGGTGACATTGTCTGGGTGTACTGCCCCCGCGGGAGAAGTCGGTAAGGCGAAGAAACTGCTGAGCAGATGGACCGGACCGTACCTGGTTCTGCGGCGCACAGGACCAGTGAACTATGAGTGCACACTCAAGGCCGGAAGCGGCGGAAGACGTTTGTAGTACATGTGTCAAAGTTGAAAATGTTCAAGGACAGAAACGCCATGTACGATGACCCGGACGAACACATTCCGACGAAGAAAGCCACCTTCTACATCGGCGACGGGAATGAGTCATCTGATGCAGAAGACGTCGATGGGCAAGGTAATGCTGGCAGCACGCATGGAGGCTGGGAAGAGCCGGCCGGGAGTAATGCGGAAATGGACCATGGCGACGGTGGCGGCCAAGAAGTAAGTGGTCAATCAGTTTCCGACGACGAGGAGCTGAATGATACGGTGGTCAAAGATGAAGAGGACATTGTGGTCGTGCATGGTGATCGTGTTGGTAACGAGACCATCGACCACCAGGAGCTGGAAGATGACTACACGGATGAAACGCGGTACTTCTCAAACGATGAGGAATTCGGCAGTGACGCCGGTGACGAGATGGACGAAGCACACAATGAGGAAACTCACCCAGCTGAAGCCACAGGGGAAGTCCAAGGGGAACCGGCAGGCGGAGTGGACTTGTACGGACAACCGTACAACAATGTTGGACCAGAGCCGGTGGTTGAAACGCGCCGCTCGGGCCGTGCAAACAAAGGAGAACGCACCACGAAGCGCTACATCGAAGAGTACGGTACGTCCTTGGCGTATGACATGAACGGGCATCAGCAGCAGCCGGCCGGTAACCATAACACGTCAACGGTATTTAACTCGCGCATTGAGCCGCAAGCGACGATGTCCCGACTGTTGTTTATGTCGATGCTGGTGCTCAGCATCGTCAGCGGAAGTTACGGAGTGAAAGTGGACGTCTGTAACTGCAACCAGCCGCAGTATGTGGGAGTAGTTAGTTTCCAGCAACTGTTCAACTGCAAAGCACAGAATACAAGCCTGAAGTCTGTGCCTGTGAACTTCGACTTGTGGACTCGGAAGCCGGATGGGAAAACCTTTAAAGGTTATGTATTCCGGCAGTGGGACAACCAGCTACATATCGCGGAGAGTTTTTGTGGCAGACGGATACCACACTTGACGTCGCGCATGTGCCCACCAGCGCACAAGACTGTTGGACGATGGTGCAGACAATGAAATGCGGTAACTCACCTATGGTTAAAGCAGGACGCAGGTTAAAGCAGTTAAAGCAGGACCCGCCACACCAACTGGTCAAGGGAGCTGGAACAGTATAAAAGATTTCACAACCAGAAACTGTGAAATGGAAGAAGTTACCTTAGAACAGAACTGTGACAGTTGCCCGGTGGTAAGCGTGACTGGAGAAATCAGCCATAAACGTTCCTATGGATACTCAGTACAAGGGCAGCGTACATTCGTATGGAGAGAAGTGGAAGCAGTAAGGAAGCCATGTGAAGTGAAAAAAATGGCACAGTGGCAGGGAAGCCTCTACGCCGAAGCGGACGGACTGCGATTACGAGACTCAGTTCATCAACTGGATTTCATCCTTGGAAACGTCACAGCGGTGTGTGGTACAGTACGTTATCAGTTGATTACTATAACGCAACAGCCGGACTTGTTTGTTACACTGTACACTGAAGACAGGAAACCGCTGAATATCAGTCAAGCACGGGATTAGCTGAATAGAGTCAGGAAACCGGCGCCCAGCAAGTTCAAGAGAAGGAGACCACTGCGCCGCGGCAGACGGGATGTTGGTGGTGACAACTTTACTGCACTTGACCTGGACCAAATCCTGCAGCCGCATCTGCAGTTCGAACAAGACATGCAAACTGAATACCTGAATGCTGTGGGCGACGCGGTGAATACACTCGACTGCCAAATGGCCCGTGCGCGCCTGAGTAATGTTTACGCGCTGTCGCGGTTGTCCGGTGTCCTAGCGGCGCGCGAAATGCAACTTCGGAAATGCCAGTCACTGGAGAGTATGGGAGCGTTTGGTATAATACGCCAGTGTCGTGCAGCGGCATTGGATTTCGAAGTGCACAACGGCTCAAAGTGTAGACCACAGCCTAGGAGCGGAAACTTCACTATTGCTACCGACGGTTACACTCTTGCCAGTTACACCGAGTGTTACTGGAAATCTGCGGTTTGTAAACTTCAACGGCAAACCGTACGAAGCAAGAAACGGACTATGGGTGTTGGTGAAACCGGTCAGTAGTGTCAATCACCTGCTCCTGACGGCACATTTCAAAGAGTCCACAGACTTGTCTGGATCGGCACTGCAAGCGGTAGTGGAGAAAGACCACTCATCCCAATTCAGCTTGCTTGGTCAACTTGCCGGCACAATGGATCAGCATGGTGTTGCTGATATTGGACAAATTGTGCAAAGTGTGTCGAAGTCCGCACAAGTGCCGGAACTATTCTATCGAATGAAATTGTGGGAGAGCATTGGTGGAAGTATTGCAGGTATACTGATTTGCGCCTGTATGCTTGTGTTGTTTTTGAAGTATGGCCGCAAACTGTTCGCGTGCCTATGGAGATGCCCGACGCAGAGGGCTGGAAACCGGAAACGGAAATCCGAGCGAGGATCGCGAGCGACGGGAGAAGCGACGACGGACATGGAGGATGGCGGCGGTGCTCGGATGCATGGATCCGGAAGCGCCCCTGTGAACCTGGAGGAAGCCTCGAGCGTGGTCGTCAACAAGGACAGTGTGACCTGGAAGAAGGAAACGGACCCGTCACTGCGCGTCGTGGGATTTCTGCCTGAAGCCTGACCGTCCCTTCCTTTTGGAGGACCAAAAGTCTTAAGGACGGGGATATGCTAGCCGCTAAACGCTCATAACGCGTCCCAAGGGGAACCGCTAATACTAACAACGCGCTGCCAGTCGCGTGTGGATGCGTGGATGCGCATGACAGGCGCGTGCACCTGTTGTTCATGCTGTTGCATAACTAACTTTCATATTTCATGGGAAGTGTATCGATAGTCTTGGGTGGTATGTTGGAAAGTGTGATAACGGAGAGGAATGTCCTTGGAAACGCTGTGAACTGTATGCATTGGCATGTGGCTAGACGGTCCCATTTTGTGGTAGTGTGCTTTTGGCAGAAATGATGGAATCATTCTGACAGGTGCAGAATACGCTTTACGATATTAAAACGACTTAACATTCGTTGTTGGAGTGTATCGTAAAAGGTCATTGACGTAGCTGCGTAGATACGGGTAACACTGTTCAATAACAAAGAAACAAGAGTCCCGTAAAAGCGAACTGCGAAAAGGAAAGCTGTTAAAAAGATGGATAAAAAGGAGCCTTTTAACAATGCAATTTAATTTTCGGGATTTAGGAACATGCGATGCAAGACAGCCAAGTTTACGGTAGTTAACTACAAATGGTCAAAGTTTTTTAAACTGATACTAACGTAATAATGTTTACACAACCTTTGCGCGGAAATGTGGGGCTAACCAGTTTCAGACTCATCAACGCGCAGTTTTTAGAGATTTTTGCGTAGTCAGACTTGATAGCGTATAGTAGTACGTTAAGAGTGGTAGTGTGCCATTTTTCAATTTTATAATGTATAGGATTTAGAGCCAATTTTTTTAGTACTGTGAATGCGAATTAATGATTTCGCAGGGGAAAGTGGGGGGGTTCATTGTATTCCCTGCGATGTAAATATGAGCTTATATATTTTGTTATCGCAAGTGGGCTGTAGCCCCTGCGAAAACGGATTACGGCGTTGGCACCAGTTGGGCTGGTTCTAGTCCAGCCCAACGGGTTGAATCGAACCGGAAAAAACTGCAGCTGAATTTTCTTAAACACATGCATATACAACCTCACGAATTCTTAAAGTATGCGTCTAACTCATCAACCGTCATGTCAAGAAGATGCTCTTCTGACTGTGTATAGAAACCAGCAAAACTTCCGCCCATATCTGACAGGGCGGCCATGACTTCATCGACGCTGGCGGGCATCTGGAAGTCATCCAGCGAGCCGTACTGATCGGTTGGCACGATGGCAGGCGGTGGAGAAGCTGGAGACACGGTAGGCACTACTGGCTGGCGGGGGCGCATGGCGGGGACTGATAACTCTGACAAGTCCACGCGCATCTTCACTGGGATCCAGGGCCGTTTCGGTGCCGGTTCATGCTTCACCATAGCGTCGTCTTCGATCGTAATCACCTCGAACGGACGCTTCCCAGGAGAGCGCGGGGCCTCGGCGGCAAGCGCCAGTGCTTCATGGAAGTGACTCTGGCACCATTCGATGTGGTGCTCCAGCGTGAGCATTTCAGCCGGCAACCAATCCGGGTGCTATAAACATTTAGGCTGGTGAAATATTTATAGATTTTGAATTTCATTATGGATGGCAAGACAGCATCGGAAAATACTACGAATTAAATTTATTTGTAAGAACTGAATAAAAGTCTACTACAGCAAAAAGCGTTGGAATTTCTAGTTATTATCGCAGTAAGGAAACTCGAACTCAAAACAAGGACAAACTTTTTTCTCCAGCTCTGTGGCCTGATCAAGTTGGCGGCGCGCCGCTTTTTGTATAATCTCCTGCCGCTCCGCTAAAATCTTATCATTGCTGGACGAGGACACTGTTACTTCCGAAAAAGGCATTCTTGTTGGTCAGTGAGAAAAAACAAGCTGTATGAGGAATGAAAAAATGTTTAAGAAATTGTAGACCGGTACGATCGAACGAGCTCGACTGAATTTACGAGTGGATGTGGAAGCAGTTATCGGTGTATGTAACGTGGTAGGTAAAAAGTTGTCATAGCAACGCAACCTTTACAAATGCACTCTGTGAATGGGAAGATCGAGCGCAGTCCACGTTACACACACAATTTATACAGAACAACCTAGTACCTGGCCAGGTAAAGATACCTGGCACATAGTACCTTGCAATGTACATGGTCAAGGAAAAAAACAACGAATTTAGGAAACCAAAAATAAAAAATCGCCATTATTATTTTCAATAAGAGTACGTCACTTTACATACTTAATTTTGCACCATGTCTGCATACGAGTATCTTAAGACATTATGTAGCAGCACGTGTGAAGTAATTTTAGATGGGTATTCGGTTAATGCAATAGTTTTGTCAGAACTGGAACGTTTTAAACATCTTGAGAAGCTCAGTGCAGTGAGCTGTGAAATTGAGAATTTAGTTGGGTTACCACTGCTACCGGCTTTACGTGTGCTGATGCTGAATGACAATTTGTTGGATGATGTTGACCTTCTTATTCCCAACTGTCCTGCTCTGGAGAAGTTATCGCTGGTCCATAACCGTTTCAAATATCCGTTCCAGTTTGAAGGTTTGAAAGCTTTGCCGAACTTGCGGGTGCTGGATTTGAACCATAATGCTGTGTGTGGCCGTACTGATTTCGACATCACGCTTCGTCTACGTTTTCCCCGCCTGCACTCCCGCACCATGTTATGGGAAAGTTCGGACAGTGAGAGCGACAGCGGCGATTGGTTCCTAAGCGATGAGAGCGATATGTCTGTCGATGTACCTTTCGATGATGATGATGATGACTATGTTCCCGACGAAAATGGTTTTTGAAGTGGTTATTGTCGTTTGTTATTAACTGCAAATGAATAATACTGAAAAATTTATGGTTAATAAATTAACTGCTTGACCTGCGGAGAAATTATTCATTTGTCTTATCAAGAATTGTATGATATTAATAAACGTTACTGACACAACGCAACCTTTTGTTTACTTTAGTTACCCAGTGCAAAAAAACTATGCAACGAATATATAGTTATACCAATAGTAATAAGGGTGCACAATCGCAGGGGAAAATGGTGAGAACGCATTGCCCCTGCGATAACGGGTAAAACATCGTGCATTCATAACCATTCAACTATGTACATAATAAACATATTTACTTATTTATTTTACTCAGTTAGCGTTGTAAACAACAATTACCATAGCAACGCAACATATGGTACCTGGCCAGGTACGTGTTATGCTATGCAGCGTGTTGTTGTCAGGGACAACGATTTAGTTGTCGTGTAAGAAATGGGGGAAGTCGACTGGAGATTTTTAGACGCTTTAGAAGCGGAAATTTATCCTAGTGAATCGAATAACATTGTTAGCGCTGTACCTGAAATATTTGACCCATCAGGCTCTGAATGGGTGTACGAATTTGTCTTTGGAAATAGCGCTACTCTACCGTCACCGGCAGACCATGACGCCGTGATGCCTAATACAGTACATAACGATGCTTCGGTTGAAATTTTAGCAGAGTTCAAACCGCAGAATGACTGGTGAGAAATCTCTGGTACTGGTGAATATTTTTTTTGTGTCGCATAAAGTTACCGTTATTTTTTAGTTTGGCCCACTGTCTGGCCTCGATCGGTTTTATTCCTAACACCCAGTATCAGTTTCCCGTGCCAAACACTGAATCGTCAAACGTCCCAGACTGGACATATGATGCAGCGCTCGTACAGATCGTTGACATAAGCGCTTCTCCAATGCTACCGTCAATTTTACCACCCGTGGCTTTACCGCACGTGTCCCCGTTGATTACCAAGGAAAAGAAGAAACGCCGCTCAAAGGACCACGTCATGCTGAAGCTGCAGTCTCGCGAGCCAACCATCAAAGCCGGCATGCTTCATTGCTACATTCATACTAACGGTCATTGTGAGCTAGTGGTCACTACCGAGCCTTGGACACAGTTGCACGTAAGCGCTCATGAATTTAGTCGAATCTTACTGTATCTGTTTGGTGATCTTTGGGTGGTGGACATGAAGAGCGCCGCAACAGCACCGAAAAAGAGGTGGGTTCCGCGACTGAATTACCGACAGTACTCAACCACGTTGCGATCCCAGTTTTATCGTGGTAAACAGCGCAGTACTTGCTTTTTGCGTTTTGTGCGAGTAATGGAAGATTTTGAGTTTGAACGCTGTCTTGTTCTGAATTGTCTGGCTATTCGACAGTTGATTGACCAACGTCCAGCACTGCTCCAGTTTGTTCGTTTTAACACTACAGAACCCGATTTAATTGTTCGCGATAATGAATATGTTGAAGATTCTAGTGACGAAGAGTAAATAAAAGTGTGGCCAGAAGCTGTTTTTTATTCCAAAAGGACAAACAGTTGTCGCAAAAAAAAAAGCTACAAATCGGTGAAGATAGTGTAACTGAAACAATCTTATATAATAAGTCACATACACAAAACAGGCGTAAAAAGAAACACAAAAGTCAATGAAAACCATTTTTGAGCTCGTGTATGAACACTAAGGTTAGAGAAATATTAGCATAGATAGAACAAATTTTCCGAATGGTGAGTTACGCTGCAGTTATCCGGATGCTGTTAACAACGCAAACAAAAATTGATCGAAGAGTTCACAATCAAACTAGTGGGAGTAATAACTTACCATTAGTGTGGGTGATGAACGATATGGATACTTGCGCTGAAGCGGTCCCAATGCCCGACAAGATGTTGCTCGGTAAGTCCAAAATTAGCGCTACGTCATCACAATGCAGTCCGATTTTCCAGCGGTCAGCGGTACGAGTAACATGATGCAGCAGGACAACATAGCGAAAGCACGTAGCGCCTTCGTCATCCAGTACTGGTGGGGTGACGGCATCGTCTCCCCAGCTGATAACAACTTGACCTTTGGTCGGTACGGAAGGTGGTGGCATGCAGTTCGGAAACGACCAGACCATAAACGCCTTCGGCTGCAGACATTGGCACCAGGCAGAGCTATAATCTTCTTTCTTTACGAATGTCCGAAATTCTACATCAAAAATAAATTTTGACAGCGCCATTTTTACGATAGAGAAATGATCAAGGAATGATGTCTGTGAGTTTTTTCTCAACAGTACTGCATACATGGTACCCGGGACAGTTACCTGGTAACAGGTACCTAACCGTGCTTGGTGCCAGGTACCGACTAGCGCTTTTTTAGAAAATTCTGGTTCGGAAAATTAGTCTTCAGTTAACATACTTGTTTTTTGTTCTAATAATAATGGACCAGTTATCGGAACGAGATTTGGAAGACTGTGCGCTGTTGGCCAGTTTAGACGACTGGGTGTTTGATGATGAGCCTAACATATTATCTGCAGCGGATGTGCGGGACTGCGATGCCCTGGCCGCAATGGACGACTGGGTTGAAGATGACCAGATGGGAGGACAAAGACCAATGGAAGAGCAAGTCCCTAACCAACCGTTTGATATTGACGAGCACGTCACCATCGAGGATAGTGGGCAGAAGTTCTCCAAGAAGTATAAGCTTCATTTCAAATGCTGTACAGTTAAAGTAAGTACTAGCCATTTGCTTTGCAGTGTTAATTTCTCGAAGGAATATATCTGCTTGTACATATTACTTGCCTACAGGTTTCTGAGCTTGATCATGTACCTTTTGCGGATATTCCATTCGTGTTGACTTTTATTTTGGACCACATTTTATCCTACGTTTTGCGAGATATTGGTGACAAAGAACTGGTTCGTTTGCGTATTGATTCCCGTTCGTTGGAGCGCCCTATATGGACACCACCCATTCAACGTTCTCAGCTTACCGTACAACGATGGATGGATGAAGTTGAGAAGGTACTGCAGTCAAACGAGAACTTTGTTCTTGACGACACTTTTGAAATATCAGTACAGTACACTGAACTACCGCATGGGGGGTGTCGGCGGTTGATTCCGCAGTTATTGTACCGAAAGCTAAAAAAGATGAAATCGGTTGTGCAAATAAATAATTCTGATAATACCTGCATGGCTCGAGCTTTGGTGCTTGGCAAAGCGCATGCGGACAGGGACAAGAAACTAATTCGCCGTCTTCGTCGGGGTAAAAAGCTGTTGACCAATGAAACCAAGAAATTGATTAGACGAGCCGGAGTGCCTGATAAGAAAGCTTACGATCTGACGGACATTCCACTGTTTGAAGCTGTTCTACCGGGATACCAAATTGTTGTTGTGAGCCTGGACCAGGGGAGCAGTATCATCTACAGCGGAAAAGTCCAAGACCGCCATATTGTCCTTCTACTGTACGGTCACCATTTTGATCTGTTGCTCTCGTTACCAGCTTTTTTCAAACGATCGTACTGGTGCTATCACTGTAACAAGGGCTATGGCGATCGTCGCACTCATCGTTGTAGCAGTGTTTGCCAACAGTGTTTGCGCCCCGACTGTGAACGAGACCTGGCAAACCCGATGTACTGTGGCGACTGTAATCGCACTTTTCATGGAGACGGATGTTACGATCGTCACAAAGCAGTTCCTAAGAGGAAAAATGCAAAAAGTCTCTGCAGTACAGTGTCAGTATGCAAGCAATGCCAATGTGTGGTATCGCTACGCAACCGGAAAGGAGTTAACAATCATCAATGCGGAGAGCTATACTGTAAGAATTGCAACGTTCATGTCTTAACGGAAACGCACCAGTGTTTCATGAAACCGCACGTGGTCACGGCCGAGGAGCGTCAAAAAAATGAAAATGCCCACTTTCTGTTTTTTGACTTTGAAACGTACGTCAGGGATGATGGTCAACTAGTGCCGAATCTAGCAGTCGTCCAAGATGATGCAGGGACTCAGTGGACCTTCCCGTCACCCGACGAACCCTTAGGAACCGGCATTACTGACCAGCTATGCGAGTTTTTGATCCATGAAAACCATCGAGGATATTATATAATCGCCCACAATTTTAAAGCATTTGATGGATATTTTATTCTTCGGTGGCTACTAAAAAACGGTGTCACCCCCAAGATCATAATGAATGGTGGAAAGATTTTACAGTTGGACGTTCCGGGGTATGATATTCACTTCCGCGATAGTATTAATTATAATCCGCAAAGCTTAGCCAAATGGCCAGCAACATTTGGACTACCAGATATCGGTAAAGGTTCGTTTCCCCATAAATTTAATCGTCGTGAAAACTGGGATCGCGTCGTGCCTTATCCTACTATGGATGAATATGGTTTCCGCACGATGGACAAGAAAACGCAAGCCTCGTTCAAAGAATGGTATGAGGCGGACGTGCTTGCCAAAAACGGACTTTTTGATTTTCGTAAAGAATTTGTGACTTACTGTGAGAATGATGTTACCGTTCTGCGTTTATGTTGCCAGCAGTTCCGCACTTTGTTTATGGAAATTAGCAACGGCCTCTGCCCGTTTACATCGGCTCTGACCATCGCTGGGTTGTGCAATCTGTATTGGCGATCTTTTATTTTGAAACCGGATCAAATTGGTCTGGTACCACAGCAACGATTCGCTCGCAATCGCTTGCAGTCCGTGAAAGCTATGAAATGGATATCGTGGATGGAGGAGGAAGACAGCTGCATCATCCAGTCGGTGGTTTCAGGCACGGAGCAAAAAATTGGTCCCTATTATGTGGATGGCTATCGGGTAGATACTGGTCATATTTACGAATTTTACGGATGCTGGTATCATGGCTGCCCTTCCTGTGTTGGCACCGACACAATACACCCTTTTCGAAACCTGCCAATGCGGGACATTCATAAAGAAACAGAAATGCGGGAACAGTATCTGCGCTCATTGGGTCATCCAGTCACGGTTATATGGGAGCATGATTTTGATGCCGAAGTTCGTATAAATTCCGATATGCGCAAATTTATAGCCAACGTCAGGATCACCGAACCACTGAACCCTCGGAATGCATTTTATGGCGGTCGGACAAATGCCGTACGGTTGTTGCATACGGTAACACCCGGAGAAAAGATCATGTATTTTGACGTGAACAGTGAATATCCTTTCGTGAATAAAAATCGTCGCTATCCACTTGGTCACCCTGTCATTCTCACCAAGAATTTTGATGATATTCGGGGATACCTTGGTGTGGTGCATTGTGCGGTTTTACCACCCGGGGACTTATGGCTTCCAATTCTGCCATACCGTTGCAACGGTAAGCTGACTTTCCCTTTGTGCGCAACGTGTGTGAAACAGCAGAACATGAAAAAGTGTGAGCATACGGATCAAGAAAGGGAACTGACCGGAACTTGGTGCACACCGGAGTTGCATTACGCAATGGATCGCGGATACATTGTCACCAGAATCTACGAAGTGTGGCATTACGAAGAGTTCGATGACCATTTGTTTAAAGAATACATTGACCGTTTCTTAAAAATCAAGACGGAAGCTAGCGGCTGGCCACCAGGGATTACCACCGAAAACGAAAAACGAAGGTACATTGATGATTTTGAAGAACGGGAAGGTGTAAAGTTGGATTACGGTAAAATTAACGAAAATCCGGGTTTACGAGCTTTGGCTAAGTTATGCCTGAACAGCTTCTGGGGCCGACTGGGAATGCAAGATAATAAACTGAATACCATGTATATCCATGACCCGAAAACATTCTATGAAATGTTATTTTCTGGTCAATATCACGTGCACTCTTGGGATCTGTTTGACGAGGATGTTGTGCAAATCACCTTCACTAAAGAAAATGGTTTTGTCGAGCAGAACCCCAATACCAACGTTGTGCTGGCCGCGTAAGTATCAGTTCATGAAACTTGAAGGCTAAAACTAATCGAAAAACTTTGGTTAGCTTTACGACCTGTTGGGCACGTTTGCACCTATACCAGTTCATGGAGATGGTCAAGGATCGGCTGCTGTATTTTGATACAGGTAATTAACAGTTCCACTGTTTAAATTACGCTGAATTAACCGTTATTTGGTGTGCAGATTCCATTTTTTTTGTATCAAAACCTGGAGTATCGGATCCACCCACAGGCACTTTCTTGGGCGATCTGACCAATGAATTGAAACCGGGACAGCACATTACCCAGTTTGTCAGCCTGGGTGCCAAAACCTATGCCTATCTGACAAGCGATGGAAGCTCGGTTGTAAAGATTAAAGGTTTCACCATTACCAACCAGATCAAAGGCAAAATTAATATGGAGTCCATGATAAATATTCTTAATAATGCGGGAAGTATTGATGTGCAATATGCCGATATCATTAAGCGTGTCAAGTCTAAACTGGTGTTGTGTAATGTTGATATTACGAAGCGTCTGCAAGTTACGTATGATAAGCGGCGCATAACGCAAAACTGGAACACTGTTCCTTATGGTTATACGATTGAATAAATTTATTTCATTTTTTGTATCATCTGAGCAACCAAGTCAACAGCGACACCCATATCAGCCATCTGTTTCAAACCCAGAAAATTACATTTCCCTGATGAAAACAAAACGGCAGTACACATAGTCAGTTTTATGCATAAACCGCTAAACAATTCCGGTGTGTATTCTAGCGTATGTTTCTGACTAAAGTTTTCCAAATTTATACGAATTCCAAAACTATGAGAAACAACAATGTTCACTACACGGAACCCTGACACTTGACAAATGTATCCTACCGACCGTAACAGAGTGGCAAAGTAGTCAACTAATTCTTGAGCCGCAGATTCCGAGCGAGCGCCGTTGACAGTAATCTTTCCATTGCTATACAACTGGCAGTGAGCTTTATAAGGTGAGAGGATGCGGATGAGTAAACCAGAAAATTTGCGGGGAATGTACTGTGCCATAGGCAACTTCTTTTCAATCATCCTCAGGTTCAGGGTAGTGTTTAAATCCGCAACGGCAACGACATTCATGATTTTTGGCATGGCAGTAAAACCACAAACCAAAACGAATAGCTTTGCGCAGTGTTGTTTGCGGGACGTCGGTCAAATGCTGATATAGTGGACAGCCCAAGTCCTCCAAATTCACAGTCTCTGGCACGTAACGTTCCAACAGGCGGCACTTTTCTAAACCTTTGGCGTAAAAGACCAGCTCGGAAGGACGACCGATTCGGCTGAACATGTCTTCAAGGCCACGGCAACTTGATTGTGTCGGTAATCGCCAAGGGTGCTCCAAAGTAAACCGTGAGAATGTTTGGCTTGTTTCTGAAGTTCACGAGCATGTTTGCAGGCTAACCGTGGCAAGCTGAATGTGTACTGACCACTTTCGTGTTTTTCAGGGCAGGAGAATGCCAACTGTTTGATATATTTAATTTTATCAATTACAAACCAATCGGCATCTAAGACACATGGTAGTGCCATGGTGGAGCATATAATATCATTATGGGTATGGTACCTTTAAATAGTCTTAACTGTCTGCTGTACATGGCCAGGTATAGATGCTTGGTCATGTACCAGTACCTGGCACCATGTACTCTGTTCAACATTGTGCGTACAACAAATGTCTGCCTTCAAATCATTTTTCTTTCTTCACAGTTACTGTTTTGCAACTCTCAAACTAGTTTGTTCTTCTTCTGCACGAAATGGAGCCATCAACTACTTCTAAACCTGTCCCCAAACGCCGTCGTCCGGAACCGGCACCAAAGGCCGTGGACGAACCGGTAACGGAGCCGCTGACCAAGCGTCGTGCCAAACCCGTTGAAGGTCATGCTCGCCTGGCTTTTACGGAGAACGGTTTACCAGTGTACCGCCTGGGTAACGATAAGTTTGTTCACGTTGGGCGTCAGTGGGGTGAAACGAAGGTTATCATTGGTGAGTGGAAAGAGGGACCGGTCGGTAAATGGAAGCAGACATGGGGAAAAATGATTGGTGTCAACAAAAAGGGATTCTTACGCCTGGCCTCGTTGCTGCTGACCGGAAAAGCCGATCTTGACCCAGTGGCGCGCGATATGTCAGCGGAAAGCGGACGCTTGACTCCGTTGTTTCAACTGGACCAAGGAGTGTACTTTAACTGGAGCCGATACAAAAACTCTAACATTGCTAGTATCCGTCGCTATCAGCTGTCTAAAGACGGTGACCTGGTGCCTACGAAGAACGGAATTTCTTTCGGGGAGAAATGCTACGACGCACTGAAAGAGCTGCTGCAGGATTTTACGCTGTTGAAGAACATTGTCAGCGTTGACGAAACAGTTGGGCAGGTGGACGCCAACAAGAAAGGATTAGAGTATGCAACGTTATCTGACGATATTGGGGATGCGCTGGTGAAACTGATCAGCGAACGTATGGAGCGCTGCCCCGATGGTGGTTTGATTGTGCGTGACGACCCATTGACCGATACGGAATGGGAGGAAGCGGTTCAACGTTTGTTGGATGCCCGTATAGTCCAAGGCATTTTGTTCGGACATGAAGAGTTGAGCGCCAAGCAAGCACTGGATTTGGATGTCGCCAAGTATGTGGACACTAACGAAAGCCAGATCCGTAATCAGGTAAACTGTGGTTTGAACCCTGATTATGAATGACTGTATGATCTGGGATTTGTGGAGTAGCTTATACTGGTTTCCTATTTATGTATCTTTTCATTTTGCATATCTTTTGTTGGTGCCTATATTTATTACGAGCAACCATAAGCATTTTTTGCATAATTTATTTAAATAACCGCTGACAAATCTGACGGAGAAAAGAACCGTCCACCAGTGTTGTATGAATATCAAAAAAAGAATTGACGTATTGACAAACCATTTTGTCGTTGCTTATGCGGTTATCGGTAAACAAGTGCACAATATTAGTAAATGATTCTCCACTGGCTCGTCGCAAAACAAAAAATAAACAATATTGACCACACACGGTACTATGCTCCGACTGAAATTGTTCGGACTGACAAACAATAGAGTTATTCATGGCTAGCACACGAAAATTAGGAGAATATGATTCAAACATTTTACCATACGAATCAAACACTTCCAACACTCCTGCTTGAGGTTGAAACAAGGCTATCCAGTGTGCACCGTCTCGGTCAGCTGGGTCCGTGTTTACCACACATGCTCCAGGATACGGGGCTAAACATGTCGGCACCTGGTCACTGGCAAACACACCCCGAAACAATTGTGTGGTAACGGGATTGCCACGTAAACAACTGGTAATTTGCTCGGTGTTCATGTTGAAAAATCAGCAATTAGCTGGCGATGTTGGTTAATTTCGATAATGCTATCGTAAATCAACATGCACACCATCATGATCGTTGTCGTTAATGGTTTGGCGAAAGAAACTGAAACGCTCAGATTTCCTTGCTTAATAAGCGTTAGTGGTCCGCGACCGGTATGTCCGGGAGTGAGATCAAAACCAAATACGGTGTAGCCTTGATTGTACTCGGTGCGGTTGAATGGTAGTCCACCGTGTAAGCTGGGTCGATGTCCCAAAGTATCGAGCAATCCATCATAACACTCCAAAGATAGGTTCCGTTCAAAGTCGCACATGTACGGTTTAGTTGGATAGCTCTGACCATCAACTTCCACACTAATTTGCGTGATGTTAAAGTGCTGGAAATTGAACGGATTCTTTTTACTGGATCCGTGAAAGTCTTCGCTGTCGACAAATCCAATGAAAACAATTTTAGGTATTTGCCCAATTTGCAAATTGCTAACCACGGTGCTCTGTGTCTTCTGGGGAATGTCCGAAACGCGCATAACTACTCGCTCAATGTGATACTTGACGGTTTTCTTTAATAATTCGCCAGCAACGGCTGTCAAAAAATCCGGGGAGGGAATATAGCGTCGAACGGATAATCGGGCATTCCGAATGAATGGCTTAAACGTTTTCGTGGCATCCTTATCCCATACTCGTAGCGCAAATTCCGGGCGACTAACCACTAGCCGGATATTCACAGGAACACCCGTGCAAAGCGGCTTAATTTGATCAAATATGTCGGAAAATAGTCTACCGGAAAGTTGAACGTATTGTCCGGTTTGAAACAGGGATTTTCGGTTTTTTTCTCCTTGGTTAGACGTTTCGTCATTGTGTTTAGCTGGCGTGTCCAGATAAAATCCAGCGGAAGTTAGCTGACTGCTTTGGGCCTCTTTGTTGTGCGACAGCAACGATTCAAAATAAGCCCGGTACGGGTAGAATGTTGCCGCATCCGAGATCAATCGGTTGGCTACTGTCACATGGCATGACGAGAAGAGCGAGTGCAAAAAGTTATTAATCGGTGCCACCCCATCATCCGCTGTAACCAGTTCCCAGTCACCGGTAGTTTTTCGCACTTTGATACCCACTTCCAGCTCCAGTATCATGTCCGCCAAACTGAGCAGACCAGCCGTACTAGGTGGAATAAAGAAATTAATGTCCCCAGCGGATCCATTGTCCGTCAAAATTGTCGTCGGATTTAGTTTTTCATGTTCGGTACGCCAGCGGTCAGTCAGTGTAGCCGGTAAGGCAAACAGCTGATTCTCTAGCTGCATGGCCGGTTCGGAATGTTCCATCATGAGCATCGCCATGGTTTACAGAAAGTCAGGAATACTAGTTGGTGGAATACGTTTTACGCGATGCACTTTGCGTTTGATACGTCGTTTTTTACGAACACCTTCACCTTCTTGAGAAGCTAGTCGTTTCCGAATGCTTGCTCCTACTTCTTTAATAGCCCCGGTTGCCGCATCTTGCAGGTGAGGCGTGGCGGCTTCCAGTGCGGCTTTGGCATGCGGCGCTGCTCTACGCAGTATCGGTTTGGCAAAGTTGCTAATCTTTGCAAACAAATTCTTCAAAATTTGGGGAAACCCCGATCCATTTTGCAGCGTGCCACGGTACCGAATAAGAGCGCTACCACCCGTTTGGCTAACGAAAACGCTTTCATAGCGCCGCGGGTCCGGAACATAGGCAATCAGCGGCATTTTCAGTATAGGCGTTGTGGACGAAAATGTAATTTTACTAGTGATTTTCCCGTCTGGAATTTAGCGTCGTCACCCAAGTCGTTGGCAATAGTCAAGTTAATAGTCTCAAAATGTTGACGTAATACGGGAACATAGTGGGGAATATCAAAACGGGCTTCCACAATTTGGTTGACCTCCCCTCTAATAGGTACAGCACGCAAAAACTGCGCGGCGGTGTCCCCAATCAAGCTGTAATCGGCAACGTCACTGTACACAAATAGGCTTTGATTCCCTAGCAAAGTGTTCACCGGTCGTTCCGACAGGAAGGTTGTCAGTTTAGGTGGAGGTGCTTTATTGAGAAATGACAAATACTTGATGCTACTGGTTTTGGTAACAAACGGAAAGGGTCCCAAGGCATTGGAATGAGTTTCTGCGGGCACGTCCGGTTTAAATTCCGCTTGTTCAAACCCCAGTATCTTCTGCAGAGTAACCGATCCTGGTGGAAAGCTGATGGACACACGGTCGTTACCGATAAGTAATTTAACTCGGTGATTTGTTGCCGTCATGAATTGCAGATTAAAAGCTTTGTTATCCGGCAAGGCACTTTTGTCCTGATGCACAGCGTCATCCACCATGTACGGTCCGATCGTAGGGGCCAGATTATTAATAGTTTGCAGTAAAAGGTCAGCATTTTTGTAATTCCCTGGTGGCACCGTCAGAATCTCTTGGTGAAGAACGTAATTGGCACTGTCAATAAATTCTTCGTCCTTTTTCAAACGAAATTCGCGGACGATATCGAGCTGAATTTTTTGCTCTGTCGGTAGAGTATAAAAAGAATTCAAGTACTGTAACTCCACCAGGGCCATTTCCCATTTGCCTTTCAAGGTAATGGGATGTTTCAGTTTGGTAGTCCAATTGGAAGGAGTGTTGGCCGCCTCCGTAGCGACATCACTGGGTAAGGTTATGTAGAAAGGCGCTCCTTCAAACATGATAGCGGTTCCCACGAATCGTATTCTGGTCCGTAACCTAACCACCGCACCAAAGCTTTGTTTCCGCGCCGCTTAACAATATAATCAATAGCGTACTCTTTATGTTGAGGATTAGAAACTGGTGATAATTCATTCTCATAAAAGGTTCCTTTAATAACTTCGTTTTGATGATCTTTCAATCGATAAACCGGAATGATATGTGGGATAACCTGATAAATGTAGAATAATTCCTCTTTGAACCGGTAGGTGTAACCTTTCTGTAGTTTGGTTTTGTGCACTGCAATGCGCACGGCGTCACCGACTTTAAATCGTGGTTTCTTGGCATCTTTGTTCTTGTACAAAGCACTGTACACCGCTAACGAATTTCCTTGCCTCACATCAACCGGGCGCATTCCATGAGCACGGTGTTTGGAATGATTGTATGAGTACACCAGGTCTTGCAACTTGTCGATATAACGCGTCGATAAACGGGATCGAAATAATCGGAACATTCTTGTTTTAATGGTCCGAATAACGCGTTCCGCCATGGAGCACTTGATATCTTCGTTCTCGGAGGTAAAGAATTGAATTTGTTTGTCTTTCAAATACTTGATCACGGTACTGTTCAGCATCTCTGTTCCTTTATCATACTGCAGCTTTTCCGGCTCCCCTAAATCGTTGAACGCGTTTGCCAGCGCTTCTTTCGTTTCGACACCCGTTTTTGTCTTCAATGGTTGGATACTCAGCTTTTTGGAGAAACAATCAATAACAAATAGCAGGTACTTGTATCCATCGTTCTCCTTGGAATACTTGGCCAGGTCGGCCAGGTCCGCTTGATACTGCTGGCGGAGGTTAGTTGTTACTATGCGGTTCCGTCGGAAGCGCTTCCGTGTTTCTTTGTTGACAGTGTACGCATCGATCTCCTGTAAAATCTCCTGTGTTTTCCGTTTGTTGGCTCTGGTCTTTAAACTTCTTCGAAACCTGTCGACGCCGCCAAGGCCGCCTGGATCGCGAGGATTCAGATACTTTTTCATCAGTTTCTCCATTGTTACAACAACTAGATACGCAGTTGATCTTAAATATCCGACACAGTCGCAAAACAGTGGGAATTAAACTGGACATTATGGCAGGGTTATCCACTGGATTTTATGTTTTCCACTACCACTTTGAAGAGTGCGTGAGCGCAATTTTCGACCGGTATCTTCGTTGGCGCTCTCCGTTTTCCTCCTTCTTGTGGTTAAGGGGAACAATGGTACGCGCCGCTGCTTACGACTTTTTGGATGTTCGTCCGTAGGTTTGCGCTTTCTGCCTTTAGTCGGAAGTGATGGTGGAAACAGGGCAATACGACTGCTCTTCAATGGTGTTTTACGATCTTCTTCAATAAATCTTTTTTGTCCTTTGGTTGGTAAGGTCGGAGGAAATAATTGTGGGCGCGGTTGTTTCTGCACTTGTTCCGGCTCTTCATCGTCACCTCTTTTGCGCTTGCGCAACTTTTCCAGCTCTTTCTGATCGCTAAGCGGTGCTGTTTGTACCACGGTTTCGTCTGAAATCTCCACAGGGTTTTCGTCCGGTAAGGCTTTTTGCTTTAGTGCCAAAAAGCGTTCCAAAATACTGGTCAATTGATCGGCTTTCTCGTATTCGTTTATATCACTTCTTTGTAACGTTTTGGCAATAAGTTGGTCCAATGACACGACGGCTTTCGCTTCCGGTGGTTCTTTATTGACCTGTATTTTCTCATGCAGACGTTCTTCCATAATACGTCGAGGAACAATATAATACTCATCCATTTCCTATCAATGAAGTTAGAACGCCAGCAATAACCGGTAATATGGCACCAATAAATCCGCCTTGTTGCAAGATTTTGCGTTTCTGTTTGAGAGGATACCGGCGTAGCGCAATGAGCTTTAATGCTTTGCGATGGCGTTTACATTTATCCATTTGCGAGGGGGTCAGTGCCACGGTATTTTTCACGATGTTGACGGCAATTTCTTCCAAAGCTTTCATTTGCGGCTTATTCATGTAACTCATCAAAACGCGTCGTTGTCGCGGTTTTAAATTCTGGAGGGTAATGACAAACGGTGCTAAAGACTTTACGCGCTCCGACATTTTGGTAGTTGTGAAGAATGGCGATCCAAGTAAATGCGCATATGCTCGTTGAGAAAGATATGAGAACGGATACGTAAGTACTCTGGGCACGTTGATCGCAAGTCCAGAATTAAGGGTTGGTACGGTTGCGACGTAACTTTGTTATAAGCATCAACGAGATGTCGCAATCCGGTCTGTCGGGCTAACAACGATATCTGGTTCACGTCTCTCACGTTTTTAAAAAGGACTAAATACTGGAGATTCAGAGTGATGTCCCGCATAGTCTTGCCTTGCTTAAATAGATTTTGTAGAAGTACTATGACCGAAATGTTTTTGTGATGGATTCCGCGTGTAAAAAGGTTCGCACACCGTACGTCTTTGCAGAGATCGGTCGCCAAGTCGTCAATAATTATTAATGTGTGCACTCTGGTGTCTAACGATTCACAACAGCCAAACAGCTCGTCCAATCCTTTAACAAATTCTATTGCTGGCGATAAATTTTCAAAACCTTTTTGCCATGCACCGTAACAATAAAGGATTTTTGCTGGTGGTTTATCAAATAATCGATCCCGCTCTTCAATTAACCGAAAAACAAACTGCGATTTCCCCGACATTGTGGGACCGCAAACACTCATACCAAATGGCGCAATGAAGCGCGGATATTCATTAACAATGCTATACATGTTGCGATATTCAATAATCTATGCATAAGCGCCCACTTAAATGTTATCTCAAGCAAAAAACAGTTTAATAACTTTTTTGATTCCGCGGCGACAGATCGGACAGCTTTGCACCTTTACCGCACAATCATGGCAGCACACAGCGTGTCCACACGGATCGAACGCATCTGTAACGCTCTTGGCAATACAGATTCGGCATTCTTTATCCAGATCCGGTTCACCAACAGCCTTGCTCTCCTCTTTTATACGATCTTTTATAGCGTTCAATGCTTCGTAAAGCTCTTCAGCCGTCCGAAATCGTTTGATGGATTGCTTTCGTTTTTCTTTTAAGGCTTGCACGATGTGTGTGTAATGGTAACCGTTGTTTAGTGCACACATGACAATATACTCGTCATGCTCGTCTTCATCGTTTTGAAAGAGCCATCGATTATGCTCCAGACCACAGCGTCGTTGAACATCGGTAATGAAAACTTGCCCTTTCTGTTCGATCAAATATGGGCAGTCCGGGGAAAATTTTGCATGTTCTATCCAGGGATCATCTTCGGCTTCCCAGTGCTCAATACGTTGACCACAAGAGAAACACTGGGCACAATCTCCGCTTTCCAAAGAAAATAGTCCCGCATGGGCAAAATCTTTCGGACGTTGTTGTAAATGGTCAGGCCAGTTGGCAAAGGTAGCAAACCGCTCGCGGTACTGGCTCATCCGCGGAACGTAGACTTCACCTTCCTTGATCAAAACCGCAAAACTACAATCGGGTTTGATCCGACGATGTTCAAAAAGAGGATTGTCCCCAATAGCCCATTGTGCAAGGTAACAGTGACAGAGAACACATTTCACCCGATCGTCCACCCCAGTGTATACGAAACCCGCTTCCGCTAGCGCAAAAGGCGAAACTACAGCCAACGGCCAATGCTTGAAAGTCTTGAGTCGTTTTTCCAAGTCCATATCTGCAGAAAAGCAATAGACATCTATTTAAGCGTTGTTGGTTTTACACAAAAGGCTGAACATGGCTAGTCTACAGCATATGCTTCCGGACGCTTTGAGCGTCCAGCAGAAATGCGAAAAGATTTTATTAATTATTCTTTACGTAGTGTTTTTTATAGTTTTTGCTGTTATTATCGTTACAGAAGGTGTAGGAAAAGTTTTACAGAGCGATTACTGGAACCAGTCTGTACGAAACATGACGCTGTAGCTTACATCCAGCGTTCCGTCTCTTCAAGCAGCAGAAACCGCGGGAGTTTCCTTTTGGTACGGTAACAACACCAAACAAATTCACGCACTACTTTAGACGCAGTTCATCTTTATAGACCGCAGATCCCGGAATACCATGATCGGTGTGGTCGTGGTCCGCAATAACGATCATTCCGAATTTCGGGAGCTCTTCGACTCACGAAACGGTCAGCTGTACGATGCTTAAATAATTGCTAATATATGTTTTGTTTACCTTTAAAAATGAGGAAACCAAAATCCACCCCACTCCAGTTCGTTCGTAGGTTGAGAAGGTTGATTACGTCTTGAAACGTTTGTAAGGTAGCCCGTTCCACGCATATCTCCAACGTAAGTGCACATACGGTTTCTCAATGCATGCTCATACCACACATCTTGACTGCGTTCCCAAAAGGATAAACGTAAACCGCAGCAGAAGCATTCAGCAAAATCAGTAGATGTTGGCGTATAGAAAAAACCAGCTTCAGCTAATAGAACTGCTCCAAGACGTCGATACGGATTTCGCGCTTTCCACTCGTCAAAACTTTGAAATCGCGCTATAAATGTTCGGTACTGAGGATATAGTACCGTTATATCAGATGTAAATTCTTGGATAAAACTCATTATCTGATTTTAAGGGCAAAATAATATAAAATCGCAAAAGGTAAAACAATGAGCACCAGTGTGTCAGGTACCATGCACCAAGCACCCTAACATTGGCCAGGTACCGTACTTGGTGCCAGGTACCTACAATATCTAAAGTTCAGTAGCACATGTAGATCTTCATTTTCATTTATTTTGCCATTAACTAGATACCAACATGCCTAACTGGTCGAAAATGTTAAACGTATCCCAGTATCTCCGCACCTTGAACTCTGACGTCACTGAGATCATTCTTGACGGTCGTGACATACAAAACGACTCATGGACTGAACTTTCCCGCTTTCGCGACTTGGAGAAGCTAAGCGCTATCGATTGTGGTATACGTGACTTGGCTGGTTTTCCTGTACTACCGAAGCTGCGTGTCCTCACCCTCCATGACAATGCAATTGACGAGCTGACACCTATCCAGCAAGCATGCCCACAGTTGCAACGTTTGGGAATCGCCAACAACTTTCTGTTCTACATTTCCCAACTGGAACCACTGCGCCTTCTGCCTAACCTGAAATCGCTGGATCTCGAAGACAATGACGTTTGCGCTCTGGTGCAATTCGATATGTTTATGGAGCGCTGCTTTCCCAATGTCAAGAAGAGTTTTGTGGATTTTTACGATTCCGACAGCGATACCGAACACGGTGTTGATGACTAGCTGTCCGATTTAGCTTTGGGTAAGCTAAGATTCTCTATTTCTTTCTTTACCGGATCTTTTTTGTTTTGCTTTTTGATTATTGCACTGCTCACATCTTTGCCGCTTAAGCTATTACGAAGTGCTCATGCTTAAAATAACCTTCTGTTTGCAAATGAATAAATTAGTAAGAAAACGCAGGCCTTGTTTACTAACTGACAAATGTTTAATTCGAAAATAATATCATAACAACCGAAACTGCTAGCACATATCAAAACCGGTATGATGACAAGGCAACAGAACAGCAAGCAGACCATTAAGTACTAATACGTATCTAAAACTTCATCTTCAACCGTCCACGACTCCAGCTTGTTATGGAAAAAGTCCAGCAGAAACAATTGCGGTACGTGCCGCTCCCACACCGGATTCCTAAACAAATCCAGTTCCTTCAGCTTCGTCAAATCCATCAGCGGATGGAACGCACTTCTCTCACCGAACCAATTATCAGCAAACGAGAGCTTGATCAGATTAGGGCACTGCTTAACTAAACGCTCCACACAACCCCGCATCAACAGATTGTTATCATTCAAAATCAACGTCTGCAGATTCGGCAGGAAAGGGATAGCACCGAGGTTATAAAGGTCGCAGTTGCGCATACTCAGCACCGTAAGGTTAGGGAACGCAGTCAGGGCTTCAAATTCACGGCGCCCATTGACCACTTCAAGGCGACGCCCATCGAGGTTAATGCTAGTAGTGTGCGGTGGGAGAGTCCATAAATGCTCGAAACCGCTGTTAAGTTTAGCCAGAAAACTCATGATGCCAACACAGTGATTTTACAACGCTGTAGGAATTACTAAAAATATAACTTAGTTGACAATCTGTTCGGTTTCTTATATATTTTCCATTTTGCATAACGGTGCTTGGTATCGCAATTGCGTAGCAACGGTGCCTGACACAGGTACATGGCAGGTCGACTCGCGTATAAATTACAGTGCTCTAGTTATTCAGTTGTTGCTGTTGTAGTATTCCCGTTATTCTAATAAAATGCACAGCGTACGATTTACTTGTAGTATGTGTCCCAGACATTATGGTCGGAAAGATGACTTTATTCGCCATTGGAGAGAAAAACATTCAGGGAAGCCCAGTATGATAACCTGTCCATTATGCCAACGTGCCATACAATCCCGTTCTATGAACCGCCATCAGAAAAGCAAACACTGCACAACCAACCGTCCCGGGGCTGCCACTGCACCAGTTCCGACGACCGCACCTACCGAAATGTGTTTTGTGTGTCCTGCTTGTGAAGTTCGTTTTAGTAACGAAGCCGTTTTGTTCGAACACCAGCATACTTCTGAATGTCGGTTTAATGCCGTTAAGTTGCTACTGCAGATCGGTTAAAGTCGATAAATTTCAGCTGACGCAATCGATTATGTGTCTTTTTGAACAAAAACAACAGTCATACTTTTTTCCGGTTTGATTCAACCCGTTGGGCTGGACTAGAACCAGCCCAACTGGTGCCAACGCCGTAATCCGTTTTCGCAGGGGCTACAGCCCACTTGCGATAACAAAATATATAAGCTCATATTTACATCGCAGGGAATACAATGAACCCCCCCCCCCCCACTTTCCCCTGCGAAATCATTAATTCGCATTCACAGTACTAAAAAAATTGGCTCTAAATCCTATACATTATAAAATTGAAAAATGGCACACTACCACTCTTAACGTACTACTGCGTATATTACTTGTAACTTGTGCATCGTTGTGAATGTGTAATCAGCAAATGAGCATTTTGGCAAATAATAACAGGGCTACATAATTCTTGGAATAATTATGTGACACGCGATAATGAATGAACTGGTCACAAATTTCGGTAGATTGGCCGCTGTGCAGCAGAGATAAGGCTTTTGTGCAGACCGCTGTTTTTTTCGCCGAAAATGTCAAACGTGGCGACTAAAGTCTGTCGTTTCTCCGGTTTTCCCCGCATGATCTCGAAAATCCACATTCTACATTTGATAACGACTGACAAATGGCATTTTCTGCTTGTACTCTCTGTTTACATACACAGCGGTGAATTGACTATAAATACACACGTAAACTACACACATTTCAAAACGTCAATGATTTGTTATTCTATGCTTAAATTTCTTATTACCACGTCTTTACCGAAAATGTTCGCACAGATTCTTGTTGCCGCATTGGTGTTGTGCGCTGTCGCGACTGATGCACAGGTCATCAGTATCGGAAAATGCGCGCCCGTTACGGTCAAGCAAGACTTTGACCTTTCCCAAGTAAGTCTACATTTTTCGTTATAATTGTACCATGATTTACTCGAGTTTTGAAGCACAAGCGTAGCGTTTTGAATGATTTGTATTTCTTTGAATTGCGAAATTAATACTCTCTTTGGTTTTCATTGCAGTATCTGGGAAGATGGTATGAACAACAGCGCTACTTCACCATCTTCGAAATCGGACTGGACCGCGTCACCGCCAATTATAGCATTCGTTCCGACGGCGATGTAAAGGTCAACAACACCGGCCGCCAAAAGTACGTTTGCTGTTTTTTGTTGGACATTATTGGCATTTGAATTTCTGCTAATAAACATCCTTTAATTACAGCAACGGCCAGCTTGATTCCGCCATTGGTCGAGCGTATGTTCCCGACGCCAGTATTCTGGCTAAACTGCTGGTCAAGTTTAACGGTACGTTAGAAGGAATCATTTCACTCTAATTACGTAGCTGTCTGTATTTTATCAGCATTATGCAAGCTTTTATTATTTCCTCTGCAGAAAATCAGCCGGCTGGAGATTACTGGGTGATTGATACTGATTACACCGCATTTTCAGTTGCAGGTGCACAACCTTTGACCAACACAACAATACTTTGAGGAACTGTGACAATGCACCGATAAAGACGACATAACTGTTCAAATAATGAATTTGACCGGTTAATTTGCAAGCATACGCTTGCCGCAATCTCGGACCATTCAAAAGCGGTAAGAAAGCAGCCAATTTTTAAATCGTTTTTGGCAGACAGATACGAAAGGAATGCTAATTTTGCGTTATTTGGCAGAGTTTTTATGGCTGCTGAGCCGTGACCGTTCGGGTTACACGACCAGCGTCCAGCAGCGCGTGGAGCAGATCCTCAGTCAACAAACAGCACATCAGTCCGAAGCCACTCAAGCCCTTTAACCAACTCAACTGCCAAGCTTAACGGAACCTTTGCCGTTCGACTATGTGTCAAAAATCGGCGTTCCCAATCAGCTTGAACAATATATTACTGCCAAGCAGTAATTTTTTTTGGGACATTGTCGTTATCTAAAGGCAAAGAATGCTCTGCTCTTTGGCAGTATCAGTAGAATAAGTAAACTTATTGAATTTGTCAGTTATGCTGCAGAGCGGCAGAACAATTGGGCATGCAAGCAATTAAAGTTAGTAGTATAGCTCAAGGATAATCCTCACGATGGCGTTTGCATTAGTATTTGTCAAACCGGAGCATTTTGTGTTTTTAAATGCCTCACTGCACACCGGGTTTTACGAAAAAAAAAACACACCAAAAGCTAACATAGAGCGCGTTCCTGAATCGGCAGCGATTTTACCCAGCCGGCAAATATGAATCTTCAAATTCCAATTTAATCAAGTTTGGCGTAATCTACTATCCGGCAGGGCCGTGCGTACGCACTTACTGTAAAGTAAGTGCGTGCGTACTTACTGCAAAGTAACTGTAAAGTAAATTTCTGTACTTGTCAGTGGTACGAATATCGCACGCACTTGCACCAAGATAATATAGAGTTTCATTTCTGTTGACTTACCGCAAGTCAGACTTATAAAAAGCCAAGTGGCAGTGAGTAACAACAAATGACGCGTAAAAAACTACCCAATAATGCGATAACATACCAACTGTCACTGCCGCGATATGTGAATGACCGAACTTACACTAAGTCAGCCTGTTGATAAACAACCGAGCGCATGTACTGTACTTTATGCATCTTCACATCGCACATGCAAAAAAATAGCGCGAAAATGTTACTGTATGTTATGTTACTGATGTTACTGTTATGTACTGTACTGTATATCCAATTATCTTCAATACATCGGTAAAGCTAATTACTCCCGTCTTGAATGACTATCTAGTTAGCTTTTAATATTGCTTAATTAATTAATAATTGTTGCGCGAAATTACCACCTAATTAGTAATGAATGCCATCTTAAAGTCATTAAATCAATGTTAGCATATGCATCTCTCCGCGTTCGTAATTATGGTAAATCTAGATTTGTTATTTCACAGCGTCGATAACAGTACAGACTTACAGTATCAACAGCATTAACGTGCAGTGCAGGGCAGTTGCACTGCACTCACCGTGTGTACACCGTATAACGTGTAACACGCACAATGCATGGATAAGTCAACGATGCCCAACGGAAAATCTAGTCGAGACTAGATTTACCGTTAGGCAGTGTTGCCCTTAAAGTGGGCATGTGTTGACTGTTGCAAGAAACCAATGCACAACGCTTGCGTTATCTCTGAATGACACATAGGAGCATGACGCACAGGCCATTGGGCTGCATTATCATAAGGCAGTCAACACTGAAAGTACCTAATAATTATGGCCTCTGCCAGGTGCCTCCATCAGTTGTATACATCAGTTCTACGCTAGTAGTAAAAAAGCTTTACTATCTCCACTCTGCTATCAACAGTTACTGTTTCAAGATAAGAAAATCGTACTAGTACGTACTTACTTTGCCGATGCACACTTGTGAAGTATTTTATACTGTAATTCGCAGTCCGTTGTATCCGCACCCCACAAAGCATGTAGTAGCGGTAAAACAAAGTAACTACAGTCTACAGATAAATGCGTACTTGCGTGCGATACTTATTAATGGTAAAAACAAAAAAAATATTGACGGCATACGGTAGTAATTAGTAACGGTACCATGTGTGTGGCGACGTGATATTAACGCCTATGCTGTACCATGTAAGTAGAATAGCGCTATACTACAGCGCTGCTGTACTACAATAACGGTTCTTCTTTGAGTTAGACCAGGTTTTTAACGGGCGGCAAATCATTTTTGCTCTTTCTTTCCTCCACCACTTTCAAAAACGAACTTTCAGTGGCGACTGCGCCAATTTCCGTACTCAATCGCGCATCCTTCGCATGACGTCTTTTTTCAGGACGTTATACTCTGTAGGTTCAAGATATCTTCGTATTCCTGTGAAGCTTTCTCCGCTTGTTGGGTGGACCAATAAACCGTAGAGAAAAAACAATTAACACTCCTACTGGCGGTACATCTATTTTTTCTAGCGTGTGCGATGATTTCCGTACACCAGACTCTGTGGTGCAAGCCTATCGAGCGGGCCCTGTAGCCCTATATACGAGGTACATTCGAAGCATGCAGTTGTACTATTACCGGTACTACTCGTAGTAGTCAGATGCAGGTAGTCAAGTAGTCAGATGCCAAATCAGTGTTCTATTAGTTGTTTTACTTTTTAAATCAGTTTAGTCAGCGGAGATGTTTAAACTATTCTGCTGAAAGCAGTTATCTAATAAAAACATCGCATTTACTTTGCAGTTTGCAACTTAGCACAGTGTACCTTATACAGCTCGGCATTACTCATGCCCGCAGCGCGTCATCTAATGGTTCAATAAAGTATAATTTTGTAAGTGCGATGATCACTTGAACACCAATCTAATTAGAATCGCGCGCATAGGGCTTGGAACAATGAATCATCTGCTTGAACTAGTGGCTGACTAAACAGGAAGTCGTTTAGTTCGGTGAAAATTGGTAGGAGACTGAAATTAGTTGGTACGTGCTGGCAGACGATGCGTATCTGTACAAAGTTGGTACTTCTCTGAATAAATCTGTGTAATAACCTATGCCTTGTACAATCATCACAGAAGCTCTTCGATTCTTGTTAAACGCGTATTTATGGAAAACAACAATATACCAATACCATGAAGTTAGCATTTTGAATAGTTTCCGCCTTGTTGAATATTTCAGTTTGCTTGGACAAAGGAGTGGCCTTGATAAAAAAATTGATTTATCATTGTCATGGACACTGATGGCAGCTCCACCAGCGAAGAACCGTACTGGTGTGGGAGAAACTGTCAGTACACTTACAACGTCCAAAGCGTCCTCGGGACCGGAGCGTTTGGTTCGGTACACCTGGCATCGATTACGCATCATGGTGATGACGCAGAAATACAAGGAGAGGTTGCCGTTAAAATTTGCCGTTTTTCGAACGTGTCGGAACGCGTGCGTGATGTTGTAATATTATATTGTAATATTATATTGCGTAATATTGTATTATTAATAACCTACTCTGTATAAATTGTGACACTGTAACAAATATGTTTTCACAGTGGTAAAAATGCCGTGATTATAATTAGTAAAAAATCAACACTGTTAGCGGATTCAATTATATTCGCACTGGCCAGAGTGTAGAAAAACAGTACGTTTCTTACGCTTCCTGGCTGTAAATGGCAGTCATTTTAAGTAACTCGGTGTGACCATTGGCACCCTCTGATTCTAATGAATCAAAGTCAACACGTCTTTATATAATATTACGAGTATTACTCTCTGTTGCACTTCATTTGGCTTGTGGCCTAGCAGCATCAACTATCATTTTATTTACAAATAACCACCACCACAATTTCCCTATCTGTCTGTCCCAGCTAATACCGGCAGGCAAAACTACCAAAATTAATATAAATCACCGATTACGCTCAAAAAAGCGCTGAGCGCGGCTTTTGCAGTACGTTACTAATAATATTTTGGATTCTCAATTTATTTCAATATTTCGTAAACGGCCGCATGTATAATGGAGTTATTTGACATGCTAAAGGCCGTTTACCATTTTTTATCTTCAATTTCCCTACTTTACCCTGTCGTGGTTGTAATGGCGGTTATTGTAAAGCATTAACGTTCGTTACCGTGCGATGGAAGGCATCTCTTTGTTGCTATGCGCAAGGTTGCGCATAGCAACAACAAAGAGTTCTTATACAAGAACTTCCTGCGGCATCAGCAATTTTGAAGTGCCACTTATAAGTTCGATTCAAATAGTTCGCCGTATATCTGGGACCTCTGAAAAGTCACCCGCCTGCTTTTCCCATTTCTGTCTATCTATTGTTTTTGCTCTGATGTCGAAGCAATCATGGTTATTGATTAAAAGGATCTGGTCGCAGACGGTTACACAAGCGGCAGATCGACCAGCTTGGCTTTTCAGTTGCCAAGTTTGGACATTGGTCTGCACTTTACCACCTCTGCTGACTAACCCCATTTCCGGTAACTATTTTTGGTCTGACGATCGCGAAACATCAACTAATGATAAAGGTGCGCCGGCTAAGGCATTTAGTAGAAGACATTTAAGATAAGTTGGCTGATCAGCCGGCTTACCAATAAAGTCATGAAAAAGTTTAACTGGCTAAGGGGTGGCAGTATTTCGAAATTGTAATAATAATACAGTACTGCGATAACCAAAGATGGTGTTAATTATAATTATAATTTTGAACAGGAGAATGCAAAAGGGGTTGAAAGGGTCGACAAAGGTTAAAAGGAGGGTGTAGGGGCGTGGCAGTAGCCATTCCCTAAATATTTTGTCTGCGTTTGTTTATGCACACGGTATAAACAAACAATAATGTTCTGCCATTTTTTAGGTGGAGATTTGGCGTCGCTTATGGGTAGACGTAAAAGCGAAAAATCTCCCCTCGCCCAGTGGGAAGCCTTGTGCTATACTACGCAAATTATTGATGGTGTGCAATACTTACACGGCAATAATATCATCCATGGAGATTTGAAGCCCGGTAACGTTCTTGTAAAGCCGAAGGATCACCACCACAGCTTACTCATCGGTGACCTCGACGCTATTATTCCGATGCAGCAGAGCAATAGTAATTCTCAAGACTTTCCCAGCGCCTTTGGGACCGTTCGTTACACGTCTCCAGAATGTCTCAAGAAACTGTTCTCACTGGAATACAGAGATGTTGGAAGAAAAGCGGATATCTGGAGCGTTGGATGTATTATACACGATCTCGCCAACTGCTGCTTCGGTATCGAAGACAAAATGCTTGCCAACAAAGGAAGCCTGCCCGTGGCCTTTAAAGATCTAAATAATATTGCGTTGGCAACGCAAATAATCGCCGGTTATCTCCCTGTGATCGATGATAAAATTGCGACACCGTTTGAAGAGATGATTATACGGTGTTTAGAAGTGGATATCAAAAAGAGGCCATTTGCAGCAGATTTGATGCGTGACATGCGACAACTCTTAGGAGAACTGAGTGACCTCGCTGGCAGCCAGCAGGAAAGGGATGATCAATGCAGTGTTTGCGGAATTTCAGGCACACAACTTAACCAAAATAAAGGCAAGCCTTGTGAAGAAAAAGCTGTTTATATGTTGTTAAAACCCCCTTAACCTAAAATTGTGTTGGCAATACGAGTATATGTACGGTAATTATATTTACTTAAAATAATTAATGTATGTTGCTGCGTGTATCAAGCTAAGGTATGATTAGTTTTCCAATAACAACGCGTAATCAAAATGCACGGTAAACGTATTTCAAATTTCTCCTGATGGGTATCGAAATCTTGCAAAATTCCTTTTGTAATAGAAGTGACGGAAATTATTATTACTCTCACGTATAGAACAGCTGTATAACGTATAGAATTCTACCGAGTACATAATATTGTGACTAATCACAATCTACGCGCCTGATTCAAGCTCGTTAGTTTAATCAGAACAATAGCTGCAGAGAGGACACAGCCAATGTTGTGCGAAGTAGTTATAAGTAATAAGTACGAACGTAATACTTTACGAACGTAGTAGTTGCTGTCGCAGAAAATGTTCATACGTTCTTTACAAATTTTTCTATGAGAAATAAACAATCAAATATCTGCACATTTAAGGGGAGCCCGTATTATATCAAATATCTCAAAGTATCTGTAATGGCTTCAGTTAAATTTTAATATGTAGTTAAAAACGTCTTATTCATTAATCTCCGCCATTCTATCCATAGAAGCTGCAGAAAGCATGACCGAGTTTGATTCTACCGACTTAGAAGATGTGTTGGACAATTTGACACCGCTTCATGCGGCAGTGCTACGGGAAAGTGTCACCGATGTGCAGCAGATTCTCTCCGAATCGTCAACGGATGTTAATGCCAAAAGAGCCGGTCTGACGCCATTGATGCTGGCGTCATGCGGCCGAAATCCCCTTATTGTGCAGTTGCTGCTGGACTCGCCGCGCATTGACGTGAATGCGGTTGCTCTCGGTTTCAAGAGCATTACAGCTCTAATGATATCGGTGTGGGGTCTCTACGGTATAAGTGAGCCTTCGCAAATATCCATCGTGAATTTACTGCTAAGCCATTCAAAATGTGATTTTACATATAAAACCGATGAGGGGTTGAGTGCTCTGTCCATGGCTTGCGTGCGGGACAATACGGCAGCGGTGGACTGTCTGCTAAACGAATTTCGACTGGAAAAATATGCGCTAGATGATCTCAGGCTCATCTGGTGTTTCTCGGAACTCAATAGTGAAATGGGAAGGCTCATGAGCATGTGTCTTACCAAATTAAGAGGTCTGAAGCCCCAGGAAGTGCAAAACATTCTGGAAGACATCCGTAAGACTGTAGGGGGGCTTGTGATTGTTATTACAAGGACAGAAAACCATGATTACGTCTCCTCGATACTCTCCATCTTTCCTCATGCGTTTTGCATAAAGTTCACGCCACTTGTACAAATTTGTATTTTAAACAGCCGTTTGGTCTTTCGTTTTTAACTTCAACGGCGAACATGAGCCATCTGCTTGATATCGCTGCATTTGCTGTTTTTGATTTTCTTCGGTGGGAAATATAAAAACAGCCCTAATTATTACTTAATTGACAACAACTGCTAATGCGGCGTGTTTACGATTTAACTGAATATAACTACTGCTGATATTACTGAATTATTATTGTAACGAGCGGTTAAAATAGAGCGATAAAAAGGAAAAAGCGACAAGGAGTCATAAAATATTATTGCAATTATATTTGCAGATAACGACCGTGCGGCACTACTCGTAGCGGCGATGGTGAAATTGACTGATATACAGGAAGAGGCTAATGAGAGCCTTGAAGCTCTTGATCATACTATCAATGTGCTTCGCCTGGGGAAAATGGCTGTGGGCAAATTCGTTGGGATCAGTGATAACGAAACCTTAGTTCGAAAGAAACAAGCCGAGCATAATTTACTCTATGTGCATGATATGTGTAATTACGTCAGTACGGTGGAGAAGGTGAGGTGCGATGGTGATGTAGAGATCTGCATCAAGAAAAAGTATCCAGTTAAAATGTTATGCCATCCTGATATCCTTGACATTCAATCCCGAGGTAGGACAAACAGCCAATTCATTTCCTTCAGCCGAAAACTGGTACTGTGTTTTGATTTACAGAAGGCTACGAAGCCATTGACGGAAGCGGGGAAACAATTGGTGAAGGCGATGTGGTCGAAATTTTGGCGGATTATGATACAGTAGCCGAGCTGCAAAAAGGTCACGGAAGGATGCCTGGCCGCTTGCGGAAAGCATTAGGAAAAACGGTTCTGATTCGTTATTTTGATGTTCATGGAGACGCTTGTATCGTCCTTGCCGATAGATGTTTGCCTGTGAACCCGAGAGCATTACGCAAAGTGACAACGGGTGTGGTCCTATATTAATCGCTAACTGCGCTTAAGGGAATAGCTACGTCGGCTTAATTCGGCTGTATAAGCCCGCATTTTTGCGTTTGTTGAAAATATTATATATTTTTACATCCATATATATACTTGTTCCATTTAAATTAAACAAAATGCACAACTCAAAACCGGTAAGAGGCTAGGAGCGGATTTGAGGAAATAGCTTAAAGTTTGATTTAAAAAAATCACGCTTAAAAACTAACTAGTCAGTACGGAGCAACACAGAATTTCAGATAGTCCAACCAGAATATCATAAACATACAGATAGCTCTCCTGCACGTTGCGAGGCCTTTTTTTAAAGAACCTTTTTTTAAACTTCGCAAACTTAAAAAATCACTTTATGATTTTCGTAAATAACTGGAGTTAAACCATTTCTATTTAAAATCGCTCTCACAATTAAACTTCTAAGCATTTTCTGCCTCAAATGTATAAAATTTTTCTGAAGATTGTAATGTAGCACTTGAGTTGGGAGTCAGTTTCCAAACTTAATTGGATCCATTTTGAACAGTAGTTTTTGAAAGTTCATCCAAGTTTAAATCAGTCATGCACATTTAGACTGACCAGTGTTCGGTTTTATGGCTGTCCGTAAAACAAAATATGTGGATCAGTTACGACTAGTGTTGGGCCGGCCCGGCCCAGGGCCGCGGCCCGGGCCGCGGCCCTCGGCCCTGGCCGTGGCCCGCTGTAAACGTTGAATATGGAAAAAGACGTAGAAAAACAAAAAATTTCATTGGGATTTACTGAAATTTAGTAGTTTTCGGTGAGTTTTTCTTAATTTTCACAGCATTAAACGTCTCTAGGCGAAAATCCGTCTATTTTTTCGTTGACATACCCGCTGTAGCCGTTTGCATAATGACATCCGGGAATGAAATATCACTGTGCTGCAAGACGGCCCGGGCCGCGGCCCGGGGACATGTCGGGCCGCAGCCCGGATCGGCCCGCGGCCCGGGCCGTCAAACAACGGCCCGGCCCTCTTACCCGGGCCGGGCCGCGCCGCGCCGGGCCGGGCTGACCCAACACTAATCACGACTTAGTGTTCTCCATTGATTGCATCGCATATGCGCTAACTGGCATATGAGTATGTGATGTCTAGCCGGGCCAGTCATTGATTGCACCCTTGGTTAGTTAAGGTACTGTAACCAGCTAAAAAAATTCATATTACAGTACATAACCCTGCAATCTTGTAACTTCGACCTTTTTGTCATCTAATAGAGCAGTCTCGAATCTTAATAGACGCATCTTTTTGCAAAATGGCATCTTAAAATTAAAGCCGTTATAGCGATTCCCTTAAGACAATCTATACTTCCATAATTGAATTTAAAATGTCCTTGATTACTTTAAATTAAAGTACTATGTGGCGACGGATCAAGCCTGAAAATTGAGGATAAAGTGCGCTTACTTTACACGGATTCCGCTCTCAAGCTACTACAGACCGATGAGTATGGAGGGTGGTCGGATTCCTTGTCGGAACTCACCGGGCGCACACTAACTATAGCCAACTTTCTATTTTTACTTGATATGGAAAGTGAAGTTGTCAAAAGTGTTCTAATAATAAATGGCGGATCGCGTATCTATTATCTCAATCCGGAAGCAGTGGGCCGTGCGAATTTACCAGAAGACGATGATTGCACTATCCAACCAGTAATACCCAACAAGAAAGGGCGGGGTGCGACCTCATCACTCATGGATCAGATTTTCCCGTCATGAAGCTTTCTTTTGCGATAGGATTGGATTTGCATACATTGGCACTATCGGCACGCACTGGTGTTTATTTCACCAGTAGCAATTTCTTGCAGTTAGTTGCGGCTTGCTTATAGCGACTTACCATAATCGAACCGGTTTCTGGCGTCTGTTCACTTTACTTTTGGTATACTGTACGGGGCAGCCGGAAGGCCCGGAACTAACCGACAACTGAACCATTAGGTACTTTAACCTAGAAGCGTTTCTATTCATGCATTATTTTCTGGTTTCATTTATTTTATGCTTTTCTGCTTAGTTTTAGCATGTTGCCAACTATTGTTATTGTTCTCCGTCGTGCATCTCCCTACCGTGTATCCAGTTGTTATCAGCCGTACTGTGTATCCTTTATTTAACGCGAAGTGGCTAGCAACTCGGTCCTTTTGCGGAAACGGGCATACCGCCGACGCATTACACTTTTATGCTACACAGTAGCATATGCCACATAAAGAAATGATTTTTGTGCTTTAAAATATGATCATTAGTAATTACGCATTCGTTGTTACTGAGATATTAGCTTTCAAAGTGAAAAACTTGAAGTCGATTTTTACAGAGTACAGATATGAAAAAAAATATTCTGAAACGGCCATTTCAAAGATTCAAGTCTTAGAAGCTTATTATACGGACAGAATTTTGATTGATAAAAAACAGAAAAACAAAAAAAAATCAGGGGTGCCAAGGAAATGCTTGGGGCACCCTGCCCCTGGATATTTCTGACCATATCTGCCGAACGAAGCCCTAAATAGAGATTCAGTCCGTATAATAAGCTCAGAATGCGGTACTGTATTTAATGCGATTTTATTCGTATTTTTTGTTAAACAAATGTATTTGCAGCAAATTCTCAGAGTTTTTTTACGTTTTGTTCACTGTTAGCTTGCAAAAGTACACCTCTTTCTCGGCTCTGGTGCCGGTACCGAGAGATGGTGGCTGCCGCACACAAAAGCACCTGGACATGTGGAGCAACGCAGTTACGCAGAACAGGCAGACAGCCATAGAACTTTCACGCAGAGTGCACTGTTCACAATCAGACTGATCCAGTTATAGACGCTAAAACAAAAGACTGCAATCAGACAGCAGATCTGCATTTATAGCGTCTTTTGTTTCTGCTTCTTGTCAGCAAGCTCAACAAAGCTGGATGAGGCAGTTGCAGATTCTGATCGCAGCTGACTGCGATTGCTGCTTTGCAAACCAATGATGTCGGCGGCGATTGAAGGAATATGGCATTACTCCCAATAAGTGCGGCGCAAGCCATTGTTTTGCTGTTCACCTTACGTGCCCCCCTTTACCAGTTGTACAACTTGATTTTTTTGCTTGTTAACGAATCAGGATATGCTCATTACAATTATCGGGATATGTAGTAAAAAACATTCTCTATAAGTTGAGCTATGATGATTTTTGAGTATTATTTCGAAAATTCGCTAGCCACTTCGCGTTAATAGCCTTTTTGTAAGCAGTGCTGATATTCAAAAATAATTAATAAAATATACTGTATGTTATCCACATGCCACGGGCATTTATGTACCCTATTGTATGACCGCTTGACCGCATTCATTTTAATTAATTAGTAACAGAAATCACCGCACCAGTAATAAAAACCAAAGCGCCGCTGCTATATCCGACAGTTCGCCAACAGAGATCGCTTGCCGGACACCGTGTGCTATTGGACCTGCTATTTGCTCCAGGGCCCAGGTTGTTATTTTGAAAGCGTGCTGTTCCATCTCGCATTGTGAGCCTCGTTGCCAATTGCCAAACCAGGTTTAGTTTTTTCATTCTCAAACGGCTGCCGCCTCCGCTTGAGAGTTATATTCTGCAATCGACCATACCAATCATGGAACTTCTCACGAGATAAACTAAGCAGTAGGACAAGGTAAAGTTATCGGCGAAGGACGGTAGTTTACGGATGCCATAGTAAGATACCAGGGTTCGACAAGTAACACGGGTGCGTGGTCCACATTGCTTCTTTAAACTACGCTCGACATGGTCATAGAGCGTTCGTTCTGCGCCATAACATTTACGTTTTCGTTAGCTGGTCCAGCATCACCAGTAGTCCAGAGCCAACAACGGAAGCGTATCATAGATTAAGTGTACGCCAGCATGGTTCACTTAACAGCCAACCGTGGAATGTTGCCCATCAGCGTGCACCTCACCGTCAACCGTGGATGGGTGCCCTGATTGACAGTGGGCAAGTTAAACGTAGACTGCCAGACTTCCGCGGTTGACTGTTAAGCCAGATTTGCAGCCACACGAGTGTTCAAAGAGTCTTGACCATTCGAACGCACTACCGAAAATGCTTCTTCCCTCCTCGTACTCTAAGGCCCAGAAAGGCACCACTAGGCTATCGCCTATCGGCAAAGCATACGTACAAAATGTAGCGAAATGTTCTATCAAACGATCCTATAGAGAGCGGATGCCGCTCTGACACAGGTGTTCATTCATTAGTAATTTAAACAAGGTAACATCGTTAGTAATACTTGAATTTGAATTTATTGTCTTATGCATCGGGACACGGTCCCCTCAAAGCATTCGACACTCGAGACAAAAGAGAGAGAAAAAAAAAACAAAAGTCGACATTATCAAAGATAAAGAGTTTTAACATTTCTTAAAGGTCATTTCACGTTTACGTGTTAGTTACACATACTTATATTCCGGCAAAACAATAAACATAGAAAGGTGGATGCAGGTGTCATTAGTCCGTTCGTTGTCAGTAAAATTAAACAATTTAAAACTTAGTACAACAGGTCGGTATCGCAGTTTTTCTTGGTCCGCTGCAGTTTACTCCACTGCAGTTTACTCCATGTGACTCTGTCGAGCGCATTCCTGAAGGTGTTGACTGAAGAATAGCAGTCTTTTGGTAAGACGATTTCATTCCATAAATCGCAGATTTCATGAACAAAGGATTCTGGCGTCGGTATTACCGTGGTTCCACAAAGCACTGTCGGAGCTGGACGAATTGGATATGGGTGATTCAGGAGTCGATGTACTGACCTACTCATTTAGTTTAGTTGCCGTCATTAGTTGGATGTACTTGTAAGGTGTTTATCGCTCATTAGAAAACGGATTCCATTCCACACCTTCTAACTGTGTTAAAGCAAAAGCTGAGAATCAGTTAGAAATGGTAAACGATATCCATAAATACCTATCAGTAATGCCAATCACGCCCCACTCGTTTGAAACTTCCCACTCGTTTAACTCTCTCGCATACACAATCCCGACGTTCCTCCGCGACAGTATACGCTTAGCGCGGTGGCAAAGGAAACGCAGCTTGGGAACAACGTTTTTTCGCCGTAATGCGTGACGATTATGCGTGCAACAACCGTGCTACCCAAATTAGTAGAATCGCCAAGAAAATCCGCCAGAAAATACGTTAGAATGGTTAAGGGCGTGTCAAGAAATACAGACCTGCGTTGACCACCGTTCCACGCCATCGATAAATAGTCGAAATAGGGCAGCAGTCAGGATTCGGCAACTCAATTTATCCTCCAGTTTCAAGCGGCCACGATGGCCTTCATTTTGTAAGGAGAGAAGCGGCTCATGCACAGCGACAAAGTCTTTCAAAGGATTTCAACACCTCGCGCCGTGGTGCAGTGGTACTGCCTACACGGATTTAACGATTCCCCCATCGGTGCATTTTTCGGCCGTTTCTCGGTTCCTGTGGATAGTGCCATGGTCTTAATTTACTACCGTGTACACGTACTGGACTTAATTGTAGCCATTGTATCCACTTTGATTATCATAGCTGACAGCTCTTACGTCCGGGCAATTGTGCCGGATGGCGCCTTCTAAGCTGCTCATCCAAACAGTGGTCCTCTTCATCTCAAAGAGTGTCTTTGAGATGGAGAGCGTTCCAGTTTGAGGGAAGACAGCTTCTGGCTTCTCCGCCGTAATGAGCGACGATTATGCCTGCGACGAATCCTGCTAACTTAATTAGTGGTATCGTCTAGAAAACCAGAAAGAGAAATATGATCAGAATGGTCAACGGCGTGCCAAGGAAAACTAGACATAATACGTTCACCGTTGCGCACAGGGTCACGTATGCACCGAAGCAGCCGAAGCGTTTTTGCTGAACGCTTGAATTTTCCGTACCATTGTCGGACTCATGCCAGTAAGAGGCGACGCGGTCCTAGAAACAACCGTCGACATCCTGTCGTAAGATATGGAATAATAAGCGTTGCTGTACAGTTTACAAACTACCAATCATGTATGAACCCCAAAGTTACGTGCTGTTGGCCGTTTCCCCAGTCTTTAATCAATATGTATCCAGTATGTATCTGTGTTGAATTTCCACCCTGTTTATTACTTGCAGGCTCAGTACAGATACCCGTATGAAGAATACAATGATATACAGTAGCGCATTATGTGAACTTTCGAAATCCGTTGTACCGTAATTTTACTGACTACATTCACATCTAAAGTCATGTAAAGCTTTAATATCATCCCCATTTGTTTCCGGTTGGTACCGCCGGCCGGCACTTCTTATGAGGTCCTGTTCAGGACCTAGTGATAAAGTCTGGGTATATACAGCCCTGGGCTGTCACGTGGGTGCAGTTTTAGAAAATATAACAAAAATAAATTACAATTATTTCCATACTTTACAATTATTAATAATTAATTACAATTATTTCCATACTTCGCTTTGCCCATTATTTTAATCAGTACCGCTTTAGGGATCAATATATTAATCACTTTTACTGCATAGATTGCATCCCTGATAAGCTGCACAGGCTGCATAGACTGAATGGTAATGCGTAGACTGCATTTCATTCAGCCGTGGTTGTTCATGTGGCCGCTCGCCACAGGGGCTATCAGTTCGGTAAAGGGAATGCTTTTAAGGTTGAGAGAACCATGAACTGATTTTCAAATAAAATTCGTGTTTGCCCTATCGCATGTACCGATCATGTTTCGACGAAATATAGATGTTATTCTAATATATATTCATTCAAATTCAAATACATGTAAAATGGCCATGGACCACAAGAAACGCGGAGGCGAAGCGGAGGCTGTTTCTTGTACTGCAGTATTTCAGCACCAGATGCTATACACCTATAAACCTTCAATAATGCAGTGCTCTTATTGCGCGTATGTAACTGTTAATTTGGTTTGATAGTCTGGGCAAACAGTTTTGACAAAACCTTTTGAAAACGGAGACTGTTTTGAACTCGCTGACAATCAATCTGCCGACCTTAAAGTTCGGCAGAATAATTCCGGTAATATCTAACTGACATTTATCGGGCTTTTACACCTTTGCTCCACCACAAGCGGGCAGTTGAACAAAATAATTTTAAAAATACTTATGCGCATGGTTAAAATTATTGTTAATTTTGCCGTTAATCTTAAGGCCTTGCGCAATACGCAACCTTACTATTACCATTCCTTACCAAATCCAACGCCGCTGAAGTATTCTCTTTAAGCCAACAATTGCTAAAGACAACGAGGCAGCAAGTTCTCCCACGGATTCCAGGTAGAGGAACCAAAAGAAACCCCTGCCGTCACCTTTCCAGGTTCCATCACAGTGGAAACTTCCGACGGACGATATGTCGATGCAAGCATTCAGGGTCTCTCCGACAGCAAAAGTCAGAAACAGAAAACAATCTGGATAACACCCTCGCAGCACTGTAGCGAATATATTCCGGATCGTCAGCAATACAGCGACGATGCCGGATGTACACGATGTCCACAAAAACTCACAAAACATGGTGACTTTTCGGAAATTTCTAGAGTTTCACCTCCTCTATGAACGTTTAGCAAAAACTTAAATTTTGCAAATAACGATTACGTTACCTACAATGAGTTCTTTTTGTTAACACTTTTACCTCTAGCCAACACACTTTAAGGCATCTTTTTTTAGGCAACCAATCAGCTGGACTGGTATGGGGCAAAATAGGCGGAAGGATATCCACCCCCCAGACCGGGGCAAAATGGCCGTCTGGCTGCTCATACGGAGAACTGGGGTAAAATAGCTAATAGGTTATCCAACCCCAGACTGGGGCAAAATAGCCAACCAGCTGTTCCGCCCCCATTAGGCAGTACTGGGGCTAAATAGCCTTAGCCAATTTTTAAACTGACTGTTACTAACATCGCAGTCCTTGGAAGTAGAAAAGCTGTAATTATTTAACGACATGCTGGGTTCTTTCTAAGATGAGGTTGCTGTTGTGTAGAGTGGGAGGTAAGTCCTTCAGTCGGTAAAAGCGCGTACGTACAGATTGAGAACTCGTTGAAGTGCTGCACTGCTGCGTGCTCATCGTGCAGTTACCAATGGCAGTGGGTTCTGTTTCTCGCTGGAGAACTCCGTTTCGCTGCGTTCCACCTTGTTTGTTCCCATTTATATGGTGTGTAACTTTAACGAAATTCCCTGCGTCCTTGTTGACGCCCCATGTCACTGTACAGATATGTTGTATCTCGAAGGTTCCCCATTTGTAGGTGTTGCACTGGGTTTGTCACTGTAAATGCAGTGTTGTTCCTTGGTAGATCACAGACCAACCCATCGTCAGATTAGCCATGTTGGAGATATGGAACCGTTAAATTAACGTGGTGGGCGACGGCCAGACCCTGCTGTACGGCCGCGTAGTTGACGTGACGGAGGACGGGTTGTACATCGATCTGTGTCCCAACCGACGACGGGAACTCATCCCCTTCGCCAAGGTCTCCCTCTCCCAGCGCTTATACCCTTTCCATTTCATAATCATGATGTCGGGAGAGGAACCGTGGACCAGCCTCCCCGTGGAAGTACTGCGCCGGGAGTACCCAGGCGGAGCATGGCGCTGGTTGCCCGGTGAAATGATCAATCCGAGTCCGGAATCCATGCTGGCGAAACCGTTATCGCGGCATCTCATTTACGAGGTCAACATCGTCCGGAGCCGGGATGACAGCCGCCCCTGGACGGACCTGGTTCCGTTGGAACGCGTTCGCTGGCCAGTGCCGGATGCCTGGTGGACCGACCACTCTAACCATGACCGTGCGTTGTGGTTGGTGACGCTGCCGCGGGCAACTGGAACGGGATGCATTGTCCAGTGCAGTCTGCCACTGCCGGCCAGTTGTCAGGGCGCGACGGCCGTCCACCTGCTGCAAGTGTTGAAGGAGCCCGGGGCGAACTTCCAGTTCCAGTTTAACAGCCCAGTGCTGGGTGTTGATGTCGCGGACGGACAGCTGCGGTATGCCGTGGAAGTGGAGGAAGACGTCTCAATCGCACGATCCCATGCCGCCGCACAGGTTCGTCAACGTCTCTGGTTAGTTTGTGTTTACTGATTAGCCAGAGTTGTTAGTTTACCCATACAAACAGAGTAAACTATACTACCTGTAATCAGAGGTTGGGGAGTAATATCCTTACGAAATCTTTAGGCGAGTTTAATTCGCTTCGACGGGAAGAGCATTGGCACCAGAAACCAGATGATAGTGAATTCACTTACCTAAATACACTTGTGGAAATTGCTAGAAATTTTATTGGGAAGCAAACTAGTTCAAGAAGTTGACTTGTACCGTACATAAGCTGGGTCAAATGAGTCATTTGACCCAGCATTCGAAACGACTCATTTGAAATGAGCATAAATGTCAGTTTTCGCGTGAAGCCTCAGATCTCCAGTGAAGCACATTTTGAGACATTACTTTTTGGTGAAATTAGATGCTGCACAGCGAGCTGATCCAACACCTTCCGAGCATTCTGCACAAATGCCAGCTTGTCGCGCCGGCTCTTGTTAAACGCGGGACGCCGGAAGAATGGTGTACCGTGGCGGTGGATGTGTGTGGCAGGAGGTGTTGGCCCATCTGGATACGCTGACGCACACCCGGCTGCGCGTGGTGTGTTCCGCGTGCGACGCTATCCTGGACAAGCCGGCTTTAACCAGCACTCTGCTTATTGAGACGGGCGTTCCCGGTGGACAGCAGCCGGATCTCCACTACACCCTCACCGCGCCCATCGTCCACTGCCTGCGCCCCACCACCCACCACTTGATCCTCCATGACCGCCACAGCCGTCTCCGCTTCCGGGACGTCCTGGCTATGTGCGACATGATGCACTACGTGACGCGGACCCTTCCCGGGATCCGTTTGGCGGATCTGTACATCGTGGGTATAGCGGACATGTTCACGGAGATAAACCGCCTCACGGATGCCATGAAACCCAGAGCGCGCTGCGAGATGCACCATCCCCCCGCCGGGACGCACCGTCCGCTTCGTCTGGATGATTTCATCGCGTCGTGTCGCGGGCTGCCGTGCGAGGCCGTCCACCTGGTCGGCTGCACGGTGCGCTTCGACTTGCGCCCGCGATCCCATAAGGGCCGCCCGCTTCAGATCGACTTCAAGATGCCCCGGGTACGACTGCCGCGGAATACGTACTGGGCGGTCGCGGTGTAGGATACGTGGGAGGCGGCGCTGCCGGTGCCCAGTGCCGCCCAGCTGCGGGCACTGGAGGCGTGGTTGACGCCCAACGCGGTTGACTGGAGCCGAGCGGCGCATCAAGACGCCGCCTGCAGAGTAAGAGGGCACTCTACACAATAACCAGTAACGGATATTGGGGGTTGAAATTCAAATAGTTTTGGGCCGTTTTTGAAATGTCGGTGAAATTCGCAATTTAAAAAAAGCTTTTAAAATCTATTTCTCAAATAGAGTCTTTCGGAAAGATTCTTTCCGTTGAAAATCGATCAACGGTCGACATTGTTGTTCCTGCCCTAATAGAAGCGAGAAATAAGTGCAGCGCAAAATTAGTGCCGAATCTGAAGATGCTACGTAGGAAATTTAGTTGTGGACATTTAATTAGGGGATGCAGCTTAGCTAAGTAATGGAAATGTGATAGCACTACATAATATAATTGTTGGTAGGTGTTGTGTGCGACAGACCGCGGATCCACGTCCGTCCTCTCAGTACCGCGAGAAGCAGTGGTGCAGCGATGGTCTGCACGGTCTGCGCTGGGAGAACCTGTCGCGCATCACGCTGCGCTTCCTTCTCATCATGCTGTGCATCCGGCAGCGTTATCGTCTTGTGTAATCCCATTCCTCGAGTTGCATTAGTCGCATATTATTTCTGTACAGATCATCAACGGCAACTGAGGATTATGCCAAAATAACACGTGTAATCATCCGTAATAACGAGCTGTATGTTATGTTCTTCATTTGGCGCTAAAGCCGCTTCCTCTTCTTCGTAAAATTGCCACGGATAGAAAGTGCAGGACGCAAGTTGTAAAAGTGATTGGGTTGTACGGAAGGTTCTTTGCGGTTTCATACAGTACCATGCAAGTGATGTCGCTAGACATAAAGTATAACTGATACTTCGTTCATCGACGATGATTGTGCCGAACACAAGCGATTGTAAGTGTAACACTTATTTCTTCTGTTGCATTAACACTTCAGCTTATAGAATAACAATTAATATCACAACGCAGTACGCTTAATCAGCAGAAAACAGTCTCCGGAGGTCTAAGAACAGAGAACAACTGATCTAAATATGCTCCCGGTGGAGCTGTTCCCTGAACGGAGGCTGAATTTCCATACTGACACGCTGACGCCAATATTCCTGGAGCCGTAACATTTCATCAACGGAAGAGTTCAATATATACTGTTTTTTAACGGCTACATTTAAATAATTTTAATTGGTGCCCATTAGCGCATGTATTCGGAAGTGTACGTGCATCGGCTGTTATTCAGTTGCTGAATAAAAGTATGGCGATATTGCGAAGATATCATTTTGCGGGCGACCTGCTCGAAGCGTGATCTACGCAAACACACTTTTACTGCTTAAACTTTCCATGAAACCCAAATATTCAACACCGTTGTGTCACTCATTTCAATCAAATCAAAAGGAAGAAACATTCGACTCAAGGTTCTTTTGAGCTGTAAAGTGAGGCAGAACACTCAAACATAACATGGGTTCAGTACATGGTTACAACTCAAAATGATGAACGATAGGAGGATGAAAATGTTCAATATAAGATAAGAAGAAAGTACGGGACACAAGGAACCGTAAACCTCATTCACGCACCTATACACATACCATAGCCATAAATTCACAACGAACCAATGAGCTCATTTGAAGTCCTGCAGCGAGGCGTTATTCATGAATTTCAGTCGATCCTTCGCGTACTTCTTCTCGTAGATGTAGATGAAGCGGAAGAGCGCCTCCATGTTGGGCGAGTTGTCCATCTCCACGTGGAACTGCTGCCCCAGGTCGTCCATCATAAAGCGGAACGGCTGAATCCCGGCTTTTTCTCGCTTCTCCACCAGTTCTTCCAGGTCGTCATGATGGGTGATGGGCAAGGTACCTAACTGGTGCTTCATGATCTTCTCATACACCTTCAGATTGTACACGCGGCCCAAGTGATCCACGCGACGTACGCCCTTGTCGTCGTCCTTCAGGTGAATCAGAGGTTCATTACCGTCCTCCGGCTCGAGGTTATTCCAGAACACACTGGACATTATGACGCTCATGGGGTTATTGACGCCCAGCAGACCCAGCGTCAAGATGGGCTGATAGATGCGGTCGTTGGCGAAGATGATGAGGTCCTTGGGGATCCCGTCGTAGATCATCAAGACCAGCAGTTTCAGCAGTTCCTCCTGCGTCCATCCGTTCAGTCCGATGGAGTCCACGAATCCGTTGACATGCAGGAATTCCACCGTCCCGTCCAAGAGTGACTGTTCCGGCTTGGGTCCTTTGTTCAGCAACCACAAGAAGGTGCTTTTTCCCAGTCCTTTCGGACCCAGCAACAACAGGGAATCCGTCTGGCGAATCGGCAATTTCAGATTGTTGACGAATTCCATCTTCTCCTCGCGATCCTTGATGGGACGCTGCAGTTGATCGTTGACCTTCTGCACCTCCTCCTGGCTGACTTTCATCGCCTGTCGCAGTTGCTGTAGTTCCTCATCGTGACGCTTCTGTTCGGCTTGACGTTCACGGTCGCGATGTTCTTTTTCGCGCTGGAAATCCTGCTGCAGACGCTGTCGTTCGGCCGCGTTGGTGCTCGTCAGCTGTTGGAAGCGCTGCTGGAAGAACTCGTTGTCGCGCTGGCGTTGCGTTTGGTATTCCTGTTCGCGGCGTGCCATTTCTTCTTGCAGGGGACGCGTGATAGCCCCCACATCTACCTCTCTCGAACCCCCTCCGCCCATGATTGATCGAATAGCGTCGATGGCAACGGGAAGTATCAGTGAAACTATTTTTTCCATGCAGGTTCGTTCGACAGTGGATGGCTCCTGATTTAGCGTTGATTTGAGCTTTACCGTATGCGAGAGACTCGGACTGAATTGGCATGGCTGTGCGTGGCTGCGTGGTAATTATCGCGCGCACAGTGGCGCCGCCTGCATAGCATAGATACCAGAGAGCCGAACACACAGCTGATTCATGCCGGTTTTTTTCCGTGTTCGCGGGATGCTGATTGGCGGGGTAACCAGACAAAGCTCTTCCTCAATAATTTGTCATTCAACTTCAGCACTGTGTTAAACCGTGTTAAAGCCTACGCGCTTGACTACGGTTAGATACTGTACTCGTGCCGTCGTACGGTACATCCGCAAACGCACTCGGTTAAGGCGTCCGTACCGCGCACGTACGTGGGTTTATTATCCGACTTCCATTAAATGACCATTACAGTATGCGCCGGCTTTGCAAAAAGCGCCTTTCAAACATAAAATTGTTTCTTAAGATTTGTTCTTCGTGCTTCAACTTGAAATTTGAAGGTAAAGCCACTTTTCGTAACGAAATCGAAAAGAAAAAGAACGGGGATTTTAAGGAGTATGCAAGACAAAAACCACGTTGCGCTGCCACACCGGGCGGGTGTAATGGTTTCGAGCGGCAAAAAACAAAACCGGTTGCGCTGGTGTGGGTTGAGCAATCGCAGTTCGTGCAGGATTGCTGCACTTGCGCAAATGTTGCCCCGCAATCGCAATTTCTTATGTTGCATGATCTTCCAGCAAACCCGAGCTGGAAAGGCCTGAAATATCCAGTCTGAGTCCGGCTCCATCGGCATCCCATTTCCTGGGAGCTGGCTACGATCTGCACACCCTTTTTCGCTGAACATGGATTCGGTATACGAAACAGCATCATGTCGACGAAGCTCCTGAAGCTGATGTACGCTTGTCATGTCCACTGCAACCATCCATGCCATATGGCAGCTATACCCGGGTGCTGGCACACCCACCCGGATCACTGTTGCCGCGCGCACGTTCGTCGATTATCAGAAACAAACCAAAACCACGCTTTATCTATCGTCAGGAGCCAAAGGATTACCTCCAATTAACCTAAAGCTTCAAAGAAAACTTTGCAATGTTGCACTTTGCAATGGCTTTAGACTTCTCTCTTGAGAAACGATTTATGTTAGAACTACAATTAACTTTTTGTAGAGAATCGTAGCCAACCGCTTCGGTATTTCGGCTGAAATATTAGATGAAACGCGGGCTTACCTCAGCGACGGTTTGAACGGTTTGCTCTTCATTGATTATGTTAATACAACGATTCTGGAAGAAGACCGGCTTGAACATAATGCGTTCAAGCCTGTTTATCTTCAAAACAATTTGGCTGACAGCGTGTGCCGGCTTCCTGAACAGTTCAATGCCGTTGAATACGTGGCTTTGCTCACACGCTTTGGCACGCACATCATCGAAAAGCTGCAGTTGGTAAAGCTCTCACGAACCCGCGTGTTCGTGGATCCCAAAGCGATAGTCTGGTACCTGCTCCGAACCGGCACAACCTTCACCGATGGTAGCGCACGCTGGGAGGACGGAATACACGTCTGCGATACTGAGAGGAGAATGCTCATGCGAATTAACGAAGATCAGACAGAACCCACGGTCACACTGAGTCGTCAATGAGACCGCTGCGCACAAGATTACTCTGCCGGTTCATCTGCTAGACATGCGGCTGCCGCTGAGCATGGTCGCTCTGAATCGGTCTCTTGCGGAGATCTGCTGGTGATGTAATCAATAACCTAGGTGCACTAACTGCTTACGACAAAACGATTAAAGGTTTAGGTATCACGCCATACTGCTTAAAGCAGCGCGATTCCACAGTTTCAGGTTTCGTCACAACGTAACTGTTCAGCACGCGCAAAACGTTCCCCTTTACAGCAATATCCAAAAGCTCCAATACGCCATGCACAAGCATTTGTTTACTTGCAATGAGATAAACCACTGGGGCAGTCCCCCGTTATGATTTATTTCATTCAAAGTACACAAATGCTTCGGCGTCTGTTTTGCGGGCAAAGCTTTCCAGTTCTGCTGCTAGGCAAGCTGCAGAAAATAAGGTTACCAGAAACAAAAATTCCTACGATACATGAAGCTATTTCGGTGCGGATTCTGGACTTCTAGCGATTAACGATTTTAGCCAAATTTCCCATAACCGTTGAAAAATGAAAACGCAATGGAGAGCGTTTTACGCTATGCGATGCATTATCAAAGATCGTGGAAAAGCTTATTGCGAACCAGTTTCGGTTTTGCACCTGAATACTGCCGTTGTTGCACAAGGCCAGGAAAAGCTGGATAAAACAACAGTATGCGCTACCGGCAATTGTTTGCACAGTTACGGTTACGAGTTCGAAATTTTCGCACTCGCACCTATACTGGCAAACAAGAGCAGCCAGGTTCGACCAACTTCGACGTTGACTCTGTAGCAAAAGTACGTACTGCCAGACTGCCAGTACAAGCTTGTCGAGGAATTGAGATTTGAGAGCGTAAAGGAACAGGCAGCGCACACTAAGCGCTGTATTGGCACTAGAATACTGCCATGTGGCGCAACCCACAAATGTGTTTTCTTCGCTGTCTTCACGCGCCCATAATTTCTCGACAAGCTTATACAGGTGAGAACATACCGAACTCAATATTGTGTTCAAAATATACGAAGAAAACCTACGGGCCGCTCAACTTGTATGAGCGGAATGTGGCAGATTCCGGCAAACCCTTAAATGTAACACGTAAAACTAATACAATCCAAATGTTTCAATGTTTATTATGCTAAAATGCATTATTGAACAATTTTTCATACGGCCGAACTGCGCTAATGACAGCGCAATAAGACGGGACAATCTTAAAAATGTTAAGGCAGAATAAAAATAGACTTTAGCTTTGTGCACAACGTAATCAGTCACTTCCTCCACTGAACGCCGGGCGCCCCTTGCAAGGCTACATCCTACCCTGTCTCTGCCTAGTTACAAACACTGATTCTCTATCTTCCCTTTTTTTTCAACAGTTTACTAGATCTACAGTTAAATAGTCTACACTCCACAATTTTCTACATGTCAGTGGTGCCACACACCGTCAATCGAGCGAAACAGGTCCAGCGTCACACACCACTGACCACTACATCGTAACATCACATAAAACGGGCTTGCATATGGGCTGAACTGACGGTGGGCTGATTGTGCTGGCTTCCTTTGTACGGTTCATGTTCTAAAAGCAAAAATTCAAAAATCAGTTTGCATTCGCATTAAAGAGTGCACAGTATTTCATGATTTAAAAACATTTTTTTCGGAGAATACGGCTCGGTTTTTATAAACAGTACGATTTTGATGTGCTAAAATCGAAAACTTTAAACACAAACAAACGTTGCAAAGAACTTTGGAAGATCAATTTGCAAGGCAGTAAGACGAATACGCTGCTTGACGATAAGTCGAACTGATGTTTTAAGAAAATTCTTACTTTCGCGAAAACCTTGAGAATCTTTAGAAAAAAAGAAGCTTCTGAAATTTCTGAAATTTCAGAAGTAAGTTATCATAAAACCGCTGAAGAAAACAACTCTGACAAGCATGACAGTCTTTGACAGGCAAGCAAAACGGTGGAAAACCGAAATCGGTTTTTTAACGACGCCCACTGTAATGTCGCGTCAATTGATCAACGAATATATTATTTAAACGTCGATTTCCGCCGATACTCCACTGTGCTGACGATATGGTCACGATACGGTGTTTCACGGTATCGTTTACCTGATCGTATATCGTGCCTGCGTGGCGACAACAGTTTAAATATAATGTTGTCACCACACAGCCCCAGTTTGAACGTAGCTGCAGGCCCCCGAGTGGCTGCGAGCAGAACTACAGATAGGGCATCTTCGTGTCCCTTAAACTCGTGAAAATACAGTACAAATAAAGTGTGTTGTTCAGGGATATTACGTATTCCGAATGGATAATGCAATGAAAATGTGTGATAAGCTGGTGTATCCCAAAGCATCAAAAAGTTTTCCAAAAACATCCAAACGTATACTAAAAAGGAAAAAAAGGTTAGTCGCTAATTGCATTGTTTTCGTAACTTCTGTTAGTGTTCGTTTTCTTTAAAACGTTGCGTCTGTAAGTAAACTTGTGCTGTGCATGAAGGTAATTTACAAACTTTATAGGTTCATGACAATTTTCACTATAACAGTGGCTCCGGTTTTGCATTAGTCACTAAAGCCATGACAGCGATGACCGGTACTTTACCATAGGCAGCTACTTTGTATAGACATAGACCGTACAACTACCGCTCAAAAATTTGCCAACTTGGGAAAATAACATAACCGTCGGATGTAAAGTTTCCCTTGTCATTTACTTGGGTGTTTCCGATATAGTACATGAAATCATTTCTAAAGCTAATATATGCTCCCAGCCAACCTTCCACCCCGTCCGTAAACACAAAGTGATCCATCAAGCTCATCAAGGTGATCTGAACCTCGGGCGATTCATTCACAAAAATGACATTGGGCTCGGTGAAGATCTCTTTGCAGTACGTCATGTTGTTGCTGAAGATGAAAAAATTCACCGGCGCATCGACACGTTGGAAATGGATAGCAGCGCGTATTAAGCGCTTTTCTGTAGCAGAGAATTCCGGCGTATTCTCCACCTGCACAAAGAACCCCACCAAACAGGGCAGCGCCCATTCAGTCACTTCCGGTTGCCGCCGCATGATCTCGGCGACTGCAGTGTCAATGTATAACAAACTCTGATTGAGGATTTCCGCGCGCAAAGTCAACAGAGTTTGAATCGTCTCCCGGGATTCGGGTGCGTTCATCCATGTCTGGAGGATCCGCCCATGTTCTGTGGACATCTCAGAACGTGGTGGCACTTTGAGATATTTGCCTTTTTTCTCGGTAAACTTCGCGGCATCCATCTGCGAGAGTGTCATATTCTCAAACTGACTTATAACGGCGTATTTGTGCAAAAGAACCGGCACGGATTTTGTAGCGACTGCGGCGCTGAATAACGCTCCCACGGCCACCATCCACTGGGCAATGTCAACTTCAGTGTCGGCGTCCGTAAAGTCGACGGTTAGATAATGGGGCGTGGCTGTAGACGGGGTGATTATGGTGCTGTTGGGTTCGATTACACCCATAGCGGTATACATCCGCAGATTCAGCTTCAAAAGCAGCCGGTTGTGCGTCCACGGCACGATATCGTCTTTCTTGTTGGTTATCTTGGGGAATAATGTGGCTGGGTGGACGTCTCCCGAGTTCAAGACGAGCAGTTTCTGCACACATAATAATCAAATATTGTTATTAATATTTTTTTTATCGAACCAACAGTAGCCAAACCGGTTTCCTACAAAATTATAATTATTACGGACGGACCTCGACAAATCTCAAATTATAACCTCCGTCCTCGATAGGTTGTTCCGAAGCAGTCGCCGGCGATTGGTTGTTCGTCGTTTGAGACACCTGTTCGATTTTCAGCTGATCCGGGCTATAAAGCACATTAAACATGATTTGCACAATGCGCAGTTACAGTAAAGCACAGATACAGCAGACACCACAATTGTACAAGCTTGGTCTCAGAAAACTACAAAACAAACGATGCAAATTTTCAGTATCACGAAAAAAAAAATCCATCCATTGAAAATTGAAAATTTCCATCCGTCCATTGAAAATTTTCAGTTTTCAATGGACGACAAAATTTACTTTGATTGATTCTGTTAGCCATACGATGATACGATGAACGCCGCATATCCGTCGCTATAGCCGCTTGCTGAGCAGTAAGCGCGGCAACCGTGTTCTCTGTGTTCTCTGTAAAGCAAAAGCCGCAAAACCGGTTCCGAAGTAAAGTAAATTTTGTTGTCCATCGTTCTCGTACTACACTTATATAGCATAACAGTATAACGCAGAGCCGAACATTGACTTCGACGTCGTGCACACCCACAGGGCAGGCAGCTGAGCAAATTATTGCCTGCGTATGAAATCACTGCTGATAATTCAGCTTCTCAGCAATAATTTTAACGCTCTTTTTAATAGTCTGTCACTCTGTCTGTACTGTAGCACTGACAGCAAATTTGATAGAACAGAACATATATCTACGGTAATTTACCAAACTTTCATTATTTTGCAGTGCAGTAATGATTACCACAAGCAGGGTTACCAAATGTGAAACACTAATAAAAACAGTGAAACCGGCATATGTGGCGTCACGAAAGTCACGTACACGTACCTGCTGTGGTTTTTTCCGAATATGGCATATAAGAAGATCAGCAAGCTGAAGGGCACAAAAAGAAATCCCATATTGCATCTGATAATAAAGACTAAAATATTCAAACTCTTGGTGTGTGTATGCTCGAGGCTTTATGTGTTTATTACTATTACTGCAGTGACGCTGCCATCCACGTTGCAGGCACAGCGATAAAAACAACTTCACTTAAAACGATATTGCCGATTTTTTTAGGACAAGCCAAACTACATTGTCCTTCAAAGATTCTTTACAAGAATGAACTGGTAGCGATGCATAGCGCCTAATGCAACATCATCCGCCGGCGCAAATTGTCCCGAGTGCATTTTAACGATCAACAACCGTTAATATGTTGCAGTTGACGCTGTGTAAAGTAAGGTTCCTATCGTTATTAAGCAGCATGCTGAGGCCTCGGAAAATTACGCTGCAGCTTGTTGGGTGATTGCTATGTACCAACACCCTACCCGAACCATGCGTTACCATGTCGTAGAATTTGGCAAAATCGCCCCGAGAAAAATTATCAAATGGCATTTTTTAGCGCAATGAATTGTATATGTGCATCCATGGACGTTTTTTTCGGTGTGCTGTCTTGGTACTGTAGATACCTATTATTCGCAGTTATCAACCCCGAGCAATTCTGCTGTAATATGGATGAATTTATGAGTGCCGTCAAAATAGGTATACTTGTTCTGTGTGCATCATGTTCGGCCGCTTGTCCAGCAAAGATTTGTCCAGCAAAGATTTCATATACCTTGATTAACGCGACGGTCTTTCTGGCTTCGAAATTAATCATTTTTTTTATTTTTGTTTTAAAAACGAGCGTTATGAATTACTAGGTCATATAAATTAATACTGGCAGCTTTTTCAACAGAATCCCTAAAAGGAAGCTACAGATATCAATCATTGCTGACAGCAGGTGATACGGATAACAGTCACTGCTGACAGCAGGTTTGGTATATCATGTTACAAATTCATTGAAATTTCGTTTATACTATACATTTTTTTTAATTTTGCGTAGAAGCTGCATTTTCTGACGTAGGTACAGAGTATGTAATTTATAGTGCTCCATCCCCTCTGTATTACGGTACTGTTACTTGTCGACAGGAGCGCACTCAGCGCAGCGAAAGTCCTCTAATTCAACAAAAGCAGAAAAAGCACCAGCCTTTTTTGAGCATCAAACCAAAAAAGCAGGTGCTAAATATTGCCCGCATCTTGTTTGCTCCAAGATCGCTCAATAAACTATCGGGAATTTTTGCCGCAATTCGAACAGAGCTAGCGGTTTTTTAGTTTTCTGCAACTGACGAAGCATAAAAAAATTGAAAATGAACGCTCGTGATTAAACGGCACAAACAGGACAGTGCCGATAATCTGAAAAATGAAAATATATGTGCCGAATTCAATATTGCCACCGACAGTGCGATTCCGCAGCAAGTGCATCCGGCTCAAACTGCGGCAGCGAGGCGGACCGGAAGCTGACACCCGTTTACAGAGTGACAAAGATGGGAGACGCACGATCATCGCATGGCGGTTAAGCCACACAACACAAGGTCATCGCAAGTGTTTATTAGCAAGTGCAACGTAGCAAGAATCTGCGAGCAAAGCAAGCTGAGGCGCAAGAAGGCATAAGCGTGGGCAAGAAGCGCGGAAGCCGCGTAGCAAGAAGTGCATAAGCACAGGGGCAAGAAGCGCGGAAGGCGTGGAGCAAGATTCGGAGCAAGCTGCAGCACTGACCAATTTCCAGATGTTTCTGACCTTGTGATGCTGTCGATAAAATGTAAAGAAAGAAAGAATTTCGATCTTTATAACACAACAACCAATACGCAGAGATAAAAGCAATTACCATTCCTACTGGCGCCGGCGGTACACCTAATTTCTATCGTTACAATCGTATTATTTAAAACCGGAGACAAAATATTACTGCACAATATTATCAGAGTGTCGTTATTATCAACCGCGTTTACGGCATGTGCTTGTGGTGACCATATCGACAGCGTCTACTTCGGCAAAAAGAAAGCGATTAACTTTAGTTTCCTGGCTTTTCTGCATATGGTCGAACTTTTAACTTTAAAAGTCAACGATTTGAAGAGGGTTTGTTCTTCATGCAAAATGAAAGCAGAAGCGATACAGACATCCAGCTTTAAAGAACAGTTAGCAAGCTAAGTGCAGTTAAATTCGTGGCAAATTCCCTGTACTGCTTTGTTAAACGTCGGCTCGGCCCACTTTCTTTGTTGCGCATGAGAACGTTTAATGTTGCCGCCGGCCGTGCACACGGCCCGATTTTTCTGTTGCTCGCCTTCTGATCAGTCGTGCTGACGATCTGATACGTTCAGTTTGCCGATTTATTCCTCTACCGTTTTCGTTTAAGTCTACAGTTAGATAAGTCTACAATTCAGATTTTCATTTCCTTTGTGAAACCCACTAACGATGCCTCCATCCACGAGAAGCAAGAAGACAGCCAAGAAACCGCGTCGTGCTGTCGGAAAACCTCGTGGAACAGCGCCCGCGAAGCGCTTGAAGAGCGTCATCGTTCGCCCTGAGCCTGCCGAAGTTCAGTTGTTGGAGCCCACTCTCCAGTCCATTTTTCAGCAGCAGCAAAAACACCAGCAACAGATGGACTCGTTGATTGCCATTGTAAAAAACCAGCCACCGCAGGCCGCCCGGCCGCTTTCGCCGTCATCTAATTTGCGGATCCAGCTTGGTGACGATTTCGGAAGAATCGTGCACCAGGTGGACTCCACAAGCAAGGCAGACAATGGAAAAAAGGCGAAGCGTCGGAAGCGAGGTAAGGAAAGTGTTACCTCATCCTCCGAACAGGGTAGCGACGATGAGAGCTTGCCAGAAGACAGTGCAGTACTGCAGCGCCATGGCAACCGCCCCGATATGTTTGGCCATTCGGGACAACCTTCTACGCAGCCATTTGTCTCGGACCAGACAAATCACCAGCTCCCGGCCATACCGGATAAAAGCTGCGGAAGAAACTGCTGGACCTCACTGAATACGTGGATTTTGACTTGCTGCTGCGACGCAACAGAGTGGAGAAGCCCAAGAAATTGCAGTCAAATCTAAGCTTTGTGGATGGGAAGATGACCATTACCCCGGAAGACGGTAAAATCAGCATTGATTCTTTTTCATCGTGGGCAGGTGCATTTTCTGTGTTCTCGGAATATCGCATCACTGTCGCCCCGCAGTTAAGCGCTAAATTTTTCAAGTATTTGGCTATTATTGCGTCGTATGCCGAGCGTGGGGTCCCGACCGCAAACTGGCTGGAGTACGACAGGCAGTTCCGTGCATTCATGACCAGCCACCCGCGGGAGTATGAACTATGGGCGCATCAGCATGAGGACACATACATCGACTGCATCCAGAATCCGCTCCGCAACACCACGGATGCTCCTCCACGTCACGAAAAAGAACGCACAGATGCTGGTAGTCGTCAAGATAAAAACCGGAAAGCGGACGACAAGTGTCGCAACTGTGGTATGCCTGGGCATTTTATTAAGAGCTGCCCGCTACCGCGTAAAGGACAGCCGGGGTACGGGCAGCCCTTTCGGACCGCTTCCGTCGCGGACGGAGAAATCTGCCGTAACTTCAATTTCGGCGGCTGCACCACTCCTTGCAAGGCCGGCCGGCAACACTCCTGTTCGCGATGCGGGGAGTCGAACCACCGCGCAGTTAACTGCACCAAAGTTGGTACCTGAGCTGACAGTGCCGGCGAGAGCGACTACACCACTGCGCACCACCGCTTTCGCCGAACTGCTCACTGAGTATCCTGATGCGTCAGTAGTGTCGTTTATACTGGACACGCTGGCACACGGTGCGCATATTTTCTATGATGGACCGCAGAAAGAACGGTACACTCCCAATGCGGCAACCGCTAAGACCCACAACGCCGCCGTTACTGAATACATCACGAAAGAAGTGGAGAAAGGTCACAGCGTCGGACCGTTCTTATCACCACCTTTACCCCACTTTGTTACGAATTCTCTCGGTGCGCGGCTGAAGAAGGACGGCACTGTAAGAGTCATCATGGATTTATCGCAGCCCACCGGGGACAGCGTGAACGATGCCATTGACGTCAATAAGCTTCCGTTGGAATACTGCTCCGTCGACGATGCTGTTGCCATCTTGAGCAGCTTGGGCCGGGGCGCGTTGATGGCGAAAATGGACGTCAAGTCAGCATTCCGCCTGATTCCGGTGCGGCGCGATCTTTGGAATCTGCTCGGGTATCGCTGGAACGGACAGTACTACTTCGACGTGGTACTTCCGTTTGGGCTACGATCTTCTCCTTACATCTTTGAGCAATTCGCAAAGATTATTGACTGGGCAGTGCGCAGAAGAAGCGGTCTAAGCTCAATGCTTCACTACGTGGATGATTATTTTTTTGCCGGAAAGCCCGGCAGTGTCGAGTGCAGCACGTGCATGAGCACCATGTCGCAAATATGCAGTGAGCTGGGGGTCCCTTTGGCGCACGACAAGACCGAAGGACCCGCTACTCAGCTGATATTCTTGGGCATCCTGATCGACTCTGTGAGACAAACCCTTAGTCTCCCAACCGGAAAGCAAAATGAGATACAAGCGGCTCTTGAAGAATGGTCATCTCAGCGTTTCTGCACCCGGCAACAGCTTCAAAGTCTGCTCGGAGTCCTGCAATTTGCATCGAAGTGCGTACCAGCAAGTCGTCTTTTTACTCGCCGGATGATCATGCTGTTATCTACTCACCGGAACACCAAAATGATCCCCTTAAACTCCGATTTTCACAAGGATCTGGGCTGGTGGCGTGAGTTTCTGCCGACATGGAACGGCACCGCATCCTTTTTACAGCCGGACTGGACGCGGTCAGATGTGCTGCACCTGTACACGGACGCCTCAGCAACACATGGCCTCGGCGCTTATTGTCAGGGGGCGTGGTTTCAGCTCCACTGGCCACTGTGGATAACTGAACTGCAGCCGTGCATTGAGTATCTTGAGATGGTACCGATACTGCTGAGCGTGATCGTCTGGGGAAAGAAGCTGGCCGGCTTGAAAGTTGTCTTCCATTGCGACAATGCCGGCGCCACGCACGCTTGGGAAAACCTCAGATCAACTAACCGCGGGGTGCTGGATATCATGCGTCGCTTAGTTAAAGCCGCAGCAGTCGCGAACATGACGTTAACGCTTAAGCATATTGCCGGAATTAATAATGAAATAGCTGATGCGCTCTCTCGTTTCCAGCAAAGCCGCTTCCGACGACTAGCGCCACAGGCAGAGCTACATCCGGTGGACTGTCCCGACATCTTTCCGGATCTCAGGGCAGCCCTCTGCCATCCCCAGAGCTGAATGAGTTGCTACAGGCTCATATTGCTGAATCTACCCGAGCCACGTACAATGCTGCATTCAACAAGTTCCAGCAATATTGCGCGGTTAGATCGGAGGCATCCCTGCCCGCTAAGCCGGCAACTGTTGCGGAATTTGTAGCGAAATTATACGCAGATAGTAAATGTTATCGGACAGCCACGGTTTACCTTGCCGGCATCCGGAATCGCCACCGTGAATTTAATGAAGCAAGCCCCACGGACAACGACACCGTTCTTAGGGCTCTGGAAGGCTATCGCCGTCTGGCAGCGCCACAAAAGACCGGCGGCTCCCGGTGACACTGGCGCACATGCGATATCTGAAGGACGCTTTGAGAGTGGCCCGCATATCAGAGTACGAACAGTCACTGTACTGGACGACGTTCACTTTCCTGTTCTTCGGCTTCTTCCGCATTGGAGAAATAACAGCAGCCGCTACTAACCGTTTTGACCCACGGCGGACTTTGTTATGGGGGGACATAGTGGATGTTGGCCACCGCCTAACGGTGCAGCTGAAGCTCACAAAGACGGACCAGACGGGGCAGGGTAGTTCTGTCGCGCTGACGGCGACTGGACGTTCAGTCTGCCCCGTGCAGGCTTACCGGAATTACCGTGCTCGCGTGCCCGAGCCTGCGAACGAGCGGCCGCTGTTGCAGCGCGAAGACGGCAAGTTCGTGACAAGGGCAGACGTGGAGAAGTGCCTCTTTCGCCTTCTCACGGATCACCCGGAGAGAGACCGGATCAGCACGCACAGTTTCCGCATTGGTGCGGCAACTACGGCCGCGGCCAATAACGTGCCTGACCATGCCATCCAACTGGCCGGACGCTGGCGGAGCAACTGTTACACCCGCTACATTCGCCACGCTGGGCCACCCGTGCCACTGAATCCTTACCGGACCGGATAGATTGTTTGGGGGCAGTCGGGCGGAAGTGGGGATATCGGAGACTCGAACCGGTGAGGTCATCACCTGCACCTTCGATCTCGCGTATGCCGCCGCGCCGTCGACCCGTTCTTCCCGCAAACGCCCAACTCCGCTGCCGCTCGAGTGTACGGAATTTCCACAAGAATTTAAAGAACAGTTAGCAAGCTAAGTGCAGTTAAATTCGTGGCAAATTCCCTGTACTGCTTTGTTAAACGTCGGCTCGGCCCACTTTCTTTGTTGCGCATGAGAACGTTTAATGTTGCCGCCGGCCGTGCACACGGCCCGATTTTTCTGTTGCTCGCCTTCTGATCAGTCGTGCTGACGATCTGATACGTTCAGTTTGCCGATTTATTCCTCTACCGTTTTCGTTTACCACCCGCCCACCCTACATGGTGGACTTTGTTGTTATTGCTTTCGCAACTGTTATGTTACTCAATGCAATAAACGGGGGCAGTCGGGCGGAAGTGGGGATATCGGAGACTCGAACCGGTGAGGTCATCACCTGCACCTTCGATCTCGCGTATGCCGCCGCGCCGTCGACCCGTTCTTCCCGCAAACGCAAAATGAAAGCAGAAGCGATACAGACATCCAGCTTTAAGCTGCTTTAAACAATATGCAACAGTAATATTCGAAATATAATAAGGATTCACAAGCGGCTTGTCAAGCTTGTGACAAGCATATATGGTTGTTTTCTACATACACGAATTCTACATGGTGTAACGAAACTCCAATCCAAGTTCAACCTTAATCACTCTTTGTAATCCTCGCTAATGACGTGCTCCATCTTGCATTGCAGCGCTTATAAATCCGTCGCCCACTGGTCGCAGCCGGGATGGATAGGCGGCATCACCATCTCCTCGCGGTTGGTCAGAATGTCGGCGAACTTGTAGTGCGCTCCACGGCGCTGCTCCCGTGTCCGGAAGAGCTTGTCCTGCCATTGACCGTCGGCGTTGGCGGTCATCATCAGTTGCGGGGGCCCTAAAATGTACATTAGCCTTTGTTATTCCATTCACACGAGGATCGTTTAGACCATCCCACCCAAAGGCAGTTTATCGCCGCGATCCGTCTGCCACAGGATGAACGTCTTCCCGTACGTCGGCATCATGTCGGCCATGACCTTTTTCTCCAGCGCCCACGGGAGCCCACGCGCGATGAAACTGCCTATATAAGAGCAAAAAAACGTAAGTGCTTTGTTTTAACGCATAGTGCGTCAACAAACGTTTCTATGATGGCTTACGGCATAAAATGTGTTTGTAGAGTTTCTCTGTATAAAATTTTTTGAACCGCGGACCAACCGGCACATTCCATTATCTTTGGTCATAGGTACATCATAGCTTGGTCAATTCCGATAATGAACGAGAATCTAGCTTACTAAATTAAATGTCACTGGTTTTCACTCCTACATTGTACCTCATACGTCAAAAGCGTACAGTTAAAGGAGTTCATAAACTAAACTTTCAAAACTGTCCGGAGTTCATAAACTGTCTGTTTTTATTACCTGATTTGACATCAAAAGCATGGTTGTGCCAGAACTTCTGCTCTTCCTCGTCCAGCTTGCAGATCTTCTCGGTGACCACGTACTCGATGCCGATAAGCCGGGCGCCGGCGTTCGGGGAGTCGAAGACGGCGCACTGGAAGACGTCGTCGTTGATGGCCGCCACGTAATGGTGCAGCTCCACTTGCCGGTTCGGTTGTCCACTGTATAACATCAACTGCTTTTTATTTCTCATATAAAGCGAATAGGCAAAGGTACTGTTAACTGAGCCTACTTGTAGAACGCAAACCCGCAAAAGTGGGCTTTAAACTGTTTGAGTGAGTCGAAGTTCTGTGTCGCCTGCCTTCCCAACTGGTCTGGAAAAATAGGTAGCCATCGCACGTTCAATAACTCGAGAAACAATAGCAGGTATTAAGTTACCATTAACTATCGTTCACGATCTCCCATCGGCCCGGCGTCCGATCCACCCGACTCCCACCCGGTAACGAAGCATCCATGACTGCTGTTATTTACCTAACTTGATAAACAAATATAAAAAACCTCATAACGATGTTATTTCTCGCTTGACTATAATGATGATAGTAGAATAACTGAGTTCCACTCGAGTTTCCTACATTGGCGGACGTTTCCTTTAGCTTGGTTGAACGGTGATGGTAAGGGAGCGGTTTATTCCCAGTACGTATCGGCTGTGTAAAGTGGTACTGTATTCATTTACTGTAGCGGCTCGATTAAGTAGCATCACAGAGTTTGTGTACGAGAAAGCAGCACACATGCAGCGTGTGCATCCCCATGAACATATGGATATGTCGAACAGCTGCACAACGTAGCACAGGTGAAGCGGTTAACGCAGGCGCTGGCGAACACCGAGGAGCAGCTGCGAAAGGCCACCGAGGAACTGCAGCGCCCCTTATCAATGACCGGTGGATCCCGATCGCCACTGTTCACGGTCAACGTTTGCCGATTCAGCCGACGGCTTCCATGCTGCTGTGGGGCGCGAACGTCGAGCATGCCGACGCTTCGTGGATTGCGTCAAGCGGTGCGGATGGACGCCGAGCAGCTGTGGAAATTGTTGGCCTCATGGCTTACAATCTGCGACCTGCCGCACCATTCTCGCATTCATCCCAAATTTGGCTCGCTTTCCAGCTGTCGATAATCGGTGTGTAATATGCCATAAAACGCCGGCTGAGCGAGCGTGATTAGTCAGAGTGCATCGGCGCCCAGCCTGGCATTCTTATCGGCATCCGTTAATAAATGTGATATTACCACGGTTTCCTGTTAACGCTTTATCTCACATCCTATCGGTCAGCGCACCGACTCCAATGTACAAGTCCGGCTCCAGATTTTTAGACCGTTGTAAGTAAGCGGGATATTTGAGAAACGTGGGCTTGAGCCGTACAAGGTGCTCTACGCCAGTGCATCCAATGAAGAGTAGATAAAATCCAGCCTTACCGTGCGCTATTCACTGCGTCGCGCTTACAGCGGTCTAAAAATGTTGAGCCGGGCTTGTAGCAAGCGTTGTATTGTACAAACGGCTATCAACAGAAAGCAGTGTAGCGCAAGAAGACACCGGGCGGTCCGGTACAGTTCACAAATGAACGCCATTATTTGGTATGTCAGTTGTGACTGACTGCACTCATTCTTCCATCCGTCCAGCACGGGTGGACGCCGTTCGCGACCCTCGGTGGACGTGGGCGCTATTAAGTGCTCCCACGAGGCAGCCATGCAGCGCCGTGAGGAGGAATACCGGAAGCAGCGAGAGGTGGAGGTGCAGATACAACCGGCCTTCTGTCGATTCCATTTGGCGAAAAGTGTAAAGCGATATATCATCGATATCCTTGCTCCACAAAACGAGTTGACGATCTTTTGTATAAATTAACGCATTACTGCTATTTTGACGAAGTTTCCTTAAATTTGCACCAGCTGCAGAGTGCACAGGCCGGTTTTTATGCAGCATACGAGTAGTGTTTATTAATGTTGAACTTTGTATCCTCTTGGATTGCACTCATATTACCGTTATTACGCAATAAAAAAGTGGCGTTTCAAAAGGTTGGTTATATTAATATTTCTAACCATAGTTATTTTTAATTTAATTAGTGTAAACTAATTAATTAGTGTCTAAAAGATTTAATCAGTGTAAACCACGCAGGCATATCATTATGTGTACTGGCTGATGCCATTATAGGCAAGTATTTCTTGCTTATTCCGTAAGTGTTTCCCTTACCGTTAGACGCAACTATGTAACAATATGATTTAAAAAAAGTTGGTCAGTGCTTGGTGTTGTGGTGATTCGGTTGGGTCACGTGCAATGGGGTTCTAATTGGCCTACAATGGTTTTCGTAATGACGATCACGCAGGGCTGATATGTCCAGTTATCTGAGCCGTAATTTAATCTACATCTATGGCACGGTTAGTACACGTTAATTTTTTCCGGCATGTGTTTTTCGTTGTATCCACAGTATCCCACCGTATTCCACAATATCCTCTGCGTATCCTTCATGTATTCCCCAACTTTTCTACATTGATTTAGATACTGCAGTATCCCACCGTAAATCTCATGTGCGTCCGAAATGTAAGTGCTATCCGGATACTCTACGGATACAGTAAGGATACGTTAAGATACGTTGGGATACTGCAGTTAGTGATGGCCTTTAAACCTGCATTCAGCAGGATACATGAACGATACGTACAGGATACTGTGGGATGCTGGTGTTACGAGTATAAATGTGGCTATATAACTATCCGGGATGGTGGGGAATAGTGGAAGATGGCATTAATACTAGCCAACCATAGTCGCAACAAAACAGCAGCTAGTGGCAACTCTTTACTGATGGAAAGTCCAAATGAACAGAGCGCATTTTCTGGCAGCATCGCAGTGCTGCTTATATACTCTAAGCATCAGGAACAGAAGATCAAATCAGCATTAGAACAATGAAGAAAGATCTAGAGCGTCATTTAACAATGGGGTGTGGCTCGGGTGTGACAATAGAAAATAAGCATACAATGATGAATCATATGCAACTAGTGCATTGATCCTTATTATGTGATGACAATAATTAAAGGGCAGTAATTAATAACTAGCTGCTCTATTGTAAACGATGGTCATATAATTATGCAACAATATTTTACCTATAACACTGGCTACATCACTTAGTGTAAATTCTGCACGTATTGCAAATACTGTTAATGTGGTTATTCTTTTTATTAGCGTATCCCACAGTATCCTTTGCGTATCTCCATGTATCCCGTTAATGTACGTGTTTTCTTAGGGTTCTCAGGTTTTCTTAGGTTTCTTAGGTTTCTAACGGGGTTTATGTGGGATACATAGAGAATACTGCAGACATACGGAGGGATACGGCAACAATCGAACAAAAGTCAAAAAACTGCAAGGATACATGTGATAGGTAGAGGATACCGTGGGATACGGTGGGATACTGTGGGTACAAGCAAAAAAACATGCCTCCAAAAATTTAACGTGTACGAAGTCGTCCATATCTAGTAGTTTATGTACGGTGTGATACAATCCACAGTGCTGTGGAATCTGTTAATTTACTCCACAGTATCGTGGGATCTACGTATTGATTCCTGACTAGAACGCATGCGCGTCCGTCAGTTCGCACAATGTAATATAAAATGTACAGGGTCGGCTGTTTATAAAACTTTATGCAGATAACTTTAGCCGTAGCTATAGGTGTAGCAGATGATCATCTCTCTTAAACTTTGTAATTAATTATGCGTATGTGCGAACTTGTACTACTTCTAGTAATTAACTAGTAACTACACGTCTATTGTTATCTTAAAAAAATTAGGAAACGTATTATTTTATAAACTAAGTGCCGGTCCACTGTCTAGGCTCCTCGATAATCCAGTCTCTTCATGGATGAGTAGAGCTCGTCAAAGAATCGATTTGACAGTTGACACGCAGTGATGGAATCAGCTGCACACTGCAGTGCAACTGTTGCAAGTGTGTCACTTAATCTACAGTTCACAAACCTTCTACAACAAAAAGCTGGAATGCGGTACTGAAAAAATTCATTGAGTACGAGCGGTATTCGGATCAATATCGTCATCCAGAGCTAGCGTCATGGCGCCTATGCCACAATAATCAGTGCATTCTGACGCCAGCTGTGACAAGAGCTGCATGTCTTTTGGCAGCAGTGCGACGGTCGACCATCCTGTGCAAAGTGTCGTGTCGTAAACCTCGATTTCCAGCGCGTGCTCTGTTTCAGAATGCTTGCCCCCGCAAACGAATATTCGGTCGTGGACAATGCAGGCAGAATGGTCATACCTCGGCCGTCCCAGTGGTTGTATCTCTTCCCACGAGCCAGTACCCACTTGCAGACGGATGCAGTCAGCAATGGCCATATAGCTGCCCCGCATATAGCTACGCCCACTGATAATGTAAATGTAGCCGTTTACCACGCCCATTGCAAACTTTGTTCGCCACTCGGGCAGTTTGCGCGGTTCTTCCCATTTGTCGGCCATCGTATCGTACCCGCACAATGTCGACGCAGTAGCATAATATATGTGCTCGCCACATTTTGTTATTGCTAATGCAGTGGACGAACCTAATTCAACCCTGTAGAAAAAATACGATAGAACCCAAACCCAGTGCGTCCACTGTAAAAGAAGATCAGTTTTTATAGCGTTTTACTTACCTCATTGCTGTTGTACCATTATCCAGAGCAGCAGTTGTGCCAGATTTTATGTCCATTTTCATAAAGTGGGCATCCCAGTTCCAGTAATAACACTTGTTGTTAATCAAGATCAGCCTTTTTGCAAGGCACACGTCCGAAGGAAGTATTATCTCGCGCCATGTTTCTTTGCTCAGATTCCAAAGAAAAAAGATCGAAAGTCTACCCTGTGGCGAATGTAGGCGGGTTTCGGAGGGGGAGCCAGAGAACTCACACGAAAGGGTCCCGATCACAAAAGGGTATTCTCTCGATCTCGTCCAGGTTACGGGGGGCCATGGCTGCTCTGGCGACCCCCTAGACGCGCCAGTGCGTCTACCGTTGGAGGAATTTGAACAGACTTCGAATATCCTTTCTACCTCTCCTAGTTGACCGTGATGTATTCTGATTTCGCTTCTGCGGTTGCGTAAGGATGCTGGGGCATTATCAAATTTTTCAATCTTGAAGCAACCAGTCACAGGATCGAACAATATCAAAAAAGTGCGGTCAAATTCAGAGCGGTCATTAAAAAGTAATATAACTTGTTTTTTCGAAAGCGCAAGCCCTACTTCTTTCGCGCATATTCTTTCTGCAGCCACTGGCTGCAGACATTTCCGGATAGGACTAGCTAATTCCCCTGCAATGTCGTTGCTAACAAAGGGCACGTAACCGTCTATAATCTTGATGACGTACTGGTCATCGGTAAGATCATCTTCAACAACATCCCCGTCTTTCACGAGCTGTTTCCTCTGAACACCACAGGATATCTCGGCCATCTCCAGAATTATGCAACCAAGACTCCAGATGTCAGTCTTCCGACCCGGTGATTCGGTTGATATTTGGGAAAATTTTCTCAGCATTTCCGGCGACATGTAGCGCTTGGTGCCGCGTAATTGCGCAAGGTCTGCCGAACATGTTGCATTACCTTGCATGTGAACGATGTCATCTAGGTCACTGATCAACAAATTCCTGCGACCGCGCTCCGAGATCGCCACAAGAACGTTTCCTGGTTTAAGATCTCCATGAATTATGAGATTCGCATGGAGGAACTCCAGTCCTCGGGCTATACACGTCACAAGCTGGGAAACTTTCATATAACTTCTCAAGAGGGCGCGGTTGTGCCTGGCTTCCCGCAAAAACTTCCCGAGGTCCCCTGAAATATTTTCTTTGTAGTAGGTAAGGGAAATCGCCCGGTATATGGTGCTTAAAATGGTATACAATACTACTATACATACGCTTAAACTTTCACTTCCGGGCACTCTGAATCACTTTTTTGTAATACTTTATGTCGTTAAAGCAGAATTGATTTGTATACGTTGCTCTGCAATCCGTTTGCGCGCGCAACATTCGATTGCCGAGATATGGCGAAATAAAATGGGTGACAAATTTAAATGCGTTGTCGCGTATCGAATGTCTGGTTATTACCCGAACTTCTTGAAACTTTGCGGTAAAAGACACATACCCTTAAAGTCGAAATGGCACCATTATTATCAGATTCATAGCATTTTTTTTCGAATTTAAACCACATTTCAAAAAATTAAAAATCCATTTAAAAATTATGGGAAAGTACTATGAATCTCAAATTAGTTCACTTTCGAATATAAGGCCATTTGTCTTTATCGCAAAGTTTCAACAAGATCGGGTAATATCCAGACTTTGATACGCGACAATGCATTTAAACTTGTGCATTTTTGTTCGCCATATCTCGGCAACCGGATGTTGCGCGCGCACACGGTTTTCAAAACAATGTATACAAATCAATTTGCACCACATAAAGTACGAGTATTACAAAAAAGTGATTCTGGAAATCAGAGTACACGAAAGCGAAAGTTTTAGCGTATGTGTAGTAGTATTGTATACCACTTTAAGCGCCATATACCGGGCAATTTTCCTTAAGCCAAACTAATGCGTTTAGAAGAATTCTCAGGTCAAAAGTTGCCTTACCTTCATGGTAGTCCATTGCTAGCTCGACGGTGGCTCCGACGCGAACTTTTGTGATTGAAATTTTATGATACTTTACAAGATTTTCGTGAGAGAGCGCAATAAGTTTCTTTAATTTTCTCACGGCTTCCTCCAAATTGTCGTGGTCAGCAAGTGCTTCGGAAGTAATACAGATCTGCATCACTTTAACAGCAACAAAATCGTCCCCAGCATAATCACCACGCTTGACAACTTTCGCTTTGTAGACAATGCCGTAGGAACCCTTTCCAATGAAATCATCTACATGAGAGTAGCGATACTGCATAGTACGGCCAATGTGCTGCACTGTGTCGTCCGTAACGGAATTGCTGTTCCCCATCGCAGCAAAGTTTTTGAATCAGGACAAAAGTTTAAAGTTGCTTGTAAATTATTAGGTTCGAGCACGCTTACTGTGAATTTCAAAGTCTGTTATGCTTTAATGTTCCAAGCAGCGAATGCCGCTTTCCTCTGTTAACATGAACTTGATGTGCAAGCTGATAACTGAAGCACCAAAGATATCGTCTTAATCTGCATTCTACAACCTACAGTGACTAATGACTAATGTGCAGAAGAGTGCAGTATATCCATACCAAATTTCGCTGCACCAGCGCTAAGCGCAGACTGTACTGTACCACAAGAATTGACTAGCAAATCAGTCACGGACAATGGTTTAAACATTACCAATGTTAAGAGCAAATTCAAGTTTTTCGGATAATAAGTACCGTAAAATCCAATATTAACGCCCTGGGTCATTTTTTTTGAGAGCTTCAGGCGGGGGGTGGGGGGCGCTTATAACCTCAGGGGGCGTTTATTACGGGGGGCGTCTAATATTTTAAATTATTAACGCGCTTTGATGCCCCAGTTTTAATGGGATTTTTATTACAAGCATCAAGGTACATATGTACTAGTACTATGTAACTATCAAGACAGAAAAGGATGATTTAGCTAATGAGCCTAATATGCACCGTGGTAGATGGCTAGCGTAGGCGTTTAAAACGTCCCGGGGCGTTGATTGTGGGGGAGGGGCGGGGGTTAATATCAGGTTTTACGGTATCCGATTTTAATTTAGAATGCATGTTGTGTTTATGTGGTGTTCATTGGGAAATTACTTACAGACTACAGTAGAAGCACTGATGCGAATTATAGAGTACACGTACATGCGATTGTACGAGTATTATATTATTTATTACTTATAATCATTATTGCACAACTAGTTTGTAACTGGCCCTACCTGCCTTCCGGGAACAGCGCAGATTCTTGTGGTTCCGCAAATCTCTGGTTGTAGAATATTAATTTTTTCTTACCCAACGATTAGGCATACGGAATCTTTACAGTTTATGTTAAAAATTTTCGCTTTAGGCTTTTCGGTGTTAGGATGTTAACGACAGATGGAACCGTGGATATCATCCAAGTCAGCGACTTTGTGGACTCAATCGGACTGCGTGGATGGACTCCGGAGGAGATGCTCGAGTTACTCGTCTCGATGACCAACGAAGGAAATCCCAAGGATCTCATTTCTTCGGCAACGACCGCATCGATCTGCCCATCACTTCTCTCGGTCTGTTGGGCGTCAACAACCCGATGATCGTCATCATGTCCAGCGATTTCTGGCGGAATCTCGAGCCGGTCCACGGCGGCCGGCAGCGCATCCATTTAGTGGAGAGCGAGCAGAAGGTGCGACGCGTGCAACCGGTGGAGGATCTGGATCTGGTGTACAATCTGTCGGTTTACGAGGACATCAAGCAGTTCCATCTGGGCACGCCCATCACGCACCACGACAGCATCGACTTGCTGGTTAACAAACGCCACGAAGCCGCGATTCGGCTGTTCCAGTTTCTGATGGATAGACTGGGCGCAGTCTTCACCGTCGGCATGGAGAACGAAGCCAGCATGGAGGCGCTCTTCCGGTTCATTTGTGTCTTGGAAACCAAGTACGAAAAGAACCGGCTGTGCTTCATGAGCGTTGCGGGTATCAAAGACTTGCTTGAAACACGACTGTAATATTATAAGGCTGCACAATATTAAGCAGATACTTGATTTTAATGCGGATTGTGCAAAACAGCGCCTCTCTATTTGAACTCTGGCAGTTTACATAATTTGAATGATGTTCTTGTGTTTGCACAACTTGCACTTGCAAACCGTTAGATGATTGTCTTCTTACGTTTGTGACCGAATGGCTGATTTTCATTTTTTAATTCTGGCATTATAGTCGTAATTCCCATCTGACCTGTTCAGTTCCAGCCTGTTTTCGACTAGGAGACATAAAAATCGGTAAATGCAATACATATTCTGAGTGCCAGATACTTTATTATTAACCGGTAAAGATCACGCCGCTTCAACTAGTTATTCAGAAATATAGACCAATTGTATTCGGAATTTAGAAATGATTTACGAGCTTATGGTTGTAATTTACAAATACGAATTGAACAGTACATAATTTCATACAACTGTAATTCCCAGTTCAGATTAGAATTCAGTCCTTGTAATCCTCGCTGATGACGCGCTCCATCTTGCACTGCAGCGCCAGCAGATCCGTCGCCCACTGATCGCAGCCGGGATGGATGGGCGGCATCACCATCTCCTCGCGGTTGGTCAGAATGTCGGCGAACTTGTAGTGCGCCCCGCGGCGCTGCTCCCGTGTCCGGAACAGCTTGTCCTGCCACTGCCCGTCGGCGTTGGCGGTCATCATCAGCTGTGGGGGTCCTAAAGCGTGCACTAACCTTCGTTATTTCGTTTATACGAGAAGCATTTAAACCAGCGCACCCAACGGCAGTTTATCGCCGCGATCCGTCTGCCACAGGATGAACGTTTTCCCGTACGTTGGCATCATGTCGGCCATGACCTTTTTCTCCAGGGCCCATGGAAGCCCCGGCGCGATGAAGCTGCCTGTTTAAGAATAAAAAGCGTAGATGCTCCGTTTTAACGCGTATTGCAAAAACAAGCGCTTCTCAGGTTGATGATCTTATTAAAATGTTTCGAACCGCGGACCGACTGGCCGTTTTCCCCTTTTTTGGGCCAAGTTATATGCACAGTCCTACAGACTCTGCTTGGTAGTCTGGTTAACTCCGATAACAGACGAGACTCTTGCCTGCTAAATAGCCAATGATCAATGTGACTAAAAAAAGTACTTAAATACTTCGTTGAACGCATACTGAATCGACAGATGCTTTCTGTTGCACACCTTGTTGATTTTATTATTAAATTTGGAACCGCGGACCGACTGGCTGAATAATGGTGGTATTCGAAACTGAAAAAGCGACTGCATACTCACTCAGCTTTCGCGCCTCAATGCATGCATTGAGGCGCGAAAGCTGAGTGAGCGCGCAGGAGATAAGATAACGCGCGCGTGTACGTGACGCTGTATGAGAGAAATCGCCGTTTCCCGCGATTCGCGGCCAGAATAGCTACTCCGGAGTAGCTTTTCTGGCCGCGTATGGCGTGAATCTTCATACAACGGCACGTACATGCGCCCGTTATCTTATCTCCAGCGCGCTCACTCAGCTTTCGCGCCTCCATGCATTCGCCGCGTATTCCGTCGCTTTTTCAGTTTCGAATACCCTTAATGCTCTTAATTTTTTAGTCCATCATTGTGTCTTAGAAACCTAGAGTACGGTAAATAGGTAACTGAAATTCGCGATTAACGATGTTTGTACCGGATTTGACGTCAAACGCGTGGTTATGCCAGAACTTCTGCTCTTCCTCGTCCAGCATGCAGAAGATCTTCTCGGTGACCACGTACTCGATGCCGATCAGCCGGGCGCCGGCGTCCGGGGAGTCGAAGACGGCGCACTGGAAGACGTCGTCGTTGATGGCTGCCACGTAGTGGTGCAACTCCACTTGCCGGTTCGGTTGCCCACTGTACAGTGAGTATATCAGCTGTTTCTCATGTCGCATTTAGGTAATACAGACAGAAAGGACACTGGCAGTTACACTTACTTGTAGAATGCGAATCCGCAGAAGTGTGCCTTGAACTGCTTTAGCGGATCGAAATTCTGTGTCGCCTGCATTCCCAACTCTTTGAACGTGGTCTGGAAAAACAGCCATCATACGTTCGGCAGATCGAGAAAAAATAGCTGGTATTACTAGTAACTACCGTCCATGATTTCCCATCGCCCGGCGTCTGATCCACCCGACTGCCGCCCGGTAACGAAGCATCCATGACTGCTATTATTTACCGTTTTTCATAAATATAAAAAAACTTATAACAATGTTATTTGCTCGCTGGACTATGAGTCTATGATGATGATACATGTCGTAGAATAGCTTAGCTTCGGCTAAGTTTCCGGAATTAACGGATGTTTCCGTTAGCGTGGTTAAACGGTGATGGTACAGGAGTGGTTTATTCCCAGTACATATCGGTTGACTGTTATTCGTGCACTCGAACTTGACCGACTCTACCGCGATTATTTCATAGCACGGTTTACTGCAGTTATATAAGGCAGTTATTGGACAGAAACCGGTTGCAGCGCTAGTCGCCTGCAGCGTCAACACCAGTACGCATTTTAGCTGCCGAAGCTGTAATTCCTACCTTTTGCATGCGATTCTAGTTGCGGAGTTCTTCGGTGGGCCCTTCGTCGGATGCTGATATATGCTTGATACATGTATCTGTACGTTATGCTATAATGCACAGAAGGAAAATGTTAACAACGCAATCCTGAACAGTGTATTACTATGTTTTGTTTATGCTGGAATGCTGTCTATAACTGTACAATCAGTGATAGATGATATTCCAGTCTAAAAAGAGCAACGTCCTCATCCATCACCATTTCTCCAAGTACGTTGAACTTTGTACAATTAGGTTATTAAAGTATGATTCTTGAAGTGTCTTTATTCATACTTCCGAATATTTTTATCAGTAGCTCATTCCAGCTACTGTCAGGTATCTGGACAGTATGGACAACCGTTCTTAACATTACTACTTACAGTTTCGCCGCCGCTATGGCTGCTTGAAGGATTTGATTTTCAAAATTTGATAAGAAAACTTTGAATTTTTGATTCTGCTTTTGAATATTTTACTGAGTTTCTGGGGGCTACACCAAACGGCAGATTCTAGCTGTTTCTTAAATCGAAGTTCGTAGCTTTTTGTTAAGGGATTTGGCCCGGTACATAGCACCAAAGTCGGGTACATACAAGGGAACTTTCGCTGTCGCGCACTCCTATACATTTTTATGCATTGCTTTATGACATTTTGTAGCCAAAGGATTTATATACGTAGGCGTGAAATCCGTTTGCGCGCGCAACATCCTGTTCGGGAGTTATTAGTGAAATAAAATTCCAAAAGTTTAAACGCGCGGAGGTGCACCAAAAGTCCCACTATGAACCGATGCTCTTCAGATTTTGCATGAAAATACACATTACTATGAAGATCGTTTTGGCACCGAACCAGCTTTCTACCATTTTTTTCAAATTTTAAAATAAATTTCAAAAATTTAAAAAATTATTTTAAAATTTGAAAAAAATGGTAGAAAGCTGGTTCGGTACCAAAACGATCTTCATGATAATGTGCGTTTTCGTGCAAAATTTGAAGAGCATCGGTTCATAATGAGACTTTTGGTACACCTCCGCGCGTTTAAACTTTTGCAATTTTATTTCACTAATAACTCCCGAACCGGATGTTGCGCGCACAAACGGTTTCTTCGCCTATGTTTACGAATCCTTTGGCTACAAAGTACAAAATATCATAAAGCAATGGAAAAAAGTGTTTGGGAGTGCGCGACAGCGAAAGTTGCCGTGGATGTATGCAAATTCGGTGCTATGTACCGGGCCAAATCCCTTAGTGACTAGCCGGGACTCAGGCCCGGGAGTACAGATATGTGACCCTATCTGCATTGTATTGCGTTCTGGGAGCACATTTAAAGATTTTTCGAAGTGTTGCTTACATCTTTTAACTTTTTCAGCTTATAAGAAAGAGACACGTCATTAAGCGTTAGATGATTACTTGATGATGTTATTATCTGTATACCTTTAGGCTGTAGTCGCGGTAATAGAGGAATATGCTGGCCTTAAAACTTTTGGTGCAAAATAAAATCCAAGGGAACAGGTATTTGTGTGCAAACAGTTTATTAAAACATCTGAAATTAAATCTATTGCGTTTTTCCCTTGCCCGAACGATGCCGCCACTAGCGTGACCGTAATTTCTGGCGCGGCAGCACAGCGCAAAATACAAGTTAACGGGTTACGGCCAGCTCCGTAATACGGCGCGGCATGTTACATTTTTACACTCTCTAACTCTCTAGGCTTCTAAATTTCTGATGCAAGCTAAATATCGCTCTAAATTCTTTATATTGCTCTAAATTCTTCTTTATGATTACCTTGAAACCAGAGGGAAATAAATTTTGTCTTTGTGGTAAATCGGTACGGGTATTAGATTTCTGCATGTACCTTTACGTTACAGGTACTAACAATTGTAAATTCGTGTACACGTAACGAGAACTTGCAAAACGCCCTTTTTTACTGTGTAATGACATTTTGTAACCAAATGATTTATATACATTGTTAAATGCGTGCAGCATCCGGTTGCCAGAATGCTTTTCTAATGACCCTAAGTAGCTTGCTGTTGAGCTGGTTTAATGACCCCTCGAGGCACGCACCACTCACCAGTATCGTCGTTATGTATCAGAAATCATCAGTACGTATCTGAACTTCGATTATTGACGTTGACATACACATCTTGGACACGTAATTGTACGATAACGTTCTCATAATTATTGGTTATCAGGTGTGTTAGAATATTTCCTAACGAAGGTGTGGTAGTAAATACCTGGCTCCAGAATCGCAAACCATATTTATAATGTAAACATCAATCACTCTCTTTAAAACAAACAATAAATAACAGAAATTAACTAGGGCGGGTGCGATGCAAATGGAGAGGTCTTCCACCTAAACAAATTTCAACAATTTCCATTTGCTTTACTCTTTAATTAGTGCGCAAGTACAGAGCAGTGAAGCCTGTGAAGGTACAAGGTTAAAAACAAATTTTGCAACCAACAGTTATTCATGTAGCGCGCAGCATTTAGGAATTGGTGCCAGTGAGAGCGAAAACAATAAAAAACATACTGATGTAAATCTCTTAAAAAGTGCTTATACTTTGAGTTGTTTTTTTTTGCCGTGTATCGATATACCGTAAAATCCGATGTTAACGCTCCCACGACCCTGAAATTAACGCCCCGTGCGGTTTTAAACGCCCCCTCCTGTAGGTCACGAAAAAATAAAGACCTAGAGCGTTAATATCGGATCTTACGGTATAGAAATATCGAAAGCTAACAATAATAATTTAATAAAACACTGCAATTAAAAGTGACCGAATTATTGCGAAAATACGGGTATGTGTTATCTACGTAGCAGTACTAGCCATGTGAATATTGCCATGCGAAAGAGTGGACTAACCGCTCGCCACCAGCCAACATCTACAGATACTCTATTTTTTTCCATATACAGTGATATACTGCATAAATTTCTTCTCAAATAATTAAAATAAATACTGCAGCCAAAGACAAACACCGGTCAAACAAACTAAATCACCGCTAAATGCACACGTTATCTCCGTCCATCGCCGACCCCGGCGCCGCCGTCCTCCAGCAGCTGGCGCACCTGCTCGACGGTGTCCTTGACCTGCTGGCTCAAGCTGTTGAAATGGATGTTCAACGCCTCCGACACGGACTTGGCCATCTCCATGGGGATCTCGCGGACGTAGGGCGGCAGGCGGGCCTGCATGTTCTTGGCGATCTGCAGGGGGATCTGCTTCATGCCCTCGCCGGCCACCGTGATCAGGATGTACAGGTGCCGGAACAGCCGGAAGGGCACCGTCCGCAGCGCCTCCACTAACGGGTTGTAGTTGGCGCTGCCCATCGCCATCAGGGCGTTATTATTATTATTATTATTGCTGTTGAGGCTGTTCGGGCGGTGGAGCTCCCGCTGCTGACCGGAAGTGGTTGGCGGGGTGCTGTACATGGGCGCCACATTTTCGCCTACTACAGTTCCCTTTATTTTTATCGCGCGGATCGTCGATCTATTTTTGGATAATCCTATACTTTTTACTGGTTAGTTCTACTGCGGATAAAATAAATTAACAACATTTCAGTGGAAAATAAATTTTTATTCCTGTTCAGACATTATTATTTTTATTATTCCTTTTTACATATTATTTATATTTACTTCCGCTGAAAATTTTATAATTTGTGCCAACTTATAAAATATTCTGAACTGAAATTTTCTAAATTCATTGCAATTATCGTTTTACTATATAAAAATGCACTTTGACGTGCATTGGCAGACTGGAGCGTTGCTAAGGCGAAATTTGCATTACTTATTATTTTTGCTGTCTCTTAAATTACTTCCGTAACGAACTTCCGTACCCGACACAGACACATTTTTGCATTGGTACTGAATATAGAGGAGCTTCGCTACGCTCCGGCCGATTAAACAATAATAATTTTTGTTCACTTTTAGTTAATAATTCTTTTACCTATATTTAACAGATTATATAACAGAAATTTTTTATTCTTTTTTATATTTATTCGTCGGTACAAGTTTTGCTGTAATAAATTCGAACACGGTAATGAGTAATGAGGTTAAAACATCCCTCAGTTAAACATATTTATTTAATTAATTTGTTAATTGTTATATATTTAGTAATTTTGATATTCTTAGAAGTTATATTACCAATATAATATACACTCATGATGTGTCATCTACTTGTGAACTGTGACCATTGTCTTACTAACTGATCTACTGTGTGTGAGTGTACGGTGCATCCAGCCTCCAGGTCACCAATAGCCTTTTTAATCACATGTTTAGGTGCAGTAACTTACTAATAATTATCGTGAATGTACCGTGTGGTATATACATAAGCAACCAGCTTGTATAACATTGAACAACAGAACATAACAGAACTAAACCAGCGTGTGCGACACTTCCGGTTTCTTATAGTACACCAGGTTAATGATAAATTATCAAGTTTTCAAACAACGCAGAAGATACCGTGTCTCTGGGTACGGTACATACGAACGCATTTTGTGAAAGTGTCGGGAATGCAAAAAAAAACATCGAAGTAGTGAAATCGAAGTAGTGGAATCATCGAAATGAATCGCTGGAGTCAAACAAAACACAGTGCACCGTACATGTTTTTTCTGTGGTGAAGCGTACATATACGGGTCTGGTCAACTAACCGATGCCATGTTCCTAACTTCCGGTCCAAACACATGCGCATATCGGCATATTTTTTGTGCAGAAGCTGCACCTCGCTCCAGCTAACTTTTGCGGCAGGTTCATTGAACCGTGACAGGTTCTTATATGCGGTATACGACTAGAATCAGTCGTAGCATATAGGAAACTGTAGTTTCGGTTTTGGTCTTCGATATCCGTGTAAACAAAAGTAATTTTTATGCCCGTAGAGTACGGAAGGATCCGGCCGGTTGAAGGAAGCGGGCCTAACAGTCATGTGACATGAGTCATGTGACATGAGGCGAGTAACGATGCGTGAAACTTGTAGATAGCGTTGTTAGCTCGGCATCTTTTAGATTACATTATGTGCTCCTACATTATGTGGAGCACCTTGCAATGTGCTCGTACATTATGCAGGAGCACATTGCATCGGTTTCCCATCGGTTCTTGGTGGAGAAAAACGGAATTATAGCATCCAAACAACGTATCCATATTTCAGGCAATGTGCTCCACATACAGTAGGATACACTGCAAGATATTACTTAATGTGGAGATTATAAGGGTAGGAATATAAAGTGCTGAATAGAGAGTTTAATAATATAGTAAATTATATTAAAAGTGATATGTTTGACGGAAAGTGATAATGGAGAAAGGGTGAATGTTAAATTAGGGTGAAGGTAGTGGGAGTTTTACTATAGTATGGTAGAAATGTATTCGACTTTCTGGTTGTTCGTATTTGAGTGTTTAATGAAGTGTTACAGGAAGTGGAGTGTGTTGAGGGTTGTAGATAGTGATGGATTATTGTGGAAAATTCAAGAAATTTCGAGAAAGTTGATTGCTTAATGGAGCAGACTATTATGTTTTACTCTGATAGTCTTGGATGTGTAGGAACAGGTGGTTTGTATATAGGAAGTAGGTTGGTAGGTACATTAAAAGGTTGTTTGAGAAAATGTATAGTTTAATTTGTTTGTTGACTGGATTTTTTGAGTTCGGGGGGTACATAAGAAGTTGAGGAATCTTGCGTTTGAGCTATTATAGAGTGGACGAAGTATATGGAGTGAGCAAAATGTTTTTCTTGTTTGTTATTTTTGGTGGCCGGTGTGGATTTGTGGATACTTACTGATTCAGGTTGCTGTCTTTTGTTTGGCTTTGGTAAGTCTTTTTAGGTTGAGTATGGTTTAGTAAGTTTTCTTTCATACATTATTTTCGTTTAAGAATTCTTTTTTTAATAAAATACTTGAAGGTGGTTGTGATCGTAAGAAATACATGCGTGAGTATATGCGTGATTATAGAAATAAATGCAAAATCGAAACTGATGGTAATTGTAGCAGGGAGGATAATGTGCGAAGTGGTGATGATTTTAGATATGAGAAGGTAAAAGTTAAAAAACAAAAATGTAATTGGAATACTGAAGGTGGTGCATTTTCTGGTATGTATGGAAAAAATTATTGGAGGATTTTTGGACAATTATTGGACAATTTTTGTAAAGGGAACGTGCTAAACGACATTTGCGGAGTATGGTAATATGTAATGGTTGTCCGGATCTTTTCTTAAGCACTACTTTACGATTTTGTCCTGAATTGTTGTGTTTTGCTAACCCTGTTCAGTTTACATTTTTGTTTTTTAACTTCACATTTTCATGTCTAGCATCATCACTACTTCATTATCTTCCTTGCTACAATTACCATCAGTTTCCGTTTTGCGTTTTTTTTCTATAATCACGCACATACTCACGCATGTATTTCTTGCGATCACAACCAGTTTCCATTATTTTATTAAAAAAAAACAATACTTAAAAGAAGCTATCTATGAAAGCAAACTTACTAAACTATACTCAACCAAAAAAAACCAAACGAAACACAACAACCTGAATCAGTACGCTTCCGAAAATCTAAACCGGCCACCAGAAAATAACAAACAGAAAAACATTCTCCTCACTGCATATACTTTGTCAAATCCATAATAACTCAAACACAACGTTCCTCAACTTCTAATATACCCACCGAACTAAATAAATCCAGTCAGCAAACCAGTTTAACCAAAAATTCTCTCGAACAACCTTTTAATGTACGTCCCTGCCTAAATCCCATATACAAACCACCTGTTACTACACATCCAAGACTATCAGTGCAGAACATAATAGTTAGCTCCATTAAGCAAACAACTACACAAATTACTACTACACAAATTACTACCACCAAAATGACTATGTAAACCTATGGAAAGTTACAGACTAAACGTGCAATTTTCAAGGTCTCAACTGTAGTAAAGAAACACCCACAACCTCTCATGTCCTTCATACTGTACACTCACAAAATTCTTTCCCCTACTATCATTATTCCTTTTATATACACAAATCCGAAATTATTTTAAATCCCAGTATTCCTTTCTTATCCCGTACCTGCCGCTACACAATCGAAAGGTTGTCCACGCAGTGTATAATTTTACAGTATGAGATTGTTATCAGTGTATGCAGTTTAATAACTGGATATATCAGTTGCTGCTTTACGCGCCGCGCAAGCGGCAGTCGCATAAGAAGCGTGACGTAACGACGCGTATTAAAGCAGCCGTAGGTTTGAGCGGTTTGATTGGTGTATCAAAAGTTTGGGACGGGTTAGCAGCAGCTACCAGCTTACACGACTGCCGGAGGAAAAAGTAGGAAGCCCGGTTCTTCGAGGAAGCGCCTTCTTGTATCTTTTACTGTCTGCCGCTAGTCGTACAACACAGTCGGCTGTCATCGGGCTCGCTCGGACATGGGAAGCGGCTACCGCATACTATATGTATTGTACAATACAGAATACAGACTGCATTTAAACAGTCTTTAAAGTACTTCTGTCTTCTGGTACATGTTGCTATTCTTAGGTGTTCTGCACTAAATCTTGTTGTTGGTACGTACGCACATTTACATAAGAAATGCGAACACGAATAATAGCGACGAAGAAACAGAAAATAGTCCATGCTGCGTCTTAACCGTTCGTGCAATCTGCAACGCTAAATTTCATTACTAGTACTGCAACGGTACAAAAACAATGCCTGCTGGTATTGGTTTGGTATTCGTTTGCGTAACACATACGCATTATAACAAACGTTTCGCTTCTTTAAAGAAAACGACATGTCTTTTACCATGGTTAGTTGTTTTAACGAAAATGTTAAGAAATCGTCTACGAAAAGATTTTCGTAATGAACGGCATCGTCCATGGGCATTGGCGTTCTGCAGGCGACATAGTAACCATCGCTGACCTATGGTCAACAGAGGCTCACAAAAAATTCCCTTTCTTAATTGAATTTTTTCATCGGGAAATGCTGATTTTCATAAGGAAACTCGCACTCCTTCGGGTACCGCCCGCTGGAGGGTTAACGGCGTTGCATACTAAAGTTGGCGCCTTAACAGACGGGTGGTATTGTTGTTCACGTAAACGCAATGTACCGCCAACCCGAAACTGCGGTTACGTTACGTATAGGAATTTGAAACACTGCAGTTCAACAGCAGCCTGGCAAGCCGATTGTGCAATACATTTGTACTGCTAGATTTTGCCTTTACAGACCATAGATTCGCATACAGTAAAATACAGTACATTTTGATTCCTTCATGAAATCCACAAGTGTCCCAAATATGATGATAACATTAAATTAAAAATTAAAATAAATTTATTTAGTATAATCAGCAAGTAATTGATTGGGAAAAATGGCAATAGTAAGTAATAGTAAGTATTTGAAAAATTTTGGGTTAATAGTAAGTAACAGTAAGTAAAAGTTTTGGAAGATTAGTAAATAGTAAGTAAGGTAGCAGGAAGCTGTAGTAGCACATGACTACATAAGTGGTTGTGAAAGATTTGAACGGTCTAAGCTTCAGAAAAAATTTTTGAAATTTAGTATTGTGACATTGAGGAACGTGTGAAAGTTCTGGAAAGGTCAACAATAGCAGCAAATTTTTCTATATGCATTATGAATTCAAAGTACTTAGCAACACGCAAGATACTTAAAATAATTAATAAAGTTTGATGTTCATAAGTACGGGACTTCAGGAATCGCGAAGGCATCACACTCATATAAAATTTTAAAATTTTCAAATATTTCTAAGCATTTAAAAATATTCTGTTTTCCAAGCTCAGTTTGTAAATATTTATTGAAATACCTTAAAATTTTGAAATTAACATTTTAAAAAAATTCTAAAAATTTCCAAATATTTCAAAAACTGGCCACGCGCAGCGGGGCCAAAACCTCTATATTTTAGCATTTCTACGTCTGAAAAAAATTCTTAAATTTGGTAAAAAGTTCTGATTACAGTAATACAAGAGCACAACTAATTTAGGTAGCTGTCGCAATCATATCTATTCTTAGTATTAACATAGGAGCATCAGTACTAGTGGCCCGTCTGATGTGTGGTTAATTTAGGTGTTCATCATTGCTTTTTGGACGACGCAATTGCAAGAAAACGTTCTAAATTTAGACGTTTTTTTATACTTTTTCTCCAAACTTCCTTTTTCTTTTTTTCAGGTTATTAGTTTTCTTAATCTCGTTAACCTCGTTAATAGGTTTCAGGATCATCACTAGCATCATTAAATTTCTTAAGTAATTTTTAGCATCACTGGGTTATTTTCTCGTACAGCGGTAAACCGGAATGTCTGTATATTCAGATTTACAAGCTTGTCCCGTAATTTCTTACGAATCAATACAGCGAAACACACAATTTTACGACGTAGTGTAGTGGCAATTGCCATAGTGCAAACTCAGCGCTAAATATGTGCTGTTTGTACCTTTACGTAGGAAATTACCGGACAAGCTTGTACATATGCAGAAATGGTTGGACACCCCAGAAAGCACTAGAATGGTCTACGTTTACCAATTCTATGTAAAAATCTACGTTTTCAAACAATATTATACCCTCGTAAAAATAGGCCACTGATTTCCACATTCCTAATTTTTAAATTGAAATTCCATACCTAAAACACAACTGGGAGCGCGCTAGCGCGACCAACACTTGTACATCTGAAATCAAGGAAAGAACCACGTGATTTAATAAAACTTTAACTCTAATCCTAGTAATAATTTCAATGCACCTTGAGCAGTCTGATTGAAAATTGATAATGGGGGCGTAGCTCTGTGGTTAAACGAACGGCTTCAGTATAGAGTCTATAGTTGATAATAAGCGGCATTCTCCGTAAGTATTCTCATCATAAACCAGCTGTTTTTGGCAGATATTCACAGCTAATTCGTAAATGATGATACTTGCAAAATATTGTACAATCGCTGACGAATGATATCACAGTGATATCATTCGTCAGCGATTGTACAATATTTTACAAGTATTGTATCTAGTCTTTGTATCAGTGATCTGATACGAATCAGCTGTGAATATCTGGCAAAAACTTTGTATTTGGCAGATTTGTTATACCGTGTCACTTCCCTTAATTCATTTATAAGAAATGTACTGTAAAACTGCAGCAGCGTTTTGTAATAATTACTCGTATTATGGAGCGGCTAGCTCTGATGCAGCGTTTATTGCGCTTCCTAATGAAGTAATACAGGTTTTTTTTTCACTGGCATAAACGCAATTGTAAAAATCCACCAGGCTTCACGCTTCCCATTTACATGACATTGTTGGAACGAATGTGCAAGCTTTTTGATAGTTTAGTCATTGGCAAATTTGTACTATGTTGGTATCTCGTGTCTACTCTTGTGAATTTTGTTATACATATACGGTTCGTGTCATTGTGATATCAGTTTATGATTAACTTTCCTTGTACTGTATTTTGTTCTATTCTATAGAAATAAGGATTAAAAGAATATCTAATGGATATATGGAAGTTAGCTGCATAATAGTTGCGGCTACCGTTTATTGCGATTGTACGCAGCAAGCTGGAATTTCCAGTCGCAAACGAAGTACAAACTACAAAGTACATCGGCCGATTACATAACCATATCGTGTCCCTGACCTGCTGGCGCAGCCCGTCAAATCGCGTTCTTGACCTATATGCGGCACTAACCATCGTGATCGAACTGACATAATATTATAACAGCATCCACGGTCACACTAGTGAAAATGAATTAAATTTAAACAGTTAAAAATGGCTACGCGACAGGTCATCGCGGGACACTTGGTTTTACGGACATTTCGAAAATGACATTTTGATTGGATGGAATAACATAATTATAACGTCAGAGGCGCTGCGGTCGCTTGCTGATGTAGGGAAAGGTCACAAAGCGCGGAAAGGTCGCGTGGATATGCTCCGTGTTAAGCGAGATGCGAGTATACAGTAATGATGTCTGCAGAAGGTTAATGTAGGTTTGCGTACAGGCACAAAGCGACAATGTACTGTAGTATTCATAACCATGTTTCGAGGTTGATAAATGCGGAAGTTACGACCAGGATACGTATTCTTTTATTGACAACTGCTACACACTAACAATAAAATATAAGCAGGCAACTCGATGGCGAAACTGACTACCACATTGTTATTGTGTGTGTTATTGATATTACCGGTATACGTAATTATGGAAAACTGAATATGTAGTTCAGAACCATCCTACAGTAAATATGTCATGCATAATGCATTAAGCAAGTAAACTAAGAACAACATGTAAACGGTATATTTGCCCTTTGGAAAGGTAATCGCCTTTCATCCGTCGTCGAATACATACGGATACGAGTATATTATGGAGTATATGGTGGTAGTCAGTAGTTGTTTCCCTCAGCAACCGCTGCAGCAGACGTGGGTGTAGCCCTTGTCGCAGCAGAAGCTGGCGTCATATCCGCTGGGACAGCAGCTTCCCCATCCGCAGGAGCACCGCTCCTCGCAGGCGTAGTTTTGTCCCGCCTGCGCCGCCAATTCGAGCACACCTCCCAAATCACGTTTGGCGCGGACCGACACATAGTGAACTTTCATGTGCTCCAGCTCCAGTGGATTCACGTAACCCCCAGCCGCGCCGCCAGGGGTGTTGACATCCAAACCGGCCGGTTCTTCCTGAACACCTGCAGACAAATACCTTATGGTCATGACTGGACAAGATAAAAATGAATAGATTAATTTAAAAATTTAATACAGTACAAAAACTCAAATAATCAGGGCGAAACATTAAACATTAATTTTGCCACTAATTATAATGTCACATTAATTATCAATAAATCGTTAGTCGCTCGTTACTGCTTTCAAAGCGATTTTGATAAATAATTACAAGCTACAGCGTACAAAATAATGGTAATAGTGGGCAAAAGTGACCTTTGCTTGATCGAATGACAAACTGAATTAACTACACTATTACAATTTATAAAACATTTGTGAAGCAAAATTAATCAGTGTTACTGACCGATGGTTGCTGTGGAGGTGGCCAGAGCCAGAACGACGGCGGACATGAGCGCAAATTTAACAGCACGCATTTTCAACTCTTTAGGAAAAAATGTAGCTAGATCAAATGCTTTAGTACTAGATCAAATAATAGCTGTAGATCAAAATTGTATGGATAATAAATGCTGAAGAAAAAGTCTTCTGATTAAAAAAATATTACGGAATTTTGCGGTTTATATATCACCGGAAAAACTGCCCATATGCAGTACTGAACGACTATGCGCGATAAGAAAGCGCGTTATGCACAGATTATAATCCACTGATAAACAGGTAAACACCAGTACCACCACGAATAACCACTGATCGCCAATAGATAGATCCTAAAATAGATAAACGTTGATAGGAAGCTGCCCGCACGATAACGGAATTTCGACAGATGATGCAACAAGAAACCGGCGAAAAACGAGCCACGGAGTACCTTCGCCAGCGTATCAGCATTGAAATTCAGTAATTCACAGTAGAAAAACCAGTATTATTCACAGTCACCGCATGCAGTGAAATTCAGTAGGCAATTTTTATCTTTTTTCTCGCATTTACTATGTTTGCCCGTCAGTCAGTACTTTGAGCTTTGCGACAGCGACAACTTTGAGAGCTTTGAGATTATTCCTGCTATTTTACTTAAATAATAATTTTTTCATTTAAATCAACCACAATGATTTATATTTTGTAATTTTGTAAACTTAAAAACAATCAAATTGTAACTAAGGCTTTTTATGGTATTGTCTCAATAATAGAAGATTTTTTATTCGGCAACAGCCTGTACTCTATGACAAGAAGCCTGCGCAAATTTAATCTAATTAAAATGATTGAATTTAAACATTGAAAAAACTTCCAAAATCGTTAGTAACTTAGTATCATTACGAGCACTGTAGTGATTGATAATTGTTTGTTGTAATAATTCTTTCGCACTGTAGTGATGTACTGTGACCTTGGTGTACTAATGTTACCCGTATTCGTAGACATTAGTTGCCTTTTTAAAAGATGGTCAAATAGTGACCTGCGAACGTACATCTAGATTGGCAACCATACCGTTGCCAACCGCAAGGTCACAGTACATCACAATTATTATTTTAGTGACTATTCTGTAAGTTAAGAAGCCATGTGTAATTTCAGAATTATGAAGGGATTTAAAGTTTAACTGGGATTTGTTGTGTTAGTAATGGCAGATTAGTTTGTTACCGGCCGCTCCGGGGTAGCCGTTACGAAGGGGCGGTGCCTGCAGCGGTCGTTGCTCGGGCGTCCATTGGTCGTTGGGAGCAGCGCCATACGGCGGTGGCGTGGCCGAGCCAAACGCGTTCCAGCCCGGCGCCTGATTAGCCGGGTTCATGGAGGATAGCGACGGCAAGACGTTGAGCGGCGAAGTGGCATACTGCAGGGAATTGTTGGCGATGGGGATGGTGAAGGGCCTAAGGAAGTAGTGAAAAAGGAATCACATGTAATTCTTATAACTACCCTAGTTGCTCTGAATCTGTGATATAATTATGCAAATCTGTCATGCATATCATTCACACACGCACACGACAGACACGAGGCTGTCCTGCACGCCAGACTGGGTGGCTGAAATTACAACATTCTACCTAGTGCGATTGCTCCAGAGCAAAATGCAACCGGAAGTCGAAAATGATCGTGCTGTCGGCACAAAACGAAAGCTATGATTGGTCACAGTTGTAGCTCGGCTCAAAAATTTGCCAGGCGCGGAGTATTTTGGCAGATCCCGACATTTTCTAAAAATTCCAAAATAAAATTAGGAATTTTCATTTTCCCAGGTTCAGGGAGATGCCTGCCGTTCTCCTGTTATCTAGCGGCTACGAATATTAAATTGAGTTTATGTTTCTCCATGCATATTCTCCTATTACTTTTTTGCAGTCGCACAGCACCTTTACTTGCTTTACAGCGTCAAACTGTTCAACGTTAAAATATCGAAAATTCCAGTACAAAAATGGGCGTAATTCACATTAATCGCGCATCTTGAATTTTGCCACGAGCGGCAGATTGTCATCGCACGCGGTTTATTGTTATTATGGTGAACCTTTAAAGTTTAAGTTGCCGTTGGCACTTTTGACTCCTAACATGACCTTTCCAGACCGCATGCCACTGCATGTACCACATTATACTGAATAAATAATAACATACAAGATGCTCATACAATGTTTTCAAAAACATTAAGGATAATAAATATGAATATACGAGTATATTAAGCAAAACATTATTTGTGCTGTGCAGCCGAGCCAACATGCAGTTAGTCGTATTAATCGAAAACGAAAAATGCAAACGGAAGTGTTACACATAAATTAAAATTGCCAATAAAAGTGTTTTGTTTGAGCGTTAAAACTATGTTAGTATATGTCCGAACAGCGCAGTATTCCAGAAATTCACATCGAGTATTACATATGAACACAATGATAATCTGGCTTAATACTTCCTGGCTTAATTTCGGAGTAGCAGCGTATACTGGTTATTGCCGTGATATTTTCGAATCGAAATAAAGATTAAGTGTCATTATAGTGTGGCTTTTTCATAACATTACGTATAATATTATCATATTAGTATCTGGTACCACGAACGATGACCGTGACTCGTGAGAAACCATTAATGAGTTGAAGTGTAACTTATTATTTAGTAGTCATAAAATCTGTCGATTTCGAGATACAGACAGCTGGTAAAACAAAAAGCTCATTCTACTTTTCCGCTCCTTCCGTCGTGGCAACAATTATGTACAAGCCAGTCCGGAAATATTCAACACGTAATGATACGGCTAGTGCATAATCAGCGCACTGCAAGCGCTTTCTACGATGGCCAGTGGCCACTAGATTCTATGTGGCAGTTCCGCCTATACATTTCAAGCACGGCAGAATGCCTAAACGAGCTCCAATTAAAAGACTGTTTCTAAATTGTTGTTTTATGAATTTCTAAAATTGTTCTATAATTGTTGTTTGTTATTTAATTTCTAAAATTTACAGTGCTTTATGTGGTCACAATATGTATAAACAATTGTGTGCGGTGGCGCACATTACAGTACGTAAAAGTCTTTATAGGAGGATCTTAACAACAAGAGCGGAAGCCTCATGCAGATACCTTTATGGGCATAGATGATAGATCAAAAATTAAGAAACATTAAAACGCTGAAGGTTCTGTAAATATGGATATTATAAAACTAAAATAAACATGTCACTGCTGCTTCTTCTAAAATGTGTGTACGGTACCTTGGCGCTTCTGGCCCGTGACAACAACAATATTGTTTCCATTAATTTTCTCCACTACCTTCTTGGTTCCGCCTCCCCGAGGTCCGGCCGCTGGCGCACCTGCTCGACGGTGTCCTTGACCTGCTGACTCAAGCTGTTGAAGTGGATGTTCAGCGCCTCGGACACGGACTTGGCCATTTCCATGGGGATCTCGCGGACGTAGGGCGGAAGGCGGGCCTGCATGTTCTTGGCGATCTGCAGGGGGATCTGCTTCATGCCCTCGCCCGCCACCGTGATCAGGATGTACAGGTGCCGGAATAACCGAAAGGGGACCGTCCGCAGCGCCTCCACTAAGCTGCGCAATACATGGGACTGTACAGTGTACATGGTGCGCTGTACTCTGTACATGGACAGCCGCATTGGCACCTACAAAAAGAAACGTTTTATCTCACCGCTGCATCTGTACATCGCTTGCGTAACTGCAGTAAGGTATGATTTATTCTGCGTTAATATGAACAAATTATGCAGAAAAATACGCCTCCTAAGATCACGAGTAACTATTTCCGTTGTTCTTTTATTACTCGTTAGTATCCAGCTAACCGTATGGTATGCTTCTATCTACATTAAATTTTGCAGAAAAGTGGGTAAATAACAATAAAGTAAGAGGTACGTACATTCGATAAAACTGGAAAGTAATTTCCCATTATTTCAACCATACTTGTGCTGCATTAGAGATTTTGCACATTACAAATACATGGATTTTTGGAATAATGTAGTCGAAGATAGTACTGTATTCGCTCGCACATCTTGGACCACAGAGTGTGTGTACGGGAAAAACGCGCATTCAATATACACACTCTAACCGGGCCAAACGCGCGATTCGCGATTTGATAAATTTCTGATGTCTTACAACATCTGGACTGGAGAACTTCTTGAATAATGAAAAAAATTAGAGCTCTAACAATTTTATCATGTTTAGGCTCGAAAGCAGCCATTAACATACAGCTTTGGCGTAAGCACGAGCTACAAACGGATTTTGTTGTGGTTTTGGGGTGCCCCTGAGGGGAGGTACGTTCCGCGTCAACATTCTTGATGGCGATGAACCACCGAACAATGCGAGCTTTCAGCTACAGAACCTTTTTTTTCCAGAGTGAATTGCCATTTAAATGAAAAGACTTGATTTAATAAACAAATTCACAAGAAGAACTGTTCATCTTGAAACCAAATGAGGAATATTTCGTAGTCGTGCATTTTGCCCGGTTAGAGTGTGTATATTGAATGCGTGTTTTTCCCGTACACGGACTCTGTGGTTCAAGATGTGCGAGCGGATACAGTATTTGAATAAACATAGCCGGTTATCTGTACAACAATAATATGTAATTCTTACAGTGTATTTAATCGTATATTTAAAGGCAGTACAGTTAGTTTAGGCAGAACGATTTTCAACAGCAATGACCTGCTTCATTTTATTTGTGATTTTTCACGTTATAATTGTAGTTATAACTGAGGAAATCACTATAGCCACCCCCGTTAATTACAGGCACACTCTTTTACAATTAGTTAAAACGGTACCTACAGAATGCAGCTAGGGGTCTTATTAAGACCGTCTCAAAAGAAAATAACTAATTAATAAAAAGAGTGCCTGTAATTAACGGGGTGTGGAAATGGGATGGCTATAGAAAACGGGGGGTGTGTGGGGTGGCTATAGTGTCATCCTGTAATTAATTGATGAATTATTATTGTTCATTTGTGGTATTATTTTCACTCAGTTTACCTATAAGACTTATCATTTGAAAATTTAAAAGTAATTCTTTGTTGAATTGGAATATCTTAGCATTCTGTTGTTACCTGCCGCCCCGGGTAGCCGCTACGAATGGGCGGTGCCGGCAACGGAAGTTATTCGGGACGGTCGCTGCTCGTTGGGAGTGGCGTCATACGGTGGGGGCGTGGCCGGTCCGAAGGCGTTCCAACCGGGCGCCTGATTAGCCGGGTTCATGGAGGAAAGTGCCGGTAGTACATTAAGCGGTGATGCGGCATACTGCAGGGAATTGTTGGCGATGGGGATGGTGCAGATCTTGGCGGCGGCGTTGGTGTTTACGCGGGAAGAGGCGCGGGGTGGTGGGGCGGTTGAATGGCTCAGGCAGTCGGCTAACTGGCACGGACACGGGCCGGGCCAATAGTTCCTATTAGGAGGGGTATAACCATAATAGTCCATACTGTATTCGCCGGATAGGCTTGTACCACTGTCATGGTCGCCCCCTGCACTTTCCCTCTTTCGGGCATCGCACACATCACACAGAGCATCGAGCAGCGCGCGTAGCTTCTCCTTGTACCCGGCTCTGTATTGGAAGTTTGTCTGTCGGACGCTTACGGGAATTTCATAGCGAACTGACCACTGCAGAATTCTGCTGATACGAGTAACTACGTATGCTGAAAGTTATTGATATACTACATGCTCTTGATCTAAAACCTACCCTACTGAGTTCTGTTCCAGAACGTTTAAACCAAGCGGAACGTTTAAACCAAGCGTTCAAAATGAAAACCAAGCACGCTGCTTAGAATTCGGCGTGCTTTTAGTTGTCCTGGCTTGATGACCTTTGTAGCCATTTCCGGTTAGTATCGCGAAGGTATGTAGACATTATCTTATATACGAGTATCGTATTATCTTGGCATCGGTTTCGTTAACACTTAAAGACAGGGCTCGCTTGTTCAACTGGGAAACTATTGAGTAGGTCTAATTTCAAATAGTACTTTACGGTATAGAGCCCGGTTTTAAAAGATACTAGTACAGTAGTACTACAGATAGTCACTGCTGGCACTTTTGGTGGCCAACAAGATTATCAGAATATAACATCGTATGGCCCACGGCTTATTTGTGGGAAGCTTTTCCGATGGTCTTTGTGCTAAGAATATCCAATTTAGGTTAGGAACCTATATAACTCTTAAGAGATTACACCTCGAATATTTTTTATTTATGTTTGCTCAGCGACATAACAGTCAGTCACGCCACTACGTCGGCCAATACTGCACAAGAGATTGCATGTAATATCGTCTAATATGTAATTTAATACAAATCTGTCCAGGGCGCGGTTACCGCATTTCCCCTCAGAAAAATTCCATTTTTTTAAGACAGAATAGGAATGGAGAACACTTTAAAAAATACTTTCATCGGCAATGATCTAGTAGGCGTGGCAAAAAATCAATTTAAATGATACAGATAGGTAGGTATCGCATGTGTTGGTTACTATGTTACAGTATTCCAGTTACTCCAGTGACTTATATAAGCCATAAGGGGAATTCAACTGCTCAGGCAAGCACTCCCTGTGCTTGCTGCCGTCAGTCGGCTGGAGTTTTACTTTGTGGCTAAACATGGTGCTTATGTACCGCGCCTGATTTAACCGTATATATTGCCGTAACGTCGCACTAGCTCCAGGCGGGTGACGGCATCAAGTACAGGGAGTGCTGGCCTCAGCAGAAATTCCCCCTATATTTTATGATATGGTTTGTAAATTTAAAATCATTTGAAGTTCTAACCGAAACTTTAAAATTAATCGTATCGCATTCGCACCGCATCGCTTTGTTTCGCATTGTATCGAAAGTTTTGGCGTGTGTATGCCATTTTTGACACCATGTACAGGGCCATTTCCCTTAAGCAGTCATTGTATAAAATGCTCATGCCCTGACTATTTCTGTGTTGCCGAAACACTATGAATTCGTACAGGATGCAGATTTTCGCAGATTTCCTTTTTTCTGTAATTCACCACTCAGCATTCTTTCCGTCAATAAAAGGTTCTACTTTGGCCAACTCTAGCGCACTATAGACAGAAGTTAATAAGAAGTTAGATCAAAGACCACAGCATTTTTCATTAATTTTCCGGATTTTCTTGTGCAGGTGTAGGTACAGTAAACCTTCCTTCTAAGAGCATTAAGAACAGGCCATTTCTCTTATCAGTCACGTTGTAAGGGAAAAAGAATACCGGACATAGTTTTTGACCTTCCCAAAACATAAATAGGAAAGCAATGACAAAACCGCGAGGTAGTGCGTCAACAACCTTTAACAGTTTCTTGGAATTTGTTTTGCAGCCGGATCGCCGTTAAGCAAGGTCTGCGTTTAGCTTCACTATCTGTACATGCTTAATGGTTATTATTGTTGATAAAACCACCGGTATACTGTAGATGGCCGGCTGATTACATTCGTGGCGCGAGATATAAATTAGGAAAAGTTGCTTCTGGAATTCCCTTTAATTTGTATAGCGTGAGGTGCGCTGCTGCCGGCTGCTCGCTGATGTTATAAGGAAAGGTCACGAAGCGGTATCGCGTGGGTACACCGTGTTAAGCGAGCTGGACGCGTACGACATGGCGTCTTCCATTCGCGAATAAAATCAAAACGCCTTCTTACTATTATTCTAGATATTTATTAGATTAATATTTACCTATAGTAGATTTATGTTTGTGTGCAGATGCAAAGCTACAGTCAGAATTATCGTTAAGTATGAGCGTTGATAATCGGGGAAATCACGAACAGGACACGTAGTCTTTTATTGGCAGTATAAGCAGACAACTTGATGGCAAAACTGACTACCACGTTATTACTATAATATTACGCAAGCTCTACGATATTAATGATATACATAATTATGGTAAACTGAATATTTAGTTCAGAACCATACTAAATATGTCAAACTGCATTAAGCAGCTAAGCCAGAAACACTATAAAAGAGGTTGTTAACAACATGTATACGTGTATACGAGTATTTACCCCGTAAAAAGATAATAAGATGTATAGTGGTTATGAGTATATGGACGTGGTAGTCATTAGTCAATCGCCGTTTCGCGGCGCATCAGAGGGCCCGCTCAGCATTCCCGGCAGCAGACGTGGGTGTAGCCGTTGGCGCAGCAGTTGCTGGCGCCCCATCCGGTGGGGCAGCAGCTTCCCCATCCGCAGGAGCACCGGTTCTGGCAGGCGTAGTTGCGCCCCGCCTGCACCGCCATCTCGACCACATCACCCCATCCACGTTTGCCACGGACCGACGACACATGCGGACCGTTCATGTGCTCCAGTTCCAGCGGATTCACGTAACCCCCCGCCGCGCCGCCATGGGTGTTGATATCCAAACCGACCGGCTTCTCCTGAATGCCTGCAGACAAACACCTTATGCTGATGATTGAAGTACCGTAGAAAAAATGAACAGACAGTTATAAAGTAAATTTAGCTAGTAATAGACAGTTACTAGTAACAGTAATAATACATGAATTGCCTGCGCTGATATGGCAGCTAATGAACATGATTCAAATTTAAACAGTAAAAAATCAACCGTTATTCGTGATCCTAGGACGCGTATTCAGTGTTCCCAATACAGCTGCTGTATTTTCTCTAACATAAAATAACTAAATATTGGCCTAAATATGGAAAACTAAGCAAATAATATAAAATAATTAACATATGCCACTGATGCTACATTAAATACGAATTAAAGTGTACAAAATAATGGATAAGTATAGATCGAATAACGCACAAAATTAACAGTGAGACTATTACAACTAATGACTAAACATAATTATACCATGATAATGGACTAAAGTGACCTTTGCAGGGCAGAATGACAAACTGGAACTAATCAGTACAAGTTTACCTTTCAACCAACGACAGCTATTTAATTATGGAATACCACAAAACAGTGGTGTAGCAGAAAAGCAATGGTTAATGACCGATGGTGGCTGCGACGGTGGCCAGTACCAGGACGATCGACAGCGGACATGAGGCAAATTTAACGGCGCGCATTTTGCAACCTTTAGGAAAAAACGTAGCCGGTTCTATAGATGAGAATTTTCTGGATAATAAATTCCGCTAAAGAAAAGGTCTTCGAACTGAAAATTGCTACGGAATTGTGCGGTTTATATATCCCCGGAAAAACTGCCCATCTACTGTACATGCCGTACTCGTGGTCTACATATTATTCTAACAGCAAGCTGTACATCCCCGTCCTGCATGAAACGTGTCACACACACGTTGTCGGTTGCCTACACGGATACAACCCAAGTCCAATTTAACCTGCCCGTATATCCGTGCACCGATGTTTACATGGTCCAAGTCCATGAGATGAGCACAAGCGGCTGCGCCTGCAGCACGATACGGATGTGGCTGTGCGCATAAAAAACGCTAAAACTGGAGGAATATTTTTGATACACAAGGGGGGAACGCCAGCGGATATATCACTAGTTGATTGCATCGATTTCCCACCGCCGGCGTTTACTTAATTACTGTATATGCGTATTGCTTTCTAATACGTCATTTTCTAACAGCGCTGACTGTTAATTATATAATGGTACTTTATCAATATTTTTAGCTATTGTGCATAACGCATTTCCGTTCGCGTATAGGCATACGTGCAGCGTGTAGAGAAACCAGTAGTTCCCATGCCCCGGAACACGGTGAAATTTAGTGGGCAGTTTTCCTCTCGCGATCATATGGCGGCAGTTATTTTAATTAATTGGCCGACCGTTGTCAGTGTAAGTTGTGCGTCGAGCGGGTGACCGGCGCATAATGAAATAATTTAATGAGCGGCAAAATTCGTGACAAACTGGAGAAGCGAGTTACAGAGTACTGCCTTTATCTGCTTTTATCAAGCAACTTTTTCGTTTGGCTGTCATTAATATAAGGGAAATGCTGCTGCTTTGGTGGTACTTCCGCTGTGCTTTGCTTCCGCTGTGCTGTGATAGAGATGTTGGCTGTTTTTTTAACGTTTAACTTTTAACTATGAATCAGTGTGTCCGCGCTTGCATTTTTTATTATTTTCATGGCTATTGCTCATTAAAACAACTGAAAGAAAGTAAACGCAAAAACAGTACAAACAAGGGTTACATTTTTAAATGTACAGATACGAGTACATACAGTAGATCGACATCATAAAGATATGAAATTCACAGCCGTATAGCACTATGCGCAGAAGTATGTGTGGTCAGTGTGTGTGTATAATATTGTGTAGCACCATTTTGAAGTCCAGTGTAGAAGTAAATATATTTCAATGACGTAAACATAATTTGTATATAAAATAAATATAATCTGTGTATAAACATAATTCAGCGTTATGTAGATATGGTGGCGATCTAATACGAACGATATTTTATTCGCTTCGCTCTCTTACCAAAAATAATAAATACTGTTAAGCCAAATAGAACACCGTCCAAAAACACATTAAACCAACACTTTAAAATTAATTTCATCTCCGTCCATCGCCGACGCCGGCGCCGCCGTCCTCGAGGAGCTGGCGCACCTGCTCGACGGTGTCCTTGACCTGCTGACTCAAGCTGTTGAAGTGGATGTTCAGCGCCTCGGACACGGACTTGGCCATCTCCATGGGGATCTCGCGGACGTAGGGCGGCAGGCGGGCCTGCATGTTCTTGGCGATCTGCAGGGGGATCTGCTTCATGCCCTCGCCCGCCACCGTGATCAGGATGTACAGGTGCCGGAATAGCCGGAAGGGCACCGTCCGCAGCGCCTCCACTAACGGGTTGTAGTTGGCGCTGCCCATGGCCATCAGGGCGTTGTTATTATTGTTATTATTATTATTATTATTATTATTGCTGTTGAGGCTGTTCGGGCGGTGGAGCTCACGCTGCTGACCGGAAGTGGTGGGCGGGGCGCTGTACATGGGTGCCACATTGTCGCCTACAATAATGTAATCCAGCTTATTTAATCGCTGTGAAAGTATGACTTATTTGCCACATGTTTTAACTTTAGTTTACAGTGAACAAATTAGACTCCCGTAATTGCAGTTGATAACGATTTATAACGTCTTGATAATCGCAAAAAATTATTTTTGGGCTATAATTTTCATTTAATGTTTTAGCACAGGTAAATAATAATTCTTGAAATTTTCTGGAATTATAATTCTGGAAATTTTAAGTCATTTAAATTCTTGCTGGCATTCTTGGAATTGTTATTAATAGTTACTGTTTTTGACTACTGCTTATTTAGTTACTTGTCTAATTTAGTTCATCTACACACATTCCTGATTTTTCCCATTTACAAACTATTATTTTCTAACTGGTAGATTTTTAATTGTTATTTCGTTGCTGTTTTGTATTATGGCTACCTGTTCTAGCATCCATAATTTAATTTAGTTCCACCACAGTTCTTTATAATTTTAAAACGATTTATTTTTCATTATAGTTTTTTGGTCAGTTAAGTATTATTACTTATTTCTATATACCCTATATTTCGCTTTTAATTCAGCAATAAGGATTTATAATGCAATAAATTTAAAACGATCTATCCAGTTTTTATTGACATGTGTTAGCCTTGGCCGTTGCGGATACTATTTTATTTTATTGTTAGTAATTACTTTTATTCGTATTTCAGCTAATGCTTTTTTGCTTCCGCCAGGTTCATTTATCTGTAAATTTTTAAATTAAAAACTAATTCAGTTTTTAACTGAGATTTTTTGGTTTGTTTTACCGGCCGCTCCCGGGTAGCCGTTAGGCCCGTTGCGAATGGGCGGTGCCGGCAGCGGTCGTTGCTCGGGCGGCCGTTGGTCGTTGGCAGTGGCGCCATACGGCGGGGGCGTGGCCGGTCCGAAGGCGTTCCAGCCGGGCGCCTGATTAGCCGGGTTCATGGAGGAAAGTGCCGGTAGTACATTAAGCGGTGATGCGGCATACTGCAGGGAATTGTTGGCGATGGGGATGGTGAAGGTCTTGGCGGCGGCGGTGGTGTTACGGGAAAAGGGGCGGGGCGTGGTGGGGCGGTTGAAGGGCTGCGGGCATTCGGCTAACTGGCACGGACACGGACCGGGACAGGCGATGGCCAACGCTACATTATTTATATACAATCAGCGGCTTCATTTAATTAAATAACGTATATGGGCCAAAGGAAGGTCACCACTTACCTGGATCGGGAATTTGGTCGCACTGTAAAATGTCGTATACGCTTTATAATTACAGTGGTCAGTAAGTAGCCATTATATTTTTAATCTATTTTTTTTATGTAATTATTTTTTCTGCAAAATAATTATATGGTGTATCGATTCAGTTTTGTTTTCAATTTTTCACTCATTTACTACTCGTATAATTATGTAATACATAATTCATCGGCACAATTTTTTGTTGTAATAAACTCGACCAAAATAATGGACCAAAGCTACCAAACCCACAAATTAATCAGGTTAAAATATTTATTAAATGAATTTATTATTATTAGTTAATAATTAAATATTTTTATTTATATGTAAACTTTATTAAGTATAATTTCATTTATGTTATTTCATTTGATTTTTATTTAATCATTTATGATGATTTCTTTGAATTTATGATATTTATTTTCTTGGCGCTTTTAATTTAATGCCACTGGTTGTACGTTAATGAATTAATTTTTTTCAAAATATTAGGGACACGGGAACGAATAAAATAAAATATGTACCATGAAGAGATTCTCATTGGTGTAGGTGGCGCCGTTCGTCGCGCAGAACTCCAGCGCGGCACCCGGGGCGGGCGGCGTAGCGGCAGCGGCGGCGCAGTCAATGCCCAGCGCCAGTAGTGTGTCATCGCACGGGCACCTGCAAAATACGAATGGCGCTGGCACTAAACATAATTTCGCTTTGCTAATGGCAGACACTAGCAGACATACGCGCCCACACAACGAATCCCGATATCTGGAAAAACACAACGAACAAAAATTACAACCCAAAATTAATAATTAATAACGTGCCATTAAAAGGTTTTTATATCATAATTTATAATCGAATTAGAAGACAACACCTTACCGGCTCGCAGTCCTTGTTTCAAGCGGAAATCGCAGGCGCTCTCGTACGTCTGTGCGTTATTGGCACACACACGGCCTATAATTGTATGAAGATAATGATTTTTCTATTCGTATATATATAAGTAATATTTTTATTAATCATTTATTAACTTTGCAGCATATCTGCTGCATATGTAACAGTAAAAGTGATCAATATTATCCGAATGGTATTAGAAAGTTATTTAAGCGTCATAGAAAATTAGTACGAGGTATACATGATTGTCGCACTGCAGCTCGTAATAGTGTTTTTCATTGCCACTGCACTACGATATTGACAATTTTTGTACTCTAACAGCGTGCTATCACGCGCCATGCTACCATTGCAAACCGTAGCCGAGAAGAAAATACTTGAAATTTCTCTTTTATAAATATTAAGAATTATAGCGGCGCCATAAAATTATGTACAAGGCGTGTTACCGGTTTCGGCATCCTCCGGATTACACGTGCACGCATCGCTGCCGGCCAACTGCCCACGGACACCCATCATCCCGAAAAACGCCAGAAAGATAAGTTTTGCCGGGAATATGTGCATCAGTACGGTAAACGATAGATCCATCGCACAGTGTGATTCAAAAAACGAAAAATATACAGTACAGCACGCGAATGAGGGTGAAGGAAAGAAACAATGGTCGGGTGTTGAAAATGAGACAGTGAAAGAGTCGGATGGTGGCTAGTGCACCGCGATGCCGGTGTTAAGTCGACAGCGTGTGACCCACTGAGTAAACGGCGCATCCATTGTTCGGAAGCGGTCTTAATGGCGCGCTAGGGCGCTTGGACAATGTGTATCACCCCACACCGGGCCACTAACGACCATGCACGAACGCCTAATCCCCGCGCAGCGCCCCGGCGGCCGGTGGTGGACCGGCGGATATATTTCTCACTATGTACATGATACTGTGCATCTCGTGCGCTTACTCATCCGGCGCTCTTGTAACGTACAGTACACGGCCTCCGTTTATTTGACTGTCTTTCATATATTATTCTTTATTACGGCTTCCGCTGTACAATACTAACAACATCTGAACAATGTAGCCGTACGTTCCGGCATATCACATAATTTTGCCCAATTAATGGCAGGTGAATATCAGAATATTTCGCTTACTCGGTATTTATACAATTACTTACATTAAATTTTTTCATTTGTAGTGCGTACAACGTCCATTCATATTATGTAAAGTACAGTACTTGTTTATAATCTTTTATTTGTACTTCTTCTAAAATGTTTTTACTTTTTTTATAGCACCTCCATTTTTCATTTATGGTACTTGCAGTGCTTATTCATTCCTAGTATAGATAATTGCTTATTTTTTTATGTTGTATGGCATTTGGAGTTTTTATTTTTAGAGTACTTCACAGTTTACCGTGGTTATTTATGTATAGTACGGTATTTTGTTTATTTTTTTTTCAAGGTTTCTTTGTGGTTTTTATCGTACCTACTTACATTTTTTATTCAACAGTACTTGCAGTATTTATTTATGCATGGTACTTTATTTACTTATTTATTATAGTATTTTCCCCAAATTTTGCATGGTAGTTGCATTTTTATTTACAGTAAAGTACTTCTAGTGTTTGTGTTGTATTTAATAGATTTTCTTATAATATTCATCAGTATTTATCTGCATATTATTTTGTTTTTTTATTTTTCTGCAATTTTCGCTATTTAATTCCCTGATGAGCACGAGTCAGTATCAGGCACCGATGGGAAAAACAAGTCCCACGTTGTCAGCAAGAAATGAAGAAACCAACCGATGTTAACCAATAATCACAGAATCAACAACAACACAACTGGCGACGGTATGCACATTATGGCGTGACATCCAGGGAGACCGGCGGCAGGGCAATACTGCGCGAGATCGTCACCAGTCCGTCCAAGCGTCGCGGCACTGCGAAAACAGAACCAGATTCCGTTGTTTAAATCAGCATTAAACAGCCACATTTCTCGTCTCCCATGAATTATACCGCTTTTTCATTTTTAACCATATTTAGAATAAAGAAACCTAAAAAAATATGCCGACCTAAGAAACCACTGCGCGAACTGTAGTGGCACATGCGACGACTTACACATCGTGTATCCCGGCTGCGATCGGCTGGGCAGGGCCACGGTCCATTTCTGCAAGAGAACAGACTACACACCATCAAAACGCGGACAAAATTAATCGAGAATGATCATCATTCTCTTACCAAAATATAAATTAAAATTTACTGTGATTTATTGAGAAAAAGGCAAAAAATAGAAAGAAAAAGCCAGCGATACATTAATACACTACGTGGACAATCTCTCGATTGTGTAGCGGCAGGTACGTGATAAGAAAGAGGAATACTGGGATTTAAAATAATTTCGGATTTGTGTATATAAAAGGAATAATAATAGTAGGGGAAAGAATTTATGTTTATGTTTTGCGAACTATTATGTTTTGCACTGATAGTCTTAGATGTGTAGTAACAGGTGGTTTGTATATTGGGATGTAGGCTGGGACGTACATTAAAAGGTTGTTCGAGAGAATGTTTGGTTTGATTGGTTTGTTGACTGGATTTTTTTTAGTTCGGTGGGTATAGTAGAAGTTGAGGAACGTTGTGTTTGAGTTATTATGGATTTGACGAAGTATATGCAGTGAGGAGAATGTTTTTCTTGTTGGTTATTTTCTGGTGGCCGGTTTAGATTTTCGGAAGCGTACTGATTCAGGTTGTTGTGTTTTGTTTGGCTTTGGTCTTTTTAGGTTGAGTATACTTTAGTAAGTTTGCTTTCATAGATAGTTACTTTTAAGTATTGTTTTTTTTAATAAAATAATGGAAACTGGTTGTGATCGCAAGAAATACGAAATACATGCGTCAGTATGTGCGTGATTATAGAGAAAAAACCGCAAAACGGAAACTGATGGTAGTTGTAACAAGGAAGATAATGAAGTAGCGAGGATGTTAGACATGAAAATGTGAAGTTAAAAAACGAAAATGTAAACTTAACAGGGTCAACAAAACGCAACACTTCAGGACAAAATCGTTAAGTAATGCTTAAGAAAAGATCCGGACAACCATTACACATTACCATACTCCGCAAATGTCGTTTAGCACGTTCCCTTTACAAAAATTGTCCAATAACTTTTTCCAAACATACCAGAAAACGCACTACCTTTAGTATTCCGATTACATTTTTGTTTTTTAACTTTTACATTCTCATATCTAACATCATCACCACTTCCCATATTATCCTCCCTGCTACAATTACCATCAGTTTCGATTTTGCATTTCTTTCTATAATCACGCATATACTCACGCATGTATTTCTTACAAACACAACCACCTTCCATTATTTTATTAAAAAAAGAATTCTTAAACGAAAATATGTATGAAAGAAAACTTACTAAACCATACTCAACCTAAAAAGCCTTACCAGAGCCAAACAAAAGACAGCAACCTGAATCAGTAAGTATCCACAAATCCACACCGGCCACCAAAAAATAACCAACAAGAAAAACATTTTGCTCATCTATATACTTTGTCCACTCCATAATAACTCAAACACAAGATTCCTCAACTTCTATACCCACCGAACTCAAAAAATCCAGTCAATAAACCAATTAAACTATACATTTTCTCGAACAACCTTTTAATGTACCTACCAACCTACTTCCCATATACAAACCACCTGTTCCTACACATCCAAGACTATCAGAGCAAAACATAATAGTCTGCTCCATTAAGCAATCAACTTTCTCGAAAGTTCTTGAATTTTCCACAATAATCCATCACTATCTACAACCCGCAACACACTCCACTTCCTGTAACACGTCATTAAACACTCAAATAAGAACAACCAGAAAGCCGAATATATTTATACCATACTACACTAAAAATCCCTTTATCTTCACCCAAATTCAATGTAGACCCTTTCTTCGCTACACTGGATTAGTACACCCTTTCTTCATTATCACTTTTCGTCAAACATATCACCTTTAATATAATTTACTATATTATGAAATTCTCTATTCAGCACTTTATATTCCTACCCCTTATAATCTCCACATACAATATACTCCTGCAATGTACTCCTACATTAAAGTGCTCCTACATACAGAGGGTGATTTCGCAATATGCTTCCACTTTATTCATAAATTAATTATAATCTCCGCCGCATATACTTTATTTTAATATTTGCTCTATCTGAAAGCCCTTCTTCTCTGCCATCAACTCCACACGATAACGCCAGGAACGAATTATTTTGTGGCTCAGGGTAATTGAAATTCTAGACAAAGATGGGCGAGCAACTGTTAACAAACTGCGAATCGACGTTGCATGCTTGTGATACAAAATTCTTTTAAAAATCCTATTCGTTCCAAAATCCATGGATGCAAAGTCCGGGGAGTTGCTCGGCCACATGCCCTTCGGAATGTATCGGATGCCGCGAGAAGCTAGCCTCTGGCAGGTTTTTTTGGGAGTATGGGCGGGAACGGGGTCCTGATGCAGTACTACCTTCCTTTCTTCACCTGGACAAAGACGGTGGAAGTCTTCTCGCATTAACGGCTTGGACACGTTTTGAATGTAGAAATCGGCGGTTATTTTAGCAGTGGGAGAAATGAACCGGATCACTGTTGGGGGACGATAAAAAATTTTGGCGATAAACCTAACACCTTGTGGTTTTTTAACTTTCCAAAATTTCATCCAATTTTCGGAATTTTCGGGTCCTTTAAACTCGTTGCAGATCTTTCTTCGCTAGCCCGTATAATAAAGATAGACTAATGCTGCGTCGATTAAAATGACGTAGGGCAAATTTCGCTGGTTCGGAAATTTGGCAAATCGGGGACCACGAGAAGCACCCTGTTCTGCCTGCTTATTTGACAGTGCATGTATTTTGCCTTTTTCACGTACTTTCGCTTCAAGATTACGATGAATAATCTTCGATATCCTGTACTGGGATGTCCTAAATTTCCATGCCAACTGTCTCTGAGACGGTGGATTCGGTATTAAGATAGCCCTCTTGACGTCGGCGATGAGGGACTTTGTGGGAACTTTGGGTGGGCACTGATTTCGTAGGCGTTTTACAGGCGAACCACTCCCTTCGCTCTCGGGCCCATATAGTTTTAAAAGCTTATTCATCCTAGTATGAGAAATAACAATCCCTTTGCTCATCAAACTCTCGGCGAGTTTTCTGTGACTTTTACAAATTGTTTATAACGCCAGCACACGGCACCTTGTTCTTCAATCGGTTTTTCATGCCATGTTGATCGCTCGAACTCCACAAATCATTCTGAACAATTAGGCACACTTTGTCCCACAAGACTGTTTAGCAAACAAATAAAAAGAATAGAAAGAGAAATTTTTGGAAATTTTTTCCCTTGCTGGAAGCATATTGCGAAACCACCCTCTGTATGTAGGAGCACATTGCAGGAGCATATTGGATTACGTTTGTTTGGAACTACAGTTCCGTTTTTCTCCTCCAAGAACCGATGAAACCGATGCATTGTGCTACTGCATAAATGTACGTGCGATACAGGTGCTCCTACATAATGTAGGAGCACATAATGAAACCTAACAGAGATGCCGAGCTAACAACGCCATCTACAAGTTTCACGCATCGTTACTCGACGCATGTCACATGACTCATGTCACATGACTGTTAGGCCCCACCGCTTCCTTCAACCGGCCGGACCCTTCCGTACTCTACGGGCGCCAAAAATTACTTTTGTTTACACACGGATATCGAAGACCAAAAACCGAAACTACAGTTTCATATATGCTACGACTGATTCTAGTCGTATACCGCATATAAGAACCTGTCACGGTTCAATGAACCTGCCGCAAAAATTTACAAATAATTGTTATGACTCTTCTGCAGATAACCATTCACAGTACAAACAGAATTAAACGAATTATCAAACAAATGTAATAAAATGCACAGGCAGGAAAAAACCCAAAACAGCGTACCAATAAAAATTAACAAAAATTTATTAATGCATTAAATTAACTGACTAAATTAAACATGCTACATTAGAAACGCACACGGAATAATACCCTGCAGTTTATTAAAATTAATAAGATTAATTTACTACATTAAATGTTATATCAGTTAGATAATCATATTTTCCATTAAATACATTAATTAGTATTTACAATCATTTCTGCTATCGGATACAACAGCTGCGCGGCCTACAAACTGGATAAAATCGCACAGGGACACGGGTACCTTGAGATAATCGGCCAGCTGGCTTCCGGTGCTCTGTCCCGAGCCATCCTCTCCCTCTGTCGTTAGCGGCGGCACTTGGCAGACACTGACATCCAGCGCGGCCGTTTCCCTTACATCCTCCCCCTCCCGCGTCTCCAGCGTCACCCGGCGCCGCCGGCACTGTCCCGCGCGGCGTCCCACGGGGATCGATTGGCCCGCTAAGCGCCCCACATCCAACTGCAACAATCCCCCATCCAATAACACAATTAAAACGGGGACGCGGCGCGCTAATTGCGGTGTAGCACGTCGCATTTCCGGCTGCGCTGAATACGGACTGAACACACCACGGCTCGGTTTACCGGGAATGCCTTTCGACAAACCGGTAACATGACGCCGTGTTCCATTACCGCGGCGCGCGAATCAAGCTACCAAATTTATCAGGCATTTATCCAGAAATTTCCGGTTATGCTTCTTCCGCGCTGGATTATTTTTATCCGATAAATACTGTGTTTATTCTGATGGAAAACCAATATTCTGTCATACCATGTGTAATTATTAAAACGCAGCTTGTCAGTAAAAAAAGACACCATAATTACTGTCAACAGTGTCATGTCGGAGGCTTTCGTATATTGAGTAATTTTACAACACTTGTAATGAGCAGTGCAGTAGGTTTTCAGAAAACCCGTGTGAACTGTAATACAGAATTTAACAGTAATGTAGTGTAGTGGCTTCACTGCCATCTCGGCTTGCTTAGCGCAATGAATTCGCCTTCAATCTATCCGTGAAATTGAGCGATTTGAAAAATTTATCGCCTTAATTTTTTTTAAAAGCACTTACACTAAAAACAGAAATTTGAAGTAATAAAAATGAGAAATAAGGTGTGCGACAACATGAAAGTGGTTTTCTGCTAAAAACGAAGATGAATAGTCGGAATTCGAATTTCGTACAAATAAAATTTTCCGGACTGGCGTTCATGGTTATAGTAATATTCGATCAGCAGGAAAAAACCGTACAAAAATAAAATTATGCATAAACATCAGCAAAATAAAAACTGCTAAAATAATCGCAAAAATCATAAAAAAAAACCGAAACCGGAACCAGTACGAAATTAACAAATTCCAACGCTTTCTCGGTTTTATTTTCGGCCGCGAAAAATCCTGAGAAATTTATGTAAGATTCCCAATAAATTACCTACTCAATCAACAATAAATCTAATCATCGACAACAAATTAGTGCGTCGTAAAAAATCAAACTGCAAAATAAATGTAATTTCCTGCTAACTTACACCGGGCGGAATCTGCACGAGGAACAACTTGACACCGTCATCGTCCGCGAAATCTTCCACCGCCAGCGGAATCTTCGCGGCCTGATCACTGCTTTCTAAGGCAGCATGATCTCTCTCCATACGGGAAGAATCCTGGTCGGAACGGTCCACAGCGTGCCGCGATTTCTTCGCGGAGAACGCAGGCGTCTGCGGTGAAACCGTCGCAGCGGACCCCTCGTCAGGCTCCGCTGCGTTCTTGCGCTTCTTCGTCCGCATGGGAAATCGGCCACAACCAGTAGCGCAGAAAATCGACTACCCGAAAAAACGATTAAAACTCACGATCGATGAAGTGAGCATGAGGATAAACGGCCAAAATCCCGGGATCAACACGATGGATAAAACAGGCCAAAGTTTTCACGAATAATCAGGTTAAGCGATATTGCGGAGAGTGGTGCCACGAGGCATAGCATTTAGGGTGGACACATGGTGTAACTGTTTTGTTGGGGTGCACGCAGATAGCTCGTGATACCGCTGCAGAGCGCTGACCCCGCCTCTGTCTGGCTGCGATTTGTTGCGAAACCGGCGCGTACAGGGAAGCGCGCTGTACCACTCTGTTTGATATTTCCCGCATGATGGATACTTTCCCTGTTCAGCGCTTTCTTAAATAGCTGTCTTGCAGGGATTTTCACCATGTGCGCCGTTGTTTTCGAGTCAGTGCAGCGCGATGAATGTCTTGTCAAGGCCGTTCTGCGTCTCTCATAAACCTTTTCTCTGCCAGTCGTCTAAAATTATCCCGGCTGGCTGGCGCAACATATTCATCCAGCGTCTTTGGCATTTCTCCGAGTTTTTCTTTGCAACGGGCCAAGTTGTCTCGAGACATTTGCTGCCATCGGGCCTAACCCGCATCCCTTTCGGAAATACTTTTCGGATTAGCCCCGCGCGCGCCAATTAATCGCTGCGCCGTGTTACGATTACTCGGTTGCGGTGTTGTTGTTGCAGCTGTTCGCAGTTCGCGGCAGTGCTTGATTTCCTCGACTTTTTCCGCTTCTGCTCATAGTTCCTCGGGTTTCTCCGCCACGATGCCGCTGTTCTCTGATCAGTTTTCCGGTTATTATCGCGGTTTTTCTGCTTGATTTGTGGAATCTGTGTCCGTGGCGACGCGAGACGAAGAGGTAGAGGAAACAGGTAGAAAACGTGTTTCAACGTGTTTTTGGCAGACGCGTAATTTTTGTGATTCTCGTTTCACTTCAATCGTTTTAAATTTCTTCCCAAATTAAATTATTTATTTAGGCCAGTAGCTTTAATAATATTAATAAATCGGTTTGCACAAAAAATCTTGAAAATATTTGTAGAAATGAACGTGAAAAAATTATATTGAAAATTCATAAATTGTGCAGTGCGAAAATAAAAAGACAAAAATTTTATTTTTTAAATTAGACTTTTCTGCCAATTTTTTCCTGTTGAATTCAGCGAAATATTTCTTCCTGGTTTTAAAAAAATAAATTCCGTCGTCCAGATAACGCATATAAAATTAAAATATATTTATTACTGACAAGCTGTCTTATGCGAAAATGGATACAGAATATTTAAGAAATAAAATTAAAAATCGTCAAAAATCATTTCTTGGTGATTACAGTTGAGCGGAGTAATCCCCGGGCATGGCAGTGGCGCCGTGCAGATGACGCGGGTGGTTCTGCGTTGAGAATGTTGCTCAAGGAAGGGATCAGTGCGGAACAGTGTAAATCTCTCGTCGCACCAGCCCAGCCCGCGATACATCCCATATATCCGGGCCAGTGCGATCGGATTCTTGTAGATAATCATCTCATTCCACGTCAACGGCCCCGTTTTATTTCCCCGTCATTGGATTTATTCGCGTATTTTATTCTGCAACTGCAACATTTTTATTAGCAGGTACAAAGATTAAAAAAACGTCGTTGTTGATCTCGCAAATAAGTAGAGCTGCTTGTAAAACAGTTGTTCTATAAATTGTAAATAATGTGGAAAATTAAAAGAGTGTGAATTAATTATAGATACTTCTATTAAAAATTAAAACAATTATTTAATTTTGAATAATGATAGAAATAAATAAATTATTGCGCAAGAATACAAACTGCACTTTGCAGTGGAATTAAATCAGTAAAAAATCAGTTAACCTTCGTTTGTTGCGTCAATGCGCTACGGAAATGGAATAACCGAAATAAAAATTGAAAATATTATTTTCGTAAATATTTACCAGGCATTCTTTGTTGGTTTGGTGGGTCGTTGTTCTGGTTTTCGCGTCTACCGGAAACTTTTTTAATTAATTTTATTAATTTACTGTGCGTGCAGAGATGATTGTGCTGATGAAAACAAATTAATAATGTGAAACTGAAAAATGGAAATTTATTTTTGGGAAAAATCGAAAATGTGTTGGGTTGTGTTTGGGTGTGTGTCGGAATGTTGATGCAAGCAGCGATGCTTGGCCGGGTTGGTTGACATAGAATCCATATTGTGTCGTGACAATGTTGTGACAAGATTGTTCTGTTGGCGGCCCTTGCTTCGGTGGTCGGCGCTGGATACTTTTATCGATCGCCCGATTGATGGGTGGAATTGAACTTGAGGGAGCGATAGCCTGTATCAGGAAGCGGCTTCCCGGGCATTGTGCGCGCCCTTCACTGCCCAGTCAGTCAGTCGGCAGTGTCGGCTGCCGTTTTTATCTGATTTCCCTTCCCATTACATAATTGACGGGAGCGGAATGACTTGGCACGCTGAACGGCTTTCTTTCCCTGATATTCTGGGAAAAGTTTTCCGCTTTCTTGATTCATTACGAATTTTGCTTTTTTTAAATATTACTTCCCAGTCATTTTTATAATTTTTCCAATAAGCTTTTTAAATATTCGTACAGATTATCAACCATTTTTATAATTTTTTCCATTAATATTCAGTTCGTTTTTTAAAATATTTTATAATGATTTTTTGTATAATTTAATTTTACTGCCCTTGATTTTGTGGTTTTTGGGAATATTTTTTGGAGCTGGGATATCGATTTTTGAACAATTGTTTCAAAATACTTGTATTTGTTTTCGATGGCTAATAGTAATTTGTTGCATTTTGTTGGTAATAATTTTACAGTTTAGAAATACAGCGATTGCGATGTTTGCGGAGAATATTCGAAATGCGAATGTTAATACCGGCAGTTTTGCCAGAGTGGCGGTTGGTAAACAACCCATTAAGAAACAGCTGAATATATGCGCAGCATGCAAATGTGTCGCAACTATAAATAGCCTAAAATGCCGTAACACGGCCAGATGCTCAGAATTTCGCCGAAAATTATTTATTAATATTATTCAAATTTTTTCTGCATTAGTCATGGTTGAAAAATAATTCTAAAATAATCCTGGAAATATTTATCTCATGAAATTATTCGTAATGCTTTGCTTTAATGACTGAACGGCAGTGTAAAGTCTGCAGGATATGAATTACAGCGCTGGGTATTTTTTATTTATTTGAGAAATTAAAATACAGTAAAATTCTTCTTGTTTAGAATTTAGGAAAATCTTTTAGAAAATTTAACTGGTTTGTGAATTTATTAGCATGATAAATGGTAATTATCGATCCGTACCGGTATCTTTATTTCACTCGTTTGGACTTTGAGACACGGACGTCGAGTGGCGTGTAGAAAAGCGAGGCCGGGGAATTACGGGAAATCGCTGACAGTATGAATGAGTGGATGGGTTGTCAGGTGCAAAGTGGGTGTTTTTTGAGCGCATGGAGATGGCCATTGATAGTGTGCATAATTATGGCTGTGGGCCCGCGCCAGAAACCTGTTGGTTATCGACATTACCGTGTGTGTTATGACTCAAATTATGACCAGAAATTACTAATAATACGGGTAAAAAAATTCCGGAATGTCTGGGAAGCGGTCGGTTTAGTGCTGGTAATATGGCAGCCAAGGCAGTATGAGTGAGACATAAAATGCGCCATTAAACCATTGTGCAGCCTAATAAATATGTTGTATACAGCGTTTTGAAAGGGAAATGTTGACACTAGTGTGTAGAATACCGAATTTAACATTGCGAAAGCCGGGACCGTTGGACAGTCAAGATCCCTTTAAGGAGTTCAGTTAGAAATTTGCGTATTAATTAGAACAAAATTATAAAAATTAAAAAAAGTAATTTAAAACAATTCCTCACAGGAAATAAGCTGAGCGGCGATTTAAATTGCATGTTGTTGGGTTGATTTTAGCGGATTTTAACTGACGTACAGAAATGCGTACTCTTGTTCGTACCGCACAGGAAGCGGCTGTGCTGACGCGGGAAATTTTTGCTAAAAAAATTAATAGAAAAATTGTTTATTAAAATTTGATAATTAGTTAATTTGGTAAAAAAATAAAATTACTTATAGTTAGAGGTAATAAACTGTTTTAACGGGAAAAAATACATAATTAATCCTATAACAGAAAATATTTAAATATACCGATATTAGAAAAAAATGAAAATACAAAACGACTGGGAGAAAATACCTAGAATGTTCTGTTGCAGGTTGTCGGGTTGATTTTATCGGGTTTTAACTGAGGTACATACAAATATATCCGGGAGAATGAGTACCACGGCGGTGTCGGAGCTGGTGGAGGTGGCGGTGTCGACGCCGTGGTCCAACATCCGGGCGTTCAGTCAGGAGGGCGAGATCATCTGGATGGTGGTGGTGGGCTTCCTCATCGCCTTCGTCCTGGCCTTCGCCGTCGGCGCCAACGACGTGGCCAACTCCTTCGGCACCTCCGTCGGCTCCAAGGTCCTCACGCTCCGCCAGGCCTGCATCATGGCCGTCATCTTCGAATCTCTCGGTCAGTCCACGACTAAACAATACACCAAATCAATAAAGAAATGATCATAAAAAAATTAATTATGCCACGGCACGGAAGCGGTTTTATGGTCGCTGCGTGACGATGATAAATATGTAGATTGGAAAAATAAGGAGGTGTCTGGCGAGGATAGGGGCTAGAGTGAAAAAATATGCCAGGGTGTGTGATCATTTTTATTGCGGCTGATGAAATGAGCGCAGCGTGGAAGGTGGCTGCTGCAGCGCATTTTTATCACGAAAGTTTTTGATAATGGCATGATTCATTTATAGTTGATTATTTTATCAGTTAATTGTTAGTACGCTGTTCGGGTGATCAGGTGGACACCCACAAACAATAGTTTACATAATAACACGAAGGCCAATCTATTTATAATTTTATTCGCTTTTTTAATCGTTTTTTAAAAATTTTATTCGCTTTTTTTAGGCATTTTTTTATTTTATTCGCTTTTTGATTGGTATAAAATTAATATGTTATTATATTTTGTAAAAATGTCAGTATCAGTACTAATTGTCGAGTTGGCAATGTGTTTTTCCATTACCGTAGCGTTCAGCTGAATATTAGTGTAAGTATAATTTTAACGTTTCTTTTTGACTGAATATTTTTAAAATATTTTAATATGTTTTTTTATTGGCAGAGTATTTTTACGGCTGAAATTTAATTTAAAAATGTCTGAAATGATTTAATTGGTGTTTACCAGCGCAGGCGTTTTTCTGTTTTGTGAACGAACCAATGAAAATAATGCAAAATACGTTAAACTGCCAAATAAGTAATAGGAGTATTAACGTTGACGTTTTCGTGGTTTAGGGGCGGTGTTAATCGGGTACAAAGTGTCGGACACGATCTGGAAGGACATTGCCGATCTGCGCGAGTACCGCGGCAGCGAGAAGACGCTGATGCTGGGCGAGATCGCCGCGCTGGTGTCGGCCGCCATCTGGCTGCTCATCGCCACCTTCATGAAGATCCCCGTCTCCGGTACGTCCACCGCATCGTCATCACCGGTTACCATAATTACAGATAGGCGATTTTATAATTTTATCCATTTTAATGCCAATTATTACGCCGCATTGGATTTCGCCGATTTATTGCCGTATTTTTAATTTTAATTAAAGACTGCACTGGAAGAAAATTAGAAGCTTCGTGTGTTGATCAGCAGCAATTTGCTCGGTAAAAACACCAAAATAACATATTCATATTATTCATTTGAAATAACATTATAAATTCGAGAAAAGTAAACAGAAAATCATAAAATAATTTGAAATAAATCCAGGAAAAATAAATGATTTTAAATGATATATTTTCAATTTTTTCTTGGATTTATTTCAGTTCAGAAAAGGTAAATTAAAATAATTCGGGAACTGGGCAAACGGGATGATGCTTTCTTATATTGGTGTAGAAAAACAACTTTTTATAAATTCGAGAAAAGTGAACAAGAAAATAATAAAATAATTGGAAATAAATCCTAGAAAAATGAATGAATTTAAATGATAGATTTTCAATATTTTCTTGGATTTATTTCAGTTCAGAAAAGGTAAGTATTAAAATAAATGGGGGAAGCGGGCGAACGTTTCTTAATATGATATATTTTACTGATTTTTTTTATTGCTCGGATTTGTTTTAAGAAAGAATATTTTCGTTTGTTTTAACGGGAATTTCTCATGGATTTTAATTGGTGAATTTTCTGGATGATTAATGAATAATTGGGTTATGTGTAGGGACGCACAGCATCGTGGGCGCGACGATGGGCTTCTCGCTGGTGAAGCGCGGCGTGGGCGGCATCCACTGGATCAAACTGGGCAAGATCGTGGCGTCCTGGTTCATCTCGCCGTTCCTGGCCGGCGCCGTGTCGGCCGGCTTCTTCCTGCTGATCCGCCGCTACATTTTGTTGAAGGAGGACCATCTGACGCCCGCCCTGCACGCCATGCCGCTCTTCTACGGTCTGGCCATCTTCGTCAACTGCCTCTCCATCTTCCTCGACGGCCCCACGCTTCTCTACTTTGACCGGTAACTTGCTAATATTTTCTGCATTTTTTTTAACCCATCTATAGCTGTTATTGTATTTGTTCTACATAATGTGAATTATGAATTTATTTGTAAAGGGTTTGTTTTAATTCATTTTTTCGGATAGTTTATGGTACGCGTTTTCGTTAGTTTAGGTGTGGAATTTTGTAAAATTTTGTGTCATGTTATTTTTTAAAGAATTTTGTTTTTGAATTTTGATTGACTTAATTTTATTTTGATTTACATGGCTGGGATTTATTTTCTTGTATGGTTTGCTGGATTTTTTTTTTGACGGAATTCTTGCATTTTTTTCTGGAATATTATGGAATAAATGGAGTTTTTGATGCATCTGAATATTTTCTACGTGTATAACGCAAGCAGTTGCAGGGTAAAATCGTAGTGCAAGGGCCGATGGACATTCTGTTGGATAGGTTCCTCTGCTTTCGGAATCAAGACGATTAGTTAAAAAACTTGTTTTACAGTAGTTTTTTTTTATTAGAAAACATCAGGATGTTTTAGAAAATTGGTAAGCATTTTGAAATAATAATAATTTAGTTTGAATTAAAGCGATGCTGTACAGAGGAAATCGTAGTGGAAAGGCTACTAGAGTCTGCTGCTGAGATAATTGCTTGTGTTAACAGTTAACTTGCTGTCTTAAAGTGTACTTTCGTTTTAAAGCGTAATTTTGTTGTATTTTTCCAACAGAAAATTGGGAAAGATTTTCGAAACTCAAATAATGATTTTTAATAATTACTTTACATGTCATTTTTATTAATTTAAATAATTATTGTAAAATGGGGTATTTTGAATCATAATACTGAATACTGTAAAATCGAATTAAAAATTTAGGAAAAAAATCCAGTATATGATGACGAACGTACCATGGTGTCATTACCGGGAATCTCGGTTTCCATCGGAAAAAAATGGGAGATCTGGGAAACAGCTGATAATGATTGGGAGAAACAAGGAGCGCTGCCGTGAAAATATTTGATGACAATATATAGGAAGCATTAGGAAAATAGTTATTGAAAATATTTCGGAAAATGTTGAGGAAGAATAATTATTTTTCTGACTGCAGAAATATTTAGGAAGAATTAGGAAAGTGTTTACTGAATAATATTTACTGAAAATAATCATTGAAAATATTTCGGAAAATGTTTGTGGAGAATAAATTTTTTTTTCGACTGCAGAAATATTTAGGGTAGAATTAGGAAAATATTTATTGAAACATTTATTGAAAAGATTTGTTGAAATTATTTAGGGAGAATTATTATTATTATTTTCCGACTGCAGAAATATTTAGGAAGAATTAGGAAAATATTGATTGAAATAATTATGGAAAATATTTAGAAAAATATGTAGTAAGAATTATTTTTTTTTCGACGGTAGAATCCCGTGGTGGGGCGCCCTGATCATCTGCACGACGCTGTCCATCCTCACCGGTCTGGGCGTGTGGTTCTTCGTGGTCCCGTGGCAAAAAAAGAAGATCCTCGAACGCACCATCCAGCTCCAGCAAGAGTTGAACGGCGTGGCCATGGGCACCGGCACCGACGACCTCCCGCAGTCCACCTTCGCCTCCATGAACCCCTCGCGCGCCAGCTCCGTCTTCGACATGCGCCCCGTGGGGAAGAAGCAGCGCCGCGATTTCTCCACCGGGACACCCGGGGGGTTCCTCGGGAAGATCTACCGCCGCCAGACCATGTCGGCCAGCACCAGCATGACGGGATTAGCGGGATTCGGGGGCGTGTCCAGGACCGCGAGCCAGGCGGTCCTCCCCAAGACCGCCGAGGAGCCCAGTCTCCCGTCCGTCGCCGAGCATCACGACGAACACGACGCCGGGATCTTTTTGGACGTCCCGGTGATGAACACGACCGCCGCCCCGGAGGGGGGTGGGGCGCGGAGCAACGGGAGTGTGCGGAACGATCTGAGCGTCAATTCGACGGTGACGGTGGCGGTGGAGGGGCCGCGGGAGCCGCTGCTGAAGGAGCGGGAGGCGGGGGAGGTGCGGATTAGTCCGGAGTTGAGTTCGGGGCCGGGGTACGGCGGGGTGGAGACGCCGGTGGGGAGTGAGCCGGTCGGCCCGCCGGGGAGCGCCACGCCCAAGGGGAAGAAACTGTTTTTCTTCCCACGGAAGAGTCAGAGCGGGAGCGCCGAGGGGACGGATCAGAAGTGCTTCCCGGCGCCCGGGGTACGTGTTTGAAACCTGTTTTCGAAATTGGCCTAAATTTGAAAATTTAAATTAGGATGTTATTTAAATTTAATAAAAAAAATTGGTACAGTTTAATCATGAATTATTTAATTTGGTATTATTTAAAGTTTAATTCACTTTTCAAAAAAGCCTGAATTTCAAAATTTAAATTAGGATTCAGTTACTGTATTCGGTTAAAAAAATTTTAATTCAGTTTATTTATGATGCATTTAATTTAATGTTTTTAAATTTTTAATTTAAACTTAGTTCAGTCTTAAGTTAAATTCAGTTTTACGAATTTACAGGTCCGTATTAAAAGTAAATAAATACTTGTATAATAGTACTAGTACATATTTTTAGAAATTTCGCTAGAATTTTTTTATTTTTACCGAATATTTTTTAATGGGTTTGTTTCAGCAAATTTTGCTGGTTTTTAATTTTTTTACGGAATTGCTAATTTTTCATTTGATTAAGTGATTAAATATTATTGCTAATTTGTGTTCAATTGCACCTGATTTTCTGGTGAATTTTTATAGCGTTATTGTTGTTTGGGATTTTTGTTTTTTTTCTGAAAGCTGTTTTATTTATTTGCCGAATTTTCGGGAAGTTTTAATATTTTAAAGTTTGACTGATTGTGTTTGCATTTTAATTCAGCAAAGTTGTCTGTAATACCACTTAATGGGGTGAATGTGTACAGGGCCGGAGGAGAACGCAGTCGTTCCACCGCGTGAAAGATCCGCCGGAAGTGCACGCCATCTTCTCCTTCCTGCAGATCCTGACGGCCGGCTTCACGGCCTTCGCGCACGGCGGCAACGACGTGTGGTACGGTGCTTTATATGATGCTGAACAGCCACGATGGTCGTCATTATTTATCCCAATACAGCACAATTAATTGGGATTTATTCCCATCTTCATTGCAATTGGCAATTAATTAACCGCACTGTATTCACGGGAATGGGCATGCGGTTTAACTTCATTAAAACTTAAATAGTACATGCGGAAATTACATTTCAATCAGAAACAGAATGCATCGTTATAAATGGAAAATAAATGTGCATGTGGCAGATTGATAAGAAGGGGTGTGTTGCGCGTGTGTTGCAGTAACGCCATCGGGCCGTTGATCGCGCTGTGGGTGCTGTACTCGACGGGCAGCATCCCCGAGACGGGCTCCTCGTCGACGCCCTTCTGGCTGTTATTATTCGGCGGCTTCGGCATCTCCGTCGGCCTCAGCGTCCTGGGCCGAAAGGTCATCGAGACCGTCGGCACCAATCTCACGCCCGTCATCCCCAGCAGGCAAGTCATTTTTGAACGATTCATATTTACGGAAACTATTCACAGGAATTAATTTCAATGAATTTATAGCTGTTGTCTTTTAATTGAAGATTTAATTTGTAATTATTCCAGTTTAAATGTGGTTTTTGTGATTTAGCTAAGGGATTTAATCCATAAAATTGTCTCCCTAGTAATTGATTGTTAAATGAATTCGATTGGAATTTTTCGCTGTTAAATTCCGCCCATATGGGAATTGAATGATTGTAATTAAAATTTGTATTTATTCCCGTTTAAATATGAATTTAATCCACGATTATTCCCATAATAAATGAACTTCAATTGGAATTTGTTTTTTATTTTTTTTTCGGTTTCTTTTTAAATGATGTTGTTGTTGTGTTGCAGCGGGTTCTGCATCGGTCTGGGCACGGCGTGCACGGTGCTGGTGGCCAGCAAGATCGGCCTGCCCATCAGCACGACGCACTGCATCGTCGGCAGCGTCGTCTCCGTCGGTTAGTGAATAAAAATAGCATTTATTTTTATACCCTCATTTAAATAGCATTTATTTCATCAAAAAATTTATTAATCATTATTAATAAGGTTCTCTGCATTTAATCGCAATTTATTCTGACATTCACCGCGTTTTCGCAGGATGGCTGCGCAGCTCCAGCCAGGTCAACTTCCGTCTCTTCCGCACCATCATTTTCGGATGTACGTCACATTGTTCCCCGTACCCATTGAGCAGCTAATTTTTCTATCAGTCAAAAATTATATAAAACGGATGAATAACAATTAACGGACGTAATAATTGAATTTGATAGGAAAATGGTTCGAGTGCAATAATTTTGATTATTTTTGTTTTTAGTCAATCTAACAAATTAACCAGCGAAATCAATACAAATAATATAAAAACCATAAAAAACAGATTAACGGTGTTCTCAATTTCTTCCTTTAAATTAATAAGAAATAATTTATTGGTGCTGTAATTTTATATGGGAAAAATGATTAAATGGTGCCATAATGTTGGTTTTAGAACGTGAAGGAACAAAGCAATAAAACATTCATTACTGGCTTTTTGATTTTGTTAATTTAAATTAAGAAGACATAATTCAGTGGTGCCATGATAATTCATAGTAAACTTAATTAGCGGCGCAATATTTACTTTTTTTGAATAAAAAAAATGGATAGTTGGCACATTAATTAATTATTTGGTATTTTTTGTGAGCAGGGTTCGTGACGCTACCGGTGACGGTGGGGGTGAGCGCGGCGGCCATGGCCATCCTGAGCATCCTCGACTGAGACCGGACACGCTGATCCCCGTGCTTTTTCTTGTTTATTTCACCACCAAAGTGCTGATTTATTTTTGTGCGGTGTACGCTGCTGTTTGTTAACCGTGTTGCCCGATGTTCCTATAAACTGACCCGGCTAGTCGCGCGTCCGCTCCGGTACAATAAACAGCAGAAGTGGCTGTTTTTGGCTTTTTGTTGACTGGTTGGTTTGAGCGGTGTGGGGGACTGTTTCTTCGCTAACTGACGCTGTTTTCTGGCGGCCACATTGACCATTTTGATGGCGCTGTATTTGTAATCCGTATCGGGTGAGCTGGCTGATTTTTCTGACCGGAATTTATGCAGATTTGTTGTACTGATCAAACACGAAGAAAATGCAGCAATTATCACTAAATAAAAATTGCGAAAAATCGTAGAGCAGTGGCATCGAGCAGCAATGTCGGTAAACTCGAAAATGCTGGGAATGCTCAGGAATAATGTAATTAACGTAATAAATCACACAATATATTTTTTTATCCCGCTTAATTCCCATTTTTTATTTTTCGTAACCACTTAACGACTTTTTTCTCGCTTTTCTTATTTTTTTCATATTGATTTTTAGGTTTAAGTCCTTTTTCTTGAATTCTGTATTTACTTATTTTTATTTTACACTTAATCACTTTAATGTTTATTCTTATTTTCTATGCAAAAGAATATTTTTTAGGAGTTTAGTGTTCTTTAATTATTTCTAAATACTGTACACGAAAAAATTACGTTCGCTCCGGTAAAATATCGGCTAACTAGCTGTTTTTCTTGGCTGGTTGGTTGCAATGGTGTTGGGAGCTGTTTCTTCACGAACCGACGCGGTTTTCTGTCAAACTGACAGTTTTGCAATGGCAATTATTTGTAATGCGTATCGGGTGAGCTGATGGATTTTTCTGACCGGAATTTATGGAGATTTCTTCTGCTGATCAAACAGGATGAAAATGCAACAATTTATCATTAAATAAAAATTACGAGAAATCATAGAGTAGTGGCATCGAACAAATCTTCCGGCAATTTCGTAAATGCTCAAGAATAATGTATTAACATAATAAATCTACTCGTATAATATAAATTTTTTTATCGCGCTTAATTCCCTTTTTTCTTTTTCGTACCCACTCAACGAATTTTTTTCACGCTTTTCCTATTTTTTTCGTACTGATTTTTCTCAATACACTTTCTTGAATTACGTATTTCGTTCTTCCTATATTTCAACACTTAATCACTTTTATGCTTAATTTGACCATTTTGCAGTTGTGCTTCTTTGTAATCCGTATCGCATGAGCTGATAATTTTCAGATCAGAATTAATGGCCATTGGTTGTCGCATCTGCTGTGCGGATCAAACACGAACAAAATGCAGCAGTTTGTCACTTAATGAAAAATGCGAGAAATCGTAGAGGAATGGCAGCAGCAGTTGGTCTCCATTCTCCAATGGTACGATGGAGTCTGATTCCGCAGTATATGCTCAAATATAATTGTAGCAACGTAATAAACCATGCAATTACTTTTTCATCACTTTCACAGTTATTTTTTCATTTTCCTACCTCTTGATGAATTTTTATCCCGCTTTTTGTGTTTATTTCTATCAATTTTTTTACACGCTAAAACCAAATTTCTCCTGAAATTCTGTATTTAATTATTTCAATTTTATACGCACGAAAAATGTTTTTTTCTCACAAACCAGTTCTTTAATTTTTCATGCAGCCACAAATATGGAAAAAATACTTTCTTTAGCACACTTGATATTTGATTTTAGCGGTCGCCGTTTTGCTGCCGTTTCAGTGGGACAATTTTTAATTACAAATTTTTTTATTTTTTCAGTGAGACAATTTTTAATCAAATTTTTTTTTATTTTTTCAGTGGGACAATTTTTAATCACAATTTTTTTTTATTTTTTCAGTGGGACAATTTTTAATCACAATTTTTTTTATTTTTTCAGTGGGACAATTTTTTAATTTTTTTAATATAATCGTTCTTTCAGTGAGTCAATTTTTTGAATCTTTTTTATTTTCAAATTTCAATATAATCGATACTGTCAACTTCTGTCTTCAAAACCGACACAAAATCCGGACGAATTAAAAGTTAAAATTCTCGCTGCCAAAGTCTGAACAATTTCTCGCGGAATTAATTTGCACAAGACGCGGAAAATGCGATGACGAGCCCTTTTCCCATTAAAACATGCACCAATGCGACCCTATTAATTCTTATAACAACACAGACGGACGACGGATAATAAATAAAAATTCTTCCGGAAAATAAAAACAACATCTTTCTCTAAAACGGCTAAAATCCTCAAAATCCTCCCGTCCACCATCGTCTCCACACGCACGGCACAAAAAAACAACGGTTAAGGCAAGATTATCGCACACAGCGGGGAAGACACGTCGGTTCATCAATTAATTAATTTCCGTCCACGGAAGAAATATTCTGGAAGCACATCCCAAGAGATCCATTTCTTCCCCAAAAAAATTGCCAAAAATCGACAATAAAATTCCAAAATTCCCAGAAATTCCAAATAAAATTCCAGAAATTCCAAATAAAATTCCCAGAAATTCCAAATAAAATTCCCAGAAATTCCCAATAAAATTCCAGAAATTCCAGATAAAATTCCCAGAAATTCCAAATAAAATTCCAGAAATTCCAAATAAAATTTCCAATAAAATCCCAAAAATTCCAGACACCGATTATTTCCCATCCGAAACCTGCAGAAAAATTCCCGCGATGTTCCAGCGAACTGGCTGTAAATTGGGGCAAAAATAGGGAGACACACACACACACTGGCATGCATCACACGCGTGCAAAGGCAATCAGTCAATCTCAGCTGACGAGGCAGTCAAAGCAATGTTTTAAAAATTTCAAAATTCAAACCAGAAAATTGGGCGGTTTTTATTTGCGCCGCGGAATTATTTTAGCCGCTCCAGCGGCGCATAATACACTGGTTAATTCCCTTCTTCTTGGTGTGGCATTTTACGGTGTATGCCCCTGCACTACGACCATCCTTCAGCCATTAATCGGCATTTAATTCTGCGAACTATCACGTAAAATTCGTACGAAAAATAAAATCAGTAGAAAAATCATCTCAAAAATATTTTCTGAAATTAGTCAACGTCAAAAGGAAGATTCCAAGCGCGAGTACCTTGTGGTCGCCCATGCAGACGGAGGCGCCGATCAGATCGTACTCGGGACGGACGACGGCGGCGTGATGCGTGGCCAGCAAGTGCCGCCCGGCGGCGTTCATGACGATGCGGTCGCACCAGGCCGGACAGCGTGTTTTCATGTAGAATTTACCCCGATCCATGTCCTCTTCGTACGGATAACTGTCCACAGATTTTTCATTTATTTCTCTTCATTTTTTAATGATCAATTTGCTAATCAACGGGCCGCGAGAAATATTACTAATAATGCAAAATAAATCTCCCAGACATTTTTCAATAAATTTTGCAAAAATAAACTCATTTATCTTCAACTTTTTAGTGATCAATTTGCTGGTCAATCGGCCGCGGAAAATATTAATAATATTGCAAAATAAATCTCCCAGACATTTTTCAATAAATATTGTAAAAGTAAACTCATTTATCTTCCACTTTTTAATGATCAATTTGCTGGTCAATCGGCCGTGAAAAATATTAGTAATAATGAAAAATCAATCTTCCAGACATTTTTCAATAAATATCGTAAAAATGAACTCATTTATCTTCAATTTCCTGATCAATCGGCCGCGAAAAATATTAATAAAAATGCAAAATAAATCTGCCAGACATTTTTCAATAAATATTCTAAAAATAAACGACCAATAAATGTTTTTGAAAATATTTTTAAAGCGATCATCCAGAAATCATCCAGTAAATAATTTACAAATAAAAATTCCATAAACAATAAGAATACACGCCGAAAAAATTATCAATAAACTGTCGAAGAAATAAATATCCAAAAATAATTACAAACGTAATTCGGAAATTGTCAATCACTTGTTTAGTAAATAATTTAAAAAATATTTAATGAATAATTGAACAAGCGAAAAATAAACCGTCACTAAACTGTCCAATAAAATAATGCAGAATAAAATACCGCAGCAAATATTACATAAATGCCCAAAAAATTAAAAAATAATACGAAATAATGTTTAAAAAATTGAAAAAACGACCGGTCACCTGGGCGGGAAGTTAATCTCCATCTCGGTCAGCTCCGGCCCGAAATCCGTCAGCTCATGGTCGAAATTGCGCAACTACAAACAGAGCGTGCTTCAACCGCTAAACAAACGCGCCCTTCGGAAAAACAAAGTGTTGTGTTGATTGAGCGCACCCATTTGCCGTTGTCGACTTGAAAGACGTAGTCGTGCTTGTCATGATGATCGAAGGTCTTCTTCTCGATGGTCAGGATCAACTGCCGATAAAATTACAAAAATCCCGGCATTGTCACGCACAGAGCGGCTGATTCATGATTTATTCCGGCGCACCTTGTTCAGATCGTCGTTCTCCACGAAGCAGACGCGGGCGCGCGGCGGCGTCGTGTCGGCCGGGTCGACGCCGTTGACCAGCACATCCTGCCGGATCCCGTTCTCCGTCAGCTTCTGCACACACACGCACTGCATTACCATTTTCGTCCAATTCAATTTACCATTAAAATTAAGGAATTATTTACATCATTTCTGAATAATAAAATACCGAATACAACATCCGCAATGGATTTTTTATTCAAGATTTAATTACGGAAATTATTCACTGCCTATTGAAACATGTACAACGGCCGCGATCGCGTGTTTTTTTTCGAAATTAAATGACAGAAATTATTTAGTATCTAATTTTACAGAAACTGTTCGCTTAAAGCTATAATTTCCGAAGATTAAATTATGGAAATTGTCAAACGCCTATGTCAGTATAAAAACAATAAAAATCGCGCGTTCGCGCACCTAATTAATTCCAAATTAAGTTCCCGAATTGACTGAATGCCGGTATGCGGACGTCAAAAAAAGACCTGCTTGATCGTTGAAAATATTATTTTTAAATTTCAATTTTTTAAATTACAGGAATTATGGACAATTTAATCTGGTAAATAAATAATAAAAACAGCATGATCATTTCACTCGTTGTTTGTAATTTAAAAATTTTAAATTACAGGAATAACAGGCTAATTTATTAGGAAAATGGATTACAGCTGCGTGATCCTTTTGTCAACTGTGGCTGAATTAAATCAGCTTTTAATTCCTCGATCCATCATGTTTAATGTCGGCCCACCTTCACGACATCGTGGACGTCCAGCCGGAAGTTGAAATCACCGAAGATGAAGAAGGGCACGCCGGCCGGCCCATCCGCTTGGAATCTGCGTGATACAACCACGAGTAATCCCACCATTATCGGGAACAAGCGGGGAAGAGAGGGAAAATGAGAGGCAGCACTTACGAGTCTATACAGTGGCGCAGGCCCCAGGCGCGCGCGTCCGTGTACTGCGACGGGCTCTGCAAATATTGCACAACAACGCTCAGCCAAATGTTGCCATTTCCTTGGTAAATTCAATTGAATGTCGCAATGTTAGCTGGCGTCCAATACAACAGCCCCGGATAACGATGCAATTAATCGATCGGGCATGCAAAATCCTGAATTTACATTGTACACACGGCAAAATGATTCCAAAACGCTGAACGGCATTTATCAGTGTTTCTTCTTTTCTTGTAAATATTTTGAAAAACTGAAAAGAACTTGTAAATAAATTTATAACATCAATTGCTTCATTAAATCAATTTCGATTCGACACATTGAAATAACTATACGAGTACTCTCAGTCGAAATTTTCCTAAAAATGAATCCAAATTACAGGAACACGTTTACAAAAACAACAGACAAAAATCAAATAAAATATACTTCTCATAAAAAAAAGTTTTACCGGAGTTAAGGAAAAGAATTTCTAAACAAAAATGCTCAAACAAATTTTTAAAAATACTAACAACTCCTAAAAATCAAACAACAGTGCTTAAATAAACATCGTCTCATAAGAAACGCAATTAATGGAAACTAAATAGATAAAATTAGAAGCAACCGAATAGAAATTAAAATACAAGCAGGCTTAATGGGAAAAATATTTTGTACATCTAAATTAAACGGAATAATAAATATTCCCTGTTCGTGTGAAAGGTGACCGGCTAAATAAAATCGGGTAATTTTTTTCCCAGTAATTTTCTTATCCATTTTGCGTACCGTTTCCATTGCGACTAGATTGTCCTCGTCGTAGAATAAATGGATATTGACCAGATCCATCGGCGTCCCGTTAATCCGCCAGCGGGTGCGCGTGAAGCCCTTGCGACTGCCTTTGGCCTGCGCAGAAAACAGCCAAAATATCACGCACACACACGAGCGCAACTATTGTCACGGTCACGCCAAGCGCTATCTCAAGGAGGCATTTTCACCACATCTCCCGGCGAAAACGGCCAGCGATAGTGGCTGGCGATGATTACACCGGCGAAATACGCAATCAGCGTGCATAGCTCACAGGCACCGGCGGAAACCGGCGGAAGGGAGGGACAATGTAATTGTTAACTGTTTACAGTGAATTACCGCGCCTCTGACGTGCTTTTACCAGTTTTCGACATGATAGATAACGCACGGACAAGGCAGCCAACATGCAATTATATAAACGGGAGGTCTTTCACTGTAGAATTATTAACTATTATTATCCCATCGTTGACATTCGACCACTACTGCACTGAAAAAAATAAACAAATCAAGCAAAAAAAAAAATTTGTTTTACAAAATATCGTTAGAGCTGACATTTTAGACCGTTTGGAATGAATACTGAAAGTCCTACAACGACTTGTTAAAATTTTCTGAATATTGTTTTAATATATTCCGAATATATTTTTATTTTTATTTTCCGAATGGATTTTTCGAATATCTTTAAAAATAAAAAAAATTAAACGCATTATCGAGTGAACACGCTTTTGTAAAGGTACAGGAGTTTTGTAGTGTAACGGCCACACTGAAGACACTGCAAGTTCATTGGCTCGGTTGAAGTCTGATGTAAGAAATAACTGATAAAACGCCGTTGTCTCACAAATACGTTATTTTTTCTTGAACTGTATTTTATTATTTAAAAAATTGTAACCGATTATTAAAATAAAAATAAAATTCATAAATCAGATGGAGAATATGCGGAATCTCTTACACTACGTCAAGGCCGTCAATTGTCTCGCAAATCCCCGGGAAGAGCGATTACACGGCGGGAAGTACTCACCAGCGGATGGTGGTCGATGGGGAAGCGGACCTTGTGGATGGATGTGTGCTGCGGGGGCGCCGGTTCATCGGGCGCGAAGAGGATCATCTGCAAACAGGATCAGCCAAGCGGATAATGGCCGGTTTGTATGATTGTATCCCGGCGATCCGGGGCATTTCTCTATACAATCCCGGATTATACTTACATCCCGCCCCACGACGTCCACGTAATCCCCGACTGCAAAACGCAGACGTCGTCAATCACACGCGCAGCTGCACCGGCAGCAGTCAGGCGATAAATGGATTTAGTCGCGCATTACAAAAAAACCCATTTAAAAATCCGGACGGAAATTTTTAAAAATAATTTCTCTCGTCTCGGAAGTATTTCCTGAATTTTAAAAAATCCCAAATAAATAACGGACATCAATTTTAAAAACCACTTAGAAAACACCGTAGACGGAAAAGTAAAATTAATGTTTTTTTCTTTTTATTGGAAATATTTCGGAATTTAAAAAAAAAAACCAAACAAAATCGAAGGGAGATTTTAAAAATCAATTCAAAAACACCGTAGATGACAGCGTAAAATTAGTATTTTTTTCCTTTCTCGAAAATATTTATTGAGTTTAAAAAATGCCCAAACGATAACGGACATTAATTTAAAAACTAATTTTATAACACAACATACGGGAACGCAAAATTAATCTTTTCTTCCTTTTCGCAGAAATATTTTCTAAATCTAAAAAAAACCAAACAAATTAACAGAGATTTTAGAAAGCGATTAAGCATAGAAACCGCTAAAAAAAATATTTTCAAGCAATTGTCCCTTTTTTCGGATGTACATTGTTCTGAATGTTTAATATGAAAAACTGTGCAACAAAATCAGCGGAGAATATTCCAATTAAAAATCAATTTCTTACCGGCGTAGTCCCACAGCTGCACCGTGCGCAGCGACTGGTGAGCAAAGTACGCGCTTCCCAGGGCCTGCAAAAAACACACTCCACTCAGGTCTCGGACGTGCGTTTTTCTCACCGCTGCTGACGTCAATGCGGCGGACGCGCTTCATTTGCCGCAGCAGCGCCAAACAACCGGCTGCACTGCCACTTAATTTCGCGGCTAAAAATAACACGCGCCGCAACAACAAGTGGCCGGTTCCCAACACACCAACAACAAGGCGCTTTTTTATTACTCTTGCATTCTGACGATTGACGTGTAATTCAATCTAAATGCAGCTGGCTAATGAAAACACTGCAGTCACCAAAAATGAGCGACTTTTTATATGGGACGATATACCGGCGAAAAATCATCGGGCGAATTTTTAATAACAAAATTACCAATTTAAAAATGCTGATTTATAATCTCAAGGTTACATTTTCAGAAAATTTATTGGAGAAATTATAAAAACTAAATCTGATTTATGGTGTAAAAATCATTTAAATTTTTTTAAAAAATACCTATTTTCCATTTTAACACTTCTACTTTAACTACAAAAAAATTCTATTTTAACTACAAAAAAATCAACAATAATTTGAATTCAATTTCAATGCGCAACGTTATTCGATATTCTTTTTTATTATTTCTTATTAATATTATTAATTCTATTCCCATTCTGCAGATTTATAATAAAATGCTCTCAAAATTTACCTACATTTTTTTTGCAATTGAGGCCGGCTTTTTTTAAATTTTTAGAAATTATTTCTATGGTTTTTCTATTACAGTAATTAATTGTAATTAAATGTGCTGACCGTGAAGGTGTCCATGCTGCGGAAGTTCTCGTCGAGGAAGATGCGCACCCGGTCGTACTCGGCCAACTCGGCGCGCTCCAGCAGCTGCCTGCAAGCGACGACGGCGGAGAATTAATATTTTATCGAAAATACAACGCCAGCGGTCACGCCGTGACACACCTCGCGAACTGGCTGGTCTGCTCCATCGTCGTCCGCGTGGCCTTCTTGCCGCCCAGCTCCTGGCAGTGCAGCGCGATCAGCTGCGGCCGCCGCAACGCCACCGCCTGCCACCACACACCAATCATCAACAAAATACATTTTCCTCACATTTTCTTTATGTGTTTATTTTTTCGCATTTTTTCTATTTATGTTCATTTTTAAAATTTCAGTTTATAGATTTTCATACGCAAGCGATGTGCCAAAAACACCACCATCAATAAAACAAGTTTCGATTAATTTTCTTTTAATTTTTATTTTGTTTTCTTATATACTTTCTTAATTTGTAACACTAAAATAAATTTTTGGCTAATTTTTGCTCGTACAGCAATTTGTTTATTTGATTATTATTCATTTTCTCATTTTTAGAAACAGAATAATATTTTTTTAAATTTTCTTATAATTTTTTGCTTGTTCTTTCTACTTACTTTTTTAATTTCTAATTTTAATTTTCGATGAAAAAAAAGGGCAACGCTACTATTTTTCCTATTTTTCCTGCAACAGCAACGCTACTATTTTTCCAACATTTCGTGTAGCGGCGAAGAGAAGCGCACGCAACTCTCCGATGGAGCGTACCTGGATAAACTCTTTGATCCATAGATTCATCATCACATCCGCCTGCAAGCAGGATCTGTTACAACTGACGTAATAATCCGAACGTTTTCAACTTTAGTGGGTTTAGTCGATAAAACACCGGCATCGGCCATCAGCGGCAGTGTGAGTTAGAAAAACCAACAAAAAAGTTAGTCACGACGACAAGCCAATTTTTATATAAACATTCCCAGCAGGACATCTACTGGCAGTTTGTACACATTTACAAGTATGACAATCTGCTAGCCACTCTACTACGAAGCAACTCCATCGTCTCCATGCAATCCTCAAAACGGTACAAAGAAATATAGCTTCTACTACATGTTCTATCCGTTTTTGCTGCCCATGAATATATATAATAAATTTGTTATTACTTTGTACCCATTCAAATATTCATTTGATGCTACATTTTTATAAACAAAAATCTGTTGCCAGTTGTGAGAGACAATATTGTTCGCACCAGTAAAACAGCAATAAATCATATGCACACATACTTTTTATTATTATTGAGCATTTTCTTGTTCCAAAGATATCAATAATTGTCAAAAACATTAATGAAAATACTAGATTAAATTCAGAGAGAAAAATCTGTGAAAACTAATACCGAATAATTTTTTTCAGCAAAATTCCGTACGTAGACTAAATTCGCCTTCGAATAATTTAAAAATCACAAGTTAAATTAAAACTTTGTCCGTACAAACAGCACTGTAAGAATATTTTTACATATTTTCTAAAAACCTCATCAGTTACGGCAAACTTAAATTTCCCAAATAAAATTTTTCGGATTATTTTACAGTTTACTCATTACTGCCTTCCGAAAAATTATTCGCTATTTTTCGCATTTTTCCGTAACAATTGTTCTCATAATTTCCATTGAGACCGGCGTATGTCTCCCCAAAAGACGGTTCGCACGTCGCTGTAAGCCATACACGAAATTCGGTAAACCGGCTTTTTTTTATGGGACATCCGACGAAAATATTCTTTCAGCCGTAATGTGCCCCAAGGCCAAAACCACGTCAATTCGCCAAACGGATGAAAAAAATGCCAATTGAACCGTAACACGAATTTAACACGCACCACCGTACCCGTTTCCCTGTATGACTAAGCCTACACGCCATCGGCACAACCGGGAACTGACTCCCTGCGCCGGCCAATCAACAATTCCTGCCAAAATTCCACTGAAATCGACCACCTATTTCCGCTATCCGGACTTTACCCGACTATTCCACATCCCAAAAATATTTTCTCACTTTGCGAAAATTTTAAAAATAAAGAGGGAGCATTTTTCTTACCATTTCGAATAAAGTCCCGACATTGGCCGTGACGAACATGACGGTGATGTCGTCATGATTCCCGGACTCCATGGCGCAACGAAGGCAACTGCAATCCAATCCAGAACAACACAACAACGCAAATCAACAAGATAAAGAACGGGAGAAAATTAATTCGCAATGGGATCCGTCATTTCCGCGGCGGAAACGCCGAATCGCCGTTCAGAATAAGGCAGGGACAAAGCATGTTGGAACATGAAACGGATTAGCCAGCAACGCTATGCCAAAGCTTTGCCACTGTGATTATTTTCCTCCTCCGTGGCTCAACGGGTGCAATGCCAGCTGAAAGGAACGGGAAATGAAACGCGGCTCGCCGTGGTGAATGCACAGCATTGTTCTCTGGTTGGATTTACGGATGGATTTCTTTGGAAGACATATTTTCTCTGACTTTCAAACGTGCACTTGTGCTGCTGCTGTGGCAGCATGGCTTTTCAGAAGGCCGCGAGGCACGAGTACGAGTTTACACGCTTTTTGTACATGCTGAACATAATCCCGCCTGCGACGGTTTCTATTGGCGGATTACTCCACGTACAGCCAATAGGAAATTCTTGTTCCTTGTTTGTGCAATTGCTATTGGATAGAATAACGCCACTTGCTTTGCGGGCTACAGAGGCAGCAAGTGGTTGGTTTTTTATTTTGAAGAGCAGAAAAACAGGAAGAGAAGATCGGCCAGATTGACGAACACTTCTGCTTTGTTTTTGTTGGTTTTCATAATAAAAAATTTTGTTACGATATGATCAACAATTTGGAGAATTTTTTATTTAAAATTTCGCGTCTGTCATTAAAGCCAAAGGAAATTCGTTTCCGCATGCTCCCGTGATTAAACAAACCACTACACTACGATTCGCGATTTCTGTATCTACAGTTGTAGTACTGTATGTGCCGCCTTGTCATTTGCCATAAATTTCGAAATTTCGAGTTATTGATGACTTTTCACGCTGTTGTCCATTGAATATTCTTCCTCTATTTACCTGTTTTAAGACGCAGAAAATAGTATTAGTGTTTCATTTTTCATTATTTTATTTGTTTTTTCATTGTTCATTGTTTTGCTATTTAATTTTTAATTTTTACTTACTCTTTTTGTTGTTATTATTGGCGGCTTAATTTACAAGCGACCAATAGAAAATTCTTTTTTCGTGTTTGTACAAACTGTATTGGATAGATTAATAACACCACTTGCTTTGCGGATTACGGAGGCGGCAAGTGGTTGGGTTTTTTTATTTTCGGAGCGAAGAGCAAAAAAACTGGATGAGAAGACATTATTAATAAAAAAATTTCGATTTACGATATGCTAAAAAATGTATTATTGATTTAAAACTTCGCCAGTGTCTGCAGGTGTAGGAAAATTTGTTTTGCCCAGAAGTCGATCAGTCGCCCGGCAAACCACTGCACTACGATTCGCGATATCTCACCAGCTACAGTTAAATGCACCGCCGCGTCATTTGCCCAGGATTTCGATGTTTCCCGAAAGCAACAGATGTTTTTCCAAACTTGATTTATGATTCTTCCATCTATTTATTTATTTGCAAAAAAATTTGTTAATATGACATTTTTCATCGTTTTATCGATTCTTCAACAGTCATTATAATATTATATTAATATTGAATATTTTATTATGTATTACTTCGTTCATTTGTAGTTTTTGTTATTATTTTTCTATTATTATAATTATCATTTTTCGTTTATTTGTGTTAAATCAGGTATACACAACCATCTATCGCTGGGCATTGTTTCGTGGTTGTTTCGCTGTTGATACCACGATACCGGTATATATTTGCAAGCACAACCAATCGAGCAATAATAACATGCAAAAACACAAAAAATGTACATAATTTTCGAAGTAAAAAATCAGATAACATATGCTACATAATTTAAGCTATAATTATGCGAAACTTAGAAAGTAATAAAATAAAATGGAAAACTTAAGTAGCGAAAGTGACGCACAACCTTGCTCATACATCACGTACGAGAACAGTACAAAAACCTCATAATAACCAGTTAATAAACAGTCGGTTTCAAGTTTCAACGGAGAAAAAATGAGCCCAGTTCAATCGAATAACTTAAGTATTATTAAACCGGCAATCATATAGCCGGACTACGGAGCATATGCATAAACCGTCTAAACTGCAGCGCCGTCCGCGATCGCAGCTCACTGGGCTCCGGCATCATGTCCCGCCCCCCTCCCCCCACCGGACTCCCGGAACCAGGCGGACTATCCCCCTCCGCCTCTTCCGGACCCGGCTCGGCCATCGTCGAGGTCACCGGCGTCGTCGTGGTGGTCGTCCGCCGGCGGGAGGTGGTCGGGACGGTCAGGCCGCGCGTCCTTGACCCCTTCTTCTTATGGGTGACCTTGGAGGTGAGGGGCGTGGTCGGGAGGAGGGTGGTGGTGGGTACGGTGGTCGGGAGGGTGCGTTCGGTGATTGGTTCGGGACACACGCTGGAGCGGAAGACCTCGCCGTCCAGTTGGCAGCATAATCGGTCCGGGAAGGTCCCGTTGACGGCCTGGATGCGCCGGCCGCAGCTCTTGGCTTGCGCGTACACCGCTAATTCCAACGGTTTCCCGGTTTCCTTTCCCAGACTGCAAAAATCAGTAATTCACGATGTTTAAAGGATTCTGTTGGGTTGTTATAACTATAGGTCCACAGCAGGCTCATAAATATTCCCTCTAACTAAAATTATTCTTTTTAGCGATGTACCTACCTAATGCCTAGTACATTTCGACGATTTTGTAAAATCTCCTACCAAGGTAAAAGTGTGCGGCACACACGGTGCATTCTGCCCATTAGCCTATTTTATTAATATAAAAACCTTTTTGCTATAGAGGTATATTTAGGCATTTTCTGTTTGTATCATTGTATGCACAGTTTAATTATCGATTGCAAAGAAGTTAAAAAGGAAAAATCTTCAAAAAGTTAACAACCGTAAACGTTTAACAGTAACTGTATTACCAGGTCTCCTGGACTGCTGCATAGGACACGATGGGATAAAACGATGAAAATTTGCAGAGCCCTTGTACTACGCTGTACCCAGAATTTACTGTATGTTAGGCTTTTACATGCAATCCATTTCCAAACCATTCGGAGCGCATGCAGCAGAATGATTGAAAGCTATATCTACACCAACCGGTACTAACCATCTCGCTGCCATATATTACTCGTACCAATATTTATATTTGTTTTTAATAATTTTGACCCTCGCATTTAAAAATTACTTAATATATGAATTTTATAAAATATTTATATAAAACGTTATAATAATTATTATTATTATTATTACGGCACAAGAGCAGATAGCCCCAAAGGAACTTCGAGTCTGCTCTGGTCGAACAAAAACAATTTTAACGCTAACGTAAATACCTGGGGCAGATCAACAGATTTGAGTAGGAATTTAAAGGCAGGTACAGGGCTTGCGTCGAGAGTTATATGTACAATTAAATACAACATTTGCAGTTTACCTTTGGCATAGCGCCTCGCCGAGCGTCCGGTGTGCCTCCCAAAACGGCTTAATCGACAGCGGGACATCCTTCAATTCATCCTTCCCATTGACCGATCCCCGGAAGCCCAGAATCTGCCGCACCACCGCCGGCACGCACATTTGCTTGCAGTACTCCACGGCCACCGCGCAGTTCTTCAACGGCCGCGATTTCTCGTGCACCGGCATCAGCATCACGTGATTGATGATCCCGATATCGCAGACACAGGTGCGCCGCGGATAGGTCATCTCATTGACGGTGGTGGACTGGGTGGTTAAAAGGTCATCCGCGATCTTCGCCGTAATTCCCGTGGCCGGCTTTTTCGTCGTCGGGGGTTTGGTTTTGATGGGGGACTTGGGCGGGATCGTGGGGCTTTTTGCCGCGTCGGTGGCGAGTATTATATACGCGGTTATAAGTAGCAAGCAAGGTATTTCCATCGTGGATGATTTTATAGAATAGCTGCCAAATCTGCGACGGTATCTTGATGCTTCCTTGTTGTTCGGCAGAATTACGCTCAGCTTAACCGCTAAACTGTTCTATGCCACACAGATGTGATAACTGGAAGCACTTTTTAATGGTCGGGTTAAAAGGTTAACCTATAAAAATTATGATTATGCGAATCTATGATGGAAAAAATTACAGCGCTGGTGGCCGGCGCGTTAGGAACTGATGAACTTAAATGTTAGGATAGCGAAAATGTAAGTCAGTGGAGCAACTCACCATTGTTGTGCGGAACAGGTACGGTGTTAGCATAGTACATGTTAACATGACAGTACATGTCCGCCCCCTTAAATGCCGTTAATCGGGATTGATCGGCCGGCAATCCATTACGGCGGCGGCCAGCGTTTCCTGCTGGATTAGCCGGATTACATGCGCTGTGCTAATATTTGCATCGTGTTGTAGCTGTTACGCGCCAACCGGTATATGCGATTAATACGGCGAATATAATTCTACGAGGCGCTAATAATGTTCACGAGATATTTATGCCGGCTGATTAATTTGATGCGGTTTACATTGTACAGATATGTTGGCTGTAAATATATGTTGCGGGCCACCATTCGACAGCAACCTGTTTTTTTAATAATGTAGGGTGTTCACTGGTCAGGAGAAATTTACAGATTCCACACCTCCACCGCTTGGTTAAACATAATTTTTTCATTGGCACACTTCGTCTCAATGTAAAATAATCAGTGATTTTGCAAGCGCGACGAATTGTGCTCACTGAAAAAAATATACTAGGAGATTTTAAAATTCAGGACACTTGTGCAATGTATCCCCGCATTTCCGGACAGCAGAAAAATACAATCCTCGATCCGCGATATTCTGGAATAATTTCGTGATGTTTTCTGTTAATCTTGAGTTTGCTAAATTTTTATTTTCTTGTTAATTTTTTAAAAAATTACATGTCTAAGCTTCTTTACCAAGCTAATGATTGTCTTCTAGTTAATTTTAAAAAAGTTTTTTAAAAAGGTTTTTCATATGGAACAACATGTCCGGAATGCGAAGATACAGATATGTTGTACAAGTTTCTTGACTGCGAAAGCGTACTGTTGGTTGTTACTGTTTGCAAAATATTGCAGGTGCAAGCAATAATGACTTTTCATTTGACCGTACAGACCAAAACAGAGCACAACCGGATAGATTAATTACTCAGTTATGATTGTAGTGCAAAGTTCAAACGGACTGTGTCCATGGCAGCGGCACAGAGAAGGGTGTGCGCTGCCGGCCGGCGTATGCACGGTTAATTACCGTCAAAACGACCGCGCTTATTATAAAATTCTTCACAAAGACTCCGCGCTCACAGTGCAGCCGACAGCTGGCGCTCTAGCCAATCCCCTGTCTCCACCACGCCTCTATCATAGGCTGCATTGAACAGCAAGCTACACTGCAGAGTGCAGACTGCAGTCACATCGTTTCCTCTCCGTGTGAATTTATAGAACAGAATTCCGTCCATAAAAATAGAAGTCAGTAACACAAAGCCTTTACTTTATAAAGACATCTATGGATGATTGAACTGTGAAAGGTATAAAAAGAATTTCTAGTGTTCCAGTTCGGGGAAAAAACCAGGACGAAATGACTGTCAACCGAAGGACGAAATTCTGGGGCACTTGTCGGTCTCGTATCAGAAAGGAAAACAATTCGAATTCATCGCTCCATTAGTCATGTAACATGTTTATGTTGTTGTTGTAGCGGACGCGGGTAATTCTAATGGAAACTGGAATGGGATCGGTTGCGGAGAGTGCTGGGAAGCGGAAAGCGGAGGACGCTGGTGACAGCCCAGCCAAGAGCGTCTGCATCAAGCCCGACTCGGGTCCTGGCGCTGGCGCCAGCGTCAGCGGCGGGGAGCCGGAGCAGCGCCCGCCACCGCAACTGGTAGCCGTGGTAACGGGGGAGTTTGTCCTGTACAGTCCCTGGTCGAAGGTGGAGGCCTTGGGGCTGCCGTGTCACCGTCAGGATCACGAGTGCCATGTCGCGCTGCCGGCGCACATCGATCCCTGGGCGGCGCATCTCGTCCTGCAGGGAGTCTTGAACCCCCGTCTGCCGCTGGATGCTAGCGTCCAGGGCAAGGGGATCGGCAGCACGGGCAGCCAGCTGCAAGCGGCCGCGGCCTTCTTCAAGATTCCCCTGCCTGTCACACTGCAGGGGCAGGATGCGGTCGACAGTGAGTTGCTCATATTATGTCCTTAATGGGTTGCCTGCTTACCCTTGCAAAAAAATAATACTCGGCCAGGACAACTTTTTGGAAACAAATTCGGCTTGGAAAATGCGTGTGCTAAGTATGTTCCAGGTTTTTGCTACCTGGGAATCTCTTGCAGGTTCGATAGCTCACCAAAATCCTTAACTGCATAACTGCGTTGAATCCGTTCGTGCGGTAACCAAAAAAAGTGTAGAAAAAATTTATTTTGGGAAATACATGGTTTGCATGGAAATACATGGTTTGCATGGAAATACATGGTTTGCATGAAAATACATGGTTTGCATGGTATGGAAATTTTGGGAAATACATGGTTTGCAAGTAGAGAATTTAAAGCAACCAAGCATCCGACCATCCAGGTAAATTTCTCCTAGCTATAGAGTAGCTAGGAGAAATTTAGGAGCTAGGAGAAATTTAGGAGCTAGGAGGTAGGAAATTTAGGAGCTAGGAGAAATTTAGGAGCTAGGAGCTAGGAGAGTAGCTATAGAGTAGAGGAATTATATGCACTAAACGCAAAAAGCGTACATACTTCGTTGACACAACTAGATTTTGTTATCTAAACACTTTCGTTTTTTCCAAAATAATTTATTTTCTGCATTTTTTGACTGTAGTCCGAACGGACTTTTCGAAACTTCCGAGCTGGTACCAGTTGGCCAGTTCGCATGATTTGGAACATACACTTAGCACACTCATGGCTATCGTGGTGCATAGTACGAACATATTCACCTGTTCGACAGCCATACTGAGTACTAATTAATGAAATTCTGATAAATTACTAGTACTTCTGCTGATATTGATCTACTTCACAGATACAGTGTTTTCGAATAATTTAATTTTAATCGATAATATTCAGTTCACGGAACAGACAGCAAACATTAAAAAAGCATTTACATATAAATTTTCCTGTAAATTGCACATAATAGTTGTGTGTTGTTACTAGTTTCGCAAAGGAAACAAATGGGTAGATGATCCTTAGACCGTTGCAGAATAGATTGCTGGCTAATCAAGTGATTTGTGCGTGTAGAAGCGGCGAGACAAACCGCATCCACGGCGTGCCAGGCGACCCAGGCCATCAAGACAGTTACGACACCGTCGGTCCCGTCGAACGGTAAGCACTTACAGACTCACCCGGTCAGCAGTGAATTTCCTAGCCCATTACCGTAATATGTCGACTAACATCGTGTCGGCCGTCACAAGGTCGACCGGAACGAGGTCGACCGGAACGAGGTCGACAACTACGAAAACCTGAGAAACATTAAAAAGTATGATATGTAGGAGTGTCACCACCGGCTGCCGCGCCACCCGCATCCAGCACGGCTGCTAAACCGCTCGGAAATGTCTCCCAAAGCAATCCGCCGCCGGCCGATCCCATGATGGCGTATACGCATCTGTCCTTGGCCGAACTGCTGGCCATGATGCGGCAGAATTTCCTGCCGGTCTCCTCGGAAATGGAGGTGTATCAGGTAAGGTCGCATGCCAAAAAAGAACTACGGTAGTTCGATAGCCAAAAAGACTGTAACCATGGCACCTTGCGCGGGAATAAATTATCAACGCTTTTATCTTATGCATAGTTGTAAAGCACTGGCAGTTACGGCTGAGGATTTCAGAATGCCGACAAACTGTTCACCGTGGCCCAGAGGCCCGGCGTTCACACCTGTAAAAATCTTTATTTGTCCTTCAACGCCCCAACTGAAGATAAAATGGTTACTCTAGAGGTGTAAGTTTGTTTAAGGTCCGTAAAACCGAAAACGAAGAAACCGGCCAGCCTGGCCCGCAGTTCAAAAATCCATTAATAAAATCAACACACAGTGTAAAAATAATTTGAAAAACCTCAAGTTTTCCCTTCTTTTTCATAGTTTGATTTTGCAGTTATAGCCGGTTGTGCAACTACGAGTATGTATTGTAGTAACTGTACTTACTTACATGTAAACGAGAGAACAAAGAACGGCTGACCTTTGCACGGAAAAACATTTTCAACCATAATGTATTCCTGTACAAAAACATTCGTAATTTTTCCGATTTTTTTCCCCGCGGAATGTGCCCTGGTTAAAAATCCAAAAAAGCAAAAATATATATTGAGTGGTTATTGGTGAAAAGCAGAACCAGTTTGTCCTGGACATTGACCGTTCTTGGTACAATGCGTTATAGAGAGTGATGATCTGGTGTCACGTGGACTATCCGGCGCGCTGGACGGCGGAGATCCTGCAAGCGGTCCTCCCGGAGCTCCGCTGGGATCTGCTGCCCGGCGTGCTCCCTCTGGCCATCCTCACCGCCACCGGACCACTCCGCGACGTCCTCCTGGACCTGCAGACCCGCCTCTTCCCACCAGGCCTCCCCCGTCTGACCGCCACGCCCCGGGAACGCCACGTCACCCAAGTAGCCTGCCTGTTCTTCGCCGACCGCCATCAAACCAGTCTGCGTCTGTACGACGCGCGCCAGAACAAACTGTACCCCGTCAAGCTGCCGACCGAACTGCAGACGTGGAACACGTTGAAGGAGATGGGCCCGGTGGTCAACAACCGGGTGTGGTTCCGCATTGAGCACGGATCCCAGCTGCGGACGTACGCGTTGGTGATGGACGACGACCTGGCCAAGACGGAGATGGAGTATGTGTGCGAGGAGATGACGGTGGGCGCCGGCTCGCCACTGGTTAGTCTCAACGGGTTAGTCTTCGGCTGGAACACGGGGGCGACCAAGAGCGCGGTCTCCTATACCTTCGATCCCGCTTCGCGCCATTTCAAGCAGGACGTCCGCAGCCCTAAACGCATTAGGTAGGTGGGTAGACGCCGCTGGAATCAATTGGTGTTACGTCTTATCGCATACACAACTTTGTCGACCACCATTACGTCGAACAGACAAGTGTCCGCCTGTCACGAAGTCGAGTTTTAGTTTTCCTTACTAGTAGTTAATTCTTAGGATTTTCGTATGCCTGCATATGCTTTCTTATGTCTTATTAAGTTTGTTGTCTTTTTAAGTCGTCTTGGGTCTTCTTACGCGTATTTCTTTTACGTTTTCTTACGTCTTCTTATCTTCTCTTATGTTTTCTTATGTCTTCTTAGGTTTTCTTACGTTTCTATATGCTTTCTTATGTCTTCTTAGGTTTTCTTACGTTTCTATATGCTTTCTTATGTTTTCTTATGTCTTCTTAGGTTTTCTTACGTTTCTATATGCTTTCTTGTGTTTTCTTGCGTCTTCTTAGGTTTCTGACGTTTCTGTATGCGTCTTAATATGTTTTTTTAAGTCTTTTTAAGTGTTCTTATTTCATTTATATTTTTTTAGGCTTTCTTACGTTTTCTCATGCCTTTTTGTGTTTTACTGGGCCTTAATAGGCCTTCTTATGTCTGTTTATTTTTTTCTTATTGTGTTTTCTTACGTCTTATTTTTTTACGCTTTCTTGCCGTGATCGTACAGAAAAGAGGCAGCCTTCGATGTGTGGCACCACTACTTCATCATTTTGGGCGGATACCCAGCCAAGGGGCGCAACCGTTCCGTCCTGGCCACCGGCGACATGTACGACGCGGCGACGGACCAGTGGAGCGAGCTGCCGGCCATGTTCAGTCCGCGCTGCAGTTTTGCCGCCAAAGTGTTCAACGGCTACCTGTACGTGACGGGCGGCGTGGGCCTGGGATCGGCTGTCCGCAGCAGCTGCGAGCGGCTGCAGCTGGGCGTGACCGGCGCCCAGTGGCAGCGCCTGCCGGACCTGGCCGTGCCGCGCTACGGACACTGCATGTTCGCGCTGGACGACAAGCTGTACGTGTGCGGTGGGTGCAGCCGCGACGGGGTGCCGCTGACCGCGATGGAGGTGTACGATGCCACGGTGAATCGGTGGAGCAGTGCGCGCCCGACGGAGGGTCCCGGCGCCCGCTCCTCGCCGGTGTCGACCTGTGTCACTCTCACCGTCAATCACAAACTGCTGTCTTAACTCTTTCGCTGGCTTTGTTTGTGTCGAAATTAATGACTTACTTATTCTTGCTTTGCTTGATTACTTTAGTATTACGTGTTAGTATTACTTTTTGTATGGGCGCTAACTGCATACTGGCTGTAACAGCAATATTTTCCGGACCAGCAGGTTATCTCATGTTAATTGGGGCAGATTCTTCATTTGATTGTACCAAGTATTTGCTCGATGCTCGATGTGTGCATATTGCAATTAAACAAAATCAGATTAGAAAAAGATTCCGTACACAATGATTTCGCCCGACCGACACTTCATCACCTTTCACTGAGTCAAATGTACGACAAGTGAGTACTGAATTGTATTGTGCCGAATGAAAAACAAACTCGCAGTTAGCGTCGCTAATTACGAGTATGTTTTTCATTTTTTCATTACGAGTATTTCCTTTTTTTAGCGATAATTACAAATTTACGATTAGGCACAAGGGCCGCAGTTAACTTTCGTTTCGATGATGTTGCGTCTACCATGATCAAGTCTTGTGAAAGCGGAATAACGAAGGTTCAGTGTCTACAGATATATAGGGGGAAAAAGCAGTCTAGCCGAACCATTCCCCTGTACTGCTGCCGTCAGCCGGCTGGAGTTTTACGTTGTGGCTAAACATGGTGCTTATGTACCGCGCCTGATTTAGCCGCATGTACTGCCGTAACGTCACACTCCAGCCGGATGACGGCAGCAGTGCCGTGAATTGGTTCGACTGACATGGTTTTCCCCCCTTTATTTTAGGACCGCCCTAACTGATGATGATACCGAAGACCAGTGGCAGGACAAGCTGGGGCCATTCGCGCTTATAAATAAGCGAAGCCACAAGTACAGTAATGGCATTGGTGATACTTTCTAGAATAATTGCGCTGTATTTCGGATAGCCACTGCGTGACCTTTTTCGGCTTATTATTGATCTATTACGATTAGTATAATGCATCAGTACATTTATTATTTTCTGCTAGACGAAAACTGTTTTTTTTCTGAACATTGTATAAGAAAGGAAACATAAGGAAACAACTGAAAAGTATTACGCGAATGCACTTTTTGTAACACTGATGGCCTTTGCCCAATAAACATCAACTGAAAATGTGTCATTTTACAAGCGCTACGCGAACTCTTGTAGCGATGCAAAGTTCATGAACCGCAGTCGGTCCTTGTTATACTTGGTTTCGAAAAGATAGATAAACCGGAACAGTGCCTCCGTGTTAGCTTCGTTCTCCATGCCGACCTTGAACACTGCACCGAGTCTATCCATCAAAAACTGGAAGGGCCGAATCCCGGCTTCGCGGCGTTTGTTGACCAGCAACTCGATATTATCGTGGTGCGTGATGGGCGTGCCCAGATGGAACTGCTGGATGTCCTCGTACACCGGCAGATTGTACACCAAATCCAGATCCTCCACTGGCTGTACGCGCCGCACCTTTTGCTCGTTCTCCACTAAATGGATGCGCTGCCGACCGCCGTTGACCGGTTCGAGATTCCGCCAGAAATCGCTGGACATGATGACGATCATCGGGTTGTTGACACCCAACAAACCTAGTGACGTGATGGGCAGATCGATGCGGTCGTTGCCGAAGATAATGAGATCCCGCGGAATTCCTTCGTAGATCATTAGGACGAGTAGCTTAAGCAGTTCCTCCGGTGTCCACCCGCGTAGTCCGATGGAGTCCACGAAGCCGCTGACTTGTATGATTTCCACGGTTCCGTCTGTCGTCGTCTTATGCGGTTTGGCACCTGCAAGCATTGAATGCTATTTGTGCTTCCGACTTTTGCAAATATAAAAAAATTCGTGACCGATATATACCCCCCATCTTACAGATAAACAACCGAAAAGCACCCAATACAACGGCTGTTTATCAACCGAGATGAAAACTATATGTACCAGATGTTTAACCGGATATCTAACCGGTACTTAGCTGATATCAGACTCGAATTATGTTATAGGAAATAATGAAACCGATATGTTTCGTCAAGCAACTTCTGTGCCACGAATCTGTAAGAATACTAACGAGTAATGATTATTACGAGGTACATTACGTTCATGTTACCTTTATTAAGGAGCCAGAGAAACGTGCTCTTGCCCATTCCCTTCGGTCCCAGTAACAGCAGCGAATCCGTCTGCTTAATCTGGAGTTGCAGTCCGTTAACGAAATTCACCTTGTTTTCCCGGTCAATAATCGGTCGGCGGAGCTGTTCCTGGACGTCGTTCAGCTGACGCTCCGGCTCCTGCATATTCTTCTCCAAATCTTGAATACGGCCCTCGTAGCGCGTCTTTTCAGCTTGTTGTTCCGCCTCCCAGCGTTGTTGCTGGCGTTGGAATTCCTCTTGTTGACGCTGGCTTTCGGCCGCGTTGGCGTTAGTTAAGTCGGTGAAACGCTGGTTGAACTGGTTCGTGTCGCGATCTCGCTGCTCCCTGTATTCCTGTTCGCGGCGCTGCATGGCCTCTTCGTGGGAGCGCATAATGGCGCCTACGTCCACCGACGGTCGCGAACTGCGTCCACCCATGTTAATCGAACAGCAGTAGGAACGTTTCTATTTTCGACAAAAAACCCTAATAACGACGTTCATCTGCAAAATGAACCGTCGTCTGTTGTGATGCAGTCAGCACTACAGACTTATGTTTGTGTTGACATAGTGCTTGTGCTTATAAATGTGCTTGTGCTTATGCTTATGCTTGTGCTTATAGTGCTTGTGCTTATGCTTGTGCTTGTGCTTGTGCTTGTGCTTGTGCTTGTGACATAGTTGACGTAGTGCTTATAAACAGGCATCGCGCGCTGGCCGATATCATGCGAGATAACGCGTGAATGAAAACATGAGACAGTCATACAGTGTAATGCGTGACGATAAGAAAGCAACAAGGCAGGGCACCGATAGACGCTGACTAATCCCGCTCAGCTGGCTTCCTGTACAATCCATCACATACGGTTTAAGCGAAACTTTGATGTGCGGTGCTCTGGCGACACTGGGTGGGGCTTCTGTTTGCCGTTTGTTATGATTCGAAAGCGCAGCTGCGACACATATTTGCGAAAGGGTCTTTGCCCGAGTGGCAGCTCGATGCGTAAATATATGTGCTTCGAGCACAGCGTTGTTTTCAAGAAGAGTTGCAGTAGTCAGAGGCGGCCATAAACACGGCTGTCCATGGGTATCACAGCGAAGGGAGGGCGGCCAGATGAAGTCCGAAAGAATTTCCTGTTGAGAAAATTCTGAAAATTGGCGACGGAGCGAAATCGAACCGCTGGCTACCGAGCACGTAGCACAGCCACTGTGCCATCGCCGTTGTTGGCTGAGATCAAGATATTTGTGCTTGAGCTTGAGACAACCAGGTAGACGGCGGATGGGGCGGCTGTCCTGAGTACAGAGCCTTCACCTCTGACACAGTGCATGTTAAGGATGGTAATGCGGTATATTGGCGCCGAAATACAGGTATACATGCACAGTTGTAATTATCGAAAAGAATCTGCTAAAGGTTATTTTAGTTAAGTAAGGCAAGGGTTCCTATCCCTTAGAAGCTCGCGAAAAGTAACAGGGGCTGTTAAACGTATTATTGAATATATATATACCCAAGCCGAACGCGTATCTAATTTTTCGTATTATTACAGGTCATTCTTTTTTTCTTGTTGTGAGCCTTGATTGTCATCCATCTGTAGCACATACCACATTCAAATTAATTGGCCGCCACATCTTCTTCAGACAAACTTGATTAACTCGAGTGTTAAGTACCTTTACCGTTTACGCTTTTTTAAACACCTTGTCGAATTGTGATACTGCGTGTCTGTAGTCAAATATTTGCAAACATTGCTTCGAGAACGGTTTGAACGCTCGAAATCTCGGTTTATTGGAACGTGCTACTGTACTAAAAGATTCTGCTAGTGGATTTTCTCGATTATAAACGGTCAGACGCAGATACAAACAAAAATCACAAAGATGAAAAATAATTAGCAATCTTATTGGAAGTCTTGTAGCGTCGCATGGTTCATGAATTTCAGCCGGTCCTTTACGTACTTCGTTTCGAAAATATAGATAAAGCGAAAGAGCGCTTCCATGGTGGACGTGTTCTCCATTTCCACGTGGAAATGCGTGCCAAGTCCTTCCATGAGGAACTGAAACGGCTTAACCCCGGCGTCCTCCCGCTTCTGCACCAGCAGTTCCAGGTCGTCGTGGTGCGTGATGGGCGTAGTACCCAATTGGTATTCCCTGATTTCGTCGTACACCGACATATTGTACACACGCTTCAAGTGCTTCTCGGGTTCCACGCGACGTATCCCGTTGTGGTCCTCCACCAAGTGAATCGGCTGGTCATCATCGTCCTTCGGCTCCAACTTTCTCCAGAAATCACTGGACATAATGACGATCATGGGATGGTTGACGCCCAACAGACCCAGCGTCATGATGGGCAGTTGGATGCGGTCACTATTGCCGAAGACGATAAGGTCCTTGGGGATTCCTTCGTAGATCATCAAGACCAGCAGCTTCAGTAATTCCTCCGGCGTCCATCCGCGCAGTCCGATGGAATCCACGAACCCGTCAACATGCACGATATCCACCGTCCCGTCGGAGCGTGACGGTTTCGGCTTGGGAACCTTGTTGAGTAGCCATAAGAAGGTGGTCTTCCCGGTTCCTTTCGGACCCAGTAGCAGCAGCGAACTGGTCTGCCAAATGGCCAAATTCAACCGGTTGACAAAAGCGATTCTGTCTTGTCGCACTTTGATAGGGAGTTGCAGCTCATCGGTGACCTTTTTCAGTCGCTCTTCATTGTTCTTCATTGTCTGCGTCAGTTCCAGGAGCTGTGCCTCGTATTGCCGCTTTTCGACTTGCCGTTCCTTGTCGAGGTGCTCTTGCTGGCGCTGGAAGTCTTGCTGCAGACGGTCGCGGTCCACCGCGTTGGCATTTTTCAGATCTTGAAGGCGCTCCTGGAAGAGCACTTCATCGCGCTGGCGCTGTGCCTGGTACTCCTGTTCGCGGCGCTGCATGGCCTGTTCCAGAGGACGCGTGAAGGAAGCACCTATCAACTTCACGGGCGGCGGTGCTCTCCCTCCGCCAAACAAATTACCCATGACTGAACAGAAAGGCGTTGGTCGCTACAGGAAATACAGTATCAGTGACTGTGAATTTAAGTCATTGGACAGTGAACGGATGCTCTATATGACTGTGTAGCACCGGCAAAGTTAGTTTTATACTGTCGATCTGACGCGTACGAGGGCGTGCGCGAGCCTTTATCGCGTTGCCGCGATAACAGACAACGTAAGTGACGCCGCGATTACGCTAACATTTGGGCAGGCTGTTGATTCACACGGGTTTGCCCCGTTCACTGCTGGACTCTGGCCTTGGCAAACGAGATAAATTGTCGCATGCTCAGTTATCAATTGTGCAAATATTCTTGGCAGAGAGCATTGATGCAGAACGCTCTGCGACCGATGCTAATTTGCGCCGATAGCGTGCGAAACTTGTGGGGACTTAACGCAATCGTGTGGAAGAAAAGGAGCAGGTATGCGAGGCCCGTAATTTTGCTGAAACTTTAAGCTTCTTGAAATATTTCCCGTGGATGCCTTTCCGCAAGGTGTGCATGGGTGAAATCGTTCTTGCATTGTAACACGCAGGTCCAGCGGTATGTTGTTTGCCTGGAAGACCAGGTAGCGCAGCACTGGCCCACCTGGCAGAAAAGTTAAATCGCGAAGCGACGGAATTGCTCCTCAATACAAAACCGAAATTGATTCCTTTTCGTCGTTTAATGTTTGAAACGATGGGTGTTTTCGGTCCGATTTTAGGGGTACCGTTACATGTTCTGCTCCGAAAAATTTGTGAGCTGTCTTGAGTAGCACTATCTACATGTTTTGCACGCGTCTCTTAAGCAACGGTTTAGTTTGGTAGCTAATGTTATGACGGACAAATGCCAGGACTGTACTGAGTACGTCGCTGTTTTAACCCACGCAAGGACAAAGATTTTTGTCTTGTCGACGACCAATTGCAAATTTTAACTGTCAAACAGTGTGCTGCACCTTTCGCTATTTTGATTACTACCGGATGCTCTATAGTCTATATGACTGAGTAGCACCGGCAAAGTTAGTTTTATACTGTCGATCTGACGCGTACGAGGGCGCGTACGAGGGCGTGGAGCACTTGGAGCGGGTGTACAATACGCCGGTGTACGAGGACATCAAGGAGTTCCAGTTAGGTACCACGCCCATCACGCACCACGACGACCTGGAGCTGCTGGTGCAGAAGCGGGAGGACGCCGGGATTCGGCCGTTACCTATGGCTTACGAAAGAAATTGGCTGCTGTTGTAAAAGATGATGTAAAAGATATATTAAATAAATAATGTCATTATCGTCTTAAGTTGTTAACATCACATTTGTGAACCATTTAATTATATAACTGATACAGTAACGTGTCCGGTTTTGCGCGTATTTGCCGGCTGGAGCAAACGAGCATACATATTTGATGAATCAAGATCTTCAAAAAAGCTTTTAACGCATATACCAGGTGTACTTGTATCCCAGCTCATTTCCTTATGTACTGTAACGTGCAAACGGCGCTAAATGGACACTGGTCTTTCTGCCAACTACAAGTGTTGACGAAGCGAATCAAACTATCAAAGTACGCCTGCTTCGAGCATGAGGTACGCTTTACCATTATTTGCCACAGAAGGCACAGTTCGCACGGAGATTAGCCAAGCCTGTGTGAACTAACTCTGTGCCGGAATGTTATCATCTGCAATCAACAGAATGGATGTTGGCACTTGACACCAAGCGTGACTCATGCTTGAATTATACGGAATTATCAGCGGCATGGCGATAACAGGCCACGCATCGCCGCATTAACGTTACAGTATAAAATCTACCAACCGTGTAATGCACAACCGCTGTACCGCTCGTACAATCTACAAGCCGTCAGTGTAAATATAATGTCTGCATGGACAAACTACTTCCATTAATACTTCCCGTAGCCATCGAGGCGCTTAGGTCAATCATGAGTGGACGGAACGCGAGGCCGGTGAATGTGGGTGCCATTACGCTTCCCTTAGAAGAAGCGATGAAGCGCCGCGAACAGGCATATCAAGCAGAACGCCAGCGTGACAACGAGCTCTTCCAGCAGCGCTTCGAAGAGCTAAAGAATGCCAGCGCGACGGAACGTGAGCGTCTAGTGCAGGATTTCCAGCGCGAACAGGAACAGCGGGACCGCGAACGCCAGGACGAGCAGCAACGTCACGAGGCACGATTGTTGGAATTAACGCAGACGATCGAGGAGAGTCAGCAGGAGCTAAAAAAGGTCACGGACGAACTTCATTAATTAAAGACCGGGAGCAGAAAATCGCTTTTGTCAACAGCTTAAATTTGGCGATTCGGCAGACGAATTCCCTGTTACTGTTCGGTCCGAAAGGACTGGGGAAAAGCACCTTCTTGTGGTTGCTGAACAAAGGATCCAAGCCGAAACAGTCGCGTTCCGATGGTACGGTGGAGATCCTGCACGTCAACGGGTTCGTGGATTCCATTGGACTGCGCGGATGGACGCCGGAGGAGCTGCTGAAACTATTAGTCCTGATGATCTACGACGGGATCCCCAAAGATCTCATCGTCTTCGACAACGACCGGATCGATCAGCCCATCACGTCGCTGGGTCTGTTGGGCGTCAATCATCCTATGATCGTCATCATGTACAGTGATTTCTGGAGGAAATTGGAGCCGCCGCGCGGTGGTGAGCCGCGCATTCACCTCGTGGAGGATACCAAGGGGGTGCGCCGCGTGGAACCCGTGGAGCACTTGGAGCGGGTGTACAATACGCCGGTGTACGAGGACATCAAGGAATTCCAATTAGGTACCACGCCCATTACGCACCACGACGACCTGGAGCCGCTGGTGCAGAAGCGGGAGGACGCCGGGATTCGGCCGCTCCGCTTTTTTATGGACGGACTCGGACAGCAGTTCCACGTGGAGATGGAGAACAGCCATACAATGGAAGCGCTCTTCCGCTTCATCTACATTTATGAGAAGAAGTACGGCGGGAAAGGCCGGCTCAAGTTCATGAACAACGCGACGCTGCAGGACTTTAAATGAGGGCGCTGGTAGTGGTTCTTGGTGTTTTTGTAGCCTACAAAATTAATTTGAGGCACCCTAGTAGATTTCCCGGGCAAGTTGCGAGAAAATCAAAATTAATAACAAAGAGAAATCGCACACATACACACTTTCTTTGTTTTTGCTGCTTAATGTCATACCTTTTCTGATTATAACGCTCGTCAAAAATTACGCTGTACCTGAGCTTGCGTATCGAATTAAAAACTTGCGTATCGCGCTGGAATTTGAACAAACAACACTAAGTCAACGAGGCGATGCCGAACCTTGCACGCCATCAACCGTGCAAGTTCGCCACACTGCTGGCTTTCCAGCCGCGATTAAACTATCGGAGTGACTATTCTGCCGCAGTTTTTGCGGCAAAATAGCCTTTTGCTATTTTACCGCAGTATCTGCGGCCAGTTAGCTTGTTGGCTATTCTGCCGCACACTGCGGGTGCTCAGCTTGTCAGCTATTTTGCCGCCGTCTGATAGCTGGACTACTCTTTTGGCTATTTTGCATGAAACCAAAACCCACATACATTAATAGTTAAATTTTCGAAAAATTTCCAAAATAAAGCCGTGGGGAAAACAGAAAGCAAGGACATTTACGCTCGTGATCGCCTTATTGTAACGTTTTTACCAAGTCGCAACCGTAAATAGCTGCGAGTATAGTAAGTACTGTACACAATAACGCGTACAGTGTATACAATGAACTTGCCAAAAAAGACAAAACGATTCGCACTAAACACACTCAGTGCATTAAGAGAAGGAAAAATCGACACGCCCTGAGCCAAAATTCGGGAAGAAGAGTAGAAAGCTGCGGTTTTCAGGCGGTCCGCCCTCCCTTATTTGCGATTTCTGGCGGCCAAGGGTTGCATAATAACTTTAAATTTTTCTTTAAATTAATTTAGACTTTAAAGTCTTTACTTTTTTTCCGAGATTTTTATAATGTCTCAAATTTCTCCTTTTCACTTTTAAATAGTTTACCCTTTTACGAAGATTTAAAAAAAACACATTTAGTACGATACCCAAACCACTCTCCCAAGCGAATTTGAGGCGCATGGGACCGCTTCCTCGGCTATCCGCCCCAAAGGCCCCTTATGCCAGCTGGGCGTGGGTAATGGCCCGAAAATTTCACTCGGACTAGTTTGTACACTGGTATGATATCACACTGCACAAAGTGGACGAATGATGTGGTCAACGGAGAAGCGGCTTCATCTGATTATTGTTGCCTGAGGCATTCCAATGGAGAATTATTACTTATAAGTTGCGCGTACCAGGATATGCACCTGTGAGCAGAGAAGCGGCTCACGTAAAGCGACAAAATCTTTCAAAGGATTTCAACGTATTGCGCCGTGGTGCAGTGGTACTGCCTACGCGGATCTAACGACGTAGCCGGGGTTCGATTCCCCCATCGGCGCCTTTTTCAGCCGTTTCTCGGTTTCCCTCGGATTGCGCCCTGCTGATTCACCTTTCAAATGCAGCAGAATCCGTGAGCAATAACTGCGCGGTTTTCCATCAGACCCTACTTTCATCTAAAAACAATCTTCATCAAATAGCGTTCTTGTCTTAATTAAGACAGCAGGCGAAACTCGAGCAGCGGAATATTTGCGCCAGAGGATCAGCATTCAAATTCAACGCGGGAATAAATGCGGCATCCACCCAGGGAACTACACCATCCTTCATCTAACTTAAACCAAATATCCGGCTACATATTTCCGCTGTTTATTAACACGATGATGTAAACTGTTTCAAGAATTTTTAGTTTATTTTTGTATTCGCCATTAATAAAACTGAGGCAGCAGAGTCAGCAACTGGTAATGTAGTTAAAAACCACAGCTGCCAAAATAGAACAGCTGTCTGCGATTTATGCACAATTCCTCCGGATTTTCAATCAAGATCCACAAAAACATAATGTATCTAATATTTCAAAGCTCGCGAATACAGAAATAACCCCTGGAAGCCCTTTACCACCATCTGGTTGAATTTTTAGGGCTAAGGCTATTTTGCCGCAGTAAGAATAATATGCGGCACTATAGCTGGTTGGCTATTTTGCCGCACACTGCGGCTCGGTAGCCATAGGCTATTTTGCCGCAGTCCGAGCGGCAAGGTAGCTGGTTAGCTATTTTGCCGCAGATTGCGGTTCGACAGCTGTTCGTCACTTGGTAACCGATTTTGTCACAGTTCGCGATTCCTTGGTAAAAACAACTGAATCTACGCTGTTACTATTGTTGGATATTTGAGTCTCGTAGGATGATTGTTGTACTCGTACAAATCTGCCCTCTGGACGGTAGAAAAAAATTAATAATACGTTCAACAACGGCTTGCCGTGCTCGTTCGCGCGCATCGTGTATAGAGTATTGAGTGGATGCTATCTGCTACCATTTCGATACGACAAAATTCTTATAAGAGCTGTAAATGAAGAATACTGGATTCCTCCTGGCAGACTCGTTATAAATTGTTTATAAAACCGTTACTTAAGCGAAAAAATTACAAAAACAAATTTTAAAAATTTTGAAAGAGTTTTATTACCTAAAAGTTCGTGCACAAGTGACTGGATTAACCATTCTGGTGCCGATGCCGACAGACTTGCATCTTCTGTAGGGTGACAGGTATCTTCGGTTGCGGTTAGGTTCGCGGTAGGGCACTAGTTGTGGCATGTGATAAACCGAATATTATTAAGTAAAACATTATGTTAACTTCGCAGGATAAGACGACTGCAGAGTAGAGTAGCGGCTAGTTATCTGTTTAAAGCGGCTGTTTAAAGTTTAAAATAGTTGGCTGGAAATGCCGCTAATTTTTTCGAAGGCTTGATAATGATGACATGTGACCAGCGTTGTTAGAAAAACGGCTAAAACACAAGCAAAGGTAAGAAACAGAAGAAGAGATCAATTACCGAGGTAGGATAATCTTTTTTTTTGTGGAGTCGACGTCTGGCGAATCAAAGCAATTATTCAGGCATCGTTATCGGTGAAGGCTACACTGCAGACCGGAGCTCGATTACGAGACAACAATCCTAAGCGCTGACGCTTTGGCCTGCATAACCGGCTAAGTTCAAAAAGAGGAAGGAATATTTAAAGGAAGGAATGTTTTTTTCACCAAAAAGGAAAGAAATTTTGATGGTCAAAAACAAGAAAGAAGTTTTTTGCGGTTAATGCCCTAGTAAACGTTTAAAAAGTTTTCAGAATTAAGTAATTACGCATTACTGTGCGTTTGATCAAGTGTGGCAGCATATAAGCGTTTAACAGCAAAACCTAATATTTTTACGATAGCAAGTAACTGGACGTGCTCTTAGTGTGCTTTGGTGGTAGGAATATCTTGTTGACAAAATAACAAGAAAACGAATACTCAACAACAAAAACATAATCACATATTATCTGATACGGTAGTGCAGCAGTGCAGTACAGTGTTATTCGCTTTGATGTGCTGAATCGTTGAGGCCTGAATCAGCCTCTTAATCAAAGAATAACAGCAGTGGCAGTCCCCTTTGATGCCCGATGGGGCAGCCCACATTTAAAAAAACCATATCCTGCTTAAATATTTACTGCCATTAACATTCCCTATTAATTTTACAGTGTATAACTGTACATACACCGGCTGCACATACATACAACAGAGAAAACTTTTGCGCCGTTTGGACGGGAGCTATAACTTTATAGTCTGCGACTCTGCGTTAATGCAGTGATACGTGACTTAACACTTATCAGTAGGACGAAAATAATGGTCGCAAACCCAACACCCCCACTTCCAGTACGCAGTGCACTGTACGACTGAGTTGAAAAATAATAACCAGTTCGTACAAGTGAACGTACAGAATGCTGGGTATGGGGCTAAGCGACCATTTCGTCCTTAGCTCTACTCAAAAAGCATACTTCCAAAAAAACGTTAAAAAGAGGAAGGAATAAAAAAAGGAAGGAATGTTTTCTGGTCGAAAAAAGGAAGGAATTTTTAAAGGAAGGAAATTTCGTGGTCAAAAAGATTTAGGAATATTTTAAGGAAGGAATGTTTTTTTGGCCATAAAGCGAGGGAAATTTTTGTGGTTAAAATTGGTGAAAATTTTAAATTTGCTAATAGGAGCAGGATTCGGACAAAAGTCAGAAGCTCCATTTAGGATAGTAAAATTTATATCAGCTGTATGTGCGTACATGCAAGTTTACTGCTTTTCCCAAAAATACTTTTGTAATCTATGCTTTTAAGAACCGGCGGTACTGGAGAGTCGGAGAAAACATCTAACCGGCAAAGATGTCCCTTCTCTTCACCAACTCCGGCAATACAGTATTCTATATTGACTTCTAACCGTTCTCTAAGATTTTTTAGCTTGGTAAAGCCTTTGGGTAACGCTGGTTGCGGTTTATACTTTACTATAAACAGCTGCGGCTTCGCCTCCGCGTTTCTTGTGATCCTCGGCTGCTTTGAATAAATAAATCCATTTTTTTAGTAGATTCACTAACTGGCTTAACAGTTGCTGTAAATTCTTAGGCAAGGAGTCTAGCTCGATCGCTCACTCGTCTAGCAATTTTGTTCACTGGACAGTGGTCGTATTTCTGTCACTCACCTCACTCAACTAGCGATTTGATTTCGTTAACCTATTGATTTATTGCTCGGTCATCAGTCACCTAGTGTTTTCGTTTGGTTCACTGGACAGTGGTGGTAGCTGGGTCACTCACTCACAATGCAATTTTTGTTCACTAGATATTCTTCCCTTTGAAACCTGGGCTAATTGAAACATGGTTCGAAAATCAGGTTTTTATTTTCAGGCATTTGAACACCAATTTGATTTACAGTGCAATCTGGCTATGAAAATTCAGCGTGTTTGGTAATAAAGTACATAATTTCAAATTTATTATAAAACATACTTAAAACGGATAAATTGGAGCCTGGGTTGTTTGTTGCGGGTCACTAGCGCGCAATATGCAGATGCATTGTATATTCATGCCCGTAGTTGAATGCGGTGACATAATAGCGATACTTCCGGCCGCGTAACGGCTAGAAATCAAAAGCCGCAATACCGCTATGCAGGCCCGCTGCGGTAAGGCGATCATTAATGCTTTCACAAGCAATGGCTGCGATGGCGTCATAACGGTCTGCGTAAAGTCATAGAGTTACTTCCGAAACAAAATTCCTCAACGAACCTTCTTGACGCACTTCGATAACGGACAGAAATCAGGCAGTGCATTAGTCTTGCATATATAGGACCTTCGCTATTTTTCGGTTAACAGTTAATTTCCGTCGATTGACCTTTAGACGTGATAACATTTGCCAAAATCTAGTCGCATCATCCCGCTGTCTTTTTTCCGTTCAAATTTCTGTTTCCCTTCTTCTCGACATATAAACGATAAATCAGCCCTTTAATGAATTTTAAAGCAAGATTTAGTTGTTCAAAATAACTTTCTGAATGTAGGTACGAGTATTATTTACGTATACGAGTGCTTACTACACATACTATGGAGTACACGCAAGTACTTACTACACTAAGCAGTGTGAGAAGGGCTGGTAACCACCGTTTGATGTCACCACTTTCGCATACACGGGAGGGTGGCTCCCATGGTAACAAATGCGCGTTTTCACGGTTTTGTCAGTTTTCTTAGCAGATTTATCTTCTATTTCTGCCCTCCGAAATTGGAATGCTCAATGCACCCATGGATCGTGGCCGCATATATTCAGGCCACATGTGACTCGTGGTGCCTGTACTGCGTCGGTCACCGCCACCAAAAGCACATTACGCACGGTGGAATCCTTAGGTAACCGGATGCAATTTTATTTCACCAATACATTTCACGAACATTACATTCTCCATGATCTCTGGCCCTGGCACCCATGTGGGAATTTCTCCTAAGGGCAGTGCTCGTACGGGGTGTGCCCTATAAACATGCACCCCTCTGTAACATTCAGAACGGTAAGAACCGAGGTTGGATCAACTTCTATGTTGTAGAGAAGTTTCGCTGTACTCTTAAAGTGAACGTTCGCGTGCACTTTTATTTCTGGACTAGATCACGGAATATTAGCTTTCAACTGGTTCAGCGCAGCAACGGGTTGACGCGAAACTGATGTACGAATATACAAATCATTGTGATAAAAAAGATCATAAAACAATGCAAAGCAGTGTGTTTTGGAGTTCGTTAAAGCGAAAGTTTTAAGCATGTAGTAACGTACTGATACACAAGAATATATACTGCAACCCTGAATACTTCCCTTAAGTCTAACGGGATCCAGTATTGCCTCCACAATCTCAACGTAATATTATTTACCGCGTTTACTGCATGGACCAACGTATGACCGTTCACCAGAATGTCACATAGATATACCTGTGCTGGTCTACACAAAATTTAATTGCGTACGTCTATTAAAAAAAATTAGAACTCTAACAAAAATTTATTCAAAAACCTGAATAATCTGTCAGGTGCCCGGGCGGTCCAGGCTGTGGCGGACACATTGTTTCGCCAGCCGTCCTCTCCGAAAAAATCATCCAAAGAAATATCCTGCATATTTTTGAAGCGCCGAGCTTAGGTTATACTCGTCGAGGCCAGAAGAATGTGACCTTTAATAACGTCAACACTAAAAATTCGGAGTGACTATTCTGCCGCAGTTTTTGCGGCAAAATAGCCTTTTGCTATTTTACCGCAGTATCTGCGGCCAGTTAGCTTGTTGGCTATTCTGCCGCGAAGCCAGGCCGAATCCCGGCTTCGCGGCGCTTGCTAACCAGCAGGTCAATCTTATCATGATGCGTGATGGGTGGGCAGGGTGTAAAACCTGACAGTGGCATTGCCAATGGCACGGCAAGTGAAAAAACCTGGCAGTGTAAATATGTATACATAATGGGCAACTTCACAAAATTGACATACAGAAAGCGATTGTCCTTGTCCGCTCTCTGATAGGAAGCTGCAGTTCAACGGTGACCCTGATCAGATGAAAGCTCTCCTGGATCATCCCAGTTGTTTTATGAAGAGTGAAGAAAACTGGGTGGACAAACTTTATGCGGACGTCATGTCGGACGGTTTTCCTGTCAGGTTACTTGGGCAGCGTTCCTCTTGCTAGCCCTAGGCCCCACAAGGGTCTGCACTGAAAGTCTGAATCTGATTCTGAATGCTAAAACTCTCAGTCTGAATACTAGAATTCTGATTCTGAATAACAAACTCTGAATCTGAATACCAGCGCCAGACTCTGGCCAGACTGCTATATTATTTCGTGTGATTTCTTATTCTTTATGATATTTCTAATGTTTCTCATGTTCCATATGTTTATGATGTTATTTCTTACGGTTTCTTAGATCAATTTCGAGATTTTGTTTATTATGATGTTTTAAGTGTTTGTTATGCTATTCATGTTTTCTTATTACGGTACAAATTTTGTTCGAACGGCAAAGTTTGTTTGAAGTGAGAAGCAAGAGGGTTCCGTTATGTGACCATGCTACCGTTTTCAGCCTCCTCCGATTTTAAATACTTGTCAAATAAACTTGATTATACTCGTATTTTCATAATAAGCAGGGCGATGTTTGCACAAAAAATTCAATTAGAAATTTGGCGCTCGTTCACTGAACCTCATCTTTCTGCATGGCAACGAAATGAAGTATTAAGCCGTTTGCATTTAGACTGTGACGACAGTAGCGTTGCGAGCTACGGCTAACCGGCTGTTCCTCGCAGCCCAATTGCGATGGGGGTGTTCACAGCACCCAGTTGTCATCGTACTGAAAGTGCGACAGACCAAATACTATCACGCAAAAGTTTAAAAAAATTTTTAGACGGTAAAAGGTAAAAGTAGAGGAATTTTTTTAACAGCCCAAACTTGGCGCGGCACCCTTCTGTTTAGGATGCAGGCTCAAAGTTTCAGTAGAAGTACTGTATTCAGAACCAGCTTCAGACTTTCAGGGCACGCCTACAACAAGGCCTGACTTCTGCTACTGCGGTCCGCGATCAGTTGATTTGTCATGCTGCACGGGCACACGCCCATGTAACAGCACTTACCTGTCAAGGTGAGTTACATGTCTGTGCGTGAACGGGTTCCACACGGTCGTGGTGAAAAATTTGAAAGTTTCGTGAATAAACTCGCTGGAGCAAAAACTCCAGTACTCGCATTTATTTTTTACTATCTCCATGATTTACATTTTTCTTATAAGTCTTATTTGGTCAAATTCTTGAGCGCTGTGGACACTCGTGCTGCTCTTTTCTCGCAGATTCAGCTTTCGGTGACACGTCTGCGTTCTGTGAACGTTTGGGTGAGCAAGAACTTCATTTTATTCCCTATCTTTCAGATGATCAACTTTGTACTTAGTAGCTCAGTGAATTGTATTTCGAGCGATCTCGTCGGTTATTCTGGATAATTTTGCCCTAATTTTTGCAGACGACATAAAGACGATTGGCCAGGCTTGTCTTTCTGCCCTTCAGCTGACAAATCAGAATGCAACTTTTTTCTGACCCGGGGTTACTATACGAGTGGAACGCGGTGGATGTGGAGGTTGACGGTCGACTGCAGCGCGGCCATGTCGTCGGCATGGAAGAGAACGGCAGCGTTCCGCCGCGTCTCATCGTGGATTTCTGGTGCCCGGCTCAGCGATCGGTCGTGGTTGAGTACGGAAGAATCATCCATGGCCGGCTGGATCACGATTGCATCGCGAGCGTAGCGGCTGGCATGGAGGTGCTGGTGCTGCTGCACGACTATCCGGGTCGCCCTTGGATATGGTATCCCGGCACAGTTCTCCACTCGTGGACGAACGGACGCCTACAAGTCTACGCTATGGTGGAAGTAACGCGGGCCGAATATCGTTCTGCCGAATTAGTTCCCTGCAGCCAGATCCGGAGGTCGATGACGCACGAAGCCTTCCAGCGCAAACTTGTTCGACCGCGGGATTTTGTGATGGGCACGTGCCGGGTGCCGGAAGGCTATCGGACGGAATGGGCTCGCAATCCATCTACAGCGGAGTCGCTACTGCGACAAGTGCAGAATAAATTTCGTGTAACGTTCTTCAGCATTCGCAGCCGGACGATGCACTATGTCCGACGGAGCGGCACGGCTGCTGTGACGGATAAAGCTGTGGTAAGTGGCTGTCGGCCATATTGCAGAGGTTATGTTTTCATTAGCTCTGAGGTTTTACTGCTGTTATCTGTTGATCCGCTCCAAAGCTTAACTACCATCGGATTTGCTTTTAATTTTGCACAACTGTAATTTTAACAGCGATTAGCGATCGAAAGAAAAACTTAATCTGTATATTACTGCGACGCTTTTCGCATTCCGGATTCACGTACCGGGCACCGCGCATCCGTAACAGCCCAAGTGGTCGCGGGACATTTCGTCGTGGGACATTTCGCCAGACGTTTCTCGTCGTAGCGGCTAATTTGTTTTGGGACAACTTGTTTTGCAGCCGTTTTCTTGTGTGACATTTGGTTGTGCGACTTTGGGGGTGTCGAAATATTACCGACTGGTTTATGGCAACGAACAGCCGTGTGATTATTTGCCACAAAAACGAGTTGTCCTTAGACGAAATGTACGTAAAACGAAATGTCCCGCGACGACCTGTCGCGTAGCCAAGCAGTTCTACTGGTACTATCGTTAACTGGGTTCTCAATGTTGCAACTGCAGGCCGAAGCATTCGAGCTTACAAGGCAGAAACGTGGCCGTAGAACAGTCTCACCCCGTAACGAGCATGCCATGGAAAGTGCGGAGGCTACGCAAACGCTGCCGTACGAGCCGCCAACCACGAAGCCGCCTAGTGTCGATGATAGCCAGTTGGCATTGCCATTGGAGTTGCTGAAAGAGGTTTTCCTGTCGCTGGACACCGTTGATCGGCAGCGCTGCCGCCGCACCTGTCAACTGTGGGAGGCGCTTCTGACTTGTGCGGATACATGCAGCGATATCCGCCTGACACGACGCGAGTACGGTTTGTTCAACCCTAATAACGGGTTGTATCAGGACCACGGATATGATTACGTGGTGTACGCGTGTCTCTTCAAGCACGCAACGGCCGCCACGCGCACCATTATCCACCGCGTTTATTCAAAGCATGTCAGATATGGTCCAACGCATTGTGACACACGGGAAGATTTGACCGAAGCCCACGACGCCATAGTATTGGCTGTAAGCATTCTGGACCGCGCCGGTCTTCGCATTCACCGCTGGATAGAGTACGGGCGATCACTGGTCATCCCGATGCGTCGGTATGGCGGCTTTAACTGGCGTAGGTTTTGTGCTGATCTGGTGGGGCTGAATGCCCAGCTGGCGTCTCGCTGTGACCGTTTGATATGGGCCAAGTATTCATTGGACTGTCAGAACGAAGGTGAAGGGGTGTTTATGCGAGTTCGCATTCCCTGGGCTGTCTTCCCGCTGAACAGTATCGATGAGGCACAGATGTGGGATGTGTTCGAGAAGCATTTGTGCGGGGAAAGCCGGTTCGATGCGCAGTGCATTGCCCGCTTTATAGCCGGTTCGAGTAATAGCCGTGCGAGAGCCAAAGAAGTGAAACGAGTGAGTAAATGTTCAGTCTTGCTCCGTAATTTCTAACATTCCAAGTGAATTCCGCACTTTTTCGTACTGCATGCTAGGCAAGCGCTGTATGGACGGCTCTAGCTTTCAGAGGGTTCCCTGTCGTCAGGCTTATGAAATGGATGAACAAGCAGTTTGGAATATTTCATATTCAGTAGTACTTGCGGGTACCACGAAGCAATTCGAACAAGTTAGATAATAAGTAATACAGTTCGCTTGTTTTGGAAACATAAATTATAAAAATATATTCTTGATCAGATTCAAGTCTATTAACCTTGATAGAGAGCCGTTTTGAAGCAGGAACGATTTTTCAATAGTGAGCAACGCTCTGCCCTTTGCTACTGGCAGCCTGAAGCTGTTCAGCGCGTTCAGCGAACGCTGAACCCTGTATGCAGCTCTAGCGTTTCAGGCTCTACGAAATGGTGCGGAATTTACTTGTCACTACAGTACAGTAACAGATAGCGTAATTAGCGCGAAGTTTGCGCGACACCGTACAAAACAGCATCCTGTTACGGGGAACGCTTCAATATTATTATATTTCGAATTTTCCAGAGAATTATGAATGCAAGAAGCGAATTTTTTAAAAATTTATTGCGATAGTTTATAATTATGTACCATGCCAGATGCAAGCAGAGCGTAATTAATTTGGCGCGCGCTGTAATATGCGGTTTGGTTTAACCTGCATTAACATGCATTGGTTGATGTAAAAAAATTACGGGACGGATTTGTACATACGTGATACGAGTATATTGTACCTGTACATATTCTACCGTTTTCCGAAAGATGAGATTTTTCTGAATGTAGAGCCGGAAATAGTGCCTTGGTCAGTTATTGGCTTCCTGTCCTCTTAGGGTGTGAAATAGAAATCCGGGTAATTTCTGTAGATTCTGGAGGTTTATCAAGCCTGTGACCCGCGAGCGTCCGCGCATTATCGCGGACACAAGTGGACGTTGTCTACTGTGCCAGCAGTGGACGTGCGCCAGCTGAACAAATTCTGCCTGCTGGCCCTGTTAGACTACATGAATTGCTATGAAGTGTTTGGAAGCGAAGATTCCAGCGAGTATGGATACAGCTCCAGCGACCGCACCGAAGACGATTAGCCAATAACCTGCTGAGCAAGTTTAGTCTGTATTTTCGTTGTTAACCGTGCTAATTACGCAATAGCACTACACCGGCAGAATCGTTCTTGGCGCCGGTATACTTTTGATTCTTTGTGTTCGCTTTAGTTTTTGGAGTACAAAATGCAATAACCTTTACACAACGTTGACTGTTTGCAGCGCATAATTTTGCTTTTAACACCAGTGTTTACTCGTAGTTGCGCGCATTTTTGTTTTTGTTTTGTTGGCTTTATGACGAAATTTCCGACGGAACGGGCGGCGACGAAATATATAACTTCTGCCACAATTTCAGGCGGGAGCCAACTACCTTCGAATTATCTAAGTGCGCAATACTAAACGTCGCTATACTGTTTCCCTGAAATTTAATGTCATAATCGGTTTACCAGTATTTTATTTTTTTTTATATAAGGGGAAGTATTAAAGAAAATTTGTTATATATTTAAGGTTGTAAACATTTTTTCTTTTTAAACTGTGACCAAGTTCTGAATAACCAAGATATTCCTGGACTTACAGCCGTCACCCGGCTGGAGGAAGTCGTAGCGGCAGTACATATGGTTACATCTGGCGCGGTACAAAAACGCAAGTGTTGAACGTATTTTAAAATTTAAAAACAAAAACTCTTATCAAAATTTTTTCCTATTCTTGTATAAGCGCAGGTTCTACGGTAAATCTGAATTTTTCCGAAAACAGTGAAATCAGTTATTACATTTTGAAAATTCAGAGTACAAAACACCTGATTTTTTACAGTTTAACACATAATAAGATTTGTTTATCTCATTAAGATATGTAGCAAAACCATTTTGGTTGTTACAAGGGGTGCCTAAATAAGTAATGCGGTTTAAGTATAAAATATGAAATTAGAAATATGAAATTATTTTTGATAAATAGAGCATCCAAAACTGTATCAGTAGGCTGATGGCCGGGTCATTGCCCGCACTAGGTGGCAGCCAGCATGAGTCAGAACACTGCTCGATCATGTGAAATATCGACCCGGTGTTCCCACAAATAAATTATCGGTTTCCTTAGTCTTGCGCAGATTCAAAAAATTTCCAGACCTGCAAAATAAAAAAAGAGGAAAATGTTTAAGTGAAGGCGCCATCAAAATTTCTTTAGAGTTTGTTTTCGCTCGTGAACTCGTTTCCCTTTGCAGAATCGGTTTCGTATCCCAGGTATATCTGCATCTGCCACTATGCCGTGTACCGGAACATGTTCACCCCGCTTCGCGTCGTACTGATGATAATCTGCCTGTGGATTATTGCCCACAGCATCCATATGCCGAATTTCCTTGGTTGGGGCCACATTAGTTTCTCCGGTGACCTCTACCTGTGTACCGCCGAACTCGGTCTGTGGTCGTACTCGGTCTTCTACGGGATGAGCGCCGTTCCCATCGGCATCAGTTTCTACGCGTATTTGAAGATCTGCATGCGGGTGCGTCGTACTCGTGCTCGGCGCCGCCATCTTACGGGCAACAAAAACCAAGTGGCAACCAGCGCCGCCCTCGGTATTTTTTTAATTTCTTGAATGCATTCTTATAAATACCCGCAACCTGAGCGAGCCGGTAACTGTGAACTGTGTTACTGGTTTTCGATTTCCCGTAGGCTTTTCTTCGGTTAAGGTTTTGAATATTTTCTCAAAGCTTATTCCTTTTTTGGTAAAATGTGCTTGTTTTATATAAATCTGAACATTTTAGGGATATCGAGATTCTAGTGGCATAGAGATATTCAAGTATGCTTGGACGTTGGTATGGACAACTTTTCTGCTTCTTCTTCTTCTTTTTATTCTGTAGTACCAACGGTTGACGTCAATGGTGAAATTATATGCATGAATTCCGATCAAGTTACCAATAACCTAAAGGCATCCACCCCAAGACGCGGGTCAACGGTGTTCAAGGAGAAATGATACTGCTACAGGCGCTTTTTAAAATGTTTGTTATATTCCTGGCATCATGGCTGCTGATCGGTAGCTTTTTCGTGGCGCGCGCCTGGGTTTATGTTCCCAAATGGTTTTCCTTCGTGGGTCTGATTTCAGCGCATGGGCGTAGCGCTACGAATTCCGTCGTCTACTTCGCACCGCTACAGGCTAGCATTAGAAAAGCCGGGAATCGCTGTAAGTTACTGATATTTTTTTGGAACAAAATTGCATCCTGCTACCACTCCCCAATAGGTAGAAGTGCAGGTGTGGTACCGAAGTCGCTGCTGACGGCCACCATGGATTGAGTTGCAAATTTTCTGCTGGAAGACTGCCCAGACACGACTGCATTAATGATATCCTGCGACGCGCTCTGGTTTCAGCAGACATCCAGGCGCGAACGGAGCCTAGGGGAATGCACTACGATAACGACACACGTCCAGATGGTATCACCACTCTTCCCTGGGTCAGAGGGCTGTGTTTGGCGTGGGTTGTGACCGTTGTCGACACCGTTGCCCGGTCTTACTTGGTACACACCAGCGTAAAAGCCGGAGCGGCCGCCGCCCAGGCCGAAGCCGAAAAAGAGCGAAAATACAACTTCCTCTCAGGACGGTATGAGTTTGCTGCCGTCGGATTCGAAACTTTCGGAAGTTTTGGTACATCAGCCAAGAAGCTGCTCAAAGAAGTCGGAAAGAGGATCGAGCTAGAAACAGGCGAAATTCGCAGCCACGAGATTTTGAGACAGAATATATCTTTAGCAATTCAAAGAGGTAATGCCGCTTCTGTTATGGGTACTGTAGAAAATGTTGTTTTGTTTAAGTGAAGCTAACTCTTGATATTGTTATCATGCTATTGTGAATTAAAGTAGCCAGCAATTAAAAATAGGTAGAATAAAATATACTGAAACTGGCACACAAATATGAATACCGTACAGATGCATTGGCATTCAGTGACATATTGTGCGAATAATAAATTGTACAAGTCCGAGCTGTCCAGCACCAGAAAAAGCCATACGAATCCAGCCATAGCCAGAAAAAGCCACCAGAAATTTATTATTCGCACAATATGTAAGCGGCAAAGTCATGAAAAGTCGGCGACTAATGCAGAGTATTACCTTATTACAGAGATTTTGGTAACTTGGTAAAGTGGACCGAGTTAAGGGATTTGGCCCGGTACATAGCACCAAATTTGTATAAGTACATACACGGCAACTTTCGCTGCCGCGCGCTCAGAAACCCTTTTTTGCATTGCTTTATGATATTTTGTAGCCAAAGGATTCGTATACATAGGCGAAAAAACCGTTTAATTGTGCGCGCAACCTCCGGTTCGTGAGTTTTTAGTGAAATAAAACTCCAAAAGTTTAAACGCGCGAAGGTGTATCAAAAGTCTCATTTTAAACCAATGCTCTTCAAATTTTGCACAAAAACACACATAACTATGAAGATCGTTTTGGTACCGAACCAGCTTTCTGCCATTTTTTTCCAAATATTTTTAAATGAATTTCAAAAATTTTAAAAATCAGTTAAAAATTTGAAAAAAATGGTAGAAAGCTGGTTCGGTACCAAAATGATCGTCATAGCGGTGTGCATTTTCGTGCAAAATTTGAAGAGCATCGGTTCATAATGAGACTTTTCGTACACCTCCGCGCGTTTAAACTTTTGGAATTCTATTTCATTAATTACAGTACTCCCGAACCGGAAGTTGCGCGCGCAAACGGATTTCGCCTACGTATACAAATTCTTTGGCTATAAAATGTCTTAAAGTAATGCAAAAAAGTGTTTAGGATTGCGCGACAGCGAAAGTTCCCTTGTATGTACCCGAATTTTGTGCTATGTACCGGGCCAAATCCCTTAAAGCACGCAAATACACATTGCCAGGTAAAATGATTGTTATTAACGTCCCTTCTTGGCGGCATAGTTTCCAGTTAGCTTACAAAGTGCATATTATAATAGTGACCACAATATAAAGCACAGTGAAATCAGCATCCGGTGGTGGAATTTTAGTTCATCACAAAATTTATTGAAAAAGCATTTGCATTTCTATAAAGCTCGGCTGGCTGGCTGGCGGATTAATTTGGATCCGTTCAGCCAGCGCGCGTAATCTCACTTCATGCATGTTTTTATGACTTTTCCCCTTATAAATTGGCAACAGAAAGCGTAGAATTTTTTGCTTGTTCTTCTGATATATGATATTAACCATTGTGTTGATTCTGTAAGATGTCGTCGACCAAAATGTCGCCCATAGAGTTTCACCATCTAAACATCCAGGGGCTGCCCTATGATAGCTATCATAAGCTTGATTTACTGTCAGATTATCTCTGCACTGATGATAATATTCCCAAATTCTTTGCTGTTACTGAAACTCATCTTCGTCCTTCGGATCCTGACCAACTGTTTTTTATTCCTGGATACTGTTTGTTTCGTAGCGATCGTCCTAATATTCATGGTAAATCTCGCGGTGGTGGAATTTTGTGCTATGTTCCTCAGCATATAACGGCTGAGCGTGTCGAGCTGAAGTATCGTTCTAAGGGGTTTGAGTGTCTTTGGCTAAAATTATCTGTTTCACATCGGAAAATTATTATTGGTACTGTTTATCGTCAGCCAGATTCGACTTCCACTGAAACAAAAGCTTTGTTTGATCATTTGCGGGAAGTTTTACTAAAACATCTGGACTGCGATCATATTATCATGGGTGACTTTAACATCGACTCCTCCCCTGGTTCGTCGAGCCCCTATGTTAAACTGTACAGAGATTTTGTGGATGAATTTTCTTTCGAAGACAAGGTAATCGGGTATACTCGGGTAGCCCAACGCCTGAGACAATCAGATAATACTTTATTTACAACGTCCAGCAAAATTGATGTAATTTTATGCAGTCCTAAGAATTCGTATTCATCGTGCCAGCCGTCAGATATTAGTTTTTCGGATCACAAGCTGTGCAAAACGGTCTCTGCATTTCAATGTGCGCAACCGGAGCACAGAGTGGTTTATTATAGAGACTGGAAAGCGACTAGTAGTCAGTCTTTTAAGAGCCAAGTATTCGATTTCATGAAGCAGTACGTAAACTACGTGGATTATCCTAACGTTGACGAAGAAGTTTCGAATGTTGTTGGTGGTCTGGCTGATATAATTGAAAGGTGCTATCCGTTGCGATCGAAAAGAGCTTCAAACAGCAGTGCACCTTGGATTAACAGTCACATTAGACGTTTAATAAAAAATAAAAATCACGCATACAAAAGAAGAAAAATGTCGAAAAGTGCTTCCGAGTATGAAAGCAATAATCGTCAATTCAAAAATTTGAAGCGTGATTTGTTTATTGCAATCAAGAACGCGAAACAGGAGTATTTTGAAAGAAATGCGCAAAATTCTAAAGCGATGTGGCGCGAAATTAATCGCTTGCGGGGAAAGAAAAGCCAAAGCGATAATGTGGGCGTCGATTTGAATACATTGAATAAGCATTTCGCTACAATGGGGGAGCATGGTGAACGGCACCCCGTAGCGGTCATCCCGAAAGAGGCTGACACGGCGACTTTTGAATTCGGTCAGATTACCCCAGACATGGTGGTTGACATGTTCGGCAAAATTCTAACTAAGAGAAAATGCGCGGGACCGAAAGGAATTCCCCATAGACTCTTATCAGAAATTTCGCCCATACTTGTTGAACCCATGACCCATCTAATAAATCAGTGTTTCAAAAAAAGTATCTTTCCATCAATTTTTAAAATTGCGGATGTAATCGCATTGCCTAAATGTACTCATCCGGCAACAGCGGATGAATTTCGGCCAATCTCACTTTTATGTAACTTGTCGAAATTATTTGAAAAATGTGCCCAATTGCAATTGAACAAATTTTGAACGAAGAACGAGGGCATTCTTGCACCGAACCAGTCTGGTTTTCGAAACGGCCATTCCTGCGAGACGTTGCTGTTGAAAGTGACGGAGGCATGGAAAAAGGCTGTCGATAACAAACAATGTGTTGCAGTAGTTTTTCTTGATTTAAAACGGGCTTTTCCGTCAGTGTGCCACTTAACTATGCTGGAGAAACTTCGCGATATTGGAGCAAAAACTTCAGCGTTAACTTGGTTTTATTCATACCTGACCGGCCGCTCGCAACGCGTACACCATGGTAATAAATTTTCCTCTTGGGAAAACGTTATGGCCGGTGTTCCGCAAGGGTCCATACTTGGTCCTATTTTATTCACGATATATATCAACGAGCTTTTGAAATTGCGATTACGAAATGTCCAGTTAGAAAGTTTTGCTGACGACACCATCTGCTATGCAGTTGCTAACTCGAAAGCAGAAGCAGCAAAAATACTAACGGATGCACTACCGGACATCTGTGGCTGGCTAAAAGCTAACCGCTTATATGTCAATGAGAAAAAATCAAAATTATTGATCATAAGTTCAGCTCGCAACTGCGAAAGTAACGTTAACGTATCGCTGAACGGTCATCAGTTGCAACCAGAAAAGTCAGTGAAACACCTTGGAGTGATACTGGATGAACATCTCAGTTGGACTGACCATGTTAAAAAGGTCCAAAAGAGTGTTCGGTACGGTATATCACTGTTAAATCGTGTGAAAATCGGCCTGCCAACATCCCAACGCATTGCGCTTTTCTATGCTTTTGTCCAGTCTCATCTGGACTACTGTTCTACAGTGTGGAACGGGGCATCTGTGCGCTTGCGGGAAAAACTGGCCGCCATGCATCGTAGCGGCCTGCGAGCGGCTGCAAACTACTCTGGAATATCCACGGAATTGTTCATGACCAAGCACGGGATCCTTCCTCTGTTCACCAGATGGAGACAAAACGAAGCGATGTGGTTGTACAAAACCAAGCACCCGGAAAAATTCCATGTGCCACAGTACATCAGCGAGATGGTGGAATTTAAAGAGGAAGTGAAACCGTACAATCTTCGGAAGGAATCGGACCATAATCAAGGCGAAAGCAAAGAAAAAAGTCGAAACAACCTTGGCTTGGAAGCTAAATAAAATGTGAAATTTTTCGTGGATTCTAATTCTTCTGATATTTTTAGTGTTCGATCGGTTGGTGCGTTTAAACATGCGTTGTGTAGTGTAAATTTTGTTTAAGCGTGCTGGGAATTTTCTCTATGCAGTTGCTGTTTGGCCAGGTTTAAAATCCCATGCTAGTATGTCACCCTAGCCGGAAATGGGCTACCTGCTCCACGAAGAAATAATAATAATAATAATCTAGCGCCGGAGACATCTGGCGTTGGTTGGCTGCATTCAGCCTTTTTTTGGGGCCGGCTTTACAGTTGTTAAGCAGGGGTCCATTGGGCGGCGCGCATGTCAGCGATGGAATGAAGGTACGGTAGAGACCCGGTTTGCAGATGCAGGTGATGTAACAATTATAAGCGCATGACGCCGCCGGCGGGTTGGGATTTTTACAGGACTTCTCACACTCGCGACAGCTATAAGTCATTAAGGGATCGGGACAAAACAGAAAGGAAAGTGGGTTGCTGAGTGCTGATGAACTGCAAAGGAAATATTTCGCATTCGGTATGACCGTATGAGCTCGCTGGTAATTTTACCGTGCATCAGTGGCATTCTTAATGTAAGTGGATATATTTAGGACAATCGGCTACTCTATAAGAAACGCTAGATTGCATTCGCGGCCCGCCCCATTGGATGCGGCTGCAGGAGTTGAAAGTGCAACCAACAGATCCGTTGAATAGTTGAAGCTTATCCGCCTGCGCGGCTCAAAGCTGTAGTTCACTTTACTTTAACAAAGAAAAAAGGGTTTAATAAATGTGATCATAGAAAGTGATGTTGTTTGATAAGTTTTAACTTCTGATCATTACGAAAATACGGTAGGAGACACAGTTTAATCGCGCACAGTGCTGTCAATGTTGAAACGAACAGCAAAAGCCGGAACGGGTAAAGATTTACGGTAAGTATAGCAAGCACTTTCACCGGCCACAACGTTCATTACTGTTTTTTCTAAGCAACCAAGTCTTGTAAGGCGCAACTGAAGGAATACGATGACCCGCGGTTCTGACAGCTCACTCACAATGAGCCGTAATTGGATGTGTGCGAACGTATGTGTGTGTTGGTTATTAACTGCACCGTTGCACGGATTGAACCAGTCAATAAAACAGGTAGTTACTCGACAATAATTTAAGCGAAAATAGAAGTACGTACAGTGCAAAAATAATTCTAATAAATTAGTAACTAATCATACATTATAGTAAACATAGCATGCTGTCCTAAATTGTGCTTACATGACTTCGTGAACGGAGTTGATAGCGTGATAAAAAAAGTCGCAGATTCGTTCGTTAACCGACTAGTTTCTGAAGAGGACTTCAAGAGGTCGTTCCGTTAAATGATTCACCGTCTCAACATCAGCCGTTAAAACTAGTATAAGGTCTCATACGCCCTTAGGGCAAGCGGGCGGCGGTTTTTTAATTTTATTACTCGAAACTACTTAACTCGGAATTACTTTTTAGTAACTACTCGAAACGCACTTTACATGCGTTCTGTAAGATACAGAGCCGGGAGTTCTGTAAAAGTGAATCTACCAATGGTACAGCGCTGAATCTTATAGAGCGTTACAGAGCAACGAGACCATGGTTTCTAAAAGCGCCCAGTTACCGTAATTGAATTGGTCAACAATTTATTTATTTCTCACAACAATTTTGTGGCCGTTTCCTTTCTCTTTTTCTGGCGATTTTAAGCTCTGTTAAGTTAAGAAATCAAACGACTGCTGAAAAAGCGAAAGGCAATTGCACGTAAAGTACGCCGAGGTATTCCTCGCGCTGACGGCTATGGCGAAGTTGCCTGTTGCCACCGATACAAATTCAAACATGCACAGTCGGAGGCAGCTAAAATCAGTGAACAAAGCAGAACTGGAATATGTTGATTTGATAGAAACAATTAAACTCCCGTTAATTACACCCTCAAAACTTGAAAATTAAAAACAGGACTTTAGACGTACAGCGGACTGTGCATCCACATCAAAAAATAAATTTGATCTAGCATAAAAATAAAGTTCTGTATCGTAACGGAGCCAGGAGAGTTCCTTTTAGATACAGAACACTTTAACTCGTTCGTCCAATCAGCGGTAAGGGGGTGCGATCGAAACAATACAGAACTTCCGGCTCTGTATCGTACAGAACGCATTTAAAGTGCCTTTCGAGTCTAGCTATTGTATAAGGCAGCGAATGTATGAAGTAGAATCTTATAAACACGTAAGCGCTGAAGCTGCAGAATTAATCGTGGAAATTAATAAATTCTGTATAAGTTTAACGGAAGCGCAGGGTACATGATACTACAAAGGACGCTCCAAAAGTAAGTTTCGCTATTTTGCCTCCCCGCCATCTGAAGTAATATACATCTGATATGTTTTTTGTAGATAAGCAATTATGTAAACAAACCAGGAAAATAAGAATCAAATGGTTTGATGAAAAACGCGAGAAAGGGGAAATAAAATGGGCTCGTACGCTTTTCAGTTTGTCCACGGTCTTTTTAAAACCCGATTCATTTTGCATCCCTTCCGCCCCAGTCAAGTTTTCGACGGTGAATTAAAAGTGTTAATAGCAAATAGTATGCTAATATTTCCCTAGTCGCAAAATCATCTTGGAGAGTTCAGGAGTTTGAGTAAAAATTTTTATACTCGAGACACCAAATTTTGCCTTATTCAGCCTTCTCGCTCCTATGAATTCAAGATTCTTTCATCAATAAATAGAACATTTTATGCGCAGTTATGCGCATCTAAGACCAATGGACTTTTAAGTTACAGCGAGGGCAATAAATTTTTTCATGAAATTTGGATTTTTTCATCGTCTGGAAGTAGGGCAGCTTTGTGGGTTTTGCTCCTAGTCATCGATAGTTTCTATTTTCCCAGAAAAACAGTATGAGTAATTTCCTTTGTTTATTGATTGAGATTAGAAGAGAGAAGAATACTTAACTTGTGGACGCTTAGTGCGTTATAAAAAGTTTAGAGGATGTTTGAGAAAAATTGCAAAAACGGTCCTGGTAAAATCCGTGGCACAAGTGCGAAAAGTGGTCGAACGTTTTTTTGGCAATTCTTTTCCATTTGATTGTACTTAAACTGAGTTATATTTTTCTTAAGTTCCTTAGTAAATGGCATTTATATCTGTATTGATAGTAAGAGCTAAAGGCCTTTGTGCTGGGAGATACAAAATAGGGAAACTTACTTTTGGAGCGTCCTTTGTATTAACACGTTTTACTCCGAGAAAACTTTCGCTTTCGCGTAATCCCACGTACTTTTTTACATTCTTTTAAGACATTTTGTCGAACTGCATATACCCACAAGAAAGATGTTGGTGGTCGCATCATACAGTAGAAGAATTATAGAAATGGAGAAATTTCAATAAGTTAAAGTAAACCGGTATATCAAGGGCTCATTATAGAATGTAAACTACCTTGTTCAAAAATAACATGTAAGTAGATGCGCAGAAATATGCACACCGTTTCTACACCGCACAACGGCGCAGTTGTTTTTCAATTTTAGAATAGTTCCCAGGAAATATAATTATTTAAAACCTGAAAGAATTAGCGACACTATGTTTCTTTCACTTCCGTGTAAAATCTCCTCGATCGAATGCTGGGGTAAGCTTTTCAGCCCAAAAGGTGTTCATGCTTTTGTGTCATCTGCAGATTAGAAAAAAACTGTCGAATAGATTTAAGGGAAATTCAAATATCTAGCTGTTTTTGCAAGAGTTTGTTTTTCCGCTGCATTCCCAGAAAGCAAATGATACAAAGTTAAAAAATAAGTCAAAATATAATATGCATTTTCGAGGAGCAAAGACTTGCGGTAACCGTTAAAAAATCAATCGACAGTTGTATTCAGATTGACCGCTATTGCAACGTTAGGAAAAGTAATTTGATAAGTTAAAACATCTTCAGTTTGGAATCATACCCGAACTTAAACAATGTCTCGGAAATTTGCTGCGAATTCTAAAAACTGATAAAAATTCAGATACAGAATCCAAAAAAAAATATAGAAAGCAGATTTTGAAATTAAAGTTGACTGTACACTTAACGAATCCGCAAAACAAATTCCAAAAAGTAACTTATTGGATTAGAAATATAAATTTAAAAAAACTTTGCGCTTAAATTTATTTTTTTATACAGTAATACTTTGGAATTCAGTTGTAAGTAAAAACGATTTAAAACAAAATTCGAAAATAATTTAAACACTGAGAGCAATAATTTGGTTTCTAAATCAAATTTATTGAAATATTATTTAATTATGAATTTTGAATTAGAAACGTTCATTCATAATTTTAGAATTTCTTGAAATTTCTTCAATGTTAATTCGCATTATTTTTGTTGCATTTTGATCTTGCATTTTAAAGCGGCACACGAAATGTGGGAAACCAGTTTTCTGCATTGGGTTTCAACGGCAACTATCAGTTTTTTCGAAGATAATTTTTTACATATATATTTATCTAAGGTATTCTAAGTTTCTAACATCCGATATTCTCTCAATCAGAGACTTGAAAGTTAAGATAATTAAGTAATTAAAAATTTCAGTACCTAGCTGCTGAAGTTTTTCATCATCCCTTTTTCCGGCTATTCAGTTATTTTTCTCTTCAAGTTTAAATTTATTTAACCAATATAAATGTTTTAAAATGGATAACTTGTAGACTTGTAGTTATTTAAATCTTTGAAAGTGAGTATTTAAGATTCAAGTGCATCGGTGAATATGCAAAACCCCCCTCCACCTCGGGACTTTGTTTTTAGAGCAAATCGGCCTTTGGAATACTTTTTAACGCATTTTTCTGATGTAGAGAAACCATTTTTCAAAAATTGTTTGAAAAAAAATTGCTGACTGCCGGGCCACCATACGCCCTCAAACATTTTGGGCGGTTACAATCGCGCCACTAAAAAACCTTTCGTTTTGCCTTTTAAACACTTTTTCTGTGAATCGATGTCGTGGATTCTAAAAATGTTGTCAGAAAATTGTATTAGTTATCTGAAGGAATGATTTCAAGATTTAAAATTTTTAGATAGATTTGCAAAATTTTGCTTTTATCAACAAAAATTTTTTCTCGCCAGAAGATATGCCGCTAGTTTAGCGTCAACTCGGTTTCGGTCCGGTTCGGCTCGGTTTCGGTCCGGTTTTCAGTCGAACCGGTTTGGAGCCGATTGAACCGGTTTAGAGCCGAACTGAATTTCCCTTTCTTTTGTTTGAACTCAGCTTAAAGAAGCAGAAAAACATTCGCATTAACCACACGTACATTCTAATTGAACTTAAAGTTAACAGATGGCATCCAAGTGTCATTGAAATCAAAAGAATGCAGTGAGACAGGTCCGTCATCCAGTACCATCTCCTCCAACTCCGCAGTCAACTGTTGAACAGGCGTATGCTTACCCCAAATGCTGCTGAAGTCCATGATGTGCTCACCCTCCGCAATAGAGTCGTCCAGTGTGATGACCTCGGAGCAGCTAGGGAAGACGAGGCGAGGCGTAGGCGGGTCAAGGGTGATGACTTCGGAGCAGCTGGGGAAAGTGAGGCGAGGCATGGGTGGAATCACAGGCTTAGCCTTCGGCTTCACCAAAGGCTTAGCCTTCGGCTTCACCAAAGACTTAGCCTTCGGCTTAGACACGGGCTTAGCCTTCGGCTTAACCACGCGCTTCACCTGAGGCTTGGCCTTTGGTTGAGCCTTATGCTGAGCCTTTGGTTTAGCCTTACGATACGACAGGGGTGGTTCTGGTAGCTCAGCAACGTAATTCCAGGCACGCACGTTAACAAACAAACCAGGGCACAAAGCGTCAATTAGTCACTAAAGATAAAAAATCTATAATAGGGTTTCAAAAAACGTTTATCTAATTTATTAAATAATACCTCTAGCTCGTGCAACCAATCCATCAGGTCACGGTGATCCTGACCAATGCCCTTAACCCACGTGTACTCAGCCTTCAACGCCACACGAAGTACAGTGCTTACAATATCTAATGAAAATAAAATAAAAATTAGGAATATAATCAAACTTAACAAACAATAATTAAAACATACCCTTGAAATGCTGAGCTTGTTTAACATTCTCTTCGTCCGATCTCGACTGCCATATCTTAAGGTATTGCATAATTTCATCTATAGAAAATAAATATTTTAATTTTTAATTTTTTTAAATTTATTTCAAAACAAAAATTAGATTAAAGGTCAACTTACCAGCTTGCTTGATGGACCAGTTGACGTAGTGCTGCCGGTTGACAAATAGGAACATGTGAGGAGGCATGGGGTGGGCCAAAATGGCTGCACGCTTGCCATAACTAAGACGAGGCATGGTAAAGGATCCGAGGAACTGCTAAAAAACTAAAAAACTAACTGAAAAAAGCAGGCAAAGCGGTTGAATAATCCAGGCAACGGTGGTAATCCAATGGAGAAAAGTAAACTGTTGGAAAGAAGTAAAAATGCCATGTCGCGGCGTTTATATAACCCGAAACCAAACGAAGTTTCAACTTTCGATATCCAGAAAATCGTACTATCTATTGTCTGATATCGTTGTATGATGACGTTATGTTAACTGAATACAGTTAACTAGACTAACTTTTAGCGTGCAGACCAAGAACCAACCAAAAACCATCTCGAAAACAATGAAAGACTGAAACGCGCTAATATCAGACAGAAACCGAGGTAGGCGTATCTAGGCAAGCAACTACCAATAAAAATCGTCCCGAAAACAATGATTGACCGAAACGCGCTAATATCAGACAGAAATCCAAATTACCAATAAAATTCAAGCCGAAAACAATGAAAGACTGAAACGAGCTAATATCAGACAGAAACCAAATGGGCGTTACTAGATACCTCCCCTTCCCTATGCGACTGTATCTAACTCCCTCCCACATACGCCCTAACTACACTTACTCAGCCTGGCCTCACTCCGCTCGGCCACGGCAGGAGACCTCCCGCGCACACGCCGAGAGAACAGTGACATAGGGGCGGTCCTCGCTACGCTCGGACCGCTGCCTTGTTTAGTTAGCTAACTGAATTGCATAGTAGTGATTGTTCTACCAATTGAAAGTTTTGCTGATATAATACCTTATTATATGTTGACCTAGAAAAACAAGTATTGTATTTCTCGACAGACAATAGAACCCAGACTAATGTGTCTAGACGAAAACAAAAACCCGGGCTAACACTGTCGCGACGAACCAGGATGACATTATCTACGAAACAAAATCAAAGAATGTTTGACCTAGTAAACCAGGATTAATATCTGTCTCTTCTTTTGTACCCAGTGGATAACAAAAGATGGTTGAAACACTCAACGACATTCTACCTTTACTCAATGCAGAATAATTTCTAAGGAAAAATAACTTTACCTAATTGTTTCGGACTCTATCACTGAATAAGCTCATACACTGAAAACAGACTAAACTATTGTACTAGACACAAATTAGACAGAATTTACTCAGAACTGATGACAAACACAGTTTAATGCTAATCCCAATACACTCAAGCATGCACAGTTGATTACACACAACATTCGTACTAGTACAAAGCAAACACGGTTCATTTATACAGTTTCAGGCTAAACCTGTACGATAAAGACACTAAACAGAGAGCCCCAGTGTCAAAGTACATACTGTACCATGCAAACCATCTTGTACGCAGTAACACCATAACCGACCAATACTCTACCCTTACGGTATAACAGGGGGTTGGCCTTCGTACTAATGATCCAATAGCTGGTAACCATACTGTTTTGGAGGTGTGGTCTTGAATCGCCGCAGTCCCAAGACACTATATAAACCCCAACTACCCATTGCAGGTGTTCAGTTGACTGTCAAAATGGATATGACACTGATCAGCAATCGCTTCAACAGTTTTGAAAACTGGCCGGACCAGTCGCTCGCCCTAGAGAATTGGCAAGCCAGGGTTTTATTATCAAGGGGTGCATGACGAAATTCACTGTGCATACTGTGGCTATATTATGGGTGACTGGGTGAACTCACGGTATAAACCATACTACCGACACCGCTTAGCCCGTCCAGACTGTGTAAGGGGCGAAGATGAGAGAATACTACTTCCGTTTTCACCGGCAATGAAAGACTACAAGGCACGCTTTGCTACTTACGCTGAATGGCCAGCAAACAAACATCAGCATCCCAGGGATATGGCTGCGGCCGGCTTTTATTATGAGGGTAGGGATGATCGTGTACGCTGTTTTCACTGTGGAGGTGCACTACATGCTTGGGAGAAAGACGATGCCCCGTGGGAGGAGCACGCTTGGACTTACCCAAAGTGTCCGTATCTTATACAGACAAAAGGCTTAGCATTCATCAGTGACATTCGGAAAAAACGCAAAGAAGCCGAAACAACGTGTTGTGTGCTATTGCGAAACGCACCGCCAGCTACGTCGTCCGAAGATCCCAAAGAGAAGTTGAGCTGTAAAGTTTGCTACGAGAATGATTCTGAAATCATGTTTAGACCTTGCGGTCATTTAGTTTGCTGCGCAAAATGTTCAAGCAAGCTGCTACTGTGTCCGATTTGTCGGGGTGTTATTTTCAATAAGTGTTGGGCTTTCTTCTGTTAGATTGTGTGGTATTTCATGTTCATTTATGTTCATACAAAAAGAGGGTGGGGCAAAATAAACAAAAGAAAGGGGAATTCAGTTCGGCTCTAAACCGGTTCAATCGGCTCCAAACCGGTTCGACTGAAAACCGGACCGAAACCGAGCCGAACCGGACCGAAACCGAGTTGACGCTAAACTAGCGGCATATCTTCTGTCGCCCCAAAAACGATTTCTGACAACATAATATTATTCAGAATCAGCGACATTAATTCACCTATAAAAAGTGTTTAAATGCAAAAACAAAAGTTTTGTTAGTGGCGCTATTGCAACCGCCCAAAATAATTGAAGGGCGTGAGGTACCCTGGCAGTCAGAAGTTTTCTTTAAAAAAAATTTTGAAAAATGTTTTCCATATCAGAAAAATGGGATAAAAGTTGTCTAGATTTGCTCTAAAAACGTTTGAGGTCGAATGGGGTCTCGTATAATTACTGAAGCGCACAGGTATTTACTGTTGGATGTTTAATTTTTTAGAGAATTATTTAGAATTATTTAGAATTATTTAGAATTATTTAGAATTATTTAGAATTATTTAGAATTATTTAGAATTATTTAGAATTATTTAGAATTATTTAGAATTATTTAGGATTATTTAGAATTATTTAGAATTATTTAGAATTATTTAGAATTATTTAGAATTATTTAGAATTATTTAGAATTATTTAGAATTATTTAGAATTATTTAGAATTATTTAGAATTATTTAGAATTATTTAGAATTATTTAGAATTATTTAGAATAATTATTTAGAATTATTTAGAATTATTTAGAATTATTTAGAATTATTTAGAATTATTTAGAATTATTTAGAATTATTTAGAATTATTTAGAATTATTTGAATTATTTAGAATTATTTAGAATTATTAGAATTATTTAGAATTATTTAGAATTATTAATAATTATTTAGAATTATTTAGAATTATTTAAAATTATTTAGAATTATTTAGAATTATTTAGAATTATTTAGAATTATTTAGAATTATTTAGAATTATTTAGAATTATTTAGAATTATTTAGAATTATTTAGAATTATTTAGAATTATTTAGAATTATATAAAAGTACATTCTTGGAATCAAATCTGGATCGGGGCTTACGGTTGATACTCACACGTAGGAATTTTGAAATATTTTCGAAGCTCATAACATAACAGCTCTTTTAGGAAACTGGGTTTGAGACTTAGATGTGCTCTCCTCGTCACTGCCCAAACATTTTAGTTCGACTCAGCACATCAAACTGTACAGATATAGTACATATCGTGATGGCGACCTCGGGGACCCGAGTTCGAGGTTCCCGAGTACTTCAGTCCGATTCCGCACATCAAACTGTCCATATAGGGTTCATATCGTTTTGGCGACCTCGGGTACCCGGGTTCGAGGTCCCCTAGTACTTCAGTTCGACTCGGCTGGTCAAACTGTGCATTTGTAGTACATATAGTTTTGGCGACCTTGGGGACCCGGGCCGAGGTCCCCGAGTACTTCAGTTCGACTCGGCAGGTCAAGCTGTGCATTTGTAAAACATATCGTTTTGGCGACCTCGGGGACCCGGGTTCGAGGCCCCCGAGTACTTCAGTTCGACTCGGCAGGGCAAACTGTGCATTTGTAGGACATATCGTTTTGGCGACCTCGGGGACCCGGGTTCGAGGTCCCCGAGTACTTTAGTTGGACTCAGCACGTCAAACTGTACATATATGGTACATATCGTGGTGGCGACCTCGGGGACCCGGGTTCGAGGTCGCCGAGTACTTCAGTTCGACTCAGCACATCAAACTGTATAGGAATCACGACGAAAATCGGTGGCGACCCAAAGGTCACTCGGCGACCCAAAGGTCACTGTCACTTCCGTTACATCGAACCCTCAACATGTCTTGAATTAGAAACGCGGGCTCGCTTCGCTCGCCCGCTTGATTATAATTCGGCATTACCTTCTTGCCACTGGGTTCTTGTCCGTTTCACTCCCAGATTGCGCCGTTCCCCGCGTTGATTGTGGCATGCCCAGATTCCATGGTGTGTTAACAGACTGCGCTGTGCCAAGAGCAGCACGGCGGTGGCCCAGAGCATGATGATAGCGGTTGATTTCATCGTGTAAAAGTGCACTCGGCAAAAACCGGAAGCGCGATGTCTATGCACTCTTTCAGCGACAGAGTTTCATATTGAATTGTCAAGAAATATGCGTTCGGTTGTATGTTATTTTGATAAGAATCAAAAAACAATCCAGTATTGAATTTATGAAGCAGAAGTTGGTATTTTTACGCTCCTTGCCTTATACAATATATCGGCAAACAGACGGCGCTTTTATTTACAACTGGCTCTACACCACTTCTCAGCCAGCCACTCTAAAAACACCAGGCGCGCTTTCACATCCGCGTGAGAAACGCATAGCAGGCATAAAACCTGCAAGCTGTCTGCTGACAGGTCTGCTTGCTCACGGGTCACCCGAAACATCTTCAACTTACTAGCAGTGATGTCATAACACGCCTAGCAACCCAAACTGCAGAAGCGCAGGTCATTGCGTGTTGTGCAGACTGGCTTATACTACGGCATTAATGTGCGCGTACCGTATCTCTAGGCATGGCCACTGCGCACAGCCGCCTCGTGCGGGTGAGCGACTATACCATTGGGAGATTCGCTTCGAATCGGAGATCCACCCTTGGGTTTCGTAGGTTTCACAAAATGGAGAAATCTTGGTTCGCTCTGATTCATAGTATGTATGGCTGAATGTTGTGCTCGTCTGATAAAATATTTGAACAAAGTGTTTTTGCGACGATAAAGCATGAATTCTTTAAAAACTGGGCGAAGTTGACTGAGAAACTAAAGAAAACCCATGAAACCTGACAAAAGCCTAAGCAACCCTAACCACAATCAGAATAGCTAAGAAGATAGAGAAGAATAAATTCATGTTCGACATGTAGATGATATTTTAACGGTCTCGCTACAGGAGCTGCCCTCCTGTTGTAGAAAACGTTTCCTTAATTTACGTTTTCCTGTAAATTCATCGAAACAGTGGCAGAGATATTCGCAGGCCAATTTTTCTGACGGAATAACAAGTTTTTTTACAATCGACAGGCAATCTAAGCTGGATTCGCACCAAAACTGGAAAATAAATATCATCAAAAGCAGTTCGTCGTTACACTGAAACGTTGGTGGCTACACTATGCCCAAAAGCCGACTATAAGAACTCCATTTAGAAACTGGACGGTTTTGGCCAAACGTATCCCTGTAGCCTAATACACTTCGGACAATCAGTGCAAAGCGTGACCTTTGACACAAAACTAAGAGCAACTGTAGTGTACCTAGCAACGTATGGTTCTGTCAGTTGTATTCCTTGAGTTTCTGCGGTCAGTTACGATCTTGCAAGATTCAATAAATCTAGAACTTCTACATATATCACAGCAACGCACCGTGAGAGTCAGGTCTTCAGTCCGCTCGTCGTCCTCCATGGCATCTTGCGCCATTCAGTTATCAATCGACTCCGCCAACAACGATCGTTTGAGTGGCTTCGGATGAACGAGACCGTTTCCACAGAGATCCCTCAGTTCTAGCTCTGTCCGCTCTGGTGACGGGACGATGAAGGCGTGCCGCGCGACAACTGCCTGCAGATGGGTATCATGGATGCGGCAGTCTTTGCAGATCGCTCCGTCGGACTGTGAACACCTGGTAATCCAATTAATCACGTCCGTCATAAAAGAGTCAACATACTCTGTACATGCCGAAACTAAAGTCGTAAGTCACTCGATGGGTTCCGCACCAGACGGTCCAAATTAAAAGATCATCCAAATTCTGATTAACCCATGCGAGAATCAGAGGCCAATTGGGGAATACGGATGCGATTGTAGTAGACACTAAGCCACGATGGCAACATTGGGAATCGCGTTGGGATTCTCTCTGGTATTCCTGGCGGCGGCGCATTCTCTGCCTGCCGAAATCCTGACCAGCATGCCTTGGTTGTTAATTTTTGTTTTGCAGAGGCGGCGCCAACAGCTGCGTATGTTACCGAGGGTCAGGATGAACATCAACGGATCTAGGACCGTCTGGACGATGTAGACACTGGCCGCGGTTCGATACAGGGCGGGGTGCAGTTTAGTATTTGGACTGTAGGTGAGAATAATATTGCAGCACATCATGGGCCACCAGCAAAACAAAGTACTGCCGGTGTATAACGTCAGCAGCGTAAAGGGTCGTCCGCCTTCCGGTCGAGTGGGTGCTGGTGCCGCTGGATTAGCCACCGGTCTGATTGCTCGTCGTCGCGAGTACATCTTCCACAGTAAGAAGGGGAAGACGACCGGAATGCCCACTTTGGGTACGTCATAGATCAGAAAAGTCGTCAACGCAGCGAGAGCCGGTTGGTGGCCGTTATTTAGCCGACAGCCTCCCTCCAACGGGAGACGATAGTACAGACGATCGCGAATCAGCAGCGGCAGCATGAAACTATGCACGTAGACCATCACGGCGCCGCAGAGAATGCCGGCGATGGTCCGATTATGACGGGCACGGTAGGAGATGGGTCCGAAGAGTGCCCAGACGCGATTCAATGTAACCAGCCAGTGGAAGTTGTACACCAGCGGGGATATGACGTAGATGGCATACAGGTGGATGGTGCACAGGGAATGACCCAGCCTCACTGCCCCGTACTCACGCTCCGCGATGTCCAGTGCCCGGTCCAGACATCCTAACGCCACATTACTGCACAGTATGGCGACAATGTACATGTTGAAGGGTGTCCGCAGCGATGCCTGGGTCAGGGTCACCAGCACCGCCAGGGTGTTGAGCCCAACGACCAATATTCCGGTGCTGAAGGTGCCGCCATCCAAGGAGACATTGAACGGCAGTGAAAAAGGCCGGGAGTCCGAATGGTTGGTGGCCGAGAGATTATGGGTTATTGTCGCGTTTGAATCCATGATAGTCAATGCCCAAAACCGCTACATACGAATATAAGGTTTTTACTCTTGGGGATTAAAAATGAATACGGCACTTGCGCCAAATAATCCAACTGTTTCGAGTGAGATGGGTAAAGCAAAAGGGCCAGTGCTCAGAGAGCCTTTAATGGATACGAAGTCGATTAATGAGCATATCCTACATTCCACGGAATAATTTCCGCTTGACAAACACATAAGAGAATTCACCCAATGTTTTCGTAAAGGTTAACTGAAGGAGCCATAAGAACTGCAACCGTTTCCACTTTCCCGTTCCACTTACATGTATAAGTCCCGACGGATTCATATCCTTATGAAGTGCAACAAAAGCCGATCCCTGCACCGGATGTACAGATATGAGTCACACTGAAAGAAGCCATAAACAACACCTGTTTCAAAATTGCTCTAGTTTTAACTCTCCAGATTCGTGTGATTACTGACTTGTTACGTTTAACTCCCTTGGGGATAGTCAAGGTCAAGAATGCGGCAGTTGGTTCGATATATTATGCATCGTTGGTCTATAAATGCGGAACAAGCAGAAGGATCGATGATATCAATGTCGAGAAAATAGAGAATCATCGTCTTTGAGACATCATTAAGGAAAATCAGTCTTACAGCATACAACTGTGCGTGTTTGAAAGTCCGTGATAAATAGGGAGATTTTGACCTTTGGCTTCCATAGGCTCACTTATTACGCACTGCACATGAGCATTTTTCATAAACGCGGGACACACTGGATCTTTTCTTGCCTGTAGTCGGCAATTTACAAGAATTGGCGTTTCAGTGCGTGCTGCAGTAAATGTGCTACCGCGCGTGCAATAATCAATAATATTTGAACGCGCCATAGTTTGCGGTACGTTTACTGACAATGTGTTTGCGATGCCAACATAAAATGCACAGTGAAAAATTACAGACTGAAACTTGTCAGACACTCCTTAGTTCCACTTCCGAATTCCGGTTAGCTAAGCAGAGTTCCGGTTAGCCAAGCGGAGCAGTCTGCAAACCATTTAAATGTGCAATAATTAGGCAATAAGTCATGCATTAACGTAATTTGATTGACACAGGAAATCTTCGGTGCCTCTTCAGATATGGATGTATATGTCAATTGAATGCGCTAATTTTAATCACCGGAAAAATTGCCAGGAACTGTCGACGAACTATGGATGAATCAAAGAATATTGTATGGTTGCAAACTTCCCACTCCAAACAGAGTGATCGGAAAACTGCTGCTTCTCTTCTGCTGAGAACTGTCAGTTTGCCATTCAAGCTGGCTCAGTAGGCAGATGGTAAATCATACCGGTGAAACTTTGACACTATTCGATTGAAGACAGGGTCAAAAACCATAACGATTATTGTCTCTGCCGAATTGAAAAAGATCCTGTTTGCAAGCGTTTTCGGATGAAACGAATGGGAAATTTTATCCTCCTTCGATCTTCCTTCACAGTAACGTAGCATTATCGAAGCTAGAAATTCAAGCATTTCTGAGCTTTCGTAAAATAATTCCTGAAGAAACTAAAGTAAAGGTAAAATAATTTAAATACGTAAAGTAAAATAATTTCTGTAAAATTAGGTAATAAATGCTACAAGATAAAAATTCTAAATAATTTCAGCTTTTCGATGACTTAATAAAAAAATAAACGGTTCTCGTCAAAATAAATGTTATGTCGTTATTACCGCTGTTGCTTCCAACTGGTCTAAAATGAGGCGTTGTTGCACTTGAAAAGTTCAATCTTCGTAAACCAAATCATTACGAGCATAGGCTAGACTTCAAAATAGAATTATTCGTCCATACAAAGTTCCTAGGAAAATTTTCCGGGTGATTAAAATGAGCGCATTCGACTGAGATACGCTGAATACCGGTGACTTTCTGTGCATTATCCAATTCTCGTTTGATTAAGCACTAAAGGATTCCGGCAGCAGCCAGTTACGAGTACGTTAATGCATAACTTGTGGCCTAGCAATTTGCACATTTAAAAGGCACGAAGACGATTCCGCCTGACTGACCAAAATTCAGAAATAGAGTAACGGGAACTCTGAAAGACTGTCTGACAATTATGAGTCTGCAATTTTCCCGTCTGCATGTTGTGTTGGCATCGGAAACTAATGTTGTCAGTAAATGTACTGCTGATTACACCGCGTCTGGTATAATTCCTAACTACTGCGTGCAGCCGTAAATGAGCCACGGTGCGCCCAGTAATCATTGAATATTGCACGCACGGTGGCTCGTGCAAGATGCAACTGTACGCCGCGTAGCCGGTCGCCAAGAAAGCACACGTTGCCGCCCAGGAAACAGCACTTTGCTGCACAGTTCAGCGGAAGTCCGGATCCTTTCAAACAGATGGCATGTGCCCCTACAGTCTTGCCGGTCGATGGAATCCAGGCACGCCTCCACAAGCAGCAGTGCTGGTAGACACAAATAGCTATCGGCGACGTCCTACCGCTGACGCTTCGCCGCTCCCGTTAATTCCAAACTCAAACTATTAAGTTGCTGGGACTTTTTCCCTTCCACCGCAAATTTACCCAGAGAGCGTAATCAAATATCTTGTCGTTGTGTATGAAGGACTACCCAAGCGTAATTTACCCCACCGTGCATTACCCAAGCAGAATTTAATGAGCGTGCTGCTTTAAGCTTTTTTAAGCGTTTCTGCAGATTTTCGGTAAATACCGGGATACATTCCGCAGCGTAGCACTGTAAATTCTGGACGTCATCATCAACAAATACCGCACGGTAGGGAAACGCGGTTCAAGTTGACGATTGCCCTTCATGATTGTGCATAAACTGTTGAGAACGGTGAATAAATTAAGCAAAGTGATTTCCCATAAATACGCCAAGTGTTGCACGAACACAGACTTGCATGGAATGGTTCAATTAAAGATGACAGACGTTTGATTAACAGTTGCAACTTGCAACGTACAGTACGTAAGACAAAAAAACCACGCCAGTCGGTCAATGGTTCGCAAATGGTGCACAAAAACCAGCAAACAATGTTCAGGACAGCAAGAGGAACACACTGTAGTGTGTTCCTATACAAGTATTAAATTGCCGCAATTCGAGCAGAAATGCGCTTTAATGGCGCAATAATTCGACATTTTTCGCATTTCGGACATTTTCTAAATATGGATTGGCCTTGTTCTCCGCGTTGCTCTGTTTGACGAAACATTATCAATAACTGGCTACGTGATTAATGATGTAACAGGCAAGCGCGAGGAGATCACGAGTGTGCTTTATTGTACAAATAAAGGGAACAATGCTGCGTAATAGCAGGAATGCAAGAACAAAGCACTGATGGCTAAGCAGGTGAATGCTAGAAAAGCTCTTGAGCGTTCGCCAAGGCGTGAAAGAAGCAACTGGCGGCAAGCACGTGCTGTGTGCCATCAGCTGTGTGATGATGCGCAGACTGGACTCATTCCAACGCGAGCGTATGAACGCTGAGTCATACTGCGAGAGAGGGACGAGAGAGCAAGTATGCTCAGTGTGTGCGCCGCGTATATCCGCTTCAGCGGATATGAGTGCAGTGCAGCAGCACACGTACGTACAGCGAGAGAGGCGATAACGGCAAGCATGAGTGCAAGTACGTCCATGGTGGGCCGTACGCACCAGGCGCAGTCGTGGGCCTCTGACATGCCTCTGGGCGGGAATCCGAGCTCCTGCGAAGGATGCTCCGACTCGGTACCGCACCAGTACCGCACAACTCTCCAGTCGGACCCAATGTGGGGTCGCTGGTACGCGTCCTCTGGCAGTGGGAGTCCGGTGTCTGGTCGACCGTCCCTTCTTCACTTCCGAACCCATGAGTGGAAGCCACTCACGGCCGAAAAATCCGGAAGCCGCTCGGGCGTTTCGTTGGACCGGTGGTGCTTCTGTTGGCTGGCTTCTTGCTTCTGTTGGCAACGGAGAACAATGTGAAAGAAAAGTGTGATGAAAGTTGTATACAGCGCGAAAGAAAGTATGAAATAAAGTTTAATCACAATTCCAGTGAGCAAAGGGGTTACAAAACAGATCTGTTAAAGAGATCGAACTAGAAAAATACAATTCCGTTTGTTAGGAGAAATGCTAAAAAAATGCAAAAATCTGTCCGGGGTCCTATTCCGACTAGGATGACGTCCACGGGGCAGTTGAGTCTCCACGGGGTCTCCTGTCCACTTTCATCCGGTAAGGCTGGGTCCGGGGCATCAGTTCCCAAGTTACCCTTCGTAACCGGTTGCATTCACCGAGGTCGGATAAGCACGGTTAAACACTTACTTCCGACTCGTATCCGTCCGTCAGAGGTAGAGAGGCACTGTTGCGGTTGCAAATGCCGAGGCATCCTCTCTGAATGGGGAATAGAACCGAGGTCGGTTTGACCAAGGTCGGCCGACCGGTAAGTCAACCGGCGGCTAGGGGGAATTCGGCTATGTTCCGAATTGCTAAAGTGCAGGTCGGAAAAAGCTGTATGTGAGTCATGCGGCCTGTGTGGTCGTCATGTACAGCAGTTCCGTTCAAAAGTGGTCGGTTACAACCGTTCAATCTGCTACCACGAGCCTGGTTTGGAGCTATCCGAGTCGAACTGTCTCGAAGGTCCGCTCGGAATCCATAAGTTTCTTCGGCGGAAGTATCAAGTCGACTTCCCTCCGATTTGTTCCGTTGTTATCCGACCTTTTGTCGAGGTCGGTCGTCCTATCTGCCGGTGGTCGACTAGGGTTAACCTGCAATGACATGCCCATGTGGGGCTAAACAAGTTCCTTCAAGTCGAATTCGTCCACTGCAGATAGTTGTCGTTCTTCTTCCGTCATGTTGACTAAGTTGCCGACTTCCGACATGTGGTCGGTTATGGTCGACTTCGGGAGGTCGGATGAACTATGTTTCCATCCGTCCGAAGGTCGGATTTTTCCGTTAGGAGGTCGGTTCTCGACTTCTAAATGCCTTTACCGACTTGTTGTCGTACCCTCCCGACTTCTATGCGGTCGGTTCCGACCTCGGCTTGAGGTCGGATATCCATATCCGAGTTCGGAGGTCGGTTATTTTCCGACTTCCCCAGGTCGGATAAACTTTGTGTCTATCCGCCGGGAATGTAAGTTCTTCCACTGAGAGGTCGATTTCGTACTTCTAGTTGGTTTTCCGAGCTGTTGTCGCTTACTTCCGACCTCCATCTGGTGGTTGTCAACTTCATTTTAGGAGTTCTGTGCGTTCGGCTACAGTTGGCCGGGTCCTTGGTGTCAGGACATCCTACGGTCAGTTCGGACGGGCAGAAGGATGTTCGGCAGCACAACTCCGTTCCTTCTGTGATTTCTGACGTGAACTCCAGGTCGGATCCGAGCTACTGTTGAGGTCGGTCAATCCGAATAACTTGCTTCTTGGTCGCCGAGTCTTGCGAGGTAGAGTTTCCTTGGCGTCTGTTAGCCGATTGACTGGCGTTTCGTCAAGCACTGCGCTCGCTCGCAACACTAAGGGTCTTTGTGGCCCCGGTTGACAAGGCGAGCTCTTTGGTTCAAAATTCATGCACATGCAAGTCCCTGAGGTCGTCAGATCCGATTCTTCCATTTTGTTTTGCCGCGAACCTGTGACGCCTAGCCGCTTCTGTTGGGGGTAGACAACTCACGTCCGCGGGGAAATTTTTCTTTGTCGCTGACGAAGACCGACTGGCCGGTATTGTTGCGGGCAGGTGGTCATCGTCATCGGGGTTCGTTAGGGGGGTGAAGATCAAGTATTCTAACTCGGTCCGCCTAGGATGTTCCATTGGAGACATGGGGAAGCAGGTCGCGGCGGAGTCGTTGGTACACCAGTATCCAAATCACCGTCGCTGTTCCTCTTCAGGGAATGGCAGCACGTTCAGAGACGCGCGTAGTCGTGGTCACCGGTGAATCGGCTGGTTTACCCGATTTCGTCCGGGGGAGACTGCGGTTGATCTCCAGGTACAGAGCCTGTAGGTCTGGATTCAAACGGAGAATCCGGTTGGATTACCACATGGCTACTGCCTGCTTTCGTCCATTCTCCGTGGTCGACTTCTGTTGGTCGCCATGGTCGACCTGTGTGGTCGGCCATGATGTCGATTTCTCGTTAGTCAATCTGGCTATCGTTTCCAAAGCCGACTTGTGTAGTCGGCTTGCACAACCGACCTGTGTGGTCGGCTGATGCAGCTATGTCCGCAATGTCTCCAAGTTATGGGGAAAGTGCAAAGTCGGCCTTTGTGGTCGGCTCAAGTACGCATAGTCAAATCCGAGTATTCCTGCGCTGTTGGCAACTCGGCCGAGGATTCCGCCGTTTACAATGGTGAAGGCTGCTCGGCTACCCGGTTCCGAGGTTGGCCGGAGTAATCTTCATAGCCGGTCGTGGTTAATGGCGTGATCTGTACCATGTAACTATCGGTCGGCTCCATGTAACGCGGATTGGGGCTTCTGTTGGCTCCGATGGTCGCAGAACGTGGTTAACGGTCTGCTATGTTAGCAGATGTAGTTACGATCTGTTCTTGCCGTGCTGGGGAACTGGGGTCGGTTTGCCCAGTTCTATCCAGGGGATTCCTCGGAAGACGTACCGGAGCGGTGGAAACGGCCGGCTTGTCAGGTCTAACCACTCGTATCCGGGTCAAACCGAAGAATCCGGCTGACTTGTGTAGTCAGCATTTTGGCAAAGTCGTCGTTGACATCCGCTGTGTACATGGTTGTGCGGTTTCCGTGAAAAGAACTGAAGAAAAGTGTCCATTCCGTAGTCGGTTCTCGACGGCGCTGTTTCTCAGCTAGACTGTTTCTCAGTCGGAAGGTCGGTTCTCGACCATGCCGTTTCTCGGCAATGAGTCCTTGAAGTTATTCCAATGGGGGATCGAGTTCCAGTGTAGGAACTCGACCTTAACTGAGTGGGACTTCGACGGGTTTATCGCCGCCGAAGTAATCTTCTTCTTCATCGTCGTCCGGGCCAGGTCGGTTATGTGGCCGGATGGTTGGGTCCTTTGGTTTACAAGTCGCCGGGCCGCTCCGTTGAGACATCTCGTCAGTCTCATCTGTTTCCTGGCCTGGGCGCTCCGCTCTGCCCTTCCTCGATTCCCTGGCCGCTTGTTTGCGGAGCCGCAGCGCGTACGGTCGTGCGCCGGGTGCTATGTCATCCGACATCCAAGGTTCGTAGGGCGACGAGTTAAATCCACTGGGCAAAGTTTTCTCCTGTCGATACCAGCTGATAAATCTGGTCGCGTCGTCGCTGGGATCTATGTGGTCCTCACGAAAGGCGTACTTTGTCGCATACCGTTCGTGGGTGTACAGCAAGTCGCGCATCCAGACAGTCAGGATAACACTTCTCATCGGTGTGCCAAGTTGGGCCACGAGGGTTTCCACAGCCGCTGGTATCGCTTCGTTGTGGTACAGTCCGTACAGGGTGTAATGGCAAAAGTAATTGCCGAGTCGAGCTGCGAAGATGAATCGCAGGAATGCCGTGACTCCGTCCTGGGCCATGTCGACTTCTCCTTCCGGAAGATACTGGGTTAAATCCAGTGCTGCCCGAGCCGCGGTGATTACAAAGGCTGGGTGTGCGTCCGTGATGACGAACTGGGCAACACTCTCCAACTCGTCATGGGAGTATTCCCGAGCTCCTAGTTGGCTCGCACGTGTTCCGTCCGGGCTGTACAATGGTACATTCAGCAAGACCGGGTCGGTCATTGACGGCAACGCATTCGATCTGGTGTACGGGTGTTCAACATTCGGCGCTGTGTGCGCGTTCATGTTGAAGTCGGCTTGCCACTGGTGTTGTTCGAACAGCATCTGATATCCAGATCGGACGAGGAATTGACGAAGGTTTTCTACCATCCGCCAAATTTGTGGTCGGTAACGTTCCTCGTAATTCATGACGTTCATAATGTGGTTCGTTCGTTCGGTGGGGTGTAGCATGACGACCTCGATTCCTTGTTGTCGAGCTCGATCATAGCGAGGGTCTTCTCGGATCGGCACTTCCACTTGTGGCAGTTGTGCCATCTGGTCCGCTATATCAACGTCCATCTGCTCCTGTTGAGCCGCTGGTTCAGCTTGGACTTCGGCCGGCGGTTCCGCTTGTTGGGCTTTCGGCTGCTGGTCGGGTGGGACAAAGTTACGTTTCGATTTATTTGTTAAGTCGACCGTAAGTCCGATTCCTGTTTCTCCCGATCCAGTACGTTTTCCTGGTGGAGCTCTAGTTGGCTCCTTTCCCGCTTCATGGATAACGGCTCGTTGCGCTTCGATTCTGTCTCGAAGATCAACTGGGCCGATCCGATGTCGAAGATCATGTCCCGCAAGGTTTTTGCTCGGTCGGCGCTGCTGCTGTTGAGCTGTCGGTTGGGTCCGAGTTCCTTGTTGGGGGATCTGCTGAGAAACAGTTGGACGGGCCTGCGTGACCACTGGCGTTGCCCTGTGTGGGATTGCCATCAACTGTTCCTGAGTTGCCGGTGTGAAGGTGACTGTAATAGTAGTGTAATTTAATAGTCCGGCATGTTCATTATCATCGTTAACGAGGTGCCCGTCATTGGTCGGTGTGGGTCTCCGACGAAGACGTCGCGTATAGTGGGGATCAGTTCTCCGGCTGTCGGGAGACTCTGTGTGGGTGTCTGTACCCGAATCTTTATTTCTGGTTCGTAATCAGTCGGTGGTGGATGGACTCGCATTGTGGCGATCTTCCTATCGACCTCCTTTATCTTCTTCTGGTCCTCAAGTTGACGCTGCAAGTCCAGCATCTGGCGGTACTCGAACAGCCTATTTGTTAGGACTGGTGGTCGAGTTTCTTCCCATCTCGGGTCGCGAGCTCGTTGTCGCTGGATTGTGGCCAGGTTATCCTGTTCGTATGACTCCAGTTGATTAATCAGGTATTCTCTGCCGGCGAAGTACCGGTACGCGCTTAAGTTGCCAGCGACCACGTTTAGGTAAAGTGCCGCCGCCTGAGCTCGGTGTTGCGCTCCGGTGCCGAAAATTCGTTCGTTCGTAAAGGATACAATGCACAGCGCGCAGGGCATTCTGTTGTTGTCCCTCGTCGCGTTATCCATGCACTGTTGGCAGTCCACCGTAAAGGCTTCCGTTCGGAGTTCTTCCGTGCGAGTCTGTCAAGACAAAAGTCAGCAAACCGTTTCTCGGTTGCATCGTATAATTTACACCCTATAATTACTACGGTCGGGCCAGGTCGGTTCTCGAACTGGTCCAAGACGCCTTTGTGGTCGTCTAATGAGGTAAGTCGAATTCTGTTGGTCGATGACGCCTATGTGGTGTCAATGGAAGGAGGTCGGTTATGCCTCTCTCCCAACGCTTTCTGCGTTCCCTCATTCCCGTGTGGGTACTTCTGGCGACTCAAGCCGACTTGCTTGGTGCGAATCGGCCAACTCGGTGGATTGTGCCGAGGTAGGTCGTTCCTTCGGTAAATGTCCGTAGCGGTGGGTTGACGGGTTTAAGGCGATGAACCGTTGACCGCCTTGGGTTTTATCGGTATTCGTGGCAAATCGTTGTTGGTGGAGTGCCTTCGATATGACGAATTCTAGTTCGTCATCCAGGGAGTACTTCTTCCGTCCGGCAACTGTGTCTGGTTTAGCCTTGTATTTAGGGTCGACCAACTGCGGTTCCGCTGATGTCCACTGGAACTCAAACCGCGCTATGAGTTGGTGAAGTATTTCTCCGCGGGTAAGTCCGTCGGGGTGCCAGGGCATTTCCATGCACGCTTCAATGGCGTGTATCCATCCTTCATATGTTGAAGGAGCCGGGTCTTTCTTAGCCAATAAGAACTCGTAGTACATCCGCTTCCCGCTGGTATATGTACGTATCAGCTTCCCTGCATGGTATCCTAGGTCGCAGTAATGTCGTACGTTGTTCTGGCTAAGTTGTCGCCAGTCGCCCATCTCATCTACCTTCCAGTGTTGGAGGAGTTTGAAGGCGATTCTTGGTGTGGCAAATTTTGGCCCACGTGTAGCCAAGGCCTTCAGAGCGGCGAATGTATACATCCATCCCGCGTCGTATTCTGAGACGCTCGGCTTGGGTTTCGAAGCCGATTTGATGCCGGTGTATTTCAGCCTAACGTTGACCAATGGGGGGATGTCGTCTGGTAGGACTTCTATCATATCCTCGTGAAAGTCCGATCGAAGTGGCTGGTGGTCGGAGTCGGGCGTCAGTGGTACTCGTTTACCGTACTGGCGAGGGACGTATACTCCGCCGTCATCTTCGTTACTCTTGGAATCGTCGGCCTTGTCGCCGCTATCCTTCTCTTCGGGTTGTTTATCCGGTATCTCCGGTTCGGCCTGCTGTTGGGGTGCCGAGCTCGACGGTGGTGGAGGTTTACCGTTTCCGTCGTCGTCGTCGTCGTCGTCGTCCCTGGGCGAGCCATTTCCAGGTGTTTGGAAATCTTCGTCGTCGTCGTCATCGTCATCGGTTTCTTCCTCGGATGACGAGATCAGCTCGGATGACTTCGGTTCCTTTTTCTTTGCCGGCTTAGTCGACTTTGTCTTGGTCGACTTAGACTTTCCTCCTTGTGTTGGGTGGAGTCTTCCGGTTCCGGCGAAATCTCCATCGGCGATGACGGTGGAAGTGACTGTACGTCCTTCGGTATGAACCGTCCCTTCGCACTCCGAGTTGGTTTAGCTGTACTTGCTCGTCCCGCCGGAGCCGGTGCCGTGCCGACATATGTTGTCGGTTCGTGCGGTGCTCGAGGTCGGGTTAAGGCTTGAACTCGTCTTTGTGACGACTGTGCAGCCGTACGAGCTATATGCAGCAAAGTGGCTGCATCATCCGACGGTTGTTCGTTGGATTCACTGTATTCTTCGGTCGGTTCCGTGCCCGCCGGAGGCTTGTCTGTATTGACATAGGACATCCGGAGGTTGAATTCACGCCGATGTTGTTCCGGTATAAAGTTCGGCACGGTGTACCGAACAGGGACGTCGCGTTCTGCGTTGGTCGTTTGGAGGGTATGTGCGGCGACCAATTCTTCTATTCGGCCCTCAATATGGCTGATGATATCGTCGATGTTGCCCTTCTTGTCCATGTATATAACGTTATATACACGGGCAATTTGGACCAAGTTCGATCCGCGAGGGTTCCGAATGTATCCGATGCACCGTGCAATTCTAGTCGGTGTGTCATCCGCGTTCCTCGCCGCTGCACTTTTAAGTGACTTGATAAGGTCCGGTTGGATAAGTTCAGCCATCCGCCCCCATTGTCGGTGAACGGCGACTGCTAAGCCATAATCAAGGGTCCAGGCGACGATCTGCATCATGAGTTGATGCGTTAACCACTTACCGGTTTCGCCTTCGACTTGTATGTTATTTGACAAGTCTTGCACCAGGGACTGGTAGATGTCCTTGGCATTTTCCTTGGCGCTCCGAATGCTACGGACGACTTCAACGTGCACTCCGACTGTACGGATTAATGTTTCGACCGGGTCCGCCGGCTGTTCGTCCGGCAGACGGTCGCGTACGTCGTCTGGAGCTGGCCACTGCGATTCATCAGTGTCCGCTCCGTGGTCAAACATTTCCTTCAGGTCACCTTTAAACCCTTCATAAGGATCGCCCTCTCCATGGTCGGAGATTGAGTCCTTTTCTTCAATGTCCGAGGTTTTATCGGGCTCGTCGTCCGATTGTTGTTTAGATGTTGAAGGCTGAGGTTGTTCGGGCGGGGTCGGCGGTTTGGGTGGGTTTCGTAGCCGATCTCCTGAAGTCTTAGCCGGCTTTGTGCCGGTTCGTTCCATGACTTCTTTAAATTTCCGTTCGACCGCCTTCTTGTCGTGCGGTTCCTGAGCCTTCTCTTTCTGCTCGGTCCTTTGTGGGCCGGCATCCGAAATGTCCAAGTCGTCAGATGACTTATGCCGCTTGGCCGGGTTGGGCTTCGGCGTCTTAACCGTGGAGTCCGACTTCGGTTTAGCCGGCTCCTTGGCTTCTGACTTGGCTGGTTTCTTCTGAACTTCCGTCGGTTGCAGTTTGACAGACTGTTTTGCTGCTTCCTTCTTGGCCTTCCGTTTATCCTTGTGGGATTTCGCGGAGTTAGCCGAGTTGATGACCTTTATGTCCTGATCGTCGTCGATCTGAACGGAAGGTTGTCTGGTCGGAAGGGGAACTTTCATTTTAACGACGGATGGCTGTACCGTCTTCTTAGTCGACTTGGGTTCCGGAGCGGTGACTTTACGCTGAGTCGGCGTAGCCTCTTGTAGGGCTTTAGGTCGACTCCTTTCCGCTCGGTAGTGTTCTCCCATTCGTTTCATCACGTCGGCCATCTTCTCGGTAAGTCGGTCGTGGTCACGCCGAGCTTCCGTGGTATTTCCGACTATACTGGCACGTCGGATTCTCAGCGAATGCCAGAGTTCCCTATCCTCCGGGTATGCCATGTCGATGCAGGCATCCTGTTCCGACCTCGTTAGGTCCTTTACATGTTGTAAGGCCGGGTCGTCATGAAATTCCCGCGACGAGTCCTGAGGTGGTTTCTCCTTCACCGTACTCCGTTTGGTCGGTATGTTGACCGACTCATTTACCGACTCGTTCGTTCGAGACTCGTCTATGGTTAGACGTGGACCGGAGTGAATGGAGGTCGGTTCGTCCCTTTGTGGTGACGTTTCGACCGTAATTCCGACTCGCGCTTCCGATGGGGATGTTGTGTCCATCTCTTCCTCGGTTTTCTTCGGTTTCGTCGGGGTATTCCGAGGTGAGAACCTAAGTGGTTTCTCAATCGTCGGTTGACTTGGCAGCTTAGTCGGCTGGGATGCTGATCGAGTCGGCGAAACTTGTTTTACCGGCGATCTGCCTCGTTTCGGTGTGGATCCCTTCGTAGGTGCCGCTGCCTTTTGTTGCATGGAATCGTCGGAGTCGATGTTATCCGCGTTCTCCTCATCTTCGCTACTATCCGACATTGTTATCGGAATCTTCTCGGTAACTTCTTCTCCAGGCCGAGGTTGAATCTCCAGTGTATAGGCGCCCGGGTTGATGCTCGGATTGCGGAGCCGTTGGATCGTCTGGATCATGTTCGTATCCAGCGGGAGTTGTCGTAACTCCTGCTTTCCGCATCTTAGAGTCACCAACCGTCTCAGGACTTTGTCTCTATCCTGGATGGTAGCATGGATCTTCTGGGCCATTTGAGTCTGTTGCTCTTCTGTCATGGTCCGATCTCGGATACCTCCTTGAAGTTGTGCTTCGTAGAGTATCCGTTGGAGGTCCAGCGTCTTAGCTTGGCCGACTAACTTCTTATGGACGGCCGGAGTGAACAAGGCTTTTGCTCCCATCACTTTCCGCGACGGGCTCGGCTTCTCTTCGGCCGGTGGTAGGGAAGACGGAGTCGCCTTCAGGACTTCCAAGAGTTGTTCCTTGGTCCTGGCTGGTGATGGCGACTTCGACGGGAAGAGCCGCCTGCGTGGTCCATGCTCTTTGACGTTATCCGTCGTTTTTGGCTTCCGTGCAAATTTCGGCGAGTTAGATCCGCCTGGTTGGAGGATAAGCCGACCATCAGGTGTTCGTTCACTCTGTGGTTCTCTTTGTGAGAGCCAGGTAACGTTGTAGGTCGTTCCAGGGGCTTAGGTCGGGTTACTTCCGTTGTTCCGCCTTCCTCCGACGTATCCATCGGTTCATCGTCGCCTTCAAGTGGAGGTACCGGTACTTCGTCCATCGGTTCGTCTTGGTGACTCACCGGTGGAACTACCTGTGTCGGTTTGACAGGTTGTACCTTTGGCTTTTTAGCGGAGGGCGGCCTCTTCAGCTTACGTTGCTCTTCCGCTTCCTTCCGCTTGTAGAAGTCGTCTACGAAGGACTGGATCATGGCCGTCAAAGTTTGCAGCCATTCCTTGTTCTTTGCCGACCACACCGTTGTTGGTCGGAGAATGAATCGGGCTTCCTTGGTATTGTTCTCCAAGTGTCCGAGGTTGATGTCAATCTGACAGTATTGTGGGCTCCGTTGGTCGGTTTCGTCCATCATTTTCCGTAATTCGACAATGACAGCGTCGGCTCGCAGTAACTGTGTGTTAACTGCTTTCACCCATTCGAGGTCGGGTTTGGCTGGTGGGGCAGGAGGGGGAAGTCGGACTGAATCGAAATTCGGTTTCCGAGCCGTCTGGATCTTTGTGATCCTAGACGACCAACCTTCAGCCATGGCGTCTGTTGCCACGCTGGTCGACTTCTCTTCTTCGTCCCGTTGCTTTTCCTCCTCGTACTCGTTCACCCTGGTTTCCAACCATGATGTAGTGCGGATCAGGTGTTGCTGAGCTCTGGTAGTCTGTGGGGCGTCCGGATGACAAAGTCGTCGTATAAACCGAGCGTTGTTTCCCCATGCCAGAATGTCTCGGTCCAGGTCATTTGCTTCCTGGCTGTTGTCGACACAAAAGATCCGGCGGGCTCTCATCTCTGTGATGAGTTCCGCTACTCGAGCCAACAATTTGACTATATGTGGCGCGACCGTGCTCGGCAACTCGTCAGTGTCCGGTATGGCTTCCATGATCCGAGCTTCTGTAGCTGGAGACATGGGCCGGTCGGCCATTTCCATCGGTTTCGGTTGAGTCAAGCCTGCCGTCGAAGTCGGTTGGAGTTGGATCCGGTCTGTTGTCGAGGTCGGTTGACTCGAAGTGTTCGATTGTTGCGAACCACGTTTTTCTCGGCGTATTCTTTCCGCCATCGAATCGCGTCGGAGCATGTCGATCTCTGCTTCTATATCCTGGACGTGCATCTGGGAAATCTTAAGTTGATCTCCGATTGCTGTCCGTATGTTACGGATGGTCGGATCTGTTCCGTCCATACTGTCGACTTGCCTTTGTAAGTCGGCGGCAATCTTTTGTGCGCGAGCCAGCTTGTGGTCAAGTATTTTCTTCTGGTCTGCCAATGTGGGCTCGGGTGGTTGTTGCGAAGCAGTCGGTTGCGGCTGAGTGGAGGTCGGCTGAACCCTTTGTGGGTTAGCCTCGAGGATTTTCCACAAATCTTCGACCCGCCTTGAGCAGATACTGTACTGCTGATCCAAGGCATCACGCATCTGTTTCTCCATAGCGTTATTGGGGTCGAGCTCCCGGAGTTGTTTTCCGAGCTTCTCCATGACTTCGACCGCCTCTCGGTACTGGTCTTCAACTTCACCGATGTCGACTTCCTTTTGTTCAACTGCCTCGGTGAATGGGAGTTCGACGTCGAGTCCAACTGATGGGACTGGAGAAGGTGTTCTCTCCCGAGCTGGTACTGGTACTCCCGCTTTGTTCGGGTTAGCCAAGTACTGTTTGACATAGTCGATCACCGACTGAAGTGCTTCGATTAGCCGGTCTTGGTTCGGGCCTGGCGGTGGAATTTCCCATGAGCCTAGAGTATCGGCCCAATCCAACTCGAGTCGTAATGCTCGGTCGATCCGGGTGAGGTCGGTTTCCTCTTGTTCCGTTAAGGTTCCACTAAGTCGGTGGAAGAAAATATCGGCTAAGTCCTGCCCAGCTTGAGTGATTATGTCCATGTTAGCGATTGGGTTTTCCATCGGTGTCGTGCCGACTAAAGTCATCACCGCTGTCGTAGTCGGTGCTGCTCGGAGAGGTGGCGACGGAGTCGGAACCCGTTTAGCGTATGCCGGTTCCGCGTCGAGGATCTCTGTGATCCGTTCGACTACCGACCTGAGTTGCCGTTCATCGGCTTCGGTTGGTTCGTCTTTGCCGATGAGGATGTCCGCCTTTTTCAGGTAGGCCATCAGGTCGTTCATCTTCTGTCTCGCCACTTTAAGGGTTTCGGGATCGGACGGTGTCTCGTTGACAAAGGATCGCTGGAGGTGTTCCAGTAGATTCCACCCGTCGGTTATTATTCCAGCCATCTTTTCCCTGCGGCTTTTCCGCATTACCGAGTGCATCTCCGCCGCCGATGAGGTCGACGGTAACGCATCGGAAGTCTCCGTGTCGGAGTCGGGTAGTCGATGCTGCTTTCGGCTGTAGTCCCGCAGCCGGTTGATGGCGTCCATCGTGAGTTGAAAATGGGCTTCCGGTTCGATTGTACCTGGTTGTATCAGGTTTCTCACTAGTTGTATGTGAGTATCGAACCCGGAAGCTATTTTCTGCGTGTTCGGTTCATTTCCCTTCGCCGCGCGTCGCCTGATTCGTTTCAGTGTGCGCTCCGCCTCTTTGATGGCGCCTTTGGCGTAGAGGATCGTCCTGTCGGGTGTGGTATTCGACGTTACGGCCTGTGTGGTCGTCGTCGATGATGCGGGTAAAAGGCTTCGATGCTCCTCGTTGAGCTTGGATAGTAACGCGACTCCTGGCTCTAGTAGGCGTTGATGTGCCATCGTCTGTGGCGTCCCGCTTTGGATTAGACTTTCGACGAGCTCTATGTAAGCTGTGAAGTCTTCGATCTTCTGTAAGGCATAGCGTTCCAGACCTTGTTGCGAGCGTTCGCGTATCTTCTCCAGGATTTGCTTTGCTTCTCGTAAGGCTCTCCTGGCGTCGGTGATTGTCTTCTCACCGTTCGTGGCTGGCGTCGCTAGTGCCTGCATCGTCTGTGGAGACCGTGGTGTTGCGGTCAGCTGAATCATCTGTTGCTCGACATGGATTATTTTGTCGAGTTCCTTATGGCGGTTGTACACTTGTTTGTACTGGTTCAGCAAGATTTGGAAGTCTTGAGGATGGTCGGCTCCACTTGTTGGGAGGTTCTGCATCCGTTCCTTGATCGCGTTCGACTGGTTAATCACCTCGTCCCAATTCCGTTTCAGTGTTTCGAGCGTCCGAAGTCGTGCCGGGTCGAACACTGTATTCGGCGGGTGTGCTCCGCTGTCGACCTGTGTGGTCGGCGGTGGAGGCGATGATATCGGTGAAGTCCTAATGGCTCCCGGTTGTAACGCCGTCGGTTGGACGTTATCCGTCTGTGAGGTCGGAGATTTTTCCATTAAGACAGCCGTCTTCACCTGGTCCATGGCTGTTCGGAGTCGGTGTTTGTCCACCTCTGTGGTGGGCAAACCGTACCGAGTAAGATCTTCAGTTAGCCCTATGTGAGCTATGAGATCGTTAATTTTCCGAACGGGATCTACATCAGTGAGGCTCTGAATTCCATTGGCCATTCGTCCATAGATGGCTTGGAGGGCTTCTTTGCCGTCGAGGATGGTTTTCCAGACTTCTGTCGTCTGGTCATCCTGTCCAATCTGAAGTGCCATTGCATGGTACCTGAGCTGGGGGACCTGTTGTTCGGTTCCACCCGTCTGGCTCTGGGTTATCTGTTGAATCCGTCGGTAATGCATGTTCAGTCGGACGGCCTGGTCGTCTGTCGTTATACCCTCTCGTTGTTCGAGTAATTGGCGGGCGATGCGCAAGCTTCGGTGGAGGTCGTTAACTATCTGAGCTCTGTTGGCGATAGCTGGTAAATCTCCACCTTGCGTCATCCTTATGCCGTCGAGGATTCGATTTCCGACCTCGATGGCGGCCCGTACGTCCGTTATTTGAGGCATTGGTACGGCTGACGACCTCGGTTCCGCTGCTTCCAAGTTTTGGGTCAAGTGATGATGCCGGTCGATTCGGTTTTGTGCGTTCTGCATCCTTGTTCGGATGACGGTCAGTTCTGCCGCAGTTGCTGGCAGTCCGGTAGTCAAGTATGACTGAAATCCTGCCATGTAGTCACGAATGACTTTCCCGTTGTGTTTGAGGGCCTGCCATTCAGGAGTTCCGGCTTGTGTATCTTCCATAACCGCGCCCATTCGTTGCACGACTATTCCAGCCATTCGTAAAAATGCCCGTAGCTCCTGCAGTGTTGGGAGCGGCAATACAGGTAGTCCTTGTGGGACTTGCTGTATCGGGTTCGGCTGGAAGGCCGGTACCATTATTGGTGGTGCATCCCAGCCTACATTCACCGCTATCCTTTGTTGCGGTCCGCTTGTTGGGACGACTACTGGTTGAGTCGTTGTCGGCTGGAGTGCTCGGATTTCATTCTCCTTCTCCGTGAACTTCTTTGTCCATTGGTCGAGCAGGTCGATATTGCTAAGGATGGTAATATCCAATATCCAAAAGTGTATCCAGAGCTTAAATATCCAAATATCATATCCATATCTCGAGCTGTCTCGAAAGATACGGATATTTTTGGATATTTGGTGGATGCGGTGGATACAAAGATACAGCAACATATTGACGGATATAAGACAGATCCTTTTTATATAAACATATTTTTTCCAGCGAAGGCATTTAAAAGTTGCTATACATGCTGCGACTTTTCTCAACAACGGATCAGCTTGACTGAATATTTTGAAAACGGATCACCCAATTATTCAAGTATGTTGAAGTACAAAATTTTAAGATCAACAAGTTTGCGTATACATCAATACCATCTGACGTTCTACTGGTGTCTCCGCAAAATAATCATAAATGTGCAAATCACCATGTTTGATCTCACACTGAAACAAAATTTTTGTATTAATAACTCGGGGCCGTCAACCTAAGGCTCGCATTGGAACTACGATTCGCATGTGTTTGTGGTAAGGCGGAAATGGCGGGCACGTCAAATAATTATTTCTTTTATTTTTTTACTATTGGATTATGTAGTACGTGGGTGATCCGTTGTTCAAAATGTACAGTTAACCTAACCGGCTAACCTTGATGTCGAGAATAGTCGAAGTATGTGTGTATTTCTTGTTTCCTTCTAATCGACCGGAGCGCAGCGAAGGTCCTCTAATTCAGCAGAAATATAAAAAATGTCTGTCTGTCTGTTTGTTACGGAAGTGACCGGATGACGTCATCCATGCTATCCAGAATGACGTCACAATACAATGACAATATGTATGATATGGGTACCGTACAGTAGGTTTCCTTCTAAATAGGAATACAAAATAACACCTACATATTTTCATCTACATGTTGTTACTTTGCGTTATTGTTCATACGTGTGTCTCCAAGTTACTATAAGAGCATATAAGAGCATAGGAACTTACTATAAGAGCATCCAAATACTCTGTATTCTGTAAAGTAAATCATTGTTGTGGTTTTCTCTGCGATGAAGCGCAAGGTTCGCTATTCAAAACGACAGCAGAAAAGAAAGAAAAACAATGAAGTCCAAGGTAGGTATATCTTTTCTCATTTTAGACGTATATATGTGCATGTTCACATAAACATTCCAGCGCACATGTTGTAGAAAACTCTACCCAAGAAACCCCACAACCTGGCCCTTCTACTGATTCACCTAGAACACGAATGCAAAATTATCGCCAACGAGCTACATCAGAAAGTAACACTACTCGGCTGCACAAGGTCCAAACGCGAGCTGCAACACGTCGCGCTGAAGAAACTGCTTCCGAGCAATCGCGAAGGCGCCGAGAGGATCGGGAAAGGCGAGCAGAGAAACGAAATCAGGAAACTAATAGTGAAAGGTCACGTCGACGCGAAGGAGACAGACTTCGTCGAGCAGCCAAGAGGGATCAAGAAACCATTAGCGAACGAACCCGTAGACTTGCAGCTGACAGACTTCAACGAGCACTGTCTCGAACATCTAGAGCGGATAATATGCGACTATTTGCGCTAGAGAAGCGGATGACCGAAATAAAGTGGAATTCTTGCGTTGTGTGTAATGAAGGTTGGCCCGGACTAAAAGTGGACGCACAGAGCAGGTGTTCTCACTGCAAAAAGGGAAACTCAAAGTTTTCGGACAGCAATAATATGGACCCTGGAGATGTACCGCCCGAACTTATGTACTTGACGCCGTTAGAAGAACAGCTGATTGCTCGCGTTCATCCAGTGCTGTCCGTTTATAAAGTTGGAAGGGGGCAACAATTGGCTTATTCTGGTAACGTTATTAATTTTCGTCAAGATGTAACGTCATTTGCAAAATCGTTGCCTCATAGCCCAGCCAAACTTCTTTCTGTTCTCGTGGTCAATCGATCGGATTTGGATAATTATGCAACATTTAATGTATCTGCAACGAGAGTGCGACGTGCATTGAATTATCTTAAAAGACATAATCCGTGGTATCGAGATGTTGTTATCGACGAAGCAGCATTGTCGCAGTTACCGAACAATGGAAATGTCCATTCTATTTTGCCAACAGTAACCATTTCCACACTGCCACCACTGGCAGGAGATGACGACAGACTGCACGACACAGGAGTTCCCATGGTTCAGCACGTTAAGCAGTCTGATCAAATTCGGGATTCAGTAGGACTTGAACCGCACACAGTTCCGTACCCAGAAATGTCTACCGATCCCGTTGATGAATTCACTACTGCAGGATACATTGCTGGAGCGTTTCCTCGACTTTTTCCATCCGGGAAAGCAGACTTGCGGGATTTGCGGAAACGTACAAAAAAGGTCACGGAGTCTGAATATTTTAAACACCTTATGAGATACAAAGACAGGCGTTTTGCTTCTCATCCAACATTCCGCTTTTTTGCACTCAACAGCCTAATGCGATGGCAAGCGATGCGAGTTGGTCAAGTGTTCGTTCGTAAACATGTTTTTGGAGCGGTTACTGTGGCTGAACTGCGACACCGACTGGAAGTATCACCAGGACTAATCAAACAGATTACGAGTTTCGGCTCCAGTCTTCGCGGTACACGGTCTTATTGGATTAAGAGGAGTGGAGAGCTGTCAGATATGGTAACGGATGTCGGAATGCCTACGCTATTTTTCACGTTATCGGCAGCGGATCTGTACTGGCCGGAGTTGTTAACTCTTATGGCGCCGGAGACCGACCTGGTGAACCTGACCTCTGCAGATTCGTACAAAGAGAGAAATAAATTGCTGCAAGACAACCCAGCAATAGCAGACTGGTTTTTTACCGAAAGAGCGCAATTTTTTATCCACGATGTACTTGGGCCACACCTCAAAATAGAAGATTATTGGTACAGGTATGAGTTTCAGCACAGAGGAAGTGTCCATCTACACGGCCTGTTATGGTTAACGGGTGCACCAGACACAGCTAAGCTGAACCAAATGTCTCCTGCTGAACGGCAGAAAGTAGTGGATTATTTTGACCAGCTAGTGACATGTGTCAGTCCTGATTTACACTGCATTCCATCCAACGTACATCCTTCCTTTCAGAAGCTTTCTGAGATAACAGATGAACGCAAGGATTACGCCAGTCTTGTCAATCGGCTACAACGACACACAGAATGCAAGAAAGGAGCGTGTATTCAGAAAAAGAACGGTGTGGAACAATGCCGCTATGGATTTCCTAAAGAAATTCGGGATGACTCGTTACTAGATAAAAGCAAAGAAAAATGGGCATTGGAACTGAAGCGAAATGACCCCAGAGTCAATCGCCACAATGAATTCAGCCTGAAGATTTGGAGAGCAAACGTTGATTTTTCCCCTATTGTAGATCGCTATGCAGTACTTAATTATGTAGCTAAATATGCCTCCAAATCAGAACCACGTTCGTCGACATATGCAGAGATTTTGCACCATATTATCCGTGAAGAAGTGACGGATGCAGATCTCGGTAAGAAGGCAATCCAAAAGCTTCTTATGAAGTCGATTTCGGAGAGAGATTACTCGGCCCAAGAATGCTGTCACTTACTGCTCGGGCATGACTTGTATCAATGCTCTCGGCCATTCGTCACCATCGTATTGAAGTCCGATGAATGGATCCCGGTTGCGGATATAGAACACGAAGAAGGTGGGGCGAGTAGCGAGAATAAAACTATTTTGCAAAAGTATTCAGCACGCCATACCTCTCTTGAAAATGTCCCTCTTTTGGAAATCGCCAAACGATATACGTGGATTCGGAACGGATGGAGGAAGCGTATACGAGGAAAACAAGCAGTTGTGCGGTTATTTCCTAAACTTCAGCTAACCGACGAAGCCCCAACGAGAGAAGAATTTTACCGACAGCAAGTATTATTACAAGTTCCATGGCGTGATGTTACCACAGTAGCCGACGGGCGCTCTTGGGAAGAATTATACGAAGAACATCAGTTATTTCCACAAGTTAACGTGAAAGATGCAGATAACGAACAATTGAACGAAGACAGTGAAGACGATGCAGATATTAATGAGCAAGTAACTGAACAGGAAGAGTACATGGTCCTCCAGGGATATGGCCCTAGATCAAATGTACCAAACATTGAGCTGGGAACTCGACAAATTGACCGTGAAACGGACTGGACAGCCGCATACGCTCTGTATGACCATATTGGTGAAATTTGTTCTTTTCTGGATACAAAGAAACAGGAAGCCGACACTGTCGATGCCCCTGCCGCCGTTCCTAACTTTCAACTCTCCGAAGAGCAGCGGAACGCGCTCGACTACTTTCAGCAGCAGATAGCCAGCCAGGTTGATGACCGATGCTGTATCGTGCAAGGAAAAGCAGGTAGCGGTAAATCGGTTCTACTGTCGTCTATGCAGTCCCTATTACGCGATACTCCACATTACGGAAATAATTGTTACCTCCTACTCGGACCAACAGGAGTTGCAGCTGATAACATCAACGGTTCGACTATTCACTCTAAGCTAAGAATTCCGGTTAACCGCACATTCCGTGATTTAGAAGGGGATGAACTCCACAGATTTCAGGAAGAGCTGGACGACATTAAAGTAATTTTAATTGACGAATTCAGTCTTATCGGATGTACATTGCTAGGGAAGGTTGACAAACGATTAAGGCAAGCAAAGCCGGATAAGAGTCATCTTCCCTTCGGCGGTCTCATAGTCTACCTTTTCGGCGATATCAAACAGCTACCTCCCGTGCTAGATCGCCCACTTTACGGCGATGGTTACAAGAGCGAATTGGCTGACCATGGGCAGCTGATATACAGAACCGCATTCACCAAAGCGTTTGTCTTTACGACCTCCCAACGACAACGCGGAAACGATCCCGAGCAGCAGCATTTCAGGGACGCATTGGACAGACTGAGTGTTGGAGAGTCAACAGTAGAGGACTACGAGAAAATGATCTCACGGAATTATGGTCTTCTTCCCGATGAAGAACGGGATTCATTTAAGACTGCTATTCGGTTGTTTACTGAACGCGAGCCAGCGCGCGAATATAATATCAAGGCTTTGACGGATCTGCGGATGCCAGTTGCAAAGATCAAAGCGAAACATAATAATCAGACAGCCGCCAGAGGTAAGAAAGTACCATATTACAACACGACTCTTACGTGTTCTGAAAAATTTAACTTTTTATCAGGAAATGACCAGCAGGCAATGGGCCTAGAGTCGGCACTTTATTTGTCCCGCGGCTCAAGGGTTATGCTTAAAAGAAACTTGTGGACGGATAAGGGACTCGTAAATGGATCCTTGGGATTTGTGCGTGAAATTATTTATGCGCCTGGAACATCTCCAGACGACGCGATGCCGTTGGCTGTCCTTGTCGAATTCGACAAGTACAAAGGGCCAACGTTTGCCAATAACTGTGTCCCTATCTGTCCGCAAACTTCCGAGTGGATTGAAAACGGACAAAAGTGCGTGCGGACCCAGTTTCCCTTAGCCCTCTCGTGGGCGATAACTGTCCATAAGGCCCAGGGGATTACCTGTGACCGCGCTGTTGTCCATCTTGGACCCCGCGAATTTGCCTCCGGACTGATCTACGTTGCCCTGTCCCGAGTCAAGTCTTGGAAGGGTTTGGCTTTAGAGCCTACATTTCCCTTCTCATTGCTCACTAGCATTAAAACTAAAAAAACCACTATTCAACGTATAAAAGAAGAACAACGGCTGAACCGTTTGAAATGACCAACAATGCGTACCACTGATCTATATTAACCTATAATGAATACTGGTTTTTACATTAATTCGTGCCGGTTGCTTGTGAGATTAAAATAAAATTACTACGACTAAACAAAAATTTTATTTCTCACTCCAAGCTGCGCTCCGGTCTACCAATGCACGAAGAAGTGCATTTTCCTAGTATCTAAATCTGGCGTTGATCGTTAGTGTGTTGTGTGATGCTTTTATTTTAGTATTTAAGCCTTTTTAAGGCTTTTTCATAAAAAAAACATGTTATTGGATATATCTGGATAGAAAACGATATATCCCAGATATTTCTGGATATATCCGGATACGTTTTGGATATATCCCATATCCAGGGGCTTTCTCTTGGATATTACCATCCTTAGATATTGCTCTTGACGGTTTGGGAATAGTGTTCCTTAGTCGGGTCGAGAGTGGCCAGGCGCTTCTTCACTTCGTCTATTTCGTGAAGGTATTCGCTGCGTTGTTGCGCTAAGGCGTCTAGCCGAGCCAGTCGGATTTCCTCATCGATCACCGCCTGTGTGGCCGGTGCCGAGACTCCGGATGAGCGCAAGATTTGTTCTTCCGCTCGTATCCGTCTTTCCGTTTCGGCGGCTACGTCGGTGAGGTGCGATTCTTCTCGACCTATCCTTCCCAATTCAGCGGTATAGTTGTCCGCTGTACGGGGAACTCTTGTGTAGCTCATTCTGAGCTTCACCGCCTCTTTCATCGCATCCTCCTTCCGGATACGGAGTTTTCCGATCTCCAACGACGGTGTTCGGCCAGGCACTTGTTGGCCTGCCGAAGTCGACGGAGCCAGTTGGGACTTCGGTGAGACAACCTGTGTGGTTATCTGTGGAGGTCCGGGGTCAGGATCTCCCAATCGTTGAGCCACATGTCGAGCTACCGCTTGTTGGCAAATTCGGAGAGACTGTTGTTCCCTCTCGTAGAGCGTCTTGTTGGCATCATTCAAGCGTGCTTCGTTTAGGGAAAGTTGACCTAGTAACGCCGCTCGGTATTCGGCGTGACTCGGGTCCATCTGTGAAGTCTGCGTCAGTGCTTGGTTAATCGTGTCTATGTGAACACGAGCCAGCTTTGCTTGTTGGCGCAGTTCTTCGTCCGTCCTTCCGTTGGTGTTAATTTCTTAGACGACCACGAGAGGTGGAGGCATCGACGTTACGACCTGTGTGGCCATCGTCGAGACAGGCACTTGTTGGCTCTGTCCTCCGACCAGACTTCTGTGCTGATTCAGCCGATTTAGTAAGTGGGCCGTCGCGTTCGGATCCATCCAGGAACTTTGTTGTCCGAATGGTCGGAGATGAGTCGGCGAAGTCGGTTGCGTGAGCAATATTGGCCTTGGTGGCGAGATTGTGCCATCCGGGTTGACCATGCTAATGGTTGCGATTTGTGGCGGTGGCATTCCAGACGTTGGCTGGATTGATGCGAATCGCATTGCTGGTGGGCTGTATGGGAAACTACTCGGCGCCAATGTGGGCGTCGTATAGATCGGACCAGCCGTGTTAGCCATTCCTGGTACCATTGTGGGTACCATGTAAATCGTTGCTGGCGTGTTCGCCATCCCTGGCACCATTGTCGGTGTCGGGTAAACTGCTCCGGTCATCATTGTTGATGCCGAGCTGGTCGGTCCGACTATTGTTGTCGGTGCCGACCACTGATACGGTGGCATTTGACCATGTGGGTCTGCTGCCGTTGCCGGAGTCGTCTGACTCGTTCCAGTGCCGAGATTCCACAGGCAGCCTGTGTTATCGACTGCTGTGATCGGCGGCAAAACCTGCGGTGGTATCGCTCCACGTTGGGGCCCGACCGTAAGACCTGCTAACACATTAGCTGTTAAGTTAGCACTAGGATTATCTACCTGCGGTAAAGGCGTCTGCGTGGCCGACCGCGAATTATCCGATCGCGATGTCGAGCGATGACTCGGATAAGGCTGGGATCGGTTCGATCCGCCGCCGCTGCGTCCGCTGTTCGATCCGCTGGAAGGTGGGTCGTGTCGGTGACGACCTGACATTGTTGCCTGCTGTCAAGGAAAGGAAATACGGCGCGTTAGAATTCTACCAACTCCCGTACATTCAACTGAAGATGTTCCGGTCAACTGAAGAGGTTCCATTTCGACACCAAAGGTCCATCTATGCCTAGGTATTGTTAGGCTACCTAAAACTTATTCTAAGTTTTACATCTATGGCCCTATGACTGAGTCTGTTCTGTTGTGACTGCTGTTTTGGGTGTCTTAGGTTTTGCTGTTTTGACTGGTTTCTCCGAGTCTGCCCGTCCTTCGGTAATTCGTTCGAGGATTTCCCTATGGGCTTCATCTTCAGCGACTTCTGTTTCTTCCAGCATCTGTTGTGCCGTCAGCTTCGGTTTCCTAGCTGTTCCGTACTTCCGTTTTGGCTTAGTCGGTTCGACTGCCTGGTCGGCTGCTACGACTTCCGTGGTCGGTGCCGATGTACTAGGTAGATCGACCTTCCGCTTGGTGTACTTGCGCTTTGGCTTGGTCGGTTGGACTGCCGAGTCGGTTACAGCGACCTCTGTGGTCGGTGCCGACGAGTCGGTTTTCTTCACCGTTCTCTTCTTCCGAGCTGGCTTTGTTGCCGACTTCGGTTCCTCTGTTGGTTGGTTGGTTGGCTGGACTGGACTGGCGTTTCCGACTTGTCGTCCGACTTCTTCGGCTGCTCGGTGGTCGGCTGAGCTTTGTGCTCGTCGACTTCCTCCGAGGTCGGTGCTGGGTCAGCTGCTATCACATCTTGCTTCTGCAGTTCTGTCAATGCAGGTGTCTCGAAGTCGGTCGGAGGTTTCTTCCGAGGTCGACCTCGCTTGTTCTTCACCTTCGGTTCGGTTTTATCCGCGTCGTTGGTCGGATCCGAAGGTTTCTCCACGGTTTCGTCGGATTTCTTCTTCGGTTTCCGAGTAGCTTTCCCTTCTGTCGGGTCGGCTACCGGGCCAGTTGACCGAGTTGCTGGTCGACTTGTCTCGACTCGGCAATGTTTAACTCGGTCGACGGCTACCGTATCTTCGCGTCCGTCTTCGCATCGGAGGAGTAAGTTGTTTGGGCCAACGTAGTTGATGACCGTCCAAACTCCATCGTAGCGTTCCTTCCGAGTTGGATCCTTTGTCGGAAATTCCACGGTTACCTTATCCCTCGGTTTGAAGGTCGGATTCGACTTCTTCTTGTTATAATGCTCGGCATTCCGTTCGAATGCTTCATCAATGTTGATGCGAGCAATCTCGTGCGAGCGTTGAAGTCGTTCTTTTATCCGTCGGATATAATGTTCCTTGTCCGTAAAGGTTTCCGGTGTATTCGTTCCGGCCACTATGTCCTGTGGCATGGTCATCTCTCGACCATACAACATGTAGAATGGTGAGAACTTAGTCGCGGCATGAACGGCTCGGTTCATTCCGCAGACGACATAATCCAAGGCTCTGTGCCATCGGTGTCCGTCCTTTACATCGCAGAACTTCCTTATCCCGTCCCAAATTGTTTGCATTTGCCGTTCGACTTGTCCTTGTCCTTCCGGATGATGGGCAGTTCCAAGCGTATGTTGGATGCCGAAGATCCGTGCGACCTTAGCGAACGTCTTCGCTGTGAAGTGTGTCCCTCTGTCCGAGTGGATGAAGGTCGGCATTCCGTACTTCAGTAGGACGTCCTTGACGAAGAACCTTTCGAATTCTCTCGCGGTGTTCGTCTTTGTTGCCCGGGCTATGGTGAACTTCGTCAGCTGGTCGGTTACCACTGCGATGTACTGGTATCCCTTCGTCTCCGTCCGAGGAAGAGGACCCTTGAAGTCCGCATAGATGCGATACCAGGCTTCACCAACTTCCATCTTTTGGAGTTTACCGGGTGGTGGGCGTCGTTGTTTGTTCGTCATGATGCACTGTCGGCATTTCTCAATGTAGGAGATGGCGTCACTGTTCATGCGTGGCCAATAGTAACGTAGCTTCAGCGCCTCGATCGTCTTCTCCCGTCCGAAATGGTTTCCGGTTTTTCCGTCATGGAGCGATCGGATGATTTGGTTGCGCATGAAAAGTGGTACGACGAAGCACCGTTCCAACTTTGTGTTGATGGTCTTCAGTCTGTACAATACTCCTTGCGCCATCTGGTAATGTTCCAGATGTTGCGACTTGTGGTCAAGGTTCTCTGGGTGTTCCAGTTCGTCAATAATTTTGCGTAGTTGTGGGTCTCGCAACTGCGCTTTCCGAAGTTCCACGTTCGGTTCGGGTGGAGGTGGGAGTGTTTTTTCGACTTCCAACTTTTCGTCTTCCGCCGTGTTGACGGTTTGAACTGTCGGTTCCGGTGTCTCCGGTGCTGGGATGTTAATGACTCGGACTTCTGCCGTGCTCAAGTCGTCCCAGTCGGTTATGACATTGCATCCGGGGAGAACCGGTGGAAGGGGGATTTTCGGTGGTTCCTTTAGATCCTTCTTCCTTTTCTTTGAGGCATTTGCCTTCAGACGTCTGAGAGTCCGTATTGTACAGACCTTGATTTCGTCCTTGAAGTCCTCGAAGTTGGGGACTTGGTCTAACTCTTCGTGTGGATCTTTGTCGTCACTACGTTCGAGTGGCCATCTCGACAGGGCGTCCGCATTGTCGCAGAAAACTCCCGGCTTATACTCGATGGTTATGTCCCGTCCTTGTAAAGCCAGTGCCCATCTCGTTAGTCGAGGGTTGATGCCGGGTCGGTTCGACTCGCATCGGAGCAGGTTCTGCAGTGCTCGATGATCCGTTCTTACGGTGAATGGTCCGTGGTCGATGAAGTGCTTAAATTTCTGCACCGCCCATACCACGGCCAAGCATTCCCATTCGGTAACTCCGTAGTTGAGTTCCGGTCCACGTAGGACTCGACTGGCGTAGGCGATTGGATGATCGTCTTGTGAGATCACCGCGCCAAGTCCGGCTCCGCTTGCGTCACATTCGATGACGGACTTCTTAGTCGGGTCGAACTTCGCCAGTACAGGTGCTTCCGTCAGCGCCTTCTTGATATCGTTGAACTCAGCCGTGTGGGCTTCCGTCCAATCGAGCTTTATGTTCTTATCCTTTCGGAGGAGCTCGTACATTTTTGAGGTTTTCTGAGCGTATCCTCGGATAAATTTCCGATAGTAGTTGGCCAGTCCGAGGAACGACCTAAGTTGCCGTTCAGTTCTCGGGCAGCTTTGTTCTGCGACACAGGCCACTTTCTCATCGTCGGTCTGGACTCCGTTCTTGCTAAGGACGTGTCCGAGGAACAGCAGTCTGTCCGTTCCGATCTCACATTTGGAGGGTTTGACCGTGAATCCAGCATCGCGGAGGCATTCGAGAGTTGCTCGGAAAGCCTCAAGGAAGTCTTCGAACGTTTTGCCGAAGAAGATGATGTCGTCAATGTAGGCGAACACACCCTTCTTCCGAGCTGATGCCGTGATTTTGTCCATATGCATTTGGAAAGTTGCTGGTCCGTTGCAGACTCCAAACGGCATACGGTTGAATCTCCACATACCTTCGGGTGTTACGAAGGTCGTGTAGTCCTTGGATTGTTCGTCCATAGGAATTTGCCAAAAACCGGACTGACAGTCTACTTTGCCGTAGTATTCCATTCCGGCACATCGGTCCAGTAGCTCGTCCGGGTTCGGTAGTGGGTAGTTGTTCTTCTTTGTGACAGCGTTCAACTTGATATAGTTGATGCAGAAGCGTGTTCCTACCGTGCCGTCTCCGTTCCGTTTTGCGGCTAAGACGACGGGGAAGCTCCATGCTGCCGATGACGGTTCGATGACTCCTTGGTCGAGCAACTCTTGCACGTGTTTTTGGATGAATTCACGTCCCTTCCAGCTTGTCCTGGTGGGGTTCATCTTGATCGGCTGTGCACCCTGGACATCAATGGTATGTGTTACCCCTTTGACGTCTCCGTAGGGTTTCTTCGAAGTCGGAAATACTGTCCGGTAATCCCATGCAACTGCCTTCAGTTTGGCTAGTTGCTCATCGGTTAAGTTTTTTCCGAAGTTCATGGAGTCGATGATTCTTCGTCGCTCCTCTTGGGATTCGGCGTCTTCTTGTTCGACTTCAGCCGTGTTAACTCGTGCTTCTTCGACCTTCTGGTCGTCCGTCATTATTGTAAATGCTTCAGCTCGGCCCATCGGGGCACCTTTGCGTAAGGTGACTTCCCGATGAGTGTGGTTAGCCACCATGACGGTGAATCGTTTCCCGTCATGCTTGGTTACGCCGTCCATGAATTCGATTCCGTCTCGTTTGGGGTCGGATTCACCGAGGTACATCAGTTTTTGGTCCTTGGATACCGGTACGTCCAGGACGACTTCTACCATGGTTACGGCTCGAGGGATGAGTTCCACTTTCCGTTGAGATCGAACTCCTGTTGCCTCGAAGACTTCGAACTGGGGTTTTGGCTTCACGTCCCGAGTCGGGGGCCAGGTCTTCGCCACTCTGTGTGGGAGTTCCCATTCGACAAATCCGTTGTTGATTTCCGGTTCATAGACGTCAGCATATTGCATATGTCCAAGTCGAACACCTTTCTTCAGCACCTTCGTTTGGTGAGTCGTGTTCTGAATGTTTATCCAGGCCGTGTCGTTTGTCGGTCGGATGTCGATCTTGGCTTCGATTGGCCGAATAGGTCGGACTACCCGTTGTAGGGTAGAGAAGTGAATTGGCCTTCTCGGGTCCATTGGTTTGGCCGTCCGTACCTTGATCGAGCATGTTGACCATGGTGGGAGAGAGACTCGTTCGCTGTTAAAGACGACTTGTCGGTCTAGCGCTTTCGTCTCTACGTGGGGATCCAGCTTTAGGTGGTGGACTTCTGGGCATTTGTTGTCCAGGTCCAACTCTTCGATCGTCGTTACTTTGGCGACTGGTGCTTTCCATGTGTTGAAATGCTTCGACTTCTGTTGGTCGGTTAAGTTAGCCAAGGTCGGTTCTGTTGACAACTGCTGGACAACTAGGGTTGGAGGTCGGAAATCGTCTTCCTCCGGTTTACCTCTCCAAATTCCCACAAAGCCTTAAGTTGGTCGAGTTCTTCCTGTTGTTCGGAGTCGACTGGCTTAGGTTGTTCGGTTTGTTCCGGTTGCTCGACTATAAATTCTGTGTGAACTATAGTCCGCAATGCTGTGGTTAGCCGTACATCGTAGGTCGGTTCTTCGTCCTCCGATGACGAATCGCCCGAGTCGTTTATGATCGGATTATCCGTCTTACAGTATCGGACTGACGGATCGAATTCTTCGTCGTCTTCTTCCTCGGATTCTTCCGAAGGTCGGTTATCGGAGTCGGTATCCGCCGAGTCGCTCGTACTCTGTATATCCGAGTCGTCCGACTGAAAATCTTCATTTTCGACGGTTGTTCCGTCCTCCTGTCCGACTTGCGGTATATTACCGACTTCGACCAGTGTGGTCGTTTCAGCTTGGTCGGCCGTATCCGTCGGTTGGGTAGGTCGACTTGCTCCGTCCTGATTCTCAAGGTCGGTTGGCTGTGAGCCTATGTCGCTCAGCCATCGGATGCTCGTCTGTTGGGGCTTCCGAAAGCGGTCTACCTTCCGTTCCTGTTGCGGAGGTGACGGTGACGACGGTCTGTCATCCGACCAAGTTAAGTCGTGATGAGCCTTTATGGCCCGTACCACTCCGTCAATGTTGTCCTTGCAAATAGTACAGTGGTAAGGTTTATCCGTTTCCTCCAGGATTATGTCGTCCTGGGGTTTCGGTGGGCTACTCGCGAAGTGCACTGTGGTCGGAGTATGCTCTTCTATTGGCGGTAATGGGTCGGGTACGTGTCGCGTTATAGCGGTGTCCTCGCCATACCGTTGCCAGAATGCGGTCGTTGACGATTCTCCGTGCAACTGAACTCGCTGCATGTAAGCGAAGAGTTGGAAGCCTAGTTCTTGGCAAGGCATTTCCAAAGGTCGTGGGACGGAAAGTCCATATTCCATATACTGTCGATGGATCGGAATTCGTTCATCTTCCCATTCCCATGCTTCGTCCTCTATGTCGTTCATGAGGGCGATTACAGGTTCACACGTTTGTTGTGCGTCCCGTATTTGCTCGTAAGTTACCGCTCCGTTCTGTCGCAGAGTGGTCACCATCTCCAACGTCCGTTGGTCGAGAAGGTGTCGAGCTCCCGAGAACCAAGTTCGGTACCTTTGTTGTACCTCTTCTAAGTTCCGAGCATCCGCTTCAGCGGATGCCTCTGGTATCGGAATAGACTTCAGTACCGTCTTGGCCGGTCGTAGTGTGCCGGTGTTTTTCCGTCCTTCGTACGCTTCGATGGCGTTGTGCAGCTTAAGTTCCTCGAGCAGAGTCCGGTTGTTATTCCGGCAGTCACGGCAAATTCGCGAAGGGTCCAACGGGTGATCAATCCGACTTATCCTTGCTTCACTTGGTAACTTGCCCGATGCCTCTGGTATCGGGATAGACTGCACTACCGTCGTTCCTACCGGTTGTTCCGTAGTAGGGATCGGTGTTAAGACGAAGGTAAACTTCGAATGCAGGTAGTCGCATCCGAGCAGTACTGGAATGTCCGCTTCGGTCGGCTGGACGTGGAATGTATGGTGGCTAGTAAAGCCCTGCATTGTTACAGGTGCAGTACAGCAGTGAGACACCATAAAGGCGACTTGTCCGCCTACACCAAGGATTTTGGTGTAATGTCCGAGGGGTTGCATCGTTAAACCGTTCCTCTCGCAAAACCGTTGTTCGATGAGCGAAGTCTCTGCTCCGGTATCTAACATCGCCAATGTGGGCGTAGATCCGACTTGGATTTCGTGTGTCCAAGCTCGAACTGTCTTCGGTTTCTTATGGATTCCTTTCTCAAATGTCACTTCCCGCACCGTTGGTTTGATGGGGATTAGCGACACCGGTTCGTGGTCGGTTGGCTGTTGAGTTGAGCTTTGCGTAAGTTCGACTCCGACTTCTCCCGCTTCCTGTACCTCGGGTCGGTTAGCTACTCCGTTCTCCGGTAATTTGGCGGTTCCGAACCGTTGTGCCTGAGCCAGTATCCTTTCCTTTATTGAGTCGTCTGTTGGTCTCAATTTCGACCACATATAGTCGATGTTGAGGATTGTTCTAGAGCTGGCTATCGTTCTGGCTGGTCGCTCTTTTGGCTGGAAGAGGTCCGCTTCTCCCGGCCGAGAGTAAACGGGTACCTGTGCTTCCAATGGGACCGTTTCCCATTCTTCGACTTCTCCTTCCGATTCTTCGGTGAGATCGATGGCTGCCATTATTGCAGCGTATCTATCCGTTGCGCGTGCGGATGATACATTGGGAAAGTTTCTGTTGCCCCTGTGCGTGAATCGGCGTCCCGGTCCTCCGCGTCTTGGGCATCGTCTGGCCTGCTCGGTTGAGTTTATCCTCACCGGCAATCCGGTCCAACTTCCGTGGCCGGGCCGTACTACGTCACTTTGTGTGACGGACGGCGCAGTCGCATTGTTTGCGCTGCTCAGGTCGGGTAATTCCTGCGTTCCGACCTCCGACGTTCCAGCTTCAAATCGAGGAGCTGGGTCGGTCGCCTCGAGTGCCTGTTGCATCCCGGGCCACGCTTCGACGGTGCCATTGTTGGCGTACACGCCGAGCTGAGCGGCTAACTTCCGAGCCGTCTCCGCCTCCTTTGTGGAGGTCGATATCGCCTTTGCGAAATCCTCCTCGGAACTGTTTTCGTTCAGTCCGAGTAGTTGGAGGATGGTGGCTACCTGTTGGTAGCCTTGCTCAATCGTCGTGGGGAAGTTCGATTCATTCCAGGGAGTAAGCGGCTGGTTAGTGGGGTTATCCTTGTCCGGTGGTTCGGTCGGATGTTGGAGGTCGAATGAGTCACCGGAGCTCATCGACCTTGGGCGTTTCCCGGGGAATTACTCCGAGCCGGCCCATTGTTGGGTGGCGTCGAGTTCAGCAACTGGCGGGGCGGCAACGGTTCTCTGTATGCCGGGGAACCTTGTTGGTTCCCGCCGCTATTGTTGCGGTTTCCGCCATTCCCCTGGCCGGGCGACCGGTTTCCGTTACCGGGGCTACCCGAGCCTCCTGCCTGTTGGCGTTGGCGTGGCGGCGGCACGATGTCCTTCCAGAAGGGATTCACCGAGCCTACCGGGCCATTCGTCGAGTATCGGCGGTACCAGTCGTCGTACCACCGAAGGTTCGGATTGTTATCCGAGCCATAGATGCAGCGCGACTCGTCATGGTTATTGAACATGCAGTGCCTGCACCGGAAGGTCTTGTCCTTCGTCCACTGGAAGAAGGCTGCCTCCATCTTGTCAACGTACGTTGTCCCTTGCCGGGCACTTTGTTGTGCCTGGGGAGGTCGGTTGCCTTGTGGGCCGCCGCCTCCGCCGCGGTTAATGAAGTTCCCACGGCCGCGATTCCCGCCGCCGCGTCCTCTACCGCGACCATAACCTCCGCCGCCGTATCCTTGTGGAGGCTACTGTCCGTATGCGGAGTATCCCTGGTTGGAGTTCTGTCCGTAACCAAAACCTGTGTTGCTTTGGTTACCGCCCGAGCTATAACCCGGGCCGCCGTAGTTGTTAACGGGGGCTCCAACTCCAGGTGCCGGGGGATTCAGGTTCGCTGCTGCCGCGCCTGCCCACGTCTGTTGCTGGACTGGTGCTTGTTGCACCGGTGGCGTCGGCGCCGGACTCAGTTGTCCGTACTGTGCCGTCGGAGTTTGATGTCCCGGCATCATGTGTGGCTGATGTCCAGTCTGTTGTGGTATCGCCGGAGGTGGAGTCGGGACAGGTGCAGGTGTTGCTGCCCGAACTCTGGCGTAGTCGCCTTAGCGTTGTTTGCGCACCTCGTACATTTCTTTACCGTTGACGAAGCTCCGTAAGTAGTCACGGAGCTCGATTGGCGTCGCCGGCATCCTGATTTCCAGGGCCTCCCGTAGTTTGGGTTCGTGGATGTTCTCCTTGAGATGATATAGTATCATCTGGTCGGTCATTGTTGGGGCTTGGGACTTCATGAACATCATCGCATCGTAATACTGTTCCGGTGTTTCTTCGCCGAAACGGAATATCCGTTTGTTTATTCGGGATATCATGTTCACTTCCTTGTTCTTGTCCGCAAATCGCTGCTCGAACTTGGTCAGCCATAAGTTGACCGGCCATCCGCCGAGTGGTTCTCCAGCGGCTTCGAGAGTATGCCAATGCTCCGCTTGGCCATCTAGTTGGGCTACCAAGTCGGCCATGAAAGTCTGATCGTCCTCGTACCATTGTTGGGCTCGGCGATACAGGCTTCGAATTTGTTTAAGCCACCCATGAAGTTTGGTGTGGTCCCAGTCGAACGGTGGTAAGGGTTGCCGACGTCCGTGGGCTATTGCTCGTACCAAAGCAACGTGTGCTGGATTCTGTTCCAGGGGATTGGGTGTGCCGCCGGCGCAGCTTGTTGTGCAGCCGGGGCTGGTGGTGGGTTGGCATATGGCATGTGACCTTGTTGGTCTTCGTACGCTTCCTGTTGGTAGGCGACGTCGTCGTGGCCATCGTATCCGTCCTGTTGCGGATGCCGAGCCTGAGCCTGGTCTGCGTGACGAGGCGGCTGTCCTCCATATTGTTGTGGAGGGGGCGTTCGATTTTGTCTCGGCGCCGGCGGATAGAATCCGCTTGGCTGGTCGTGGACTCTTCCGTACCGGTCGGGCTGTGTTCCCTGAACCGGCATCCGACCTTGTATAGGTCGGTTTGGGGGCCTCCGGCCTTGTTGGTCGGAGCTATCTTCTCCATTTCGTCCGTCCTGCTGCTGGTCAGTCGTGTTGAATGACCGAGCTCGCCCGCGTTCCGAGTCGAACTGCGGGTTCTGGCGGAGGAAGTTTGGATTGGAGTTCGTCCTTGGTGGGCGATATGCGTCCATGCCAGGCCTTGGTGGCTGAATTGGGAGACGTTCGGCGTCCGTCGCCCGGTCTCCTCTGGCATTAGGTACCGGCGCGTACATTGTTGTCCGCGTCGCGTACGAGGTGCTGGTGTACGCACCGACCGACGTCGTTGTCGCCACGTTCGTCGTTGGCACTCGTGGTGCCGCGGTTGATGTATTGTGTTCCGGTTCTGGAGCACTCGGTACTGCTGGTGGTTGTGGGATTGTTCCCACACTCGGGTCGGTTGTTACGACTCCGACGAAGTAGGAGGTGTTGTTCTCCTTCTTCGCTATCTCCTGGGTCGGGTTAATTCCCCACAGGATGTCACTGATTGTTCGTGACGGCTGTTGATCCTGTGCCATGGACGTCCGGTATGAGGGCGGTTCAACCCGGTTTTGTTCCCGGTATGGGGAAAGTTCGACCTGGCTTTGTTTCAGGTGTTTCTTTTCTTCCCTCAGACACCTTGTTTCGATGTCCATTTCGTCCATCTGCCTCATCATTTCTGTGAGGTTACGAGCTGCTTGTTCGCCAAATTCGTACAGCTCGGTTTCGCGAGCCTCGAGATAAAGAATGCGGCTGTGTTGCGCCTCGTTTACCTTCTGGGCCTCGTTCAGGTTATACTCCAGTTGAGCTCGGAGTTTCTGTTCCTCCTTGAGGACTTGGTTCAGTCCATGGACCTGGTCGGCTAGCTGGGCGTTTGCTTCCACCAGGTCGACATCGGCTGTCCTTTGGTTAGGAAAGCCCATGTCCCGAGCGTTCGCGTCGATGAACCGTCGTCCCATTCTGGTGAAGACAAGTTCGATTTCCGACTCGAGCTCGTCTACTCTATGTGTTAAACGGTCGATCTCGTCATCGGCCTTCTTCAGTTCCACCACGTATCTATCGACTTCGTTTCGATAGACCTCGGCTTCTTCGTTGGCCGTGTTGAGTTGCTGGTGGAACGCTCCGGCTGCCTGCTCCGACTCGACCAGTGCGGTCTGTACATCGGCCAGGTCTTTCTGGGCTTCTTCGAGGGCTTTGTGCGCCTCGTCGAGCTCTTTTTTGATTTCGAAGACGGCCGCTGTTGACCGCTCCAATCTGCCGGTAAGTATGGCGATTTGGTCATCCTCGTATCGACACGGTAAGTCAGCTCGCTTCAGTATGGCGTTTAGCCGGTCGATTTCTCGTTGTTGGGTGGCGATGCCTTTGTTGGCATCGGCCATATCTCGCTCCCACTTTCTCCGTTCGAGTTTGTGGGTATCCGCCGAGTTGCGGAGCGATCCTTCCGTTAAGTTTACAATTTGATCTGCCAAAGCGATCTGTGTGATCAGCTTACGGCATCTCGCACGGAGTAGGTCGACATCTTCAATCTTCTCGGGCGGTGTTGCCGCTATCCACTTCTTTGCCGTGTATTCGAGTGCACTGGCCTGGTAGGTGAGGTCGTCCTGGTTGGACTTCACCGGTGCCGTGAAGAATCCGTCCGCACTGTTCGGTCTTGACACCTTTGTCGTGTCAAAGACTTCGTCGTTCGGTGTCGGGGTTTTTTCGCTACCAAGTTCGCCAGGTTCGAACATCAGCGGCGAAGGTCGGATCTTCAGGTCGACAGGTCGACTTTGTGTCGCCTTAGTCGACTTCACCGTTTGTTGAGCTTCGGTTACTCGAGTCGACTCGCTTCCGGTTGGCGAAGGTCGGCTCAACGGTGAAATGATCCGTTCGGTGGGCGCCGGTATGCTGGTCGGTGATCCAGCTGGGCGAGGGCCGCTTCGTGGCGGTACCTCGGAATCTTCTGTTCGAGTTGGTAGTTTAGTCGGCTGGACGGCCACATCCGACTTTGTGTCGGTTGGTTGCCCTTCCAGGGAAGTCGGTTGCTTGTTGCCGACTTCCTTTTCTCCAATCTCTGAGGTCGGTGAAATCCTTCCGACCTGTGTGGTCGGTTGGACTTTGCCGACTTCAGATATCAGTTTTTCCATTCCGGTCGGGGTCGGTTGTTCGACCTCTGAAGCTGCTGGTAGGTCGACCTTCTGTTGGTCGACTTCCCTACTCGGAGATTTTCGCTCGGCCTGTGTGGTCGGCGATTTCCTTCCGACTTGGTTAGTCGGTATGTCCATGTTGGACGAGGTCGGTTTCGGCACTTCTTCCGTCCTGTTGGGTGATTGCCGTCCGAGCTCGGTGGCTTCTGTAGCCGTTACCGAGTCTTGAGCTCTTTGTAAGCTTGGCTCCGAGTCGGCATGAGACAATGTGGTCTCTGCCTGCAGCTGTTCCACATTCCCCCCGGTCGGGTGGGACGGGGCTGCTACGTCAGCTTGGGTATCCAGGAATGTTTTATCCCTGGCGTCCTCAAAACTGTCATCCGAGGTCGGATTCGAGTCGGCTAGGAGAATCCGTTCGTTACGCCTCTCCCTTGCTTCGGCCGACTTAGTCGAGTCGGTTGAGGACGGCTGACTTTTGTCCTGACCGGCGTACCTGAGTGAGTACTTCCCGGTCGTGTTCGCACGCCGAGAATAGTCCTTGTTGAACTTCTTGGCGTATTCGTTTTCTCGGGAGGTCGACATTGTTGTCGACTCAGGTCGGCTCTGATGGAGCCTTAAAGGTTTTAATAGATTAGAAAGAGAAAATCGAACAATCTTCTGTGTGAAGATGTTCGGTAAAATCAGGAACGTCTTTTTGTTCAGGAACTTCCGAGGGTCAGGAACGTCCGGTGAAATGTTGTTGTTGTTGTTGATGTGTCTGTTGATGACTCAGTACACAGGGTATTATTATACGGTACAGTGGTACAGTACAGTACGTAATAGTAGTACGGTGTAGTACGTCCTATGTTACTGTGCTGACCGGTGTGACGTAACAGGTTAAGTGATCTTGCACTTCTGCCTACGTCACAGAATGCGAGCCGCGTGCAAAATTTGCAAAAAACGATGAATCACGCCTATGTTAAGCTATGGGAATTTTCCCCTGCACGCTGATTGGCTGCCTCTTTAAGTACTGATAAACGGTCGTTATGACGTCACAAGGAAGTTCGAGAATTTTCGCGCTATTTCCCGCGAGAAAAACAAATTATTTTAGGTCGGCTAGAAAGTTTATCTAGTCGGATTTTGAAGTTTTAACCGTTAGAAATTAATTTTATTAATTAAGAAAATTTTCTGGTGGTCGAAACACCGTTAGAAATCAAAAATAAGAGAATTTCCGACCTGTTGCCGGTTAGCCTTTGTCTTACTGTCTAGACAGGTTCGTTGACCTGACAGGTCGGTTCTCGACCAAAAGCAAAATTCCGAGTCGGTTTCTCCGTCGAAAATTACTTTTTAACCGTTAGACATTTTAGATTTACGGATAGAAATAGTTTTCTACCGTTAGAAAGTGAAATGCCGACCTAGTTTCGGCTAGAATCGACCTATAACCGTGACTTTACCAGTGTCGGTGTCGGTGTCGGTTCCGGTCGATTTCCTCCGTCCGAGGTCGGAAATCCGTCGTTTCCGTGCTGAAATCCGCGAGTAAAGTTGCGGGTCGGTGTTCAAACCGATGGTCCCCGTATAATTGTGTTAATCCGTTCGCGCTGCAGACTCTCGTTCGAGTCTGATCCGTCAGTTGGGAAAAGTCCGTACGTTTGGGAAATGAGATTCCGCTCTTCAATGTGGAAGAGACCAAGGAACTGTGCTCACCAGCTGGGCAAGAATCACTTCAGTGATCCTCGTTTTCCTCAGCTGTAAGACGATGCGACCGTTCTGATCAAAGTCAAGGTAGAGATTGCTTCAGCAATCAATCTAGCAGTGACTTTCAGGTTCCTAACCAGTTCTCCGTAATTTGAGCCTTCACCGTCTCCTCAAAAGGTCCGTCGAAAGAAAACCAAACGATTCTGTTTACCATGTAACAGGCAAGCGCGAGGAGATCACGAGTGTGCTTTATTGTACAAATAAAGGGAACAATGCTGCGTAATAGCAGGAATGCAAGAACAAAGCACTGATGGCTAAGCAGGTGAATGCTAGAAAAGCTCTTGAGCGTTCGCCAAGGCGTGAAAGAAGCAACTGGCGGCAAGCACGTGCTGTGTGCCATCAGCTGTGTGATGATGCGCAGACTGGACTCAATCCAACGCGAGCGTATGAACGCTGAGTCATACTGCGAGAGAGGGACGAGAGAGCAAGTATGCTCAGTGTGTGCGCCGCGTATATCCGCTTCAGCGGATATGAGTGCAGTGCAGCAGCACACGTACGTACAGCGAGAGAGGCGATAACGGCAAGCATGAGTGCAAGTACGTCCATGGTGGGCCGTACGCACCAGGCGCAGTCGTGGGCCTCTGACAATGATAATTTTCGTTGTTATACAAATTTATTTATACATAAGATTATTAAAAATTTATCAAGTTTTCCCATGTGGATCAAGGTATAGAGAACCCTGTCTGTGGTACGAGAATCCGTATTGCAAAAGTGTCCGAAACGCGATAAACATCGAAGTGCACTGCTTCAGTTAGGCGTACAGAGATAATCACAAGTCTTCCAAACGAACAAAATTCCATACAAAATTAAGCCAACGCTTCCGTCAATAAACAGCAAACTACCGTTAACCATCTGCCGGTCTAGTTGATTCCGTATGGAGCCGACAGCTGGTGTTCCTCGATGACGATCGCTCGTGACTGCAAAGACTAAATGGCTAACCGTCTCCTGCTTCTTTCATCCAGAGCCACCGCCGTCAGTTTGGTCAGCTGGTTGATGATTTGATAAATTGCTGACAACTCGATGATTTGATAAATTGCTTCGCCATCCACTGTGGAAGTATTTGCTTCAGAGAGGTAATAACGCCTAGATTCAGTAACTAAGCAAGGCTGTACTGATGTCATTGACGTGCTGCGCGCTACGGCTAATCGGAATAAGCTATCCCTAGAAGTAATAAGTTCTTGAACTTAACCGTTTGTCAATTCCCTTCAAGAAAGTTACCGACTCATCACCCAGTTCCGAAATCTTCGTTCCAAAAGATCCTTCTGTACCTTATATTTGGTAAAGAGAAACTTATGCGGCAGCGATGCGAGCACAGGTCACGGCTGTGCCAAAGTGTAAATCGCCAAAGTACTCCTACATATCCGAACATGCCAGATTTATCGTATTTGCCAAAGCCGGTCTGCAATGCACGGGACAAACCCGTGTGAATCAACAGCATATTTGAATGGTATCTTCCGTAACTATCGTGCACGACGGCGTTTGCGTAATCACTTATCGCTGCAATGCGATAACAGGGCACGCACTCCTTCGCCGAGTTGGCAGTATAAAATCATTTTCATGCCGGTGCTGTACAGTGAACCGCGCACTTGTGAGACTGCCAGTTTCAGATGAATAAAATGCTTTCATTATCCGATAGATTTTAACCCAACGAACGCATTCTGTCATGGGTAATATCTTTGGCGGAAGTTCACCGCCGCCGGTGGATTATGCCGCTATTACGGCCCCTTTCGTTGCGGCAATGAACAATCAAGCGCAGGAACACCAGGCGCAGCAACAACGCCAGAACGCGCAATTCCAGCAGCGTCTCGATGACCTCGTGAAGAACAACGCGCTGGAACGCGAGCGCCTGAAACTGGATATGTAGCGCGACCAGGATCAACGGGAGCTGAAATGGAAAGAGAAACGGACAGAATACGAAGCCGAACGGCTGGAGGTAACCAGCGCCATAAAGGAAAATCAGGAACGGCTTAAAAGGGTCACTGAAGAACTGCATCTCCCCCAGAGCGCGAAGGACGAATCACCTTTGTCAACGGCTTGGAATTGCCGATTCGGCAGACGGATTCCGTGCTAATGGTGGGTCCGAAGGGAACCGGGAAGACCACCTTCTTGTGGTTGCTGAACAAGGTTCCGTAACCGAAGCCGTCTCGCGCGGACGGGACGGTGGATATTGTGCATGTAGACGGATTCGTGGATTCCATTGGACTACGAGGATGGACTCCGGAGGATCTGCTGAAGTTACTGTTTCTGATGATCTACGAAAGACTCCCCAAGGACTTTATCGTCTTCGTTAACGACCGCATAAAGCAGCCCATCATGACGCTGGGTCTGCTGGGCGTTCATTATCCTATGATGGTCATTATGTCGGGCGATTTTTGGAAGAACCTCGTGCCGAGGCATGCTGAGGACCAGCTGATCCATCTGGTGGAGGACGCCCAGGGAGTGCGGCGCGTGGAAGCCGAACAGCATTTGCGACGCGTGTACGATTTGCCGGTGTACGAGGAAATCAAAGAATACCAGCTGGTACCACGCCCATCACGCATCACGAGGATTTGGAGGCGCTGGTGCAGAAGCGGGAGGACGCCGGGATTCGGCCTGTGAGGAGGAGTGGCCTCCCCGTACGCCCGCACAGGTGCGGGTGCTAAGTTGTTTTGCTGTTTTTGCTAGTGATTTTCTCCATCTACCAGCTCTTCGATCTGGTAGATCCTTCAGTTGCTAGCCATCGTCGTCTGAGTAACTTGCTGTACTTTTGGCCCCGCAGCATCTGCTGCGGGAGCATCTGTAGTGCTATATGAATGGGATATAAAAGTGTGCAGTTGATTGTCGGGTGTCTTGCGTTTCCGCATAGCTCGTAGTATACAACACTGCTCACTCTGCAGGATAGATTCCGTTTCTGTCTCTGTCCGTGGATTCTTTCTAGATCCACCATCATATGGTAGCAGAGCGTGTCGTTTATCCATTGGGACCATTAATCGTTTAAGCGGTTATAAGGATACCGCAGCAGCAGCAGCAAAAGGGAACGGCTATACGGATGCCGTCATCGCGAAAAGAAGATGGATCGCGAAAGAAGATGGAACAAGAAGAACGGCTATACGGATGCCGTCATCGCGAAAAGAAGATGGATCGCGAAAAGAAGATGGAACAAGAATGTCAGCAACCAGCCAGCGACGACTACGCCAACTCCAGTCCACAGCAGCTAAAGGACTGCCAGCCACCGAAGCCCACGTGTACCCTGCCACCACAGACGATGCAATGAGCTGCTCCGCAGGGTCACCAGTGTCAATTTGCCCCAAACCCCTGCCCGATTTTCCTGGGATGACGACCTTTCCTGGACGGGTGCAGCGGAATTTCCCCACTGAAGAAGCGTATTTTGGTGTTTGCAGGGTCACCAGTGTACCAGTGCCCCAAACCCCTGCCCGATTTTTCTCAGAACGTGACCTTTTCCGACTGAAGAAAATTGGAATTTGCCCAGTTCCGGGTTGGACGTCGTCGCAGTCGTAAATTTCGTCGCAGCCAGTGCGTCGACCCAGACAAGGTTAAAGAGGTCAGAGCGGACTGGATCCAAAACCGAAGCGAACCGTGAACCGAGCCGAACCGAAGTGTACCGTAAACCGATGTGAAGCAGCCGTATGTGACGTCTTTCCAGTACCGCAGGCACCGGTGACGTCAGAGGATACAGAAATGAAACGAATCCGAAGCGAAGGTGCGAAAAAAGTGAAACGAAAGTGTATGTGTCAGTTTTTCCAGTACCGCAGGCACGAGGCCGTGTCTGCAGTGTGAAGGATGCGCATCGGCTATGTGGACTGGTGAGCGGAGGTTTACAGCCCCAGCGGCCACCCATGACTTCAACCCGGGAAGACGTGGAGGGGAGTTCGCGACGCCGCGCGATACGCTCGGAGGACCTCACGGGTTCCACCCGCAGGCATGTGAGGAAGAGTGGCCTCCCGTACGCCCGCACAGGTGCGGGTGCTAAGTTGTTTTGCTGTTTTGCTAGTGATTTTCTCCATCTACCAGCTCTTCGATCTGGTAGATTCTTCAGTTGCTAGCCATCGTCGTCTGAGTAACTTGCTGTACTTTTGGCCCCGCAGCATCTGCTGCGGGAGCATCTGTAGTGCTATATGAATGGGATATAAAAGTGTGCAGTTGATTGTCGGGTGTCTTGCGTTTCCGCATAGCTCGTAGTATACAACACTGCTCACTCTGCAGGATAGATTCCGTTTCTGTCTCTGTCCGTGGATTCTTTCTAGATCCACCATCATAGGCCGTTCCGTTCCGCTTCCTGATGGACAGTCTCGGCAAGCAGTTTTTCATGGAGAAAAAGATAATAACCATACCATGGAAGCGCTCTTTCGCTTCATTTACATCTACGAGACAAAGTACAAGAGAGACCGGCTCAAGTTCATGAATAACGCCACGCTGCAGGACTTCAAATAACGATCATTCATTAATATATACGATGTCATCGTCGTTGTAATTACTGTGTATGGGCGTTTGGGAATTAATTTATGAAAGACAAAATAAAACGTGAAGCTCGGTTTCATCAAAGCACGTTTATATCTCGTAACCAGCTAACAGCAGCTGGACAAAGCACAATGTGTGGGTGCATGACTGCAATATGGATTCAGTAAAATGACATTAATTAATTAGAAACATAAAGGGGAAACAACCTGTCATCTTTTATTTGAACTCCTGCAGCGTTGCGTTATTCATGAACTTGAGTCGGTCCCTCTTGTACTTTGTCTCGTAGATGTAAATGAAGCGAAAGAGCGCCTCCATGTAGTGGTCGTTCTCCTTTTCCACATGGAACTGCTGACCCAGTCCGTCCATAAGGAACTGGAACGGCCGAATCCCTGCGTCATTCCGCGTCCGCACCAGCGACTCCAAGTCATCGTGGTGGGTGATGGGCGTGGTACCCAGTTGGTGTTTCTTAATTTCCGCGTACACCTTCATATTATACACGCGGCGCAAATCCTTTTCGGGTTCCACGCGCCGCACCCCCTTGGCGTCCTCCACCAAGTGAATCGGCTGGTCATCCTCATCCTCCGGCTCAAGGTTCCTCCAAAACTCACTGGACATCATGACGATCATGGGATTGTTAACGCCCAGCAGGCCCAGCGACATAATGGGCAGCTGGATGCGGTCGTTGCCGAAGACGATAAGATCCTTGGGGATCCCGTCGTAGATCATCAAGACCAGCAGTTTCAGCAGTTCCTCCGGGCCCCATCCGCGCAGTCCAATGGAGTCCACGAACCCGTCCACATGCAGGATCTCCACCGTGCCGTCTGAGCGTGACGGTTTCGGCTTGGGTCCTTTGTTCAGCAACCACAAGAAGGTGCTTTTGCCCAAGCCTTTCATACCTAACAGTAGCACGGATTCCGTCTGCCGGATCGGCAGCTTTCGACTGTTGACATAGGCAATTCTCTCTTCGCGCTCTTTAATGGGGAGCTGCAGTTCAGCGATGACCTTTTGCAGCTGCACCTGATTGCTCTCCATTGTCTGCGTCAGTTCCTCCAGTTGTGATTCGTAGCGCTGCTTTTCAGCTTGCCATTTACCGTCCCACACTTCCTGCTCCAGGCGGAAATTCTTCAGCAGGCTGTCGCGCTCCGCCGCGTTTGAGTTCTGCAGGTCGTTGAGGCGCTGATGGAAGAGCGCATCATCGCGTAGCCGCTGCGCTTGGTATTCCTGTCGGTGCTGGTTCATTTGCGCGACCAGCGGGGCCGTAATGGCGGCATAATCCACCGGCTTCGAATGCCGTTTTCCCATGATTGACCAGAAAGCGTCGATGGCTGCCGTAAGAATCAGTGGAACTATTTGGTCCATGCAGATATTATAACACTTCCTAATAAAGATTGTGCAGTGTCGGCTCTTCATTTTTATATTAATGTGGATTTTACGTGACGGTGCCGGTGCGCTGGTCTGTTATCTTGCTAACGCTGATAAAGCCCGAACCCAGTGGAAGGAGTGTAAGCGTCACGGTGCGCTTGGATGATATGGCAGATGATAACATTCTAGCAGGCCCCGCTGATTCATACCGATTCGGCCAGATTTACTGCCGTGGTCTTCGCAAACACGATAAATCGACTCTGTCTTAATTTCTTGTTTCTGGTTCGAACGTTATATCGCGTGAACGCCCGAATTGCATCGGCGGTGTGTCATTCGTTTTATCAGCTTACAGACCTGCAGACGACAGCTTCCGTAAAATTTCAATATGGGCGTGAAGACGTTCGTAAACGGCGGGAAGGTCGATCGGTACAATGTGCAGCTGGTTTATGAAACGTGAAAACCAGCGTGGAGATAAGTATACCACTTTATTCGCCACCAGCCAGTTCACACGATAGTTAAATAACCCTCCGCAGAATTACATTACGTAAGATGATCCAATTTTAAACATTGCAAAAACATCAGAAATCATCTGTGTCTTTCGTGACCTTAAGAAGTGCGTTACATGCACCCAAGTGAGCGTTCAGTAAGCAATACTGTGATTACTACTGTATTATCACTATTTTGTGTTAATTTAGTGTTAAAACCGTAGCCAGAGAAAACCCGGCACATATAAGCTTTCACCACAGTGTGGTGACCAAACTGCTCTTAGTACTCTGTCTCTATCGCTATGACGCATTCAGCTCACTGAATTTTTTTACTTTGTAGGTTTTGATCTCTGCACCGAAAAATATATTTTTAAGCACAGTAGGTTCGTAATCAGACTTGGGCCACCTTTGCGTTTTCCACCCTTTACCCACCCCACCTAACCCCACAAATTTTCCACTCCACCCCGTCCCACCACGCTTAAAAAATGGCCCACCTCCGCCCACCAACAATGAATGTTTCCACTGTCCACCCGCCCGCCGACTGGCTTTAAAAAAAATTTTCGTCAGTTTTTATTGTGTGTTTGGCTTGTGTTGCACTTGAAGAGTATTACAGGGAGCATGTGATTAAAAAAGTATTTAATTTTTCACGTGCCCGGATTGCCAAAAGTGACAATGATGTCAGTGAAAATTTTTTTCGATTTTGGGCTGAAAAACAATATTTTTTGAATGTGGCGGGTCCGTTTTCCTCCCACTTTTGAATTTTTCCCACCTCCGCCCGCGCTCGTATTTTCCACCCCGCCACCGCCCACCTGCTTCAAACTTTCCACCCACCCACCTCCGCCCTCCAAAAAAGGTGGAGGTGGGCGGAAAAGGTGGGATTTTTCCCCTCCACCAAAAAGGTGGCCCAAGTCTGTTCGTAATCTACCTTTATGCAAACAATAGCATTTTCTGAATTTAGAACCTTATTTTGGACCAGTTGTGCTTTTCCAAGAAACTGCGAAGTGCGACGAAAAACGCACACATAATATCAACGACTTTTGATGTAAAAGATATCTCAAGCTTCATCCAGCCTTTCATCGCTAAGCTGGCAAACGCGCAAAATCACAACGACGTAGCATATCAGTGATCTTTTATTTGAAGTCCTGCAACGTGGCGTTATTCATGAACTTGAGCCGGTCTCTCGCGTACTTCTTCTCGTAGATGTAGATGAAGCGAAACAGCGCTTCCATGGTATGATTATTCTCCGACTCCACGAAAAACTGCTTGCCGAGACTGTCCATCAGGAAGCGGAACGGCCGAATCCCGGCGTCCTCCCGTTTCTGCACCAGCGCCTCCAAATTGTCGTGATGCGTGATGGGCGTGGTACCCAGTTGGTACTCCTTGATATCCTCGTACACCGGCAAATCGTACACGCGTCGCAAATTTTTCTCGGGTTCCACGCGGCGCACTCCTTGTTGTCTTCCACCAGGTGGATCAGCTGGTCCTCGGCATGCCTCGGCTCGAAGTTCTTCCAGAAATCACCCGACATAATGACCATCATGGGCTGATTAACGCCCAGCAGACCCAGCGTCATGATGGGCTGCTGGATGCGGTCGTTAGTGAAAACGATGAGGTCCTTGGGGATTCCTTCGTAGATCATCAGAACCAGTAACTTCAGCAGTTCCTCCGGTGTCCATCCGCGCAATCCGATGGAATCCACGAACCCGTCAACATGCACGATATCTACCGTCCCGTCCGAGCGAGACGGTTTTGGCTTCGGAACCTTGTTCAGCAACCACAAGAAGGTGGTTTTTCCGGTTCCCTTCGGACCCAGCATAAGTACGGAATTTGTCTGCCAAATCGGCAACTCCAAGCTGTTAACGAAGGCGATTCGCTCTTCGCGCTCTTTAATTGGGAGCTGCAGTTCCTCGGTGACCTTTTTCAGCTGTTCCTGATTTTCCTTTATGTTGTTCGTTAACTCCAACCGGTCGGCTTCGTATTCTTGCTGTTTCTTTTGCCATTGGAGCTCGCGTTGTTCCTGGTCGCGCTGCATATCCAGCCTCAGGCGCTCGCGTTCCACCGCGTTGTTCTTCGTCAGGTCGTCAAGACGCTGCTGGAATTGCGCGTTCTGGCGTTGTTGCTGCGCCTGGTGCTCCTGCGCTTGGTTGTTCATTGCTGCGACGAAAGGGGCCGTAATAGCGGCATAATCCACCGGCGGCGGCGATCCTCCGCCAAAGATATTACCCATGACTGAATAGAACGTGCTCGTAGGGTTAAAAACTATCGGATAGTGAAAGAATTTTATTCAGTTGACACTGGCAGAATCACAAGTGCGCGGTTCAATGTACAACACCGGCATGAAAATAATTTTATACTGCGGAGTGCCGATTCGGCGAGGGAGTGCGCGCCCTGTTATCGCATTGCCGCGATAACCGACTACGCAAACGCTGTCGTGCATGATAATTACCGAGTCACCGACGATAATTCCGATATGCTGTTGATTCACACAGGTTTGTCCCGTTCATGGCAGGGCGCTGGCTATGGGAAACACGATAAATTGTGCATGGGCAGATACTCAGTACTGTCAGTAATTTACACATCGGCAGAGCCGTGACTTGTGATCGCGTCGCTGTCGCTTAAGGGCCTCTTGACAAAATACGAAATTGCAGAACGATCTTGGAACGGAAATTTTGGAACCTGGCGATGAGGCGGTAACTTCCTTGAAGGAAATTGACAAACGGTCACATTCAAATACTTATAAGAATGCGGGGCAGCTTAGTCCGATTAGCCGTAGCTCGCAGCACTGCTGCCGGCAATCAGTCAACGACTACAATACAACCTGGCTTAGTTACTGAATCTAGGCTTTATTACCCTCCTGAAGCATATACTTCCACAATGGATGGCGAAATGGGGGCCTCTGCCCATAACCTGGTATAATACGCGTTTAATTTGCCCGAAAAATCTGACCCAGTACATTGTATATAGAACGTGTAAATGCACGCTTCCGCTTTCGTCTACTTGTACATATTTATATATTATGTTACGACATTTTGTGTTTACACTGGCGACTGATCACTGGTGCGCGCATTAATTGCGCAACACCGGGACAGTACTTTAAGAACAGAATCCAGAAACAGTGTGCCACGGCCAACAGTCACGCCTCCAGTCGTCTAGTGAACAGTTGTCCGGCATCTGGTTTGAATAGAGAAGGGCTTGTTCGTAAATTTCTGCAGTTGTTAGTGCCTTTTAGGCGTGTCGTTTGCTCAGCGATATAATAATGTGAGATAACATGCTTAAAGGGAAACGCGATCAGGTCATGCAGGGTACCTGTAATGCTAAATGATGAGAATCCCAGACAGCACTGACTAACAAGGCTCAGTAGTAACGGCACACATAGTTATCGCAGTTTAGAAAGCGAGCAATATGGTGAACTTGAAAGGGTCCGGTACCGGCACGTTACGATTTTCTTCGTCCGAGTGCCAGCGCGATACGTAAGGTTTTACATAATTTGAGCACAGCGTAATTTTTTGGCAGGCGTTTCAAAACAGAAGTTTTTGGCTGTGGATACTGTCACGATTCTTAGGGTTTGTGTTGCATTAAAAAGACAAACGTTAAAGGGTTCTTTAGCGTGGAAGGCCTTGCTCACTGTGCCGTCCGAGAGTGACGGTTTCGGCCTGGGCACTTTGTTCAGCCACCACATGAGCGACGTAAAGGAAACCGCGGGAAGGTAGTTTGCCGGTTCCCTTCGGACCCAGTATCAGCAGAGAATCCGTCTGACGAATCTTTAGTTTCAGGCTGTTGACGAAAGCGATCTTCTGCTCGCGGTCTCGGATGGAGCGCTGCAGCTCATCGGCGACCTTTTGCCGTTGCTCCCGACCGGCCTGCATCGCCTGGTGCTGCCGTTCCGCTTCGTAACGCTGCTGCTCAACTTTTCGCTCATCTTCCCGCTGTTCCTGTTCGCGCGGGAATTCCTGTGGCAGATCCTGTCGTTTGACCGCGTTGGCGTTCTCCGGCTCTGGAAAGCGCTGCTGGAAGAGCGCGTCATCGCAGTGGCGCTGTGCCTGATATTCCTGTTTGCGGCGCTGTGGATGCGGCGACCTCCGTCCGCCAAATAGATCACCCATGATCGAAGAGAAAAGCGTTGATCGCTATAAGAAACACTGGTACAATATAAGTGACTGCTGGTTTTGAGTCATTTGACAGCGACCGGCTGCTCTAAGTGACTGTACACTGTGTACAGGACCGGTTAACCGGCTATGTTAATTGTATACTGTCGACTGGACGAGGGAATGCGCGACCTCTTATCGCACTTCCGCGATAAGCCGCACGCAAACGCTATCGTGATTACCGAGTCGGACGATAGCATTCCGACAAGCAGTTGATTCACGCAGGTTCCGGCAGTTCATTTCTGGGCGCTGACTTTGGCAAACAAGATAAATTTCGCATGCGCGGATAAAACATAGACACTGGCTTAGAGTGTGCTCGCGCCGCTGCCAATTAGCTTTTCCTGACAAAACAATAAATAAAAATGCCACAGAACGATCTTCGAGCGATACTATTTTCTGTTAGCGGGAACTGTTGGAATTTAGTGATGAGACATGGTTGAAAGAAAGTGCCAGAAAGTTGTTAATCAGCCGCTCCGTTTAGCGTAGCTCCCAACGCCACTGGATGCAACCAGTAAAATTAATAGCAATTACATAAAAGCTGCTACGCAATCGCACGCATGCGATATACTGTACAGTGTACACCCATGGAACCAGTACTCGTACAATGAACGGCGAAATGATGGGCTCTGCAAAAAAATTAATACGATATCATAATTATGGCAGCATGCGTTTAAAGAAACTGACCCGGACACCCGGTACATTGTGCAGAATACGTGTGTGTTCCGCTTCTACGCACTTTAGAACACTTTGTACATTGTCGAATCGACAATGTCAATACGATATTATTGTTTCCGGTTACATACAGAACAACTACTAAAAGGGGCATATTCTTTATTGCAAATGCACAACCGCGTAGCGAAACAACCTCATGACAAAAGAAAACAACAACAAAAAAGAAAAAACAAAATAATTGCAACAGCGAATTCTACTTCAGTGCCGAATGTGGCGTCGTGCACCGAGCGCGCCTTTTTTATACTACTGGCTGCCAACTGGCCACAAGGGCGATGGTGCACGGTGCTCGCTAATTGGTTACGGTACAAGCATACAACCGACAGGAGACAGCACAACAATACAGACATACTCCACCTCCAACAATAATACTCAGATTATGGGCATAATCTTGCCCATTATTGTTTCCGGTTACATACAGAACAACTACTAAAAGGGGCATATTCTTTATTGCAAATGCACAACCGCGTAGCGAAACAACTCAAAACCCCCAGAACAGACACGGAGAGGAACATGTGAGTGCGAGACGAACAGAAGATGGCCGATGAGTCAGAGCAGCGCGTTGCGAATGGCGTGGCAAAAATCCGAACGTTCAAGGAAATCGCGTTGAATGTACTGCTGGTAGCAGTCGCTTTTCCAATGGCCTTGGGCTTTCAGCGCGGATGCGGAAATCCCCAGTTGTGCTGAAAATGTTGCGGCACCGCTGCGTAGCGAGTGGGCGGAAATGCGGGATGCATCAAGGCCGGCGTGGAGGGCGCACGTGGATAGTAGGCGGTTGTATAGACTGGAATACATTGGTGTCAATGTACCATTATCAAAATAAGAAAACAATGCGCTCGAAGCACTGCAGCGGTTATGCTGCATCAGCTTCTTCAGCGCCGCCCTGGGACACAAATAATTTTCCCGTCCAAGTCTGGGAACTGGAATTTCGATTGTTTTCTGTTGAAAACGATCGGTTTTTAAAACTTTAACTGACAACAGAGCACCTTCGTGCGTAAGCCGCACGTCACGATAAAGCAGGTGCGAATTACTCTTGCTCTCAAACAGGTTTGAACTGCGCAACAACGAGAAAAACCCAACCGCTGTTGCGGCCCAAAAACAACGCCGGAACTTCTTTTCTATAGCGCACATATTTTTGTGAATTTTTAGCAAATCGCTTGGCAATAGCGGTAGGCGCTTATTTGGCAGCTCAGTACGACTGCGCTGCAGTCCGGCCAATGCTTGCCTGATGACGAAATGGTTAAGGTCAGGTGGGTCAAAATTATTAAATGTGTGAAACGTTACCAAACTGAAAACATAATTTTTAACAGTAAGAAATTCTAATCTTTTCGATAAGTGAGCAATATACAAGGCAATAGTTTCTTCTGTGGCTGGTAGCGCTCGCAGTTTATACTGCGCACAGAAGGAGACAAAGGTTCTCCACTGAGAGGAGCGAGTTCTGGCTGTGCCGGCTGCCATCGATTTCAGGCGAAGTGCCGACAGCCTACGATGTAAGTTGGTTACTGCAACAAGCACACAACGACAAATTAGGCCCGGGGATGGGAAATCGAAAATATTCAAAAAACCGTGCCCTGTGCTGCGGTGACTCGGTCAACCTGCTCAGGGCGTCTGCCATAACATTTCTAATGCCGGCTGAGTGTGCCGACACGACCCGGTAGTCATGAGCAACGCTAGCGGCAAACACGCGCTTTAGCCATTTAAGCGCTTCAACGTTTTTTGTCGTTCCTCTATTGAGGAAGGAAACAGTTTGGGTGTTGTCCGACAGAACCAGCACTTTGCATCCTTCAAGGCGGGATGCACAAAGAATGAGCGGCAGGCACGCCGCAATTAATTCAAGAAAATTAATATTTCCCTGCAGTGAACCGTGCAGCAAAGGCGCTGACACCCAGTTCTGCTCAAAGCCGGGTGATGCAACAGTATCCGGCAGCCAAGTGCCGGCAAGCCACGTGTCACCGACAACTGCACCAAACCCAGTGAAGGACGCGTCGGTGCAGATTACCACCTCTTTGCGGGGTGTACCTAGCGGGCACGGACACAGACCATTAAATTCGCTTGCAAACTTCTCCCACCATGACAGTTCGTGACGTAAAAGACTGTTGACCTTTACTTTGTGCCACGGTTTGTCCAGCATCGAGAGCTGATCTATAAAAATTCGTGTAAACGTACGGGCGCCATACACCGCCTTTGAAGCGAACGACATATGGCCTACCAATTCTTGCAACTGTTTTTTTGAAATAGACGTCGCGGATTGGTAACATTTAATTAAATTTAACAACTTCTTAAGTTTATCTGCCGGGAGCTCTAGGCGTTGCAATTCAGAGTCAATTACTAACCCAAGAAAGGTCATCCGCCGGCTTGGGCCGGCGATTTTCTCCCATTTTGCCGAGAAACCCAAATTTGTGAGTAAATTTAAAAAACACAATAATGCTTCGTTACAACTATCATAATTTTTCCCAATTAAAAGAAAGTCATCCAAATAACAGACAACAACAAAGCCGCGCTTACGCATCATGTTAGCTAGAGCCAACGAAATTTTCTGAAAGATCGCCGGCGCGTTAGCTAAACCAAAGCAAAGACAACGGTCAACATAAAATGCGTCTGATTCTCCTCAAAAGCCCATCGAAATCCCTGTAATTGCCAGTGCATCGGATGCACAGGTACAGAGCGATAAGCAGCTTTTATGTCTACAACGGCGAAATAGCAGTTAGGTGTTCCCAATCGCAAGGCATCGTCAATAGATTCGAAGCTAAATGCATCTGCCTCTATAAAGGTGTTCAGGGAATTGTCAAATGGACGGCTACAATCTGTTATAGGACGCACAGATCCCGTCTCCTTCTTAGGCACAGCACCTATCGCATGAATACGCAGAGGCTTTGCCGTCTGTCGCTGAATGCGACCTATTTCCAGCTCTTCGCGGAACAGCTTATCTAAGACAGGCTTAGTCTCGCTGTTAAGAGCGCTTGGGTAATTAGCGCAATCGGTCGGCCCGATTGCATTCACATCAGAAACAATACGAAAGCCTTCCCTAATACCATCAAGAATGAAGCGTGCATTTTCCATGCCTGAGATCTCATTAACCCAATTAGCGTAGTTGCGCGACAAAGAACAAAATTCTAACAATTCGGGGAAGGGAGACAAACAAGTCCGCTCTGGATTGTCAGAGACAGAAGTAAACGAAACACTAGTTTGAGCCACGAGCGGAGCCGGCCGGGCCGGCGCCGGTATCTCGGTGCTCCTGAAAGCTGTGCCCGCGCTTTCCACACTCGCCGCAGACATGATTGAAGGCACACGCGGTAGCTGAGCGGGGACATCTGCCTTCCTGGAAGGCATAGCAGCAGGCGAATTTAAAGCGGCTCGAGTGTGGGCCGCTGTTCCCACGAAAAAGCTGCTCGTTACTGCTGGGGCCGTGTTGCCGGCGGTTACCGGCATGAAAGTGTTTCGCGCCGATACTATTACGCTCATTAAAGTCAGTCAGGGAAAACTCTTCTTCTTCCGCCTGATGACGGAATTCCATATCAAACGCCAAAACAACGTCATCTCTAAAACTACATCTCATTGAGGCCAGAAATTCATTATATTCCAGGTGTTCCAGCAATGTGCTTGCGTACCCACCAGACATAGTTTTACATAATTTCACAGCTGTGCGCCAGCTGTGTACGGAAAACTCGTCAAGAGATAAATCAGTTGGCAATACGGCTTTACTTTTAGCGCCTGGCTTTGGGCAAGCCAGTTCATGCGGCTGTTTAAGCTTGCGCGCTTCCTTTGGGAAACGGCCATCAACAGGGTCTGCACAGGGCGGATTAGCACTCCCGCATGAATTCACAGACATAATACTATTAGAACGAGCGAGCTTATTCCCACACAACTCACCGACGGGTGTTGGGGTGCGGAAGCGGGGCATACGGACGCCAGAGGCAGTGGCGGCATGGTGACCTTTATGATGTTGCCCGGCAGTGTCGGTACGCTGGCGGCTGCTGCTGCGGGACGACGAATACTGGCGGGATTTATGTCCGGTGGCTGGAGTTGCTGTTTTCCGGCTGGCTAGTTCCGCTCGGATAAACTCCTCCAGGATACAGCGGACACCTTCCCGGCTAACAATGGACAAATTGTCGGGAAATTTTGATGACTTCCCTAGGATCAGCAGGGTGGACTTTGATGTGATTCCCTCAGCTTCAAGTTCATCCTGGCAAGTCTTGTCCAGTTTCAAACGCTCCACGACAGTGGCGATGGAGTCGGCATCAGTAAACAGATGGGATTCTGCGATTTTGTACAACTGACTTTTGGCGTCATCACAGGCGTACAAAAGTTCAAGTTGGTCGCACAAGTCTTTTAACTGTTTAAAATTCAGCTTTTTTAGGGCTGATTTTGACTTCGGCACGTCCATAGCGATAGTACTAGTAATAACACAATCAAAACAAAATAATTGCAACAGCGAATTCTACTTCAGTGCCGAATGTGGCGTCGTGCACCGAGCGCGCCTTTTTTTATACTACTGGCTGCCAACTGGCCACAAGGGCGATGGTGCACGGTGCTCGCTAATTGGTTACGGTACAAGCATACAACCGACAGGAGACAGCACAACAATACAGACATACTCCACCTCCAACAATAATACTCAGATTATGGGCATAATCTTGCCCATTACATTAATGTAGTTGTACATGGGCGCGATAGTGCGAAGGGCATACCAAAAGTTTTCTCCCTATTTTGCCTGGTTGTTATTTGATATGGTACATCAGCGATATATTCTTGTTGCATAACTTGGTCATTAAGCTACCGAAAAAAAATTTCAGGTGGGGACCAAAAACTGGCCAGACGAAAAGCGCCAGTTTTATATGCAAATAAAATCAACCGCCAGTATGCAACAGGAAGTGGAACTCCTCCAGTCATCCAGCGCGTATACTGGAAATCGCCAGCAATTCTGGTTTGAACAGAGAAGTGCTTGTTCACAAATTTCTGCAGTTGTATAAATTTTGTATCTAGGCGTGTCATTTGCTCGGCGGTATTGTTATAATAGAGCGTGCTTACATGAAACATGTCATACCTCTGTTATTGGCTCTGTATGACATGTTTTCAATTTGTACCAAAGAGAAAACCAGGCAGGGTGCTGAATTTGCCGAAACACGGTGACTAATCATGCTCTGCCGGTCGTCGTTATCGTTATCGTTACATCGTTATCGCCGTTGCGGAAGCGAGCGCGGTGGCAAACTTGGACGGGTTGGCGCCCGACAGGGTGCGGCATCGGCGCACCGATTCTTAGGGTTTCGGCTGTCAGTGTTGTGTAAAAAGGAATCATCACGATGTGCGAAAAATCGTTGCACGTTCTCTGACGTACCAGTAAAATCCCTTACCAATGCTGCCAGATTGTCGAATTACACTGGAAATAAAGGGCGCCGTAATGCCAAACCCCAAACATTTTGCGTTACGGCTTTACGTTTCCTAGACAAACGATTTGTACGCAGTGCTAGGAGAAGTGGAAAACGGCTACTGGGTATTGCGCGAAACGTCTGTGCTGCGATATTAAACAATGTCAATACGTGAGCGTCGTGCTCTTTTAATAAATTGCAACTAAAATGCTAAACAACAATTTTAAGTCTTTCTGACATTTTTATAATGAAATTATAATGTGTTACACTAAATTAAAAAAATAGCTTATTTTAAAGCATACTGTACTCTGTAAGACCGTAACCACAAAAATCATAAAGCACCAGCGCCTTTATTTGAAGTCCTGCAGCGTTGCGTTGTTCATGAACTTGAGCCGGTCTCTGCCATACTTCTTCTCGTAGAGGTAGATGAAGCGAAAGAGCGCCTCCATGTTGTGCGAGTTCTCCATCTCCACGTGGAACTGCTGTCCGAGTCCGTCCATGAAGAAGCGGAACGGCCGAATCCCGGCGTCCTCCCGCTTCTGCACCAGCAGCTCCAAATTGTCGTGGTGGGTGATGGGCGTGATACCTAATTGGAACTCCTTGATATCCTCGTACACCGGCGTATTATATACCCGCTCCAAATGCGCCTCGGGTTCAACACGGCGCACTCCCTTGCCGTCGTCCACCAGATGAATCCGCGGCTCCCCACCACGCGCCGGCTCCAAGTTCCTCCAGAAATCACTAGACATAATGACAATCATGGGATGGTTGACGCCCAACAGCCCCAGCGACGTGATGGGCTGATCGATGCGGTCGTTGCCGAAGACGATAAGGTCCTTGGGGATCCCGTCGTAGATCATCAGAACCAGCAGTTTCAGCAGTTCCTCCGGCGTCCATCCGCGCAGTCCAATGGAGTCCACGAACCCGCTGACATGCAGGATCTCCACCGTCCCGTCCGAGCGTGACTGTTTCGGCTTCGGTCCTTCATTCAGCAACCACAAGAAGGTGCTTTTCCCCAGTCCTTTTTGGACCCAACAGCAACAGGGAATTCGTCTGGTGGATCGGCAAATTCAAGCTGTTCACAAAAGCAATCTTTTGCTCGCGGTCCTTAATGGGTTTTTGAAGTTGATCGGTGACCTTTTTCAGCTCCTCCTGACTGTCGTCGATGGTCCGCGTTAATTCCAGCAGGCGTGCTTCGTAACGCTCCTGTTCGGCTTGGCGTTCGCGGTCCCGCTGTTCCTGCTCACGGTGGAAATCCTGCATTAGGCGATCGCGTTCGGCTGCGTTAGCGTTCTTTAATTCTTCAAAGCGCTGATGGAAAAGCTCGTTATCGCGTTGGCGCTGCGCCTGGTATTCCTGTTCGCGGCGCTTCATGGCCTCTTCCAGGGGACGCGTAATGGCGCCCACATCCACAGGCTTAGCGCTCCGTCCGCCCATGATTGCTCCAAGCGCGTCGATGGCTACGGGAAGTATCAATGCAACTATTTTTTCCATGCAGGCATTTCTTACACGGCGTGGAAAAGGCTGGTTGCTGCACAACATCGACAGGTTTTATACTGGTATGCTCGCTAGATTAAGATAAACATGACGCGGCTGGTTCGCGAGCTGCTATCGCGTTGCCGATTATTAGGACATACCATAACTCAGTTAGTGTGTTATCATGGTGCGTCATACTAGCGAACAATGATTGTACATGATAACTTTCCGGCATACAGATACGACTGACTCATATTGTACGGGTTGGCCGGATTCACTGTTCGCCTTCCAACGAGATAAAAGCGTCCATGGCACGTTGTGGCTCAAAGGTTGAAAGCACTTGAATCGCATCACCGTTCAACTGCGCTTTTACGATTATAATATAGGTCTATATAATTATATGAATTGAGTACGGGCTACGGCGAAATGAATCGGACTGTTCATGCGAAATGAAATGTATCGCATAATCAAAAACTTTGCCCCCATCTTCTCCCGTTATCATATCCCGTGTTCCTTGAGTTTAAATACTGAACTAATTTTTAGAATTTAACTTTCCGATCTTATTAAGCAATTCTAATTAATTTAAAGAGGCATCCGTTGTGATGATTTCACGGGAACAACTAAAAAACGGGAAATATGTAGAAATGAACAAATATTTCATCGATCCAAGAAACTTATCAGAAAATATTTAAATAATAAGAAGCAACATGTTTACATGATTGTCCGTCTGATTAAGATGAAAAAATTCATTGGATACATTGGAACATACGGGTATCCATTTTTGACCAAATTGCTACGTGTTTGTATTTGTAATAATTAATATGGGCCGGATGGCGCATAATTCCATCAAGATAACGGAAACGTACACCGATTATTATCGAAATGTTAACGCAGTGTCCCGTCCTCAGAATTCATAATATTATGATGATTATGATCCATCAATCTTGCCCCTGGTTTTACTGTACAGATAGACTGTGGCACTGCCGCACGGTTCACGATGATCAGCTCATAATACGATCGTAAACATCGCAGTGAAATTATTGATTGGACGCAAGGCCGGTTAGGGAGCATTGCGCATGCTGCGATTTCACATATCGATCGTATCCATGGACCACAACACGTTCATAGATTTCGAAGTGCGCCACTGTTTACGGAGATTTACTGTAGCCATATAGGCTATTTCCACCAACCGAGATGTTTTGTACATTGCATTCTGCTGATGGGACATTCTATATTTAGAACTGACATTATTATAGTACATAATAATATAGTAAGTATTTCTTTAGTTGATCTTGTAAGTAGAGTAATGCCACGTACGGAAAGTTTTAATGCCACTGATTAACCAACCTTTCCCTTGCCAGAGAAAGCCTCTGTGAAATGTAAGAAAATTCCCGAAAAGTCTTTACTTGTGTAACGGATTGGAGCTTTTAAAATGACTGACTGTCTGTTTCTGTGCTATAATAGTGGATGACTGCGCCGAAGATCCGCAGCACGGAAATGTTGTTTGTCGTGAAATGCGACCTATTTATCAGTACATGCGGGCGAACTGTTTGCTGTCCGCTCTCCGATTCATTCTGGAATGCGGTCCCTTCGGGTGGGTGGCCTATAGCCTGGCTGTCTGTCACCGCGGAAAGAGTATGGTAAGCATTATGCTATCTCCCTAATTGTTTTTGCCATGTACAGAGTACATGCTTTAAAGGAAGTGACTCGGTGCATGGGATCAAATTCGTATTTATACATGCACGAAAACTTTCGCTTCCGCGCACTCCCAGATAACTTTTCGCACTGTGCTACAGAACTATGTAGCCAGATGATTTTTACACATTGATTTGAAATCTATTGGCGCGCACTGCATCCGTTGACGGAGTTATAGTTGTATGAAAATTCCAAAAAGTTTAAAAGCATTAAATATTTTAGGAGTACCAAAAGTCTCAATATAAACCTGTCTTGTTGAAACTTGGCATGAAAATGCATACAGTCTGTAAGGCATGAGGATCGTTTCTACAATGCTTCAAAATGTATTTTAACCTACGAGTAAAACCCGAAAAAAAATTCTACAAAAATTCAGTTTTTAAATGTTTTAAAATTCTTTTTAAAAGTGAAAAAAATGCTGATGCAGGATCCATGTAGAGCAACTGCTTTTAAGTATTTTCATGTAAAACTTGAACTTGAATGGCCTTGAATGTATAATGAGGATTTTGGCACACCTACATGGTTACACACTTTTTGGATTTCTTGCAGCCATAACTCCGCTAGAGGATGTTGCGCACGCGGCACGCCAGCGAAGGCAGAGGACTTGTATACGTCAGTATACAGATCTTCTGCCTGCGTAATGCTGTACTACAATGCAAAAATTTCTTTAGGAGTGCGCCAAAACGAAAGTTTTCGTGCATGTGCATATAGGGGGAATTTAACTGCTGAGGTCAGCACTCCCTGTACTTGATGCAGTCACCCGCCTGGAGTGTGACGTTACGGCAATACGTACGGTTAAATCAGGCGCGGTACGTAAGCGCCATGTTTAGCCACAACGTAAAACTCCAGCCGGCTGACGGCAGCAAGTACAAGGAGTGCTGGCCTCAGCAGTTGAGTTCCCCTTATATACGAATTTGGTACAATGTACCGGATCTGTACGTTTATACTGCATCTGACGACTGGCATTTCCCAGCTGGATGAGGCGAACGGTGCCCCGCCGATGGTGGCATGGTTTTTCCTGGTCATGACCGGGGTTGTTCTGGCCGCGGGGGCATGCTTGTCGGTACTGAACTTTGGGATATCGAAAGCTGTTCATCAATGGCGTCCAGGGCCTGAAAACTTGTGCTCACATAGCACAAAATGTGCTCACATAAAGGGCCATGTGCTCATCTAGATTAGAACTTGTGCTTAAAAATTACCAATACTCCCCTCTTCTGTGTAATTTAGCAGGTTCTAATCATTTCGTTTTATTACAAACTAAACTACGCAAATAGAAAATGCGCGGTGAAGAATAGCTTAAACGCCAATCGGTATACATGCGTATCGCCTTCTCCCACAATGTGCACATTTGCTGGTGAACGTATTTAGTCCAACCGCATTTTTGACAGAAGTTGCGCTACATCCGTATATGCGCATCTGTGCAGTTGTTCCGTTACTTCCGCAGTTACAATGCTGTTTCCTGCTCACGAAGATCCAGTTTTATGCGCAGGATTGTGGCCGATCCTCACAGTTAGTACTTATTGGCACGATGAACCATTACAACAGCAAATCTGCTTGAATTTCCTTAAGCAGGTCTATGCTGCTTTCGAAAATACGAAAGCGCGCTCACGTGTTCACCTTCTTTAATGCGCTTACATTGTACACTATGTAGTTTACTATCATCTAAATATTATATAAATGAGTTTGCCATGAATTAACAGAATGAATTCTAGTGCTTTACACAAAATACACGTTTCTCGCACGTTCGTTTCTTGTACGCAAAATAACGGCTTATTGTCGAGCCTTCTCGAGAACGACCTTTTCGTTTAGGAATGCATATTCTAACCGGCTTTTCTGGCAGCGGGTTTCCATACAAATTCAAAGAGAACTTGCGACCGGGATAAAATGGATTATTAATAATCCATTTTATCCCGGTCGCGTATCACATCTCCGTCGCAATAATATTATTGCGAAACATTTCTGTTGAAGCTGCGTTTGTTCTTATTCCTTTTCCAGATCATGTTTTTTAACAGTACGGCCGTAAGGGCATCTTCAGAGTACTCTAACGATACATCACTGAGTATAAGTTGACTGCTGCACTTAGTATACATGCTTTAGTACGTGGGTATTCTGTCGCTCTGATGGATACAGTTACCTACCGGTACACTCTCCCTTTCCAGATTTCGTTATTACTGAAATCAGAAACAGATAGCGTTGGAGTCATAAGCATTCTAACCAGGCCAAGAAAGACAAGATAAATCCTGAGACCTCACAAACCTACTACAAATTTTCATTAAATTTAACAAACCAAAATATGTTACTGGTAAATAACCTATTTCGATTGAATTTCTAACGTTTTCTGGGCAAACAGCATCGTCAGCTTCGCGCGATGTCTCCGACTCTCGATTGTCCCAAAAAAATGTTCACTATCATTTACAAATTCGCCTAACTGACACACGCACGCCACAATAAAATCAACAGTAGATTAGTCGCTGGACATTCAAAACTTTCACAATGCAATCCAGTACGAAAATAACAAAATAGTCACTACCCCCCTCTTTCCAAAATTTAAGTGTGCTCACATAGATTTTAAAGATTTCTGGCTCTGATGGCGTCCTGGCGGAAAGAGTGAACCAGTATCCGAGGTCGTGGCGTGTCTGGATGTCGCTTACTTGTCGTTGCTGGCCACGACGCTGCTGCACTGCCTGATGCTCGTATTCTGCCTGGTGCCTGATGCTCGTATTCTGCCTGGTCATTATGTGCAGCGGTTCGGCCTGGAAAGATTTGGCCGATGGATTGTCGTGTCCAGCAGCAATAACACCGGAAGCGAAGATTACTCGGTTTATGACGTTATGGATGAGTTTGACGGTTGCCATGGTCTACACTGGATGCTGTGTCTGGCACAAATGTAACCGCTTGAATAAGAAACTGAAAGCGGAACTATTGCAAACGTGAAGCGGATACAGAATTGTACACATGAGCCGGGAATTTCGCACGTTCAAGCGGCCAGCCGCAGCAGAAGTGTACGTAATTCGATTGCTTTATTGGTCATAAACATCAGGTTTCAAAAGGGCATCTCAGAGTGTCCCATGACTAATAAAAAACAGCGGTGCTGTTTACAAGTTTGTGGTTTGAGGCTTGACAGCTGTGTTTGCAAGTGCCCAACGGCACAAATGTCGATGATTGTATGGTTGACGGTTTGTCTTTGTAATCAGTGCATTTTGCTTTCCGCGTCAGCAATGAATAGGCACATCGTGCCAAATTAACAGGTTCAGAGACTTTCCCGTACGAGCCAAATGTAGTAAACGATTTACAAACAGCATGGTCATTCGGAGAAATAAGGCTGCCGTAAAAGACAAAACTTTCTAATAGGAAGGACACATAAAAGCACACACAGGACACACAGGGCATCTTATAAAACTAGTATACGCCGAGGAGAGTACAATAAATTTATGGAAACCTCCTGCACCCTTGACTGGAATGAGCTACAAAACAAATGAATATCGGAACGCGGCTTTTTATTGCGATCTGCGCACAACCATCTCTGCGAGTTAAATATCTTAACACACATGGTACTGCCGTAGCTAAACAAGAATTAGAAACGTCCAGCAGTCATTCCTGATTTTCTCCAAGCCGGCTCAAAAACACCTCAGCTGCTATCGACGCCGTTGGTCAGCCCGTTATGGCTCATCCGATTAATAACCTGAATCTGTGACCCATCGAGTTGCAGCACGCTCCACGTCGTCCCGCGACCGCGCGGCACAAAGTACTGTCCCATCCGCTCACTGCCCCGGTACACTTGCAGCTCCGCCCCGGACTCGCCCAGCGCCGTGGAGTTCCACGTCTCCCGGTTGGTGTAATCGTGCACACTGGCATAATACAGTCCGGGCAGCTGTTTCCGCACGGTCACCGTCTCCGGTCCGTAACTACTCATATCGTCCACATCCAGGTCCGTGTGGTTGTCCGGACTAAGCTTGGAGCGCCAGTATACGTGCATCCGGTTGCGGTTATTTTCAATCGGACCCCACACGTGCAGATCCAGATCCAGCGGCCACTCGCCCCAATGTAAGACGAACCGCCACTGCTGTTGAGAGACGATTGGCGTAATCACGTGATTCTGTCCCGGTTTATCCATCCCACCGAGGACCACCACGGTAAAGTCGGTTGTGGATGACCCGGGTTTAGAGAGGGTCGCGGTGTAGTGGCCCGTCGGAAGGGTGACCGTCCAGCGACCGGACTCCAGGGTGGTGGATGTGCCGACAATGTCCCCGACAAAGACGTTGATTCCGCGACGGAAGTGGATCAGGACGCCGGGTTCCGGCTGGCTGGTTACCGCGTTGGTGAGGTTCCCGCTGGCGGTCCCGGTGCCGGTGAAGCGCTGGTTGATGTACAACAACGGCTCGACCACCATCGTCTGGTGGGCGATTACCGGCATCCCGTGCAGCACGGCTGGATAGTAACCCGGCAGCTCAAAGTGCAGATCGTAACTCGGCACACTCGGTAAAGACATTGAGAAATCCCCGTTGGCGTTCGTGTGTGCGGTTGAATGAAAGTTTTGCCGGGGTACCCGCGCGGTGACAGTGACGCCGGAAAGGTAATCCATGCTGGCGGCGTCCCGAACCACGCCCTGGATCGTTCCGTGCGGAAGGAAGACGACCGGGTTGATTGTGGTTGTTGTAGGTGTAGTTGTTGCTGTAGTTGTAGTTGCCGCCTCCGTCGTTGAAGTGGTAATCGTTGTCGGAAGTCCCATCGTTGTAGCGTACTCCAAGATCGCCTGATCGAGGAACCTTCGGAAAGTCCGCAGGCTGGTCGTGTTAAGAAACTTGTCGCAATCAGGAGGAACCGCTGATTGCCGGATGGTCAACGGTGTGAAGAACGACGGGATGTTCTTAACGGTGAGTTTTAGCGGTCGAATCGATGTATCGATCACAGTCGTATCCGCTTCCATGTCGGCGTAGTTGATAGTTCGGTTTAAGCCAAACTTCCCATATTTTACGCGGATGACAATATGGGTCCCGAACTGCTTGATGAAGCTCGTATATTCTGCTGGGTCGTAGTGATCCGGCAAGGAACAAGCCGCGGACAGAAAGTGTGGGTCGAGAAATAGGTCCTCCTTGTTGTAGACATACCTCATCTCGTGTTGATACGATTGGGTGAATGTGTCGTTAATTGTGGCGCCTTGCCGGATGCTGCGCATTATGGAGCTGCGCATCCCAACGCTGGCATGGATTGCTGGCTGCTAATGGATATTTAAATGCCATGTATGATTAAGTGAACCATAACTGATTTAATGAGCCCCTACAATGTGAGACAAAATTTTTTTTCCGACTAAGTTTTTTTTTCTGTCGAAAATAACGCGTGTAAGATGTAACACTATGTTCTTACGTCAGTACTGCGAAATATATGGCTTCGTTATTTCATTATTACGACTTACGTCAAGACCATCAATATCCAACGCGTTAAGAATAACGTCTTGATACTCTTCGATTGCATGAAAGGCATGCTTCTCTGGGATAGGTCCGTTTACTGGCAGCAGCGTACAGTGTACCGTGTCGTTGCAATTACCGGTGACCGGGCACTCCTTAAACCGGAGAATCGGCTCGCCGCTGTGAATCCCGGCGTGGAATTCCGTACCCAGTGGATCGGCGCGCAGCAGGTCGTACCCGTGACCAAGGACATTCGTGAACGCGTCGCTGACACACGAGTGCCGTTGACCCGCCAAGAAATGCCGGGTTTGGATGGCGCGGAATTGGCTTCGTATTTCCGTTGGCCAGGGAATCGCCTGCGGAGTGACGATTGGCTGTTCGGTTTGGGTTTCGTTGCTGTAGTCATCCATCGCTCGGTACAGGTTGTCACGAACGGTTCTCTGCCAGACCGTTTTGTTGGCTTTGGACATTCCATCGAATAGTTCTCTGTATAAAAAAGAGGATTAAATGTGCGGCTGGAAAATTTATTAATTAAACCAGTAAACTTTACATGCGTGCAACAGGAACACATTTAACAGCGTAAAGCGCATAATTTTTCGTCTTATGAAGTTACTGCACTTAGGTCACTAATTACATTACCTGCAGGTCTCCACAAGAGACTGATTCAGATCAACCATGCTAAGCAGCTGTGAAATTTCAATCAGACGAACCGGCACAGTAACGTTATGCGCAGCAGTCTCGTTGACAACACTGTCCGAACGCGGGTTCTGCTTTAAATCATCGGCAATTCTTAGGAGCATTCTGTCAGTAACATGCCGCAGTTGTACACCGTCCGCCCAGTGGGCACTGTCGCCATTAAAGGTCGTGCCGGTGCGGACCAAGTACTGGTATATCGCTTTCGGGTCCACGAACACACGGGTTCGCGACAATTTAACCAATTGCAGTTTCTCGATCATATGCGTGCCGAAACGTTTGAGAAAGGCCACGTATTCATCGGCGTCGTACTGTTCGGGAAGGCGACAAACGCTGTCAGCGAAGTCGTCTTGAAGGGAAACATGTTGGAACGCATTATGATCCAGCCGGTCTTCTTCCAAAATCGTCATGCTGATGTAGTCAACGAAGAGCAAACCGTCGTTGAGATGAGCGCGCGTTTCATCCAGCTCTTCCGCCAAAATTCCGATGCTCTTTGTCACAGTTTTCTGCAATATAACTTAATGTGTACCGTAAGAGCTTATAGCGCTGTCGGGCATAGCAGTGCTCCTACGTATTCATGGATTTTGTACTGGAATATCTTTCCTTCTGATCTTGATTATCATATTAGTTTTATGTATCTCCTCCCATTTCTACCCTTTTCTGAATTATAAGCTAATATTTAGGGACACCCCATGGTTTCCAATATTGTAGATTTACTATGATGTAGGTAGCACTACCTATGACAGTATTTAGCTTTCTTACGGAGGTTCTAGACGACAGATGCAGAGTGGTTTTGATGTGTTTCTGATAGTCGGCGAAGGTGCGCACGGCAGCAATAATCCGCTTGGATGTGCCGGTACCCGGATATATCTGGCATTTGGCGTGGAGTGGACAATTGGCATAGTCAGTGTACTCCATTTTAAGCAGCTTCGTCGACGTGAGGCTGTTTCGGGTGATACCAGAGTCCAGGTTCATCGAAATGGGATGCGCGTACTGCAGATCGTAGCCGGCGCCCAGAAACCGGGATGCCGGTGGAGACTGTTCCTGGCTGGATGTTTCGGGCCTTTCCAGCTCTGGTTCGCTGTTTAAAGCACCCAGTATAATACGCTTTAGGACGATGACATTATCGTTTACAAAACGGACAAAAAACGGTTAATCGTTTTTGGCTTATATAAATGTTTTGTTTGCTATTAAATGTATGGTCTACCAATAAATATTGCCCTAGATGGATTATTGCTCTTGGCGATCGGATGATAACCAAATTGCTATCCAAAACGTTTTCTTCAGTACTATACCGTAAATAATTGTATTATTTAACAAACCTGGTGTGTTCGGTTAGCTGCTGGTATAATCCGGGCAAAACAGCCAACACGATTAAGCATGGAAATGTTATTTGGACGGCGGTTGTCAGCATTATGGTATCCAGCTTAAAAAATAAATAATTTTATCCGAAGTGAAAGAATTACATCCGCAACAAATACTGGATAGCACAACACACATGACCGAGCATCGCAAGCGGTGCAAACTGTAAACTAGTGTTAAAAAGCTACAGCGTGTGCCGGAAATGACGAGAAGGTTCAAGGTCCATACGATCGTTGTCGATGCAGCGAAGATAAGCCGTTGAAAACGAGTGACTCGGTCAATGTTCGGCCGGATACAATTTACCAGTTTACAACTGGACCAGACTGAGCAGTAAAAACTCGTACACGGAAACTGTCATTTTGTCATCGAACACATCTTCTCAGGAGAGATGTGATTTCTTTATACAGTGATGTGTGATTTCTTTCTATGATTAATGTTCATTGAATTTACAAATCACAATTTCCTGATGTCAATATGCGGGCAGATTCCAGTATAACACACAATCATTATTCAAAGTAAATATGCACGTAAGTAAAAATTACTTCACAGAGATTAATATCGGTGACAAGCGCGAACAAAAGCTGAAGTTTACGCGGCGACCGTGTGTACGGATTGGATCAATGCAACCTCATGTAAACACCGCACATCCAGGTGCAAAACAGGGAGAATAAACATGGAGGGAATCTCCCGGTCGGTCCGGAATCCACTGTACTGTCTCCCGCCGCCGCCGCCGCCACCGTGCCAGATCAGCGTTTAAACGAGCGTTCTTTCTGCAGCTGTGACATATCGCTCAGTGCGGCTACTGGATTAAATTTGTTTTTGTTGGACGTTTCTGCACTTTGAGCGATAATATGCGACAGACAGGGAATATCCAGGGTGCTGTAGAATATCCAAAACTGTGCGCTTGTTCGGTGTCGTCGATTGAGCGGTGTTCTGTTTCTATACTTATTTTTGTACTTTGTACCTACAATAATTATATTTAGGTTTGCGCTTGAGTACTTGTATTTATACTGGTTATAATTTTGATGCCGCAGACGTGTTCGCACTACTCACTTGTTATTTTTCTTAAAGAACACACCAACGTTCCCACAACGCTGTTACCCCGACGTCTGGGCCCACCATTACGGTGCCGGCGCCCCTCCTGTAATTTTTGCAACTGTTTCCCGTGACTGACCGGAATCGAACGCCTGCGGAGAACTGCGTATAACAAAATCCATGACCTTTATGCATTGGTTTTCGTGGTAAGGTTTTACAGAGGACTGTTGCACGGAATAGCCAAAACCAACCTGACGTGTGGTGGAAAATCGTTTGCGGCAATCTGCACCGAGTGTCGGCACCGATTCGTATGGCAATGACTATCGCTTGCGCGGATTATGGGGAGCTTCAACGCGTGGCAGTGGATGTACAATAATCGCCAACCAAGCACTGGTAATGGAGCCGCTGCTGCATACTGAAAAGCGCTGCACAGACGGTGACACTGATTGTGCCTAGTTGTTCACGGCAGAAATCAGACATAATTTAAATTAAAACAGGAAAATGCCAGACAGCCGCGCTTGTTTTCGGTTTGACATTCCGGTACATGCAAACGGTACGATGACATTATGAAATTGAGGTCATAAGAAAAGGAAAATAATAAAACATAAATTAACAAATCGCCATAAACGGTCATATAGTTAGATAACGTAGCTGTTTCTGTGTTTCTGTCAGAAAATTATAACTGCTGTCTTATTGAACGTAGTTTTTCTGTTTCGGTGTGTTAGGAGAGAAGCGGCTCATATACAGCGACAAAGTCTTTCAAGGATTTTCAACACTTTGCGCCGTGGTGCAGTGGTACTGCCTACGCGGATCTAACGACGTAACCGGGGTTCGATTCCCCCATCGGCGCCTTTTTCAGCCGTTTCTCGGTTTCCAGTGGATAGCGCCCTGCTTATTGTTACTTACACCATTTCGTGTTAATCGTTTTGCATTTAAAACACGGCTTAAATTTTTCTCGCTTTTTAGCAGATGTTAATTTCAGTGTCATGAGTGAAATTAGTAGGCAGTTTCGTTATCGCATGCAGTTGAATGAAATGCATTTCCGACACATCTAATTTTTTTGTGTTTTATGGAAATTCGGTGCCAAAACCCCACAGTTTGCATATGCTGGTATGAATATATGCGCAAACTCGTTAGAAGTAAAGTTAACTGATGAAGCGCACATAAAACCAGTGCTGAACACGATGGCAGTGTTAAAATGTGCATTTTGGTAAATATGTATAACACAACGTTTACCTTTTTATCTGAAACTGGTTGGTTTATCCACAACTTGTAATTCAAATAAGCATCGGTAGATTGCCGGAAACAGCGAGCGGTAAAAGAACAGCGTACTAAGCAATTCTGACATCATGCGCAAGTTGGTATCTAATTCTACGCGCGACACACGGACGCTTGAGCATTTACAGTGGAATGTCAGCCCGCCATAGCCCCCGCTTTGCATGCCACGAACTTACAAGAATTTTGCATAGACCCAAAAGAACAACTGCGCATACGCCATGTAACTCGTGATAATGCGCGCAACATTAACACATGAAACATAAGCGAACTGCCTTAATGAACCACACTGAAATTGTAACACACTGAAATAAATAACAAATTCGTAGTGAATCACTGTGAGTGCATATCAGTTTCGTTCGGGGTGTTCGCTTCTCGCCAAGTCCGGCGTTACGGCTTTTAAAGGAATTGGTCTCGTGCCCGGTCCGCACCCGGACAATTGGGAATGTGACATTTCGCCGCACTCAAACTCGACGCGCGACTCTTCGCCGCGAACACATTACGCCCCCGGACATTCGGTCGCTGGGACACTTCGGTTTGTAACACTATCCTTCGAGACATTTTACATTTGCGACATTTCGACGCAAGACGTTCGCGGACATTTCGCCTTGGGAATTTTCGAACGATGCGGCTAATCGCCGCAAAATAATTCACCGCGCTTAATTAATCCTTACTAGATTTTCAATTTTTTAGACTTATTCTTAGTTTTTTCTGGGTTTTCTTAGTCTTTCTTCGAATTTCTTTGGTCTTCTTAAGCTTTCATAAATTTTCTTAGATTTCTTAGGTTTCTTAGGTTTCTTAGGTTTTCTTAGGTTTACTAAATTATTTTAGGTTATTCTTAGGTTTCATAGGTTTTTTAGTTTGCTTTGGTTTCTTAGGTTCTTAGGTTTCTTAGGTTTCTTTGGATTCTGGGTTTCTTAGGTTTCTTGGGATTCTTTGGTTTCTTAGGTTTCTTGGGATTCTGGGTTTCTTAGGTTTCGTGGGATTCTTTGGTTTCTTAGGTTTTTCGTTTGGGTTTGTTTTTATTTGTTTTCTTTTTTCTCTCTTTTTGATTTAACTTAGTAAATCATTTACCGGTATCTGATAGGTGAAATGTCGCTTCGTCGAGATACCCTTGCTACGAAATAATCGAAATTTCCTTGCGTCGATGCGGCTGTGAGGAGAGAAGCGGCTCACGTACAGCGACAAAGTCTTTCAAATGATTTCAACGTATTACGCCGTGGTGCAGTGGTACTGCCTACGCGGATCTAAGGACGTAGCCGGGGTATGATTCCCCCATCGGCGCCTTTTTCAGCCGTTTCTCGGTTTCCCTCGGAGTGCGCCCTGCTGATTTGGTAGCAGATCGTGGTTGGATCACGGACCTATGGTATGAGACTAGTGCGTTAGCCTTCCGTAACGAGCTGGGAAAGGGGAAAAAGAAAAGATGCGGTTATCGGGAAGCCGCTGAGGTTATCGGGAAACCGCTTGAAAACGGATAAAAGAATGCGGTAATTGCAGCCGCTTAGGAGAATCGCTTAGTCTCGCCACGAGGACGCGGCGAAAGCTGCAAAGGGGGTGTGAGGAGAGAAGCGGCTCACGTACAGCGACAAATCTTTCAAATGATTTCAACGTATTGCGCCGTGGTGCAGTGGTACTGCCTACGCGGATCTAACGACGTAGCCGGGGTTTTAATTCCCCTATCGGCGCATTTTTCGGCCGTTTCGCGGTTTCCCTCGGATGGCGCCCTGCAGAGAGGTGGTTCACTTGAAATACATCAGCTTCAATATGATTATTTGCGGTTTCTGTGTTTCTGTTTAGCATGCTCGTGAAGAAACAGCTTACCGATCGTGCCATATCTGATTATTATTACGTACATAATAAACACTGGAAAATTTAGCACAATGTCCGCTGCAAATAAACCCGGTATGCATGGCGTTATCGGCTGTAGGTGTAAATTACACCACCTTGAGGAAGTCACTGTAGATAGCAATAACCATGTTTATCTGCTACGTAAGAAATACTTTCGTAATAACCGCTAAAAATGTATAAAAGAATGCTTAGTTAGTGCAGCAAAAATGAGAAGTCAATAAGGCTTCTTCTCTTTCAGCCGCCGTTTACGCTCCCAAGTTGCATTTGAAATTATACTTCGTCCGACATCCCCGATGAACTCCTGATCCTCCTGTGTCAATAAACGCCACGAAGCAGTCGGTAAAAGCAGCCGCACCGCAAACAACTTCCATATATCGTCCTGTTTGTTATCGACGTCAGGTTCGTAGTAATCAGGATAGTCGTTGTAACCTTTCTCGCCTATGCTCTCTTGCACAATATATATTAGTCCCAAGAACTTTTCCACTGCTTCGGTACGACCTTCGTTATGCAGGATTTCGACCATGCCTTTGCAGTGCTTCCAGGCCTGCTCATTGGCTGGATGGACCACTAAGCGTCTGCGCAGCAGTTTGTACTCCCGGTCCACTACCGCATCCGGGAGTTGCCCAGGATACAGTCTGGGCAGTACAGCGGCGCGGTAGGCCCACCCCGTGTACGTAGCGTCATTGCGCAAGATTTCCGCGGTAGTCTGCGCTATAAAGTCCTCCGCCAGAGCGACATCGCCATGGATTGCAACGTAAGCCCGATGCTGGCAAACGGAGTCGTACAGATTCTCGTCGCGCTCACTTTCCCTTAATATAAAAAAGAGACCACAGCATTGCAAAGGATACAACACGTATTGATTAAAAATCAAGAACCCTAGTTTGGTTCATAAATTCTCAAGTTTTTATTTCAAAGTGCCTGATTCTGACAAGTGCTTACACAACTTCGTTACCCTTAACTTGCAGAAATGTAACTGGCTAAAGTGATCGGCAAGCCTCCCGAACAGTGCTGTTTACCATTCTACTGATTCTAGTCTCATTTATATGTCTTAAAAGGTTACATTTTTCTAATAATTTCAATGTATAAAAAATTTGAACGGTGGTTTGTTTGAGCCTTTAATGTTGCTGTAATTTTTAGCCATGGGAGACACGTCTCGGAGAGTTATGAAATGTTTTTAGAATTTACTATACATTCCAGCCGCATGGAAAACCTTTTGGTTCCTGGTTTTCGGGGTGTATTGTTTAAAAGATTGCGGCTTTTTAAGGGAAGTGGCCCGGCACATGGTACAGAATTCGTGCAGAAGAACAAATCTTTTTCTTCCGCGCATACTCAAACACATTGTTCCATTGTTTTGTAAGATGATAGCTAGATGATTTATATACGTGTGCAAGTATACAACTGGCGTGAAAACAGTTTGTGCGCGCAACATCCGGTTGGGAAGTTAAGGCTGTTCAATACTCAAGAAATTTTAAACCCATTCAGGTGTAACGAAACTGTTATTAGGTATCAGCAATCTACCTTGAGTTAAGCACATAAGTGCACTTAATTATTAAGGTCACTTTCACACCGAGCGACAGCTCTTTTCCTTTTTACATATTTTTAAATGTGTTTGAAAATTTTTTAAATGCATTTTAAAAATTGAAAAATAGGGCAAATCAGGCTCGATGCACAGACGAACTTCGTAATGATTAAGTGTGTTTATGTGCAAAAATGAAAGAAGATCGTTGCATAATGAGTTTTGAGTACAACAGTATGCGTTGCAATTTCGGAAATTTATAATAGCTAAATCTCACCATCCGAACGTTGCGCGCACAAAATGCGTTCGCGTCAATGCATACAAATCATCTGTCAACACCATGTCATAAAACCACGCAAACAGCGTTTGAGAAAGAAAGTTTTCGTGCATGTGCGTAACTTCCTTTAATGAAGCAAGTTACCGTCGAAGCTGTTGATGAAGTTTTGGATAAACTGTACGTACATCGTACCAAATTTGTGTACATGCACGATATCTTTCAGATTCGCGCACTCCCAAGGACTTTTTTCACTTGTTTTGTGACTTTCTGTAGCAAAATGATTTGTATACACTGTCGTGGAAACCGTTTGTGCGCGCAACATCCGGTTCGGGAGTTATGGCTGTCAGAAAATTCCAAAAAGTTTAAATGCATTCCGGCGTACCAAAAGTCTCGTTATGGACTGGGCTCTTTCAGATTTTGCACGTAAATGCACATTACCACGAAGACCGTTTTTACACCGATCCACATCATCCACTGGCCTAGGAGTTTTTCAAATTTTATAATGAATTTCCAAAAATTTTTAATTCATTTTTAAATTTAAAAAAAATCGTGTAAGTCTGGATCGGTGTAAATACGATCTTCAAGGCCATGTGCATTTAAGTACAAATTTGAAGCAGATCGGTCCATAATGAAACTTTGGTACACTGAAATGCATTTAAACGTTTTGGAATATTCTAACAGCCATAACTCCCGAACCGGATGTTGCGCGCACTAACGGGTTTCACGACAGTGTATACAAATCATCTGGCTAGAGAATATCATAAACCGAAACAAAAATGAGTTCGGGAGTGGGCGAAAGTGAAAATTTTGTGCATGTACACGAATCTGGTACCATGTACCGGGCCACTTCCCTAAAGTGCTCGTGCAGAATATGTTCATATCTATATACGAATACCAGAATACATACAGACAAAAAAGTCCCTTCTCGCGGGACCAACGCCTGTGTACGTCGTTTTGGAAAAACTCATCTGTAGCACAATATAAATTACTCTGCGCGTTTTCTGGTGTCTTACTGTAGCATTTGTTGCCAGAGCTGCACCTCTCGCATCCAATCCGGGTTTTTCATACGGGCTAGCATCCATCGCCGATGATACCAGGGAAACCACCCATGAGGAGTAACTTTGCGTTCCTTACGCAGAGAAAGCCCGAATTCCATCGTGTCTGTCTCAAGAATCCAGCGCTCTGTAAGGCGCAGTTCGTATTCGCACAACTGATCCAGGCTTCCATCCACGTTATAATTATCTTCTTCTTCTCTTTTGGCATCATCGTCCTCCTGTTTGACCAGCGCAGTTGAGCGGAACGGCCTGCACACCGCCCATTGGTTTTAGATAAATCGTATCAGAATATCATCGTAAACGGAAAAAATAAAGTTAGCATTCAGAATTTGATGTTAAGTCTTATTACTCGGCTTTAGTCACATTTTGACCAGCTCCCCTGTGTGCATGGCGAATTATTGCCAAAATGAAGAAGTTATCGTACAATATAATATCACTCTTTCAATTTTAGGAGGATTTTTTCAACACCTGTTTTTAAGCTAAACCAGTGGCGAATTTAGGGGCGGGGGTTCGAGGGGCCATAGCCCGCCGTAACTTGCGGATTTGGGTACTTTAAAATGAGCAATGGTACCTCCTTGAAAAATTTATATGCAGATTGAGATTTATACGCAGATTATTTGGAAAATTATCCTTTGTAAAATCCATCGAGTGGGTTGGAAGATTTAAAATACAAACTGTTATCTAATATTTTAAAACAATTTCTTATCGTTCTTAACGTGATAAAAACTGCTAGCTAGTTTCGGCGCAACAGTACGACTGGTGGTTACGTAGAGTCTCTACGGTACAAGTGCACCTGTATCTCTACGGTAGAGATACAGGTGCACTTGTAAGTTATGCGTACCACGTACCATTTTTAAAAATCCCTTTTACAGTTTAGAAACAAGTTTTTAATTGATACGAGGTATTACAACTGAAATTACGTTAAAAGTTAACTCGTACGAGTCGTACAGACATATTATACATCGAGCTCTGCCGCCCAAAACGAAAATTATAAAAGCAGCTGGACCGAGTGAAACTAGTCTACTTGCAGTCGCCGACTTGGGCGGTTGAGAACTTCCGGTCACTTCGGCCAACATACAATTCGCCTTGCTCAGTTTGGTCCTCACTCTATTCGGCCACCGTTATTTCGGCTCCTTGACATTTCGGCTTTTACTTTTTACGTCGGTCTGCACACAGATGCAGACTTAACACTATGAAAAGAAGAAGACTAGTCTTCGCATAGGAATAGTGTTAACGTCTTGTTTTTGGTTTGTCTATGGAGATTTGTAACCAAAGTGTTACACGCCTTTGATTCGCCCATTTTAGGGGAGTGGTTTAGTATTTTCCGGAGGGCAAAACCCTGCAGAGTGCAGTGAGTTATCCATACATAAAGATACTGTATACGTTATGCATACAAAGACTAAGTATATACGGCTCGTTTTTGAACGGTTAATACTTTTTAAGAGAGTAGTTTAGCATTGCTGGCAGTGTAACTGTGCAACCATCCACAGTTGTTGGTTTAGTTACTTAAGTAAGCCGCTGACCGCTGGTTGTGTTCCAGACTCCATCGACTTGAACGCTAGCTTTGAGTGTTATCGACTCAGTCAATTTTGCTAAATCTCCCAAGCGTGGACTTTGTAAGGATATTAGCAATTACATTTAACGCAAAAGCCAAAAACATTTAACGCATACATGCACAAAGATACAGGATCAGGAACTTAGCAAATTTTCTAATTTAGAATTTGCCTTTTCATTTAAAACCGGTCAAGGGAAAATTCTGATTGCCGGTTCCCGAGCACCACAGAAACTGAAGGCGGCGGCTGTGGAGTAAAACATACAAAATCGATTTTTCATTCTTATCACTTACTCAAAATGAACTTAAACGTTTAATAAGCATGATTCCGCATGTATTTAAATTTCTTGGCAGCGACAAAAGTTATCACAGAAAGCAGCATGTTCTAAATTTTTGAAGTTAGTTTGTTTTAAGCAATGACTGATCGAGCCACAAGAGTAGGAGTTATCCGGCAAGTTCGAAAGAAAAAACCAGCTGTGAGAAACTGCATTAAACCGTTACCTGTTTGCGGTTGCATCAGTTACAGTGCAGCTGTTAACGGGTTTTTTCAAAATATCAAATTTATTTAATTTTGGTTCAATCCACACCTAAGGGGCTAATTTCACTATTTCAGGCAGGAAATGGGTTCTAGAATGAGGACATTCTTATTCCAGCAGCACGCTGCTGGAATGAAAATCTTCAAAAATTTGTAATTTTGTTTTTCTTCCGCGCTGAATTTTTTTGTATGCGCTTAAAAATTATAAAATAATATATAATATTAGGAAGAACAACTGATTTTCTGGTTTGGTCTCAAGGTTTGGCACTCAGAGCATAGCCGTCTATGAGAAATCTCGAATGAGTCTTCCATAGACAGGTACTTATGTTAACAGCAGAAGCTCACAGTGAATAACCCGAAAATAAAAACGAAGAAGCAGTTGTTTGGCTTAACGGTATGCGTTATTTTGTATTTTTTAAGCTTATACAAAAGAATTTAACACTAAAATTAACAAAATTACGAATTTTTGAAGGTTTTCATTCCAGCAGCGTGCTCCATGGGCCACCGCACGCGTACTTCAGCTACGTGGCTGCTAGACAGCTGGCAAAATTTTGCCAGCGGCCCAGCAGTATGGCAATCAAAATCGGCAATAAATTCAAGAAATAAGAATGGACAGCTTTGTAAATAGTATGCTCTCGTCGTACATTGTATAGTACTTAACTACCCTCCAAAATTGTTGCAAACAGGTGCGTGTCACAATTTGGTTACTGACTCCCGTACACTGTTCAGAAACGAGCCGTATATAGACTATAGAAAGTCTCATGTATTATCGATATATACCACGACCGACGGAACAATTTCCGCGAGGAAATGCCACGAAGTGTTTTTTGTTACAAACTGTTACAGTAAGTACTTCGTGTTTGCTGTTTATTGAAGCTGTTTGAATAAAATTGATTTAGGCTCCCCGACTTTTTATTTTTTTTAGCAAAATATTTATTTTTCTCAATTCCTTCGGTTTTTTAGCATCTTTCGATTTTTAAGTTAATGTTTTCGTTTTATTTTGTGACTTCAATTTTTTGAATTCTGAAAGGCTGAAGCTGTAAGTGAAATGAACATTCAAACCGTAGGGTTCAAACCATAGGTCAATGTATTCTGTTCCATAAAATAGTGAGTTTGTTTTATGAGTATCAAGTTTTCTGTGATCAAGTAGACACATGACCCAGTTTAACACATGTCACACACATTTTACGTCGGTTTTTTCTGTTGGCTTATTTCCTAATAAAAGTAAATATTGATGAAATTTTGTATAAATAAACAAAGGTTCACAAAGTGTATCGACGCATTCATGTACAGGTACTATGTCTTACTAGACTGCAAGTTTGCAAATTTTTAATTATGAATAATCAACACTGCAGCCTAAATGTGATGTGTGGTCGAATGAGAGTGGTGGCCGAAATTAGCGTAACCATGTGTAAATGGTCGAAATCATCCGTACCGAACCGTGTCGACTTCTAGTTCGGTCCGAATGATCTCGGTCAGATCTCCTAGTACCTAGTGCGATTGCTCCAAAGCAAAATGCAACCGGAAGTCGAAAATGATCGTGCTTCCGAAAATGAAAACGGACGTCATATAACGAAAGCTATGATTGGTCAGAGTTTTAGCTCGGCTCAGAAATTTGCCAGGCTGACCAGTGAGCATTCTGGCTGATCCCGACATCTTCTGAAAACTCCAAAATACCGACTTTTTGGAATTTTCATTTTCCCAGGTTTAGGGAGATGCCGAGCACGTCTGAAATTCCAAATCTATTGTGTCGTCTTGCCGTCCTCCTGTTATCTAACGGGTACGAATACTATTTTTTTTAATTTATGTTTTTCCATGTATACTCGTATTCATACTGCTTTTTGCAGTCGCACAGTACCTTTACAGCGCCAAACTGCCCAACTTTAAAATATTGAATATTCCAGTAAAAAAATGGGCGTAAATCAAATTAATGGCGCGTTTTGAATTTTGCCAGGAACGGCAGATTGTCATCGCACGCGCTCTATAGTCAGATCTCGGATGCGCTTGCGGATACGATTTCAATCCGTGTTCGTATTGGGTTTCGTAATCGTAATGTTCAGATTTTCTATTGCCAGCTTCGCACAAAGGATAACAAAACGACCATCGATATAAAAAAAACCTACGCAAATAACATCCACCCAATGCTCACTACTTATAAAGGAGGGAAATAAAAAGTATGGAATATTTATTATATTTTGAAAATATTATAATTCTTTAGGGTTCGCTGCCCCCCGGCCCCCCGGTAGAAAAAAGTCAAGAATCTAGATTAGCCACTGAAGCTAACAGTCAAGAACGACAGTACCGTCCATAAATGAGATCCATCAAATCGAGGCGATACATCCAGGCGTAGAAATAATTTTGGGTGGAAAGATAAGCCTCAGACCAGACCAGCGCTTCAATGGCATCGATGCCTTCTAGATTGTCCTTCGGGATAATAGTGGAGAAAGATGCCTTAAAGGGCTCAATTGTCTTTTCAAATTCATTTTTCGCTCGATTGATGATGTTGTCCTTATACAAAAAGTGATGACTCAGCTGTTCGAGTTTCCCACGAAGATACCAGCCCTATCGAAGCAAGGTTACGAGTGCACATTCTGCCATCTTGGTTTTCAGTTTGGGCAGCATACTATTATACGCATTTCAGGTATTTACCAATTTACGCGTTATTCTTCGGATTAAAATAAAGTTCACTGGAAAATAGTTCAACCTATTAAAAGTGATGCCATTTTAACCGAACCTTGTCTTCATGCTCGCGGACAGACCCCTTCCATTTACACACAACGGGACAGCAAGCGAAACTACGCGGTCTCGTGTTCAGGATTGCCCGGACCGCGCTCCAGGGTGCGCCGACTCGGGGTAGATTGCTGATCAAACTGGCCATCATTTAAACTTTAAACATGTCTCATAGCGCTGGTGTGTCGTTGGGAAGTGGTTGGTTCGTAGATCGTCAATAATTAGCCTGCGCCAGCATCGCAGCAATAGCTGATAGCCTAATAGTGATGTTGGCAGGCGCTAAAGGTTTAAACAAGTGGACAGCAGAATCAGGAAGGAATTTAATAGTTGCAGCTTCGAAAAGAACTGCCTTATTAAGATTTCGAAAGCGATGTGAATTAAAAACTGAATTCTGGGTCCGCAATTCTCCATACGCACATGAATCGGACGTAGATCCGCATTTGCTCACAAACTACAAGCAATAGTATCTGTGTATCTTTGTCGAAAGAGAACTAGTAGAGAAGCGAGCGCGGCAACGCATATGGTTAGCCGGGTGCCTGATCGCTGCAATACCGGGCTGATGCAATCGCCAGAATGCGCTACGACTCCTGTCTCAGTAGTGTCTCACACCTGATGTCAGTAACTCAGCATTGTACATAGTCGCTCTGGACAGCTTGCCACTAAAGCAACACAACACAGAGAGCAAGATTAAGGAATGCGCCACCCACTAAAACTGTAGGTACTGCATAGTGTATTTACTCGTATGTACAAATTACAACTTTATGTCATTCCATTGCCGCTCTACAATAGTGCACACCGACAGAGTTAGTCTTGAATCGGTAAAGAATGACTCTGTCTGTCTGCACTATTGTACAGCGGCAATGGTCATTCTAAATGATTTGTATGCATTGTTCTGAAAAGTGAAAACCGAATGCGCGCGCAGCATCCAGTTACCAGGATATGGCTACCTAAAATGGGCGAAAAGTTTAAATACATTGTCGGCTGTCGCGTACCAAAAGTCTGGTAATTACGCGAATTTCTCGAAACTGCTGTAAAAGACACATGACAAAAAAGTTGAAAGTGGACCATAATCAGATGTACTTTGTAGTTTGTATAGCATTTTTTTCCCGATTTTAAAATGAATTTCGAAGTTTTTAAAATTTATTGCTGAGCGAAGCGAGGCATTCTATACTTCTACCCCAGGCCAGTCCGAAGCTCGTTGTTTGTGTGTCTGTCTCTCTGTCATCAGGATGCAGATGACCCTAAAGACCAATCGCTTTCAATCTTTTTTTTTGACTGAGTTTCTATCATTATCATAATATCTCGGTTAAGTTCAAATCCGAGCTTGATCTGCCCACGGGATAAAAAATGGGATTTTCGTTAGAATCCTTTGCAGCACTGCTTACGGTACCAGTTAGCATGGGCCATGGCGCTCTATTCGCAGTTTTAATATATTGCGCACGTGCAGATGTGCAGCGCGCGAATTCGGATGTGCAATTTAGCTTCGGACTGACGACATATAACTGTGCCGCATATAATCGTTGTAGCCTTTTTTAATGCGCTTGCAGCTAAGAATGGCCCCAAGAAGGCCAATGTCAAAAGGAGGAAGGAAATTTCAGAGGAAGGAAATTTTGTGTGGTCAAAAGGAGGAAGGGAATTTTTTGGCTCAAAAAGAGGAAGGAATATTTTTTGTTAAAATAAAATTTTCCTGGTAAGAAAATGATCATAGCTAGACACCAAAGAGCACTACACGCTACAATGCGTTCATTGCCAAACAGCTGGAAGATGTAGGAATTCCCACAAGATCTGTGAGTGTATACGTTCCTGCTCGTGAAGATAGACGATCTTCCACGTTTGCCCGCATTGGTACGTTTAAAGACACGGCGAAAAAAATTCTGGAACCTGAGATTTGGCCAACAAATGTGTTTGTAAGGGAGTGGGCGTACTGAGTTGTGGTGTTTAAATACGCTACTGTATTCTTGTTTAAAGCTTGATCTGAAATACTATCTATTCTGGAGAACTGTGGTTGTCGTAAGTGTCTGCTGCCTCGAATTGGGTTCTTGCCCTGAATGTGTGCGGACGTTAACCATTAAACCTTAAACCTTATAGAAAAGGACGTGTGGATGCTACATACAACCTTTATGTCTTGCAGTTTTATCGACCTGCGTCCACGCTTTCAAATCGGCAGCGTAACGGTTACACAATCTGGGCAGTACAAAATAGGCTGCTGCCGAAAGGCCAGCAACCGGTGACGTTGTATCGTAAAAATGCAGAGTTCGAAAACGAAACATTACTGATATATTTTACTTCCCCGGGGAACTGAGGTTATTCTGACTTTGGTTGGTTTGAGAGCGCTACTGAATAAAGCCTTACACCTTTTTTCTACCTTCTGGATGCATTTAAGGGAAGTGGGCCGGTACATGGTACCAAATTCGTGTATATGCGCGAAAACTTTCGCTTTCGCGCACTCCCAAACACATTTTTGTTTTGGTTTATGACGTTTTAGAGCCAGAAGATTTGTATACACTGCCGTGAAAACCGTTTGTGCGCGCAACATCCGGTTCGGAAGTTATGGCTGTTAGAAAATTCCAAAAAGGTTAAATGCGTTCAGGTGTACCAAAAGTCTCATTATGGACCGATCTCTTTTAAATTTTGCACGTAAATGCGCATAACCACGAAGAATGTTTTCACACCGATCCACTGTTCTAGCATGTTTTTCAAATTTTAAAATGAATTTCAAAAATTTTAAAATTCATTTTAAAATTTTAAAAAAATCATTCAAAACGCAGTGGTCCGTTTAATTCTGCTCCTGATTTTACTGTACAGATAAATTGTGGCACTGGCCGCACTGTTCAGGATGACCAGCTTATAATACGACCGTAAACATCACAGTGAAACTGAAATTATTGATTTTTCATCAGCCGGTTAGGAAGCATTAGGCATGCTGCGGTGTCATTTATCGATTGTATCCATGGTCCATGGCAAACGTTCATAGATTTTCCACATGGGATCGACGTATGCGGCTGTATGCGGAGATTTGTTTGTAGCCAGATTCACAAATTCTACTACCGAGATGTTTTGCAAATTGCCTTTTACTGCAATCTGGCATTCTGTACTTCGAAATGACAAAATTATTAGCGCGTAGGAATATTTTACTCATTTATTTGTCTTATCTTATTATGCTTATATTTGTCTTATCTTACTAGTAATGCCCCTCTCGGAAAGTGTAGAGCGCGACTGGTTATTGAACCTTTCCTTGGCCAGAGAAAGCTAGCAAATGGACGTGCCAGCTGTGAAATGTAAGACAATTTCCAAAAGCCGTTTCCTGCATAACCGTTTGGAACTTTTGAAATGAATGACTACCTGTTTCTTCATTATTATAGCGGATGATTGCGATGGCGATCCGCAGCTCGACCATGTCATTTGTCGTGATATTCGACCGATTTATCAGTACATGTGGGCGATTGTTTTGCTGTCCGCTCTCCGATTATTTCTGGAATGCGGTCCATTCGGATGGGTGGCCTACAGCCTGGCTGTCTGTCTTCACGGACAGAGTATGGTAAGCATTATGCAAGTACAGCAAAGTTGTTTTGCCATGTACACTCTAGTTGGGTTAAATGAATCGTCCCGGTACATATGGTACCAAAGCCGTGTACATGCACGAAAACTTGCACTTTCGCGCACTGCCAAACACACTCTTTATAATGACTTGTGACATTCTGTAGCCAGGTCATTTGTATACACAACTTACACAAGCGTGAAAACCGTTTATGAGCGCATCATCTGTTCGGGACCTATGGCTGCAAGAAAATTCGCAAAAGTTTGCGTGTATGCAGGTGTACCAAGAGTCTCATTACGGACCAATTCCCTTTAAATTTGGCAGGTAAACGCGCATATGCTGAAAGATCGCTGTTACACGGAACCACGGTTCTAGCATTGTTTCCTTGAATTTTAAGGATGAATAATAAAATTTTTTAATATATGGAAAAAATGATGCAGCTCTGGTTCGGTGTAAAAACGATCTTTATACATGTACTTACGTGCATTTACGTGCAATATTTAAAGAAGATCGGGCCATAATTAGACTTTTGGTACACCTAAATATATCTTAAGCTTTTGGGAAATTTCTTACCGCCATAACTCCCCAACCGGAACTGGCCCGCGCCAACGAATCTCAAACAAATTTGAGCAAGCCATCTGGGTACATAATGCTGTAAGGAAATGCGAGACGTTGATTGGAAGTTCGCGGAAGCAAATGTTTTAGTGTCTGTGCATACAGGACTTTGGTACCACGTACCGGGTAATTTCTTTTAAAACCTCGAGCAATAAGCGCTTACTCGGCATCATCTCACAGCTGTCCGAGGAAAACGGTATGTCGCCGGTTATGGCGTGGTTTTTCCTGGCCTTTGCTGGAGTTTTTCTCGTCGTGGGGGCCTGCATGTCTGTACTGAGCGTACGGTTATTGAGAGGTGTGCAACAATGCCGTCCCGGCGCGAACAGCGAACCAATATCCGAGGTCATCGTGTGTCTGGATGTGGCTTACGTGCCGCTGTGGGTAACGACGGGGCTGCACTGCATCATGCTGGCACTCTGCCTGGTCCTTCTGTGCAGCGGTTCTGCCTGGAAAGATTTGGCGGACGGACTGTCGTGTCCACGCGCAAAAACACCGGAAGCGAAGATTGCTCGCTTTATGACGTTATGGATGGGTTTGACGGCTGTGATGATCTACACTGGATGCTGTGTCTCGTACAAACTTTCCGTTTGAATAAGAAACTGAAAGCGGAACTGTTACAAACGGAGGCAATTTATACACCTAAATTAACCGTCAATTTCGCACGTCTAAGCGGTCAGCGGCAGAAGTAGTTTTTCTCGCAAATGTCATGAAGTTTTAAAGGTTATCGCAGAGTGTCCCGTGACTGATGAAAGCAGCTGTGCTGTTTGTACAGAATGCAAGTTTGCGAGCTACTTGTCACCTTCTGTAATCTATGTACTTGGTTTTCCTTATATTCCGGTCACTTCAAGTATATGTTTTCTTATATTGGTCACCTGGCGTTAAAATTTTCCAACAAAACAAAAATACCAAAAATGAACAGCTCTGTTAGTAAAAACTCTGCTCATGAATTTGGAAGCATGAATTTGAAAACAATCCCATAATAAAACCAAAGGAAGAACAGGAATTGGACCGCGGACTTTATTTGGGGGTGGAGTTTAAAAGAACCGCTCTTCCTTCCACGTTTACAAATTTCAGAAATTTGCAAAATTAGTATATGTGGATGAGAAAACAATAAAATTCATGAAAAACCCAACTCGACGTAAATAACCTACAAAACAACATATGAATTTCGAAAGGCCACCGCTCAATATTGTGATCTGCACACAACAGTCTCTGCGAATTAAGTACCTATTTAAACAGGCTGTTACATACTGCGGCAACAAAACAAGTTAAACGTTAAAACTTCACTTCTGTTAACCGACACAAAACACCACCACCGGGATCAGCTGCTATCGACGCCATTGGTCAACCCGTTATGGCTCATCTGATTAAGAACCTGTATCTCCGTCCCATCGAGCTGCAGCACGCTCCACGTCGTCCCGCGACCGCGCGGCACAATGTACTGTCCCATCCGCTCACAGCCCGGGTAAACTTGCAGCTCCGCCCCCGATTCGCCTAGCGCCATGGAATTCCACGCTTCCCGGTTGGTGTAATCGTGAACACTGGCATAATACAGTCCCGGCAACTGTTTCCGCACAGTTACTGTCTCCGGTCCGTAACTACTCATATCGTCCACATCCAAGTCCGTGTGATTATCCAGACTGAGCTTGGAGCGCCAATATACGGGCATCCGGTTGCGGCTATTTTCGATCGGTCCCCAGACGTGTAAATCCAGATCCAACGGCCATTCTCCCCAGAGTAAAACAAACCGCCACTGCTGTTGAGAGACGATTGGGGTTATCACGAATTACCGGCTGCAACGGAGCCTCCATGTAATAATTATATGATCAAATGAATCATAACCGAGTTAAATCGGCATTTTACTATTCTTAATAAAGACAGAAAAACGGCTTTTCGATTTGACCAAATGCTCAGCCGGTATGTTGGTCAGATGACTTTCATTATTTTTAATCTAAGACTTACGTCAAGACCGTCAATATCCAACGCGCTAAGGATCACATCCTGATACTCTTCGACTGTATGAAAACCATGTTTCTCTGGTGTGGGCCCGGTTGCCGGCAGCGGCGTACAGTGCACCGTGTCATTGCAAATCCCAGTGACAGGACATTCTTTAAACCGGAGAATCGGTGCGCCTCGGTGGATCCCGGCGTGGAATTCCGTCCCCAGCGGATCCGCGCGCAGCAGATCGTACCCGTGACCCAAGACGTTAATGTAGGCGTCGCTAACGCAGGAATGCCGTTGACCCGCCAAAAAATGCCGCGTTGAATGGCCCGAATCTGACTGCGGATCTCCGTCGGCCAAGGAACTATCTGCGGTGCGACGATCGGCTGTTCGGTTTGGGTTTCATTGCTATACTCCTCCATCGCGCGGTACAGATTGTCGCGAACGATTCTCAACTAGGCGGTTTGCTTGGCTCAAGACATTCCCTCAAACAGATCGCTGCAAATAATTCCACATGAAAATTAAGGTTACCCCTATTTTGGCTTTTCTCAAAAAGGCCGGTTTCTCAAAACTTGCAATCCCACCAACTGAAGTGTGCTCTATCTGGTGGGGAAAAGTGTATAGAAATACAGTAACTGGGAGGCGAGATATGAATTTTTAAAGTATTCGACCCAGAGGAGCCAGTACTGTAATTAATGACCTTACCATTTTTGCATGCCTGCGTATATGCAAGCGATTAGATTTGGACATGCAGTCAAATGAATGGGGAGCACCTGTTTGCGATTGGTATCTTTTGTTTTACTGGATCATAAAACCGTAGCAAAAATGGATGCAAACTCTGAAGACAAAAGACTTTGATCACACATGAGTGTAGCTGGGCAGCGCACAATCGGCTGTCTAGTTGGTCTTAATTCGAGCTATTCCTGCGTGGTATGTGTGGTGAACTGAGACTGCCAACATCTTCAAATGAGATTTATCCCTGCATGAACTTTCGAATCCTACAGCTAAAAATGCGGTTAATAGGCTTTGAAAATTAACTAGTCACTAACGGAATAGAGTAGAATTTTGAAATTTTGACAGTGGATGTACAGATATTGTAAAAGTCTAATTGCGAGAGCGATTTTAAAAAAAGTTGATTTTGCTCGAGTTATTGTCGAATCAAGCAACCGACGAAGTGTTTTTTGCAAGTTGCAACTTTAAAATGGACTTTTTTCAAAAAAGCTCTCGCAGGGTGCTGGAGAATCGCGTTTTATATTTTATAGGCCGGTAACAAAAAATCTCAGTTCAATCTACTCAGACTAGTTAATTTTTAAGCGGAATTACCAAATGTTGAATTTTAAAGTTTACTATTGAACCTATGACACTGGTTACAGGGGTTGAATTTTTCATGATTTTAACTAAGAAACACTTTAGAATGGTCAAGACTGAGTTTTGAGTCGATATCGCAGGATCTCCACATTCGCGAACGGTAGAAGCCAAAATAGGGGTAACCTTAAGACAGCAGAAGTGCTGATATACCCTAGTCACAAGCAGTTGTCCACCAGAGACCGATTCAGATCGACCAAAATAAGGAAATGCGGGATTTCCAGCAAACGGATTGGCACTGCAACGTTGTGCGCAGCAGTCTCGTTGAGAACGCTGTCCGAACGCGGGTTCTTCCTTATACCGTCGGCGATCCGAAAAAGCGTTCTCTCCGTAACAAGACGGATTTGTATTTCGTCCGCCCAGTGGCGCTGTCGCTAGTGAAGGTTGTGCCGGTGCGGACCAAGTATTGGAATAACGCTTCTGGATCCACGAACACTCGGGTTCGCGACAGCTTCACCAGTTGCAGTTTCTCTATCATGTGCGTGCCGTAGCGTTTGAGAAAAGCCACGTATTCATCGGCATCGTACTGTTCAGGAAGCCGGCATACTCTGTCAGAGAAGTCGTCTTGAAGAGTAACATGCTGAATCCAGTTATGATCCAACTGGTCTTCTTCTAGAATCTCCATGCTGATGTAATCCACGTTGAATAACCCGTCATTTAGATAAGCTCGCGTTTTATCCAATTCCGGAGCCGAAATACCGATGCTGTTGGTCACGATTCCCTACAAACTTCTACATAAATTGCTTTTGAAGAGAGAAGCATTCGGTCGCCATTGCGAAGTGTTTTTTCGTTGTCTTAGGTTATTCATACGCCAGATTTCTTACCGTGGTTCTAGACGATAATTGAAGTGAAGTTTTAATGTGTTTCTGGTAATCGGCGAAGCTGCGCATGGCCACAGCAATCCGCTTGGGTATGGCGGTCCCCGCGAATAGCTGGCATTTGGCGTGGAATGGACAGTGGGCGTAACTGACGTACTTCAGCTTCAGGAACTTTGTCGAGGTGATGCTGTTTCGGGTGATACCCGAATCCAGGTTTAACGAGAAAGGATGGGCATAATGCAGATCGTAGCCGGCGCCCAGGAAGCGAGATGCCGGGGAGGCCGGCTTTTGACTGGACGTTTCAAGCCTCTCCAGCTCTGGTTCGCTGTAATAAATCCAGCATATGGAAGTTTATGACAAATTATCGCTTAATGCGCAATCAAGCGATGATAATACGCTTATAGTATAAAGTACGGATGAGAAAGGGGTTCTATAATTGATAAATAAAAAAAATTTGTTTACCGGTAGGCAGTAAATTGTGTAGTTTTGTATGTCTAACTTACCTAGGATATTCTTCATCGGTGAGCTGCTGGTACACCCCCGGCAAAGCAGCCAACAAGATTAAATACAGAAATGTTACTTGGTTGTCAACATTATGTTAACTGTGTACTCTGTAGTAGCCTTTAACAGGTTATGTCAACCAGTTCAAAAAATGATTAATTTTATTAAAATGTGAAACAAGTACACCCGCAACCAACATTGGCTAGCACAAGCACAAGACTGATTATCGCGAGCTGTGTAAACTGTAAACTGGTGTTAAAAACCAGCGGCGTGTGCCGGAAATGACGAGAAGCCTGAAAGTCCGCATGATCGTTGTCGATGCAGTTAAGATCGGCCTTAGAAAGCGAATGACTCGGCCAGCGTTCGGCCGGATGCAATTACAACTGGACAAGTAATAAGAACTCATGCACAGCGAGTGTCATCTCGCTATCGCTGTGGAGGATGGAATGTACTGGCGTTAATTGGAAACGTGGACGTGGATGCACTTCGAACGATAATAGGTATTTAACATACAAAAAATATTCCTAATAATGCTTGCAATTTATGGTACACTTGTTATTGGCTTTCGGTGTCATCGATGATCGGAGAATTTGTCTTTTATGCATATTACTTGCAATAATCATGTGCATCTTACCACAACATTGTCACGCGTTGTGCACTTACAGTAGCCTGAATTCCCTGTACAATTTTCACTGTGAATTATGTTGGTATCCTCTGAAAAAATTTGTCAGTAGCATTTTACGCTAGAGATAGCAACGGCTGGCTAAATTGCTGAGCCGGCTTAAACGGGCTTTTAACGCAAGCCGATTTATCCGACAATATATTGCGCAGGAAAGTATAAGTATATTTTTCGGCGTAAAATATTTTTTCTGCAGGTTTTGCTTGAAAAACGTGTCTTTCCAGCCAAAGGATCGTTGTTCAGGAAAAGCACGATCATGGAAACAGTTTTTTTTATAAAACTGACGAGTTTTGATGCCTTAAAATCGCCTTTGAACGTTCCAAAAGTGAAAAAATTCTACTTTTTGACCATTTGTTTTCGTCCAGGCGACTACAATAGTCAGCAGTTCAGAACGGAGCGCTTTCCCTTGCGCCGTGTCGAATCCTTGCAGAGGAGCGTTCTGCTAAGTGTGGATGCATGTACACTGCAGTACTGCACAGACAGTATCGCAAAATATAAAAATTTATTATATAGATTTAATAAATAATATATTTTTTCCAAATAACTACTGTGCTTATCACTACAAATTGTTAATGGTGTAAGACAGTCTGCCATAAAAATTAGCATATACCATAGGTAAATTTTATTCATCAGTACCCACTACAAAATCAAAAATGCCTGCGCGGTGGCTACTTATGAAAACGATTTAATTAAACAATGAAAAAACACCACAATAGTTAGTGTTACCACTGCATAAACCCATTCCTTATGCCTGTGCTTGATGTAACTGTAGACTAAAAAAAAGGTAAATAAAAAACCATTTTTGTAAAATTGTCAACATAAATTATTAACAAAACGGAATCCACAGTCTATGTCCAGAGAAACCTAATGGTACATTGCACACACTTCCAAGGAGAAGCTCTGCCCAGCAGTAAGTCTGGAACAGGAAGTAAAGAGTGCCCAGGATCCCTTACTAAAACGTAAGCTGCTACCTTTTGTGGAAGAGAATGTCTACCTTGTAGATATTATCCACACTGTGCCACATTCCCATTTGCCAGAACCGTTCCTAAAAACGAAGAATCCATTATCATGGCGAAATAATGCGTATTTTGACAACTGCAGGTAGGACATCATTTCACAGTCCATCGCATGACGACATTAATAATATTATTATATTCATCTACCGTTATTTTTCAAGAACTTTGTCCTTCTTGACTCGTTCTCCAAAGCATAACTTACACAGTAATATGCGCCGAGCATCCGCGATTAAACTATCGTTATGATCCCCGGTCTGGATTATCCTCGTAACCGGTAACCACCACTACACTGATTTCATAATTATAAGGAGAACACTGATCCTGACAAGCACTTTTTAATCCGTATTATCGAACCACGAACCAGAAATACCGCCGCTACCAGTTTCGACTACAGTTATTTCCAGTAATTTACCGGTGTTCAGTGGCATTACAGCACATCCCGTAAGTACTCTCTCTTCCGGCATCTGGCAGCTGTGGAGAGTCCATGTGTCGGTGTCTTCGTCATAGCACTCAATCGACGTATTCTCGACATAGTCTGCACGTTCATCCACCCCACCAACAACATAGATCGCTCCGCCGACACATGCACTGACAGCTGAATGACGACTAACGAGCATATTTTCTGCAACGAGATGTACAAAAATGGAAAATACTAATTATTCGACACAAAATGTTCAGAGTATTTACGCACTCTTTTTACACCACTGATTAGTCGCTGTGTCATAGGCCTCAACGAGATATCCACAGTGTCCAGCTTCGTCCGCATCCGCCGACCCACCTACAGATGGCATCCCATGTATGTAAAATGCAAGAGGGAAATACGAGAAAATTTATGTGGTCGGCCCACGGCTCAAAAATGTGGATCAGCAGAACGGGGAACACATCCGGTGCTCAGTTAAGCGCTTGAAGTTCCGTTAAAACGAATGACTTATCGTACATTGCACTAACCATGGTAAGTACTTAACTGATTAGCCGCATTCCAATTACTAGTGCTACATTGTGGGAATTTGTGCGTACGCTATTCCCTACCGATCACATAAATCTGCCCACTGGTACCCACGCAAGCCGTACAACAACGCCGCTCCGTGGACATGTCGGCCATTCTGCTCCATACATCCCCTACAGGGTCGTAGCAGTAGACCCTGTTGACCTCTTCCCGATTTGCACTTTCGCCTCCAAACACGTACAGCCGATTAGCACACGCCAAGACGGCGAAATCGACTAGCGTGATCGGGAGAGAAGCCACAAACTCCCATTTGCCACCCTCTGGATCGTACACCTCCATGGAGGACAAAGTTACGGAACGACCCCTGGTCCCAGCTCGTAGATCAACATCGCCCATAGCATAAATTCGACCATTAAGAGCCACGACGCCCGCTCCATAGCGCTTGTGCCCCATGGGTTCGAGATCCGTCCATGCAAAGCCAGTGGCATCATACTGCCAGACTCGGCACTCTGACAGGGGCTTCGAACGTCCTCCGCATACCAATATTAAGCCATTGGGTAGCATCGCCAAAGCAGCAGCATCGATATTTTCTGGTAGATTTGTTAGAGGCATTACAAGTGATGTCGACGGTATGAAAATGTACATGTGAGTCTTCTTTTCTCCACTCTTCAATTCACCAACGCACACAATCGCCTTCGCCAAATCTGCAGCACAAAAACGGCGCTTATGTACCATCAGTGTCAGACTTTCAAGCCAGGCTACACAATAAGAATAAACTGAAACAGCGAAAAATACAAAAACTACGGCCAACGCCTAACTGTAGTGGATCTGTAGACTGTGCAGTGACCATCATTTTAGGCACGGACAGTGCTGCAGTTTCTTTTTACCTGTACAATTACAGTATTCGTTCAATTTTGTAGCCTGGTCCGTTGTCCGTTATGAACCAAAAAAACGCTGTAAAAATTATCCGAAAGTTTACCGTATGATTCCCGGGGACGACTTTCAGATGTGATGGTCTTGGCTAGACAGTTGGGTACAGTTTGAGCAATTCCGAACGGCACTGATGAAGGGTCAGCTGGTGTAGTGATAAAACCATTGAAGAGGAACAGAAAATACTTCTTTGCTGCAGAACTAAGAAAGACAAACCGCACAAACTGCAGCACATCGGAAACCAGCGCCTTTCGTCCGGCTGGGTCGTGCTCCAGCCAGCGCACTACCGCTTCCAGCACGTTGTCCTCTTTGCCCACGCGCAAATCATCTGATGCAATTAGTTCGACCAACTACAAATAGAACGGCGTACATACAAAACAGTGCTTCCCGTGTTGCTTTTACGAAACCTGCGGAGCGCTGGGTACCTTATCTGCATCAACCAGTAAAAATTCAGCGCTTCGTGAGATTCGGAGGAAACTGCAAAGAACCATGGCTTTTGCTCGTGCCGCCAGTTGCGCTTTGGTATGTCGATCGACGAAACGGTGAACCATCAAGCAACTGGTGATATCCATGTGCTCCTCCACAACATCCCAACACAGAGTGACGACGGCAGGAATTTCCAGAAAGAGCGCTGCCGTTAGGATCGATCGAGCATTGTTGACGTCAATCTTGATTTCCAGTGTGTAGGCATAATTAACCAGACTGCATGCAGATAAATGAGGTTATGCAACTAGTTTTACGTAGGTAGTTAAAAGCTTTGTAAGCACCTAGTCCCTCTGTCTACTGACTGCACAGCATCATGAACTCCGATCGCCGTACTATGAGTTTGCAACTTATTCTATCAATGTGCTCGTGGAGATGTTCTTCAGTCGGAGAGTGGGCTGGTGAAAACCATTGGTGAACACTGCGCGGAAATATTTGCTGCAGACACTGAGGATGTTCCGGTGGCAGGGAATACCAGCTGAGGAATCTTCCGCGCCTTTCACCACAACGTCACACAGGGTCCCCGTGGCCTGCATATCCCGTAGTTCCCGAAGATATCCCTCAGCCATGAATGATCGTGGTTCTTTCAGTACTTCTGAGGAAATAAAATAAGTAACAAAAATGAGCCAATTATCTATTACTCCGCTCGCAGTCAACGCGACGAAGTGGTGAACTGATGGGGCATTTTCGAGAAAAACCAAAACTTCATAACTAAGTTAGCCGAAAACCTTGAAGCTCGTGCGCAAGCAGGCTCCTGCAGCACCATGCCACACGCATGTTAAAATTCAAGAAAATACCAGTGCCGGAAGCTATCTGAAGCCACTAGGCGGTTGCCAATATATGCGTTCGTCTTTTCGTCACTACTCACTAGTGTGGAGATACTGCGATCGTATTGCCAAGAATGGCTTAACCTGACAACCAACAACCAACAGAAAACTGCAAAACATCGGTTTCCACTGGGGCTTCATTACAGTGTTACAATATAGTACGGAATTCCATTTCTGCACGTCTGCATCATTGTAATGCGTCCAGAGCATACTAAAAACTTGGGAAAATTTGCCAACATAAATTATGTGAGTTCAGTTGGACTGCAAAAAATAATAATTCCAGAAAACCACCTCGTTCGAAAACTCTAAACACGGCAATCTTCACTTGGCAGCGCGACATTTCGCCGAGGACAACTCGTCGCAGGACTTTTGGTCGGAGACATTTCGCCGCAAGGTCATCTTGCCGCGCAACGTTTCGTCGCGGGACATTGGGGCAACGCGATACCACGCCGCGTGGCATTTCGTCGCCAGACAGTTTCGACACCGAGACATTGCGCCAGGAGCCAGTTTCGACGCAGTCGTTTTAGCAGACAAATTAGCAGCCAAGAAAACCTAAGAAACATAACAATATCCTTAAAATAACCTGCGAAGATCCTTAGACTAACCTAAGAAAAACCCAAGAAGCCTAAGAAACCTAAGAAGACGTAAGATAAACTCAAAAACCCCGGAACAGCCGCGAAAATTAAGGGCGCCGAATTCTTGTGCGGCGAAATGTCCAGACGTCTTCAGTCAAAATGTCTCATAGTTAAAATGTCTCAATGTACAGTATAAATTGTCCCAAACCGACGTGTTCTAATTTCAAAATGTCCCGCGGCGAAAAGTCGTGCGCCGAATTTAATTTCGTTCTATGGCGTCGTACATGCCGCAAGTGGCCAGCACAGGTTCCTTGGAATTCGAGCCGGGCACTGGTTTCGAGTAAATGAGGCTATGACACAATCTAGGCTATGAGTGAATGTCCGACCGCCATCACCCTTTTCGTACTCTCCGTGGTCAAGGGTTATGGCTTCCGATGGCCCCGGTGCCGGAGGGCTGCTTGAACCCGCCATAATAATAATTATGATATTTGCCGGTACTGAACGCAAATTACTGGTACATATGCAATACGTTTGTGTTGCACTATTACTCGTAAATAGTAAGTTCATAGCAACTGTATGAAACAATAATAGCACTCGTAATTGCTGGAATATATAAAATAAAGCTGAGCACAGACGAATATATGCTCACGATTAGTGGTAAATTTAATTCATGTGAACTTCGCATGCACCGTAATGCAACTTTGTCAGAACGAAAACATTGTATTAAATTCAGCGAGAGCACTGGGAACAGTACACGATTACAGTAATCATTAATTTTATGCAATTTGGCCTGCTAACAGAACTTTCGGTGGTCACTCAAACACTTGTTACCATGGATGCCATAGGCCTAACGGTGTCAGGTTTCTGCGCTTGTATCTATATTAGAAATACCAATGGGGACACGGGTTGATGTATTTAATACTGGTAGAAACTAAATTCTTAATGCAGCTTGCACCTTAGGGACGTGTTCTCTGAACAGTAACCGAAGCATGGTGTATACTGTTGTCACTGTCATTTTGCAGCGCATTTTGCAGTGCCCCAATATGCGCGTGGTTACAAAGCAGCCGATGTTAGACCTATGGCATCCATGGTAACAAGTGTTTGAGTGAGCACTGGGTGGCAGTGGGTGCAACAGAATAAAGTTGACAAAACGCCAACAGCCCAGGAACACTTCCCGCAGTTTAAAGATTCTGCTGCACTTTAAATCAGCAAAATCGAATGTTTAGAAGCTGAGATCACTGGCCGGGAAGAAGAGGGGCCGAAATCCTGGCACAGATAATTAGTATTCATATATTAATAATATTCTGTTCCCATAGTATTATTTGCCATATTAAAAAAAATGGGTGCTTATAGTAAACAGGGCGCAAAAAGGGGGGCCTGTAATAAACGGGGGTTTTAAGGGGTGCCCATAACGGTTCCTTTTTCTCTTGAAAAGCAGTGAATGTCATTTCATTTTAGGCGAATTTGTTATGTAAATTGCATGCTACTCTGTAGTACAGTACTTGTTGTACTAACATGGAATGTATTTTATATAAAAAACGGTAAGTTTATTAGCGATTCGGGCTGGGGAATGTACTGTGATACAAGAGTATTAATTAACAAAAAAAATCATAACATCGTTTCCGTTGAGCCGAATGAAAGGCGAAGTATTGTACATACATTCTTTGTATGTGCAATGTATTGTACATGCATACTTTGTTAGTACAATATTTGTCATAAATGTCTGGTCTACTGCTAAAGTGATAAATCTGCGAAAACAAGCCTGTGAACATGGTAGCAGCTACAAGTAGCCAGGTTTGATGGTCTGCCGGTTACTGCCTCTTACTGTTCGATCGCTAATTTTTCTGCTGCCCGCTTTCCAGTCATCAGAGAGCGAGCTAACTTCACGACGATCGATCGCTTCTTGCGCCGCACTTATCTGCGGTGTCCTGCTGGCGCACATGGCGTTTGACTGTGATATAAGCGATGAGCAATAATATAGGACGCTGTACGGAAGCTGCATCGTTTCATGGCATTCTGTGGCGACAAACGGATGTTTTCCTGTGCAGTATTATGACTACCTATCTAAACGTTTATCATGTGTCCACTTGAACACTAAATTAGTCTAAGAGCGAGTGCTGTCCATTTTGATCAGCTCGTTATCCGGCGTTTTAGAAGATTTATTCTAATTCGTTTAAATCTGGGCGCGCGTTTCTTCATATCATAATGTTCTGCTGTTGGCAAACTTCCTGAATTCCCTCTCGACCGCGAGCGCCAGTTCCCCTGGGACCACCATTACAGTCCATACCGTAAAGACTATGCGAGATTATCATATAATCTGTATACTAAGCATTTGGCGCGGCACCGTGGCATGAGTCGGAATGTGGTTTTTTCCCCGTTGTGCGCTGAGATTGCTCTGCTCATGCTGCACGCCGTGGCCGACGACGAGGGAAAACAAGAGGTTGCGAAAATATTGGGCGTGGATCCATTGCCACTCATGGAACGACTGCGTTCGGACTTATCCGACCTGAAGATAAAGGAAGACGAGAACTGCTATCCTGGTGATCCTGAAGGTGAACGCGTTTATAGTACATAGTACGAGTACTAACCGAACCTGCCCAAATTTACCGAATAACGAGCCTGCAAACATTACGGCGCATTTAAAAAATACTAATGAAAATGAAGAACGACTTTTTAAATAAAAAACTTTGTCAAAGAAAAGTAAATTTTTATATAAATTAAATACATCCATTGCCCATTAATTCGGGGTGGGACAATATTCAAGCGCTCTTTGAGGTTGTTTTAGTGGCGTGGGGGTGAGCAGCCGGGGTCACACTATCTTAACCCCTCCTCACCCCCTACCTCCCGGGAACGGAAGGCCCTGATTAATAACCGTTTGCAACCTTGCAAAATGACTGAGCGGGAGTGCTCAAAAGAAATGAACTTGGTTCATGAACTGGAATTTCATTACGCCAATGATTTGTTTGGACGGTTGTTAATGGAATTGACCCGGTACATAGCACCAAATGCGTGTACATCCACGGGAACTTTCGCTATCGCGCACTTACAAACACTTTTTTGCATTGCTTTATGATATTTTGCAGACAAAGCTTTGGTATACGTAGGCGTGAAATCCGTTTTCGCGTGCAACATACGGTTGCGGAGCTATAAGGGTAACAAAATTCCAAAAAGTTTAAATGCATTCAGGTGTACCAAAAGTCTCATTATGGACCGATCTCCTTCAGATTTTGCACGTAAATGCACATGACCATGAACATCGTTCTTACACCGATCCAATGTTCTGGCATGTTGATATTTACTTACTAAATTAAAGTAAATTTACTAAATAAATTTAATTTAGCGTCAAAATTTTCGAACTGCACCGAAAATATTTGCATTTATCGCGCTGTATTGTATATGTAGATGCATACTGCACAGCACATACCTAATAATACTACCTACTACTGCAGCACACTACTACTGGATGGCAGCCTACTACTGCGCACACTTACTTTAAGCGGGGGGCGGCGACTGAGACGTCAATTTGTAATTAGACTGTTATACGGTTTGTCATCGCTGAAAAAGCGAATTAGTGAATAATTTGACGATTTTTATTTATTCAATGCTGAACCTTAATACATATGTACTTAGTTTTTGCTGTTCCAGCCGCACATTTACTTACTTTTACTGTTTTAACTAGGTTTTACATCTGCATGACTAACAGACTGGCAGGCCGATTTTAAACTGTTAGCGAAAATTTGAGATATATGTGCAGATAAACGAGATAAGTGTGCAGATAGATCATAAATACATTAATACGTATATACATCATGTATACGGTAGGACAATAGATAGCTGAATTTAGCAGTGCAGGTGACCAGATGCTTCAAATGTAAAGTACAAATGCCAATTGTTCAGAAATCTCGAAATACGGCAGAAATATTTAGATTTCTCCAAACAGTCGTGTGAACAATAATGAAACTCCCGGGTGTGCACTGTACAGCTGCTTTAATTTCGCCAAGAGTCCAAAAGCCGTGGGGTTCGAGTTTCCTGTACATTTTGTAAAATAAATTCGATATGCGAAGTTCAACTTTCTGAAGTTTCTTACTTGATTATCAAGTTTTAAAAATTATAGGAAAGGAAGAAAACTACCGTCTGTATTTGGCAAATTCGCTTTTGCTGCCGGAGGGTGTTCTTGTGGACCAACGCTTTGTAGCAGCCTTTAATCAAATACAAATCAACACGGATATTTTGCCGCTACAGCTGACGGGCGATTTACAGAGTGTAAAAGCGTTTTTGCGCGACCGCACACTGGGACATGTATGCGACGTACAGTTGCCCCCTGGTCCACCGCGAAATGCAACATTCATCAGCACGCTCCACTTTCGCGCGAACTGGTATCGTCCCTACTTCCGTGAACACAAAACGTTTAAGATGGAGTTTGTCACAGGCGAGGGTCGCCGCGTGGAGGTCGACACGATGCACGGAATACTCAAGGTTCCCTGCTGGGTTCCCGAGGGGATGGGCGGAGCCAAGTTCCTAGAAGTACCATTTGAAGACCATCACTGGAGTGCGATGTTCATAATGCCGGGCGCCGCGCGGAAGACATGGCTTGGCGAGACGAAACCGCAGACCATGAGTGAACTGATTGATATTTTAACACCGGCAAGACTGACAGCGGCCATTCATCAACTGCGCCTTTACAAAGTCAACGAACTGACGGTGCAGATACCAAAATTTAAAGTGGAGCGGGACGTGGAATTGCATGATATTCTCTGGGAAATGGGGTTGCGGACGCCCCTGATTTTCGGCACCGACCATCCTGGTTTGCGCAAAGCAGATATTACCCAGCACGTTAGTTTCGGTATGAAATCTGTTAAGAAGCGGGATACTGCAGGTTCTCGTGACTGACGTCGAAAATAACTTAAAAACACTCTTTAGAACAGTATGCGAATTTAGTGCCCAAAGAAACCTACCGAAACCGGAAGATTCGGTTGTAGAAAAGAAACTATAATTTAGAAATGTCAATCGAAGAAAATAGTTTATTTTTCCTCTAGTCGTGGACGAGCGCGGAGTCGGCAATGCACTGCCCGTCAAGCCTAACCGAGTGATCTTGGAAACCATGGAACTTTGCTGGCCTACCCACGGTGAGTTTATTGCTAACCGGCCATTCATCTTCCTGGTTTATCACCGCCTCAGCTGCCATATCGCCTATATGGGACAAGTTGCCGATCCGACGACTTTTTAGTGTTTAGTGGATAATCATCAAATTAATAATTTATTATTAAAGACATTTTGGAGCGCATACAAAAAGTTAACATGCAGATGCAATACTCGTGGTTGAAGGCGTTGGTCCTTTTAAATTTCCTCTCCGCATGGTTGATGTGTCTTCATGTTAATTCTCTTGTTATTGTACCGGGTGTCAGTGGTTCAGTTCGAATCAGAACGTCCAGTTCCATGGGGATCATCAAGAAAATTTGTGACGACGCAAAGCTCACTCAGCGACCCTCAGTCTGTCTTGGATTAGAACCGCGGACTCGCGTCACTCGCCCGTTTTGCTAAACAAAACACTTTCATAACACTTTAATGCATTTGATTGTACTCACTACCGCACCTAAACAAAACACTGTTGGGTCCTGATCTTGCTCTGTGTACGTATGCTGTACTCTTACTTCGTGTTAGTTGTTACTGCTTATGGACATCAAAAATCAAGAAACGGCTAAGTTTACTGGTGCTGAAAATGAGCCGCGCCTCATGGAATTACTCGGCATCTCCGTATTTCTAGCGATATGGTAACTGCGAAAGCGCTCGACGCTGAAGCATTCCAAATAGCAGATCTGCTAGCATTATTTTTTCAAGTTCAGTCCAGCTTAAGTTTACAACCTTAACATAGGCTGATAGGCACGCTTTCTACCATTGTAGTTGTCTGCCTATTAGCAGTAATGCTATAAAACGTTCTAACTTTAAAAATACCATAAAAGGTAACTAGAATCAAAAACATCAATGTGGCAGCCAGTCCATAAACCGAGCGCCCTCCGTCAAGTTCGTCTGATAAAAAGGAAGCAACGGGAAATTCGGCCATGTTGCTGGAGAATCTTTCGAATTCAGTGTGTCCACGAACACACGGGTTTACGTTCCAGTTGTCCGTTTAATCCAACTGAAGACTTCTTCGTTCTGGTTATCGACATACATCGCTGGATATATGTTTGCTATCCTGCATCAGCTGCAAGGAGAACTTCTTTTCAACAACTAAACGCGACATTAAAACCATATCACAAATTTATGCAGTAGCGCATAATTATCTCACTTTTTTATAAACGTTGCAAAAGCATAGTCCGTTCCATTTTCCGTTGTGCAAATAAGCGGTGCGCCGCTACCGCCTGTATAGGGTCCGGCATCCAGTGGACACATGGCACAACCCTGGCCTTCTGGCATTTGCTGCAATTTACAATATCCATCTTTGTCACATTATTTAAAAATCTCAGTCTATACGCTGGTGCGTTCATTCGGGACATGCGCCACATCGAAAAGTTCCCAGACGGTTCCGTTTCCATTTCCGGATCTTCCATTAAATCTTCAAGGCTGTTGTCGTCAGATGTCTCATTTTCGTCGCACACTGTTTTTCCCCACCCCATGATAAAACATTTCGTGCCATTTTTAACTTCCAAACCAGGACTTGCGAGACGAATGAAATTCACATATTTGCTGAAGTGGATTTTCTGTTTAAAAACATCATATGTTAGTTTTGTATCACAAACTAGTTTTGCACGAGTTCAGGTTCTAAAGCTAGTCCTGTATTTTTTCCGGATTCCATCAGTAATTTCTTAGTTCACTTTGTGATTAATACACTTTGTGATTAATAAAAGACTGTTGATCTATGACATTTTTTATAACTCTGTATAACAAGTGGTACTTTAAGAAAAAAACATTATGATTATAAAACAATCACTTTTTATCACGCGGTCCAACGATGCTCATCAACATAAGGATTACGGATGTGTTAGAGAAGAGCACCTTCACTCACGATTGGAGATTTGATGAGGCAGGTGTCAGAAACGGTATTCTCTCCTTCCCATTTATTCTCCTTCCCGTTTATCATGAAGTGTGGTATTCTCCAGCCTTAGTGTTTTTGTTCTCCGTGGAGGAAAGAATGGGTTCAGGTCCCACACGCTCACGAGGACGCTACACCAGGAAAGTTCGTGACGTAAGCACACTTCACAGCAGTGGGCTGCTGTGACAGCCCAATAATCAGCGCACCCGGACAATTGGGCGTGTGACATTTCGCCGCACTCAAATTCGACGCGCGACTTTTCGCCGCGAAGACATTTCGTCGCCGAACATTCGGACGCTGGGACACTTCGGTTTGGGACTTTATGCTTTGAGGCATTTTACCTTTGCGACATTTCGACGCAAGACGTCTGGTCGCGGACCATTCGTCTTGGGACTTTTCGAACGATGCGACTGCTTACCGGTTTCTTAGGTTTATTAGGTTTCTTAGGTTTCTTTGATTTCTTAGGTTTCTTAGGTTGTTCGTTTGGTTTTGATTTCCATTTTCCGCTTTTCTGACTATTTTAGTTAGCTTTGTAAATCATTTATCTGGTAGGCGAAATGTCGCTTCGTCGAGATGTCCTTGTTACGAAATTTCCTTGCGTCGAAACGGCTATTCGACGGAAAGTCTCGCGGCGTAAAGTCCTACCGACGAAAAGTCCTGCGTCGAAACGTCGCGAGACGAGATGGGCTTGCGGTGAAATGTCTGCGACCAAAAGTCCTGCGACTAGTTGTCCGCGGCGAAATGTCGCGGTGCCATAATCAGTTACCTATCCCGGCGTGAAATTCCGTCCCCAGCGGGTCGGCGCGCAGAAGGTCGTATCCATGGCCCAGGATGTTAATGTAGGCGTCGCTGACACAAGAATGCCGCTCACCCGCTAAAAAATGCCGGGTTTGGATGGCTCGGATCTGATTGCGGATTTCCATCGGCCAGGGAAGCGTCTGTGGTGCGACAATTGGATTTTCGATGGGGGTTTCATTGCTGTAGTCCTCTATCGCTCGGTGCAAGTTGTCCTGAACGGTTTTCATCCAAACCGTCTGATTAGCTTGGGACATCCATCGAATAGTTCTCTGTAAAAAAAGGAAGATTAAATGTGCCGTTTGTAAATTTTATTAATAAAATCGATAAACAGCGTGCAATAGGAACGCATAACAGTGTACAGCGCATAATTGTTTGCCTCAGATGTTATTGCACTAAGGCCACTTGTTACAGTACCTGCAGTTCTCCGCAAGAGACCGATTCTGATCAACCATGCTAAGCAGCTGCGGAGTTTCAGTTACACGAACCGGCACAGTAACGTTATGCACAGCAGTCTCGTTGACAGCGCTGTCCGAGCGCGGGTTCTTCCTTAAATCATCGGCAATTTTTAGGAGCATTCTGTCGGTAACATGCCGCAGTTGTACACCGTCCGCCCAGTGGGCACTGTCGCCAGTAAAGGTCGTGCCGGTGCGGACCAAGTACTGGAACAACGCTTTCGGGTCCACGAACACACGGGTTCGCGATAAGCTTTACCAACTGTAATTTCTCTATCATGTGCGTGCCGAAGCGTTTGAGAAAGTTCACGTACTCGTCGGTGTCGTACTGTTCGGGGAGCCGACAGATACTGTCAGCAAAATCGTCTTGAAGAGAAACCTGCTGGGACGCATTATGGTCAAGCCGGTCTTCTTCAATTATCAATGTGTTAATATAGTCAACGAAAAGCAAACCGTCGTTCAGATGAACCCGCGTTTCATCTAATTCTTCAGCCGAAATACCGATACTGTTGTTCACAAGTCTCTACAAAAAGTTAATTGGAATTTTACCTTGTCAAGGAAAAAGTTTTCGATCGTCACTGCAAAGTGTTTTTCGATGTCATAAGTTATTTAGACGCTTCATTTCTTACCGTGTTTCTAGACGACAGATGAAGCGTGGTTTTGATGCGCTTCTGGTAATCAGCGAAGGTGCGCACGGCAACAGTAATCCGCTTAGGTGCGCCGGTACCCGGGAATAGCTGGCATTTGGCGTGAAATGGGCAGTGGGCATAACTGGCGTACTTCAGCTTCAGGAGCTTCGTCGACGTGAAGCTGTTGCGGGTGATACCTGAATCCAGATTCAGCGAGAAGGGATGAGCGTACTGCACATCGTAGCCGGCGCCCAGAAAACGGGATGCCGGTGGAGTCAAATCTTGATTGGGCGTTTCCGGCCTTTCCAGCTCTGGTTCGCTACAATAGCATTCAGCATAACATAGTTCAGGACAACATGTGCGATCAAGGAATTTTACGCTCATATAAAACAGACGAAAAAAGAGATTTTATCATTTAGCTTTTATAAACGTTCGGTTGGCCAATAAATGTTTGGTTTATCGTTAAATGTTGGGCCAGACGGTTCATTGGTCAGGTGGTCGGGCGAGAAACAAAACAATATCCGAAACGTTTTCATCAGTATATGTTTGTTACATACCTGGCGTATTCTTCATCGGTAAGCTGCTGGTATACTCCTGGCAAAGCAACCAACAGTATCAAGTATTTTAGTTGAACGACCGTCACCAGCATTATTTTAATCAATTCAGAAAATGAAAATAATGTAAACATAGTGTAAACATAGTGAAACGAGAAGACTCAAAGTCCACATAATCGTTGTCGATTCGGCGAAGTCAAGCCATGGAAAGTGAATGACTCGGTCGGGCTTTGGCCGGATGCAGTTACCGACTCAAGACTGTCCACTGTGGCGCCGCTCCGGGACATTTGCTGTTGCCGTACAGCGGCCCGTAATCGTCAGCCACTGCAGTGCATCAACGGGCATCCTCCAGCAGGTTTCAAAATTGTATGTCTGTAATGTTACACGGACAGCAGCAAAAGCATTTGAAAAGAGTTCCAGTTTCCATCTTAGCGGAAATGAGCGCACTGATACGAATCGTATGTGTATCGTATCATGCGCTGATACGGATCGAAAAGTATCAGACGATGCTGTTAGTTTGCGGTTATTGAAAGTATAGCAGCAACTGAGAGCAATGTGCAGTTAATGCAGTAATGCGTGCCGAGCGCATTGACCAAAGAAATGTAAATTATGTAATTAACATTAAGTCGTTAATACCATAAACAGCACATTTGTGCTTTCGGTCATACTTTTTCAAATGTATTATACAGCACTAATTTCTTGTGTCATTCTTCTCCCGCGCTTATATGCTGAGTGGGACGCGAGAGACTACCATGACGACGAGCTGCAAGATGATTTCTTTGCGGAAGGTGATACGGTAGTTCTGCTCTTTCTGGCGGTTTTCTTCGATTTTCTTTTAAACTGTTGCAAATTAAATCCTGATCCATACTTGTACTTAATTTTTAGATGGGAACCACGAGATCAACGAAACATCGCTGCGTGATCAATTATCCGAGCGGAGCACGATAAACGTGTTGCAGGACGACATAATGTATGCTAGCGCAATGGATAGCGACTTTTTCCACCAAGCCAACACATCGACTAAGAGCGGTAGGGAAATAACAGGGCTGGTCTAGGACAAGTTTTTCGTCGCCGCTACGATGCCGATCCTGTAATCTAAGTGTATTATACGATTCCGATATAGCTACAATTTTGCTTAAAACTACAGCTACGGTAAATCTGATAATCCGATAAAAAAACGGAAAATTTTGAAGTGAAAACTGGCTTTGGCCGGTGTTCACCGGTGCGATTCAAAAAATTGAATTTCCGATTTATACTCAGTGATGTGGAGACGTCTCTCAGTGAGTCGGCACTCGGCAGCATAAAAACTCACGTCATGACTCACTTCCTGCTTATATAAAAAGTCAATCGGAAAAATTTAAAATTATCTTTATTCTCCTTTTATCGATCGCGATTCGCGAGTGAAAATCTCGTTACGCTGTAAATTTTGCCGCTACGTCCGATAAACAGTTCTTCCGATCCGATACGATACCAAAATATCCGATACCGCTTTTCCGGTGAATACATGTGTATAATCGGACATACCGATAGCCTCCGTTGACTTATCAGACATGCCCTGGTCCAAGACCGTAACTGATGATCGGTTTGGTGCTACACAGTAATGGGCTACAGAGAGTCACAGACCCGCGCTACTCCTAGCCGGTAACTTACGTCCTTTACGGTATAATCGGTTCGTCGGCAATGGCATAGTGCGGTTACTGGTATGGGTCACTATGACGACATTGCATCCTTTGCAGACAGGCAAAGCGAAGCCATCACGACCTGGCCGGGAGGAAGTGTTCCCTATACAATCAGCTTCGCATTCGGTGGGTCACTTGCTGCAGTTTAATCACGGCTAACACTTTCTTCGTTATTTGGTGGCGCGATAGTCTAATACAGCCTATGCTGGCAGACGCATATAGCACATTTCTGATCGAGAACGCAATGCATCGGATTGAAGATGCCACATTCGGCTGCATCAGTTTCGCTAAAAGAACTGCCGAAGAGGATTTTATACTCTTTCAACGTGGAGACAAGTGAGTGCCACCTTGTGCATCGTGTGTATCATCAGGTGCATTGTGAATGTGCGCTACTCACCAGTGCACATAGGGATCCTCAAATTCAGAAAATTTCATATTTCGTAAAAGGGTAGTATACTATCGTAGTATGCTTAAAAAAATATTTTCATCTGCCATGGTCAAGGGGGCGTGGCCAGACAGCATTTAAAAGTTTGCATAATATCACATACTTTGCAATGCAGTGAAAGGAGTTATTCGTAATTAGTTTTATATTGAATTTTTACTGTAGCACCGTGAACTTTTGCAGCTGTCGAGTGGTGATGTAAGCGATGCCCACGTGCGGCGGCTCGTGTCATTGCTGCCTGAGTGTACATTTTTGAAAATTTTTTAACAATTTGTATTGTAAGTAGTAAACCGTGCAAAAAACTTCTTTTACTAATTAGCAGATATGTACGTACTCGTTCAGCACTTCATAACAAATTTTCGAAAATGTGTGTTTAGGCAGCAATGACACGAGCCACCGCACGTGGGCTTCGTTTAGATCACCACTCGACAAATGCAAAAGTTCACGGTGCTACAGTAAAAGTTCAATATAAAACTAATTACGAATAACTCCACAGTCTCCACTCACTGCATTGCATAGTATCATCAGTATGTGATAATATGCAAACTTTTATTTGCTGTCTGGCCACGCCCCTTTGACCATGGCAGATGAAAGTATTTTTAAGCATACTACGATAGTATACTCCCATTTTACGAAATATGAAATTTTTCTGAATTTGGAGGACCCCTATGTGCCCTGGTCAGTGTAAATGACGAATGCGGCGCTGTGCAGTTGTTCGTCGGTCCTCGGAATGAGACGTGGCAGCGGAGGCGCCGGGCAACCGCTTTTCTTGAGGGCCGATGCTGACGCTTCCTGCATCGTGTCGGGGATTGTGCAACATGAAATTCTGCATGCGCTGGTCATGTATCATGAACATTCAAGGCCCGATCGCGATGCATACGTTGAGATTGGCTACAACGAAATATTGGCGGGTCACGAAGCCAACTTCGTGAAGAAGCCCGATGCGCCGACATACGGAATTGAATACGATCTGCAATCCATTATGCACTACGGCGCCTTTGATTTCGCCAAATCCCGTAGTGTTCCGGTTATTAAGCCGAGGATTGCCAGTCCCCATTTGGCGATGGGACAGCGAAAGCGTCTGACAGTGAGAGATATAGCTAAGCTACGGGCTGCCTACAAGTGCCAGGTGGACTCGGGAAAGCACATGCCGCACGAACAACCGCCACCTCGATTTGTCCAGACTAATCTAACTCCAGAAGAGTGTGATTTACAGTTTAACGAGAACTGTGGATTCGCTCTAGAAAGCAATGATCAATGCAGAACCTCCAAATTGCTTATTATTTCTTGTTGGTTCGAGGCCGATACGGATTATTTGTGGAAGATGGCGTCGGCGGTGGCTAAGCATCCCTTGCGCGAAGTCGGAGTCGTTCTTCCAGAGCCACTAATTATTCCCGGCCCTTTGCACCTCGTTAATTTGCAAGTGACCATGCTGTCCATGTTCGCATGCTCTGTGGCGCATGCAACATCCCGACTGCCTTCGCTTGAAGTTAGCAATTTACACCAATTCCAAATGGTAGGCTGCCGCAGAATGATCATCCGGAAACAAGATTTTGCGCAGTTTCGAAAACTGCTCGTAATCAGCTTCACAAACACGACGCTGCAGATTTTGGAGAAAGACACCTTCATCAACTTGGAGCAGTTGCATCTCTTGCAGTGGCACGATAAGATTCAAAACTTTCCGGTATTTACACAGGAAATGCAAGATTTACTAAAATACCTTCACTGCAGCTGCGAACTCGAATGGTTTCGCAGATGGTGGGAAGAAAGTAAAATCTTAAAAAGCCCATTCGACAGCAGTAACCGCAGACTGTCGTACTTGACGAATCCGGATTTACAGACTGTGGAAATCTTTCTTCCCATTGACTGTGCCGCGGAACCATTTCCTTCTCATTTGAGGATGATTAATTTCACGCAGCCAAAATTCTCAATCAATGTGCCATTGAACTGCCAGAAAGAGCCAGCTAGCGAGTGGTACAAACAGTACAGTGGATCAACCGTTTCATTTCCACCGCAAAGCATGCTTAACATGACCGCAGCCGAATGTCTCGCTCAGTTTAGTACGAAATGCCGGCCTCCTGACTATGATGATGGGGTTCTCCCCGTGGACTATTTCTCCACCACAGCTCGTAGCGGGGTTTTGGCTATCCGCTGTCAGTCTGCAATAACCATTCGAGAATTGCAGGATATGACCTACAACATGGTCAAACTGTCATTCAGGGACATCAGCATTTTTCTGCCTGACGGTGATTACGTGGCGTATCGGGCGTTTGCCATAATCCGGCCGCGAGTTTATTATTTCGGTCTGGAAAACTGTATCGACGGTGCCAGCACCAAAAAGCTCTCCTCACTGGCATTTACCAACCTCGTAGACTTTGTGCTGGAAAACTGCCACCGCTTGATCATTCAGAAGAATGATTTCGCTGGGCTGCCGTATTTACACACGATTATTTTCATGAAATTTCGAATGGTTCATGGTCCAGCACGCATATGATTAATAATCATATTATAAGCGTGGACCTGGTGAAGGTTCACGCGCAGAACAGAATTAACGGAATTCTGGCTGCCAAACAGATCTAGCAATGCTATAAAGCGCCTACGCTATGGAAAGCGAGAAACGACGCGATTGCAAGAACTTTATGAGCAAGACTAAATTCGATAGAATTTCCTCATAGACAACTCCGCATTGCTGACTGCAGCAAGCGTGGAAAATGCGCACGTAGCCGCCACACAGTGCGGGTGCGCACAGAACACCATGCTTCCGCCTCGCGTAAGGCGGGCGTGCAGCAAGACACAACAGACTGCCAAAGCGAGGGTGTACGCATGTACGCCTGCGCTCGCATGCCTCTGGGAGGGAGGCTGAGCTCCGTCGAAGCAAATCCACGTCCAATTCCTTGGGATCCTTGACGGCTCGTCTGTGTGTTTAATAAAACATCGAGATTTAATCTCCCTTTAACATCACAAATTCCAATTACATGTGTGAATAAAGAGATCTCGAAACAAAAGTAAAAACAGTAAAAAAAATATCAACAGAATCCATTATCAAAACGACTAGGATCCTCCGACTCCTAAAGGTCACTGGGTCCTGTCAACCGTAATCCGCTTTGGTCCATTCCGCTCTGTTGAGCAATCTTTTCATCACAATGAGAGATCCGCTTTAAGGAATAAGGTGCGTATCAAGTACGACTTTTTGCAATACTGATGCTTCATCTTTGGAATAATTGCGTATCAAGTACGACTTCTGCAAAATGAGATTCTTCCTCTTGGACATGGAGGGACGTCTTGAAAGACAAGCTTAATGCTTCCTCCCTGGTAAGGTCATTCTTTTTTTTCTCGATGACTCTCTTGAGCAGTGAAGTTCTCAAGGTCATCCCTTTCTCTTTGATGTGCGACTCGTTTGGGCCGTGACGATCCCAAAAGGTCATCCATTGTTCCATAATGAGTTCCGTATTTTAGGTCATGGAGGAACTTAGCCGTTTTTTGGCTTTCAAGCATTTCTGCTTGCCTCCCTTGTAAAGGTCATCCTTCTTTTCAACCATTTTCTTCGATCGCACATCCTTTTCTTTTCCGTGTAGTGCAAATTGACGCGCACTTTTTCTTTTCCTTACCAGGTTAGAGGGCCGGTTAACGCCGTAACTCCTCTTTCTTCTGAGGCCGGTTGTCGCCGTAACCTCAACTTCTGAAAGTTTTACCCTTATTTTCTTGAACTCTTTCTCTTTTTCACCCTTGTGGCTTCTGTCATTCCGCGAGAGTGTGCCGACTCAGTAGGCCGCAACTACACTCTAAAAGTGACGTTTTAAATGTAATGAGGAAGGCCGGTTAGCGCCGTTACTCTTCCTGCTTCGGGGGCCGGATGACCTCCGTAACTCCCCATATTTCGAATCGCCTTGATCCTCTGCAACAAAACTCTGAAACCAATAGAAACACAAACGATATGACAGTTCAACAAGTTATGTCTCCTTCGCCCTGATACTGTACCTTTATCACCATTCTCGTGCTGCCGACTGATGGCCGTAACTAGCACGTCAGCGATGCCCTAAAGGTCATCACTGATCATTTGAACCGTTGTCGCGGTTCCGATCGAAACGTCGTCTTTCTTTTTCATTACGATCAGACGTTCGATCTCGAGGTTCCCTTTCTCCCTCTCTTGCAGCTCGTCTCCTTCGCTCCGGCTGCTAGTAGCACTGTGACGATTTCGGTCACGTCTGCGTTGGATACGGATCAGGTGATCTCTCGCGTCAACCATGCGCGCTTTTTAAGTCCCGTGACCTTTCTCGAGGATGATTGGATGACCTTTCGCAGACTCGTGACCTTTCCAATTCTCGTGACCTTTTTCGAGAATGATCGGATGACCTTTCATAAACGCATGACCTTTCATGTTTCCATAACCTTTGTCGAGGATGATCGGACGACCTTTCGTACACATGTGACCTTTCATTTCTGTCGGCTGACCTTGCCAAGCCCGACTGATACGTTTCTTTCGGCGGTAATTTCGGTCGTTTGAACTCGTCTCTCTTGAAATTTCTTTCGGTTTCCGTCATTTCGTTTTGCTGCATGAGGAATTTGCGCATGTTCTCAATTTTGTCCTCGATCAAAATTTTGATGACTTGCGACCATCGGCCTCCTTCCGTCAGGTTGACCTTTTCTTGCAGAAATATTTTATGTTCCTCTTTTGTTAGTGAGAGTGGATCCTTAAGGATGATGTCCAATTGCTGGATGAGTGATTCGCGTATAACCGCCTCCTGTACGTCTTGTTTCTTAAAAATCGCGTCCGAAACGGGTGCTGCAAGTCCCGCATGACCTTTAGCTGCATTGGCTAAACCCTTCTCTGCCGCAGCTTTCTTTCTTTCTTTCAAACGCTTTCTTTCTGCTTCACGCTTTTCTTGCAATATTTGCTTTCTAAACGCATTCGCTTCCGCAGTTTTAGGAGGTTCAAGGGTGACGTCCCATCCAGGTCTGCGTCCTACCCACATTCGGTATTTATCCTCCAAAATCACTCTATCTTCGGGCGATAGTTTCAGCCACGTTTTTCTTCTGACCAGGTGTCGAAATACATCTAGGTTGCCTCTTTTTGCTTCCTGCGGAATTACCAGGAATTGATTTGGCATCGGCACGGCGACCACGCATTCCCAACAAGGGAATCGTTCACCTGAAAGAATGTTGTTGCGCTTGCAATCCGGGCAATCCTTGTTGTAATTTGTCAACGGGTCGCCGGTGACCTTTACGATCGACGGTCTCCGTCCCTTCTCTGTCTTCTGATCAGTTTGGCTCCGTTCAGCCATTTTTCTCAGTTTTCACCTACAATCTCAAAATTTGTAAGTCCCGTGACCTTTCATTGTTTTCATTTTCCAACGTCTATCTTTAAGCCTATGATAAAAAGGCTATTCAGTGCTGAGCTGAAACTTTTCGCTGCTCTTTGATGATGACCTTTGTCATCCTTCATTAGCTGAACCATTCTCAACTGTATGTGGATGACCTTTCCCATCTTAGCTCATTCGCTACTCTTCTTGTAGAGTGTGGTTCGAAAGTAATTTGAGAACTACGGTCTGCTCATCTCCTTCTCATTTCTGGTTCTGATTCTTCATTTTGTGCGGTAGACCTTCCTCCCACACTTTGCTTCTTGCTAATGTACGGTGACCTTTTTCTGCTTCATAAGCGCCATGACCTTTCAGTCCTTCCTTCGTTGAGTGCTAAGTTCCCCGCTGAGTTCTCTAACTGGGCGCTACTTCTCCTTCTCATCGCTTCAGCTCGGGTGACCTTCCCCCCCGGCTGCAATTTCTGCTGCCCTTTAGATCCCAGCTTGCCGGATAAAGTCTGATGACCTTTATCTTCCAACTTTTCAGCTGAAGTCTGGTGACCTTTGGCTGCAAACTTTTCGTCTTAAGTCGGATGACCTTTAGCTTCCAACTTCTTCTTGGTCCTTCCCTCTTGCCTGCTCAGTACCATTCTCTCATGAGCGACTTTCAGCGAAGTCAATAATTTCTTCCTCTGTTACTTGAGCTCGGGTGACCTTCCGCCCCGGCTGAGCTTCCCACTGAATTTTGATGACCTTTAAGTGTTTCACTCGCTCTTTGATCCTTCCGTTCCCTTTCGTTTTGAGCCAATCGTTCATGAGCGATTTTCATTCAACGGCGTGATCGGAAATGACTTCGATTAGCGGGTTTATTTCTGATGACCTTTATGCCGTCCCATGTTCCGGTCATTATATCATAAACTCCAATAAGCCTGACTTTCGGGTTTATTTGTTTTCGTCCTTTTGTTATCCGATCAAGTAATGCTTTGTCGGCTTCGTCTTCGTCTTGGACTTCCCCTCTCAGAATTTGTTCTGGAGTCGGCTTCGGAGTTTTCTTAAGTTTCTTGACCTTTCGCTTTTCAATCTCGTTTGCGATCCGTTGGCCAAGTTGGTCGGCTTGTTCTTTGACGGCTTTTATCTGTTCCGCTCTTGAAAGGTCATTCTTGCCGTTGGTAGCAGAACGTGGTTCGAAAGTATCTTGAGATTTCCGCTCTGCTACTCTGCGAGCAGGCTCATCCATTTTCGCTCTTGAAAGGTCATCCCTGACATTAGTAGCGGAGCGTGGTTCAAAAGTAGTTGCCAGTTTAGATCCATGCTCTGCGCTTTCTTTATCCTCGTTTCGGTGTGACCTTTCATTTTGCTCAATCGTGTTCAAGTTCCCCGCTTCTTGACTAAGCTTCATCGTGACTGGCGTCTCAAAGTCTTTAACCTCTTTCTTCTGTCTTCCTCTCTTTTTCTTAACTGGCTCTTCCGCCTCTTTTGGCTCTTCCGCCTCTATCGGCTCTTCTGCCTCTTTTGGCTCTTCTGCCTCTTTTGGCTCTTCTGCCAATTCCGGTAAAGAGCGTGGTTCGGAAGTATGCTGACGACTACGCTCTGCTTCATCTTGATCTTTCTCAATTATCTCCGAAGCTGCCCTTTCAGCTTGACCTTTCTGAACCGGTAACGGTGGGTGCCACGGTTTCAGACGATCCACCGAAACGACTCGTAAATCCGGTTCCTTCACCGCATCTTGTTCGATGACTTCGACTTCGTTCGGTCTCGGGAAACTGAGAATCTTCCATACTTTGTCATATTTATTCTTGAAGTCGGTTTGATTCTCCTTCTTTCCTTGCTTTGTATCTTTCGGCAGTCTGATTAAGACTCTATCACCGACTTTGAATTGCGGCTCCGACTTCTTCTTGTTGTAGATTTCCGCGTGCTTTTCATAAGCATCTTTGATGTTGCACTTCGCCACTTCCTCTGAAAAGGTCAAGTTCCTTTTCATGGTTTCGACCCATTCGTCTGGTGCACCGTAGTCGTCAGGAACGTTCGTCTTCGTCACTACGTCTTCTGGCATGGTCATTTCTCTCCCGTGAAGCATGTAGTACGCTGAATACCCCGTCGTTGCATGTACTGCACGGTTCATTGCCGATATGACGTATGGAAGATACTTGTTGAACTTCCTTTCATTTCCCGCTTTTAGGTACTGCGACAATCCATCACTGATGGTCTGCATCTGTCTTTCAACCTGTCCTTGACCTTCAGGATGGTACGCTGTTCCAAACGTGTGTTTGATTTTGAACACGTTGGTGACCTTTTTCAGCACTTCTGCGGTGAAATGTCTTCCGCGATCCGTGTGGAGAATATGTGGCGCTCCGTGTACCAGAATTACATGCTTCACAAAGATCTTTGCGAATTCCTTTGCAGTAGCTGTTTTCATTGGCTCCGCTATGACATACTTTGTCAGCTGGTCTATGAAGACCGCGATGTATTTGTATCCTCTTTTCTTTGTTGGGAGTAGAGGTCCTTTTAGATCCGCGAAGACTCTGAAGAATGGATGACCGACTTTGATCTCTTGGAGCTTTCCAGGCGGACACTTCCTTGGCGTCTTTATGAACTGGCATCCTTGGCACGCGAGGATGTAATTCTTGACATCCGTACTCATACGGTCCCAGTAATATCTGAGCCGGATCGCTGTCAGCGTCTTTTCGAAGCCAAGGTGACCTGCTGCTTTTTCATCATGCAGTGCATGAATGATAGCCCTTCTCATTTGCAGCGGTACCACATATGTCCTTTCAAGTCTTCCTTTCTGGTCTTTGACGCGATACAGTATGCCGTTCCATAACTGGTAATGCGTCTCAAACTTTGACCTTTTATCTGCGTCTTGCAGGTGCTCCAATTCGTCGATGATCATTGCCAGGTGCGGATCTTTTAGCTGCTTATTCCGCAACTGCAAATTCGTATCATCTTCTTCTTCTTCGTCTCCTTGTAGGTTGACGATGCGGACTACTGCTGTGCTGAGTTCATTCCAATCTTTGATGACCTTGCATCTCGGAAGAGGTTTGTGACCTTTCTCGATTTTCTTTGGGAATCTCAGCAGTCTGATGGGACACTCTTCTGGGATGTATTCCGAAAGGATTTCTGCTTCACAAAGGTCATTCTGGTCTACCATTTTCTGACCATCTTTCGTGACCTTTCCATCTTTTCGTTCGGAAGCTTCTTTTCTCACTCTGTTGACCTTTATCTTGGTAGCAGAGCGGGGTTCGAAAGTAAGACGACGACTACGCTCTGCTTCATTTATGCTCGAGCGCATGTCTCCGCTTTCTTTTTCTTCCGACACAACCCTTCTCATGTCGGCTTTCAGCCGTTCTTCCCTTTCTTCGGCTAATTGTACGAAAAGTTGCCAAACTTCAATCGGAGGTTCTTCTCTGTTGAGTTCGTTCTTGTAATCTTCGAAGTTTGGGATTTCATCATACTCTTCTTCGTTGCAAGTGGGACCTTCAATTGGCGCTCTTGAAAGGGCATCTGCATTGTCGCAGTATTTGCCCGGCTTGTATTCTATCTTGAATCGGTGACCTTGAAGTGCTAATGCCCATCTTGTCAATCTTGGGTTCATACAAGATTTGTTCGACTCCGATCTTAAGAGGTTCGTCAAAGCTTTGTGATCCGTTCTCACTGTGAATTCGGAGTAGTCGATGTACGACTTGAACTTTCTGACGGCGAAGACTACTGCCAGACATTCCCATTCTGTTACTCCGTAATTCTTTTCTGCTCCATGCAAAACGCGGCTTGCGTATGCAATGGGATGTCCATCTTGGGACAAGATCGCACCTAGCCCTTCCTTTGATGCGTCGCACTCGATCACTGTCGGCTTTGTCGGGTCGAACTTCTTTAATACTGGATCCTTGCATAGCGCTTCTTTAAGGTCATTGAATTCTTGGTCATGGACTGCTGACCAATCTCTTTTGATGTTTTTGTTGTGTCTTAGCAGTTCGTAGAGATGCGCCGTCTTTTGCGCGTATCCAAGGATGAATTTTCGGTAATAGTTTGCTAATCCGAGGAATGACCTCAACTGCCGTTCAGTTGTCGGTTTCTTTTGGCCATTAACTGCCATGACCTTTTCGGGATCCATTTTGATAACATTCTCGCTGAGGATATGCCCCAGGAATCCCATTTCGCGCATGCCAAATTCGCATTTCGTCGGCTTAATTGTGAAGCCTGCGTCGACCAAACTTTGAAGGACATTCCTTAAGTTTTGCATGAAGATCTCCCAGGTCTTCCCCGCGAAGATCACGTCATCAATGTAACCGAAAACGCATCCCATTCTCTTTGCGTTCGACAAGACTTTATCCATACAAAGTTGAAAGGTCGCAGGTCCATTGCAGACTCCAAAAGGTATTCTTTTGAAACGGAACATTCCGTCCTGCGTGACGAAAGTTGTCTTATCTTTCGATGCTGGATCCATTGGGATCTGCCAGAAGCCACTTTGTAAGTCCATCTTGCCGTAGTACTTGTTTCCCGCGCATGCGTCAAGCAGTTCATCTGGGTTCGGCAGTGGATAGTTGTTCTTTTTAGTCAGCTTGTTCAGCAAAATGTAATTGACGCAGAATCTTGTTCCCATAGTTCCGTCGCCATTCTTCTTTGCGGCGAGCACGACCGGAAAACTCCATTCCGCATCGGATGGTTCGATGACATCTTGCTGTAGCATCTCTTCGATGTGCTTTGTGATGAATTCACGACCTTTCCAACTTGTTCTTGCTGGATTGCATTTAACCGGTTTGGCATCGGCTGTGTCAATAGTGTGCGTTACCCTTTTGACATCGCCGTACGGTTTCTTTGACGTGGGGAGAACTTTCCAAAACTCCCAAAATGCGTTTCGCACGTCATTCTTCTGTTCTTCAGTTAGGTCTGGTCCTAGCTTTAATCTTTCAATGATATCATTCAGTTCTTCTTTCGTCTTTGCATCCACTTCGGGATCTTCAAGTATGTTTTTCACGACGGTAGCCGAGTTGACCTTTACATTCTCTAGGTGTTCGTAATGTTCTACGTAACCGAGAAATTGGCCCTTCCTTACGGTCTTTCGGCTTTTGCTTCGGTTTTCGATAATAATTTCAAATCGAGTGCCGTTATGGTCCGTGACTCCCGTTCTCGGTTGGACTTCATTATCCTTTTGAGGAGTTGCTGTATACATCAGCTCCTGATTCCGTGGTACATGAGCGCCCATCTTGACCTTTACGCGTGTGCCGAGGTTTGGTCTCAGCTTAACTCGTTGGTCGCTGTAAACCTTGATCGCTCCTTCTGGGATTCTTGCTTTCTGCACTTTAATTCTTCGAACAATGATCTCTTTCTCTTGTTGTTCGTTCTTTTCATCGTCTTCGTCGAGGTCAAGCAGATCTTCTTGATCCGAAAGGTCACTCACTCCGGTATCTTCAGAAGTGGTAGAGTTATCGCTCGTGCTCGAAAATTCCGAGTCGGATTCGCTGCTATTGTTAGCTTCAAGCTCTTGACCTTTGCTCTTTTTCTCGTCGACGCTCGTCGACGCCTTCATCTTTACTTTCTGTTATAAGGTCATCGCTTTCATCCTTGGGAGCGCTAAGTTTTTTAGCTTTTCGTTTTTCGGGCAGAGGTTTGTCCGTTTCCTTGGACTTCCGTCCGTTTCGTGCAGCTATCCTTGGATTTGTTCGTGTTGCGCGAATCCTTGCTCGTGACCTATCCCTTTCATCGTCTTCCGAGCTATCATCTGCTTGAGCGGTATTCTGTGACCTTTTTGCTTTTCCAACTGGCGGCTCTTCCTCGCCAGTTTCATGTGACCTTTCGTCAACTTTCGGAACTGACCTTTCTGGCTCCTCTTCCAGCATCGCGTTTAGTGACCTTTCGTTCTTCTCGGTTGGCGGCCCTTCCTCGCCATTACCGAGTGACCTTTGTAGTGAAGCCACTAACGACGCTGCTTTCTTTTCTTGCGGCGACATTTGAGCCTTTTTTGCCTCTGTTACCGGGATTCCGTTTTCCTTGTCCCGAATCGCCTGGTTCAGTTCCTTGATCATCTGAGCTAACTCATACGGTGTATGTGAAGGTTCCTCTTCTTCGGCGCCTGTGCCGTTTTCTTGAGCAGCGCTTGTGCTGACCTCTTGTTCTTTTTCTTTGGTTTCTTCGGCGCCTGTGCCGTTATCTTTGTTCTTTTCTTCTTCGGCGCTTGTGCCGCTCTCTTTTTCAGCGCTTGTGCCGTGACCTTTTGGTCTCTTATCGCCGATAAAGACGCAATTTGCCATCAGCTCTTCTGTAGTCCAGTCGTTTTTCGGTACCGTCTCATACATGCACCAAGTATCTCCGCCTCTTTCGGGATACTCCACTCCATCTGGGTCTGGTGCAAAGGTCACCTTTTTCTTTCTTGGATAACCAAATAATCCAAGTTCGCGTCTTTTTCTTGTGACCTTTAATTCCGGAATTTCTCCCGTGAATATCGGTACTTCTTCGAGGATTTTGCCCCATTGTTTATTCCATTCTCTTAAGCTCCCCTTTTTGAGGCAGGCCTGGTAAAGGTCAAATAATTCGTACACTACTGTGCCGAGTCCGATTGGGAAAATGATCGCTCGTTCTTGACCTTTCCATAGATAATTAACTCTGAATTCCCAGAATAAGTCAACTCTCGCTTGCTCCAATATTTCGTTCTCTTCCATTGCTCGTCGCCTTTCTCTGTCGAGCTTTGTGATCGGGTTTGTATACCACGGGTCGCTTTTATCCGCCTTTTCGGGAATGAAGTTATCCGCTTCTTGCTGCCAATGGTGGAGCCACTTCCCTCTGGAGATGATGTAGTTCTTGACTACCGATAACCATTCTCGATAACATTGCCAAAGGTAAGTTGCTTTTGACAGCTCCGGCATGGGAAGTGTTCTGATAATCGATTTGACCTCTTTTTCTTCTTGTCTTTTATGACGTGCAATTGCTGCATTGCATTTCGGCCATTCCGAAAGGTCATCTTGTGTCATTTCTTGCATGCATTTTGCACATCTTTCTTGAGGTCGCGCTATCGAAAGGTCATCGCTGTCGTGCCAATCGTGATGGCAAGAGGTTGCTCTCTCTTCCGCAGTCCATTCTCTTGGTTTGCGGGAAATGACGCGATTGTTCCCTTCCGGCATCCGTTGTCTCGGTTCGGGACGGACGATAACTCGCTTATCCGTTTCTCCGGAATCGGTATCTGTCCATTCGTCGTCCTTTTCGATTTCAACTACGCTATCTCCGGAGGATACCTCAATGACTTCGACATCTTTATCAGCAGGGCGTGGTTCGAAAGTATGACGACGCTTACTGTCTGCTACCTCTTTGCGCGGGCGCGTGTCTCGACCTTTCTCTCGCCCTCTTGCTTTGTTGCGTGTTTCATCGACAGTGCGTGGTTCGAAAATATGTTGAGAACCATGCTCTATTTTCTTCGCATCCAGTTGTTTCCTGGCTTGATCTCGTATTTCCGAGAATAATGCTCTTTCGTCGCTGTTCATCAGTCCTGGCTCTGTCCTGGGCCCAACCATTCTCGTGCCCAGTGCCTCTGGTACTGGGAGTAGCCTTGACCACTCCATTCCTGGCACTAGCGACTGTTTCTTTGCAATCAGTGCTTCTGCTTGCATAATCTTGATTTGTTCCATTGTTGGTGACCTTTGTGTCCCTTTCGACTTCAGTGACCTTTTGCTTCTTTCAGCCTTTTCTAATCCCTGTGCCTCTGGTACTGGGATTAGATTTTTACCATTCTCATTTTGTTTCTTATCATTCGATCCCTGTGCCTCTGGTACTGGGATAGCCGTTTGCCCCGAATTATTTCTTTGTTGAAGTTCGGTGACCTTTCCTGCATTGACTTTTGCAGAGGATTTCGGCTCGTCATCTTCGGCTTCAGTTTCTCGTTCTTCCTCGTCATCCCCGTCTATCAGGATGAATTTCTTTGCGAGGAAGTCGAATCCCAATAGAACTTGAACATCGTCTGACGCTGGTCTGACGTAGAACGAGTGTTGACTCGTTTTCCTTCTTAAGGTCACTGGTGCTACGCAGTAGTGCGTTACTTCGAAGCCTGACGTTCCGCTGATCCCTTTGATCATCACCTTCTTTTTCGGTGGTAGTCTTACAGTCTGGAGGCCATTCCTTTCACAGAACTGTTGACAAATCAAAGACGTCTCTGCGCCAGTGTCAAGCATTGCCATGACCTTTTTATTTCCAATTTTGACTTCATGTGTATAAGCTTCGATACGTTTCGGTAAGTTTCCATCTTCGAGTTTCAAGACTCTTATTCGACACTTGACTGGGATTGGTGCAGCATGCTTGCTCTCTATCAGACCTTTTGAGCTCCAACGATCTATCCGTTTCGGTACGTCGGGTCGCACGTCTGAGAACTTTTCTATCCCCTTTGATTTCGGTAAGGTGTTCGTCTGCTCTTTCGCGGCGATTTCTTTGCCCGTGACCTTTGCCACTTCGCACATTAAACCCTTCTCTTGTGCGTTCTCGTGACCTTTTATCACTTGCGCAATAACTTCGTATTGTGACCTTTCATTGCGCACATCTTTGGACGGTTTTTCTTGCAACTCTGCCATTATCTCTTGCGTAATTTCATCCGCAAAGGTCATCTCGTCATCTTCACTCTTTTTCTCTGGTGACCTTTCGTACACAACCATCTTATGGTCGTTTTCTTTCATCCATTCCGTAATCTTTTTCGCAATTTCGTTATTCGTGCGAGTGGGATCGATTTGAGATGACAATCCGTCAGTTCTTGGCGGTGACCTTTCGTTGTCATTCCGGATTGCTTCTGTCATGTCATACGACTTCTCCTTCTGCGGAGTTTGCGCTAAGTCCGGTGACCTTTCCGGTCTTGACATGAAAAATCCACCATTTAGTGACCTTTGTAAAGGTACTTTCTCACCATACTGAGGCGGTAATTCACCCTTCTCAATCCGCTCTCGAAACTGACGGTTATTTTCGTCACATTGGTTCTTCTCTTTCCAGTACTTTCGGTTGTGAAGCTTTTACCATTTCCTCGAGATGCTTTCTCATCCGCCAATCTTGTTTCTCTCTTTCTTCCCAGGAAGCTTCTCTGGAGATTCTCACATCTTGCGGTGACCTTTGTGGCGGAGGAACTGGTTTCCACATACCGTGCCGTCCATTCGGCCTGTAAGCGACTTTTTGCCACTCATTCTTCTGTTGTAGAGTGTTTGCCTCATCGAGAGAGTCATCTGAGACTTGCTGTGCCCCTTCGCTCTGTTTCACTGTTTGCTGCGCCATTCGCAGAGTCAAGTTACTTTCTTGACCTTTCGGTTCATCGGCGACTTCACCGTGACCTTTCTCTTTCAGTGACTCTTGAGTCTGCTGCACTGGCAATCTCTCGTGACCTTTCACTTCTTCAACTCTCGCTTAAGGTGACCTTTCGGTCTCTTGCGCTCCTTGCGCAGTCACGGCCCTTCCGTGATCTTCCTCGGCAGCTCTTGCTTGAAATACTTTTGCCATCTGCTCAAGGAATTTCGGTCTATCCGGACCGCCTTCATGCGTTCGTTGTACGGTTACGGTCATTCTGTCAAATTCAAACGTATTTTCGACGAACTTTCGGAATCTCGCGTGATGTGTTTCATCATCCTCTTCGCTTGAGATTTCCGCTTGCGTCTTTCGCAGAGTAGCTTCACTCTTCCTCGCGGTTGCTTTCCGCGGTGACCTTTGGGTCTGCTGTCCTTGCAGCGTCACGTTACTTTCGTGACTTTCTTGATTTGCAGTTACTTTCTGCTGTCCCGGATGCAGAGTTGAGGCCCTTCCGTCAACCCTGTTCCCCGCAGTTACTTTCTGCGGTGACCTTTCGGTCGGCCCCGGTTGAGTCAAGTTATTTTCTTGACTCCCCGCAGTTACTTTCTGCGGTGACCTTTCGGTCAAATTCTTCCGTCCTTGCGGCAGTCTTTTTAAACCCTTCTCTTGTCCTTTATGAGCCCCTTCGCTCGATTTCGAGTTATTTTCTCGAATCCTCGGATTTCTTTTCCGGGTCTTTGCGTTACTTTCGCAGCATCCCTTTCTCGCTGCGGTCTTTGCCTGCAGCGGAGCACCTTGCTCCTCTATATCCGGTGGTTTCGGTTCCGGACGATAAGTAGGCTCACCGGCGCCTACTGACCTTGAACGTTTCCCTGGACCATTCCCTGGACTGGCGCACCTTGCGCCTGACCGGCACCATTCGCCGGGGCGAAGTTAAAGCCTCCGCCTTGCTGACCGAAACCGTTCTGGTTCCCACCGACGAAGCCGCCTTGCTGCCCGCCGAAGTCGCCCTGGCCACCTTGACCGGCGAAATTGCCCTGGCCACCTTGACCGGCAAAATTATCGCCACCTTGACCACCGTTATTCCACTGACCTCCTTGACCAGCACCGTTCCATTGGCCACCTTGACCACCACCATTCCATTGGCCGCCGCCGTAATTTCCGCGATTTCCGCCGCGGCCTCTGCCTCTACCTCGGAAGCCGCCTCTAACCGGGCCATATCCGCCGTTTCCTCCGCCTTGGCCACCTTGACCGGCGAAGTTACCTTGGCCTCCGAAGTTATCCTGGCTGCCTTGACCTCCGTTGTTCCACTGGCCACCTTGACCAGCGAAATTCCCTTGGCCGCCAAAATTGCCCTGGCCTCCTTGATTGTTGTAGTTGGCCTGGCCACCTTGACCGGCGAAGTTCCCTTGGCCACCTTGACCAGCATACCGTCCGCATTGGCGTGATTGTGGCACATAACCATTTGCCATTGCGTTGCGCCATCCGCCATGATTGTTACGCAGCATCAACCATTCTTCATACACGACCCGGTTGGGGTTCTGATTCCACGGTGTTCCCGCGAACGAACACGCTTGTGTGTAGTGGTTGCCGTATATGCAGTTATGGCATGTCAGCGCGTTATTGGCCATCCATCCGTCGATCATGGTGAACAGGCGCTCTACTCGCGACCCGTATCGTGGTCCTTTATTTCCTTGTCCACGGTTCGGTCGGAAGTTTCCTTGATTTCCTCCGCCACCGTTGAATCCCTGGCCAGCAAAGCCCGGGTTCGCCTGAGCCATTCCTTGGCCACCGAGCCCTCCATTCAGGGCGTTTCTTTGCACGTTTTCTTGTGGGTTCTGTTTCGGCCTTGCTGCTTGCTGAGCTGATGCTTGGATCGCCGCGATCGCAGGCTTGGTTACTTCTTGGACGGCCGTTTGGATCGCCGCGATCGTCGCGTACGATACCTGACCTTCATTTCGACCGTTGCCAAAGGTCATCTCTTGAGTGCCTAACGGCGGGAATTCCGTATTGTATCCTGGCGCCTGCGCCGAGCACGACTGGTTCTGTCGCCCATTCGCGACTTCTTCGATCTGGCCCGATCGGATGATCACGCAATCATCTTGGACTCGGTTGCCTCTCGTGACCTTATACTTTTCTTCGCCAGTCGACCAGGTGCGGAAGAATTCCTTGATATCTATTGGGTTATGGAATTTCTGTGCTCGGAGTGCCTTATAAAGGTCACTGTCGTTCTTACATCCTTGAATTAGGAATCCGATGGCCTGCTTCTCTGTAATGATCCGTTTCGATTTGAAGCGCATGATCGCCTGATAGAATTGATCAAGCGTTTCTTTGCCGGCCTCAAACTTTCTTTTCATAGCTTCCCTTAAGGCGTTGACCCCTTCGTCACGATCGCCAAAGTGTTCTTTGAACTTCGTCATCCATTCATCGACGGTTAGTTCTTCCGCCTCTTCTTCATCATCGATTTCTCTTTCCGCGTCAAACCATGCCTTCGCGTCCCCTTTGACTGCGTTGGCGACTTCCAGCATCATTGCTGCCTCCGAAAGGTCACACGTCTTCTGAGTCTCCTTGACCTGACGGATCCAACCAAGTAAAGCTTCTCGGTTGCCGTTGTAGTCGATCAACGCGGATTTCCGGGCCATGGCTCTCATGTAACCTCTGAATTCCCGTTCTTCGCGACGGAGTCGCTGTGCTTCAGCGTGGTATTCCGCGCGGTATTCTCTTTCGCCTCTCCTCTTCACGAGCTACCCTTTCCTGCTCGTTTTGGCGAACTCGTGGATCTTCGTGATTATCTGGCTGATGGTCAGATTTGTAGACGATTAGACGATTGTTTCCCTCGGTCCTGTTTCTTGTTGCCGAGGATTGACCCCACCGATCGGTCCTGAGTGCCCCTTCGCCAACTCAGTATCGTCGGTGACCTTTTCAGCTTTGACCTTATCTTCATCATGGCCGTCGCTTCGGCCAGTCCCCGTCTTTAAGGGAGCTTTGAAATGAACTTCCTTAATCGTGTGGACTTCGCCATATCCCGGGTGCGGAGACTCTTCCGTTTCGCTTTGCATTGTTCGTCTTTTGTCTTCTTGAGCTTTTCAGTCGGTGATTTTATCATCCTTTTCCATTACCGAGGTGGCCATTTCTACCAGTTCATTGCTTAATTTAGCGATTTCTTCCTTTTGATTCTCAGTTTTCAGTTGCCCTTCTCTATTCTGAACCCCTAGCACGGTGACCCGTTCGTCACTCTGTTGTGCTGAGGTTGACCACTTCTTAACTTCTTTCTTTTGACTGTCGATTTCATCGCTTAGTCGTTTGAGTTCGATCTTCGTCGTTTCTGCCAGTTCAAGGAGCCCCTTCGCTGCTTGATCTCTCTGGCCCTCTACTTCGTTTTGCTTCCTTTTCCGCTCTTGTAATTCCGTTTGCAACGTCTTGATGTTATCCTCGCGTGACTTAAGGTCATCCCTTAGTTTTGAGATGTCTGCTGTTAAGCTGGAGACCTTCCCTGTGAACTTTGTCGCATTGGCCAAGCACTCATCACGCTTCTTCTCGGCCTCATTGACCTTTGACTGCAAAAGGTCACGCTCATTCTTTAATTCCGCTATCTCTCGTGACCCTTCAGCTGATTCTTCGGACAGACTGTTGTTGAGGTCCTCTACTGCGAGGATTCCTTCCATGTCTTTATCGTCTACCATTTTCTTCAGCTCTTCCGCAGCCTGTCTCTGGGCAGCATATTTGACCTTCCATTGTGTTGCCTCTTCTTCCAGCGTGACCTTTTCCTGTTCTAATTGGAATACTCTTGCTTCGACTTCGATGGTTTTGTTTCGTTGTTCTCGTAGGGCAGCAAATGCTTGCTCATCTTTTTCATCGAGAAGCTTTTCTAGCTCTCTGATTCGCTGTTTCGCTTCATTCGATACGGGAGGTGTTGATGACCTTTCGTTGTCAGCCTTTCCTGACGCTATTCCCTCAAAGGTCTCCTCCAACTTTTCATGAACGATCGTTCGCACAATCCCTTTCGTTAAGTCAGCTTCCTTCATTGCAGTGTGGAAGGATATCTGCATCGTCGTTTCATCCTCATCGTCAGTGTAAAATTTTTCACTTGATACGGGGCTGGTACCATTTTCTTCCAGCTGTTCTTTAGAGAGCAATGAGTTATCCGAAAGGTCATCCAATTTGACCTTTTCCTCGTCAATCGGCTCGTTGCCGCTGACAGCGTCACCACCTTCGGTGACCTTTTGACTGATTTCATCGTTTCCCTTCTCTTCTTGTTCCGCCTTTTCCTTGACTTTTTCGGCCGACCGTGCCATTCCTCCGGTCTCGGCCTTCAGGTCATCTTTGTTTTCTCCGTCTGTGACCATTCTCTCATCGGTGACCTTTGCCTGGTCTACCGTGTTATCTCCGGCATGTCGCTCGGAGCTTTTTCCATTTCCGTCACTCGAGCTCTCATTCTGAGTTTCTCTCAGAGCCGTTTGATATGTGGCTTCTGAGCCTCTGGTGTCCTTCCTCCCAAAGGTCTTCTGAGCTCGAGTTGCTCTTTCGTGTTCTACTGGTCGTGTGAATGGCTTTATTTTCCGTTCGTAAGGGTTTTCTGACCCCCGAGACCGTTCTCTCTGACTACCCGTTGAGACCGGTTCGTTACCGTCTGTATCTTGATCCATGTCTTTGGTTTCCGTTGATGATCGGATAACTTGGACGATGCTATTAATGTTTCTGACACGTGTGTTAGTTTTAGCTACGTAAGCCCTTTTACACGTAAACAGAAACAAGCCCTATCCTAAAGGTCACCTTCCTTTGTATCAGCTCGACTTTATTAAAGGTCACTCTGCCTCCAAAAGAGCTTAGTCTTTTCTAAAGGTCACTCCTTTTAGTAAGATGAAACTTATTTTCCACTGTTTCAGCTTATTAGCCTACTCCGCCACGTTAAAGGTCACTTTTTCCTTCAGAACTTTTTTGTTTAAAGGTCACGATCGATTTCGATCAAAAACGTTTAACCTGAGGATATTTTTGGATTTTACTGAGGAATCAACTCAGATTTCCTCAAAATAAACGTTATTTATTCAGCTTTCAACTATCATTAAAGGTCACCATTCTCGTCAAAATTTCTGGTAAAGGTCAACTTCTCGTCAGTCGATTGAGAAAATTTTCTCAGCTGGCTACGTCACGATCTTAAGTGCCGTGCGCAAAAACTCCGCCTCCTATCGAAATCTCAGCTTCTAATTGGCTAATTTCCTAACTACGCTACTGCGCCAATCACAGTGCGAATAACTGACCAATCAGAAACGTTGTTTTTCAGATTATAAGGCAGAGTGACGTCACGACCGAATCCGAAAATTTTTGCTAGCGCGCCGTGCGCAAAAGTTACGCCTACTTTTCTGCTCAGCTCAGAACCGACGAATGAAATTTAAGGATTTTACCTATCGACCAATGGTAAAATTAATAACTGAAATTCTGACCTGCTCGTCTTCCGAGTCCAGGAATCGATCCCGCGTCCTTCCGCGAATCCTCCAGACGATCCTCCAGCGATTAAGCTGACTTCTCCTGGGCCAGCCGATAACCCCTTCTGCTTCGTATCAGCAGGACGCAGCGGTGCGTCGACCAAAAGACGTGCTGGCTGCGGGTCTTCTGTCGCGCCTTGACGTTAGCGACGACAGGGGCGCTCGACCTCCTTTTTGGGGGAGCGCGTATAATGTGTGTGCGCTCTACTCAGTAGAGACGCACCTGAAAACTCCACACCCGACAGCCAAAAGTGGCTTGCCCACTCGTGCCCCCCTTCGGGCTTCTGCCTTTTGCGGCGATCTTTTTTCGGCGCTTGTGCCCCTCCAATCAAAGCTACTTCAGTAGCCTTGATCGCGTCAGGTCAGTACAGCGTGCTCTACTCAGTAGAGACACACTGGTGCTGATCTGCTGAGATCCAAACGCTCCTTCGCCACTGATCAGTACGCGAGCCCTTTCTCGCGGGAGACCTCTTCCACACCTCGTCAAATGGACGGGAAAAACTTCAGAGATTATTCTGGAGAAACACAGCTCCTGCTACCATATAAGCGTGGACCTGGTGAAGGTTCACGCGCAGAACAGAATTAACGGAATTCTGGCTGCCAAACAGATCTAGCAATGCTATAAAGCGCCTACGCTATGGAAAGCGAGAAACGACGCGATTGCAAGAACTTTATGAGCAAGACTAAATTCGATAGAATTTCCTCATAGACAACTCCGCATTGCTGACTGCAGCAAGCGTGGAAAATGCGCACGTAGCCGCCACACAGTGCGGGTGCGCACAGAACACCATGCTTCCGCCTCGCGTAAGGCGGGCGTGCAGGGCGTGCAGCAAGACACAACAGACTGCCAAAGCGAGGGTGTACGCATGTACGCCTGCGCTCGCAATATGATTTAATCGGTATTTTTAAGTTCCCGTAATTACAATGGTCAAACTTGAAATGATTGTAATAAACAGGCGCAAGAGCCATGAGACATGCATGCCCGCTGCGTTCCCAGTATAACCATGCGCGGAAGCCCTGTTGCAGGCTTACAATCCCTATACGAAAGCCCTGATACATACCTAGTTCATCCTTTGGATATCTGCCTTTATAGTGCCATACGTACACAGAAGCACTGTAAAAGAACAACGATCACGAATCCATACTGCTGCAACCGACCATCAAGGAAATGTGGATTTTCAAGATGTTTCTCAACCCAAGCGATTCTGCCATCATGGCCGGCAAGCTGCCTAATCACCGTCTTTTTCCAAAAGGAACTGTTCCCTATGTCATCAGCGAAGCGTTCGGTAAGCTGATTTCAAGCAAGGGACATTTTTCCGGGAAAGCATCGATAAAACATTGAGTAGAAATTGGAGCAATTTAACTGCGTCGCTAAGCTATCCCTATTTTACGGTTCTTTCAGACTGGCGAGACAATATGAAGATTAAATTTGCTCTCGACGGGATTCACCACAAAACCGATCAGTGTATCAAGTTTGTCCGAAAGGCGGCAGAACCGGATTTCATAATCTTTACATTATCAAACACGTAAGCATGCCTACTGCCTAGTCAGTCCCTAGTACTCTTTACAACTAACTGTGACGCACTAGTTGATTACAAGTCTTCTTGATTCACTGATTTCAGTAGCTCCGGCTGTCGATCGAGTGTTGGAAGACAAGGAGGTCCGCAAATAATAAGCTTGACGCCGGCTTGCCTTTCTCGAGGAATCATTCAGCATTTAGTACTGCATTCTCTTGGATTCTTTCACGAGCACCAACGGCCGGATCGGGACAGCTACGTGCATTTTAATGCAAACAGCACGAACGCGTCGGCGTCGTTTCGAATACTACCACAGATGGATTCTTATGGAACTGCGTACGATTTGGAATCCATCATGCATTTTGGCCCCTACGATTTTGCCAACGGAGCCCAGCCAGTTCTACTGCCGAAGAAAAGAGGAAACGTTAAAATGGGCCAGCGTCGAGGCTTAAGCACCGCTGATGCGGTCAAACTTCATAACGCCTATAACTGCACCACTGCAAATCTAATTACACATATTGATCCGTTTCCGGCATTTATTCCTGTCACTTTGTTGAGCTTCACCGATGAACAGTGCGCTACGTTGAAAAGTTATGCTTGTTTCGGCGGCGATGACAACTGCGGTAGCAGACCGTTTCTCCGTCTGGAATGCGAAAGAAATCCGCCACTCGACAAATTACGACCGTTAATCACGGAAATCAGTAAATCTCTGCATGCAATAAATCTGGTCTGGTACGATGCGGTAAATTTTACAGCTGATACGTTTACACCAATTCGCCGACAGGTGTCAGGTTTCACGCTTCTTGAATGTTCGAGCACTCATTCCACGAATGACCTAGCAAAATTTCGGTTCCACAATGTTCTGATGCTCCAGTTATCGGATTGTCGTGACCTACTCATACAAGAAGGACTTCGTGGGATTTCACAGATTGACAATTATTTTGTTCACGCGAAGCACAATTCTTTCACTCGAATGGAACGCTTTTTCTGATTTACCGGGTTGAAACTGCTAAGTCTGGAGTTTCTTTCGTACAGTACGGAAAAGAATCTGAAAGAGCAGCCGTTAAGGCTCGGCTTACCTTATCTGCGATTTATTCAAGACCTTCACTGCAGCTGTCAGTATTCGAAATTCCGATCTTGGATACGGAGCAGCCAAACCCTGATTGCTAAGCCTAACGCCGGCGATGTTTTCTACGTCGAGAACGTCTTTCAGAGTACAGGATACACGGTCGAAGATCTGTACTACCCAGCTGACTGCAGCAAAGTGCCATTTTCTACAAATCTTGATTTTTTCAGTTTCTCTCGTACTGAATATTCTGTTAACGAACCAGTCTGTTGAAACTGCATATATGCATGACTACACTGTTATCAAGCAAGCGAGCGAAGCGAGCTTGCGTTATTATAGATGAGATTCGAGTTTTTCTGTGACACGGAGACCTCGAACCCGGGTTCCTGGGTTCGCTACTGAGATTTTGCTGCTAACCTACACAACTCGACATGCTGAGTCGAATGGCATCGAGGAACCCAAGAACCCGGGTTCGAGGTCGCTGGGTCCCCGAGGTCGCCACCGGGATTTGGCACTTTTCTGATGTAGTTTGATGTGGCAAGTCTAACCAAAGTACCCGGGTTGGTTTTTACAAAGTTTTGATGTATAAACTAGGGAAAGGATAATCTAGGGTTTTAATATGCTGCTTTTACAGAAAAGTAATACTTTTAAAACATTTTCGAATAATTTTGACCTGTTTTGTATAGCTCATTTAAATTATTTCAAGCAGTGCTTAACCAATATTTTGAAAGATTTTTTGAAGGTGCCTCATTGTTGTTAATTAGTTTTAAATACAACCAAAATCTAAAAAAAGTTAAAATTAATAAATATTTTAAAATCTTCCTAAATACTCTTCATTATTTCAAATACTTCTCGAAGTATTTCTAAGTAATTCTAAAAGTTTCGTTAAACAAATTTCTGAATATTACCAAAAAAAATTTCTAAGAAATTAATATTTTTAAAAAGCGCTAAACTATTTTAAAGATTTCAAAATTTATTACTTAAGCCTTCCAGTGTTTTTATATTTATTTCTAAATATTTTGAAAGTCAAAAATTTATTTCCAAATATTGTTCTCCAAATATCTCCAAATGTTTCTAAATTCAAAAAAATTTTAAATATTCTAAAAAATGTTAAACATTTAAAATAGGTTAAAAAAATTTAACCAATTACTAAAATAAAAATAAAAATTGAATTTTTCTTTGGATTTATTAGTTTTGAATTCTTCTAAATATATTTCTAAATAATTTTGAAAATATTCCCCGATACTTGCAAAAAAATTAAATATTTAAAATAATAGATCATTAAAGTTGTTGATGAAATTATTAAAAGAAAGTATATATTTTTTAGAATTCTATTGAATATTGCTAATGTTTCTAAATTTGTTTCCAAATATTGTTTTTCATACTCTAAAGTTTTTTTGAATATAATAAATATTTAAAAAAAAAATAAATCTATATATTTAATGAAATAAGTAAAGCAAATTAAACGTTTAAAAGTCTACTTGATTGTTTCCCGTTATTGGAAAATGCTTCTTAAAGTATCTTATAATATTTTTTACAGAATTCCAAATATATTTTTAAAGATTTCTAATATTCGGATATGTATTTTTAAATGTTTCTAGAAATATTTTGAGTTTCTAAAAATATTTTGAGGTTTCTAGAAATATTTCTCAAAATATTTCTAAGTTTTTGCAAGTATTGAGTACTACTTCTAAATATAATAAATGTTACTAAAATATGATAAATATGGTTAATAAATAATATTACAAACATTACTGAAATATATCTTTTAATTATAAATATTTCTAAATAGTTTTAAATACATTTACAAATATTTCGATACTTTTTACTTATTTTTTATTATTTTCAATTTTATTTCTGAAACTCTATCAATATTTTATGCTTTTGAATCAGATTCCGTAAACGGCTGCAATGGCGAAGCGTAACGACAGTTAGCGTAGCGGTCCGCTAAGCTTCGCGCAGGTCTCATGGGCTAGCAGACGCCGCTCCGCTAAGCTTCGCTATTTGCGCTTGAACATTCGTTTCGCTCAGTTATTGCGGATTTGCCGGTGTTCAAGTTCGCTAAAAATCCCGCCAATTAGAGGGAATTTTATTGCGATTTTTATAATTTTTACTGTATTTTCTAACAAATCTTTAGAAAATTTGCCCGTCAGCCTCGCGCGAAACGTGGCTGCATCTTTAAATTCTGCTGTATCAGGTGCGTCGGCGGACAGTTTTTTATAATTTTAAGAAATGAAAAAATTTTTTCCGATTCAGCTAAGTTTCGCTAAATGGTATGGTAAAGCCGCTAGGCTCCGTTGTTTTAGTTTAGAATTTGATTACAGTTAAGTTCCGCTAAATTTTCCAAAAACGCTGACAATTTCTTTTCGCTATGGAAATCGTAGCGGACTATTCTGAATATGCTTCCTGATATTTCTAAATATTTTAGGTATTTCAAAAAATTTATAATTTTATTTCTGAAGGTTTCTAATATTTCTGAATGCATCTGAATATCCCTGAATAAAAACTTTAATATTTCTAAATATGCTTCTAAAGATTTTAAATATTTCTAAATGATTTTTGAAATAATTCTAAAAACAATTTTGCAAATATTTTACCTACTTTCAGATATTGTAAAGTTCTACTGAATGTTTTAAATTGTATTTATAAAAATGTCTTTACAGTTTTAAATACCGTTGCAAATATTTCCAAATATTTCGCAGTATTTTTTTCATATATTTCTGAGTATGTTTAAGTATTTTAAAATAATTTTGATTTCGTTTCATAATATTTTTAAGTGCTTTTAAATATTTTCAAATAAATTTTTAAGTATTTTTGATTATTTCTAAATAACCTAAGTTCGTTTAAATTTGTTATATCTGAAAATATCTGGAAATTTCGAAAATTTTCAGATATATTTCTAAATGTTTTAAGAAATAATTTCAAATACAGAGTATTTGCTAAAAATATTTCACATACTTTTAAATAATATCAAATTTTTGTAAATATTTTAAAATATATTTATAAATACTTTTAATATGTGCAAATATATTTAGATATATTTTGAAATATCTTGAATTAAAATTTAGCTGTTTTAAAAATACGTCACAATCAGAAATTTTGTTTTCGACTTACTAGGCAGCCCCATTTCGTACACTGAGTTACTTGCCATTTAAATCGGATGCATCTCGCCACTCAAAAAAGTGCCAAGGTTACTCGACAGTACAGATACAGTGCTTCCCAGTTGCATAGTATATATTGTTACGGAAGTTGAGGCTTATCTTACTTCAGCTGGCATCGCAACCGTGACGTCGTGGTAGTAATTACGATTGTTTGATGAAACGTGTAATTATATTATTTGCGTCATTCTACATTATTTACAACAATTTTACAAATCTTTTCCCAACATGCAGCATTTCTCCACATTGAGGGTGGCGTCTGGTTTCTTAATCATCCGTAATATTCTGCTAATTAGTTTTATCGAGAAAAATTAAAATTCAAAACCAAGAAAACAATAAATAATCGTGTTTACTGATAGAACTTAGTTTTCGAATAAAACGAAAATTTAATGCTGACGGTATACCTCCAACATATCGGTGCAATAATAGAATTTCGCACAAAGCAACAGGTTGCAGTCGTATTAAATTTTGCCGCACTATTAACCTGTACCATAGGAAACTATTACTCTTTAAGAAAATAATTTTGAGACAAGCCCTTATTTGCACCAGGCCATCAACACTACAAACTACATTAAAATGCCGTTAAAAATAATCATACAATGTAGGACGAAATGGTCGCATAGCCCCATACCCAGCATTCTGTACGCAAGCGGTGCAGTGCACTTGTACGAAACGGATATTTTGAACTCAGTCGTACAGTGCACTGCGCTGCATTCGTACTGAATGTGGAGATGTTGGGTATGCGACCATTTTGTCCTAAGCTGTACAATGGTAATGCTCAGGGTGTTTTAGGGCGCTGTTCCGTCTCATTTAACTGGAAGGGTTTCTGCATTTAGATCATGTGAACGCAATACGTGCCGTTTGTCAACCATATATACTGAATAAGGTCATCCCATATCATACAGCGTTATTGTGTTTAGAAATTAATAAAATAATAATTCTGCACGTTGCTTCGTGTGCCATTTCTGTTGTTTAGTTGTCGATTTAAGCAAAAAATATACGAGTACTGTACTGCTACCCTGCACTTGTCCAGACTTTTGTACGGTTTGAGTCGTCTACACTGTAGACTTCTGTAGGCGAGTGAGAGCTAAAGCCGCTCACGTTCAATCAGTTGCCTGCTCTCTGCACGCAGTTGTAGGCCGTGTATGTGAATCGTGAACAGCGAGCTGAATGGGCTCATACAACGAACGTGCGCCTGCACTGCAAAATAAATGGACAAGTGCAGGGTAGCAGTACAGTACTAGGTGTTTGAACTCCTACTGTCTACACACAGCTGCATTATATGGTAGCCATCCTTCATTCTGTTCAACTTCTTCATGTCGCTCGCTACATGTCTAAATGTCTACATGTCGCTCGCTTGCTTGCCCTTAGGGCTGCTGAGACCTATACTAGTTAATTTTAACCTTCTACCAGTTTGGTTTGGCAGTAACTGCTGGCGAACATTTATTGTGGCTGCACCGTGATTACGTCGTGCACCGTGATTACACCGTGATTACACCGTGACTACCGTGCACCGTACTTACATTGCAATTTCGTACTAATGTGAGAATGAGTCTGAACTCTGAATGACTGACCTTGTCTGATTACATGCAAATTGATGCAATTTACTTAATAGGCACTCTGTAGAGCACTGTGGTCGCTATATTCGACTGTCTCATCACGTTTTTATTTAATTATGTTCGGTAGCGCGGCTGTTACTTTAAGTTACCTTACAATAAATTTTACAATATCTACGAGCACGACACACCGTTAGTGCTGTAATCAAAAAACCGTGAAATCCGCTTAATTAATCCAGTTAATTGAGCGGTCGCTGGTGGCACTTAACAGTAACCTTTTGTGACGCTGTGTGCTTGATATATGGAGCAGCCGCCCCAGGTGGCTGCTGGTGTACAATTCATGCATTTCCTATGGAAACGATCAGTTTATTGCACCCCATTTTCCCCTGTTTCTGTGTTTTTCCCTATTTGGGCAATAAATTCTTCTTCTGTGGGAGACCCGTTCTTCTCTCTCACACCCAGATATATCTGTATTTGGAAGGGGGTGTTAGACCTTCCTTCTGACACTTTTCTTGTTTAAACCTGCTCTGCTCAGTAAACAGTGGTGCGGCTACGTGAACTTGCTATAATTTATTGTTACTTGTAACAATTTTGTTGCCGCGAACTTGTTATTTTTCTTAATAACACCCAGAACAGATTTGCAGCAGGAACTTTTATTACGAAGGACAACTATTACTAGGTTCACCACTTATCAGTCAGACACAACAGTTTTATAACAGCGTAGTAATCACTGAAAACTGGCAATACCAAACAACAGAATTATCTCAGTTAATCTGCATTCCGAATTCCATTTCGCAGCTATTTCCAGACCTGGTTGGAGGTTGGTAATGTTCGACAAAAGAAACTACTATCAGAGGCTGCACCAAACACAGATTCGCCAATCAGTGCTGATGGCAATAACTGCTAAGAAACTGAAGGAAACAACAAGCAAATCGTTCAGTATTTGTAGTTAACAGTCAGCGTGACACAGGCCGCCACCGGTGCGGCGCGGGCCCTGGGCAGCTCTACCGGGCGCACAACACTCCAGCGGCTCGACGCGGCATCGTACACCTCCCATTCCGTCAGCGGCGCCCCGTCGCGGCAACACCCACCGCACACGTACAGCTGGTCGTCCAGCACGAACATGCAGTGTCCGTAGCGGTGCACGACCAGATCGGGCAGGCGCTGCCACTGGGCGCCTGCCACGCCCAGCTGCAGCCGCTCACAACTGCTCAGGACGGTCATTCCAAACGGCACCATCAACCCGACTCCGCCCGTTACATACAGGTAGCCATTGTAGATTTTCGCGGCGAAATTGCAGCGCGCCTGCTGCATCATCGCCGGCAGATCGCTCCAGGCGTTCGTCTCCGCGTCGTACATTTCTCCAGAGGCCAGGGGCAGTGTGTCGCGGGCGCGGCCCATGGCTCGGTATCCACCCAGGATGATGAAGTACTGGTTGTTCCACACGTCGAATGCCGCTTCTTTTCTGGAATTAAACGAACAACTCGGACAAACTTAAAATCAGGACGCCAATATTTTGTATACTTTGCTGTAAAAACTAACCTAATGACTGTGGAATTACGGATACTGTAATCAAAGCCTCGCGCTGCGGGATCGTACGCGAAGGAGAGCGCGTACGGCGAAGTGTCGGTGCTCCAGCCGTACACGCGGCCCTGGAGGCTGACCAGCGGGCCAACAGCACCGGTCAGGTGGTTCTTGAAAATGCACTCCATCTGCGCTTTCACACCACCAGCGTCATTCTTCACAATCAAAGTCAAGGCGTACGCTCGCAGATACATCCAGTGCTGGACGCGGAACAACATCCGGTTGTCCGCTAGCGGGCCCATCTCTTTGACCGTGTTCCACGACGCCAGCTCCGCCGGCAACCGGATGCGGCGCAGCATGTTGTGGTGCGCGTCGTACCAGCGCAGACTGGCTGTGTGTCCGTCGGCGGAGAACAGGCAGGCCACCTCGGTGTAGTGACGCTCCCGCGGCGCGGCAGTCAAGCGGACACACGAGGGCGGGAAGAGGCGTGTCTGCAGCTCCAGTAAAACGTCGCGCAGCGGCCCGGTGGCGGTGAGAAGAGCCAGGGACAGCGCGTCACCCAGCAGATCCCAGCGCAACTCCGGTAGAACGGCTCGGAAATTTTCCAGTGTCCAGCGCGTCGGATAGTCCACGCGGAACCATTTCATCACTCTCTAGCAAGGCAGACAGGTTTTCAGAACAACGGCGTATTTTGGAGAGCACTCACATCAAGCGTTTGGTACAGCTTATCACGTGATGCGTACAATCTACTGTGGTACTGTATTTACTGCACCACGGGGCGCCTATGTAACCCCGAAATTATGAAGAACGAAACGAAACAGCAAATATTTACATAATTATACAAGAGTGTCAGACTACATACCCACGTGGAACTACGATAATCGTAAAGAACCATCTCACACAAACAGAACGGCAAATACCTCCATAATGTTTATGTATAGCGGCGTAGCAGTTATGCGAAAAATAGCACTACGGTAAATTGAACCGAAAGTTTCGATTAACTGAAATACACTTATCTAAAGTCCACAAGTATTAAGAATTCACTCTTAATTTTAGGAAAAGCTATTACAAATTAATGTTACCACGTATCCCGCAATTCAAACCTAATAAACCTAAGAAACCTAAGAAACCTAAGAAACCTATCAAAATGTGGACCGAAAACGTTTGACGCAAACTGTCTAACACCACCATCATTGTCGTGCGACTGCCTGCCGGCTTCGGCCAGTTTCCTTACCTGATACAGTTCCATTTCCGTTGAGAAGCAAATGAAATCCCGCCGAAGAAGCGCCAGTAAGGCATCGAGTGTCAGATCCGCCTCGGCCACGGTGGGATCGTCCGGCGGTGGGGGCAGGCTTTGGCGCGCATTGGCTGGCTGAGCGCTTGCGGTGATACTCGAGGCCACTGTCGCCGGTATCGCGACAGTGGCCGGAGGCTGGGCGGTCATCCCAGCCAGAAAGTTCTGGCCAGCTGCCGAAGCCGTTGGCTGTGGCGTTTCTACGTAGCAAAGAAACCCGGACACCATCATTTAAGGCATCGGCTTTTACTATCGTAATAAAATGTTATCTACAGATACAGATACGCCTCCACCGCCGACCAGCGACTGTACACCACAAACTTGCCTGTAACAACGGCCACCAGCTGCGGCGGTGTGCCCCGTTCCGGATCGCCGCTTCCGCTGACGCTAGCGTTGACATCACGGCCGGGATCGGACTTGACGCGCGTGTTCCTGGGAGTACTGCCGCCAGCGTCGTCCGCTTTGCGTTTCCCTGCACTGTCCATGATCAGGTTCTAAACAACCAGTCAAACCATTAGTGCTATATGTTGCATGCTTTTGACAATGCTCCTTACTATTTAACGCTTGTACAACAATAAGATTTCTTGGAAACTTACGGAAATCTAAGAAACCGACGAAAACTCAGTTGCTCTAGAATTCTATGAAACCGAACGAAGTTAAAGAAACGTCATCCAAGTAGACGACCGAGCTTTCGACTGCGATAAACTATTTTAAACTAAACAAAAACACGATAAACTACGATAAACTATTTTAAACTAGCAGAATGTTAGTGTGGCTGATCAAACACTGTTTTGCGGAGTCAACGCTGCAAATTACTCGAAGTGGACGTTCCCACAAACACTGCGGGAAAACTGCTGTAATACTCTCGAAAATCAAAAGCTCCACGAAGACTGGGAAGTATCGGCAAATCAGGCTTTGACAAACAGCTTTACGTACGTACCTAATATCAAGCTCCTTCAAGAAAACAAATGCAACATCTCACCACGCGCCAAATGCTTGACAGGCGGTAATATTATTGAAAAAAATGAACAACGATTAGAGATCTAGCTGCACTTCCTCTTCTAAGTTCTGCGTCGAAGTTTAAACCGAAATTAAATCAGTAACGAAAACCAACCACGTAGACGAAAGACTGTCCAATACACATGCAGCACAAAGCCGGCGAACGGTGTCTGTGGAAGACGACCAGCGTGCGAACCTGACGAGGGAACAGGCGTGGCCGAGACAGCAGATTGGCTTACGCCTAAGCCGGCGCCGTCACTGTGGACACGGATCCTCTGTGAGTCAGCGTCAGCTTATTGGCGGTTTCTTTGTCAGGAAGACACCGCGCCGCTTTGCGCTGGCTCACTCCTTTATCAACGCAGATTCAGGAGATAAGCACGCGGGACGCGCACAGATTGGACAGACGGATTCTACCGGTAAGCACGCTTACACGTGGGAAAGGGGAACCTGGATATGAGCATCAAAGCCTCGCTCGTCGCCGCTCGATGACGTGACTGGGCGTGGGAACGATCTGAACAAGATTGGTTTGCTACAGCTGTACAGTGTTTTCCGTTTGCATGTACAGTTTATCGATTGTGATTAAATAAAAATGCAGTTCTGAACAAAGGCAGTTGTTCAACCGCTGAATGATGAGGCAAGGCATGTCGACGTTCCTCTCACGCAGACGCAGTTAAATGCTGGCATTTGAATCCGATTTATGTAAAACCAACTGACCAGGGCACATTTTCCCCCTCCAAATTCAAAAAATTCTCATATTTTGTACAATGGTAGTGTACTATTGTAGCATGCTAAAAAAATTTCTTATCTGCCATCGTCAAAGGGGCGTGGCCAGCCAAACGTTTGCATACTATCACATACTGTGTAATGCAGTGCAGTACAAGTTATTCGTAATTACAGTATAATGTCAACTTTTCCTGCAGCAACGTGGACTTTTGCGGCTGTCGAGTAATGATGTAATAGAAGCCCGCGTTCCCAAAAACGAATATGTCCGCTGTTTAGAATTTTCTGCAATCTGCGCCACGTGTCCAGATTTCCTCGAACTGCCGGTAACATGCGAGTCTGCGACCGTGCACCAACTGGTTACATCCCACACCAGCGGCTTTCCTTGGCGGACAGGAATCAGCGTCAGCCCGTCTGGCCTTTTTCCGCCTGTGCTCGATAAGCCGGTCGGTTCTAGCTGACAAGAAAAACCGGCGCTTTCGCAACAATTCTTAGCAATACTGTTCATTTCTTTGTGCCCGCCCATCGTCCCATGGTAGACGTATTGCAGGATAACCCGTGATGTCCGTTAGTTTCTACTTGAGCGCCGCACGCAATGCAGTTGTGTGCCACTACATTTACATAATTACTAGTATCGAAATTTTTTTAAAGCTCTTTATGTGCTGCCTTGCGATCAATGGCTCTACTCTTCATTAGATTGGTTTGAATTCAAGAGGCAAAACAAATTACACAACTGTGACAAACACGAATGTACAAGTTCGCAAAAAGCTTCCACTTGCTCTTCGTCGAAGCCTTCTTCGTGGTCTTGGCCTTCGTCTTGGTATTCATTTTGGCATTCATTTTGGTAATTGTTCTGGTGTTCGTCTTCGTAATCGGCTTCTTCTTCTCCGGCTTCGTCTTGGCCGTCGTCTTCGTTCTCTTCATTTTCTCCCTCCTCCTTTTCCTGCTCCTCTTCCTCGTCGTCGCTCATCGACACTCGTTTTGTCTGGAGCAGACCAATTCTGTCAAGCAGTTTGCCTATTGCGCACATGGATTGTTCCCATTCTTCCTCCATACCTGGAAAAAACGGACGTAATGCATCAGAAAGCAATACAAAGAACAAATTTAAAAAAAATGAAATGGTAACATGTCCTGCTATAGTTGAGATGCCTTCGCAAGAGATTATTATAACGTGCATTTTTTTGCAGTTTGAAGGCAAATCGACCCACAATAAGACTTTTGGTACACCTTTTTGTCTTTAAATTTTTTTTTTTGAAATTTTTTCAACCCATCGATTAAAAACCTCACCGTATGTGCGCGTACTATCGTTTTTCACGCCAATGTAGGTACACAAAAATCTTCGGCTACAGAAATGCCGTAAAACAACACAAAAGCTGTTTGGGAGTGCGCGATAGTTGTTGGGCTTGCACACGAATTTAACACCATTTACCGGCACATTTCCCTTAAGGTTACCCCTATTTTGGCTTTTACCGTTCGCGAATGTGGAGATCCTGCGATATCGACTCAAAACTCAGTCTTGACCATTCTAAAGTGTTTCTTAGTTAAAATCATGAAAAATTCAACCCCTGTAACCAGTGTCATAGGTTCAATAGTAAACTTTAAAATTCAGCATTTGGTAATTCCGCTTAAAAATTAACTAGTCTGAGTAGATTGAACTGAAATTTTTGGTTACCGGCCTGTAAAATATAAAACGCGATTCTCCTGCACCTTGCGAGAGCTTTTTTGAAAAAAGTCCATTTTAAAGTTGCAACTTGCAAAAAACACTTCGTCGGTTGTTTGATTCGACAATAACTCGAGCAAAATAAACTTTTTTCAAAATCGCCCTCGCAGTTAGACTTTTACGATATCTGTACATCCACTGTCAAAATATCAAAATTCTACTCTATTCCGTTAGTGACTAGTTAATTTTCAAAGCCTATTAACCGCATTTTTAGCTGTAGGATTCGAAAGTTCATGCAGGGATAAATCTCATTTGAAGATGTTGGCAGTCTCAGTTCACCACACATACCACGCAGGAATAGCCCGAAAGACCAACTAGACAGCCGATTGTGCGCTGCCCAGCTACACTCATGTGTGATCAAAGTCTTTTGAAACCCAGCCGTACTTTGCTATTGCTTTATTCGGCTAGTTGTTTCAGAGTTTGCATCCATTTTGCTACGGTTTTATGATCCAGTAAAACAAAAGATACCAATCGCAAACAGGTGCTCCCCATTCATTTGACTGCATGTCCAAATCTAATCGCTTGCATATACGGAGGCATGCAAAATGGTAAGCCGGGCAGGACATTAATTACAGTACTGGCTCCTCTGGGTCGAATACTTTAAAAATTCATATCTCGCCTCCCAGTTACTATATTTCTACACACTTTTCCCCACCAGATAGAGCACACTTCAGTTGGTGGGATTGCAAGTTTTGAGAAACTGGCCTTTTTGAGAAAAGCCAAAATAGGGGTAACCTTAAGTACCTTGCTGTGTGTACGGCGCTTGGCGCCATCTCTGTGGATCTTGACTTAACACGGTATTATTCACGAAAAAGAAGTTCTCTGCTCTCGGTATCCAGGGATGCAGGGTATCCAGGTTATAATTGAAGGATGTACTCGTGCAGTGGGTAAAAACCACAATCACATTTTCGGCTGCGTTAACGTCTGGTCATGATCCACCAAGCCGGATCAAAGCACTACGCACATTGTCCGTGTTCCTGGTTATGGTCCCGTTAAGAACGACGACAATGACCGATACGACGCCGGCATTCTCCGCGGTCTGCGTAATCTCCCGCACATGAGCAGCGTCTTCTTCCTTGCCATTTGTGTTACTCAGCCCAGGGCTGTCGATGAAGCGGAAGTGCAGTCCGTCCACCTCGAAATCATAACTATTGCTGAAAAGGGCGCGGCACCTTTATTATTCAGGTTGTACGCCTTTTTTCGTACTCATGGAGCAGTATGCTGTAGTTGCCGAAATTAATATCGCCGGCAAAATTATTTCTTTGCACATACACACACCTACCACTTCGTTGTTCTGCTTTGTATACGATCGCCGATGCCGTATTCGCTGTTCGCGCAGGCTTCGGTAGCCTCGTAGAATTCAGTGGGTATGGCAATGCGTGGGGACGTCGCAGAGCCCCCTTTGACATAGCTCGTTATGTAGTTAATCAAGGTCGACTTTCCAGATCCAATTTCGCCGAGCAACAGTACGACTAATCGATCGTTAGCAGACTGACCGGACATGTCGTACTCATCGGTGCCCATACGACGACGGATGATATTCCCCATGTTTGAAGACCAGCGTAAGCTTTTCACCTCTAACAATTGTAAGGAAATACTAGGGAGTCTTGGCAATGTAGCTAACCTTTCGGTCTGACAGTACTGCAGAAGGCTTATAAAACAGTTGCAGTCTGAAACGCGTTTCAGATTCTGTTAGTTTTGTGCTTTTATTGACCCGATTGAGGCAGTCAATGCTCATCTGACAACCACAAAGTCAGCCACACAGATAACAATGTCAGAATAAAGTAGCTTTCAGATATGCTTCATCGTAATCGCACTGTTGCAACAGATTGCGTATTAGCGATATGACCACAGTATTTTTAAAAGCGCTTGCCGGTAACTCGGTATTAACCTCTGCCTTAAAATTTGAAAGTCCGTGTAAATAAAGCACTGACATATCTCAGAATTACGACTTACCTGGCTACTGATACCCAATCACATATTTCCAAACGAAGCGGAAGCCGACAGACGTGATACCACTGTTATTGCTTGTTACTACCACGCCAACAAGAGGATGGCAATACGTGGCTTAAACAGTGAATACTGTAATTATTTCGAAAACCATTATGCATGGTTTTGCGATAAGGATCTGTACTTGAAGTTGCCGTCAGTTTGAATTGTCATCTAAATTCCGATAACAAATTTTACGAGGTTTCTCAAACATCCGGAAGAGGAAAGACAGCGATTTGCACAGCGGTATCTATAAACAAAGGCGGGCGAAAAACAGAAATACTTTCATTTAAATTCGCCGCCGGAGGTGCTGTTCCCATTGTAAAAGCCACGTGTGCTCGCTGGATTTTGATGCATATCCGTTGACGCAAGTTTGTGATGTGTGACCTTTATCTTTTTATAGCGGAATTGGTATCTTTCCATTAGGGTGTGGTTACCCGCGACCTGCCACTGCTGCCGGTAGGTGAGGCGGGATTGTTTTAGCGGGACTGACGCTGGGATCTGGGCCTGATGCAGCGGCACGCGGGTGTAGTTCGGCTGGCCTCCCGCTGTACGGAACGAACCGTTCCCTTGGCCTTGAGGGGTATTGTCGGGCGGAAGCGTTTTTCGGGATGGTAGGAAGACGTCGGCGCCCAGTGAACCAAGTTCCCGATTTGGCTTGGCGGAATTCGGCTGGCCGGTAGCGTTATCGGCAACATCGGGGTAGGGGGAGGTGCCGGGCGTTGGGCTGTTGCTGGCGTCACCGCTTAGACCGCTCGTTGTCGGCTTAGGATCGGCCGAGGCCGGACTGGTGCCGTCCTGACCTGTTGGACAAAATTCATTTTCCATGTTTATACTATACGCGAATTTCTAATTGCATGCAGATATTTTACAAGAATCTTTGATTATTGGCATGGCTTTCGCTTCTAATACGAATTTCTAACCATCTCCTTCAAAACAACAGCGGCATCAATTAACACGTGCCGAGTACCAAACATGGGCAATAGGGACAAATTGACGACAAATTAACATCTATGTAAAGGTTTTCGATGTCCTCTTCAAAATTACGATGTCCCCCTCCCAAAGCTCTCGAAAAAAAAGCCAGGGCGTTTAACTCGGAATTTACGGTATTTACGGTACATATAACAAAACAGAGTTACCAAATTTTTATGGCGTTGTATTTATTGACAAATGCAACCCATTACTTATGCAGTACCGAGTTTCAAGTGATGTTGACGGTGTTTCAATGAAAGGCTGAAAAAGCACGGTAATAAATGCCTAACACAACAGTATAATTACAATATTTACCACAAGAATTTATCTGCGTTTTGTAATTTTTGTTAAGAAATTGGTTTAATATTTTTTTATATTGCCAAAATATTTAATAATAAAGAATGGTACAATTTCCGATACAAAATAATATAAAAATAAAAAATATAAGATAGCTATATATATAAAAAAAAATATAAGATAGCTATATAAGATATAAGATAGCTTAAATATAAATATAAGATAGCTTTGAGTCATAGACTATAGAAACAGTGGTCAGCAAAAAATTCACTGACAACTTGACCCTTTTAAAAAACACACACACACACGCAAAATCGAAGTCAAACGGCTTTCAACACCACAACAACGGCATGGGTAACTAGTCAGCGCCCTTATCGAAGAGAATTCAAGACATACAAACAACCATAATTAATACAATCAAGCGAAAGAACTGTGATACGTACGTACTGTTAACCAGACCAGCAACGATGATCAGCAACACGGTAACTGGCACCGCGAGCATGGTTCGGTTAGAGACTGCTTAAAGGACGCTATGAAAATAATAACTTCACTTGGGGAATTCTTATGAAAATCGTGTGCGCGCTTTTATAATAGACGTGAGAAGAAATCGAACATGGCATGGTTAGAGAAAATAATGTCGCGGCAGGAGAAACGACACGTCGGAAACGATGACAATAATGTTACGGGGAAAGCCCCCGGTCAGGACGGATATGTAGGTGAACGGGAAATTTGGGTAGACGTTGCTAAGCAGCCATGCGAGCATACTCTCTGTACAAGTATCATTTATTTTACACATTTTATGTTAATAATAATAATAATATTATTTATATTAATAATAATATCATACAAGGATGAATTACTAAGTTAAATTCGGTAAGCCGCTGACACTACATCTTTGTTGGTAATGCGAAAACGGACGCCATGTATCTGAGAGCGAAAAGGTTGGCGCATCGGGGCATGTGCAAAATCGAGGTCTGGGCAAGCGGACCTCGACCATGAGTTTCCGACATTCCTTCTTTGCCCGACTGCCCCAAACAATACCGACTATCCACCGTGGTTGTGGTTGACAGCTACAGGGTCTTGTGTGCGGATAAGGAATCGGCCGTCTTGGTGAACAAAGAAAGGGCTTTTAAGGCGGTTTGATGATCTGCGACTGGGCAAGGTGCTGCCGGTACGCCTGCACGGGACAGATCGAGCGGCAGGTGGCCGCCAGCGCTACGGAGCAGCCTAGCCCGGTTCGGTCGGTTTTGGTGACCTTAAGGCGCACGATAACTTGGTTCCCGCAATCAGGGTGTGCTGAGCATCGCATCGGTCATTTCGTGGGCTGGGCACTTCGCCAATACGTTGAAAACCAAAATACAGCATGCCTGAGCATGGTAAAGACTGCCCACTGCATCGCCAGTTCGTAAGAAGATATTCCAATATGGCGAAGGCTGCGTTTCAGGCACCGCAGTATCTGCAGGGTCACAGGTTGGCTTGTGTACGGGCGCGGGGCAGCAAGGCGTCGGTAGCCCTGCAGTGCCCGCACCACGAGGTCGTGATCTATGGGTGATTTTAGGTCCGCTTCGCGGTGGCGCTTGTGTATGCCGGCGAGGTAGACAGCGACAGTGCGGAACGATTTCTTGGTGGAGAATAACCGAGCGACGTATTCGGTGACGGTATGGAAGTTGGCAAGCCGGCAAGGAAGTTGGCAATCTGGACTTGCAGGACGCTGCGAACTGGTTGAATTCGGCGCGTCGTGCGTCTTTCTCGTGGAGTTGGCGATGTGAGCGCTTAGGAGCCGGTCAAGGCTGGCTGTCAGCTGTATGTTTGGAGCAGTTGCGGGAAAATGTCTGGGCATGGATCCGGATGTTCCAGCGCTGTTGGTGCGAGGCTGCGAGCACCTGTGACCATGAAAACGAGACAGAGAATCAGCAATCTCGCTGTTAACGGCGCGTATATACTTGAGCGTAAAGGTCATGTTAGCGGAGGCGGCCACCGTTAGTATGCTGCGCATAAGGTCCAACACGCTGGCGTTGGTCGTTCGCAGGTTTCCAAGGCAAGCGTGGCCCCTTCGTTTTCACAGTGAAAGATGACTCGTTTCCCGCGCAGACTCGAGCCACATACAAATAGGCTAAGAACTGTGGGAATCAGTTCCAAATACTCGATGCACGGCTTTCGCTGGAGGATCCACTGTGGCCAGCGCAGATGGAACCATGACCCTTGATAAAATTCCCCGAGTCCGTGAGTTCCAGACGCGTCTGTATACAGGTTAAGTGCTTAGTACGTCAGCTCAGGTCCAATTCGGGCGGATAAAAATAGTTGTGCCGTTCCTGGCCGGGAGGAACTCTCTCCACCCGTCGAGATCTTTTTTCGTTTCAGCGGTAATTACAATAGGTCTTCGGCGGCGGTTGTCGGCTAGGGGAGCAATCTTCCGCCGCGTAAACAGCCGGCTTGCTGAGGTACACTTGGAAGCGAAGACAAGAATTCCGATTAGGCATTGAAGCGGTTGTTTCGTGCACAGGTCACGGTTGCTCCAGTCATAGCGTGCTTCCTCAATGCTTCGTCGCTTGTCGCCTGGTAAACTGAGGGTTTGACGAATTGAGTCCAGGTGTATGCCCAGAAACGTCAGCTGAGTCGCAGGCCCCTCAGTCTTGTCGTGCGCCAAGGGGACCCCGAGCTCACCGCACGTATGAATCATGGTGACCATTAAGTACTCCACTCTTTGCTTCCGTGTCTGCCCAGAAAAAGGTAGTCATCGACATACTGAGCATGCTGTCCAGGCCGGCAACATTGGACACGATCCAGTGAACTGGGCTGGCAAACTGCTCAAACACGCACGGCGATGCTCTGCACTTGAAAGGTAGCATTACGCCAAAAAAACTAACCGTTCCGCTGGTAACCTAGCAGGTTCCATTCCAGTGGGCACACAGGGATCAATCGGAATGCGGCTTTCAGACATCCATTTGTGCCATAAGTGCACCTCTACCGCGTTCTGTCAAGATCGACCCCTTTGAAAAAGGTGGATGATAGAACTGGCTCAATCGGTGCCCAACTTTTATCGCGCGACAGTCGCGGACACGATCGTGACGCTGAGGTGTCCGCGATGCCCGTATATCCCCGCGACGCACGGCGACAGTGCTTATGCCGCAGTCAGGCTTACCTGCCCCGACGGCGCGATGAAAAATATCGTTAATCGAATATTTGTAGTTAGGTTACTTAGGTATGTCCTTGTTAACATGACTGTAATTGTGTGATAATTAAAACTTACAAAATTATAAATTTCAATTTGTCGTGTGTACTGTTAAATCAGTGTGCTAGAGTATACTGCACCACACAATAAAAAGACGCTGGATCCTTGTTGAAGTCTCTGCCGTAGAAATATTGAATCAGTTTCCCACCTTCTTCGCCTGAATTTCATGTATATCGCATTTCTATTCTGCTAGTATTTTTCGTGAATTTTCAAAAAACCTTGCATGCACTTCCGCGGAATTCTTGTTGCAGGTACAATACTGTACACTGTGCTATTCTCATCCCCAGGATGTCTTTTTGTTTAATCGAATGATCTAGTTCTGAGAAATAAGAAAGTTATTAAGCAATGGAGTGTGTCAAACGAAAATAAAGCGTACATTGACGAAACGCTCAAAGCGTTGTTGTTTGATGGTAACATTGAAAGCGCTGTCTTCATTACTTAGTTACTCTAATCTAAACCCTTCGATGATCATATAAATATTCGGCAGTATTTTACCCACCGTTTCCCGTTTTGGCCGTGACCTTTCCCATCTCCTACCGCAGGCGCCACACCAAACGCTTGGCCGTGTTCATCTGCCTGGGCGTCGTTATCTACGTCCATCTGTTGATTTTGCCGCCATTTTAGTCGATCAACTGCTGCATTATCCGGCCGTATACGCCAAGTACCAGGACTGCGGGCATTATTCGCCCGACTTCCTGGATTTTAATAAAGCCGATGACATTATCAATCGCCTCCTCCCGATGCTGATTGTCATGGTCGCCTATGTGTTCATTATTGTTAAACTGTGGCTGAAGAGAAATTCACGTCGCCGCAGCGTTGCGATTAGTCTAAGGAAGTTTCCAGCCAAGAAAAAAAGTTCCAAGCAGAATTCACAACCCACCGCTGCACAGCCATCGCCGCCAAAGAAAACCGTGAAACCGCTCGTCGGATTAACGCTGACGACGATCAGTGTGGTGGTCTGCTGGGCGCCGATACAGACGTTCTTCTTCATGGGGTTGTTACTCCACATCGGATTGCCCAGCATCATCTTTACCATCGTGCCCACGCTGTAGGTATTCGCTGCAGGCAATATCCGGTTGGGGAGCTCTGACTCTTCGAAATTCCAAAAAGTTTTCAATGCATTCAGGTTTACCAAAAGTTTTATTATGAACCGATCTTCTTCAAATTTTGCATCTGAAACGCACATAAGCATACAGATCGTTTTTTTACACGGGACTACTGTTCTGGCATTTTTTTAACATTTTAAAATGAATTATAAAATTTTTGAAACTCATTTTAAATTTTGAACAAAACGACGGAACTCTGGTTTGTTGTAAAACGATTTTTATGCTTAGTGTACTGTATTTAAGTGCGAAATTGGAAGGTGATCGGTCCGTAACTGAGACTTTTGGAACATCTGAATGCATTTAAACTTTTTGGAATTTTCTCACAGCCCTAACTCCGAACCGGATGTTGCGCGCACAAACGGTTTCCACGCCAATGAATACAAATCATCTGCCATTAGAATGACAGGAACCAAATAAAAATGTGTTTGGGACCGCAAGATAGTGAAAGTTTTCGTGCATGTACGCGAATTTGGTGCCATGTAGCCGGTCACTTCTCTTAAATTCCAAGAAAAACTCTGGCAGTTATGTTTTTGCGAATGTGCCGGCGCAATATCAAAACACCTGACATAACAAGCAGATACGCACAAAAAACTGGTAAAAACCCTTAGAAACATGATATAGAAAATTGCTAATTGCCTAGCCTTACCTATTTGCAGCTGGCGGGTCGTTTTGCCAATGCCAGTCAGTAGTCTGTGATACAACTCTTACAACAAGTTGGTATACGTTCGCAGACTTTCATGTCACCGGAAGACTGACTCAGCCTGCCAAAGTTCAAACGCTACCAGTCTTTTTTGCCGAGAACGGGGATTTTTATCCAGAAGTGATTGAATGTTGAGAGTTTCTGGCTCGGCTTTACATGAATTGTTTTACCCGTTTCATGGGTCGTAAAAATGGAGATGTACGAGTAACTGGAGAGGCTGCTGTTGAATGCAATGCTATGCTAAGGTTTCACTGTTACAGTACACATCTTCTTTTTATAGTGTACTAAGCAGGGCGCCATCCACTGGAGACCGAGAAACGGCCGAAAAATTCACCGTTGGGGGAATCGAATGGGCTATGTCGTTAGATCCGCGTAGGCAGCACCACAGCGCAAAGTGTTGAAAATCCTTGGAAGACTTTGTCGCTGTATATGAGCCGCTTCTCTCCCCACACTGTATATATAATAAACTCTTTTCGTACGAACACACTGTCGTATGCTGCTGTGCGAGTACTAATCACTGGATCAGGATGAGCCGAACGGTGGTCCGAACCTATCTTCTACAAATTTTGCCCACAAATTTCCATAAATATGATGGTTGTTTTTATACCAACCCACATTTGCACAATGTTTTCCGAATTTTAAAATGAATTTTGACATTTTCATAAATTATTTTAAAATTTGAAATTCCCATCTACGCGATCAAGAAACCAGGTTTGGTTGAAGTGGCAAATAAAAACAATCTGGTTTGATTGTTCGCGTTTGTCTAAGAAATCTCTGGAAATTCTTCACTTTTGTACGTTCGAAATAGAAAACGCCAGAGCACATAGTCATAGTCCAGTGTTGCTGCTAAACAGTTGAAAATTCAGTAGTAGTTTCCGCTAATCGGCGCTAAACGCTTCCGCCAGGATCAACTGCTGTCAACGTTTTTTGTCAACCCGTTATGACTCATACGGTTAATGACCTGGATCTGCGTCCCGTTGAGCTGCAGCACACTCCACGTTGTTCCGTGGCCTCGCGGCACATAATAGTGGCCTAGTTGCATACTGCCTCGGTACACCTGCAGCTCCGCTCCCGACACACCCAGTGCCGGGGAATTCATCGCCTCCCGGTTGGTGTAATCGTGCACCTTAACCGTATACACTCCCTGAAGCTGTTTTCGCACGGTCACGGTCTCCGGTCCGTAGCTCTTGGTGACGTCCACATCCAGGTCCGTGTGATTGCCCGGGCTGAGCTTGGAGTACCAGTACACGTGCATCTGATTGCGGTTGCCTTCTATCGGACCCCAAACATGTAAATCTAAATCCAGCGGCCATTCGCCCCAGTGTAAAACAAACCGCCACTGCTGTCGGGAGACGACGGGGACTATCACGTGGTTTTGACCCGGTTTCTCCATCCCGCCAAGGATCACCACGGTAAATGCGGTCGGCGCGAACTCGGGTTTGGAGAGGTTGCAGTGTAGTGACCCGTCGGGAGGGTGACCGTCCAGCGACCGGATACCAGGGTGGTGGCCGTAGCAGCAACGTCCCCGGTCAAGACGTTGATCCCGGAACGAAAGTGGATGAGGACCCCCGGGTTCCGTTTGACTGGTCACCGCGTTAGTGACGTTCCCATAGCGGTACCGATGCCGGTGAAGCGCTGGTTAATGTACAGCATTGGCTCGACCACCAGCGTTTGTTGGAAGGTTACCGGCATCCCGTGCAACAAGGCCGGATAGTAGCCCGGGAGTTCGAAGTGGAGGTCGTAGCTCGGCATGCTCGGTAGCGACATCGAGAAATCTCCTTTGGCGTTCGTGTGTCTCGTTGATTGAAAGTTTTGTCGGGGTAGTCGAGCGGTTACGCTGACGCCTGGAAGGTAATCAAGCTGTCTGCATCGCGAACCACGCCCTGGATGGTTCCGTGCGGAAGGAAGACGACCGGGTTGGTCGTGGTCGTTGTAGGTGACGTTGCCGCCGCTGTCGTGGTGGTCGTGGTCGTCGAAATGGTTGTTGTTGTCGGAAGTCCCATCGTTGTAGCGTGCTCTACAATTGCTCGATCAAGAAGCTTTCGGAAACTCTGCAGGGAACTTGCATTGAGAAGTTTGTCACAATCTGGTGGCACTGCTGACTGGCTAATGGTCAACGGTGTGAAGAACGCCTTAATGTTTTAACGGTAAGTTGTAACGGTCGAATGGACGTTTCGAGCACCGACGTATCCGCTTCCATATCGGCGTAGTGGACGGTCCGGTTTAAAGCGAAACTCCGTATCTTACACGTGTGATAATATGGGTCCCGAAATGCTTGAGGAAGCTTATGTATTCCGCTGGGTCGTAGAGGTCCGGTAAGGAACAAGCCGTGGATAGTAAGTATGAGTCGAGAACAGGTCTTCTTTGTTGTAGACGTATCTCATCTCGTGCTGATACGATTGCCTGAACGTATCGTTAATTGTAGCGCCGTGCCGGATGCTGCGCATTATCGGGCTGCGCATTCCCACGCTAGCATGGATTACCGGCTGCAAAGTAGACCGCGTAGTTTATCATCGAGTGAACCTTACTGATTTAAGGGAAGTGGGCCGGTACATGGTACCAAATCCGTGTACATGCACGAAAACTTTCGCTTTCGCGCACTCCCAAACACATTTTGTTTCAGTTTATGACGTTTTGTAGCCAGAAGATCTGTATACACTGGCGTGAAAACCGTTAGTGCGCGCAACATCCGGTTCGGGAGTTATGGCTGTTAGAAAATTCCAAAAAGTTTAAATGCGTTCAGGTGTACCAAAAGTCTCATTGTAGACCAATCTCCCTCAAATTTTGCACGTAAATGCACATAACCATGAGGATCGTTTTATACCATCCACTGTTCTGTCCAAAAATTTTAAAATTTTTGAAATTCATTTTAAAATTTGAAAACATGCTAGAACAGTGGATCGGTGCATGTACACGAATTTGGTACCATGTACGGGCCACTTCCTTAATGGGCCCGTACAATTTTAAGACAAGATTTTGTATTCTTCACAATGTCATAATATGGTCGCTTTCACACAAAGAGTAACAAGTCTGTGTATGTCACAGTTAGAGCGTAAAATCAGTCTTATAAGTGAAGGCCGAAAAACAGCCTTTTGCACATGATCGAAGGGTCAGCTCGCTCTGCTGTTATGTTAGTCGGACGGTCCGACAGAAATTGAATCACGTCCTAATTTATCGATAGCAAATACTGCGACATGCAAGGCTTCATTAGCCAAAGACTTACGTCAAGACCATCAATGTCCAGCGTGCTTAGAATTACGTCCTGATACTCCTCCACCGCACGAAAGATATGTTTTTCCTGTATGCCCGGTAGGCGGCAGCGTTGTACAGAGCACTGTGTCGTTGCAGTTCCCGGTGACAGGGCAATCCTTAAACCGGAGAATCGGTTCGCCGCTGTGAATACCGGCGTGAAATTCCGTCCCTAGTGGATCGGCGCGTAACAGATCGTATCCGTGACCCAAGACATTAGTGTACGCATCGCTGACACAGGGGTGCCGTTGACCCGCCAAGAAATTCCGCGTTTGGATGGCCCTGATCTGACTGCGGATCTCCTTCGGCCAGGGAGTTATCTGCGGTGTGGCGATCGGCTGTTCGGTTTGGGCTTCGTTGCTGTAGGCATCCATTGCTCGGTACAGGTTGTCGGCAACGGTTTTCAACCAGACCGGTTGGTTGGCTTCGGACATTCCATCGAACAGTTGTCTGTAAATACAGCGCAGGACCCACAGGTGAAAGCGGCCAGTTCGGTTTGCAGTCCGAAAACGCGACAATGAAATAACTAAATAATGTCGACATCCACATATCGAATGCGCAGAAATCGCCGGTACTGCTTTACTCGCAGTATTTGTTCAAACAAAACAATTACTTACCTTTTTCGTCCTGTCCTCTATATGGCTCTATTTACCGTATAATTGTTGTACAAATGCTGATAACGTTACCTGCAGATCTCGTTAAGGGACCGGTTTAGATGGACCTTGTCAAGGAGCTGCGAAATTTCCAGCAGATGAACCGGCAACGTAATGTTGTGCGCGGCAGTCTCGTTGACAACGCTGTCCGAACGCGGGCCCTTCATTAAATCGTCGGCAATTCGTACGAGCATGCTGTCGGTAATATACCGCAGCTGAATTCCATCCGCCCAGTGGACGCTGTCACCAGTGAAGGTTGTGCCGCTGCGTACCAGATGCTGGAATATCGCTTTCGGATCCACGAACACTCGGGTCCGCGATTGCTTGACCAGTAGCAATGTCTCGATCATGTGCGTGCCGAAGCGTTTGAGAAAGGCCACGTATTCGTCACCATCGTACTGCTCGGGAAGCCGGCACACGCTTTCAGCGAAATCGTCTTGAAGAGAAACATGCTCGAACCAGTTATGCTGCAGCCGGTCTTCTTCGAAAACCACTTGTCCGATGTAGTCAACGAAGAATAAACCGTCGTTGAGATGAGCGCGCGCTTCTTCCAGTTCTTCAGCCAAAATTCCGATGCTGTTGGTCATTGTTTTCTACAAGGCAAAATCCGCCTGCTAGTGCTACGTAAAAATAAATATATTGACCGAACATCAATCACTACGAAATACGTCTTAGATGTTTTACCGTGGTTCTTATCTTCAGTGTGGTTTTGATGTGATTCTGATAATCAGCGAAGGTGCGCACGGCAACCTTATATTTCTGGCTAGTGTTCGGAGGTATATCGCATTTGGCATATAGTGGACAATGGGTATCATTGGCATATTTAAACTGGAGGAGCTTCGTCGATGTGATGCTGTTTCGGGTGATACCGGAAGTCAAAGTCAGCGAACGGGGATTGGCATACTGCATCGTAGCCGGCGCCCAGAAGAGTAGGATGACGGTGGAGCGGACGTGAACTGGCCGTTTCAGGCCTTTCCAGCTCCGGCTCGCTGTAAAATCGTCCAGCATAAGAAAGTTCAGAACATTATTGCGCAATTGTCAATCAAGGGATTCTACGCTTACTGTATACGAGTGCAAAATCGACGAGTAAAAAACAATTTTTTCGTCTGGTTCGTATAGCGTTCGGTCCGCCAAAATGTCTGGTTTACCATTGAATTTGGTTTATTATCTGGTTAGCCTAGAAGTTTTATTAGTCAACAATGGGACAAAACCGCACTGATATCCGGAACTGATTAATTTTAATCAGGGTATGTTTAACATACCTGGTGTATTCTGCATCGGTTGTCTGCTGGTATACTCCTGGCAAATCAACCAACAGAATCAAGTACAGAAATGTTACTGCGATGGCAGTTGTCGCATTCTGGCAACAAATGCAGAAAACATTAAAAATTGATCTAAATTGAAACAAGTATCTGTACACTCGCAACACGCACTGATAGCACAAACACAGGACCAAGCATCACGAGCTTCGTATACTGTATGTAAACTGGTATTAAAAAGAAACGGCGTGTGCCGCAAATAACAGGCTCCAAGTCCACATGATCATTGTCGAATCAGTAAAGAGAATCTGAGAAAAATAAATGACTCAGCTAGTCTTCTGCCTGATACAAGTAGTAAACGGCGTCCCGCAAAGGGATTTTGAATTCCAGTTCCTTACTGGACTTCCGGACTGCAGTTTATGACATCATAATAATATTAAAAACATTAATAAAATTAATACAAAAAAAAGCTAATTTAATTAAATAAAATTAAAATAATTCAGGGTATATGTCAATGAAACGGACAGAAATTTTCCTGGTAAAAAACTCCAGATACTAAAACTCTGTTCTACTCAATCGCACAAAGTGCCAAAATTCTCCGTTGCTATTCACAACTTTTAATAATAAAATATTTAAAATAAAAAAAGCCAAGTAATTCACTCACACTGACATCCCTATCATCGAATTCTCAAAAAGCGCAACACCGGAAACAGCTGTATGTGTTTTTCGTCCAACATTAGTATAAACGAGATCAAACATTGGTGCCCAGATCAAAGTAAGGCTTAAAGGCTAAAATACCAACACAAAAATTTGACCGTGATAGGAAACATAGCGACTGCTGAGAATCACGGAATATGGCCTCTAAGCCCCGTCAGAGTCAGTATCGCTTTCCCAAGCGATCTGTTTCCGGGTAAGTTAGAGCACTAAATAAACAAAAATCGTGAACAAATCATAAACAACGCGAACCCTAGTGCACTTATAAATAGGATTTACGTGGAAAACCGCACCACAATATCAGTAAATTAACAGCTACCAATCCCACGAAATTCCTTCACATAAAACAGCGAAGTCAACATTACAGCAATACTTCACATAACAAAACGGATCAGAAAATTATCTACAACGAACGCAACGAATCAGAATTTACAGGTTAAAAGCTAAATGAATAGAATAGTACATATTGCATATAATCGAAATGTACAACATTACCAGAGATAATTTCGTAACGAAAATTAGTAAAACAACAAATAAAAGGCGTTTCCAATAAAAAAATATAAAAACATGAAAAGATTATCATAAATTAACATACAAAATATCACAGACAAAATATTACATACAAAATACATACAAAATATTATTAATTTCAAATTATATACACTGACAAGAGTACCAAAGGATTACAGCTGTGTACCTGCAGATCGTCCTGGGATTCCTGTCGGAGTCGAAGATGGTGGCCGTGTTACCCGTTCTTTAGATTGATGCCCAGACCGCCGGCCCGCGTTAACAAGAGGAAGACGAAGCGGTCCTAGTCTTCGCGTGAGAAACGGTCGATCGCGGTCTTCATTCAGGCAGAGAAAACTGAATAAAATTATTGGACGACAAGTGGTGGTACTGTAGTAATTATTTTTATTACACAACTATGTAGTTTTACCTATTTATTGGCGTTTGATAGCATATGTGACACAATTATATGTCAAAAAATTCACGGAAAAATTGAATAAAGTTCCAATAAAAGCTAAAATGACTTCTTTGACGCGCACATTAGTCTTACCTAAAATTTTTTGCATAATAACGGGCAAAATCGGTCCGTCGAAATATTCTCGTACTCTTCATCATCCTGTGAGTCTGCCAGTCCAACGTCTCCCGTTTTCTCCCCGTCTACCGTCGCTTTCAGCGTGGCCTATCCCAAAATCCTCTTCGTTGCCCCGTCGTCTCTGCTCCTATCGTAATTCCCCATCGTCCGCTGTTGTGGCCCATAAATTCCACAGCACCGCGTCCATTACAGGCCCGCGTCTGTCACAGCCCCGCCGCTCCAGCTCTGCGTCCGTCACATCCCGCGCCCTCCGCAGCCCAGCTTCCTGCCATTCTCTCGGTCCCCCTCACTCCTCCCTCTCTGCAGGCTGCCCCTGCTCGTACCGTTACCTATCCCCACGTCCTCCGCAGCTCACTTTTCTGCTATTCTCTTGTACTCAACCGCCCCCCTCACCTCTGCCCTCACAGCACCTGTGGTGGTATCTAGCTATAGCGCCCCTGTTTGTACCGTTACCTATATGCGCTGCAAACCACACTGCGTACGATTATCGTCTGAGAATTTTATTTAGTTATTTACCGTCATTAAAGGAATTGCCACAAAATCACAAAGTACACAGTTTACAAGTAACAAATTACTAGAAATTCCTTTGCCATCCTATTTCATTTACCTAGTTTAATTTGGCTAGGCAAAAAACACTGGATATTGTCAAAATTGTTTTTTATGGTAAAGATCGTCGTCCAAGTCGGCCTTCCATTTGGCCGCCTGCTTCATTTCTTCATGCATCTGGGGCGTAATTTTAGAGGCAAAAAATGCCAATGGCACTAAAAAATGATTAAATTACCTAAAAGCTATAGAAATTAATAACAGCACTTACAATTTGCCTGCTGAGCGCTGCGACGCAAAAAACGCGATGGTGTCCGCATCCAGATTCAATCTGCGGATTTCTTCTGGAAGGTCGCTGTCCTCCGGAATGGTGGATGAAATCTCGTTGCTTTGCTGGCTGGCCATGTTGTTGGAAATCTTGAAGTTGCAGACTGGAGATGACTGACTGAATTCATTCTCACTAGCACAGACTTATGAGCTAGAAAAATCTTTAACTGTCAACACGATGGAACGTGATGTTCCATCACTTTCTATTGAACAATCGCATTGGAATGCATACGTTTTCGATTGCGATTCTCCCTAAAATACAATATCTCTAATTTTACGCTTAAACGTTAGAAAATTTAGCAGGTACCTATAAATATGAGTTGTATGTATTTGTAAATGAAGTGTAATGGTGATGTTTGTGATTTGGCTGGCCGTGCTATTGTGATATCATTTCCTTGTTTGGCGCGTCTGTTGAGCGTGTGTGCGTGTACATCTGTGGCCAGAAAAAGTTCCTGGCGGCACTACGCACATTTTTTCCGCACGAACTCTACCGTAAGTTCCTTGTCTAATTACTATTTACTAATTAACTTTTCTGACCTAATACTCCGAAGGCTTACACTGAATACTAATTGTTTTGTTGTACTCAGAGCAGAATTAGGATTTTTGTAATCCAGTAAACAGTTTCGGGACTTAAAAAGTTTGCCCTGGCTCTTTCGGAAAATTTTCAACACTGATCTAGACGAAATTTTTCTTTCTGCCTAAAATCAACTTTTAATCTTTTCACTCTCTGTTTCATACTGTAAGACTTATTAATTATTATTGAATATTATATTATAGCTACTTTATGAGTCCGAATGCAATTAATGACTGAAATTAATTATTTACAGGTTATTACCTGCGGGATAGCGATACTATTAGGAACACCATATAACCACACACAGCATTGCGTGAACGTCTACGACGGTACAGTTTACTATTCGGAACCAAATTATTCTGTGTTCCTAGCATAATATTAATATTGTTACATCCTAATTATTGCTATACCATTTTTTACCGCAATTTATTTTTAATATCATTAAAATGTCTTAATTGCAGATAATTTACCACAATTACAACGGACTACGACCATTTCAAGCGCCAAAGTAAATTTCACCTTAAATAATCGTTTGTAAAATATCTGAATAATTTAATATAATTTTAATGTATTATAGCAATTGATCAGTTATATCTGCTGTAATTATAAGTGTAAGCATTTGCAGGCTGACATCACGACTGTGCTAGCATCATCACAACGTAAGTCCATATGGCTGAGCAGAACCCAAAGGTCAAAGCGGAAAATGGAACCAACAGAGTAAGCTGATTTCGTAAAAATATTCAGTGAAGCAAAAGGTTTTTTAAAGCATAATTTATACTTTTCTCGATAATCGATTCCGGTTTTCAAAATTTATCAAGTATAATGCTGCTACTGAATAATATTCAATCTGCTGTACAACCAAATCAACCAAGTCTTGTATCTTTTTTACCTTGATTTTTATTTTGAAGTGTAAGCAAAATAAAAAATACAGTAAAATCAAAATTATTTATAGTTCAAAGACATCGATACTATTTAAGTCAATTAGCCGAATCACCAGTGATGTAGTGCCAGAGTTATTTGCAAAATGGAGCAGTAGAGAAAACACAAGCCAGCTCTCACAGCGCTTGCTGCGGCTTGTATAATTATTCTGGTAATAATAATTTTAGTAGGCGATATTATTCTGCCTATCGCAATAGCGATGATACAGCAACAACAACAGCAGCAGCAAATTGCTTAATAATAATCAATCAGGAACATTCTTATTTTTCGTCGTACCCGAATGGGAGCGTCGTCAAGTCTAGTATCCTTCGTTTATCATAGGTAACCTTAAAGCGCTTTACCTGGTCCACAGCATCAATTTCAAGGGTCCGTTTATTACGCCGTATCACGGAAGAATACCGTAAGGGGTACACTTGAGGTCCAGGGGTCGTCCAGAGTGAAGTGAAAGTATTTAAATTAAGTGTTTTTTTGATAGTTCGATTGAACGTGTCTGCGTTAACGGTGGTTCAATTATAAATCAAACCAAACTAAACCGTTTTTACTTACAAGTTTATTTGTGCGCGGAAAAAGCACTCCATTTGGACCTTTAATGCCCGTAAACTGCGTTCCTGGAGATAATCTCTTCGCTTGTAAAGAAACGGGTACAGGACGGTCTAAATAAATAAAGCTGTCTAACCATAAGGAAGCAAAGCCGCCAGCTTTCGGTAAAGTGGGCCACTAGGTAGGCATCACTGCACTGAACATACAAAATTCCGTTCTTTCAACTTTCATTTCATACCTGTTGACAAATATAGGTAATCAACCGATGCGTTATAGCCGTACACGACCGTTTTCATTTGCTCCTGAACATAAAAGGCGGCTGCTCCCGTTCTAAACTGATTTCGAATAAGGACAATTACGAGTATAAGCATTACTACTACTACGACTTCGCTCGTAAATTGGTCAAACTTACTGAACAGGTCAGTACTGTCATGGGTAGTGCTACCTATATCCTATAATCTACAATATGGGAAACATGGGGTGTCCTAAATAATAGCGTTTATTCATAAAAGGAAATAGCAGCATGGTCAGCGCTGTGAGTAGCATAATGGCTCACCTGCCTGTCGGGCACGTAACGATTCCACTGGCTTTCTCTGGCTGAAGCGTAGTTGAGTGGAGTTCATACGGGAAGGGTTGGCAAAACCCTTAGAATAGTCTGGGATATGGTGTGGAATGGGCCGATTCGCACAGCCCTGTTTGGGGACCACAGAGGCCATTGACTCCAGGGAAACGGCATCGGGATAATGGTTGGTTGCTTCCTGTGTCCATCCACAAGCAGAATAACCAGCATATGCGGCCGAATGCCACTGCTTTACGTCAGGAACCGACGGAAACCCTGTCGGCAACGGCGACCCAAATTCGGCTGGGGCAGAACCGCAGCCACCGCCAGGTTGGTACATTGTTCTAACCAGGAGCGCCATTTGTCATGGGTAGTGCTACCTATATCCTATAATCTACAATATGGGGAAACATGGGGTGTCCCTAAATAATAGCGTTTATTCATAAAGGAAATAAATGGGAGAAAAATACATAAAATGGATAAATCAAGATCAGAGACACTCCGATAATCCAGACCAAAATCCATTAACAAAGGGCACTTCCATAGCTAATCGTCATCATGGGCGGTTACAGAATACACCGTGACAGTACTTTGATCACCCACGTATTATGATTTTTCAATACCACTGAGATTTTAAAAGTAAGTTTTTCTCCTTCCACGTACTCACCTTTTTTCTCTTTGCCAAGACAGTACTGCATATGCTATGATAATCACCATTCTTATTACCATTACTTGTATGACAAGTAATAACCAACATGATCACCAGTCGAACAAACTTCACAGAAACCTCGGAATATCGCTTATGTTTACCTTACGTCGGACTTTCAGTTTTTTCATTATCACTTAAAATGCATTATGAAAATTAAAGGTGTAAGTTGGAAACTTGCAACACACTGTATCGGATAACAGAACATGTAATACACCGCATGAGAGGCTGGTGATCAATGTACTGAACCCGTACACTAACAGTAGTAGGTTTAACCAATCTACGAGCGAAGTCGTAGTACGGTATAACAGAACAGAAATCGTACCTACAAGAAACCGGTGATTATTATTTATTAATATGATCATCACTTGCCAGAAATTCATATCCATCCGGAGCGTTTAATCTCCACTCACAGCGTACAATGGGATCGAAATATGCCAGATATCGCGGTGTTAGCAGTAACCATTGTGAATCAGGCGCCAGATGAATTTCTCCACCACAGGTTTCTGATAAGTTACCATTACAATTATACGAGCACTTCGTAAGCATATTTCATTATCATTACTTTCGAACATTCTTTTTGGCGAAACTGATGACTAACCGGGTATTCTCTTAGGGGCAATGACGCTAAAGCAAAACCTGGGATTCGCAAATATTACATCCAGCACCAGAGTTACCGCTAACGCAAGGTACATTATGGTCCAGCGAGGCAGAAGGTTTTTTGGTCACGTAGCGTTTTCTCTGTGAGACAGCGCTTTGGATATATGTTATTATGTGCAGCAAAATATTATGCAAAATATTATTATATTATGTATGAATATTATTTTATATTAAATTATGCAGCAAAAAATTATGCTGACGCGAAAATGAAAACAAATCAAAAATATTTCTGGTACAAATGTTATGCACTAATAATTTGGCTTTCTTGGTACTGTATTTATGAACATGAACATGTCACATCCTTACAGTTGCCGATTGACTAAAAATCGCTGCTGATAACCGGCATGCGGTGGCTTTGTGACATCACTTTGAGTTTGCTCTTTTATCTAATCACTGATTTCAAGAACGTACAGTAGAAGTGCAGATGCGATACAGCATTTTGTCCATGGTTGTTACATATAGTAGAAGTAAAATTCTGGAGCATGCTACATGTAGCCGGGTTCAGTTCTTGAAGGGCATGTTATGACTTGGCGTGATAAGCCAACCCTCTACATATCTTGAACAAGCTGTGTGATGATAGGCTGATAGCTACAGATTCGAAATTCCTTACAATTAGATAAAAACTTTCCTAGATCATACGTGACGTGGCAGCACCAAAACCACTTGATGATAATAGCGCGGTGCTCAGCCAGTGCTTAATATTACATAGAGCTAAGTAATTATTTGATTAAATCGGTTTGTATCGCATTTTCTGGTCTCTGCTATGCAACGCAATGTACATAACAAAAGAAGTTGGTAAGGCGACCGCGGACCAAGGTTCGTATTATCTTATCATTCGTGGATCGCAGTGTGGCTGAGTGTGCTGCAGTATTGTGAGTGCTGTACTCGGATAATCATGAGCGGTGACCCACCATCTCGTCGACGGAAATCGACGTCTGCGGTTTTAGCTGTCGCCTCTGTGACAGTCGGCGTATTTGCGGTCGACATCGGGTCGATCCCGGAAATGTTAGTTAATGAAATGTCAGTGAGCCGTACTGAGCGAGTGAGCGAACGAGTGCCGTATATTCTATCTATAATGTGGCTGCACAATCGGCTACCGTCCAACCTTTGCGTGCTTCTTACATTCGGCTATTGGCAGGTGGCAAAAGAATTGAGCATACCGGTAGTGCAAAGTGACCCCAAATTAAAAAAAATCCTAGTGTTCTATTATATCGTAATGCGGGTAAGTGCACGGCTATTATTGATAACATCTGGTGTATTTGCCAGTTGCATACTCGGAAATGTAAAACACCATCGTGTTTACTTGAGCAGTTTTAACGTTCTGAATCACACGGTTTCCACTTTCAGCAGACACCAAAACATCAGTTTTAGAGCTGCCGAATGCGGAATCCATAGTGGCACAGCTATTTATAAAAAGAATTAGTATTGTAGAGCATGCAGAATACCGCGAATATTACTACCCCGGCAATGAACTCCGTCCACGGTTATCTTCCAACAAGAAAGGAACACTAAGACCAGGCCGGTGATGCTGCTCACGAGCAGGTAGATGCGATCAGCGGCGTAACGAGCTCAAAGGTTTGGGGTGGGCCACAAGTACTGGCTTTGGGGTAGGCCGTTCCCATAGACTCTAAGCTATAACTTTTCGTTTGGGGTGGGCCGTGGCCCCCAAATTATTAGGCTCGTTACGCCACTGGATGCGATGCATTTGCTGAACATTCGCTATAATCCCTTCGTGTCGTGCCATGCGTACATCCTCGAGGGTGGCTGGCACAAGGACATTGATTGTGGATGACATTATCGCACAAGGGCGGAAGTGGCCGAGTACAGCCTCAGGCCTTCCCTTGCCGTCGGAGACTGAGCCGTCAAGTAGTGGCGAGCTCGGGCTCGGGCTTTTTCTGAACAACTTCCGTAGAACGGAATGGTCTGGACAGGTACGGGAAGATATTTTCGGCACCGAGGCGTTTACGATGTTAATGGCAGAACTAACCGCTAGGACTAATCGGCCAACTGGATTCGGGCGTGGTGAACGGACCAGGAAACGATAAATGTATGCAGTTTCTTGGGGGGACAAGATCGATTGCGTAATTCCCAGGAGCCAGTAGAAATGCTGATACGAATCAAACTAACTAGGGATATTTTATGAGATTTGCTGCGTCCGCTTGTCATGGGCAGTACACACTGAGAAATTCAAGATAATCTGGACTTTCCTACGTTAAATGAAAGAGTCTTGGTAATCGAAACAATTTACAGTAAGAACTTACGCTCAAGTTGCCAAGAGAAGCTTTATCATAAATGCAACTAGTACTACCATTAACACAAAACTTCGACTGCGAAAATGTTAGAGTATAGCTGCCTTTTCTACCGCTATCCTTATACTCATTCGCATTACTCAGTACTCCTGGGACAGGATCGCACCGTCTGGCCGCTACAGCGCTTGAAAAAAGGCAAGATTTAATAGATGATCTCTCTGTTGCAGCAATACGGTAACGGTACAGAAACTCAAGGACCAACGCATCCTTGAGTTTTTGCGGTGTGCATATATTTAGTGAATTCACATTTGATTCATTATCTTCCTCTAAACGTTTCGTCAAGATTAATGTGTTTAGCACAAATATACGACTTTTGTCGGTACATCGCTACTCGTAGGTCGTTTTTACGTCGATATGCGCAACAGTTTTATATGTACGACTCTGCATGCGGTACAATTACGGAAGCATAACCGCCAGCAGAATTATATAAGTAGCAGTCTGTTCGTGCGCCTTGTCTGGCATTATCCACTGCTGATTTATTCGCATTAGAAGACCAACGCATCCTTGAGTTTTTGCGGTGTGCATATGTTTAGTGCATTCACATTTGATTCATTATCTTCAGTTCGATTGAGTGTAAAACCTTTAACTTTGCAGACATGCTTTCCTTTGTTCGTCACATAAGCATAAGATTTAGGAGCACAGATGGTGACCTCTGTGATGAATTCACCATCATTTAATTCGTTTGTCAAGTCCCCCATGTAGTTTCCCAATGGAACTTCCGGATCTCCTTGCCGATGAATCCACATTAAGGAATCAGTATCAAAATATATCAGGTTACGTCCAACTTGGGCCATATAATTGTATAAGTGAAGGCGGGCATGGGCAGTCGTGAACCTAATTCATCCAACCAATAAACATTTTGAGAAAAACGTATTTATTATATTAATTTGCACTTACGCCGCAAGGATAACATTAGTCTTTGGGTTAACTGGAATAAAGTCTTCCTTGGACTTGTAAGCAACTTGAATTACGGTGTCACTGAAGAATTCGATATTGTGAATTTCCAACGCATCATTTAATAAAAGTTCATAAAAATCTTTGGGCTCGGAAATAAACTGTGTAGACAATCTGTCCTCGCGCATCCCGAGTCGACCCCCAAAAACTATAAAGAGAATAGAAACATTAAGCAATTTCAACTAATGTATCCTAAGGAAATTGAAGACTTACTTGTTTAAAATAACTTTGCAAGGGCGCGAAACCCCAAGTTTTTTCCACTTTCTCGGCGTCAATAGATACACCTTCTCGAAGTAAAATTCTTCCATATACAGCTTTCTCTCTTCGGTTTTAACATTAGAGGGCCAGCCGCTGGCCTCCGTTTTAATTTCAAGAAATGCTGGATGTACTCTTTAAATAAGCCTTCGCGAGAACTCGGAAAATGCCAAATTTCGTAGACTTTATCACCGTATATCCCAGGGATAGTGCCTTAATGATTTCCACAGAGCACCAGACGCCCGTAAGTGATCTTTCGGCGTCTGTGTGATGACAGCTAAATTTTGCTGCGTCTCAGCACATAGCCGGCATAGCGGAAAGTTAATTTTTCAGTACGATAGGGCAGAACTGGTAACCATAGACATTTGGGCGGTAGAATCGTCAGGTAAAATAGTCCGAAGTAATTTTCCAAATTTGCATCAAAGTCCGCAGTAATTCGCACGTGTGGGCCAACTGGATATCTCTTCCATGAATTTACAAAGGGATATTCGAAATGACATCGGCAAACCTAAAAACACCTATCAATAAAATCAAGATTATAATCCTTTCTTAACTAATTGTACCGTATTTGTTCTCCGGCTCGCATTTATAATGCAACCGTGTCCCGTTGGTCCGGCCTCCATATAGAGCATCGCGGGGTTGAAGAGGTGCGTGAACATGAATATCTTTTAGTGTTTCACGAAAATCCTCATCCTCTGCCAATTTCTGGTCGTACTCGCTTTCCCAAATTTTAATAACAGAGTATCCCATTTGCTCAAGGGCGATTTCTCGCTGGACGGTTGCCGCATGCAAATTCTCCATCGTTTGCTTGAGATGAGGATTTACAAATGTGCGTCTTGTGGTTGCGGGATTGCCGTGCCAGTAGTCGCCATAGAATTCGTAAATAATTTCCGCTTCTTCGTCATAACCGTCCACGTAATATTTTCCAATCTTCTGTTCTCTTGCAAGTGCTTTGCCTTCCGTCATTTCAATGTAGCACAACCATTTACCACATTTGACTGACTGCGTGCGCTGACTAGGGTTTTCACAATTGCAATAAGGTTTTTTCCAGTATCCGTGCGCCAGAAAAAATGGCATATACCCGCAATTGTTAGCGCTGAAGTAAATGGGCAAAGCCCACCTGAAATACCCATGAACAACTTTCGGAATTCTTGAGAGCAAACGCGTAAGGTGCTAACATCTTGCAGTATTTGACGAGCTCCTCGTTGACATTGTACTTTCCTTTCTTTTTCTGCGATCTTTCGATAAAATCCTTTGATAAAGTCTTTTCTTTCTTTGTTATTCATCAAGCTGTAATTGAATTCCTCCCTCTTAGGATAGGGATAATTTTGCCAAAATTTTCTGGGCGATTGACGGGATGAGGGAATTTACCTTTTTGCTCTGTCGCTCCGAACGCTTGAGCCCAAGCGTCTAACGATTGGGGATTGTAATTCAAAGTATCACGAAATTTTATGCCAAATTCAGGAACATCTAGTTGCATAATTTTTGAGCCGTTCATTATCAGCTTTGGAACTATCCCATTTCTTAGTAACCATTTCAGAACAAAAAAACCGTCGAACGCTCGAAGATTATGGGCCAAGACGTAGAAGTTTTAAATAATCCGGAAAATAAAAACTGCAAAATTCTGTTGTTATATCCCGGCCAATATCGCACGAGTCAGCAGGAAAATCCATTCCTGGCCGTTGTCGTTTTGAAGAACGGCCAGGTTCGGAATAAAATTGCCCGTTTCCGGACACGGGTATGTCTCAAAATCGAAATAGAGAAACTGGGCCTGTTCGTGCTTTTCGAGATCTCGGTCCGTCAGGACTTCGGGCTCAATGTAGCAGACGTGGTCATTTGATACGTGTTCTTTGCACACCGAGCAAAAAATCTCACCGCACACGTGGTCCGTGGTACGAAAAACTCTGGAGACAAATGATTGGCAAGATGGACAGACAAATAACGTTTGACATACCGTAATCCCGTTTTCTCCCGAGCCAGCAGCGCGATGATGATTGAAACACTCCTCACCGTAAAATGTTCGGCAGCAGTCCGAACAGTATATTCTTCTTCTCAGGATTACATTCAAATCGCAGGCATTGTTTGCAACGGTATTGGCATCGATGGCGATTTTTATGATCGTATCCGCGATTGCAACGGTCGCACCAGTACGATGTTTTGAACCAAGCCGGCAGGCTTTTCAAGACATCAAAATGGTTACTATGATGTAGCAAACGAATCTTTTTTCGGCATATTCGCCGGCATAGACGATCGTATTGAGGTGGTCGACACTCGTTATCAGGATTTGGTAGTCCGGTAAGGCCAGTTGAAACTGTTGAACGTCTTCCAAAGTATATTGTCGAAGATCCAGTCCTGCGTTAGCAATGAGTTCTTTAGCCATTTTGTCTGCAGCGTTCTGTCGGAAGCCGTACAGAGTTTTTAGTGTGATACAAGCGTTCGTACAGCGGTATATTGTCATCTGCGAGGGCCTTAGCTATAACAAGCGCACGAGCCAAACAGAGGTTATCTGAATTACGAACAGGTATTACGCTCCTCATGGTCTCCAGCTTTTTGCGCAATAATAAAGGAACATCGTATCGACAGGATCCAGCGGGAAGGTTGGAATGGTGGATTTCCAGCTCAAAAGAATCATCCAGTACAAATTCTTGATTGGAATTGAGTACGCGGGAAACTTCTTTCATCAATCGCGCAACGGTTAGCTGATCACGACGAATGAAAGGTGTGAATAGGGTACGAGAGGTGACGGCTATGCAACTTGATTCTTACCCGCTCGTGATCTGGGATGTCAGTAAGGATTTCATTTAAAATTTCGTTCAAAATGGCTGTTATGACATCGGGAATCTCAGCAAAAGGAATATGACTGAGGCGATGAACTTTGCACGCAAATCTTTTACACGTCATCTGATAACGGCGATTGTAAAATCGTTTATCGGTTTCAACACGAAAAGTTCTTTATATGAAGCGGGTCTTCGGTAACATCGTCATCATCAACAGCATTAGTATCGTTATCATTATTAGAATCAACTGAATCCAGCGTCAGCAGCTATGCGAGGCATTTTGCAAGCAGAAAGGTCACAGCAACTGGTTCTTAATGACAGAAAAGTGTTCCTGACACTGCTTCACAAATTCTAACTCATCTGACTTTATATCAACACAATTTTTTATGGTATCGCCAGATCTGATACGTACAGACATGGCTGAGTCATCAGAGGCAGTCGTAGTACGGTTTTCATGAACAAAAGCTGCTTGGGTATTGGACGTGGTGTCGATAATGCACCAAGATAGGGTTTCGGATGCGCATTGGCGGTGGAGGCGGAGACTGTTTTCTGGCGGTACTTTGCAAAAGCAGGCGTATTGGTCCATTCTACAATCTTTTCCAGAATATCCATTCCGACAACCAGTTCATTGCACCGCGTATTTTTTATGGCGGGCAATAACGAACTGTACGTTGGATTTTTATGCAACCGGTAAAAGCCATGAAAGGATTATTGGATCCTTTTCTGACAAAGATGCTATACGCATCGCGGTACTGTGAATAACTTCGGAAGGTCCGGTCGTCCCGTTTATCAGTAAAGGTCTGGTAGAGCCAGTCCACGGATTCAGCGTTTGCTAATCTGATACGCTTGGCAGGTGGCACGAGATGCTGGTCCCCAGAATCCGCTGGCGCTGCAGTAACAGTATCTACAAAATAAATAATGTAAATAATCAAAAAAGAGTTAAGGATCAGGATAAGAAACTTACTTTTGACGATGATGGAAGTGCAGGTACTGGGTCCAGCAACTTCAGCAGTCGGAGATGTAGTGACAACAGAGAACGGAACGGAAAGCGGTGCTGTTGAAACCGACAGCGACTGATCTGTGATGGGTAATGGATCGGGAAGTTGTTGATCACCAGGTGAGCTGTAGGTTGCTGCAGAGTGTTATGTGGCGACAGAATAATGTAGAGATGGCGCTGCTTGTAGTATTCGTAGCGGGCAATATATCCTTGCACTGGATCAATGCCTGCAATATATATATACCTTTGGAAAATAAGTTGCAATAACAAACAAAGCATAAGACTCGCTTTTAAGTCTTCCAGGCGGCCATATAATGGTGTTAAACGGAATATCTGGTCACCCTGCAACATGAAAATGAAACTTGAGGCGTATGTTGTTGCTGCTGCTGGCACAGAAATAAAAATTGTGTAGATACCGTGGTGGCAGATTTCCGCACCAGTTGCTTCATCTATAAAATTAAAGAGTTTCTCAGCTATAAATTAAGTGAACGAGATGATAAAAACTTTTAACCTTTAAAATCGGCTGAATGGGTGGTGGAGACCACGGACTTGATTGAAGGTGTAGTTCTGGCTGTTGCTGTTGTTGCTGTTGTTGTTGTTGTTGCGTAACTACAACAAATTTATATTTCAACAACTGTACAAAAATTTTGCGTTTAATTATACCCAAAGTACTTGTTGTCGGAGTCGTAAGAACATTATAGTCCTGCAGCTGAATTTCCAGGTCACTTAAAACTTTATCCCAAAGAGCTTCGCCATCAAACGCATTAAGATCATCCATTATCCATTACGTTTAAAGAATCAACAACGAATGAAAGCAAGTAGAGAAAAAAGGAAAGCAGAATAAAACTATTACAGTTATATAGTATCAGCAGAATGCAACTGCTACATTTTGCAGTGCAACATTTTGTCACACAATTTTCAGAACAGCAAAATGTATCAAGTAAAATAAAGTGACGTGACGGCTTCAACAGGCTGACGGCAGTACGGGCAGAGGCTTCCTCGGTCTAGGGTCGCTTTGGCGCACTGTCCGCACATGACCAAATGCTTACACGGACTGATCAGCGTGTTGGCATACCGCGACAGACAGATTTTACATTTCAACTGCTCAACGGTGCGGGCATCGTCTCCGACAGTACTTCGGTGGCATAGTGCAAAAAATGCTTTTGCTCAAAATCGGCGTTGTGGAACTCCACCGCTTCTTCCAATTCCTCCAAAAATAGAAACGGCCCTTCTTCTTGGCCTTAGCGGCATCAATTTGGTCTTGACTGAAGCCAACGAGCCGTGCTTTGTTTTCCAAAACTGTCATACCTACATATTATTATTATTATTAAAAATAAAAGTAACAAACAGATGAAACCCACCTTGTATTCCAATGTCGGTAACAGGGGACTTGCAAGCTCGTATAACATCGTTGATGAACCGTTTGCCTTTACATTCATCAGATATGCACAGGCTGGTGATTGGCGGGCATGTTCAATCCATGGTTCCAGATCCAGCGGCAATCCAGAAATGAAGACATAGCAGTAAAAACAGCGTACAGCATCCGGGCATACCGAAACTCCCGGCACAGTAAGACCTGCGTAATAATAAAAAACCCATTGTCCTGTAAACAACGGGCGACCGGAAGCGCGAAGCGCTCCGGTCGACGTTGTTACGTCCGACACATTAGCCAAATGTGTCGGCGAGCAACGGGGCCCCACCCCTTCTTCTTGGTTTAACTGTTCGACCAGCAATCGTGAGTTGTTGTTTTTCTGTCAACTTGATAGCCAAAAGAATGTTTTGTTGTAAAGCTCACCGCAGTTGTAGAATCCAGCTTCGGCCAGCTTGTACACCAAGTGTTTTTTCTTCGGGCCACGGTCTGTCGTCAAAGGAAAACGCCCGCGCATACATGGTGTTATACTTTGCGCAGTCGGGATTGTTTGGTGGTGAGCGGTTGTACTTAATGTTGTCCTTATCGTAATCCATCCGCAGCCCGTTGCATTCCACCCACATCTGTGGGAAGTTATCTTTAACTGCTTTGCCAAAGCATGGATTCTTGCACGGTGTTCGATAGATGCCCGTTAGACATGTCCCTCAATCTCACAGCAGTAAACACAACGGATCTGGTGCTGGATCCCCGTGCAGTACCAGCCCAGTTCGGCGTACTCTTTCGCCACTTCGAGGGTAATTTACCCCCACAACCACGAAATGTTTCAATGCGATTCTCAACACTTTCGGCTGGATAGCGCGGATCCCCACGAGGGCCAAAAGCACTTGCAAAACCGTCCATTGTTCTGTTAGCGTGTAGCCGTGCGTGCGTGCGTGTGTGCTCTGCTCTACGGTTTATAAAGCCCAGTGTGAACAACAAAATGCTGAGCAACAAATTGCTGAACCGGATTTTGTGGTCAGGGTGTTTAGTGTATTTGATTATTATAAATACAGGCTTCTAATTCCAACTCGTTTTCATTATTCTTCCTGACACTTTTAGTTAGTCTACCTTTTCTTCTGATATACCATGACTAGTCTGCCTCCTTCCAAACGCGGTTTCGTACCCGATAAAACTGATCTTGTCGGGAAGCAAAGCGCAAGTTTACGAGCGGAAAAGATCGCTTTCCACTATGAAGGATTCCCTACCATGAAGTTCGGGTACGACAAGTTCATCTGCACCCGCATCAACAGTGACACCCAGGCCTTGGAGTTCATAATTGGCGACTTTACGACTGCCAGTCCTCCTGGACCAGATGCGAAATGGACGCTGGGAGAGAAACACATTTTTCTCACCAACGACCAGTTCATGCGCCTCGTTGGACTCATCTACAACAACATTACGACTTTAATCCGGGATCCACAGCTAACCAGCGGTAACCTGTCCACCCTGTTTCACCTCGGAAACGACGTCTATTTTGTGTGGTCAAGCTATGACAGTGTAGCGCTGGCCAATATCCGCCAGTTCTGCAAGAGAGGCAACGGCGACATGCAGGCCACCAAGAATGGTGTTTCTTTTGGGATAAAATCGTTTGAATCACTTCGTACCACCATCCAAGACCTGTCAATGTTCAAGGACATCAATGCTTTGTTGAAAGCACGTGGCTCGCTAGTGATTCACAACGAACCAACGGCAGCGGATTTTCAAGCCTGTTGGCTGGCCTACCGTTCACCATGTATGGTATGTGGCTTGACCGTCTGCACGAGAACTGTGCACGTTGCGGGAAATGGTCACGTTGTTTACACAACCAACTGTTCGTGAAGCCAGCCATGCCTGTGAATGGGGATTGGGTACACTGAATCTAACGGATGAAATGATGAACGACATCATTACTGAGCTTGGAAATGGCAAACGTCTCATTGGCATGATGTTGTTACTGCGTCCTTGGGGCCAGCTTACCGGATTTGACGACATTTTGGGTTTTAACGCCAAACAGTTTTGGACCAGCATAAGGATACCCTGTGGGAGTCTGTCAAGCGTATTGCTATGGAGAAGCTGAAGATTACGGAGATTGGAGACGGGAAGATGAAACTGCCTATCGAAATCAACAAGGCCCAGGAAGGAAACAGCGGCAACGGTGGTGAAGACGGTGGTGTCTAAAGCGACGGAATCGTTTGCGTTTTGTGTTACGGTAAAGCATGTCTGTGTTACCATAAAATGTGAAATGTAAACGCTAAAAAGTGCTGATTGCTTCTACTTCTACCTCAGGGACATAAAATGTGAAATGTAAAACCCAAAAAAATTTGCTGCTTTTTTATTTTATTCAAGCTCTGCATACATTGCTGTGTTCATGTTAAAGTGATTGTTTACCCATTGACAAACCATTGCATCATTGTTTGCGTAATTTTTTGTGAAATAATGAATAATGTCTCTATATGATTCTCCGCTTGCGCGCTTATAAATAAAAAAAATGCAAAATTGACCGCAGACTGTCGAAAACGTTTGTTGTATACGTTCCATTTGATAAACAACATGTAAATCAGTTAACCATTCTCTAATCTCGTCAAAATACTCCACAGATCGTCCGTATGAGTCGAAAAACTCGATGGATGACGGCTCGCTTTGATAGAATGCTAACCAGTGTTCACCAGAACCACTGGATTTGTCCGTGTTGACGATGTAGGCGGCAGGTAAAACATTGGAGCGTTCGGGAAGTGTATCCCGGGCATAAACTCCTCGAAATATCCTCTCCGTTTTGGATTTTGGCAAAGTATCTTTGTCATTGTTCGATTATCCATTTTAGTTAGTTGGTAAAGTCACAAATTAGCTGACGAAAATTGTTAATTTCTATTACCGCGTCAAACGTAAGAAATGTGACCATGATCGTGGGCTGCTTGAGCGGTTGGTTGAAGACTACTCGGATGCCTAAATTACCCTGACGAATTAAACTTAGAGGCCGAGTCCGGTTCCCCTGGCGTTAAATCAAAGCCGTAAATACAGAATCCGTTTGCATACTCGTCGCGATTAAAGGCAGTGCGCCAAAGGACTGTTACGCCGTCCTAAAGTGTCTAGCAGACCATCGTAGCACTCAAGTAATTACCGTTTGCATAATCCGGCTCGTACGGCCGATTAGGAAAAGACTGTCCATCAACTTCGACGCTGATTTGAGACAAATTAAAGTGTTGAAAATTGAATGGATTTGTCTTTTTGTGCCGTTAAAAGCATCCGCTGCGACAAAAGCCACAAAAAAGCACCTTGGGGACTTGACCAATGTGTATGTTATTAAAACAGTGCTTTGTATGTTGGCAGGTAATTCGATCGGGCGCATCAGAACACGTTCTATAGGATATTTTGCTGTTGTGGTCAATAACCGCTTGCTTATAGCATTCATGTATTCTGGAACCCTGTAATAGTAATGCATTAGATTTTTTTATGCAGATATTTTCAAATTTTCCTGCTGCTTACCAACATAACGGCGAACAAAAATTCTTGGATTGCGTATAAATAATTTAAATTCGTCCTGCGCCGGATTCGCAAAATCGCGAAGATAGAATTCCGGTTTATGCAAAACAAAGCGTATTTGTAATGGAACTCCAGTTATCAAAGGCTTGTCTTGCATGAAAATATCCGAAAACAATTTCCCGCTTAAAGGGATGTATTCATGTTTTGCGAAAAGCCTGAGTCGTGATTGTTCGGCTGAGTTGTTAACCGAATCTTCAAAGCTTCCGGCGACATCCAAGTAAAACCCACAGGATGTTAGCTGTGTATTCATCGCCTCTTTTGTGTAATTTAGCAAGCACTCAAACATTGCTCTGTATGGATAATAGATTGCGCAGTCGCTTACCAATCGGTTAGCAACCGAAACTTGAACTGATTGAAACATTGAATGAATCAAATTATTTACAGGAGCACAGGTATCCGTCGCTTTGATTCGCTCCCAACTACCATCAGCATTCCTTTTCTTTAGTGCCACTTCTAATTCTATGCTTAAATCCGGTAAAGAAACCATGGCGTTTGATGAAGGAGCTATATAAAATTTATGTCACCACCCGCCGGAATATTTTCCGGAATGGCGGCTGTGGGGCCGATTCTTTCTTCTTCTGTCCGGAATCGGTCCGCAAACGAAGGCGGTATGGCAAAATGTGCGATTCTGCAGCAATGGCAGGTTCTGACCCTTCGATTATGGAAGCCATTTCTAAATATAGTCAGGAAGATCAAATGGTGGGACCCGGCGAATTTTGGTAGTGCGTTTCCGCTTCGTTGGCTTCTTTAATACCCCTTTTCTTCCTTTTTTACCGCCGCTAGATGTTTGTTGAGTTGGTGCGAGAACTTGGGCGATTTTGTTGCCCACAGATTTTGCAGCTTCATGTACCGCTGTACTAGCTGCTTCTTTTAAATGAGGCGTAGCAGCTGCTAAAGCGGCTTGTGCCTGCGGCGCTGCCGCCCTTACCAACTGGTGCAACAAAACGAGCAACCTTGGAAAATACTGCACGCAGAAAACTACCAAAACCTCCACCGTTTTGATAGCTTCCACGATATCGAACAAATCCGCTCCCCAGCTGTGTATGACCTAGTAAATCATCAAATAATCCCGGATCAGGCGCAAAAGCTTTATATCCCATTTTCAGTATCTTGCCGGTCGGAAATGGAGCTTCACCATCGATTTTCCTGTTGCGAATTTAGCGTTGTCTCCGAGATCAGTGGCAATTGTTACTTCGATGTTGTCGAAAATGGGGCGTAAAAGTGGAACATAATGAGGCATTTCAAAACGTTCCGTGATAATTTTGAAAGCCTCAGTTGCCTTAATAGGCACTGCTCTTAAAACCTGCGCATACGTGTCACCAAGCAAAGTAAAATCCGCAACATCGCAATAAATATATAAAGATTGATTCCCAATCATGGCGTTTATAGCTTCCTGGGCAGTAAACAAAAGTTTTGGATAATTATCGGTGCCGGCTTTGACTTTTTCGTTCCGGTTGTTGAACGCTTTCTAAACCAGACGTATTTTGTTTTGAACCGGTTCCTTCGGTATTTTTTGATGACGGTGATTCTGTTTTTTTCGCAGAAGCAGAAGTTGTTGCTGATAGCGCAGCTGGCTTTGGCGCTGGTGTCTGCGCAGGCGGCGGTGGTGGTTGGGGCGGTGAAACTGTATTTGTTTTCGCAACTGTTTGTTGTCGAGCTTTCTTTTCTTTGAAAAATTCCTCCAACTGATTTAAACCGTCAAAATTTTGCGCAAGGTCAACAATATTTGCAGGATCAGAATAGGCAAACAGTTGTCGATGCTGACACCCCAATATGCGTTTCAGCAGTTCATTGTTAATAGCCAGAATAACGGTATTGGCATTAATTGCAATTTGCACTTTTTGATTGTTAGCTAGTAATTCAATAGAAAATGCTCTCCTCTTTTTGGATTCTTGTCCTTTTGCCAAGAGGAGCTTCGGAATTTGCGAAGAGATTGTTGCAATGATTTGTTCGTTGGTATAATTACCGGCGTGTAAAGTAATGCGCTTTTTCTCAAACAGAAACTTTTCCAACCCTGTTTTAGCATCCGAATTTGTTACAATATCGTAAACCTGCAAACAATCCATGGTCTGCTCTGTAGGAGATTGTACATGGAATTTGGGTAATAGAGTTCGACAATTGCAACTTCCCATTTTCCAGACAATGAAATCGTTTTGCATAATTTGGTTTTCCAACTGGATGCAGTGTTATTCGAGTAAATATCTGTGCAAGCATCACTCGGCAATGTGATGTAAAATGGCTGTTGATATTGCAAGCTATTCATTTTCTAATCCGCGTTAGCTCCCTTGCATAAAATTTTCCTACTATTGGCTCCTCTTTTTCATCCTCGAGCTCATACACTGGCTCCGGTGTATGTGGTATTACCTTGCTATTCGAAAAAGCTCCTCCTGAAAGTTTGTTTCAAAACCTTTTCAAAGTCCTGCTTTTTTTGGCAATTCTGACGACATCTTTCACCTTAAATACTGGTTTCTTTTTTTTATGGTCTGTTTTCTCGTATAATCGATTAAACACAAGCAGGGAATTTTCTTCAGTCACATCCGCAGGACAAAAGCCATGAGAAGAGTGAGGAGTGTGATTATATGTCCATACAATATTTTGTAGCCGATCGTAATATTTTGGAGATTTTCGACTAGTAAATAAGCGCCATATGCGCTCACGCAGCGTTCGAATAACGCGCTCCGCCATGGAACATTTTATGTCATCGTTTTCCGAACTGAATAGCATAATCTCTTTCCGTTTGAGTAAATCCCTGACATTTTTGTTAAAAAATTCACGGCCTTTATCAGCCTGTATTTTGTCGAATGGACCCAGGCGTTCTAGTATTTTTTCCAGTGCTTTTGCCGTTGATAAACCATCTTTACACTTAATTAACTCGCATTCTATTTTTTTAGAAAAACAATCAATAGCAACCAACACGTAGCCATAATTTTTGTTCCACTTTTTAAACTTTTGCATATCCATCAAATCTACCTGGAGCTGGCTATTTTTATTTAGGACGACCACCAGTTCCTGTGGAATTTTCGGTTGACAGGCTTATGTAAAGTGTAGGCATCGATCCCCTCAAGAATATTTTTGGCTTTTTCCTTGGAAACATTTTCTGGAAGGTTTTTGTGAAACCGCTCGAGCCCCCCTAGGCTGCTCAGTGCACTAGGATTGAGATAGTGCTGGTCCATCGGAAACAGGCTGAGTAATTTTAGGTACCTCGTTGGCTTTGTCACCAGCTTTAGACGAATCTTCTATTTTATTTTCGTCACTGTCATCAGAACAGCAAGAAGAAACACAATTCAATTTCATCCCTTGTCCAAAATTTAGATTTACCGGCACACAACCCGACATTTTAAAGAACCTTTAGCCAGCGGCCTTTAATGCCTTGCCCTTTTATAAAAAACTTTGTCTGCTCTCGTACCCGCTCGCCACGGCGGCGTGGTACTTCTTCTGCGCTTACAGCTTGGAATTTATTATCGGGTGATATTTTTGTTTCGTTTAGCGTTTGTTCCAATACGCGTTTACCGCGTTTCCCTTTTTCATTTGACGGTAATGAAAACACTGGGAGATCATATTCATCCGAATCATCCGAATCAATATCAGTCAGGGTTTTTTTCTTGATTTTTCTGCGTGATTTTGACGATGCTGTTGTGGCGCGAACTCTTTTCTTTTTCGCTTTTTTGGGTTCGGTTAACGGTGTGGTTAAGATTGATGGAGTCGGAGTTGTGGCGTCGTTTATACTTACGGACAGACTATCCAAGGGATTACCTTCTTGAAGGGCTCGGGGCTTTAATGCCATGAACCGTTCTAAATTTTTACTAAGTAATTGTGCTTTCTGCCATTCACTTAAATTTTGACTTGAAAGGATTTTTGATGTCAAATCGCCAAGCGATAAAATGTTGTTCGCTTCAGGTGGAGCTTGTAAAACTGTCAGCTCGGCGGCTCGCTTCTTGATATCCCGCTCAGGCACAATATAATGTACCTCCATGACCTTAAGAATTCAGCGCTCCGGCCAGAACACTTGCTAAAACTGGCAACACCGCACCCAGAAAACCACCTTTTTGTGTTAATAGCGCTTTTTTAGCTTTTGTGGGATACCGTCGAAGAGCTAATAATCGTATCGGCTTTTTCCAGCGTCTGCAAATTCGCGTACTTTCTGGTGATAAATTCACGGTATTTTTTACGATATTCAAGCAGCACTCTTCCAGTCCTTTAATATGCTTTTTGTTACAATGATTCGCGACAGCTCTGCGATCTTTGGGGTTGAGCGACGAGAGAAACAGTAAAAACGAAGCAAATTCTTTCAAATGTTTGGTCATGCTGACGGCACTGCACAGAAATTCGGGTCGGTGTAAATTCTTGCTGTTTGAAAGTCCGTTTTGTTTTCTTGCACAACATGAGATCTAATACGCAAAAAATCGGGACAATTCGGTTTTAAATCCAAAATCAAAGGTTCAAATGGAGTAGCAGTAATCTTTTTGTACGCTTTTTTCAGATGCTTAAATCCTGTTTGTCTTGATAAATAATCGAGTTGGCTGTTGTCGCGAACATTTTAAACAACACAATATACTGAGTATTTAAGGCAATATCCCGACTTGCTTTACCTTGCTTAAATAAATTCTGTGTGATATAAATTGCTGACAAATTTCTGTGATGTATTCCTTGCGTAAATAGTTTCGTGGCTAACTCACTACTTGCCATTTCGCCCGCCAGATCATCAATAATTAGCAGATTGCTTTCTGTTTTAGAAAAAACTCGAATCTAGTAAATCGTCTTTTAACCCTTTAACAAATTCTGTTGCTGGAAAAATCTTTTAATTTCTTCGTAAGAGTTTTGCCATTGACTGTATGCTACCACTATTCTGGTTGGGACGACGTCCATTGCATTTCCTTTCAGCATTTTAAGAACATATTGTGTTTTACCACTCATTGTTGGCCCACATATTATTGCTCCGAAAGGCCATTGGAACCTGAGATCATAACCAACTTCTGGATACATGGCACAAATAACCAATATCGTCGCAACTGCGCACTTGAATGTGCCAATCGACTTGCACCAGCTTAATTTGAACAGAGACTTTATCACAGAATACGATCCTAAAAATTCTCTTGTCTTTTGTGGCGCGTAATATATCCGAAAAAATTCCACTGCCAATTATATCGCAACGGTAAAATTACTGTCAATGGCGGACGCACACTGCGCGAGTCACGAAATTATGCAAAATACTTTTTGCGAAAGCTTATTGCTACGGGTTACAAAGGAGCACGAATAACAAATTATAAGGTTGTTAATATTATTGCTTCATGTCAGCTGCGACGACAAAACCTTGAAAATATTGGCCATTCAACTGGTGACAAATACTACGAGCCAGAGATATTTCCAGGCATGACAATAAAGATGAAAAAGCCACATGTATAGTCTTTAATAGTGGAAAATGTAACATACTTGGTTTAAAAAAATTCGAACATATTGAGGAAGTCTATCAGGAACTTTGCCAACTTCTCAAATAGATTTTGCTCGAGCTTCATTTTGGAATTCTTTTCCATTTTCCTTAGCTGGTGATTCGACACTCTCCATTGACACCGCGTTGCTCCTCGGTACAATCGCAATCGTCTGAAAATTATACATATATGCAATATTGTTTTTTTTGCCAGGATTTTAAAAAGGTACCAATTTCTTCTGTTTCATAGGAGCTGAAGGAACTGTCCGAATCCGTATCGTATCCTGTAATTAAAGGTGCAGTTGACTTGTGGTATTACTCAATTAAATTTTTTTTTACTTACCGGAGTCGTTGGGAGCGTCCGGCTGTTCATGATTGAGCATTACAATATGTCCAGGAGTTTGGTTACAATGCTTGCACGTATAGTTTTTAACTGTGAGAACGCATTTGATTATAACAGTCTATATCAACAAAATCCTGTGCGTGCATTTTGCTGCACAGCAATTTGTTTCACAGCATTATCTTTCTCGGTAAACTATTTTGCGTGAGAGCGCTTATATAAACACATGTCAAATTAACCGAGTCAAGTCATTAATGTCAGTGTGACGTTCGCTATGCGATTACTTTCACTGCTGTTTCTTCTCCGTTTGTCGTAGAAAGACATTTGTTTTCTAGGCAACCGAGTAGATAAAGCTGTGACGGTTAATTTTTGTTCGTAATTACTTTCTATTTGCCGAATCGAGATACACTAATTACCCGGTAGAAAAAGACTGTATTTTCTGGAGCAGCTGTCGTTTGCGCGCTGACAACAAATGCGTGCAAAGGATAGATGTTCCCAAAAATACTCTTTAAATTAAACGAAAAACTTTGACTGATAAATTTAACTTCAAACTACTCTCTGCTTCAAATCAACCTGCTAATTAACCAAAAACAAGGGTTAAATTTTTTTGGAGCAGTTGTCGTTTACGTGGTAAACAACAATCGCACGTACGATAAATGCTCAAATGATGCTTAAAATAAAAAAACAAAATGAACTACTGCACAGTTATGGGTACCCTGTTTCGATGAACACTTAAAATAACATAAGCAAATGGCACGCAGCCGCAATATATTCGTTTTTTAATCATAATAATTCTGTAAGTTTTACTTCACTGTTGTAGTCGTTAATTTTATGTCCTAAGTAAAAGTTAAAAGAAATGTGGTATGTATTAACGTCTACTTCCTTTTTAGGGATTCCAAAAACCCGCAACGAAACTGCCACAATATTTTAAGTTTTGCCAGCCATAGCAATGTCTACAGCATCAAGTATAGAAACCGGCTGGCTGTGGCCACAAAATACTTAAACAT